>NC_064820.1:176852500-179352500 GCF_024166365.1 Elephas maximus indicus | reverse complement strand
TGCACACGTGGGGTCTCTATGAGTTGGAATCTGGTTTGGACAGCAACTAGCTTGTTTTCGGTTTTTCATTCTTCCTTACTTTTCATTGAGACACAACCAAAACCGAACCAAACCCACTGCCATTGAATTGATTCTGACTCATAGCAACCCTATAGTGGCCCTATAAGACAGAGTAAAACTGCCCCATAGAGTTTCCAAGGAGCGCCTGGTGGATTTCAACTGCCGACCTCTTGGTTAGCAGCTGTAGCACTCAACCACTACACCACTAGGGTTTCTGATTGAGACATAGGTGCACATAAATTGAGACATAGGTGCACATAAATTGTTTTCCAAAATAAGAAAATAGTAATTCAAGAAGAAAGACATATAGCTCTAAAAATACAACACAGCTTGGCCGGGACTTTGGTAAATTGGATTTTGTGTGCCCCATCTATTGGGACAAATGATAACTCAGGCCTAACAAATTCTTTTCACTGGAGAATGATAGCCAGATGCTTAACAGAAGAAAAACAACTATATTTTCATATGAAATCCCTCAATTGTCTATTGATGGCTACGATAAATATAAGTTTGTTATGGTGAGTTGGAGATGACTGGACATTGGCTGTTACATAAGTAGGATGCCTACTAATCCATGCTGTAGGTTGGAGTTACGCAATTGGCTGCTAGTTTACAACCTCTGATTTTGCTTATTTGGATTAATTTTTCTTTAAGTAAAATTACAATTGAACTCAACCTTTAAAATTTGGCCTAAAATTTTATTTTTGTATCAATCTAATTTCACTTGCAGTCACTGATATTGGTAACAAGAAATCACCAACTAAGGAAATGTCATCACTAAGTGGTTACAACTGGTGTCCATGATTGCATTATCTCTTTAACAAGGAGCTATTACACAGCTCATGAATTACACATTTTCTATTACAAAGCTCTTCACCATTTAGCAGTGAACAATAGATATAATGATGAAAACCAAGATGCGTGGTGCTGTTCATAATATAAGTATAAGCAGATTAGAAATCCTATTTGGAAACTATTCCAGTGAACTGAGTTGTTTAAATTGACGCTTTCACCTACAAATCTTATCAGCAGGGTCATTTATTTACAGTATTCCAATATTTGTAAATAAGGACATCATTTTATATAGTTAATAGGGAAGCCCTTATGGGCAAAACAATCAGGTTTGTGTTGGGACTGGGAGAAGAACTATGCTTTTAAACAAATGTTATTGGTTAACACTTCTGTTTATCATCATTCTGAGGGATGGTGTATAACAGGGAAGAGATAATTTTAGAGTGAATGAAATGGAAGATGAAGAAATGTGAAAACATAGACGTGTATGATATGGTTTCTATGCTAAATGTAACATAAACTGACATAAAATCATAACACACTGCTGTCGGGTCTGTTCCAACTCATAAACGATTGTATGGGACAGAGCAGAACATCCCCATGGGGTTTCCAAGGCTGTAATCTTTAGGGAAGTACACTGCCACATCTTTTTCCCTTGGAGTGGCCAGTGGTTTGAACTCCTGACATTTCACTTAGAAGCTGAGGGCTTAACTACTACACCACCAAGGCTCCTTTAACTGTCATAAAGCATGGTCAATTTCTTGAAAAGCAAGGATGTCCATATGTAAATTTAAACAAAAAAAGACTTTATAAATCATGTTCCATGTATTTGTTAATCTTCTCCCCCCACCCCGCTCCGGGAATTAGCTGATCTATTTCTTTCCTTCTGGAATGTACTAATTCAACTGGCTGCCCTTGACTTTCTAACAGAGATGGATTACACCAGCAGCCACTGAGAATGGTAAACAAATGCCAGTCAGCTCCTAGTCCATATGCCAAGCAAATTCTTTCCTGGACTGTTACGCACTGCAATGTGTTGTGACCTTCATAATAACCTCTTTTTTTAAAGAAAAGAATGCTAAATTAAAAAAAAAAAAAAACACTGTTTTCCTCACTGCTATTTACTGCCCTTTTCAGTCTCTTTCTGCAGTGATGAATAGCATAATTTTCTGAAAGTACAAAAAGAAGATGAAACATTCAATTACATCAGATATGATGAAAGTTGTCTTCAGTGAGCTTGATCGCAGTATGAGTTCCATGGACTCAGTCCCCATCTTCTCTCTCACATTTTAATATACGTATTTTGGATTTATTTAATACATAAAGTGTATTTGGAATCACATACATAAAGTGTATTTGGAATCACAGGCTGGATAGGAAGGATGTTAATAGCTGTATCATACTGATGCAAGTGTCCTTTAAATGTAGCAAATAGAATTGTCAAATGGTTGGAAAATAACTTTTTTTGATCTGGTTGCCATTATTGATGGGCTGTCAAAACAAGATATTAATCTTGTAAATTACTGGACATAGAAGTTATGCAAACCTTTATTATTATTTTTTTCTTTAAGGTGGAATTTTTCTGCATGAACAAATGTATATAAGAACACTGCTTCCAATAGTTTCTTAATTAAGGACAGATTTGGATGGTGACCCATAGGTTCACTTGGCTAGTAAATAATAATTTCTGTAAAGCAGTTTGCTAAATTAAGCTTCTCACTTGATATTTTTTCTATATCTAAATATAATTGCTATTCCTACATATTAATAGTGTGTTGATGTATAATATTTTTTATTGCATTAAGCACTAATAAACACATTGTATTACACTGTCACTGTAAAATTAGCTATCATCAAGCTTAGGAATAATACTTTTTATTTTAATTAATATACCCTTTTAACATGTTTATGAGAAGTGGTGGGTTAAAAATTTGAGATCAGGATTAATAATTACTTCACTGTAGGTCCTCAAACAAATTCTTAGCCCCTCTAAAGGTCAGTTTACACTTCCATCAAATGGGAAAAAAATAATACTACTCTTTGTGACTTGATGTGACATGTAAGATGATGCAATCTCTCATTACGGAATATAAAGTTGCAAAACTCATTTTCTTTACTTGTACATAAGTGAGATACATTTCCCAGATCCATTTTATCTCCATGGGCATGCAACTAGTTCTTGCCAAGGGAATATAAATAGAAATGTTGTGTGTCACCTTGAATCCAAACAACTTTCTTTGAATTTCATGTGACTTGTCCATGTAACCTCTCTCCACCCCTCCAGCCCCATCTTCCAGCTAGGTAGTATCAGGGCAACCTTGGAATTTAAAAGTTAAATACATGATTTTAAAAGAATGCATGTGAATTCCCCTCCCCACAACACAAGGGAAGTCAGCACAACCAAATAAAAGCAAAAGCTAAGAAGTTTCCTGGACACCTCCAAACACTTTGAGGGAGAGAGTAGCTGGGGCTGAGGTCTGGGAACCATAGTTTCAGGGGACATCTAATTTAACAGCCATAACAAATTTTGTTTAGAAAATATTCTGCATCCCACTTTGGTGAGTGACATCCAGGGTTTTAAAAGCTTCCGAGTGGCTACCTAAGATGTATCAATTAGTCCCATTTCACTTGGACCAAAGGAGAATGAAGAAAACCAAAGTCACAAGAAAAATATTAGCCCAAGAAGCTAAAGGACCACTTAAACCAGAGACCCTACCATCCTGAGACCAGAAGAACTAGATGGTGCCCAGTTACCACCAATGACCTCACTGACAGGAACACAACAGAGTCTCAGACGGAGTGGGAGTAAAATGTGGAGCAGAACTCAGATATATGTAAAAAGACCAGACTTAATGGTCTGACAGAGACGGGAGGAACCCCAAAAATGATGCCCCTGGACACTCTGTTAACCCAAAATTGAAATCATTCCTGAAGCTGACTCTTCAGACAAAGATCAGACAGGAATATAAAACAAAAAATAATATACGTGAGGAGTGTGTCCCTTAGTTCAATCAGATACATGAGACCAAGTAGGTGGCTCTTGTCTGGAAGCAGGAGGAGGAGGTAGGAAGGGACAGGAACTGGTTGAATGGACACAGGGAACCCAGGGTGGAAAGGCAGGCTGTGGTGTCATATTTAGAGGATTGTAACTAATGTTACAAAACAATATGTGTATAAGATTTTGTATGAGAAATTAACTTGAGCTATAAACTTTAACCTAAAGCACAATTTGAAAAAAATGAAAAAAAAATTGTTATGTGTGAATATTCTAGTACCGAAATGGAAATAAATTGCCTTTGGCATACAATTTTTAACATGCATTTTTATATTTATAATAATGCATTGCTAAAAATAAAATAGATGGAGAAAAAGTGTCATTTCCTTTACATTAAACACCCAAATGTCACAAAGTTTGTTTCTGCAACTGACTTGCTTTGAAAATATTGAAAACGTGATGAAGGGAAAACATTCTAGGAAAACACTGATTTATAAAGAAAGCAGCTCTTACATTTCAACACCTACATATAACCTTGGTTATATTAGGATTTATTCATAAGTGCTAAGGGCCATGGCTTTAAAGAAGCATCCAGTCAGATGTGTTTATGCCAGATAAATAACCTTCATCCTAGAGAGGGCAAATGACTTCTCTGTGGCCCTCTTGGCCAGATGTCCTTACATAATTCATACACTTGCCAGATATCAAGAGTTAGCCTTTCTAAATAGAAGCTTGAAAATAAAATAAAAATCTATTATTGTGCATCCAACCTCTGATTTATTTTAAGATATATTACGTTGCTTCAAGTAGCTTGAAAAGTTTATTATTGACTAAAATAGGCTCACAAGCTACTCTGACTCAAAAAAAGTTACTGTGACTTAGAAAGTAACTACAGGATTGATGCTATAGTTATTAGTGTTCTCCTATCATTTAGAATTTTCCTTTCCTTTTGACCACTTCAATAAAAAAAAAAAAAATCATTAACTTGTACCTTTTTTTTTCCCCCTTCCCTAAATAGCTTATTCAGTGATCAGTAAATTTTTAAGTGTGTTCTCCTTAGCTAAAAAAGATTTCTCTCTTGCTTTCCCAATGACATCTAAATTAAAACACAGCGTGGAAGCCGGGCCTTCTTTATTTAACTCACATTTAGAGAATTATTTGACCAGTAAGTACATACTCATGGAGGCAGACGAGGCTTCATAAGAGAAGGCTGGTGTTGACCTTGGTATTAAATAATGAAAATAGGGCATCAAAATGAACAAAGGCATGAAGTAGGTACAACCTACACAGACAACCTCAGCCAGGGGAAAGGGTATGGTAAGGTAATAATGGGCAATGTTTGAAGATATAGGTTAAATTATAAATATTTTAGAAAACAGACAATGAGCATGGACTTTATCCATGGTGCCAGTGATTTCAAAATTCTGCTATGAATCCCAGTGGAGGAAAGCAAGAAGAAATTTACAAAATTAACTGTCACAATAATCAAGCTGCCTCTCAGGATCAATGCTATTTTTTAGGTTAACTCTTCTCTCTTTACAGAGGCAAATGGAACTTATTTTATTACTATTGTTATTGATCCTAATATGTAAGCGACACATGGGATCACTTACACATTAGGAGCAATAAGAATAATTTTTAAAAAAACAGTTGCTGAGGAGTCAATTCTGACTCATGGCAACCTCATGCATGTCAGAATTGAACTCTGTGCCACAGGGTTTTCAATGGGTAATTTTTCAAAAACAGATCACCAGGCCTTTCTTCATGGGCACCTCTGGGATTGTGCATAGTTTTGGACTCAGGCTAGTGGGCTGGAGGAGTGAGGAAACTCGAACTTACTGAATTCTTCAGATATCTTAAAAGTTGAAAGCTGTGATTCACAAGTACCCACTGAGACACAACAGGAGGAAAACAATAATGATTAAGAGCATGAGCTTTGGGAGCAGACCACTTATGTCCACGTTCTATCTTCTACACTTGATGTCTGCAAGTCAACGGACCTTTCAAAGTCTGTTTCCTTACCTGCAGTGGTACCGTCAGTGCTGATGACCGTAAATATGAAAATCAAAACAGGTCATTTACATAAAATCCTTGCCACCTGCATGTAGCTAATAGTAAGTTTTAACTTTTTCTGATTAATGTGTAAAGGACAGATTGTAACAGGGAGACTCACAGTAGGGATACCACTTAATAGGCTACTGACACAGCCTAGATGACAAGACACAAAATCTAGAACTAGGACAGTGGCGTTGGCAACCGAAAAGAGGACACTGTTAAACAAGATATTTTCGAGGCATAAGTGCCTTCATGATTCATCAGATGTGGGAGGCAGAGACATGAGCCTCGGAGTGCTCACACCTGCCTCACTGGGACAATGACGATGCTACTGCCAGAAATAGAGCCATCAGGAAGGGATGATTGTTTGAGGAGAGACATGGCGGATGCAGACTCTGTTTTAATGTATCGGCTATGCTTTAAAAGTATTCTCCAAATCTTACCAGTCTACAACCAAAACAATATAGGTCTCAAGTGTGGTGGTAAAGGAGACAATTTAGATGGTGGATGTACAGATTATCAAATATTATTGAATTATTTGGTGAGGAAATTATTTTCTAAGAAATGTTCCTTCTGTCTACATCAAGGATAATGTTTTACTTTGATGCTAGTTTCACTTTATTGTCTCTTAAATACCTCTCTTTCTCAACATATTCACAGCCTGGGGAACAAATATATCCACTTAAAATTTAAGAACATTTGTTTGGTTTCCACTATACTGTTTTATCAACTTCTATATATGCCAAATGATTTTTTTTTTCAATTATGGTCCTGATATGAACTTTCTTTTTTAAAACGCATCCATTTTACTAAAACCAATAAGTCAATGTAAAGGAAATATACTAAGAAAGCAACAGTGCAGGTGCCACTTGGATATAACAAAGTCATGAAAGGCTAGAACGAATGAAGGGAAAATAACTCTACACTAAGCTAAGTTAAATTTTAGGCTATACTCTTCCCCAGTTACAAGGATTCTTAAAGGGGGATACATTTACTCCAAGTCTGGAAGAAAACCACATTATAATATAAAATGGTTAAGGTCCAAAAGGACCAAAAATTTGATCTTCTGATGATTTTCAAAGAATGCTGTTAATATAACATTTTTACAGATATTAACTAATTATGAAGCTATGATTTGAAGATAAGAACCGTATCAGAAACCAAACAAAAGATCAAGTAGAAACTTCCAGGCATTACAGAATTGTCACAAGAACCAAGCTGCCTCTCAGCGCCAATGCTAATTTTCAGTTCAGCTGTTCTCTCTTTACGGAGGCCAATAGAATGGTTTTAAGAACAAAATACAAATCAGCAAGAAGTGGACAAGAAGACCAATGTGGAAGGCTAAATACCAGATTAAAATTTTCAAAGGAGTTGAAGAGATTAATGATGCTACTCAATATCAAAGGAACCCTGGTAGCTCAGTGGTTAAGTGATAGGCAGTTTGAACTCACCAGATGCTCAGTGGAAGAAAGATATGGCAGTCTGCTTCTGTAAAAATTACAGCCTTCGAAACCCTATGGGGCAGTTCTACTCTTTCCTGTAGGGTCGCTATAAGTCAGGATCGACTGGATGGCAATGGGTTTAGTTTTTTTTAATTTACTCAATAACAAACCTAATATCTTATCAAATGTGATTTTTATTTGTATATGATTTCTATTGTAAGCTTCATAGCCCTGGTAAGCTTGGTAATTCTAATTGCCATGCTTTAAGTAGGTAGACAATTTTCTTTAGGAAATATCTCTTAATAAACATTAAATTGGCCTGGGTCATTCTCAATATGAGACATTGGGGATGGGAAATGATATTAGGCACCGAGATGTAAAATCATCTCCCCTCCCCCATTTGGTCTTGATGCCACTTTGGTCTCAAAATTACTAAACAAAATGCAAGATAGTTGTATACGTAAAAAAACATTAAGTTGGTAAATTTTGTGTTACATACATCTTTACAGTAAAAACACAAAGCTGGTCAGTATAGAAATATGAATATATAGAAATATGAATATATATCAGAACTTATCATCCAATTTCTCTTTCTGGAAGCATGCAGAATTGGAGAATATTTGTGCACATGTTCTTTCTTGGATGGAAGTTGGAACCAAATAAGAGACTACTCTTGGTCTTGATGACCAGGATGCCTTGTGAATATGGGAACAGAAGGCTACTTTTTTAAAGTGTACCTTAATATTGCTTTGACCTTCTTTCAGATTCTTTTTGCAAAAGAATAAAGCTGCTCGGGATAAATTTTCAAATTCTAAGAACAGCTTTAGGTCAAGATAACTCTTTGATTCAGGTTATTGTGTATATGAAGGCAGAATCTTAAATTTCTCTCTTTGCATAAGTCCTTAATTTTGGTTCTCTTTGTAGAATAGAACAAGAGTTTATTCCTAATTAGACAACACAAAAATATGTCCTATTATTCCAGAAAAAAAAATTCAGATGTGTATAGGTAAATCGACAGAAAATGACACAATACATGAAAATATATTTTAAAAGACACACCTTAATAAAGACTAATTTTTTTTAACAAAATAATGTTTAAATTTGAAGTTGGGATGTACTTAAATTCACATAATTTTTAGAGAAGTAGCTGGAGTAATCTGCATGGAGTATGTATGCAGAATTGCAAAGGTTTCCATCTGGTTACCTCTGAAAGAGATCTGGGTTGGGAGTATGTTTAACTTTGCCTATATGGAGTTTTAACCAATTAGATTCAGCCCTTTAAAAATCATGAGATTTCATATAAAAATATAGATTTTTAGCTTCTCTTGAAAAAATTCCAAAATCCATACCACATTAGACCTCATACACAATTAATAATTATAACTAATATTAACAACAGCTACTTATTCAGTACTCACTGTCAGTTATTCTAAGCATTTTACTTTTTTTTTTCCCCCATACACACAATATCCTTGTATAATGTAAGTGTTCCTATCCACACTGGATATTTAGGAGTGTTGATCCCACAATAAGATTCAGTACTTTGTTCAATGTCTATAGCTAGTCACTGATGGAGCTGAAATTCAAACCCAAGTCTGTTTGACACCAAAGTCCATCTCTTATCCACTGGTGGAATCAGTTTGAACTTAATAATATTAAGTTACTGAATGGAGAATTATTCATATTCACCATGGTCAGTTTTTTTTTTTTTTTGCATTTATGGAAAGCTTATTATTCCTATGTGATTATTTTAAATGCTGCTGTATTGATCTCTAAAAGGAAACATTAATCCTATACTGGCCAACTCATTTTTTAACAAGTCTTTTCTTTTAATATATGCTACTCATTTTTATTTAAGGAAGTTGGACAATAATTTTCTAATTCAACTTGAATCCAATTTGATTCAAATTGATTAAATGCATTTCTATTAATCTATTTTACTAGAACAACAATTGTAACTTTCTCTTGAAAATTAAAACACTCCGTTTAATCTTATGAATATGATTTGCAGACAGGTATTGAGAAGTCTTTCCAATTACATATACCAGAATTTTAACTCTGGAAAGGTCACTTGAAATTATTTTCAAGCATATCTTACCAGAAGTCGTCTTCACTACCTCAGTGGTATTTCTCAGTCCAACAAATGAAAACTGATAAAGCCTCCAAGATCTTGTGTCGCCCACTTCAACAGAGCTGCGCTTCCATTGATAGACAATTTCTTCACGAGGATAGCCATCTGCCATGAGATGGGAAATATGCTATTAACATTATTACCATTGATTATATGTAGCAACCACCTTCCATGAAAAAGACACTGAGGGAGGTACTGAGAGCTATAAAGTTATGACTTAGATGAGGATACTGGACTAAAGAACATCACAATTGAGAATAAATGGTATCACATCTCAATGGGAAGTTAAAGTTTAAAGTCTGAAGGTCAAAATCACCCTTAAGAAACCCTGAAATTACATAGGAGGTCTGCTATACATGGTTTTTCAAGTACTATATGCATATTTTACATTGTCTCGGGTGATGTATAAAATGCTAACTGTATACAATAAATAGTAGATCTGCATGATACAGTTTCATTGTAAAAGAAGTCAGTATGGCAAGATTTTGAGAGTCGTGCAGAAACAGAAAACACTGGGAAAACAGCAGACTCGAATCCCTCTCCAGGGCATGCTCCTGGAGCAGAAGATGGCTGGGAAGAATACCCTCAACTATTTACATTATTTAATCTCTCTGTCTCTCTCTCAATTTGTTGGGACTCAGTTTTAATGTATACAGAAATTTATAATTGCATGCAGCGAGTGGAAATGCTTGGTATGCTACCTGACACACTGTAAGACTCAATAATGGTTCTTATTATCTGAAAATAGACTATAGCAACATCATTGGTGAATTCCATTGAGCCCTTTGGAGACTGAGAGTGGGTGAATATGTCCAGCCAGGAGACCAGAAAAGCTTCATGGGAGGGATACTAAGTACATTGAGAGGTGGCATGCTGTAGTGGTTACTAGTTCCATTTACTAGCCATAATACCCTGGACAAGTTTCTTAATTTTTGTGTTTTCTTTAATAATTCCTTTCCTTATGAGAATGATAATCATGTAACTGAGGTTCAATGTACATTTGTAGAATGGATACACATTATTATTTAATTTATTATTAAATAAACTATTCAATGAACCCTTACAAGTAAAAAAAAAAAAAAAAGAACAAAAAACTCTAGTTAAAAAATTAGAAATCATCTCAGCTATGTGTCTGCTAAGAATACTATGTAGAGGAATAAGTGATAATGAAGGCTGATTGGCTGCTTGAGGTAAGATACCTTAAGTTTCCGCCTTTTCTTTCCTTTTGGTTCAATTCTGTGGCTATTTCATGTTTATTAGTTAAGAAGGGAGAAAAAAGGAAGGTGGGTCTCCAGAGAACTATGAGAGGCAGTAAAAACTGATGAAAAGAACGACGAAATTAAGAGTTTTTTTTTTAATGGAGAATATATTGGTGGCTGAATTGTTTTGATAGCAATGGTAATGTTAAATTGTGTTTGGATTTAGAGAACTTCATTGAATAGTGACATATGCCACAGAAATCACAAGATTTTTAGTTTTAGCTGAGTCAAAGGAAGACTAGACCCATTTGGGATATTAAAAGAAAAGAATCCTAATCTCATAAAGCTCTGGGGGCCTAAAATTTATAATTAAATATATTTCATCCTTGGATGAGATAAAACATATGAAATGAGAATTATAATGAGAATTTTTCTAAATATACATGGTATAAAACCAAACCCAGTGCAGTCAAGTCAATTCCGACTCATAGCGACCCTATAAGACAGAGTAGAACTGCCCCATAGAGTTTCCAAGAAGCACCTCGTGGATTTGAACTGCAAACCCTTTGGTTAGCAGCCGCAGCACTTAACCACTACGCCATCAGGGTTTCTATGGTATAGAGTGATATTTTTCCTCTGGTTCCCTCTGGAATTCATAAAATAATTAACAGGAGGTTATTTTTGTGGTCATTGATTTAAGAATAATATGGTTATTATGATTTAGTTGGTTATTATGATTCTCCCTGGTGTTCTGGGAAATTATATTTATAAAAATAAAAAAAAAATACATACTTAAAATTCATCATCAGTTTTTAATTCACAATTGGCAGGCCAAAGATAAAGAGGAGGTGAGCTACCTAACATGGACGCTGAACAAATAGTAAGGCAAACATTTTAGGAAAACTGAGGTTTGTTTTTGGTTCAGGCAGGGAGCACCTCTGAAAGTTACTAAAGCTCAGCCTACGTAACAACATCATTGATCCTCTTTCTGTAAAGTCTGTTATCTGATAATAAAAGTTAACTAAAATAATAGTGAGTTTTAACTGAGTCTATTGTGTGTTGGGAACACTGGTGGTGTAGTGGTTAAGTGCTATGGCTGCTAACCAAGAGGTTGGCGGTTCGAATCCACCAGGTGCTCCTTGGAAACTCTATCAGGCAGTTGTACTCTGTCCTGTAGGGTTGCTATGAGTCAGAATCGACTCGACGGCAGTGGTTTGGTTTATTGTGTGTTAGAGGAGCCCTAGTGGTACATTAGTAAAGCTTTGGCTGCTAACTGAAAGGTTGGCAGTGTGATCCCACCAGTCTTCCCATGGGAGAAAGATGGGGCAGTCTGCTTCTGTAAAGATTATAGCCTTGGATATTCTGTGGGGCAGTTCTGCTTTGTTCTATAGGCTTGCTGAGTCAGAATCCACATGATGGCAAAGGGTTTAATGTGTGTTAAATAGCCTACCAAGCATTTTACATAAATAATATGAATCAAACAATACCTCTGTGGAGTTGGGATTTGAACTAGACCCATCTGAAACCAGAGCCCAGGCTTTTATTCATTGGTGGATAACTAATTCTAGACACAACTAGAACTCCAAGTTAAGGAGATATTTTTAATTTTACTACCTTTAACAGACCTATCAAAAATGAAATCAGTAAATGACACTGTTGGATCTCTGTGCTCCCTGATGTGTAAAGGAAGTAAATAAATAATCAGCAAATGTTTTACCACATTCTTCTTCTGGGTCAATGGGAAAGATGTATAATCAACGACTGCACCCTATTTTTTGAGTCCAGGCCTGGTCTTACAACTCTTCTCAAGAAAACAGTCCAGACAACCACTACCAACTTATAAAACTTATTTGCAATCCCTGATTAAAAACAAACCAAAAAAATTCTTACTTTTGCAGGAATCTCCCTAATATAGACAAGCAGGGGTTATGATGAAAGGATTGTCAAAATCTTCTAAGACAACAACATCAATTGATGCAATTCTGCAAGTTGCTGTGACCCTCCCAGTTAACTGACCCTACAATCACACAGACTACTGGTGAGAGGGGCTGCCGACTACAGAAGGAGGTATTACTTACAACTAGAGAACTCCAGGGGGCAAGAGTGTTCATCCATTGGGAAGTTGTGCAACTGTAGTTGGCACTCAGCATCAATTGTCAACCTAAATAGAAAGATATTATATTCTCAATCTAATATTAAAAATGTACATTAGCACAATTTCTAATGATCATTAGCCTTCATTCCTGGAGAATATATCTTACATTCTTATTGATAACACAAGGTGATCTCTCCTAAAGAAATCCACCATGTTCAATATTATTTAAGACTTAATGCAGTCTATTTATTTTCAAACACCAAGTAATAACATCTCATTCATGCAAACTTCATTATTCAGAATTTATAATGACTTGTGCTTTTTTTTTTTTTGGACAAATTAATTGCACACATGAGATTGCTCAGTGAATACATTTAACTTAACAGAACAAACCAAGCTTATTTATTGTTTATGTGCAAATTAATGCTGATAATGCTCAGATCTTATATAATAATTGAAGCAGGACATTCTGTTTGTAAGTGCTCCTTAGCTGTAAATTTAAATTATTATATGTGAGTTTAAACAAACCTACATCACACAACAAAGTATGCGTTCTTACAATGGGACATTATAAAGCCATTAAACAGGATTTATAGAGTAGAAGATATCTAATGGCCTACAAGAAATGTTAAATACACAGTTACACACCTATTAGAAGATGTTTCTCAGTGATTCTCAATTAGTGTCTGTCAGGTGTGTTTATTAAAAATATTTTCTGGGTTTCAATATGCGCTGGACCCGAGGGGGCAGAAGATGAAAGGAGTTCCAGATGTTTGGACCATCTTTGGAGAAATATGACTATATTCTGAACTGTCATTGCAATAGACTAATGATGTTTTTTAAATCCCACATTTGTTAGCAATATTTTTTAGAATGTACGGACATTAATGTTGAAGTAATAAAAATGTGATTTTACAAAAATATATTCACTTTAAAAGGTTATCAAGTTCAGAGTAATTTTTAATTGGGACGGTTTTCTTATTCTAGGATGTATAACTACTAATTAGTGAGACCTTAATTGTCTGAAAGACATTGTTTAAAGTGAGTTGTTTTCTCATTTAGTGTTATTATGCCTCTCTTGTAGTTGAACTTGTCCAAAGTTACGTAATTAGTGGCACAGTTGGAATTTGAATGTTTCCACACCTGAAGGCTTTAATCACTGTTAAGCAAAAATTATATGCTCTTCTAAAGAAAAGATTAATTTTATTCATAAATAAGATCACAATTTCTTTTATATTTTATTATTTCTAACAAATTAAAATTAAATTATTATACTCTAAAACAAACATGATAGACCATAGATAGGAAAGTAAACACACACATATATAGCTGTACACACAAATGCTCATATAGATAAGAACCGAGAATAAAGCTATCTCTGTATATTGTTAACACATTGAAACCTTGACTGAATAGCATGAGTGACATCTTCAAGATGGTTTCATAATAATTCCATAAATATCAGTGATTTCACAAATTAATGCAGTCAAAAACTACTATAATGTTATGAAAATAAGAAAGGGACTTAAGGTAGAATAATTGGCTTAATATTTCAATAACTAGACTAAGGTCTGATGCATCAAGCACAGTTGGGTTTCGACTGAATTCTAATTTCAGCCATTGCCTTATCTCCAGTTTAATGAATACATGATGAATACATACAATGAATTGCTTTCCTAAATGCAGCCATTTAGCCTACTATCTACAATACCTCTGATAAAGATTTTGGAGCTATTTTAAGATATTTATTTTGTATGTAAGATATTGTATAAGACATAAAATATATGTCACAGTGCACTTAACATTAATCATTTTAAAGCTAGCAATTCCAGGATACTAATATCCAGAACAGTATCATATTTAAGGTGACACTAAAAAAAGAAAAATTATTCATGTTTGTTTCTGAAAATGTATACAAATACTTTTAATATCTGGTTTGTTTATAGTATATCAGCCCTTAAGTTAAGGACTTTATATATCAATCCATTTAGCCTTTACACCAACTCTAAGATAAGAACTATTATCTCTATTTTATAGAAAGCTGAGGAAATTAAAGCTTTAAAAAAAAGCCTGTGCAGTTTCGGTGCTAGAGAGTGTCTAATAAGTGTGTGTGTGTGTGCGCACGCGCGCGTGCATGTGGCTTCTTTCCCAATAATCTCCATGAATTTCTATCTAGTCCCTCTAAATAAAAATATAACAAGTGCAAATCAAGCTTACTATATAAACACAGCCTTATAAGCCTGCTAGAACCAAGACTTCTTCTTCCACTAATTTCCTGCTATATGGAAATTCTGGAGAGTTGCCCATATTCAGACACAGAGTATTATACAGACCTAAGAGCTAAAACCAGATCTGTCTGCTTCCTAAATCTATGTGTTTATCTATTATACAGTTTGATAATGTAATCTCACCAAGGAGAAATGTCAAAGTAAAAATGTTTTAATGAATATAAGTATGATGAGCCACAGTGAATGGCATAAAATCTTTTAAATTAAAAAAAAAAAAAAACCTTCCAAATGTTGTCTAATATTTAGATCAGAAGATAAAAGACAGTTTCTTCAATTTATTTTTCAAAAGGTGTGTATTCCTAAAATAGCCAGCAAGTTAATTCAAACAACCTGTTGATGTAATGAGGGGTGAGGTGCCGGGGCTTGGAAGACAATTCAGTCTAGTTACTTGCTATTGTGCAGCTAAAAAGAGAAGAAAGTATGGAGACATCTACATCAAAATTCCTTAGTGATGATTTTCTTGGAAAAGGAGATATTTCCAAGCGTAGCAAAAGGTGGTTCCAAGGATGACCGACTGTGTCTTAGTTTCCACATTTTAAAGAACCAGGACACACACACACAAGCCAAAACTGATGGAAAGGTCAGATCATCTTGCAAACATAGGCGAAATTTCATGCCACTTGTGAGAAAACAGAGTTTCCACATGAGTCACATAAAATAACAAGTGGTGAGTGCTTTGAAAAAACTCATAGAAATGAGAAAGAAAAACTAATTTTGTAGTGTCACTTGCTATTTTGATCAAACATGCCAGCTCTGAAGAAGGCTTGAAGTTTCTTTATTTGAAGCAGGGAAGGTTGATTCCTGTTTTATTCCCAGCTGTTACCCCTTTCTTTTTTCAAAAGAATACCTTAGAGTGTAGAGTACTCGGCCGTCATTCCAAATTCTCAACATCCTATTGGGGGTGGTTATCCAGTGTGCATCAGCCTTTTTTGAATTTCTGAAGAAAGTGTCTGGAATCCAGATTTTCCCCACCATGTTGCTGTTTAATCGGAGGACTTTAATGGTGCTGTTAAATTTCAGACGTCTGTCATACCATGTTTGGGCAAAAAATATATCAATTGTGTACTCCTGTTTTCAAGAAAATGACAAAACAGAACATTGTTAACAGTAGGATTGAATTCCAGAAAATTCATTTGTATTTTTCTTTTTTCTCATTGCCAATATGAGCCAAAGCTACATTTGGCTTTAAATAGTTCAAAACAGAGTGAAAGCTTTGCTGGGGAGACTACTGACTCATCCGTCTTTTGTAGAGCAGCTTAAGAGAAATGGACCTGTCTCCATGAGCTCTGGGAGAAGATCATAGCCCCGATACAATCATTTCCTTTCTGTGTCTATAGAGCAGAATTTCTCCACCTTGGCACTCTTTTAAAAAAAAAAAAATGTACTTTAGATAAAGGTTTATAGAAGAAACTAGCTTCTCATTAGTACACATATTGTTTTGAGACACCGGTTACCAATTCCATGACATGTCAACACTCTCCCTTTCTAGACCTTGTGTTCCCTATTAACACCTTTCCCATCCCCTCTTGCCTTCTAGTCCTTGACCCTGAGCTGGTGTGCCCCTTTAGTCTCGTTTTTTAACCTTGGCACTCTTGATATTTTGTTCTTTATGAATTTTTTATTTTGGACCCTAGTGGTACAGTGGTTAAGAGCAATGGGTTTGGAATCATTTTTTGTGGAGGGTGTGTCCTGTGCCTTGAGGAATGGTTAGTAACATCCTTGGTCCCTAACCACTAAATGCCAGCAGCACCCCTCACCCTGAGTTATGACAACTAAAAATAGATGGACACATTTCCATATGTTCCCTAGGAAGTAAAATCTCCTAGGTTCTGAACCAATGCTGTAGAGTGAAATAAAGTCCAGAATGCTCAAAAAAGCCCTAAACTAGAGCTCTGGAGACTCAGTCGCCTTATCATAAAATGGAGAGTCTAGTAAGGTCATTAGAATATAGAAAAGGAGAATACACATAAAGCACTTTGCTTCATGCCTGGCCGATGGTAAACACCCAAGGAAAGGTGACTATGTTTTCTTTTTTTTTTTTACTATTATTATTATTGTTGTTCTTTTTGCTAAATGATATTAATCAGTTAAAATAATCTCTAATATTGCATTAGTCTCTGTCACAGATTATGTTCTTAAAATACTATGATATCAAATGACTGTGCAATAATTCCCCTCATGTACACATAACTAAAGTAGAACATGGATGATCTAATCAAAGAGAAATAGGTAGAGTGTGAAAGACAGCCCTTTATTTGGAATCAAAACAACTGAGTTCTACTTTGATTATTATTTTGAGAGTTCTGTTTTGGGGAAACCACTTTTAGTCTCTGGGCCTCATTCTTCTCATCTGTAAAAATCACAAATAAACTCAAATGAATTTGCCACCTCTACAATGCTACACTTCTTCGCTTCTCAACTCTATCATCACAGTGATCATCATGTTGTTAATAAAAAAGTTTACTGCTGTTTTTATTCTTGTTGATGTTACTATTCATCCAGTATTTGTTTTATGCCAGTCTTCCTGCTAAACACATTTCCCGCATAGCCTCATTTAAATACCACCTTATGTGAATAATAAAAACAAGAAATAAATGATAATTATAATAAACAACAGATTAAATTATATGGTATTTATAGCATTTCAATTAACTTACCCTAATTATGCATAGTGTTATTTTATTACTTGATTTTAATCATGTCTATAAATGAGAAAATAAAAGGAAACAAAAGCTCTGCTTTCCTAGATTATGAGAATTGTGGGGAAGATCTTCCACATTTCTTAGTCCAGTTCCCTACACACACCACCATTTTATGGTGAAAACCCTGAAGAAATAGGGAGATTATTACTTATTTGCTCCAAAATACATGACCACTCAGGATCAAACTAGAATCTCCTTTTGCCTCATTCTCATTGTTCTGTGTTCTTTCCCAGCAACACCGGCCATCATGTCTAATTGCGATTCACTACACTTAAGTTGCTGTAATGCAGTGGTTAAGAGCTCGCTACTAACCAAAAGGTCAGCAGTTCAAATCAGTGGATCCTTGAAAACCGTATGAGGCAGTTCTACTCTATCGTATAGGGTCCCAATGAGTCGGAATCGACTTGACAGCAATGGATATAACAGGTATGCTTGCCATAAGCCATCCAACATTTGTTCATAATTTAGATTCATATTTGCAATATATAAATAATAAGATGCAAAGCTATTTTACAAAATCCTTTCTAATTAGCGATGTCCCAGGAGCTAGAATACTTATTTTTTAGTTTCTCACATTTTAACACACACACGCAAATGAAAAGCTCTATGATTTTTTTAACCAACACTTTACAAACTGTGGTCCTGGGACAGTAGTTCTGGTGACTAGTATTCCTAAAACAAAGAGTTCTGAGTAATCTACCTATAGTTTCCCCCTCATAGATATTTACAATTCACATCAGAATATTAAAGATTCCGAGAATCCTAGAATAAACATTTTGGAATCTGTTTAATGGTTAAACAAATAGCCTTATTTGTATGGAGTACGAGGTTAGTGATATAGTTCTTATCCTTCCAAATGAGAGCAATTAAAGTCTTTTTCTCTGACTGCATAGAGAGTGTCCTTATTTCTAGCTTGGCAAGCATGGTCTTAAAGTTATAGAATCACTACATTATGGTTTGGTATGCTATGGTATAGGATTGGATAAGATGGGATGGGATGGGATGCTACATTGTCTTGTTTTGTGCTGTGATATTATATTATATTAATCCCAATCTATTTTATTTTTATTTCAGATTTGGGTAGAAAATGTTATTAAAGAACAAAGCACATTTATTATTATATCTTATGTGCTATTTCTTCTATGAAATATTTCTGATTTGAAGCAAATTATATCCTACTATACTACTAATGTTCTAAAAAGTAGTGGAGCACTATATTTTATTTTGTAACAGGTAGCACTTACCAAGTACATGATGATAGTAGCATATTTACAAAAATTAATCTTATTTTTATAACAAATACATATGATCACATTTAATTCTGATAACAAATAGTAAAAAGTAATGACCTTCATATTACAAGAGAGCAAAAAATATATTTGCTTTAATTATCTGACCTTTCCAAAGTCTTGCACCCATTATTTTTTGAGAGGAAGAGGGTTATGTCCTCTGTTATTTCCATTATACCACATTTCCTCTGTAATAGGTTGATAAAATAGACAAACTATTAAAAACTTACCATGTTGATAGCATTCACTGGACCAATGCTATTCACATACATGTCTGTGTGAATTAATGTTGGTTTCACTGCAAAAAGAACCATAGAAATACGTGTAGACAGAGAAATACAATATTTTAATATTTCAGCCTTTGTTGCTCTAGAAATAGACACATTTAAATATATTAGAAGTGATTTACTCACACCTAATTTGGTGCCAGTGACTAATTCACTATCTAGTGATTTGCAGGATCATCTTGTTTTCAAAGAAACACCTCCTTTTAAGATGTAAATGCAATAAACAAGCATAGTAGAGTTTTGAAATGAATTATTCTTTTAAAACTGTATATAATGAATAAATCAGAATTCTGTTCTCAGCTTTCTTCATCCTTCTTTCAAGTGTCTTAAATTTTAACATTTTTCATTCAAGCTCCAAAATCTATTTGGACATTGTCACTTGACATGACTAAGACAGAAAAATAACTACTTAGTGATCCAGATAAAAATATGCATTAGAAACTTGAAGGAGATATAAAAAGCAACAGCTAAATATGAATAGCTTTTGAAATATTACTCCCTCTTGATTCCCTTTATGACCACTTTATCTTTATCTAGCCAACACAAAATCAATCTTCCTCAATGACTTATTGGATGCTGTGACTCGACAAATAATATGAGGAAACCATATGGAAACCCATTACATACCTATTTGTCAGAAAGGATGGATATTAACAATCTGTGGTACAACATCCATGACCAAATGCAGGTGCTCCATTTTTATTAAACATTTACTGAACAGGAATTCATAATATCATTCTGGGCTTCCATTCAACAAGCACATTTGTCTCATTCTTATTTTCTTTGAAAGTGCTCTGCCCTCTCTCTCTGTGGTAGATTGGATTCTTCACTGTCCCCCACCTGCACGTCCTTGCCTTGGCCTCATTCAGGGCACTTCCTGGCCTTTTGTCTTTGGGCTTGCCCACTGACCTACTTTGGCCAACAAATGTGGGCAGAAATGACAGTGTGCCAGTTTTAAGCCCAGGCACTAAGAAGTTTTATGAGTTTCTACTTTCTCTCTTGCTCTTTGCTGTCATTGTGAGGAGGCTCACAGCTAGTCTGCTAGTCCCAGGAGTAGTATGAGAGATACTTAGAGGGAACCTACCCCAGATGAATAGCCTGGCCCGGGCTAGATTACAATACTCCCAAAAGAGTGCTAAAAGTATGCTTAACATTTTACGCTACTTGGATTTTGTGGTTGTTTGTTACACAGAAACAGGTAATTAATTTACCCTTTTTTTTTTTTTAATCTTTTTTTGCTTATCTTTTGATGTTACTTCATAAACACTTTGCCACCATTCTTCTACAGCCTCTGTATGGGGTGGTTAGGGAAATTTGAATTTTTAACTCTCAAATCTCACTTGAAAAATCATATTTCTTCATTTTGAGTTTCTCAATACCGGGCCTGAATGCTATTTATATACTTTTTGTTAATTTGTTTTCATAAACTATAAGGAAAGTTTCATTTAAATTTTTATGACTCTGGAAATATGCTTCTGTTTGCCTTCGGCATGGTAGGCGTGTGTTCCTGTCTACACTATGCTACAAAAGCTTTTAACATACCTCCTATATCAGGTCGAAGTTTATTGTCATATCCTTCCAGTAAGTTGTTTAAAATGACGGTGACATCACCCTCAGGAACTTTGGGTGTCAAGACCCATGTTTTATTAGAAGCATAATCTTCATAGTCATCATCAGATTTTTGGCTAGTGAGGCTGAGAAAACAAAAGCATTGGCCAAGAAACACTTAGGCTACATTCGTTAACTTTCACCCATAGAAGACTGGTGGAAAGTCTTCTCAGGATCATTATACTAACCAAAATGCACAGATAGAGATTAAAACATATTCTCATAAACTCTCCAGTTTTCCAGAAAGCTCTTCGTTCATGTCTATAAATACACCATTTTCTACCAGTTATTTTTGCCTTTCCCATATTTGATTTTCTTCCTGCCTACCTTCCCAGCACCACCAAGGACTTACAAAAATCTAATTTTGTGAACGTGATGCTTAAATCATCAGAACATCTTCTACGAATTCAAGCACAATGTCTACTTCTTTCTTTGAGAAGTTAACTTGTTCCAACCCATTAATGAAAATAAGAGACTGATAATTAGATTCACTCCCACAAACTGAGCGGCTGCCTCTCCCTTCTCAATTGAACTACTAAAGAGGGCTCAGCCTTGCTGCCTTTTCTTCCCCCAGGGTGTGTGTATGTGTATTTTTCCCCCTCATTTGCACTGAAGGGAAGGGTGGTTCATTTATCTTTGGTTCTTAAGAACCTGGTACTATGAAGAAAAATGTAGTTGTAGACTTTAAGCCACCTTTTATTACAGAAAAGTTTTCTAAGCTGGGAAACACATACTAATGGCTAATTTACTGCAATCATAGAAATGTGACTACCTATTTTGATTGATCATAAAGCCACATCATATCCTGCGTCTCAATTTTATACCCCCAAACCTGTCAGAAAACTCTGCACAATTGGACTAGAAACTAAGGCTGTTTTTAGAAGGTGATTGGGATTACTAGATACTGCCTCTTTCCCTGCCTTGAGTTCCACCCCACCCTTCACAAGATGTTTATATTTTCCAAATCCAGGGGCCATGCAAACTGTTGGCAATAGCTACCATTTTCATTTTTATCAGCACTCAGTAGTTTATATAGGTTACTTCTGTGGTTTATGGTGAATTGAAAAAATGCAGATTTAAAATGTAAGTTTCCCCACCCCATGTTCAGTTTATCTTCTCAAAATATGGTTTAGACTAGATCTTGTCAGATATCAAATCATTTTTAGTTTCTTTTTCTAAATATAGGGTATAAAATGGATTTTGTCAGATGTCATATCATTGGCACATTATTCTGAATGTGTGTATGTATGTATATCAAACCAGATTCATCACCTTTCTATCATACTCAGTTATCAAGATATAGAAAACATATACATGTGTGTGTATGAAAATGTCTCTGAAAATGAGAATGGGAGATAATGAAGTTTTAAGAGTAATCACCACTAAAGATCAAATTACTAAGCAAGTAAAGCAACTCCCTCTTTTTCTATTCCTTTAAAGCTTCACAAATAGGAAACACTATAATTAGCTGCACATCTACATAGACCCTAACATAGCTAGGGTTTTACGTTTTCCCCTTCAGTTAGCACACAAGCTTTAAACAAGAACTGAATTTTATGGAGTGATTGCAGAAGGTATGATGGGGTGGGCAAAGTTTTGGCCAGCTCTCAAAAAGAAAGTCCTCAGTTCAGTCACAGAAACCAGTTCTCAGCTAGGAAATTCCTTCTTGGGCCTAAATTCATCATTTCTTCAGAGCGCTACTGAGCTCTAATAGAATGCTAACCCGATGGCCTAAATCTCAGTTTAAGGGGAAAAAAATCTAAAGAAACAAACAAAAAAAACACAAACTCTCTGATTAAAGAAAAACTTCAAACCCCTCCAATAACTTATTGAGAAAAGAATGTAGTTGATCCTTTGGAAGTCACCATAATGAAATTTTACCATGGTTTTATTTGTTCACGCAAAAGTGGCTTTTCAAACACTCCCCTCTCTGTGTGTGTGTACATGTGTGTGTCTTTCTCTCTCTCTTTCTCTCAGACACATGCATGCTATTAAAGTTTCTTCCCTGAAGGGAATATGTATTTAATTGTTTGTTTCTGGCGCCTTCTCATACTAATAAGTGATCCAAACATCATGTTGTTGTATTACTGGTATTACTGTTATCTAGCAGACCAAATGAAGTTGAATAGCAGGAAAAATACCCTAAGAGATAAGGAATGATTGCTTAGAAGGAATACTACTTTTCAGAAGTGCGCCAAAGATTCTATCTGAGTCTACACCTAAAAAAAAAAAAAATCGAAACAACAACAGAAATGGTCAAACTGATTCTTTCGTATAAAAAGGTCTGTCACAGACTTTTTCACACATCAGCATGTCTACTAGCTAGAGGCAGGTAATATAGAATAGAGGAATTAAGAACATAATTTTGGGAGTTAGAAAGTGCTAGATCTGTTTTCTAAAGTCATGCCCTGCATGGTCACTTACTGTTTTATAAGCAAGTTATTAACCTTGATAGGTTTCAAATCCTCATTTTAAAAATATAGATAATACTATCACCTATGTCATATTTTTGTGAAAGGTTAAGATAATGCTTATCAATTGTTTAGCACAGTGCCTGATGCACCACCCTGAAAATAGGTCCATTATAATTATTGTTAGAAAGTGACCGCTGCTGGATTTGTAATAACAGCCCCAACCATGGAACTAAAACCTGACTCTACCGATGCTGCTTCCAGGCCTGTGTCCAATATGGGCTGAGAAGGACTAAAAACAGATGTTTCCAGGAAGAAAAGTAATGAACCCCTACGGTATAAATAAATGAAGGTTTTCTTTTGTAGGGCCTTCACAGCGGAGATCTAAATTAAAGGGTTGATACCTAACCTGGGAAGGTTTCCAGATTTGTCTAAAAAATAAAAACAAAAAAACAAATTCTCTCAATTCAATGTTGCCTGTTTCTCTGGGCTTCTTCGGAGGCAAGAACCCCGCACATTTAGGGGAGGCGGGTCATCTATGGATGATGAAATCTGCCTGGCAGATGAGGCATTCTGCGGAATCAAGAGCTCCATGAGAATGCATGGGCAGAAATAGGCTGATAATAGTTCAAGAAAATTGAGTTAACAGTTGAGTGGGCTGAGAACAAACATAAACTTGGAACTTCTGGCTAAAGGCATCTATCTGAATTTATAAGCCTTTGGAAATTATTACTCTGTGTGCCCTTTGATTTTAAAAATAGTAATCATCATCATCTCAAAGAGGGAAAGAATTGAAGTTGGAATTATGTTTAAATTAACTGACAATAATTAAATTTTTGTTGTTGTTGGAGGGTCTCAGGATAATTTATGAGAAACAGTGCAAGAAAAGTTGTGGAGTTTTCATCTCTGAAGCTTTTAAAAATGGTTAGAAAGCAACAGACTGAGAGTTTTGGACCAGCAGCATCAGCATCGCTTGGGAGCCTTTAGAAATGCAAAACCCTGGGACTCACACAGACTCTTGAATCAGAATCTTTATTTTAGCAAGATTTGCATGTGATTAATATGTATACTATAATTTGAGAATCTCAGTCGTAGAGCATTTAGACCAGTGGTGCTTAGTCCTGGCTGCATGTGTGTGTGTGTGGGTGTGCGTGTGTGTTAGGGTGGGCTTTTTAAGAAATATGGATTCCCTGATTTGTCCTAGACCTAAATCTGAATCTCCATGCTGTAACTTGGATTATTCATTTTTATTTGCATCTTCATAGTTTTATGCATGGCTTGAATTTTTGCAATGAAGATATTTCATGTTCGTAATCAGAAACAAAGATGATTATATTTAGGAAAAAAGTGGCTTTCAAAAAGAAGACAAATACTGAATAAACCTTGTTTAATGGAAGGTTGCTCACAGTTGATACGGAAGATTCCAAATATTTGAATTTTAGCACATACTCTAGGCGCTTGCTACTGTGAAGATTAATCATACAGTGTACAGAATTTTAATTTTTAATTCATATGTTTTAGATTCCTATAGATTCAATAAAGTTCTAAGTTTATGGGAGTGGGGTTTCTAGACATTGTAACCTTTCTCAGGTTAGTGCAACAGCAAACAATTGGATAAGAAACAAAAGCATGTGTTTTTTCATTCATTTATCATTTAGTTATTTTCAAATTCATTGGTGTTTGGTATCATAAACACAGAAAGTATATTTTTCTTTCCCAAACATAGGTAGGTGGCTAGTAGAATATGATAATAAAAAATAAAAATAAAACTCATTTAGTTTTATGCTTAATATATTAAAAAATTAAAGTAGTATTTCACTCTAATGGTAGTTTCACAATTATTTTGTTGAACCACACTTTGCCTTATTTTATTTTATTGGTACAATGTAGTTAAATGTAGGGTATTTTATATGTTAAAATAAATCTCTCACCGCATATATGCCAGCAAAATGAAACCTTTGAGTCTTATCTGTTAAAAATCCCCATTCATTAGATTTTCTGCTCTGTTATTGTTACCTCTATTATGAATCTCCACTGTTTATATTTCATAAATCTCTATTCCTTTCTGTTACCACACTCACAGAGATCCCCTGCTACTAAAATTCCAGTCAGACTGTAGAAGCCTGTGGGGATCCCACATGCCAAAATCATCTTTACCGCAGCAATCTGCTGTTCCTTACAATATCATGTTACCTGAGAGTTGGTTCAGCTCTGGAAACCAGGCTGAACTACAGTAGATTTGCATGTACTGTCCTTTCTGCCTACAACATTTTCTCTATCCCATCCCCCAAACCAATTCTTGCAATGGATTATTCCTTCTTATCTTTAATTTCCCACAGAAACATTCTTTCTCATGAAGTCCATCCTTGACTGCCCTATCTACATTTGGCCTACACTTTTCGTGTTCTAGCCAGTCCTTTGATTCCTGAAAAGCATTAGTTACAATGTGTATTTACTGATTTTCTTATTGTATGCCCCCATTACCAAACAATAAACTCTGAAAGGCATGCATAATGAAGATCTGGAGAAAGAATAAATTTTGGCTAAGTTTTTGCAGAGAAATAGCAATACCTACAGTAAATGCTGTCAATTGTGTAGTCACTGTGTTCTAGGAAAAACTCTAAGAATTTCACACACATTCTCCCACTTAATTCATAAAATATTGATGTTCCTATAATTATTCCCATTTTATAGATAAAGAGACATGGTAATATTTACCAATATTCACTTTGTGTTGCACAAACCAAAACGTTTAACAATTATGCAGCATGGCTTTGTGAAAGGAATTGAGGCCAAAGAATCTGCTACTGTACATTCATCACACAATGAGATGGTCCACAGTAAATGATTGTTCCAGCTCATTTTCCTTTGGGGCAATAAACTGATTTATGCCTGAATCCAATAAAAGATATGGTGCCTTCAGCACAAAGTTAATAACGTTCAGATCTCATAAATCCTCCATTGCAGATACCAATGATTTGATCTCCACACAATGAGAAATAAAAGCAAAGTTTGGAATTTAACTTAATGGATGTGATAAACTGCCTCAACGAAATACTTTCTCAAGTTGGAAAGCAATGTACACTGGAGAGGGAAGGCAAATATACAAACCAGTTTATTTCAGAGTACCCTCCAGCTACCACAAAAGGTAGACTTTGGTTAAAAGTCTAGGAGCAGGTAGGGTAGGTGAGTATTCATCCTTAAAGGGCATAAGAAACTCAGAACATGTTCATGGGAGGATAGGGCTCTACTTTTCACTGTCCAGGACTGGGAGTTCTTGAGAGACACCACGTTCTGTAAACAGGAGCTCTGAAGCACCAGTTGTTCCTTTATCTAGGGCCCTTCAATGGCTTGTGGGATTCTGTACCTGCTGATTTGTTATTTGACTGAGTCAATTTTCAGACTATACATTCCAATATGTGAAACGAAAACAGTTTATTTTATTAATGGCCACTAATGACCCACAGAAAACCCTGGTGGCGTAGTGGTTAAGAGCTACAGCTGCTAACCAAAGAGTCGGCAGTTTGAATCCACCAGGCGCTCCTTGGAAACTCTGTGGGGCAGTTCTACTCTGTCCTATAGCTATGAGTTGGAATCGACTCAACGGCACTGGGGTTAATGACCCACAGCAGATATATGTCTGTGTGAGGTGTTATTAGCTAAGAGGAATTTGATTTCAAATATCAAAACATTCACACTAAATGTGGATACACTGGCACATATAATTACAAAGTCTGAGGTAGAATGAGCTTCAAAGTTCTTTGGTTCAGTGTGTCAATTATGTATTTAAAAAGTAAGAATCTTGCTGTATCTCTCTTCTGCCTTCTGTAATGCCAGCTTCAACTGAAAGCTGACTGGACTTTGTCCTCACAAGATGCTGGGGAAAATTCTTTACCTCTATGCTTATGGATAACATTGCGAAGAATGGGAATTCCAGAACACTTAATTGTGCTCATGAGGAACCTGTACATACATCAAGAGGCAGTTGTTCGGACAGAGCAAGGTAATACTGAGTGGTTTAAAGTCAGGAAAGGTGTGTGTCAGGGCTGTATCCTTTCACCATATCTATTCAATCCGTATGCTGAGAAAATAATCTGAGAAGCTGGACTATATGAAGAAGAATGGGCCATCAGGGTTGGAGGAAGACTCATTAACAACCTGTGTTTTGCAGATGACACAACCTTGCTTGCTGAAAGTGAAGAGAACTTGAAGCACTTACTAACGAAGATCAAAGACCACAGCCTTCAGTATGGATTACACCTCAACATAAAGAAAACAAGAATCCTCACAACTGAACCAATGAGCAACATCATGATAAATGGAGAAAAGATTGAAGTTGTCAAGAATTTCATTTTACTTGGATCCACAATCAACACCCATGGGAGCTGCAATTAAAAAATCAAAAGATGCATTGTATTGGCTAAATCTGCTGCGAAGGACCTCTTTAAAGGGTTGAAAAGCAAAGATGTCACCTTGAAGACTAAGGTGTGACTGACCGTGATATTTACAATCACATCATATGCATGTGAAAGTTGGACAATGAATAAGGAAGACAGAAGAAGAATTGACATCTATGAATTGTGGCGTTGGTGAAGCATATTGAATGTCCCGTAGACTGCCAAAAGAATGAACAAATCTGTCTCGGGAGATGTACAAGCAGAATGCTCCTTAGAAGCAAGGATGGCGGGACTGTGTCTTACATACTTTGAACATGTTGTCAGGAGGGATCAGTCCCTGGAGAAGGACATCATGCTTGGTAAAGTACAGGGTCAGTGGAAAAGAGGAAGACCCTCAATGAGATGGATTGACACAGTGGCTACAACAATGGGCTCAAGCCTAACAAGATTGTAAGGATGGTGCAGGACTGGGCAGAGTTTCCTTCTGTTGTGCATAGGGCCGCTATGTGTCGGAACCTGCATGACAGCACCTAAAAACAGCAACATGCTTCCTTGTGTATACCCATGACCACAGAGGGATAAAATCCTCTACAAACGGTCTCAAATAGAGTAAGAAAAAACTTTCCTAAGAACTCCCAGGAAATCCCATTAGCCCAAATATATGTTTGAAGCCAATGTCTATGACTAGGGGATAGGATTATACTAATTTATTTTAAATACATGTACCATCACTAGGTTCAAAGACGGAATCACCTTTCCTCTCTTCCCCCCCCCAAAAAAAGAGATACAGAATTCAGAGACACCAAAGGAAATTGGGGTATTTTAGAGGGTGAGGAGGGATTGTGCAGACAGCAACCACAGCACTCACAGGGAGGGGAGTAAACAGGAAAAATCATCAGTATCAGGTCATGCCCTAGGTTTATCACTAAAATCCGTTTTCTCTGGGTTAGAATCCTCGCCCAAGTTTTTGTTTGTTTCCTTAAACATGGGAGGATATGAAGCAGCTGGGACTCCTCATGCATTCTTGTGTCTCTCATATACTTCTAGAGGGAAAATATGCTGGTGGTATCTACCAATAATGAATACACATCCATGCTATAACCCAGGGATGTCATTCCTAGGTTATGGCATGCATAACTTTGTACGTGTCAACTACAATATGTACAAGAATGTGTATAGTTGCATTGCTGGTAATTGTCAGAATTGGATATAATCCAAATGAAGAGTGGCATGGACAAACGAAATATGATACATTCAAATATTGAAATATTATGTAACAATAAAATTAGTGAATTACTGCTATGTGATGCACAAAAATGAATCAGGCAAATATGGTTTTGAGAAAAAGATGTCACACGTATACACATAGACACACAAATATTTTATGTCTCTTTTTATATAAAATTTGGCAACAAGCAAATTCATCAATAGTGCTTAAAGTCAGGATAGCAGTTACTTTGAAGGGAGAGAGAAAAGATAGAAAGCAAGAGAAGGATGAGGAGTTTTTCTAGGGGAGTTGGCAATGTTTTATCTCTAGACTTCATTGGTGATTACATGTGTATTCATTTCCATTGGTGATAATTCATTGAACTATATTAGTGTTTTATGCACTTTTTATACTATATATATCATAATTTTAAAAAGTTTAAGAAGTTAGATTTAGTCATGAGGACTAGAAGCAAAATATTAGATATTTAAAGGCAAGAATTATTTCTGCCTTCAACAGTGTCATTTTCCAAAACTTTGCATAGTGTCTGGTACTTTACAAGACGCTCAGTGAATAATTTTCAAAACAGCGAATGAACCAATAAGAGTATGGGTTATTTTTAAAGAACATTTGATGTTTGTGAAAAAATAGTAAATTGTCTATGTAGCAAGTATGGCTGATACTAAAATGAGCTGATTATATAATACACTCTCCGATGATCACTACCTCTTATTTAAATGCTACTGATTTTCTGCAAAGGAAAACTTAATTGACTTACATTGAATATATATATATTGTTGAGGGGGTGGGAATCAAAATGAAACGAGGCCAAGATTAATACAAAAAAAACAATTCTAAAATTACCTTGACTACCTATACCTATTTGGTAGGATATAAATAAATGTATTGATGGTAAATTGTACTAAGGAAATAAGTGCCAATGGATATAAACATTCTTATATTCTAAATCCACTGCCCATCTGTCAGTTTATGGTGCTCTGGTGGCTTGCATGTTGCTGCAATGCTGGAAGCTATACCACAGATATTTCAAATACAAGCCGGGTCACCCATGGTAGACAGGCTTCAGTAGAGCATCCAGACACAGACAGACTAGGAAGAAAGGCTTAATGATCTAATTCTAAAAGTTAGGCAAGGAAAATCTTATGGATTGTGACAGAACATTGTCTGACTTGCTTGTTTTGGACAAATCATCAGGAGTTACCAGTTGCTGGAGGTGAAGATCATACTTAGTGAAGTAAAGGGCCTCCAAGGTCAAGGGAAACCCTCCATGACATGGATTGGCACAATAACCCACAAAGATGAACCTGAATGTTCTGGTAATCCTGAGTATGTCACAGGACAAGGCAGGGTTTTATTCTGTTGTACCTAGGTCACCATGAGTTGGAGTCAACTGGACAGCAGCTATCTATCCATCTGCTTATCATTTATCTATCTACTTACCTATCTATCTATCATCTATCTACTATCTATCTATCTATCATCTATCCATCTATCTATCTATCCATCTAACCATCCATCCATCCATCCATCCATCCATCCATCCATCCATCCATCCATCCATCCATCCATCCATCCATCCATCTATCTTCCATCTATCATCCATCTATCTATCTATCTATCTATCTATCTATCTATCTATCTATCTATCTATCTATCTATCTATCTATCTATCTATCTATCTATCTATCTATCATCTATCCATCTATCCATCCATCTAACCATCCATCCATCCATCCATCCATCCATCCATCCATCCATCCATCCATCCATCTATCTTCCATCTATCATCCATCTATCTATCTATCTATCTATCTATCTATCTATCTATCTATCTATCTATCTATCTATCTATCTATCTATCTATCTATCTATCTATCTATCTATCTGTCATCTATCTATCTGTCATCTATCATCTATCTATCTATCTATCTATCTATCTATCTATCTATCTATCTATCTATCTATCTATCTATCTATCATCTATCAAGTCCTAAGGAACAATGATTATTAAACTAGCATATTCTCAATTTATCTCTTTATTTGTAAAACACATTAATGTGATTATTTATGAAGTAATAAAAATAATAATTCGGTTTCTTATTTGTGTGGACTTTGCCACAGAATAGAAGCTATTGAAACATTGTTCCACTTAACAGATGGCTTCAAAACCTGAATTATTTTGGGAAAACTGTACACCTTATCTTGAATGCTACATACAAACGTGTGATTTTAAAAAAGTCAATAAATGGAAGCAGGTGCACAAGTATGTCAACTTCAAGCAACAAAATTTTGTAAATGATGGTACAGAACTTAGACACTACAGGTTTTTTTTTTTTTTGCTATTGGGCTATAATGACAAACTAAACAAATGTAAAGTTTAGCGCCTATCTCCTTCACTCAGAAACACACGCAGGGTCTGTATTTTTTGCTATCATTTAACTATGAAAATCCAAGACCAATTTGAAGCACAGAAGATGTACAAACCATCACAAACTAATGTCAGAGAAAGGCGTAATTATTTATTGTCAGGAAATACACCAAGGAGGAAATACTTAGCATTTGTTTATTTACATGACAATTATCTTGCATTAAGGATGCATGGTGCCCAGCACACACTGAATGTCCAACACAGGGTTTAGACCAGTGGCTTTGAACTCCGGCTTCACGTTAAAATTACCTGAAGTGATTTTAAAATATGGCGGTGCTCAAGGCCTCCCTCTGGAGATACTGATTTAATAGTTACGGGGTAAGACCAAGACAGTGGTATTCAGGTGACTTCAAGGGGCAGTCAGAATTAAAAGCCACTGCCAGAGATTGTGACAGAACCACCTGGACTTTCTTTTCTTAGATTAAATGATCACTTTGGTAACCACCGTCAGGCCATTCAGAAGTTACTTACTATAATACTTCAAGGTATACTGGAATTCAAAATAGCATCATCCTCAGTATTTATGCCCGGTTAAGATTGCCAAATACCAGTGTTTTCCAAAGCTTGGAACACCTGTCTTTGGTGCACATATGCAGTTTTAAGTGATACGTGGGTGGAGCATTAAAAGACATTGAAGCACAAGAATGTTACTATATTTTTTAATTTTCTTTCAGGCCATTTAACTGTATTAAGGACAAAATCTCATTTAGTTTCTAATTTGTCTTCAGCCACTCTCATATTTGCTAACCTGCTTTCTTGTGACAGCAAATTTTCCAGTTTTTTAATGAAATACTTTTATGAAATGAAATGTATTAAATAACTATATTCAAAATATCATGGGTTTTATGGAAAATATCAAAAAATGACCAAGGGTCACTAAGATGTGGCGCAAACCATAAAGGTGACTGAATTCAGGAAACCCTGCCATATATATTTAGTTTTTTTGATCCTTCAGTTAAGCAGCATATACTTTGAGGCTCTATTTTATGCAAGGCAGATTTGCAGATGGAAAAAAGCGCAAAGTACAATGCTGATATCAAAACAGCTTTCATCTATTTGAGGAGAAAAAAAAATACCTGAAGAGCTAGGAAAATGCAACACTTAAATAACAATGCAAGACAATAATAAAAACATTGTCACATGGCAGAACATGACTAATCTCTGTCTGTCAGCATCTTCAACTTGATGTCAAGGCTATTTATATCTATGTACCACCGTGTTTGTTTCCAAATCTTGATTTCTGTGGGCAAGAAGGACATTTTCCTCCATAACACAAAACATTTTTAGATGTCAATATTCCAATGGAAAAAAAAAAAGGCAGTAATGTATATAAACATGCAAAATGGTTCACATATTTTCAGGGAGGCCACAGGTGAATAGAACTTTCTCATTATCCATGGACCAAAGGTTAAACTGTCCCAGGTTTAGAATAGTTTAAAGGCAACTGAGTGTAATTGTATGAAAATAAAGGCTGGTTCTATTATATGAATTATCTGCACACATTGCAATACATGCAAATGTATTGATTCTAAATGTATTCCAAATATATTGAAAATTCATATCGCTATAGTCTGTTGTACTCTGTGAGAGTAGGGAATAAAATATTCAAGTTTTATTTGAATATTTGGAATCATGGAGCTAATTCTCATAGGTGGCAGAATAAATTTTCTCTTTCATAGTGACATACTAGCAACATGTGTACTTAAATCTGAGTGGCCATGATTCTCGAAATTTTGTCTTCTTTTATTTATTTCTTTTCTTTTTCCTTTTCTCTTTCTTAGCTAAAATTGTGCTACAGCTTTGATGTAGGTGTGCAGTGGTATTGTATCGTAGTTTTCATTTGCATTTACCTCATGGTTAATGATGTTGAACCTCTGTTCCTGTGCTTATTTGACAACTCAACAACTTGGATGAATCTTCAAGGTGTTATGCTGAATGAACAGTATGATTCCATGTATATGACATTCTTAAAAATACAAACTATGACAGTGAATAACAGATTAGCTTTTGCCAGGAATTAAGAGTGAAATGAGGGTGTGACTACAAAGGGTTAGTAAGAGGGAGTTTTTTGAGGAGAGAGAACTGTCTGGTATCCTCATTTTTTTGTGGTGGTTACAAGAATCTACATGTGAGGTAAAAATCATTGAACTATACACAAAAAAGGTCAGTTTTTCTGTATATTAATTAAAAAAATAAAAAAGAGCAATTATCCTATAAATTAAATCACTGAATTTATTCAAAATGTTCCCTGACATGAAATTTTGTGAAATTCCCTGACATTGACTATGAGGTAATTGAGTCTGAACATTTAAAAATCTCCTGTAGAGTGGGAACAGGAAAGCTGATAATAGGGAACCCAAGGTTGAGAAGGGAGGGTGTTGACATGCCGTGGGGTTGCTAATCAATGTCATGGAACAATGTATGTACTAACTGATGAGAAACTAGTTTATTCTGTAAACCTTCAACTAAAGTACAATAAAAATAAAATAAATAAATAAAAATCTCCTGTAGGGAAATAAAATTTAGTTAATAAAATAGTATTGTGGTTTTTTTGTTTGTTAATTTTATGCACAGATTTTTGTATTTCTTTCAGGCTTTTCTATGGTATATTACCTTCCCAGGTTTTACTGTACACAGATTAAACCCCAAAACTTATTTTATGGATAAGAAATAACCATTACTGTCGAGTCAATTCTGACTCATAGTAACCCTGTAGGACAGAATAGAACTGCCCCATAGGGCTTCCAAGAAACAACTGGTGGATTCAAACTGCTGACCTTTTGTTTAGCAGCTGAACTCTTAACCATTGTGCCACTAACACTCCAAGAATTAAATATCCTTTTCTTAATAGTCTTAAAATTTTTAAACCAATCACCCAATTAACTGCTGCAAATCATACATTAATTTTTAATTTAGAAATAGTCTTTGCCATTTGTTAAATGCAAAGTACATCTATACATAAAACTATGTCTGCTTAAACACATTAGTTAAATATAGTGAAATAATTTCACAACATTGCTGTAAAATAATCACTATACTTCAAATAATTCATATAATAGCAGAATCAACAGCTAGTTCTTGGTCCTGCTGGTTCTCTTATATAACTCTAAGACTGTAGGAAGCTAAAAGTCAACCATCAGTTAATTGCCAAGTAACTGAAAATTGGTGGGCAAATTGCAATCCTCACCATTCCCCAAAACATATAGGCACATTTCAAGGAAAAAAAAAAAAAGAATCATATGTATTTATAGGTTAAAAAAAAAATTGATTGTAAAATATGCATCTGTTTACTCAATGCCTTTAAATCAGAGACAATAAATGAAGCAAATAAAAAAAAAAAAAGATAGATATTAGTCTATATGTAAATTTATGATACCAAAACCCACAAGCCAAATCCATTGCTGTTGAGTAGATTTCGACTCATAGCAACCCTACAGGACAGAGTAGAACTGCCCCATAGGGTTTCTAAGGCTGTAAATTTTAATGGAAGCAAATTGCCACATCTTTCTTCTACAGAGCAGCTGGTGGGTTCAAACCACTGACCTTTTGTTTATCAGCCAAGTACTTAACCACTGAGTTATCAGTTCCCCAAATTGATGAAAGTAGGGTTATAATATACACTGTATAACAGTATACATAATACACAATATCTATACTGTATCTATGGGGCCTTGGTGATGCAGTAGTTAAGCATTTGGCTGCTAAATTCCAGGTCAGCAGTTCGAACCCACCAGCTGCTCCTTGGAAACCCTATGGGATGGTTCTACTCTTCCCTATGGGGTCGCTGAGTCAGAATTGACTCCATGGCAGTGGGTTTGTTTTTGTTTTTATACTGTATCCAGTCCCTATGTGATGCAAATGTCTAATAAGCTCCGAAGCTGTCTCAAAGATCAAAAGTTTGAGTCCACCCAGAGGAATCTCTGGAGAAAGTCCTGGTGATCTGCTTCCAAAAACCCAGCTGTTGAAAATCCTATGGAGCACAGTTCCATTCTGACACACACGGTATAGCCATGAGTTGGAATTAATTTCACAGCAAACATATTTTGGACTTTTTGTACTGTATCTAAAATATCAGATGGATCTTGGCTGAAAGCAGAGAAGGCCAGGAAGATGTTTCTCTGTGTTTTATTGACTGCAAAGGCATTCGACTGGGTGGACCATCACAAATTATGAAGAACGCTGTGAAGAATGGGAATTCCAGAACAATTAATCATGCTCATGCAGAACCTGTACATAGACCGAGAGTCAGTCCTTGGAACAGAACAGGTGGATGCTGCCTGGTTTAAAATCAGGAAAGGCCTGCACCAAGGTTGTGTCCTTGCACATAGTTATTCAATCTGTATACTGAGCAAATAACCTGAGAAGCTGTACTATATGAAGAACGCAGCATCAGGATTGGAAGAGACACATTAACAACCTACGATATGCATGACACAATCTTGCTTGCTGAAAGTGAAGAGAACTTGAAGCACTTACTGATGAAGATCAAAGGCCACAGCCTTCAGTATGGATTGTTCTTCAACAACAAAAAAAACAAAAATCCTCACAACTGGACCAATAAGTGACAGAGAAAATATTGAAGTTGTCAAGGATTTCATTTTACTTGGGTCCACAATCAATGCCTAGGGCAGCAGCAGTCAAGAAATCAAACTACTATATTATATTGAGCAAATCTGCTGCCAAAGGTCACATTGAGGACTAAGGTGCTCCTGACCCGAGCTATGGTTATTTTCAATCACCTCGTATGAATGCAAGAGCTGGGTAATGAATAAGGAAGACAGAAGAAGAATTGATGTCTTTGAATTATGGTGTTGGGGAAGTATATTGAGTGTACCATGGACTTCCAGAAGAACAAACAAATTTGTATTGGGAGATACACAGCCAGAATACTCCTTAGAAGGGAAGATAAAGAAACTTTCTCTTAAGTACTTCGGACGTGTTTTCAGGAGGGACCAGTGCCTGGAGAAAGACATCATACTTGATAAAATAGAGAATCAGCAAAAATAGGAAGATCCTCTAGGAGATGGACTGATACGGTGGCTACAACAATAGGCTCAAGTATAGCAATGATTGTGAGGATGGCACGGGACTGGGCAGCGTTTTGTTCTGTTTTACCTACTGTTGCTATGAATAGGAACTGACTTGATGGCACCTAACAACAACATATCTAAAATATATGATACATTAACTTTTTAGAGCCTGTCCTTATTCTAGAATGTAAGTACTGCAGGAGCAAGGACTATATTGGCCTTGTTCAAAGCTATATTTTCAGCACCTGGCATTGTTCCAGGAACATCTCATTGCTGTTGAGTTGATTCTGACTGATAGTAACCCTATAGGTCAGAGTAGAACTGCCCCATAAATTTTCCATGGCTGTAAATCTTTATGGAAGCTGACTGCCACATCTTTTTCCCATGAAACAACTGATGGGTTCCAATTTCTGATCTTTCAGTTAGCACCCAAACACTTAACCACTGTGCCACCAGGGCTACTTTCTAGGAACATCCAAACCCAAACTCAAACCTGTTGCTGTCAAGTCAATTTTGACTCATAGCAACCCCTTAGGACAGAGTAGAACTGCCCTAAAAGTTTTCCAAGGAGCTGCTGGTTAATTTGAACTGCTGACCTTTTGGTTAGCAGCCTGAACAACTAACCACTGTGTCACCAGGGCTCCTCTAGGAAAATAGTAGGTAGAGAATAAACAAAATTTGATTCACAAAATAAAAGGTAATTCAGTAGGACACATTCTAATCACTTAAATCAGAGTGCGTAACCTTTTCCTCCAATCTCCTGTATTATGTGCATCTGAATTTTTGTGATATATTTTATTAATACTTAAAGGTGTTAAGAAATCAGCTTGGGAGATTACCTACAGCCTGTAGTCACGGAGAATAAAATCAAATGAGGAAATCCCTTCCTCCCTGTATGACTTTCTATAATTTTTACTTTGTTGCTAGTTTATCAGAGAAACTGAGCAGCAAATGTAGATAGTATCAGATCTGCAAGGATGAGCTCCCACCTTGGACCTTGGAAATCTGTTGAATGGGTTTTGTGTCAAGGGCACCTAGAAAATCAGAGTCAACTATGGCACACGATTGGAGGAGTGTCTGAGTTCCCATGTACCCTTAGTTTTATGGCACTGAGGCCATTTTTTTTTTTTACTGTTTATTTTTATTATATAATGGATTTCAGTAACATGTGGTATGACTGGGAAGGTTCGTTTTTGTTTGTGATTGAAAATTATTACTCCAAGTATACTGATTAGTTTACTTACAAATCATTCCCTTTGTCGTCTCCCATTTTAAACCATCAATTAGAAATCAATAACAATAATAAATATCTCTCAAATCCTGAGACATCTCTTAGGTACTGAGTATGTATTGAATATTAGAAGGTTCAAAAGGAAAAGAAGTAACAAGCTCTGAAAGTACTACATGTAAAGGAGGTGAAAAAATGAGAGTAGTGTTTTGAAGAGTCTAATGAAATTTAGTGTGGCAATATAGTTGTGTCTGATGGAGAGGTGGGCAGAAATCCATTCACGAAGGAACATATTGAGTGCCCAAATGCCCAGTTTGCCTGAGAGAACACCAACTGACACATATGGTCCTGGCACAATTATTAATAATCACACTTCCACTCTACAAAATGTATCATTTTATAAAACAAATATATGGTAACATGAACTATAAATCTAGTTGAGAAGACTGGATCTTATGGTCAAAGAGAAGATAGTGCAAAGCTTTAATGTGATAGCGGCATACTCATATTTGTGTTAAGAGGTAAAGTCTTAAATGAAACTGTCTTCATTTGCAGATGATAATATTGTATATAGAAAATTATAAAGAATCAACAAAAAACTACTAGAAGTAATAAACCAATTTAACAAGATAACAGGACATAAAATTATTGTAAAAATGAATTGCATTTCTATATGATAGTGATAAACAATTGGAAAACAAACACTTAAAATACATATTTTAAAATAGAATAAAACAGAAATATTAAGAATAAACTTGTGGAAAATGTGCAAGATCCCTACATTGAAATGTACAATAAGTTACTGAGAAGAATTAAAAGATGTCTAAATGAATGGAAAGATAAACTAGGTTCATAGACTGGAAGACTTAAAATTATTAGTATGTCAATGCTTGTAACTTGATCTATATATTCAGCACCATCTCAATAAAAACACAGCAGTGTTTTTTTTTTTTTTTTTGAGAAATTGGCAAACTGACTCTAAAATGTACAAGAAAATTCAAACTTTCTATAATAGACAAAGCAAACTTGTAAAAGGAAAACACATATGAATGTCTCACATTACCTGGTTTCAAGAATTACTACAAAATTACAATGATCAAGGTTATACAGCAGTGCATAAGAATAGACAAATAGACCAACTGAATGGATACTAAGTTCAGAAATAGACCTACACATATATGTTAATAACCTTTTGACAAAGATACCAATGTAAATGGGAAAACAAAAATCTTTTCAAAAATGGGGCTAAACAGTTGGATAAATGTATGGGGAAAATGAATCTCAATCCCTAACATATGTTAAACTATAATAATGATAATTTTAGAAGGACCGTGAAGGTAAATGATGAGGTATTGCTCTGAGACCTCTAGGAAAAAAAGAAGAAAGAAAGAGAGTATCTTTGCAACCTCAGATAAGGCAAAGATTTCTTACAGAGGACGGGGGGAAAAAAAAACTAACCATAATTTTTTAAAAAATGGCAAATTGATCTTTATAATCAAATATTTTTGTTTTCCCTTTCTATCCTCTCCTTCCCTCACCTCCTCTCTCTCCCCCTCTTCCCATGTTCCTCCCTTACTCTTTTTCTTCCTTCATATGAATAGCTCATAAAGTAAGAAATCGAAGCCTCCTGCCAATAGCCATGCTGGAGTGAGCTCGGAAGTGGAATTTCCAGCACCTGCAGTTGGCTGGAACCCTTGTCAACAACTTGACTTCGCCTTCATGAGAGATTCTGATCCAGAATCAACCAGGTAAGCCACTCCTGGATTCCTGATCCTCAGAAACTCCATGAGATAAGAATTATTTCTGAGTTTGAAAGGCTGAGTTTTGGATGACTTGTTCTGTAGAAATGTGTAACCAAAACCGATAGACAATAGCTAAAGCTGTCAAGGATTTGGAGCAACTGTCATACACTGGAAAATTCTTTTTGTAGTTTCTTATAATGTCAAAATATACCTATCCTATCACCCAGTGGAAACTCTGGTGGCATAGTGGTTAAGCGCTACAGCTGTTAACCAAGAGGTTGGCAGTTCAAATCCGCCAGGCACTCCTTGGAAACTCTACAGGGCAGTTCCACTCTGTCCTATAGGGTCACTATGAGCTGGAATAGACTCAAAGGCAGTGGGTTTGGTTTGGGTTTATCACCCAATAGTAGCCTTGGTGGCACAGTGGCTAAGAGCTACAGCTGCTAATCAAATGGTCAGTAGCTCAAATCCACCAGGCACTCCTTGGAAACCCTATGGAGCAGTTCTACTCTGTCTTGTAGGATCACTATGAGTCAGAATCGACTTAGCCACAATGGGTTTGTTTTTGGATTTATCACCCCATAATTTCACCAAGTGAAATGAAAACATCCCGTAGAAACACTTGTACAATATTGTTCTTGTGAGCTTTGTCCAAATAGTTCCAAATAGGAAGAATGAAGAGGAGAAAGGGTAAACATATTCTAATTCATACAATGGAATAGTGCTCAACAATAAAAAGGAACTCATGATACATCCAACATGTTTCTCAGAAACATTTTATTGAGCAAAAGAAGTCAGACACAAAAGAGTACACATATCATTAACTTCATCTATAGAAAGTTCTAGAACAGCATAGAATAATCTATGGCGAAAGAAATCAGAAGAGAGGCTACCGGGGAAGGGAAGGAGGGAAGAGGGAAAGGATGATTGAAAGGATAAAGTCACAAGGGAAGTTACTAGTGTGATATAAATTGTTACATATGTATGTATGTATTATATATGTATCTATATATACATATGTACATGTACATACAGGTAGTTACGACTTACGAAGTGTACAAGTTACAACAAACTGCACTGATGACCACCTATTTTTTTGTGCATCTTATCAGTAGTAATATGTACTACATACGATGTTGCAGTACTTCATTTGCTGATGTTATCATTCTCATGCCAGCCCCTAAAAACGATTGGATTTAGAAAGATACTAATAATAAAAGGCAATAATAATAAAAACTAAAAAAAAAAAAAAAATGAGGTATTCGACTTACATCAAAACTAATATACGATGGAGTTGTTGGAATGGAATCCCATTGTAAGTTGAGGACTACCCATATATATTTGTGTGTGTGCGTGTGTGTGTGTGTGTACATATGTATACACATATGTATGATGGTTATACTGGTGTTTACATTTTTCAAAACTCATCTAAATGTACACTTAAATTCTAAACAGTGTTGAATCTAAAATATGTATTTATTTAAAAAAAATCGTGGGGAAAAATTCTCTCTGCAATTTGGTAAATGACATGGAAGGTAGCAAAACTGACAATAAAAAAAGTTAGGCAGTTGATGTAGTAACCTAGGTGATGGATGATAATGAGTTTTGTTATGATTAGATGCAAAAGGCGCAAAGAAAAGTGAAGAGTTAGTCATGATCTTACATAGCAAAATGCTAGCTCAGATTGTCTCCTTCCTCATTAGATTGAACAGCTACTGCTTCCGTTTCATGCTGTCCAATATAACCTTGACGACTGCAAGTAGCAACATGGGTTAGTTCTCAGAAATGAGATGAGCGATTTTGTTCAGAAGCTCAGAGACAATGGTTTCACATTCTCTTTACAGAATAATGCAGTTAGTGAAGTTGTCTTCAGGAAGAAAGCCCACGTCTCAGCACATATTTCCTCTTTACGTTGAGATCTAATCCACATGTATTAGAGCTGTTATTACATTTACAGTAATAATCTACTAAAAATGAATGAGGAATAAAGGCATTCTGGTAACTTAGGGACTTCTATCAAATTTGCTTCTCTCACACAATAATCAGAGTATTGAAAAATTAGAGAATTTTTATGGAGAAATTCCTCTCCATTTGGCCAGGACTTTCTTTGCTATGATGTAGAGTTTGACAGGAGTGGAGTGACTACTTGTGCATTTAGGATATTCCCACAAAATAAATAACGACCCTGCAATAGTAACATCAGCAGCATTAGCAACTTGATAAGAATGCTTACCATGTGCCAAGTTCTTAACATGTATTACACCAATTGCTACTCAAGCTTATAAAGAATTAACTTTTTTTTTTTTTTTTTTTTAATACAGAGACAGAAGCAAAGTAAAGCCAAGTAAGTTGACTGAGGACAATTGAGTAGTAACTGGCAGAGGTAGGGATTTGAGTCCTGGTCAAGTCTGTCTTCATAGCTTGTGCTCTTTATGACTATACTATTCTGTAGGACCCATTTGTTTGCTTGTTGTGTTTTTGTTGGCAGTCACATAGGCAGGACTTAGGGTGACATTACCGTGGAAGAGATGGAAAGTTATTCTTTCTTCCTTTTATAAAAGAAGACAAATTTTGGGGAAAAGAACATGTAATTTTCATTATTTAATTAACCAAATATTAAAGCATCTAATAGAAGCTAGGCATTTCTCTAAAAGTCTGGATTCTATTAGTGAACAAAATAACATAGATCTAAGCCCTCATGAATCCTGGCTCCTAGCTGAGGGGTAAGAAAAAAATAAAGTAAAAATAATAAAATCAAACAGTGTAATAAAAATATTCTATATGCTTACCAAAGGCTATAATTGCTAAGGAAAAACAAAATAAGGAAGAGGATAAGAGGAATTAGGAGTGCAGGTTGAGAGGAGTTTTCAGTATTACATTGAGTGATCAAAGTAGGTCTCATAGACAAGGTTGCATCTGAGAAAAGGCTCAAAGAAGGTGTATTAGCCAGTGGGTATTTGGGAAAAATAGACTGGATAAGGAATAGAAAGTGAAATGGGGCTTTCTCTACTGTCATCATGGCTGAGGTCCCAAAGATGAGAATAATAGGTCCCAGTTATTACACTCCCACTTAACACAAATGCAGTAGACTACTAAAAAAAGGCAGAACTTGCTACAGAAGGCCAAAGTCTAATCCTGGGTTCCTTAACCTTCACTTACCTGGCAGTTGTATAAGAGAAGGTTAAGGGTGCAGTGAGAAGATTCTTGTGGAAGAAGGTTACTGGCTCAAAAGTAGAAAAAGCTATGCAATATTATATACCTTCCTCCCACAGGATTGTGGAGACCATGCAGAACCAGGCAGTGTTTGGTTCAGACATGCAAAGAGTCACTATGAGTCGGAACCAACTCAACAGCACCTAAAAACAACAACCCATAGGGTTCTCGCTCCATGCCCACCTCAAGTTAAGTGAAAGGGAAGTCGCGCTCATAGGTGTCTACCATGAAAGAATCATAACAAGGTGATTAGCTATTTCCACCCCAAACAGGAAACTTGCATACCTGCTTCTTAGTGTTCTCTGAAAACGGAGTAGGTAGAGAATTCACAGGGGAATTGACCTGTATTCTCTAGAACCTGGGCAGTCCAGTGACTGCTGCAGTCTGATTCTTTCCTAAAAAACTATAGAAGCAACAGGCTGGCTTGAACTACCCCAGTTGTTAGTCTGAGAAACAAGGGCTTTCACTTCCAGAATTTGACAGGTGATTTTGCTGAGTTTTGTTTTGTTTTCGTCTTTTCCACGTGCTAAATGGATGTCAGAAAAATAGCCATGCTGAAACTATCTTGAAAAGACTGCTTATTTCGGAAGATAATCCAAACAGAGTCAGGGTGGGTGTATCTTTGGAGTGAAGCTGAGGGGGCGTTGTATAGCACGAACCTTGTCAGAGACAGGGACCTAACTATGGAAAATAGCGCCTACGGCAATTAGCATTATATTCCTGAATGATCTCTCACAACTGGCGATGGGAACTTGGTGTGCTAATTGGCACACCGCTTCAAGCAATGCCCAGGGCACACACCCTGCCTGCCCTCTACCTTAGTTAGGCCTCTGGTCAGGGAACAGTGCACTGCTGGAGGTCCCCAGCAGTGAGTTTTCTCCATAAAAACCACTAAATCCCTTAATGAAAGAACAATTCAGTACTAGGCATCTGTCACTTATATGGCACAAATCAACATCTTTCTGCTTTTTTAACTTTCCTCCCTTCCTCCAACCCAATCTTGAAAAAGCTTGGGCAGCATAATAAGAAGGAAAGAAGGACTTTAAACAAAAAGTGAAGAAATAGTGTCAGGCTGCTGAAATCTAAGGTCAGACATGATCAGAGAAGGAAAAAGGCTTTCAAATGAGAGATGGAACAATTAATGTGGTTGAGACTTTAATGCCTAACAATGAAATGTTCTAAACCCTAAAGTTAATGGAAAATTTACTTGAGATATTGTCCACCTGTGGAAAAGAGAGATTCAGTAGAGGAAATTTAAAGAGAAAGATAATACAGGCTGTACCTTTCTAAGTCCAGTCTGTTCAATAAATTGGACATAAGAGAAATTCAGGTAAATTAAGTATCATAGTAGAAAGCATAAAACCGAAAGATCTTTTAATTAGTAGTGGTATTTAAACAAGGTGTCCCTGGGTGGCATAAACCATTAAGTTCTCAGCTACTAACTGAAAGGCTGGGGGCTCAACTCCACCCAGAGGCATCTGGGAAGAAAGACCTGGTGACCTGCTTCTGAAAGGTCACAGTCATAAAAATCCCTAAGAAGCATAGTTCTACTCTGCACACATGAGGTCGTTTAAGTCAGAATCAACTTGATGGCAACTGGTACTATCTAAACATGTGTCCTTCTGCTAGCATGCGCTTTACACTCCCTCAGCCAGATTTTATTATGAGTTAGCATGAAAGATTTTTAGAGGTAAATATCACATATCCCAATATAGAAATACCAATTAGATGTCTCAAAGGTATACACAATGTTGGCCTTATATGGTTAAGGGACTTCCCCAAGATGATTTAATTTATTAAAATCAGAGTTTAGAATAACCTATTTTATAATACCTAATAACTTTTTTTAATAACTTATTCTATAAAGTGTGGGTTTATGAATTAATTATTTACATAATTTAAGTATTTAAGTAATTTTTTGTGGAATTAAAACAAGTATGATCAATTCCATATGTACATTAAAAAAAAGAGGTACCTTTTGAAAATTATCTTAAAAAATTGAAAAAAAACAATGTAGGCTTCTATTAGCAAAGAAAAGTCAAAAGAAGATGGCTTGCTTTTAAGACCCCAGGCACTACACAATGAACTAGGAGGGAGAACAGAAGCACTATACCTGTTATTAAGCCAATCATTAACAGGGATGTCCCATGGAACCATGACCCTAAACCTCCAAACCGAGGAACTGAATCTCATGAGGTATTTGGTTGTACATAAGCAGTCTCAGCAGCTACTCTTTTTTTTTTTTTTGTCATTGTTGTAAATATTTATCACCCAACTTTGTCAGTTCAACTTCTTACAGGTGTACAGCTTCTTGACAGCAGTTACAATAATCAGCAGTGTGATGTTACCCTTAATCAATGTGAGAGGAAGAAGGAAAGTCAGGAATAGGAGGAGGGTATGGAATGTTTGGCTATTTGCCTCTATGAACAACTGTCCCCTTTGCCATAAGACTAGAAAACTACCATTATTGAACATTTTGATCAAGGATTCTATTGAGGAATCCTGTTCAAAAGGGAGAAAATATAGAACAGAATTTCAAATTCTCATTGACTACAGACTTTCTGGAGCTGTGAAGGCTAGGTGAACTCCTAAAATTGTTTCCCTGAGGTAATCTTTAAACGTTAAACCAAAAAAATCTCCTGAATTCTTCTTAAAACCAAATAGTTTAACAAAGCTATTTAAAAAATCTGCTTCTTTTAAAAATTGCCTATATGGGATCAAACTAACAATAGAAACTCAAAAGATTAGAAAGAAACCTTAGGGGGCAATGAGTTTATGTTAATGGGGAGGAATGACTTGAATAATAGGGTGAGAATGGTTGCACAACGTAACGAATGTAATCAACGCCACTAAATCGTACATGTAAACACTTAAAAAAGTGAGTTTTGCCGTGTATATTCTCAACAACAAGATAAATATTTTTTTAATAATAAAATAAAACAACAGCTGAGAAAAAAAAAGGAGGTGGTTTTGTTCAGTAATAGTTTTTACATGGAATCATCTAGATGTTACTGACTCTACAAATTATCCCTTCAAATTTTCCCTAATAAGATGTACTAGGGAAAATCACTGTCTTATTAACTAGCAAGAAATATCTGAAGACAGCTTCAGATTTAAAAGTTGCCTTATTTGTTCTTTCATTTTGGAATAATTTAAGAGGAATTCAATCTTTTATCTAACAAAAACAATATTTAATGAGATAGAAAAGCCATTATCCAAATGGAGATTTGTGTTTATGATTACATAGCACCTTGCATTTAGAATGATGATAATTTGATAAGAACTAAAATCTTGCTTTCCTATTCTAATAGAATAAGATGTAGCAGTTACTGGAAGAATATAGATTAAAAAAAGAAAAGCAGTTGATAACATTATTAACACTTAATTATAACCATCTATTTTTTTTTACTATTATTCTCATACCAAAGGATTATAAACTATCAATATTCAAAAAAAATGAAGAACTAAAATCTCCTTATGTACATATTTTTTATAGATCATATGCAGTATGGTTTTCACTTAATGCTGAAAAGTTCCAAAAATTCACTGTATTTTTTATTTTGTTTTAAATTAATATTTTTTAAATTAATTGTCGCTCACAACTCATATATATTTAATGTGCTCATTTTTTATCTTTTCTTGTAAAGGAAAATAGGACAAATCTAATAGTCAAATATTTGGTTGTATTTGGCTAATCATATTGGATTGACAAATACTCAGAGAAGATGTGTCAGTAGGAAATGATGGCAAGAAAATAGATCAATGTCACACAACAGCAACAACAGAGAGGCCTTATGTGCACATAAATTAATGGGTAGGAAGTTGTTGGACCATAAATATATCAACTGGCTACTGTTTAATAAATTCAATCTATGCTAAAATAATGTATACCACAGAGTTGCTTTATTTAACTATCCTCAATATAGTTATTTGTATAGCATATAGATCCAAAAAAACTAATGAAAAATAGTTGCAAGAATTTTTTTTATTTTTAATTTACACTTTTTTCTCTTCAACAAATGAAAACCTCTTTAATGAGGGGAAAAAATGACCATTTAAACAAAGATTATTCTGATCAAATAAAGATTGTTGGCCTGATGGAGCAGGAGAACAGTGGGATGCAGATCTTAAATTCTTGGAAAAATACCAGGCTTAATGAATGGTCTGACTGAGACTGGAGGGACCCTGGAGGTCATGGTCCCCGGACCCTTTGATAGCCCAAGATTGGAACCATTCCCAAAACCAACTCTACAGACAGGGATTGGCCTGGACTGTAAGACAGACGATGTTGGTGAGGAGTGACCTTTGTGGCTCAAGTAGGCACATGAGACTATGTGGGCAACTCCTGTCTGGTGGTGAGATGAGAAGGCAGAAGGGGACAGGAGTTGGTTGAAGGGACACAGGGAATACAGGGTGGAGAGGAGGAATGTGCTGTTTCATTAAGGGGAGAGCAGGTGGGAGTGCACAGCAGGGTGTGCATGTCTTTTTGTATGAGTGACTGACCTGATTTGTAAACTTTCACCGAAAGCACAATAATAATAAAAAAAAAAAAGATATTGTTGAAATACTAAAACCACCTAATTGGATAATTGCTGATGAGTCTCCCATAGTTAGTGATTCTCAACTTCTCTGTCCTATGACTTCACCAGGCCAGAAACATGTTATATCATGTCATAGCACCAGATGACATTCCTGTGTTGCATATATTGGAAATAAAATTTGACAATTATTGGCACACCTCTTTGATTGTTTCCTGCCAGTTCATGAGATTATAAACCCCATGACGTTAGATTTCATATCTTCCCATCCCTGTACTTATACACCCAGTCCATAGTCCAGATCTGGATCAACTAGTATTCTTTTAATGAATTAATCAATAAACTATACATTTATTTCCACCTTTTATATCTAGAGTTATTGTCCTCAATATGTATTTCAAATAGGCTTTCCAAAGCACTTTACAAAGAGAACTGATAGCCTGAAGAAAAAAAAAAAAACATACACAACTATTTAGTCATTCATTTCTTCTTGCCAAGGTTATATTGACACGTTGTACTGGGTTTGTATTATTTAAATATGCCTAAGTAAATTACAGAACTTAGTGTATATTTTCTTACTATATAGACTACATTTCTACGACTAAACTTGGGTGATGGCAGAGTTTCAATAATTTCAAAGAATCTTTGCCTAAAATACCCCTTTTTCCCCCATCATTATGCTATTCCTATGGTTTTCTTTATGAATGGGTGGAGAGTGTAATGTCAGTGCTACTTATTCAGCATTTGCATGACAGTGTATCTTTACAAAGTTATACAATGATTTTTGCAATAATATAGAATTATTACCATATTTTGTGCTCTTGTATCATAATACTATAGGAATTAATATGATTTAGAATTAAATTTCATTTTTACCCTAAGCCTCTAATGTGTAACTTAAAAGGAGCTTTTTATTTTCTTTTAAAGGTTATTTATTTTCTAGAACATGGAGGAAATGAATAGCAAATAACCCTCCTAGTAAGGCAAACTGGAGGGACCTTTCGCAACTCAAAACAATTCAGGTATTTTCTTACTTTTAATGTGTGGGGGGCGGGCTGTGGTATAAACCATGACTGTACTTGAGTAGTTTTATAGTGTGGTATGTTGTCCTAGAGATATACCCAGAGGAGATTTTAATTCTGCTCTACAGTTAAAATCCAAGGAATCTTAGACAAGTTCCTTAACTTCTCCATTTCTCATTCTGTAAAGCTGCCAGGAGAAAACATGATCTCTCCCATCTAACTCTTCAGTCTATTACAATAATAAGAATGTGGTGCAAACATTCTTGGAAAAAAATTAAAGTCTGAATGGATTTATTGAAATTATAGCTTCCTATTTTTTTATACCTTTTTTTTTTTTATGCCTTGGAAATCAAACTCACATGATTTGGTATCAAGTTATCACAGAAGGCGGCAAATTAAACAATAGCTTGTATAGTTGAAGTGATTAAATATGTAGATATCCAGGTATTGAAGACAGAACATTATTTTTACTTTAATATTTGGTATCATTGCCTCAATTTTGTCTTTTACTTTTCTAAGAATTTTAATAGGGAATCCGAAGGGCAACAGTGAGCAGGTTAATCTGTAACTTTGCTCAATGGAGGGCAAGATCTCATATTTAGAAATGTTGGGGTGACATGCATTTAAGTTCCTGGGTAATGACTGAATTAAGTTACACTTTGCTTATATAGATACTTCCTTTGAAAAAATATATTTCCAGATTTTCTAGACATAATTTTAATTCGTGGTTTAAATAATGCCATTTAACTGATTCATAAACTCATATAATGATGGAATAGCAGATTATTTGTAAGAATTTTTGTCTAGAAACTTCAAACAAATAATCATATATAATCTAATAATGGTGTGATTGGTGAAGACTGAGGATCTCAAACCAGGCCACTATGTAGATTAAAATTTTTTTTAATGTATTCAAAGGGTTGATTGGGTCTAAGGTATATTTTCTAGGTTTTGTTATCCGAGGATAGCAACAGAAAGTCATAAAAATAAGCTGATAAACATCTTAAAGCTAATCAATCCCAGCTACTACACTTTGCACATACAATATGCTGAAACGAGTATTGATGGGTTAAAGCTGTTCAAAGACCACATAAGAAAGCTATCAACAGTTCAGCAGTAAAACCAGTTGTATATTAAAGTGGTAATACGTATATCATTTTATATATATATCTACCTATCCACATACAAACATTCATATTAAATGACTTGCCTAAAAGCAACATATAATTAAAAAAATTTTTTAAATTATATGTTGCTTTTAGGCAAGTCATTTAATATATCTAAAATCTTGATTTCCTAGTCTGTCAAATATGGTTGACAGTAACTACATCACAGGGTTATGGTAAAAATTTTAAATATAGGCAGACAGATGGATAGATGATAGAGAGATGGAGACAGGTTTGGTTCAGTGTATGTATGTGTGTGTGTATATATATATATATGATACTACTAGGTATGAAAAGTCTGAAGTTAATTTTTTGCCATGATTATATTGCTTCTGATTTTGAAGATGTCACATAGATGACTTATAACTCAGTAGCAGAGTTATTATGAATTCTTCTCTCTTCAGGGAAGGTATCACAGCTGGAGTATCCAGCCAAATTGAAACTCTGGCTCTTTAAGCATTTAAATTGTGCTGACACTCATAATGGTCAGACAATTCCTGAACTGCTTTAATGATAACTTTTACTTAAACGTCTATGATCAGTCAACTTAGCAAGAGTGCTCTGGAGAACTATGGGTGTGTACCATTTCTCTAGGGCCTGCCTGTAGGAAGCTTCTCTTGGAATGGGAAGTAGTGCTGTCATGGTGAGAGGTAACAGAGGCTTTAGTCACATAATCACAATAAATATTAAAAAATAAAGTCTTTTAAGTCAGTCTTAACTTCGTCCTGATTTTAGTGGAAATTCTTGGCGTGAAGCAATTTTAAAATGTATAAAACAAAGACTTCTATTATTAAATAGTCTATAAATAAATGCTTTTGGAGAGAGAAGCCCTGGTGGTGTAGTGGTTAAGAGCTTGACCTAATAACCAAAGGTATGCAGTTCCTCTCCACCAACAGCTCCCTGGGAATGCTATGCAGGCAGTTGAATTCTGATCTATAGGGTCTCCATGAGTCGGAATTGACTCAACGGCAACAGGCAGCTATTCTAAACTGAGCCCAAGATATCAAATAGTTGTTTTTATAACTATGACTATTTAAATGAAAAGCACTTTTTGAATTCTTGCCTACAATGAAAGTATTTTGTCTCGATTACATCAGGTAGCTGGATTCTGGTAAATACTGGGTGATGTGTATTTCTCCCCACCACCCAGTTGGATGTGTACCTCAGGGCAAACTTTTTGAAATGCTAAGTCTACAACTAAGTAATTAAATATACTGAGGAAATGATTTTTTTTTCCTAGATAAAGCAACCTGGAACATTTAGAAAGATAAGGAATATAAAGCTTGTCTATTAAGTCAATAAACAAAAATATATGAAGGACTCACAATGTTGACTTTGCACTCACAGTCATAACTTACCGGAGTTAAAAACTACCTAACATTTAATTATGGGCTTAAAAACCTTATCTGCTGTAAGAGAAGTCATCTGAAGCATTTCTGTTCAGGCAGCAGCTAAGAAGAGAAAATATTTACAAATCTTTGACTCAAAAGTTAAAAAAACAAGACAAACAAACAAAAAAATGAAGTGCTAATATAGCATAATCAGATTTAGACTAATCTCAAAATTCGATCCTCTTTTCATTTCTGCTCAATCTATCTTTGAAGAAATAATTATTAATCTCTCTAAGTATATTATAAAATCTTATTATAATAGAAATAAATTTGTCTTTATTATTCCTATTTCCTCTAAATGGTTTTCTGTAGTACCCCAATTTATTTCATCCCTTTTAGGACATTTTTACCCTGGAATGGCGCGTAGTTATATTGAAGAGTTTAAATAACTATGAAATTTGACTTTAAACCTACATGTGTGTATATATGCACACGTAATGTATATAGAAAAACCAAAAAAAACAAACCCAGTGCTGTTGAGTCAATTCAGACTCATAGCGACCCTGTAGGACAGAGTAGAACTACCCCATAGAGTTTCCAAGGAGTGCCTGGTGGATTTAAACTGCCAACCTTTTGGTTAGCCGCTGTAGAATGTGGATATAAATACATACACACCCATATATGCATTTTTTAAGTTTTTAACCAATTACTTCTGGTATGTGATGGAGGTTTATTAAAACTCTTTATAACTGTTTCTTTTTCATTATTGTTTGTATAACACACTTAATGAATTACATATAAATTTAAAAAATCTAGATATGAAAGGGTGTATTGTGCACAGCTGAACAATAAAGTAACAATGAGCAAAGTACTTGTAAACATTACATTTCTTGGTGAAGAAACTTTCTGAAATTAACGAAGAATAGACCAGTTTTCTTCAATGTGTGCTCAAGGGGTGTTTGCTGAAAGACAAGGTTCTTGGGCTCCACCCCAACCTAATAATTCAAAAACTTTCAATGGATGGCCCAGGATTCTTCATTTTAGCAAGTTCTCTAGATGATCCTTACAACAGCACTGTAAACAAGGTTTCACAGTTTAGAATATTTGTGTTTTAGAAATTCTTGATTTAACTTATGAGATGTCAGCTATTAAAATTCTTACACCAATGCTTTATTTTCCTTGTTGTTTTACTTTTGTATAGACACAATCTAATGATTTTCGTCAATCTACTGAGGGAAAACACTTTATTCTTTGGAGTTGTTTATATGAAAATGTCAATTAATTTTTAAAATTTATTTTACTTTATGTTATTGGCTGCTAGGATTCCCCCCCCCCTTTTTTTTTTTTCTTCAGGATCAGTTTCACAGATCAAAGTTTCCATTTACCTTCAGGCATACTCAGCCATTCCAATGGACTTTTTATGGAATTGCAGCAAACATAAACTCTGATTACATTCTATGCCCCAGACTGCAATAACTTCATTCCCTGTCATTACTTAGAAAATGTAAAAGTCCCCTGACTAGCAAGTTTCTGTGACATTAAAACTCCCTTTAGATCTATTTAAAAAACTCATCTAGGCTGCTATGGTAACATTTCACAATTAATCTGTATCACCAAATTTTACTTTTTTGTGATAATGGAAAATAAAATATGAGGCTGTTACTCTATGACAACTTACATACTATTCTGTTACGAAAAATAATAATGTTACATATTTTTCTGTTAAAATAGGATCCTCAGAGATGAATGCATAAGAACATCCACATCTCTTTAGTTATAAAATTGTTTATGAAGATGGATGTGAAGAAAAAGTACATTCCTCTATGTCTCATCTATACTTAAATCCACAGGTTTCATAAGTGATAGGAAGAGAGAAATGATATTTTTCTATCAGCAACCAATCATCACACTCTCTAATTTCTGACATATTAAGTTCAAGAGCTACATGCAACATTAAACAGAAAAAAAGTGTTGAAATTTTGAATAGAAAAATGTTTTTCAGGATTCCACTGAAATGTATTGCACGTAAAATCATTTCCAGTAAAAGGCCCTCTCTTCTAGAAACCTACTTAATTTTATACTCTTAGTGGAAATACATTATGTTTTTATAATAAAGGAAGGAAGCATCAGAAGTTCTGGAAGTGTTAAACAAACCCTATCTCTGCTTGGAAACTCAAAAAAAAAATTTTTACTCAGTATTTACTGGGTCTTCTACTGGGTCTCTTCTTTATGATAAATTCACATTCTCCCATTACCCACCCCAGGGAAGGAGTCCAGAGGAGCTGACTAGATATTTTTTGTTAAATAAAACACTAGTTTAGCCCCCATCCCTTCCAACTCTCTTTATTATATCTACTACATTCCAAGGAAAACCTTAGTAGTGTCTTGATTTCTCTTATAGTGTTTATGTTATTTTATTTTGTGTGCATTTTTGGGGGTAGTAATCTTAATAGAGCTTTATTTAAAAAAGACAGCATAGAAGAGGTCAAGTCCTATAAATAGTAGACTTCTATCCCACCTTTGGGCATGACTGAACATCCTGAGGAGGACTGTTTAGGTAGAGATATGAAGGGTAAATAAGATGTGGAGAGATACTCCCCTGATACTTCCCTTAGTGCAAAGCAGTTGAAGAAAATTTAGGTTCAAAGTACTTCAGAGAGCACACCTGCTCATCTCCCTCTTCCCCTCTTCTGTGTTCAGCACAGCTAGGCTCTAAGGCACTAATGCATACTTCACAATTTTGGCATAACATTCACCTGGTTCAGCATATTTTTCAGTACTGCAGCAAGGCCAACTATTTTTCAGACATATATCCTTCCACTCCATGGATTCAGTCAACTACATTCTCCATGCCATGTCCATGTCCAACAGTCCCCCTCCCATCCCACGGAAGAGGGGGCAATATTCAGAGCAGGATCCTAGGATTTCACTAGCACTCCTTGGCTTCATCGGCCTTCTGTCTGCACTACATGGATGCACTGTCTAGATTAAGAGACGTCCTATTTATTGAGCTAGATAAATCTCTATTTGGCCCAAGCGGGGCTGCTGTCCCTGGTGCTGAACCATGTTTGCCCGTCTGGAGTTGGCTGCCAGGTCATTGAGGCTAAATAGAAAACCTGACTGTCTGACCTTAAGAATACTTAGGTTCAGGAGCAGGCAACACTTTAGTGTACAGAAGCAGAGCCTCCCCGTCTCCTCTATTCCTTCCTTAGACATATCTCCCGGGAGTGCTCCTCCAGGACCCCATTTGCAGCTTTCTTACCCGGACCCCCACCCAAAACGCCTCCAACATGGCCTCAAATGCTGGCGTGTTATCAGCACAGCCCACCTGGATATCAGATTGCAGCAATGTCAGAACGCTACTCCCCAAACACAGTCTTTATGATGTTGGCTTTTCCACGCTAAAACAAAACCGATAAATAAAATCAAATAAATTAATAAATAAATCAGTGCATAAACGCAAGTGACCTTCCTCTTTCCTGCCTTCCTTTCCCACCCCATGTATTCACACTCGTCTAAATTTAAAAGCCAGATCCTAGGAGAGAGTTTGCATATATTCGAGTGGTCTCCCTAGTTCCACATCCCCAATCCCTTCAGCCACCTCTCCGGAACAAAACGGCACCAAAAAGGGCACATCTTACCCTGGGTAGAGCGATAGCAGGAGCAGAATCCACACCGTCATTTTCTGGGAAAATACAGGAGTCGAGTAGACTGGGCTTCTTGTGCTCCATATATTTGGCGAACTCATCGCTTTTTTTTTTTTTTTCCCTCCCCTAGCCTTCTTTCTTTGGGTTGCAGAAGAATCCCTCCCCTTTGTATTATTGTTATGCTTATGATCTGATGGTGGCTCCCCCACCTGCCTCTAGTAGGTCCTGTCGCTGGGGAGATGGATTGCTACCAGATTCGGGTATTAATATTCAGGGGGCAGAAAGAAGATGAGCAGAGAAGCTTGCAGATCCCATCGAAGCGTCAGCTCAGTCAGCGGCTTCCAAGACTGGGGAAATAATGTAATTGAGGCAGGGGGAGGGTGCAGTCAAAGAAGCACGCCAAGGCAATTAAGGGAGAGAGAAACGCCTGCACTTACTCATGCCCCTCACACGCTCCTCTACTCCCCCAGGTCCCTCCGTCTTTTTTTGGTTTATTTGTTTTGATTTGCTTTCTCTTTTAGAGGGGGCAGGGTTGTGTGTGTGTGTGTGTGTGTGTGTGTGTGTACAGAAATATCACTAGTGGCTCAGCGTGATTATCACGCAGATTAACTATGAGGTCAAAGTGGAAGTGCTGCTTGCTGCTGCAGCAGGAATTAACACTTTCCTGGTGTCTTTCCACAGCTTTTTAACCCTTCACTGCTCACACAAGCATATAAGGACTGGCTTTCATGGGAACCAGAGTTGCTTAGCTAGCCCAGAACCTATGTCACCAATGACAGATTTGCCTCATCAGACCTGCCAAGAATCCTTATTTTAAATTGTGCTGTCTTAGAAATCATGATTACATTGTGGGAAAGGGGGATCAGACAATGGGGGAGGAGTGGCTGATCCTTTGTAAGCCAACTGGTAGGAACTGAGATTTGGTGGATTCAACTTGAATGAAGGGAGAAAACACAAGATTAAAACATGTGGAGAAATTCTATGCCTTACAAGATTCATTCCTCCCTTCTGTGTTCTCCCCACCTCTAGCGGAAATGCAGAGACACAAACTAATTGAAGGCTTAAGAATATAACAGCATGGGGGTAGACACTGGAGTAAAGAATATAAACCACAGAACCCTCAGGAGGCTGAATTTTGAAGTGAAGGGGGAAAAGGAGGATGGACAAGAGGACATTTAACAATATAAGGGGAATTCTATTTGATGTTTGGTGATTGTTTTTCTGCTTTTTTGTTAAAGTCCTGAAAATTCCTGGTGTAAGTGAATAGGGTGAGCTTGTTTCCTTCTTGCCTAGAATGTTACCATGGATACTGATACAGGAGAGATATCCCACTATGCCAACTTACCTCCTCCACCACAGAGGAAACCCCATTTAGTCATCATAGGGAATGAAGTGGAGGAGTGTTTAATGATTTCTCTAGAGTTAAGAGAACACAGTAAAGATGTTCATCAGGAGGTAGAGCTGAAGAGGAATAATCAGACCTGGCCTGGAATGTAGAATTGTCTCAAAACCAGTGCCTTTTCTGCAAGGGGAAAGTCTTCCAGGTAGGGGACCAGAATAAGGAGTCAGGAGCCATAAGAACAGGACATGAGATGATCAAACGCATACTCATTGCTAACTCTAAAATGCACCCAAGAAAACAGAGAGACTTACTGATGACTACTGCGCAGGGAATAGGCTGAGGCGATACACTGAGGATAAAACAAAAAGACCCACAGACACACCTGGAGTCCTGAATTACGAGCTTTCTATTTTATGTCTTTTTATGACACTTGCACAAAATCCAGTTAAACAACAACGAAAACACTCACATACAGTCAATTGGCTTCTTTCTCTGATGCTTAAAATGGAGATAGAGCAAATGGCAATCCCTATTCTTTGTAGCTCTTTTGTCCCTGGCTGCACTGTGAGGACCTTTGTCCCTTCTTATATTTACAAAATGAAAAAAGAGCTTAGATTGTTTATAACTGTGTGTGTATTTTTTTAGTGATCATATTTTTGTAAGCCAAAACTTAACATACTTGTAGGTCTACAAAAACCAAGTAAGTGAGATAAATGAAAGAAACAGGCCTATTCTGAGCCAGTATTTTTTTTTTTTTTAAATGGTGCAAACCGTGAACACTGAGTGACCATACCTCATCTAGACAGAGTTTTTGCTGCTCAATTCCAGTCCCAGTTCCCAGAGAAAATGAAAATGAGAATTTTTCTATGAAATGTCCCAATTTCTAAAACAGAGTAGGCTAAACAAATCAGATATGCAGGCCACTAAGTTGTAAATTTTGTTCCAGACTATATATATATATAAAAATCTGTATATGAGTATTCTGTCTTTCTTCCCGTTCTCCAATGCAATATTGTAGATGAGTTTATTTAGTGATAAGCATAAAAAAGCTTTAAGAATGAATGCTATCACATTCACAAAATAGTAATTCATATTCTGACATAGTCTTATCATAATGATTTCTGTAAGTAATAATCTAGTTCAATAATGGAATATCTCCCAGAATATTAGGACAATTGGAGGAAATTTTACTATTTACAGGATGTGGGTATAATTTTTAACCGTGCCATTTATTGCCGGTATGCCTCTGTGGGTCTTACTTATTTGATTACTGTTCTCTGAAAAAAATATTTTAACATCTTTTCTAGAATTTTGTAACATGTATTATACTCATTGGACTAATTAGACTTATTCCAGTAATTTCCTTTGTAATAATATTTTGGTTATATTTATTCTTAAAGGCCCTGCTTGTTCAGTGATAGAATTCTCCCTTTTCTTGCAGGAGACCTGGGTTTGGTTTCCAGCCAATGCACCTAATATCCAACCACCACCCATCTGTTGGTGGAGGCTTGCATGTGGCTTTGATGCTGAATAGGTTTCAGAGGCACTTCCAGACTAAGATGGACTAGGAAAAAAAAGGCCTGGAGACCTACTTCCAAAAATCAGTCAATGAAAACACGCTATGCACTACAATAGTTCAATCCCTAACCAATAATGAGGAAGTATTTTGTGCCATTATCTTGAAAAGATAAACAGAATTGATTAACCCATAGCTAGACTAATCAGGATAAAAGAAAGAAAGAAAGAAAGAAAAATGCCAAGAATAAATGTTAAAAAATATAAAACAATAAAAAGGGTCTCTAATGAACAACTTATTCCAAAGTATTTGACAATTCTGACTAATCAGACAAATCCTTGAAAAAACAAACAAGCAAAAACAACTTAATAACTGATAGAAGAGCATCCAAATGTCTCTATATCTATTAAAGAAATTGAATACATATCCCATATTTTCTCAGAGAAAGCTCTGTTCCCAGATAGTTTCATTATTGAATTATATCAAATATAAAATTGCAAATAAAACTCATCTTAGAGAAACATTTTTTTTAAAAAAAACTGAGGATAAAGGACTTTCAAAGTCATTTTAAGTGTCCAGAATGTCTTCAATTCCAAATTCTGACAAATATGTAAGAAAAACATAGCACAAACTAAACTATCTCATAAGTTTAGATGCACATTTTATTTGCAAAATATTATCACAAGCAGTTCAGTACTATATGAAAAGAAAGGCACATACTTACCATGAACATAACACTATCCCACAAATAGAAACTTGGTTCAATAGTCACAGTTCAATGCTTTTTAACACATAAAGAGATTAATGTACAAATACCATGAATTAACCTCAATAAAGAAAAAAACTCATTTGATAAATTACAGCACTCACTCATTTAGAAAAAAATAAAATAAAACTCTCAACAACCTAGAAATACCAAAAAAAAAAAAAAAAAAAAGTTGCCATTGAGTTGATTCCAACTCAGAGCACCCATTTAGGACAGAATAGAACTGCCCCATAGGGTTTCCAAGGAGAGACTGGTGGATTCGAACTGCTGATCTTTTGGTTAGCAGTGGTAGCTCTTAACCACTGTACTACTGGGGCTTCAACCTAGGAATAGAGGATACTTTTCTCAGTTTGCTAAAGGGCATCCACGAAAAACCTACAGGTGTTATCACCCTTAACAGTGAAGTATGGAACACCTTTGCCATAACATCAAGACTAAAGCAAGCATCCCTATTCTCACAGTTTTTATTTATCATCGTACTGAAGTTCCTAGGCTTTGCATTGGGTAATGAAAGTAAATAAAATGCATTATACTGGATGGGAAATTAAGATGTAAAAATGTCTTTATTCATACGCAATGTGATTGTTTACATAAAAAAATTTAAAGATTCTACATATCAACTATTAGAACTAATGACAACATCCTAGGTTACCATGAGAGTAAACAAAACTCTGTTTCATTTCCATATATGCAGCAAATAATTAGACAATAAAATTCTAAAATATTCTACTTCCAAAAAATTTAAAAACAAAATACTTAGGAAGCAATATTGACCAAAAGAAGAACAGGGTCCGTAAAATGAACATTTTAAAGCATTCTTTAAAAAATAAATAAAAGACCTAAAAAATGGATGGATGGACCACATTCATGGATTAGAAGTCCATCATTGGTAAAATATTGATGAAATTCAGAACAGTGGTTGCCTATAACGCACAGGGATTAACAGGATGGGGCACCAGAGAAATTTCTGGGGTGAAGAAAGTATCCTATGTCTGTCTTAGTGAGGTGGTTACATGGGCTTATACACCAATAACACTTCTCGAATTGTACACTTAAGATCTGAGTATTTCACTACATGTCAATTTCACCTTAATCAATAATTACATTAATATAATATATATGTTATATTTATCAATTCTGTGCCAGGCATAACACTGCATGACAGGCATTACTCAATTCTCATCAAACACACACACACACACACGCACACGCACACATGCACATACACTGTAGGTGTTATCATTATCCAAGTTGTATACATGAGAAGATTAAAATTAAATCTTGTTGTGTTTATCTGTCATCTAGTTGGCCTCTGACTCATAGCAACCCCGTGCACACTGGGCTGAAATGCTGTCCAGTCTTGCCGTCTCCATAACTGGTTATGAATCAGACCGTTGTGATACATAGGGTTTTCACTGGCAGATTTTTGAAGTAGATCATCAGGTCTTTCTTCCCAGATGACCTGAGTCTGGAAGCTCCTTGAAACCTATTCAAGGTCATAGCAACATCAAGCCTCTACTGACAGATGGATGGTGGCTGCTCATAAGGTGCTCTGGACAGGATTCAAACCTGTGTCTTCCACGTGAAAGGTGAGAATTCTACCTCTCAACTACCACTGCCTTCTGATTAAACCACTCAACTACCAGTGCCTTCTGATTAAACCACTCAACTACCACTGCCTTCTGGTTAAAGTTTAGGGAGGCTAAATCTACCAGATGAACCTGGGAAACCCTATGGGGGCAGTTATACTCTATCCTATAGGGTCACTATGATTCGGAATCCACTGGATGACAATGGTAATGGGTAAATTATTTTCCCAGGATTCCACTTATAGTCCATGGCAGAGCTAGGTTTTTAACCTAGGCAATCAGATTTAAGAATTTGAACTCTTAGATATATTTGCATACAGATTTAAATAACATGAATATAGTAATAAACAACATGGTTAAGAATTCACTTCTCTAATCAGCTATAATAAAAACCTAGAGACAGCACATTGTAATGCCAAGAGCATGTAATTCAGATTCAGGAAACTTGGTTCTGTCATTAAGTTTGTGGCCTTGGGGAAATTACTTCATTCCTCTAGGTCTTATTTCCTCATCAATAAAATGAGGGGCTAGTAGTACAGGTGAAGCATGCAAACTTTTTCAGTTCTATTATTCAGTGACCTATAATTTGAATAACATTTCCTAGGGAGTAGGATGGGAAGAGATACATATAACTCCTTCATATAGTTAGCCCTTTTTTTTCTAGAGCATGACAGTATTGGGGTCAATGTCCATGCTGTTTCACTAAAATAAACTGGCAAAAAAAAAATAGCTTTGCTTAGTTGTCTCAATATTAGTCTTTGATCTGGTTCCAACATAAACACACACACACACACAAACTTGCACAAGAGGGAATGAAGATACATCATTGCTCACAAAGATATTGAATGAGCCAAATTCAGAGGTGAACACTGTTTCCTCAGGCTCTGTATCTGCTTGGCCCAATAAAAGGCCCAATAGAATGTAGCAAATAAGTGAGTTCTGAAGCTTGGGCCTCAAGGGGCATCACTACTTTCATCTTCATCTTGAAACAATTCTGCCATCATGTCAAGAGGCCTGAGCTGTAGAAGTGAATGATAAAAGATCATGTGGAACCCAGGACCCAGGCCCAGGCACATGAATGAAGCCTCATTACACTACTTCATCCTCAGTAAAGGCACCAGGTAACTGTAGCTTCATGAGTGGCTCTATGCAAGGCTCATAGAACTGCCCAGCAGAGCTCAGCCCACTTTAAAATTATGAGCAAATAAATGGCTGCTCTTTTAAGCAACTAAGTTTGGGGCGGTTAAAATAAATAAATAAATAAATAATTTTTTGGGGGGGTGGTTAGTTACGCAAAAATGCATTCCTGAATAATTAATAATTTCAAACTAACCACCAACTAAAACCAAAAGCCAAACCTACTGCCGTCAAGTCAATTCTGACTCACGGTGACCCTATAGGGCAGGGTAGAATTGGCCAATAGAGTTTCCAAGGAAGGCCTGGTGGATTCAAACTGCCAGCCCCTTGATTAGCAGCCATAGCACTTAACCACTATGCCACCAGCGTTTAACCACTAAATCACTCAAAATTTCTTTAACTCTTGTCGCCAAATTTGTAGAGAAAAAATAGGCTGTTCTCCATCAGTGTTTTTTTTTTAATATTTTTCCTCATTACTAAATGAACAAATGTCTTCAGTAGACAGTTAAGGGAAAATGCTATGCATTGTACCACACCCCAAAAAACACCAAATAATCTCACAACCTAAAAACATGAAAAATATTTTAGTGCATTTCTATGAAAATGTGTTATCTATAAGTTAGATAGATAGATAGATAAAGAATACATAATTGAGGTCATTACATATAGTTCTTTGTCTTAACTTTTTTCACTTAACAGTACACAATGAATATGTTATTACAGTACTTCATAAATTTGACTTTTGATATCTGTGTAATATTCTATTGGACAAGAAGTCCATACTTTATTTGAATGTAACTTTAATGGTCAAAATTATGTTGTTTTCACTTTTTAGCTTATATAAGTAACTACAAAAATAACTTCATGCATAACACCACTGCATTTATGATATTTTTTCAGAATTATGTATTTTTTTTACTTGATTTGGTCCTAATGACACAAGTAATATGTGTATATCAGAGAAAACCCCAAGACGTGGTTTAACAAAGGATAGAAAACAATGGTATCAACACTACATAGAGATGATAGCTATTCATATTTTGACATATATGTATCTTTCCAGATATGATAGAATGATGATAGATAGATATAGATAACTACCTAGATGTCTAAATAGGTAATCTGCTTGGCATAAACAATTGTTCAAAATCACACTTTTTAGCAACCTATCTTTTCACTCAATAACATATCATGTATTCAATAATTATATATATACACACACATATATGTATTATGTATATATTAATATATACACGTACACACATATATAGTATATATTGTATATCTTCACTCATGAATATTTTTAATTCAATACGTAGAATAGCAACAAGCATCAAATGAGTTTTTCAGGGTGTTAGGCATAGTTCTAATAAATACATACTACATGCACTACATTATTTAATCTTCCCAATATAATTTGATGACTTTTGCAGATGATGAAACGTAGGTGAAAAAACTCACCTAAGCTTATGCAGTTAGTGAGCAGAAAAACAGGTTCAATCACAAGTACCCTGTCTTTAGAGCCAGTTTGCTTATCCTCTACAAGATTCTTCAACTGTATTACTTAAAAGTATATATGATATTACAGTGGATGAATATATTACTCTTTAATCAATCATATAATGTTCTGATATTCAGTTATTTATAATCTTCTCTATTATAAAATATCTATAATTAATTTTTTTTTAAATCTTGAAATTATTCTTTTTTAAGAAAATATTATACTGTATTTTTGGTGAAAGCATACACAGCAAAGCAGGTTTCCATTCAACAATTTCTTCCCTTAATATTTAGTGACATTGGTTACATTCCTTAGTTGTGTCAACATTCTCATTATTTCTGTTCCAGTTCTTCCATTCCCAGTAATTTAGCCTCACTATCCCCTAAACTTCTCATCTATGCTTTAGAGGAACTGTTGCCCATTTTTAATAGAGGGCAGTTCTCAAGGGTGAAATTCTTTACTTCTTGAGCTAATCTGCTATTTAGTTAAAAGTGATTTCAGGAGATTGTTTTTGTTTAAGGTTTAAAGAGTATCTCAGGGCAATATTCTTGGGGATTCCTCCAGTCCCAGTGGGTTCAGTATGTCTGGATTATTTTAGAATCTGAAGTTCTGTTTCACATTTTTCCCCCTTTCCATCATGATCCATCTATTGTGAACCTGATCAGAATGTTTGTTATTGGTAGCCAGACACCATCAAGTTCTTCTGTTCTCAAGGTAGAGGAGGCCATGATTCATGGAGATAATCCTGTATTCCAGTTCCTTCTCTGATTCTTGGATTTTCTTCATTCCCTTTTGCTCTAGACAAATAGAGACCAATACTTGTATCTTAGATGGCTGCTCACAAGCTTTTAAGGCCCCAGATGCTACTCATCAGACTAGAATGTAGAACAGGAACTTTATGAACTATGTTATGCCAATTGACTGAGTTGACCCACTAGACTATGATCCTAAGTTTTCAAACCAAGAAAAGCAATCCTGTGAGGTAACTGGTTATGTCTAAGAAGTATCTGCATCTGTAGCTCCTATTTCACTTATTAATATATGTAAAGCATTTATACAATGTTCAATAAATATAATTCATTATATTATTATGTTTTCCATTATAAATAACATTCATCAATATTTGTACTTACTAAGTGCCAGGCATCAGTCTAGAGATCCTTTAAACAAAGATTTATTAAATACCTCCCTTGCCCTTGAGAAGCTTATACTTCATGACCACAATCTTGAGTAATTTTTTGTTTAATTTTATACCAATCTACCATTACTAGAACACTAAGTGAACCCTTTTCCACCACTCTTCTATGCTTCATAAAGAAATATTCCACTGCTAGTTGATCTCTTCATTTGTGAGTCTCCCAGAAAAACAAATTTAGGAAATACAAAATTTAACTCCTCGTAATATCTTTCTCACAAAAATTCATTCAACCATCTTTGTACACTCATTTTTCTTGCTTCGACATGGAATCCTGGGTATATCTTATAGAATGTAGGCACTTCAGATAATAAATTAATAGCTATTCACCATGTATTAAGAGGTGCAGTTTAACTTAACATGAAACTCTAAACACTTGCCAATGTAAAATGTTCCCTGCTACACTGATAAGATGCACTTCAGTATAGGAAAACTGAAAAGGGGAGGGCAAGTTTAATACACAGCACACACAGACAGACACACACACACAAACACCTGCACTTAATCTAGAGAGGCAAAAGGGTATCACTTGGCTGGTGCATTTTACTCTTTCATCAGGGGCTTAGATACACAATCGCTGCCTCCTTCTCTTGTGAGGCATTTTGAGAGTTTCTTGGAGATCGCCACGAAAGACCACCAAAACCAGTTTTCTGGTGTAGATTATGTGTCTGGAAAGTGCTGATGACCCCTCTCAGTTTTGCATCTTGTAGTAGACCTAAATCTTTTTGTATTGATCAGAAGCCCTTTACAATGGTATTATTTCAAGATGGCCCACAGCCAACCCCCTTCCCTGGAAGGCACATCTGACTCATGGAACACACACATCATTTTATTGCCAACCTCTGAAAGTGCAGACTGTTTCCAATGCAGTCCTGTTTCTTCCTCTGTTACCAGAAAGCTCTGGTCACAACCTCTTCCTTGAGGATGTTCCAATCCTGAGTCATGTAGAGATCCCTGTGTTCTCTAAGTCTCTAAAGAATAAATGTCACACTGTTTGAATGGTTCTCTCGAACTCTTATTATTCACTTAGCTTAAAATAAAGCAAAGGAACCCCCCTTCATCACTTCCTTTCCATAATGGTGTTTTCCTAAACAGAACCTGAAAGGATGCTGACAACTCTTCAATAAAGTCCTCTCTGCCAGCTCTTTAAATACTTAATGTATTTATACTTTCAATTTCATATGCTGATGTTGGGTGATGGGCTATGGGTATGGTACTCAATTCTATAAAATCTATAAAATCATTCCTTTTGTTAACTATTATTTTAATTCTCCATGTTCTACCTTGAAGTAAAATTTAAAGAAATTATAACCTAGATACACATATACTTAAAACACATACTTCTTTAACTGTAATATAGAAGCCCTGGTGGTGTAGTGGTTATGAGCTTCACCTAACCAAACGGTTGGCAGCTTGAATCCACTGGGTTCTCTTTGTAAAGCCTATGGGGCAGTTCTACTCTGTCCTATAGTGTAGCTATGAGTCAGAATCAACTCCATGGCAACAGGTTACAGGTTACTGTAATATAAAGTAAGGTAAAAGGAAAGTAATGTATAGTAAAAATATATATATTAATATGTAAATATCTACGCATGCTTACCATAGAAAATATGAAGAAGCCATGTGCTGGAACTAATTTTTAGTGAATAAAGTTAGATTTAGGAGAAACAATCTCAGAAATCATTGCCTGCAAGGGATATAACAAAAGTAATAATGTGGTTAGTTCAGCTGGATAATGGATAAAAACTAGCATTAGAATTAGTAACAAACACATAACACTTGTAGGGTTACTACGAGTTGGAATCGACTCAGTGGCAATGGATTTGGTTTTTTGGTTTATTTGATGAAAGAGTAAAGAACATTTCCTTAATTGATGAAGGGATAATATATTAAGAACATTTCAGACTCTTAATGCTGAGAAAGTTAGAAAATTTGTTTTCAAATGAGCTAGGCCTTATTTACAAACATATTGTAAATAAATTCCTTGGTTGTGACCTGGGATAAGATAGTGACATCTCCTATCTGAAATCTCACTTCGGATTGAGGCGTATTGCGTTCTAAAACTGAAAAAAATAACTTTGATACCATATCTTCTGGGAGGTGAAAGGAAATACAGGATGGATTTGTAAAAAAATTGAGGGAACTACTTCCTGAAAAACAGAGTAGGGACATCCAAAAATCTGTACCTCCGTAAAATCAATAAGAACTTTGGCAGAAATTTTCAAAATCAACTTTTTCAGAACACATGAAATTAATCAAAGTTTTGCAATAGCCTGAAGTGTGTTTAGTCAAGAAAAACAACTAAATCTCAAAGAACAGTAACCTTTGTGATATTTTAAGGCATTCTATTCCACCCCCCTCTCCCTAGCTCTGCAATAGGCTGAAGAACCTGCAGGCTTGCAACCAAGCGATTAACACTCTCCACTGCCAACTGAAAGATTGAAGGTTCGAGTCCACCCAGAGACATCTCAGAAGAAAGGCCTTGTGATCTACTTCCAAAAAAAAATCAGCCATTGATAATACTATGTACCAGAGTTCTACTCTGACACACATGGGGTCGCCATGAGCTGGGGTTGACTCCATGGCACTAGTCTATTGGTTAGCAGCCACTTAAGGCAAGTAGAACAGGTTTGAAGCTCCTGAAAACGTCCCATCTGAAAATAATTTTCACTATTTGACCTCTTTGGAAATTCTCTTAAGAAGCCTCATTCACAGGACTGGCCTTTATTTGATCTGGCTCAGATACTACTCAGTGAACAAAGCTGTTGTCAGAAACAACCAGCAGCAGTTGTTTAACATCACAGCTGCCAGAATCAGTAATACCAGCCCGGGAAAACAGGTTGGCCAAAACACTGAAAAGGAAAATCTAGGGAATGAGATGACCAGAAGGGACTTTGAAAAGCTCCGATATATTCCTCACAATCTAAAACGCAGAGTTGTGTACATGTCCCAGGAATGACCTAAAAAGGTCTTATTTTGAAGCTCAATAAAAATGAGAGGAGTCTAAGAGTGGTACAAATGATTAACACACCTGGCTACTAACTGAAGGCTTGGAGGTTTAAGTCCTAGTTTAGTTTTAGAGATCTATTTCCAAAAAATCAGTCATCGAAAACCTTCTGGAGCACAGTTCCACTCTGACACACATGGGGTTGCCGTGAGTCAATGTTGACTCCGTGGAAACTGGTCACTGGTCACAAATAAGAAGTGAAGATTCAGGGTGAGTTGTAAACTGCATAAGAATTGAGGGCATTCCCCAAAATACAGGGATACCCAGTAAAGGATGTGAGACATTATTGGTTGAAGGCATTTAAGAAAATCTCGGTTCAATCATTAGATAACCACTGTGTTAACAGAGCAGAAATTTTGGTGGCCACACACTAAAAAATAAATACATAAAATACAGAATTAATCCAAAAAAGTTATTAAACAAATAGCACAACAAAAAACATAAACTGCATCAAAACCTGGGAGGGGGAGAGGCAATCTGATTGCCAGCATTGCCAAATTATATTGTTAAAAATGCCTAGTTTTAATAAAAAAAAAAAAGAGAGAGACATGCAAAGAAACACAATTTATGGATGACACACAAGTCAGTAGAAAATGTCCCTGAGGAAGTACAGATGTAAGACTTACTAGATAAAGTTATGAATTGCTCATTATGTTGTCCTTTGTAGGTGCCATCCAGTCAGTTCCTTCTCATAGCGACCCCATGTACAACAGAACAAAACACTGCCCAGTCCTGTGCCATCCTCACAATCATTGTTATGCTTGATATCATTGTTGCTGCCACTGTGTCAATTCATCTCTTTAAGGGTCTTCCTCTTTTTCTCTAACCCTCTACTTTACCAAGCATGATGTCCTTCTCCAGTGAATGATCCTTCCTGATAACATGTCCAAGGTATGTGAGACACAGTCTTGCCATCCTTGCTTCTAAGGAGCATTCTGGCTCTACTTCTTCCAAGACAGATTTGTTCCATCTTTTGGCAATCCATGGTATATTCAATATTCTTTGCCAACATCTTAATTCAAAGGTGTCAGTTCTCCTTAGATCTTCCTTATTCATTATCCAGATTTCACATGCATATGGGGCGATAGAGAACACCATGACTTGGGTTAGGCACACCTTAGTCTTCATGGTGACATCTTTGCTTATAAACACTTTAAAGAGATCTTTCCCAGCAGATTTGACCAATGCAATGTGTCTTTTGATTTCTGTACTGCTGCTTCCATGGGTGTTAACTGTGGCTCCAAGCAGAATGAAATCCTTGACAACTTCAATATTTTCTGTTTATCATGTTGCTTGTTGGTCCAGTTGTGAGAATTTTTGTTTTCTTTATGTTGAAGTATAATCTATACTGAAGGCTGTAGTCTTTGATCTTCATCAATAAGTGTTTCAAGTCCTCTTCACTTTCAGCAAGCAAGGTAGTGTCACTTGCATAATGCAGGTTGTTAATGAGTCTTCCTCCAATCCTAATGTCCCATTCTACTTCATAAGGTCAGGTTTATTGGATTATTTGCTCAGCACACACATTGAATAGGTATGGTGAAAGGATACAACTCTGACACATACCTTTCCTGAATTCAAACCACGCAATGTGCCCTTGTTCTGTCTGAATGACTGACTGCCTCTTGATCTACGCACAGGTTCCTCATGAGCACAATTAACTGTTCTGGGATTCCCATTCTTGGAAATGTTATCCATAATTCATTATGATCTACACAGTCGAATGCCCTTGCATAGTCAATAAAAACATAGGTAAACATCTTTCTGTCATTCTCTGCTTTCAGCCAGGATCCATGTGACATCAGCAGTGATATCCCTGTTTCCATGTCCTCTTCCAAGTCTGGCTTGAATTGCTGGGCGCTCTTTGGTGATATATTGTTGTAGCTGCTTTTGAATGATCTTTAGCAACATCTTACTTGCATGTGATGTTATTGATATTGTTTGATAATTTCTGCATTTGGTTGGATCACCTTTCTTGGGAATATGCATAAATATAAATCTCTTCCAGTCATTTGGACAGGTAAATGTCTTCCAAATTTCTTGGCATAGACAAGTGAGTACTTTCAGCACTGCATCTGTTAGCTAAAACATCTCAATTGGTATTCTGTAAATTCCTGGACCCTTGTTTTTTGCCAATGTGTTCAGTACATCTTGAGCCCCCTCCTTCAGTACCATCAGTTCTAGATCACATGCTACCTCCTGGAATGGTTAAACTCTGACCAATCCTTTTTGGTATAGTGACTCTGTGTATTCCTTCTATCTTCTTTTGATTCTTCCTGCATCATGTAATATTTTCCCTGTAGAATCCTTCAGTACTGCAACTCTAGGCTTGAATTTTTCTTCAGTTCTTTAAGCTTGAGAAATGCCAAGCATATTCTTTCCTTTTGATATTCTAACTCCAGGTCTTTGGACATGTCATTATAATGCTTTACTTTATCTTCCTGGCCACCTTTTGAAATCTGCTGTTCAGCATCTTCATCATTTCTTCCATTTGCTTTAGATACTCAGCATCCAAGAGCAAGTTTCAGAGTCCCTTATGACATCCATTTTGGTCTGTTTTTTTTTCTTTTCTTTCCTGTCTTTTTAACGACATCTTGCTGTCTTCATTATAACTATATTCAAAGAACTAAAGGAAATCATGTCTAAAGAATTAGAATAATGCATAAGATTTCATATCACTAAATTGATACTATCAATAAAGAAAAATTAAAAAAGAGAACCAAATAAATTCTAGAATTAAAAAGTAGAATAACTAAAATGAAAATTAACTAGAGGTTTAAAAAAAAATCAGCAAACTTGAAGACAGTTCAATTGAGATTATTCAATCTGAGAAAGAGAAAGAAAAAAAATATGAAAAATAAAAAGCGCTTCAGAGATCTTTGAGATAACATCAAGTTCACCAACATACACTTGCCGGGGATCCCAGAAGAAGAGACAGGAGAAAGGACAAGACAGAATATTCTAAGAAATAATAGCAAAAGCTTTCCAAATTTTATTTAAAATGAAACAAACAGGCAAAACCCTCAAACTTGCATATATCTATCCAAGAAACTCAGTGAACTCCAAGTAAGAAAAATTCAAAGAGATTAACATGTAGAAATATCATAGTTACTCTAGGAAACCAAAGGCTAATAGAGAATATTATTAAAGCATGAAAAAACAGACAAACAAATAAAAACAGCTCATGTACAAGAGATCCTCAGTAAAATTAGCAAATGCTTTGCATCAGAAACCTTGGAAATCAAAAGGCAGTGGGAGGACATATTAAAAAAATTGAAAGAAAAATGCCATCAATAAACAGTTCTACAGCTAGTAAAAACACTGCAAAAAGGAAAGAGAAATTCAGATATCTACAGACAAACAAATAGGAAATCCATTTAGCCCAACTGCCCTATAAGAAATTTTTTTAATGGAGTCCTTCAGTCTGAAGTTCAAGGGTATAAGGAAAAAAAAAAAAAAAAACGTTGCCACTGAGTGGATTCGGATTCATAGCAACCCTATAGGACAGAGTAAAACTGCCCCATAGAGCTTCCAAGGAAGTCCTGGTGGATTCAAACTGTGGACCTTTTAGTTAGCAGCCATAGTACTTAACTGCTGTGGTACCAGGGTTTGATAGTACCTCTAATTCATAAGAAGAAATAAACCATATCAGTTAACATAACAACATAGGTAAATATAAAAGACAGTATATACACATTCTTGTTTGTAACTATTTTCTTCTATCTGATACCAGCAGCTCCGGTGGCACCATGGTGAAGTGCTCAACTGCTAACCAAAAAGGTTGGCAGTTTGAACCCACCAGCTGCTCCATGGGAGAAAGACGTGCTAGTCTGCTTTCATAAAGATTTACAGCCTTGGGAGCCCTATGGCACAGTTTTCCTGTCCTATAGGGTCCCTATGAATAGTAATCAACTCAGCAACAATGGTAAAAAGTATATATGATATAAAAGGCAACTACATTAAACAATAATTATAAAACTGTTTTTATCCTCTTATATAACAACCACCCGTCAGTTTGTTGTACTGTGGTAGCTTATGTATTGCTGTGATGCTGGTAGCTATGCCACCATTATTTCAAATACAAACAGGGTCACCCATGGTGGACAGGTTTCAGAAAAACTTGTAGACTAAGACACATTAGGGAGAAAAGTCTGGTAATCTACTTTGGAAAATTAGCCAATGGAAAATTTTATGAATCACAACAGAACATAGACTGACTTGCTTGCTTTGGGCACATCATCAGGAGGGATAAATCCCTGGAGGAGAGCATTATGTTTGGTGAAGTAAAGGGCCTGAGATCTTTGGTGAGATGAATTGGCACAATAGTTGCAACATTAAAACCAGAACATGCTGGTGATCATGAAGACAATGTAGAATCTAGAAACATCGTGTTTTATTGCAACATTTGATGACAGGTATCTATCTATAATGTATAATCTATGGAGCATAGATATATCTAAATATAATCTCAGTCTGTAACTTTAACAACATAGATCTCTTATTACTGGTCTACAGAAATTAAATATATAAGAAAGCAACACTAAAAATATTTTAAAGCAATATTTATTGGTGAAATTGAAGAAGATCCGAGCATTGTATGTGTTCAAAATAATTTAATAATATTGATTCTAAGTGCATATCTCGAAGATCATCTATTTAATATGCAATTAGTTTTGTTCAGCGATTACACCATTGCACTGCAACATTGCCAAGTAAATATGGAGTTTATTAATCATATTAATAATGCCATGAAGTTAAAGTATACACGGCATACAGAATATGCTCCATGAGAAAATTTTCTAGATGTTTTCTTTCCATTTAAACTGCCCTCCCAATAACAATGACCCCCTAAATTATTAGCTTTAGATGTAACTTATAAAAATCTTTAAGCCCTACTGAGAAATATGATTTATATTTGTAGCAGATTTAATCTGATGAGACTTTTGAAAGTCTTATGGAACGGAAGATGGTTCTTCCATGAGCAGCACTGTTCAGCACAGACAGCAGCACTCCAATTATTGTGACAGCCAAAAACATTCTGCACAGTTCCAAAATGTTCCCACTGAGAAATACTGGCTAAGTACTATAATCTTAGTTTTGCATTTTTTAGTATGTTCTTCATTGGAGTACTGAAACTCTACCTTGTATGTTTATCAGCTTTTGGTCTCAGCCAAACTCAAGACAGATGATTTGTCAAATACTATCCACTAAGCATCTTAAGACATAAACCTGGGGTCATTTTTAATAACTCACTCATCTCCACATGCAAGCACTGTCTTCTCAATTCTTTACCATAAATACAATTTTAAGCAATACACTAGCTTCCTTCCCCCTGCCACTCCCCTAATATTAGTCAGCATCGTCTTTTACCTGCCCTGCTTCAATATCCTCATGTATCTGGCCATGTATCCATTCCTGCATTCAGAATAGTCAGTGTGATCTTTTCAAAACACAAATTGGATTATATGACAACCTTTTGTTAAGATAATTTATCTTATTTCCTCCTGTCACAGTAAGACACAGTCTAGTACCCCTAACATGACATTACAAAGCCCCTGGATGATCTAACCCCAGCCTACCTCCCTAGCTTAATCTCAGGCCACTTTCATAACAGCTTCTTTTGCTCCAGCCACACTGAAACTATAAAGTGCACAAGACACATCATGCTTTCCTAGCCCCTAGGCCTTGTGAAATGCTGTTCTCTCTCAAATTGTCCTTATTTCCTGTTAGCCTGGAAATCTTTTCCTCACTGAGCAGATCTCAATTTAAACATTGTTTGTTTTTTCCCAGCAAAGACTTCCCTGACCCACAAACTAAGATAAGTCCTCATTGAATATGATTCCATACCATCTTGAAGTTATCCTTTGAAATAGAGATAATTATATACTTAATTATTTATAATTATTTAGTGTTTGTCTTCCCATCTAGGCCATAATTTCCATGAGGATAGGCCCTCTGTTTAGTACTGCCTGCATAGTAGAGTAAAACTTGCATGACTGAGTGACTTATGTCCAAACCCCACTGCTTGTATTACCCCCATTCTTTGGTTTCTTGCTTTTATTTAAACATCAAAAAGTCTGCATTGGTTGGGTTTACATAATAATGACAAAGGATTATATACGATAGCTTTAAAATCTGAAAAAAAAATTAAAACTTAGGGACATTGTGTATCATATTGGTCTTAGAGATATTGTAATAGGACAGTATGCACAATAATTAAGGGAAGATTTTCTTTGATATTACCTACTCAGCTCACATGAGTAAGGCAGCTACTTACTTCATTGATTGATAAAGTTATCCCCACTTGCTCGAATCCTATCTCTACTAGAAAACTTTTGTGAACTTACTTTTCCAGAAAAACCAGTTTGCTTTGAAATTCATTCATTCATTCACTGATTCATTTAACAATCACCAACTAAAGTGTCAGGCACTGTGCTAGGTGCTGATATGGAGGTGAGAGATGAGTATGCCATGGTCTCTGCTCTCAAGTTCCACACAGATTCATAAGGAAGGCAGCCTAATGCTTACTTTTTAGGGTAGTGTATGTGTGTATTAGAAAACTGATTTTAAAAATGAAATATTAGCTGCATTCTAATAGATTTATTATGACTGTGTGAGGGGACTTGATACTGAATAGAATATCAACTAAAAATTTGGAAATTATTGTAGCACATTGACGTAATATTTGTGAATGAGGTAGTTTAACAATTTTATTACTTTACCAACATTTCCATTAATCAATATCAAATTAATTATTCAGTACAAAGGTTATTGAATATAACTTCAAATCAGAAAGCGACTTTAGAAAATATCTGAGCAAAGTTTCTCTTTATAAAAATATGTAAATAAACTAGGTCCAGTGAGGTTTAGTGACCGTTACAAAGTTACCCCTCTGGTTAGTGGCAAAGCCAGGGCAGATTTTCTGTCAGATTTCTCATCATATCCCACACACATGCAAACAACTTCAGTGTCTAAACAAAAGTGAAGATTAACACCATGAGGTGTTTCAACTGTTCTTATCTAATGCTCTGAAATACATGAGATTGCTCCCTTTTTGTTTAGTCCCATCTTTGTCTTCAAAAGATGATTTACTTTTTATTGAGTCCAGATGGTTAATTCTTCTGTATACCAGTATACCAGTTATCATTATACAATAGGTGAAAAAAGAAACACTATTGATTATTGCAAGGTCTGGAAAGGGTACTTATGTCATTTTGGTGGCTTAAGCTTTCAGTTTAATAATAAAACCTGTTTTGGACCATTGATTTTGGAGTATTCACAGCCTCCTACTCTTCTCTTTAGAAAACCAGTCTTCTTTTATTTCTCTTGGAATATTGATTCTACCCAGGTAATTATCCAACTGACAGCCAAGTATTTTATTTTGATTATTTTTTTAAAACTACTATATACACCTGAAGTATACAGAAATGCAAACAATGATTAAACGTTCCCTTTCTATTTGAGAAAATGTGACTAGTTTCAACTGGGTTAATATAATGCCTTTAGTATGAGCAAAGTAAATAAGAAAAACCAAATTTTTTTTTTTTCTACCATAAAAGCCCATACCCTGCATTTTTCATCTCTCTTTAGACCATATTAACCTTGTCCTCTCCAGCTGCCTGAGGGGAGCCTGTTTGGTTATTTCTTTCTTTTTTTTTTATTTCAGACTTTGGGCTTCAATCTTTGAATAATTGAAACATTCCTAGAAAATCCAAGCTCTTTTCTGATATGTAGCTACTTGGCAGGACTGTTCTTTGAGCATACTTATTTATGAATACATAATTAAATTCAGGATCACGTTTGATTCATTCTATGAAAAATTATTGAGTAAAATGCCAAGTTTCCTGGGTATTTTTTAGGAAGTTAAAAGGTTAATTGAAGTTGATACACAAATTAAGCAACAAGAAAATAAAAATGGCACATTCTTCCTTTGAAGAAAGAGGTAGCTAATGTTAAAAACAGGGAGAAATATATGTGTCATTAAGACAATACTAAAATATTTAATAAAACGGAAAATATTGGTAATATATTACAGTTAAAAAAGTAGGCTTCAGAAGGTGTATCTATGATCATAATGTTATAGATTACTGAGATAAATAGATAGAGAGATGATGGGTGTATGAACGGACGGATCATAACCAAAACCAAACCATGTTCCCTCTAGTTGATTCCAACTCATAGCGACCCTATAGGACAGTGTAGAACTGCCCCATAGAGTTTCCAAGGCTGTAATCTTTACAGAAGTAGACTGCCACATCTCTTTCCTGTGGAGCAGCTGGTAGATTCAAACTACCAACCATCAGGTTAGCAGTTGAGTGATAACCACGGCACCACCAGGGCTCCTTTGATAGATGGTAGACATGTAGACAGATAGATACTGAGAAGGGATAAATTGTAGCTACAGGGATCAGACAGTTAGAATCTTGGTTGTAAATTCAGTAGTTTTATGTTAATTATATATTAATGCTTATTGCCTAACCTCATTGAGCCTTAGTTTTTCTATCCATAAAATGATGACAATAACGGAAGCTAGTTTATAGGTCATTATGAAGATTAAATGAGATAATTCCTGCAAAGTAGTTAGCATAGTGCCAGGCACATAGGTAGGCAGCACTCAGCAGATGTTCACTATTATAATTTAGTATTTGTGGTGAAATGAGATCCCTTATGTGGCCTTTTCCATTGATTCTTTGGAAAAACAGCTTGAAAGATTTTTCTCCTAAACCCTGAAGAGTTACCTGTGCCCTAGTTTTCTACACCAGGGGGTTTGTTACTTTTGTCCAGGTTGATTGAAATGTCCTGGTTAGGCCGTAAGCAACTTGATGGTTTGATACTTTTTGTCTGGCCCTGGGCTGCAGTGTGCCCTGTGACTGGCCTATTTTACGTACCTTGCAACGTTTGGTCAATACACTATACACTATTTTTTTTTTTTTTTTATGCAAGTGAAGTGACTATGGTCACTGAAAGAAAGCACTGATGATGTAGTGGTTAAAGCACTCAGCTGCTAACCAAAAGGTTGGCAGTTTGAACCCACCAGCTGCTCCACAGGAGAAAGATGTGGCAGTCTGCTTCCTTAAAGATTTACAGCAGTAGAAACTTTATAGGGCAGTTTCACTCTGTCCTATAGGGTCACTATGAATCATAATCCACTTGACAGCACTGGATTTTATGGTTCACTGAAGGGATTGGTCAGTTCCTGGCCGAGCTGGGAGGACCATACCCTCAAATTGACAAAGATTTTGCTTATACATGCAGCCAACCCCACAGAGTTTTCAGAAATAAAGAAGAAAGGAGAAAAGGCAAGAGAGGCAAGAAGACAGAAGGAAGAAGCAGAGAGAGAGGAGGTGAGGAGCCTACTATAAGAGCTGTAACACAGGTCAAGGGCTGTAACACCGAAGACAGCAAAAGGCCCAGAACAGAGTTGTAGGTGAAGGGCCTGGGAGAGGCCTTGTAGCAGAGTCAGTGGTGATGGCAGAAACCTGCTGCTATGAATGCAGCAGAAAGAGAGCTGAACAAAGCTGCTACACTGGCTATGATCTGGGCCAGTTAGCAGTGGAGAGGCTGATGGCAGGGTGGCCAAAAGTAAAGAGTACTGCATGGCTGAGAGGGGGGATGTGAGACTAACAGGAGGCCTGTCCTGAAGGAGTTGAGAAGAGGCTTCTAAGGTTGAAAGGGGGTGTGCAGGGCCAAGAGGCCCGTCCTGATGGGGCCAAGAGGAGGCCTGTCCTGAGGGGGCTGAAGGGGAACCTACATGGCTGAGAGGGAGCATGCAGGTCAGAGGGAAGGGCCTGCTTGCTTGCATGACTGAAAAGAGCTGAGAGATGTCCTGCACTAAAGAAGGGAGAGGTGTGCTCTCCACTTTGGAAGAGCCTTTCAGACTTCGCCTACATGCTTCCTGAATCTGATTCTGAGTTGTATCCTGTTGATCCTGGTCCTGAGTTGTACCCTGTTACTTCCGTAATCAACCACTTAAGTGTACGTATGGACTGTGAGTTCTGTGTGGCCACTGCAATGAATTATTGAACCCAGTTTAGAAGTAGAGATTGCTGTGGGGAGGAGAGCTGGTGTCAGAACTGGTAAACAGGTTGGAGAGTAGAGATTTGTCTGACATCCCCCTCATAGGAATCAGCTTTGAGCTAATGGCAATTCTCCGACATCCTCCTTATGTTAAAGGACTTCAGACACTACTAGATCATCACGGTATTACAGTATATTTATATACATTTTACATAGCAGATTTGTTGTGTATATATTTTTACATTAAGCATTTGAGTCTCATTTTAAACCCATATAACATTTAAATTTTTAATTTGATTTTTGTTTCAACAAACATTTATTGACCACCTGGTATATGTAACTTTGTGAGATAGATATGAACATATGAATATGGCACAATGCTACAGCATTAAAGAGAATGATAAGTTTAATCATGATGAGAGGAAAATGCAAACAAGAGACTGAGGATGAACTCAAGAACTATGGACTGAAAGATGAAAGAAAAGAGAGAATGAAGGGCAGGTGATTATTCCCAGGACCCTTATCATTGAACATGTATACAAAAGGAGCAGAATATGAAGTAAGTGAATGTTTAATCCCTTATTTATCTTTGTTTCCCATATGTCATTCCAAGTATAAGTATCTTATCAAGTTTAATGTGACTCTATTGTTTAACAAAATTAGTTTTATGGACAATTTCTGGATTTTCAAGGTTATCGTAACCATCCTGTTTTAACTATTTCAAGGCTATTTAAATATTATCTTAAATGTTAATTATCAATATATGTGGAGTTGAGAACCTATTACCTCCACAATTAAGGAAAATGAATTATAAGATGTATACTATATTCTCAAATAAAACCAAAGGCAGTTATTTGTTGAATGAATCCTGGTGACAGACAATTCAGTCCAACCTCTTAATTTTTCTAAAGAATAACTTGAAGTATAGAAATGCTAAGTGACTTCAACCAGGTCACGCAATAAAAGGGTAACAGAAACAGATAACAATTTTTAGGCCTTTCTGCAGTACCATGCTTCGAGTACCTTTCTGCAAAATCATGCCCATTTTTCTCTTTGAAATGGCCTATCCACAGTCATATCTCCTTTCTTCCACTTGCTTGCCAACTCAGGGTTGAATGTCCTCTCATTTTCTTTCCTCACAAGATATCCCTTTAAATCATTTTGTGTCATTTAATTTATTTAATATAAACTATTGAACAGGTTACTATGAGTCAGGCAATATGTTCTATGTGTCCTGAAGATATGGCAGTGAATAAAACAGGCATGGTCCTCTCCTTTGAGCTTAATTTATAGTGCAGAAGATAGATATTAAACCAGAAAACACATTTACAAATATGAACTAACATATTGTAAGAAGTACCATGGAGAAATTAAACAAGTTGCAATAAGAAATAGTAACAGGGTGGAAAATATGTTTATATTGAAGTGGAGGCTCAGAGAAGGCCTTGTTGATTCCTGTGCCTTTATGTAAGTTAAATTTGCTCTGTCTTACACATTTTTGTTCACTGGATAGAAATGAAAATAATTCTATGTACACACGATTTTGATAACATTGAGGAGAAAATTGATGTCTGTGAATTAGCTTTAAAAATTCTAAAAACCCGTATTAGCAAAATTCACAATATTCACACTTATACTAAAACTAGTTCCATAAAAAAATTTTTTTTTTTTATATGGACTGTTAAATACATTTTTATTCCATTCCATTGAGAACATTCACCTGACTTCTCTCACTTCTTGGCTTAGTGCTTTTTTAAGGACTGAGAATCTAAAAAAGAAAGAAAAAAAAAAGGTAGGACGTAGGTCACATGATATTTGTAGAGAAACTTGAGTGCAACCCAATTCTATATTTAAAGTGAAAATTCTTTGGCCTCATTAAAGAGAAGATGAATCTATCCAAAGACTCCTGGGTATTTTGTATTTTTTTTTAACTCAAAGCCAAATTAAATTTTAGGATCTAGATCAATAAAAACAAACTACAATAGAGTGAAAAGGGAATGTTAAAGGCAAGAAAAGCCTTTAATGGTATTTTAAGAAATTATAGGGAAAACGGATTTTGATAGAATATTTTCCTAATAACGTTATAGAGCATATGGGTACTCCAAGTTTCACTCTACTCTGCTTTTGTGCCTATTCCATCATATGAAAATATGTTTTAATATTCTATTGATATAGTCTAGCCTGTAATTAATATTCCTCTTTTTTAGAAAAAGAGAGTAGAATGTAATAGAATAACTTTTAGCAGCTTTTCTCAAAGAGCATTCCACAAATCACTAACCCTATGAGACAAATGCTTCACTGGAGTAAAAATGCATAATCAAATGAGCTTGAGAAGCAGTATGTACAATGTTCACCTCTGTAAAAACAGCATGGGGGCAGTGTCTAACCCCCCCTAACTTTGCAAGGGAGAAGGATAATCAAGATCAACAGCCCAAGGCTGATTCCTATGAGGCAGGGATCAGACAGGCCTCCTCTCTCCACCATCTTTATCCAATTCAGACACCAATGGTCCCTCCCAAGGCACTCCCTACTTCTCTGCTAAGTTCTATAATTCATTGCAGTGATTACACAGAACTCACAGACCATACTGACGTTTATGGGGTTTATTAGGGAAGTAATAGGTTACAATTCAGGCTCAGGAACACTGAAGGATACAGTTCTTCCATCGGGATAGCCTCTTAGCTGTGCTCACTGGCACGCCCCTCCCTCAGTCTCTGCCCAAAGCCACTCAGGTTTCTCTTTTCACAGGCAGGTAAGCCCACCTTGCCATCTCCTACAGCCTTCTGCTTGGTCTCTGCTGCCACCACTTTTCACCATTTTCAGGGTTACAGCTCACGCTCTCTCTCTCCATCTCCTGCTTCCAGGAGCTTCTGCAATAAAGAAACTTATTATCTTTGCTATACAATGTATTTTTAAAACTTATTTGCCCATGAAAACAAGTTTTTCACAACTTTCCTTAGATGAAGTCTACTTGTGATAGTTAAAGAACAGAGCATTGGTTAAATCTCCAGGCTTGGCTGAACATGTTTTGTCTAAGAAGTCCTTTAAAATCTCAAAACCTCTCTTTGCTTAGTACTGAGATGAACTTTTGATATATGACATGCAATACAGGAAGGAAAATTTGTATGAGGTAATTTCAATGCTTTGTATTTCCCACAACTCTATTTTGGGCCTGTTAATTTTCACTTCTCTTCTATGGACAATTCACAACATAACAGTGAAAAAAAAAAAAACAGTAGTGATATAAAAAAACAATTGGGCTCCTTTTAATTCACTGAACATGTTTTACAGATCATGAAAGTAAAAATGGTCTCTCAAATGGATAAAAGCCTTGATTCAGTTTCAGTCTCTTGCGTGTGTGTATGTGCATGTGTGTATGTGCATACACATGCATGCTGACATACACAGGTGCACATCTACCCCAAATAAAATACAAGATTTAATGATGGCTAGGAACCTGAACTTCTGTGAGAGTTAAAGTGACAGAGGCTCTAATTCTTACCAACTTTTTAAAATGCAGCTTATGTCAGAAGTCAGATGCAAAGATAGGCAAAGTTTACATCTTCCTCGCAACTACACCATGCTAATGGTTGTACTAAAGTCGGGAATTCCAAATAACCTTATTTTATTCTATTTCTTCATTCCCCCCTCCACATACACACACAGCAACATTTTATGACAGAATAAAAATGGAGCAAGGGCTACAATTTTCTGAGAAGTTAAATGATATAATATTTCAATTATAAACAAGAAACTTCAAGGAACTGAAGAAACGTGGCTAAAAATCACAAGGCTTGGGCTTTTGCTTCCAGTCAAAATGGAGTAACAGAGACCAGATTCACACTTGTGCCTGAAACAGCTAAAGGAAAAAGACAAAAATGAAAAAATATATGAAACAATGATTCTGAAGACAGTGAAGGGGAGTGATCCCAGAGAGTCCGGAAGTAATTGAGGTGAGTACCATGGTTTACTACCTGAAGAGTTTCTAGACCAGGGTGCAGGAAGAGGAATTCAGGCAGAATTCAGTAGTTTTTCTCTGTATTTTATCATACTTATTGCTTTTGTAAATGGGATTTTCTCTGCCATTATATCTTTTTTAAAATTTAATTCTATTTCTTTTTGAATTTTGTTTGGAGTTTAACTTTTTATTTTATCAAAACAACTAGTTGCCATTGAGTAGATTGCAACTCATAGTTACACCATGTTTGTCAGAGTGGAACTGTGTTCCACAGGGTTTTCAGTAGCTGATTTTTTTGAAGTCGATCAGGAGGTCTTCCTTCTGAGGCACCTCTGGGAAGACTCAAGTAGTCATTCTGTTAGCAGCTGTGAAACTGTTTGTACCACCCAGGAACTTCTTTTTCAAAAGAAATAACTATTTAAAATGCAAATATTGTATAATTTCCTATCATTCATAATTAGATAATTTTAAAATTAAATATGAAATAGATTAAAAAGAACATATATGAAATATATGTAAAGAATAAAGGTGTGGTGATATCCCATGGACACAACACTCAGTTTAGTTAAGAAATCATCACTTGGAGTTTTCTGTGTGTCCAGTCACCTTCCCATCTTCCTCCCTGCATCCTCGGGGTAGTCACTATATTAAATTTCTTCATTGTGCCTTTCTTTTTCTTTAGTTGCATATGTTTATACCTCTAGCAGTTTCCCATTTCATTTTAGATATATGTCAGTTAAATTGTATTGTGTATTCTTCTGGCATTTTTGTTTTTCACTCAATATTGCTTCTAGTGTTTCATCCATGGTGTTGCATGTAGCTATAACTCATTTTTTTCTTCTTCTATAGAAAAATAATTTAAATAAATACCTCAAAAGTCATTTATCTCTTCTGTTGATTGTTATTTAGATTATTTATTTACCTTTATCTTATTGCAAACAGTGCTTTTATAAACATTCTTGAATATTCCCCCTGGTGCACATATATGATTGAGACTATACAGGGAATCCACTTAGGAATGGAATCTGTGGGCTAGAAGATTTGTACAAATTCAATTTTAACAAATAATGCATAATGATTTTTCATAAAATGTTATATAACAATATTTTGCTGTTGTTAATGTATTCCAGTAGTTCAGCACTGTCACTAACATTTGATATTGTTTATTTATGTTTTTTTTTTTTAGAAAAAGACTGATTAAAATTGCCCTTTCATACTCTCTAACCCTGGTGGCGTAGTGGTTAAGTGCCACAGCTGCTAACCAAAGGGTCTGCAGTTCAAATCCACCAGATGCTCCTTGGAAACTCTATGGGGCAGTTCTACTCGTCATATAGGGTTGCTATGAATCGGAATCAACTCGACGGCGATGGATTTTCTGTTTTTTAGTCAGTAATTAAATACATAATCCTTATCTTCCTGCATTTAGGAAACATTTACAATCATCAGTCCACATTCGTTACAATAATTCATAGATAACCATTTTTGGGTGTAAAGAAGCTAATTTGCAATGATATATGTATAATCGTTTTTAATTTAAATAATAAATGCATCATATATGATGATTAAGATGCATCCAGTTATTGATCACTAAATATGCCCAAAAAATCAGTTGACACAAAATTAAAATTTAAAAAGCAAGTTCAACCAACATTTGTATTTAATACTGGATAATCATAACCCATCAATATTTCTTTATATTTGCTTTAAAGACCTTTGCATTTAATTATTTTTAAAGTAATTTTTAAAAAGATAATACTTGAAAGATTCACTTATGCATTTCTAGCCATAAATGTATTTTTAAATGAGCTGGTGATTCAATTATTGCTGGTAGACCTTATGAATTAGTGTATGTTAAGAATGTATTTCTTCCCTCCTTTCTTTGTTTCAATGTATTGACTGTCTTACTAAATAATAGGTATTTCGCTAGGTTTTATCAGTATAAATGTTTATTCAAAAACAATTTTAGATTATAAAACAAAATCAGTTACTATCAAATTAATTCCATCTCATGGCAACCCCATGTGTTGCAGAGTCAAACTGTACTCCATAGGGTTTTAGATTATAGATCTACTTAAAACAATATTTTAAAATATCAGTGCATGTTTCATATCTATTTTTTTAAGCTTCTGTATAGACAGGGAGTGACGGAGGGAAGCCAACTACTGTACAGGAAAATACTTTGATACTCAAGTCGGAATTTCTCATTTGTATAGCCAAAAACCTGTAGAGTCTTATGAAAGCCATTTCCTGTTATGAATTGAGTCGTGTTCCCCCAAAATATGTGTTGTAAATCCTAATGCGTGGTTATAATCCCATTTGGGAATGGGCTTTCTTTATTATATTAATGAAGCAGTATTTGGTGTAGGGTGTGCCTTAAATCAATATTTTTTGAGATATAAAAGAATAGATTAAGCAAGCAAGCCCAAACTGAAAAAAAAAAAAAAACTCAAACCATTTCTGTGGAGTCAGTTCTGATCACAGTGACCCTATCAGAGAAAGCAGAACTTTTCTGTAGGGTTTCCAAGGCTTCTTTATGGAAGCTGACTGCCCCTTCTTTCTCCCAAGGAGCAAGGCTGGTGGGTTAGGACTGCCAATCTTTCAGTTAGCAGCTGAGTGATTCAACCACTGCACCCCCAGGGCTTCCTGAAGGGAAGATACATGCTACATAATTACCAAGAAACCTAGAAATTGATACAGAAAAGAGACAAGGACTTTTCCCCACAGCAGACAGAGAATCTTCCCCTAAAGCTGCTGCCCTGAATTTGTACTTCTACCCTCCTGAACTGTGAGAGAATAAATTTCTGTTTGTTAAAGCCACCCACTTGTGGTACTTCTGTTATAGCAGCACTAGATAACTAAGAAAGACATTTCCCTTCTCAGAATCTTTGTCTTCCTCATTTAAAAAGAGAGGGTTGACTGAGGTCATAAAACATGGTGCAACATAAAATAAACATTTTTTGCTGAAAGAATTAAAGGCCCATCTTGTTATTATGTAACATGCATGTGTAAAGAGAAAATTTACATTCTTTATGCATAAATATTGTCTTTAAGTGTAAAAACTGTCTATTCAAGTATATATAATTGGGATTTAGAAATATAATAAATTCTACCAAATAGAAGTTGATGCAGGTGAAGGGCCTTGATTGATGTGAGGTAGGAAATTACACAGTCATCCTCCACATTCCACTCAGTAAAAAATAACAACAGCAACAACAAAAAAACGCAGCTTTCATGTAAGTTGCAATAAATATTTTTGCATGTATGATTTATATACAGCATAGATTTCTAGTGTTAGTAGCTGAATCAAAGGACATGCGCATTTTAAATTATTTACAGTTATTTGCTGATAATTATCCAAAAGAATTTCAATAATTTACATTACCACTGACTGTGTTTGAGATGTTGTTTCAGGCTACTTTGTGTTGCAAGTGACAGAAAGTGTCAATTTCTGCTTCTTTAAATGATAAGAAAATTCACTACCTCCTTTTATCAGAAGTAGAGAAAAATAAAAGGACTGTTTCTCCCAATAACAAAAATTTTTAAATAAATACATTCATCCTTTATCATATTTACATAGTGTTGTGATTCAAAGTGCCTTTGTGTTTTAATAATATTTGTGAATGTGTTTTTGCATTATTTTGTTTCTTTTTCATGAAAACATGTAAAGATATAAGGTCTGGGATTTAGATAGAGAATTGGTGTATATTGATAGATTTAAAAAAAACAAACCCATTGCCATTAAGTCAATTCCAACTCATAGCGATACCATAGGACAGAGTAGAACTGTCCTATAGAGTTTCCAAGGAGTGCCTGCTGGATTCGAACTGCTGACTTTTTGGTTAGCGGCTGTAGATTATTGGTTCATCAAACCGTCTTGTTCACCTATGCCCCACTGGAAACACTCCAGTGTGCTTATGTGTGTTGGGTAGCAGAGAGAGTGGTAGGAGATGGGGAGGGGAGTTTTTATTTAAATAGTGATGACACGTTGAATTCTTTTGTGGAAATCTCAGATAAATGAGAAAATTAACTGAATTCGTTTGTTATGCAAATAATTCCATTTTTGATTCTTAGAAGATTCTTTGGGAAGAACACATCACATTTAACACCATTACACAGAGACAGCAGGTAGGTGAAGCCAGAGAATTATTTTTTCCTTCAAACAACCTTCTCTAATGGATCTTCCAAAGAAAGTTCTAGAAAAACAGAAGGCCGAACATCTGTGGAATAAAAATTCAGGGAGTCATCTTGATTGTTCAATCAAGATATAAAAGAATAAGCAAAAAAGAGATTCTGGTTACCAAATTTTACCTTCAACAGTCATTCATTGCATATGCTACCTACCATATCTTGCCTCTTTTATAAAGTTTGAGCTTGGTTTTAAAAATTCTAGCTGTGTCTTAAATGGGGAAACAACAGTCTTTTTCACAAATGGAGCTAGCATAACTGGATATCCATCTCCAAAAAAAATGAAACAAGACCCATACCTCACTCCATGCACAAAAGCAACCTCAAAATGGATCAAAGACCTGAATATAAAATCTAAAATGATAAAGTTATGGAAGAAAAAACAGGGACAATGTTAGGAGCCCTAATATATGGCAAAAACAGTACATAAAACATTACTAACAGTGCAGAAGAAAAACTAGATAACTGGAAGCTCCTAAAAATCAAACACCTATGCTAATCTACAGACTTCACCAAAAGAGTAAAAAGATTACCTACAGACTGGGAAAAAGTTTTTAGCTATGACATTTCTGATCAGTGCCTGATCTCTAAAATCTACATGACACTGAAAAAACTCAACTACAAAAAGACAAATAACCCAATCAAAAATGGGCAAAAGATATGAACAGACACTTCACTAAAGAAGACATACAGGTAGTTAACAGATACATGAGGAAATGCTCACAATCATTAGCTGTTAGAGAAATGAAAATCAAAACTACAATGAGAGGAAGCCAAGATGGCGGAACACACAGGCATTTCTGGCGAGCCCTCTTTACAACAAAGACCCAAAAAAACAAGTGGAACGAGCATATTTGTGACAAGCTGGGAGCCCTGAGCTTCAAAGGCAAGCTTAGAAAACAAACGGAGGGTCAGGGAAAGGAAGAGACCATTCAAAAGTGGAGAGGAGTTACCAGACCTGAATCACGGGGAGAACTCAGGCACCATTCATGGAGTGGTGGCAGCGGTGGGCTGCTGCTAGTGTTCGGCCACACTTTCCTCTAGGAGAGGCAGCCAGCCACACAACCTACTCACACCTCTGGAACCTGAGAAGAACAGCGCTCTCGGCAAAAACTAAGTACTTGTGTATATTTTACCATGCCCCCCCACCCCAAGTCGGCTTCCGCAGCTGAATTCCCTGGGCCTGAGATAGGCACTGATGAGCACCTAAAGCCATCCTCCTGGCCTTGGGGAAGGAAAAAATTTGTGATTGGGGGAAAAGATAATTTGCTAGCTCCACCAACTGGAGGAGCTCAGGACAGAAGCTGCCCCTGTCCAGGCATAAACTATCCATGGACTTTGAGCACATTTCCCTTCTGCATGGACCTGTGTGGGCCTATTTCAGGAGAATAGGAGCTTGTTGACAGACTCCAACCTTTTCAGCTGTGCAGTGGAGAGGTGGGTGTTTTATGTTTGATATTGCTTTGCCTATTAAACAAGGTCCTCACCTACCCACATCAGGGACTTAAGGACTGGTAGCTCCACTCATGTCACACAGCCACCTGCGACAGGGGTCCAAAGATAACTGGTACCTCCCAGTCCTTACAACCAAAAACTCTGGGTGACCAAGGTGCATCTGCAGACACACCCACCCACACGCTCTAGGAAACAGAGACATGCTTTCCTCAGAGTCACTTGGGGGTGGGTTCTTAGCCCCCTGCCTTGTTCAGAGTGTGACCCCCTGCTACAACCAGATACCAGCATATTTGCCAATCACCCCTGCCCCTCTAAGACTGTAGGAAAGAGCCTGTACCACACACTTGATAATCGGCTACCTGAAAACCTGAGCTGAATTCATACAAGAAAACTGAATGGACTCCTAGACTGATATACCGGGTAACAGCTCTGGCCATCTGTGGACAGGAAGTCAGAGCTCTAAAGGTAAAAATAATCAAGCTAGCTCACTCAAGCAACCCATAAGGGTATACCTAAACAAAACAAAGCAAGAAGCTACAACACTTTAAGCAAGTATAAACTAATACAATAACTTATAGATGTCTCAGAGACAACAGTCAATATCAAGTCACATAAAGAAACAGACCATGATCACCTCAATAGGCTCTCAAAACAAAGAATCCAGGGATCTTCTAGATGAAAGTGCATTCCTGGAATTACCAGAGCCAGAATACAAAAGTTTAATATACAGAACCCTTCAGACAACAGGAAGGAAATGGGGCAACACATACAACAAGCCAAGGAACACACAGATAAAGCAATTGAAGAAGTTAGAAAGATTATTCAGGAACATAATGAAAAGTTTAATAAGCTGGAAAAATCCATACACAGACAGCAATCAGAAATTCAGAAGATTAACAGTAAAATTACAGAATTAGACAACTCAATAGAAAGTCAGGGAGCAGAATTGAGCAAGTAGAAGCTAGAATTTCTGAACTCAAAGAAAAATTACTTGGCACTAATATATTTGAAGAAAAATCAGATAAAAGAATTTTAAAAAAATGAAGAGACCTTAAGAATCATGTGGGACTCTATCAAGAGAAATAACCTAAGAGTGATTGGAGTACCAGAACAGGGAGGGATAACAGAAAATACAGAGAGAATTGTTGAAGATTTGTTGGCAGAATACTTCCCTGATATCATGAAAGATGAGAAGATCTCTATCCAAGATGCTCATCGAAATCCACATAAGGTAGATCCTAAAAGAAAGTCACCAAGACATATTATAATCAAGCTTGCAAAAACCAGAGATAAAGAGAATTATAAGAGCAGCGAGGAATAAAAGAAAAGTCACCTACAAAGTAGAGCCAATAAAAATAAGCTCGGACTACTTGGCAGAAATCATGCAGGCAAGAAGGCAATGGGATGACATATTTAAAAAAATTGAAGGAAAAAAATTGCCTGCCAAGAATCATATATCCAGCAAAACTCTCTTAAATATGACAGTGGACTTAAGGCATTTCCAGATAAACACAAGTTTAAGGAATTTGTAAAAACCAAACGAAAACTACAAGAAATACTGAAGGGAGTTCTTTGGTTAGAAAATCAATAATATCAGGTATCAACCCAAGACTAGAACACTGGGCAGAGCAACCAGAAGTCAACCCAGACAGGGAAAACAAAAAAAAAAAAAGGCAGGCGGAACCAAGATGGTGGAAGAGAAGCAAGCTTCCTTTGAGCCTTCTTTACAACAAAGACCTGAAAAAACAAATGAAACGAGTATATTTGTGACAAGCCAGGAGCTCTGAACATCAAAGGCAAGCTTAGACAAAGAACTGAGGGGCAGAGGGAGGAAGAGGCCGTTCAGAAGTGGAGAGGAGTTACAGGACCTGAATCACAGGGAGCCCTCAGGCACCATTCCCGGAGATAAAGGGAGTTCTTTGGTTAGAAAATCAATAATATCAGGCATCAACCCAAGACTAGAACACTGGGCAGAGCAACCAGATTTCAACCCAGACAGGGAAATCCAAAAAAAAAAAAAAAGATTAAAAAAAAAAAGCCCAACACAGGGTAACGGCGATGTTATTATATAAAAGAAGACAAAATTAGAATAATAAAGAGGGTCTAAGAAATGTAATCATACACCTTCCATATGGAGAAGAAGATATGGCAATACAAAGAAATAAAAGTTAGCTTTAAATTTTTTTTTTTTTTTTAAATTTAGAAACATAGGGGTAAATAATAAGGTAACCACAAAGGAGACAAACTATCCTATTCCTCAAAATAAAATACAAGGGAAAAATACAGACTTAGCAGAAACAAAATCAACAACGACAAATATGAGGAAAGGACAATATATAAAGAAAAACTACTCAGCACATAAAATCAAGTGGGAAAAAGAAACTGTCAACACACAAAAAAAGCCATCAAAATGATAGCACTAAATTCATACTTCTCCATAATTACTCTGAATGTGAATGGACTAAATGCAACAATAAAGAGACAGAGAGTGGCAGAATGGATTAAAAAACGAGATCCATCTATATGCTGCCTACAAGAGACACACCTTAGACTTAGATACACAAACTAAAACTCAAAGGATGGAAAAAAAAATATCAAGCAAACAACAATAAAAAGAGCAGGAAATACTAATTTCTAACAAAATAGACTTTAAAGTTAAATCCATCAGAAAGGATAAGGAAGGACATTTTATAATGATCAAAGGGACAATACACCAAGAAGATATAACCATATTAAATATTTATGTGTCCAATGACAGGGCTACAAGGTACATAACACAAACTCTATCAGCATTGAAAAGTGAGATAGACAGCTCCTCAATAGTAGTAGCAGATTTTTTTTTTTTTTTAATGAGGTACAATTTTATTTTCTCTTATGCATAATGCACATCCAAAGAGTAAAGCAAAATATCCTATTTCCTCCAGGTCAATAGAGATAAACACAAAAGCTAATTACGGTTTTACAAGGGAACCAGGCAACAGAATGCAGGGACAAATAAAACCAAATGCAAATACAACGATTTCATAATGGCTTCCAAGGTCACTAGATAAAGGTGGCTGGTTTGAGATTTGACATTCACCAAAAAACCCCTGTCCCTAAATCTCTACAGCATTAAACGTGGGTGGATTTAGCTCACTTACGATCCCACTTATTTCCCACCTAAGATGCTAGAATGTTCCACCACTGCGCTGCCAGCGTTTCCTGAGTGCTCGCTCTCTGCCAGGCGGTGGGCTCGTCACTTTGCAGCCACCCTCCTCATCTGCTCGGGGTAACAGCTGTGAGGTGGCACACGGGGAACCAGAGGCTCAGGAGGCGGGCACCTTGCTCGTACAGCTAGCTGGGACTTGACCTGAGGTTGGTCTGACTCATGAGCCAGCGTACTTTTTTTTTTTTTTTTAATTAACTTTTATTAAGATTCAAGTGAACGTTTACAAATCCAATCAGTCTGTCACATATAAGTTTACATACATCTCACTCCCTACTCCCACTTGCTCTCCCCTTCTTGAGTCAGCCCTTTCAGTCTCTCCTTTCGTGACAATTTCGCCAGCTTCTCTCTCTCTCTCTATCCTCCCATCCCCCCTCCAGACAAGAGTTGCCAACACAATCTCAAGTGTCCACCTGATATAATTAGCTCACTTTTCATCAGTGTCTCTCTACCACCTGCTGACCAGTCCCTTTCATGTCTGATGAGTTGTCTTCGGGGATGGTTCCTGTCCTGTGCCAACAGAAGGTCTGGGGACCATGGCCGCCGGGATTCCTCTAGTCTCAGTCAGACCATTAAGTTTGGTCTTTTTATGAGAATTTGGGGTCTGTATCCCACTGATCTCCTGCTCCCTGAGGGGTCCTCTGCTGTGCTCCCTGTCAGGGCAGTCATCGATTGTGGCCGGGCACCAACTAGTTCTTCTGGTCTCAGGATGATGTAGGTCTCTGGTTCATGTGGCCCTTTCTGTCTCTTGGGCTCTTAGTTGTCGTGTGGCCTTGGTGTTCTTCATTTTCCTTTGCTCCAGGTGGGTTGAGACCAATTGATGCATCTTAGATGGCCGCTTGTTAGCATTTAAGACCCCAGACGCCACATTTCAAAGTGGGATGTAGTAGCAGATTTTGACACACCACTTTTGGTGAAGGACAGGACATCCAGAAATAAGCTCAACAAAGACACGGAAGATATAAATACCACAATCAACCAACTTGTCCTCGTAGACATATACAGAATACTCCATCCAACAGCAACCAAGTATACTTTCTTTTCTAGTGCACATGGAACATTCTCTAGAATAGGTCACATATTAGGTCATAAAGCAACCCTTAGCAGAATCCAAAACACTGAAATATTACAAAGCATCTTCTCTGACCATGAGGCCATAAAAGCGGAAATCAATAACAGAAAAAAGCAGGGAAAAGAAATCAAACACTTGGAAACTGAGCAATACTCTGCTCAAAAAAGACTGGATTATAGAAGACATTAAGGATGGAATAAAGAAATTCAGAGAATCCAATGAGAATGAAAACACTTCGTATCAGAACCTTTGGGACACAGCAAAAGCGGTGCTCAGAGGCCAATTTATATCAATAAATGCACGCATACAAAAAGAAGAAAGGGCCAAAATCAAAGAATTATCCCTACAACTGGAACAAAGAGAAAGAGGGCAACAAAAGCAACCCACAGGCACTAGAAGCAAACAAATAATAAAAATTAGAGCTGAACTAAATGAAATAGAAAACAGAAAAACAATTGAAAGAATTAACAAGACCAAAAGCTGGTTATTAAAAAAATCAACAAAATTGACTAAACCACTGGAAAAACTAACAAAAGAAAAACGGGAGAGGAAGCAAATAACCCAAATAAGAAATGAGATGGGTGATATTACAACAGACCTAACTGAAATTAAAGGAATCATATGACATTACTATGAAAAAGTATACTCAAGGAGAGCGGCTCATCCCAGTACTGAGGCGAGGCCAAGACGGTGGACTAGGTGGACGCTACCGCGGATCCCTCTTGCAACAAAGACTCGGAAAAACAAGTGAATCGATCACATACATAACAATCTACGAACCCTGAACAACAAACACAGATTTAGAGACGGAGAAAGAACAAATACGGGGAGGCAGCAATTGTTTTCAGAGCCTGGAGCCAGCGTACCAGTCAGCAGATTTTCTGGAAAAACTAGTTACCCAGTGATGGCTCGGAGACAGCAGTCCATATCAAACCACATAAAGAAGCAGACCATGACAGCTTCTCCAACCCCCCAAACGAAAGAATCAAAATCTTTCCCAAATGAAGATACAATCCTGGAATTATCAGATACAGAATATAAAAAACTAATTTACAGAATGCTTTAAGACATCACAAACGAAATAAGGCAAACTGCAGAAAAAGCCAAGGAATACACCGATAAAAGTGTTGAAGAACTCAAAAAGATTATTCAAGAACATAGTGGAAAAATTAATAAGTTGCAAGAATCCATAGAGAGACAGCGTGTAGAAATTCAAAAGATTAACAATAAAATTACAGAATTAGACAATGCAATAGGAAGTCAGAGAAGCAGACTCGAGCAATTAGAATGCAGACTGGGACATCTGGAGGACCAGGGAATCAACACCAACATAGCTGAAAAAAAATCAGATAAAAGAATTAAAAAAATGAAGAAACCCTAAGAATCATGTGGGACTCTATCAAGAAGGATAACCTGCGGGTGATTGGAGTCCCAGAACAGGGAGGGGGGACAGAAAACACAGAGAAAATAGTTGAAGAACTCCTGACAGAAAACTTCGCTGACATCATGAAAGACGAAAGGATATCTATCCAAGATGCTCATCGAACCCCATTTAAGATTGATCCAAAAAGAAAAACACCAAGACATATTATCATCAAACTCGCCAAAACCAAATATAAACAGAAAATTTTAAAAGCAGCCAGGGAGAAAAGAAAGGTTTCCTTCAAGGGAGAATCAGTAAGAATAAGTTCAGACTACTCAGCAGAAACCATGCAAGCAAGAAGGGAATGGGACGACATATACAGAACACTGAAGGAGAAAAACTGCCAGCCAAGGATCATATATCCAGCAAAACTCTCTCTGAAATATGAAGGTGAAATTAAGATATTTACAGATAAACACAAGTTTAGAGAATTTGCAAAAACCAAACCAAAGCTACAAGAAATACTAAAGGATATTGTTTGCTCACAAAACCAATATCAGATACCAGCACAATACAAGGTCACAAAACAGAACGTCCTGATATCAACTCACATAGGGAAATTACAAAAACAAACAAATTAAGATTAATTAATAATAATAATAATACACATAACAGGGAATCATGGAAGTCAATAGGTAAAAGATCACAATAATCAAAAAGAGGGACTAAATACAGGAGGCATTGAACTGCCAGATGCAGGGTGATACAAGGCGATATAGAACGATACAAGTTAGGTTTTTACTTAGAAAAATAGGGGTAAATAATAAGGTAACCACAAAAAGGTATAACAACTCCATAACTCAAGATAAAAGCCAAGAAAAACGTAACGACAACTAATATAAAGTCAAACACTATGAAAATGAGGATCTCACAATTTACTAAGAAAAACGTCTCAGCACAAAAAAGTAGGTGGAAAAACGAAATTGCCAACAACACACATGAAAAGGCATCAAAATGACAGCACTAAAAACTTATTTATCTATAATTACGCTGAATGTAAATGGACTAAATGCACCAATAAAGAGACAGAGAGTCACGGACTGGATAAAGAAACACGATCCATCTATATGCTGCCTACAAGAGACACACCTTAGACTTAGAGACACAAACAAACTAAAACTCAAAGGATGGAAAAAAATATATCAAGCAAACAATAAGCAAAAAAGAAGAGTAGCAATATTAATTTCTGACAAAATAGACTTTAGACTTAAATCCACCACAAAGGATAAAGAAGGGCACTATATAATGACAAAAGGGACAATTGATCAGGAAGACATAACCATATTAAATATTTATGCACCCAATGACAGGGCTGCAAGATACATAAATCAAATTTTAACAGAATTGAAAAGTGAGATAGACACCTCCACATTTATAGTAGGAGACTTCAACACACCACTTTCGGAGAAGGACAGGACATCCGGTAAGAAGCTCAGTAGAGACACGGAAGACCTAATTACAACAATCAACCAACTTGACCTCATTGACTTATACAGAACTCTCCACCCAACTGCTGCAAAGTATACTTTTTTTTCTAGCGCACATGGAACATTGTCTAGAATAGACCACATATTAGGTCATAAAACAAACCTTTGCAGAATCCAAAACATTGAAATAGTACAAAGCATCTTCTCAGACCACAAGGCAATAAAACAAGAAATCAATAACAGAAAAACTAGGGAAAAGAAATCAAATACTTGGAAAATGAACAATACCCTCCTGAAAAAAGACTGGGTTATAGAAGACATCAAGGAGGGAATAAGGAAATTCATAGAATGCAACGAGAATGAAAATACTTCCTATCAAAACCTCTGGGACACAGCAAAAGCAGTGCTCAGAGGCCAATTTATATCGATAAATGCACACATACAAAAAGAAGAAAGAGCCAAAAGCAGAGAACTATCCCTACAACTTGAACAAATAGAAAGTGAGCAACAAAAGAACCCATCAGGCACCAGAAGAAAACAAATAATAAAAATTAGAGCTGAACTAAATGAATTAGAGAACAGAAAAACAATTGAAAGAATTAACAAAGCCAAAAGCTCGTTCTTTGAAAAAATTAACAAAATTGATAAACCATTGGCTAGACTGACTAAAGAAATACAGGAAAGGAAACAAATAACCCGAATAAGAAACGAGAAGGACCACATCACAACAGAACCAAATGAAATTAAAAGAATCATTTCAGATTACTACGAAAAATTGTACTCTAACAAATTTGAAAACCTAGAAGAAATGGATGAATTCTTGGAAAAACACTACCTACCTAAACTAACACATTCAGAAGTAGAACAACTAAATAGACCCATAACAAAAAAAGAGATTGAAACGGTAATCAAAAAACTCCCAACAAAAAAAAGCCCTGGCCTGGACGGCTTCACTGAAGAGTTCTATCAAACTTTCAGAGAAGAGTTAACACCACTACTACTGAAGGTATTTCAAAGCATAGAAAATGATGGAATACTACCCAACTCATGCTATGAAGCCACCATCTCCCTGATACCAAAACCAGGTAAACACATTACAAAAAAAGAAAAATATAGACCTATATCCCTCATGAACATAGATGTAAAAATCCTCAACAAAATTCTAGCCAATAGAATCCAACAACACATCAAAAAAATAATTCACCATGATCAAGTGGGATTTATACCAGGTACGCAAGGCTGGTTTAATATCAGAAAAACCATTAATGTAATCCATCACATAAATAAAACAAAAGATAAAAACCACATGATCTTATCAATTGATGCAGCAAAGGCATTTGACAAAGTCCAACACCCATTTATGATAAAAACTCTTACCAAAATAGGAATTGAAGGAAAATTCCTCAACATTATAAAGGGCATCTTTTTTTTTTTATGCAAAGCCAACAGCCAATATCACTCTAAATGGAGAGAAAATTAAAGCATTTCCCTTGAGAACAGAAACCAGACAAGGATGCCCTTTATCACCGCTCTTATTCAATATCGTACTTGAAGTCCTAGCCAGGGCAGTTAGGCTAGACAAAGAAATAAAAGGTATCCGGATTGGCAAGGAGGAAGTAAAGTTATCACTATTTGCAGATGACATGATCTTATACACAGAAAACCCTAAGGAATCCTCCAGAAAACTACTGAAACTAATAGAAGAGTTTGGCAGAGTCTCAGGTTATAAAATAAACATACCAAAATCACTTGGATTCCTCTACATCAACAAAAAGAACACCAAAGAGGAAATAACCAAGTCAATACCATTCACAGTAGCCCCCAAGAAGATAAAATACTTAGGAATAAATCTTACAAGGATGTAAAAGACCTATACAAAGAAAACTACAAAGCTCTACTACAAGAAATTCAAAAGGACATACTTAAGTGGAAAAATATACCTTGCTCATGGATAGGAAGACTTGACATAGTAAAAATGTCTATTCTACCAAAAGCCATCTATACATACAATGCACTTCCGATCCAAATTCCAATGTCATTTTTTAAGGTGATAGAGAAACAAATCACCAACTTCATATAGAAGGGAAAGAAGCCCCGGATAAGCAAAGCATTACTGAAAAAGAAGAAGAAAGTGGGAGGCCTCACTCTACCTGATTTCAGAACCTATTATACAGCCACAGTAGTCAAAACAGCCTGGTACTGGTACAACAACAGGCACATAGACCAATGGAACAGAATTGAGAACCCAGATATAAATCCATCCACGTATGAGCAGCTGATATTTGACAAAGGACCAGTGTCAGTCAATTGGGGAAATAATAGTCTTTTTAACAAATGGTGCTGGCATAACTGGATATCCATTTGCAAAAGAATGAAACAGGACCCATACCTCACACCATGCACAAAAACTAACTCCAAGTGGATCAAAGACCTAAAAATAAAGACTGAAACGATAAAGATCATGGAAGAAAAAATAGGGACAACCCTAGGAGCCCTAATACAGGGCATAAACAGAATACAAAACATTACCAAAAATGATGAAGAGAAACCCGATAACTGGGAGCTCCTAAAAATCAAACACCTATGCTCATCTAAAGACTTCACCAAAAGAGTAAAAAGACCACCTACAGACTGGGAAAGAATTTTCAGCTATGACGTCTCAGACCAGCGCCTGATCTCTAAAATCTACATGATTCTGTCAAACTCAACCACAAAAAGACAAACAACCCAATCAAGAAGTGGGCAAAGGATATGAACACACATTTCACTAAAGAAGATATTCAGGCAGCCAACAGATACATGAGAAAATGCTCTCGATCATTAGCCATTAGAGAAATGCAAATTAAAACTACGATGAGATTCCATCTCACACCAACAAGGCTGGCATTAATCCAAAAAACACAAAATAATAAATGTTGGAGAGGCTGCGGAGAGATTGGAACTCTTATACACTGCTGGTGGGAATGTAAAATGGTACAACCACCTTGGAAATCTATCTGGCGTTATCTTAAACAGTTAGAAATAGAACTACCATACAACCCAGAAATCCCACTCCTCGAAATATACCCTAGAGATACAAGAGCCTTCACACAAACAGATATATGCACACCCATGTTTATTGCAGCTCTGTTTACAATAGCAAAAAGTTGGAAGCAACCAAGGTGTCCATCAACGGATGAATGGGTAAATAAATTGTGGTATATTCACACAATGGAATACTACGCATCGATAAAGAACAGTGACGAATCTCTGAAACATTTCATAACATGGAGGAACCTGGAAGGCATTATGCTGAGCGAAATTAGTCAGAGGCAAAAGGACAAATATTGTATAAGACCACTATTATAAGATCTTGAGAAATAGTAAAAACTGAGAAGAACACATACTTTTGTGGTTACAAAGGGGGGAGGGAGGGAGAGGGTTTTTTAGTGATTAATCAGTAGATAAGAACTGCTTTGGGGGAAGGGAAAGACAACACTCAATACATGGAAGGTCAGCTCAATTGGACTGGACCAAAAGCAAAGAAGTTTCCGGGATAAAATGAATGCTTCAAAGGTCAGCGGAGCAGGGGCAGGGGTCTGGGGAACATGATTTGAGGGGACTTCTAAGTCATTTGGCAAAATAATTCTATTATGAAAACATTCTGCATCCCACTTTGAAATGTGGCGTCTGGGATCTTAAATGCTAACAAGTGGCCATCTAAGATGCATCAATTGGTCTCAACCCACCTGGAGCAAAGGAAAATGAAGAACACCAAGGTCACACGACAACTATGAGCCCAAGAGACAGAAAGGGCCACATGAACCAGAGACCTACATTATCCTGAGACCAGAAGAACTAGTTGGTGCCTGGCCACAATCGATGACTGCCCTGACAGGGAGCACAACAGAGAACTCCTGAGGGAACAGGAGATCAGTGGGATGCAGACCCCAAATTCTCATAAAAAGACCATACTTAATGGTCTGACTGAGACTGGAGGAATCCCGGCGGCAATGCTCCCCAGACCTTCTGTTGGCACAGGACGGGAACCATCCCCAAAGACAACTCATCAGACATGAAAGGGACTGGTCAGCGGGTGGGAGAGAGATGCTGATGAAGAGTGAGCTAATTATATCAGGTGGTCACTTGAGATTGTGTTGGCAGCTCTTGTCTGGAGTGGGGATGGGAGGATAGAGAGTGAGGGAAGCTGGCAAAATTGTCACGAAAGGAGAGACTGAAAGGGCTGACTCAATAGGGGGAGAGCAAGTGGGAGTACAGAATAAGATGTATGTAAACTTATATGTGACAGACTGATTGGATTTGTAAATGTTCACTTGAAGCTTAATAAAAGTTAATAATAAAAAAAAAAGTATACTCAAACAAATTTGAAAACCTAGAAGAAATGGATGAATTCCTACATTCCAAGTGAAAAAAAAAAATTTTTTTTTCTTTTTTACTACCTACCTAAACTAACACAAACAGAGGTAGAACAACTAAATAACCCATAACAAAAGAAAAGATTGAAAAGGTAATCAAAAAACTCCCAACCAAAAAAAAAGCCCTGGTCCAGATGGCTTCACTGCAGCATTCCACCAAACTTTCAGAGAAGAGTTAACACCACTACTACTAAAGGCATTTCAGAGCATAGAAAAGGACTGAATACTACCAAACTCATTCTATGAAGCCACCATATCCCTGATACCAAAACCAGGTAAAGACACCACAAGAAAAGAAAATTATAGACCTATATCCCTCATGAATGTAGATGCAAAAATCCTCAACAAAATTCTAGCCAAGAGAATTCAACAACATATCAAAACAATAATTCACCATGACCAGGTGGGGTTCATACCAGGCATGCGGGGATGGTTCAACATTAGAAAAACAATTAATGTAATCCACCACATAAATAAAACAAAAGACAAGAATTACATGATTTTATCAATTGGTGCAGAAAAGGCATTTGACAAAGTCCAACACTCATTCTTGATAAAAACTCTCAGCAAAATAGGAATAGAAGGAAAATTCCTCAACATAATAAAGAGCAATTTATACAAAGCCAACAGCCAACATCACCCTAAATAGAGAGTGCCTGAAAGCATTCCCAATGAGATCAGGAACCAGACAAGGATGCCCTTTATCACCACTTTTATTCAACATTGTGCTGGAAGTCGTAGCCAGAGCAATTAGGCTAGATAAAGAAATAAAGGGCATCCAGATTGGCAAGGAAGAAGTAAAAGTATCTTTATTTGCAGATGACATGATCTTATACACAGAAAACCTTAAGGAATCCTCCAAAAAAACTACTGAAACTAACAGAAGAGTTCAGCAGAGTATTGGGATACAAGATAAACATACAAAAATCAGTTGGATTCCTCTACACCAACAAAAAGAACATCGAAGAAGAAATCACCAAATCAATGCCATTTACTGGAGTCCCCAAGAAGATAAAATACTTAGGAATAAATCTTACCAGAGATGTAAAAGACTTATACAAAGAAAACTACAGTACACTTCAACAAGAAACCAAAAGAGACTTACATAAGTGGAAGAACATACCTTGCTCGTGGATAGGAAGACTTAACATTATAAAAATGTCTATTCTACCAAAAGCGATCTATATATTTAATGCAATTCTGATCCAAATCCCAATGACATTTTTAATGAGATGGAGAAGCAAATCACCAATTTCATATGAAAAGGAGAGAGGCCCCGGATAAACAAGGCATTACTGAAAAAGAAGAACAAAATAGGAGGCCTTACTTTACCTGATTTCAGAACCTATTATACCACCACAGTAGTGAAAACAGCCTGGTACTGGTACAACAGATACATGAACCAATAGAACAGAATTGAGAATCCAGACATAAATCCATCCACATATAAGCAGTTGATACTTGACAAAGGCCCCAAAACAGTTAAATGGGGAAAAGACAGTCTTTTTAACAAATGGTTCTGGCATAACTGGATATTCATCTGCAAAAAAATGAAACAAGACCCATACCTCACTCCATGAACAAAAACTAACTCCAAATGGATCAAAGACCTAAATATAAAATCTAAAATGATAAAGATCATGGGAAAAAAATAGGGACAACATTAAGAGCCCTAATACATGGCATAAGCAGTATACAAAACTTTATAAAGAATGTAGAAGAAAAACTAGATAACTGGGAGCTCCTAAAAATCAAACACCTATGCTCATCCAAAGACTTCACCAAAAGAGTAAAAAGACTACCTACAGACTGGGAAAAAGGTTTTAGCTATGACATTTCTGATCAGCGCCTAATCTCTAAAATCTACACGATACTGCAAAAATTCAACTGCAAAAAGACAAATAACCCATTTAAAAAATGGGTGAAAGATATGAATAGACACTTCACTAAAGAAGACATTCAGGTAGCTAACAGATACATGAGGAAATGTTCATGATCATTAGCCATTAGAGAAATGCAGATCAAAACAACAATGAGATTTCATCTCACACCAACAAGGCTGGCATTAATCCAAAAAACACAAAATAATAAATGTTGGAGGGGCTGTGGAGAGATTGGAACACTTATACACTGCTGGTGGGAATGTCAAATGGTACAGCCACTTTGGAAATCAATTTGGCACTTCCTTAAAAAGCTAGAAATAGAACTACCATCTGATCCAGCAATCCCACTCCTCGGAATATATCCTAGAGAAATAAGAGCCTTTACATGAACAGATATATGTACACCCATGTTTATTGCAGCACTGTCTACAATAGCAAAAAGGTGGAAGCAACCAAGGTGCCCATCAACAGATGAACGGATAAATAAATTATGGTATATTCACACAATGGAATACTACACATCGATAAACAACAGCGAGGAATCTGTGACATTTCATAACATGGAGGAACCTGAAAGGCATTATGCTGAGTGAAATTAGTCAGTTGCAAAAGGACAAATATTGTACAGGATCACTATTATAAGAACTTGAGAAATAGTTTGAGAAGAAAACATTCTTTCGTGGTTACGAGAGGGGGGAGGGAGGTAGGGTGGGAGGGGGCATTCACTAATTAGATAGTAGATAAGAACTACTTTAGGTGAAAGGAAAGACAGCACACAATACCGGGGAGGTCAGCACAATTGGACTAAACCAAAAGCAAAGAAGTTTCCTGAGTAAACTCAATCCTTCGAAGGCCAGCATAGCAGGGACAGGGATCTGGGGACCGTGGTTTCAGGGGACATCTAAGTCAACTGGCATAATAAAATCTATTAAGAAAACATTCTGCATCCCACTTTGAAGAGTGGCGTCTGGGGTCTTAAATGCTAGTAAGCAGCCATCTAAGATGCATCAATTGGTCTCAACCCACCTGGATCAAAGGAGAATGAAGAACACCAAGGACACAAGGCGATTAGGAGCCCAAGAGACAGAAAGGGCCACATGAACTAGCGAGTACAACATCCTGAGACCAGAAGAACTAGATATTGCCTGCCTACAACCGATGGCTGCCCTGACAGGGAACACAACAGAGAACTTCTGAGGGAGCAGGAGAACAGTGGGATGCAGACCCCAAATTCTCATAAAAAGACCATACTTAATTGTCTGACTGAGACTAGAAGGACCCCGGTGGTCATGGCCCCCAGACCTTCCGTTGGCTCAGGACAGGAACAATTCCCGAATCCAACTCTCCAGACATGGATTGAACTGGACAATGTGTTGGGAAGGGATGCTGGTGAGGAGTGAGCTTCTTGGATCAGGTGGACACTTGAGACTATGTTGGCTTCTCCTTCCTGGACGGGAGATGAGAGGGTGGAGGGGGTTAGAAGCTGGTGAAATGGACGCGAAAAGAGAGGGTGGAGGGGAGAGAGCGGGCTGTCTCATTAGGGGGAGAGTAATTGGGCATATTTTTTTTTTAGTAAGGTATATATAAGTTGTTCACTTTTATTAGTTCACTTAAGCACAATAAAATTAAAAAAAAATTCTAGCTATTTCAAAATCATGTAAACAAGTCATAGAGAAATTGGGTTTGGCCATGCTTAGAAGATAGGGCCCAAGATCTAGGAAATGAAATATTTTGCAATAAATCTCCAGTAACACCTTGTCAAAGCCAACACAAAATAATCAAATGAAGCAAAGGGAGCAGATAGATGGCTCTACTCTTGCTTTTAGAGATTCTATCATTTTAGTTAACAGAAAGAAAAAGAAAACCTGTGTTGTGCCTTTTTTGGTAATAAGGATATAAATATTATTTTAATCATAGTTTGGTCATAGTAAAACAATATGTAATTACAATTTACAATGGTACTTCAGAATTTTACTTGGTCTTGTAGATTTCACCCTCCAAAAGAAGAATATTGTTAAAATCTTCCCTGTAGTAATGCATTATTTCCCCAGTCAAGGCAATTTTCTAACTGCCTCTACATGCTGAGTTTTTATTTTATACTCTCAGATGCTATCAGGAAAGAGTACAAATAAAAATTTAATTCAGAGGTCACCTTAATAAAGTGAGCAGGCAACAAAGATAGCAGTGTTTTACCATCGAGATAAGAATTTTGTTATTTTAGCCTGACTTCTTTTTCACTTTATTTTGAGGTAAACATCAGGGAAGTGTTTCATAGAAGGTTGGGTCAGCTATTCAGTTTAGGAAAAGCAACAAAATGGTAGTGCCCAGACTACTACTGGGTGTTCTAAGTGAATTTTCTTCGTTCACCTGATTAAGGCTTTTCCTAACACATTAGGGAAGAAAGAAACTCACTGCTGTCTCAATGAATTGACGTGCCTCTTCCATGAAAACAGATTATTCCCCTTTGAATATTAGAATCATGCTCAACAAGACCAGCAATGCCAAAATAGCCTCTTTAAAATAGTAAAGTACAAGCAATGAAAAAAAAATTATTATTTCTTAGAAGTTGTAGTATCCAAGGAGCCAATTATTCTTTTCAAGAAAATATTCTTCCTATAAAGCAATATCTGTAATTGAAAAGAAGAACATTAGCAACAGAAGGAGACATCGTCATCTGAGGAGCTCAATGACCCTTCCTCTGAAGCAATTTTAAAGAAATGGAGAGCAAAATTTGAATTACCAAACTCAAGATTGACAGGGATGAAATTCAGGCTTCCAAGTGTTGATGATGAGTTGTGCATTGTATCAACTCCAATGTTACCACTGTAAAGAGGTCTCCCCTGACCACCCTAGCTAAATTACATTCCATTGCTTTCTATAATATTTCATATTTTTTGTAGAACTCACCACTATTAGAAATGATCTTATTTATTTACTTTTCTTAGTAAGCTTGCTGTCAGTTTTTCTCATTAGAATGTAAATTTGATGAGAAAGGGATTTTGTGTGACTTGTTCTGAATTTCTAATGCCCAGAGGGATCTTCATTCAGTAAATATTTGTTAAAGAACTAAAAAATGAGTGAATAAAATATGAAAATGGATACTACATAGAGTTGGAGTTGGGATAGATGTGATCTTGACCTCTCTGAGCTATAATTTAATGGGCTAATATAATAAGACCCCAAACAACATTTGCATAGCTATCATATTAGCTAGGAGGCAAATAAAAAAGGTGTTGAGATCCTTAGCTTTGGATCCAGAGTGACTAGAGACTAATATTCATTTGACTAGCTCTCAGAATTGTGACAAGTCACTTAGCCATGGATCTCAGTATTATTTGCTACAAAATGGAGACAATAGTATTCACTTTATATGATTCTGGGAGAGTTAAAATAGATAACTTATGTAAAGTGCTTGACAGAGTCTAAGTGCTCAAATAAGTGGTAGCTCTTAAGTTTTTTCTTGGAAATCTGTGGGGCTCCTTCAGTACAAAGTGAGTTTATTTTTCCCTAGGTCATCAATTTCAATAATTTGTCAAGTACATATGTTAAATAGAACTTTCCTCAATGTCTTTTACGTTTTAATTCTACATGTCAGTTTATACTTACAATGAGAACATCAATTATATGACAAGCAAGGTGTTGGCACCATACTTAGAAATTGAAAATACTTTCTTCTTAGAAGCAACTTAACAGCCTGTCTTAGTTATCTAGCACTGCTATAACAAAAATACCACAAAAGAGTGACTTTAACAAATAAAAATTTATTTTTTCACAGTTTAGGAGGCTTGAAGTCCTAATTCAGGGCACCAGATCTAAGGGTAGGCTTTCTTTCTCTGTCGACTCTGGAGGAAGGTCATTGTCTCTACTGAGCTCCTGCTCCTAGGCAACCTTCATGTGGCTTGGCATCTCTCTGCTTCTCCCACTTGCTTGTTTATTTTTTTTAAATCAACTTTATCTAGGTATAATTTGCAATAAAATGTACCTATTTAAAGCATACAATTTGATGAGTTTGGACAAATGCGTACACCTGTACAACCAGTAACCGTCAGCACAATCAAGATATAGAACATTTCCATCCCCACTAAGAAGTTCCCTTCTGCCTTTTTTTAATCACCCTTAGCTCTAGGTGATCATTGATTTGTGTTCTGTCAATATAGTCTAGAATTTCATATAAATGGATTTATATAGAATGTATTGTTTGTGTCTGGATATTTTCACTCAGCCAAGTATTTTTAAGATTCAGCCATCAGTAGTTCATTATTTTTTTGTTGCTGGGTAGTATTCTATGTCATGGATGTACCACAATTGCTTATCCATTCTTTATTGATGGACTCTTGGGTTATTTACACTATTTGTCTATTATGAATAGAGCTGATATGTACATTCATGCATAAGCCATTGTATGAGCATAATCTTTATCTTGGATAAATGTCTAGGAGTGCAATTCCTGGTCTGTTCAAACATTTTACCCATTTTTTATTTGGTTGTTTTGCTTCCTTATAATTGAGTTGTGAGAGTTCTTTAGATATTTAGGATACAAATCCTTTGTCAGATATATGAATTATGAATATTTTCTCCTAGTTTGTGGCTTGACTTCTGATTTTCTTAAAGATGTCTTTTATGTTGGGAGTTTTTTTTTCATTACCTTCTTAATCGCTTCTCTTGTTATGGGTCTGTTTGGTTTTGTTGATTCTTTCTCCTAAACTGTGGGAAAATAAATTTCTGTTTGTTAAAGGCACCTACTTGTGTTATTTCTGTCATAGTAGAATGAGATAACTAACACACTTCCACCAAATATTTAAACATAATTCAGACAAGTTCTTTGACATCGCTTAAGAAGCATCATTCTTCTTCCATTGCCCAATTACATGTTTATTATTTTCTTTTAAAGCCTCACCAGAAGCATATTTAATGTCCACATTTCTAACAACGTGCTCATACCATACATATTCTCTAAGATGACAGAGGCTTTGTCTATAGTTCTCCTCAGTTCTTTCTGAGTCCACATCAGAATTGCCTTTGAAGTCCATAATTCTACCAACAGATTCTTCAAGGCAATCTAGGCTTTTAGCATCAGGCCCCATAAAACTCTTCAGCCTCTACCCATTACCAGTTTTAAAATTGCTTCCATATTTAGAGTAGCACCCCACTTCTCAGTACCAAATTTTATCTTAGTCATCTAGTGCTGCTATAACAGAAATAACACAAGTGGGTGACTTTAACAAACAGAAATTTATTTTCTCATAGTTAGGAGACTCGTAAGTCCTGATTCAGGGCACCAGCTCTAGAGGTAGCCTTTCTTTCTCTGTTGGCTCTGGAAGAAGGTCCTTGTCTCTTCTGAGCTTCTATTCCTGGGCAGTCTACGTGTGACTTGGCATCTATCTTCCCCCATCTCTGCTTCTCTTGCTTGCTTGTTTAATCTCTTCTATATCTCAAAAGAATTTGACTCAAGACACACCCTACACTAATCCTGCCTCATTAACGTAATAAATACAACCCATTCCCAAATGGGATTATAACCACACTCATAGAGGCTAGGATTTACAACACATACTTTTGTGGGACACAATTCAATCCATAACACCAGCTATACTTCGGAAATCTTTCAAAGCTTCCCTCTACATGAATATACCTCAGTCAGTTTTAGCTAGGTATGCCTCTTTGTGCCAATCGCCAATTCTTTACTTTGTATTGGACTGGAAACTCTGGTGGTGTAGTGGTTAAGCGCTACGGCTGCTAAACAAAGGGTTGGCAGTTCGAATCTGCCAGGCCCTCCTTGGAAAGTCAATGGGGCAGTTCTACCCTCTCCTGTAGGGTCTCTATGAGTCGGAATCAACTCGACGGCACTGGGTTTGGGTTTTTTTTTGGGTTTGGATTGAGGTCACTGGAAGTAAATCTTAAATCAAGGACATTTACTTGCAGTAGATTTGCGATTTAACAAATGCAATTCTGGTAAATACAAATGACTTTGCTTTCTTTTTAACATCCACAAACGTCACTTCAGAGTGAAGAAACGTATGTGAAATGAACTAAGTTCAGGATTTGAATGCTTGCACGACCTTGAGGCATAAAATTGTCTCTAATTAAGGTTTGGGTCCTTCCCCCTTTCTTTCTAACTACTTACAAAAAATAATAATAATAACTTTTTTCCTTAATTTTTGGAAAAAAAATTCTTCTTAAAGAAAATAGCTTCTACTCTAAGAAATTTGAGATTTAGGTTATAAATTCTACCATGAATCTTTTATCCTCAGATAGCATTAATATTTAAGCCGTAAAACACAAAGTTCTCTGAAGTCATCATCTTTACAAATTCCTAAGTGCAGATACCCTTTTATGGAAAAGGTCATGACACTAAAATAACCTCTTCTGATAGAATACCTCTTAATTATACATGTTAATGAAAATAGGGAATAGTTCAGATTATCTCAAATTTTAGACATACCTCAAATTATTTATATATTGCTTTGAGATATTTAAATATTGTTCTTATCAGAGTGTGTCTGAGGTTGATGTTAATCAAATGAGAAATGGCTCAAACAAAATGTAAAAGCTCTAAGACTTGATACTCAGCTGTTCACTTTTTGAGGCAGAGACAATATAATTTCTCTATTTGATGCAAAGCTATATGTAAACAAATAGTATTATTATGAAATTTATAATATACTAAAAATCATAAAAATCATATTTATGATAAATCAAAGGATAGAAGGTAGTAAAAGAAGACAAGTGAAAATAAAAAGATACAAGGTTCTTGCATTGATTATCCATTGCCATCGAGTCAATTTCAACTCATAGTAACCCTATAGCATTGATTAAGAAGTGGCAAATGAACTAATTAAATATATAGTATAATGAATCTAGAATGTATGTCTTAATCAGTAGAGTGACTCCTAAAATAATAATAACATAAACTGAGTAAAGAGCTAATAAAGAAATAAGAAGGTAATTAAAATACTTAATCCAAAGGAATGGGCCAAAAAAGAAAGAAAGAAAGGGGAACATGTAAGAAAAATAGAAAGATAATAGACTTAAATACAACTATATCAGTTATCATATTAAATGGCAGGGTACTTCCAATGTCAGATCCGGAATGTAAAAAGCTTGCAAGTTGTCACTCCTATCCTTGCAACAAGAAAAATCAGAACAAACAGAAATTCAACAAGTTTTCTTGGAATCCTCATAGAACTGAGGTCACAGAGCAAACTGCCATCTCAAAATCTGACAGATGGGCAAATTTAAAGATCACAGTTGAGATCTGCCTACATGGAGTAGAAGCCATTGGTGCCATAAACTTGTACAAATAGTTAAATGATAATTTTGATAATTGGCTGAAGGCTGAGCATGAACTAGTTAGAGAGTAAGAAGCTTCCAGGGCTACAGGCTTAGAGGCCCCTCACACTTTTGGGGATTGTAATGCCAGTTAAACCTTACCAGATTCTCACAGACAAGAGCCAACAAAGATCTTCTCCTGGATCTGGCAGAAGAGAACAGTAATGATTGTAAAATATGTCCAGAACATTCCTGTATTACAAAGGCCTAATCTCCAGAGGAAAAGACCTTATGAAAATTTATCCTACCTGGCAGAAGGACATTTTCCCCTTCCCAGCACCCTCTAGCCTTACTGTCTGACATAAAAGAGGAAGAAGATAAGAATTCCCTGTTAATGTCACAGAACAGGGACCAAAATACTGCTGCCAATGAGTCAGTTCTGACTCACAGTGGTTCCATGTATCTCACAGTAAAATCGTGCTCCATAGGGTTTTCAGTGGCTTATTTTTTGGAAGCAGATCCTGGACCTTTCTTTTGAAGCACCCCAGTGTTGGCTCAAACCTCCAACCTTTTGGTTAACAGCCAAACGTGTTAACCATTTGCACCACCCAGGGACTCTAGAACAGGGACACAGGCCCAATAAAAAACAGATTTAATCATAAGATTATAGAATACTTTCTTTCCCCAGTGTCTTACCACCATACACCAACATGGATTCTGCAAAATAACAGTGAATTACAGCTAAAAGAACTGCAAAACACAGACTCTATCTGAGAAGGGGTTCTTAGGAAAGCTCAAAGACAATGTAAGAGACAAAGTCAAGGATACTGAAGGAATCTGAAGCCTCTGGCAAATATATCTACAGCAAACATTAAGTACAGCCCAACTCCTAGCCAAATGACTACAAATCCTCATTCTATAGACCTATTTACCTTAGTTCTTACAACCTGAATCAAGATGTTGAGATTTCAATAAAAGCTTGCATATCATACCAAAGGAAAAGTCTGAAAAGACAAAGCAATCATTAAAATAGGACTCAAAAATGAAAAAACAAAAAAAATGTTGACAGTGTCGAGAGTGAATGTAAAATACCCGTGATTATTACATGAAGGGCTTTGATGGAAAAAATAGACAACATCCAACATCAGATGAGTAACGTAAGCAGAAGAAAATGGAAACTGAGAATCAAAAGAACATACTAGAAATTAAAAACAAAACAAACACTATACAAAATGCCTTTCATGGGATTGTCATTAAACACAGCCAAGGAAGGAACAAGTAAATGTTCAGATACTTCTTGAATAGAAATTCCCTATAGTGAAATGGAAATAGAAAAAAGAATTAAAAAAAAAGAACAACCAAGAATCGTGGTAAATTTCAAAAGCTATAAGATATATGTAATTGCAGTACTGAGAGGAAAAGAAGGAGAGACTAAAGCAGAAGAAATATTTGAAGTAAAAATGGCTGAGAGTTTTCCAGAATTAAAGATAAGCCCTTAACAATATATACAGCAATCTCAGAAAACACCAAGTAGGATAAACACCTCTGCAAATGCACACATACACACGTACCAAGGCATAAAGTATTCAAACTGCAGAAAACCAAAAACAAAGAGAATATCTTGAAAGACAAAAAAGGAAAAACAAAACAAAACACCCTTACCTATAGAGGAACAATGTTAAGAGTTACAGTGGACTTCCCATAAGAAATCATGCAAAGTAAGAAGTGAAGTGAAATATTTAAAGTATTGAAATTAAAACAAAACACCAACTTATAATTCTATATTCAGCCAAATTATCCTTTAAAAGTGAAGAAAAAATATTTTCTCAGGTTAAAAAAAAAAAAAAAAGGAAATAAATTATCAGTAGGCCTGTCCAGAAAGAAATGCTAAGGAAAATAATATGGGGTAGAAACTTGGATGTACATAAAAAAGGAATTTTAGAGAAGGAATCAAAAAAAATATATTTTCTTTTTTCTTATTTTTAATTGATCTAAAACATAGCTGTTTAATAATAGTAGCAGTGTAATGAATGGGTGGTTATAGCATATGGATAATTAACGTAAATGACAGCAATAAAACAAGGAAAAAGATGGAGGAATTGAAAATACTCTGACATAAGATACCTGCAGTATACATGTGGTGATACAGTGTATTTTAAAGGTAAACTTGTATCAGTTAAAAATATATACTAAAACTGTGGAGCAAACACTAAAGATTTTTTAAAAGAAATATAACTGACATAGTAAGAGAGGAGATAAAATACAACAACAGGAAATTCTCATTAAAAACAGAGAAAGCAGAAAAAGAGGGGATAAAAGAAATGAATAACAAAGGAATAGAAAACAGTCATAAACATTACAAACATGGTACATATTAATCCATCTATATCAGTAATTACACCAAATGTGAATAGTTTAATATACAAATTAAAAGAGATTCTTAGAGTGAATTAGAAAAGAAAAAAAACAATTATATGTTGTCTGAAATGTCTGAAAAAAAACATTTTAAATATAAAGACAATGGAATCGACTGCATCGTTTTTTTTTTTTTTCTGGAGATAGGTTAAAAGTGAATAGAATGAGCAAGATATATCATGCTAACACTAATCAAAAGAGACCGGAAGTAACTAGTTAATTTCAGATAAAGTAGATATCAGAACAAGAAAAATTATCGAGGATAAAAAGAGACATTGCATATGATAAAGAAGTCACTTTTACCTAAACATGCACGTACCTAACAACAGTGTCACAGTGTACCTGAGACAAAAATGAGAGAACTGAAAGAGAAAGAGAAATAACCAAATGTACTATTACTGTTTAAGACTTCAACCTTCCTCTGCCAGTAATTGATAGATCAATCAGGCAGAAATCAGTAAGGATATAGAAAAGCATTACAGCACTACCAATCAACTGAATTTCACTGACATTTATCAAAGACTTCCTTCAAGAACTGCAGCATACATTTTCTTCTCTAGCTCACATGAAAGCTTCACCAAGATACCAGATTCTTAGCCATGTAACATACAAATTTAAAATATAGGAATAACACAAAGTATAATCTTAGACCACAATGGAATTAAACTAAAAGCAATGAAAGCATGTCTCTCAAAAATTTCCAAATATTTGAAAATTAAACAACACACTTTTAATTAACTGATGGGTCACAGAAGGAGTCTCATAAGATAGTAAAATATATTTTGAACTAACTAAAAATGACAATAAAATTAATAAAAGTTTGTGGGATACAGTAAAAAAAAATGCTTAGAAGGAAATTAATAGCTTTAAAAGCATATATTAAAAAGGGGGGAGGATCTACAGTTAATAACCTAATTTTCCACCTTAGAAATCTTAAAAAAAAAAAGAGCAATTTTACCTAAAGTAAGCAGAAGAAAAGGAATATTAAAAATCAGATCAGAAAACAATGATATTAAAAACAAGAATACAATAGAGAAAATCAGTGAAACCAAAGATTGGTTCTTTGAAAAAATCAGTTTGGTAAACTTCTAACCAGGATTGCAAAGAATAAGAGAAATAATACTTCATTTATATTAGAAATGAGAGAAGGGTTTTCACTACAGACCTCATGGACATTAAAAGGATAATAAAAGAATACTATGAATAACTCTACAGCCACAAATTTGATAATTAAGAAGAAACTGGTAAATTCCTTGAAAGACACAAACTACCAAGCTTCACACAAGGAGAAATGCATAACCTGAACAGCCATATAGCCATTGAAGAAACTGAATCAATAATTCAAAACGCCCCCAAAAATAAAGCAACAAGCCCAGATGTTTTCACTGTTAAATTCTACCAGACATGTAAGGAAGACATGATACTAAGTCTCCACAATCTGTTTGAGAAAATAGAAACAGAAGGAACACTTCAGAACTCATTTTATGAGGCCACAATGACCCTTATACCAAAACCTAATAATGATATTACAGAAAAGGAAAACTATATACCAATATCTCTAATGAACATCAATATAAACCAAGTGAAACAGATCAGAAGACAATATGGAAATCTGAGCATCAAATGAAAGGATAAAGAACTAGATTGAACCCTGACTGAAAGAAGAAGCTGACTGAAAACTGTGAAAGAAAAGAGATGAGTGGAGGAGCCCTGCTCGCCAGCCTGGCACAGCATGGCCATCTTGAGAAAAAGATAGCAGGAATCCTACATAAGGAGCACAGAAGGCAACAACATAGAATACTCAATAGGACACAGAGTAACTGTGTAGACATACCTGGAGTGAAATAAGGTCCTAATTACTAGCCTCAGACAAAGGGAAGAGCCCAGTCACCTCACACACAGACCAAAGGAGTATGTTCCCCATATCCCCGCCTCAGCACAAACACCCCCATTCCCGCAGCCTCGACTGCTGAGGACCATATGAGCCCTCCTTTATACCCCACCCAGCACCAAACGCCACCCTATCCCCCTGCCCTGACCACCACCCCTCCTCCCTCCTGACGACCTTGCCGAGTGGTGGCAGGCCATTCACCCCACACCTCCAGCCCACAGACCCAGCTTTCCCCCTGCTTGGCAAGAGGAAGAGGAATCACGTATACAACCACCCACCTCTCCTGCTTGCACCTTGCCTAGGCTGGCAAGGGGTGGCAGCAGCATGACCACTTCCTCCCCTCTTCCTGCCTGTCACTCAACACTACCACACCACCCAGAAAGGTGTGGTGAGTGCGTGACCATGTACACTCTGACCTACCACTCATACCACCCCCCTACCATGCAAAAGAAAGTGGCAGCACAACTGTGCATGCATATGTCTGCTACTCACCTCCCCATCGAGTGGGAAGCAGTGACTATGATCCCCACCCCCAGCCAGCCACACTCACCACACTTGCTCCCCCACCAACTCAGTGAGTGCCACTACCTGTTCCTGCACTACTGGTCCAATGACTGATGGTGGCCAATGCCTGCACAACCCTCCTTCAGCTCCCCTGCAAGACCAGTGAACAGAGACTCAAGCTCACATATCCAGCTGCTACCCCACCCACCCTGAAGACCCAGGTGGTAAGCACTCCAGTGTGGCCAGACTAGTGATCAGAGTAGCAAGCCCATGCCACCTGCTTGGAAACATTAAAACAAAACATAACAAAAATCAGGATGCAACAATCATACAATTAATAAATAAATATAATAATACCTTAATGTCTCAGAAACAACAGACAATATCATATCATGTAAAGAAGCAGGACAAGATGACTGTAGCAAGTGACCAAAATGAAGAACCAGGTAACATCCCTGAGGAAGAAATGGTAATAGGACTATTTGACAAGGAACTCAAAAGACATATATAGAGCTGTCCAAGAGATCAGAAAGGAGATCAAAGAAAACACAGCCAAAACTCTGGAATAATTCATGAAAATAATACAAGAACAAAGTGACGAAATAAACAGACAATTAGAGATCATATAAAGACCACCAAACCCACTGCTGTCAAGTTGGTCCTGACTCATAGCGACCCTATAGGACAGAGTAGAACTGCCCGATAGAGTTTCCAAGGCTCGCCTGGTGGATTCGAACTGCTGACCCCTTGGTTATCAGCCGTAGCACTTAACGACTATGCCACCAGAGTTTCCCATATAAACAGTAACTAGAAATTCAGAAGACTAACACTAAAATTGCAGAAATAGATAACACAATAGAAGGACCAAGGAGTAGAATTGAATCAATAGAAGACAAAATCAGCCAAATAGAAGACAAATCCCTTGGTACCAATCTGTTAGAGGAACAATCAGAAAAACAAATGAAGAAAAATGAAGAAAGCCTATGTGTGACACTACCAAGAGGAATAATTTACACATGATCAGAATTCTTGAACAGGAAGATACAAAAAAAAAAGCACAGAAAATTTTTTTGAAGTTCTTCTGCCAGAAAAACCAGTATCGTGAAAGATGAGAAGGTTTCCATCCAAGAAGCTCATTGAACCCCAAATAAGACAAACCCCAAAAGAAAGTCAACAAAATATATCATAATTAAACTTTCCAAATCCAAAGACAAAGAAGGAATCCTGAGAGCAGCTCAGAAAAAATGAAATGCTACCTACAAAAGGGAACCAATAAGACTAAGCTCTGATTTCTCAGCAGAGACCATGCAGGCAAGAAGGGAGTGAAAGGACATGTATAAAACTCTGAAAGAAAAAAAAAAAAAAAATCACCAACCAAGAATTATATACTCAGAAAAATTTTACCTCAAATATGAGGGCAAAATTAGGACATTTCCAGATAAAAAGAAATTAAGCAAATTTTTAAAACCAGACCTACCTTACAAGAAATACTAAAAGGAGCTCTTCTGACAGAGAACCAACAATGCCAGATAACAACCTAAGATTAACATAACATCACCCAGAAACCAACCCAGATAAAGAATTTTCAGAAATAAAATAAAGGTACAAGACTGGAAATAGGGACAGAGATATCAATCTGTAAATGATGACAACTTCAAAACAAAAAAAGGGAATAAATGATGTAGTTACAGAACTTCGACATGGAGAGGAAGTCAAGGCAATATCAAGATAGAACAGGCTGTTTTAAATGTAGGAAGATAAATTTCAAGGTAACCACAAAGAAAATTAATAAACCTTTTCACCAAAATAAAAAAGAAGAAAATCATAAAGGCTCAATAAACACAGCATAAACAGCAATGAAGGAAATGAAAAGAAAATCCATAAGCAAAAAGAACTCAGCACAGAAAAGTATACAGAACAAATAAATCATCAGCACCACGAAAAAAGAACAACAAAATGGCAGCAGTAAATTCATACATATTGATAATTACATTGCATGTAAATGGATTAAATGTGCCAGTCAGAGACAGAGAGTGGCAGAATGGATAAGAAAACATGACCCGTCAATATGCTGCCTACAAGAAACACACCTTCGACACAAAATAAAATGAAGCTAAAAATTAAAGGACGGAAGAAAATATATTGAGTAAATGGCTACCAAAAAAGAGCAGGAGTGGCAATATTAATCTTTGATAAAATAGATTTTAAGGCAAAAAGCAGCATAAGAGACAAAGAAGTACCTTATACAATGATTAAAGGGTCACTCCAATAAGAGGACGCAACCATAATAAATATCTATGCAGCCAATGAAAGAGTTCCAAAACACTTAAAAACAAACTTTAACAGAAAAAAGGAATAGACAACTCCACAATAATAATAGGAGAATTTAACACACCACTTTCAATGAAGGATGGAACAACTAGAAAGAAACTCAACAAAGTTACAGAAGATCTAAACAACACAATCAGCCACCTTGATCTTATGGACATAACACAGAATACTCCACCCAACAACAGCACCATACACATTCTTTTCCAGCACACATGAATCATTCTCTGGAATAGACCATATGTTAGGCCACAGTGCAAGGCTTAATAAATTAAAAAAAAAAAAAAAATCTAACCATTACAAAGCATCTTCTGGGATCATAATCCTATAAAATTAGAAATCAATTACAGGAAGGACAAGGAAAAAAAATCAAACACATGGAAACTGAATAACATCCTGCTTAAAAACCCCTGGGTAATAGAAGAAATAAAGAATGAAATAAAAATTTTATAGAATCAAATGAAAATGAAAATACAACATACCAAAACCTTTGGGACACAGCAAAAGCATTGGTAAACATATAGCAGCAAATGCATGTATCAAAAAGAAAGAGCCAAAATCAACACCTTAACCTACAACTCCAACAGACAGAAAAAGAGCAGCAAAAAAAAAAAAAAAGCCCACAGTCAACAGAAGAAAAATAATAATAAAGATTAGAGCAGAAATAAATGAAACAGAAAAATAATAGAAAGAATGAACAAGACTAGAAGTTGCTTCTTTCAAAGGGTTAAGAAAATCAGCAAACCACTGCTCATATTGACCAAGGAAAAGAAGACAAAGATGCAGATAACACAAACAAGTGATGAGATGGATGACATTGCAACAGAATCAACTGAAATAAAAAGGATAATAACAGAATACTATGAAAAACTGTACTCCAACAAATTTGAAAACCTAAAAGAAATGGACAAATTTCTAGAAACACACTATCTACCTAAACTAACACAATAACAGAAAGAAAATTTGAACAGACACATAACAAGAGAAGAATTCGAAGAAGTTATTAAAAAAAAAAAAAACCCTGCCCCAGATAATGTCACTGGAGAATTTTACCAAACATTCAGAAGACAGCTGACAACAATTCTACTCAAACTATTCCAGAACATGGAAAAGGATAGGATACTCCAGAACTCATGCTATGAAGCAAGTGTGACCCTGATACCAAAGCCAAGCAAAGACACCACTAAAAAAGGAAATACGAAAATTACAGACCAACAGCCATCATGAATATAGAGACAAAAATTCTCAAGCAAAATCTGAGCCCATAGACTCCAATTCCATATCAAAAAAAAGTAATACATCATGACCAAGTGGGATTCATACCAGGTATTCAAGGATGGTTCCATATTAAAAAATCAATCAACATAATCCACCACATAAATAAAACAAAGAAAAGAACCACATGATCATATCAATTAATGTAGAATAGGTATTTTATAAAATCCAACACCCATTCTGGATAAAAACTCTCAGCAATATAGGAATAGGAGGTAAATTCTTCAAATAATTAAGGGTAAAAAAAATTAAGGGTATATACACAAAATCAACACCCAACATTATTCTCAATAGAAACCGAAACCATTCCACTTGAAAACAGGAACCAAAGATGCCCTTTATCACCACTCTTACTCAATATTGTGCTGTAAGTCCTAGCCAGAACAATAAGGCAAGAAAGGGAAATAAAAGCATCCAAGTGGGTAAGAAAGAAGTAAAAATATCCCTATTTGCAGATAATATAATCCTATATATAGAAAATCCCAGAGATTCTAACAAGAAAGCAACTGGAACAAATAGAAGGAGTCAATAAAGTGGCAGGGTACAAGATCAACATACAAAAGTCAGTCGGATTCCTCTACATTAATAAAGTGAACTTCGAAAAGGAAATCAGGAAAAGAATTCCACTTACAAGAGTCCCCCCAAAAGATAAAATAAACCAGGGATGTAGAAGATTTATGCAAAAACAAAACAAACAAACAAAAAACCTACAAAACATTACTGCAAGAAACCAAAAGAAACTTATATAAATGGAAGAACATACCATGCCTAATTATGGGAAGACTTAACATTGTGAAAATGTCAATACTACCCAAAGTGATCTGTAGATAGAATGCAATCCCAATCCAGATTCCATTAACATACTTTAAAGAGATGGAACAACTAATCACCAACTTTATATGGAAAGTAAAGAGACTGGATAAGGAAAGGACTACTGAAGAAGAACAAAGTAGGATGCCTCACACTTTCTGATCTCGGAACCTTCTACATAGCCGCAGTAGTCAAAACAGTCCGGTACTAGTAGACGGACAGACACCTAGACCAATGAAACAGAATTGAGAACCTGGAAATAAATCCATGCACCTATGGACAACTGATCTGTGAAAAAGGGCCAAAATCCATTAAATGCGGAAGAGACAGTATCTTTAACAAATGGTGCTGGCAAAACTGGATATTTATTTGCAGAAAAATAAAATGGAATTCGTACCTCACACCATATACAAAAACTAACTCAAGATAGACCAAAGACATAAGTATAAAACCTAAAACTATAAAGATCATGGAAGAAAAAAAAATAGGAAAAACATAGGGGCCCTAATTAATGGCATAAATAGACTATCAAACATAACTGAGAATGTACAAATAGCAGAAGATAAACTAGAGGACCGGGACCTCCTGAAAATTAAACACTTATTTGCATCAAAAGACTTTTCCAAAAGAGTAAAAAGAGAACCTACAAACTGGGGAAAAAAAAATTTGACAAGGACATATCTGACAAGGGACTACTTTCTAAAAGTTTATACAGAAAACTTCACCTCAACAACAAAAAAGACAATCCAATTAGAAAACGGCCAAAGGCTGTGAACAGACACTTCACCAAAGACATTCAGGTGGCCAACAAATACATGAAGAGATACAATCATGAGCCTTGAAAAAAAAGAGAGATGCAAATCAAAACAACAATAAGATATCATCTCACTCCAGCGTCTTTGTCAATGGTCAAATAAAAACCGAAAAAACAAAAGATGTTGTCAAGGGTGGGGCGATCCAAACACTCATACACTTCTGGTGGGATTGTAAAATGGTACAACCACTTTGGAAAATGATATGGCACTTTCTTAAATAGTTAGAAATAGGGGCACCGTATGATCCAGAATCTTACTACTAGATATATATCCAGAGAAATAAAGGCTATCACAAGAACATATATATATATATATGCACACCCATGTTTATTGCAGCATTATTCACAGTAGCAAAAACATGGAGACAACCTAAGTGCCCATCAAGAGATGAATAGATAAACAAACTATGGTACATACATACAATGGAATACCATGGAACTTTAAAGAATAAAGATGAATCCATGGAACTTTTCACAACATAGATGAATCTGGAGGACATTATGCTGAGTGAAATAAGTCAATCACAAAAGGACAAATATTGTATGAGACCACTATTATAAAAAATCAAGAAAATGTTTGCATATAGAAAGGTACATTATTTTTTGATGTTTACCAGGGATGAGAGGAAGAGGGAGGGAAAATCACTAACTAGGTAGTAGACCACATATTGACTTGGAGAAGGAAAAGGCAATACACAACAAGGGGGAGGCCAGTGCAACATGACTCAGGCAAAGGAAGGCACTGGGAGATAGGCAAAAGTAAGAGGCAACAACGGTAAACATTATCACATACACAATCCTGTAATAACAGTAATAACAAACAATAATGTTTGATTGGATACATAGGTAGATACATAAGCTGAACAGGTGTGGGATGGTGTACAAGAGTACACCCATGAACATATATATAGGTTTGGCAGGATATATTTATACATACATATTTGTACGTGCTCAAATATATCCATGTATATAATAGAGCCCTGGTGGAACAGTGGTTAAGTGCTCAGCTGCTAACTAAAAGGTTGACTGTTCAAACCCACAAGCTGCTCCATTGGGAGAAAGATGTAGCAGCCTGCTTAGGTAAAGATTTACAGCCTTGGAAACCGTGTGTGGCAGTACTATTCTGTTCTGCAGGATCACTATGAGTCAGCATTGACTCAAGGGCAATGTTTTCCTGTTTGGGTATATACTAGAGCACACAGGGGACAAAGTTATGTAAACTTCTTAGCCATAAGAGAGACTGAGTCACTGGGCTTGAGGGCTTAGGACCAGGATCTAGGGAGACATCTAGGTCAGTTGGCATAACATAGTCCATAAAGACAAGGTTCTACATCATAGTTGGATGACTATCATCTGGGGTCTTAAAAGCTTGCCAGTTGCTAGCTAAGATACAACTATTGGTCCCTTCCCATCCGGAGCAGAGTGAAGGAAATCAAAGACTCAAGGAAACAATCAGTCCAAAGGACTAATCGACCACACAAACCACAGCCTCCACTAGCCTGAGACCAGAAGAACAAAATGATACCTGGTTAACACTACCAACTGCTCTGATGAAGATGACAATAGAAGATCCTGGACAGGGTGGGAGAAAAATGTAGAACAAAATTCAAATTCCTAAAAAAGACCATACTTCCTGGTCTGATAGAGCTTGGTGGAACTCTTGAGATGATGGCCCTTAGATACCCTTCAAACCTGGAGCTGAATCCACTTCCAGAGATCACCTTCCAGCCAAACAATAGACAGCTCTGTAAAGTGAACAATGAGGAATGTGCTCCTCAGAATGATCAACCATACAAGACCAAAAACCAAAAACAAAGTTCAGAAGGCAGGAAGGGGCAGGAAGTACAGGCTAATGGGATGAAGGGATGAAGTGGGAAGAATGCTGTCACATTGAGGAGACTGCAACTAATGTCACAAAACAAAGTGTGTATACATTGCTGAATGGGAAGCTACTCTGTAAACTTTCACCAAAACCACAATAAAATGTTAAAAAAAAGAAAGGCCTAAACACCTATGAATAAATTTACTAAAAAATACTTAAGTTCTCTAAACTAAAAACTATCAAATTACATTGAAAGACATTTAAGAATATAAAAATAAATGGAGAGATTTCACATGGATTTTAATATATATAATATTTTTAAAATTTTAATTCTCCTCAAATTTACTTATAAGTTCAACTCAATCACGGTAAAATTCTAGATATCTTTGTATCGTAGAAATTGACAAATTGATGTTAGATTTATATGAAAATCTAAAGAAGGTAGAATAGCCCACTTAATCTTGAAGAAGGACTAAGTTGTAAGACTTAGACTACAGATTTCAAAACTTAATATATAAAAAAAATTAAGGCAGTATGGCATTAGAGTAAGGCAAGAAAATTAGACAATGAAATTAAATAGAAATTCTAGAAATAAATCCAGATATATGGTCATTTTATTTTCCTCACATGAGCCAATATTATTCAAGGAGTACAGACATATCTTTTCAGTAATTGATGCTCAAGTAACTGGACATCAGTTTGGGAAAAAATAAAAACAAAAAGAAATGTTTGCCTTGGTGCCTTTCTTGTATCACACACAAAAGTAATAGAAGTTGAACTGAAAGGCTTAAATGTGAAAGAAAATATAGGAGAATATCTTCAAGATCTCAGGATAAACAAAGTTTTTTGACATGTAGCATTAAAAAAAAAAAAAAAAAAGGAGTAAAATGGCAATCCACTTGCAGCCAGGAGAAATAAAAATAAAACAGCCAAAGAACAACAAAAATCTGTTAATGAAAAAAAAAATTATAAAAATTGACTGAAGTCTTGATAGGCTTCTCAAATTTACCAAGTAAACAGCAAACAAAAGGTAATGGCATCATAAATGACTGGAGAAATAGAAATCACTAGCACAGTGTGATATAACTGCACATCTAACAGAATGGCTAGTATTAAAATAGACCGATAATGCCAAGCACTGACAACGTATTGTCAGTCACATTGCTAGTAAATTGGTATAGCCTCTTTAAAAACCTATTTGGCAGCTTCTAATAAAGCTGAACATATGTACACAATGACCCAGCAGTAGAACAACTGGGTATAAATCCAACTGAAAGAGTTCTTAGGTCCATTAAAAGACATATAAAACATGGTCGAGCCAGCTTTTTTTTTTTTTTTTCCCTACAACAGTCTAAATTTGAAATAGTCCGAGTATCTATCAACAGTTGTTGTTAACTCGTGGTGACCCCAGGAAAAACAGGATCAGACATTTGTCACCCATAGGGTTTTCACTCCTTGATTTTTTCCCAAAGTAGATCACCACACCTTTCATCCTAGTCTAAGTCTGGAAACTGCTGAAACCTATTTAGTGTCACAGCAACACACAAGGCCCCACTGACAGATAGGTGGTGGCTTTGCTTCAGGTACATTAGCTGGGACTAGAACTCGATTCTCCTTGATGGAAGACAAGAATTCTACCACTAAACTACCAATATCTCATCAACAGGAAACCAAAAACAACCCAAACCCATTGCCGTCAATTCCAACTCACGGAAACCGTATAGGACAGAGTGAAACTGCCCCATAGTGCTTCCAAGGAGCAGCTGGTGGATTCAAACTGACGAACTTTTGGTTAGCAGCCTAAGCTCTTGGCCTCTGCACCACTAGGGCACCAACAGTAGTATGGGTAAATATATTGTTTTGTATTAATTTACCAAAATAAAAATAAAACAAAAAAATTGTTACAAATACTGTGGGCTAATCTCACAAACATATAGCCCAAGAAGCAAGGCACAAAATAGAGCATATTGTATGATTCCATTACTACAGATTTTAAAAAGATGCAAAAATAAGCTATAGTGATAGAGGTCAGAATAACACTCTTAAAGGGGGATAAAAAAAAAAAAAACCCATACTGACTAGCAGCAGAATAACAGATATTGCTTGTACATAAAAAAAAAAAAAAAAACACATACAAGCATACATATATATATATACACACACACACATATATGTACATATATGTTATATCTTATTTTTTTAAGAAGAAGTAGGTAATAATATCAATTGCAGTACAGGTAAGAAGTAGTAATAATGATTAAAAATTAAAATTTATCTTAATGTATATAAGTGCATCTACAATGGTCTTCTTCTCTATACCCAGATCTTTGTTTTCATTTCTAACATTTAATAGCCTAAGGATAGACAGAAGAAGACTTCTAAGGACATAAAATAGGCGTGTGGTCAAATAATAAACTCCTTACTTTGTGTTCTGGAATCAGATTATCAGGATTCTAACCACAGTTCTGTTTGACCTTATTGAGTTGCCTTCTGTAAGCTCCAGTTTTCCCATATGTGTTAAATGTAGACAATAGAGTTTTTTCCTTATTAGAATTGTTGTGAGAATGTGCTGAGTGAAAATCTGTAAAGAGTTTGACACTTAGAAAAGGCCCGATGCATTTTAGCTATAATTGTAATTTGCTCAAGAGAAACTACAATTACCAGATTTTTGATATGTAGAGCAATCTGTTCGTTGAATCACTGCCTTTATTTGCTTCTCTGTGGACAATTAAACAAGGTGAGTAGAAGACTACTTTCTGAAGAACTTTTTCAATTTTATTTGGCTTTCTAAATATCCAGAGAAAGGACTTTTTTTTTTTTTTTTTCCAACTTCTAAACCATATATTTATCCAACGGATTCTTATCTTTCCATTTTGTGAATACTTTCTTTCCATTTTATAAATGTTTATGTATTTCTCAGGAAAGATGCATGCTTTGTTAATTGTACATTATTATATTCTCTTACCTTTCATAAAAGTAAGTGGTATGCATATTTGACTGCAGAAATAAAATTATATCCCTTTGACCTAATAATTCTGCTCTCAGTTAACTATCCTGTGAGAATTAATAATCAAGGATGTAGCCAAATGCCTATGTATAAAATAATCATTGTAGTACAGTTTATAATGAAACAAATTTTAAAAAGTAAAACTGAACTATGCAACAGTATGAGATCAGTTAAGTCAATTCCATGTAGTTAAATAATTTTATGTAGCTGCTGATAATCAGCTTTTATGAGAATATTTATTACCCATGAAAATGTTCACCACATACAACTAAGAGGAACAAAAAAATCTAGATACAAACCAGAATTCACAATACAACTCACACACACACACACACAAATGTTTTTATGTTTTAGGTGCCACTGTGTCAGTTCCAACTCAAAAGGACCCTATGTACGACAGAGTGAAACCCTGCCCAGTCCTGCACCATCCTCTGAACTGTTGCTATGCTTGAGACCATTGCTGCAGCCACTGTGTCAGTACATGTGGTTGAGGGTCTTCATCTTTTTCACTGACCCTCTACTACACCTAGCATGATGTCCTTCTCTAGGGACTGACACCTCCTGATGTGTCCAAAGTACGTGAGATGTAGTATTGCCATCCTTGCTTCTAAGGACCATTTTGACTGCATTTCTTCCAAGACAGACTTGTTCTTTCTTTTGGCAGTCCATGGTATATTCAATATTCTTTGCCAACCTCACAATTCAAAAGTGTCAGTTCTTCTTTGGTCTTCTTTATTAATTGTCCAACTTCCACATGCATATGAGGCAATTGAAAACACTATGGCTTGGGTCAGGCACCTTAGTCCTCAGGTGACATCTTTGCTTTCCAACATTTTAAAGAGGTCTTTTGCAACAGATTTGCCCAATGCATCTTTTTATTTCTTGACGGCTGCTTCCATGGGTGTTGATTGTGGATCCAAGTAAAATGAAACCCTTGACAACCTCCATCTTCTCTCTATTCATCATGACGCTGCTTTTATTGGTCCAATTATGAGGATTTTTATTTTCTTTATGTTGAGGTGTAATTCATAAATACAAATACAACTTGTAGATTCATACATCTGGAACTGAAACATCAAAATTTACCAATTATTTTGTGAACATAGTTTATGAGTGGTTTTTTAAATTAAATTTCTGTATATTTTTGGTGTTTTATAAGCTTTCTGCAATGAGTATATACTACTCTTTAAAATTTAGAACTAACATACAAATCAAAAATGCTATTAAAAAACAAATACAGTGAGGTTATGCTCCCATTGACAAAAACTTAATTTCACCAGCTTTCAGAAGAAGAATCAGGAAACAAGAAATAACACCCAGAAATTCAGAGCATTATACTTATGAATCAGTGTATAAAATTCCCCCTTAACATTGGACAAAATGAAAGACCTGAAAGGATTTTTACAGATTCTTCAAGCTCTTGCAGACAGTCTCAAACCCATTGAGCCTTGAGCTTTGATGCCAGGTATTACTCACCCTAAGATTATTTAAACCCTTACTAATAGATGATGACCAAAATTAGAATCCTTCCTCTGGAGATGAAATAATGACAGCCTAAGTGAATTTGCTTCTTCTTGAGGAAAGTCTAGGAACAAGGCACCACCTGGTTGGTGTGTGTGCACATGTCAACGCATAATAATTCATCATGTCCTTTTGAGAACAATAAAGTGGCTTCAAAATTAAAAGGTCAAGTTTTGATCAATATATTTCACAGGTCTGTTGGCTTTGCACTGAATGTTCTTCCTAATGTTTTCTAGAGTAAAGGGCAATGGACTATAGCTGATATTTCACCACATTCTAATCAATCATGATGGCAAATTTGAATGAAAGTTACACACACTTCGGTGAAGTATTAAATGGAGTTTTCTAATGTGGGTGGCTGCACAATCCTCCCAATTATGTTTAACTGATGTCTTTTATTGTGAGGTGATGAATGCTGGTGTATGGCTTTTAAAATTATTTTCTATAGAAAAATAATAAAAATGGTTATTTTTATGCAGCAATAATTTAGACAGCATTTGACTCCCTCTATCTCTGCCACTGTGTCTCCAAGGGAGTTGTAAAAATTACTTTCTACTGATATGCTTTTGCCTTTTAAAGTGGGAAAGCTGGGATTGCTTTTCAGAATTTCCTACAAGAAGTGCTTGTAAGAGAAAAAGATGAACGAAAAAGCCATAGTCTGCTTGATACCAATGCTGTGGATATTTTTAGAGTTTAGCCTCTTAACAATTGGGATATATAGCAATCTTTTTTAAGGAATTCTCTAGAGCTGTAGAACACTGGCCAGAGGAAAACAAAAGCTCATTTGTTTTAAGAAATAAATATAGAATCTATAATGAACTGAAAAAAAAAAAAATTCTCACAAATCAAAATCCAAGCTTCCCTTCTTCCTTCCTGTTTTTTATTATTATTATCATTAATGTCTTATGTAAATAATACATATTAGAAAAGAAACAAGTAACATGCTGGACAACATATTTTACAGCTTTGAAGACCTGAAAATATAGGAAAAATTATTGATAGACCTGATGGCTTTGGTCCTCTTGAGTTCTGAGATTTAATTTTCTTGGTCTGCAGTTTGAATCTGCCAGGTGCTACTTGGAAACTCTATGGGGCAGTTCTACTTTGTTCTATAGGGTTGCCATGAGTCAGAATCGACTCGACGGCAGTGTTTTTTTTTTTTTTTTTTTTGGAAAGAAAGGAAGGAAGGAAGAGAGAGACGTGGTAGTCAGCCTCTAAATTGCCACCCATGATCTCTGCTTCCTGGTGTTCGAGCCCTTACATAATCCCCTTGCCTCAAGTGTGGGCTTAATCTAATGATTCTCTTCTAACAAATACAATATGACAAAAGCAATGGGTTGTCACATCCAAAATTATGCTACCAGGTACTCTTGCAGCTCGCACAAGCTGTTGCATAGTTGCTGACCCACTTCATTGGCTTGGACTAGAGCATGTCTACAGCTGCCCTTACTTGTCCACTCTCCCCTTTCTATCTTCCTTCAGCTTTTCCACCTCCTGGGAAAAATGTGTGTTTAATTCCATGATGAAGGGTGCTGGCTTCTCCTGCATGTTATCCAAGTTGAATGCAGTGAGAGGCTGACATGCATTCCAGCTCATCCTTATGGGTTCCTGTTCTTGTTTACGGGCTCCTGTTTATCCTCATTTTCTCCCACTTTACATCCATTGTCCCTTCCCAACTGCCTGTCCTGGAAACTTGAAGCTCCAGTAAAAGGCACAATGGCAATATATTTGCAGAGACTGTTTAATCAGCTCCCGAAATCGCATAATGTAAAATCCGTACAAATCCTCTCACACGCACAACTTAAAATAGATGATAAGCAAGTTACAGAAAATCACAGATGTCAAAAAAGGTGGTTTAATATGATAAAATCAATGTATTCACCAAATTAAGACATTAAAACAGAAAATTCTTTGATCTCAGTAGATTCAAAAAGATAATTTGAGTAGATCCAATGTAATTCATTATATAAGCATATATCCTTTGCAGCAAACTAGGAAACAAAGGAACTTTCTTGCTCTGATAAAATATATTTGCAAAATTTCCACCAGCTTTCTGCTTCCAAGTAGAATGGAATCTCTACAGGCCAAAGCTCCTGCTGCATCAACAGGATAAAATCAGATATATTACAGGTGTGAGGTTTTAAAGGCCCCCAGGAGCAGGGGAAACTGTGACGACATATAATCCAACATTTCAGAGAGGAGAGAATGATTCTGAAAGTGAGTAGATAATTGCCAGCTGGCCAGCTGTTTCTCTTGCTGTTGTTGTTGCTGCTGCTGTGGTTGCTGTTCTCTTGGAAACTTTTTTAATTCTGGGCTTGGGCTGAGGATCCAGTTTATCTCAGGCAGATAGATAGAATATGCTGGAAATTTGAAAAACTTTAGTGAGACGACTGTAGTGAATAAACTGGAAAATTGTGGAGACTAAAATGCAGGATTGGTTTTCCTCAGGTGCATTTTCTGTGGGCTGCACAAGAGGCTTGTAGCTGGACAAAAGTAAACAGAGAACTGCTCAGCATTCTCCGTATGCCTAAAAGACAAAAATGAATTAGGCCTGCCCCAAACTGACAGCCATTCTCCCTCTCAAGGCATTTGCCAAATGTTGAAGGTGTGTGGAGGAAGAGGCTAAAGAGCTAAACTCAAAACTGAAGGGCTAGATGGATCTCCAGTAGGCTTTCAATGACAAGGAGACACAGCCCTGACAAGCTCCCAATAAAAACTCAATGAGGATGGGAATGGATGGCGCAAGCTGGGTACAGGAATTATCACAGAATTCAGGATGGTGATTACCTCTGGGGAGGAAATGATGATGGGATAGAGGACATGCACTGGGGCTCTTCTAAGGAATTTTCAATAATATATATGTTGATAGTGGTTAAATAAATATCTTAGTTATCTAGAGCTGCTATAACAGAAATACCACAAGTAGGTGGCTTTAGCAAACAGGAATTTATTTTCTCACAGTTTAGGAGGCTGGAAGTCCAAATTCAGGGCGCCAGCTCTAGAGAAAGTCTCTGTCTGCTCTGGGGAAAGACACTTGTGTCTTTTCAGCTTCTATTTCTAGGTTCCTTGACGATCAGGAGGCATATATCTTCCTTTTTGTTTGTGTTTGCTTGCCTGCTTGCTTAATCTGCTCTTTTATATCTCAAAAGAGATTGATTTAAGATATCCTACACAAATACTGACTCGTTAACACAACAAAGAAAACCCAGTCCCAAATGGGATTATAGCCACAGGTATAGGGGTTAGGATTTAAATATTATTTGGGGACACAATTCAATCCATAACGATAAGCAGTCGCTTTATAATAATTATTTAATTACACCTTCCTGGTTGATGTATTCTTTCACGTGGCCAATATACATCACAATAAAAAGTAAAACAAAACCATCTGGAAATTACAGAAGTGATAATAAAAATCAAATATAATCACTCTCAAGTCACTGATATTATAAGGTCAGATAACTCAGAGGAAACATAAAACAATGTCAGAAATTTGAATTTTACAGATAAAATGGTTAACTATAAGTCACCCAATCATTTTAATCAGAAACGATACAAGTGAAGAGACATGTAAGGCAAGGTCTAGGAGAGGTTATGGAATGAGACTTCCATTGTCACCAGAAATGTGTCATGCTGTCCTATACATGGAAAATCTGACCACTCCACGTAGCCCAAAGGAGAAATCCAAGGCCCAGGGTTCCTTACGAGTCATTGACAGCCAATGTATATGCATGACTGGAACTTCAACACATATGCATAAATCAATGAATATGTATGATTGAATCCATCATGCACCTTCCCTTTCTCAAGTTTGCTGCCAGAGTGGGGCAAAATTTACACATGTTTAAGTGTTACCTGGCTATTTTATAAAACAAGGACACCTTGATTGCTGGCAACTCCAAGGGCAATATTCAGAACCAGAGACAAAACATTAAACCAAGTTTTTTTGTCCCATAGTTACTTTACCATAAGCTAATAAAATGAATATAAAACAATTGTCCAGGAGAAGAGTGTCTCATGAGTTATCAGCTTATTGTATCTTATATAAATAGCCTAAGGTCATTTTTTTTGGCAAAATGTACTCCCTTTACAAAAAGTAAGTACAATATTTTTACAGAAATAACATGTGCCTTCTATGTTTGCCAACCACACCCTTCCCCCCACCGGGTACTTTTGTAAGCGCCATTATGCCAATTTTTTTTTACCAGTTGTTGTAAAAAATAGCATAGCAAGGTTGTGAAAATGCCTTGTGGGGTTAGGGCGTGGTGGGGAAACAAACATAGAAGGTACTCATTATTTCTGTAAAAATACAGTGTGCCAATAAAATATTAATGAAGTCCTTAAGCCAAAGTATCTGTTCACATTTTATTGAAATTGTCCACATGTCTGAACTGAGGGAAGATGAATGATATTCACTCTTCGTCATGGTTCAAGTTAACTTTTGGTTAGAAATATTCCTTCTTGTTTTTTCGATAAATACGTTGTTGCTGTTGATAGGTGCCCTCAAGTCAATTTTCAACTCATAGAAACCACACATGACAGTAGACCTGCCCCCATAGAATTTTCTAAGCTGTAATCTTTATAGGAGCAGATTGCCAGGTCTTTCTCCTCTGGAGTTACTGAGTGGGTTCGAAAGCCTGCTTTGATTTAGAAGCTGAGTGCTTAATTGTTGCACCACTGGGACTTCTCTTTCCATAAATATATTAGGAAAAAACTGGTTCATGGGATTGTCATACTGTACTGAAGTTCTAATTGTATCTTCTTATGGACTCAGAGATTAAATAATGGAATCACAGCATAGTAGAGGCTGACAGAGCCTTGGATATGAAGTTTTCGCAACTCACACTTTTCTTCCCTCACGCAGACATGGTGCCAAATGTGAGGTCCTTGACCTTCCTGAAAATTGATACCCATCTTCGAGTAGAGATTTGAAAGTTCTAATAATAACATGTCAGAAATAAAGTCGGCATTACAATTAATAAAGAATGGTAGTCATATGAAACTTTTTGTCCCATCTTTGTCTTAAAAAAAAAAAAAAAACACCTTTGCCATTAAGTTGATTCCCACTCATAGTGACCCTATAGGACAGAGTAGAACTGCCGCATAGGGTTTCCGTGGAGGGGCTGGTGGATTCTAACTGCCGACTTCTTGGTTAGCAGTCAAAATCTTAACCACTGCGCCACCCGGGCTCCTGTCTTTGTTCCATGAGTCCTGAAATTTCTGTCTCACTGTAATTGTGTTAAATCCAAGTGTGGTCTAACCCAGATTCCCTGGGTGGCACAAAAGGTTAAGCACTAGACTACTAACAGAAAGCTGGAGCTTCAAACCCACCCACAGGTGCCTTGGGAGAAAGGCCTGGTGATCTGTTTCTGAGAGGTTACAGCCTTGAAAACCCTATGGAGTGCAGTTTTACTTTGCAACACATGGGGTTGCCATGAATGGGAATTGAGTTGAAGGCAAGTTTTTTTTTTTTTTTTTTTTCTTTTAATGGACTAATACAGAGCAGACTCATAAGGTGCCCTGGTTACACAGTAAACACTCTGCTGCTAACTGAAAGGTTGGAGGTTCAAACCCACCAGCCATTCTACAGGAGAAAGATGTGGGACTCTTAGAAGCAACTCATTAGCAATGGGTAATACTGAGCAGGGAGGCCTTCTCACTCTTGTAATGTCTCAATATAAAGGCAGGTTCTCAAGGATGATTTTGGTGTTGTAAAGATTACTCTGACTATAAGACTTAGCACAAACCTGGTTCCTATGAGGTAGAGGTCAAAAAAAATACCCACATTCTCCAGTGTTTTTTCTTTGTTTTTTTTTTTTTTACCATTTCCAACACCAGCTGTTTCTCCCATGGCGCTCTTTCTCGATTGGGCTCAATAATTCATTGGAATGGTCACAGAGAATTCATGGAAACAGCATAACCGCAGAAGATATACAAAGGGTGCAGTTCGGGAGGGATCCCAGTACAGAGCCTTAGTGTCTAAAAGGAGACCCGTTTACTTCTCAAAGGGGACCTGTTCACCGTTTCTGAAAACCAGCGTTCATCTCAACCATCGGGAAACCTTCACACAGGAAATTAAATAAATCAGTTGGCAGACTCAGTTATTGGTCGCTCCTCTCAGCTCTAGGCTCAAGGTTCGGTCTTTATACTCTGCTGGAAACCCTGGTGGCATGGTAGTTAAGTGCTACGGCTGCTAACCAAAGGGTGGGCAGTTAAATCCGCCAGGCGCTCCTTGGAAACTCTATGGGGCAGCTCTACTCTGTCCTATAGGGTCGCTATGAGTGGGAATCGACTCGACGGCCCTGGGTTTTGGTTTAGGCCCCTGTCTAGGTGTGCTCATTGTCTCTACTCCCTCTGATACCATTGCAGCCACTGTTCTGTGGCTGTGTCAGGTTTACCTGGTGTGGAAGGGTCATAGCCCAGGACCCATGTTCAAAGGACGAACTCTTGGTTTTTGTGGATCATGAAGCCTCACCTGAGGCTTGTGTTCTAGGGTTTAGTACTCCTTGTTAATTACAAGGCAGTTGCCTTAGGTAGACTGAAGGGGAAGGGGCTCACGCAATTCCGGTAAAGGTCAGCTACTGGGTGGGTCGTAAACCAGCCGGTTACTTACAATCTGCTTATGTGCATAGCAAACTGATTAATCACTTGCAAGCCCCTTAACGCAGATAGTAAACTGACCACTCACTTGCAAGATTGCAGCCCAGCCAATCGTTTTGGGAGAATTACAAACCCGGAGCCAAAAAGGGAGTATAAATAAGCCCATTACACCACAAGTGTTAGTCATTTCTTTTTCCTTGATTTTTATTTTTTTTTTTTCAAGATAAATGTCAAGAAATACATTTCACCTTCTAGCAATGCAGTTTTATATCTTGTCGATTTTGCTCAAGTGAAGAAGAAAGAGGGGAAGGAGATTTTGACTTTATAATATGAAAGAAATGCCAACCCACGTTTAAAAAGTACTCTTCTCTAAAGCTTTAACTATTTTGGAATTTTCAGTTCAATCTACAATCTTTAAACTATCAAAAACAATTTAGGTAATTTTGATAGAGTCAACCAAAATACCGTTACTTTCAAATGCTGCTTAGAACACTCCGTATCTTGAAACTTTAAAAATGAGGCATCAATTTTAGTCCCCTTGCCGTTTCAGAAATGTAATTAAACATCCTATATATTGGCTAATCTGCAAATAATACATCTGAGATCGTTTGTGGAATTTCCCTCCTCCAGACTTCTATTCCAAGCTCCACATAAGAAGCTTCTTGGGAGTTATAGTTACCACACTTTCCTTCTATGGCTCAAAATTTTGAAGGTTACCATGTAGCCTCATGGGTTTACTTTTTTTAATATATAAGAGGATGAGATTCAGAGAGGGGAAGGTAGACCACAGGGATTACAGAATTTTTATCAGCTTTTTGTCAATAGGTTAAAAAACAAAACAAAAAACTTTCCTAAGTACCTACAGTTCACTAAATAGCATTTAGGGATAACAAATAAGTATAATGCTTGGCTGTTGAGAGTAGAAACCTCCAACATATAAATATAGGTAAGACTAAGTAACTAAGTCAAATTCTCTGCCTAGATCAGTGGTTCTAACTGAAACAATCTTGCCACCTTCCTCCCTGAGACATTTGTCAATGTCTGGAGACATTTTTGCATGTCACACCTGGACCGGGAGGTGGTGGTGCTACTGGTATCTAATGGGTAGACTGTAGACATACTGCTAAACATCCTGCAATGCAAGGACAGACCCCAAAACAAATAGTCCAAAATATCAATAGTGCTGAGGTTGAGAAACTCTGTCCTAGAGCATGACCCGTGGTGAAAAAAACTGTTGTTATGCTTACTATTGCTTCTGTATTATACCATGACTTCCTGGAGAATGAATGAGATATTTTATTCATCTTTGTCTAGAAATTAAGTGGAAAGAGAAGACTATGTTCTTCAAGTAGCAGAGAAAACTACTCAAAAGGATGTCTTTAAATTCTCAATTACAAAAATGAACATCATGCTGTTTTATAGTAATATTTAACCCTAGGAGGGAGGGAAGCCCTGGTGGCACAGTAGTTAAGAGCTCGGCTGCTAACCAAAAGTTTGGCAGCTGGAATACACCAAGCGCTTCTTGGAAACTTTATAAGTCAGTTCTACCCTGTCCTATAGGGTCGCTATGTGTAGGAATCAACTTGAGAGCAAAGCGGTTGCATTAGGAGAGAAGTATTCTTATCTCCACATTTTACAATAAAGTGGTTTATTGCTGCCTACCATACCGGCCGCTGTCGATTCCATTCTGACTCATGGCGACCCTGTGTGTATCAGAGTAGAACCACTCTCCACAGGGTTTTCAATGGCTGATTTTTCAGAATTGGATTGCCAGGCCTTTCTTCCAATGTGCCTCTGGATGCACTCAAAACCTCCAACATTTTGGTTAGAAGCCAAGCACATTAGCTATTTGTAGTGGCTAAAAACAACAAAGATCTATTTTCGCACAGTTTCTGTGGGTGAGGAATATGGAAACAGTTTAATTAGACCCATCTGACTCAAGTCTCCCATGAGGTTAGTAGAGAGAGAGAGAAGAGTGGGAGAGAAAGAACTCAAGATGGAAGATGTAGCCTTTTATAACCTAATTTCAGAAGTGACATCACCTCACTTCAGTAGCATTCTATCCTTTAGAAGTAAATAATTCCAGCCCACACTTAAGGGAAGGGAATTACACAAGTGAAGACCAGGAAGCAAAGGTCATTGGGAGCTGCACACCCTATTTTATTGAGTAAGACACTGAGATTCAATCAGGCACAATGAATTCGTACCACTCGTGAAAGATTGATCTGATACTTGAACCCAAGGCTCCCAGGACTATGTAGTTAGACTTCTCTCCTTGCAAAATGATATTGAAATAATTTGAGTGCTGATTTATGAGGTCATGTATTTTATTACTTTACTTTAACTTATTGATAACATCATTGTGATTTATTTTCTATCTCCCTCAATTAGTTAGGTTTAGGTTTCTTTGCTTATAACTACATATAACTACCACTGCGGTAATTACCAACTATACAAAACAGATTTTTATTTCACTTTCACATAAAAAAAAAAAAGTCTGGAAGTAGACAAGCCAGAACAAGTAAGAAGACTCCATGAAATGATGTAATGATTCATGGTATGAAGAACAAAGGAAAGAAAGGTATCTTCCTACATGAGGTTAAGAAGATACTTTCTCATTAAAGAATGTGTATACAGTAAAGTAGGAAGAAAAAAGGAAAGACGATATCATTTATAATCTCATTTCTCCAAGACAAGCACATTTTAACATTGCTTTGTATTTTCTTCCCTTGATTTCCTCAGTTTATAGTTTGAGGATTATTTCTTTTTTAATTTAACAAAGGTTCATGTTATGGACTTGAAAAAGTGAGGATAATCAGTGTGTTTTAGGAATAGAGACAAGATAGCTAGCCTAGGCTTTAGGACTCTATGAAAACAAGGTAAGTTAACCAGAGATAGGTTTCCTGAGTTCATAAGGTGCTTTTAGGGAAATTTTCACAGTATATGCTGCATATGTACTTTAGAAATTTCATTTGGAAGTTTGGACTATTCCAGGCAAGGAAATAGTAGAAGGAAAAAGATAGGAGGTTGAACTGAAAATTTAGTCATGGGAAAACAACACTCTAGAGAATGGCACATGTAAAAGGAATGGAAGAAAAAAAATGAGACAAAATAGCATTGTAAAAATAGGAAACAATGGATGTGGTGTTAGCTGGATAAATAGCTGACTATAAGATTTTTGCCCTTTTTGAAGGATATGAATGTCATGAAATTACAGGTCATAAGGTAGGGCCATGAGCTATAAAGATAAGTCATAAGTAAAATCAAAGGGGTTTGGAGACCACAAAGCTTATGAAAACCAGATCAGGAGCTTCACCAGGAGTTGCTATGTCAGGGGCAGAAATCAGAGGGGTACACCATTGGAGGCTAGGAGATGCTGAAGTCAGACATTGGTCGTATCCATAAAGTCACTGAGAGGGCCAGACAGTCACCTGCAACCATGGCCATGGACAACCAAGCATCCAGAGTGAAGTAGAGTGAGTCTTAGGGAATCTGCAGGTAATTATGATTTGGAAAATGTGAAGAACCCAGGTAGTTCAGTCATGGCACATGATCAATGTTTGGTTGCCATGAGAGATTTTGTTTTTGCATTTTTTAATTTTATTTTAATATTTCCTGCCTGGGAAAGAACTAGTGTCGTGATGCAGACCACTTGAGAACTGACTATACCATTTTGGGTAGTGTCTTAGTTATCCAGGGCTGCTATAATAGAAATATCGCAAGTGAGTGATTTTAACAAGAAAAATTTACTTCTTAGAGCCTGGTAGGCCAGAAGTCTGAATTCAGGGTGCCAGCTTCAGGGAAGGGCTTTATCTCTGTTGGCTCTGGGGGAAGGCCCTTGTCGTCAATCTTCCCCTGGTCTAGGAATTTCTCAGTGCAGGGACCCCAGGTCCAAAGTGTGCACTGCCCTCCTGGTTCTTAATTCTTGGTGGCATGAGGTCCCCATGTATCTCTGCTTTCTTCTCTCTTTTATATCTCAGAAGAGATTGACTTAAAAACACAACCTAATCTTGTAGATTGAGTCCTGCCTAACTAACATAACTTCTGCTAATCCCATCTCCTTAACATCATAGAGATAGGATTTACTATACATAGGAAAATCACATCAGATGACAAAACGGTGGACAATCACACAATACTGGAAATCATGACCTGGCCAAGGCGACACATATTTTGGGGGGACACAATTCAATTCATGACAAGTAGTGAGAATATTGGTGTCAGATGTCAGTGGGAGCAAGAGTACGAAAGATGAGTTAGCAAGTGTTTTAGTTATTTAGTGCTGCTATAACAGAAATATCATAAGTGGATGGCTTTAACAAACAGAAATTTATTCTCTTATATTTTAGGAGGCTTACAGTCCTAATGCAGGGCATCAGCTTCAGGGAAGGCTTTCTATCTCTGCTGGCTCTGGGGAAAGGTCCTTGCCATTAATCTTCCCCTGGGTCTAAAAGTGTCTCGACCCTGGGACCCTGGGTCCAAAGGATTTGTCAGTGGTAGGAAGTCCCTCTCCTCTCCACTTGCTTCTCTCTTTTATATGTCAAAAGAGATTGACTCAAGATACAACCTAATCCTGTAGATTAACTCCTGTCTCATTAACATAACTGCCTCTAATTCCACCTCATTAATATTATAGAGGTAGGATTTACAACACATAAGAAAATCACATCTGAAGACAGAATGGTGGACAACCACACAATACTGGGAATCATGGCCTAATCTAGTTGACACATTTTTGGGAGACACAATTCAATCCATGACAGCAACTATGTTCTTTAATACTGGCTTTATCTTTTGAAACATTCTTCAGAAAAAAAGTATTTCCCAAGAGTTGTGTGAATTAATTTTTACTTGCCAAATGCCAGATGGCTGGTGACTTATTTGTGGAATTAAAAATAATTGAGCAAATCACACTGTAATTGTTTTGTCCTATCTTCCAACTCACAAGTGTTTCTAGCTCTTCTTTCCCAACAGTGGATAAATAAACAAATGTTAAAATTTCGAATGTCCTTGTGCAAACTCCAAATCTCAATTGATTCTAAAATCAGGCTTACAGCCCATTTCCCAAAAAAGCCATTAAGCAAACTTCTCTGGCCTTCTCCACAACTGCTGGGCAAGTAACAGACCAAAATATGACTATTTCTCTCCTGAAAATCTTTCACTGTTAGAAATGTATCTCATTTCAAATCTTATATTGTAGAAGTCCAAAGGTACTGAGTTTGGTTCCCAGTTCTGCCACAAAATATATTTTTGTATCTGCCTCAAGAGGTTTGTGGTAAAATAAAAGGAAAAACCTATAAAAAGCTTCTAGCATAGACCATCAGACCAGCATGTTATATATGCTAAACTAAAAATACCTGGCAGCTGTTGTGGGCTATCCTGGGCATTTTATTTTCATCATGTGTGAATCTTAAAACAATCCTGGAAAAAAGGCTATGAAACGTCTATTACAGTTATCCACAAATCTCGAAATTAAGAGCTAAGGCATAATGTGGTAAACTAAACTTCTCACAGTAACATAGCTAATTGTGGGAGGGGGTGTTGAGTTTCAAACCCAAGTCTGTTGAACTTCAAAGTAGGTGCTCATTTCAGTATGAAACTGTGTCTCTTATTAGACCTGCCTTGTAACCTTCCCTGTTATTAGCATTAGTTCCTAATTTACCTGTATTCACAAATTCTTAAATTTAAGTAATTGTTTAACAGATCAAGAACAAATACCATTTATATAATACTTGAATATTTTCTGAATGCCTTCATGCCTTTTATTATCAGACAAATCGATCTGTCCCCATTAATACATATTTATTAACTACCTAATATATGTGAGATTCTACACTACTTCAGAAATATAATTTTAAAAATTTCCTAAATTTAAAAGCATAGTAAAGTTAATACTAGTACGGTTATAGAAAAAGAGTTGCCTAATTTAAGATTGTAAATTGGCAAATTATACTTCAGACGGTAATTGGACATTATCTACTATAATGCAAAATATTGAATACCTTATTCCACTTGAGATTTATAACCCTGATATGCATTTGCTCATGTGAAAGCAGACATATGCAAGGATATTTCTGGTAACACTATTTGTAAAAAAAAAAAAAAAAGTGATAACACCCTAAAGTTCTGTACAACAGCGGATGGAAATTATGGTATATCTATGCTATGGTTAGGGGGTTTTATTTCTATGGTATGGAGCAGTTACAAAGATGAGGGAGGTTCATATGCATTTTTCCTGAAAGATTGTTAAGATATTGCAGAGAAGAAAGCAAGTATCAGAAAAAGTGTGCTAACATTTATTTAAAAACGAACACAGAAAAACGTATTTTTTGTTTTCCCCATGTTGTCGAAGAGTAAACTATCTGTATGGAGGGGTTGATTAAATTTCCAAGCATCACAGATCCTTGACTTCAAACTTAGATCTATCAAATTGCTATGGACTATCTCTCTAATCTTGGAAGAATCAGAGTTATTAGATATGTAAAGAACTTCAGAGATTGTCTAGTTCAGTGGCTTGTTCCATACATACCTAAGGGCCTGAAAGGAAGTGTCAAGAGTACTAAAGGGGAACACTCTTGGCTTTTAACCTTCCCCTCTACTGCTGTTTCTTTCTACTTCTACAGGACAACTCCAAATTGCTACTGTTTTTCATTTAAAAGTTTGATGGTGTTACGGATTGAACTGTGTACCCCCAAAATATGTGGTAGTGGAGTACTGATTATACAGTGGTGAAGCATTCTGCTGCTAATTGAAAGGTCAGCAGTTCAAACTAACCAGTGGGTTCACGGGAGAAAGATGTGGCAGTCTGCTCCTGTAAGATGTACAGCCTTGGGAGCACTAGGGAGCGGTTCTACTCTGTCTTTTAGGGTTGCTCTGAGACGGGATCCACTCAACAGCAATGGGTTTTTAAAATATATGGTCGAATCCTAACTCCTATGCCTGTAGATATAATCCTGTGTAGATACAGTGTTTTCTTTGTTATGTTGCTGAGGCTGTATAAGTGGATAGGTGTCCTAAACCTAGTCACTTCTAAGCTGTAAAAAGAGCAGAGACATGCAAGCACACAGAGGGAAAATAGACGCCACATGAAGGACGTCCAGGAGTGGAGGAATGCTGTACCTGCAGAAACTGAGACAAAATCTTCCCCCGAAGCCAACAGAGAGAGCCTTCCCCTAGACCTGTTGCCATAAATTTGATCTTCTAGCCTTCTGAGCTGTGAGAAAATAAATATCTGTTCTTTAAACCCACCAATTTCTGGTATTTCTATTACAGCTGTACTAGGAAACTAAGAGAGATGGGAAACATTTTAAAATTGTCTTTTATTAGTAAAAGCCCATTTGAACCCAAATACCTCAAACTAAAAATAAGGAAATTAAAGCACAGAGAAGGAAAGTAGGGTTGTACAAAGTCACAGAGGAAAGAATCAGAAATCAGAGTTCCTTCCTCTAAGTCCAGGGTGCCTCCTAGTACAACATGCTGCCTCCAGCCATTTTTCTGATCTTGACCTTGACGCTCCTTTGAACAAAGAGAAGTCACTACTGGAAAGAATGACATGCAGGAAAGCATCTTAAGGAGGCACAAAGGACCAAAAAAGGGGAAGTTGGACCTAAAGAGAGAAAGACAAACCTGCAGATGGACAAGAAAGGGTGAGAAGACTCTTCAAACCATTTTTTTGCATTCCTCATGCATTTTCAGAGGTTTTGCTTTTCCCATGGAGCTGGAATACATTTTCAAAGGGGCTAATTGCACTCTTTTAGAGGAAAAAAAGTAATTGCTTCGCAGTTTAATTGAATGAGGATAGATTAGTTTCCGCCGATGGTTTGTCTTCTTTCAGTAATGGAGATTCGCTGAAAATGAGAAGCCGGTGAGCAGAGGAAACCAGCTCTGCTCTTAGGGCCCAAGCTGATGGATTCCCAGAATATAAACACTGGTCTCATTTTCCTTGTTGAGGTTTGAAGGCATATCTATCTTTTTTGGTTCACCCTTCATCGTTAGTTCCTGTGGCCTTCCCACATCACCAAAAAGCTCACAACTTGGAAAAAAAAAAAAAAAGCTTTTCACAGTACACACAATGTAGTGTGAAAACGATGGACTATAAAACACAGCCTCCTTCTTTAAAGAAACTTGGTCCTCTTAACCTTATTGCATCTTCATTCTGTCATCTCTAGTTAAAACCCTTCATTCAAAGAATATTTAGGGAGCAATGCTTCTCTATCACTCCAAATATTTTCTTGCACTTGAAAAGAGATCAGTCTACACGTACCTTTTGGCTTCTCTCTGTCTCTTTGCAGATTCATCCTCTGGGTAGGCAGAGCGACCTTATCGAATTAGAAAAAAAAAACTAAGAAGAATAAATTGGGCATGTTCAGTGTAGTTTCTCCTCTTAAAAGCTAAGACTGCTCATCTGCTTCTCCAGGTTATATTCGTCTGCGTTAGTGCTGACCCAGTCTTGGGTTGACTGAGACAGGGAGGGAAAGTCAGCCTTACTCTCAGGTTACTTAGTTGACCCATTTGGTTCTCACACTTACCTAGAGCCAATAATGCAGAAAACATTTTGGTCTTCGTCTTCCATTCTTTTGCATTTTCTTTCTCCCTCTCTTTTTCTCTCTTTTTTTTTTTTCCCTGAACATACATAGAGAAAATGTGCCTCTTCAGAGACCCAACCCCTCTAATGTGTCAGCCATTCTTCTAGACCTAGGGTTGCAGTGATAACATTGATAAATAAGGACTTTTCACATGCAGATTGCATTCAAGTGGAGAATAAAAAAGAAATAAAGAAGTATAGGAAACAATTGTTGTTACGATAATGTTAGGAGATAGTGTAATTGAGTAGTATCGGAGCCCAGATAGAAAGATATAGGCAAGCATACGAAATTTTGGAAGAACAAGTGAAGAGGATCTTGGCATGTTCAATGGACAGAAAAAAATGTTGATATGAATGGAGAAGTGATAAATGGGAGACAATTTAGGGAAATTAGTACAAAGTATCAGGCAGAAATCTTAAATGAAAGAAAAGTTTGGTACAATATTACAGGAACTCTATTTGTTTTTGTTGATTATGTGGAAATAGATGATTAATTAATAGAAAGACAGATGATAGGCAGATAGGTAGATATAGATTAGATAGATGATGGATGGATGGGTGGATGGATGGATGGATGGATGGATGGATGGATGGATGGATGGATGGATGGATGGATGGATGGATGGATGGATGATGGATAGATGATTGATAGTTGGATAGATGGTAGATGGATAGGTGGTAGATGGGTAGGTGGTAGATGAGTAGGTGGTAGATGGGTAGATGATAGATGGATGGATGATAGATGATGGATGGATAGATGATAGATGGATGGATAGATGGATGAATGGATGGATAGATGGATGGATAGACAGACAGACAGGTAGACAGACAGATAGATGATAGATAGATTAGATAGATAGACAGATAGATGATAGATGGATAGATGGATAGATAGATAGATAGATAGATAGATAGATAGATAGATAGATAGATGATAGATAGATAGATAGATAGATAGATAGATAGATAGATAGATAGATAGATAGATAGATAGATAGATAGATAGATAGATAGATAGATAGATAGATAGACATTCATATCTACCCTTAATGTGAATTTTTAAAGTGTGGAATAACAAGAGTTTGGTTACTGAAAGAAGACTGAAATGGATATTTGCTTCTTTGATTTTTTTTTGCTTGCTTGTTTGTTAATTTTTCACACCCGAATTCTTTCTCCACTATTCTTCTCTTGCTATGATTATATACAAAAATAAGCAGTATGTCTGTAACATTTTTATCACCTCACCGTGTAATACACACACAGACACAGAGAACGAGAGCAAGAAAGACTTGACCTATCAAGAATTTGAAAGACAACAAACCACAACTTGCAGCACAACTTCTGGCTTTTAGACCTACTTTTGCCATCAATCACCCATGGGATTTTTTCTTTTTTGGTGGAAATACACACAACAAAACATACACATTAAATAATTTTTACATGTACAGTTAATTGACAATGGTTACATACTTTACATTGTGTCACCACTCTCACTATCTCTGCCCCTATTGTTTTACCACCATTAACTTTTACTCTCTATCCCTGGAATTTCTGACCTTGATTTAGAGTTACTGCTGTCATTTCAATCTCATGTAGATAATTCTTCAATAGGGCACAATTCTCAAGACAGACATTCTTTATTGAGCAAAATAGTTGTTTGAAGCTGAATTCATGGGAAATTTTCAGTTCAAAGTTTGAAAGTTGTTTCTAGGTAATTAAATTGGGGGTTCCTAGAGTATCAGTGTGTCCAATAAGACTAGTTTTCAATAAGAATCTGAAGTGTAGTTCCACAATTTTCCTCCTTTGAACAAGATCCATCTTTTGAGTCCTGCACCAAATTGTTAAGTAATGGTAGCTGGGCACTATCTATTTCTTCTGTCCTCAAGGCAAGATAGATTGTAGTTTATGGAGGCAACTAGACTTTCAAATCATTTCCTTCTCTGATTTTTGAATCTCTTTCTTCCCCAGTTGCTCCAGGGAAATAGAGACCATTTGTTGCATCTTAGATGGCCAATGGCAAGTTTTTAAGGACTAAGCCATTACCCACTAAACTAGAAGGAAGAGTAGGCACTCTTAAAGTAATATTAAATAGCCATGTGGATTTGAATCAGCACTCCTGACCTCAAATTCTTCACTAAGTAAAAAATCAGGACAATTCTCAACTCTTCCTTTCACTCAGTTACACGAAGGACTTAAAGCCTTTTGATTCAATCTCAGAAGTATTTCCAAATTGTCTCCCTCTTTTGCATCTCCGTGTTAACTTGTTGTTGTTGTTCTTAGGTGCCATCTAGTAGGGGTCTTTTTGATCTTCCTCCTATTAATTTTTATAATATCTACCTTTCCTCCAATATCCTTCACAATTTATGGTGGCTTAATAATAATGAAACAAAGAAAGCAGAGTGAAAAAAAGAAATGATGTATAAAAAGATTAATGCACACAGATCATTTATTTGAAAAAGAGCACAGCACTCCTATAAATTTATTCCTTCTAAGAGTAGGTTGAAAAGGATGGAGTACCCACTAAAACGAAAAACACTTTCAATTCTGCAGGATTGACACTGAGTGGTTGAGCTATTCAAAATGCCAGGACATGCATGAATAACATAAGAAATATTTTGTGCAGACCACACATTTTTTTAAATAAATTAGGTGCCAACATTTAAATTTGAGGAAATTTCACACAACATTCAGATACTGAGTCTGTTTTAAAAAACCAAATCTGGCATAGATGGCTTGCATTTTTGCATGGTAATAATTATCTGGAACTGAGTAGAAGCTGTCCTATTTGGAGAAGGCACCCACTTATGACTTTGTTAATCTCTACTCTTCTCACTTCATGAGTTTATATTGCCTGCCTCTCTCCCATAAGCACTGGAGTTTATGTCTCATGACATAGGCCAAGAGAAGACAGGATGATGTCCTTAAAATAACAATGTAATCAGGTAAGGTAGGCATGGCTTTGTAAACTTAAAACACTTGCTCTTTATTTTTCTTGCTTTGTAGCCAGGCACAAATCCCCGATATGCTTTGGTTCCCCCACCTGTAATATGAAGATGATAACATTTCCTTCATGGTGCTGATATGTAAATGAACCAATTTAAAGTATTTGACCACTACTCATCTGTCAATTTGTCATAGTGTAGTGGCTTGCTTGTTGCTGTGATGCTAAAAGGTATGCCACAGGTATTTAAAAATTCAGTAGGGTCACCCACGGTGGACAGGTTTCAGCAGAGCATCCAGACTAAGACAGAGTAGGAAGATGGACATGGCAATCTACTTCTAAAAAAAAAAAGTGGCCAGTGAAAACCTTATAAATAGCAGCAAAACATTGTCTGATATAGTGCTGGAAGTTGAGCCCTTCACATTAGGAGGCACTTAAAAGATGACTGGGGAAGAGCTGCCTCCTCAAAGTAGAATTGACCTTAATGATGTAGATGGAGTAAAGCTTTCCAGACCTTCAAAATGTGAAGAAATACCTGCAACACCCATTAATAATTGGGATATGGAATTTAAAAGTATAAATCTAGGAAAATTGGAACTTGTGAAAAATGAAATGGAACACTTGAAGATAGATACCATAGGCATTAGAAAGCTGAAATGGACTAGTATTAGACATTTTGAGCCAGAAAATCATATGATCTACTAAGACTGAATGACAATTTAAACATTGAATTTTGTCCCTCCAAAAATGAGCGTCAACTTGGCTACTTCATGATTTCCAGTATTGTGTGATTGTCCATTATTTTGTCATCTGATGTGTTTTCTATGTGTTGTAAACCCTACCTCTATGATGTTAAGGAGGTGGGATTGGTGGCAATTATAGTAATGAAGTAGGTCTCAATTTATAAGATTAGGTTGTGTTTTAAGTCAATCTCTTTTGAGATATAAAAGAGAGACGTGAGTGGAGAGACAGGGAGACTTCATACCACCAAGAAAGTAGTGCCTGGAGCAAAGTGCTTCCTTTGGATGTGGAGTCCCTGCACAGAGAAGCTCCTAGACCAAGGCAAGATTGATGACAAGGACCTTTCTCCAGAGCCGACAGAGAAACCATTCCCCTGGAGCTGGCACCCTGAATTCAGATTTCTAGCCTACTAGACTGTGAGACAATAAACTTCTGTTGGGTAAAGCCATCCACTTGTGATGTTTCTGTTATAGCAGCACTAGATAACTAATACAACATTCACTGTCAAAAAGAACATTTCAAGGTTTATCCTGAAGTATAATGCTGTCAGTGATGGGAAAATGTCCATAGACGTACATGGAATACCAATTAATATAATTATTATTCAAATTTACAAACCAACCGTAATACCAAAGATGAAGAAATTGAATATTTTACCAGCTTCTGCAACCTGAAATAGATCAAACGAGCATTCAAGATGCATTGATTATTACTGGTGATTGGAATGGAAAGTTGGAAACAATGAAGAAGGATCAGTAAAGTTGGAAAATATGGTCTTGGTGATAGAAACAACACCGAAGATCGCATGATAGAATTTTGCAAGAACAACAACCTTTTCATTGGAAATACCTTTTTTCAACAACATAAGCAGTGGTTATATGTGTGGACCATGTCAGATGGAATACACAGGAATGAAATCAACTACATCTATGGAAACAGATGGAGAAGCTCAATATCATCAGTCAGAACAAGGCCAGGGACCAACTGCTGAACAGACCATTAATTGCTCATATTCAAGCTCAAGTTGGAGTTGAAGAATGTTAAAACAAGTCCACAAAAGCCAAAATACAAGCTTTAGTATATCCCATCTGAATTTAGAGACCATCTCAAGAAGAGATTTGACACATTGAAGACTAGTGACCAAAAATCCGATGAGTTATGGGATGATATCAAATACATCATATATGAAGAAACTAAAAGGCCATTAAAAAGCCTGGAAAGAAAGAAAAGGCCAAAATGGATGTCAGAAGAGACTCTGAAACTTGCTTTTGAACATGGAATAGCTAACTCAAATGGAAGAAATAATGAAGTAAAAGAGCCGAACAGATGATTTCATAGGATGACTTGAGAAGGCAAAGTATTATAATGAAATGTGCAAAGACCAGGAATTAGAAAACCAAAAGAGAAGCACATGCTTAGCATTTCTCAAGCTAAAAAAATTGAAGAAAAAATTCAAGCCTCAAGTTGCAATAGTGGAGGATTCAATGGGCAAAATACTGAATGATACAGGAAGCATCAAAAGGAGATGGGAGAAACACACAGAGTTATTGTACCAAAAAGATTTGGTAGATGTTCAACCATTTCATGAGGCAACATAGGATCAAGAACTGATGGTGCTGAAGGAAGAAGTCCAAACTGCACTGAAGGCATTGGCGAAAAGCAAGGCTCCAGGAATGGATGGAATACCAATTGAGATGTTTCAACAAATGGATACAATGATGGAAGTGTTCACGTCTCTATGCCAAGAAATTTGGAAGGCAGCTTCCTGGCTAACTGACTGGAAGAGATCCATATTTCTGCCCATGCCAAAGAAAGGTGATCCAACAGAATGTGGAAATTATCAAACAATGTCATTAATGCCACAGGCAAGTAAAATTTTGATGAAGATAATTCAAAAATGTTTATGGTGGTATATCTCCAGGGAATTGTCAGAAATTCAAGCTGATTCAGAAGACAAAGTGAAACCAGGGATATCATTGCCAATGTCAGATGGATCTTGACTGAAAGCAGAGAATACCGGAATAATGTTTACATGTATTTTATTGGCTATGCAAAGGCCTTCCACTGTGGGGATCATAAAAAATTGTAGGTAACGTTGCCAAGAATGAGAAGTCCAGATCATTTTATTGTGCCCATGTGGAACCTGCACATAGATCAGTCATGGAACAGAACAAGGGGATACTGCGTGGTTTAAAATCAGGAAATGTGTGCATCAAGTTTGTATCCTTTACCATACTTATTCAATGTGTATGCTGAGCAAATAATCTGAGAAACTGGACTATATGAAGACTATAGCCTTCAGTGTGGATTACACCTCAACATAAAGAAAATGTAGGGTCACTATGAGTCAAAATTGACTTGAGGGCACCTAACAGCAACAACAAAAACAAAGTATTTGGAAGCACATGGTAAAGCAATGTTAACTGATTAAGTTGTTGTTATTGAAGATTTGACAGCAATGTTAGAAGCAGTGCTGCAATTTCTATAATAAGAACTGGAGATCTAGAGTTAAACTTTCCTTCAGCAGTATAATAGACATTTATTTGGGAAGGTTCCAGGTATCCATATAGTCTTCTTTGGTAACATCCTGAATTTCCCATTGGAGAATGATCCCTTCCCTAACAGAAATCCATTTGTTTGGACTCTGGTGTTGAATTAATATCCTTCTGTAGGTGTGATTCATGGGACTCAGACTGAGACAATTGAAAACACTGCAGACCCTCTCTTTCTGCCATCTACCCACATACATGCAGTGATTAGTTCAGGAATGGGTGTGTAGCCCAACCAGAACTAATGATGTAGTCATGGGATTTTTGCTTAGATGGTTAAAACAATCTTTCTCTCTCTTCCTCTCTTGTCCCTGATGTGAAGGAGATGTAACCTTGGACACCAGAGACCATCTAGTGGAGAGAAACTAAAAGGAAGTTCATCTAACACAAGTCAAAGCAAAGCCAGAGGAAATATGAATAGATAAAAAGAAAGAAGAGAGAAAAGACCTGATTGTAATGTTTGGACATTAAGTAGTCTATTTCTGAAGTTAACCCTTCCCTGAATATCCCAGTTACTATCCCTCTCCCTTGCTTTGTTTGGTAAATATATTTGATATGCGTTTCTGCTAAGTGTAAACAATAGGCTGCTGATCAATCTATGTCTATAAATCTATCTTCTATCTACCTGTCTACCTGTCTATTTACCTATCTATTCCACCCATCCGGAAACCTGTAGAGTCGCAATGAGCCGGAATCGACTCGATGGCACTGGGGAGTTTCTGGGTTATCCACCCATCCATCAAATTTGCAACCTGCATGCTCAGTATTCCAGACAATGAATAAGGAAGAAGACATTTCTACATTTTTTGTCTTTTAAACTGTGTCACTTGGAAAGAATTCACATTTCATTTATTTCTATGTATGTTTTATTATCACCTTACCCCAAGTTGAGATGCAAGAATTTTTATGCAATTTTAGTATTCAACTGAATTATCGAGGAGGGGGCTCAAGTAATAAACATCTTTGTCGCTCTGATATCTGAAGAGTCAGTGCTTCTAGGAACTTTCAGTGCCTTTGTTTTAGACAACAATGCAAAATGCTAAAAGCTTTTGAGAATACTTCAGTCTTCAATATGTCTGTGAATTATACCACTAATCAGTCTGTTTTTGGAACATCTGGAAAAATTTCAAGATAGAATCTATGTTAGATGATACATAATTATTATTAATATTCTCAGGTATAGTAAGAGTATGTTGATTAAAATGAAAAATGATCTTCACTGTTTGGTGGTGCATGTTGAAGCGTTTAAAGGCAAAGTGTCATGATGTCTGCAAATTACTTTTAAGTTGATTAAAATTACATGATATGTTTTGATAATAATATATTAATTTTCTTTTGGGAAGTGACCTAAATTACCACCATTCTCAATCCTTGTGTCCATTTCATCAGCTCCATAATAGACGTGGACCTGGGCCTGACTATAGACTATATACCTCATCCACTTGTCCACAGTGATTGAACATAAGATTCACAATCAACTAAATGAATTTCTAGGTCTTTGGTTACATTTTGAGTCTAAAGTTCTGGAGATGATAGCAACCATATTGCCAGCTTACAGTGAGAGCCTCCACAAAAATGAAGCCAACATAGAAGAAAAAAGAACTGAGAGATAAGGAGAAACTGATAACAGATTAAATTGTTTGCATGCTTGGATGCAGCTATGCCTAAAATCTGCCAGGAAAAATCCTTGAGTTATGCAAGCCAAAGTATTCATGTTTTCACTTCGTCTAATTTGAGTTAGGCTTTGTCACTCGTAAGTGGAGAAATTTTTTTGTTGTTGTTGTTCTTGAAGTGAAAGTTTACAAATCAAGTCATTCTCTCACACAAAAACTTGTATATACCTTGCTACACACTCCCAATTGCTCTCTCCCTAATGCGACAGCCCACTCCCTCCCTCCACTCTCTATTTTCATGTCCATTTCGCCAGCATCTAAAACCTTCCTCCCTCTCATCTCCCCTCCAGGCAGGAGATGACAACATAGTCTTAAGTGTCCACCTGATCCAAGAAGCTCACTCCTCACCAGCATCCCTCTCCAACCCATTGTCCAGTCCAATACCAGTTTGAAGCATTGGTTTTGGGAATGAGTCCTGTCCTGGGCCAACAGAAGGTTGGCCACCGGGATCCTTCTAGTCTCAGCCAGACCATTAAGTCTAGTCTTTTTATGAGAATTTGGGGTCTGCATCCCACTGCTCTTCTGCTCCCTCAGGGGTTCTCTGTTGTGTTCCCTGTCAGGTCAGTCATCAGTTGTAGCCAGGCACCATCTAGCTCCTCTGGTTTCAGGATGATGTAGCCTCTGGTTTATGTGGCCCTTTCTGTCCCTTAGGCTCATAATTACCTTGTGTCCTTGGTGTTCTTCAATCTCCTTTGATCTAGGTGGGTTGAGACCAATTGATGCATCTTAGATGGCCATTTGCTAGCATTTAAGACCCCAGATGCCACTCTCAAAAGTGGGGTGCAGAATGTTTTCTTAATAGATTTTATTATGCTAAGTGACTTAGTTGTCCCCTGAATCCATGGTCCCCAAACCCCTGCCCTGCTACGCTGACCTTTGAAGCATTCAGTTTATTTAAAAAAAATTTTGCTTTTGGTTTAGTCCAGTTGTGCTGACCTCGCCTGTATTGTGTGTTGTCTTTCCCTGCACCTAAAGTAGTTCTTATCTACTATCTAATTAGTGAATACTCTCTCCCACCCTCCCCCCTCCCCACCTCATAACCATCAAAAAATAATTTCTTCTCTGTTTAAACTATTTCTCGAGTTCTTATATTAGTGGTCTTACACAATATTTGTCCTTTTGCAACTGACTAATTTCACTCACCATAATGCCTTCCAGATTTCTCCATGTTATGAAATGTTTCACAGATTAATCACTGTTCTTTATCGATGGGTAGTATTCCATTGCGTGAATATACCATAATTTATGTATCCATTCATATGTTGATGAGCACCTTGGTTGCTTCCATCTTTTTGCTATTGTAAACAGTGCTGCAGTAAACATGGGTGTGCATATATCTGTTTGTGTGAAGGCTCTTATTTCTCTAGGGTACATTCCAAGGAGTGGAATTGCTGGATTGTATGGTAGTTCTATTTCTAGCTTTTAAAGGGAGCGCCAAATCAATTTCCAAAGTGGTTGTACCATTTTACATTCCCACCAGCAGTGTAGAAGTGTTCCAGTCTCTCCACAGCCTCTCCAACATTTATTGTTTTGTGTTTTTTGGATTAATGCCAGCCTTGCTGGAGTGAGATGGAATCTCATTCTAGTTTTGATTTGCATTTCTCTAATGCCTAATGATCGTGAGCATTTCCTCATGTATCTGTTAGCTATCTGAATGTCTTCTTTAGTGAAGTGTCTATTCATATCTTTTGCCCATTTTTTAATTGGGTTATTTGTCTTTTCGCAGTTGAGTTTTTGCAGTATCATGTAGATTTTAGAGATCAGGCGCTGATCAGAAATGTCATAGCTAAAAACTTTTTCCCAGTCTGTAGGTAGTCTTTTTACTCTTTTGGTGAAGTCTTTGGATGAGCATAGGTGTTTGATTTTTAGGAGCTCCCAGTTATCTAGTTTTTCTTCTACATTCTTTATAAAGTTTTGTATACTGCTTATGCCATGTATTAGGGCTCTTAATGTTGTCCCTATTTTTTTTCCATGATCTTTATCGTTTTAGATTTTATGTTTAGGTCTTTGATCCATTTGGAGTTAGTTTTTGTGCATGGAGTGAGGTATGGGTCTTGTTTCATTTTTTTGCAGATGGATATCCAGTTATGCCAGCACCATTTGTTAAAAGACTGTCTTTTCCCCATTTAACTGTTTTGGGGCCTTTGTCAAATATCAACTGTACATATGTGGATGGATTTATGCCTGGATTCTCAATTCTGTTCCATCGGTCTATGTATCTGTCATTGTACCAGTACCAGGCTGTTTTGACTACAGTGGCAGTATAATAGTTTCTAAAATCAGGTAGAGTAAGGCCTCCCACTTTGTTCTTCTTTTTCAGTAATGCATTATGTATCTGGGGCCTGTTTCTCTTCCATATGAAGTTGGTTATTTGTTTCTCCATCTCATTAAAAAATGTCGTTGGAATTTGGATTGGAATTTCATTAAATCTATAGATGGTTTTTGGTAGAATAGATATCTTTATAATGTTAAGTCTTCCTATCCATGAGCAAGGTACGTTTTTCCACTTATGTAGGTCTCTTTTGCATTCTTGCAGAAGCGTTTCGTAGTTTTCTTTGTATAAGTCTTTTACAGCTCTGGTAAGATTTATTCTTAAGGATTTTGTCTTCTTGGGGGCTACTGTAAATGGTATTGATTTGGTGGTTTCCTTCGATGTTCTTTTTATTGGTGTAGAGGAATCCAACTGATTTTTGTATGTTTATCTTGTATCCCGATACTCTGCTGAACTCTTCTATTAGTTTCAGTAGTTTTCTGGAGGATTCCTTAGGGTTTTCTGTGTATGAGATCATGTCATCTGCAAATAGAGATACTTTTTTTACTTCTTCCTTGCCAATCTGTATGACTTTTATTTCTTTATCTTTCCTAATTCCTCTGGCTAGGACCTCCAGCACAGTGTTGAATAAGAGCGGTGATAAAGGGCTTCCTTGTCTGGGTCCCAATCTCAAAGGTAATGCCTCAGGCTCTCTTCATTTATGATGATGTTGGCTGTTGACTTTGTATAAATGCCCTTTATTATGTGGAGGAATTTTCCTTCTATTCCTATTTGGCTGAGAGTTTTTATTATGAATTAGTGTTGAACTTTGTCAAATACCTTTTCCGTATCAGTTGATAAAATCATGTGATTCTTGTCTTTTGTTTTATTTATACCGTGGATTACATTACTTTTTTTTTCTAGTGTTGAACCATCCCTGCATACCTGGTATGAATCCTCTTGGCCATGATGAATTATTTTTTTGATATGTTGTTGAATTCTATTGGCTAGTATTTTGTTGAAGATTTTTGCATCTAAGTTCATGAGAGATATAGGTCTGTAATTTTCTTTCTTTTTTTTTTTTTTTTGGTGTCTTTACCTCGTTTTGTTATCGGGGGTTTGCTGACGTTGTAGAATGAGTTTGGGAGGATTCCATCCTTTTCTATGCTCTGGAATACCATTAGTAGTAGTGGTGTTAACTCTTCTCTGGAAGTTTGGTAGAACTCTGCAGTGAAACCATCCAGACAAGGGCCTTTTTTGTTGTTGTTGTTGTTGGGAGTTTTTTGATTACCTTTTCAATCTCTTCTTTTGTTTTGGGTCTATGCAGTTGTTCTACCTCTGTTTGTGTTAACTTAGGTAGGTAGTGTGTTTCTAGGAATTCATCCCTTTCTTCTAGGTTTTCAAATTTGTTAGAGTACAATATTTCATGGTAATCTGATTTTTTTAATTTTGGTTGGGTCTGTTGTAATATTGTCCATTTTATTTCTTATTCAGGTTATTTGCTTCTTTTCCTGTTTTTCTTTTGTCAGTTTGGCCAATAGTTTTTCAATTTTGTTGATTTTTTCAAAGAACCAGCTTTTGGGCTTGTTAATTTTTTCAATTGTTTTTCTATTTTCCATTTCATTTAGTTCTGCTCTAATTTTTATTTTTTGTTTTCTTCTGGTGTCTGAGGGCTTCTTTTGTTGTTCTATTTCTATTTGTTCAAGTTGTAGGGATTATTCTTTGATTTTTGACCCTTTTTTCTTTTTGTATGTATGCATTTATTGATATAAACTGACCTCTGAGCACTGTTTTTGCTGTTTCCCAAAAGTTCTGATAGGAAGTGTTTTCATTCTCATTGGATTCTATGAATTTCTTTATTCCATCCTTAATGTCTTCTATAATCTAGTCTTTCTGGAGCAGGGTATTGTTCAGTTTTCAAGTGTTTGATTTCTTTGCTTTTTCTTTTATTGATTTCCACTTTTACGGGCTTATGGTCAGAGATGATCCTTTGTAATATTTAAATGTTTTGGATTCTGCTAAGGCTTGCTTTATGACCTATTATATGTGGTCTATTCTAGAGCATATGCCATGTGCACTAGAAAAGAAAGTATACTTGGTTGCTGTTGGGTGGAGTGTTCTATGCATGTCTATGAGGTCAAGTTGGTTGATTGTAGCATTTAGATCTGTGCCTTTATTAAGCTTCTTTCTGGAAGTCCTGTCCTTCACCGAAAGTGGCATGTTGAAGTCTCCTACTATTATTGTGGAACTGTCTATCTCACTTTTCAATGCTGATAGTTTCTTTTATGTATCTTGCAGCCCTGTCACTGGGTAAGTAAATATTTAATATGTCTATATCTTCTTGGCATATTGTCCCTTTAATCATTATATAGTGTCTTTCCTTATCCTTTATGATGGATTTAACTTTAAAGTTTATTTTGTCAGGAATTAATATTTATACTGCTGTTCTTTTTTGATTGTTGTTTGCTTGAAACATTTTTTTTCCATCCTTTGAGTTTTAGTTTGTTTGTGTCTCTAAGTCTAAGGTGTGTCTCTTGTAGGCAGCATATAGATGGATCATGTTTTTTAATCCATTCTACCAGTTTCTGTCTCTTTATTGGTGCATTTAGTCCATTTACATTCAGCATAGTTATGGATAAGTACGAATTTAGTGCTATCATTTTGATGTCTTTTTTTGTATGTTGTTGACAATTTCTTCTTCCCACTTAATTTTACGTGCTGAGTAGATTATTTTTATATATTGTCCTTTCCTCATATTCATTGTTGTTGATTTTGTTTCTGCTGAATCTCTATCATTTTCTGGTATTTTATTTTGATGTGTAGGATAGTTTGTCTCCTAGCGGTGACCTTATTATTTACTCTTATTTTTCTAAATTTAAACCTTACTTTTATTTCTTTGTATCGCCTTATCTTCGTTTTGACTGGAGGAATTTTTACCAACACACTAGAGCATGAACACTTTATACCATAATATTTCACCTTTAATTTTATAGTCCATTATATTCTTCACAAATAACTCGTGTGAATTTGTTTATCTTTAATTCAGCCAAAATGCAAGCTGCTTAAAAAGGTAGACAATCTCTGACTTATATCCATAAAATATCTGTTACTAGAGCTTTTATATAGTCGAGTAGATAGTCAGTGAATGATGATTAATAATAAATATTTGTTGAGTAATAATATTCATGGATGGTTGCTTTTTGTTGAAGTACATTCAATGGATGAATTAGTGACACAAGAGGAAAATGTGGCCTTACCTCAAAAAGTAAATAAATAAATACTTTCTACATACACCTTACTATTCAGAAGTCCAATCTGGTTTACTTCCTCTTTTTGATAATCAGGAAGCACTTACATGAAGATGCAATAAAATGTGATTTCTAGATTTGAAAATGAAAAGAACACTGGGATGATAAAAACTAAGTTAAGATTCATAACAATTGACTAAGAGTAATACCAGTTCTGATTATAACCGATCAATGTTAATTGAATATTTTTTATATGTCAGATTCTTTGCTGTGAACTTCATATGTAGTGTCTCATTTAATCATATAACAACTCCATGAAGTATAAACAAACAAAAAAAAAAAACCCAAAACCATTGCTGTCGAGTTGATTTCAACTAATAGCAACCCGACAGGACATAGGGTTTCCAAGGAGTGACTGGTGGATTCAAACTGCCAACCTTTTGGGTGGCAGCCAAACACTTAATTACTTGTCTGTATGAAATTTATTGTTTTTATTTTACAGATGAGGAACGTGGGGCCAACCACGACTGAAGGCTTTCCTCAACGTTTTATAGCTAGTCTACAGTGGTACTGGGACATAAACCCAGGTTTGGATGACTCCAAAGGCCGTTCTTCGAGGAAAGTATAGGATTATTTCTACAATAGAACATAAATTAGACCACCAAGGATTGCACTCTTTATCAGATAGGTCACGTGTGCCCAGATATTGATCCTTTTATCCTCAGGAAACTAAGCAGAGCCTGGGATAGCCTGGTCACTTCTGGCTCATTTGCATATACCACTTCGCATGTATTCCTTTGGATATACCACTATGCAAAGGAAAATATGATTTTAACTTTCTATGTGTGCCATGACATAGAAAAAGTTAGGAACCACCAAAGTAAAGGCCTGAAGTCCAACAGTACCTTTATAGAATAGCAAACACATTAAAATGGTTTTATAGCTTGAATACTTAGTATACGTTTACAAATACAGGTGGGAATGAAGACAGATATGATTTCTGGTAAAATTTCTAGTTGGCATTGATGATAGAGCATTTGGCTCTACACATTTCAGAATCATTAAAAGAACTGGCAGTATAAATGAAAGAGTTGCATTATTATGAAACTAATCTAAGTGAACCTGAATGTCTTAATGGTTTGCATTTATCAGGCACTAACACATGATTCATACTTGCTAAGCACTTTAACTTTAATCCTCACTTTAACCCTTTGAAGTAAGTGTAATATCTCCATTTTACAGATACAGAACTTGAAGCTTAGAGAAATTCAGTTACTTACTCAAGGTAACTCACAAATATATTATGGATCAGGATTTTGAACCCAAGTCTGTCTTTACAGCCTTTGGGCAAGATCACTGTATTCTTCTGCCCCTGGAATGCTCCAACAAGGCTCGTGACAGGAGCTTAGTGTATAAAACACTTTTGTTTACTGAATGGACAACTTGTTGTTGACTACAGCTTGTTGTTGTTAGCTGCCATGGAGTTGGTTCTGACTCATAGTGACCCTATATACAACAGAACGAAACGCTGCCCTGTTCTGTGACATCCTCACAATCGTTATGCTTAAGCCCATTGTTGCAGCCACTGTGTCAGTCCATCTCATCAAGCGTCTTCCTCTTTTTCACTGACCCTCTGCTTTACCAAGCATGATGTCCTTCTTCATGGACTAATCCCTCTTGACAATATGTCCAAAGTATGTGAGACATAGCCTCACCATTCTTGCTTCTAAGGAGTACTCTGGTTGTACTTCTTCCAAGACAGATTTGTTCATTCTTTTGGCAGTCCATGGTATATTCAACATTCTTTTCCAACACTATAATTCAAACATGTCAATTCTTCTTCGGTCTTTTTTATTCATCATCCAGCTTTCACATGCATAGGAGGCAATTGAAAACACCATAGCTTGGGTCAGGTGCACCTTAGTCTTCAAGGTGACATCTTTGCTTTTCAAAACTTTAAAGAGTTCTTTTGCTGCAGATTTGCCCAATGCAATGCTTCTTTTGGTTTATTGACTGCTGGTTCCATGAATGTTGATTGTGGATCTGAGTAAAATGAAATCCTTGACAACTTCAATATTTTCTCCATTTATTGTGATGTTTCTTATTGATCCAGTTGTGAGGATTTTTATTTTCTTTTTGTTGAGGTATAATCCATAGTAAAGGCTACACTTTTTTTTTCTTTTTTTTTTACTGTGCTTTAAGTGGAAGTTTACAAATCAAGTCAGTCTCTCGTACAAAAATTTATATACACCTTGTTAGGTACTCCTAGTTGCTCTCCTGCTAATGAGACAGCACACTCCTTCTCTCCACTCTATATTCCCCAAGTCCATTCAGCCACTTCCTATATCCCTCTGCCTTCTCATCTCACCTCCAAACAAGAGCTGCCCACATAGCCTCATAAGTCTATTTGAGCTAAGAAGCTCACTCCTCACCAGTATCATTTTCTGTCTTGTAGTCTAGTCCAATCCCTATCTGAAGAGTTGGCTTTGGGAATGGTCCCAGTCTTGGGCTAACAGGAGGTCTGGGAACATGGCCTCCAGGGTCCTTCTAGTCTCAGTCAGACAATTAAGTCTGGACTTTTTACAAGAATTTGAGGTCTGCAACTCACTGTTCTCCTGCTCCATCAGGGATTCTCTGTTGTGATCCCATAGGATCCAGCAATCTCACTCCTTGGAATATATCCTAGAGAAATAAAAGCCTTCAGACAAAGAGATATATACACACCCATGTTCACTGCAGCACTGTTTACAACATCAAAAAGATGGAAGCAACCAAAGTGCCCATTAATGTTCAAATGGATAAATAAATTATGGTATATTCACACAGTGGAATACTATGTATCTGTAAAGAACAACGATGAATCCATGAAACATTTCATAACATGGAGGAATCTGGAAGGCATTATGCTGAGTGAAATTAGTCAGTTGCAAAAGGACAAATGTTGTATGAGACCACTATTATAAGAACTCGAGAATTAAACACAGAAGAAAATATTCTGTGATTGTTACGATGGTGGGGTGAGGGGGAGGGAGGGGGTATTCAGTAATTAGATAGCAGACAAAAACTATTTTAGGTGAAGGGAAAGACAACATACAATACGGGAGAGGTCAGCACAACTGGACTAAACCAAAAACAAAGAAGTTTCCTGAATAAACTGAAAGCTTTGAAGGCCAGCGTAGCAGGGGTGGAGGTTTGGGGACCATGATTTCAGGGGACATTTAGGTCAATTGGCATAACAAAACGTATTAAGAAAACATTCTGCAGCCCACTTTTGTGAGTGGCATCTGGGGTCTTAAGCACTAGCAAGCAGCCATGTAACATGCATCAGTTGGTCTCTACCCACCTGGAGGAACTTTAACTTTAGGAGCGAAGGAGAATGAAAAACATCAAAGACTCAAGGTAATTATGAGCCCAAGGGACAGAAAGGGCCACTTAAATCAGACTACATCAGCCTGAGACCAGAAGAACAGGATGGTATCTTATTGCAGTTTTGATTTGCATTTCTCTAAAGGCTAATGATCGTGAGCATTTCCTCATGTATTTGTTAGCTGCCTGAATATCTTCTTTGGTGAAATGCCTGTTCATAACCTTTGCCCATTTTTTAATTGGGTTATTTGTCTTTTTGTTGTTGAAGTTTCCTAGTATCATGTAGATGTTAGAGATCAGAAGCTGATCGGAATTGTCATAGCTAAAAACTTTTTCCCAGTCTGTAGGTAGTCTTTCTACTCTTTTGCTGAAGTCTTTGGATGAGCATCTTAGTTTGATTTTTAGAAGCTCCTAGGAATTGACGTGATGGTACTGCGTAGTTATCTAGTTTCTCTTCTGGTGTTTGTATACTGCTAGTAATGTTTTGTACACTGTTTATGCCAAGTATTAAGGCTCCTAGTGTTGTGCCCATTTTTTCTTCCAGGAGCTGTATCATTCTAGATTTTATATTTAGGTCTTTGATCCATTTGGAGTTAGTTTTTGTGCATGGTGTGAAGTATGGGTCTTGTTTTATTTTTTTATAGATGAATATCCAATTTTACCAGCACCATTTGTTAAAGAGACTGTCTTTTCCCCATTTTACTGATTTTGGGCCTTTGTCAAATATCAGCTACTCATATGTGGATGGATTTACGTCTGGATTCTCAATTCTATTCCACTGGTCTATGTATCTTTTGTTGTACCAGTACCAGGCTGTTTTGACCACTGTGGCAGTATAATAGATTCTAAAATCAGGTAGTGTGAGGCCTTCCACTTTGATCTTCTTTTTCAGTAATGCTTTGCTTATCCTGGTCCTCTTTACCTTCCATATGAATTTGGTGATTTGTTTCTCCATCTCCTTAAGAAATGTTATTGGAATTTGGATTGGAATTGCATTGTATCTATAGATTGCTTTGGGTAAAAAAAAAAAAAAAAAATTAGAATTGACATTTTTACAATGTAGAGTCTTCCTATCCGTGAGCAAGGTATGTTTTTTCACTTACGTAGGTCTCTTCTGGTTTCTTTCAGTAGTGTCCTGTGATTTTCTTTGTATAAGTCATTTATGTCTCTGGTTAGATTTATTCCTAAGCATTTTATCTTCTTGGGGGCTATTGTAAATGATATGGATTTGGTGATTTCCTCTTCAACGTTCTCTTTGTTAGTGTGGAGGAATCCAACTGGTTTTTGTACATTTATCTTGTATTCTGAAACTTTGCTGAACTTTTCTATTAGCTTCAGTAGTTTTCTTGAGGATTCTTCAGGTTTTTCTGTGTATAAGATCAAGCCATCTGCATATAGAGATACTTTTACTTCTTCTTTACCAATCTGGATGCCCTTTATTTCTTTATCTAGCCTAATTGCTCTGGCTATCTCTCACAATGTTGAATAAGAGTGGTGATAAAGGGTATCATTGTCCAGTTCCTGTTCTCAAGGGGAATGTTTTCGGACTCTATCCATTTAGGATGATGTTGGCTGTTGACTTTGTATAAATGCCCTTTATTATGTGGAGGAATTTGCCTTCTATTCTTATTTTGCTGAGAGTTTGTTTTAATCATGAATAGGTTTTGGACTTTGTGAAATGCCTTTTCTGCATCAATCGATAAGATCATGTGGTTCTTGTCTTCTGTTTTATTAATATGATGGATTACATTGATTGTTTTTCTGATGTTGAACCAACCCTGCATACCTGGTATGAATCCCACTTGGACATGGTGAATTATTATTATTATTTTGATATGTTGTTGACTTCTATTGGCTAGAATTTTGTTAAGAATTTTTGCAGCTAAGTTCATGAGATATATAGAGACCTAATTTTCTTTTTTGTGGTGTCTTTGTTTTTTTTTTTTTTTTATTTGGTTTTGGTATCAGGGATATGCTGGCTTCATAGAATGAGTTTGGAAGTATCCCATCCTTTCCTATGCTCTGAAATACCTTTAGTAGTAGTGGTGTTAACTCTTCTCTGCAAGTTTGGTAGAATTCTGCAGTGAAGCCGTCCGGGCCAGTGCTTTTTTATTTTCTTGGGAGTTTTTTGATTACCTTTTCAAATCTCTTCTTTTGTTATGGGTCTATTTAGTTGTTCTACCTCTGTTTGTGTTAGTTTAGGCAGGTAGTGTGTTTCTAGGAATTCATCCATTTCTTCTAGGTTTTCAAATTTGTTAGAGTACAATTTCTCATAGTAATCTAATATGATTCTTTTAATTTCAGTTGGGTCTGTTTTAATATCAGCCCTCTCATTTCTTATTCCGGTTATTCACTTCCTCTTCTATTTTTCTTTTGTCATTTTGGCCAATGGCTTATCAATTTTGTTAATTTTTTCAAAGAACCAGTTTTTGGTCTTATTAACTCTTTCAATTGTTTTTCTGTTCTCTATTTCATTTAATTCTGCTTTAGTTTTTATTATTTGCTTTCTCCCGGTGCCTGAGGATTTCTTTTGTTGCTCTCTTTCTATTTGTTCAAATTGTAGGTTTAATTCTTTGATTTTGGTCCTTTCTTGTTTTTGGATGTGTGCTCTTATTGCTATAAATTGACCTCTGAGCATTGCTTTAGCAGTGTCCCAAAGGTTCTGATAGGAAGAGTTTTCATTCTCATTGGAGTCTATGAATTTCTTTATTATGTCCTTACTTTCTTTTATATCCCTGTTGTTTTTGAGGAGGGTGTTTTTCAGTTTCCAGGTGTTTGGTTTCTTTTCCCTGCAATTTTTTTCCTGCAGTGCTTTACATGTGTCATCCCATTGCCTCCCTGCCTGCATGGTTTCTACCGAGTAGTCTGAGCTTATTATTATTGACTCTCCTTCGTGGGTGGCTTTTCATTTAATCCTGGCCTGTCTTAAAATTCTCTCTTTATCTCTGGTTTTGGCAAGTTTGATTATAATATGTCTTGGTGACTTTCTTTTGGGATCTATCTTATGTGGGCTTTGATGAGCATCTTGGATGGATATTGTCTCATCTTTCACGATATCAGGGAAGGTTTCTGCCAACAAATCTTCAACAATTCTGTCTGTATTTTCTGTTCTCCCTCCCTGTTCTGGTATTCCAGTCATTCGTAGTTTATTTCTCTTAATAGAGTCCTACACGATTCTTAGGATTTATTCCTTCTCCAAGGCCAGGAGAATGGCTCAGGATATGCAACAGAACCTATCTCAGGCCCAGAGAAATCAACAGCCACTGAAGGGGTTTTGGGGTATGGGGGTGTGCTAAATAAGACACAAATTCTTAGCTTTCGCTGAGAGCACTCTTCTCTGATTCTGGAGGCTTGAGTAGATTCTGCAGCTCATTGTCTGTCCCTGAGAAAACCACGTCCCAAACTCCACTGTCAGCCCCAACGTGGTCGCTCCAGGGGATTATGCATGAGGGGTGCCAGTTTCAGTGAGCCAGGTCCCAAAACTGCTCGATGCTTCTGAACCGTCTCTCCCTTCCCCTGCTGCTCAGTCTGATTTCCTAACTTTGCTTTTGATGTTCAGGGCTCCTAGCTTGTCGTATATATAATCACTTCACTGTTTTCTCTGGTCTTTTTTGTAAGAGGGATCACCAGAAGCATCTGACTACTCTGCCAGCTTGGCCCCACTCCCTAGTCTGTAGTCTTTGATCTTCATCAGTAAGTGCTTCAAGTCCTCTTCACTTTCAGCAAGCGTGTATCATCTGCATAACACAGGTTGTTAATGGGCCTTCCTCCAATCCTGGTGCCCCATTCTTCATATAGTCTAGCTTCTGCTGTTATTTGCTCAGCATACAGATTGAATAGGTATGGTGAAAGGATACAATTCTGATGCATACCTTTCCTGACATTAAACCACACAATATCCCCTTGTTCTGTTGGAATGACTGCCTCTTGATCTATGTACAGGTCTTCATGAGTACAATTAAGTGTTCCAGAATCACCATTCTTGAGTGCAGCTTAGACATTTCTAAATGTCATATTTTTTGGCCCCACTTTGCTCCCTTTATTGGTAGTTTCCTCTCATCTTGCTTTCAATATTTCTGACTCTAAGTTCTACCAATCATTCAGATCTAACTGTAGGCATTATTCCTCCATGGAGTCTTTCCTTTTTCAGTCATATTGAATTAGGTTTGTTCTTTTGCTCTCCCTTAGCATGATTTTTATATCTGTCTTCTTACAGCAATTAAGTTCAACATCACATTATAGTTATATATGTTTGTGTTACCTGATTATCATAGTCATGACAGTTATATGGAGTTGAAAAAAACCAAATGCCTATTGTAGTATATGATCCTAAGCATGTTACTATTTTATATTTAAAAAATTTTCAAAAGGCATTTCTTTAGGAGAATAAATTACACCATAGCTCAAAAAAAAAAAAAAAAAACCAAACCCATTGCCATCAAGTTGATTCCAACTCATAGAGACCCTCTAGGATAAAATAGTACTGTCCCATAGGATTTCCAAGGCTGTAAATCTTTAAGAAAGCAGACTGCCATAGCTTTCTTCCATGGAGCAGCAGGTGGGCTCAAACCACCAACCTTTTGGTTAGGAATCAAGCGCTTTAACCACAGCTCCACCAGGGCTCCCTCCCCCATAAATAGCCTCCTATTATTATGAAATCGTATGTTGTTAAGACCTTACTATTAGGTCGAACTGTATGAAATTGTTATCATTGTAGGTTAAAATTTTTAAATATGGCCAATTCCATATGATTTGATGTAATATACTAATGCATGTCCTTCAGAGTGCATGTCTTATCAAGTCTTATATTCAGTAAGAGCATTAAATATTCTGAAAATAATTTTTGGAAAAGCAAGATTTAGATGTTGTTGTTCTTAGATGTTGTCTAGTCAGTTTCGACTCATAGCAACACTAACTATGATAGAATGAAACACTGCCTGGCCCTACGCCATACTCACAATCATTGTTATGCTTGAGCCCATTGTTGCAGCCACTGCGTCAATCTGTCTCATTGAGAGCTTTCCTCTTTTTGGCCGACCCTCTACCAAAGACCTAGATAAGAGAAAATATTCTTCAAAATTTTGTTATTGACTAGGTAAGCCTGGAAGTTGGTCAAAAAATCCTTTTTTTTTTTAATTAAAAAAAAAATTGAGGTAACTAAGTCCCTGCCAGCACTCACTGTGATGTCCATAATACATTAGAGAAGCCCATATGGGAAATATCTCAATCATAAAGTATTGCCTGAAATTCTAGACAGCTGCTCGTGTAACATTTGACAAGGAGTTTCCATTTGAAATGTCTGCCATTACAATGTGTATTATCTTCATATGCATTGCAGATGATAATATGGATTAACGGTTTCATTACCTCTCAGTTTCAGCTGCTGTGGAAATGAGTGCCTATTACTTTGAGATTCCTCCCGGGAAAACAACCTTCTCCTTCACTATCACAAGTAAGTTTCAAGAATGACACATAGCCTTTATTTCAAGTTCAACCATTTGAAATATTTCTCCACATTGGGTGAAATTTTGTTCAGCATGTTTTGCTTAATCTAATAATAGAGAAATACTAACATACTAAAATCCAATTTTTATTTACATAGAATTACCAGAAAAAATAAATAAAACAAAAACCTTCAGGTCCTCTATTTTGTTTTTTTGTAAGAATTGAGAATACATAGTTTTTCAAAGCACAGAATCCTGTTTAAATTATGCAAAGTGTGACTGTTGTTCATTTCTTCAGGGCACTACATTGGCCCCGCCTCCCTTATAGGGCATGGATTACATAAGAGTGAGAGTTCATTAATTTTCTGATAAATGAGAAACATCTGTGAAGCTGAAAAATTGCTCATCTGGAAAGGACAAAGAAAAATACTATTAATACTTTATTAAGGAGACAGAAGCAGCATGAATATTCCCAGAAAAAATTATATATAGAGAGTTGCTATGAGTCACAATTGACTCTACGGAAATGGGTAAAAGGGTATATATATATATATATATACGGCAGTGGGTTTATATATATATATATATATATATATATATATATATATAATCAAAAGTGTATATTCACTAAATGCATTTTTTTTCTTTCCCTGAAATGAGATTTTATTTATGCACTGTGATTGGCTTTTTCGGAAAAAAAAAAAAAAAAGCATTTTGTTTCACCTACTAACATTTGAGGATACATTCTTTTTAGGGGGAATTTAGTTTTGTTTTCTATTATAGTATATACTTGTCCTTGAAAAATGAACGATTAAATGATGATAGAGAAATAAAAAAAAAGTTTTTTTTTTTTAGTAGTTCTTTCAGTTGAGAAAAGAAATGTACACTGAAAACAAACTTCTAAACCCAGAAATGTTTGTTCTATTTTATGAGTTACATCCTATTTTCCTTCAATTTCATTAAAGAACAGTTAGCTCCTAGAACAAGAATGAAAAGATGTCCTAAAACCCCTTTGAATCTTAAAAGGTCAAACATGAAGCTATGTAGAGTTATATTTAGAAATGCTTTGTAATATCTTTAACAACCCAGAAGATAGGAGATTTACGGTCCTTCTTTTATCTCAGACGATACAAAGACTAAAACCTGGCATTAAATTTTTATTATTAATTACAGTATAATGTGTATTTAGAAAGTTTTTCTTCTAACAGGTCTCCATAATGAAAATGAAAATAAAATAGTCAAAAGTGAAAACTATTTGGAAAAAAAATCTATAATCTGTTTAGCTTGTTATCATAAATTGACTTGGCTGTTGTAATACTAAAGCAAAAAATGTCTTAACAAAATTTAGACAGATGAAGACTCTTTAATCCTGTAATTAAACCTATTTCATCCTCTAAGGTCTGAATGACAAAGCTGGGCTCTGGGATATTGTGAGAAAGTTAACATTAGTAAGGACAAAGGCCATAGAAAATCTGATTAACGGAGGCTTTTAAAAACTCGGTTTTAAAACTTTACAGGGCATGAAGTGAATGTCAAAAGGAAATGAATGGTATGACTGTAAACCTTGGGTAAAAGATGATGACTTATATGCCATCTGTAGTTCTGATGTGGGTAGGTATTCATGAATATGAAGAACAAAATTATTTCTTTACAAGGAATATGTCTTACAAAGACATATTTCAAAAGACCATGTGATGACTAGGCTCCATATTCACTATCTGTAAGTGTTCGAGTGGCTTCCTTAAATGACCTATTAGAGCAAAATTAGAAAACTATTTAAATATGTATATTTCTATTATAAACACCTTTTAGAAAACTAGGCTATTCAAATTAGAAGCTTTTTAAAATATCTAAATAAATTGGATGGAATATTTTATTAGTTTTTTTTTTAAATTTAAGAATATTTAGACTTTTTCACAAAAAGTGTTAATGTGACACATGGAAGTTGCTGAAGTACTAAATGTACCCACCAGCAGTGGAATTAAGCATCACTCATTTATTCAGTGATTGTCATGGGAAAAATTAAAAAGAAGTGAATACTTTGGATTTTGTCAGTTATTTTCCCGGACTTCTTTCCTCCTTTTTAAAAAGTGATCGATTTTATTCTAGGCAGGTGAAAATGTTTTACATGCTTTTAGGTTTTCTTAAAGCAATTATAATATAATTGAATAATATAAAGATGCTTAATTTTAAAAGCTCAGTAGATTTTTAGAAAAGAATATACCTAGGAAGCCCCATTCAAATCAGGACATAGAATATTACTTGCAAGACTGAAACATTTCTTATGCCCTGTCAGAGTCAGCTCCTACCGCTCCTTCCACCCAAATGGAAAACAGAATTCTGACCTTTTAAAATCATTTATTAATGATGTCCATATAAGAAATTAATATCAGTGAAATCATATATGTTCTCCTGTCTGAGTTTTTAAACTCAATATTTTCTCAATTTCCAGGAAAAAAAAAATAACTGCATGCACTATGATTGCATTGGATTCATGGATCAATTTGGTATATCTTATTTCTTTTTTACCTTTAAGAATTTTCAGAATAATATTTACTAGTTTTGATTAAATTTATTTTTGGTGTTTAAAATGTTTTGAATTTATAAATTATAGTTTTCAATTTTACTAGTATATAGAAATATATACTACTCTCCAGTTACTTAATCGTTTTAATAGTTTTCCTTTAGATTCCTTTGGATTTTCTACATATGAAATTTTATGTGTGAATGAAGGTTAGTTTTATTTCTTTTCAAATTCATTATATGTTTAATGTTTTAATTTATTATTGCATTGGCTAGAACTTTTAGCATAATATTGTATAGAAATGCTTACAGAAGACATCTTTGTCCTTGAATTTAGTTTAATAAGAAAGTTTCTAATAATTTACCATTGAATATGATATTTACTATAGATGGTTCTGCAGATATTTATTAGATTAAAATAAAAAGTTTCCTTTTTTCTTAGTTTTCTGAGCTGTGAGGTATTATTCCTTTCTGTATGGCTGGATTCAACTTACAAATATTTCATTCTGGACTCTAAGGTCTGTATTTACAGTCATGTGTTGCTTAATGCCCAAGATATGGTCTATGAAATAGGACATTATGTGATTTGGAGGTTGTGTGAACACCATATTATAGAGGAAGTTCCTCTCAGTCATTCTCTTCCAGAATAAGGAGCTTTTGTCCATATTAAAAATTTTCTGGGACAAATAACCTCCCTCTACAATTAGTTAGAATACCAGAAAGATGTTTTTTTAACTAGTGCCAGTAATGTCGAGGTGAGATGGTATCTCATTGTGGTTTTGATTTGCATTTCTCTACTATGAGTCAGAATTGACTCGACGGCACTGGGTCACTGGGTTTAATGGCTAATAATCAGGAGCATCTCCTCATGTTTCTGTTATACACCTGAGTGCTTCTTTGGTGATCTCTTGATATCTTTTACCAATTTTTTAATTAGATTGTTAGTTTTTTATTATTGAGGTGTCAAAGTATACTATAATATTTAGAGATTAGACCCTTTTTTATATATGTCGTAATCAAAAATTTTTTCCCAATCTGTAGGTTCTCTTTTTACTCTCTTGGTGAATATAAATTTAATAATAATTTTTATTGTGCTTTAAGTGAAAGTTTACAAATTAAGTCAGTCTCTCACACAAAAACCCATATACACCTTGCAACAAACTCCCAATTACTCTCCCCCTAATGAGACTACTCTCTCCCTCCACTCTCTCTTTTCATGTCCATTTTGCTAGCTTCTAACCCCCTCCACCCTCTCATCTCCCCTCCAGGCAGGAGATGCCAATATAGTCTCAAGTGTCCACCTGATCGAAGAAGCTCACTCCTCACCAGCATCCCTCTCCAACCCACTGACCAGTCCAATCCATGTCTGAAGAGTTGGATTCGAGAATGGTTCCTGTCCTGGGCCAACAGAAGTTCTGGGGGCCATGACCACCGGAGTCCTTCTTGTCTCAGTCAGACCATTAGGTCTGGTCGTTTCATGAGAATTTGGGGTCTGCATCCCACTGCTCTCCTGCTCCCTCAGGGGTTCTCTGTTGTGTTCCCTGTCAGGGCGGCCATCGGTTGTAGGCAGGCAATATCTAGTTCTTCTGGTCTCAGGATGTTGTACTCGCTAGTTCATGTGGCCCTTTCTGTCTCTTCTGTTCGTAATCGCCTTGTGTCCTTGGTGTTCTTCATTCTCCTTTGATCCAGGTGGATTGAGACCAATTGATGCATCTTAGATGGCTGCTTGCTAACATCTAAGACCCCAGATGCCACCCTTCAAAGTGGGATGCAGAATGTTTTCTTAATAGATTTTATTATGCCAATTGACTTAGATGTCCCCTGAAACTATGGTCCCCAGACCCCTGTCCCTGCTACACTGGCCTTTGAAGCATTCAGTTTATTTAGGAAACTTCTTTGCTTTTGGTTTAGTCCAATTGTGCTGACCTCCCCTGTATTGTGTGCTGTCTTCCCCTTCACCTAAAGTAGTTCTTATCTACCATCTAATTAGTTTTTTTTTCCTCTCCTACCCTCCCTCTCCCCCCCTCGTAACCACAAAAGAATGTTTTCTTCTCAGTTTAAACTATTTCTCAAGTTCTTATAATAGTGGTCTTATACAATATTTGTCCTTTTGCAACTGACTAATTTCACTCAGCATAATGCCCTCCAGGTTCCTCCATGTTATGAAATGTTTCACATGTTCCTCACTGTTCTTTCTTGATACATAGTATTCCACTGTGTGAATATACCATAATTTATTTATCCATTTATCCATTGATGGGCATCTTGGTTGGTTCATCTTTTTGCTATTGTTAATAGTGCTGCAATAAACATGGGTGTGCATGTATCTGTTTGTGTAAAGGCTCTTATTTCTCTAGGATATCCAAGGAGTGGGATTGCTGGATCATATGATAGTTCTATTTCTAGCTTTTTAAGAAAGCACCAAATCGATTTCCAAAGGGATTGTACCATTTGACATTCCCACCAGCAGTGTAGAAGTGTTCCAATCTCTCCACAGCCTCTCCAACATTTATTATTTTATGTTTTTTGGATTAATGCCAGCCTTGTTGGAGTGAGATGAAATCTCATTGTAGTTTTGATCTGCATTTCTCTAATGGCTAATGATTGTGAACATTTCCTCATATATCTGTTAGCTACCTGAATGTCTTCTTTAGTGAAGTGTCTATTCATAATTTTTGCCCATTTTTAAATTGAGTTGTTTTTTGTAGTTGAGTTTTTGCAATATCATGTAGATTTTAGAGATCAGGCACTGATCGGAAATGTCATAGCTAAAAACTTTTCCCAGTCTGTAGGTGGTCTTTTTACTCTTTTGGAGAAGTCTTTGGATGAGCATAGGTGTTTGATTTTTAGGAGCTCCCAGTTATTTAGTTTTACTTCTACATTCTTTACAATGTTTTGTATACTCTTTATGCCATGTATTAGGGTTCCTAACGTTGTCGCTATTTTTTTTTCCATGATCTTTATTGTTTTAGATTTTATATTTAGGCCTTTGATCCATTTTGAGTTAGTTTTTTTGCATGGAATGAGGTGTGGGTCTTGTTTCATTTTTTGGCAGATGAATATCCAGTTATGCCAGCACCATTTGTTAGAAAGACTCTCTTTTCCCCTTTTAACTCTTTTGGGCCCTTTGTCAAATATCAACTGCTCATATGTGGATGGATTTATGTCTGGATTCTCAATTCTGTTCCATTGGTCATGTGTCTCTTGTTGTACCAGTACCAGGCTGTTTTGACTACTGTGGCGGTATAATAGTTTCTAAAATCGGGTAGAGTAAGGCCTCCCACTTTGTTCTTCTTTTTCAGTAATGCCTTGTTTATCCAGGGCCTTTTTCCCTTCCATACGAAGTTGGTGATTTGCTTCTCCATCTTATTAAAGCATGTCGTTCAGATTTGGATCAGAATTGCATTAAATATATAGATCGCTTTTGGTAGAATAGACATTTTTATAATGTTAAGTCTTCCTATCCATGAGCAAGGTATGTTCTTCCACTTATGTCGCTTTTGGTTTCTTGCTGAAGTGTACTGTAGTTTTCTTTGTATAAGTCTTTAACATCTCTGGTAAGATTTATTCTTAAGGATTTTTTTTTCTTAGGGTCTACTGTAAATGGCATTGATTTGATGATTTCATCTTTGATGTTCTTTTTGTTGGTGTAGAGGAATCCAACTGATTTTTGTATGTTTATCTTGTATCCCAATACTCTGCTGAACTCTTCTGTTAGTTTTAGAAGTTTTTTGGAGGATTCCTTAAGGTTTTCTGTGTATAAGATCATGTCATCTGCAAATAGAGATACTTTTACATCTTCCTTGCCAATCCGGATGCCCTTTATTTCTTTATCTAGCCTAATTGCTCTGGCTAGGACTTCCAGCACAATATTGAATAAGTGTGGTGATAAAGGGCATCCTTGTCTGGTTCCCGATCTCAGTGGGAATGTTTTCAGGCTCTCTCCATTTAGGGTGATGTTGGCTGTTGGCTTTGTATAAATGCCCTTTGTTATGATGAGGAATTTTCCTTCAGTTCCTATTTTGCTGAGAGTTTTTAATCATGAGTGTTGAACTTTGTCAAATGCCTTTTCTGCATCAATTGATAAAATCATGTGATTCTTGTCTTTTGTTTTATTATGAGGTAGATTACATTCATTGTTTTTCAAATGTTGAACCATCCCTGCATTAAAAAAAAAAAAAATGGTATGAATCCCACTTGGTCGTGGTGAATTATTTTTTTGACATGTTGTTGAATTCTATTGGCAAGAATTTTGTTGAGGATTTTTGCATCTATGTTCATGAGGGATATAGGTCTGAAATTTTCTTTTTTTGTGATGTCTTTACCTGGTTTTGGTATCAGGGATACGGTGGCTTCAGAGAATGAGTTTGGTAGTATTCCATCCTTTTCTATGCTCTGAAATACCTTTAGTAGTAGTTATGCTAACTCTTCTCTGAAAGTTTGATAGAACTCTGCAGTGAAGCAATCCGGACCAGGGCTTTTATTTGTTGGGAGTTTTTTGATTACCTTTTCAATCGCTTCTTTTGTAATGTGTCTATTTAGTCGTTCTACCTCTGTTTGGTTAGTTTAGGAAGGTACTGTGTTTCTAGGAATTCATCCATTTCTTCTAGGTTTTCAAATTTATTTCAGTATAGTTTTTCACAGTAATCTGATATGTTTCTTTTAATTTCAGATGGGTCTGTTGTAATATCGTCCCTCTCATTTCTTATTTGGGTTATTTGCTTCCTCTCCTGTTTTTCTTTTGTCAGTTTGGCCAGTGGTTTATCAATTTTGTTGATTTTAACAAAAAAACAGCTTTTGGTCTTGTTAACTCTTTCAATTGTTTTTCTGTTTTCTATTTCATTTAGTTCAGCTCTAATTTTTATTATTTTTTTCTTCTGGTGCCTGAGGGTTCCTTTTGTTGCTCTCTTTCTATATGTTCAAGTTGTAGGGATAATTCTTTGATTTTGGCCCTTTTTTTCTTTTTGGATGTGTACATTTATTGATACAAATTGGCCTCTGAGCACCGCTTTTGCTGTGTCCCAAAGGTTCTGATAGGAAGTGTTTTCGTTCTCATTGGATTCTCTCAATTTCTTTATTCCACCCTTAATGTCTTCTGTAATCCAGTCTTTTTGGAGCAGGGTATTGTTCAGTTTCCAAGTGTTTGATTTCTTTTCCCTCATTTTTCTGTTGTTGATTTCTACTTTTATGGCCTTGTGGTCAGAGAAGATGCTTTGTAATATTTCAAAATTTTGGATTCTGCTAAGGCTTGCTTTATGACCTAATATATGGTCTATTCTAGAGAATGTTCCATGTACACTAGAAAAGAAAGTATACTTGGTTGCTGTTGGATGGAGCGCTCTGTATATGTCTACAAGCTCAAGTTGGTTGATCATGGCATTTAGATCTTCCGTGTCTTTATTGAGCTTCTTTCTGGATGTCCTGTCCTTCACCAAAAGTGGTGTGTTGAAGTCTCCTACTATTATTGTGGAGCTGTCTATCTCACTTTTCAATGCTGATAGAGTTCGTTTTATGTATCTTGTATCCCTGTCATTGGGTGCATACATACTTAATATGGTCATATCTTCTTGGTGTATTGTCCCTTTAATCATTATATAGTGTCCTTCCTTATCCTTTCTGATGGATTTAAATTTAAAGTCTATTTTGTTAGCAATTAATATTGCCACCCCTGCTCTTTTTGGATTATTTGTTTGATATATTTTTTTCCATCCTTTGAGTTTTAGTTTGTTTGTGTCTCTAAGTCTAAGGTGTGTCTCTTGTAGGCAGCATATAGATGGATCTTGTTTTTTAATCCATTCTGCCACTCTCTGTCTCTTTATGGGTCCATTTAGTCCATTTACGTTCAGGGTAATTATGGATAGGTATGAATTTAGTGCTATCATTCTGATGTCTTTTTTGTGTGTTGACAGTTTCTTTTTCCCACTTGATTTTATGTGCCGAGTAGATTTTCTTTATATATTGTTCTTTCCTTATATTTGTTGTTGTTGATTTTGTTTCTGCTGAGTCTGTATTTTTCCCTTGTATTTTATTTTGATGAGTAGGATAGTTTGTCTCGTTATTATTTACCCCTATTTTTCTAAATTTAAATCTAACTTTTGTTTCTTTGTATCGCCGTATCTTCCTCTCCATATGGAAGGTGTATGATTATATTTCTTAGTCCCTCTTTATTATTTTAATGTTGTCTTCTTTTATATAATAACATTGCTGTTACCTTGTTTTGGGCTTTTTTTTTTTTTTTAATAATCTTGTTTTGTTTTTTTTAGATTTCTGTCTGGGTGGACTTCTGGTTGCTCTGCCTAGTGTTCTAGTCTTGGGTTGATACCTGATATTATTGATTTTCTAACCAAAGAACTCCCTTTAGTATTTCTTGTAGTTTTGGTTTGGTTTTTACAAATTCCTTAAACTTGTGTTTATCTGGAAATGCCTTAAGTTCACTGTCATATTTAAGAGACAGTTTTGCTGGATATATGATTCTTGGCAGGCAATTTTTTCCTTTAATTTTTTAAATACGTCATCCCATTTCCTTCTTGCCTGCAGGGTTTCTGCTGAGTTGTCCAAGTTTATTCTTATTGGCTCTCCTTTGTAGGTGACTTTTCATTTATCCCTCACTGCTCTTATAATTCTCTCTTTATCTTTGGTTTTGGCAAGTTTGATTATAATATGTCTTGGTGACTTTCTTTTAACATCTGTCTTATGAGCACCTTGGATAGATATCTTCTCATCTTTCACAATATCAGGGAATTTTTCTGCCAACAAATCTTCAACAATTTTCTCTGTATTTTCTGTTATCCCTCCCTGTTCTGGTACTCCAATCACTCGTAGGTTATTTCTCTTGATAGAGTCCCACATGATTCTTAAGTTTTCTTCATTTTTTAAAATTCTTTTATCTGATTTTTCTTCAAATATTTTAGTGCCAAGTGATTTATCTTCGAGTTCAGGAATTCTAGCTTCTGCTTCCTCAGTTCTGCTCCTCTGACTTTCTACTGAGTTGTCTAATTCTGTAATTTTATTGTTAATCTTCTGAATTTCTGATTGCTGTCTGTCTATGGATCTTTCCAGCTTATTAAACTTTTAATTATGTTCCTGAATAATCTTTCTAATTTCTTCAGTTGCTTTATCTGTGTGTTCCTTGGCTTGTTCTGTGTATTGTTTCATCCCCTTCCTGATGTCTTAAAGGGTTCCGTATATTAAACTTTTGTATTCTGCATCTCGTAATTCCAGGAATGTACTTTCATCTAGAAGATCTCTGGATTCTCTGTTTTGAGAGCCTGTTGAGGTGATCATGACCTGTTTCTTTATGTGACTTGATATCAACTGTTGTTTCTGAGCCATCTATAAGTTATTGTATTAGTTTAAGCTTGCTTATTGTGTCATAGCTGCTTCCTCTGTTTTGTTTTTGTATACCCCTATGGGTTGCTTGAGTGAGCTAGCTTGATTATTTTTGCCTTTGGAACTCTGGTGTCCTGTCCCCAGCTGGCTAGAGCTGTTATCAGGTATATCAGTCTAGGAGTTCATTCAGTTTTCTTGTATGAATTCAGCTCAGGTTTCCAGGTAGCTGAGATCAAGTGTGTGGTATAGGTTCTGTCCCACAGTCTTAGAGGTGCAGGGGTGATTAGTGTATATATCAGTATCTGCAGCAGGGGGTCACGCTTTGAACAAGGCAGGGGGCTGAGAACCGACCCCCAAGTGTCTCTGAGGAAAACACATCTCTGATCCCTAGAGCATGCTGGTGGGTGGGCTCTGCAGAGGGACCAAGGGCACACAAAGTTTTTGGTTGTAAGGACTGGGAGGTACCAGTTATCTCTGGACCCCTTTTGCAAGTGGCTGGGTGACCTGAGTGGAGCTACCAGTCCTTAGGTCCCTGTTGCGGGTAGACGAGGATCTTGTTTATTAGGCAAAGCAATGTCAAATGTCAAACACCCACCTCTCCACCACACCGCTGAAATGGTTGGAGTTTGCCAACAAGGGCCTATTGTCCTGAACCACGCAGGTTCATGAAGAAGGGAAAGGTGCTCAAGGTCCACGGACAGTTTATGCCTGGACAGGAGCTGCTTCTGTCCTGACCTCTCCCACTTAATGGAGCTAGCAAATTATCTTTTCCCCCCAGTTGCAAATTTTTTCCTTCCCCAAGGCTGGGAGGATGGCTCTAGGTGCTTACCAGGGCCTATCTCAGGCCCAGAGATTCAGCCTCTGAAGCTGGCTTGGGGGTGGGGCGGTGCAGTAAAATATACTCAAGTCCTTAGCTTTTTCCGGGAGTGCTGTTCTCCTCAGGTTCTGGAGGTGTGAGTAGGCTGTGTGGCTGGCTGCTTCTCCCTGAGGAAACTGTGGCTGAATGCTAGTACCAGCCCACTGCTGCCGCTGCCACCACTGCCGCTTCTCCAGGAATGGTGCCTGAGGGCTCCCCGTGATTCAGGTCTGGTAACTCCTCTCCACTTCTGAACGGTCTCTTCCTCCCCTGCCCCTCAGTTCATTGTCTAAGCTTGCCTTTGATGCTCAGGGCTCCCATCTTGTCACAAATATTCTCATTTCCTTGTTTTTTTCAGGTCTTTGTTGTAAAGAGGGCTCGTCAGAAGCATCTGTCTATTCCGCCATCTTGGCTCTGCCTCCTTAGTGAAGTCTTCCGATGAGCCTGTTTAATTTTTAGGAGCTCCCCATTTCTAGTTTATCTTCTGGTATTCATGCATTGTTAATTATGGTTTGTATTGTATATATGCCATGTATTAGGACTCCTAGCATTGTCCCTATTAATTCCATGATCTTTATCATTTTAGATTTTATATTGTGGTCTTTGATCAATTTTGATTTAGCTTTTGTGTATGGTGTATGGCATGGGTCCTGTATCATTTTTTTACAGGCAGGCATTCAGTTTGGCTAGCATCATTTTGTTTAAAGACTGTCTTTTCCCTCATTTAATGGACTTTGATCCTTTATCAAAGATCAGCTTACCATAGGTGGATGGATTTACTTCCAGGTACTCAATTCTGTTCCATTGATCTATGTACCTGTCACTGTATCAGTATCAGGTTGTTTTGACTGCCTTGGCTGTATAGTAGGTTCTCAGATCAGGTAGTGTGAGGCCTCCTATTTTGTTCTTTTTTTTTTTTTTTCCAATAATATTTTGCTTTCCTGGACCTGTTTCCATTTTGTATAAAGTTGATGATTAGTTTTTCCGTCTCATTAAACAATGCTTTTACCATTTGGATAGGAATTGTATTATATATGTAGATGGATTTGGGTAGAATTGACATTTTCACAATTTTGAGCCTTCATATCAATAAGCATGGTATGTTTTTTTGATGTATGCAAGTCTGTTTTGGTTTCTTGCAAAAATGTTTTGTAGTTTTCTTTATATAGGTCTTTATGTCCCTGGTTAGATTTATTCCTAAGAATTTTATCTGTTTAGGGGCTATTATAAATGGTATCATTTTCCTGATTTCCTTTTCAAAGTTCCCTTTGTTGGTGTATAGGAATCTAACTGATTTTTGTATGTTGATCTTATATCCTGCTATTCTGCTGAATCCTTCTATTAGTTCTAGTAGTTTTGTGTGTGTGTGTGTGAAATCTTTGGGGTTCTCTAAAAGGATCATATTATCTACGAATAGGGATGGTTTTACTTTTTTCCTTTCCAACTTGGATGACTTTTCTTTCATTTTCTTGCCTTATTGCCCTAGCTAGGACTTCCAGCACAATGTTAAATATGAGTGGTGATAAAGGGCATCCTTGTCTTGTTCTTTTTCTCAGGACGAATGCCTTCAGTCTCTCTCCATTGAGAATGATGTTGACTGTTGGTTTCGTATAGAGGATATCTATTATGTTGATGAATTTCTCTTCTGTTCTTATTTTATTGGGAGTTTTAATCAGCAATGGATGTTGGACTTTATCAAATGTCTTTTCTGCATCAATTGAGATGATCATGTGATTCTTTTCCTTTGTTCTATTTATGTGATGGATTATGTTGATTGATCTTCTAATGTTGACCCATTCTTGCATACCCTGGTATATATCCCATTTGGTCATGGTGTATTTTTTTTTTTTTAATATGAATCTGAATACTATTGGCTAGAATTTTGTTGAGAATTTTTGTATCTATATTCAGGAGGGATATTAGTTTGCAATTTTCTTTTTTTTTTGGAGGGGGTGGGTCTTTGCCTGACTTTAATATCAGGGTTATGCTGGCTTCATAGAATGAATTCAGGAGTATTCCTTCCTTTCCTGTGCTCTGCAACAGTTTGAGTAGTACTGGTGTGAGCTCCTCTCTGAATGTTTGGTAGAATTTTCCACTGAAGCTGGCCCAGCCAGCGTTTTTTGTTATTGTTCTTGTTGGGAGCTTTTTTTTTTTTTAATTACCTCCTCAGTCTCTTCTCTTGTCATGGACTTATTCATTTCCCATCTCAGTTTGTGTTAGCTTAGGTTGGTAGTGTGTTTCTAGAAGTTTTTCAGTTTCCTCTAGGTTTTCAAATTTGTCGGAGTACAATTTTTCATAGTATTCTTTTATGACCCTTTCTATTCCTGTTAAGTCTTTTGTAATGTCCCTCATCTCATTTCTCATTTGGGTAATTTGCTTTTTCTCCTGTTTTTCATTTGTCAGTTTCATCAATGGTTTGTCAATTTTGATGGTCTTTTCAGAGAACCAACTTTTGGTCTTATTGATTCTTTGTGTTGTTTTTCTGTTCTCTGTTTCATTTATTCTTGCTCTGATCTTTAGTATGTTATTTCTTCTGGTATCTGTGGGCTTCTTTTGCTGTTCTCTTTCTATTTGTTCAAGTTGTACAGCTAATGTTTTGATCTTGGCCCATTCTTCTTTTTTGATGAGTGCATTTATTGCTGTAAATTGACCTCTGATCACTGTCTTTGCTGTGTCTCGAAGGATTTAGTGTGATGTGTTTTCATTCTTGTTTGATTCTAGGAATTTTTTTGTTGTTGTTGTTCCCTCTTTGATTTCCTCTATTAACCAGTTGTTTTTAAGCAAGGAGTTATTCAGTTTCCATGCATTGCCACTCCTGCCCTTTTTTAGGTTACTGTTGTCTTGATACATTTTTTCCATCCTTTGATTTTTAATACATTTATGTCTTTGTGTCTACGGTGTGTCTCTAGTAGACAACATATTGATGGGTCATGTTTTTTGTATCCCTTCTATCACTCCCTATTTACAGATGCATTTAAGCCATTTACATTCAGTGTGATTATTGGTGGGTATGAGTTTATTGTTGTCATGTTGTGCTTTTTTTGTGGTGCTGACATTTTCTTTGTTCCTCTTACATTCCTGTGCTGAGTTCCTTTTGTTTGTGGATTTTCTCTTCTTTTCTTTCGTTATTATAGATTTTATGTTTACTGACTCTCTGTCTTTCCGAGTCTTTTTATTCTGATGAGTAGGTTTGCTAACTTTCTTTGTGGTTACCTTGAAATCTACTTTTAACTTCCTAAGTTTGAACCAGTCTTTTATTAGTTGATATCATCTTGACATCTCCATTTGAAAGTTCTGTACCTACAATGTTTATTTCCCCTTTCTATTGTTTCGATGTTGTCATTATTTATAAGTTGACATCTCTATTTCCCTCTTTTAACTCTTTTACCTTTATTTTATTATTGAGAGTTGTTTAACTAGATTGGCAGCTGCCTGATGCTTTCCTGTATCCTAAACTTTGATTGTGGTCAGATGTTGTTGGATCTCTAACTGAGCGACTCCTTTTAATATTCCTTGAAAGCTTGAGTTGGTTTTTACAAATTCCCTTAATTTCTGTTTATCTGGAAATGTCCTAATTTTGCCATTGTTTTTGAAAGAGAGTTTTGCAGGATATATTATTCTTGGTTGGCAGTTTTTGTTTTGTTTTTTTTTCTTTCTTCCAAGGTTTTGTATATGTCATCCCATTACCTTCTTGTCTGCATAGTTTCTGCTGAGTAATCAGAGCTTAGTCTTATTGTTTCCACTTTTTAGGTGACTTCTTTTTTCTCGAGCTGCTCTCAGGATTCTTTCTTTGTCTTTGTTTTTGGCAAGTGTTTTTATGATATCTCTTGGTGACTCTTTTGGGATCTATCCTATATGAGGCTTGTTGAGCTTCTTGGATGATCAGTTTTTTGTCTTTCATATTTGAGAAGTTTTTTGCCAGCAAATCTTCAACAATCTTCTCTGTGTTTTCCAATTTCTCCACAGCTTCTGAAACTCCAATCATATTCAAGTTTTTGCTCTTGATTGTGTCTCACATAATTCTTAGTTTATCTTCATTCTTTTCTCTGATTTTCCTCAAACAAAATGGTGTCCATGGATTTGTCTGCACTCTTGCTGATTCTGTCTTTCATTGTTTGAAATTTGCTCTTAAAATCTTCTATATTGTAGTCTATTTCTGAACTTTTGTTGTTTACCTTTTGAATTGCCAGTTGCTGTTTTTCTATAATTTCTAATTGTTTATTTATTTTAAGGTTTTGTTATTGGATTATTTTCCTTAATTCTTCTGTTGCTTTGTCTGTGTCTTCCTTGACTTTGGCAATGTTTCATTGTTTTTGTCTGTGTTTTCCATGATTTTGTCTATTTTTTCCTTGGTTTTATCTGTATTTTCCTTGATCTCTTTTCTAATCTCTTGGAAATCCCTAAATATTAGCCTTTTGAATTCCATATCAGATAGTTCCAGTGCCCTTTCTTCTACCAGAAGGTCATCTGATTCTTTATTTTAATCACTTGTTGGAGCCATCTAGTACCACTCTTTTATAAATTTTGATACAGTCTGCTGTCTCCAAAACATAAAGATATTCTTTTCTTTAATTGTTGAATGTATGTTCATTTGTTTTGTCCTACTTTTTTGTTTTGTTTTGATGTATCAGGGAGGGCAGGCCAGGTGTACTTTACTCATTTCTTGTTTCTGGGCACCATAGCTCTTATCACCTTGTCCAGGTGGGTAGAGCAGCAGTAGGATGTGTGATTGTGGTTGATGGCTACACAAATTTATACATGGTATAAAATGACATAAAACTGTATACTTACAACGTAGCAGTGTCAAGTTCCTGTTTTTTAATATTGTATTATAACTATATGAGATGCCTCCCTTAGAAGAAATGAGGTAAAGTGTACACTTTACCTCTCTGTAACTATCTTTCAACCATCAGTGAATCTACAGTTATTTCTTAATAACAATGTTAAAAACAAAATTAGGGTTCATGTAGTAGATGAACAATGCTGAAACAAAGTACAAAATGTAAACATTTGGGAATAAAGGCACATGCTACTATGACTCATGTAACTCTCATAATTAAGAAGTCCTATGATTTTTTTTTAACTATAGAAAAGGTTTCTTTTTGCAAAAGAGTGTTGGCAGATTATTTGTGTGTAGATGTAGAGGTGTTGGGATTTGAATAGTTATCTTTCCATTTGAATCTGACCTTTTCATATGAAACACCATTTCCATAATTTCAAAGTGTCTATATTTTTCTTCCAGGTATTTGATTTTCTAATATATGCTCATTCAACCTCATATGTGAGTAATATTTAATTAAAGATGTCCTGTAACATACACTTGTTGAATTCAAAATTAACACCTCAAGACATATTTAAAGTTATGTGAAATGTGTTATAGTTACTATGTAGAATGAAATTTTGGTGAAAAAAATACAAGGTGATCGAAGAGGACAAATTAGGCTATTATCTGACAAGAAAAAAAAATTTAATTAAAATTTATTGTACCAGAAAGTAGTTTAATTAATATTAACTTATCTACTGTGTTTTTAAGCTCCAAGTAGATCTCTAGTGATGTGGAGAAAATCTTTTAATACATCATTTTTCCAGTTCAGTACATCTTCCATCTGAACTTAAAATTATTAGGTACTTTTGACCAAAATTCCCCTAGAAATTTGAAATATAGATTTCCCAGTAGTTGATTTCCAATCTTTAAACTTTTATTCATTTACTTATTCAGTACATTATTTGTTCCTTCAAACAATGTTTAGTCCTCCTACAAGCACTGGGAATACAGTAGTAAATAAGATTGATTTGGTCCCTGCTCTCAAGGAGCTTACAGTCTGGTGGGGAAAGACCTAGAAATAAAAAGGCAGTTACAACTTATTGCGATAAGAACTGTAAGAGGGAAATACAGGGTACCTCAGAAATGCAGAAGGTCACTTAATATATTTTGCCAGACAGGAAGGAGAGGGGAGAAAATAAATTTTAGAAGGAGTGATACCTGGATTGAATTGAATGTTAAATGAAGTTTTCTATATGGAGAGGGTTGAAGAAAGTGTTTCAAGCTGAGAGAAGAGCATGCATGATGGCATAGAGCCAAAGTTCTGACCATCAATGGCATAATGGAGTATTCTAAAGAGCAAAGCGAGGTATGGTTGATTTTGAGTTCAGAAAGAGCAATATCTGCAGAGCTATTACTAGAGAAGATTAAGCCCACATTATGGATCCCAGTTAGAAGACTACCATAATAATCCAGGTGAAAAAGGCTGATGGCTTGAAATTAGGGTGATAGAAGTAAGAATGAAAAGAAGTTCATGGCTTTGTGAGATGTTTAGGAAAGAATCGACAAGACTTTCTGAATAGTTAAACATGATTGAAGAGGCTTGAAAGGATTCAAGGATGATATACAGATTTCTATATCGCAGCCCACTGGTTGGATGGTCAACTAAGATACTTCTTGGAAGAAGAGGAAGTAACATTAATCATATTTTCAAACAAACGTGTGTTTGTGCGCACATGTGTTATCATGGATTGAATTATGTCCCCCCAAAAAATATGTGTAAACTTGGTTAGCCCACGATTCCCGGTATTCTGTGGTTGTCCTCCATTTTGTGATTGTAATTTTATGTTAAAGAGGGTTAGGGTGGGGTTGTAACACCACCCTTACCCAGGTCATACCCCTGATCCAGAGTAAAGGGAGTTTCCCTGGGGTGTGGCCTTTGCCACCTTTTATCTCTCAAGAGATAAAAGGAAAGAGAACAAGCAGAGAGTGGGGGACCTCTTACCACCAAGAAAGCAACACCAAGAGCAGATCGTGCCCTTTGGACGTGGGGTCCCTGAGCCTGAGAAGCTCCTCGACCAGGGGAAGACTTCCTCCAGAGCCGACAGAGAGAAAAAGCCTTCCTCTGAAGCCGACGCCCTGAATTTGGATTAATAACCTACTCAACTGTGAGAAAATAAATTTCTCTTTGTTAAAGCCATCCACTTGTGGTTTTCTGTTTTGACAGCACTAGATAACTAAGACAGGATTTGGTACTGAGAGAGTGGGGTGCTGCTGTAACAGAACCTAAAATGTGGAAGTGGTTTTGAAACTGTGAATGGATAGAGTTGTGACAGCAGCAGAGGACCACTGCAGCAGAGAACCCTGCAGCAGCAGAGAAGCTGCAACAGCACAGAGCCAGCATCAGCAGAACCAGGAGACAAGCAGAAGAAGGTGTTGGAGCTGACCCACGGAGTAAGAGAGATGAGTGCCTGTGCCCAGGAGGCTTTCTGGCAGGGTGGTGGGAACTTTGCTATTAACCTGGTAGTAAGCATTTGTAAAATAATGAAGTACAACTCAGGACACTGGGAAGGTCTAGAGAAAAGCAGCTTCATTCTTATTGTTATACTCTGCTACCTCTTTCTAAATGCACTCGTCTCCTCAATCAAAATGTCAGTAAGCTTGGTTCTTTCTCTCCAAGTATGTTTAGTGGCTATAGGAGTATGTACAGTCTGCACCTAGACCAGCCCTAATTGATCGGCGGATTAATGCACCAGCAGTGACACTCAAACATTGTGGGACAGAGGTTGGAGGATAAACTAACGAGTTCCTGCATACCTCAGTGGGATAATTCTATATTATGCTCTGCATAGATTTCAGAGGGAACTGACTACACATTGCCACAACAGAAACCGTCTCATTAATATACCCTTTATTGACTTTTCAGTCTTTCTTACCTCATTTTCTCTCGTTCTTGTCACATTTCCTCAGATCATAACTCAAATACACCCAGTCCTAACTTCTTGGCATAGTTAAGTTCCAAATATCAGGTCATTATGCAAAAAACAGCATTATGCAAAAATGGAGGATGACCACATCCATCACACAATGGAGGATGAATACATAATTACATAACCGTCAGATTACATCATTATATAGCTGCCAAACCACTGAGAATCATGGCCCAGCCAAGCTGACACATAATCTTAGCCATCACAGCCAGTGTTACTCTCGCCTTGCACCTTGGCATTTATTAGTGCCAGATGTATGTCATTAATGTGCAAAATAGTTGGATAGTAAATGTTTTACTGTTTTTGTAAATGGGAAATGTCAGATAACAAGGAGTCAATAAGTGAGGAAAGTGAGGAGTAGGTGTAAATTGTTTGCTACTAAATTCTTACATTAAGATCTGTTTTGTTCTCACTGTAACTTTGTCTAGTATTTCTGTCTGATACACATTTTCTGATTTTTCTGTTAACTTTAAAATGTCTTATTATGTTCTTGTACTAAAAAAATAAAAATATATATGTGAGCAGGTTTCAAATTTCGCAATTGCCCTGGTGTTTTATACTATGAAGTACAATATCTTTAACAGACATTACTGTTTTTTAGAGGATATTTGGTATGTGTGTTTGGTTTTGTGATTCCCACGTTCTGTTGTTGTTAGTTGTTAAAAAAAAAAAAAATCAGTTTCGACTCATACCTACTGTATATACAACACAACAAAATAATGCCCAGTCCTGCGCCGTTCTCACAATTGTTGCTGCGTTTGAGCCCATTGTTGCAGCCCATTGTTGTATCAACCCATCTCATTGAGGGTTTTCCTCTTTTTTTCCGACCCTCTACTTTACCAAGAATTCTGTAGGGCCCTTAATTTCCAATACCTGTTTTGTTCATCCCTTTACCTTGAAGTGTCGAAGTTTGCCTATTCCTTCTTAAGAAACCGTACTCTTTCAAGACTGTTACCTCTGGTCCTGAACAATTTAAAGTCCTTTTTTGTTTTGTTTTGTTTATTTTTGGTGGCAATGTGAACAACAAAACATATACCATTCACAATTTCTACATGCACAGTTCAATGACATTGATTATATACTTTACATTGTGTCACCATTATCATTATCTCTATCCATATTGTTTCATCACCATTAATTTAGACTCTCTGCCACTTAAAGTTCTCATATGTTCTTTAGATTAACTGCTGTCAGTTTGAACTCATATAGATAATTTTTTTATAACAGCTTGATGATCAAGGCAAACATTCTTTATTAATTGAGCAAAACTATTGTTTAGTTTAATGATGGTTTCTTCAGATAGCTTCTGCTCAAGATTTAAAGGTTATTTCCAGGCAATACATTTGAGGATTCCCCCAGTCTCAATGGATTTAATAAGTCTGGTTTTCACAAGAATTTGAAGTTCTGTTCCATGATTTTTCTCTTTCTGATCACAATCTATCCATTTGGTCCTTGATTAAAATGTTCAGTAATGGTAGCTGGGCACCATCCATTTTTCTGGTCTCGTAATAATGGAGGAAGTGGTTCACGAAGGCAATAAAACCTGTATCCTATTTCCTTCTCTGATTCCTGAGACTCCTTCATCCTTTGCTATTCCAGGTAAATAGAGATCAATTTTTATAACTTGGGTGGCTGCTTGCAAGCTTTTAAGACCCCAGGCACTACTCACCAAACTAGGAAGTAGAACTGAAACTCTAAAAACAAATTTAGGCCAATCGACTGGGATAATCTACGAAGCTATGACCCCAAACCTTTCAACCAGGAAAATTAATCCCATGAAGTGTTTAGTTTTACCCAAGTAGTATCAACAGTGCAATCATTTAAAGCACCCCCAACTCAGTGTTCTGATGCCGCAGGTCTTGGACCTGTAATTATTTCCTCATTCAGGTGGAAATTTATCTTTTAGGAGCTGGTTTCAACTGTGTTCCACCATCCGTGGTCCCTCACTCAATGGGAGATATTGGAGCAAGCTTGTTATGCTTGAATATTTTCTTACTTGTGTGTAAATTGGCAGGTAGTAGCACTCTGCATGTCTTATTTTTTTTAGCACTCTGCATGTCTTAATTATGTGGTACACATAGATTTATGTTTTTTAGTTTGCTCGTTTCTTTGTTCTCTTTGTGGATCTACATGGTTATTGGATAACAGATTTTAATTTAAGTAGCTTCCATCAGCCTATGAACCTTAAAGCCCTTTTTCAGGAATTTTGAAATTTAGCTTGAGGAACCCAAAAATCTGCTCCTGGTCAACCTGGGGTTTCGAAAATGAGACAACATCTCTGGGGAGAATAGAATTGGCTATCTCTTAGGACCAAAGATGAAGGCAGTAGTAAGAAATGAATTTTTACAATTTTTCTTGATGTCTCCTTATATATTTATGGGGATGTGACAAAAAAGAACATGGTAGGAGAGGACTGGGAAAGGTACAATCTTTATGAACATTTCTCCATAATAAACATTGTCATTTGATGGAAGCTTTTACTAGCTGTGTGCTGGGCAAGTTATTTAACTTTCTAAGTTTTAGTTACATCACCGATTATTTAACAATAAAGGAGATGATCAGGGACTCTACAGATGAAAAAGACTTAGAACAGCCCTTGATGCATGTTAAGAGTTCAAAATATAACATAGTCATTATTAATGCATAATATGAAAATCAGAATTAAATTATTAAATAATATTTGAGTAAGAATTTGACTAGGTTGTTCCCTGTTGAATTGGCATCTCAGGTTTCTACCACTTATGTTTAACTGTGATTTTTCCAGCACCATCTACCCGTGCTCTAGAAAAACAGTCAGCTGGCTGTTTGTTGAAGGGAATGTGCTTGAAGATCCTCTGTCATCATTTATCAAGAGAAGCAATATAATTTGTGGACTCTGATAGCACATATGGAAAAAAAAATGATACTTTACTGTTACATGGAGTGGGAAATGATTAAAACTGTGTGTGTCCTGGTTTTTAAGTTTCAATATGTTGAGTCCAAAAGAAAAAACAAACCAAACCTGTTGCCCTCGAGTGGATTCCGACTCATAGCACTGTGAAAATGACTAGCTTGAGAGGTTTGCCAAGTTAAACCCAGCTAGGCCAAATATTGCTAGAGCTCCTCCTAATGGAGGTAACTGATGAAGGCAGACACTTTTGCTAACATATTCTCCGAATGTGTCAGCAAGTAGTAAAAATTTACCAGTCTTCCTATTTGCTTTTAGTCCAATGTTTCAGAGAGAGGCAAATGTTTCTTTTGTAACATAGAGAAAACAGTTTCAATTATAAAGATAAGAAAACCTGTCCAGTTATTTTTCTGGGCGTGGAAGCGCAATTGCTTTGGAAAGAAAGAGCTGGCATAACTGAATGCCATCTTAAGATAATCAAGGATATGTTTTCTACTAAGTCATCCTATGGCAATTGATGTGTAAAATACTCTTTTGCAAGGAAGAGAGAAAGCTGTACTCAGAAAGCATTCAAATTCTATATCCACCATGAAAGACTGACCAGTCAAATTTGATGAGAAGCTCATAATGGAACCGCCTGGCTTCCCGTCCTGCTGCAAGTTTAACACAGGATGACTGTATCCACTTGTTGCCTCTGTAAGAATGGCAAGCACAGTCTTAATTTACAATGATGAACTGTACTTTCCAGACCAATATTCAGGATATTATTTACAATAGAAGAAAGGGCATATCTCATTTCCAACTTTGCAAAGCAGGTAATTCAGCCCTCTGTAATCCATTAGGTACTTTTGTTTTTCTTTTTTTGAAAAGAAAAGACAGTGATCTTGACATAGTTTCAAAATAAGTTACTTGGAAGAAATCAAAAGAGGGGTAATTACAACCTAGTAAAATATCCTCAAATAATTGCTCCTTCTAGATGAGGGCAAAAGGTCTTCAAAAACAAGACAAGACAAAACAAAACAAAACAGGTGGCAATCATTTACGTTATATATGATGGAAAAGATTATTTTACCCCAAATATCGGACTAATTTCTTTTTTTATTTATGTAAAGGGCAAAAAAATTGGCCTTGACGCAGAAAGGAAAAGGAATGCTGTAATTGAAGAGCAATGCTTTTATCTAGGAGACTCTAGTGAGCAGTGAGCAATACTAACACATACATTTAGCTAAACCTTTTCACCTTGGACACCCTGGTAGCGGAGTGGTTAGGTGCTACAGCTGCTAACCAAAGGGTCGGCAGTTCAAATCCACCAGGTGCTCCTTGGAAACTCTAATGGGCAGTTCTACTCTGTCCTACAGGGTCACTATGAGTCGGAATCAACTTGATGGCACTGGGTTTGGTTTGTTTTTTTTTTTGGTCACCTTGGACAGGGGTTATCTGATTGGTTCTAATTGAGAATAGGCTTTCTTCTTAAGGAGAAAACACCTACCCGTACATAAGTGTAGACATTCAAACCATTTTCTCCTTAACTAAGAGTGATATGAATAATGAATAATAATTCCTGATTCTGGATCTAAGGAAGGTGAAAGTCCTGAAACCAAGTTTTAAATGTCTACACGTTCATTTGGAAGTGACATTTTCTCCATGAACACAATGATAATGGTTGAATTATAATATGCCACCTCTTTCCTTTTTAGTGGGGGTCAAATATGAATTAGAAATTGCCTGATAACAGCCAGTAAATGCTTTGATATTACCAATGAAATATAAATTAATGTTAAATATTAGGTTAAGTGATGATTTGAGTTCTGGGTTTATTAAATAATAGAAATATAAAAGTTTTTTGGGATGGGGACCTTTTGTTATATTATCCTTTATATTGTTGATGTCTAACATGTACCTGACAAATAATAAATGCTCTGTAAATATTTATTGATCAGATAAATAGGTGAGTAGACGGAGGCAGCTTAGACTTGAGTTCTGTTTCTATTCTCTTGATTTTGGGAAATGAGACTAGTGATGAAGGCTATCATCATATTCTTCCCTGATTATTAAAAAAATATATATTCCCATTTTATTGCACTTTCTTAAGCCTTTTTTTAAAAATGTCTTCACAGCAGACATAGAGAATACATCTTTTGCTATTGTATATGATATTCAAATCCACTGTCAGGCACTTGGTAAGCCAACATTGCCAATATTTTATAAAATTTAATCACATTTTAAATATACTTGGCCAGGTACTTCCAAGAGTTTTAAATTATATTTAATATAGTAGAGTCAAGTAAATCTCTTTGTCGTCTCATTTTAGTGACCTTGCTGAATGCTTTCTCTGACTTCTCTTATGTTTAAAAGGAAAATCCGGGCCCTGCTCACTTTCTGAGTTAAACTATAGTGGAAAAACTACAGTGGCAACAAATCCACAGATCTTTGGAGTAATAGTATGATAGGGCTTTTCTTCAGCAAACTAAAAAAGATACTTCACACACAGTAAACACTGAAGACATATTTTTCATGGATAACAAATGGTGACAAAGACAAAATAAGTTTATAAGGTTATCGGTTGGTTTAGAGAACAAATTATACCTGTTACAACTTTGATGTAAAATTTAGCCAAGTTTAAGCTTTCATTTTAATTCTAAGTAATCGACTTTATTTTTCCACACCAACTTTTTTTTTTTAAGTTTATTGTGTTTTAAGTGAATGGTTACAGCACAAATTAGTTTCTTATTCAAAATTTTATAGACAAATTGTTTTGTGACATTGCTTGCAATTCCTGCAATGTGACAGCAGTCTCCCCATTTCCACCCTGGGTTCCCCATGTCCATTTGTCTACTTTTCCTGTCCTTTCCTGAATTCTCATCTTGCTTTTGGGCAGGAGTGGCCTATTTGATCTTGCGTTCTTGATTGAACTAAGAAGCACATCCCTCATGTATGCTGTTTGTTTTTTAGGTTTGTCTAATCTTTGTCTGAAAATTGGGCTGAGGGAGTGGCTTAAGTTATAAGTTATCAGGGTATTGGGGGACTATAGTCTCGGGGGTTTCTCCAGTCTCTGTCAGACCGGTAAGTCAGTTTTTTTTTGTGGGTGTGGGAATTTGAATTTTGTTTTACATTTTTCTCTGGCTATGTCTGGGACTCTATTTTGATCCCTGTCAAAGTGGTCAGTGATGGTAGCTGAGCACCATCTTGTTCTTCTGGGCTCAGGCGGGTGGAGGCTGTGGTTCATGTGGTCCTTTAGTCCTTTGGGCTAAAATTCTCCTTACACCTTTGGTTTTCTTCTTTCCCTTTTGCTCCAAATGTGATGGGGCCAATAGATGTATTTTAGATGGCTGCTCACAAGCTTTTAAGACCCCAGATGCTACTCACCAAAGTAGGATGTAGAACATTTTCTTTAGGAACTATGTTATACTAATTGACCTAGATTTCCCCCCAGACCATGGTCCCCAAACCTCAGCCCAGCAAATCAGTCCCTCAAGGTATTTGAGTGTGTCTAGGAAGCTTCTATGGCTTTACCTTGGTCAAGTTGTGCTGATTTCCAAAGTATTGTGTATCATCTTTCCCTTTGGCAAAGTTGACACTTGTCTACTATGTAGTTAGTGATTTCCCGTCCCCATCCTTCCTCTCCCTCATAATCATCAAAGCTTGTTTTTTTCCTGGGTGTAAACTTTTTCTTTTCTTTTTTTAAAAATATAATTGTGGTCTCATACAATATATGTCTTTTTGTGATCGATTTTTTCAATCAACATAAGACCTCCAGATTCATCCGTGTTGTAAGATATTTCATGGATTTGCCATCATTCTTTATGGTTGCATAGTATTCTATTGTGTGTGTAGTACCATGATTTGTTTATACATTCATCTGTTGGTGGGCACTTAGATTGTTTTCATCCTTTGGCTGTTGTGAATAATGCTGAGATGAACATGAGTGTGCATATCCCCATCAACTTCTGTTGAATTAAATTCTTTAAGGAGCCTTCAAATAAAGAAAAAAAAAAGCATCAAAAAATTGCAAATATTTTATTGCTGAAATTAGCATATGGTTCATTCATGTGCTATTCTTTCTAACTAGAGATAGTAGCTACTTCTTGAAATGAAAGACACTTCTCTAAAAGGCTCAGGAATAGAGACAGCAAATCTCTTTAATCTTTCTCCTTAGCTAAAACTAATGTTTGAATGACATAAATCCAAATTGCTGATAATAACAACCATAAGACATATTTTGAACTTCACATAGCATTTCAATTGTTCTCTAGAGAGCCACATGACCAGTTTGCTCATTTCATCTGGTCAGGTAGAGTATTATCAAATAGAAAATGCATTCTCAATTGAATATGCATCTGTGAAATTCTATTTAAAAATGATGCATGGTTTTAAAGCCTACCATTACCCAGGAAGCAGTGCAAAACAATAATCCTAATTGAGCATTCCCAATTATGCTAGTCACTTTTCTAAGCACTTTAGAAATATTAATTCATTTATTACTACTAACAAAAACATTATATAGCCAGTTCTGTCACTATTCATTTTTTTTTAAAACAGAGAAAGAAACTGATGCATACAAAGGCTAAAAAAAAAAAATTTTCCAAGGTCACATAAGTAATAAGTAATAGAGCTGAGATATGAACACTGGTATTTGGCTGCAGAGTGTTCGTAGTCACTGTCATATAGATATAGAACACAGAAGTTGAGGTCTGGTATGCTTAAGTCCTGGTCCTAATAATCATGGTCTGGGCTTTTGACTCAGTTTCCTCATAAGTAAAATGGATATACTAATTCATTTCCTATGGCATAAGGTAGTTTTCTTGATCAAGAGTGGATTTGAACTCAAGTCCTGCTATTTACTTGCCTATAAATCTTGAACTAGTTATGTATCACCTTTGTGCATTGGTTTCCCCATCAGTACTATGGAGATAACAAACATAACTCATAGTTTGTTTTATATATATGTGTTGTTAGGTGCCGTAGAGTTGATTTTGACTCATAGCAACCCCACATGATAGAGTAGAACTGCCACATAGGATTTTCTTTACTGGAGCAGATCGCCAGGTCTTTCTCTCATTGAGCAGCTGGGTGGGTTCAAGTTGCCAACCTTCTGGTTAGCAGCCAGGTGCTTAATGGTTACATCATCAGAGTTCTCTGTCTCTCTGTATCTCTCTTTCTCTCTCTCTCTCTCTATATATATAGTACTTAAAAGAGTGATGACAAATGTGCTTTGCAGGTGTTGGCTAAATATAATAAAAACTGAAAGGATGAAAATAATTTAAATGAATAATGACTGTCAAGTGTCAGGTAGAAACTGAAGAGAAAATAGGTATTGTTATCTTCAGTACTCAACTATTATCTCTGTTCTCATACCTCATCACCCCTATGCTTGGATTCTATACTTAGCGCTAAACTACTTTTTGTTACAGCAAAATTCCAGGCTCTTTCTCAAGGCTTGGTGTCCTTAATTGTTCTCAATATCTGGACAACTTTTCTTCTCTCCATCTTTTCCTTCCTTTCTTCCTGCTCCCTATTATTATCATCATAATCATATCTATTATCTTTATCATCATTAAGTAGCTTTTAACTTTGTCCTCACTTTCCCTCAGAAGCCTTTTTTTAATCCTTCAAGATGAAGGTACTAGAACTCTATGTTCCCAGAGCACCCTATATTGACTCTGACATAGCACTTACTGCCAGTCTCTGTTTCAATTAATTTCCCATGTGCATATCTGCCACTTCTCCTCAGCTAAGCATTTCTTGTCAAATAATGCATCCTTTTACCACCTATCACAATACCTGACACATGATATTTTTTCAGTATGTGTTTGAGTAAATGGAATCTTTCTTTTTCAGTTGACTAACAACAAAGTCTAAATTGGTGTTGCCCAAAAGATGTTTTATAAAAAATATTTTCTCAGATCATTGATAAAAATAAAGAAGAAAAGGTGGTAAGTTTTCACAGAAGTAAATTTATTTATTTATATTTTATATTCTGAGATTATGTCCTTCCTAATTTTCTTTCATAGAAATGAAAGCAATAATAAATGAGTTGATTTATATTTATTCTCTTAGAAAAATATAAAAAAGCTACCAATTTATTATTCTTAGGATCTTGATTTTTACAAAACAAATTTAACTAGTCCATGATATCACAAATGCTGATCTAAAGAAAGTTAGGCACAGAAATACGGGCATAAGTGAGTAATGCAGAAAAACAAGACGGTGAACAGCTGTGAAAAAATATGTGGTATTACTACTTTTTTCATAGTTTTGCTTAGAATTGGTGCAAATTCTATTGTGACAACTATAAATGTTTTTTATAGCAATCAAATTTTGTAATATATTTGTTGCACCTGTCCTGCAACATAGGTTTCACAGGCTGTAAGTCATTTTGCATTTTTGTAAGGCAGCTGATAGAGTTCAAAGAGATGCTATTGGACTAAATATAGAAACAATTTATAGCTAGTAATAGAGATCTGTGAGATCATAGCGTACCAAGTGATGGATATATGTCAATGTCATCTTGGAATCTATTGCATTTCCCTAGACTCTGGCCCATTCAACAACTATATTAGTGACTAGCATGAGGTTTGTTTAATTTTGAGGTGACAGGCCTTGTGAAGAAACAAAAATGATGGATTTCAGTATCAGATTCAAAAAAATACTTGTGGGCATGAAGCAATTGTACCTTTTAAGAAGAAGAGAAAAGGTAATACAAATGATTATGCTTGCTTCCCAAGAGGAAACTCAAAAGAACAAGAAGAAGCAGATTACCCTTTACAAAACAAATGCTAACCCCCCTACACACAGGTAGCAAAGATATAGGGATTTTAATTCAATATAAGCTAACAATTGAAAGTGTTTGTCTTGAAAGTAGTTATGATTTCCTTCTGTATTAATGAAGGAAATAATAAGATTGACACAAAGGAGAAAGTAACTCTTTGCTTTTAAGTAGTGGACATCATATTCCAAAATGGCCTTTGAGGAAAGCAATGCATCTGGAGGTAAGCTACCAACTGTTGAAGTGAATTACCCTCCAAGAGAGAAGATTCAGGAAGTATTTCGTCTGCATTTTCAAGTATTTATTTAGCTTTTTTTTTAATTCTGAAGAGTATGAGTGTGTTTGTGTTTTAGCTCCGGGGAGTGTTTTGTCCAGAGATTCTAAAAAGATATCCTTGAAGAAAACATGTTTTTCATTTCTTTGTAAAAATATCTCAGATTATGCAGATTATAAGTGATTGTAGAGAGTCTATTACAAAAAGAGGGAAGTAACAATGCAATCATTTCTCCTGCAGTTGAAGGTCAGGGGGAAAATAATTGTTTTATTTTCTCCCAAGAGACTGTTGAGAAATTCAATTACTGTTCAGACTTGTTTAAATATAGCCAGTATTGTGAGCTGTGAGATATATGTCCATTGTAATAAACTTGCATTTGTTTTTTGTAGATAAATAATGTTATAAGGTGTGAGCCATATTTAGAGGACAATAAATCAGACTTGAATACATTTTATACATTACTGACTTTAAAAATGCATTTCATTCATGGTAACTAAAAAGAGGAAATAACAGAGATCCCAGAATATAGCTTATGAAACATGCTTGCATTTGGTTAGTGTTGACCACGAATAAATCAGGGGAGTGAAAGTGGGGGAAAATAGACTCTAAAAATTCTTGGCACTCTAGATGTCTTCTCTACTCTAAAAGTTGGTCTCCTATCATGTTCTCACTCTTGATAATAGGTCCATGGAATGTAATAGGTGTGCTGGTAACTCTGGAGTTACTGTAGAAGAGGAATACTCTTTAAATAAATGGTATTTCTTTCTCTCTCTTTACTACTTTTATTTTATTATGTATGTCACACTTCATTGGTCCAGCCTGCAGATAATGTGTCACCATGATAAATGCTACCCACTTCTATCAGACACTGTAGCCTAATGAAATGAGGACTCCATTACAAACTGTAGCTCATTTCTGATTTTAACACAGATTGGCTGGATGACCTCGGGTAAATTGGGTCATGTCAGCGTATTGGAGTTTCTTGGCTGCATCCTTGACTGCCTTATGCAAAACGAATGCACTGCGTATGGTAGCCTTTCAATATGAATAATCAAAGTTATCAGTAAGATAGCTACAATATTGCACTATTTTATAATTATCATTGCTAATTTCCTAATTTCATCTCAAGAACTAGTTCTTTATCAAAGTCATAGGAATATTTCCTGTTCTATCTGCATTTTATATGTTGTTTATTGATTCTGGTAGAAGTTATTTGGGAAAGTCAGCTTAGAACATGGTTCTGGGCATGTTTATACCTGTAACTTTTGCTTATAACCTATTAAAACTACCCAAAGGACTCAAGCACAAATATGCCTTTAATTAGATATTTATTTTTTCTCTAAAAATAATAGTTTATTTGCTTTTGTTTAGGTAAAAAAAAAAGGATATGAAAAACTATAACATGAAAAGTAAGTGTCTATCTCACTGCATTGCTACCAGTTTCTTTTCCTAGAAGCAATTATGTTTACCTTTTATTAATATCCAATGATTCTACAAGTTTGTTTCTTTTTTTCAATGATATTTAACTATAGTTGTTATCCATCCATTGCCATCTAGTTGATTTGGACTCATAGAGGCCTTATAGGGCAGAGTAGAACTGCCCCACGGGGTTTCCAAGGCTGTAGTATTTAGGGAAGCAGACTGCCATATCTTTCTCCCTCAGAGCAGATGACGAGTGCAGCTGAGTGCTTAACTACTGTGCAGCCAGGGCCCCTTTTCTTCTTGTTATGCAGCTTGTTTATTTCAGGTGGCAATACACATTTGAGTTTTTTTACATAAAGATCATTAAGAATGACATTATTCTCTTAATGACTACATAGTATTTCATTATAATAATGTATGATAATGTATCATAATTTATTAACCTAGTCCCCTTTTGGTGGATATCCACGTGTTTTCAATATTTGTGATTACAAACTATGCTGCAAAGAATGTCTATTTGCCTGTCTGTCTATCTAGATAGCTAGCTATCTGTCTAACTTTAGAATGAATTCCTAGATGTAGAATCGCTAGGGCAGTATGTGCATGTTAAATTTTGAAAGATATTGTAACTTGTTTTCCACAGAATTCTATAAAGTAACTTCCCTCAGCAATGTTTAAAAATGCCTGTTACTCTCACTCTCACCAACAGATATTGAAGATGCTAGTTCAAGATATATAATTTAAGAAGCCTGATTAATATGCCAATTTTATTGTAAAACACACATTTATTTGAATAATAAATAATTGTCAATAAGATACTAAAATAGTATAATTTTATTTATCTATTTAATGTATACTTTTTGGTATGCCTGGTTTTTGTTTGTTTGTTTGTTTCAATCTTGTTTTAACATCCAGGGTCAAGGCCGCCAATGGTATTTCTGATATCTGCTCTTGACATATTTTAGAAACACTGAGTTAAATTATCTTTATTCCATGTGTGCAAAATAGTAATAAAGAGCTCTGAATCAAGAGTTTGACAATTATAATTCAAATCCACCCTCAGCCTTGGACCTCATATGTAAATTTTGCCAATTATTTTAGCCCTCAGAATTTCTACCTTATCATCTATAAAATTGGTATGCGGAAAATTAAATGGGATAACAAACATAAAGCGATCACAATATTTTCTATTAAATCCTTACTGTTACTGATCCATTTCACAGACGAGGAAATGGAGGTGTAGAGAAATAAACTCTAATTCATTAAAAGTAAGACAAGAAGTCTAAAGATGACAGGTAAATTCAGTTACAATTTTTTTGAAGGAAAAATATCTAAAACTAAATTGAGAAATAATTTTAAAATTAGATTTTATTTCTTCCAATCCCCCCCCCAAAAAAAAGGTTCTTTCTGCCGCTTTTTTATTTTCTTGTACTCATTTATTTGTATAACAGGAACTTAAATTCAGGTCTATCTGACTCCTGATCCCACGCTCTTGGTCCTTTTACTATCTAGTATAATTTTTTTTTTTTTTTTATAGTATAAAAAAAAAAAAAAAAAAAATAGTATAGAACCTGGAAAATGACCATAAAAATGGATGTAGCACTGTAGGCACTCACTGGTCTATACCAAGAAATTTGAAAGATAGCTACCTGGCCAACTGACTGAAAGAGATCCATATTTGTGCCCATTCTAAAGAGAGGTGATCCAACAGAATGGGGAAATTATCGAACAATATTATTAATATCACAGGCATGTAAAATTTTGCTGAAGACCACACAAAGGTGTTTACAGCATACATCAACAGGGAACTGCCAGAAATTCAAACCAGATTCAGAAGAGGACATCGAATGAGGAAAATCATTGCAGATGTCAGATAGATCTTGGCTGAAAGCAGAGAATACCAGAAATATGTTTATCTGTTTTTTGTTTTTATTGACTATGCATAGGCATTTGACTGTGTGGATCATAAAAAATTATGGATAACTTGCAAAGAATAGGAATTCCAGAACACTTAATTGTATTCATGAAGAACCTGTACGTAGACCAAGAGGCAGTCGTTCAAACAGAACAAGGGGATACTGTGTGGTTTAAAGTCAGGAAAGGTGTTTGTCATGGTTGTATCCTTTCACCATCCTTATTCAATCTGTATGCTGACAAATAATCTGAAAACTTGGACTATATAAAGAAGAACATGGCATCAAGATTGGAGGAAAACTCATTAACAACCTGTCATAAACAGATGACATAACCTTGCTTGCTGAAAGTGAAGAGGACTTGAAACACTTTCTAATGAAGATCTAAGATTACAGACTTCAGTATGAATTACACCTCAACATAAAGAAAAAAAAATCCTCACAACTGGACAAATAAGCAACATGATGATAAACAGAGAAAACATTGAAGTTGTCAAGAATTTCATTTTACTTGGATCCACAATCAATGCCCATGGAAGCAGCAGCCAAGAAATCAAATTGACATATTGCATTGGGCAAATCTGCTGCAAAAGACCTCTTTAAAGTGTTAAAAAGCAAAGATACCACTTTGAGGACTAAGGCGCACCTGGTCCAAGCCATAATATTTTCAATTGCCTCATATGCATGTGAAAGCTGGACAATAAATATTGAAGACCAAAGAAGTGATATCTTTGAATTATGGTGTTGGCAAGAATATTGAATAAACCATGGACTTCCAGAAGAACAAACAAATCTGTCTTGGAAGAAAGATAGCCAGAATGCTCCTTAGAAGCAAGGATGGCCAGACTTCAGCTCACATACTTTGGACATGTTATCAAGAGGGACCAGTCCCTGGAGAAGGACATCATGCTTGGTAAAGTAGAGGGTCAGTGCAAGAGAGGAAGGCCTGAGTGAGATGGTTGACACAATGGCTGCAGTGATGGGCTCAAGTACAGCAAAGATTGTGAAGATGGTGCAGGCCTGGGCAGTGTTTTTTCCTGTTGTACATAGGGCGGCTATGAGTCAGAACCAACTAGACAGCACATAACAACAAACAGCAACAAAGCCTATGAATTAGATTTAGATTTAGTTGCAAGGCTGTTATGTACAATAGAATACTTTCAGTGAAGTAAGTGTACATCAGATTAGAGATGACACAAAAAAGGCACCAAGAACAATGCATGATAAAGGGCAGTCAATAAATGGTAGTGATCATTAGCACTAGATATAATACTGGTATGTAACTCAGTGGTACAATTTGTAAAAGGCTGGTGATATTGATTATGCTGATATATAGAAATCCTGTAGATATCTATAAAAAATGTGTTATGAAATGACAGACATATGAGCCTGTATATTGGATATTTATTGATATTGCCATCATCACTCATTCTCCCTTCTGCTGGCAGTATGTGGTTTATATGGGTCTAATGCCCCACCACCAAATGATTCTGGCAGGACAATCAGAGTATAACATCCTCTGTCCAGAGTTACTGGTTTCAAAACAAACATGTGCTTCAAATATAGCTAATTTTGGTCTAAATTTGTTCTTTGCAAATGTTTTTCAGATGGAAGGCAATCTTTTTTACTACAGCCTTAAACCTGGCAATGTAGACAAATGCCCCCAGGCAACCATCTCATTTCCACGGGGAATCTAAGGATGAAGCCATCTTGTCTGCACCTGATACTGTATGTGAAAAATAAATTCTCCTGCTTTGTTTTGCTTAAGCTTACCTTTATCCTCTGCTTTCCCAAATTTAACATTTTTTTCGATATCTAACACAGATTTTAATAACTATTTTCACTCATACCTTGTACCACACAATTTTGATGCTCCTAGTCTACTTTGGATTGTTGCAACTTAATCTTTCTTGTGTTCTTATCTCTCCATTACCCCCAACACTCCCATTACACCCATGTGCACATATGTGCATGGGCATGCACGTGCGTGCACACACGCATACACACTCTGCATGATTAAAAACTCAGCCAGCACAGGGGAGGCGTGTGAATTCATCTCATTCTCTACAATGCTGACAATCATAGCTCTTAACTCACAAGCCACTTAGAAAATATGTGTTGATTCACATATATTTTTTTCTCAAAATTTTCTTAAAATACAAAATACGGTAAATAATAAGAATTTGATGTCATTGTAACCTTTGACATACTAAGGCTCTACATATTTTTATAAGGAAGAATTATCTAATATTAAGCTAACTTGATTTGAATAAATAAGAGATTGCCTGTCTTTAGATATTATGCCTAATGTCATGCCCCTGTAGAGAGAGAATTCCTGGGAAAATGCATATTTTCAGATATCACATATTATTAGGAAATACTCTTGGAAAAGTATATGGAAGAGTTAGGAAATTTAAGGGGCAGAAAACTCTGGAATAATGCTACAGTTGAAAATACCAAAGCAATTACATTACTTTCATAACTGTACTGAACACTTTGAAGCATTAAGTGATTTTTATAGACTGAGACTCCTGGAATAAATAAACCTGAAAAATAAAGAGGTTAAGGATGCTACGTAAACATTTGTGTGAGTCAATATATGTGTTGTAATTTCATTAAAATCACGTTAAGAATATAAATATTGTTAATATTAAGATGTTTAGGCCTAAGTACATGAGGCCTACTAAATTTCATAAAGGTGTTTGCTGAGAAAAAGTTTCCTGTCATGTTTATTCTCCCACTTATTTGACCTTCTACCAAATAAGAGACAAGAAGTAAACAGTAGCTCTGGTTACAGCTGTGCCTTTATATTGAAGACATATTTGATAAAATTTGAGCATATTGTTTCAAATCATTGATGTCTTCTATAAGCATCCAATTTTAGCAGTAGCATTTGAAAATAACCCTGAAAAATAAGCATGAGTTTTAAATGATACTCAGTTACTTTTCTCTTTGAAAAATCCTAAAGACCAACCAACTGGAAGTTAAACAATTCCTTCTCCATCAAATTTCCGTGAAACATACATATTCTTTCTCAAAAATTGATGCTAAAACATATTTTTAACATTATATGTTTCCATGGGAAGTCCAATTACTGCATAAAATAGTATTTTGTTGCATTGATTTAACGCTATTTGCATTCTGCCACCACTTTTCACTTGATTTCAGACATAGTTTATTTTATAGTATGTAATAATAATTCCTTAATTTAATAATTTAATAATAATTCCTTAATTTTTTATTTTTAATAATAATTCCTTAATAGTTTACATATTCTGCATTTGGAACTTGGAAATCTTTACAATATTTAAAACTTTTAAATGTTCCTAATCTGGCTTAAAAATGTGGATGATGCTTTGTGATTAAGCTAATTCTTTAGTGTGAGTCTGAGTAAACATACCCATGGTTAAGTGTAATTAGATTTAGTTACCATGCAGAACATGTAAAAACAAGCACATTAAACAAACAGAAAAGAACCTGGCACTTAAAATATAGGATGGTTATGCTTTAAACAAGCCTTGCTAGGGTGTCACCCGTTCTCCATACGTACATTAAGGTCATAGCACTAAAGTATATAAATAATTTTTCATCAATTCTTTTGCAGTGTGATAAGGACAGTGCTAATATCGGGGGTTATATTTGATTCTATTATCATCACTTTCTTTTAAAATACTTTTTTCTGTACTGCTTTAAATGGAAAATTTGAAAAGGGTACAAGGTATATTTTAAATGTTATTGTAACATTATACAAATAGTTCATACCTGTGCAGCAATTTTATGTTACTTTTATAAAATGTGACTTTTGAATTGTTCTGTATTTATTCCTAACACCTCTGCTGTTTGACTCTTGGGTCCTTGGTTGAAAACCACTTCAAAGGGAGGGTGTCTTAGCCTGAGTTTTCTAGAGGCGCAAAACCAGTGAGATGAATTCAGAGAGAGAGATTCACATCAAGGAAATGGATGACATAATTGTGGAGGCTGGGAAGTACCAAATCCATAGGTCAGACACCAGGCTAAGACCACCGCTGGCTCATGGGACTGTGGGCACTGAGTAACTGAACCCAATATCTGCAGTCAAGTGGTTGACCAAAGACTTCTACAGATTTTTGTCCCAGAAACTGGAGGTTAGGTGACGAGAAGAGTGCATGGTGGAGAGAGAGTGAGCTTTGCCAGAATATCTCTTTTTATTCTGGAGGGAAGCCACACCTTGAGGAAACTCCCCTTTCAACTGATTGGCTGAGCACATCAGGTCACATTATGGAAAGTGATTACATTATATTATGTTAAGGAAGAGCAACCAGTCTGCCAAACCACTGAGAATCATAGCCTAGCCAAGCTGACACATAACATCATAACATCAACTATCACAAGGGGTATTGAGGGGACTCAGGAAATAATTTTAATTTTATTAAAGATAATGACTATAATAACAATAATGCAACCTTTATCGTACATGTACCATGTGCCTAGCACCGTGCTAGAGGGCTTCATGAATTACCTTCTTGGTTCGTACAACAACACAAAGTGTTTGGTAATATTGTTCTCAGAATTTTGCATTGATAGATCTTTGTGTTATGAGGATTATGTAAACTTAAAAAGGTCCTACCACTAGTAAATGGCTGAGCCTGGCTTGAGCTCAGATATGTCTGAATTCTTAAATGGTTATAAATGGAAGAGATGTATCAGGAGAATTACAGAGCTTTGGTTTATAATAGTTATGAGAATGTGATCAGCGGAGCATGAACACATATATGTGGAGGTTCAACTCCATTGGCCATGGTTTCTTTCAGAATTAAGAATTTTTTTTTCAAGATCCAAAATATAACAGCAATTTAAATAAAAATTCCTCAACTGGGATTAGTAAGATTAGAGGCAAAATATGTTAGTTTTGCTATGTTATTTAAAGATTTTATCTTTTTATATTTTTTAATAAAAGAAAATCGGAGACCAAGTGGAAAATACAGCGTGACGTTTTCCATTCACTGTGAGTAAAGAACAGTTGATATATCAAATTTTGACTTCATGATTTTGTTCCTGCTCTTGGATCAGGAAAATTTTAACTGAATTATACCAATATTGATGAATGTTTATCAAAAGGTGTTTTTGGAAATTAGTCCAACTAATCAAACATAATCATTTCATCAATATTATCAATAGAAAAGCTCAAGCAGTATTGTCAATAGGATCAGTTCTTTTATGCATATATTTTACAATGAATATTTCAATCATTTAATAACACACAGAAACTTTAGCACAAATTTGAACTACATTATCTATAAAAATTGTATGAAGCCAATATAACCCTGTGACCAAAACCAAAGACATCACAAGAAGGAAAACTAGAGACCAATATCCCTTATAAATATAGACACTAAAATCCCCAACAAAATACTAGAAAACCCAATCTAGAAACATCTAAAAGGATTAGATGGGTGTTATCATAGAAATGCAAGGTTTTTGTGAAATAATAAATAAATAAAGCAAACAAATAAGTAAATGAATCTCATAACCATGTTAATGGTATAAAAGACCAAAACCACATGATCATCTCAGTAGATGCATAAAAAGCATTTGACAAAATGCAAAACCATTACATAATAAAATCACCAACAAACTAGGAGTAGAAGAGAACCTTTTCAGTCTGATAAATAATATCTACAAAATTTCCACAGCTAATAACATTCTTAGTGGTAAAAGACCATATGATTCCCACAAGACCAGGAACAAAATACAGATGTTCACTGTCTTCACTTCTGTTCAACATTGTAGTGCAGGGCCTAGCCATGGGAATTACAGAAGAAAAAAGAAGTAAATGTCATCTACATTGGAAACGAAGAAGTAAAGCTACATCTGTCTTGAGAAAGTATGATCTTGTATATAGAAAGCCTAAATGAATACACACATATATGCACACGCATGCACATACACAAAGCTATTAGAGATAATAAACAAGTTCAAGAAGATTTCAGGTACAAGATCAATCTACAAAATTCAATTTTTATCTATACACCACCAATGAAGATTCTTAAGATGAAATGAAGAAAATAATTCCATTTAGAATATCATCAAAAAGAATAAACTATTTGGAAATAAATTTGACTAAAGAAATGCATGATGTATACCCCAAAATTGCAATATATTATTGAAAGAGATTAAACATAACCAAAACATTTGAAAGACATCCATATTTTAGGATTGGAAGATAATATTTTTAAGATAGTATTATTTCCTAAATTTCAGCTACTAATCCAATTGTAATTCCTTTAAAATTTCAGCTAGTATTTTATAAAAATTGATGAGCTGATAATAAAATCCTATGGGAAGTCAATAGTCCTAGAAAAATAAAAATCATTTTGTAAAACAGTAACAAAATCAGAGTACTTACACTTTCAGATATCATAACTCACCACAAAGCTACAGTAGTCAAGTCAGTGAATCATAGAATACAGACAAGGATAAATGTATATATCAGTGGAATAGAACTGAGAGTTCAAATAAACCCCTACATTTATGGCCAATTGATATTCAGCAAGTCACTAAAACAATCCAATGGGGGAAAAATAGTGTTTTCAAAAAATGGTCCTAGAATAACTAAATCTCCACATGTGGAAGAATGAACTTTTATTCCTACCTCACACCGCACACAAAAATCAACTCAAGAGGATCATCGACTAAAGTAAGAGGTAAAATTTAAAAATTCTTATAAGTAAATATAGGAGTAAATTTTCATGATCTTAGGCTAGTCAGTGATTTTCATTTGTTTTTCTTTAGATATGACACCAAAAGCACAATTTATAGAATAAAAAATAAATAATTTGACAACATCAAAATTGAAAATCCTTGTGCTTACAAATGATACCATTAAGATAATTAAAAGCCAACCAACACACAGAATGGAATAAAATATTTTCAAATCATATATAAGATAAAGGACTTGTGTCCGGAATATATAAAGAACTCTTAGAACTCAGCAATAGTCAAAAGACCCGTTTAAAATCCTTGAAAGATTTTACTAGACAAAAACAAACGATGAAGGAGCCCTGGCTGTACAGTTGTTAAGTAGCTGGGCTACTAACCCAAAGGTCAGTGGTACAAACCCACCAGTCATTCTGTGGGAGAAAGATGTGGCAGTCTGCTTCTCTAAAGATTGCAGACTTAGAAACTTCATGGGGCAATTCTACTCTGTCCTATAGGGTCTCTATGAGTTAGAATTGACTCGACAGAAACAAGTTTGTTTTGTGTTTGGTAAACAAATGGTTAGCACATGCAAAGATCCCCAACATCATTAGGTACTAGGTAAATGCAAATCAAAGCCACAACTTCAACTTTCACTAAGATAGCTGTATTTAAGAAGACAATAATAGGTTAATTGGTTAATATTTAGAGAGATTGGAACCCTTATGCATTGTTGATTTGTACGTAAAATGGTGCAGCCATTTTGAAAAACAGGTAATTACACAAAATTTTAAGTATAGAGTTACCCTAACCCACTGCTATTGAGTCAATTCCGACTCATAGTGACCCTGTAGGACAGAGTAGAACTGCCCCATAGGGTTTCCAAGGAGCAGCTGGTGGATTTAAGCTGCCATAATTTTGGTTAGCAGCCACTGTGCCACCAGGGCTCCAGAGTTACCATATGACTCACAATTCTACTCCTAGCCAAATACCCAGGAGAACTGAAAATATATGTCAACACAAACACTTGTAAAGAAATGTTCATATCAACATTGCATATAAAAAGACTGAAAGTACGTACAAACAACCCAAATTTCCATCAATTAATGAATGAATAAACAAAATGTGGTATATCAGTAAATTGGAATATAATTTGGCAATAAAATAAATGAAATACTGATACATGTTACAATATAGTTGAACCTTGAAAACGTCATGGAAAGCTAAAGAAGCCTCTCAAAAGAGACCGTGTATTGTATGTTTACATTTATATTAAATGTCCAGTAAAGGCAAATTCATAGAACAGAAAGTAGAACAGTGGTTGCCAAGGATTGTGGAGAAGGGGGATTTTGGGGCTAGCTACTAATGTATATAAGATTTCTTTTTGGATTAATGAAATGTTGTTAAATAACATTGTGAAGTTATAGTTGCAAAATTCTGTGAATTTACTAAAACCAACTTAATTTCACACTTTACATGGATGAATTTTTATGTTATGTGAATTGTATTTGAAAAAAGTTATTTCAAGGAGCCCTGTTGGCACAGTGGTTAAAGTGCTTAGCTGCTAACCAAACGAAAGGTTGGTGGTTGGAACCTACCAATCACTCCACAGAAGAAAGATGTGGCAGTCTGCTTCTGTAAAGATTACAGCCTTGGAAACCCTATGAGGTAGTTCTACTCTGTCCTGTAGGGTCACTGTGAGTCGGAACCGACTTGACGGCAGTGAGTTTTTAATGTTGTTTTGAAGGAAAAGAAAAAACAAGAAAAATATACGTAATTAATTGGGAAATAGGGAAAGAGAATAATCAAGAATGGTTGCAAGATATGTTGATTTAGGAAACTTGGTAAATGAAATTGCCGTTACATGAGATACAAATCAAAGCAGAGGAAGCAGTTTGAGACTGGAAGCCTGGTTTGGAGATGTAGAAAGGTAGAGATTTCCAGTGTATAAACCTCGACTCAGGAGTGAGATCTTAGCTAGAGAAGCACAGTTACGGGTTACCAACACATATCTTAGGATCTATATCTAATAACAGAAAGCTTGGGAGTAGGAGGAAACAATGCAAATAAATACTTAAACAGGAAAGAAAAACGGTGACACGGAAACTGAAAAAGAAAGTTGGAGACAATCAGGAAGGAAGGCATGTGAAATGTAGAGAGCTCTAATGAGACACAGCCTGAAATCTAAGTAAATTTTGTTTTTTTGTGGTAACTTTTCCGTGATCTGGCGAACACATTTTCAAAGTGAAATTGAATGTGCATTGTTTTCACATTGACAGGCGATTGAAAGGGCTAATGGAAATGTAGGCAAAAAAACAAACAGGAACGAGAGCAGTTAGAGACCACTCTCTCAAGAAGATTGTAAAGGGAAGGGCGCTGTCAAATGAAGAAAATACTTACTTTTCATTCTTATTTTCCTCTAAGATCAGAGAGACTTGGATTATATAATGCAAGAGTGGGAAGTTTTTAAAAATCATCAAGAAGAATGTAGACCAGAAGGAACAAGTTATCTCAGAAAGCAAGAAGGGAATTGTCCCAGAGTCTGGAAGATTTTTTATAAAGACTTAAAATTACTCAGAAATTTAGAGAAACCCCACTAGAGATTAAAGCCACTCCAAGCCAATACTAAAAACTGATTCCGTGCGTTATCACAGAAGAATAAAACAACAACACAAAACAAGTATAATGACTTATTACAGAAAGGCTGAGCTTTACAGACCACAAAATAAAACCGTAGAGAATTTTTCTTTTCCATTTTTGCTACTGTATGCAAGACTCCTTAATCGTGACTTGCATTTTTTTTGTCTCCTATACCAGCCCAGCAAAGAAGCCCTGGTGGCAGAACGATTAAGCAGCCAGGTGCTAAACAAGACGTTGGTGGTTCAAACCCCACAGGTATTCCATGGAAGAAAAGACATGGCAATCTGCTGGTAAACCAAAAACTGTAGACGTCGAGTCTGTTCTGATTCATAGCGTCCGTATAAAGCAGAACAGAATTGCCCAATGGTGTTTTCAAGGCCATAATTTTTACAGAAGCTCACGGCCACATCTTTCTCCCAAAAAGAAGGTGGTGGGTTCAAACTGTTGACCGCTTAAGCACTGCACCACTAGGGCTACCACAGCATGACAAACTGATAGACAAGTGGTGGTCTGTAAGAATTACCACCTAGGAAACCACATAGAGGCAGTTTAGCTCTGTCCTGTAGGCTCACTTTGAGCCAGAATTGACTAGATGGTACATAACATCAACCAGAAAGAGCTGAGGAAATATACCATTTTACCATATTTCCTCACCTCTTTAAGGTGTGGAAATTTCAGCATGGAAAGTTGTTGGATATTGGGTCTTACTTATCACCCTACTCCCACATCTCCAGGAGTAAGTCTTTATGTAAATTATTTTGAATGTCTTGGCATCGTGAAGAACAAGTCCACATTAAATCATAACATCACGCTCACACAAAACAAAAAGGAAAGGTGTTTTCTGAGTTTATCTGAGCTTATACACGTATACATGTTGCTGTAAAAAAATTAGCGTAGTGCACTTATGAAAATACTTGCTGGGGAGGATGGGGTCGGCAAACAAATGTAGGAGGTGTGAGTTATTTACTTAACAATGTGGTATCTATTCAAATTAGAACATTGACATTGTCACATAGAACATCTTCCAAAAAAAAAAAAAGAATAAAAAACTATAATATGAACTTCAATATTTTCTCTATCATCATGTTGCCTCTTCATCCAGTTGTGAGGATTTTTTTTTTTTTTTATGTTGAGGTATAATTCATACTGAAGGCAATAGTCTTTGATAATTATCAGTAAGTTGTTTAAGTCCTCTTCACTTTCAGCAAGCAAGGTTGTGTCATCTGCATATCATAGGTTGTTAATGAGTCTTTCTCTAATCCTGGTGCTGTGCTCTTCTTTGTACAGTCCAGCTTCTCAGATTCTTTGCTTAGCATACAGATTGAATAAGTATGGTGAAAGGATACAACCCTGATGCACACCTTTAATACTGAAAAGATTGAAGATGTCAAGAATTTCGTTTTACTTGTATCCATGATGCCCGTGGAAGCAGAAGTCAAGAAATCAAATATAGTGTATTGGGAAAATCTGCTGTAAAAGACGTCTTTATAATGCTAAAAAGCAAAGATGTCACTTTTAGGACTAAGGTGCACTTGACTCATGTCATAGTGTTTTCAATCGCCTCATATGCATGTGAAATCTGGAAGATGAATAAGGAAGACCAAGGAAGAATTGATGCCTTTGAATTATGGCGTCAGTGAAGAATATTGAATATACCACGGGCTGCCAGGTGAATGAACAAATCTGACTTGAAAGAAAGGAGTACAGCCAGAATGGTCCTTAGAAGCAAAGATGGAAAGACTTGGTGTCACTTACATTGGACATGTTGTCAGGGAGGACCAATACCTGGAGAAGGACATCACAGTTGGCAAAGTAGAGGGTCAGCAAAAAAAAAAAGACAAAGACTGTCAACGAGATGGATTGACACAGTAGCTACAACAATGGGCTCAAATGTAGCAATAATTGTGAGGATGGTGCAAGACTGGGCAATGTTTGGATCTGTTGTACATGGGTTTGCTATGAATCAAAGTCAACTCAATGGCACCTAGTAACAATGACAATATCACAATTTAAAAAAAATACTACCTATTACAAAATATGAGTGCAAATTTCAAGTCACTAATAAGCAAAAGGCTAAATAACATAATCTAACATTATATAACAGCAACAACATTTATTTGTTTAGCAAAAACTATGTACAAGATTGGAGCCCTGGTGGCACAGTGGTTAAGTACTCTGTTGCTAACCAAAAGACTAGCAGTTCGAATCCATCAGCTGCTCCTTGGAAATCCTACGAGGCTGTTCTACCCTGTCATGTAGGGTCGCTATGAGTCGGAATTGGCTCGCTGGTAATAGGTTTTATTTTTATGTACTAGTTTATTAAGTGTTTTACACATACTAATTTATTAATCCTCACACCAAATCTATGTGGTAAGAACTTCTAATACGCCCCTTTAGAAGAATGGGGAAATGGCATCAAAGAAAGATATAGTAAGTCACCCTAGATCACACAGCTACTAAAGCTGTAAATTTTACCCAGGAAGACTGATTCCAAGATTTATATCTTTAACCACTGTGCTACAGAACTGTAATTGATTATATGTTGTAACTATTGGTTTGTTGTTAGGTGCCATCAAGACAATTTTGACTCATAGTGACATCATATGACAGAGTAGAACAGCCCCATGGGGTTTTCTAAGCTGTAATCTTTATGGGGGAAACCCTGGTGGCATAGTAGTTAAGTGCTACAGCTGCTAACCAAAGGGTCAGCAGTTTGAATCCACCAGGAGCTCCTTGGAAACTCTATGGGGCAGTTCTACTCTGTCCTATAGGGTCGCTATGAGTCGGAATCAACTCGATGGCACTGGGTTTGGTTTTTCGTTTTGGAATCTTTGTGGGAGCAGATTGCCAGGTCTTTGTCCAGCAGAGCACCTGGGTGGATTTCAACAGCCAACCTTTTACTTTGCAGCCAAGAGCTTAAACATTCTACCACCAGGGCTCCTTACCTATTTTTTTTTTTTTTAATTTTTATTAAGCTTCAAGTGAACATTTACCATTCCAATCAGTCTGTCACATGTAGGTTTACATACATCTTACTCCCTTCTCCCACTTGCTCTCCCCCTATTGAGTCAGCCCTTACAGTCTCTCGTTTCGTGCCAATTTTGCCATCTTCCCTCTCTCTCTATCTTCCCATCCCCCCTCCAGTCAAGAGTTGCCTACACACTCTCCCGTGTCCACCTGATTTAATTAGCTCACTCTTCATCAGCATCTCTCTCCCCTCCACTGACCAGTCCTTTTCATGCCTGATGATTTGTCTTCGGGGATGGTTCCTGTCCTGTGCCATCAGAAGTTCTGGGGAGCATTGTCTCTGGAATTCCTCTAGTTGCAATCATACCATTAGGTGTGGTCTTTTAGTGAGAATTTGGGGTCTGTATACCATTGGTCTCCTGCTCCCTCAGGAGTTGTCTATTGTGCTCCCTGACAGGACAGACATCGATTGTGGCCGGGCACCAACTAGTTCTTCTGGTCTCAGGATAATGTAGGTCTCTGGTTCATATGGCCCTTTCTGTCTCTTGGGTTCTTAGTTGTCGTGTGACCTTGGTGTTCTTCCTTTGCCTTTGCTCCAGGTGGGTTGAGACCAATTAATGTATTTTAGATGGCCGGTTGTTGGCATTTAGGACCCCAGGCGCCACAATTCAAAGTGGGATGCAGAGTGTTTTCATAATAGAATTGTTTTGCCCATTGACTTAGAAGTCCCCTCAAACCAAGTTCCCCAGTCCCCAGCCCCTGCTTCGCTGACCTTTGAAGCTTTCATTTTTTCCCGGAAACCTCTTTACTTTTAATCCAGTCCAACTAGGCTGACCTTCCTTGTTTTGAGTGTTGTCTTTCCCTTCACCCAAAGCAGTTCTTATCTACAGATTGATCAATAAAAAACCCTCTCCCTCCCTCCCTCCCTCCCCCCTTTGTAACCACATAAGTATGTGTTCTTCTCCGTTTTTACTATTTCTCAAGATCTTATAATAGTGGTCTTATACAATATTTGTCCTTTTGCAACTGACTCATTTCGCTCAGCATAATGCCTTCCAGATTCCTCCACGTTATGAAATGTTTCAGAGATTCATCACTGTTCTTTATCGATGCGTAGTATTCCATTGTGTGAATATACCACAATTTATTTACCCATTCGTCCGTTGATGGACATCTTGGTTGCTTCCAGCTTTTTGCTATTGTAAACAGAGCTGCAATAAACATGGGTGTGCATATATCTGTTTGTGTGAAGGCTCTTGTATCTTTAGGGTATATTCCGAGGTGTGGGATTTCTGGGTTGTATGGTAGTTCTATTTCTAACTGTTTAAGATAACGCCAGATGGATTTCCAAAGTGGTTGTACCATTTTACAATCCCACCAGCAGTGTATGAGAGTTCCAATCTCTCCGCAGCCTCTCCAACATTTATTATTTTGTGTTTTTTGAATTAATGCCAGTCTAGTTGGTGTCAGATGGAATCTCATCGTAGTTTTAATTTGCATTTCTCTAATGGCTAATGATCGAGAGCATTTTCTCATGTATCTGTTGGCTGCCTGAATATCTTCTTTAGTGAAGTGTGTGTTCATATCCTTTGCCCACTTCTTGATTGGGTTGTTTGTCTTTTTGTGGTTGAGTTTTGACAGAATCATGTAGATTTTAGAGATCAGGCGCTGGTCTGAGATGTTATAGCTGAATATTCTTTCCCAGTCTGTAGGTGGTCTTTTTACTCTTTTGGTGAAGTCTTTAGATGAGCATAGGTGTTTGATTTTTAGGAGCTCCCAGTTATCTGGTTTCTCTTCATCATTTTTGGTAATGTTTTGTATTCTGTTTATGCCCTGTATTAGGGCTCCTAGGGTTGTCCCTATTTTTTCTTCCATGATTTTTATCATTTTAGTCTTTATGTTTAGGTCTTTGATCTACTTGGAGTTAGTTTTTGTGCATGGTGTGAGGTATGGGTCCTGTTTCATTCTTTTGCAAATGGATATCCAGGTATGCCAGCACCATTTGTTAAAAAGACTATTATTTCCCCAATTGACTGACACTGGTCCTTTGTCAAATATCAGCTGCTCATACATGGATGGATTTATATCTGGATTCTCAATTCTGTTCCATTGGTCTATGTGCCTGTTGTTGTACCAGTACCAGGCTGTTTTGACTACTGTAGCTATATAATAGGTTCTGAAATCAGGTAGGGTGCGGCCTCCCACTTTCTTCTTCTTTTTCAGTAATGTTTTGCTTATCCGGGGGTTCTTTCCTTTCCATATGAAATTAGTGATTAGTTTCTCTATCCCCTTAAAGTATGACATTGGTATTTGGATTGGAAGTGCGTTATATGTATAAATGGCTTTTGGTAGAATAGACATTTTTACTATGTTAAGTCTTCCTATCCATGAGCAAGGTATGTTTTTCCACTTAAGTATGTCCTTTTGAATTTCTTGTAGCAGAGTTTTATAGTTTTCTTTGTATAGGTCTTTTACATCTTTGGTAAGATTTATTCCTAAGTATTTTATCTTCTTGGGGGCTACTGTGAATGGTATGGATTTGGTTATTTCCTCTTCGGTGTTCTTTTTGTTGATGTAGAGGAATCCAAGTGATTTTTGTATGTTTATTTTATATCCTGAGACTCTTCCAAACTCTTTTATTAGTTTCAGTAGTTTTCTGGAGGATTCCTTAGGGTTTTCCATGTATATGATTATGTCATCTGCAAATAGTGATAGGTTTACTTCCTCCTTACCAATCTGGATATCCTTTATTTCTTTGTCTAGCCTAATTGCCCTGGCTAGGACTTCAAGTACGATGTTGAATAAGAGCGGTGATAAAGGGCATCCTTGTCTGGTTCCCGTTCTCAAGGGAAATGCTTTCAGGTTCTCTCCATTTAGAGTGATATTGGCTGTTGGCTTTGCATAGATGCCCTTTATTATGTTGAGGAATTTTCCTTCAATTCCTATTTTGGTTAGAGTTTTTATCATAAATGGGTGTTGAACTTTGTCAAATGCCTTTTCTGCATCTATTGATAAGATCATGTGGTTTTTATCTTTTGTTTTATTTATGTGATAGATTACATTAATGGTTTTTCTGATATTAAACCAGCCTTGCATACCTGGTATAAATCCCATTTGATCAGGGTGAATTATTTTTTTGATGTGTTGTTGGATTCTATTGGCTAGAATTTTGTTGAGGATTTTTGCACCTATGTTCATGAGGGATATGGGTCTAAAATTTTCTTTTTTTGTAATGTCTTTACCTGGTTTTGGTATCAGGGAGATGGTAGCTTCATAGAATGAGTTGGGTAGTATTCCCTCTTTTTCTATACTTTGAAATACCTTCAATAGTAATGGTGTTAAGTCTTCTCTGAGGGTTTGGTAGAACTCTGCAGTGAAGCCATCTGGGCCAGGACTTTTTTTTGTTGGAAGTTTTTTGATTACCGTTTCAATCTCTTTTTTTGTTATGGGTCTATTTAGTTGTTCTACTTCTGAATGTGTTAGTTTAGGTAAGTAGTATTGTTCCAAGAATTTATCCATTTCTTCTAGGTTTTCAAATTTGTTAGAGTACAATTTTATGTAGTAATCTGATATGATTCTTTTGATTTCATTTGGTTCTGTTGTGATGTGGTCCTTCTCGTTTCTTATTCGGGTTATTTGTTTCCTTTCCTGTTTTTCTTTAGTCAGTCTAGCCAGTGGTTTATCAATTTTGTTAATTTTTTCGAAGAACCAACTTTTGGCTTTGTTAATTCTTTCAATTGTTTTTCTGTTCTCTAATTCATTTAGTTCAGCTCTAATTTTTATTATTTGTTTTCTTCTGGTGCCTGATGGGTTCTTCTGTTGCTCATTTTCTATTTGTTCAAGTTGTAGGGACAGTTCTCTGATTTTGGCTCTTTCTTCTTTTTGTATGTGTGCATTTATCGATATAAATTGGCCCCTGAGCACTGCTTTTGCTGTGTCCCAGAGGTTTTGATAGGAAGTATTTTCATTCTCGTTGCTTTCTAAGAATTTCCTTATTCCCTCCTTGATGTCTTCTATAACCCAGTCTTTTTTCAGGAGGGTATTGTTCATTTTCCAAGTATTTGATTTCTTTTTCCTAGTTTTTCTGTTATTGATTTCTAGCTTCATTGCCTTGTGGTCTGAGAAGATGCTTTGTAATATTTCGATGTTTTGGATTCTGGAAAGGTTTGTTTTATGACCTAATATGTGATCTATTCTAGAGAATGTTCCATGTGCACTAGAAAAAAAAGTATATTTTGCAGCAGTTGGGTGGAGAGTTCTGTATAAGTCAATGAGGTCAAGTTGGTTGATTGTTGTAAGTAGGTCTTCCGTGTCTCTATTGAGCTTCTTACTGGATGTCCTGTCCTTCTCCGAAAGTGGTGTGTTGAAGTCTCCTACTATATATGTGGAGGTGTCTATCTCACCTTTCAATTCTGTTAAAATTTGATTTATGTATCTTGCAGCCCTGTCATTGAGTGCATAAATATTTAATATGGTTATGTCTTCCTGATCAATTGTCCCTTTTATCATTATATAGTGTCCTTCTTTATCCTTTGTGGCGGATTTAAGTCTAAAGTCTATTTTGTCCGAAATTAATATTGCTACTCCTCTTCTTTTTTGCTTATTGTTTGCTTGATATATTTTTTTCCATCCTTTGAGTTTTAGTTTGTTTGTGTCTCTAAGTCTAAGGTGTGTCTCTTGTAGGCAGCATATAGATGGATCGTGTTTTTTTATCCAGTCCGTGACTCTCTGTCTCTTTATTGGTGCATTTAGTCCATTTACATTCAGCGTAATTATAGATAAGTAAGTTTTTAGTGCTGTCATTTTGATGCCTTTTCATGTGTGTTGTTGGCCATTTCATTTTTCCACATGCTTTTTTGTGCTGAGACGTTTTTCTTAGTAGCTTGTGAGATCCTCATTTTCATAACGTTTAACTTTGTGTTTATTGAGTCGTTACGTTTTTCTTGGCTTTTTTCTTGAGTTATGGAATTGATATTCCTTTTTGTGGTTACCTTTTTATTTATCCCTATTTTTCTAAGTAAAAATCTAACTTGTGTCCTTCTATATCTCCTTGTATCACTTTCCATCTGTCAGTTCAATGCCTCCTATATTTAGTCCCTCTTTTTGATTATTTTGATCGTTTATCTATTGATTTCCATGATTTCCTGTTGTGTGTATTATTTTGTTTATTTATTTATTTTTTAGAATTAGTCTTAATTTGTTTGTTTTTGTGCTTTCCCTATTTGAGTTGTGTTGATATCAGGACGTTCTGTTTTGTGACCTTATATTGTGCTCGTACCTGATATTATTGGTCATCTGGCCAAACAATCTCCTTTAGCATTTCTTGCAGTCTTGGTTTAGTTTTTGCAAATTCTCTAAACTTGTGTTTATCTGTAAATATCTTAATTTCTCCTTCATATTTCAGACAGAGTTTTGCTGGATATATGATCCTTGGCTGGCAGTTTTTCTCGTTCAGTGCTCTGTATATGTCGTCCCATTCCCTTCTTGCCTGCATGGTTTCTGCTGAGTAGTCTGAACTTATTCTTATTGATTCTCCCTTGAAGGAAACCTTTCTTTTCTCCCTGGCTGCTTTTAAAATTTTCTGTTTGTCTTTGGTTTTGGCAAGTTTGATGATAATATGTCTTGGTGTTTTTCTTTTTGGATCAATCTTAAATGGGGTTCGATGAGCATCTTGGATAGATATCCTTTCGTCTTTCATGATGTCAGGGAAGTTTTCTGTCAGGAGTTCTTCAACTATTTTCTCTGTGTTTTCTGTCCCCCCTCCCTGTTCTGGGACTCCAATCACTCACAAGTTATCCTTCTTGATAGGGTCCCACATGATTCTTAGGGTTTCTTCATTTTTTTTAATTCTTTTATCTGATTTTCTTTCAGCTATGTTGGTGTTGTTTCCCTGGTCCTCCAGAAGTCCCAGTCTACATTCTAATTGCTCGAGTCTGCTCCTCTGACTTTCTATTGCGTTGTCAAATTCTGTAATTTTATTGTTCATCTTTTGGATTTCTACATGTTGTCTCTCTATGGATTCTTGCAACTTGTTAATTTTTCCACTATGTTCTTGAATAATCTTTTTGAGTTCTTCAACAGTTTTATCAGTGTGTTCCTTGGCTTTTTCTGCATTTATCCTAATTTCATTTGTGATATCTTTAAGCATTCTGTAAATTTGTTTTTTATATTCTGTATCTGATAATTCCAGGATTGTATCTTCATTTGGGAAAGATTTTGATTCTTTTGTTTGGGGGGTTGGAGAAGCTGTCATGGTCTGTTTCTTTATGTGGTTTGATATGGACTGCTGTCTCCGAGCCATCACTGGGATACTAGATTTTCCAGGTAGTCAGCTGGTACGCTGGCTCCTGGTTCTGAAAACGGTCGCTGTCTGCCCGTATTTGTTCATTTTCCGTCTCTAAGTCTGTGCTTGTTGTTCAGAGTTCGTAGATTGTTATGTATGTGATCGATTCCCTTGTTTTTCCGAGTCTTTGTTGCAAGAGGGATCCGCGGTAGTGTCCACCTAGTCCGCCATCTTGGCCCCGCTCCGCTCCTTACCTATTAAGTAGAACAAGTTAAATATTTACCTTTCAGATGAGGGCTGTCCACAATATATTGGTAAACAACTATTGAACTGTTCTTACAACTTTCTTCATTTTAACAACTGACTACCATATTTTATGAAAATAGCATGCACCTTCTAAAATTTTTTTGCCAACCATGCCCTCCCCCTGCAAGGTATTTTCATAACTTACGAAAATACAGTGTAGTGGGTGAGCACAGTTGGTAAAAAAAAAACTTGGAAGGTCCAAGCTGTGTGTGTAAAAATACGGTAGTTTCAGAAATTGTGATGATCCTAGTTATAGAGGAAAATCATAATAAAATTTACTTTTTGTTCTAAATGTTGTCGTCTTCTGACATGTCTAGATAAATTTTTAATAATAAACTTTGAAAAATAATCTTATAGTAGAATGTTTAGAAAACACGTAAGCTCGAGTATTGTAAATATCACCTATAATGCCACCACACAGAAAAATTTCATTGTAAGTGGTGTGTGAAAAAATACTTTAAAGAAAATAATTTACTGACAGCTAAATGCATTTCATCTGAATTGTGTGTATTTTAGGTCATATCACCAGACATATTTTTATTTCAAATCTATTCAATATTTGTTCTTATTTCTTGCTGCCTCCATTTCCTTTGTTAGTGGTGGATTTAAATGCTCTGGGCTTCAGCTTCATGGAAGAGTCTGCACTAGCAAAATCTTTCTTTCCGAACTAGTACTTTATTAGCTCCATCCATCCTGTTTGCTCTCTCTCTTAAAAAGAACAACTTCCAATTTTATTCTATTAATCCCCAGATCATTCCATCTGACAACTCAATCTACCTTAAGGAAAATGTTGAAATTACATGATTTTTTTTTCATTGATTTCTGGGGAATGGTTCTCAAATAATTTATTATATAATGATAAAATGCTTTTTCAAAACATTATAATCCATAATGGAATCTTGAGCACTAGAATAAGAATCAAAATGCATAGAAACTTGGTAAAAACATGAATAATGAGAACAATCAATGCTTAAACATATATAAAGGTTGGTACTTGCTTCCATACTAGACTTGATATTTTTAAACCTGGCTAAGTAATAAATAAAGTAATTAAGCAAAATGGGGTTTACAATAAATAATGGAGGCAATGTTAAAATAAAAGAAATTGATGTCAAACATGATTAAAGGGCTGCTTCACTTTTTTTTTCATTTTATATTAATGTTTATAAAAAAAAAAAAAACACCATTGCCGTTGAGTCAGTTCCAACTCATAGTGACCTATAGGACAGAGTAGAACTGCCCCACAGAGTTTCCAGTGAGTGCCTGCTGGATTCGAACTGCCGACCTTTTTGGTTAGCAGCCATAGCACTTAACCACTATGCCACTAGGGTTTCCTATTAATGCTTAAGTAAGGTAAATTCAGTTTTAATATAAATATCTGACAATAATACTGCAAAGTTGTGTATACATGTATGTGAAGTTAGCTTGTAAATGTGAAATATGCTTTAAACCGACAATGAAATACGTCTCATTGTTTTAGATGTGGAAAACATAAACACAAATGCTACTGGGCCCAGCAGACAAAACAAGTAAATGAATTAGATCCAAAGCTTACATGCTATCCTTTGTTTTCTTACTTTTTATAGAGACACGATATAAAAAATATGAAGAGAAAATTTGACTATAAAATGTATTAAATCATTCAAAGAGAATAGCATAAACATTTATGACCTAACAAACAACTGTACAAAATTTAACACTGGTATTTCAAATACTGGAGCCCTGGTGGCACATTGGCTAAGAGCTCATCTGCTAACCAAAATGTCGGAAGTTCAAATCCACCAGCCACTCCTTGGAAACCCTATGGGGCAGTTCTACTCTGTCCTATAAGGTTGCTATGAGTCAGCATTGACACTATGACAATGGATTTATTTCAAATACCAGCAGGGCCACGCATGGTGGACAGGTTTCAGCAGAGCGTCCAGACCAAAACATAATAAAAAGAGACACCTGGCAATCTATTTCTGGCTATTATAGCAAGGTTAAAACTGGTTGCTGTGGAGATTGTTTTTACCTCAATATTCAATAGATGGATTATAACATGTCTACTTATGTCTTGCTTTGGATATATTTTCATTTATTTTGCTCAGTAATCAATCTATTTTAAACCTAGGTATAATGTTGTCACAGGTTTTATTATTTATTATCAGGTTAAGCCTGCTTCTTGCATTTAAGAAGTTCCTGAAACTTTATTTTTAATTTTGAATAGATTTTGAATTACATTGAATGCATTTCATCACAATTATTGAGATAATACTTCTGTTTTTATAATCTATTAATGCGGTATGTTATAGTCTTCTATTATCTTTTGGAATAAATCAATTTTTTTTGAATGAACTGCATTTGGTTTTGATAGGTTATCTTGTTTCTCATTTCTGGATTCTGTAAACATATAATTTTTAAAATACCATATTCTCCAAATTATGCTCCACTTTGTTATGTATTTTATTTGAAGCTACCTGTGTTAGCTGTTAGGTGGCATTGAGTCAATTTTCCATGTATAGCAACCTCATATGATGGGGCATAACTGCCCCATAGGGTTTTCTAGATTGTAATCTTCACGGAAGCAGATGCCAGTCTTTCTCCCGTGAAACTGCCAACCATTTGGTTAGCAATTGACGGCCACCAGTGTTCCTTTGTTATGTATTTTATTTTGGTTAACTACAGAAGACATTATTATTGTTTTATACAGTTAATTTTTGTTTATGCTTGGCAACGTTTACTTTTTTCCCCCACATTATTCCTTCTTGCGTGTAACATCTTTAAACTAGGATCACTTAGCTATTGACTGTCTTTCACCTTTATAATATCTTTTAGTGATGTCCTATCAATGCCATCTCTTTCATTTTTTTTTTTTTTTTCGTATAAGGGATTTTATATATCCTTGACTGTGAAATTATTTTTACTGGGTACACCATTCTAGGTTGTCACTTATTAACTTCCATAAGATAACAGAAAATATTCCATTTGTTTTTGTTTTCCATTATCAGTGGTTTTGAGACTTTTTATCCTTTCCTTTAAGCTCTATGAAGCTGTGGAGATCAGGCATAATACAGTATGTCTATAGACCAGACACAGCCTGAGGCCCTGGTCGGTGACCTCTAAGTTAAAGTCACCCTATCCTACCTAATGATGCCATTTGTTTTCCCCCAAATTCAACACTGGGCATCTAGAGCCATTTAGATTATAGGAAACACATGGAATTATGCCATATTGTATATCAAAGATTAAACGTAGGATTTTTTTTTAATGTGTAGCAGTGATGTGACACACAGAAGGACAAATAAAAATAGTATATGATTTATTCATTTTTAACTATGTATCTCAGGCAAAAGGCTCCTGAAATGGTTATTATAAAACTGGCAAACCTATCATTACTCAGACAAAATGCGCTCAGAGTAGAACTGATGGCTTGGTTTCCAAAGGCCACGGTCTACCTGTGAATTGCTAAACTAAATTTTGATAGATTTTTCTCCCTTTGAGGAAATAAAACTTGAAAGGCATTATCAGATAGCTATTAAGAGCCAAGAATTTGGAGTCAGATGCACCTGGTTCAAATATCAGCAGCACCATTTGTAAGCTGCTAGATATTTTTTTTTTTTAGATATCGATTTAAGTTACTTACACTCTGTATGGCTTTTTTATCAGCTGAGAGTGGGAATGCTATTGACACCTCACGAAACAGCTGCTTGAGTTTAGTAAGATACTTAGCGTAAAGACAGGCACGTATGAGCCATCAATTAATGCCCTTATTTTAATAATTATTTTTACTATTCATTTACTGAAGCTTGTAACCTGAATTTGAGCTTTAGAAATGATGGTCATGATCAGCAATTGTTAGCTAAGTCAATATATTTCATTTTTCATCAAAAGAACACCTGAATTATTGGAAAAATTATGCATTTAATTTAAACCCGTCTAGTACCACAAACACACTTGCTCCATTTAGATTTTTTTAAAAAATGAATAATACATATCAACATTTTCAAACAAAAATGTAAGCTTCTTGGAAAATATCAACATTTTCAATTAAACTAGCCACTCAGTCATTCTGAATAATATCATCCTATTTTAATTCATTGCAGATCACATATTGCTGTTGTCTTGTTTATTTGTTTACATGATTTATTTCTCTTTTTATGCTCACAATTATTTAAGGTTTCTGGATTTTCTTAGTATAGAATAGTGCCTAAAAGGGGGGAGGTCAAAGGTTCGCAGTATACTTAGAGTTCCAGTAAATCCATGGTGGCCTTAATTGCCTAAAATACATATACTTATTAAGATTTTCATTTATTGAGTAGGTTGGTCAAAACAACTTAAGTATTTATGTGCTAATATTTGTGTGCTAAGGAGGGAGTCCTGGTGGTATAGTGCTAACTGAAAGGTTGGTGGTTCAAACCCACGAGCTGCTCCTAAGGTGAAATACGTGTCAGTCTCCTTTCATAAAGACTCACAGCCTTGGCCACTCTATGGGGGCAATTCTACTCTGTCCTGAAGGGTGGCGATGAGTCAGAACTGACCCTACAGCAATAAGTTTAAAGTCTTGGAAACTGGGCTGCTGAACAAGTTCCCAAGCCTAAGGTTGAACATCTCCACCCTCGTTTCCTGTTCTAGCCCTGCAAAGATATGGCTTCATTCAGATCCAGATTATCCAATAGGCAAGGTAAGCACAGTGCTTACCTTGCTTACCAGATCATCTGTAGTGAGCAATTATCATTTTTTAGTGTACAGATTAGTGAATAGCATGAGTCAGCCTGTACTTACCTTGCTTACTGGGTCATCCACCCCTGTCAGGGACTGTAAATTTGGAAAGAGGCTTTGATTCTGTAGGAAGGTGCTATGAGGTTGGAAGAGAGAGAGATGTCAGCCATACCTAGAAGCAGAATCTTTGACGAGGTAAAAAAAAAAAAAAAATGTGAAATTGTTCACTAGATATGCTCTGGCAAGCAATGTAAGCACTATGTTTACTTTGGCTATTAGATAATCCTCCCCTGGCTTCATTGAAGGAATGTAGCAATCTACTACTGAAACTGTGCATTTTCTCAAGCTGGTAGTTTTCTCAATGTCTGACAGATGTCCCTGTGTTTATATCAAAATTTTGTAGTATCCCACAGCACTCATGCGGCTTTTTTTGTGGTCCCCCAAGGTGCCTCAGTACACAGTTTGGGAAGCGTAGGAGCAGACCGTTCACATATTAAACTATTTGAAAAATTATGGGAAGTATGCACATGAAAGATTATATAGCATGCTAATGATCAGGTCAAAGAGTAATAATAAATGACACAAGGAAAATATTAGCTTGAAGGACTAAAGGACAACATGAACCAGAGATTCCACCAGCCTGAGACCGGAAGACTGGATGACACCCAGCTACCATCAATAACGGCCCTGACAGGGAACACAACAGACAGTCCTGGCCAGAGCAGGAGAATAATGTAGAACAGAACTCAAATTCACATAAAAAGACCAGACTTAATGGACTGTCAGAGACTGGAGGAACCCCTGAAACTATGGTCCCTGGGTGCTCTGTTAACCCAGAACTGAAACCATTCCCAAAGTCTACTCTTCAGACAAAGATAGGATAGGAATATAAAACAAAAAATAAGGCACATGAGGAATGTGCTCCTTAGTTTGATTGGCTATACGAGACCAAATGCGCAGCAGGAAGGGACAGGGACTGGTCAAAAGGACACATGGAACCCGGTGGGGGGAAAAGGGAGTGTGCTGTCACTTTGTGGGGATTGCAATTAATGTCACAAAACAAGATGTATACAATTTTTTTTGGTAGTTTATTTTTTTATAATTTTTATTGTGCTTTAGGTGAAAGTTTACAAATCAAGTCAGTCTCTTACACAAAAACTCATATACACCTTGCTACTCACTCCCAATTACTCTCCCCCTAATGAGACAGCCCACTCTCTCCCTCCACTCTCTCTTTTCGTGTCCATTTCGCCCTTCACCCTCAACCCCCTCCACCCTCTCATCTCCCCTCCAGGCAGGAGATGCCAACATAGTCTCAAGCGTCCACCTGATCTAAGAAGCTCACTCCTCACCAGCATCCCTCTCCAACCCACTGACCAGTCCAATCCATGTCTGAAGAGTTGGCTTCGGAATGGTTCCTGTCCTGGGCCAACAGAAGGTCTGGGGGCCATGACCACTGGGGTCCTTCTAGTCTCAGTCAGACCATTAAGTTTGGTCTTATAAGAATTTGGAGTCTGCATCCCACTGTTCTCCTGCTCCCTCAGGGGTTCTCTGTTGTGTTCCCTGTCATGGCAGTCATCGGTTGTAGCCATGCACCATCTAGTTCTCCTGGTCTCCAGATGACGTAGTCTCTGGTTCAAGTGGCCTTGTAATCGCCTTATGTCCTTGGTGTTCTTCATTCTCCTTTGATCCAGGTGGGTTGAGATCAATTGATGCATCCTAGATGGCTGCTTGCTAGTGTTTAAGACCCCAGATACCACTCTTCAAAGTGGGATGCAGAATGTTTTCTTAATAGATTTTATTATGCCAATTGACTTAGATGTCCTCTGAAACCACGGTCCTCAGGGCCCTGACCCTGTTACACTGGCCTTTGAAGCATTCAGTTTATTCAGGAAACTTTTTGCTTTTGGTTTAGTCCAGTTGTGCTGACCTTCCCTGTATCGTGTGCTGTCTTTCCCTTCACCTAAAGTAGTTCTTATCTACTATCTAATTAGTGAACGGCCCTTTCTCACCCTCCCTCCCTCTCCCCTCTCGTAACCACAAAAGAATGTTTTCTTCTCAGTTTAAACTATTTCTCAAGTTCTTATAATAGTGGTCTTCTACAAAATTTGTCCTTTTGCAACTGACTAATTTCACTCAGCATAATGCCCTCCAGGTTCCTCCATGTCATGAAATGTTTCACAGATTCCTCACTGTTCTTTATCAATGAGTAGTATTCCATTGTGTGAATATACCATAATTTATTTATCCGTTCATCCATTGATGAGCACCTTGGTTGCTTCTGTCTTTTTGCTATTGTAAACACTGCTGCCATAAACATGGGTGTGCATATATCTGTTCATGTAAAGGCTCTGTATATAAATTTTTGTATGGGAAATTAACTTGGGCTATAAACTTTCACCTAAAGCACAATAAAAAAAGAATAAAAATAAATGAATTTCCGTGTACTCCTCACGTAGTATAGTAAAGGAGTACTAAAAGGACATTTAGAGCCCAAAATATGGCTCTTCCTGAATGTACCTTCCTTTATTGTCCCCATAGAGGTGGCTAGCGAAGCAGGGTGAAGTAGCAAACACCACAAAGACAGATGGTGCAGGCCGAAAGTGTAAATGCAGAGGTCAAGGGCTAGTAGGATTCATACTGTTATCCAGTCTTTCAACATTCAGAGAAGTATAGCTGGATGCATGGGCTATAGTCTCAGGAAAGTTTATTCCTCTATTTCAACCAGCTTGTTAGCATGCTTTGTTGTTAGGACCCTTCTTGTAGGAAGGTATATGCATGAGAAATAAATCAATCTTATGGCTAAATGTGTCTATTTCCATAGGAAGGCAACACATATGGGCATGTATTTATATAATCCACGTCTGGGAGTCCAGAACCCAGAGTTCTCAGGTGATTTTTCAGCTATAAAGCATGAGTTTGTATAAATGTAGAAACAACATGTTCTGTGGACAGCAGTATTCTCTTAAGTTGAAACCATTCTGCAGAGTGGCTTATGCTTGGGTTGTTCGGTAATGGTCTGTCAGTGTGGTGACTGATGCAATACTTCCCTGCATGTGCCTACATCGGAGGCAGACTATCCTATGCTTCATTGTCATGGCTGGTACATGAAGATGTATTGTAGAGCACTCCAGAGGCCTTAAATCTTAAATAACAATGGTGATTTATTTTATCATTCTAGAGTGTGGCATTGTTTCAGTTCCAGGTTGCTGGCTGAATATGGGAATTTAGTGGCTTGCAGCAGTGCCCTTGAATCCAGCAATATTGCAGGCAGCAGAGTGATTAAGTCCAAACGGTTGTTAGCATACTTTGTTGTTAGGTGCTAGGGAGTCGGTTCTGACTCATAGTCCTGTGGCATCCTCACAATAGTAGGTATGTTTGACCCCATTGTTGCAACCACTGTGTCAATCCCCCTCATCTCTTTGTCATTCACCCTCTACTTGCATGCTTTACTGGGGCAAAATAAACTATGAACACTGCATTTCACACTAAAATATTCCATGTCACAGAAATAATTCGAATGTGAGAAGTTCAACAAATTCACCGAAGTAGCCCATGAGTATTAGTAATCATATTTACTTTTCTATTATCTGTGAAAATAAAAAAGGTCAGTGGCTCTATTAGAGGCACTGAATCCCATCTCAGTAATGTATTGCTTGCTTCAGAGTTGATACCTATTCTATTTGACCTACCTCCACATCAGTTGTAAATAGTCAGTTCTACATGAGAGCTAATTATTTTTTATCCTTTAATTATAGTACTTTTTATGATTTGTTATATCTTAAGTGGAATATTTGTGAAATGACTATATATAGCTATTACATACCCAGTTGCTGTTGAGTTGATTCTGACTTATGCTCACCCCGTATGTAACAGAGTGGAACTGGTCCACAGGGGTTGCTTTGTTGTAATCTTTATGAAAGCACATTGCCAGACCTTTCTTCCATGGTGCCTGGTGGATTTGAACCGCCTACCTTTAGGCTAGTAAAAAGAGGAGTGCAAACAGTTTGTACCACTGAGGGACCTTTGTTAGCATATTAAATGGAGAGTGCATAAATTAGTCTTTTATTATTGACTGGAATACTTTTTAATATTGCATATTATATTATTCTATAGTACAGTGATGCTCTTAATCGTGATGTGGAGCTCTTTTTGGTTGGCGTCAAATGACACCACCCTATTTTTTGTTGTTTTCTGTTTTTAACATTTTTTCTTTCTTTTTCTTTTACGATCAACTTTTGCTTCCAAATAGTTTCCGTATCGGGCTCAAGCATAGCAAAGATTGTGAGGATGGTACAAGACCCAGCAGTATTTTGCTCTGTTGTACGTAGGTTGCTATGAGTTGAAATCAACTGGTTGGCACCTGACAACAACAGCAAGTTTCAATATATTTATTTCTAGCATATTTTATTTATATTATTATTTCTATTGTAAGGATGGTGCAGGACCAGGCAGTGTTTTGTTCTGTTGTGCATAGGGTCACTACGAGTTGGAACTGACTCCGTGGCACCTAACAACAACAACAACATTATTTCTAAGAGCTGATATACTTCGTCTCTATAGTGTTGCTATGAGTTGGAATCAACAGCAACAGGTTTGGCTTTTTTTTTTTTTTAAGGCTATTAAATCTGTTCCTAAAGTAAGAGTCATTAACTCTGAATGGGTACCAGTGTGTAAATGATGGAGCCTTTGTTGTCTAGGCTGTTTCTCTTCTAATCTGTTACCTTTTAGATTCTTGGCTGAGTTCTTGCAATAGAATTTACCACATGGCATCTCTATGTTAAATACATTTATTATTAGCTTATTTATTTTCACAGCCTTTTCAACAGCTACTGTGGGGATCACCATGTTATAAGTCTGAAAGTTAAAAAGGCTGCGGGAAAATAAATCACTTAGAATTTCCATTTTCTCTTCTTTACATCGATATGCCCGTATTTTAAAGGATCACTTATTTCATTTCTCACTATTAGATCACTTTCACTATACATTAAGTTCTTGTCTGAGTTTGAATCTTTGAATACATTTCTTTTAAACTGCTTCTTGCATTTATTTTTTCTCGCCTGTATAGAAAAAGACTTGGAGAACAACTGGAAACTTAAATTTAAGTCTTGAAAACATTATTTTCATATCTTAAGCCACAGCACCATTGATCAGATACTTTCAGACTTCTGTCCACTAGCTGACTTCTAGACAATGTTCATAAATGGCATTTTTATTATTGAGTCCCAGAATTGTAAAATGGTACCATTACATGCTTGCTGAGTGGATAAACTGAATGAGCTAAATCTCCCTAAAACCAATATTATTGTTGTTAGCTGTCATTAAGTAAGTCCCTGACCCGTGGTGACCCCCATGCATAATGAAACAAAATGCTGGCTGGTTCTGTGTCATCCCCATGATCAGTGGCAAATCAACTATTGTGATCCATAGGGTCTTCATTTGCTGACTTTCAGAAGTAGATCTCTTGTTAGCCTATCTTAGAATGGAATCTCCTTTGAAATGTTTAGCATCATAGAAATCACAAACCACTATTGATAAATGGGTAATATCTGCAAGTAAGGTGCATTGTCCCAGAGTCAAACCCAGGTCTCCTGCATGGCAGACAAGAATTCTACCACTGAACCACCAATGTCTGTCTCCCAAGAATCAATAGTTCTAAATTATTTCTTAAATCTAAGTGAAATTATGGGTCATCAGCTTTCAAATTACATTCTGCATGGCTTTGGAGTCCTTCAGAGTTGGACTGGAAAAGAGGTGATGGAAAAATGACATGGATGGGACTGGGGAACCATCACTATTCCTTCACTTTATGTAAAGCTTAATTATTTTTTAATTATCTTTTATGACAGTGACCCCTATTATCTATTTTACTGTGTTGATATTCTTGACACAATTTTTCTAGAAAACGAAGGATGCTGATTCTTAAAATAAATGGAGAAGCCTGTACCGGGTCTTTATCATAGAGAGCAAAGTTTCACAGACGAGACAACCTGAGTCAAATCCAGACTTTAAATCCTGGTTTTCTATTTATTGCCTATCTGATCTTGGGAAAGTCATAACCTTGACATGCCTCAGTTCTTTTTCTGTAAAATGAAAATACTTATTGCACTTACTTTGCAGAGTTGTTAACATTAAATAATTGAAAGCAAAGGAGCTTAGAACAGCTCCTGGTTCATAAAAATGCAATAACAATATTAAAATGTAATATACAGAACTTAGGCTAAAGAAATTAAGGATCTAAATAGCATGCATCTTCTGTGTCATGACCCCTTAAAATTCCTGGAAATGGGGGTGGAGAATCCATATTTCAGTTCTCTAGTGTCTGATACTCACCAGATATTGACTCTGTGATTTAACCGGGGCATGTGAGCTCAGGTTAGAATTTGTTTAAGTTTTGCAATTGGAGAATTATGTTTTTTTGTCTAAATAAATGTAATTGCACTTTGGAGCATAGAGCATGGTTGCATCCCTCAATTCCTAACTAGGCAACTGGTTTTCAATCAATTGTGAGTCTTTTTTTTTCTTTTTTTAATGGTTTACTTCTCTAAATTTAAATGCTACGTCTTATTTTTCTGCTTTTCAAAAAGATAGAGAGAAGATAGGAGAGGACAGGAGGAAAGAAGAATAGAAGAGAGGAGAAAGAGGAGACAAGAGGAAGAGGACAGAGAAGGAGAGGTTTACTGCAAGATTGATCTATCACATTCTTTCAAATTTGAAGAGTTCATTTGAATTGCAACGCTGTGCCAACTCTGCTCTTACAATCATTTTCTTACTCAAGAGTCAGCTTCAAATGTGAAAATAGATCATTTGTTCCCCTTTGAGGTCAACTTGTTATAGAAGGAACAGCCCAGCACTGTGTTTATACTGAAATGAGTTTTTGAGCTGAGCAGGAGCAGAGGTGATAATACATGCCATGATTACATTTAATTTATATTTCAATTCTAACTCTCTTGCGCCCTGGCTCTGCTTTCCCATTTTCTTTCTTTGTGACAGTGGTGCATGGGGTGATGACTATAGATTTTCATCAGTAACTCCCAAATCTCCACTCTGGTTAGAATGCTACTGCGGCCTTCCTCTAGAATGTTTCTTTTTTGTTTTGCTCTGGAGATTTTGGTGGTTTTCTTTTTCCCTTGCACATTTTTCTCTGTGCCAGAAGTACAATATTATCTGGAATTTGGGCTGCCATTGTATAAGCTTGAGAAGTAAAATGATTTAATTCACTTAAATCAGATTATATCAAACCTTATTACCATCCATGTCTTTCAGTTAATTACTTTCAAAGTCCATATGCTGAGGAAATGATTTTCTCAGAAATAAGTGAATACTGCTGTGTTTGTTACAGTTGTAGAAGAGAAAGAAGCTGAAATATGAGCTTCATAAAAGTTATCATCAACAGATTTTAAGTTTTAGAACATTTTTGAAATCATTCTCACATTCCCAGTTTTCTTTGCATTGAAAATAATATCTGTAAGTCTAGAGATGGCACTGTTAATTTGTTTTATATATTTTACTTTTTTTCTCTACATGAAAACTATCTTTTCAAATTAAAATTGTCATTTTACATGAAATGGTTTTATTCTCCCTAGAATGATTGTATACTTTCTTGTAATTAGAAAACAAAATTATAAGATTGTGAGATTAAAAGTAATTACTATGATGTAAAAAAAAAAAATAGTATTGAAAAACTCAGGTGTTGTGATGTCTACACATGTTAAAATTTATTAAGTACCTTCTAAGCCAGGCAATTCTACATTTAAGTCATATCAACAGATATTTGTTGAGCTCTTGCTTTGATCCTGGACACATGCTGGATGCTGTGATACATTTAACATCTCATTGCCCTTTTAATTCTACTGCATGATTATCTCTCAAATCCAATTCCCTCTGTCTGTCCCTCCTACTCTAACTTGCCCAGATCTTCTTCCATCATCTTTCATCTGCTTGCCTACAGGCCTCCAGGCTGACCCATTCCTAATCTACTCTTTATTATGCTTTTTTCCTAAATGTAGACCTGCTTATGCTGTTCTCTTACATTAACTACTCAGTGGCCTTCCTTTGCCCTTAGTTGGGCGTCAAAATTTCTGATCATGATGTAATAAGCATCTCTTGAGTTTGTTGTTCTTCATCCCTTAGAACTCCTTCTACAACCCCCATATTTGCTTTGGGGAAAATACCTCTCTCTCTCATGTCATAATGTTCTATTGGGGCAGCCGTCTAGATACATTGCCAAGGAACAGGCACATGACTCAAGCTAAACCAGTCAGATTCTTTCAAGGCTTGAATCCAAAGCAGAGTAACGAAAAGGACCAAAGGTGGTTGGAGGTGAGTAAATGAATTGACTGTGCCCAAAAGAAAACGCAATAAATTCCTGCCACTGAGATCCCTGGGACTCTCTTAGCTCTTATTTTTCTTTGAATTTGGATACACAGCTTCTCCTTTAACTCTGTGACTTAGTCAGTGTCATTCCAATAAGTGCCTTCATTTTCTAAAAAAAAAAAAAAGGTATCCATAGTTGGTTTTGGTTGATTTCAAGGACACTTATTAATAGACAGGCCTCTTCATAGCTCTTCATCCTCATCTCATACTATTCCACATCTTACTTCTGAGACGTACTAAATTCTCTCTCCTTTCTTAATTCACTATCCTCTTACTTGGATCTAGAAATTTGTTCTTCATATGCCTTTTCCACGGAAACCCCATACTTTCTTATCTGTAATCTCTAATTCCCAATTTATCACCTAGAACTCAACTTTCATTTTCTCCAGGGAGACTTACTTTATGCTTCCAGGTGGTTGTACTCTGTGCTTCTATAATTCATTTATCACACTTTTCAGCTACTGATTATCTGTTGTGAAAGAGGAACTTCCGAGTGTAGGGCCTGTGTCTATTTTATGCATATTTTATTTATAGTGCCTAGCTCACTACCTGCTACATAAAAACAAATTAGCAATTATATGTTGAATAATGAATGAATGAACATATAAAAAACTCATTTAACTTGACAAGAAATTGTATAAACTTAAAACATATCCTTAATTAAATGTAATCACAATCTAGACAGCCAACTTCCTGGGCTACTAAAACAGAAAAGAGATCAGTAGTGGGTCAGGTTATTAGGGGAAACTTCAGGAGTGGCATGTAACTTGATTTGGTTCATGAGAGACAGATAGATTCCAAGGAGTTGTAAAATAATAAGGAGAGCAATTTCGATGCTAGAAAATTTTGTATTTCAAAGTGGTGCTTGTGAAATCTGGAGCTTTTTTCCCAGGGGAGTATTTCTGTCCTACATATGACTTCATCTTTACTCTGACAGATAACTTTCATCTCATATGTCAAATCTGACTTTTAGTAGTATAATGACACCCCATCCAGTTTGGGCATGAACGAGAATAGTGATCAATTAACAATGCCTACCTTAAAAGAGGAATGAGAGAGTAGAAAAAGAGAGATAGATATTTTCCATTCCTATGCTAGGATGCTCCCTTGTATCTGTCGGTTTGTTGTACTGTGGGGGTTTGTCAGTTGCTGTGATTCTGGAAGCTGTTTCACCAGTATTTCAAACACCAGCAGGGTCACACGTGGTGGACAGGTTTGAGCTGAGCTTCCAGACTAAGACAGACGAGGAAGAAGGACCCAGCAGTCTACTCCTGAAAAGAATTAGCCAGTGAAAACCTTATGAATAGCAATGGAACATTGCCTGATACAGTGCCTCAGATTGGAAGACACTCATATTACGACTGGGAAAGAGCTGCCTTCTCAAAGTAAAGGCAACCTTAATGATGTGGATGGAGTCAAGCTTTTGGGCCTTCATTTGCTGATGTGGCATGACTCAAGATGAGAAGAAATGGCTGCAAACATCCATTAACAATCAGAACCTGAAATGTATGAAGTATGAATCTAGGAATATTGAAAATCATCAAAAATGAAATGGAACACATAAAGGTCGATATCCTAGACATCAGTGAGCTGAAATGGACTGGTATTGGTCATTTTGAATCAGACAATCATATGGTCTACTGTGTCAGGAATGACAACTTGAAGAGGAATGGCATTGCATTTATCATCAAAAAAGCATTTCAAGATATATCCTGAAGTACAATGCTGTCAGTGATAATATGCATAGCTTACAAAGAAGACCAATTAATACGACTGTTATTCAAATTTACACAACAACCACTTAGGCCAAAGATGGAGAAACTGAAGATCTTTACCAACTTCTGCAGTCTGAAATTGATAGAACATACAATCAGGGTGCACTAATAATTACTGGTGATTGGAATGAGTAAGTTGGAAACAAAGAAGAAGGATCAGTAGTTGGAAAATAAGGCCTTGGTGATAGAAACAATGCCAGAGATTGAATGATTGGATTTTGCAAAACCAATGATTTCTTCATTGCAATTACCTTTTTTCACCAACATAAATGGCCACTATACACAGGAACCTCACCAGATAAAACACACAGGAATCAAAAAGAGATGATGGAAAAGCTCAGTATCATCAGTCAGAACAAGGTCAGGGGCTGAATGTGGATCAGACTATCAGTTACTCATGTGCAAGTTCAAGTTGAAACTGAAGAAAATTAGAACAAGTCCATGAGATCCAAAGTATAACCTTGAGTATATCCCACTTGAATTTAGAGACCATCTCAAGAATAGATGTGACACCTTGAGCACTAATGACTAAAGACCAGATGAGCTGCGGAATAACATCAAGGACATAATATGTGAAGAAAGCAAGAGGTTATTAAAAAGACTGTACAGAAAGAAAAGACCTAAATTGATGTCAGAAGAGACTCTGAAACTTGCTCTTGAAAGTCAAGTAGATAAAGAAAAAGGAAAGGAAAAAATGATGAGCTAAAAGAGTAGGACAGAAGATTTCAAAGGGCAGCTCAAGAAGACAATGTAAAGTATCATGATGACAGGTTCAAAGACCTGGAGATAGAAAACCAAAAGGGAAGAACATGCTCAGCATTTCTCAAACTGAAAGAACTGAAGAAAAAATTCAAGCCTCGAGTTGCCATAGTGAAGGATTCTATGGGGAAAATACTAAACGATGCAGGGAGCATTAAAAGAAGACGGAAGGGGTATACAGAGTCACTACACCAAAATGAATTGGCTGATGTTCAAACATTTTAGGAGGTAACATATGATCAGAAACCGATTGTACTGAAGGAAGAAGTCCAAGCCGCACTGAAGGCATTGCGGAAAAACAAGGCTCCAGGGACTGACAGAATACCAACTGAGATATTTCAACAAACAGATGCAGCACTGGAATTGCTCACTCCTCTATGCCAAGAAATTTGGAAGACAGCTACCTGGCCAACCAATTGGATGAGATCTGTATTTATGCCTACTCCCAAGAAAGTCGATCCAACTGAATGCAGAAATTATCGAAAAATATCATTAATATCACACACAAGCAAAATTTTGCTGAAGATCATTCAAAAAACAGCTGTAGCAGTATATCAACAAGGAACTGCCAGAAATTCAGGCCAGATTTAGAAGAGGACATGGAACCAGGAATATCATTGCTGATGCCAGATGAATCCTGGCTGAAAGCAGAGACTACCAGAAGGATGTTTACCTGTGTTTTATTGACTATGCTAAGGCATTAAACTGTGTGGATCATAACAAATTATGGATAACATTGCTAAGAATGGGAATTCCAGCACATTTAATTGTGCTTATGAGGAAACTGTGGGAACATGGATCAAGAGGCAATCGTTAGGACAGAACAAGGGGATACTGCATAATTTAAAGTAAGGAAAGATGTGCATCAAGGTTGTATCCTTTCTCCATACCTATTCGATCTACATGCTGAGCAAATAATCCAAGAAGCTCGGCTACATGAAGAAGAATGATGCATCAAGACTGGAGGAAAACTCATTAACAACCTGCCTTCTGTAGATGACACAAACTTACTTTCCAAAAGTGAAGACCTTGAAGCACTTACTGATGAAGATCAAAGACCACAGCTTTCACTATGGATTGCGCCTCAACATAAAAAAGAAAACAAAAATCCTTACAATTGGACCAATAAGCAACATCATGATAAACAGAGAAAAGATTGAGGTTGTTGAGAATTTCGTTTTACTTGGATCCACAATCAACACCCATGAAAGCAGCAGTCAAGAAATCAAAAAACACATTGCATTGGACAAATCTGCTGCAAAAGACCTCCTTAAAGTATTGAAAAGCAAAGGTGTCACCTTGAAGACTAAGGTGTGTCTGACCCAAGTCATGGTGTTTTCAATTGCCTCCTATGCATGTGAAAGCTGGACAATGAATAATGAAGACTGAAGAAGAATTGAGTCCTCTGAATTGTGGTGTTGGTGAAGAATAGTGAATATACCATGGACTGCCAAAAGAACGAACAAATCTGTCTTGGAAGAAGTACAACCAGAATGCTACTTAGAAGCAAGGATGGTGAGGCTGAGTCTCACATACTTTGGACATGTTGTCAGGAGGGATGAGTCTCTGGAAACGGACATCATGCTTGGTAAAGTAGAGGGTCAGCAAAAAAGAGAAAGACCCTGAAGGCGTTGGATTGACACAGTGGCTGTGACAGTGGGCTCATGCATAGCAACAATTGTGAGGATGGCGCAGGACCAGGCAGTGTTTCATTCTGTTGTACATAGGGTCGCTATGAGTCGGAACCAACTCGGGGGCACCTAACAACAACAACATGCTAGGATAATGCATTATTCTCTAGTTGTCTTAATGAATTAAATTGTTCTAGAAATTTCCCAAGGAGTGTAGAAAATGCCAGTATGAGAAATCTATTCAGGGCTTGTATGGCATTATAGAAACACCAAAGAGTTAAGATGGCTTCAGCATATCTATTCACTTTACAAATGTTCTACTCTGTCCTATATGGTTCATATGAGTGGCATTTAACTGGATGACAAAAGGTTTTAAAGAGTATGCTTAATAATTAGATCAAATGAGATATGGTATTTTTATGCAAATAATGTGCGCCTTCCAAGTTTGTTTGCCAATCACTCCCTCACCCACAAGGTATTTTCACAAGCACTGCTATGCCAATTTTTTTATGTTACTGTACAAAAAAAAAAAATAGTATAGAGTGCTTGTGAAAACAACTCAAGGGGGAAGAGAGTGGCTGGCAAACAAACGTATAAGGCACAAATTATTTGCATCAAAATAAGGTACACGTATATACGTAGCCCACACCTGGAACATAGTAAGAAATTAATTTTAAGAAAACAAAAGCCATCAAATCAGTTCTGACTCATGGTAACTCTGTAAGTGCTAGCTGTTATTACCATTGTGATATTTCAGTTCAAGCATAACATTTAAGTCATCCAACTTCAATATTCCTTGAAAGAACTTTGTGTTAGCTTTCAAGCCTTGGTAATATCAGCTGTAGTCAAGGAAGTAGGTCTACATTATTTTTAAAGTGTTCCCATTCCATTGCGACTACTCTAACAATATCCTTTCCTATGTTTCAAACAGTGCAAGGATGAAAACAGTTTAGAAAAGTGTGAGCAGGACTTGGATCATGAAATACTCTGGACAGGAGAATAAGAGGACAGAAGGAGTCCTGAGGATGAAGGGAACATGGAAGAAAGACGAAAAAGTCAAGTATGATATTTTTAAGCAAGTTTTTCTCTAATTCTACCTCTTTTGTAATCTGGTGTCCCATTTTCAAGGTAAGCTTTCCTTCCCTCAATATAAACTCGATGGATTATTACATTTTATTTACAAAATCAGAGGTGTTGACAGCAGCAGGGACAGCACTGGAACTCTGCCCAGCACTCCTAAATTAATGGTATTATCATTAATAAAATAATTAATGATAAGGAGAGCTAGCAAGTAGAGAACAGTTGTCGATGGGTCAACTCCAACTCATGGTAACCCCTCATGAGTGTGTCAGGGTAGAAGTGTTCTCCATACAGGTTTCAACAGCCGATTTTTCAGACGTAGATCACCAGGCCTCTCTTCCCAGGAGCCTCGGCATGGACTCAAGCTCCCAAACTTTTAGTTATCGGTCAAGCACATTAACTGTTTGCACCATCCTGGGGCTCCCAGCAAGTAAAAGCCATATTATATGCCAGGCACTGAGATAATTGCTTTATGCATAATATTCTATTCCATCATTATAGAAACTCTATGAGGAAAAAAAAAAGTCTTCATTTTCTGGATAAGGAAAATAAGACTTGCAACAGTTAACCTGCCCAGAGTCACAAAGTTAACAACCAAATAAAAATATACAAAATCTGTGATTCCAAGATCCATGCCTTTAACCATTACAGCAGACTGCGTGAGGCCACACACCTCGCTCTTCTTTCTCCTTGTGATTTTCACACAAAAGGTAACTTCCTCCACCATCCGCCATGTGAATTAGTGTCAAACAAAGGACAGGCCCTTGGGAACTCTGCAGCCCTATCTCCTGTCCTGGCTGGGTGTGTTCCAGGTGCACCGTTTGGCCAGGACACTCTGAACTATTTGCGAGGCCTTTGCACCTGCTGTTCCTTCTGCTTGGAATGCCCTTTCTCAACCTTGTCAGCTCATTATTCCTTCTCATATCTTGGAAACCTTACCTGACCTCCTAGGCATGAATCAGATACTACTTCTCAGCTCTTCAAACTCTTGGCCCCAGAGGGTGCTCACTTTACTGCAGCAGGCCCAGGGCCTTTGTACCTGCCTTAATCACATTATGTATGATGTGATATTAAGCTGTTGGTTAACTTTCTTCTTTCTTCAATAGATAATAAGAACAGGAGCTCAGTTTTATCCATTCTTCTATCCTCAGTGCCTATAACAGCAAATAGAACCTAGCAGACATTACAAAATAGGAGCCCCAGTGGTGCAACGATTAAACACCTGGTTGCTAAGCGAAAGCTTGATGGTTTAAACCCTCCCAGCGGCTCCACGGGAGAAAGATCTGGTGATCAGCTTCCATAAAGGTAACAGCCTGAAAAACCCTATGCGGAAGTTCTCCTCTGCCACCTGGGGTCACTATGAGTCAAAACTGATTTGAGGGCACCTACCAACACCAACGAAAATGATTCGAAAATGATTAAATGAATGAATAACAGCATCAATAATAATAATAATTGCTTATTAAGACAATGTCTAGCTCTAGTAGGACAATGCCTAGGGCATAGCCATATTCAGTAGTTACATAGTAGCGTGATTAAAAAAAATTAGATAATAATAATGTTATATAATTACTAAATAATTCTATGTGTAAGACATTGTCCTAAGTCTATGTATTATTTCACTCCATTTTTCCAAAAATTTTGGAACCTAAATAATATTATTCCCATTTTATAAATAAGTAAATCAAGGCATAGAGAGGATATGTGATTTACCCTTGTTCACGCAGACCAATGATGCTAGAGGGAAATTTGAATTTTAGCCTCTCTAAACTAGAATTCATACTCATAACTACCGTACTTTTTTAGATATCTTCATGAATGGAAAACTGGCAAACTATCAAGGCCAGTGGTTTTAGAGCATAATCTTACAATGTGGTATAGCTTCCACTACTGAGCCCCTATTTAAAAATAAAATAGCATAAAGAATCCGCTTGCTTACTGTTCTCACAATAGGTCCAGGTCATTTCTAAATTGGCCCCTTTGCCTTTGAGATCTCCCTCCCAGAATGCTCACTGCTTCTGGTCTGCCTGTTCAAACCTTACCTACCTGTTTGTGATAGCCTAGGTCCTAGTATCTGCATTCTTTCCTGTTTTCCTAAGCTTATGTTGATTCACTCACCTCTGAACTCACCACGGGTTTTGTTGCTAATATTCACCCCTTTTTCTTATCATTTTAGTAAAATTCTGTTCAGGTTAAGAGCACAGTCTTTGAAGCCAGTCAAAGCGGGACTTGAAAGTGGCTCAATAGCTTATTAGCTTTGCCTTTAATGTAATGTTGACCTTAACACATTTGATACATGTCTGATGCCTCCTCCTGGTGAGTTCTAGGCCATTCTTTATTGGCATCCCTCAGCTTTCAGGTACCTGTTTGGTTTTGTTGTTGCCAAAGGTTGTAGGGACAGAACAGAAATTGGTGTGAATGTGGGCAGAGAGAGCCTGAGGCTCTGGGTGCAGGGCCAGGCCAACAAAGGTGGTGTTATCAGTAAAGGTGTACTTGAAATAAGAAAAACAAACCTGCATTTAAATGGAGATGAGAATTGAAGATTGACCCAAAACAGAACTTTTGCCACAGAGGTTTGAGAAGGTTTTGGGGTGGCTGACGTTTACCCTCTAAGGCAAATATTCACAGAGGAGCTAATTTTTGGTAGGGGAACTTGACCTAGCCCATGATGGAGAGAATCTCTCAAGGGCCAAAAAAAACCCAAACCCATTGCCGATCAATTGGATTCTAGCTCATAGCAACTTTATAGGACAGAGTAGAATTGCCTCATAGAGTTTTCAAGGAGCACCTGGTGGATTTGAACTACCATCTCATGGTTAGCAGCCTAGCATTTAACCACTATGCCACCAGGGTTTCCAAGGACAGAGAGAGGTTAAAATCACACATTCTATCTGTAATGCCCTTAGAAATCTTTGATCTTGTATCTTTCTCTGCCCTTTTCTGTTGTTGACAGAGAAGTTCATGATTTGTATATGTGTGTGGTTTTGTTTTAGTAGATTTGTACTTATTTTTTATTCTTATGGATCAAAAGAGATTATTTGGCTTATCCTTAAAAGCAGGTTCCCTTTGCTCCTGAGAACATTTGTATTAAAACATGAAGAGCCAACAGGAACTGGTGGGAAGGGAATATTCACTGATTTCTCCTGTGCTATACTAGGATGCCCCGAAATCCATGCCACCTGGATCACTTAGGATTTCTGATTAAAGAGTTCAGGGCCTGGCAGTCTGTGGAAGGTTGCTCCCTGATGCCAGCCTGGACTGCCTTGGGCTGCTAGCAGCTATGTGGTCTCCAGACGATCTGTCATTTCTGCTCTGTCCCAATAAACTTTGGCAACAACAGAAGCAAATAGGTACCTGAAAGCTGAAGGATGCCAGTACAGAGAACTTGCCCTTTCCTTATTTTAAAAAAATGTGGGTGTCGTTGGTACCATGGGAAGTCATTAGAACTCAGGAAAGTTCATTTAGGATCAAGATTACATGTGAGCGTGTTAGAATTCTAGAACAAAAATATGTGACTACCATTTTTGTCACACTTTTTTTTTTTTCCTCCTCTCTACACCAGGTTCTGAGGCAATATTTTCGGAAAAAATAACTATCTATTTATCTATCTCTCAAACCAACCAGTTTCTGTTGAATAGATTCAGACTCATGGTAACCCCATGTGTGACAGAGTATAACTGTGTTCCCTAGGGTTTTCCAGTGGCTGATTTTTTTTAAGTAGTTCACCAGGCCTATCTTCCTAGGTGCCTCTGGTTGTATTCAAAACTTTTGTTTCACGGCCAAGTGTGTTAACCATTTATATATACCACCCAGGGACTCCTGTCTGTCTCTCCATAGATGGAGTTAAATATCTTATATGCAAAGAAGGTGCTGCATCAAAAAGTCTAAATGTTTGGCTTCTAATGAGATGTGCATGATATTATAGACCAAGGGCCCCCAAAATGCCTGCAAGGTTGAGACAAATAATACCAAGAAGTGAAGTCAGCCAGATTATACTTAACTAGAAATGCTTAGTTCTTTTGTTGGTGTTGTTAATTTTTGGATCATTTTGACCCTTTTGACTATCTTTTCTTTCCTAAACTGTGCTGAAGACTCAGATATATATAAATATTTATCTTCATTAAGAAAACCAGCAGCATAAGGATGATGGTATAGATTATTTACCCTTGACCTGGGTGTCAGGGCTCTCTAAGTTGTGTCACGGAGCATGGAGAACTGGAGAGTTCACGTCCAATCTGAAAGGGGCAGTAGACACTCACTTCCCAGTTCCTTGTTGTCTTGTAGGATGCAGGTCCAGTATTGCCTTATTTTCTTATTAGTTGCTGTTGAGTCGATTCTGACTCCTGACTACCTCATGTGTGCAGTTTAAAACTGCTCCATTGGGTTTCAAGGCTATAACATTTTAGAAGCAGATCACCAGGATTTTATTCTGAGGTACTTCTAACCTTTTGGCTGGTACTAAAGCACTGGACATTTTTTACCACCCAGAGACTCCTGACTTCTGAATATGGCTCTATTCTGTTCTTGGAGGCCTGGAGGTACAGTGGTTAAGGGCTCAGCTACTAACTGAAAGATCAGTGGTTTGAACCCACCATCAGCTCCTTGGGAGAAAGACGTGGCAGTGTGCTTCCATAAAGATTACAGTCTTAGAAACCGTACGGGACGGTCCTACTCTATCCTATATAGTCACTGTGAGTCAGAATTGACTTGATCACATCTTTTTTATTTTATTTTATTTTTTGGTATTTTGTTCTAAACAGAAACAGATCAGCAGACTGAATCTTGCCCATGAGACCTATATAGGCAGTGCCTCCATGGCCAACCTGTTCAAGCGACTCAGTGGGATTCTTTCATTCTCTTATTCTACTCCCTCGTTTCATTCCTCCTCTTCAGCAAGTCTCTTTATAATTTAGGAACAGTTAAGTCATTTTAAAATATATCTTCAATTGTTCCTTTAGTATAGAGATGTAATTTGAAGCAAACAGCATGAAAAAGTACATTTGTTTATATGTTTTTACTCCATTCGATAGAACGAATATGTTTAGAAAATCCATTTCAGAGATATTCTACACGCTTAAAGAATCTTTGTCTCTTAGCTATTGCCTCTTAAAAGCATATGTAAAATAGTTTTTGTGTATTCACTAATTACAACTTTTGGTTTTCTCTCTTTTGTAATAGCAAAACACATTTACTGATGCTTAACTATTTTCTTCATCTGTTATGGACCCAAGCTCTTTTTCTTGTGTTTGGGTTCAATAAAAGTTCTTTGATGGAGACTGTGGCATGCTTACTCTCTGAATCTTCCCTTACAGAGTTATTTCATCTTGATTGCACTCTTGGGCTCAGAATATTGGAATTTATTATTTTCAGCTGTCCTGGGCAGTTGATGGAATCCTGATATCACCTGTTCAATTTTTAAACAGTTTGTAGATATCTAATTCTACCAGCCCAACTTAAGCTTCATGCATTTTCTCATTATTTATCTGTCCGTATCTAATTTTCTGTTGGCAGCCATTCTTTACACACCCATTACAAATTTTCAACAAGTTCCATATCTGTACCCAGAATTTTCCATATTTTCCCCCAGGCTTCAGCTAATAAACAGGAAATTAATAAAACTCATTCATGAACACATTCCCAAAAGGAAGACACACTGTTTAAAGTTTTGATTCCTGGAAAATTATAAACTTGAGATTTCTTTGGCAAACTCACTTTTGCCCATTGCTGGGTTTTCCAACTGCTTCTCTGCTTTGGCAAAATGGCCTTTACTTTCCTTTTTGCCAAAATTGCCTGGTAGGTGCTAATGAGATAAACAGATAGATGGATAGGTGGGTGGGTGGATGGATGGATGGATGGATGGATGGATGGATGGATGGATGGATGGATGGATGGATGGATGGATGGATGGATGGAGATGGATGGATGGATGGATGGATGGAAGGATGGATGGATGGATGGATGGATGGATGGATGGATGGATGGATGGATGGATGGATGGATGGATGGATGGATGGGTGGGTGGGTGGGTGGATGGACAGATGGATTGATGGAGATAAAAAAATAGCTATATAGAATTGTACATATATACACACATTTATATGTATATAGACATACATTTTTTCAGTTGTAACTCTTATCTATTTTCATATCAACTCTATATGTTGCCCCCTGCCCCTGCAACTCTCTTATGAAAATAAGCCTGGCATAAGGAGTTGGAAGAGGTGAAAGTGTTTTTTTTTTTCATTCAAACAAAGCAATACGGTCACTAGCAGTTGATTAACAGCATTGACTTTTCATTAAAATTAGATTTAAGTTTACCCTCTTCTCTATGGTCTAAAACACCCTCCAGAACATGGCTACTGCTTACGTCTCCATCCTCTCTTACAATTCTTCATCTTACCCATAGTACTTCAGCTACATGTACTTTATTTCTCTTATAGAATTTCGACCACCCACAGGACCTTTGCTCTTATTCTTCCATCTTCCTGGGGTAGACTTTCAGTTGCTGCATCCTTCTTGTTGTTCAGGTCTCAGAACACATGTTTGTCCCTACACAGAGATTGTCTATGACCACTCTACTGTGTTATCTATACTGGTTTATGTTCCTCACTGTACTTATTACATGGTCTTGATTGCTTTTCTTACTATCGGACTCTTTCACCCAAATGTAAAGTACATAAAATCAGAAACCTGTACTGACTTGTTCACTTTGACATTCTAAGTGCTTAGAACAATGCCTGACATGTGAGGAAAAAGATCCATAATGCATATTTCTTGAATAAATGAATAAAGACTGATAAAGTGATAAAGTTATTGTACCTGATTTTTAGTTTTTTTAACATAAAAAGCAGAAATATCACAGAATTCGTGAAGTTATGAATTAATGAAGTCATACATGTAAAACACCTAACAGTGTCTAGCAGCATTGTAGATAAACAATAAATAAATGCTGTAATTATTTCCAAAAACTCACCAAAGGAATAAAATGAAGACCTTCAGGAATTTTTGATAAATGCCTTAAGAGGCTACATGGGACTTGCCTTGCACACGCAGGTTGCCTTGAAGTCTCCAGATCTCAGGTACTCACCGGAGAACTGGGATGCAAATTTCACCCAGCAGTACCAACCACTCCATGGATATTATGTCTATTTATTCTGATCAATTGTACACAAGAGACATATTCAAATTTTTGGCAATAATGAAAGCCATTTTAATTACTCACAGGAAACAGTGTACAACAGGAACAGATGCAACACAAGCCATACCCCCTGGCTCAAAAGCTTTCCGAACTGGATGGAAAACTTCCATAGGTGTTCCTCCTCTTTATACTGTGGACTAAGGACCACGAGGATCTTCCCCCACCTGGTTTTATATTCCAGGGGTTGTATATTTTACCACAGAGTGCAATGTAAATTTTCCCAAGCGATCACACGAAGAGGGGGGTAGTCCAACATGAGTGCACCAGCTCAGGACCTTAGCCTAGAATGTATTTCTTTAACCCTGTTGTTTATTGAAACAAACCATTAGGCTTCAGAGGGGGAGGTACAATGGTTTGTTCCAAAACCCAAACATGCTAGAAGAGGGTTATCTAACGGACTGCCTCCTCTTAGAACTACAGGAACATGGAGTAATTTCTAAGAAAAGAATCAGAGAGTGTTTCATTCTTGGATTTTATAGGTAGTAGTAGGCATTTTTCTACTGCAATGTGCAATAGAAATACACTGGTATCTGTTCCCATATGTCACCAGTTCAGGATAGTCACCATTGCTTCGACTGCCTGGCCCTGTGCCATCCTCATAGGTGTCATTGCTATGTTTGAAGCCACTGTTGCAGCCACTGTGTCAATCCGCTCATCGAGGATCTTCCTCTTTTTCATAGATCCTTTACCCTACCAAGCATGATGACCTTTTCCAGCGACTGGTTCCTCCTGAAAACATGTCCAAAGCACGTGAGATTACACCTTGCCATTCTCACTTTCAGGGAGCACTTTGGCTTTACTTCTTCCAAGAGAGATTTGTTCATTCTTCTGGCTTTATATATATGTATGTATATATATATATACTGTCTTAAAAATTAAAGGAGAAAATTTTATAAAATATCAGATTTAAATTATTTAATATATATATTTAATATTATATTAAATAATATACAATTTTATGATATTATACTGCATTTAAAAATAGAAGTAATATATTCATTAAAGAGAAACATAACATATTTAATAGGAATTAACTAAGTTTTTCTAAAAATGGTGAAAACAGTGGCATTGTTCTACACATTTTCAAATCTCCTTAATGGTTAGCCTAATAGAAGTTGACTACAACTGGATTCTTATATTTGCTTTTGCATTTATTCTGTTACAATATATTATCTTGGTTGAAGTATATGAAGAAAATCTGGTCTCTTACAGATATGTAGTTGAAAAGGGAACCAAAATATATACATATATTTTTCAAATAATTGTAAATTTTCTCTGATACTACAACCAAACTCAGTGATAGTTTCTTAAAGGAAAGTTTTCATATAAAAGCTAAATATGTGTCAATAAATGTTATTACCCTGTTACATTAAAATCCAGAAGTCTGTCTGGAACTTTGAATGAATATTTTATCCTTACATTGGGTTTTAACATCATGCACTAGTCATTTGGAAAACACTCGTTCACTAAGTTGTGCAGATCTTGTAAATGTTGACACATTTCATTATAAAGTATTAAAAACCTTACATCAACTAATACAATAAGTGATCTCATCAGAAGAATTTTAAAGTTTTAGAAATCTCTGTTTTATTTTGGTGGATACAAACTTTCCAAAATTCTAATTTTCAATTGACAGTTCAAATTTTGTCATTAGTACCAAATACTGTCAGTTCTGTCTTAGTCCTCTAGTGCTACCATGACAGAAGTACCGCAAGTGGGTGGCTTTAACACAGAAAAATTTATTTCCTTACAGTCTAGTAGGTTACAAGTCCAAATTCAGGGTGTCAGCTCCAGGGAAAGGCTTTCTCTTTCTGTGGGCTCTCGAGGAAGGTCTTTGTCCTCAATTTTCTCCTGGTGAAGGAGCTTCTCAGCCCCAGGGACCCTCTGTCCAAACAATACGCTCTGCTCCCATTGCTGCTTCCTTGGTGGTATGAGGTCCTCAACTCTCTGCTTTCTTCCCTTTCGTATTATCTCTTGAGGGATAAAAGGTGGTACAGGCCACATCCTGGGGAAATTCCCTTTACACTGGATCAGAATCCCACCCTAGTCATCTTAACATAAAATTACAATCACAAAGTGGAGGACAGCCACACAATACTGCGAAACATGGCCTACCCAAGCTGACACATATTTTTTGGGGAACACAATTCAATCCATGACAAATACTGTCAGTTGTTTTCCCTGAAGTGACAAAATGACATCATTTAGTTTTGAGAAAATGTCTGCCAAATGCCCACATCTCAATAACTTGAGCTTGTCTGTTCATTTTTTATTTAAGAATGGTGTAGGATAAAATGAGATTCCAGATAGTAACACAAACAACTATATAAGTGCTCGTTCCTGAGACAACCATCCTAATTCAGCATGCAGCAAAAGTATACTTTTGTGTAACTTCCATTTCATCCCACAGAATAGTAAAACGGCATAGACTCTATGGTTGAGATTTAATAAAACTGATTGCTTTACTGCTTTAGCAAGGACATTGTTAAGACAGTGACTTTTTTTTTTTTTCCATGTTATGTGGGGTGGGAAATAATATCATGACAACTGGTAAATTTGAGTTTGACTGCCTTGATTCATTCTCAGGTGCAAGTAGTTTTATTAACAATTGCTCTTGCATCATCAATGCAAATGCCAGTGTAGTGAAACAAGCCAAAAAAAAGTCTTAGTATCATTGGGAAAATAGTTTTGACTTTGTAGACCCCCTAAAAAGGTTACAAAGATCCCAGAGGTCCATGGACTACATTATGTTATTACCAAACAGTTAAATGTTTATCAAGACAGATGGCTTACTCCTTGTGTATTCCTACCCTTTCAAACAAACCTTAGTTAACACTGACAAAGTTTCTATCAAGCTTAACTATTTCTCAGTGGAGTGTATGAATTTGTAATATTAAAGAAACTGGAATATCTGAATTCAGCTTACCCTTGAAAGAAAATGTCACTTCATAAAATCAGATGGGTCACTTTGAAGAAACCTAATAGTTCTGGAACCCTGACTACCAAGTAAACAATATGAAACTTTGAGGTAATAAAGTATCTTGATTCTGGAATAGTGAATAGGGGGAATATTTAATATTCTTGGCAAAACATGTGCAAGACAATGTTATTATGTCCATATTAATAAGGGAGGTTGTCTTCTACTTAGTTCACATAAAAATTCTGTTCTTGAATCAATCCCTAATTATGTCATGATGTACGGTCCCTTGTCTCAGTTTCTCATCTTACTATAAAACTAGTGAGCAAAAACCCTTCAGAAAAATGTGAGCCAAAATTGAGTCTTTGCCATTCTAAATGTTAAAAAAAAAAAAGGCACTTTCTCTTTGCAGAAATGGAAGTGAATTTCAAATGTAAGCCCTAATAAATATCAGAATAAATATTCCCCACTATATGTAAAGAATCAAACTTGGAAATACTTGACCGTATATTAATTAGAAAAACAGTTTGACACAAAAAAAGGTGCTTAATAATTGTGAGGTCTGAGTTATTTAAAGTGTAAATAGTCTCCTGAGTGTTTCTATGCAAATGTAAGTCACAGGACTTCTGGTAAGGGGTAGTACAGTAGATTACATACTTCCTGGTTTGTCCAATTGGAGGGGAAGAACCTGCCTTTATATGGATATTTTTTTCCTTTGGAGGAGCCATTTACATTTACTAATTTTCATCTCTATATTTTCAGCCCTAAGCACCCTGCCCCAATCCAACAAAAGCAAGTAAACCCTTAATCAGTAGCTTTAAATTGATGGGAACATAAAAGAGAAGCTTGAAGTCTAGAGAATGAGAAACAGCTGAGATATGTTTGGCGTCAAGAGACAGAGAGAAAAGCACTCATCTATGTTAGGGAAGGTTGACTTTCTGCCTGCTGGCTGTAAGAGAAAACTTCTACCTCAAAGCGGCTTACCTAATAAGGACAAATTTTAGGTCACAGAATGAGAAGCCTAGAGGTAGCTCAGTAATGACATTGGTTAATTCAGCAGATCAACTATGTTATGAAGGCCTAAAAGTTTTTTTTCGTCTGTTTCCTCCTCCATCTTCAGTATTAGTTTTCTCCTAAGTTAGTTTCTCACAGGGTTCCAACTGACTGCTGCAGTTCTAGGAAATGCAGCCATACACAACAGTATCCAAGGAAAAAAAGAGTTTACCTCTTCCTGTATCCCTCTCCAAGGGAATAAGGAAACTTTTCCATAGCTCAGTAACAAACTTCACGTAACATCTCATTGGCCAGAATTATGTCACAAGCTCATGCCTAATTAATTATTTTGGCAAAGGGATGTTGCCTTCATGTAGCATATACTTTCCTGGAGGTTGGAGGCTCCCTGATCACTTTTAGAGGGTTTTTTTTTTTTTTTTTTAGGAAGAAGGAAGGCAAGTTACACGAGATTAGGCTGACTGTAAGCTCTATTAAAAATGCTTACCAAAAAACTAACCCCTCTTGAAAAGAAAAAAAAAATATATTCTTTTAGAAAAGAATCACATGATCATCTCAATCAACACAGAAAAGGCATTCAAAAAAGTCCCACACCCATTCCTGATAAAAACTCTCAAAAGGACAGGAATAGAAGGGAAATTCCACAACATAATAAAGGACATCTATGCAAAATCAACAACTCAATATCATTCTCAATGGAAAGAGCTGAAAACATTCCCTTTGAAAATGGGAATAAGACAAGGTGCCCTTTATCACCACTCCTATTTAACATTGTGCTGAAAACCTACCTAGAGCAATAAGGTAAGAAAAAGAAATAAAGGGCATCCAAATTGGTGAGGAAAAAGTAAAACTATTTCTATTCATGAATGATATGATACTATACATAGAAAACCCTAAAGACTCCACAAGAAAACTACTGGAACTAATAAAAAGATTCAGCAGAGCAGCAGGATACAAAAGAAACATATAATACACAGTGGAATACTAAGCAATGATAAAGAAGAATGATGAATCTGTGAAACACGACACAACATGGATGAGTCTGGAGGGCATTATGCTGAGTGAAATAAGTCAATCACAAAAGGACAAATGGTATGAGATCACTGTTAAAAAAATGCATGAAAATGTTTTCACACAGAAGGAAACAATTTTTGATGGTTATGAGGGAAGGGAGGGGTTGAGAGGGACAAACACTAACTAGGTAGTAGTAACTTTGGTGAAGGGTAAGATGGTACAAAATACTGAGGAAGCCAGGGCAACTTGACCAGAGCAAAGTCATAGAAGCTTCACAGACACATCCAAATGCCCCGAAAGACCAAGCTACTGGGCTGGGGACCATGGTTTCGGGGGACATCTAGCTCATATGACATAACATAGTCTATAAAGAAAATGTTCTGCATCTGACTGAGGTGAGTAGCAACTGAGGTCTTAAAAGCCTGAGATTGGCCATCTAAGATACATCTACTGGTCCCACCCCGGCTGGACCAAAGGAGAATGAAGAAGACAAAACACACAAGGGAAAGATTAGTCCAAAAGACCACAACTATCACAACCTGCACCAGACTGAGTCCAGAACAACTAGATGGTGCCCAGTTACCGCCACCGACTGCTCTGGCCCGGGATCACAATAGAGGGTACGGGACAGAGTGGGAGAAAAATGTAGAAAAAAGAAAGTTCAAATTCACACACACAAAAAGAAAGACCTGGCTTTCTGATCTGACAGACTGGAGAAACCCCAAGAGTATGGCCCGCATACATCCTTTTAACTCAGTACTAAAGTCATCACTCCCGAGGTTCAACCTTCAGCCAAAGATTAGACAGGCCTATCCTTTTTTTTTTTATAGGGCCAACGATAATGCACATGAAGGTCTTATTTCATTGTTCACTCATGATGTATATGAGACTAACGGGCACAACAACCCAAAAGCAATGATGAGAAGGCAGGAAGGGACAGGAAAACTTAACAAATAGCAACAGGGAACTTGGATTGGCGAAGGGGAGTGTGTTGACACAATGCAGGGTTGACAACCAGTGTCACAAAACAATTTGTGTATTAACTGTTTAGTGAAAAACTAATTTGCTTCTTAAACTGTCACTTAAATCGCAATAAAAAATTTAAAAAAAGAAATGTATTCTTTTAAATACTGTATTCTGTCCATCTTCTCTAGCTAAATGATTTTTCACAAGTAAAATGGCATTGCAACTTCCGTTGTTCATTGTAACATTTATATTCTAACGAGTGTAGTTTAAGTAAGTAATATTTTCATGTTAAGGATATGTTAGATCGTAAATTTCAATTTTGATAGTGTATGAAAGAATCAGAAACCTCTATATAACTTGAAAAAGATATGTAGTTTGAATAAATGATCCCGTAACAGCCTGGCAAGAGTTAGGAGATAAGAACTGGGCTTTGAACTGAAACATTTCTATGGCCCTATCATAGTCGCAGGTGGAAATTTAATAATATCTAAATGCCATCTATGAAAAAGTATTACTTATTAGGACATCACATTATTTTTTCAAGGCAGCAAAATTAACATCATATATCCATCATTACTAAATATGTTTTGGGCTATTATTTGCACGAGAAGTGTAATTATATGAAAATAGTTGACATTCTTACAATGAAAGGGATTATCTTTAGTTTTCTCTCCCTAACCCAACGCCTGCAATAAACCTTCAGTTGTCCTGCTAACATTGATACTAACGCATGGTTCAGATAGAAACATGTGAATAAAGCATCTTGGAAATAGCATTTGCTGGGAGGTTCAGATCGCATTTCAGATACCTCCTCTGACATAAGCTGTGCAAATTGGGTAATTCACTTCTCTGTGCTTTAGTGACCTCATCTTTAAAATGAGGCTATTGCCCTTGATGTAGTTTTCAAGTTCTGTGACCTGAATTGTCATTCTTAAAATAAATGGTTCAGGTTCCTGATACTTAATCTTTAAAATGGCTCATTTGGGTGTATTTATAATCTTTCATTACTTTTTTTTCCTTACATGTAAACAGTGCTGTGTATATTGGTAACTTATTTAGCACCATCTATGACCTGTTTTTGTTAGCTGCTGTCCAGTCAGCCGCGACTCATAGTGATACCATGAAGAACGGAGTCGGACCACTGTGATCCAGAGGGTTTGCATAGACTGGTTTTCTGAAGTAGATCACCAAGCCTTTCGTCTTAGTTTGTCTTAGTCTGGAAGCTCTGCTGAAACCAGTTGGGTGGTGGCTTTACATGAAGCACGTTGGCAGGGAGTCAAACCCAGGTCTTCCCCATGAAGGTGGGAATTCTACTACACGCTGAACCAGCAATGCCCACGTTTTAAACAAAGAGGCTTTTTGGTTAATGTTTAAGGTGATGAGGAGGAGAAGGGTGTGGACGAGGAGGCTATTGAAGATGCTACTTTGGTCCAAAGATGCTATTTTTTGCCCAATAAGACACAGGTTTATACCAGAAAAGAATCCTTTTATTTCTGCTGCATTCTTTTTAGATGTTTGAAATTTACTATAAATAATATTTGATTATATGTTTTTGAATTGATCAAGTTTAATTATTTGGTTTAGAAATGGTGGCATGTGGAAGAGCTCTTGAGTACCATAAAATAGATTGTTAAACCATTATGTACTGCTGTGATAAAATCTTATCATGTCACAAACACCAGTACTTCAAGTACGCTTAGTATCTTACGCTTAATAAATATATAGTTTGGTAAATTTCTGAAATTGGATGATTTGACTCAGTTCCTTGACATAAGAAAAGCCTCTGTTTGTTTTTTTTTTTTAGATCATTTACATGTGAGAAGGATCTTAATGCCAGATATATTTCAAGAACTGTTGCTTAGAGAGGGAATCTCTTCCTCTCTGTCTAGAAAAATCCCTGTGTTTCTATATTATTTTCCTGGATCTGCTTTAACAAATCACTGCAAACTTGGTGATTTAAAATAACAGAAATGTGTTCTCTCAAAGTTCTGGGGCCGGAACTCCTAAAACAGGGTTTTGGCAAGGCTGTGCTCCCTCCCAAGTCTTTAGGGGAGAGTTCTTCCTTGCCTCTTCTAGCTTCTGGTGGCTCCAAGTTTTCCTTGTGTCTGAATCACTCCAATGATTACCTCCATCTTCACATGGCCTTCTCTGTGTGTGCTGTCTCTTCTGCCTGTGTCAAATCTCCCTCTGCCTTTCTTGTAAGAACACTTGCCGTTGGATCTGGGAACCATTGGATAATCCAGAATGATCTCATCTTGATATACTTAACTTAATTCCTTCGGCAAAGACTTTTTCCAAATAGGGTTACATTCACAGGCTAGAGAGATTACGATAAAGACACATCTTTTTATGGGCTACCATTCAACCTTCTACAGTTTCCCTCAAATATGTTCCCATAAAACAGTCTTTGTTCTATTATTCTGTATGCTATTTATGTGCTCCTAAAGGGAGAGGTGTTACTGAGGGAGAGGCTGCATTATAAAAAACCCTTTGCCATCGAGTTGATTCCGATCCGTAGTGACCCTATAGGACAAAGCAGAACTGCCCCCTAGGGTTTCCAAGAATTAGATGGTAGATTAGAAATACCAAAAGTTTTGGTTAGCAGCCATAGCTCTTAACCACTGCACCACCAGGGCTCCAGGCTGCATTATAATCATTTTTAATTCCCTAGTATTTAGCATAGTGCCTGTTACATAAATCAACTCATAATGCGTATCTGCTTAATGAACAGATTTCCTGTTAAACTCTACGGTTAACATCTTTACTGACTTAAACATTTTGTCTCGGTCTCACTTGGGTTAAACATCTCTCTTCTTTGTAAAGTGTGATAGTTAATGGTTGAGGCAGCACAGTGGGCAGCCCAGCATAAAGGGAATTCACATTTTAATTTCTTACTAGAATTTGAGAAACGCATACTATAATCCAGAATCTAACTTTGGCAGGGAGTTTATCATTATGCCTTCCTTTTTTTATTTATAAAATGAAAGATTAAGTTTGATAAACTTTTTGTAAAAACATTTTCTTGTGGTGAAAGATATATTACAAAAAAATTTTCCATTTTAACCTTATTTAAGTATACAGTTCAGGAACACTGGTCACAATTAATTGAGGAGACAAAGTCGCTTTTCTCTTTTGGGTCACATATCAAACCTTAATCTTAGTTTGAGTAATCCTTTATTCAAAAAGCAGTTTGTGAATGGAAAATGTTCCTGAAAGCACTTCAGCCTTGGTGGCACAACAGTTAAGCTCTGAGCTGCTAATCAAAAGGTTGATGATTCAAACCTACCTAGCTGCTCCATGGAAGAAAGACCTGGTGATCTGTTCCCATAAGGATTACAACCTCGAAAACCCTATGAGACTGTTCTACTCTGTTCCATGGGGCCACTACGAGTCAAAAGTCAATTAGACGGCACGAAATAACACAGCAACAAAGCTTGAATTCGTAAGAAGTTCTTGTATATTATTTCTATGCCTTCATTTCAATTTTTTTCAGGAGCCATGAAGGGAAGACACTGAACTTATTGTGGATAACCTACACCCAAACATGTAGATTAAGTCTCCATATGTTAATTCACGATCTTTCAATGGTAGACTATGCACAGACAGAACTTTTGAGGAACAGAGAATCACTGATATTAATAAAAAATAAATGTAAGGGTTTCCTTTTTAGTACTTAAATTACCTTGTTAAAGGATTAACGAGTATTTTGAAGAGGACTTTATTACACCCACTACTCACCCTGAGATAATTATGGCACCAGAAATTAAATTATTTTCAACAACGTGGTTTCATAACTTTCAATGTCATGAATATCTAGGCCTTGTTTCATTATTCTGTGCTAATTTACCACCCCCTAAAATGAATCCCACTACTTGTTTGTCGATTTGTCATACTGTGGCGGGATTCAGTTTTAGAGGGTGGTAGATTTGCTGTGATGCTGGAAGTTATATCACCAGTATTTCAAAAACCAGCAGAGACACCCACTGTGGATAGGTTTCAGTGGAGCGTCCAGGCTAAGACAGACTAGGAAAAAGGACTTGGCAATCTACTACTAAAAAAGAGACAGTGGCCAGTGTAAACCTTATGAATGTGCAGCAGCACATTGTCTGATATAATGCTGGAAGATGAGCCCCTCTGATTGGAAGGCACTCAAAATACGATTGGGGAAGAGCTGCCTCCTCAAAGTAGAGTCAGCCTTAATGATGTGGGTGGAGTAAAACTTTTAGGACCCTCATTTGGTAATGTGGCAGGGCTCAAAATGAGAAGAAACAGCTGCAAACATCCATTAAAAATCAGAACATGGAATATATGAAGTATGAATCTACGAAAATTGGAAGTCCTCAAAAATGAAATGCATAAAGATCAATATCCTAGGCATTAACGAGCTAAAATGGACTGGTATTGGTCATTTTGAATCAGACAATCATATGGTCTACTATGCCGGGAATGACAAATTGTAGAGGGATGGCATTGAAGTCATCATCAAAAAGAATATTTCAAGATCTATCCTGAAGTACAATGCTGTCAGTGATAGGAAAATATCCACATGCCTACAAGGAAGACCAGTTAATATGACTATTATTCAAATTTATGTGCCAACCTCTAATGCCAAAGATGAATAAACTGAAAATTTTTACCAACTTCTACAGCCTAGAATTGATCAAACATGCAAACAAGATGCATTGGTAATTACTGGTGATTGGAGTGTAAAAGTTGAAAGAAAAAGAAGATCAGTAGTCAGAAAATATGGAGTTAGTGATAGAAACAAAACTGAAGATTGCATGATAGAATTTTGCAAGACCAAAGATGTTTTTGTTGTAAATACCTTTTTTCAATAACATAAACAGTGATTATACACATAGACCTTACCATATGGAGTACACAGGAATGAAATCAACTTGTCTGTGGAAGAGATAATGGAAGCTCAATATTATCTGTTAGAACGAGGCCAGGAACCGACTGTGGAACAGACCATCAATTGCTCACATACAAGTTCATTTTGAAACTAAAGAAAATTAAAACAACTCCACGAGAGCCAAAGTACGACCTTGAGTATACCCCACCTGAATTTAGAGACCATCTCAAGAATAGATTTGACACACTGAACACTAACGACCGAAGACCAGAAAACAAAAGGTCATTAAAAAGACAGGAAAGAAAGAAAAGACCAAAACGAACGTCAGAAGAAACTCTGGAGCTTGCTCTTGAATGTAGAGTAGTTAAATAGAATTGAAGAAATGAAGAAATAAAAGAGCTGAACAGAAGGTTTCAAAGGGCTGCTCGAGAAGACAAAGTATTATAATAAAATGTTCAGAGACCTTGTGTTAGAAGACCAGAAGGGAAAACCATGTTTAGCATTTCTCAAGCTGAAAGAACTGAAATAAAAATTCAAGCTTCAAGTTGCAGTATTGAAGGATTCTATGGGCAAAATACTGAAATTCACAGGAAGCATCAAAAGAAGATGAAAGGAATATACAGATTCACAGTACCAAAAAGAATTGGTCAATGTTCAACCATTTCAGGAGTAACACATGATGAAGACTGACTGTATTGAAGGAGGAAGTCCAAGTTGCACTGAAGGCAATGCCAAAAAACAAGGCTCCAGGAATTGATGGAATACAAACTGAGATGTTTCAACAAAGGGTTTCAGTGCTGGAGGTTCTCACTTGTCTATGCCAAGAAATTTGAAAGACAGCTACCTGGCCAACTGACTGGAAGAAATTCATATTTGTGTCCATTGTAAAGAAAGGTGATCCAATAGAATGCAGAAATTACCTAACAATATCGTTAATATTAAAACTACATGCAAGAAAAATTTTGCTGAATATGTTTCAAAAGAGGTTGCAGCAGTACATCATAAGGGAACTGCCAGAAATCCAAGCCAGATTCAGAAGAGGGTGTGCTGAAAGCAGAGAATACCAGAAAGATGTTTACCTGTGTTTTATTAACTATTCAAAGGCATTTGACTGTGGGGATCATAACAAATTATGGACAACATTGTGAAGAATGACAATCCCAGAACACCTAATTGTGCACAAGAGGAACCTGTACATGGGTCAAGAGATAGTAATTCAAAATGAACAAGGGGATACTACATGGTTTAAAATCCGGAAAGGTGTGCATCAGGGTTGCATCCTTTCACCAAGCTTATCCAATCAGTATGTTGACCAAATAATCTGAGAAGCTGGACTATAGGAAAAAGAACAGAGCATCAGGATTGGAGGAAGACTCATTAACAACCTGCAGTATGCAGATGACACAACCTTGCTGGCTGAAAGTGAAGAGGAATTGAAGCACTTTACTGATGAAAATCAAATACTAGAGCCTTCAGCACTGATTACTCCTCAACATAAAGAAAACGAAAATCCTCATGAGTAGACCAATAAGCAACATCATAATTAACAGAGGAAATATTGTGGTTGTCAAGGAAAGGATTTATTTCGTTTTACTTAAATTCACAATCAACACCCATGGAAGCAGTGGTCAAGAAATCAAATGATGTATTGCATTGGGCAAATCTGCTGCAAAAGACCTTTTTAAAATGTTAAAAAGCAAAGATGTCGCTTTGAGGACTAAGATGTGCCTTACTCAAGCCACAGTGTTTACAATAGCCTCATATGCATGTGGAAGTTGGACAATGAATAAGGAAGACTGAAGAATTGATGCATTTGAATTATGGTGTTGGCTAAGAGTATTGAATACACCATGGACTGCCAGAAGAACAAACAAATCTGTCTTGGAAGAAGTACAGCCAGAATGCTCCTTAGAAGCAAGGATGTACTTTGGACATGCTGTCAAGATGGGCCCGTCTCTGAAGGACATCATGCTTGGTAAAGTACAGAGTCATCGAACATGAGGAGGACTCTCAAGGAGATGGATTGACACAGTGTCTGTAAGAATGGATTCAAATATGCAATGGCTGTGAGGATGCCCCAGGACCAGGCAGTGTATCTTCCATTGTACATAGTGTCACTATGAGTCAGAACGGAGTTCATGGCACCTAGTAACAACAAAACAGAATCATTCTGATCATAAATTAGACCTCATTTTCCAAGATTAAAAAAAAAAATTAGTAATTATAAAATCCACAGACATTCATCTGTTCTTACATCAGTTGAAAATGAGTGCTAAAGAGAAAAGTAGAGACAGATAAAAATGGCAGGAGTAAATGATACATCTTGGCTTACAGATAGCTGTTCTACAATGTAGAGAGGAGATTATATTCTCACTTTTAATGTCTGAAATTGAGTTCCCTCTTTAAAGAACAAGGCAATTTAATTTCCAGAAATATTTGACTTTTATTATGTAAGAAAAGGGCCTCGGTTTTAACAGGTCCATTGAATTTTATTTCTTCATTTTACTTGTATTCACTTTTCCATTTGTGGTGTAGTTTGTTACAGTTACCAATTTTATACTGAAAAAAAAAAAAAACCCTCCAAAGACTTTGAATTCCTTGCCATAGACAGTAAAATGTATATGCTTTCTCCAGTACAGGTATACTTTGTTGCTTTAATTCTTAGTCTTCCCTTCTTCCTCACCAAAATGAATTGATACTTTAAATTCTGAAATAAAACCAGTGAATACCTAAACATAGGCTGTGGATAATGTTGATGCTACATGGAATTAAGAAAATAATGGTAGTATAGTGATTGTCAAAATGTGGCCCTTGGACCAGCAGCCTCCAGTATTATCTCGAGGCTTGTTACAGATGCAAATTCATGGGTCCCATCCAAGACCTACTGAAGCCTATTGAATCAGAAACTTTGTAAGCAGAGCCCAGCAATACATGTTTTAACAAGCCTTCTGGATAATGAAGGTGCCTGAAAAGTTTGAGAACCACGGTGTATGGCATTCCAGGATACCCATGTACTGTATTCTCCTATCTCTATAGAAAATATCCCCATGCACGTTTGGGGTTATGCACATCTGTGTGTGTGTGTAGGGAGGGGAGGTTGTATTTTCTAAAAATATTTGAATGAATCACCAGGTTTATGCATATGGACTAGATTGTTTAGGTCTGTTGGGCCATACTGTCCCTTAATCCTACATTCTATTGACACATTATGAAGCCTCACCCACATTTATTTTTTGTATCGCTTGCCAATTGGTAATTCTTTCTCTCTTTAGATTCAGTTTCAGTTATTTATTGCAGTACAGACGGGGGGCCTTGTCTTGATATATACTCCAATTTTGCAAGAGAAACTAGAGCATAAAGTAGTATGCCTCACCCTATTCACACATTCACTACCAATGCTGCCTCATAACCGTTCTTCACATTAACTATGTTATTTCTATAGCTTTATTGCAGTATAACTTACCGAAGAATAATGTGACATTTCAAAATGTACATCATCAGCACTCTTTCAAATAGAGTTTTAAAGTTTGCTAATTTATGACTAGGAGGACTATCTTCCCCTTTTCTGTGAAATAATCCTAACATTCAACATAGTATAGGTTCTCAGTTAATGGTTATCAAATGAATGAATGAATCTGCATTAAAAAAAAATCTGCATAGACTTTCTAAAAAACAGGTCATTAATTAATTGCCAAAGAACCAAATTCAGCTGGCTCTTATATTTTGCTAAATACGCAGAAAAATTTCACAATTAAACATTAAAAAAAATTTCAATCTCAAGTTTTTTTCTTGTAACATTGGGAAATATGGCAATACAAGGCTCCACAATTATAGTAGAAGACTTCACAACTACAGTAGGAGACTTCAACACACCACTTTTGGTGAAGGATAGGACATCCAGTAAGAAGCTCAGTAGAGAAACAGAAGATCTAATTGCTGCAATCAACCAACTTGACCTCATAGATTTATACAGAACACTCCACCCAATGGCTGCAAAGTATATATTTTTTTTCTAGCACACACAGAACATTCTCAAGAATAGATCACATATTAGGTCATAAAACAAACCTTTGCAGAATCCAAAACATCGAAATATTACAAAGCATCTTCTCAGACCATAAGGCCATAAAAGTAGAAATCAGTAACAAAAAAAACAGGGAAAAATAAATCAAATACTTGGAAACTGAACAATACCCTGCTCAAAAAAGACTGGGCTATAGAAGACATTAAGGAGGGAATAAAGAAATTCATAGAATGCAATGAGACTGAAAACACTTCCTATCAAAACCTTTAGGACACAGTGAAAGCAGTGGTCAGAGGTCAATTTATATCAATAAAGGCACATGTTCATAAAGAAGAAAGAGCCAAAACCAGAGAACTGTCCCTACAACTTGAACAAATAGAAAGCGAGCAACAAAAGAATCCATCAGGCACCAGAAGAAAACAACTAATAAAAATTAGAGCAGAATTAAACGAAGTAGAAAACAGAAAAACAATTGAAAGAATTAACAAGACCAAGAGCTGGTTTTTTGAAAAAATCAACAAAATTGGTAAATCATTGGCCAGATTGACTAAAGAAATACAGGAAAGGAAATAAATAACCCAAATCAGAAATGAGACAGGCCATATCAAAACAGACCCAACTGAAATTAAAAGAATTATATCAGATTACTACGAAAAATTGTACTCTAACAGATTTGAGAACCTAGAAGAAATGTTTGAATTCCTAGAAACACACTACCTACCTAAACTAACACAATCAGAAGTAGAACAACTAAATAGACCCATAACAAAAAAGGAGATTGAAAAGGTAATCAAAAAACTCTCAACAAAAAAAAGCCCTGGTCCGGATGGCTTCACTGCATAGTTCTACCAAACTTTCAGAGAAGAGTTAAGACCACTACTACTAAAGGTATTTCAAAGCATAGAAAATGATGGAATACTCCCTAACTCATTCTATGAAGCCAGCATACCCATGGTACCAAAACCAGCTAAAAACAGCACAAAAAAAAAAAAAAAAATTACAGACCTATATCCCTCATGAGCACAGATGCAAAAATCCTCAACAAAATCCTAGCCAACAGAATTCCACAACATTTCAAAACAATAATTCACCATGACCAAGTGGGATTTAAACCAGGTATGCAAGGATGGTTCAATATTAGAAAAACAATTAATGTAATCCATCACATAAATAAAACAAAAGACGAAAACCACATGGTCTTACCAATTGATGCAGAAAAGGCATTTGACAAAGTTCAACACCCATTCATGATAAACCCTGTCAGCAAAACAGGAATAGAAGGAAAATTTTTCAACATAATAAAGGGCATTTATACAAAGCCAACAGCCAACATCATCCTAAATGGAGAGAGCCTGAAAGCATCTCCCTTGAGAAGGGGAACCAGGCAAAGATGCCCTTTATCACCGTGCTTATTCAACATTGTGCTGGAGGTCCTAGCCAGAGCAATTAGGCTAGACAAAGAAATAAAGGACATCCAGACTGGCAAGGAAGAAGTAAAATTATCTCTATTTGCAGACAGCATGATCTTATACACAGAAAACCCTGATGAATCCTCCAGAAAACTACTGAAACTAATAGAAGAGTTCAGCAAAGTATTGAGATACAAGATAAACATAAAGAAATCAGTTGGATTCCTCTACACCAACAAAAAGAACATCGAAGAGGAAATCACCAAATCAATACCATTCACAGTAGCCCCCAAGAAGATAAAATACTTAGGAATAAATCTTACCAGAGATATAAAAGACCTATACAAAGAAAACTACAAGGTACTACTACAAGAAACCAAAAGAGACCTATATAAGTGGAAAACGTACCTTGCTCATGGATAGGAAGACTTAACATTGTAAAAATGCCTATTCCACCAAAAGCCATCTATATATACATACAATGCACTTCCGATCCAAATTCCAATGACATTTTTTAATGTGATGGAAAAACAAATCACCAACTTCATATGGAAGGGAAAGAAGCCCCGGATAAGTAAAGCATTACTGAAAAAAGGAACAAAGTGGGAGACCTCGCTCTACCTGATTTTCGAACCTATTATACAGCACAGTAGTCAAAACAGCCTGGTACTGGTACAACAACAGATACATAGACCAATGGAACAGATTTGAGAATCCAGATAAAAATCCATCCACATATGAGCAGCTGATATTTGACAAAGACCCACTGTCAGTTAATTGGGGAAAAGATAGTCTTTTTAACAAATGGCACTGGCATAACTGGATATCCATCTGTAAAAAAATGAAACAGGACCCATACCTCACACCATGCATAAAAACTAACTCCAAGTGGATCAAAGACCTAACATAAAGACTAAAGCGGTAAAGATCATGGAAGAAAAAATAGGGACAGCCTTAGGAACCCAAATACAAGGCATAATAAACAGAATACAAAACATTACCAAAAATGTTGAAGAGAAACCAGATAACTGGGAGCTGCTAAAAAATCGAACACCTGTGCTCATCTAAAGCCTTCCCCAAAAGAGTAAAAAGACCACCTACAGACTGGGAAAAAATTTTCAGCTGCAATATCTCCAACCAGCACCTGATATCTAAAATCTACATGATTCTTCTCAAACTCAACCACAAAAAGACAAACAACCCAATTAAAAAATGGGCAAAGGATATGAACAGACACTTCACTAAAGAAGACATTCAGGTGGCTAACAGATACATGAGGAAATGCTCTCGATCATTAGCCATTAGAGAAATGCAAATTAAAACTACAATGAGATTCCATCTGACTGCAACAAGGCTGGCATTAATCCAAAAAAACACAAAATAATAAGTGTTGGAGAGGCTGTGCAGAGATTGGAACACTTATACACTGCTGGTGGGAAGGTAAAATGGTACAACCACTTTGGAAATCGATTTGGCACTTCCTTAAAAAGCCAGAAATAGAAGTACCATACTATCCAGCAATCCCACTCCTCGGAATATATCCTAGAGAAATAAGAGCCTTTAGAAGAACAGATATATGCACACCCATGTTTATTGCAGCACTGTTTATAAGAGCAAAAAGATGGAAGCAACCAAGGTGCCCATCAACAGATGAATGGATAAATTACAGTATAGTCACACAATGGAATACTATGCATGGATAAAGAACAGTGAGGAATCTGTGAAACATTTCATAACATGGAGGAACCTGGAAGACATTTTGGTGAGTGAAATTAGTCAGTTGCAAAAGCGCAAATATTGTATAAGACCACTATTATAAGACCTTGAGAAATAGTTTAAACTGAGGAGAACACATTCTTTTGTGGTTAGGAGAGTGGGGAGGGAGGGAGGGTGGGAGAGGGGTATTTACTAATTAATAGTAGATAAAAACTACTTTAGGTGAAGGGAGGGACAATACTCAATACAGGGAAGGTCAGCTCAACTGGACTGGACCAAAAACAAAGAAGTTTCCGGGATAAACTGAATGCTTTGAAGGTCAGTGGAGCAAGGGCAGGGGTTTGGGGACCATGGTTTCAGGGGACGTCTAAGTCATCTGGCAAAATAAAATCTATTAAGGAACCATTCTGCATCCCACTTTGAAGAGTGGTGTCTGGGGTCTTAAACAGTAGCAAGTGGCTGTCTAAGATGCATCAGTGAGTCTCGACCCCCCTGGATCAAAGGAGAATGAAGAACACCAAGGACACAAGGTAGTTACGAGCCCAAGAGACAGAAAGGGCTACATGAACCAAAGACTACATCATCCTGAAACTAGAAGAACTAGATGGTGCCCGGCCACAACTATGACTGCCCTGACAGGGAACACAACAGAGAACCCCTCAGGGAGCAGGAGAACAGTGGGATGCAGACCCCAAATTCTCATAAAAAGACCAGACTTAATGGTCTGACTGAGACTAGAAGGACCCTGGCTCTCATGGTCCCCAAAACTTCTGTTGGCCCAGGACAGGAACCATTCCCAAAGCCAACTCGTCAGACATGGATTGGACTGGACAACGGGCTGGAGAGAGATGCTGATGAGAAGTGAGCTAGTTGCATCAGGTGAATACTTGATACTATGTTGGTATCTTCTGTCTGGAGGGGAGATGAGAGGGTAGAGGGGGTTAGAAGCTGACAAAATGGTCACGAAAAGAGAGACTGGAAGGAGGGAGCGGGCTGTCTCATTGGGGGGGAAGTAATTGGGCGTGTGTAGTAAGGTGTATATAAGTTTTTACGTGAGAGACTGACTTGATTTGTAAACTTTCACTTAAAAAAAAGCACAATAAAAATTATTAAAAAAATTTTCTATCAATGTAAACTTGGAAAAGTCAGAAAAAAGGAATAAATTTTTAACTACCAAAAGAAAAAATAATTCAGGATTTTGTCTCATTCTTTGTCTTCCTCCCCCAACATAACTGTTATTTCTTTAGGGAAACAGGTCATGAAATATTCACCTTTATGTCCCAGCATCTAGCTCAGTACTTAACACAGGGTATAGGCTCGGCAAATGTTAGGAGAGTTTAGTTAAATTAAATTAAATCGACTTTTGAAGCTAACTTACTTGACTGAATTCTAGCTATAATACAATCAACTCATGTGTTTTACTGTTGTTGGTTACAAGACTTGGGTAGATTTTTGAAAAATACAACAGAAGATTACAACCAACAGGTACAGTAAAATTAAAACAGATAGTAATCAATAAAGCCAAGCCCATTCTTGATTCTTGGCTAGTTATTATGGAGCTCCTTGAGGTGAATTTCCAAAAAAAAAAATTGTTTTTTTTTTTGAGGTGAATTTAATTTAGTCAAAACAATCAACAGTCACTGTATTTGTTCTTCCGAGAGCCAAGAAACCAACGAATGAAAAGGTTCAGTTATTTTATAGGTGCAGTTTTATTTAGACTGAATAATTGATTAATTTAGCAGGTCTTAAAATTATTAATTTTTCTCAGTCTTAATTTTTTGGAAAAATTCCTTCCTTATTTGTTAAAAGAAAATGTACTTTGTCTCTTGTGCTCGCTGCCATCTGACACCAAAAAATTTTGCCTCGGGAATTCTTGCTTATAGAAACCACGTACAGTGTTGTGATTATCACCTGAATGATTTTCTCTATTGTCGTCTCAGTGATTAGACACATTGTGCACTTTGATCTGGCTTTTTGGTTATAGAAACATAAAGGAATGGAACAGAAAATACCCAAACATTAACAAATGTAGCACAATAACTCTCAATCTTGGCTACATATTACGGTCTCCCGGGGAGCTTTGAAAACCGCTAAATTCGGACTCCACCTTCAGAACAATTAATCAGAGTCCCTGAGGGTTGATCAGATAACAAATTTTCTATATTAATAACAGGAGTAAAAAAGTCCCACTATCATTTTAGTGTTTTGATTCAGATTTTCTTCCTAACGTTTTATACTTTTTGAGTTGAAGTTCTATTAGTAATACTGGGTGCCACGTGTCTAACAAATTTCTTTTTCTTAAGTGATGATTTTAAAATCATGGTTTGGGTTCATACTATTGATCCATCTTCAGAAATCTGAGCAGCCTAGGTTTTTTTCTAGCACTTGGCACTTTCAGATGCTCCCAACCTGAAAATCTGCTGTCGTTGGGTGGATTCCGACTCATAGGACAGAGTATAACTGCCCCGTATTATTTCCAAGGAGTGGCTGGTGGATTTGAACTGCCAGCCTTTTGGTCACCAGCCAAACACATAACCACTGTGCAACCAGTGCTCCTTAAAAGGACAGTCTGCCAGAACAGGGACTTGAACCCTGGACCCTCAGATTAAAAACCTGATGCTCTACCAACTGAGCTATCTGGGCTCACAGATAGTTCAAGGAAACCCTCGTAGTATAGTGGTTAAGAGCTATGGTTACTAGCCAAAAGGTCCACATTTTGAATCCACCAGCCACTCCAATGGGGCAGTTCTACTCTGTCCTATGGGGCTGCTATGAGTCGGAATCAACCCGAGGGCTGTGGGTTTTTTTTAACGGGAAAATGTTTAACAGGGCAATGGAAAGTTCTGTTGACATATGAAGAAAGAGTCAAACATTCCACTTTCTTATTGAATAATGTTAGCTTTATTATTAGAATAGAATACAATATGACATAAAATTAAGAGCTTTTGCTAAACTCTGTAAAGCAATACATGCACCTGCCAGAAACAACCTTGATTCATGTTAGGTTTTATTGCCACTTCACTGCACTAAGGTGCAATAAACATTCAGTGTCATCTTTTAAAAAATGTTCCTGAGAGTAAACAGGAACGGTAGTCTGTAAGAGTAACTTTATTTTCAAGGAAGACTTAACTAGTATTACATGGTTTAGCAAAGCACTGTAGAAAAGCTACATAGAATAATTGGTCTTTGATAAACTGTGCAATCAATTTATATAATTGAATACTAGCCACATATACTAACAAACTAAGAGATGAGAGAAATGCACTCTTTCCATAGCAGAAAGCACACTAAGAATAAATATCCACATCTAATGTGCAAAATACAGACCGAAAGTTAGCCATGAGGAGCCTGGAAGATAAAATGCTTTCAAGAAACGCATTAGGTTAACGCGGAAAAATAACAAGATAAACAGCAACACAGAAATTAGAGCCATATTTTATTTTATTTTCTATACAGAATATCTACACATGGTGCCAGAGGATGAAATATCCTTGGTTCAGCCTTTATGGACCCATCTCATCAAATTTAGGCAGGACCAAATCAAACAACAAAGCACATTTAAAAAGAAAACTAGAGTTTGCTCAGGAAAACACGTACGGTATATTTTCCTCCATCATTGGATAGCAGTTTTATGAGGAAAACATTGCTCAAAATATAGGTGTGGATATCAACTGTCTTATTCGGCAAGTATGCTAAAAGGTTTAAGTCGTAATATCCTAAACATATTTAGACCATGACCTGTGGATTCTGGATGCTAAATTTAAGTATCTGTGAGGCTCTATCAGACAAAAGGAGACTTCAAAAAATACTTTCTGCATAAATATTTATCTCTAAAACATCTGGGCAATGATGAAAGAGACTAGAAGTTCTCACAGGGAATATCAATGGACCTCTTGTATTTAAAGCCCTTACATAGTATACCTACAAATATATTGCTACGGTACAAATGAAATGGAATATTACTCAAAAGCTATTTTCTGTACATTCTTTCATGTATTTTTATATTTAATGCTACATATGTTACAACACTTATTGGAATAGTTGGTGTCAGCAAATAAAGTTGTAATATACAGTTGATTTTGTAGCTCCAGCTAATGATTTTCCATTTGCTTTCTGTATTACAATAGCCTAAAATAGAGAAATGCTGCGTGACTTGAGCAGATAGCAACTGATCTACTACTGTACACTGGACACCAGTTTGAAAGTGGAAGCTTTCTCTACATAAGTGGCTTGAGGCTCACATGCTTTAAGCTCCATCTGATACCTATATGGTCTCTGTTCTGTTCTTAAATGCAGGCTCTAAAAGTATTTCCGTAGCATTTAACAACATTCTAACAGCTAAGAGCGGTGAGTCCTACACAATATTTTAATAACACAACTTTTAAAAAAAAGTAAAAAAAAAACAAAAGATAAGCTCATGCTGTATATTTACATATATAATTTATAGATTCTATTTTTATTTTTTTAGTCATAAATTTTCATCTAAAGCTTTTAATGTACTGTTATATAAAAGAATACATTCAGCAATTCTAGAGCTTGCAAAATATTTTTGCCCCTCTGAAAACATCTTCATAATGAAAATCAAGTGATTATTGAACTCATGTGCTATCTAGAAATAGGGTGGAAAAGGGAATTTTTAATTTTTTTAATATTTATTTTATTTATTTAGATAGTTTCTACTGAGTGTATGTCTCTGCTAAAATAATTCCTTATGGAGTCTAATGGTAAAAGCTCAGCTGATAGTGAAGAAGATATTTAAAGCATTTCTGTCCATTGGATTAAATGTGCTCCACAGTGACAGACTGCACCTTTGCATATGGAATGTCCATGAATTTTAAAATAGCATTTAAGAAAAAATAATGGTAGTCAGCATTTTTTAAAAATGGATATTTTTTAGCTTTGGAAACAAAATGTTAAAGCTATATATCATGTTAAAGAAAAAAAATGTAAGCACACCATTGTTTGTGCAAGAAATACATAGATTTTTTTCTTCATTAAACATTTATAATTTATTCATTTAAAATCCTCACATAAAAATAGTTTTGACATATACACTATCTTTTTTTTATTTGATTGTTTTCTAAGAATATTTGGAAATATGTATCTACAAATGACCTAGGGAGTATAGTAAGTTTTATTTTTCTTCTACTTTTCCTCATTTCTTTGAACGTTCTTCCCTCTCCTTTCCTCTCTCTCTATTGTCTCCTTCTGACTGGATTTTGCCTTCCTGCTCCCTCTCTCAGAATCCCGTCTCTCAGTGGTATACTCTGCTCTGCTCTGGGCTGCCAGACAGGGTCTCTTGTTCTTGTATGAATTATGGAAATAAGGAAAACTTCAAATTCTTGAAGACAGAGGCAATAAAGCAGATGGGAATTGCTGCGCTGTGAACAGAAAGCAATTCCCAGTGCAGAGGACTGAACAACAGAATGTGACTAAAACGACCTATTGATGTGGAGTAGGGGCTTTTAGCTGAGGCTCTCTGTTTAAATATGTAGCCCAATAAACTAAGTTAAAGATTCCAAATAGCAGTGGGAAGGCTATTCTTGACAGTCGATCAATTTTGCTGACACTGTTAAAGGTTTTCTTGGGTTCTGGTGGTTTTGTTTCTGGCTTGACTTCTTTCGGTTCTATGGTTGCACTTTTAGCAATGGTGGCTAAGCCAGGGTCACCCCGGGCCAAATTAGGGGTGTAGCTGGTTGCAGTTGGAGCATAAGTGTTGTTTTTCTTAATGAGAGGATCTTTCACTTTCTTTGGCTGTAGAAGGAAAGGGTAGAGCATTTTGTTTAGTAAACTGTGAGAAGCAAGATTACAAATTACCAAGCAAAGTGATTCTTACTTTGGAGCCAAAGTCTGCACTTTATTTTAAATCTAAGAAATGTAAGTTAACCTTTACTGGGGTAAACTGAGACTCCAGACACCATATTTTCTAGCTTTTCCCATCAAGAACCCAAAAACCAAACCAAACCCACTGCCATCTAGTCGATTCTGACTCAAGATGGAGTCTATTTCCCTCACGCTTTGAATCTAGACTGGACTTGTGTCTTTGGCAGAGTGATACTGTCAGATTAAGGACCTTGATATTAAGATGTTTTTTAGTATCAGTCTTTACACTCCTGGAATGTGGTGTGTAAAGAAGCCCAGACTAAACTAAATGACCAGAGAACATGGGTAGTTAGAAGCCTAGCCGACAGCCCACACCTGGCTCCAGACATGGAAGAGGCCATCTTGGATTCCCTAGTCTGGTGGAGTCTCCAGCTCACTGAAGCCACATGAGTGATCCTGGGTCTGACCAACAGAATTACCACCATGTTGTTTTCAGCTCAAAATGCATAATCATGAGAAAGTAATTGGTTGTTCTTTTGGTTGCTAAGTTTTGAGATGGTTTGTTTTGCAGCAGACCCAAATTCAGTTCACTTGAACATTAGTCACCATCCACTGATACTGGCACACCAGCATCACAAGGCATTGGTCTTTTGTGGTGTGCAAAGAAAGTCTTAAGACAGATAAGCAGCTTTTCCCAAAGTTAGCACCTCCTTTCACCAAATCTAAGACATTCCAAACCAAACCCAGTGTCAACGAGTTGATTCTGACTCATAGCAACCCTATAGGACAGAGTAGAACTGCCCCATAGAGTTTCCAAGGAGCACCTGGTGGATTCAAACTGCCAACCCTTTGGTTAACAGCTGTAGCACTTAACCACTAGGCCACCAGGGTTTCCAAATCTAAGACATTATAGTATCCTAATGATTCTAAGACACACAGGCTTAAAATTTTCCCTATCAATGAAACTGAACTGTGTCTTACAATTGACACTGTCTTAGGATCCCCATCTCCAGGTTTGGTTCTGTCCCCTTTAGGCTTTCTGCTCCAGGACGAGTGGAGATCATTAGTGGGTAAAGAAAGTATTTGGTAATAGCTCCCTCTCCACTCTTCCACCTCTCTCTCCAACTGATAAATGCAGTCCCCTTTCCTTCTCTCTCCGCTGAACCTGACTCAGGCTCTTGGGTTGCAAATTCAGATATTTTTACACTGGGCAAGCAGGATTCAAGACCAGGTGAATTTTGAGGGCCATGACTGGTTCTGGCACCTGTTGGCTCTGAATACGCAGCCTACACAGAACTTTCTTTGCTTTTACTTGAGTAGGAGATCATTGGAGAATTCACATGTTTCCCCTGTGACTGAGGGATAGATCTAAAAAAAGCTTTTACCTCAAATTGTGTCACTTGTACATGAAGAAATGATACATCTTATAACCAGTAACACCTTAAAAACCAGTAACACCTTAAAAAAAATCTGATTAAATGGGATAGATGTTACTTCTACAAACATTTCTGTTATCTAATAAATTTGAGTACCTGTGCATAAACACAGTTTAACAGATTTCTTAAATACAGGACCTCTCAGATACTTCAAATATTGTAACTGTACCAAACTACATGAAGCATTATTCAAGTGTATTGAACTACAGAACTGTATTTTCGGGGACTATCTCAAGCGACTAGTATTCTGTGGAACAGAATTTGGTAAAAACAGTCGTATATTTAGGAAAAGCCCTTAGGTTATTCAAGAAGCCTTAAAATCTCTGTGCCTCTGACTCTGTCTCTCTTTCTAGGATCCCAAAACTCACTTGCATCTTGGCATGTTCTCTTTTCAAACCCCAGAAACAGAAATGTCCTCCCAGTTGTGATGTAAAATCTGTACTGTGAAATAGTTTTTAATGGAGAAGAGCAGTCGTATCCTGGACTTATTTTCTACAACGAGGAATTTCCCTTTGATTTCCTTGTGTTTTGATTTTTCAAGCAATTCTCCATTTTTGAAAAAGAAAATGTGTTTCCTGCCCTTGATGTCACTGAAAATCAGAGGAAATGTACTGTATTTTGCAAACTTCATTTAATTGAAGCATTACAGTAACATTAATGATCAAAGTGATCAGGCTTAGAGAACTACCAAAAGGCTGATTTTCCAGTTATACAAGTTATAACGCATTTGATACATAATGGATTTGGTAGGTTCACCTGCTCCCAGTGTCAAGTTTGTTAAAAGTGTTCTCAAAATGATAGCATAAAACTCAGTGTCGTCGAGTCGATCCTGACTCACATAGGAAAATACATTTGCACAGAAATATTTTAACTAGTGTCAGACTTTTGTCTTCTCTTCTCTACTCTGAATATCTACTCACCCAGAGAACATGTCCCTTGAACAAAAACAAAATTATCACAGCACACAATCATTTGTGACATAATAAAAAATGAATTCTCATTACCCTCTCCCTACATGCTTCATCCAATCCCCCAATTTAAACATTAAAGGATTAGGGAAGCATAATAATGATACCTCACAGGGGCGATTAAAGCATTTACCTTTTCTGGAACCACACTTTTGCCATCCCAAGCATAGCCTCTCTTGGTGAAATAGTTTACTGTGGCAAACTCAATCAGCGCTGAGAACACAAAGGCATAGCACACTGCAATGAACCAATCCATTGCTGTGGCATAAGCCACCTTAGGGAGAGAATTTCTGGCACTGATACTCAACGTTGTCATAGTCAGCACAGTTGTTACTCCTGTAAAGAAAGAAATTAAATGAGTGTGTAGTTTTCATACTACAAAAGTTCATCAGTGAAGGTCAGTCTATTTGCCCAAAGAGAAATCGGCCCTACTATGTACAGAACATGATTTCTAGGTGATTCCATTTTGGTTTTGGAGGGATACGTTTTAACTTAACTCCAGTGTAGTTTATGGTTCTTTGCATGGTATTATTAGGGGGAAATCTTGGAAGGATAAACTCTTCTGTTTATCCTGCTCCCAATGTCAAGTTTGTTAAAACTGTTCTCAAATTGATAGCATAAAACCCAGTGCGGTTGAGGCGATTCCGACACACATAGGAAAATACATGTGCGCAGAACAATAAGATAGTGAATTCCTTTAAATGAGGATCTTGAATGTTGTGTCCTGGGTAGGAAAAGTAATACTCCTCCCTGTCCTCATCTCTTTAAAATAGAAAACTCTGGATACTCAACTCTCTTTAATAGCCTGCCTGTATGCTCCAAATCTATGGATCAAGAAGCAACTGACTGAAATTGTATTATCTTAGGATAACAATTTGTCCTTTCATTTACTCTCTTACACTATTTTTTCCTGATTCTAAAAGAGCTTTTTGAAGAAACTACTGAAACAACTATATGTCAAATTAAAGTATTTTTATATAACTTGCTCAGAAGTAAAAAACAGAGTTTGAACACAAGTTTGTCTGATTCAAATGTTTCTCATATAAACACCCACCATGGTAAAATAATAATGATAATAACAATTCATTTAAAATAATATATATTTTTTTAAAATCCATGAACTTTCCCTTTCTATAAACGCTGCCTCATCTTCCCTACTCTACAAATCTATTCCTAGGGATTAATATTACCTGTATTCAAAGTAGCATTCAAGTCAGTCTTGTTTAATCTATTTAGATAATCATATGAGTTGATATGATGGTATCCATGAATGTTTTTATTTAGCAAATTAATACTGTAAACCTACTTTGTGTAATGCAGTTTACTAGGTACAAAAGTACAATGTTGTAAGGTTCCATTTTATAATGTACAAAAAATAATAATTCATTGTAACCTTTGGGGATAGATCCAGCTGCATGATGTGGAAAAAAAAATTCTGACCTTTTCTAGTGACTAGCCGCAACCACACCACTTATTAGATTCATGACCTTGGTTAAATCAGTTAACTTCATGAAATCTCCGTCTTAGAGGGCAGTTGTGAAGATTGAATGAGATAATGCAATAAAATGGTTAGTACTTAGCCCACTGCTTAGTAAGTGCAAAATTAACAACTATTATTATTATTGACAGATTCAGTGCTTTTTGATAAGTCTTTGCTACAGTGAATCCCACTTTTTCAAATTTTCATTTATATAGGCAACTCTCAGAAGTAATTTGAGAATGGCTATTTTTAAACCAAAGTTAGCCATAAATTAAGAGCAGTTAAGAACAGCACAAAGAGGTGTGTATGTGTGTGTTGTATTACAATCCCTGCTATAGAGTAAGGGGAAGGAACAAAAATTTGTTGAGCAGCTGTTACGTTCTAAGTACTGGCCTGACAATTTATATACTTTATTTATTGTTATTACTTATGCTACCAAACATCAGTATTGCAATCTTATTTTACAGGCAACTGAATCTCAAAATGATGACATAGTTGGTCAAGGACATACAGTTGGTTAACCAGTTGTCATTAAGCCGATTCTAATACATGACCCCATGGGAGTGGAACTGTGTTCCATGAGGTTTTCAATGGAAGATTTCTCTGAAGTAGACTGCCACATCTTTCTTCTGATTGGGCTCAAACTGCTAAACTTTCAATAAGCAGCTGAGCGCCTTTATCATTTGCACAACTCAGAGACCCCCTGGCAAAACTGGACAAACCTAAAATTCAGTCTATCTGGCACCATAGTTACATAAGCACGTCGCCTTCAAACAAAAGACGACATGAAAAGCCCAGAATATGATGTTTTTAAAACTTTAAAACAGACCTAATCTTTGTTGCATTCTGGATGTCTTTTAATAAACTGTTGGAAATACAACTTTGTTTTGTTTTTCTCTTCCCTTTTTGTATTTCTTTAAATACTTGTGACCCTCTTGGGCATCTCACACAATGTAGACGAATGTGCTGAGATCAGACTAAAAAGAATAGAAACGTGTACTAAATAAATGTTAAAAGACGAACGGTCTAAGAAAATTGTATTAGTGACTTTGTTCACCTCAAAAGATTTGAAACATATATCTTGATACACAGAAACATTTGCCAGAGCTGAGGTTTGAGATATGTAGTTACGCTCATCAAAAGGGCATAAATTGGTTGAGGTATAAAAAAAAGAGGTATAAGATCACAGAAAATGTTAAGAGCAAGATTTTTGACTTATAAAACATCCTGATATGCTCTAGAGAAATTTCTAAATGGAAGGAGTTGCAGTGGGAGGGGGGAAAAGTGAGGCACTTTTAAAAATCTCTCTCTATATTCCTTGGTTCATTCTACAACCATAAAACAAACCATAAATTATGTTCTATGTTTTAAAACTACATTTTTTAATTCCAAGTGAGTAAACAGCTCAAACTGCATGTGTATATATTTATGTATATATACATTTATATGTTTATACATATACATATGAATACATATGTTTATACATATACATACATAAAACACACACACTTATATGTATATATATGGAGCCCTGGTGGTACAGTGGTTAAGCATTGGTCTGCTAACCAAAAGGTTGACAGTTCAAATCCATCAGCCTCTCCTCAGAAACCCTACATGGCAGTTCTACTCTGTCCAATAAGGTTGCTATGAGTTGGAATCTACTCAACGGCAACAGAATTGTTTTTTTCTTTTTTGTTAGTATGTATAAATATATATGAGAAATGTGTATGAGAGATATATATGTAAGATATATATTTTATATATATATATATTTTTGACCAGAGTTCAATCTTCAATTACAGTAAGAATCTTAAACACTAGTTGATATTGAAAGATGTTAATAAAGGGGGGAAAAAATAATTTGGAGTAAAATGGTCTTTCAATCCACATGTGAGATCATTCTTGGGTTATTGTCAGAGCAAGGATTTGGTGGCTTCCAACTCAGAAGCACCTTATCAAATTCAGAAGACACAAGAGCTTTTCTAGGGTCCTGCTTTTTTTTTTTTCTGCCTATAACTGATTTTTTTATACACTGCATATTTTTGAAGGGTGATATCTTAGGAATCTGTGCTCTGACCCAGTTTAGACTGTAGTCATCTTAAGCTTTTATTGGGTAGCACAAGGTCTTAAACAAAGCAGGTCCCTAATTGCTATTTATGGAATGAACTTTCACCAGTAAATATATGGTTATCAAAACAAAAGTATTTCTAAATGAATAATGTTAACCACAACAACCTCACCCCAAGTCTTCTGATTACAGCAGGATACGTTTTGGTCAAAGAGTCTATAGCAGAATCTTTATCAAAAGCGGGGAAATTTGTGGAATGGAATTTAAAATTCAGAACGGATTCAAGAATTTCTGGAATGAACTCTCAAATTTGAGATAATCTTTTAACCTTAAACTTCAAACCAAAGTTATCCTCTGAAGTCTTCTTTGAAGCAAACAATAGTTTAGCTTAATTAGTAAAGTATGTCTGCCTTGAGCATTTTGCTCTTTGAAATAGTTACCTATGTGGGATCAAATTAACAACAGCAACTTGAAAGGTTAGATGAGAAGCTTAGGGAAAAGTTACTTTATGTTAATGGTGGTGGAATAATTTGGAAAAGAATAGTGAGAATGGTTGCACAACTTGAAGAATGTAATCAATGTCACTAAATTGTACACGTAGAAATTGTTGAAATGGTGTATCTTTTGCTGTATATAATTTCACCAAAAAAAAAAAAAAAGTAAATAAATTAAGTTAAAAAAAAAAGAAAGAAAAAAGAAGCAGTGGTATAGCATCATCTTTAAGGGCCTGGAATACAGAGCCAAGTACTTGGGTCTTACTTCTAACTCCTCTACCTAATAGCTTCTGACCTTGGGAAGGTCATTTAATTTCTTGTTCCTTAGCATTCACTTTTAAAAAATAGGAAAAATAGTAGTATATAAGACTTTTTTTGCAATTACATAATATGGGTTAATTGCATAGAACAGTGCTTTTTATATAAGCACTTAACTTTTATCTATAATTTTTATTGTTATTAAAAATTTTAAGCTCCAGAAGATAACCTTCATGAAGGATATGGTTTATGTTTAGTTCACTGCTGCATTTGTATGCCTAGCAGTAGCTCATGGTAGGTTTCAATAAAAATTAATTGAATGAATCCACCAGTAAGTTTACAGCAGTAGGATCTTCTTTTTTTTTCTTTTTTCCCCATCAGTCTGAGAAGCACAATGACATTAGCATACTAGGATGCAGGCAGGAAATATGTCTATATGAAATGCAAACTTCTAAAATAATACAGTAAGGCATGAGTTTTCCTATCACTAAATGGTTATTTATTATTTATGCAATTCTCCATTATATACCTTAATTTTAATAACCTAGGGCATTTAACATTTTAATAAGAAAAGAAAAGTATATTTGTAACTCTTTGTTGTTGTTATTCGTTGCCATTGAGGAGATTCCATCTCATGGCAAACTCACGTGTGCAGAGTAAATATGTTCTATAGAGTAACTCTTTATGAACACACAAATTAGTTGAAGTGAGGTATTACTGAATTGATATGATGATAATCAGTTCATCCCTTTAAGGAGACCCCAGTTTTTTTTACATATAAGAAGGTGGTTGTCAGAAGAACTAGATGGTGCCCAGCTACAACCAGTGGCTGCCCTGACAGGGAACACAACAGAGAACCTCTGAGGGAGCAGGAGAGCAGTGGGATGCAGACCCCAAATTCTCATAAGACCAGACTTAGTGGTCTGACTGAGACTAGAAAGACCCTGATGGTTATGGCCCTCAGATCTTCTGCTGGCCCAGGACAGGAATCATTCCCAAAGCCAACTCTTTAGACATGGATTGGACTGGACAATGGGTTGGAGAGGGACGCTGGTGAGGAGTGAGCTTCTCGGATCAGGTGGACACTTGAGACTATGTTGGCATCTCCTGCCCAGAGGGGAGATGAAAGGGTGGAGGGGGTTAGAAGCTGGTGAAATGGACATGAAAAGAGAGAGTGGAGGGAAAGAGTGCGCTGTCTCATTAGGGGGAGAGTAAATGGGAGTGTGTAGCAAGGTATATATATATGGGTTTTTGTGTGAGAGACTGACTTGATTTGTAAACTTTCACTTAATGCACAATAAAAATTATTGAAAAAAAAAAAGAAGGTGGTTGTGCTGATATTGTCTAAGATTCTCCAAAAATGTACCAATACATGATTATGTCTTCTAAGTATATGAATTGAATATTAAGACTTCTGTGTTTTTTTTAACCTAGTATAAAGTATTTTGTGCCTGTTTCATTCCATCTCTCTCCCAAAATAGCCAAATCAAATGATCATGAACTCAGTCAATTTACATGCACTAAAATAACTTGCTATTTAAAGAATATATGTGGCTTACCTTTTTTTAAATCTTATCATAATAAAAATGCTGATTACGTGAACCTTTTTGTGGCACTAACTTCAGATTTAAATGTACGATTACCTACTCATTACATTTGCAATGTCAGAGATATGATATAACTTGCCCTCCAGGTCCTTGCATGCATGTGCTGATTTGCACTTACCAAAGACAGTTCTCGCTGGTACAGACTCTCTGTTGAGCCAGAAGGAGACTTGGGACAGAATAACTGTCATTATGCATGGCAGGTATGTTTGAATAACAAAATAGCCAATCTTTCTCTTCAAATGGAAGTGAGTGGTCATAACAACATATTCTCCTAGAGGGAGAAATAGACACTAAGGTTGAGAAATTTGACCTTGAAAAGAAGGTACCTTTGAGGTTTCAACATCAGCAGCAAAGGTTTTGGGAGTTGGACACATTCTTTTCTTCTTGTGGCATCTTTTTCCTGGAGAGAAAAGCTTTTATCCAGGAGAAAAAAGAAATGTTTCTAATAACATACAAAAGTGGGTCTAGCTATGCAATTGAGATGCCAGAGTCTCCACGGATGCTCTTCCATCCTGAGCTTGGTGCATCATACATTTAAGGGGCACTTCTGAGCACATATTTACAGACTGGCTTTAATGGCTGTGAAGACACTGTTCTAGATACTGATGACATACAACAATGAAGCAGAAGCTGACCAGGTCTCCAGTGTGTCCATTGCAGGACTAATTCAGGGCACCTAGTGAAGGAGCTTTGGCGTTCCAGTCAGGATAGCTGAATTCTAGCTACATCATTTTCTGTAGTAGCTCTTTGACCTTGAGGGAGTTACTTACCTTGGCCTGATCTGCAAAACAAGGAAAGGAAGCTGTAGAAACATGTAATTCCTTGTTTCTCGCCTATTTAAGCCATTCTTTGAGATGGAGTCAGGGAAATCTGTATTTATAACCAGCTTTTCAGCTTGTCTCCACTCCTAGCCTGCTTTGGGATCCAGTGGACTAGCTAGGCACTCTTCAAGGCCTTTATATGCTCTAAATTCTAACTTCACTTACAGGCCCCAAGGAATAGACACACAACCCAAATTGTTGGAGAGTTTCATTTTTATTAATGTTACACTTTCTGAACTACAAATCCTAGAAAGCCTAGCCAACTCCCCTCTCATAGAACTTACATTTTTCCACCTTTCTCCTTTCCTTTTCCAAGAAACTGCTCCCTTCTCAAACTTGCATTTATTTCTCAGCTCATGGATGTACAGCTTTAGCACCTCTAGTGTGAATAAAAATGCTCATGACTCCTTGATATCCACAACTAAAGCCTCTTCTCAGTCTTCAAGCTGGCCATTCACCTTCTTGGCAGCATTAAGTATGAGCAATGCTGACTTTCTTGATAGCACATTCTTTAATCACATTCTCACTTTAGCTCTCATTTCCAGTTTATTTTGCTAACTCATGAATGATTTCAATCAGAAATCATCTACAAGTTTCTTTCTATCTATCAGGGACTTTTCTTCCTACTTCTGTCAAACATATATAGGGGTTCCTGATACAGTCCTGTTCTCAATTTTCTTCCCTACTTTTTCTTGACTTTAAAAAGGAGTTCTCATCCTCAACCCTGTTCCCCATGTCATATTTATTTGGTTATACAAATGGCTGCCAATGTATACCTGTAAGCGACCTCACTCTCAAAAGTAAGATCTGTATTTCCAAATGCGTACTATATGTCTCACGGACATTGATTTTTCACTGACACCACCAAAGAAGTATGTTCAAAGCTCACGTTAGCTGACTTTTCCCACAAAATAGTGACTAGCACACACTCATGACTAGCACTGCTTCTTCGTCTGTGGCCTTTTCTTAATTAATGGCACTGTCCTCTGTTTATTCACTCAGGCTAAAGCCCTGGAATTCCACCTGGATGTTAGGTGGTGCTTGGAAAAGGGGGTTGATTGTCAGGATTTCAATTTCCCCTGGGCAGCATCTCCCAGTGTATCTTGTCTTATCTTCCTGTCACTGTCTTTATCCCATTTGTAGTTTTCTGTTAATAACTTATTGTCTTCTTTGCCTCTAGTCATACCCTAACTCCAATTTTCTCTAAATTTTGATGTTAGGTTCATCTTTCTAAGGCACATATTTGATCATCTACTCATTTCTTACTTAAAATACCTAATTAATTACCATTATCTACATCAGTGTTTTTCAACTTCGGCAATATTGACATTTTGTACCAGGTAATTCTTTGTCGTGGGGGCCTGTCCTATGCATTGTAGGATGTCAAACAGCATCCTTGGACTCCACCCACTAGATTCCAGTAGCAAACACTCCTCCTTTCCCCAGCTGTGACTATCAAAATGTCTCTGGTTCTATATAGTAACGAGCATATTCTCTGACCTGTAGTCAATACCCTCTATATCATACCTCCAATATGCATTTCAGAAACCCTGGTGGCGTGGTGGTGAAGTGCTACAACTACTAACCAAAAGGTTGGCAGTTCAAATCTACCAGGCACTACTTGGAAACTCTATGGGGCAGTTCTACTTTGACCTATAGGGTTGCTATGAGTCGGAATCAACTCGATGGCAACAGGTTTGTTTTTTGGTTTTTTTAAATATGCGTTTCAGTCTCACGTTTCATGTCTTGGTATATTGGTTGATAAAATTCTCTACCTGAACACTGTTGCTGAATGTTTTACTCATCTGCGGGTTGGGCCCAAGTACCAATTCTTTAGTGGAACAGAAATCAATGTCCTGTAAAGTGTATTAGATTTGTAAACAAATGAATTTGGATTCAAAACCCAGATAGGCTACTTTTCCTGTGTAGCCTTGGGTAACACACTTAACCTCTCTCTTCCTCAATTCCTTTATCTATAAAGTAGTAAAAAGTAAAATGTGGGGAAAATAAAGAACAGGAGATCTAATTAAGATCATACTTGATAAGAGTTTTTAAATAAATTTTAGTTCCTTTCTCCATTTTCTTCACTAGTCTCCTCAGTCAGATTTGGTAGAAGTATTGATAGTAGAAATTCATTCACTGTCTTCAGCAGGAAATCATGAATGCACACACTCATGAATGCATGCTTTCATTATTGTTTTTAGGGATAACACCCACCGTTTACTGAGCACTTACTAAGTGCTTTCAACTTTATTTGCGGCTCCTGCTTATATTCCTGATAATATCTCATACTTAATATTTTGATTATGTATATGCTTATATCCTTCCCATTAAACTAAAAGCTAATTTTAAAAAAGGGATGGTCCTTTGGGTATAGCATGGCCTCACACTTCCTCAGGATTCGATTCATGCCTATAGTGAAAACATGCACTAAGGCTTAAGGGCACTCAGTTAGATTAAAATCCATGAGAATCTCTCATTTGAAGGTTAAATAAAGTGTTGACTAATTAATGGATTTATTTTCATTTTCTGTATATACTTTTGATGGTTGCAACATATGCACACACACACAGATACCTATACGTGTAAAACCCATTTGGGGGAAAAAAAAATATATATATATATATGAAAGAGAAAGAAATTATATGTATCTGAGAAAAATGAAGAAAGCTATTTTTCCCAGGACTCTGTAGCCTTGTGTGGACATATTCCTGTTACATTTTACCCTCTCAGGGCTGGATGTTATTATTCTTAACAATACGATCAAGGTGGCCTGCAAAATGTCACCATCTCAAAGAAAAAATTCTATCTTTCATATATAATGTCAGAAAGCTGAGTGTCGACATATCTTCCTTGATCACCTTTTGTTGTTTGCAGTGTGACATTTCGGAAAGTTTCTGCCAAGGATATTATTTTGGAAGCTCAGAAGGGCTGTTATTTGACATTGTATTTGTTTTATAAACCACTTCCTCCCTAAAAGATTAGGGAAAGATTGGGAAACTTTTTGAAACCTTCTTCTTAAATTCAATAAAATCTAAGAAGTTTTGGCACAAAACTTTTAAATAAGGAAAAGAAAGGGCAGCAATATCATAATCCATGTTGTAATGATTTAAAATGAAAGAAAAGCATAACGAAAAAATTAGGCTTCTAAATTGGATTAAAAAAAACATATCTAGACATCAAGTGGATAAGCATGCCAAATTCAACAGTCTAGAAGAATTACAATTTAAATTGATAGTATTAACTCTTTTCTGAGATGTCGTAAGTATAAAATGGAATAATAGAAGTAAAAGTACTTTAATGGAAGTTTAAGTCCTGTGCAGATATATAGCGTATAGAAAGAAAAAAGAGAAGTGAGTTTTCTCTCCAACTTAGGAAATTATCCACTCAATCATTCAACATAATTGTAATGCACATTGATTCTATGCAAGCCTGTCATATTCCTTCCAAGTTTTCCAGAAACCTGAAGTTATCAAAGGGTGCTATATTTTAAAAAGACTATTGTATTCAAAATACTATTGGAGGAGAAAAGGGTATTTTAATACCTGCTTCAAAGAATACTGAAGTAGGAATAAGGAGATGAAGAGTATTGCTCTAGGTCATTTAGTGTCTTCTGGACTTGTTTATTCATCTGAAACATGAAAGGGTTGACCAGATGACTAAAGAAGTTTTTTTTTTTTTTTTAATTATTATAATTATTTCCCTGGAAATCATGTCCTAGGTGTTATCATTGGGATCCTTGAGGCTACTTTCATGAATAGTGATCACCACTGTGGTTCCGTGATTAGGAAAGAGGGAAAACACTGCTTTCCTCATTAATTTTAATCCTGCGGGGTCATCTTTAAAGCAATTCATCCAGAGAAATCTATGTCCCTAGGAAAGAGGGTCTCATAATTTCTCTTGGCCATCTGTTCTAAGGATTAACAATAGTTATTCATAAAAAGACATATCCTTATTCAGCAAAACCAACCTAAATTGTCCATGATTAAATCTGTCTTTTGACTTAGGTAAGTCATTGTTATTAAAAAAAAAAAAAAAAAAAGTACGTACTACTATGCTCTTATTTTTTCTTGGCCACTGATATTATTCTTATGCCTAATGACAAATTGTAATACTTTCATCTCTCTTTATAAGTCATATTTGTGTGTCCTTTAATCGTAGTTGTAATATTTGCACAGGCCTCCTGAAAGAGTTACTTAGGAAGCATGATATGGTGTGGTGGAAAGAGACAGGGGATCAGGCCTAGCGTGTAGTTCCCAGCTGCCTTTCTTGATACTCCAAAAAGAAATGACCTCTTCCTCCTTTATGTCATCATGTAACTCTTCTGTAATATCTCTTCTGTTATTATTAATAATAATATCTAACATTTATTATACAGTTTTCATATGCCAGACACTCTGCTAATCAGTTCACATGAATTCTCTCATTTCAATCTCAGAGTACCTCATGAAGTAGGTTCTCCTTATTGTCTCCAAATAGCCCATGAAATATGCTGAACAGAGAGATATAATGACTTGCCAGAGGTCATTCGTTTAATAAAAGTAAAATCATCATTCGAACACTTGCAGTGTAACTCCAGAACCCACACTTGAACCATTATACTGCACTGTCTTCTTTTGTTGCATTTTCACACATCTGTCTTATCTATTGCTAGTGTGTCACATGGTTGGGAGAATATAGTCTGCTGCAACTAAACCCACTGTCATCAAGTCAATTCAACTTACAGCAATTCTATAAGACAGAGTAGAACTGCCCTGAAGATACCACCAAGATGCAAATCCCAGCTCTACCACTTCCCACCTGCGTATCCTTGGAGAATTTATTAAGCCTTTGGGGCCTTAATCATATCCTATTTATAAAATGGAGAAAATAATAATGCCTACATCCTAATCTTATTGTCAGGATTCGATGTGAAGATTAGAAAAGCCCTAACACATGTTAGCAACTTATGTCACTCAGCCAAATGCTTCTTGAAGGCAGGGGTTGTGTGTCCTTCTTCTCTCTTCCCCAGACCCAAGCACAGTGTCAGACACAGTCAGCTCCTAATACATATTTCTTGAGTAAATGAGCACAGGATTGAAGGAGTAAGTGCATGAATGAATGAATACTAGTGAATTATACTAGATGTGGAAGCTGGCTGGATTCAGCTTTCTTATGTGCCTCTAAGGATTTTGCTTTTCCAGATGAATAAGTGAACTTCAAATTATGGCTACAACTCATTTCGTCTCCCCTAATCTCACTTATGTCAGATTCCAAGGAAGTAGTTGTGTCTCTAGTGTATCTGCACCCAGTTCGGAAATCTAAATACTGTATTAGGATCCCCATTTCTTCCCGCTCATGTCATTGAAGTGATCTAGATATATTTTTATTTGAAAAAGGCCACTGGTAATGTGCATGTGCACGTGTTTTGGTGTAAGACAAGTGGAGTAGCATCCTCTAACCTTCTAAGAGACAACCTGAATTGATTCTCTTCCCGGACAGAATTCTAGTGAAAGAAGATTCCTATTCTCTGATCACTGACAACACATGAGCCCTCATTCTCTAGTCTTCCAGCACAAGCTGGGAGGTAATAGCACTTAATCTCATTTATCTTAATGTTTTCAGGGCTCCATGAATAGATAAGAAATATTCCATCAGAGACCTTACACAAAGATCTTTGTTTTTTTCCCACTGAAATCTATTAAGGTGGACTCCTGATGTGCTACAGCCGGCCCAGGAGAAGCATAGTTCAGTTTCTGATTGCACGTTGTATAGTTGAAAATGTACATCAAACTGAGCTCCCACAGTTGAGAATTTATTCATTATTCTTCTCACACCCCCACACCTCACCCGTGCCTGTCTATTTATTATGGGAATAGCAGAAGAAAGTTCTTATTTTGCACTGGTAAACTTGCTGCCCCAGCACAGAACGGACCCAATTTATGACTTTCAACTAGCTTGATGGTAGGGACTTAGGCCACTGTCTTTCATCCTATGGTCCCTTTTTGATTGTCTATCTTTTCTGAGTAACTAGAATTTACTGTTTTACATACAATTGAGGAAGCTGTATTAGGAAGCCAGATGTCAGAGAGGTCTTTAAGTTCATCTGACTAAGTCACTTATTTTGCAGATGGAAATTAGTGCTACGCATTTAATTGCCTCTTCCAGAAAGATGTGCTGAAGTCCTAACCCCTGTACCTATACAATATGACTTTGTTCGGAAATAGGGTCTTTGAAGATGTTAGCAGTTAACATAAGGTTATACTGGAGTAGAGTAAGTCCTAATACCATCTGAGTGGTGTCCTTATAATACAGAAGAGACACAGGGAGAAATAGAGAGGAAAGAAGGCCAGACGAAGATGAATCTACACAGCCAAGAATGACTGGAGCTACCAAAAGCTGGGAAAGAAAAGAAAGGATCTTCCTCTAGATATTTCAAAGAAAACAGTCCTGCCAACACTCTGAATTTGGACTACTGGCCTCCAGAGTTGTGAGACAATAAATTTCCGCTCTTAGAAGCCACCCAATTTGTGGAGCTTTGTCACTGCAGCCCCTGGAAGCTAATATAAAAAGGCTTATATAAGGATATGGTCCACACCACTAGCGCTACAGCTAGAATGAATACTCTTCCTCTTTCAAGTAAACTTTGTGGCTTGCATATACTTCTACTAACGAATGTAAGTTACTGCCTTTGAATATTTTATTGCCCTGACCTCTCTCTCTCCTCACCCCAATACCAACAGATAAAGGGTTCCATGGGGGGAAAGATCTGTATCTACTATTCTGAATGCTGGGGACCCAAAACAGTGATTATTCGGCCTGCAACCCACTGAGCAATCTTTTCTTCATTATCCTAGGCTGGATTCATCTAGCTTTCTAATTCATTAATTCTAAATATTTACTGAGTGCCTCTTATGTCTAAGACTACAATAAATGCTAGGGGGTATTAAAGACAGGCATGGTTCCTGCCCTCACGAAAATGTCAATCTCAGCACTCATCACATGTTTTTATAATTACTGTTTATGTCTGTCCTCTCTTAGACCTCTGATTTCAGGAGGGCAAGACTTGGGCTTTGTCTGTCATTGACTCTCCAGCGCTTGTCACAATATCCCCTGCATAATAGTATTCAATTTTTAAAAAAGCAAACCCTCCTCATTTTAGTACATTTTCTACCTTAACATGTCATGAGGAAGAAAAATTCTCACCATTTTCTTTGTTCTAGTATATTTTCAGAACTACTACAGCAACAGCTATTAGGTACAATCTAGAGTATCTGCTATATAGCACTCAGCTTGGTGTTTTATATTATTTCATTTTTAATGCAAAATTATATTATTCCAATTTCTTTGAAAAGATTGGGTGGGACTGCTGACTAGATACATGACTTGACCAAAATCACAAGGGGTTTAAGTGACAGGACCAGGACTTGAACTCCCACCTTCCTCATTGCAAAGATTATGCCCTTTCCACTAGCTATACGCATTTCTGTTCAGGGCAAATCTGAGAAACAAACATCCTCACATTTCAAAACAATAGATATAAATATTTAAGCTTCGAGGATAGCTATGGGTGCCTTTACATACCTTAAAAAGGAAGACACATCATATGAAACAGAGCTTACCCACTAATCACAGAAAAAAGATACTACCTATTACTTGACGGAGTTGGAATATGGAAGCCCCCATGTCTGTTTTGAAATCTAAGGAAACATGTTTCTGAGAAAAATACCACACCACTGCCCTTACTTATTGCTAAATTGTCTTTCTTTGAAACCCAAAGTATAAGTGAATGGTGCAGATTTGAATAAAGAGGTTCATAGAACCAGTGGTTGGCCTTTGTTAAAGCTTCCAGGAATTTAACATATTCTAAACTATCGTGAATTTTGGGGTAAGTTTCCCTAATTGCTTGGGTCCAAATTTTATTAATAATCATCAGGCCATATGATCACATTTTACTTAGTCATAAAATAGATATTTGCATAGCCAAACTTGTATTTGACTGGTAGAAACAACTTCACAGATTTAAAATTTTATATCCAGCTGTTAATAGCATTTGATGTTGCTCTGAGTATACCATTAGCAAACCAGTCACAACACTAAAAAAGATGGCCCCCTACCTATTTTAATTCCAAAACAGAGTGATCAGTAATGCCATTATGCTTCTGTAGGTGCTAGCTGTGGAGGATTCTCAGTTAGCATCAGGAAGGGATTTGTAGAAGGAGCTGGCTTTGTGGCATCGCATGTGTAACGATGGCTGCTACATATTCACCAAGATTCGTTGAATCATGGCAATAAATGGGACCTAGAACCAAAAGGTCAACAGTGGGAATCTACCAGCTGATCCTTGGAAACCCTATGGAGCAGTTCTATTCTGTCCTATAGGGTGGCTATGAGTCAGAATTGACGCTACAGCAAGGGGTTTGGTTTTTGGTTTTATAAGATATTAATAGCTAACATTTTTTAAGAGCTTTCTATGTGCCAGGAGTTATAATAAATACTCTGCATGGATTTAATTTTGTTACATCCAGCCGAGCCGTGACTACAGTCAACTGGCAAAGTGGAACAGTAAGGATTTACCCAGACTTTCTTCCCTAAGAGTGCACATACTCAACAGCTGTGCTACAATGACCACACAGAACCATTTTATTTCACAAACTGAGAAACAGAGGCCAAGAGCCATTAAGCGACCTAGCCAACCTGATTCCCAGTCCTGGGTAATCTTCTCTCTACTTATGTTACCGAAGGACACACTGATATCTCACATTGTCTTTAAAAAATAAAAGAGCAACCAAATTGCGCTCACCTGTACTGGACTGAACAATCCCAGAGTCTACTGTTTGCCCAAGAAGATCATACTGGTTGAGGCGTGACCCATCTTCCGCTACAACTACTGAGCGTGCTGGCTCTCTGGTCCACTGATAAACAACTTCTGCTCTCGTATAAGCATCTAAAAGGAAAGAACGGAGAATAGTACATCTGCTTTGTCATTCCATATCTCCTAATTAGTCAGGGTGTTTTATCAGCCTCATGTTTTCTACCTCATGGTTCCAGAGGGCAGGTTAGGAAATGAAAGCCCACCTGCCTTAGTCTGTTGTTGTTGCTGTTGTCAGGTGCCGTCAAGTCGGTTCCAACTCATAGCGACCCTATGCACAACAGAACGAAACACTGCCCGGTCCTGCGCCATCCCTGCAATCGTTGTTATGCTTTAGCTCGTTGTTGCAGCCCCTGTGTCAATCCAACTCATTGAGGGTCTTCTCTATTCCACTGACCCTGTACTTTGCCAAGTATGATGTCCTTCTCCAGGGACTGATCCCTCCGGACAACATGTCCAAAGAATGTAAAATGCAGTCTCTCCATCCTTGCTTCTAAGGAGCATTCTGGTTGTACTTCTTCTAAGACAGATTTGTTCGTTCTTTTGGCAGTCCATGGTATAGGCAATATTCTTCGCCAACACCACAATTCAAAGGCATCAATTCTTCTTTAGGCTTCCTTATTCATTGTTCTGCTTTCACATGCATATGATGCGATTGAAAACACCATGGCTTGGGTCAGACACACCTTAGTCTTCGAGGTGATATCTTCGTTTTTCAACACTCTAAAGAGGTCCTTTGCAGCAGATTTACCCGATGCAATGTGTTGTTTGATTTCTTGACTGCTGCTTCCATGGCTGTTGATTGTGGATCCAAGTAAAATGACATCCTTGACAACTTCCATCTTATCTCCATTTATCATGATGTTGCTCATTGGTCCAGTTGTGAGGATTTTTGTTTTCTTTATGTTGAGGTGCAATCCATACTGAAGGTTGTGGTCTTGGATCTTCATTAGTAAGTGCTTCAAGTCCTCTTCACTTTCAGCAAGCAGAGTTGTGTCATCTGCATAACGCAGGTTGTTAATAAGTCTTCCTCCAATCCTGACGCCCCGTTTTTCTTCATATAGTCCAGCTTCTTGGATTATTTGCTCAGCATACAGATTGAATAGGTATGGTGAGAGGGTAAAACCCTGGCGCACACCTTTCCTGACTTTAAACAGTCAGTATCCCCTTGTTGTGTCTGAACAACTGCCTCTTGGTCCATGTAAACTTTCCTCATGAGCAGAATTAAGTGTTCTGGAATTCCTACTCTTCACAATGTTATCCATAATTTGTTATGATCCACATAGTCGAATGCCTTTGCATAGTCAATAAAACATAGGTAAACACCCTTCTGGTATTCTTTGCTTTCAGCCAGGGTCCATCTGACATCAGCAATGATATCCCTGGTTCCACATTCTCTTCTGAAACCAGCCTGAATTTCCGGCAGTTCCCTGTCAATATACTGCTGCAGCAATTTTTGAATGGTCTTCAGCAAAATTTTGCTTGTGTGTGATATTAATGATATTGTTCTATAATTTCCGCATTCGGTTGGATAACTTTTCTTGGGAATAGGTGTAAATATGGATGTCTTCCAGTCAGTTGGCCAGGAAGCTGTCGTCCATATTTCTTGGCATAGACGAGTGAGCCCCTCCAGAGCTGCATCCATTTGTTGAAACATCTCAGTCTATATTCCATCAATTCCTGGAGCTTTGTCTTGAGCCAATGCCTTCAGAGCAGCTTGGACTTATTCCTTCAGTACCATCGATTACTGATCATATGCTACCTCTTGAAATGGTTGAACATCGAGTAATTCTTTTTGGTATAACGACTCTGTGTATTCCTTCCATCTTCTTTTGATGTTTTCTGTATTGTTTAATATTTTCCCCATAGAATCCTTCACTATTGCACCTTGAGGCTTGAATTTTTTCTTCAGTTCTTTCAGCTTGAGAAATGCTGAGTGTGTTCTTCCTCTTTGGTTTTCTATTTCCATCTCTTTGCACATGTCATTACAATACTTCTTCTACTCGAGCCACCCTTTGAAATCTTCTATTCAGTTCTTTTACTTCCTCATTTCTTCCTTTTGCTTTAGCTGCTTGACATTCGTGAGCAAGTTTCAGAGTCTCCTCTGACATCCATCTTGGTCTTTTCTTTCTTTCTATCAATTGCTCATATGCAATTTCAAGCTGAAACTGAAGAAAATCAGAACAAGTCCACAAGAGCCAAAATAAGACCTTGAGTATATCCCACCTGAATTTAGAGACCATCTCAAGAATAGATTTGACACATTGAACACTAGTGACCGAAGACCACATGAGTTGTGGAATGACATCAAGGACACCATACATGAAGAAAGCAAGAGGTCATTGAAAAGACAGGAAAGAAAAAAAAGACCAAGATGACTTAGTCTAGGACAACTAAAACATATTTTTCTGATACATTCAGTTATCTGTTCACTCTTCCAACACATGTCTGTTAAACATCTACAGGGTAAAATGTGCAAAGTACTGTGTTGGGGAGAGACCAGGAAATATAACAAATGAGGGTTTCTGCCCTGGTGGAATATACATCGTAGTGGTAGGGCTAGTAAACAGGTAATCAGATAAATATATCATTTTGAGTAGTGCTAAGTGTAAGAAAGTCATATACCACAGAATAAGGTGAGACAGAATGAAGCTTATATTTTAACTAAGGAATTCAGAGGGGGTCTCTGAGGAAGTGAAATTTATATGAGCCATCTGAAAGTCTTGGTGAAGGTTTGCTGGGCAGAGGAACTAACAACTTTCTTCCTCTAATGCAAGTATATACCTGACATGTTTAAGGAAAACCAGGAAGACCAATGTGGAGAGGAAGTACATGAGAGATGAAATGAGGTTAAACAGGCAGGAGCTTGATTTCAGATTGTGTCATGCCAGGGGATGGTCATCACAAACATGAAAAAGAAGCACTGGAAAGTTTGCTTGCTGTACATCAATTTTCAAATTAAACTTGATTTTATTTCCATCAGTATTAACTTTTTCGTTGATATTTATAATCATGATGTTGATGATGATGACGGTGATAACGGCTCTTTACACTTCTCAGACATTTTCATTTGCCATGTCACTTTTTAATCTAGCCATCCTCCTATATGAGGGGATAGGTCATATCCCTGATCTTTGATTCGGGCAGGCAGATTTGGGCCTATAGCATGTGAGGGAAGAAAGACAAGGAATTTCATGCCTTTTTGGATTTCTAGTCACAGAACAAACAAATTCTCTGTTTATTTGCAGGGTGATTTAAGAAGTTTAAAGAATATCACATTAGCAAAAGAAACCTGTTTCTGGGGCTGTTGAGGGACATATATGATAGCAAACTTTGACCTTACTATGAAAATTTGACCCTTTGCCTGACTTCTCCATGAGGCACAGTGATGGTTGTGCCCAGGATCCACAGTGTTTTAGGATCCACAAAATTGTTCTAATTGCTTCTAAATTAAAAAAAAAAGAAGAAGAAGAACATAACCACCCTGGAACATATTAGTCTTTATACCAATGCAGTCATAAAATACAATTTTAATAATTTGGTGGGGGAGAAAGGGATCCACAAAGGCAAAAGTGCCTAGGGCCCACAAAAGTCACATGCAGCCCTGCTTGACTCAGCTCTCATCATGAGGCAACCAGACTTGGGTGTTGTATCCAAATATGTATTTGCCCAAGCTAAAATATTATTTGATGTAGAATATATACTATATTCAGTGAAAAGTTCTTCTGGTGGTCATAAATTCTTATTTTTGAAATAGAAGGGTATCACCTAAGAAATCTTTGAGTTTATGGTAATACGGAATCATTGAACGTTCAAACAGAAGAGGCTTAAAAATCATATGATTTAATATTATTTTACATGTGGTAAACTGAGGCACAGAAACATTAATGGTTTAAGGTGCATAGACACCAGAAAACTGAGATAAGAACTCACAATGCTCTTCATTCTATCCCACTGATGTTTGTAACATTGTTCTAGCCAAAACCAATATATTATATGCTCAAAAGCCCAGTAAGAATATTTAGTGGTTACTTGATCAGTAATGAAACCAATTCTAGAGGTTACGTCATTTCACACTAAACTAAGCTCTTTTTACTATACCACATCACCATGAGAAACAGTGCCTGGGCCCTGCCTTTTTTATGACTTGTCTTGCATTGCCAGTTGGCTGCTAATATAATTGAATAAGAAAAAAACAAACAAATGCTTTACCAGTGACTTCTCATTTCACAATAATTTTGGTGTCTCATTTCTTGCAATTTCTTACTAACCCTATTATTTATAAAAATGTCTAGGCCAGCGACTATAAATATGACATTCATTGTGAAAGTGAAGAGTAATCATGTTTCTCAATGGAAATATCCCATAACAGAGAGTAACTCCATATGGTGAATCTTGATATTTTATGATCTAGAAGACGGACATACAGAAAAGCTCACAAGAAGTGATATATTCTATTGTTTCCTTATGAAACAACAGGTCCTATGAAAACTTAGTTGATGTGAGATTGTTCAGCATAAATAATAGAAGGTAGAAAGAGCTTTCAACTACTTCATCAATAATTTTAAACTTAGCTTTCAAATAAGCCAGCAGATGACATAAGATTTTTTTTTTTTTTTTTTTTAATAAGACAAAAAGGCTTTGATTGGGGTTACACAAGAACTCTGTGGAGCTGAAACACCGGGAACACAGATATAGTAGCAGGACAGCAGCTACTAGCTGACCTTATCACTTCACATTTCTGGGCCTCTGATTTTCCACCTGTATAATGAGACAGGTGGCCTAAGTAATTGTTAAAGTTATGTCTCGCTCAGAATTCGTTTACATTTCTATCTAGCCGTCTCTCCTTGCTGACAAGGTACTGTGCTTGATAATCACTCAACAATTATTTATGAAGCCCTTAGTTGTGTTAGCACTTGCCCAGATGGCAGAATCCATGATCTGAATCTCTTCCTGTATGATCAAAGCCTCATTTTGCATTTTCCCAAAAAAGCAATTAAAAGATGTCAGCTGTATCATGCATTTTGTCTTCAGGTTATCTGGCCTTATTAAGAGGGCTTTATCCTTAACAAGCAGAAAATGTAATTTAGCATTGACAAACAGAATCTAGTGGATAGTGGTAAGGAAAACATCTGTTTTTCTGAGCTGAGCTCTTATCAACATATGGATTATGTTGCTTCATAAGCCTCATAAACATTTAGTAAACTGTTCCACTAAGTCGGAATCTCCCCTTGCTTATCTGCTTCTCTAATACTTTGGTAGAATGTTTGCCCTAAAAACTGGGTCCAAGCATTTTTAGCCCTCTTTTGACTTCAGTTTCTTGACCTTTGAAATGTGCTAATTGGAACAGTTCAGAGAACTGAATATACAACAAATGGATTATGCCTCTTCCTGTGCCAATGTTGGCAATAATAACTGTCACGGTATGCTCTCCCACCAAGCACACTGTCTGAGTCTGCCTTCCACTCTCAAGGCTCCTTTGTTTAAGTTTAATCCCCCGCAGGTCTTAAACCCACTTTTCCCAAGCCATCTTTGCCGGGACTTAAACATTGATAGGACATTTAAGCTTGATTAATTTAACATTTATCCATTCAATAAGTATTTATTGAGAGCCTATATTGTATCAGGCTTTGTGCTCTGAAATTGTGAACAAAACAGATCCTATTCTTATGGAGGTTAGAGTCTCCGGCTCCCTAAAAATGTTACCCAATAAATAAGACAAGTAATTATAGCGATTGTAAATGCTGTAAAAGAAACATGTATTTCTATCAAGGAGAATGGTAAGGCTACGTGCAAATTTAGATAAGGTCATCAAGGCAAGTCCTAGGAGATGGCATTTTTGCTGAGATTAGGAGAGGCAGAAAATGCCAGCCATACTGAGAGCCAACGGAACAGTAAACCAGGCAGAGACAAGAGCATGTGCAAAGGCTCTGAGGTGGAAAACAACTTATGATATTCTAGGTCAGAAAGCCGGTGGGACTGGAGCCCAGTGATCCTGGGGCATAGAAACAGAAGATAAGCTGCAATGGTCAGGGGCCTGGTCATGCAACTGATAGACCATGGTAAAGAGTTTGGACTTTATTGTATACTGTTTCCACACGGAAAAAAGTCACTGAAAAATTATTTTTCCAGCAAGTATTATGGTAGGATTTATAGTATAAAAGGGGTCATTGTCATGTGGAGAAGAGCTTGGGGGAGTGAGAAAGAGTGGAACAGAGAAAACTGTTAGGAATCCCTTTTAGTAATACAAGTGAGAAATGATTATATCTTGGACTATGGGGTGGCAGATTATTTGGCTAAAAGTCAGTGTACTTGAATTCTGAATTTAGTTCAAGGACATGAAGAGAGAATTTTGGAGGAATGGAAGAAAACATACAAGTCCAGCATATGAACTGTTTATATGTAGGACTAAAATAAGTGCCCTTTCTGAAGTAGGACCCTAGTCCTAATTCTTATTGTTGTTATTGTTAGCTGCCATTGAGTATCCACAATGGAATGAAATGCTGTCCAGTCCTGTGCCATCCCCATGGTCAGTTACAGGTCACACTATTGTGATCCACAGGGTTTTTACTCACTGATTTTCAGAAGAAGGTTGCTAGGCATTTCTTCCTAGTAATAATTATTATGTGTATGAAAATGGGGGGGGGCTTACATTCTTTAACTTGAGTTTTCTCATATGAACCAGACACTATTTGTTTTCCAATCACTACCCATTTCTTGCTTCCTACAATACCTAAAGTTTTCTTTGGGTTAACAATGTGCCCAGTTAAAAGTATATACTTTCCCAGCCTCTTTTGCAGTTAGCATTGGCCATGTGACACACACCTTTGATTAACGTGATGTGAGTAGATGCCTGTCAGGATTTTAGTGAAAGATTTTATTTTCTTGACATAGGCACTATGCCTTTCTTCTTCAGCCACTATTCCTCCTTATCTTGAAAGCTGATGCAATGGCTGGAGCTGCAGCAACCGTCAGTGACCAGGAAGAACATCATCTAAGGTCATCTTAAGATATCAGCCCTCTTAAGATGCTGAACTAACCTGCAATCCATCAGTGATCACTTATCTTCAGATATCTTATATGAAAATATAACCCCTTCTTTTTTTTCAGCTACAGTTACTGTTGAAGGCATTCCTGACTGATACATTTAATATGTAATTTATTGTTCAAACCAGGGCACTTAAGAAGGTGAAAGGGGGCACTACTAATAATTATGCTAGGATAATAGGCATAAATCAGTACTATTTCAGACACACTGTGTTGTATGGTCACCATAACTCTACGGTTATTTTGCAGATTAGATGAGCCTACACATCTAAAATGTTTAATATATTGCCTGAAATACAGTTAACACACAATATATGTTGTTAGTTTTAAAAATGGAACTGATAATCAGGGGAAACCATAAAATAGTCCATGACATACAAGAGACTTATTAAACTGGAAAAAAGTTGGGGAGAAGGGAGTAATCACCAAAGGTCGCTTTAACTGATAGTTTGTGAAGTAGGCCATCCTTGAGTTTCAGCATAGGAAGAGATTTATAAATCGAGAAAGTGATCTCTCTGTGCCTAGTGCTGCTAGGAGCCTGAAGGCCCTTTGTTATTTTCTTTGCTTATTGCCTTCCTACACTACCACTTTTTCTTCTATGAATCATATTTTCACCAAAATAGTTGCTCAGACTGGCTCTCTAGTGAGAACAGAAAACTAGTTAGATAGTTCAGGAGTTGACTCAGCCAAGTATGTAGCTCCACTGCAGGAAAGCAGGAATACATAATTCCCACTCACTCTCTTGCATGCAAACTTGCCTTCTCTAGAATGTGCCTGCTTATTTTCAAATGGCAAAAACCCAGAAAGTTAGTATAAAGCAGTATTTAAGATACCTTCAAGGGCATTAATGTGTGTATGAATTCCATGAGATAGCCAAATGGATCTAGAACTTTCCTAAGAGTATGATTAGGGTAAATTGCTGGCAACATCTGTTAGCTCTAGGCTTCACCATTAAGAAATGCCTACTTGTGGTTCTTTGTCACCTACCAATGTTCCCATCTGGTAAACAAGTTGAATTATTTTTAAAGTCAAAGAAGTATCAGTGATAATGTAAAATAAAAAGAATAACCTTCATTTCTTTGAAGGAAGATGTTACTCATGTGGTATAAGCATCCATACCCCATTCCTTTTTCCATGAATAAAACTTCCACAGAAAACAGAATTCTCCTACTAAATAGTTTAATACATGCTTTCTAGGCCAGTAAATCAGGCATAGCAGCTTTCCTGAAATGTCATTAAATATTGAAGTCAAAGATTATTACTTTTAGAAAGTTCTTGTTTTTTAAGCTTTCTTGAAAATCTTTATGTGTCTCTCCAACAGATACAACTGATTGGAGCTCTCTTGCTCAAATACTTAGATCTCCCATAAGGATAAAGAAATTTTAAAATAAATTTACTTACAGCTTCCAAATTTTAGTGGGCAGGCATGGGCATCCATAGGGAAGTCTTCCAAGTGCATTGGACACTCAGCTCTCACCGTCAGCCTTGTCAATTAAGAGAAATAAAGTAGACAAATGAGAGCCCCATAGATTAGATTCTTGCTGATAAATATGGTTGGGAGGTTTACTTATTATAGCAAATGTATTAAGAAAGCTGGATGACAGGCACAAACTGCAAATCTATGCAGAGCTGTTAATAATCAAATTATCTAAAAAGAATGATTTACAAGGATGACTGGCTTCTATCCATTTTTGTTTGTTTTGAGAATATAGGTGAAGCCAGATTTTGTGCAATCTGCAACATTCCTAATATTTTCCAAAAACAAGCATCACCACCTAGTCCACCTAAATATGACAAATCCTTTGAGAACAAAACTAGCCATAAGCAAATAAATACTTGTTTAAATACTAACTCATCCTTGGTTGAGAAGAAGGCGTGGATAGTCAGGAAGAGTAGTATATTTCCCCTTTCCTAAGTGCAGCTCACCCTATCTCCTTCCCTAAAATAGCATTTAAGAAAAAAAGAAAAAAGCATAGGTGCAGAGGAAACTATTGTAAAGCCTTATGAGATTGACCTTAATTTACAGTCTCCTTGAGAGTTTATATGTGGTCAGTTTTTTTTGTTTGTTTGTTTTATTTTTTCCCTTTAGGAATTCTCTCCTTCTTTTGTCACTATAGACCACCCATTTAGTTTTATTTACAAATTCACTGCCTAATTAAAGCCAGGACTCTGCTGTGCTTCTCTTTAGTCCATATAATCTGGGTATGCAAACTCAATAAAAAAAAAAAAAAAAAATTTTTTTTTTTTTGATGCCTTAAAAATGGTTGTTAAGAAAAGAATCCACTGAAATATAGTTCATCCCGTTTTGTGGAATTAAGAGGGGATTTATATCCATTTGCCTCATATAACTTGTAGCAGAGATATTTACTCAGATTATTAAGTAGCTCAGGAAATGTAGCAGAATGACTTTATAGCCATTAAAATCATTAACATCATTAAGCTAAAATCATTAAGTAAAATACTCATATTGCTTAAAACAAATATGAAATATGGAAGTTAACTATTAAACTTGCATTCTTAAGACACATCATTAAACAAAACGATGGTGCATTAGCAAAGGCACAGGGAAATTTGGAAATGGAAGACACAGGGCAGTTATTGATGAACTGAAGGGCACTGCGTATGTCAGAAACCACGAGTTAGTATTCAGGATATGTACTGAATTCAGGCTTAAAGACAAGTATGGGTTATTTAAACGGAAATAGTATTTTAAATTGCAAATATAAACATGTCCTACTTGGATAATTTGGCAAGGTTTCAACACATGTGTCTATAGGTTCCCTTTTTTTTTTTCTCTCTCTCTCTCTAATTTGAGGACTTTTTATTCTTTAATTCCAACTGTACTTGGACCAATCCTCTCTAGCTGGGTCCAATACGGAAAGTGGCTCTTCAAGTTTTGTTTTTTTTTTTTTTTTGGCAGGGCGCGGGGGCCAGATGCCTGTATATGCTACCTGTTGTGGCCACTAACTAAAGGCAAAATATTTATTCCTACGCTAAACGCAATCCACCACGTCGAGGCTTTTGCCTTCATTACCTTTTTATACCAAAGGAATAATTGGATGGCCTGAATTGCCAGACAGTGTCCAAATCTGAAAAGACATCGTTCTTAGAATACATCTGAGAAGGAAATTAACTGCTTCCCTCAAGGAGAAGTGGCAGACAAGTCTTAATTTCTCATAAATTAGGAATACCTTAAGTGACTTTTTTTCTTTAAAAACAGCTCAAAACTTTATTTATTCCGTGTTCCCTTCATTCAACCATAAAAGTAATCGAGCACTCTCACTCATAAGATTCTAAATTTTCTAGTAACCTCAAAAGGGAGGAAACATTTATAAAACATAAAAAAATCTGAGCGATCTTCAGTTTAAACAAAATTAAGACAATCTTTATTCTCTAGCTAATGATACCAAGGTAACTTCATATGCTTCAAAATGTACATTTTCCATTTGAGTCTTTTAAGCATTTTCTAGCTTTCTTTAATTTTGTTTTTTTTACTTTCCTTTTTATTACAAATACTTTCAGATATACAACGTTAGCTAGCTTCTAGAAATTTAATCTAGACCTTACTGGAATGTATGAATATGTGTGATTTACAATAGAATGAAGAAGTTCTTCATATTGAACTAGAGCGGCTGGAGAGATAAATTGTGCTACTGTATTACTTAATACATATTGCCAACATTTTTTCTAATCATTCCATTTAGCATTTAAATACTTGAATTATATTTAAGTATTCCCTCCCCATAGGAGAGTAAGTTTTTTAAAGTTTTAAAAAATAAAAAAAGCAAGAAAAACAGCAAAGTAAATCCCTGCCTTGGGCCATCAACTTGATGATTGCCTAGAAGTGGACAAGAAGGAAATACAAAAGTATTCCCAAATAGCAGCACGGCCATCTTACCTCATGGTATACAACAAGGTTCCATCCTCTGTGATCCGCAGGAGTTTGTTGGGCATGGTCATGTTATGGGCCACTGACTTCTTTCCATTGTGAAAAAAGGTGTCTGGAGTCCAGATTTTACTTGCCATTAGGTTATTCAACCGAAGAACTGTCATGGGTCCTTTAAATTTTAACCTTTCATCCTTCCAGCTTTGACGGAAAAATACATCTATAGTATATTCCTAAGTAAATTTGGAAAATGGCAAAGTTCATTGTGCCATATTTTGCAATGCAAATACCTTACATTGATACTGCATAATTTTTGCTACTTTGGAAGCAATTACGAATTAGGTGATGTTTTCAGAAGTGAACTTGTATACTGTATACATATTGATGTCAGAAGAATCGTTTGGCATGATGATTTTTTTTTTTTAATTTGAAAATGCTTGAAATATTTCAAAGTCAGAAAAATTCTGCCAATTATCTTCTCATATATGTGACAAGAAAACAACACCCCACCCTCTTTTTTTTTTTTTTTTAGAAGAGATAGAATATATTACAAATGAATGCCAAACTCATGTTAATCAATAACCAGTTGCCATTGTCAACTTCAACTCATGGCATGAGTTGCAGAGTAGAACTGTGTTCCACAGGGTTTTTCTTACTGTGAACTTTCAGAAACAGATTGCCAGACCTTTCTATCAAACTGCCTTTGGGAGGGATTGAACTGACAACCTTTTGGCTAATAGCCCAGTGTTTAACTGTTTGCACCACGCAGAGGTTATTATATTTATGAAAAATTTTAAATTAGATAATTGCAGCTGTAGAAATGAATTATAATGTTTTGGGGGCCCTTCCATGACCTCTGATAACCTCACAACCAAACTTAAGTCAACCATGGTTCTAACATGGTAAGAAAATGCCTTCTTCTTTTCAGCTAAGTAAAAAAAAATTTTTTTCACAGATAATGTGTATATTTTATACAAGGAAGAAGATTATGAAAATAAGAAATTCATTTCCACTGGCAATTTGGATCTTTTCCAAAAAAAAAAAACAAAAAACTAACAATACAATGTTCAGGTGTATGTGAGTGTGTGTTTGTGCGTGTATGTGTGTATAAGACACATGAGAAATGTGTGAAGCTCATCAACATTCACAGCCAAGAAATCTATTTATCTGAATAAACATAGCATTCCTTATGGCAATACCCGGGGACAAACATCTGCTAATCTGAAAACAAGCAATGAGACTTACCAGCTCCTAAAATTAAAAAGAGTAACATCCATCTTTCTTGCAGTATTTGCCACACTGATACTAAATTTGGAAACTAATGGTTTGAAATAAAGACTGCCATATTCTCTGCTAATCATACTGTGGTTCAAACTGGAAGAAAGACTAACTTGGTAACCTCATGCCGTGTTTTCTTAATCCTCTTAACTCTGAAGCATCAAGAAAGCAATGTATTTTAATCTTATACGTATCATCTTTGTTGTTGTTGTTGTTAGGTGCCATCGAGCTGATCCCAACTTATAGTTACTGCCCCTATACAGCTTCCTAATCTATAACCTTTACAGGAGCAGATTTCCAGGTCTTTCTCCCTGACAGGGGCTGTTGGGTTTGAACCACTGACCTTTCGATTAGCAGTCAAGTGCTTAAACACTGCTCCACCACCATTAAAAAAAAAAAAAAAACTATTAGGACATACCAAATAATGTCTGTGTGCATACCTTTCATGTGTGAATATCTCTTTCCTGGATTTTAAAGAAGATTGGGTAAAACCTAAGTGAAGGTTAATCCTTCTGACATACTTTGCCACTGCTGAGCACTTACTGATTAAGTAACAATTATCATTTCATGGCTTATAATGTGCCAGGCATAGTGCTAATTGCTGACTGAGATAGAAACAAGGACGTTTAACTTAATGCCAGTGTGTCTGTGGAGTAAAGAGAAGTGACCTTGTTTTATCGGCTCCATTTTAGTGTCTGGAAGTGTCAGATGGAAGGCACTGCAATACATAACAAGGGAATTTACCGACAAGAATTTGTTAAGCCTCCTCTAAATTCAGCAAAGGGAGAAGCTGTATAGGCTTGGGTGCTACAAGAAAACCTCATGGAGGAACGGGATGGACATAGGATGGTATTTTCCCTGAAGCAAGAAATAGAGAGAGGACCTGTGGATTACATCTGGAAGTAATGCAGAGTAGCAGCGCTTCACAGGAAAGCAGGGCAGACTGAGGAGGGAGAGCATAGGTAAGGGGACAGTGGAAGTCAAGAACTGGAGAGATAGATTTGGAGCTGGATATAGAGATTCCTTGAAGCATTGTCTAGTAAGTCTGGACTCAATCATTCTGGGAAGTCCTGGAAAGTAGCTTAAGCTATTTGAGCATTTCTTTCTTTCCCCCCACTCCAATAGTGTGGATAGGTCGACTCTGGGCTGGGCATGTCTTCCACTCTGGGATATGGACAAGTCTGATAGGTAGGGATATGATATATGATGATATTTCTACTACGATTTAGCCACTTAATTTCTAGTCTCAGTTCTCTTTGAACTAGTCAACAGTAGAGAGAATGACCACTTGTCGATCAAGGATCCAAGAAAGTCTAAGCTGACCTTGTTCCCATGAACCTAAGAAGGTTGAGCATTTGTTTTCTTGCTGCAAGGAGACTTTTGAAATTAAAATAAAATTTAAATATAAAATAAACTTTAAATAGATTTAATGTCACATTTTTAGCAAAATATAGCCCAAAGGCAATGATTCCAAACAACCATGTGAAACTTTCCAAAGTCCAGATGTTTACATGTTTATCATGTTTAAAGTGAACTCTATCTGTGTTAATGTCAGACAGTGAAATTACCAAATATATTGAAAACATTCTTCTTACAAATATACTCCTCAGACACACACAAACATACACACACACAACACTAAGCAAAACTGACTGGGTAAGCTTTTGTTTTTCATTTTCCCCGAGATAGAAGTAGAAATGAAATCTGAAATAAACTGCAGTTGATGATGATCAACCCCTGACTAATCAAGAGTATAAATATTTGGTCTTCTGTATTCTGAGAACTCTCTCCTGCATGATTGTCATGGTAACAGCAGACAGATACCAGTACCTACTTGTGTAACATGACCTTGGACTCATGGTCACAATTTATTAGACTGAGAACGAACATCTGGACCAAGATAGGCCAGAGAACCTTCTTCAGAAAGTTGGAACAAGAAAAAGGCAAGAAGTAGAGCCATAGCATACTGGTTATGAATGTAAGTTCTAAACCAACTAGCTAAAACTGCATCATCAGTCTGCCAGCTGAATGGCCTTAAGTTAGTTTCTTACCCTCTCCAAGCCACAATTTCCTAATATGTCACCCAGCTATTCTGAGAAGTAAATGAGTTAATACACATGGACAGCTTGCAAGGATGCCTGGCCCACAGAACGCTCTCAGTAGAAATTTTTACTATTTGTCTTATTTCTTTTTTTTTTTATCAACAGAAATTTATATTAGTCTTCTTATGTAGCTGAGAGTGAAGGAGTGTTATTTCCTTAGAAAGGTGGCAGAACAGAAAATCTGAGGAAGTGACAAGTTGGTAACAGCCAAGCCAAGCAAAAACAGAAGGCACAAAAGGGGCTCTACATTCACAGTGTGTGAGCAAAGAGGAAGCTCAGCTGAAGAATGTGTTCAAGTCTCAATGTTCCAGCCTCATCACTCATGTGAAAAGTCTCTTTGAGTTACCCTGCTCAGTAAAGTAGGTCCTGGGAGAATATAAGTCTTACTCTGAAGACCTACAAAAATATCCTTTACATTCTTAAATAAATATTGTGTTGAAGCGTTTCTGCTTGCACCATCTGTGTGTGCTTTGACTTAATCCACTTTATCCACCGTGGAAAACACAGTTCTATGATTGTGCTGGAAACCCTAGTGGTATAATGGGTAAATGCTATGGCTACTAACCAAAAAGTCAGCAGTTCGAATCCACCAGGGGCTCCTTGGAAACTCCATGGGACAGTTCTACTCTGTCCTATAGGGTTGCTATGAGTCAGAATCGACTCGATGGCACTGTTTTTTTTTTTTTTTAGTGATTGTGCTGCCTGGATATTTCTGTCAGAACCTGGTGCCCTGGGAATGTGCTATTTGATTGCAAATTAATGAATTTTAAAATAAAGTTAAGGAGTTGTCCTAATTTTGTTTTCTATTCCAGATGAAGTCAGATGCCTTGGGAGTTAGGGCGTCTCTAGGGTTGGATGGACTGGGTTCAAATCATTGCACTTAGTTAGTTAGGTCACGTTCCTTCTCTGGAAAATGTGCATAATATTAGTGTAAAAGATTTTGGCATGTGGATTAGAAGGAACATGATCTATAAAACCCTGAGCATGGTGATTGGCACATTGTAAGCATTCAATAATTTTAATGTTGTAATGGTTATAATTATTAATTAGATACATTAGTTCTCACTTAAAAAAAACTACAAAGATTTACTGTTTTGAAAAATAGCTTTGTCATTCTGTCTTCTACTTTGATTGCCTCTAAATCACCTTATTTGTAATTCTATGATGATGTGGTTTTAGATGATTAATCTTTGAGAACAGTGTAGTCAGGTATAATTTCCACTAGCCACTTAGAAAATCGGTTGTAGGCCTATGGCTTTTGGATCGATTGACATAAAAATTTAACCATTACCTGGTTAAGAAGTTTCAGGTAGTGGGGTGTATTGTTGACTTGAACTATTCTGCACTCTGTCCCCTCTTTCTATCTGATATTTGATCAAAGATCATGAATGAGTAAGTCACGATAACTATAGGGCTAATGGTGTATCAAAGTGCCCTGGTGGCGCAAACAGTTAAGTCAGCCACTGGTTGGTGATTTGGGCTCACTTAGTGTCTCCACAGGAGAATTACTTGGGGATCTGCTACCCTAAAGGTTAAGGCCAAGAAAACCCTATGGGCAGTTCTACTCTGTCACTGGGGTTATTTATGAGCCAAAATCAACTCTACAGCACCTAACAACAACAACAGCAATGGTATATCAAAAATCCTAGTGTCACCTTGATTCTAAGAAAACATTTGTTCCTTAAATCACAGTTAATCTAACTGGTAACTCAAAAGCATGCCAAATAATTTTTTTTAAGAGCAAAGTTTATGATTGTATGTAGCTTCATTTGAAACCGTCCCTTAACAACTCATATTGAGCATACACTTATTGTGAGGCACCGTGCCACGTGATCTTTTAATGTCCCATCTCTTGATGTTTTCATCGAAGAGAGAGGTGTCACAGTGTAAAACTCCTGGATGCTCTCCAGCCCCTCTTACTCTTCTGTCCCGAATAGAGGAGAGGATTAATGTAATCTAATGGATGAATTTGGAAGGAGAAACTAAGTTTGTCTATCTCAGTCTCTCCTTGTCTTGTCCTTTTGGATGATGGCTGTCTATAAGACTCGTGAATTTGACTGTGCTCCTCTGTGTCTCAAGGTTTACACGGGCAGTCTACCCTCTAACAGAGAGAAACCAACACTGCCTGTGACCTGGTATTTCTGCCTGTTCCTGGAGTGTACCATCTAGAAACCCACTTGCCTGCAAGTATAAGCCACATTCTGTAATACCTTAATTATTTGGGATAATGATGATGTTTTCACCTCCTGTATCCCTTACTCTATTGTCTTCTTTCTCACAAAGTGCAAAACTCAGACAGGAAAGAGGGGTGAATTTATTAAGTCCCACAAGTCCCCAAATTTTGAAAGATAATGTAGGTCTCTAAACCTTTTACCAAGTAAGTAATAATTTGACACTTACTGAAAGCCTGCAATATACTAATATTGTCAGAGATGTAGAAAAAAACTGTCTTTACATTTTGGGGTATCACATTAGAAAAATATAACATTTGAAGAAGGAAAATAATCTTACGGAACAGTACTGATTATGTGAAAAATATTAAATTTTGTGTTACAATCAATAAATGTGATTAGAATGCAGAAAGGAGAAGTTAATATTGTTATTAGCTTAATCAGAAAAAGTTTTCATCAATAATTGGAATCATGAGGCATTGGGCCTTGGCAGCAAATACAGGATTTAGATAGGTGGAGAGAAGGGAAATTTTCCAGTAAGGGTGCATGACCTGATAAGGAGATCAGCATGTTCCTGTTAGTGAAAACACACGGTATCAAGAAAAAATTCAAAGCAGAAAAAGTGTTAAACTTGACTGAGACCTACTAAAGGTTCTTAAGTAGAAGAGTGGCATGAGGAGAGAATAGCGAAAGATGGAATTCCAACATGGAAAATCCACAATGAACTAGTTCTTCAAAAAGTGATCAATTTAGGTAAAATTTGGTATCTCACAGTATTCCAGTACAGTGGCCTACTCATTGATCATAATGACAAAATGAATTGTATAAGAGGAATAAATGCACAATTATGGTTGAAATTTATACTTCTGTTCCTTGGCTAGTAATAATGGCTAACATTTGTTGAGCGCTTATTATGTCAGGAATTCTTTTAAGTGATATGCATGGATTAATTCACTTAAAACATGAAATAACCCCGTAAGATATTATTATTATCCTCATTTTAAACAAGTAGAAACTGTGGCACAGATATATTAAATAAATCGCCCAAGGATAACCCCCATTGCCATCAAGGTGATTCCAACTCATAGCGACCCTATAGGACAGAGTAGAACTGCTCTATAGAGTTTCCAAGGAGCACCTGGCAGATTCGAACTCCCGACCTTTTGGTTAGCAGCCGTAGCACTTAACCACCACGGCACCAGGGTTTCAAGGATACAGCCATGTAAATGGAAAAAGGAGATTATAACCCCAGACATTCTGGCTCAGAAAACTGTGTTCTTACTTACCACTTTGCTGTCTCTCACATGCTCTGCTGACTTGTATTTGATAATCGCTATGTTTCATAACCTGAATTATATTTAACTATCCCCTGAGCCAGCATTTCCCAATGTTTGATTCACAAATTACTAAATTCTACAGAATATTAACAGGTATTGAATGAAGAAAAATGATTTTGTACAAATATGGCTGGAAAAACACTAGATTAAATATAGCCAAAGTGGGTTCATTGTGAATAGCCACATTTTAGGAAATGCTGGCCTAAATTGATACTTTCTGTAATCTTTATTTGGAATCCTGAGCTACTCTGAAATCAAAGGACATTTATGTTCAGATGATATGTAAAAAAAAGGCATTTCAAAAACAGTATTGAATTAATGTATTTGAAATATTCATAATGACATATCTTCATGGCCTCTTTCCCTTACATAGAAGGTTTGCTGTTATGAGTTTTAAAACATTATATAATATCTTCAGAGCTTTACCGATTTACCAACTCCTACCAGATATAAAAGAAATTCATTTTAATTTATTTGGTTTGGGAGAAGAAAGAACAGGTATTTATTCATTTCATTCCCACTCTTGCTAATATTTTAATGAGGGCCTTTTGCAGGGAAGCTGAAAGTTTGTCAGTGTCATTTTTTTAACTCTTTCTCTGCCTAATTCTATTTAAGTATTCACTCACCTTTTATACTCATTTTCCATTTTTAGCCAAAAATAATTCAGGAATGATAATGTTCATGGTTTTCGAGAACACTGCTGGTGGCTACCTTAAAATCTAGCATCCTTGAATTTAACACGGCCTCCTAATTAAAATGAAAGGAGCATCTTCCAACACAAAGCAATCATTTCCAGGGATGGATGGACAAAAACAGGACTGCCGTGGTTGATAACTACAGAAATAGACCTGGTCTGGGAAATAAATGGGTCTGCTATTATATAAATATTATGAGGAGCCCTGGTGGTACAGTGATTAAGAGCTTGGCTGCTAAAAGGAAGGTAGGTATGGAGATTCTTTTCTGTGCTATAGGATCGCTGTGAGTCAGAATTAACTTAATGGCAGTGAGTTTGGGTTTTTTAGTACAAATATCATATGAATTATGAATTACGTGTTGCTTATTATTATTTTTTTTATTATTATATACACGCTGGCACAAATGTATATCCAAACTATATGAGGTCGCTACCTAAATACTTAGTCTATATTTTTATTTTAAAAGTTAAATTAAAAAAAACCAAGGAGACCAAAAACGCAGTGTCACTTACCATATCATGGTCTGAAACGGGTCCGAAACTGGTGACGAAGATGTCAGTCTTCACTTCAGTTACACGCTCTGATGAAGCAGGAAATTGGGACAGTGAGTGTCTATCAACAGTCCTTATTAGAGCTTACCACCACATACTCACACCCAAATGGGAAATTTATTGGCTTCGATTAGCTATTTCTAAAATTGGTCCGCTGTGTAGTCCTGAAAATTTACTGCTTACACACGAAATTTCACAGTTAATATTTTCTAGGGATCCCAGAGCCTAAATATGCCACTTTGGGAGGCAGAGACTTTATGGAGAAGTCAGCTTCTGCTAATGAATTCTTCAATAATGGACACACTTTCCTAAATGATATGAAACCATTTCACATTGTAATAAAAATACGTTAGCATTTGGGATAAGCATAAATACTCTCACACAGCTAGCCAGAACCTCTAGGTATTTAGGCTACTCTTGGGAAGTGTACAATATACTTCAGCAAGCTTTATTAACTCTTTAAGGGTTCAAGGGTATGTTTTATAAATGATTGCTTTCTTGCACTAAATCATAACTGAATTTTCCCAATTACATCCTGAAAAAAAAAATCTGGCAACCTATATAATCTTTTCAGTTTTAAGGATGAGAAGAACATACTATGGCATAGAAAGAGTTCACTTAATAGTTTCCATTTCAAGTCCAATATGATTTTATTTTATTGGTCTTTGATGGCATATATGTCAACCAATAAAACATACTTATTGTAGCTCTGTGATGACTCAATAAAGACTTTTTCAAAGAAGCACCATCACAACACAATAGAAAAATGGTGCTTACAGAAAAGGAAAGAATTTCTTGAGGGGTTAGAATGGAAAAGATGACTTTGTCATTTTCAACTTGAGCTCTGAGAAATATCAGCCCAGTATCTTAAGCAATTTTTTTTTTCTTTACCAGGACATTCATATTTCTGGCCTAGGACACTAAAAAGGTGATCCAACATATGCAATAATGAACTCCTTTGGAAATCAAGAGCTGACCTTTATCCCTCAGCAATTCACTTGTGCATAGTTAACACTTTTCGTATAAACTTTCATCAAGGAGGTCAATTATACACGTCACATAATGAGTATCTCAAATATCTCCTTATCTAACCAATCCAATGGATTTGTTTCCATTTTTTTTTTTTTCAATTTCGTAGATTCTAAAATGTTTAAATGATCCTCTAGACATAGAATCATGTGGGGTTTACTTTTTGAAAACTTCAACATGGAGGACAAAGCTTGAGACAAAATAAAAAACAAAAACAAATCAGTTGTGTTTGTAGAACTCACTTCCAACATCAGCTTTAACATGCTACGCTGATTGTATGTGGCTTGAGAGACAAATTGTCAGCAATAAGTATCAGAAGTCTTAACACAATCATTCTGTAACACTTGTCTGTTCTCACCCGTCAGCCATTCCCCCAATACCCCAATGTATACACTGCTCCATCATCATCTACACATCCCCATTATCATGTACTCTCTTTTCCCATATACATAAATATTTCTTAAGACTCCATCAAGGTGTCACACTTTATTAGAATTTCAGGACTGCCTTTCAATTAAAAACAATAATAAAAAATATATACATTTTCCATTCACAAAAGTTAGAATGCATCTTATTGTTGAGCTCATTTTTGTCCTTTTTTCTTTCATCATTTCCCTTATGGATCAAGCAAAGGAGCCATCACTTAGCTTTGCTTTGATATAATAAAATATGTATTTATTAGCATGAAAAAAGTATAAAAAGAAAGACAATGGATAATGGGGAATTGGCCATTTTTTCACCCTGAATTTTTTTGTACCAGGTAAGCCCCTTATTGGGAATAATTTCCTATACAATAAAAATATACTACATATTATCTTATGTCATATTACGTATATAATTGTATTATATATAATATTTCTTATTATTTGAAAATCATTTTCTTACAATTAAATGTACCTTAAACTTCAGGATCGAGGAGAATTGACATCTAAATTTTCCTACACGACTGGACACTCCTGCTGATTTTTTTTTTTAAATTGATTTATTCAATCTCACTTTGCAAGATTGAGCTTCAGTTCTCTCCACATTATAAGGACCAAAGTTATGGTGACTATCTTATGGAACTGAGTGACATCTATGGAATCCAAATTATGTCATTTTTGATCATTTTTATTTCTGCAGCAGGAATGAGCCCGTAAGTATATGCTTATTTGGGGGATATATACTGATTCATGTCTGCACAAGTGCATGTGCTTGGCAGCCTGAAGCAGCTCTCCTGTAGTTTCCTATCATTACTACATAGTTCTTGAGTATGGAGAGGGCATACTTACTGCACTTTGAGGCAGCTCCGCCAGGTAGCTGAATTTATAAATATTGGCTCCCCCAGGTGTTTTAGAAGCAAGCAATCAGTACTTTCTTATATGATAAAGTGCTCTAAAGCACTTTATTTGCCAAATAGGCCATTTCCCTCCAATATTTTTAGATTGTTAGTAGGTGATCATGCTATATAAGCAACAAACCTCAGAGGCCTAAAAGCCTGTGTATAAAGATTACACTATAACTCAAACAGAAGGTAAAACATGGTTAAGTTTATACACATTAATGCCACAGGAAATTTTCACTGCGCCATACAAAGATTAAGCATAAGTGAAAAGCAGTTCATATAAACGGCTCTAATCTATTTAATTTTATATCTACCTTTGCCCCTAAGATTCTTTGCCAGTTCATCCTCTCCTGGTACTTCATCTCATTTTCTACTAACAACGTTCCTCTGAGATTCCCTAAAAGTCACCATTGTAATATTGTAGGTCATGTACCCTAACCAAGAATCCTATCCCATGAGTATCTCAGAAGACCTCCCATGCACTCTAAACACACACCTCACCTTAGTTTTTCTTTTTCCTGCTCTCTGTTTATCCTCTTTCTTCTCTCAGACATATTCACAAACACAGACTTAAGGTAGCAAAATTTGCAAGCCCCAAAATGAAAAGTTGCCTGTTAAGAATTGTATTGACCACCCAACCACTAAATGGAAAAGGCGAATGATGATGTAGGAAGGGGAAGAAGGCCAATGTAATGAAATCCTGGATACCATCTGGAACTTTGGGGGTAGAATGAGAAAAAGAGCACAACTACATTCCATACTTTCCTTTCTGATAGATATTTCTTGCCATATACCCAGACATTGTCTTTGAACCATCACCAACTGATATTGAGTGCCCAGTGGAACAAGTTTCCATGGCTGAGAAACTGCCTATTATGTACACATCTGGAAGTTTCATGATGCTAAACTCTCTAAGAAGTCATCTTTTAAATAAATCTGCCCATCCTTGTTCACTCCTGTATTTCCATAATGTATTTTGCAAAACTACCCCAAAACATTAAAAAAAACTTTAGTATTAGTGTGAGGCTAACATAACATAACATAACACAACACAACACAACATAACATAACATAACATACATAATAATATGTTGTTTTTAAAAAATAAATAAATAAAATACAACTTTATGGTATAAATTTGGGAAACTAGGAAAAACATGAAAGCAAGAATTCCCTGGAATTTCACCATTCACAGAAGACCACTATTAAGATCTAGATGTATTCCCTTAACTTGTTTTTCTACACAAATATATATTTAATAATTTTCAAACCACATCATCACTCAGATGGGTGCGATTTCAATCATAAGGAACAGGCTCCAAAAGTATATCTTTGACTAAAACTCACCAAGAACTTCCTAAGTGCTACACGAACTCATTTTTATTTAAGGTACAAGGCTTAGAATCCTGAGTGCAAAGGTTCAAGGTGGAGCATTGTTGTGAATGAACTCCAGCCAAATTGTAAATGGTAGCATGGTTAACTCCTTTTTTTTCTGGCAAAGAAAATGATGGTTTGAAATCAAGATTCATTTGGGCCCAGGATCAGGCGTAAATGGAAGATGTGCTCATATGTATGTGCTTTGGCTGAAATCTAGTGTAATTGTTGAGCAGCCTTCCTTTCACCAAGTGCTAGAAACATTAGTCATCTTTTCTATCTCCCTGAATTGATATACATATATATACATATATTTATATATAAAAAAAAAAACCACTAACCCATTGCTGTCGAGTCATTTCGACTCATAGTGTCCCTGTAGGACAGAGTAGAACTGCCCCATGGAGTTTCCAAGGAGCGCCTGGGGGATTTGAACTGCCGACCTCTTGGTTAGCAGCCGTAGCTCTTAACCACTATGCCACCAGGATTTCCATATATTTATATACAAAAAAAAAAACAAAAAATTACTGTCAATTCAATTCCAACTCATAGCTACCTATAGGACAGAGTGGAACTGCCGTATAGGTGTCCTGGCGGCATAGTAGTTAAGAGCTTAGCTGTTAATCAAAAGATAGCAGTTTGAATCCACCAGCTACTCCTTGGAAACCCTATTGGGAAGTTCTACTCTGTACTATAGGTTCACTATGAATTGGAATCCATCTGACAGCATCGAGTTTTTTGGTTTTAATCTTTACAGACATTGACTGCCACATCTTTTTCCCGTGGAGCAGCTAGCTGGTTCAAACCACCGACCCTTCAGATAGCAGCTGGGCACTTAACCACCACACCACCAGGACTCCATAAAATATATACATATGTATGTATGTATGTATACATAATATATGATATTATATGGAAACCCTGGTGGTGTGGTGGTTAAGTGCTACAGCTGCTAACCAAGAGGTGGGCAGTTCAAATCCTCCAGGCGCTCCTTGGAAACCCTATGGGACAGTTCTACTCTGTCCTATAGGGTTGCTATGAGTCGGATTCGACTCGACGGCAGTGGGTTTTTAGGTTTTGGGTATATATTATATATACTAATATATAATACATAATGTATATATTAGAATATAAATCATATGCTCTAATACCAGTATTTATTAACATAGCACTACACTCTGAAGAGTTACTAGAAAAAAAAAACCTAAGCCTGTTACCATTGAATCGATTCTGACTCATAGCAACCCTATAGGACTGAGTAGAACCGCCCCATAGGGTTTCTAAGGAGCAGCCGGTGGATTTGAACTGCCCACCTTTTGGTTAGCAGCCCAGCTCTTAACCACTCCAAGGACCTCGAAGCCTTTGTCTGAATCACATGAGGAAAAGTCAAGATATTTTTATAATTAAATATATCTTATTTAAAAGCATAGACACGAATCAGGAACTTCTAATGAAGTTCAGCTAAAATGATTATGTTGTTGTTACTTGCTGTCAAGTCAGCTCCGACTCATAATGACCTTATTTATAAGCGAAAAAAACATTGCCCTGTCCTGTGCCATCTTCATGATTGTTGGTATGTTTGAGTGTACAAATGATTATACACCTAGCCAAAGCTAAACATGACTGAACCTGTTATATAACTAGAGACTTATCTGAAAATGGAAATCAATTAAACTAACTCAGTTGGATGAAATGTTCCAAGAGTAAATTATTCACCAAATAATTATTTCAATCAAATGTTTTCTTCACCATAATCCTTCCTTGTTCATGTAAAAAAAAAAAAAAGGGACAGGTTATTAAAATGAATATAAATGTACACGTATTTCAAGAGAAAAACTTGGAATAGAGTTATGTAAGATGGAATGATGATAATGATGGTCGTTATTACAGTGGGTAGGGATATCTCAAAATAGCACATCAATGTAAATCAAGTTTTTAATGATAAATAAATCAATTAAAATCAATATTTAAACAAGCATACACTTCAGTGGTGAGTAGATAGATAAATGGATAGAGATTAAATTAGATAGATGTAAAATGCACACATGCATACGTAGATCATATCCACATATGCTCACACTATATTGTATACTGTGTAGGTGATAGACAGTGGTAGAACTGTCCTTGCTGGGAATTTCCTACACTTCAAGAAGTATTTCTTGGGTATATTCATCTAGTCAACAAATGTTTATTGGTCATATTTTATGTGCTAGGCAGACACTGTTCTAGGTAACAACAATACAATGGTGAACAGAAGTAAAAGTATTTCCATTCGACTGTAGCTCACCTCATCATCTTAGGGAAAACAGATTAGATAGGCGATAGATGATAGATAGATAGATAGATAGATAGATAGATAGATAGATAGATAGATAGATAGATAGATAGATAGATAGATAGATAGATAGATAGATAGATGATAGATATAGATAGATAGATATAGATAGATGACAGATGATTGATGATAGATAGATATAGATAGATGACAGATGATTGATAGATAGATAGATATAGATAGATGACAGATGATTGATAGATAGATAGATGATAGATAGATAGATAGATAGATAGATAGATAGATAGATAGATAGATAGATAGATGATAGATAGATAGATAGATAGATAGATAGATAGATAGATAGATAGATAGATAGATAGATAGATAGATAGATAGATAGACAGATGATAATAGACAGATAGGTAGACAGGTAGATAGATGGCAGGTAGATAGAAAGTTAAGCACAAACACAAAGAATCATACTAGTTAATTTCAGATCATTAAAATGCTTTGAAAGATTGTCTTTACAAAGAGGTGACATTTGAACTGAGACCAGGAAGGTTAGAAATGTTCAGCCAAGACATTTCAAGGAGAGGGAAGAACAAGGCAAAGAAGCTGAGGTGAGAGTCAATGTGTTGTGTTTAAGAAACAGAAAGTCCAGTGTATCTGGAGCCTGGCGATGCTGCTAAACTGATACAAAATGAAGCTTGAGTAGCAAGACGGGGCTGTTCATGAAGAGCCTTGAGGGTTTCTATAAGCAGTTGGACCTTTATTCCAATGCAATAGGAAGCCTTTGGGTAATCAGATGAAATGATATACTTGCAATTCAAGTAGATCACTGATGCTGTATACACAGTGAATTGCAAGAGTGATTATAAAAAGCACTTTGGAAGTGGGAATGAACAGTGAAGAATTTTGGGTGGTATTTTATTAGGAATGCCTATCAACAATTTATTCAATATGACATTGACCATATAGCTTTGGCCATTGACTGTCTAGTGATAAACTCAAAAGAGTATTGGGTAGACTCAGTTCCCTCAACTCACAATTTATGAAGCAGGTCTGTTACTTTTTTTAAGCTACTTTGTGTCCATTAATTCACAGAGACAGTCTCTACAGGAAGACTAAATGAACTAATGTTAGTCATCATAATAAAGTGTATCTCAAAGTACCACTTTGAAACAGTTCTGTTTGGAAATTGAAAATATCCTGGGCTCCGCACAAAAACATCAATGTATTCTTCTGGATTGGACTATGGTTCAGCTCCCTGATGTTCTGCCTAGAGCAACATGTCTACTCTCTGTCCTTCCTTTCCTATAAGCCTGCCTATATTCCATTAATGCCTTAGAGAAGTTGGCCACTTGCCCCTATTTGATACGTACAGCTACTTAATTTTGTTTATGGGGTAGAGACTCAAGTCTCAAGGTGTTTAACCAATTCCTGATCTTTTAGTGTTTTTGGATTCCAAAGACAGAAGACACAAGCATTTCCCAGGACAAAAGGTAAATTTTATTGCAGCAGACATTACCTTATTCCCACTGATAAATTCCCTCCTTATGGTATAATATGGATATTATCTATTGTGAGGAGGCTAAGCTTTAGAAAGACTGTGCATTGCCCTGTTGGAGGAATTAGTTTCCTATGGTCTGTATAAATCTTGGTTAAAATTGTCAAACTTTGCAATAACTCTGAGGCATCCTATTGCCTGTTCCCACTGTAGCATTTTAGTTACATAAAAACAATATTGAAGGGATATACCATTGACTTAGGTTTGTTTTAAGTTTTCCAAACGGGACAGAGTCCATAAATATTAAAAATGAGATTCTCTTCTCAGGAACACTATATTGTTTTTCAAATATAGAATTTAGATTCGACCTGAAAAAAGCAATCATCTTCAGAAAGCATTTTTTAAAGGTTTGACATTGGTACTAGAATCTAGATAGAAAGTGAAAGCTCTGTGAAAAGGTCAAGGGTAACTGCACGAAAAATAAACTGCAGTCATTTACTAATACTATGGCCTCTACAACTTGAATATCATCTCAGTGGGTACAGTTTTTCTTAGAGACATCTTGGCCTGCATCAGGTAGATGATTTATATACAACAAGGAAAGATGAGAAGAGAACGTTTTCTAAACGTTCTAGCACATTCCTTTGGGTATCTAGTTGGATTCATTAGATAAGCTGGCTTCATGAGCTGACTGGTGTTCTCAGCGAGGAAAGGTCAAAAGGTATTCTCTGTTCATTTTAACAATGCCTCTTGGGTGTTTGGTGTCCTTTTTCTCTGAAATGCAAGTGAATTATGGAACATCTAGATATACTATTTCTGTGGAAATGGATTGCATTATGCCAAAGTCTGAGCATCTGCTCCACACCTTGCATTAAAAGCACCAGATAAAATGACAGCAAATTCAAAAGGAAGGGTTCCAGAGTAGAATTTCAAAAATAACCCTAAAACCTATTTCTTCAGTAAAGTATGTGTGACAAAAAAGAAAGGGATTGCATGAACCTAACCTTACTTTCATTTCTTTGGGTGTTGTCACTGATTTAGAATCTTCCTGTTGTATCTAATGCCATCATGTTCTGCCTGAGGTATCTCGTCCTCTGAGTTTTTGAAATTCTAGCTTTTTAAGATAACGCCAAAATATGTGCATGAAATTTAGTTGAACATGAATGAAATGGTTCCTTCTGATCTCAACATCACACAGAATACAAATATAATAAAAAAATGATTGTGTGAAAATCAGGCATCTTATAATCTTGAGATAGGACAGAGCGATGTTGACTTTTAAAAAGTGTAAGTCATATGGCCTTCCCTATGTTTCAGTCACCTAAACTCTACAAAGTTGCACAAACTTTCACAAAAAAATTGATCTGGCACTTTTTTTTCAAAGTTCTCTAAATTTTCCACCTTTACTTATTTTGACATGAACAAACACAATCCAAGATCCCAAGCTACTTTTCTAAAGAGTCAGCACTATTTTATCAGCTTCAGGGCCTGTCTAACTAACCCAATTACCTTTCTTTAGGAGCGGGGAATGCTTATTTCTAAAGACGGAGATCTCTTGCAATGATTGGACTCAAAGAAGTTAAAAAAAAAAAAGTCCTGTACGGGCTTAAATAATCCAAGATTACAAATATTAAGAAGATAAAGTGTGCTCTGAATCATAGATTACTTCTTAAGTAACATTTTATTGCCAAAATACATTGAGAGAAAACTCCAGTGACAAAAATTTAACTGACATTTTCAATTAAGTAAAATCTTAAAAACAAACTATAGCACTTACAAGAGAAAGAATAAAATCTCAACAAAATGTCTTTTAAATATTTAGAATAAAAAAAAATTTAGTACATTCCATTCTTTGTGTACATTCCTACCTACCATCCATTTATTTACCTTTCCACCCAACCAGCCCTGTTTGTCCTATGATGAATAGACATTCATGTCTCTTTCCTTTATCTTCTATACCTGGTGATAAAATCTTTAAGAGGCATCCATCAAGATTAAACTTAAGGCTGAATTTAGGTATTATAAGAACATTTCCAGGTACTATCATAAACAGGGAGGGAGATGGTAAAAAGTTTTTCTGTAATTTCTTCAAAATGTACCCCAACCAAGACTATCCTGTTTGAGTTACAGTCAAGCATGATTTTGATTTTTATCTAATCTGTTTTCCAAGAAATGAAATGAATTTTTTTTTTTTTTCCTGTAGAATAAAATGTTTTTTGTAAGAGAGGTGGGTGAGAATGGGCCTGTGTGGGCAGGAGAAAAGGTAACTCTCAGGTTGGTGGTACGTTCCAGACAGAAAGCTACACATCAGCCTGGCTTATCCTGGGACTTCGTCATAGCAGAAGTGAAAAACGATGTCACTGGAAGGTCATTAACTGTCCTTCAAAATCTGAAATCTTCCTTCAGGTTTAACCTTTAGATCTATGTTTAGGGGTGATTGTGCCTCATTTCCACGGTGAAAGAGAAGTCACTATGGTAGAGGCTGAAATTTTACCCCGGGGAGTGTTATTCAGGGGGAGCATTAATTAATTTTTTAGGGAACAGGAGAAAAATCCAGGCTTCTTTAGTTTATTGTACTCACAGGTAAGAAGGAGAAACCTTGAGAAGATAAAATTTCTAGGAATATTATTGTTTTGTCCTGATTTGAAACTAAAAAAGGAACTTTGATTAAACAAGGGATGACTCCTCCTCATAATACATGATCCTATTTTTCCCCAATTCCTGTTTCTCTCTGACCTTCTCCACCCCTCTCGCTCCTCTCTATCTTCTCTCCTTATTTTCTATCCTTTTCTTTTGCTCTACTTTCTTCTCTCCCTTTTATTTCTTTCTGACTTTTGCCATTTTTTTTTTCCTTAGCCATTTTATTCTTTTACACTGACTATGCTTCAGCCCTGGTGGTGTAGTGGTTAAGAGTTACGGCTGCTAACCAAAAGGTTTGAATTCACCAGGTGCTACTTGCAAATTTTATGGAGCAGTTCTACTCTGTCCTATAGGGTTGCTATGAGTCGGAATTGACTCGATGGCAATGGGTTTTTTGGTTATGCTTCAGCCAAAAGTGCCTCAAAGGCATTGTTCTGCCTTTTTGGCAAGGAAGATGCAACCCTTCATATTCTGCCCCCCAAAAAGGAAATAATAATAAGAGTGAATTCAACAATTACTTATGATTTTGATTCGTGTTTTAAGGCTACTGATTATTTCAATTCAACTCTATTTAAAGTTTTCTACATTTATTTTGTATTTAAATTATAAACATAGCCAATTTATTTTCCTGTTTAGAATATAGTAAATTATAAGTATTCCACACATTCTAATCCTTTTCTCTCTCCTATCTTTAAAAAATCCCTTCCAGGACATTTCCTTCTGTGCTATCCTTTTATTTTCACTTTCTCAAAATTGCTCTTGACCCTGAAAAAGGTAATCTTTTGAAATAGTGTGTTACAATATCTGCAAACTGCTTTCTATCATCTGAGTCAACCAGGTTGTATATTTTATGTTTTTTAGTTATTGGACCCAAGGTGTATATCTTCAAAGAGTAATGCTATACCTTTCGGTCCAGTGTGAGTTCCTGAAAAACAGGTCATAATGAATTTCTACATACAAGAGTATCTTTCATTATTATCAAGTCTCAGCTTATCACACTTTATATTGCCGAGGAAATTCAGAACAAAATATCCTTACCTTCTGTACATGTTCGTTATTTTGTCACGATAAAGAAGAGATTAGGACCCTTTCATTTGCAAGCTGAAGAAGAAAAGTTTGCCCCTACTAAACTGATGGTAATATTTTGAATATGTTCTCTACATAATCTTTTCGTTTTAAAGCAAATGACTCATCTAAAACCAAAGGGGCCATTTTGAAATGAAAACCTACTTAAATGTACAACCAAAATAAAGAACCGAACCTTTTGCCATTGAGTTGATTCGATTCTTAGTATGCTATACTTAAATTACCAGAAATATTTGGTAAAGACATTAAATTCCTTTATTTCTGCAGAAGATATATATTACATAATTTTAACCTATCACAGTCTCCAATTCTGGTGTTAATATTTTTCACTAATTCCAGAGCTGATTATATTTTAAAACACTTCTAAAATCTGTACTTGTTATTTAAAGTGTACTTTTTTAGTGACAGAAAATCATTTTCAAAATATACATAAAAAGTGTTGATGACTTTATAGGTACATATAATAAGCACAAGAATATCAGTAGAAGCTAAAAAAGACACTCTGAAAAGTATTAAAAATTTAAGTTTAGCCACATTTAATGCTTTTCATAAATCTTAAAGCAATAACATTTAGTTGTAGTATATTCTAGCATTGTATATTTAAAACAGAAATAGGGGGAAAGATTTGAGCTAGTTTTTCATGTGTTTTAATGTCAATTATCAATATGTCTTCAAAATTAGTGTTTCCCAGAATCAAAAATATAATAATAATAATAATCTTTAGGAAAGATTAATGCTCATTCATTCTTCCAATTTTCCCGAGTCCTTCTATTCTCCACTTCTTTAGCACATCATGTCAATTTCAATTAAAAAGGAGATAACTTGTCTGCATCTGGCAAACTTATTTCTGTCCCTTAAGCACATGTCTATTCTTTTTGTTATTTTCTGGGATTAAATATATACTAAAAGTAGATTATAGCAAAAAATGGAGTTATGTCCGTGAACAATTCTATCACTATCCCAAGGCTTGAAATTTAGCTTTTCAAGCCATTCTCAGTCTACTTTAAAAATCCTTGAAGTCCATGGCTCTTCATGGTCTAGGTGTGCATATGAAGGGTAGTTAAAGTGCTTCCTGTTAGACTAACCCAAAACCAAACCAAACCCACTGCCGTCGAGTCGATTCCCACTGCCGACCTTTTGGTTAGCAGCCGTAGCACTTAACCACTAGACTATACTTGTTTAAAGACTTGGCATGCATATTTACTAATGAGGTAACATACACAGTGAAATAGAAATGAGCAATTATGGGCATATTACTTGCACTGCAAGCAACAGTATGACCACACAACTGATCTTTAAAGATGGTATGTTTGTGTATGGTTTTCTTGCGTAAAACTCTTTAACAAACTGAAATTATGTAGAGAACATTCAGACGATGTTCATATTCACAGTCAAAGTATTAGAATTTCTTAAACTACAATGAAGGCCAGGTTTTTAGATGTGTTATAATATGCCATTGATTTGGTAGGGATTTGTGTGACGGAGCAGGAAGGATAATCAATAAAGGAATCAGAAAATGTCCATCAGTATTTTTGAAAGTCTTGCCTTTTAAAAGTTATATTATCTTAACTGTTTCTTCCCTTTGTAAATTCCTCCTCCACCTGCCATCTTTGAAATTTATTTCAATTTTTAAGAATCTAAATCAATTTTTCTGGAGCTAATTCAGATGTTTAGGTGTATACAGCTATTATATTAGTATATCATCATATTGATATATCAGCCTTCTCATTTTGTGATCAACTTATTTTAACCAATTTTTTTTCTTAGAATTTAGCAAATAAAAATTGGGTGGAACCTAAATTGAAAGGAATTTATTTTAGCATGTCCTAAAATGAATGTTTGGAATTGTTGAAAAAGGACATCTGATAAGACCTTTGGGTTGACGTATAGTTAAGTTGTGACGTTGGCACAAGCTAGTACCTCTTAAAGCCTCAGAGGCATTTATGCCATTTGGTGGTATTATCTTTGTCGTTGGTTGTTAGTTGCCATCAAGGTGGCTCTGATTCATGATGCCCTTATGTATAACAGAGCGAAATGTTGCCTGGTCCTGTGCTATTTTCATGATCATTGGTATGTTTGAGTCCATTGTTGTGGCCATTATGTCAATCCAGTAACCTCAGAGAAGACCCATGATGCATATCCATGGGGTTACAGTATCCAAAGTATTTTGTAAAATGTGACTTTAAATCTATGCTACTATTTAGTTGTAAAATCAAAATTTGAATTCTTAAGCTTTTTATATTTACATATCTGAGTTGTCTAAGGTGAAGAAAGGGTGGCTTTCTTAATATTGTTATTTAATTGCTATTTAAGTATTGTTATTAAATAGTTTCATCAATGATTTGGAAAAGATAGGGCATAACTTATAGTTGGGAATCACAGATTCTAACCTTCGCTTCCTCTGTGACTTTGAAAAATGACTTATTTTCTTTCTTCACTTGTTTTTCTCTAAAATCAATACTTTGTTCTGGCTACATTAGTCTTTGTGTAGCCAAATATAATAGTTTTATTATTTTTTTCAAGTGTTATTCAAATAAGTGTGCGATGTTTAGGACAAATTACTCTTATTGTTATAAATATTGTATCATTAAGCACAGTCTTCTTCCCAAGGAGATTTCCATCAGTATAACTAATTAATTGATATACCAAGAAAACTTCAATGAGAATAAAAGTTCAAACGTGTGGTTAAAAAAAAAACCCAAATAATTACAACCTATTATTAGCCTTTTATCTAGGAGTGGAGGTATCTAACACAAAATAAAAGATCAATATTTGATATTCTAAAATAAATGTTTAGGTTGATAGAATTAGAGAAATCCTGTTTGAATTCCGTGCAGGCGTGGCTGTGCTGCATGAAGCGCGTGCTGTCTTTGGGCTGGAAGGGGGAATATTACTCCCATTTTTCCTGCATAATCAAATCATTACACAGAAAACATTGTGCCTGTCAAATAAATGCAACATTTCTTTCATGTTATTGCAAGAAACTGGTCTCTGCCTTTTAATACCTATGGGTATGTGTAGAAAACTATCATGGTAAACTGAGTTAATGTTGAGTAATCTGTTAAAAATAGGAGTAATCATTAAAATGCATGCCACCATTCATATTACTTTCACATTTACAGGGAAAACAAGGCTCTCATAGTAAAGGTTTAATTCTGTAAAATAAAAATACAGTAACATGACCCACCTCCCAAACCCGGTCTCAGGCGATTGTCGTAACCATCAAGGAGTCGGTCCAAAATTCTGGTGAAGACAGTGGTATTGTCTTTAAGTTCATCTTGTAATGAGGGCTGTCCAAAACTAAAAAATAAATAAATGAATAAAAGGAGATGGTAACTAAACTATAAAAATACAACTTTCATTAAAAAACTCTTTTCAAATAAAACCCTTGCCCGATTTTCCTACTTTCCTATCTATTGAATCTTAATTTGAAAATTTCTTCTGGTAAAGCCAGAGATATTATATTGTAACTCTTACCATTTTCCCATATTTGTTCTCATAGATGATAAGCTCTTTAATATTTCTAAATATGGAAAAGAAATTACAGGAAATGGATTTAGCTCCCTCTTTTTTGAATACTCATCATGTCATGTTGTAATTCATACCTTCTTTGGGAAAACAAGAATGTTAGTGCATGGTAGGAAAATAACAAATACAGGAAACTACTTCTCAAATTAAAAAAATATACATATCTATTTATAAGAGTTTCCAAAATAATTAATAGTTTTATTTTCATTTAGTTTAATATGTAGTAAAAGCCTAAGGTTTTACCTACCAACATCTCTACTTTCATCCATTTCATTTACATGTACGTTTTGCTTTGTTTTTGTTTTGATACACATTTAGGATAGTTATATGGAAAAATAGATAGGACTGATTTCTTAGGATAATTACATTTTTAAATCACCCCCCCTAAGATTTATAAACAGATTTTTATAATTTATCTATAATTTGGAAACCCTGGTTGCGTAGTGGTTAAGTGCTACAGCTGCTAACCAAGAGGTTGGCAGTTCAAATCCACCAGGCACTTCTTGGAAGCTCTGTGGGGCAGTTCTACTCTGTCCTATAGGGTTGCTATGAGTCAGAATCGACTCGCCGGCAGTGGGTTTTGTGTGTGTGTGTGAATCTATAATTAATTTAACTTTTATCATTTCTGGTTTTGAAAGTAAAGGAGACCTTAGGAAAGATATACTCCAATACTCTTAATTTATATATTATTAAGCTATAGTGTAGTTTTAGTGTTTGTCCAAGGTGACATGGTTATCTATGAGCAGAGCTCAAACTAGAACCCAGGTTTGCTCAACTCTTGGTCTAAAACATTATCTCCATTCTCATATATTCAAATAATTGTTTCCATTTAATCCAAGTCATAGCTTGGCTCTCTTACCATTTATAGTCTTTGAACTTCAACCACGTAGTGACCACAGTTCAAATATTGTGTTTTCCTTACATTGATCACCTTGCCATCGATACTTCTTGAATCATATTTTACGGAATGATTAGTATGACACCTCTAAAATCCTTTGAGAGAAGAGTTTTCTATCTTAGGATGGATCACACTCACTGAAATACTCCATGATAACTCTGACTTTGAGTAAATTAAGAAACTGCCACAAATACATCACTTTCAAACTCTCCATTTAATATGCTTTCATTCACTGTTTTGCATTTATAGTACTGATATATCTAAGAAAAATAGAACATTTGAAACCAGAAGGTACTTATTTTACTGGAGCAAGAAATACAATCTAAGTGCCATTTTAAAATCAAACATTGTTTCCTAAGTAATCAATTTTTTATCTGCAAAATGCAAGGGCTGTTTTTCTGATAAAAATTTAATTTAACCAAGTTATAAATACAAGCTATCAATGATACTAAATATATAAAATGTAAGAAACAATTTTTCCTCCTCCTTAATTCAACATTAAAGGTGCAGTTCGAGCATTTACTTTCTTTTGGCAAAACTAAACATCTTGCTATTTTTTGAAATCAAATTTCCAGTGAACTTTGTGTCTTCCAGGATGCCTGATTGGTAAATGACAGCTGTAAGGCAGAAGTAGTTTTCTGAATGCAATTATTTATAAAAATTCACTGTCAAAAAACCAACAGCCATGTATGCAATTTCAAGGATATTAGAAGGTCATCTTGATACAGGAGAAAAAGAAGTGCTAGCACACCTTACGTTGTGAGGAAAGTCTAATCAAGCACTCAAAGGAAAAATGCATAAAAATAAAAAAATATGAGTTGATAAGACAGAACGCCATTAGGTTGTTACTACCATCTGTAGAATGGGGAGTTGTCTATTACTTCTACCTGTATTCCCTAAGTTTTTAGAAAAAAAAAATTTAGAACTTATGTCAAATTCAGATAATTATTTTCTACCTGGTTTTATCTTATAAGTGTCACTTACACCAAGAGTTTGCATTGGAATACAAATGCCAAATAATATTATTTCCTTCCCCAAGGACAGCATTTCTGCTATCCTAATTAGAATGGTGATCTTTCTGGTATGTGTATGACTTTCTAATTAGGTTCTTCTTTACCATGACTTCTATTTTACCATGTCCAATTGTAATTGCCAGAGAAGAACCCTAGGATAAGGACCAAGATTATTTATTTGGTATTAAACAATCATGCCAAAAGGGTGATTCCTAAAGTAAGTATATAATTTGAAGAGAAATGTCAGTTACAGTACCTGATTTTGATTCCATATGAAAAACCATATGAGCCACTATATAATAAAACACTGTGCACTAACTCCATCTACAGGTCATTATAATGGTAACACTTCACACAAATTTTCAAATGGAGAGAAGGACATTTAATTCCTTAGATTAAAACTATCTGACAATAATGTATTTTCTGTCTGCAAGTCAGTGTTCACCACACACAACAGCAGAAAATAAAAACATGCAACTTCTCAATTTAACAAATCCTAGATTCATATATCTTTCCAGCTTATTCCATCCCTCTATCTTAGCTCATAAAGATTCGCTTTCTACTTCATTTTAGCAGGGTCTTAGGTTTTTAAAAATATGTCTAAGACTTTCTTATGGGCCATAGGAATGAGCAACTCAAGAAATGTAACAGCAGATAAAAGAAGAATCTGAAATATTTGGTCATTTCAGAGCTGCTAATATATATTTACATGTTAGGGTTGGAGTATTGGCAAATATTTTGAATATAGTTAAGCATATTATTAGATTTTTCATATACGTTGTCACTATATTAATTTACGCTTAGAGAAGTTTTGTTTCACCTTTTGATCTTAAGTTTGCATCTTATAGGTTCCACTACTATGTGGTTATATAATTATGGTCTCAAAACAGAATATGCATTTGCATTTATAGAGCCTTGTAACTTCAAATTACAAATATTATTTTAAACTTACCACTTTTGTGTAGTTAATAAGTTACTCTATGGCTAGAAATTACAACTGGCTAGAAATTTCCTTGTTGAAAAATTAACTTTCAAAGTAGAAAGGTATTAATTGAGATAACTTTTTTTGTGAATTAGGAAATTGAATGATTTGTTCCATTTCAACTAAACAGTGAAAAGTTCAATTTAAGACTTAAACGTTGAATTAATGCATTCCTTAACACAGACTTGTTAAGTGTATTCTAACTAACATGTCATGCAGAGAAGATGAGTATTTTTTTCATACTATTTTCTTTATTCTTAGCTGGAATTTTATTGCAGTTAAGTTTTCTGAATTCCCTTAGTCATGAATTCATCCAAGGGCAATTGTCTTCTCCCTGATGGAAAAAATGAAAAGTTACAGAAATTCTCATGCAGATTTAAAATAAAGAGCCCCACCTTCCTCCAGTCAATGCACTCAGAAGGAGGGTCCAGGCCCAAAGATAGTCAGAGAGACCCGGACTTCTCTTCATCGCGAGCTTGTGCAGCTGAAAAGTAGAACAAGTGGAGATCAATGTCTCTTGCAAGAAACATCAGGTTCTAACCACTAGGGCTGACTGAGGCAGTTCAGATGAATGCTTTGAAGTCAGGAAATGACCTCACTGGGATATGACACCTCATTGGAAGCAATGGAAACCTGGACCACCCATTCTCCACTCTCCCTTTCATTTCTCCATTCAGAAACACATCAGTGTCTTAATTTCTCCTGTAAAAGAATACAAGTTGAAATGCTTTCAAGTGAGAGTATATTTCAACATAAAAAATTGTGAATTGTTTACCCCAGGTTTTGTATTTCCAATATAGTTTGAGTATCTCACTTCTTGCTGTTTATAATCTGAAAATTTTGATCTTTCTGACTTCAGTTCCCATGACTAAACTGTGCACTGAGTTTCTTTAAGTTGGTGTCTATCACAGGAAGAGCATGTTTGGGAGTGCGATACGGTACGTTAACAGACTCCGATGGCAGAATCCATCTTTTCTTTCTGAATGTGCCTTGATTTGAAAAACAACTGTATTCATCTCTTTTTTAAACCCATAAGAAACACACTGTTGAATGCTGAAGTCGTGCTTCTATCTTCTGCCTGTGATTGTCGGTTAAATAGGCTCACTAATGCTTCTGTGAGGCTAAAGGACACACTTTATAGTCAAGCCATGTGCTGATTTCTCTCATACACGCAAACCACACACACAAAAATGCACACAGACATGTCCACATTTATCTTTTAAGCCTTCTCAGATTCTGCCAGGTTGCTGCTAGAGAATGTTTCATTTCAAACAGATGGAAGCTGGAGTGCTTTGCTTTGCATGAATAAGAGAATCTTTTTTCCTCCTAGGTAAAGTGCAATCAATCATCATCTGATTGTTGAATTTAGATTTGGTAGTGGGTTGCTGGAGGAATGAAGGAGTAAGGAGCGCTTAGAGAATTTAAAAGGAAAAGCATTTACCATCTATTTGTGGCATCTTTTTTTTATTATTATTATTCAATGCACTTACCTGGTTAAGAAACAGATTTGCTATCACATTTTCTAATGTGCTATAGTTAATTCTAGTTATAACATGAGAAATGTTAATGGGATTTGTTAGCACATCTTTGAATCTATAGCCTTTAGTAGGGTTAGTGATTAATGGATTGCAAACCTTTCGAAGCATATTTTTCATTAAGTACTCTATAGTTTAATGTAGTATGCCTTTAAATACATCTATACAAATGCTTTCCACACTCTCCAGAATCACTTAAATCAGTAAAAACCATCACAAACAGGCATGTAAGCAGAAAGCATAATTAATGTGTTTAGAGTGAAATGATCTAGAGATAAGAACTGTGAGTTTCACCATAGGTTTTACTTAATTCAGTGATTGGTTTTGACACAGATGAATTGCACATGACAAGAAATCCTGGGTAAATATCACTATGTTAAAATATTGCATCAAAATTGCACAATTATAATTCACACTTTTATTAATCTTCAACATCTTTTATGAAAGAAAAGCAACTTCTCTTAGACTTATTGATCTTTTTATCGCTCTTTATAAAATGGGAGGACTCCAGAAGGGGTAAACAAAACAAAACAAAAAAAAACCTAAGTCAAGGCATCATAGCTATTTGCCCTCTTCTGACATTTTAAAAAAGAGAAAAACAAACCTATCAAGGCACTCGAGTTGTTGAGTAAGAAAGTTTCTTGCAAATACAAACAGAATAGTTTAAAAGAAACCCCAAGCTGCCGCCTCTTCACCTTCAAATACACATGCCCTGCCCGTAGATACACACACACACACACATACACTCCAAACACCCATGGCCCGTGCCTCCCATATTAAATAATAAGTTGAGTTTTTCATGTTCAGAAGGAGAGAGACCCCTACACCAAAGGGCATTTCAGCAGCGTCCACTGGAAAGCAGAAAACAGGCATTTTGCAGCCAGGATGAGAGAGTGCCTTCCCTGGAATCCACAGCGAGACAGGTTTTCTGTCCCAGTGTCTTAACTTTAAACGATGCCCCAACGCCCCTCCCCACCTCACCTTAGATCCCTCATGCAAAAAAAGAAAAAGACCAAAACAACATGTCCTCACCCACCCCGTGGACTGCATTCAAATCTGCCTAAGAAAGGGAGAAAGAAAAACGGGAGAGAGTGAGCAAATAACGCTCCCATTATCGCTGAGGTTTTCACCCTGAAAGCAAGCGTTCGTTGTTCCTACCTGCTATGGGATCAGCCTCTTGCCCTGCTCCCTCTTTCTCTCTCTTTTTTTCCTTTTTTTCCTACAGCTACCCTTTCTCTCTAGCAAGAAAAAGCCACCTTCAAAGCTCTGTGTGTCGCGGTCCGGAGCCGCACTTACCTCGAGCCCCCTCTGGGCACAGGATCGCTCAAGACCGGGGGAAAAAGTCTGCGAGAGAGAATCGTGGAGAGCCGGGAGCTGGCGCGAGTCTCCGAGTCCCCGCGCGCAGCGAGCCAGCGGAGGGGCGTCCTCGCACTGCCTCGCACTCACTCGGGCTGAGCCATCATGGACTCTGCATGCCCCTTTGCTGAAGATTGCACACCCAAATTTGCTTCCCAATGCCCAAATCTGCAGCTATACAACAAAAGATTTCTCTTTATCAAGACAGTAGTAATACGTCCCAGGGCAAACCGGATGTGAAATAGGCGGTGACTTCATGCCAGAGAGATTTTATTTTAGAAAGGAAGGTGGTACCAGCCTCTCGATCTGGAGACCAATCCGCCCATTTTTTTTTAAATGCAGCGCAATTTAACTTGCACTTCTCTGGCCCTAATCCCCTTCTCCCTAGCTGCAGACTCAAATCCTTTTACAATCTGCTGCAAGCTCTCCCTTTTTTGGGGGGGTAGGGAGGGGTGGGGTGGGGGGGATGGGGAAGGAAAGGGTAGAAGAGGTTAGAGGCGTAGAGACTACACCAGGAATCTTTTCACACATGCAATTTATGAGCACCCTATTTTAGGGTGTGCCCATTAAAAACACAGTGATCGGTTTAACCATTCCACCTTCGATCAAATATTTAGCTACTGCATATATATGAAGGAACGCCAGCTATGGAACAGGGAGATGCAGGCTTATCCATGTGGAGAGAGCACTCTCGTGTCGCTGTTACCTCACACACACTCCCACAGGTATGTCTAAGTCTGTGTCTTGCAGAGTCACGAATGGTGAGGGGAGGTAGGGAAGAGTTCGGGCCTGTAGGGAATTGACCACCGGGGTTAGGGAGTCTATTCGCACTTTTGCAGGTTATCAGCGCTTTGATCCCACCTTCATCTGCAGCTTAAAGGACAAGAAGAACACGCTTGGGAACCGAGTTTTTGGTTTGGTTTTGTTTTAATCTTTGGAGGCAACTGTTTGTGTATGCTATGATGGAGAAGACACAGGAGTCTTTAAATCTGAATCAGGCTGGGTTCCTAGGAAGAGAATTTAACTTTAAATAAATTGCTCTAATCATTTCTAGGTTAGAGAGGCCTCTCTCCATTTCCTGAATCATTCTTACCTTGAACTCCATCATTCTCCGAATTAGGAAGATGAGAGGGAGAAAGCTGATGAAAATATTTTTACAAGTCAGGACAAAACCCTCTTTTACTTCTTTTCCCCCTCTGCTCTCTTCTGTATTACTCTCTCTCTTGGCCCTCCACCCACGGATAATTATACACTTGGGAGTGGTGGGTGTGTTTTAACATCAGTTAAACGAAATTCCCAAGGAATTAGGGATGACTGTGGTTCCCTTCTCTGATTTTGTGAATGGGTGTTTGTAGCAGAGAGGCAATGGGTACTGTATTCCGGGGAGCGCTTTACTGATACCACGGGGAGCTGTCCCTTCAGCACCATCGCCCAGACTCTGCAGGAGGTGCAGAAAAGATGAGGTTCTCCACCTATTACTTCTGGTAGACAAGATCAGAACTTTGGTGAACTCGCTGGCCATTTTTCTCAAGAGGGTTTCTAGCAGATCAGATGCTTTGGATAGGGGCGGAGCTTGGCCAGGCGGGGAAAAAAAAAAAAAAAAAACTAAATGGCCAGCTTATAGGTTTTTTTCATTCTTAAATGCTCCTTGACATGCTGCAATGCAACCAGTTTACATGAATAAAACTTAAGACAGGCGATTGAAATGGTAAGGGATATAAAATTGAAGACCACGTAAAGAATTGGGCTTGGTCACCTTCTGAGTTTTGAAGTCAAGCGTTACTGAGGAATTGTTTTAGAAATAAACTTTTAGAAAGGAGAGTTGAAGATCGTCTCACCCATACTTTTTTTTTTTTTCTGGGCAATAGTTACCTACTCTCATCAGACACAACAAATGTCAATATACTCTTAGATATTCATCGAAGTAACAGCACAACTTCCCTCTGTAATATTGTGACCCACATTTTATTTATTTATGAATTACCATTAATTCAAGTATTGAGAATAAAATTGTCTTTAGTAAGGTTTTGAAAGCCTGGGTTAAAAATTTCAAATCATATTTTCTTACCGATTTGTAACTAATGCAATTCTATCTTTTTTTTTTTTTTTTTCCAAACAAAGACCAATAGATATAAAAATGTGATATTTTAGTCTTTTCTTCACCTGGATAAATTGTCACTGCTCCTTTTACCTTCGTCTATAAATTGAGAATGTCTTTGTATCTTATGTCTAATAACACATGACCAAATCACTCTGCTGGTTATGTTTTTGCACACACAGTCATCTAAACTGTATCATTTGAACAGTGGTGTCTGAGAACAATGTTAATCATATTCTGCTTCAGGCTAAAAGTGTTATGTGGCTATAAGGCAGGATATAATTGCACAACACTTCCATACATTTAAAATGAATAAATATTTAGAAACAAAATCGTTTTGTGTTGAAACTTTAGTGAATATAGGAAAGTACCCATACTTATTACTCTGTCTTTAAAACAACTCACAAATTTAGATTTTACCTGATGATTCTCTGTTGGTATCATTGTGCATAGCATACATGTATTTTAGTTGCTTTGGGACATTTCTGTTGTCAATAAATAAAGTGTGAGTGTATAAAATATTGGTAATTAGTCTAATCCAAAAACAATAACTGCAACTCTAAATTATGAGTGTGTTTATTATTTCTCACTTGAGGTGTTATTAGTATATGTTTATAACACTGGGGAATAAAATACGAGAAATTAATGACAAGGAAATAACTTTGTTTTATATTGCCTTGTTACATGGAATCTTTAGATAATTCATGACATTCTCAATGTTTCCCTTTGCCCAAAGTAACAAATCACTTCATAGTGGGTGTGCACTTGATCGAAGTAAGCTCTTTAAATAATGATAGCTATGAAATAACCTTAACCATATTCATAAAGTTTATTGGGTGCCAAAATAATTTGCATAAGTAATTACATTTAAGTCTCAGAACAAGTCTTTGTGAGGTATAGTCTTAATATCCCGGTTTTACAAATCCAAACATACGCTATGTACTAGGGAGATCAAGAGACTTGCCAAAGGTCACACAACTACTGAATGTCAGTACTGAATTCCAACCCAGATCTTCTGACTTCAAGGCTTATTCCCTTAACCACACCTCTATGTTAGTTTATTTCCTTCTGTGAGGTTGTGAGCTCATGTTTAAATCAGTTGTATTGATATTATATCCATGATTGATCATTTTTATATCAGTCACATAAAACCTATCTATGAATATATTTTATCATTGTTCACAACAAGATAGTTCCTTTGATGACAAAGTGACTCAAACTGCAACACAGTGTCAAGATCACTCCTGTATCTCCAAATTTCTGTTATTTTCCTTCTGTCTCATGAGGCCAGTAGCCAAGACCCTCCTAACACTAGTTCTGGGCAGAAGGTATTTGAGGTCAAACCGAGGACCAGGTTTCCTCGGGAGGCTTAATAGCGTTATCTCCAGTGTTGCAGTCTGGTACATTTTGCTTTTTCTGTCAATTTTAAATGGCAGGAAGCCTTGACCTAATTGAAGAAGTAGTACTGATTCTATTCAACAGAAAAAAAAAAAAGTTTTAACTTTCTCCAACTAAATGTAAACCAAATGAGAAAAAAAAATGGCAAGAGTGTTCTCATTTATTCAGTGTGGCTTTCATCATTTACAAAGTAATTTGGGGTAAGGGAGGAGAAGAGCCAAGTAAAAATGATAAATATCAAATAACCTTCAGCTGAGGGCTAGAATAAAGCAGTCTTTTTAAATGTATTTGTATTTCTCTGATATATATATGTATATATACTGAAAGTGTGTTTTAACGTTAACATATTGTGAAACATGGTTACCAATCTATAAAACAAATGTGTAAGCTGAAGTTAAACATGATTCCATCTAAATGTATATATATATATATACACAGATGAATATTTTAAAAAATGAATATTTACATAGAATATTTTCATTACACTCAATAAACTAGCCTCATTTTTCTAATATCCATGAATATAATGCAGACCGTCTTTTTTAATGATTTATACCATTTATCTAGAGAGATACCCCTTCTTTTGTAGCTCATATTGAAATAATAGTTTAGATGGGAAAAATAAAAGAAATATCATTTAATTAATGGAATTTTTTTTGCACTTTATTATAGACACTTTTGTCATCTAGCAGTTTATTGTAGACACTTTTGTCATCTAGCATACTCAGACAAATTTCTTTCTCCAGGCTGAAAAGCTAATTTGGCATCTCAGCACCCTGAAACACATTGTAAGTATGGTCAAAGCAAAACCGAAACCAAAATTTTCTCATATTTGGATCATGGATGTTTGACTGTCTACAATGACTTAGCGGTTTTTTGCCCCAGCGACTTTGACATATTACAAAGATTATGTAATCTTTCTCGTAATCTTTGCAGAAACAGAATTCTTAGCATAACACAGCGAATGATCATACATAGGTAAATATACCTGAAGCCCCTGAAACTTACTAGCATTCTCCCGATGAGTGTGTCACTAAACTTTTCTGAACCTCATGTTGTGAAGTGTTAAAAAGAGGTAATAAGCCCCATAAAGTGGTTGTGGTATTATGTAGGAAAACACATGTAAGTAGTATAGCCCTCTTCATTACATCTAATGGGTATAGGATAAAATGTCTCTTTTATCTAAACACAAACTTATTCTTTTTCCGGTTTTTTAGTGTACTTTTAAGACATGTTCACATACCTCATAATACTGATGGTATAGTCCACCTTTTATATAAGATATTACTAAAACATAAAATTTTCAGTTATCCGACAAGGTACTGCAACAAGCTAGCTCCACACCACCTTAATCCCGGGCCCATGTTCTTATTTCTACGGTATTCTGAGAAAAATATTGACTAACCTTATATCTGCCTTAGGCACAGCATCTTTTACACACATCCCAAGCCAGGAAGATCTGAAGAGCATATGATCCAATATAAAGGCAACCCAGTGGATGCGCCACGTACAGCTACTGCTGTCAGCCATTGACTCTGATGAAGGTAAGTGATAAAACGCTATTTTGCCATAAGACTTAAGAAGAGCCCAACAGAAAAAATTTATAGATGTGGTGAACAGACTATAATATTAACTTGTCATGTAAGTAGGGCACTATCCAACTTTCCTCAGTTTCAGTTCATTAGCAACTCACGTTTAACCTAGATTCACCCATTTTCCTTCCTAAGTCTTTTATTTTCACAGGTATCAAATGCATTAACCAGGTAGGAAAAATACAGATTAATTCGGGGGGGGGGGAGGGAAGCTTACAAATGAAAACAATTATTTATTTTCAAAATTGAAATAAAAAATCAATTATTTTCAAAACTTTGGATGAAGGTTTTTGGACTCTGGATTCCGTTGTTAACTTGGCGAAAGCAATTTAAATCAGGACGGAATTAAAAAATAAATAAACATGGTTTCTTAAAATGTTATCACATTTCTAGATTAGGTATTTAAAGGATGTTATACATTGATTGAGGAAATAAACATTTTATAATTTATGTCAAAACTAAGGCATTTAGGGTGAGTACGTGAGGATGGCGTAGGACCAGGCAGTGTTTCATTCTTTTATACATAGGGTTGTTATGAGTCTGAACAAACTCTGCAGCCCCTAACAACAACAACAACACGTGTTTCCTCTGGTAAATTTAAAGTGTGTGGTGTGTGTATGTGTGTGTATATGTGTGTATACACATAGCCTGTGCATAAACTCTTTTAAACCCCAAGCATGCATATTCATTCCATTTTTTTCTTTGTTAAGGTGAACTAATGAATAGATATTTGATCAGTGATATTTATTGTCTAGTGTGCAGAAAGAAAATAATCTGATTCGAGAAATCAAATTAGAGAGATTAACCAAAAAAAAAAACAAACTCATTGCTATCAAGTCCTAGAGACCCTACAGGGCAAAGTAAAACTGCTCCATAGGGTTTCCAGGAAGTGGCCAGTGGATCTGAACTACCTGCCTTTGGTTAGCAGCTGAGCTCTTAACTAGGGCTTCTTAGAGAGATTACTTATCACACATAATAAAATATAGGCTTATTGGTACCAAGGCTCTGCATTTAGTCTATGCAGGATCTTCTGACATGATTAGAATATGCCTAGTTTAGAATATCTCAATATTTTAATGTGACCTCATTATACTGTTGGACAGCTGCATTTACATATTTTTGAAACCATCAAACATGAAAAAGGACATAAACATTAAAGCAAGTTTTAAAAAATCATTTTTCATGTCCAGAATGGCCATAGGATTTGTGGAAAGGATATGAAATGTAGGGATTTACTAGAACAAAGATCAAGAATTAAGACACTAATGCACCATCTGTCCAATAGCTCCCAATTCTTCATGTTTATAATAATTCGTGATTAAAAAAAAAAGTTTGTGGATGTGGCTGCATTTTTATTATTATTGTTCATAAATATATTGAAATGTAATTAGTGCCCTTTAGTAAATGTAAGGAAAAATGTAATTAGATTGCTTTTACTATAATTTACAATGATGCATAAAAAAATCTCTCAACTCATTTTTGATTTTGCTTATAATAGTCACCAATATTTTTCTTTATGGAAAATTTCTCAACCTCAATTTTAACGTATTTATCAGCTTGGGAGGGACTCCAGAGAATTTTCAAGAGGGATGATTATCCCTTTTGAGTATTTATTTGTAGCAATGTTAAACCCATGCAAGTCTCAGGAATGTAGACTGTTCCCCTTATGAGGATGTGGGATTTGGCCCGGAAACCATTGCTCTGGACAAGTAAAAAAGACACATCAGAAATCATATAGATCAAATCCAATGTAACAAAATAATCAAGATGATAAATAAAGATACATTTACTTGTGCTATAAGTCAATCACTTACAAAGATGACAGCACATAATTACCTTTGAATCATATTCAGTGTTAGAATCTTGACATTGACTATTCTTAAATTTCATCCAAAGGAAAGAGAGAATGAACTCCAAATTTGCATATTATTGCTGTTGTTAGGTGCCTTTGAGTCAGTCCCACAGTGGCCCTATGTACAACACGGTGGAACACTGCCCAATCCTGCTCCATCCTCACCATCATTGCTATGTTTGAGCCCATTGTTGCAGCCACTGTGTCAATCCACCTCATTGAGGGTCTTCCTATTTTTTTGCTGACTCTCTACCAAACAGGATGTCTTTTTCCAGACACTGGTCCCTCGTGCTGACATGTCCAAAGTAAATGAGACGAATCCTAGTCAAACTTGCTTCTGAGGAGTACTTGGCTGTACTTCTTCCAGGATAGATTTGTTCACTCTTCTGGCAGTCCATGGTATATTCAATGTTTTTCACCAACACCATAATTCAAAGACATCACTTCTTCATTCTTCCTTATTCATTGTCCAGCTTTCCCTTACACACGAGGCAATTGAAAATACCATGGCTTTCGTCAGGCACAATTTAATTCTCAAAGTAACATCTTTGCATTTTAACCAGGATTTCGAATCAGTTTGCTCTGGTTCTAAACCCTGCTGAGAATTTGCATTTCCACCCTAGATACACTGAATCAGAATCTACATTTTAACAAGACTCCCATGTGATTCTTTGTATAATGAATTTTGAGAACCACTGTTCTACTAATAGTTCTCCGAATTGGTCCTAACCTGCGGCATTAGCATCTCCCAGGAACTTTTCAGAAACAAAAATTTTCAGGAGGGGTTCAAAACTGACTAAACTGTTCAAATCCCTATTTTTAACACTTTAAAAAGATCTTCTGTGGCAGGTTTTCCCAATACAATACATCATTTGAATTCTTGACTGCTGCTTCTCTGTGTGTTGATTGTGGACCCAAGGAAAATGTAACCTTCGACAACTTCAATATTTTCTCTTTTTATCACGATGTTGCTTACTGGGCCAGTTGTAAGAATTTTTGCTTTCTATGTGGTGAGAAATAATCCATACTGAAGGCTGTGGTCTTTGATCTTCATTAGTAAGTGCTTCAAGTCCTCTTCACTTTCAGCAAGCAAGGTTTTGTCATCTGCATAACACAGGTTGTTAATGAGTCTTCCTCCAATTCTGATGCCACGTTCTTCTTCATATAGTTCAGCTTCTCAGGTTACTTGCACAGCATACAGATTGAATAAGTATGTTGAAAGGATACAATGCTGACACATACTTTTTCTGATTTTAAACCATACAGGATCCTCTTGCTGTTTGAACGGCTGCCTTATGGTCTATGTGCGGGTTCTGCATGAGCATTACAATTAAGTGCTATGCTTGGCAATGCTATCTATAATTTGTTATGATCCACACAGTCGAATGCCTTTGAATGGTCAATAAAACACAGGTAAACATCTTTCTAGTATTCTCTGCCTTCAGCCAAGATCCAGCTGACATCAGCAGTGATATCCCTCATTCCACATCCTCTTTTGAATCCAGCTGGAATTTCTGTGGATATAGTGCTACAACCATTTTTGAATTACATACCCTTCTTCACAAAGGAGATTAACACTTATTGAGTAACTATAAAGTACCAGACACTGTATTAGTTTCTTTTCTCCTACATTACATTTTCAAAGATATACTAAGATAATGCTGTTTACACATAGAGAAACTAAGGTTTAGAAAGATCAATGGGCCTGTACAGAGACAAAATCAAAACCAAATCAATCGCTGCTGAGTTAATTTCAACTCATAGTGACTTCATGTATTGCAGAGCAGTACGGCACTCCATATGGCCTTCAAGGCTTTTTGAAAGTAGATTGCGAAGCCGTTTTTCCAAGGCACGGCTGGGTGGGCTCTAAATGCCAACCTTTCAGTTAGTAACCAAGTGCTTATCTGTTTGCACCACCCAGGAATTCCTTGTACAAGGACACGTGACTTAAAATTAAAAGCTCAAATTTGAATCCATGAAAATACTTCTGATCACGGCAATAATTGCAACAATGAAATGTATTTATTATGAATTTTTTTAAAGTTTATTTTAAGGAAGCAGTAAAACCGTAATATTAAGAAAGTGGAATTTGGAGTCAGCCATTTTATTTCTTTCTCTGTCAATTACTATTTGACCACTTAACTTTCCTGAACTTCAGTTTCTTTATCTGTAGAAGGAATTAACAGTTTCATTTAACATGGAATATTTATGAGACAATACACACAAAGAAAAACCAAAACAAACCAAATGCTGTTGAGCTAATGCTCACTTATGGTGCCCAACCCGATGTATGTTAGAGTAGAACTTCGCTTCATAGCGTCTTCAGTGACGGTGGTCTTTCAGAGGGAGATCACCAGGCCTTTCTTCTGAGGAGTATCTGTATGGGCTCAAATGGCCAACCTTTTCATTAGTAGCTGCAAAATGCTAATGGTTTGAGTCACCCAGGGACTTCTTAATACGTGCAAAAAAAAAAAAAAAAAAAAAAAACCTATTGCCGTTGAGTTGATTCTGACTCACAGCAACCTTATATATAGTGCACAGTAGAACTGCCCCACAGGGTTTCCAAGGAGCACCTGATGGATTCAAACTGCTGACCTTTTGGTTAGCAGTCAAACTCTTAACCACTACACCACCAGGGTTTCGAAATACGTGCAAAGCGGTTAGTAAATTTTTACATGTAAAAAAAATAGTACATTCGAAGTGGTTAGTAAATTAAAAAATTTACAATGGGCAGCTAAGGTTATTATTAACACAATCTTTATAATGTAACAATCTGTGATGTCATGTAATTTTTCTTAGTACATTCCTTAGTTTTTAAAATATTGAAAATAAAACTATCTTAGGTGCCTGGCTACCTATTCAATGGAGGCTTTTCAGTTGAACCAATTCACTCAGCAAAAAAATTGGCATTTGTTTTTGTTTGTTTGTGTGTGTGTATGTGTTTTGTTTTTGTTTTCATCATAGAATTGCTGCCTGAAGCAGGGAAGTATTGGTCTTGGCAAGAAAAGTTAATTCATTATTTCAGAGAAATTCGACTCAGGAGGTGGTAGGACATAAGTCATAAAATACTTAAGGCTGAAGCTACTGTATGACTTAACCATAAGGTGAGGAATTCTCTTTGCATCAGCTTTGCTTAACTATTTTACCCACGGCGTAGGTTTAGAGAAATCGTGGAATGGTTTACTATTGAAATCAGAGAAAATGGAATACACAATAAATGAAACTAAATAATGAATAAATAAGAGGCTACAGAAAACTGTAAGGGGCAGTTTGACTCTGACCTATAGGGCCGCTATAAGTTGGAAATGACTCAATGGCAGAGTATATATGGAACTCTACCTGTTCCACCTGTATCCTATTCTTTCACTCAGTTGTAAATGTTGCTGAAGCAAGAAGCAGTTCAGAAACTCCAGAAGAAACATTGAAAGACAAGCTGTTCAATGCAGATTCAGCAAATTTTGAAAATGGAAAATACCTTTTACTAGACATGGAAAGGGTCAGGGAGAAATCTTGTGGAGATCCACTTGTATACTATGTTTTTTATTTTGTTTATTTGTGTGGGGATATTTTAGCAGACAAATTCACTCCTTGATAAACCAAGTGAATATTGTTAATGTTTTAAAATCAAAATTACACATAAATATCAACTATTATTAAACTGAAAATCAAAGATAATATTTTTTGTTTTACAATTCTTTATATAGACCAGTTTGAATTAAAATGTTGCTTGTATTTTCTAGACTATAAAAGGAGAATAAAGTTAGAACTTACAATTTCTGAAAAGCAGTTTAACTAGACTGATAATCTGTTCTTATCCTTCATTACTAGCTCTGTGAACCATGTTAAAATAATGTAGTTACTCTCCAAATGACCTTGAGAGACTTGATAGCTCTAGGAAAACTAGCTATTTCATGGATTGAACTGTCCTAAGTTAGTCTGACAGCCATATGTTTAAATCATGATTTCAGTGCCTGGAGAAATTCTTGTCAGGCTCCAAGCAAGTCAGCAAATTCAGTAGAATTGCCCTTTGGCTTTGAAGGAACACGGCTGGGGAAGTTCAGTCAAGGTTCAGAAAGCCTTTGTCATAGGCTTAAGGAGGGCTGGAACACAAGCCCTCTTCTCAGACAGAGCAGCTTCTGCCTCCCCTATGGAGGGCCATAAATTAGGAAAAAGAAAATCCACTATGAAATGTGGTTCCCTCTACTCACATTTCCTAAACTCAATCTATAGTTTTATTCTGAGCAATTTGTAAGAACAACCACAACAAAAGAAAATTAAAAATAGAAGAAGGGCTAATACATTCTTTGACAAGAACTTATGAGGCACCAGAAAAATGTAAGAGGAAAAAAATTAGTCCATTTTAGGATTAAATTTGTTTAAACCTTATTGTAGCTCCTCTCCTTATAAGGCATAGATACACGTAAAGAAGGTGTAAGATAAAAATTGGAGTCCCAAATTTTCTTATTATTCTTTCTCTTTGGAAATTTTATTTACTCTAAAGTTGCTAAATGTCCTTCTCTTCTGAAACACATTAATTCAGAAATAAAGAGCAGCACAGTCCCCCGAGTTCAGTACCTCAAATATCATGGAAAAGTAAAATTTTTTATTAAATGTAGAACATGACTCCTCAGCAACATGCAGTTATTTGCTTATCCCATTTTTATGTGAAGAAAACTCAGTAACCACCCTTTGTATAGATAATTGTTTTTATCTACCTTCTGAATCCGAATCCAAGTTTGAGATTTCCACAATTAGTGGCACACTGTAATAAAAGACAAAAATGAATACATACTAGTTTCAATTTCTCATAAGCATTTTCAGAATTCATATCTATTCATCTTTTTTCTTTTTGCTTTTAAGTTTTCAGCACTCATTTCTTTAAAATGTCCTAAATAATCTGGTAAGATTATATTCAGAACTTGATACATTGATTCAAAAGTTCTTCCGAAAAAGTAAATGTGTACAAAATTGTCAAGAATTTTTTGGGACAAAAAAATCAGGTAATAGGTATTTTTCTACCAGATATAGAAATATGCATGTGAAAGATGGACAATGAATTAAAAAAAGAAAAACAACCTTGCCTTCTAGTGAATTCCGACTCATAGGGACCCTATAGGACAAAACAGAGCTGCCCCATAGGGTTTCCAAGGAGAGCAGCTGGTGGATTTGAATTGCTAGCCTTTTGGTTAGCAGCTGAGCTCTTAACCACTAAAAAAAAAAAAAAAAAATTAGAAGACCAAAAAAGAATTAATGCTTTTGAATTATGGTGTTGGTGAAGAATATTGAATATACCATAGACTGCCAAAAGATGGCAAGACTTGTCTCCTGTACTTTGGACATGTTACTAGGAGGAGCCAGTCCCGAGAGAAGGATATCATGCTTGATAAATGAGAGGGTCAATGAAAAAGAGGATGACCCTCAGCGAAATGGATTGGCACAGTGGCTAGAACAATGAACTCAAGCATAACGATTGTGAGGATAGCACAGGACTGGGCAGTGTTTTGTTATGTTATACATAGATTCTCTATGAGTCACAGCAGACTTGACAGCATCTAACAGCAACAACAACAGAGTAAATAAAACTAAATTGTTCAGGTAGTGTAGACATATAGAATACAGTGAAGAGTCCAGAGACAGATTTGTGCATATATGAGATATTTTGTTTGAAAAGTTAGTATTCCAAACTACTGTGAAGTAATTCATTATTTAATATATGGAGTAGGTTTACTGACACTATATGTACATAAAAATTAATTAAGTTTCTACCTCCAACTGAAAATGAAAATTAATTCTTGGTGAAAAAGAATCTACAAAAACTCTATAAATAAATTAGTAAGAAAACATCCAGCAAAAAAGTCCACAAAAATGGGTAAAAAAGATGAACTAAGTTATAATGAAATTTTGCTTATAGTCAATAAGCCTGGGAGCAGATATACAACTCCAGTTGTGATTAGAGAAATGCGAAGTAAAACAATTATGTCATGGCTTTCAGATTAATAAAAATTTTAAATATTTGATAGTATTCAGTGTTGTTAGATTTGAAATTGGTGTTCTAAATTTGGATCAAGTAGTACACTATTGTTAATAAAATTGGCAGTCAGTATGTTCACATATAGCAAATGAAACTTGCTCTTGAGCATCGAGCACCTAAAGCAAAAGGAAGAATTCATGAAGTAAAAGAACTAAACAGAAGATTTCAAAGGGTGGCTCGAGAAGACAAAGTAAAGTAATATAATGACATATACAAAGAGCTGGAGATGGAAAACCAAAAGGGAAGAACACGTTCGGCGTTTCTCAAGCTGAAAGAACTGAAGAAAAAAATTCAAGCCTCGAGTTGCAATAGTGAAGGATTCCATGGGGAAATTACTGAATGACTCAGGAAGCATCAAAAGAAGATGGAAGGAATACACAGAGTCATTATACCAAAAAGAATTAGTCGATATTCAACCATTTCAAGAGATGGCATATAATCGGGAACTGATGGTACTGAATGAAGAAGTCCAAGCTGCTCTGAAGGTGCTGGCGAAAAAGAAGGCTCCAGGATTGATGGGCTATCAATTGAGATGTTTCAACAAACAGATGCAGCGATGGAGGTGCTCACTCGTCTATGCCAAGATATATGGAAGACAGCTTCCTGGCCAATTGACTGGAAGAGATCCATATTTATGCCTATTCCCAAGAAAGGTGATCCAATTGAATGTGGAAATTATAGAACAATATCATTAATATCACATGCAAGCAAAATTTTGCTGAAGATCATTCAAAAACGGCTGCAGCAGTGTATTGACAGGGAACTGCCAGAAATTCAGGCTGGATTCAGAAGAGGATGTGGAACCAGGGATCATTGCTGATGTCAGCTGGATCCTGGCTGAAAGCAGAGAATACCAGAAGGATGTTTACCTGTGTTTTATTGACTATGCAAAGGCATTTGACTGTGTGGAATCATAACAAACTATGGATAACACTGTGAAGAAAGGGAATTCCAGAACACTTAACTGTGCTCATGAGGAACCTTTACATAGATCAAGAGGCAGTTTTTCAGACAGAACAAGGGGACACTGATTGGTTTAAAGTCAAGAAAGGTGTGCTTCAAGGTCATATTCTTTCACCATACCTATTTTATCTGTATGCTGAACAAATAATACGAGAAGCTGGACTATATGAAGAAGAACGGGGCATCAGGATTGGAGGAAGACTCATTAACAACCTGCGTTATGCAGATGACACAACCTTGCTTGCTGAAAGTGAAGAGGACTTGAAGCACTTACTAATGAAGATCAAAGACCACAGTCTTCAGTATGGATTACACCTCAACATAAAGAAAACAAAAATCCTCACAACTGGACCAATGAGCAACAACATCATGATAAACAGAGAAAAGATTGAAGTTGTCAAGGATGTCATTTTACTTGGATCCACAATCAACAACCATGCAAGCAGCAGTCAAGAAATCAAAAGACACATTGCATTGGGCAAATCTGCTGCAAAGGACCTCTTCAAAGTGTTGAAGAGCAAAGATGTCACCCTGAAGACTAAGATGCACCTGACCCAAGCCATGGTATTTTCAATCACATCATATGCATGTGAAAGCTGGACAATGAATAAGGAAGACTGAAGAAGAGTTAACGTCTTTGAATTGTAGTGTTGGCAAAGAATATTGAATATACCATGGACTGCCAAAAGAATGAACAAATCTGTCTTGGAAGAAGTGCGGCCAGAATGCTCCTTAGAGGCAAGGGTGGCGAGACAGCGTCTTACATACTTTGGACATGTTGTCAGGAGGGATCAGTCCCTGGAGAAGGACATCATGCTTGGCAGAGTACAGGGTCAGCAGAAAAGAGGAAGACCCTCAAGGAGGTGGATTGACACAGTGGGTGTAACGATGAGCTCAAGCACAACAACGATTGTAACGATGGCGCAAGACTGGGCAGTGTTTTGTTCTGTTGTGCTTAGGGTCGACTCGATGGCACCTAGCAATAATAACATATCAAATGATAAATTTGTACAACATTTAAATTGGTAACCGTATTTCTAGGAATCTGTTCTGTAACTATTTTAATGCAAGTGAGGAAAGGTTTAATCTGTAAAGGTTTTTAATTAGAGGCATCTCAAATAACCAAAAATAGGAGAACCATTGAATAAATTTTAGTGTAGTCACATCACACAATGATATGTAGAATTTTTAAAAATGAAGTAAGTCATAACCTACTGACACAAAAAGGTGCTTGCAATGCTTTGCTGAGTAAATAAGCGAACACTTAAATAGTATGGTTCCTGTTTTGCAAAATACATATACAAGATAAAATACATGCCTGAAATGACACACATTTGAGACTCATAAAACTGTCAGTGGGGATTATCCCTTTGTAATAGGAATGGGGGATCAAAAGGTCTTCATTTTTTATTTTATCCTCTCTACATAGTATGATTTTTTTTTTAAGTTAGTGTGTCTATCTTTCATAAAATATTTTCTAACACAATAACAAAAAAAAAAAGAATGTGACTTAGGTTTCTGGATACAGAAGAAATGAATCAGTGACACTTGGAATTCACTTAAAACTCCAGAAGTCTGAACTCTAGGTTTACAAAGACAGGTTTGTTGTAATTGTCACCCAGGGAGAGTTGGCTTCTCAATTTTGCTGAGATTTCATTCACTTCTTTGAGAAGTTGAAGAGGAAGTGGCAGCATAGTGCTAGACGCTCATACTCACTTTCTGCATCTTCCTAATTACATAGTCTTCCAGGAGTAACACTTCTGTTCAGAAATAAGGTACTTCTTTCAGAATCTTAGCCACTGCCCCAAATAACATGCTTATGGGTCTACTGTACTCTCAACAACAAATGATCGAAAAATAGAGTGTCTGTCTACTGAAAAGATATGGTTGAGTAAGAAAGGCTCTCTCATGCATGCTATAAATATCAGATCATTTTTACAGCAATACTAGTATAGAGACTTAGAACCAATTCTTTTTTTGGTTTCAGGCAGAAATCATTTTTGTGCCTGCGAAATCCCCTAGGGAGCATATGTTTAAATACGTTAGTATCATATTCATGGGAACAAGAGTTCTTCGCCTAGTTCTCTGTCTATAGATTTTAACTCTTCACCAGTTACGTAATTCTCATAGACCAATTATTACATGAATTCCTCCTTCTCCTCTATGTTGAAGGTTGTATGTGTTTGACTCTGTGGTTCTGAACAAGAGTTATGTAAGTAAGCAGTTTCAAAACCCTATCAAGCATGCTTTTTTCTCTCATTAGCAACTATTTTGTCCTGCAGAGCCTCAGTAACGAGAATAATTTTGAAAATAAGGAATAAATTTAAAAGTTCTAACTCCTTTGTTTTCGGGAAATAGAAATAGTTAACCTCATGGGTAAAAGAAATGCATAATTCTTCTTTGCTTCCTAGTACAGAAAAAAAAAGTACATAGAAAGACAAAAATCCTTCTATATGTAAATGTAGATTTTGGACATTTATTTTCTATAAGTTTAAAGTACAGCTTACCTTATAAAGAAAGAAAAGATCAAGTCTGATCATTCATACATACATCTGAATGATTTTACAAAAAGACTGAAAAATTGAATCTAAATTTGAAATGTTGATTGAATACATTTTTTATATTGAGTGGTGGTAGCATTTCTTATTTCACCACCCACCTGTGAGCTTGTTGTACAATGGTGGCTTGCATGTTGCTATGATTGTGGAAGTTATGCCACTAGTATTTCAAATACCATCAGGGTCACCCATGATAGACAGGTTTCAGCAGACCTTCCAGCTTAAGACAGGCTAGAAAGAAAGGTCTGGTGACCTACTTCTGAAAGTCGGCCAATGAAAACCTTATGGATCACAAAAGAACACTGTCCAACTAACTTGTTTCGGATACTTCATCAGAATGTATCAATTACCAGAGGAGGACATCATGTTTGGTGAAGTAGAGGGCCAAGGAGGGCATGGGAGACGCTTGGTGAGATGGGTTGACACAATAGCCTCAAAGATGGACTTGACCATACAGTGACTGCAAGGGTGACAAAGAACTGGGCACATCTCTTTTTTTTTTTTTTTTTTTACGTTAGGTCGCCATGCACCAGAGTTGATTCCATGGCAGCTAACAACAATTGATTCCAATAATAAATGAGTTTCTATTTCAGTTTAGAAAAACAGGTAAGCGGGCATTTACTCAATAGTCATTTAATATGATATAGTGAGGTATGGTAGTCATCAGTCTCCAGATTTATTATAGGCAGGAGAATTTTCCTTCTGCCCTTGAGATCAAGGAAGGGCAAAGATTGGAGATGCTCACTAAATATACAGGCTTGGGTAAGCATAAAAATGGTAGAGAAGTTTTGTTCAAAATGGTCTTGCTGAAATAAATGTCCATTTCTAGGTGATGCCCCAATAATCTGTAGTCAACTCTTCACCCTCTTGAATATGAGGAAGGTAGCAGATGTGACAGCTTTTGTATACAGTTTGCCACAACCCCTACAATGGGAAATCAATACTCAATAACCCGGTATGGAGAATAATAGCAACCGGTGCCCTTTCAATTCATTAGGAGACAATTTGGCACCGTGGAAAACACAGAAGATCTGATGTTAACCCTAACTCTTCTAATTTCTAGACTGTGAGCTCCATGAGAACAGAGATCATGACCAGTCCTAGTGCATGGCACATGTTATTTTGGGGGTGCCATCAAGCTGATTTTTGACTCATAGTGACCCCATGTGAAAGAGTAGGTAGGGTTTTCTAGATTGTAATCTTTATGCAAGCAGTTCGCCAGGTGGAGCCCCTGGCTGAGTTTGAACCATACCCTTTTGCTTAGCAGCCAAGCACTTAACCGTTGTACTAACTTTAAAGCTTAATACATACTTGCGTATGTATTAAATAAGAACAAATGAATACTATGGAAATGGAGTTATACCAGAGCAGTTTCAGGTAAACATGGCATCATACCCTATCTCAGCCGAAGCAAGCTACTTAACCTACTATACCTCAGAAATTTTTCACCTGAAAATTAGGGATAATAGCCACTTCAAATATTTTCTTAGGGAGCCTACGTTAGAGAACTTAGATAAAGCACTTAGCACAATGTCTGGCACATGATAAAAATAAAAACTATTAATATTAAAGATGTGCTTATTAGTGTTATCAAGATCTTTATTATAATAAAAATTGAGACTCAGTTTCTAAAGCTGTAGATTGACATAAATCCTCCCTCAAATTAATAATCCAAATGAAATATCACTGTAGGTGCCATTACTGGAGACACTGACATTACAACTTTTTCATTAGAGAATACCACTGTGTCACCATCTCCTGAGAATTTACAAAATAGCCGTGTAAATGCTCCGAGTGAAGGAACATATGTCTTGTTGAATGCATTGTACAGTTCAGGAGTTAACGGGTGAATCCAAGATGCATTCTTAGGAAAATGCCAATGTGTATAGCATAAGCAGTCCTCATACATTTTAGATAACTCTATCTTAAAGCCCACATTCTACAGTCAAGGGTTTAGAAAAAACCAGGTAATGGGAACACTGTGGTTAGTCAGCCTGAATGCACAATTCCTTCTATTCATAGTTAAAAAATATGCTTATGTTGCAGTGTAAACTGCCTATGCCTCCCCTCCCCTGTTCTATTTCTGTGTTGAACACTAAGGGATCTGTCTATTATTGCAGTAATCAAGCAAGAAAAGTGTTCACCTATGCATCAGCCCATCATTTCTTATGGGTAAGGCAAAATACTTCCCTAAACAATTTCAAAGGCTTTACATCTCAGGTGCTAGTGCCCAGGCTTTCGCTTTACTAAATGCTTTCCTCCTCTAATTTTGATCCAATAAATAGAGACTGTTTCTCCATTCCAAATTATGAAGAGCACATTTCCAACTTCAGGCTCTTGGAGCCATGATGATTAGGGGCATTCTGATTATTACAAATACCAGTAATAGTGATTCAAATAAGGGAATTTTTCTTGGTGCAATAGTGCTTTAACTTCTGCTGCTGGGTTTAATATTTTTAACTCCTTCAGAGAATTCCTAGTCCTTCACTATCCTTGGAGAGCAGGGCTTGACAATGTCCCATCTACTATGCTTAGGGAAATAGGTCTGAGCAAAAGCGGCTGCCATTTCAACTACACAAAAGGCTATGCTCATGAGATTGGGATGGCGTGGGGAATACTAGGTTTGGAGCAGGATAATCTGAGTTTCCTTATTCAATGATATTACAAAGTATGCCCCATGAGGGCTGAGAGTGTTCAGAGTGAAAATATAAGATACATATATAACTTCTATATATATAATATGTGTGTGTGTGTGTGTGTGTAGGAGAATCTAGAAGAGCAAAATAGACATTGGGGTGAAGCAAAAGAGGAAAAAGACAGTGGGAGCCAATCTCTGTATAAATATAGCATTCTACACATCTAAGGAGCAGAGTCATTGACTGCCTTTGTTCCAGACCTCTAACAACCTTGGAAGAGAGATATAGTATCTCTTTCAGAGTAAAGAGCAGATTTGCTTACAACCTTGGAAGAGAGAGAGAGTGTTTCCTCCAGAGCAAAGAGTAGGTGCGCTTTGTTATTGTTGTTAGGTTCCACTGAGTCTGTGCAACAGAATGAAACACCGCCCAGTCCTGTGCCATCCTCACAATCATTGCTATGTTGGAGCCCATTGTTGCAGACACTGTGTCAATCACCTCATTGAGGGTCTCTCTATTTTTCACTGACTCTCAACCAAGCATGATTGTTTCTCCAGGGACTGGTCACTCCTGATAACATGTTCACAGTACATGAAAGGAAGTCTGGTCATCCTTCCTTCTAAGGAGCATTCTGGCTGCATTTCTTCCAAGACAGATTTATTTACTTGCTTTTCTAGCAGTCTATGGTATGTATATTCAATACTTTTCCCTAAAATCATAATTCAAAGATATCAATTCTTTTTCAATCTTCTTTATTCATTGTCCAGCTTTCACATGCATATGAGGTGATTGAAAATACCTTTGCTTGGGTCAGGTGCACCTTAGTCCTCAAAGTGACATTGTTGCTTTTTAACACTTTAAAGAAACGTTTTGCACCAGATTTGCCCAAAGCAATGTGGTTTTTTTTTTTTGATTTCTTGACTGCTGCTTCCATGGGTTGTTTTTTTTTTTTTTTTTTTTTTTGCTTCCATGGGTGTTGACTGTGGATCCAAGTAAAATGAAATCCTTGACAATTTCCTATTTTCTCCATTTATCATTTATCAGGTTGTGTCATCTGCAGATTGAAGGTTATTATTGAGTCTTTCTCCAAACCTGATGCTGCATTTTTCTTCATGTTGTTCAGCTTCTGGGGTCATTTGCTCAGCTTATAGACTCAATAAGTATTGTGAAATGATAGAACCCTGACACATGCCTTTCCTGACCTTAAACCATGCAGTATCCCCTTGTTCTGTTTGAATGACTGTGTCTTGATCTAAGTATCGGTTCCTTATGAGCACAATTAAGTGTTCTAGAATTCCCATTCTTCTCAATGTTATCTGTAATTTGTTATGAACCACACAGTCGAATGCTTTTGCACAAAAAATAAAATACAGGTAAACATCTTTCTGGTATTTTATGCTCTCAGCCAAGATCCATCTTGCATCAGCAATGATATCCCTCATTCCACGTCCTCTTCTGAATCCAACTTGAATTTCTGGCAGTTCCCGGTTGATGTACTACTGCAAGCGTTTTTTAATGATCTTCAGAAAATTTTACTTGCATGTGATATTAATGATATTGTTTGATAATTTCCACATTTGATTGGATCACCTTTCTCTGGAATAAGCATAAATATGGATCTCTTTCAGTTGGTTGGCCAAGTATCTCTCTTCCAAATTTCTTGGCATAGATGAGTGAGCAACTCCAGTGTTGCATCTGTTTTTTTAAACATCTCAATTGGTATTCTCTCAATTCCTGGAAGCTTGTTTTTTGCCAATATCTTCAGTGCAGCTTGGACTTCCTTCTTCAGTACCATTGATTTTTGAGCATACACTACCTCCTGAAATGGTTGAATATCAACCAGTTCTTTTTGGTAGAGTCACTCTGTGTATTCCTCCCAACTTCTTTTAATGCTTCCTGCGTTATTCAATATTTTGCCCACAGAATCCTTCAATGTTGCAACTTGAGGCTTGAATTTTTTCTTCAGTTCTTTCAGCTTGAGAAATGCAGAGCATGTTCTTCCCTTTTGGTTTTCTAACTCCAGGTCTTTGCGTATTTCATTACAATATTTTACTTTCTCCTCTTGAGCTGCCATTTGAAATCTTCCGTTCAACTCTTTCACTTCATTTTTTCTATTCATTTTAGCTACTCTGCATTCATGAGCAAGTTTCAGAGTCTCTTCTGGCATCCATTTTGGTCTTTTCTTTCTTTTTAATGACCTTTTGCTTTATTCATGTATGATATTCTTTATGTTATCCCACAACTCATCTGGTTTTCAGTAATTCTTCAGTGAGTCAAATCCATTCTTGAGATGGTATCTAAATTCAGATAGGATATACTCAAGGTTGTAATTTGGCTCTCATGGATTTGTTTTAATTTTCTTCAGCCTCACCTTGAACTTGCATGTGAGCAATCGATGGGTCTGTTCTGTAGTTGGTTACTGGCCTTGTTCTGACTGATGATATTGAGCTTCTCCATGATCTCCTTCCACAGATGTAGCTGATTTGATTCCTGCTTATTCCACACAGTGAAGTCCATGTGTACAGTCACCATGTATGTTGTTGAAAAAAGGTATTTTCAGTGAATAAGTTGTTGGTCTTGCAAAATCTCATCATGTGATGTCTGATATGGTTTCTATCGCCAAGGCCGTATTTTCCAACTACTGATCCTTCTCCTTTTTTTCCAACGTTTGCATCCCAATCACCAGTAATTATCAATTCATTCTGAGTGCATGTTTGATTAATTTCAGACTGCAGAACTTGGTAAAAATCTTCAAATTCTTTATCTTTGTCCTAAGTTGTTGGTGCATAAATTTCAATAACAGCCAAATTAACTGGTCTTGCTTATAGGCATATAGATATTATCCTATCACTGACAAGCATTGCACTTCAGTATAGATCTTGAAATGTTCTTTTTGACAATAAATGCAATCCCATCCCTCTTCAATTTGTCATCCCTGGCATAGTAGATAATATGATTGTCCCATTCAAAATGGCCAATACCAGTCCATTTCAGCTCACTAATGCCTTGGATATTCATCTTTATGTTTTCCACTTCATTTTTGACTACTTCTGATCTTCCTAGATTTATACTTTGTACATCCCACATTCTGATTATTAATGCATATTTGCAGCTGTTTCTTCTCCTTTTGAGTCATTCCACATCAGCAAATGGAGGTTTCAAAAGCATTATTCCATCCCTGTCATTAAGGTCAACTCTACTTTGAGGAAAAAAAAAAAAAAAAATTTTTTTTTTTTTTTTCTACTTTGAGGAAGCAGCATTTCCTCAGTCATATTTCGATTACCTTCCAACTTGAGAGGCTCCTCTTCTGGCACTATACCAGACAATGTTCCACTGCTATTCACAAGGTTTTCACTAGCCCATTTTTTTTTTCTTTTTAGAAGTAGATCACCAGGTCCTTCCTATTCTTAGTGTGGAAGCTCCACTAAAACCTGTCTACTGTGGGTGAGCCTGCTGGCATTTGAAATGCCAATGGCATAGCTTCCAGCATCATAGCAACACACAAGCCAACAAAGTATGACAAACTGACAGACTAGTGATGGAGGTGTGCTGACTGCTCAGTAAAAAAAAAAAAAACACTGGGCTCACTAAGTCCATGGTTCCACTCCTACAATACACCCCACTGCATTTGCAGCTGTCATCTGGCCCTCTTCATGTTGCTCTGTGGAAATTGGAATGGAGGAACTGATGCAAACAAAATGCTCATACTGCTTGCTGTGCAATGCATGAATAATGAAGTTATTTGTCTTTGATCCAGGAGTCTTACGTCTTCTGCCAGCATCTACAAAACTCTGGCTGGCTAAATTGTTAGCTTTTAGGGAGGGTAAAATATTAGAAATGTCTTAGTTCTTGACAGGATATGATGAAATAAACGGATAGCAAAGACAAAATAACTCTGAAATGATAAAGGAGTAAACAATACACTAAGATTCTTTTACTTCATGTTTAATAAAAGTATACTTATCATTTATTCATATATTGAGCACTTTATATGTGGCCAGTATTATTCTAGGTACTGGGGATACAGTACTGATGACGGCTACCACTTTCCCTCCTTTTGCTGCATGTCTACTATTTAGCAAAAACAGATATAAATAAGTAAATAAGTAGTTTTTTTTTTTTTTTGGTGGTGAAAATATACACAACAAATATTCACCAATTCAACAACTTCTAAATGCATAATTCAGTTGTGCAACCATTATCTATCCTTTTCCAGATATTCCAACACCATTAACATAGATTTAATGCTTTCTAATCAAAAATACCCCTTTCTACCCTTGGTAACCACTAATAACATTTGGTTTCTCTATATTTGCTAATTTCGTGTAAGTGAGATAATAAAATATATTTGTCCTTTTGTAACTGCTTTATTTTGCTCTGCATGATGTTTTCACATTACCACATTTTGCAATGCACATTGGTATACAAATTTTTGTTTGTGTTCCTGCTTTCACTTCTTCTGGGTATATGCCTAAGTTTGAGATTGTTGGTCATATGGTAGTTCTATGTTTAACTTTTTGAAAAATGGCCAAACTGTTTACAATAGGTATACCATTTTACATTCTCATCAGCAATGCATGAGAGTTCTAGTTTCTCCACAACCTTGCCAACACCTGATGTTTTCTTTTTTTGTTTGTTTGTTTGGTTTGGTTTTAATGCTATCATTGCCATTATAATGGGGGTGAGGTGGTACCTCACTGTGATTTTAATTTGCACCTTCCTAATGGCTTTTTTAATGGCTAATGATGTATTCTTGTTGGCCATTTCAATATCCTCTTGACGGAATGTCTGTTCAAGACCTTTACCTGTTTTTTGATTGAGTTGTTTGTGTTTTTGATATTAAGTTGTAGAAATTTATGTATATATATATATAGAGAGAGAGAGAGAGACTATTAGACTCATAGGATACATACCCATTGCTGTCAAGTCAATTCCAACTCATAGCAACCCTACAGGACAGAGTAGAACTTCCCCATACGGTTTCCAAGGAGTGGCTGCTAGATTCGAACTGCTGACCTTTTGGTTAGCTACCAAATTCTTAATCACTACATCACCAGGGCTCCATATATGGTTCCTGACAATTTTATCCCAATTTGTAGGTTGCCTTTTCCCCTAGTTGGTAAAACCATTTGATGGACAGATTATTTTACCTTTTGCTGCTACATATATACATATTACCCCCCAAAAAACCAAACCCACTGCCATCTAATCAATTCTGACTCAAAGCGGCCCTATAGGACAGGGTAGAACTGCCCCATAGAGTTTCCAGGAAGTGCCTGGTGGATTTGAACTGCCGACCTCTTGGTTAGCAGCCATAGCACTTAACCACTACACCACTGGGGTTTCCATATATATTACAGATGGTTATAAATACTATGAAGATAAATACAAAGGATAATGTAATGAGGGACACTTTCTTTAGTTAGCATGATCAGGGATTAGGGAAGGCCTTTCTGAAGAAATAGCATTTGCCATGTAGAGTTTTGGGAATGAACATTCCAGAAAGAGAAGGAAAGAGAGAAGAAGGACAGAGGGGAGAGAGAAAAGATGGGAGGGAGTGGGAGAAGAAGGAAAGAACTGCCTGGGTAGAGATCCTGAGGTTTGAACAAGCTTGATGTTTTTCCAGGAACAGAGAGAAAAGCGGTGTGGCTGGAACACAGTGAGTGAGAGAAAAAAAAAAAGATACTGGATGAATTTAGCAATTGGTGCAGGAGCCAGATCATATTCGAAATTATAGACTACAGAAAGCAGTCAGATGGGAGAGATGCAGTCTCTTTTCCTTTATGAAGTCAATCTGGCTCTATTCCCTAATTATTTTAAAAAGACACGTTATGAGGTCTGTTGACGCCCTGAGGAGTCTCAAAATAAGTAATACATTCGCACTGTGGAGTTCAGGTGTATGGATTTTTGGAACAAAATGTGAAAAAAAATGCCTATGTCTAGAAACTTCTGGAGGACAGAACTAAGTGTAATCCAACTAACTAACTGTAGCTATCACTACTACTGCTACTGCTAATTATAATGAAAAGAGAAGGAGAAAAATGAGGAGGGGGAGGAAGACAAAGGAAACAAGAAAAAAAAACTATAAAAATAAAATAATGTGGGGGGGACTGCTAAGTGCCAAGAGCTATATGCCCAATGCTTTACATATTTTTTTTTCTAAATTTCAAAATAATTCTGCAAAATGCTTTAATGTTTCATATATGAAAATTTAGTCCCTGGGAGGTAAAGTTGTGTGCCTAAGACCTCCCAGCTAACCAATGTCTGGGCCAGAGTTTGAACCTTGGGATTATGTGGCTCCAGAGCCAGGCTCTTTGTACATTACGCAGTCCATATTCTAATGCAGCATTTGCATGTGGGAGACGTTCCTTCTCTGATGAAACAGGCAGTTGCGTCATCACTTGATGGAGAATTGCAGTATCTCAGAGATTGTTAGGATCAGTCGTGGGACTAAATGATTGGTGGTTTTTATTTATCAGCATTGTTTGAAAAGCCTGACTCTATACAGAGGCTGAAATACAGCACATCATATGTATGTATTTTTTTTTCCAAGTGGATGCCATAGCAGACAACAGATGTATGATATCCACACAATAAGATGGGCAGAAGTCCCTAAATTCATCATGCAGCAAGAGAATGTAGCTGACCCATGCTTAATTCCAGGTGCTTCTAGACTTTGGTGCTTTGGTAGAAAAATGATGAGTTTCTGAAAAATATCTCCCAAGGGAAAGGATTATTATCGTCCTAGAGAAATGCTTCAATAAATGCACAAAGTCAACGGGAAGGGGATACATAAAATTATCTGAACTAGAAAGGTAGATTTTGATCTAATAGAATATCAAATCCACAGGGATCTGAAATTCACACTTTAGGTAATTCTATATTGTTACACTGGGAAAATATACCTAAACAATTCATACCACTGTTTCCAAAACTATATTCCAAAAAATGGTTGTTTCTGAAGATGTCAATGTTTTCTAAAATTATGATTTTCTAGTTTAAAAAGCTTCTAAAAGAATTTGTTATTTACCCATGTCCTTTTCTTTTTTAGCAACAAAACCCTATCTAGTTTTTGGGGGGATGGAGTGTAACCAGCTTAAAAAAAAAATTAAAAAAAGACCTGTATTTCTAAATTTTTCAGCCTTTCTTGCAAACCGGGGAGACCAGTGAAGCACAAGTCTAATTTTAAATTATGGTTTAAGAAAAGCTTCCTGAAAGGCTCTGAGCTTGGAGCAATATACATTTTTCCACTTTCATTTTTATTTTTCTGCTTGGAAGTTGTATATGATGGCTAGAGCTCCAGCCGCCCACAATCTTGTGTTATTTGGTTGGATTTTAGGATGAAATTCACAATGTTAGCATAATAAAATGTATGGATGAAACTTTGATATGTTTGTGGCCCTATCATTTCAGCCTTGGTATGCCTACATCCTAACTCAGCTTTAGTTAAGAATAGAAAGCCTAATTTGTTAAGCCATATGTAGCCCGGTACCTGTTACTTGCTAGTAATTGAACACAGCTTCTGATGTGTCCTGGATAGTCTCATTCCTGTAAGGTTTTGCAGGACACAATTGCTCAGTAAAGACCCTGAAGAGTACTTTCATAAGTAATCTTGTGAAACTTTATAAACTCAAGAATTTTTCAAATGTATTTGATCAAAAAACCCACATATGGTGTGTGTATAAATGTGTTTTAAAATCCTGAAGGTCGTGTTTCACCAAAACTACTTTAAGGAATACACACTTAGGCTCCTCTAGGTTCCAGCAGTATAATTGAATTGTCATGGAAATTTTATCATATTAATAATTTTTTTTAATAATTAAATTTGGAACATTTCAAAAGCCCTTGAAAGATTATTGCTCATAAAATAGTTTGGAAATTTGTATTTTCAAATTCTAACTAACACAAACACTGGAATCCCCATGGATTGACATTTTTCTTTCCAATATATAAAGTCATGTTTTATTTAAAATTATTTTTAACATGTTGGTTAAGTGTTCATGATATAAGAAATAGCACCTTAAATCCAATAAAACAACTATTAATTAAGAAATTAGGATGTGCCAGGCAATGTACTAGATGCTGAGGACGTGGTAAGATAAAAGAGAAACTGATTGAAGTGATTGAGTATGTGAAACAAGGCTTTCCAAAAGAAGCTCAGTCAAGTTTTGAGGGATGAATAGGAGTTTTCTGAATAGAGAAGAAATGGTGATACAACACAGGTAGAAAACATAGTAAATGAAGAGATAGAGGTCAAATGCAAACAAGTCACAGGTAAAAAAGTGTAGTCAATGAAAATAGGTAGAAATACGATGTTTTCTAAGAACTTTGGCATTTTCGATGCTGGACAATAGAGACAAGTTGATCATGTGGGTGGATATGTGGTCCAAGGGTAGAGTTATATGTTTGGAGAGGTAGAGAGAAGCCGGACTGAAAAAGTCTTTTTATGCCACTCTACTTGGGCATTATACTCCAGTCAATATTTTAGGCAAGGAGAAACTAGATTAAATTTATATTTTTAATGACCTCTCTGGCATCACCATGGCAGACTGTCTTGGATACATATTGGGCAAGACGGGGTAGAAAATCAGATACAAGAAGCTAAATTAGAGTTGGCTGCCATAGTTCGGAACATATATTAAGAGAGCCCAAACCACTGCAGCAGTAACTTCTTTGATAGTAAAAGTTTGCTAGGTTTTATTCAGAGCCCTGGTGTCATAGTGGCTAAGAGCTCAGCTGCTAACGGAAAGGTCAGCAGTTCAAATCCACCAGTTGCTTCTTGGACACCCTATGGGGCAGTTCTACTCTGTCCTGTAGGGTCGCTATGAGTTGGAATTGACTTGACAGCACACAACAACAGTGTTTATTCATGGGGCAATACCAATTCCAAGAACCTAGCCAACAATCATAGGAAATAAAAGAATACTAATTATTAGACCAATAGAAAGCCATTTTTAAAGAATTGATTCTATGAATTAAAATTTTACAACTCCATGTTCTTCAATTTTTTTAAGAACCACTTTTTTTTTCAAGAGCTCCAACACACAGGCACTTAAATGATTTAATATGATTCTCCCACTAACACTGTATGCTCCATGCCTAAAACATTTTGATTTCTCTGCCACTTTGCAAACTTCTCATTACTGCACACAGTAGGACTTTCTTCTCTTTTAATCCAATTAAATTTGAATTGTTATTTCCATAAGAACAATACTTTCAGTGAGACAAATGACAAGAATAGATAGCTTGGATTTAGAAAGATGAAGAGCCATGAAGCTCAAACTTAGGTTTTTACGGATGGAAAAAACACTCAAATGACATATGGAACTGAACCTTTAAAATGTTTACAAAACAAAACTTTTCAAGAATTACATGCATCCCCACATGTTTTAGAAACTTTCTCACTATAGCCTCATAAAATAAGAATCACCAAACCTCCCAGACATTGAAATGAATCAGTTTATGGAATGATGTTGCTCAGAGAACATTTAATCCAACACCAACATCTCCACATCACAGAAAACTAAATAAAAATCTCAGAGCAATAAATAATTTGTCTAATGTCACACACCAATATAAGCTCACTAGACTTTTCTAGACCTTACTTTAAAATGATCACTGGGTGATATGCTCCTACACAAACTTATTGTAAGGGAAAGCCCTGAGCTGGGGTTCTAGTCTTGTCCCTTCCACAATGTAGCTAGGTGACTATGGGATGTAGGACATACTCATCTTATGAATTTTTGGTAAAAGGTATCATCTTGAAAGAAAAAAAAAAATCTGATTTTAATTAGCTAAAGCAACAGTATTTGAACCAGTATCAGAGATCAAAGACTGAAAGGTCTTCTGGTTAGAAACTAAATATGACATAATTCAAATCATGTTTTAAAACTATGTAGAACACTTAATGTGGTTACTTCTCTTAAGGAAGGAAAACATTATTTAAAATAAAAATAAAAAGGCCTGTAAGACATTAAGTTGAGACTGTACCAGCTAAAGGATGAAAGAATCTACCTTAGGTTTCTAGAAGTGCTTAGTAACCCAGTTTTATAAAATCCCATTATGACACAGCAGGATACATATTTGAGAGCTCTTGGATATAAAAATTTAGCCTAGGGAAAAAGAAGAGCCAATCTGGTGGAGGGGAAGTATTCACTTTTTTTGGAGTTTCACCTTTAGTAATTAAATTAATCAAATGAATATTTTTCATTTTCCTTTCATAAAATACATTTTTAGAGACCATTCGAATATAAATTGCTCTCAGAATCATGCTAATTGGCCCTCTGGTAACTCAAGAGACAACTTCTTGATGAAGATGATAATGATAAACTCACAAGGGTATATAAGAAGACTTGATTTTTAAGAGGAGTCTTACTCATGTTTTTTCAAGATATAAATAAGAATAAGTGCTTCAGCATGGAAGCTTGAGAAAAGTTCTTAAAGGGTTAGTAATGCTGATGTTCATTTTCTCTTATTCTCAAGGTAAAAAGGAGAAAAACATCTTAATTACATTCAAATGAATTGAGTAAGAGAGGCAATTTATCAGATCCTGGGGTGAAGCTGTGTGCCCCACTAGCTCTGTAGTTACAGTTTTCCCAAAATGTAAAGGCTTTTTAGCTGTTCATGTTACAAGATTCTCTGTAGAAGAGAAAGGACATTTTCCACCTCTGTGCTGCGAAACAATTGTTTAACATTTATAGAGCAGAGAAGTAGAAAGCTCCTACAAACAAGGAGCCTTGTAGTCTCGATTGGTTGCCCCATTTGCCTACTTCTTTTCTGCAGAAACCTAATCTGTTTGGATTTTCAGCCTCACATGACTCAGAAGAGAAAAGAGGTGAAGGCATTTTGATAGATCTCATATCCTTTGCTAGCCATTAGTTAGGCATGAATGTGTGACTCAGTCCTGGCCAAGTGTACCAGAGGGTAGATCTATCAGTATCACTTTATCAATAAAGGAGACGTACCCTCTTCTTCACTAGACCTGACCATATGATACTAAGAACTGCTGCAAACATCTTGTAGCAAAAGTAAAAACATTGTCAACATGCTAAGGATAACAGAGGACAAAAGTACTAAGCACCTAGGCCCAGGATGATAATTCTGACTTTCTAAACCAACTCTGGAATAAACCTGCAGCTGGGTATTAAGAGATGATTCTCCACAGATCTCTTACATTTCTGCGAATCTTGTAAGCTTTTCTGACTGCCTTTCTATCTTTTCAAAGATGCTAATATAGTGAACATGCTTGGAAGATAGAGATAGCATCTCCCTCCAAAACAAAGGGAAGATCTGTTTAAGGTTCAATACTGTAGAGTTAATGTTTCCTTCCAATGCAAATGTTAGGTAAGCTTGTTGTTGATGTTGTTACATGCCATGAGTTGGCTCTGACTCATGGTGACCTTATATGTAATAGAATGAAACATTTTCCAGTTCTACATCATCTTCATGATGTTTGAGTCTGTTGTTTTGGCTATTGTATCAATCTACTCATTGCTTTCTGATCATTATAAGGTAGATTCTAGCTCACTGAGGTTAGATTTTCTCTCCTGTAATGCAACTAATTGCATGGACAGGCGTCACCTGGTTTTCTTTGTGTTGCCCAATAGGGATGGTGCTTGGGGACCCAGAGCAAAGGCAGATATTCTAGATATTGTTCTGGTTGTGAATCAGGTCTTTTGTCTCTGACCCAGAATTTTTTGTTCATGTTCATTCATGAAACTGCTGCACGGCTAGTTTTTTAGCTTGCAGTTCAAGTAAAATTTAGATTCTTGACTGTATTGACATTGGGCTTCCTGTTGTGTGAAGTAATGCATGTCCTTAATGATTAACCACTTTTTAACTTGATATTCTGTAATGTATAGTTGAAAATGTCTTATCCAGATACTGTCATAATACTGTATATTTTTGAAAGAAAATAAAATTACTCTGTATGTATATTCTTCATGTCATCATAGAGTTAATAACATGATGTAGTAAAACTGGAAGAGTTGGATACTCCAAAAACCTTAATAAACTATTTGATTCCTTTGCCTCAGTTTTATCTCCTGTTTAATGGGGATAGGAAACTTGCCCTACCTAGATGAAGATAATGCTTTGCATATAGGACATATGGTCACATGTTATTAAATAAAACAATACAATTTTGTATGAATACTCTCTAAAAAGAAACTTGGAAGCGTTTATATAATTAGTATTTGCATCACAACCTTTTTATTACAATGCTAGTGGAAACAAATGGCAAATGTTTAGAATTCTACAATAAACGCCTTTTCATTTCATGTCATTTCATTTTTCAGAAATAGACCAGCAAACAGATAAAGTCTTAGACACAGCTGCTGAATTATTTCTTCAGATGACTCAAATTAGAAAATACGACCCAAAGAGCAAAGAGGAAGAACTTACCTCTCTCTTTCTCTCCCTGTTTTCCTTTCTTTTTCTGTTGGTATTCTATGAATGTACTGCCAGAGCTATATTTAAAGAAGCCTTTGTGAAGTAATTATCAGTGGACAAAAATCCTGTCAGAAATTCATTTACCAGTCTATTTTTTTTTCCCCCATCCCTCCTCTTTGGAGAAGAGTCTCCATGGCATCTAGCATATGAGGCAGTGAAACCAAGGGGGTTTGGAGAAATTCATGGAGATGTAGGTTGGCAAGATTGGTGCTTACCAGGGATGCAGAGCATTGGGGAAGTTGGAGAGCCAAATAGAACATGAAAAAGCAGACTCACAGGCTTAGTGACCAACAGTGGGGCTGATGGGAAGGCATTGGAGACAGAGATTAGAAAAATGGCCTGAATGGCTAGGGATCAGAAACACTGAGAAAATAAGTGAATGTATTAAATAAATAATATAGAAACTCTCAAAGCAAGAGAAGATATTAACAAACATAGAAAAGGAAAAGTCTGAAAAGAGCCATGAAGTGTTGATGTTGGACTGAAATTTTATCCCATTATATAGATAAATACATATATACATATATTTGTATATATACACATAGTTATAGTTTTATATGCATTCATATACATATTTTTCCAAGTTCTGACCATTGATAGGAACTAGAAACAATGACAGGAGCCCTGGTGGCACCAAAAGGTCATCAGCTCAAATCCACTAGCTGCTTTTTGGAAACACTATGAGACAGTCCTACCCTGTCCTGTAGGGTCACTATGAGTTGAAATTGACTTGAAAGCAATCGATTTAATGGAGAAGCAATGACACTCTTCTAAGAATGAACACAGTGAGTACCAACATTTTTATTTCTATATACTAAAGGGAACAGGAACTCCTTGGAGAAATGATTGATTCAAGGCCTAGAACAAAGAATGAGATGAACCTTGGGTATGTCACTGTGCCTGAAATTAAAATGATGCACAACGAATGTAGGGAATTTATCAGAAGCACTCAGAACCCCATTGGAATGGGATGATTTTGGCATAAAAAATAATAATAACAATGAATTACAATTCCATTGAATAAAATAGGAATCCATAATTCTACACTAATATCAATAAGCAAATGAATGAATGAAAAGAAAAATTCCTTCCAATAGGATGCCAACATATTTAAAGTAATAATAAAAATAGAAAATCATCATTTGGCAACTGTCAGAGGTATCGATTGTTAAGGGAGGAGGTGTTAATGGGTTCTAAAGTTATTTGGTGGTGATTTGATGAGGCACTGGATTTTGGTATAGTCTTAAAATGTTTCCCTATTCAATTACAATTGGCAAAAGGTGAATTTTAAGTTGGAGATATCAGTATAACCAGGCTATTAAGGCCAGAATCATCAGGGAAGGTATTTGTTGACATCATGTGCCCTGTGTACAGCATCATTTCTGTGTAACTCTTACCAAAAATGCATGACATGTGTCAGGACATGAAGAATCATTAAGTGGAGCCAGGCTGCAGGCATCCTACAAAATGTAAGTCCTGTTTACTTTAGATACATTAAGGACATAAACAAACAAACAAAAACAGGAAAACAGAAGAATTGTTTCAGGATGGAGGAATCCGAAGAAACATAAAGACTAAATGCAACATGGATCCCTTGATAGAAACCAGAACCAGGAAAGAAAAAGTGTCATTGGTGCAGTTAGCAAAATTTCAATGGACTGTTAGGTTTGGATGGTGGTGGCCTACTATTTTGCTTTTCTGATTTGGAGGGTGGCATACATACCGTACTGTTTTTGGGTGATGAGACATCATGTCTGTAGTTTACTTTTGAACAGTTCGGGAAAGGCTACATGTATAAAGGGAGACAGATAGATTGGGTGATGGAACAAATATAGCAAAATTATAACAATGGAAATGTATAGTAAGATTTCTTTTCAATAAAAACCATTTAAAATTTTAAAATATATACATTTGTCAATTTTGGAGCCAATATGAACACTTAAATAATATAGTAATTGCAACTAAAATGTAAGTTGGGTATTTATTACATCATTCATTAAACCAGTTGCTATCGCAACCCCATGTGTGTCAGGGTAGAACTGTGCTCCATAGGATTTTCAAGGTCTAATTTTTCTGAAGTGGATTGTCAGGTCTTTTTTTTCCAAGGCATCGCTGGTTAGACTTGAACTGTCAAACTTTAGATTAGCAGCTGAGCATATTAACTGTTTGTACCACCCAGGGACCCTGTCACTTGTTAGTTAACAAATATTCATCTAGAATCTGTCATTATCTCTCCCCCACCACACACACACACACACACACACACCATATTAGTTGCAGAGGTTAAAGAGAATAAGACAAACAAGAGCTCTACCCATAGAGATCTAGACTCTCGTGGAATTTGTATACCATATTGATGTTTGTGACCATTTTCCTGAAGTAATTAATTCATTAGAACATTGTTTTTATTCATATTATTTTAGACATTCCAGTGACCTTATGAAATAAGATGAGGAAATCTGAGGAAGAAATAATTATGTTTGATAGAATAATAAATATAGTCACTAAAGCCTCTTTATAGAAAACATACCCTATTTCCTAATTTCTAGGATCTTGACTATAGTAGGTATGTCATATTCCATTATTATTATCAGGAATAAAAATACAGACCTTTTTTTTTTTTTTACTTTTCTACGTCCTTTCACAACCACGATCTCATTTTGTCAGGGCTGAAGGTGGTCTAGTACTGCACTGCCTTTCAAATGATAAATGCCGTATTCTTTTTCTTCCAGGTCACAGTTCCTCAAATTTCAAAGGTCAGCAGGATACTTTATAAAAGTATAAAGATCAAAAAACCATTATAGGTTGTGATGGAGGCCCTCAGAGGAAACATTATTTCTAAAGTGCTTAAAATGAAATAATAAAGAAGGTGGTATTCACAATATTGACACATTACTTCTAAGTTATTATTATTTTTTTTTTTAACAATAAAAGGTCTTTATTGACTTTAATATTTCTTTTAGTCTGGATTGTATCAGCCATAAATATAGGCTTCTAAAACCACAAAGAAAAAATTTATTTTAAAATCTCTAACTATGCTTGCAATCCCATTAAAGATTTATGTTTTGATTCATTTTTGCCAAGTTGCAATATTTTTTTATAACTGGAATTTGACAAAGCATTCATAATAAAATTATTATTTTGATTTTAACTCTTAATATGCAATCTGAATTTACCTCCACATGCATAGTGGTCATTCAGAATATATGATGTATGAAAGGTAGAATTCAACTTAGAACATATTTGTTGAATGGATTAACAAACTCAAGCACAATACTACTACACACAAGATACAAAAAAAAAAAAGTACTTCAATCAGAAACTCACTCTGATAACAAATAAATAGTAATTTAATAAACAAGTCTTAATATATTCATGAATAAGGGATAATGAAAATTTAGAAAAAAGCATAACTATCTCTGTGAGCACTGGGGATGGCTTTCTGAGAAATGACTGAGATTTCAAGAATAAATAGAAGTTTGTCAGTCAAAAACAAAAAGATTGAAAAGAAATGAAAGCATGTGAAAAATATAGAACGTGATGGACATATGTAATATAGTCTCATTATAAAGTGTGTGTGTGCACACACACATATTTGTATGAATGTGAAATTGAGTAAATTGATGAGTGGAGATTGCTGATTGAGGTGAGAATGAACAGTAATATAGGGACAATATCATGAGGAATTTTAGGTGCTTCAGTTTTACTCTATCAAATTCAAGAAAATGGAAAGTAGATGAAGAGTGTTAGATGGGGAGGAGAGGCCAAGATGGCAGAGTAGTCAGACACTTCCAGTGAACCCTCTTACAACAAAGACCCAAAAAAACAAGTGAAGCAATTATATTTATGACAAGCTAAGAGCCCTGAACATCAAAGGCAAAGCTAGAAAACTGAGTGGAAGGCGGAGGGAGAAAGGGTTCAGAAGCAGAGAGGAGTTGCTGGACCTCAATCGCCAGGAACCCTTAGGCACAATTTCTGGGAGTGACTGCAGTGGGCTGGTGGTAGCACTTGGCTGCAGTTTCCTCAGGAGAAACAGCCAGCTGCACAGCCTACTCACACCTCCAGAACTAGAGAAGAATGGCACTCTCAGCAAAAGCTAAGTACTTGCATATATTTTACTGTGTCCCCAGCCCACAAGCCAGCTTCAGTGGTTATCGATTTCCCTGGGCCTGAGATAGGCCCTGCTACAAGCTCTGAGCCATTTTCACAGGCTTGGAGAAGGAGTAAATTCACAATTGGGGGTAAAGTTGTAAATTCACAAATTGGGGGATAATCTGCCAGCTCCACTAACCTGGGGAGATCAGGACAGAAGAGCTCCTGTTCAGACATAAATGGTCCATGGATTTGAATATCTTTCCCCCCTGCATGGACATGTGTAGGCCTATTTCAGGAGAATAGGCTCTTGTTGGCCGAATGCAACTGTTTTGGCTGTGTGGTGGAGAGGTGGGTGTTTGATGTTTGAAATCACTTTGCCTATTAAACACAGTCCTCACCTACCCACATCAGGGGCCTAAGTACTGGTGGCTCCACTCAAGTCAACCAACCACCTGTGACAGGGGTACAAGGAAAACTGGTATCTCTCAGTCCTTACAACAAAAAGCATTGGGTGCCCATGGTCCATCTGCAGAAACCACCCACCTGTACCTCTAGGGAACAGGGACACGCTTTCCTCACAGACAGGGGATGATTTTTACCTGCCTGCCTTGTTCACAGCATGACCCCCTGCTGCAACCAGATACCAGTGCCTATACCAATCACCCCTGCCCCTCTAAGACTGTAGGACAGAGCCTGTACCATACACTTGATGACCGAATACCTGGACACCTGAGCTGAAGCCATACAAGAAAACTGAATGGACTCCTAGGATAATATACCTGATAACAGCTCTAGCCATCCAGGGACAGGACATTAGAGCTTCAAAGGCAAAAAGAATCAAGCTAGCTCACTCAAGCAACCTATTTGGGCATATCCAAACAAAACAAAGCAAGAAACTAGGATACAGTAAGCAAACATAAAATAAAGTAATTCAATAACTTATAGATGGCTTGGAGACAACAGTCAATATCAAATCACATAAATAAGCAGACCATGATTATGTCAACAAGCTCTTAAAACAAAGAATCAAGGGATCTTCTGGATGGAGGTGTCTTCCTGGAAGTACTGGATGCAGAATACAAAAGATTAATGTGCAGAACTCTTCAAGACATCAGGAATGAGATCAGGAAGGAGATCAGGCAACATGCAGAACAAGCCAAGGAACACACAGATAAAGCAGTTGAAGAAATTAAAAAGGTTATTCAAGAACATAATGAAAAATTCAATAAGCTGCAAGAATCCATAGACAGACAGAAATTCAGAAGACTAACAATAAAATGACAGAATCAGACAACTCAATAGAAAATCAGAGAAGCAGAATTGAGCAAGTGGAAAGCAGAATTGGTGAGACGGAAGATACACCACTTGACACCAATATACTTGAAGAAAATCAGATAAAGAATTTTAGAAAAATGAAGAAACCCTAAGAATCATGTGGGACACTATCAAGAGAAATAACCTACGAGTGATTGGAGTACCAGAACAGGGAGGGATAACAGAAAATACAGAGAATTGTTGAATTTGTTGGCAGAAAAATTCCCTAATATTGTGAAAGTTGAGAAGATATCCAGCTAAGATGCTCATCAAACTCCACGTAAGGTAGATCTTAAAAGAAAGTCACCGGACATATTATAATCAAACTTGCCAAAACCACAGATAGAGGATTTTAAGAGCAGCTAGGGATAAAAGAAGAGTCACCTACAAAGTAGAGTCAAAAAGAATAAGCTCAGACTACTTGGCAGAAACCATGCAGGCAAGAAGGCAATGGGATGACTTATTTAAGCATTGAAGGAAAAAATTGCCAGTATATCCCTAATACCAAAACCAGATAAAGACACCACAAAAAAAAGATTACAGGCCTATATTCTTCATACACTTAGAGGCGAAAATCCTCAACAAAATTCCAACAAATAGAATTCAACAACATACCCAAAAAATAATTCACCATGGCCAAATGGGATTCATACCAGATATGCAGGGATGGTTCTACATTAGAAAAATAATTAATGTAATCGATCATATGAATAAAACAAAAGACAAGAGCCACATGATCTTATCAATTGATGCAGAAAAGACATTTGACAAAGTTCAACACCCATTCATGATAAAAACTCTCAGCAAAATAGGAATAGAAGGAAAATTCCTGAATGTAATAACATGCATTTATACAAAGCCAACAGCCGACATCATCCTAAATGGAGAGAGCCTGAAAGCATTTCCCTTGAGAACAGGAACCAGGCAAGAATGCCCTTTATCACCACTCTTGTTCAACATTGTGCTGGAAGTCCTAGCCAGAGCAATTAGGCTAGACAAAGAAATAAAGGGCATCCAGATTGACAGGGAAGAAGTAAAATTATCTCTATTTGCAGATGACATGATCTTATACACAGAAAACCCTAAAGAATCCTCTAGAAAAGTACTGAAACTAATAGAAGAGTTCAGCAGAGTATCAGGATATGAGATAAACATACAAAAATCAGTTGGATTCATCTACACCAACAAAAAGAACAATCACCAAATCAATACCATTTATGGCAGTCCCCAAGAAGATAAAATACTTAGGAATAAATCTTACCAGAAACATAAAAGACCTGTACAAAGAAAACTATGAGACAGTACTGCAAGGAACCAAAAGAGACCTACATGAGTGGAAAAACATACCTTGCTCATGGATAGGAAGACTCAACATTGTAAAAATGTCTAATCTACCAAAAGCCATCTGTAGATACAATGCAAATCGGAACCAAATTCCAATGACATTTTTTAATGAGATGGAGAAACAAATCACTAACTTCATATGGAAGGGAAAGAGGCCCCGGATAAGTAAAACATTACTGAAAAAGAAGAACAAAGTGGGAGGCCTCACTCTACCTGATTTTAGAACCTATTATACTGCCACAGTAGTACACTGCATTACACTGGTATACTGGTACAACAACAGATACATAGACCAACGGAACAGAATTGAGAATCCAGACATAAATCCATCCACATAGAGCTGCTGATTTTTGACAAAGGCCCAAAGTCAGTTAAATGGGGAAAAGACAGTCCCTTCAACAAATGGTGCTGGCATAACTGGATATCCATCTGGAAAAAAAAAAAAATTGAAACAAGACCTATACCTCACACAATGCACAAAAATGAACTCAAAATGGATCAAAGACCTAAATATAAAATCTAAAACGATAAAGATCACAGAAGAAAAAATAGAGACAACACTAGGAGCCCTAATACATGGCATAAACAGTATACAAAACACTACTAACAATGCGGAAGAAAAACTAGATAACTGGGAAAATCAAACACTTGTGCTCATCCAAAGGCTTCACCAAAAGAGTAAAAAGATTACCTACAGACGGGGAAAAAGTTTTTAGCTATGACATTTCTGATCAGCTCCTGATCTCTAAAATCTACATGATACTGCAAAAACAACTACAAAAAGGCAAATAACCCAGTTAAACAATGGGTAAAGAATATGAACAGATGCTTCACTAAAGAAGACATTCAGGTAGCTAACAGATACTTGAGGAAATGCTCAATCATTAGCCATTAGAGAAATGCAAATCAAAACCACAGTGAGATTGTATCTCACTCCAACAAGGCTGGCATTGATCCAAAAAACACAAAATAATGAATATTGGAAAGGTGTGGAGAGACTGGAACACTTATACACTGCTGATGGAAATGTAAAATGGTACAACCACTTTGGAAATCCATTTGGCACTCCCTTAAAAAACTACAAAATAGAACTACCGTAAGATCCAGCAGTCCCACTCCTTGGAATATATCCTAGAGAAATAAGAGCCTTTACACGACCAGATACGTGCACACCCATGCTTATTGCAGCACTATTTACAATAGCAAAAAGATGGAGGCAACCAAGGTGCCCAACATCAGATAAATGGATAAATAAATTTTGGTGTATTCACACAATGGAATACTACGCATCAATAAAGATCAATGATGAATCCATGAAACATTTCATAACGTGGATGAATCTGGAAGGCATTATGCTCAGTGAAATTAGCCAGTTGCGTAAGGACAAATATTGTACAAAACCACTATTTTAAGAACTCAAAAAATAGTTTAAGCAGAGAAGAAATTATTCTTTGATGTTTACAATAGTGGGGAGAGAGGGAACGAGAGGGGTTTTCACTAATTAGATAGTAGGTAAGAACTTTTTTAGGTCAAGGGAAAGACAACACGCAGTACAGGAGAGGTCAGCACAACTGGACTAAACAAAAAGCAAAGAAGTTTCCTGAATAAACTGAACACTTCGAAGACCAGTGTAGCAGGGGCAGGGGTTTGGGGACCATGGTTTGAACGGACATCTAAGTCAATTGGCATAATAAAATCTATTAAGAAAACATTCTGCACCCTACTTTGGAGGGCAGTGTCTGGGGTTTTTAACACTAGTAAACAGCCATCTAAGATAAATCAATTGGTCCCAACCCACGTGGAGCAAAGGAGAATGAAGAACACCAAAGACACAAGGCAATTATGAGCCCAAGAGACAGAAAGGGCCACATGAACCGGAGACTACATCAGCCTGAGACCAGAAGAACTAGATGGTGCCTGGCACCACAACCGATGACTGCCCTGACAGGGAACACAACAGAGAGCAGGAGAGCAGTGGGATGTAGATCTCAAATTCTTGTAAAAAGAGCAGACTTAATGGTCTAACTGAGACTAGAAGGACCCCAGATGTCATGGTCCCCAGACCGTCTCTTAACCCAAGACAGGAACCATTCCCAAAGCCAACTCTTCAGAAAGGGATTGGACTAGAGCATGGGATAGAAAATGATACTGGTGAAGAGTGAACTTCTTGGATCAAGTAGACACATGAGACTATGTGGGCAGATCCTGTCTGGAGAGTAGATGAGAGGGCAGAGGGGTTCAGAAGCTGGCCAAATAGACATGAAAATAGAGAGTCGAGGCAAGGAGTGTGCTGTCTCATTAGAGGGAGAGCAACTAGGAGTCTATAAATTTTTTTTTTTTTTTTTAGCAAGGTGTATATAAATTTTTGTATGAAAGACTGACTTAATTTGTAAACTTTCACTTAAAGCACAATAAAAATTTAAAAAAAAGAGTGTTAGATGGAAGAAACATGCGATTATAAGAAAAAAGAAAAGAATCATAGTTAACAATTGGATAGTATACAGAAATGAAATGATTATTAAAACCTGTTGCTATCTAGTTGATTCTGACTAAGGATAATTCCATGTGTTACAGCGTAGAGCTATGCCCCATAGGGTTTTCTTGGTTGTAATCTTTATGGAAGCAGATTACCAGGCCTTTTTATTGCAGTGCCATTGGGTGGGTCAAACTGCCAAACTTCAGGTTAGCAGCCAATCACAAATAGTTTGTGTCACCCAGGAACCTCTAAAATGCATATTAGCAATGGAAAATATGAAAAGTTATTATACAGTGAATATTTAGAATCTGAAATAATTGTTAATTTAGTGTTCCATTAGTAATCATTTTGCAATTACTAAGGTAGGGTCCCATTCTGTTTTAAGGTAGGGTCCCATTCTGTGTGAGGTCACTCATCTTGCTATAGAGAGCAGGCAACTGGCCGGAAACAGGGAATAATGCCATCTGCGTTCACAGATGTGGGATGCTCACGTGGCGTCATAAACTTCACTGGCATCATGCGTCTGGAGCAGTGCAAAATTCTCTTTCCCCATTTTACGCTTTTCTCTAAAGCCAGTGTATGAGGTGTGGAGGTGTAGGTGCATGTATGTATTTACAGTTTGCCCATTCTTAGTCTATCTTCACACAATAGCCATAATTTCCTTTCTAAAACACAAATCAGATCATGGTATGCCTTCACCTGAAACCTTTAGTGGCTTCCTACTACATTTAAAATAAAATCTGAATTTCATTATATGACCTACAGGACCCTATAGAATCTAGACCTTAGCTACTTCTCCAATCTAATTTCAAACATTCTCCTTTCACTCTTTTATTTACAATCATGTTAGCCTTCTGTTAGTTTCTAGAACAACCTATGCTCCTCCCTGAACTTGAGCTTGTTGTTGCTCTGTCTAAAGCATTTTTCCCATTATCAGGGTGGATTCTTTATAAAATTCATATTGCAGATTAAATGTCACTTAACTTAAAAAGACAATTCCATACAGTTCAACCTAATGCCACATTATGTTGCTCTCCATGGACACAGTGACATTAGCTGTTGGAAACAAGGTAGAAGCAGTTGGCACGATGGGATACCTACAGAGCTTGGACTCAAATCTGTAGTTCAAAATCCAGCTGTACAATTTACAAGCTGTGAGTGTTTGGACAAGTTCCTTAAGCAATCTCTGAGCCTCCTTCATTCTATTTTACATTCATTCATTCAACTCTATGTTCCAAGCACTGTTCTAATGTCTGGAGATTAAGCAGTAAACAAACAAACAAAAAAGGCAGACAATATTCCTGCATTTATTAAGCTTTCATTGATGTTGGGCAGTACAGATTATAGATATATATTACAATGTCAGGGAGCAATAAGGGATTATACTAGGCTGGAGCCTCTTTTCCACAGTTTGATCAAGAAAGGTCTTTCTTAGGAAATGACATTTTAGGAAAGGCCCATGTTGTACAGTTAGCAACACACAGAACTTAAGCAAGTATTGATACATGAACAATGTCAACATGCTCAAGGATTTACATTTACAGATAGCAAAACCTATTTCTCAGGGTTGTTGTTCTGGTAAGTAAATGAGTAAGTGTAGGGTATGCACCACATTGCATGAAAGACAATCAATACTTACTAAAGATGTGATTCCTTCCCTATCTTTCCCATCCACCACCCACCCTGAGATTAAGTAGGACTGGAAACATTATAAAATCACATTGATGTTGGCCAGCTGATGTTATTTCTCACAATGTTGTACTCTTCTTCACTCCATCCCTGTGCATGTAGATAGATACCCAATGCTTTCAAGTCGATTCCGACTCATAGCGACCCTCTAGGACAGAGTAGAACTGCCCCATAGGGTTTCCAAGGAGCACCTGGCGGATTCGAATTGCCAACGTTTTGGTTAGCAGCCGTAGCATTTAACCACTACGCCATCAGGGTTTCCATGTAGATAGATAAAGCAAGTTATAAATCTCACTAAGATATAATACACTAAGGAAAGTTATTCCTTCCAAATTCTTGACCACATTTTCCATAGCACTATGGTATTTTTTTTTTTTTCCTATGGTAGACATTTCTAGAAATTAGAATTTCCTGGTAATATAATGATGAACAAAAAAAAGGAATTTAAGTTCAAACCAGCCTTAGTGTGAGTCTGTGATCTATCATTTGTTAATTGTGTGATCTTTCTCTAAATTATAATAGTTTCTTCACTGTAAGCTGGGAAGCATTTTATTCATAGAAGTTAAAATTTGTAGTGTGCTTACAATATCCCAGGCACTGTGTTAAGCATAGAAGCATGCTAACACATATATTCTTTACAGCCATCCTCTGATGTATTTGGACAATATCACCTTGATTAATTCTCATGACAACACTATACGGTAAGTACTATTATTGTTTCTATTTAACAACTAAGGAAATTGAGGCAAAGAGAGGATATGCAACTTGCACAAGGTCAAATAGCTAGTAGGTGGCAGACCCAGGCTTTTGACCTAGGAAACCTGAGTTGGTGCTGTTGACCACTATTGCATAATGTGTTCCTATATCGTGGTCCGATTTTTTGCTCAATTCATAAGGGCAACTTCTAATGCTGGAAATGTGAATTTATTGATGTTTTCTCATAATATAAACACAGCTCTCAACTCTTGTTCCTGAAATGATTTCATTAGAATTTAGGAAATTTGGGTGGCTTAAGGTACAGAAAGAAAACATATTTTCTTAATTTGAGAGCTCACAGTTACTGGAGTTTTTTTTTTTTTAAACATAATCCATTGGCAAATTTGATTGTTTTAGCAGTTTTCTCTGGCATAAAGTGAATGGGAAAACCTCACATTTTGTGTATTTCTAACCAAATAATATAAAAATGTGCAATTTATGAAAGCCCAGGCAAATATTATATATACAAAGAAAAAATATTATCAAGGCAAAACATTCATTTTGGAAAAATCCAGATTTCCATTTTCTTCCCCAGCCCAGACAAATGCCTTCCTATAGCTTCCATCTACCAAACGAGATGTTGAGTTAGGGTCATATGATAAATGGACTAAAAAGCAGCATTGTTGGTATCCTGTCCTCATTGTCTATCAACATCAAATCAAGTATACAGGAAGAAGATGACCGCTTTTCGTGCTGCACCTCCCAACATCACTTCCCATGATTCTTCTTTAAAAAAAAAACTACTTTAATGGGTACTTAAAGAATATCTCAGGGGAAAGAGGACTAAGTATGACTCTGAGAGTGTCGGTAGCTTGAAGAAACTTTTGAACCTCAAGAAACTAGTTTCTGCAAAAATGATCATTGCTGGCTTTACAGAAAGTGCAGTGAAGAGCTCTTCTTGGAAGTCATCTAGAACTTTCTTAGACTCAGGGTTACTTACTGTTTCAACCATAATATTTTTATTGAGGATCACGTGAGCTTGTTCACTCACTTTCCCCCACTGATATACTCTGTGCCCGTGCTTGCATTATGATAAGTGGTTTTTACAGATTTCTAAGTGTTATCTCCATACCGAGGTGTGAAACCAACACCTTTATATTTGGTTTTATTCTAGACCTAGCGAAATGAGTGCCATCTGCTGAATTATTGCTTATGCTTCCTATCTCATGCAGATTAAAATGGGGAGGTTTCGAACCCTAGGATCCAATCATGTGGTACTGCAGTAATGTATAAAACTCAAAGGCATGGTGTATTTTTGGAATTCTTTCAGTGTGAAAGGAAGCCATTAAAGTAATTATCTTAAACAGTTGTTTCATTATAAATTTACGGATTTTTAAAATGGTATGGTATATTTCTTTTACAAAGTATCCTCTAACCTTTCCTATCTGTCCTTAAGTTACATATAGGTTAAAAAAAAATCTGCTAAGGAATCTTATGAGAAATCATTTGCTTTAGTTTTATTATTGTTGTTTTGCCTTTTAAAAAATAAAACGGTTGTTTTTCTTATTTATAGACATCAACCAGCTGCCATTGAGCAGGGGTGGATTATCCAATAGGCAAGATATCCGTGCTTACCTTGTTTACTGGGTCATCCACCCCTGTCAGTGACCGTAAATTGGAAAAGAGACTTTGATTCTGTAGGGAGGTGCCGTGAAGTAGGAAGAGAGACAGATGCCAGCCATACCTAGAAGTAGAAACTTTGATGTGGTGAAAAAAAAAAAAAAAAATGTGAAATTGTTCACTACAGATGATCTCTTAAGCAAAGTAAGCACTGTGCTTACCTTCCCTATTGAATAATCTTTCCCTGCTGTCCAGACAGTTCTGACTCATGGCCAGCCCATGTGTGTCGGAGTATAACTGTGCTCCATAAAGTTTTCATGACTATGACCTTTTGGAAGCAGATTGCCAGCCCTTTCTTCCAAGGCACCTCTAGGCAGGTTCAAACCACCAACCTTTCAGCCAGTAGCACAATGCTTAACCATTTGTGCCACTCAGGGACTCATTCATTTATAGAAACAACGCGTACTAAAACCAAAATGTGAAAAGTTGAGAAACCTAAAACATGGAATCAATAATCTCACTGCTCCAGTATGTGTACCACTAACAATTAAGTTCTCATTCTCTTTTAATTTGTGTTATCAATAACAAAATAAATATCCATACATGCAAAATAACCTCCTTTCCTCTTGTCATAAATGCCTTAAAATAAGGGAAACTTCTAGAACCCCTGATTTGGGCTAGTAAACAAAGGGTTAATCTGGTTCTATGGTTAGTTCTATATCCCATAAACTGGATGCGTGTACATTTGGAGTTTGTAGCAATTTGACACAAAAAAAAATCTTAATAATTTCATCACACTTTTGTATGTTAAGTACCGTGTCTTTTAAAAAACAGAGCTGCAATCTTTAAAAATAAAAATTAGTCACCGTCATTCACATTCTGGATTCATAATTTTTCCTGAAGTGTGTAAATTTGCTTGATTAAAAACCCCCCATTTAATGTTGTGGTTTTGTTTTTTCAAAATGGCATTTTTGATTCACCTTAATAAATACATTCTGACTACTCTCAAAAAAAGATACACATTGTTATGTATAGGTCATAATCCTTTTTTTCTTTTCCTGTGAACCTATCAGATTGTGATCAAGGCAAGATCTATGTAGAGGAAATAGTGACATGATAGGAGATTGCTTGTGTTCAGTGGAAAACAACCAAAGCGTAAACCAAGTTGCTCCCTTCACCTGAAGCAGTACATACTCTCCATTGCTCCATTGCTTTGATTAGAAATGGCAATTTTCTTGCCTGAAGTCAATGGTAATCTCAAAAAAAAAAAAAAAAAATCCAGCCATCATTCACATGATTTCCAATCCTGTGGCTCTGTACTCCCAATTGTACCTCTGAGTAAAAAAAAAAAAAAATGAGGACAGCAAAAAATAACCTTGCAATACAGAGACTGGTTACTTATTAAAGAGCAAACTGAAGATGGGCTTAGAGTGAAGCAGATCAAAATCAAGGAAGAATTTAATCAAGATGTATCATGGTAAAGAACCCGCCACCGTTTACACTCCTGCATACTCTGTGCCTTCTCTTTTGTGTAGGTGCTCAAAATTTTTTGTAAAATGAGTTAACAAGTCAGGCTCGTCATTTTATTTAATTACTAGGAAAAAAATGCAGCACCATGGATATTATTTGCATTGTATTGGTGAAATTTTAACCTGAAAACCTGGCCCTCTAGAATACGAGAGCTCTCAATACCTACAGCCATGTTGGTGTGGTTGTTAGGTGACGTCCAGTCCATTTCAACTCATAACAACCCCATGTGACTGAGGAGAACTGCCCCACAGGGTTTTCTAGGCTATAATCTTTACGGGATCTAAATGTAAACACATGATTCAACCAGATGTTTTTCTGAAGGCCTCAGAATTTGGATAATTTTAAAAACTAAAACAATGATTTAAATGGTGATTAGTTTTATGTTGTTTTTTCTTTGCCAGTTTCAAGCAAATACTATTTAAATACAATGATTTTTTCCACTAGACTAACCACTCACCATCGGGGATAGAAAAAGCCCATTGCCATTGAGTCTGACACAGCATCCCTGTAGGACAGAGTAGAACTGCCCCACAGAGTTTCCAAGGACCGCCTGGTGGATTCAAACTGCTGACCTTTTGGTTAGCAGATGTAGCACTTAACCATTACGCCACCAGGGTTTCCACGGGGGATAGAGAGGAGGGAATTCAGAAATGGAAGCAGAGGCAGGCCATATACTTTCTAACCTATGCTCTCCTCAGGAAAATTTTCCACCTCCAGCTCTTTGTATCATAGCAGACTTACAGGATTTAAAGAGATTCCTAGTCTTGTTGAAAATTATTTTTCACAATCTCTAAATAATTCACATTATTCAGCATCACTATGACATGCTATTTCTGCTATGTTTAAGTCAAAAAGTGTGAGAAGAAAATAAACATAGAATATCACAGGTTTAAGTTCATTTACTTGAGGAAAATGACATGAAGATTTTTTCTTAATATTTTTCTTCCCCAAAGCAGATTTTGAAAATATGTTTTACCTAAAAGTTTTCCATGCAGTGTCACCTTGCAATTCCCTTCTGTTTGATCCAAGATCAAGATCACTTAAATCATCATGTGACAAATAGATAAACTTTTTTTTTTTTTTTTTTAGAAAAAAGGATAATGCAAAATTCTGGAGTAAGAATCATACCTAATAGTAAGTAGTAACTAAGAAATAAGGTCAGAATTCTGTACTGCATTTAACAGCCTTGTAACTTTGGGTATGCCATTTCCTCTCTCTGGACTTTGATTTTGTGATCAATTAAAAAAAAAAAAAAAAAAGACATGGAACTGAAAATGATCTATGAAATGTTTTCTATCTTTTTTGTCCAGTTACTTTAAAAGTCTATTTAAACCAAATCCTCCTTCCTGGCTTTGGAAAAAAAAAATTCACATTACGCCGTTTTCATTTCCTGCCACCCCCTTGCCACCCTCTAGCCTCTGAGTCAGAATTAATTACTCCAGCAGCATATTGATTACACCTGTCTAATAGCACTTATGGTCTCCTGCCTTATATAACAAGTTGTTTCCATCACGACTGCCACTTATGACCACAGAGGCCATGCACTTCACAGTTCTAGACATTAGCAGTGGGAGAGCAACAGTGCAATGGACACTAGGAACACGGGGCAGGACACAGCAACACATAGCTAGGGCTTCTGAATTATTCTGTCCTGTAGAGTATAAGTTACTTGAGGGCAGGTCTTGTGCTTTTTATATCCTGTGGTTAACACAAGGCCTAGCATTTTGCTTTGCACATAGTGGGCTTTTGCTAACATGCACATACATACAGAAGGAAGGAATGACATGGGCAATCCTGTATTTGGAAGCTAAATCTTAGTCAGGTTTGAAGTGGAAAACAAACTCATACATCAAGTTGGATTGTTAAAGTAGATAATGTCTCCTTGAAAACACATTTATGAATCTGTGTCTTCTGCCAGTAAACAAAGGCAGATAAACACAGGTGGGAGAAAGGATGCTGAAAAAAAATAGGTAAATAAGAAAAGAAGCCATGAAGTCTAGAGACAGCAAGCAATGTTGTTGTTTTCCTCAGGTATATAACTGTTTTGTTTTGTTTGTTTTTGTCTTTCTCTTTTTTGTTTTAGGTGTTTCTGGTTAACGACTAATACCAAGTAAAATTCTCTCAAACCCTTTTAAAGCATAAGTCAAGAAATACCTTTTGTTATGGGGAAAATATTTTGAAAGCGAAAGTATTCTCTAAGTTAAAATGTATTGTGCCAGTATGGAATTTTGAAAGAAGTCAGCAACTAATGTCCAAATCCATGATAAACTATTCAAAGTCAATGTGGCCTGCTTAATTATTAAATAAGTGTCTAAGTCTGGAAAAATAATAAGTATGTGTTAAGACAAGTATACTAGCTTGGCCCTGATTGCACACAATTTTCTAAAATAAGCCTAGGCTATTTTTATATAGAGTTATACTTATCTATTCATAAAAATATCTTATATTGTTAGCATTTGCTCAGTACTTCTGTGTCAGACAGTGCTCTAGGCGATGAGTTAAAAAAAAAATAAAAAGAAGCATTGCCCTGAAGTCAGTTCCAACACATGGCAACCCCACATGCTACAGAGTAGAACTGCTCCATAAGGTTTTCTTAGCTGTAATCTTCATAAAAGTAGATCGCCAGGCCTTTCTTCTGTGGTGCCGTTGGGTGGGTATAAGTTGTCAACATTTAGGTTAGTGCTCTAATGCAAACTATTTGCTCCACCTAGGGACCTTAATACCAGTGAAAAAACAATCTAAAATCTCTGCCCTCATGGAGCTTCCATCGTAGTGGAAGGACATCACATAAATAATATAAAAAAATACTAGGTTGTATTTGAAGGTGATAGGTGCTGGAGAGGAATATAAAGCAAAGAAGGCAGAGAAGAAGTGTAGACATGGGGAGTCAAAAAAAAAAAACAACTCAATAGGTGATTTTACTCAGAGAGGACACCTGTGGTGGTTTGAAGAAATGTAGGAGAAAGAAGGAACAGGAAATGCAAAGCTCTACCACGCAGTGCCTCACGTGTTAAAGGAGCAGTGACAGCAAGGAACCCGGGGACGTTTGTGTGGAGTGTGTGACTTAAAAAATAAATTTAAAGATCATTTACAAATAAAGAAAAATAAAAATGCTTTCTCTTAAAATTGTCATACATTACACAAATATAAAATGAATAAGGCATGTATCTTCTATTCTCAAATTTTATATTGGAATACTCCTGAAACACAGAACAGTTACTTTCTAATTAACTCACCAATTAAGAGGCAAAGCTGGGATTGAGCCCACAGAACAGAATCTAGAGACAAAAAAATCTTTAAACTAGATCAAGAATCAGTACATTTTTGCTTCAACTTTCCTTCCCCTCCATCTACACTGCATAAAATATTGTCTCTGTGTTGACCTACATAGAAATCAGCCACAGAGATAATATCCTATCCCATATTTTTTTCTTGACACTACACCAAAGCTAGTATCTTCACTTGAAAAACAAAGCAGACCATTAATACACCATCCATATACCACAAGCAAGCAAAATCCCATTAGTCTGAGTCGAAAAATGACTTCGCCAGGTCATTGCCTCAGCAGTTTGATCTGCTCTCTATAAAACTGGACCAAGTTAGGTCCTAATTTATGCCCTCTGCCTCTTCTCTTTATAATATCCTATAAACAAAAACCATTTATGACTGCCTGAAGTGAGGAACTACCTGACAAGTGAAAAAAAAAAAAAAAAAAAAACAAGTGAGGAACTACCTAAAGAGGATCTAGGTTCCCATATGACCCTGTTCTGTTAAGACTAAATTCTGAGCCTCGTTGGAGTCTGTTATGGAATTAATTGTGTCCCCCAAAATATGTGTTCACGTGGTAACTCCTGGGCCTGTAAATACGACCCTGTTTGGAAATAAGGGTATTCTTTGGTTATGTTAATGAAGTCATATCACAGAATGATGAGCCCTAAACCTAATTGGTTTAATGTAGTATCATAAAATGAACAGAATAGACGCAGAGACGCACAGAGGGAGAGACAAAGGTCATGTGAGGATCTCTCTACAAGCAAAGGATTGCCAAGGATTGCAGGCAGACACCAGAAACCAGAAGAAAGGGTCACAGGAGGAATCTTCACAGCTGAGACTTTGATTTGGACCGTTAGCCTCCAGAACCGCATGAAAATAAATTTCTGTTCTTTAAAGCCACCCACTTATGCTATTTTTTGTTACAGCAGAACTAGTGAACTAAGACACAGCCCCTCAGAGGAGCCCCTTTTCTTGGTCACTCTGACCTGAATACCCCTTTCATTTTTTCTTTTGTTTCTTCAGGCTCTTATCCTTCAGGTGGGGATCTCCCCCCACACATTCATTCATAATCAAATGATGAAGAAGAGCTTCAAATAGGTTTTAGCCTAAAGATTTACATTTTAACAGGAGGTCAAAAGCTCAAGCTTGGAAGTAAAATTCCTAGGTTACCAGGGAGCAGGTTGGGAAGAAGTTTGCAAGGTGAAGGATGCTTTCTAGCCAGCTGTGAGTCAGACTGGCTTCCCCACCTGTTTGTTGTTTGTTCTATACTCAGAAGGGTGCTTTCTGAAACAAGCCGGGTCCCTGGATAAAAGGGAAAGAAATCACTGACCCAACCCCGTGCTCTGTCTTATGCTTTAAGTCACAGAAGATACCAGAATCTCCTAGAAAGATGTCTTTATAGATAGATATGTGTAGACCTATAATATGATGCAATGTCATAAAAACACTTGACTAAACTTTAGAAGAACTTATTTGACAAAAGAATATGTCCAAGATGTAAGGATAAGTGAAGAAAGCATGATACAAGGTCATGTATCTTTATAAATAGGTACACACATGTAAAGGAACACATATATGAAAAGGTGGAAACACATTGTTTCAAACGTATATAAATCAAAGAAACAGGAAAGAAAACAAAATATCTCTGGTAGTAAATGATGGGGAATATTTTTTCTAGTTATTCTTTATAAAAAACTTTCCTGTATTTTCCGAAGTGACGTATATCACAATTTTAACTTAACTATGATCTTTTTATTTATTTATTTTTTCCTTTTGGATAGATTTATGTCTGGATTCTCAACTCTATTCCATTGAACAATGATCTTTTTAAATGATATGCTGTGTTTTATTTTGCTTTTGCCATAAACAGACACCAAATAAGTTCTTCTAAGTTTAAATCCTTCAAAGAAAAAATAAAAAAATCTTAAACACTTTCTCTTCAGTCTCTATGACACCAACCAGAGGCACATGAGGAGCTAAGGTCGAGAAACGTGTGTGTGCACGCTACCGTGCATGGCTTTGTCCCCAGGGGAATGATTCAGAGGACACTCAGCCTGTGCTAACATGGCATACAGACGTCCTGGTTTCTTAGACTGTTTGCAACATTTAAATTCACTTGGCAGCCTAAGCACAGAGTTTTTTTCTGAAGTAGGTTTTCTGCTGAAGGTTATGCCGTACTTTCACTAAAACATAAATCTACTGGCTGTTTGCTAAGCCTCCTGTACAATGAAATCAAAGCAATCGTCAAAGGATATGGTTCACTGGAAAATGGAAACTGGCTTTCCCCTACCCTAAGAGAAATGGATTAAGTAATTCAGGAGGTTTTGCACACACTCGCTACACACAACATCTCTCTTGGTAGGGAAAATTTTTACTGCAATGTTTCTCGTCCTCAAACGCCTGCCAACTCTCTCTCTTCTCCTGAAAACACCAATTCACATTCCACATCGAAGAATGAGTAATGTCTCTATGTGCCCAGAATATGTTTGTAATAATTGATATTTCATCCTCTGGTGCCAGGGCTGCACAACAGCGTGCTTTATGTTCAAGGCTTAGGAATGTGTTTTGGTCCCTTTGGTACCCTGCCCAGCCAAAGCAGGCACACAATCAACAGGGTCTCATGAAGCCAGAGCAAATGAGAGGCAGTGGTGTCCCACAAAACACAGGTGTGCCAGAAGCTTGCATAAGCTATCAGAGATATCAAAGTTTTCTTCGGGAGGATAAAATATAATACAGGAAATACCTTGGGGAGGAGGAGCAAACAAACAAAAACACCTAGGGTTTTTTAAGGAAGTTAAGCCTGTATTAAGAAGGATAACATGGTGTGGAATTTAGACTCTAAAGCTGTCTCACTTCTGAACTCCCTTTGGTCAAATCAAGTATTATCATTTATTACTAGAAACTATCTCTACCCTCTACCCAAATTATCTCCACCACCACATTTCATGTCAGAATTTGGTTTGGTTATCTACACTTTTTGTAATAAAGTGTTTGCATGTGTTGCTGTGTTGTTGTATTGTTGCTGTGTGCTGTCAAGTCAATTCTGACTCATAGCTACCCCACGTGACAGAATAGAACCGCCCCACAGGGTTTCCTAGACTGTAATTTTTATGGGAGCAGACCGCCAGGTCTTTTCTGCATCTGAGCTGCTGAGTGGGTTCGAATCGACAACCTTTCGATTAGCAGCTACGTGCTTAACCGTTGTGCCACCAGGGCTCCTTGTTTCCATGTAGCCTAAAATATTTGAAAATTTAAGTATAAAAAATAGACACTTTTGATTTAAGTAGTTTCACCATGAGTAAGATTATCCATCGCAGTGATGAAAGAGAATAAAGGAGAGATAAGAAAGTAAAAATTGCCTTTAAATAACATCAAGGCTGGCATGTGAAAAATCAAGGCTCTTCCTTCCAAATATTAGCAGGATAGTGAAAAAACATAAAAGTCTTATAATATGCAGCTCTTCTATTAATTTATGAATCTAGCTTTATTTAAATAATATTTATGCAATAATTTAATATTTTTTAAATATTCTTGACTCAAATTTAAATTATAAGCATTTGAGAACAGAAAGAAATATGTACAGTGGGTAACTCTAACAATGTATAGTTGTTGGCCAATAAGTTATGATGCATTATCGATTGATATGTGGTTGACTTTCTAACTTTCAAGATCTTGAATTCTACTTGAAAGATCAGTCCCTATCCAGATTCTAGTATTAAAGCTGTGTCTGGTCAAAGTTAAGGAGCCTAGTTCAATGGCTCATGCAAATCCCTCAATGAAGTTTTATCCATAAGTCTTATTCTAAGCCTTAAATTTTTTATCCCCAGTCTTCTTCCTCAGGTTGTTCATCTATGGCTGAGTACATACCCAACTAATTCATGAATCCAACCCTGTATCTTCTGTCATGCATTCTAATTCTCGAACTACATGCCACTGTGAAAGAACATTGTTAGCATACAATGTTGACTTGGAAGCAAAATCACTACCAAAAGTCCTATTTTCAGAGATGGGATGCACATCAAAGTTGCATTCATGACAGGTGATTTGAAAAAGCATGGAGAGACAAAATTGTGCACTAGGAAATGTGCCCTCTGTTGTATGGGAAAAAAATCACAAAGTTTAGTAAAGCAAAAAAATTTTATATGGCATATATTCAAAAAGAGTAAAGTGGGAAGCAGACAAGCATGCTGCCAGAGCCAATGTCTGCCCAAATCCAAGGAAGGCTATAGAATCATCAGTATATATTATCACAAAAATGGGTAGAATCATTGAAAGCTTCATCTTTTCACATATTGGCTAGAAACTGTGGTCTTACATATTGAATTGGCTTTCTTAACAATCATTGGTATAGCTTTCAGTAACTGATAGTCAAGAGAGTCTTCATTGGTCCAATAAATTTCTATTTGTTAAATGTTAATAGAAAAAGATGAGTGGGAAGACTTTTTGTGTTCTGTTTGATTAGCTTTATGTGAAAAGTTCCCTAAAAGATATTTTTCTTCCCTAAAAGATCATTTATAAGATTGTCCCACCTATTGTCTTTACCTCAGGGCTCAGTTGACGTGTCCTTGTAAGTCCTTGTGAGCCCAGCTTCAGCTCTATACTGAAGGACAGAGAGTAAAAATTCCAATATTGTTTTCTAAATCACATCAGAGAAACACAGACTGGCAATGGAAGAATTTGAGAAGTGACAGTATGTAGATACTGTGTTATTAGGTGCCGTGGAATGGGTTCCAGCTCATAGCAACACTGTGTACAATGGAATGAAATGTTGTCTGGTCCTGTGCCATCCTCACCATCATTGCTATCTTTGAGTCTATTATTGTGTAATTTCATCTCATTGAAGGTCCTGTTCTTTTTATCTGATCCTCTATTTTACCAAGCATGATGTTCTTCTTCAGGGACTGGTATCTCTTGGTAACATGTCCCAGCTACTTGAAACAAAGTCTGGCCATCCTCACTTCTAAGGAATGTTCTGGCTGTACTTCTTCCAAGACAGATTTGTTCCTTCTTCTGGCACTCCATGGTATATTCAATATTCTTCACCAACACCATAATTCAAATGCATCAGTTCTTATTTGGTCTTCCTTTTTCACTATCCAGCTTTCGCATGTACATGAAGCAAATGAAAATACCATGGCTTGGATCAAGCACATCTTAGCCCTCAGAGAGACATCTTTGCTTTCTAACACTTTAAAGAGGCTTTTATAGCATATTCGCCCAAGGCAATGGGTCGTTTGATTTCTTGACTACTGCTTCCATGGGCCCTGGGCTTATTCTGACTGCTGATGTTGAGCTTCTCCATCATCTTGTTCCACAGATGTGGTCAGTCTGATTCTTATGTATTCCATCTGGCTAGGTCCATGTGTATAAAAAAAAAAAAAAAAACTAGGTCCATGTGTATAGTCCCTGTTAATGTTGCTGAAAAAAAAGGTATTACCAATGAATAAGTCATCAGTTTTGCAAAATTCTATCATTGGACCTCTGTTGTATTTTCTATTACTCAGGCCATATTTTTCAACTACTGATCCTTCTTTGTGTACAACTTGTGCATTCCAATCACCAGTAATTATCAATGCAATTTAATTGCATGTTAGTTCAATTTCAGACTGCGGAAATTAGTAATAATCTACAATTTCTTCTTCCTTGGCATTAGTAGTTGGAGCATGAATTTGAATAATAGTTGTATTAACTGGTCTCCCTTGTAGGTGTACGGATATTATTCCATTATTGATAGCATTGTACTTCAGGATAGATCCTTTTCGAGAATGAGCATGACGTTGTTCCTCTTCAATTTGTTGTTCCCGGCATAGTAGACCATATGATTATCTGATTCAAAATAGACAATACCAGTCCATTTCACCTCACCTAATGCCTAGGATATCAATCCTTAAATGTTCCATTTCAGTTTTGACAACTTCAAATTTTCCTTGATTCATTCTTCATACGTTCCATGTTTTGGTTACTAATGGATGTTTGCAGTTGTTTCTTCTATTTTAATTTTTGCCATATTCACAAATGATAGTCCTAAATGTTTTACTCCACCCATGCCATTAAGATCAACTCTAATTTGAGGAGGCAGCTCTTCCCCAGTGGTATTTTGAGTGCCTTCCAAACTGAGGGGCTTGCCTTCTATCATTATGTCAGACAATAATCTGCTGCTATCTATAAGGTTTTCAAAGGCAATTTTTTCCCCCCAAAATAGATCACTAGGTCCCTCTTCTTTGTCTGTCTTAGTCTGGAAGTGCCACTAAAACCTATTCACTATGGGTCACTGTGCTGGGATTTGAAATCCCGGTTGCCTAGCTTCCAGCATCACAGCAACACACAAGCCACCATAGTACAATAAACTAATAGACAAATAGTGGATGTAGATATTAGGACTGGTTTTACCAATGCATCTAATTCCTGAACTTCATCATGAATACAACCAGTTCGTATAGATATTTAGACTGGTTGTATCCATGATTAAGTTTAGGAATTAGATGCATAATTATTGAGATTATTTTGGAGTTGTAATAAAATCTCTTGAGAAAGGATTACCTTTCTATATTTCACACAATTTTGTCTTATAGATTAACGATAATGCTGACATCAGGTCAGTAGTGAAATCTATATAGGGATTTTTATCTTGTAGATTTCAACCAAAAGTCTTTGATATTCCCGTTACTGTTGTTAGTTGCTGCCAAGTCAGTGCTGATTCAATGCAACCCCAAGTGTGCAGAGTAGAACTGTTCCATAGTGTCAAGGCTGTCACCTTTCAGAACAGATCACCAGATCTGTCTTCCAAGATGGCTCATGTGGTGGGTTTGAACCACCAACCTTTTGGCTAGTAGTCAAGTACTTAACTGTTTGCACCACCAAGACCCCATTAATCCATATTTTATACAATTTCAGGGAAGCTAACATCACTTGAAATATTACTTTTCCTAAGCATACTTTAAGAAGTGATTGTCAAGGACACAAACAGACTAAAAACAAAGGAATGGATAAAAATATTCCAAGCAACCAATAAACAAAAAACAGAAGGGGTGGCCATACTGATATCAGATAAAATAGAGTTTATATCAAAATATATTACAAGAGATAAAGGACATTAAAAAAAAAAAGTACATTACATGGATCAAAAAAGGGCCAATTCAACAAGATATAACAATTATAAATATATGTGAACTTAACAGCAATGCTTCAAGATACATGAAACAAGTTCTGACTAATATGAAAAGAGAAAGAGACAACTCCACAATAATAGCAGGGGACTTCAACACACCTCTCAATTTTAAACAGAACTTCTAACTAGAAAATCACTAAAGACACTGGGAAATTAAATAAAACCATGAGATAATTGGACCTAATGGACATATATAGAACACTTCACCCAACATCAGACCAATACACATTCTTCTCCAGCATACATGGGTCTTTTCCAGAACAGACCATATGCTAGGTCACAACACAAGTCTCAACAAATTTAAAAAGATTGAAATCATACAACCCATCTTTTTAGACCATAACAGTATGAAACCAGAAATCAACAGCAGGTTAAATAAGGAAAAAAAAAAAAATTACATGGAAACTAAATAATACACTTTTGTGGGTTTTTTTGGTTTAAAAATTATTGGGTCATGGAAGAAATCAAAAGAGAAATAAAAATAAGTCCTAGAATCAAACAAAAATGAAAACACCATATACCAAAATCTTTGGGACATAGCAAAAGCCATACTCAGAGGGAAATTTTTAGCAATAAATATCTACATTAAAAAAGAAGAAGAATCCAAAATCACTAACTTAAACCGACAACTTGAGCAAGTAGAAAAGAAAGAGCAAAAGAAGTCAAAAGCAACCAGAAATAAGAAAGATCAGGGCAGAAATAAATAAAAAGAAAATATAAAAACAATTGAAATAATCTACAAAACCAGAAGTTAGTTCTTTGAAAGGATCATTAAAATAAACAAACCACTAGATTGACAAAGATCAAGATGCAAATAACCAAATTAACAAATAAAATTGGCAACATTACAGTCAATCCGTCAGAGACAAAAAATCATAACCAATTACTAAGAAGAATTATACTACAAAAAATATGAAAACCTAGATGAAATGGACAAATTTCTAGAGACACACTACCTACCCAAATTAGCACAAATGGAGGTAGAAAATTTAAACACACCCATCACAAAAGAGGAGATTGAAGATGTCATCGAGAAACTATCAACAAGAAATAAATCCAGGACCAGATGGTTATACTGTCGAATTCCATCAAACATTCAGAAAAGAGTTGGCACCAATACTACTCAATATTTTCAAAAACAGAGAAGAGGAAGAAGCACTATTGCACTCCTATGGAGTTAGCATAACCCTGATACCAAAACCAGGCAAAAACATCACACACAAAAAAAGAAAGTTACAGACCAATATCACTTATGAATATAGGTGCAAAAATTTTCAACAAAATTCTAGACAACACACTACAGCAAAGTATATAAAAAAAAAAAAATACACCATAATCAAGTGGGATTCATACCAGGACAACAAGGTCAGTTCAATATCAGAAATGAATTAATATAATTCACCACATAAATAAAACAAAGGAAAAGAGCCACATGATCATATCAATCAATGCAGAAAATGCATTCAATAAAGTTCAACACACTTTCCTTATAAAAACTCTCAATTAAATAGGAATAGAAGGAAAATTCCTCAACATAATTAAGGGCCTATATAAAAAAAACAAAATCCATTATTATACTCAGTAAAGGCTGAGAGCCTTCCCTTTGAGAATGGGAATGCAACAAGGTTACCCGTTATCACCACTCTTATTCAACATTTTACTGGAAGCCCTAGCCAGAACAACAAGACAAGAAAGAGAAATAGATGGTACCCATATTGGAAAAGAAGAAGTAAAACTATCACTATTTTCAGATCACATGATTATACATGTAGAAGACCCTAAATATTCTACAAGAAAACTGGTAAAACTAATAGGAGAATTTAACAATGTTTCAAGATACAAGATCAACACACAAAAATTAATTAGTTGGGTTCCTGTACACTAACAAAGACTACTCCAAAAAGGAAACCAATAAAACAACACCATTGCTGTAACCCCCAATTCAATAAAATACCTAGGAATTAATCTAACCAGGGACATAAAAGACTTAAACAGCAAGAATTATAAAACACTGCTACAAGAGACTAAAAGATACTTAAAAAATGGAAAGATATCCTATGCTCATGGAAAGGAAGGCTTAATATAGTGAAAATGTCAATACTACCTAAAGGGATCTACAGACTCAGTGCAACCCTGATGCGAATTCCAACAAAAGTCTTTACTGAAATGGAAAAACTAATGACCAACTTCATATGGAAAGGAAATAAACCCTGAGTAGTCAAAGCAATATTAAAGAAAAAGAGCAAAGTAGGAGGCCTCACATTCCCTGATACCAAACATCCTATACAGCCACTGTAATCAAAACAGTCTGGTACTTATTCAACGATAAATACATAGAACAGTAGCATATAATTTAGAACGCAGAATTAACCCAAACATCTATGGACAACTGATTTTCCACAAGGGGCAAAGTGCATTCAGTGTGGCAGAGACAGTCTCTTTAATAAATGGTGCTGGCAAAACTGAATACCCACCTGAGGAAAATTGAAACAGGACCCATATCTCACACCAAACACAAAAACTAACTCAAAATGTATCAAAGACCTAAATGTCAAACCTGAAACCACAAAATTCCTGGAAGATAACATAGGGAGAAAATTATGGGACAAAATCTTTTGTAAAAATAGGATAACAAGCATTACAACAAATGCATGAATAGAAAAAGACAAAATAGATAAATGGGATCTCATAAAAACTATAAATTTATGCTCATCAAAAGGCATTATCAAAAGTGTACAAAGTGAACCTATAGACTGGGAAAAATAATATATTTGGAAAAGACATATCAGATAAAGGCTTAATCTCAAAAATTCATATAAAAATTCAACAACTAAATAACAAAAAAGACAAACAACCCAATTATAAAATGGGCAAAGGATATAAACAGAATCTTCACCATTGAAGACAACCAAACGGCCAAGAAAAACATGAAAAGATACTCATGATCATTAGCATTGGAGAGATGCAAATCAAAACTACAAAGAGATACCATCTCAATCCTACTAAAATGGAACTGATTTAAAAAAACAGAAAATGACAAATGTTGGTGAGAATTTGGGGAGACTGGAACCCTTATTTATTGCTGGTGGGACTGTAAAATGGTTCAACCACTATGGAAAATTGTTCAGCTCTTCCTCAGAAAAGTAGAAATAGAGCTACCTTACTATCCAACAGTCCCATTCCTGGGAATATATGCTAGAGACCTAAAACTACATGTACAATCAGATATATGCCTCCTATATTCATTGAAGCTTTATTCACAACAGTAAAACAATGGAAATAACGAAAGCACCTATCAAGGAATGAGTGGTTAAGAAAAATTGTGGTACATACACACAATGAAATACTGCACAAACATAAACAACAATGATAAGTCCACAAAACATATTATAACATGGATGGACCTGCAGGGTATAATGCTAAGTGAAACAAGTCAAGCATTTAAGGTCAAGTATTGTATGATCCCTTTTTTATAAGAAGGCAAGGACAAATAAATATAAACCAAGGTTCATTGGTGGTTACCAGGGGGAAGGAGGGAGGGGAAATTACACTTTAGAACTTACAGACATGTTACTTTTGATGATAGTAAGTGTGGCTCTGAGTATGGAAGTAGTGAGAGCAGCACAACCATCATAAAGATGAGTGTTTGAGCACAAACAGAAAGATATAGACACAATTAAAGAGAATGCTGACAAATTGTGATAAATGTAACTAATGTCAATGAAAAATTTATGTGGAAATTTGTGTAAAAATTTCAGTTTTGCAACAATAGTAACAACAACTAAAAACATGGCACTGGGTGTTTTTTGGGGGGTTACATAGATATATATGTATGCATAAATATGTGCCAAAAGGCATATATGAATATATGGATTTACATGTATAAGCATAACTGTAGACATATGTACATATACTTTTATATTGCATATATTTTCAATATAAAATAAAGCACATAGAGGGCACTGTTATGGATACTTGCTAGACAAAACCAAACACCTCATAGGATTCATCTACTGAGTATGAGGGCTTAGGACTGTAGAACCTTGGGCAACTCAGTCAATTGGCATAATATAGTCCATAAAGACAATGTTCTACATCCTAGTTTGGTGAATACTGTCTGGGATCTTGTAAGCAGCCATCTAAGATACAACTGTTGGTCTCTACTCATGTGAAGTAAAAGAGAAAGAAGGAAACAAAAGATTCAGGAAAGAAAATTGACTATAAAATCATTAGTCTACACAAACAATGACATCACTTACCTTAAGACCAGAAGAATTAGATGGTGCCCTGCTTCAACTACTGACTGTTCCTACCATGGACTCAGTAGATGGTCATGGATAGAAAGGGAGAAAAATGTAGAACAGGAGTCAAATTCCTAAAAAAAAGACCAGACTTACTGGAACGGTAGAGACTAGACGAACCCCCAAGACTATTGCCCTGAGATACTCTTTAAACTGGGAACTCAAATCACTCCCAGAGGTCACCTTTCAGCCAGATGACAGACTGGCCCATAAAATAAATAGTATCACCCGTGAGTACTGTGCTCCTCCAAACAATCTTCTAGATGAAATCAAATGGTAAACAATTACCCAAGACCAAAGATGAGAAGGCAAGGTGGGGGGACAGGGACACTAGATTAATGGAAACAGAACAACCAAAATGGAAATAACGAGAATGCTAATATATCGTGAAGAATGTAACCAATGCCACTGAACGATATGCCTACCAAAACCAAAAACCTGTTGCCATCGAGCTGATTCCTACTCATAGCGACCAATATGTGCAGAAATTGTTAAACGAGAGCCAAATTTCCTGTGTAAACTTTTACCAGAACACAATAAAATACATATAAAAAAGAAATGATACTATTTCTTTTTCTTCTTCTCACTGAAAATGACTAATAATAATTTTAGTCTTTTACCTTCATTTATTCATTCATTCATTCATTTATTCACTCACTGCAGAAGTATTATTAAGTGTCTACTATGTTCTGTTTGGGAAACTCTGGTGGCGTAGTGGTTAAGTGCTACAGCTGCTAACCAAAGGGTCTGCAGTTCGAATCTGCCAAGCGCTTCTTGGAAACCCGACGGGACAGTTCTACTCTGTCCTACAGGGTCGCTATGAGCCTGAATCAACTTGACAGCACTGGTTTGGTTTTGTGTTTTTTTATGTTCCGTTTGAGATTTTTGCTAGTCACTGATTATCTGAAAGTGAACACAATAGGTAAAGTCTGTGTGCTCATGGTCCTAGCAGTCCAATGCAAGAAACAGTTGTTAATCAAATAATTACAAAAAAGATATGCTTGAAAATTTTACCAAGTCTTGGAACACTAATAATAACAGTTATTGAAGGCTTGCTCTGGATCAGACACTGGTGTAAATACTCTAACTGTAATAACTCATTTGATTTTAAATACCACCCTATGCGGTATATTCTATTCTAATCTCCATTTTACAGGTAAAGTACCTGAGGCCAGAGACATTAAGCAACATGGTATTTAAGAACAAAAATACTAGTTTGAAGAATTAACGTTGAATACAGGGAATTTGTCTCCAGGGCTTATCTAATACTACCATGCTATCCATTCTACCATGCCTAAAAAAAAAAAAAAAAAGTGTGCATTAGTCATCTTTCACTATATTCTGCTGAAGTAACAAACAGACTCAAAATCTCAGTGACTTATAACCATGCTGTTCATAGTTACTATGGAGTTAATTTGACTCACGGCAACCCCATGTGTGCAGAGTAGAACTGCTCCATAGGGTTTTCAAGGCTGTGACTTTTCAGAAGCAGATTTCCAGGCCTGTCTTCTGAGGTGTCTCTGGGTGGGTTCTAACCACAAAACTTTCAGCTAGTAGTCAAGTGCATAACAATTTCCATCACCTAAAAAAAAATGCCTTCGGGTTGATTCCAACCCATAGCGACCTCATAGGACAGAGTGGAACTGCTCCATAGAGTTTCCCAGAGCAGCTGGTGGATTTGAACTGCCAACCTTTTGGTTAGCTCCCATAGCTCTTAACCACTGAGTAACCAGCAGTCAAATTTGCCTTGGGTCACTGGGTTAGGGGAAACTAAAGCTTTCTTTATGGATGTGGCATCATTAGTCCCTGTACATTTCATTGTACAAAGCAAGCCACACGCTCAAACTGGGCAGTAATAGGGTAGGAAATACACTCCGCTATGGCAAGAGACTACAAGGAGCAGTCCTTTCAGGCTGAGTCAGGAAGTCAGGGAATATTTTGAATAAATAATACAGTCCACAATAGACAGGTAACAGGGACTCCTTAGCTAGTCTGGGAGTCAAAGAATGCCTGCACTAGTGCTTTCTCAGCTGTGTTCTAAAGGATAAAATCTGGTTGATTAAGAAATGTGTGCAGTGAGAACATTCCATACAGTAGCAACAGCAGGTACAAATATCGTGAGACATGAGTGAGCACAAGCTTCTTGAAGAATTGCAAGAAATGAGGCAGAAATAGAGACAGAGGAAGAGAGTGTCCTGAGAGGAGTCTGTGAGCATGAGCAGGAATAGGATTAGACAGGCCCTCTGAGATTTCTTTAAAGATTTGGGGCATTATTCTAATAAGAAGCTAGTAAAGTATTTAAGCGACACAAATGACGTAATCATTCCCTAGTAATTTTCACTATTTTACAAAAGAATTCTTTCAGGAGAGCTTCTGTAGCCTAGGAATCTTCCACTCCTTCCTTCCCCAACCCCCAGATTCTTTTACCAGGATAGTTTTAACTGTTTAAGGGGAGAAAATGGAGCTATATTTTCTATTAAGTTACCCCTACCTCAGACACATGTAAGTAGTCATTCAGTACAGAATCAGTAACTGTCTCCCTCTCCCTCAGAAAGAGCAATGTATACTCTGTCACCTTTCTGGTTCAAGTTCTCCCCAATCATAGGAAGTTTTCTGTGTTCCCTTCCCACCTTCCTGATGAGCTGAGAAGAGAGCCACCAGTGACATGGCAAGTATGCACTGAGGGCCTTCGCCCTTCATAGTAAGGAGAGGAGCTTCACAGGGAATAGCAGCAGCCTCAGAGTGGGAATCTGTGCAAATTACCTCTAAGCAGAGCATTCAATTTGGAAAAGGTGCAGTATGTGCTTCAGATGCTGGCTGCAGAAATACGTGCCACCACCCCTTTGCTGTGGCGACCATCATTATACTCTGTTGTGAACTCGGGTCTGTCTCAAGCATTCCACAGATAATGGAATGTGCAGCTCATCCTAGCCTGGCCTCCTGCTAATGATAATATAGGGCTATTCTATTTGTCTCTCTGACTGTTACCAGCAAATTCCAGGTGCTGGTCAATTAAGAGGAAAACAAACAAACAAAAGGAAAAGCACCCACCATATGTTTTCCTAGTTGAAGACCTGGGAAAAGCTATCAGTCAATACTTGTATCTGCTGTGGAGAGCACACCGTTTTTGTTAGGGAAATGCCAGCTTCTATAACTGCTAAGCACCCAAATTCTCATTCCATAGGAAGAGCATCTTAAGTGTTCCCATGTGACAGATTACCTTCCAAGTGACCATTCAGGAACTGACATTCTTTCATCTTGTAATTCTACTATTGTTTTATAGAGACTTAAGTCCTCTCATTCAACCGCGCTATGAGGAAGGACTTTCTGGAGCAGGTGTAGAAGGGGTGCACATCAGATTCCACTCACATGCCACATTCCATGAGCTCCAACACAGCCTTATGGCCAGAGCTAACTGGTAAAAGAGCTGATACATGTAGTATAGTTGTGAATATAGGTGAAGAAACTGATTTGGTGAACAGCTAACCAGTCTCTAACATATATATTACATCTTTATTTAATCTTTAAATATGGGAATTGGATCTTCTGGAGTAGTCAATTTAGGGTTCTTTTAAATTTCCAAAAAAAAAAAAAATCCTTTGGGTGGTTCTAGCTCTTTTTGTTGAAAACAACATTCAATAATTCCATTTTACTGCCTTATTAAGCACAACATGGTTCATAATCTCTGGCATTCAGATTGAGGGTCCAAAGGCTAATTAAAACTTTCAATCAACAATGAAAAAAGTATTCACTATCTAGTATTAAAATATGAAATTTGAAATATGTAAATCTGAAAGGTTATAATGGGTTATATGCTGGTAGTTGGACAAATCCCACAATTGTGTTAGATTTAGTGGAGATGACTGCCAGATTAAGTATAGTCTTAAAAACTGTAAAGAAAGCATGAGGTCATTGAAAAGACAGGAAAGAAAGGAAAGGCCAAGATAGATGTAAGAGGAGACTCTGAAATTTCCTCTTGAACGTCAAGCAGCTAAAGCAAAAGGAAGAGTTGATGACGTAAAAGAACTGAACAGAAAAGTTCAAAGGGCAGCTTGAGAAGACAAAATAAAGGATTATAATGACCTGTGCAAAGAGCTAGAGATGCAAAACCAAAAGGGAAACACACTCAGCGTTTCTCAAGCTGAAAGAACTGAAGAAAAAATTCAAGCCTCAAGTTGCAATAGTGAAGGATTCTACGGGGAAAATATTAAATGACGGAGGAAGCATCGAAAGAAGATGGAAGGAATACACACAGTCATTATACCAAAAAGAATTAGTCGATATTCAACCATTTCAAGAGGTGGCATATGATCAGGAACCAGTGGTACTGAACGAAGAAGTCCAAGCTGCTCTGAAGGCACTGGCAAAAAACAAGGCTCCAGAAATTGATGAAATATCAACTGAAATGTTTCAACAAACAGATGCAGCGCTGGAGGTGCACACTCATCTATGCCAAGAAATATGGAAGACAGCTACCTGGCCAACCGACTGGAAGAGATCCATATTTATGCCTATTCCCAAGAAAGGTGATCCAACTGAATGTTGAAATTATAGAACAATATCATTACTATCATACGCAAGCAAAATTCTGCTGAAGGTCATTCAAAAACGGTTGCAGCAGTATATTGATGGGGAACTGCCAGAAATTCTGGCCAGTTTCAGAAGAGGACGTGGAACCAGGGATATCATTGCTTATGTCAGATGGATCCTTGCTGAAAGCAAAGAATACCAGAAGGATGTTTACCTATGTTTTATTGACTCTGCAAAGGCATTCGACTGTGTGGATCATAACAAATTATGGATAACATTGTGAAGAATAGGAATTCCAGAACACTTAATTCTGCTCCTGAGGAACGTTTACATAGATCAAGAGGCAGTTGTTCAGACAGAACAAGGGGATACTGACTGGTTTAAAGTCAGGAAAGGTGTGCACCAGAGTTTTATCCTTTCACCATACCTATTCAATCTGTATGCTGAACAAATAATCCAAGAAGCTGGACTATATGAAGAAGAATGGGGCATCAGGATTGGAGGAAGACTCATTAACAACCTGCGTTATGCAGATGATACAACCTTGCTTGCTGAAAGTGAAGAGGACTTGAAGTACTTACTAATGAAGATCAAAGACCTTGAAGACTAAGGTGCGCCTGACCCAAGCCATGGTATTTTCAATCGCATCATATGCATGTGAAAGCTGGACAATGAATAAGGAAGACCAAAGAAGAATTGGCATCTTTGAATTGTGGTGTTGTTGAAGAATATTGAATATACCATGGACTGCCAAAAGAATGAACAAATCTGTTTTGGAAGAAGTACAACCAGAATGCTCCTTAAAGGCAAGGATGGCAAGACTGCATCTTACATACTTTGGACATGTTGTCAGGAGGGATCAGTCCCTGGAGAAGGACATCATGCTTGGCAGAGTACAGGGTCAATGGAAAAGAGGAAGACCCTCAACGAGGTGGATTGACACACTGGCTGCAACAATGAGCTCAAGAATAACAATGATTGTAAGGATGGCACAGGACCGGGCAGTGTTTCGTTCTGGTGTGCATAGGGTCACTATCAGTGAGAACCAACTTGACAGCACCTAACAACAACAACAACAACAACAACAACAACTGTAAAAAGATTTTGGATTTGCTCCTAAAAGCAGTATGGCATCATTAAAAGTTTTCAAGCAGGATATTCAGTTGCAATTTGGAAAGATGAACCTGGCTGTTGTTTGGTTACTGCAATGGAAGGAGAGTACGTAGAGAGTTGTTGCTTTTCTCTAAGTAAAATAGCCAGTAGTAAATGTGAAATTTCATTATCAAATAAGGAAAGAGGGGAGAGAAGAAAGGAGAAATAAGTAGATTTATCATAAATAGAAAGTGTAGAAAGCAAATATAAGAAAGCAGAGTAAATAGTTGCTATATAAAAATGCCTATGTTTGCCTAACCTCTTCCTTCCATAACATATAGCTGTTATCTTCAGTACCAATTCATCTTTAAAACCAACTCTGGCTGGGAGAAGTGGACCCAACATGCTGCTATAGACAGAAGCACCATGACAACCCTCCACAGCAAAGACCCAAAAAACTGAGTGAGACAAAGAAAAATGTCTATCCTGGAACCTTAAGCATCAAATGAAAAGATAAAGAACTCAACCAAACACCGAATGGAATAAGAACTGACAGAGAACAAAGAGCAAGGAGATATATGGAGTGGAGGTCCCCTATCAGTTAACTCAGCACAGAATCCCCATCTTGGACTCGTCAGCCACGAAGGTCAATGGACAGAGAGTACAGGAAAGCAGCTTCATGGAACTTCCAGCAGAAGACAGAGCACCCTATAACCAGCAATTCGTGCTTTCCCACCCACCCCGCCCTTCTCCCCCCTGCTCAGCCTCCACTGCTTCCTGAAGGGCCTCGGTCACTTGGCTGGGGAAGCACTGCCTCCATGCCACTTGGGTTCACCCTGGTCGGCTCCTTCAGTGCCATTTTTTTGTTGTTGCTGGTGCTTCTTTTTACAGCTTCTTTTGGTTTCTTTTCTCTCACTCACCTCCTTCCCTTCCTTTCTTTTGAATACCTGTCTACTGTGCACCATCTCTGCTCCTTTTTGACAGGAGCTGAAGTACCATTTAGCTGGGGAACTGCTTCCCTGGTGCATGCCTAAATGCTCGTGGGATCCCAGGGGCATTTCTTTTTTGGTATTTTAGTATTATTTTCTTTTTTCTTTTCATTTTTCTTCATTTCACATTTTCTCTTTGCTCTCTTCTTTCCTTCTTTTCCTGTCTCCTGAATACCTGTAGTTGTGTGCCATCCCCACTCCTTCTAGATGGGATCTGCAGTTCCTAGTGGCTTGGAAGCCACTCCCCAAGTGTGCACTGCCATGCAGGATGAATCCCTGGGAGCTTTTCTTTCTTTTTTCCTTTTTGTTTTTCTTCATTTCTCAGTTTCTCCTCTCTCTACTTTCCTTCTTTTCCTGTCTCCTGAATATCTGGCACCATGTGCCATCCTCACCCCTTCTAGATAGGCCGTGCAGTGCCTACCGCTTGGGACCCAGTTCTCCCGTCCGTGATACCACACCAGTGGGCTCTCTTGGGGATTTTTTTCTTGTTTCTCAAATTCTTTCTCTCTCTACCATCGTTCCCTTCTTTTCTCCTGAAGACCTGGAAACTTGTGCCATCTCTGCTCCTTTTACACAGGCTGTGCAGTGCAGCATGGCTGAGGAGCCACTTCCGTGGTTCATGCCACCACACCAGTGGGCTCCCTTGGGTCATCTTTTTTTGTTGTTGTTTGTTTCCCTCTCTCTCTCTCTTCTTTTCTCAATTTATTTTCTCCCTTTACCTCCCTTCTTTAACCTTCTCCTGAACACCTGGTATTATGTGTCGTCTTTGCTCCTTCTTGATAGGCTGTGCAGTGCCACTCAATTGGGGACCCACTTCTGGTAGGCTCCCTTGGGGCATTTTTTTTTCTTTTTAACTCAATTTCTTCTTTTTTCTTGGTTTCGTATCTCTTGCTACCTTCCTTCCTTACCCTTCTCCTGAACACCTGGTGCCATGTGCCATCTCTGCTCCTTCTTGATGGGCTGTGCAGTGCTGCTCAGCTAGGGACCAGCTGCCAGGGGACTCCCTTGGGACATTTTTCTTTTCTTTCCTTCTTCTTTTCTTGTCTCTATCTACCTCCCTTCCTTTCCTTCCTCCCAACCACCTGGCATTGTCTTTTCTTTTTTTTCTATGTTTCTTTTCTCTCTACATTCCTTCCATTCTTTTTGCCCAGCCATCTAGCCCTGTATGTGTTTATCTCCCCTTTTTTTCTATATAGTTTCTTACCTCTCTCTCCCTTCCTTCCTTTCCTTTGTCCTAGCCATCTAGCTGTATGTGCCTTATCTGTCCCTTCTTCATGGGCTGTGCCTCACTTCCCAGCTAGAAAGCAACCACCACACAGCTTCCCTGGGTCTGTATCACTCCAATGGCAGACTCCTGCCACATTTTTTTTTTTTTTTTGGCTCCTCTCCTTTTCCACATCCACTTAGGTCCACACATCACAACCTCTGCTCTTCCTTCTGCCTGTCTGCAACTTGTGCCGAACACTGCACTCCCAAGCACTCAAACACAGTCCACCAGGACCTGCCCTGCACTGACCCCCAGCCCCACCCTTTTGGCTGCAGTAGGTGACACAAACAATCCATCCCAACCCCTCCTCTCCTTCTGGACACGCCCTACTGCACCAGGGGTAAGTGTCTAGCCCTGCTCATTGGACAAGGTGGTAAGAAGTATCATGCCCACAGATGAGCAACCCACAAAGAATGCCCAGCCTGACTGCTTAGACATAACCAAATTTATAAAAAATCAGGATGAAACAAACATGCAATCAATAAATGAAGAAAATAACCACGAATGTCCTGAGACAGCAAACAATATCAAAACATTAAAAAAAAAAAAAAAAGGACAAGATGGTTCCAGTAGGCATACAAAATAAAACACCAGATGACTTTCCAATAGAAGAAAAGTCACTGAAACTACCTGATAGGGAATTCAAATCTCTAATATTCAGAACTATCCAAGAATGGAAGCAAAAAGCAGGCAAAAATGAGGAAAAAATAGACAAGATCATAGAAAATATAGACAATATCATGGAAAAGACAGATAAAAAATGTAATAATTCAGGAAAATAATACAGGAACAAAATATCAAAATAAATTCACAACTAGAAATCATAAAAAAAACAGCAATTAGAAATCCAAAAGATAACAAGATTTCAGAAATGGACAGTGTCACAGAAGGTCTGAAAAGCAGTTGTAAAACAATGGAAGATATGATAAACAAAATTGAAAACAAATACTTGGATACCACATTGTTTGAGGGAAAATCAGAGAAAAGAATGAAGAAAAATGAAGAAACTATGAGAATGACGTGGGATACATTCAAAAGTAAAAATTTACTAGTGGTCAAAGTTCCAGAACAGGGGGAGAAAACAGAAATCACAGAGAGGATCATTGAAGAATTGCTGACAGAAAACTTCCCTAATATCATAAAAGATGAAAAGCTGACCATCCAAGAAGCTCAGCGAACCCCATATAGGATAGACCCCAAGAGAAAATCACCAAGGCATACCATAATCACACTCGCTAAAACCAAAGACAAACACAGAATCCTGACAGCCGCTCAAGAAGAATGAAAAGTCACATATGGAGGTGAAACAATAAGACTAAGCTCTGATTTCTTGGCAGAAACCATGCAGGCAAGAATGCAATAGGAAGGCATATATAAATCCTTGAAAGAAAAAAAAAATTGCCAACCAAGAATACTACATCTTGCAAAACTCTCACTCGGATCTGATGGTGAAATTGGGACATCTCCAGATAGAAAGAAATTAAGGGACTATGTAAAAACAAATCGAAATTATAAGAATTATTAAAGTGAGTCCTTCAGTTTGAGAACAAACAACATTAGGTGACAACTTGATTCTAGGATGCAGGGCCTCATCAGCCGGATACCAACCTAGGTAATAAACTCTCAAGGGTTAATCAAAACTAAAAGATTTACAGCAGGGAACCAGAGAGGTTAGTCTGTAAATGACAACAATGTCAGAACAATTAAAGAGGAAATAAATGGTGCAGGTATAGAACTTTCAAATGGAGAGGAAGGTAAGGTGATATCAAGTTATAAAAAACTGGTACAAACTTACAAAGGTAAGAGTAAATTTCAAGGTAAACACAAAGAAAGTTAACAAACCTACAGGTCAAAATAAAGATGAGAAACATAAAGTCTCAGTAAACAAAATCTATTTAAAAAAAAAAAAAAGCCACAAAAAAAAAAAAAGAAAGAAATTCAGCACAGAAGAGTAAGAGGAGCAAAAAAAATGTCAGCATGGCAAAAAAAAAAAAAAAAAACTGCAAAATGTCAGCAATAAACTCACACCTGTCAATAATTACACTGAACATAAATGGCCTAAATGCACCCATAAAAAGACAGAAAGTGACAGAATGGATTAAAAGAAAAGAAAAGAAATAAAAAAAAGGATCCATCAACATGCTGTCTAGAAGAGACACAGCTTAGAAACAAAAACATAAATTTATTAAAAATCAAAGAATGGAAAAAATATATCAAGAAACAGCAACCAAAAAAGAGTATAAGTAGCAATACTAATCTCAGATAAAATAGACTTTAAAACAAAACCACCATAAAAGTCAAAGAAGGGCATTACATAATGACTAAAGGGACAATCCACCATGAATTCATGACCATAATAAATATCTATGCACCTAATGACGGGGCTTCAAAATACATAAAACTAATAGCACTGAAAAGAGAAATTCACAGTTGCACAATAGTACTGGAGACTTCAACACACTGCTCTCTGTAAAGGGTAGAACATCTGGGAAGAAACTCAAAAAAGATACAGAAGATCTAAAGGTCACAATCAGCCAACCTGAACCCATAGACATATATAGAACACTTCACCCAACAACTGGAAAGTACACATTCTTTTCCAACGCACATGGAACATTCTCCAGAATAGTCCACATCTTAGGTCACAGAGCAACCCTCAACAAAATCCAAAACATTGAGATAATACAAAATATCTTCTCTGATCACAACAGCACCAAAGTAGAGATTAACAACAGGAAGAACAAAGGAAAAAAATCAACTATGTAGAAATTGAATAACATCCTGCTTAAAAACCACTGGGTAATAGAAAAAATCAGAGATGGAATAAGAAAATTCCTAGAATCAAATGAAAATATCTCATACCAAAACATTTGGAACACAGTAAAGGCAGTGCTCGGAGATCAATTTATAACAATAGATATACACATCAAAAAAGAAGAAAGGGATAAAATCAAAATATTATTTACACTACTCGAACAGATAGAGAAAAGCAAAAGAAGCTCACAGCCACCAGAAGAAAGGAAATAATAAAGATCAGAGCAGAAATAAATGAAATAGAGAAGAGAAAAATGATAGAAAGAATCAACAAAACCAAAAGCTGATTCTTTGAAAGGATCAACAAAATTGACAAACCACGGTCAAAATGACAAAAGAAAAACTGGAGAGGGCACAATAACAAATGAAATGGGGGACATTACCCCTGAAATAAAAGTGATCATCACACAGTATTATGAAAAACTGTACTCCAACAAATTTGAAAACCTATAGGAAGTGGGCAAATTTCTAGGAACATACTGTCATGGATTGAATTGTGTCCCCAAAAAATATATGTCGTATTTGTTAGACCATGATTCCCGGTATTGTATGGTTGTACTCCATTTTGAGATTTTAATTTTATGTTAAAGAGGGCTAGGATGGGATTGTAACACCACCCGTACCCAGGTCACATCCCTGCTCTAATGTAAAGGCAGTTTCCCTGAGATGCGGCCTGCACCACCTTTTATCTTACATGATATAAAAGGAAATTAAGCAATAAGAGAGTTGGGGACCTCAAACACCTAGAAAACAGCACTAGGAGCACAGCACACCCTTTGGACCTGGGGTCCCTGTCCCTGAGAAGCTTCTTGACCAGGGGAAGATTGAAGACAAGGACCTTCTTCCAGAGCCAACAGAGAGAAAAAGCCTTCCCCTGGAGCTGATGCCCTGAATTTGGACTTTTAGCCCTCTTTACTGTAAGGAAATAAATATCTCTTTGTTAAAGCCATCTACCTGTGGTATTTCTATTATAGCAGCACTAGATAACTAAGACACATGCTACCTACCTAAACTAACACAAAATGATGTTGAAAATCTGAACAGACCCCAAACAAGAGAAGAGATTGAAAAGGTAATTAAAAAAAAAAAAAAACTCCCAACAACAACAACAAAAAGCTCTGGCCCAGATGATTCATTGACGAATTCTACCAAACAGTCATTGAAGAGCTTGCACCAGTACTACTCAAACTATTTCAGAACATAGAAAAGGAAGGAGTACTTCTGAATTCATTCTATCAAGCCAGTATAACTCTGATACCAAAACCAGGCAAAGACACCACAAAAAAAGAAAATTACAGATCAACATCTCTCATGAATATAGATGCAAAAGTTCTCAACAAAATTCTAACCAATAGAATTCAGTATCACATCAAAAAAGAAAGAAAATATACACCACGACTAAGTGGGATTCCTACCAGATATGCAAGTATGATTCAACATTAGAAAATCAATCAACCTAATCCACCACCTAAATAAAAGGAAAGAATCAAATGACCATCGCAATTTATGCAGAAAAGGTATTCGACAAAGTCCAACACCCATTCCTGATAAGAACTCTCAATAAAATAGATATAGGAGGGAAATTCATCATCACATTGAGGGGAATCTAAACAAATCCAATAGCCAACATCATTCTTAATGGAGAAAGGCTGAAAACATTCCCCTTGAAAACAGGAACAAGACACCCCATTATCACCACTCTTATTTAACATTGTGTTGGAAGTCCTAGCTAGAGGAATAAGGGAAGAAAAAGAAATAAAGGGCATCCAAATTGTTAATGAAGAAGTAAAACTGTATTTGTGAATGATATGATACTATACATAGAAAACCCAAAAGACTCCAGGGGAAAACTACTGGAACTAATAGAAAGATTCAGCAGAGTGACAGCACACAAGATAAATATACAAAAATCAGTTGGATTCCTGTACATCAATAAAGAGAATGATGAAAAGGAAATCAGGAAAACAATACCATTTATAATAGTCTCTAAAACGAAATAAAATACTAAAGAATAAATCTAACCAGAGTAGTAAAAGAAGTATACAAAGAAAACTACAAAACACTACTGCAAGAAACCAAAAGAGAACTACATGCATGGAAAAACTTACCTTACTCAGGGTTAGGTAGACTCAACATTGTAAAAATGTCAATTCTACCCAAAATAATCTACAAATACAATGCAATTCTCATGCAAATACCAATAGCATTCTTTAAATAGATGGAAAAACTAATCATTAACTTTATATGGAAAAGGAAGAGGTCCCAGACAAGTACAGTACTATTAAAGAAGAATACTGTAGGAGAACTCACACTACCTGACCTCAGAACCTACTATACAACCACAGTAGTCAAAACAGCCTCGTGCTGGTACAAGGACAGATACGTGGACCAATGGAACAAATTGACAACCCAGAGGTAAATCCATCTACCTATGGTCACCTGATCTTCGATAAGGGCCCAAGGTCCATCAGATGGGGAAAAGACAGCCTTTTTAACAAATGGTGCTGGTAAAACTGGACATCTATCTGCAAAAAAAAAAAAATGAAATAGGACCCATACTTCACACTATACACAATAACTAATTTGAGATGGATCAAAGACCTAAATGTAAAAGCAAAAATTCTAAAGATAAAGGAAAAAAAGTAGGATTAGTGCTAGAGGTGCTACTGCATGGCATTAACAGGATTAAGAAAAAAAAATAGGATACAAACCATAAAAACACACAAACTCCAGAAGATCACTGAAATCTTCTAAAAATCAAACACTTATGCTCATCAAAAGACTTCACTAAAAAAGTAAAAAGAAAGCCTGCAGACTGGGAAAAGATTTTTGGCTATGGCAAATCTGACAAAGTTCTAATCTCTAAAATCTACAGGAAAATCCAACACCTCTACAACAAAAAGACAAACAATTCAATTAAAAAATGGGCAAAGGAAATAAAGTAACATTTCACCAAAGAACACATTCAAGCAGCCAACAGATACTTGAGGAAATGATTGCCATGAGAGCATTTAGAGCCATCAGAGAAATGCAAATCAAACCACAATGAGATATCATCTCACTCCAACATTACTGGCTCAAATCAAAAAAACAGAAAATAACAAATGTTGGAGAGGCTTTAGGGAGATTGGAACTCTTAAACATTGCTGGTGGGAATGGTACAACCATTTTGGAGAACGATATGATGCTTCCTTAAAAAGCTAGAAATAGAAATGCTATATGATCTAGCAATCCCACTCCTAGGAATATATCCCAGAGAAATAAGAGCAGTCATATGAACAGACATGTGCACACCCTTGCTCATAGCAACATTATTCACAATAACAAAAAAATGGAAGCAACCTAGATGCCCATCAATAGATAAATGGATAAACATACTATTGTACATACACACAATGGCGTACTACCCACCGATAAAGAACAATGATGAATCTGGGGACCATCTCACGACATGGATGAATCTGGGGGGAATTATGCTGAGTGAAGTAAGTCATTCAGAAAAGGACAAATATTGTATGAGACCACTACTATAACAACCCTTGGAAAGGTTTACACACAACAAGAAAGAATCTCTGATGGTTACAAGGGAGGGGAGGGGATGGGTGGGCATGGAAAAACACTAAATCGACAATAGATAAGTGGTAACTTTTGTGAAGGGTTAGACTACAAAATACTGGGGAAGCCAGCACAATTTGTACAAGGCAAGATCATGGAAGCTCCATAAACACATCCAAATTCCCTCCGGGACCCAATTACTATGCTAGGTTGTGGGGACCATGGTCTTGGGGACCATCTAGCTCAATTGGCATAATATAGTTAATAATGAAAATACTCTACATTGTACTTTGGTGAGTAGTGTCTGGGATCTTAAATGTTTGTGAGCTGCCATCTAAGATACTCCACTGGTCTCACTTGCTTGAGAGCAAGGGAGTATGAAGAAAACTAAACATACAAGGGAAAGATTAGTCCAGAGGACTAAAGTACCACAGCTACTAGAGCTTCCACCAGACTGAGTCCAGCACAACTAGATGGTGTCCGGCTACCACCACTAACTACTCTGACAGGGATCACAATAGAGGTGTCCCAGATAGAGCTGGAGAAAAATGTAGAACAAAATTCTAACTTACAAAAAAGACCATACTTACTGGCCTGACAGAGACTGGAGAAACCCCAAGAGTATGGACCCCAGACACTCTTGTAGCTCAGTAATGAAGTCACTATTGAGGTTCACCTTTCATCCAAAGTTTAGACAGGCCCATAAAATAAAATGAGACTAAAGGGGCACACGAGCCCAGGGGCGAGGACTAGAAAGCAGGAAGGGACAGGAAAGCTGGTAACAGAGAATCCAAGGTGGAGAAAGGAGAGTGTTGACATGTCATGGGGTTGGTAACCAATGTCAGAAAACAATACATGCGCTAATTGTTTAATGAGAAGCTAGTTTGTTCTAAAAGCCTCATCCAATGTGTAATAATTAAAAAAAAAAAATTAAAAAACAACTCTGCATTCTAAATTTATTTATTTTCTAAATTTATTTTCTTGTTCTCTGCTAAATTAGAGGACAAAATAGCTCAGTTTTTCTTCATGCTAATAACCTCCCTTAGGTGGTTCCTGGCTGGCACAAATAGTTTGCACTTGACTGCTAACCTGAAGGTGCGAGGTTCTAATCCAGCTATCAGCACTGCAGAAGAAAGTCCTAGTGATCTGTTTCAGTAAAGATTAAACCCTCTGGAGCAGTTCTATTCTGTAATGTGAGGGGTCACTACTGGCCAGAATTGACTCAACAGCAACAGGTTTTTATTTTTGCTTTTTTAGGTAATCTCCCCAGTCCAGTGCCCCCAAATTCACCTACTCAATGCATTTGCATTTGCCAAGCATGTGCTAGAATCTGTGCTAGGTCCTGGGGATAGAGAAATGATAAAGATAGAGAGGGCTTTTCCACTCATGGATTTTAGAGTCTACTGAGCCTCCCCATTATCTCTACTCAGAAAACTTTTTTCCAACTGAATAGTGTTACTATTTACATTTTATTCTAGGCCATGGCCAGGACATTTAAAATGAATAAAGTACATACAGATGGAATCCATCAAATATGTTGGACATATTGGATATATTGATTATGGTTGCAAGTTGAAGTTCAGGGGTTTGTACGCTTGAATTGGTCAGAAAGAACACTCATTTTATTAAGCAAGTGTGCTGTATGAAAGTACTTGATTCCAACTACCTGGAATTTTAAAAGTATACCACTGCCATTTTGGATCAAAATGTACACTTACTTTTTTTTTTTACTTAAGATTAAGCATAAGGTTTCCAGATTCTCTGTAGTCTATGATGAATCACTACACAACTTCTCTCCTTTTATTCAAATTCTCCATCTTTATGGATATTCATCCTACTATGCAATCCCCCATAACTACCTACCTCTCCATTAAATTCTTGAGACCCTAGTTTGTATTTCTGTTGTCTAATTTTCATCTATCATTTTCTGGTTTGTCTACTGCCATCTGATTTATAAGTCCACAAAAGTCACTGTTTCTGGCTCAGATCAACAGTAGCCTCTAATATACTAAGTCTCTTGGGCAGTTTTATCCCTCCTTTCATTTATTTTCATTTGACCTTTCTGCTCGGCTTGACAAAATTATCTGCTCCCCCTAGTTTGAGCTTCTGAAATACTGATTCCTTCTTACAGATATCTCAGTCTACCTTCCTTACTCTTCTTTTGTACAATTCTTAAAACATCTATTATTCTTAGGGTACCATTTTATAACCTTTTTTTTTTTATTCTTCTTACCCTTTATACTCTCCCAAATTGACCTCTTAAAATACGATAAATGATCTATGTATGTGCTCTTGACTTTCAAATTTTTATCATCAGTTTCCACTTTCCTAATAAATTTCCAAATTTATACATCCATACTCAAATTAGACATATCTTTTAATCACTTCAAACTTAATAAACTCCAGACTGACTGTGCATCATATTTACAGATCCACCACCCATTAATAAACCCATTCTAAAATACACAGCTCCTGCTTATCCCAACATCCGCATCTAATTGGTCCACAAGCATCACTGATTTTATCTCCTAAATATTTCCAGATCTCTTCACCGATCTCCAGGGCTTCAGCACTATCAGTACCTCTCCATCTTTTCCTGGATCGTTCCAATGACTGCTAATTTGCTGTAGCCTTCAGTGGCTTCTCTTGCTTTCAAGATAAACTCCAAACTATTTGACATGGCAGAGATACATCACTATCTGGCAAATCTGTCTCTTCATTCTCCTCTCCAGCCACAGTCCTATACCAGTTTATGTTGCTTTGTAAAAATAATTTTGGTATAAATCCTAAGAGCAATGTTATTCTTTCTAGGAAGCCCCTTACAGCAGTGTTAGCCCCTTACAGCAGTGTTAGCCCACCCTGTCCCTCAGCTCCCCAGAGCTTTGTGTAGTCACGTGTTGTATCACTGACGACATTGCATTATAACAACATGTTGTTTCTATGTCTGTCTTCCATCTTGTGATTTGGGCTTGTGGGAAAATATTGTATTCATATTTGCATCTCCAGTATGTAACACAGGCTAGAGTTTTAGATGTTTAATGTTTGTTGACATTGAAAAATATAGATGAACAAATAAATCAATTAGTGCAAAATGTGGAAAGTCATAATTGATAGCCTGTGGCCTAATATGCTATCACATGAAATTATTAAGAGACTTTAAATTGTGTACTGTGCCTTGATCATTATACATTTGAAAGCCAACTCCAAATAAGGACTACATTATCAATTAATTCTAGATTTCAATACTTCAAGCAGCAAAAACTTGATTTTTTCATAATTTATAAATCCTGTCCTTGAACTTCATAGAAGTAGCCTACTGGATAAGCTTACTATAATTGATGATGATTAAATGATAGCTTCTTACACAGTTACTGGGAGTAAAAGTAGGCACAAATTTTATAAAAGGAATTTGGCAATGTATTTGAAGAATCTTTGAAAAGTTCATGCCAATTTGTCTAGTGATTTTATTTCTAGGTATCTATCCTAAGGAAATAATCAGAGGTGCATAGATATATTTAGGTACAAGGATGTTTGTCTGCAAGTGTGTAGGCAGGGGATAAATAAAGATGATGCATTCATAAGAGAGAATATTATATAGCCACTTAAATGATTGTTTTTAAAAAGGAGTAAGAACTATGAATAAGTAACAAGAATGAGATACACAAAAAAAAATAGCTAGAGTATAATTCTATATCTTCTTTTTTTTTAATTTGTATAATATGTAACATTGAAAATATTATGGATAATAAATATGGATAAAAATAAAGGCTGCAGGAAAATATACCAAAATACATATATATACAATTATACATTGATTTTAAGATCAGAAAAATCACTAAAACTTAAATGTTTGCATTAGATCTGTTCGAGGTGCCTGCCCCCACTGTCATGATTTCTTCTTAGAAAATCTGTCACTGTTTACACCCTGCTGAAAGGTCATCATATCACGTGACTCTGAGCAACAGATCATCTTAGATGTGATCTACATATTGGGTAACTAGCTATCTATTGCCTGAATAAAAAATAGGAGCTTGGCCAATAAGATTATCAAATAGATAAACAGACAAACATATTTATTTGTAGATACCCAGTGCACATTGTAAACTCTTCACTTAGCATCTACAACTTCCTTTCTTCTTTTTAACAGAATCCAAATTATGTTCAGGAGTTCACACTTCTTTCCATGCACCTGTTGTATCTTCTTCACAGAAGACAGCCCAACCCAAGGGTCTCCTAACATATTCTCCTTGCTAGAAATTGGTTCTTGAATGTGACCCAAGATAGGCCTATAAGTTATGAGAATAAGATACTCTACTTGACATTTTAAAAATAGGATATTGAAGGCTTTAATCGGTTAGTGTGACGTACAGTAAAGACAGGGGCAAAGGAAGTCAAGTCAGAAGAAGGAATTTACAGCTGTGATATACCAAGAGCACAAGGAAGAGAGGAGTGACTTCGCAGTAGGAGAGGCCATGGTGACTCTGCAAGAGTCTCAGGGCTGCACCACCATTCAGCTCCTGAGACAGATGGGAGAGCTGGCCCTGTTTCCAATAGCTGTCCTATTTCTCTGAGTCTCAGCTATACAGTGATCTCTGTACCTCAATCCCCATGAAGCAAATGTCTCTTTATAATAAAGTCCTTCTTCATTAATTGAGATCACTAGAGTGCATCGCTGTTCCTTGCAATCAAAATAACCCTAACTTAAGTGAGACTTTGTCAGTTCAAATAGGATATAGGGATACTGGTCATTATAAGATTTAAAGGTCCCTCAGTTTGTTTCATCACTTGTTATTAATTTATTTTGGTCAGATAAAACATTAGCCCTTCCTTGCAAAACATATGTATTTGATCTTGAATTACGACTTGTTTCTATCTCATTACCCCATACTAGAGGACATGGTTTACTGCTCTACATTTCATATGCTTATTTGATTAGGCGACATATATTTTATTGAGTGCCTGCTTTTTTCCAGGGCCAGGCACTGTGCTAGGCTCTGGAGAGACAATAGTCAACAAGATAGACATTGTTCTTGATCTTGGCAGAATTACAGTCAGTGCAAGAAAGTAAATTCTAGGCATAAGTATTGAATGAAGACTAAATTAAATATTTTTTATTTCATTTTCTAGGAAAGTTACATATTCTTTAAGTGTTCCAAAGCCAATTCCATCATATTTTATTTGAAATGAGTTACTGGGGAAAAAAAATCTGGTCTCAATTGGGTATTTATGCCTTTTGAATAAAGTGTTTTGCCACGTTCATTTTCCTTTTCTGTCACTGCTAAAGAATTTCCATTTTGCTGTTCATGAGAACCGGAGAATCATGGTACATGAAGCTTCATTGACTGCTATTTGGATGCTGACTTCAAATCATTTGAAAAACCTCCAGAACTAGACACATATTGCTGCTGTCTACAGTAGTTTTAAACAAATGCCTCATAAGATGTAGAAAATTTAGAATTGTGGGAGGTTTTTATATTTGTTTGTTGACTTTAACATTGTAATGAGGGTTATTTAAAATTTTCTCACTCAGGACTCATCCAAATTTAAGAAACAGAATTGATACATAAAAAAGTGAGTTTATCACTAAATGGCTGGTTAAATATTGTGGTACATTTGTACTATGGCCTACTGTGAAGCAATTAAAAATAATAAGATAGAGATGTTTGTCATAGGACAAAAGATGTTCAAGATATCTCACAATGTGCATATCATATATTGATAGATGATTGATAGATACATATAGGTACCCGAAACCTGTTTCAGTGACGTCTAATCCAACTTATGGCAACTCCATGCGTGCGGAGTAGAACTGCACTCTATAGGGTTTTTAAGGCTGTGACCTTTTGGAAGCAGATTCCCAGGCTTTTCTTCTGATGTACCTATGTGTGGGTTCGAACCACCAAACTTTCATTTAGTAGTCAAGCACTTAACTGATTGCATCACCAGGGACTGTAGATAGGTTATCAAATAGATAGACATTTATTTGTAGATACACGGTGCACATTGTAAACTCTCCGCTTAGCATCTACACCTCCCTTGTTGACCTTATGTTTTCTAAAGAATCATTCAATTCATGGCACAAAATCTGTGAAGTTATTGGTCCAGTAGGTCTGGCTTTTTTTAGGAATTTGAGTTTTGTTCTACATTTTTCTCCCATTCTATCCAGGACCTTCTCTTATGTCCCTGGTCAGAACAGTTGGTAGTGGTAGCCAAATACCATCTAGTTCTTCTGGTCTCAGGTTAGAAGCGGCTGTGGTTCATGTGGGCTGCTAGACCCGTGGACTAGTTTCTTCTTTTAACCATTGATTTCCTTCATTTGCTTTTGCTCCATACGAGTACAGACAAATAATTGCATCTTAGGTGGCTGCTTGCAAGATTTTAAGACTCCAGATGCTTGCTACTCACCAAACTAGATGTAGGACAATGTCCTTTCAAACTATATTATGCCAATTGACTAAGTTGCCCACCCCTTCCCCCCGACCCGAGACTATGGTCAAAAGCCTTTTAACCCAGTAAGCCAATCCCAGATATGTCTACTAGGAAGCCTGTGTAACTGTGCCTCCATGTGGTTTGTTATATATGTGGATATATATGCAGCACACACAGAAGTGTACATGCATATGCCAATGGATACACCTATACATGCATGTGCATTTACTCATGTATGCCTTCCTATACACATACACGCATCCATATCTACCCATATAACCACACATATGTTTTTCGGTTGTTTTTACTATTATTGCAAAACTGTGCATGTTATAGTATCTACCAAAATTGTCCCTTTTTCTCATGTACTTTTTAGTGTCTTTATTTACCTTGGTCAAGTTGTACTGACTTCACTGACTTTGGGGATTGTCTTTCCCATCACCAAAAGTATCAAGTGTCTGTTATCTAGAGAGTGATTTTCCTTTCCTGTATCTCCCATCCCTGGTGACCACCAAAAACTTTTGCTTTCTGTGTGTATATATATTCCTGATTTTTTATAAAAGAGAGACCATAAAATATTTGTCTTTTTGTGACTGACTTATTTCACTTTGCATAATGTCCTCCAGATTCATCCATGGTATAAGATGTTTTGAAAATTATTCATTATTCTTTATAGTTGCGTAATATTCCATTGTACATTTATAGTACAATTTGTTTATCCATTCGTCTGTTGTTGGACATTTAGGTTGTTTCCATCTTTTTGCTATTGTAAATAATCTGCTATGAACGTAAGTGCGTATATGTCTATTTGTGTCACTGTTCTTTTATTTCTAAGATACATACCCTAGGAGAGGAATTGATGGGTCATAAGGTATTTCTATTTCTAGCTTTTTGAGAAAGCACTATACCGTTTTCCATAGTGGTTGTACCATTTTACAATCCCACCAGCAATGTATAAAAAAAAAAGAGCTCCAATTTCCCCACAACCTTGCCAGAATTTTTTTTCTCTTTTTTTGATCTCTGTAATTTTCTCAGGGGTGAGATTGAATCTCACTGTAGTTTTGATTTGCACCTCTCTAATGGCTAATGATGGTGCACATCTTTTCATGTATTTGTTGGCTGCCTGAATGTCCTCTTTGGTGAAGTTTCTGTTCATGTTCTTTGCCCACCTTTTGATTGGATTGTTTTTCTTTTTGTTGTTGAGTTGTTGAGGGTTTCTAAATATTTTAGAGATTAGACCCTTATCTGATATGTAGTTGCCAAAGATTTTTTTCCCAGTCTGTAGGTTCTGTTTTTACTCTCTTGTTAACATCTGTTGATGAGCGTAAGTATTTAATTTTCAGGGAGTCCCAGTTATCTAATTTATCCTCTGTCATTTGTACATTTTTAGTTTTGTTTGATAGGATATTTATGCCAAAAATTAGTTCTTGTAGTTTTGACCCTATGTTGTCTTCCAGGAACTTTATAGTTTTAGCTTTAACATTTAGGACTTTGGTCCATTTTTGAGTTAGCTTTTGTGCATTGCATGATATATAAATCCTGTTTCACTTTTCTACATATGGATATCCAGTTTTAACAGACTGTTTCTTGCCCATTGAATGGACTTTGACCCTTTGTTGAAGATCAGCTGTCTGTAGATGGATAGATTTACTTCTGGGTGCTCAATTTTATTCCATTGGTCTGTGTCTGTCATTGAGCCAGTACCAGGCTGTTTTGATTACTATGGATAAGCTTTGAGTTCAGGAAGTGTGGGACCTCCTACTTTGTTCTTTTTCAATATTGCTTTAGCTATTATGAGTCCTCCTTCCTTTCTACATAAAGTTGGAAATTTTTTTTTCCATTTTGTAATACAATGTTGTTGGAATTTTATTGTGATTGAATTATATCTATTAACTGCTTTTGGTTAGGGAAACCCTGGTGGAGTAGAGGTTAAGTCCTATGACTGCTAACCAAAAAGTCAGCAGTTCAAATCTACCAGGAGCTCCTTGGATACTCTATGGGGCAGGTCTACTCTGTCCTGTGCGGTTGCTATGAGTCGGATTCAACTCGACGGCAACGGGGTTTATTTTTGTAATTGCTTTTGGTAGTATTGGCATTTTCACAATGTTAAGTCTTCCAATCCATGATCATGGAATGTTTTCCCATTTATGTAGATCTGTTCTAGTTTTTTGCAGTTGTGTTTTATAGTTTTCCTTGTATAAATCCTTCCTGTTTCTGGTTAGATTTGTTCCTAGGCATTTTATCCTTTTGGGGGCTATTATAAGTGGTATTGTTTTCTTAATTTCATTTTCAGAGTCCTCCTTGGTAGCACAGAGGAAACCAACTGATTCTTGTGTGTTGATTTAATACCCTGCTGCTTTGTTGAATCCTTCTGTTAGTTCTAGTTACTTTCTTGTGCAGTCTCTGGGATTTTTAATCTATAGGATCTTGTCATCTGTGAATAAGGATAGTTTAAATTCTTCCTTTCCAACTTGGATACACTTTATTTCCTTCTTTTGCCTTATCACTCTAGCTAGGACTTCCAGTACAGTATGGAATAAAAATAGTGATAATGGGCAACCTTGTATCATTTCTCATCTCAAGGAAAATGTTCTCAATCTTTCTCCGTTAAGAATAATGTTGGCTGTTCGTTTTGCATATATGTCATTAATTATGTTGAGGGATTTCCCTTCTATTCTTATTTTTATAAGTACAGTGTGTTGGATTTTATCAAATGTCATTTCTGTGTTGATTGAGATAATCATGTGATTGTTTTCCTTTGTTTTATTTATTATGTTGTGAATTATGTTGATTGATTTTCTAATGTTGAACTGTCCTTGTATCCCCGGTATAAATCCCACTTGATCGTGATGTATATCTTTTTTTTTTTTGACCCGTTAAATTGTGTTGGCTAGAATTTTTTTGAGAAATTTTGCATCTATATTTATGAAGGTTAATGGTGTATAATTTTCTTTTTTAGTGGTGTCTGCCTGGCTTTGGTATCAGGGTTATGCTGGCTTCATAGGATGTTCTTTATTTTTGATGTTCTGGAACAGTTAGAATAGAATTGATGTCAACTCTTCTCTGAATGGTTGGTAGAAATCTGGAGTGAAGCTATCTAGGCTTGTGTGATCATTAAGGTTGTGTCACCTTGGTTGGGCCATGATTCTCAGCGGTTTGGCAGTTATGATTTAGTTTGGCAGTTGAATAAGGATGTTATCACCTCCATGATGAGATTTGATATAATGTGATCACCTCCATGATGGGATGTGCTGTAAGTGGTCCACCAGTTGAAAAGGAGTTCCTTTGGCGGTGTGGCCTGCATTCAATATAGGAGAAATTTCTGGCAAGGCTCATGGATTTTGCTCACTCTGTATCCTGCACTTGGCTCCTTTTGTATGACCTCAAATTCTTGGGACTTAAGCTATCAGCTTACCTGCCATCTTACCTGCTCATCTTGGGATTTGTCAGTCTCCAAAGCTGTGAGCCAGAAGAAGCCTCCAGTCTGACCCAAGGACTTGGGATTTTCCATCTTCTACAACTGTGTGAGCCATTACGTTGATATAAATCTCTCTCTTTATATATTTATATGCTTTACTGATTTTGCTTCTCTAGAGAACCCAGCCTAAGACAGCTGAGTTTTTTGTTGGTGGTGGTGGTGGGAGTTTTATGATGACATCTTCAGTTTCTTCTTTTGTTGTGGGTCTGTGCAAATTTTCCACCTCTATTTGTGTTAGTTTAGGTAGGTAGTGTGGTTCTGGAAAATTTTCCATTTCTTCTAGGTTTTCAAACTTGTTGGAGTACAATTTTGCATAATATTCTGTTATGGTCCTGTTTATCTTAGTTGGTTCTGTTGTAATGTCACCCATCTCATTTCTTATTTTGGTTACTTGTATCTTCTCATTTTTTTTTTTTCCTTTTTCAGTTTGGCCAGAGTTTGTCAATTTTATTGATCCTCTCAAAGAACCAACTTCTAGTCTTGTTGAGTCTATTGTTTTTCTGTCTTCTAATTCATTTATTTCTACTCTGATCTTTATATTTCCTTTTTTCTGGTAACTGTGGTCTTCTTTTGCTGCTTCTTTTATGTTTTTTCTAGTTGCTGGATTAAGCTACTGATTTGGCCCTTTCTTTTTTGATGTGTGCATTTATTGCTATAAATTCTCCTCTGAGCACGGCTTTTGCTGTGTCTCCAAGGTTTTGGTATTTTGTGTTTTCATTCTCCTTTGATTTTTTTTTTTTTAATAATTTTTATTGTGCTTTAAGTGAAAGTTTACAAATCAAGTCAGTCTCTTACATATAAACTTATATACAACTTACCACTTGCTTCCACTTACTCTCCCCCAGTGAGTCAGCCTGCTCTCTCCTTCCAGTCTCTCCTTTCATGACAGTTTTGTCAGTTTCTAACCTCCTCTACCCTCCCATCTCCCCTCCAGACAGGACATGCCAACATAGTCTCAAGTGTCCACTTGATGCAAGTAGCTCACTTCTCATCAGCATCTCTTTCCAACCCATTGTCCAGTCCAATCCATGACTGATGAGTTGGTTTTGGGAATGGTTCCTGTCCTGGGCCAACAGAAGGTTTGGGGACCATGACTGCCGGGATTCTTCTAGTCTTAGTCAGACCATTAAGTCTGGTCTTTTTATAAGAATTTGGGGTCTGCATCCTACTGTTCTCCTGCTTCCTCAGGGGTTCTCTGTTGTGCTCCCTGTCAGGGCAGTCATCGGTTGTGGCCGGGAATCATCTAGTTCTTCTGGTCTCAGGATGATGTAAGTCTCTAGTTCATGTGGTCATTTCTGTCTCTTGGGCTCATAATTACCTTGTGACCTTGGTGTTCTTCATTCTCCTTTGATTCAGGTGAATAGAGACTCATTGATTCATTTTAGATAGCTGCTTGTTAGCATTTAAGACCCCAGATGCCACACATCAAAGTGGGATGCAGAATGTTTCCTTAATAGAATTTATTTTGCCAATTGACTTAGATGAAGCCATAGTCCCCAAACCCACTGCCCTTGCTCCACTGACCTTCAGAGCATTGTTTATTCAGGAAACTTCTTTGCTTTTGGTCCAGTCCAGTTGAGCTGACTTTCCCTGTATTGAGTGTTGTCCTTCCCTTTACCTAAACTAAATAACCCTCTCCCATCCTCCTTCCTCTCCCCCTCTCATAACCACAAAAGAATGTGTTCTTCTCAGTTTAAACTATTTCTCAAGATCTTATAATAGTGGTCTTATACAATATTTGTCCTTTTACAACTGACTAATTTCACTCAGCATAATGCCTTCCAAGTTCCTCCATGTTATGAAATGTTTCACAGATTCATCACTGTTCTTTATCGATGTGTAGTATTCCATTATGTGAATATACCATAATTTATTTATCCCTTCATCCATTGATGGACACCTTGGGTGCTTCCAGCTTTTTGCTATTGTAAACAGTGCTGCAATAAACATGGGTGTGCATATATCTGTTCATGTAAAGGCTCTTATTTCTCTAGGATATATTCCGAAGAGTGGGATTTCTGGGTTGTATGGTAGTTCTGTCGCTAACATTTTAAGCAAATGCCAGATAGATTTCCAAAGTGATTGTACCATTTTACATTCCCACCAGCAGTGTATAAGATTTCCAATCTCTCCGCAGCCCCTCAAACATTTATTATTTTGTGTTTTTTGGACTAATGCCAGCCTTGTTGGAGTGAGATGGAATCTGATCATAGTTTTAATTTGCATTTCTCTAATGGCTAATAATCGAGAGCATTTTCTTATGTATCTGTTAGCCACTCAAATATCTTTAGTGAAGTGCGTGTCCATATCCTTTGCCCAATATTTAATTGGGGTCTTTGTCTTTTTGTGGTTGAGTTTTGACAGAATCATATAGATTTTAGAGATCACGTGCTGGTCGGAGATGTCATAGCTGAAAATTTTTTCCCAATCTGTAGGTGGTCTTTTTACTCTCTCGGTAAAGTCTTTAGATGAGCATAGGTGTTTAATTTTTAGGAGCACCCAGTTATCTGGTTTCTCTTTGTCATTTTTAATAATGTTTTGTATTCAGTTTATGCCTTGCATTAGGGCTCCTAATATTGTCTCTATTTTTTCTTCCATGATCTTTATCGTTTTAGTCTTTATGTTTAGGTTTTTGATTCATTTGGAGTTAGTTTTTGTGCATGGTGTGAGGTATGGGTCCTGTTTCATTTTTTTTGCAGATGGATATCCAGTTACACCAGCACCATTTGTTAAAAAGACTATCTTTTCCTCAATTAACTGACACTGGGGCTTTGTCAAATATCAGCTGCTCATATGTGGATGGATTTATATCTGGGTTCTCAATTCTGTTCCATTGGTCTATGTGCCTGTCGTTGTACCAGTACCAGGCTGTTTTGACTACTGTGGTTGTATAATATGTTCTAAAATCAGGTAGAGTGAGGCCTCCCACTTTGTTCTTCTTTCTCAGTAATGCTTTACTTATCCGGGGCTTCTTTCCCTTTCATATGAAGTTGGTGATTTGTTTCTCCATCACATTAACAAATGTCGTTGGGATTTGGATCGGAAGTGCATTGTATATATAGATGGCTTTTGGTAGAATAGACATTTTTACTGTATTAAGTCTTCCTATCCATGAGCAAGGTATGTTTTTCCACTTATATGGGTCCCTTTTAGTTTCTTGCACTAGTACTTTGAAGTTTTCTTTGCATAGGTCTTTAACATCTTTGGTAAGACTTATTCCTAGGTATTTTATCTTCTTGCGGGCTACTGTGAATGGTATTGATTTGGTGATTTCCCGTTTGATGTTCTTTTTGTTGATGTAGAGGAATCCAAGTGATTTTTGTATGTTTATCTTGGAACTTGAGACTCTGACAAACTCTTCTATTAGTTTCAGTAGTTTTCTGGAGGATTCCTTAGGGTTTTCTGTGTATAAGATCATGTCATCTGCAAACAGAGATAATTTTACTTCTTCCTTGCCAATCCAGATGCCCTTTATTTCTTTGTCTAGCCTAATTGCTCTGGCTAGGACCTCTAGCACAATGTTGAATAAGAGCAGTGATAAAGGTCATCCTTGTCTGGTTCCCGTTCTCAAGGGAAATGCTTTCAGGCTCTCTCCATTTAGAATGATGTTGGCTGTTTGTTTTGTATAAATGCCCTTTATTATGTTGAGGAATTTTCCTTCAATTCCTATTTTGCTGAGCGTTTTTATCATGAATGGGTGTTTGACTGTCAAATGCCTTTTCTGCATCAATTGATAAGATCATGTGGTTTTTGTCTTTTGTTTTATTTATATGGTGGATTACATTAATGGTTTTTCTAATATTGAACCAACCTTCCATAACCCATGTTACCTGGTATAAATCCCACTTGGTCGTGGTGGATTACTTTTTAATATGTTGTTGAATTCTATTGGTTAGAATTTTGTTGAGGATTTTTGCATCTATTTTCATGAGGGATACAGGTCTGTAATTTTCTTTTTTTTTTGGTGTCTTTACCTGGTTTTGGTATCAGGGATATGCTGGCTTCATAGAATGAGTTACATAGTATTCCTTCCTTTTCTATGCTTTGAAATACCTTTAGTAGTAGCGGTGTTAACTCTTTTCTGAAAGTTTGGTAGAACTCTGCAGTGAAGCCATCCGTGCCAGGGCTTTTTTTTGTTGGGAGTTTTTTGATTACCTTTCCAATCTCTTTTTTTGTTATGGGTCTATTTAGTTGTTCTACTTCTGATTGTGTTATTTTAGGTAGGTAGTGTGTTTCTAGGAATTCAACCATTTCTTCTAGGTTTTCAGATTTATTAGAGTACAATTTTTCGTAATAATCTGATATGATTCTTTTAATTTCAGTTGGGTCTGTTGTGATATGGCCCATCTCATTTCTTATTCAGGTTATATGTTTCCTTTCCGGTATTTCTTTTGTCAGTCTGGACAATAGTTTATCAATTTTGTTAATTTTTTCAAAGAACCAGCTTTTGGCTTTGTTAATTCTTTCAATTGTTTTTCTGTTCTCTAATTCATTTAATTCTGCTCTATTTTTTTGTTGTTGTTGTTTATTTTTTATTTATTTATTTTATTAACTTTTATTGAGCTTCAAGTGAATGTTTACAAATCAAGTCAAACTGTCACATATAAGTTTATATACACCTTACTCCATACTCCCACTTGCTCTCCCCCTAATGAGTCAGCCCTTCCAGTCTCTCCTTTCATGACAATTTTACTAGCTTCCAACTCTCTCTATCCTCCCATCCCCCTTCCAGACAGAAGGTGCCAACACAGTCTCAAGTGTCCACCTGATACAAATAGCTCACTCTTCATCAGCATCTCTCTCCTACCCGTTGTCCAGTCCCTTTCATGTCTGATGAGTTGTCTTTGGGAATGGTTCCTGTCCGGAGCCAACAGAAGGTTTGGGGACCATGACCTCCAGGATTCCTCTAGTCTCAGTCAGACCATTAAGTCTGGTCTTTTTATGAGAATTTGGGGTCTGCATCCCACTGATCTCCTGCTCCCTCAGGGGTTCTCTGCTGTGCTCCCTGTCAGGGCCGTCATCGGTTGTGGCCAGGCACCATTGGGTTCTTCTGGTCTCAGGATGATGTAGGTCTCTGGTTCGTGTGGTGCTTTCTGTCTCTTGGGCTCTTAGTTATCGTGTGACCTTGGTGTTCTTCATTCTTCTTTGATCCAGGTGGGTTGAGACCAGTTGATGCATCTTAGATGGCCGCTTGTTAGCATTTAACACCCCAGATGCCACATTTCAAAGTGGGATGCAGAATGTTTTCCTAATAGAACTATTTTGCCAATTGACTTAGAAGTCCCCTTAAACCATGGTCCCCAAACCCCCGCCCTTGCTCCGCTGACCTTTGAAGCATTCAGTTTATCCCGGAAACTTCTTTGCTTTTGGTCCAGTCCAGTTGAGTTCTGCTCTAATTTTTATTATTTGTTTTCTTCTGGTGCCTGAAGGCTTCTTTTGTTGTTCGCTTTCTATTTGTTCAACTTGTAGGGACAATTCTCTGATTTTGGCTCTTTCTTCTTTATGTATGTGTGCATTTATCGATATAAGTTGACCTCTGAGCACTGCTTTTGCTATGTCCCAGAGGTTTTGATAGGAAGTGTTTTCATTCTCATTGCATCCTATGAATTTCTTTATTCCCTCCTTGATGTCTTCTATAACCCAGTCTTTTTTGAGCAGGGTATTGTTCAGTTTCTAAGTATTTGATTTCTTTTCCCTGATTTTTCTGTTACTAATTTCTACTTTTATGGTCTTATGGTCTGAGAAGATGCTTTGTAATATTTCGATGTTTTGGATTCTGCGAAGGTTTGTTTTATGGTCTAATATGTGATCTATTCTAGAGAATGTTCCATGTGCACTAGGAAAAAAAGTATACTTTGCAGCAGTTGGGTGGAGTGTTCTGTATAAGTCTATGAGGTCAAGTTGGTTGATTGTAGCAATTAGATCTTCCACGTCTCTATTGAGCTTCTTACTAGAAGTCCTATCCTTCTCCAAAAGCGGTGTGTTGGAGTCTCCTACTATAATTGTGAAGGTGTCTATCTCACTTTTCAATTCTGTTAAAGTTTGTTTTATGTATCTTGCAGCCCTGTCATGGGGTGCATAAATATTTAATATGGTTATATCTTCCTGGTAAATTGTCCCTTTAATCATTATGTAGTGTCCTTCTTTATCCTTTATGGTGTATTTGACTTTAAAGTCTATTTTGTCAGAAATTAATATTGCCACTCCTGCTCTTTTTTGATTGTTGTTTGATTGATATATATTTTTCCATCCTTTGAGTTTTAGTTTGTTTGTGTCTCTAAGTCTAAGGTATGTCTCTTGTAGGCAGCATATAGATGGATCGTGTTTCTTTATCCAGTCTGAGACTCCCTGTCTCTTTATTGGTGCATTTAGTCCATTTACATTCAGCGTAATTATAAATAAGTATGAGTTTAGTGCTGTCATTTTGATGCCTTTTTGTGTGTGTCATTGACAATTTTATTGTTTCACTTACTTTTTTGTGCTGAGACTTTTTTTTTTAAATTGTGTGTTCCTCATTTTCATAGTAGTTGAATTTATGTTTGCCGAGTCATTATGTTTTTCTTGGTTTTTCTTTTGAATTATGGAATTATTAGAACTCTTTGTGGTTACCTTAATGTTTACCCCTATTTTTCTAAGTGAAAACCTAACTTGTATCGTCCTATATTGCCTTGTTTTCCTCTCCATATGGAAGATCTATGCCTCCTGTATTTAGTCCCTCTTTTTGATTATTTTAATCTTTTACATAATGTCTTCAATGATTCTGTTTTGAGCATTTTTTTTTCTTTTTTAAATTAATCTTATTTTGTTTTTGTGATTTCTCTATTTGAGTTGATATCAGGATGTTCTATTCTGTGACCTTGTGTTGTGTTGTTATCTAATATTACTGATTTTCTGACCAAACAATTTCCTTTAGTAATTCTCGTAGCTTTGGTTTGGTTTTTGCAAATTCTCTAAGCTTGTGTTTATCTGTAAATATTTTAATTTCACCTTCATATTTGAGAGAGAGTGTTGCTGGATATATGATCCTTGGCTGGCAGTTTTTCTCCTTCAGTGCTCTATAGATGTCATCCCATTGCCTTCTTGACTGCATGGTTTGTGCTGAGTAGTCTGAACTTATTCTTATTGATTCTCCTTTGTAAGAGACCTTTCTTTTATCCCTGGCTGCTTTTAAAATTTCCTCTTTATCTTTGGTTTTGGCAAGTTTGATGATAATATGCCTTGGTGATTTTCTTTTTGGATCAATCTTATATGGTGTTCGATGAGCATCTTGGATAGATATCCTTTCGTCTTTCATGATGTCAGGGAAGTTTTCTGCCAACAGACCTTCAACTATTCTCTCTGAATTTTCTGTTATCCCTCCCTGTTCTGGGACTCCAATCACACGGAAGTTATTCTTTTTGATAGAGTCCCACATGATTCTTAGGGTTTCTTCATTTTTTTTCATTCTTTTATCTGATTTTTCTTCAACTATATTGGTGTCAATTGCCTTATCCTCCACCTCTCCAATTCTGCATTCCAATTCCTCGATTCTGCTCCTCTGACTTCCCATTGAGTTGTCTAATTCTGTAATTTTACTGTTGATCTTTTGGATTTCTGAATGCTGTGACTCTATGGATTCTTGCAGCTTAAAATTTTTCCACTATGTTCTTGAATAATCTTTTTGATTTCTTCAACTGCTTTATCAGTGTGTTCCTTGGCTTTTTCTGTAGATTGCCTTATTTCATTTTTAAGGTCATCCCTGATGTCTTGAAGCATTCTGTAAATTAGTTTTCTATATTCTGCATCTGGCAATTCCAGGATTGTATCTTCATTTGGGAAAGATTTTGATTCTTTAATTTGGGGATTTGTAGAAGCAATCATGGTCTGCTTCTTTATGTGATTTGAGAGCGACTGCTGTCTCTGAGCCATCTATAAGATATTGTAATGATTTATTTCATATTTCCTCACTGAGTCTTATCTTGTTTTGTTTTGCTTCAATATACCCAGATGGGCTACTAGATTGCGCTGTCTTGATTGTTGTAGCCTTTGAATGACTTATGTCCTATTACCAGCTGGTTCGAGCTGTTACCAGATATATAAGCCTAAGAGTCCATTCACTATTCTTGAATAGAATCAGCTTAGGTGTTCTGATTTTTGGTTCACCAAGTGTGTGGTGTAGACTGTCACCTATTAACTTAGAGGAGTAGTAGTGATAGCTGTGTGCACCAGATTCTAGTAGCGGCAGGGGGGTCACACTCTAGGGGAGTCAGGATGGTGACAGCCTTCCCCCAAGTGCCAGTGAGGTAGGTGTGTCTCTATTTCTAAAGCACTTTGGTGGGTGGGCTCTGCAGCTGTATATTAGGCACCCAATGCTTGTACCTCTAAAGATTGGTAGGCATCAGTATCCTCAGACCCATTTGGCAGGTGGCTAGGTGGTTTGTGTAGAGCTTCAGCCCCCAGTTCTGGCTGTGGGTCAGTAAGGGCTCCGTTTAATAGGTAGAGTTATCAGACCTGGAAAACTTGTCTTTGCACTGCTCTACTAAAACAATTACAGTCAGATCTCTATCAGAATTGCCTTTGCATTATAATAGCCACCTTGTTCCCTGTAGGGATGAAAGCCAAAGACTGTGGATCTCATATGCTTGGCTGGAGCTGGTTCTGTATTTTTATTCCAGTTTAGGGAAGTCAGAGAAGGATTTTTCAGCCCTGGGTTGTTATTAGCTGCTTCTCTCAGGCCAGGAGAATGAGTTAGAGAAAAAAAAAAAAAAACCCATAAAGCACTTCACTCTCTGGCCCAGGAAATTCCAATGTTAATGAAATCGCCTGGGGCAGGGAGGGGATGGATGAGATAGATAGGAGAGAGTAGCACTCAGCAGTATAGACAAAGTTACTTACCTTGCTTGCTGATGGCTGTTTTATCGGAGATTCCCAAGGGGTATGTAGCCTGTGTGAGCTAGCTGGGTCGAGATTGCCCCCGAGGGTCAGGCCTGCCTCCCATGCTTGTGCTATCTCAGGAAGCTGTGATCAGCTCCTCCTCTCCTAGTCCGAAGCCCAGCTCCAAGGTTTTCTGGCTGGGACGCTGCACTCCAGACTCCAAAAGCAGTCACTGCTTCCCGGTGATTTTTCCTCCTGTCAGTCTGCGTGCACTGGCTGGGTTTCCCCCGAGGTTACTTCAGGGGGCTAGGTCTGTGTCCTGTGCTTGCAGCGTCTTAGGAAGCCGTGCTTGGTTCCTTTGCACTTAGTGCAAAGCCCAGCACCAAGGTTTTCTGACTGGGATGCTGGCTCCAGGCTCGGAAAACAGTCGCTGCTTCCCGGTGGTTGCTCGTTCTCTTGTCAGCCATGTCAGCGTGCAGCCTGCTTGCGCTGGCTGAGTCTCTACCAAGGTTACCCCGGGGATTAGGGGTTAGGGCTGTGTCCCATGCTTGCCCCGTCTCAGTAACCTGCAATCAGCCCCACCACTGGGCACCGGGGAACTGTGAGGGCTCAAGGCTGTGGCACAGAATGCCAGCTCTAGAAGCGGTCGCTGCTTCAGGGCACGGCTTTTTGCTTCCCTGTCACTCAGGTCAACTCTTTAGTTCTGTGTTTGATGGTCAGGGCTCATAGATTGTCATGTATGTGATCGATTCACTTGTTTTTCCGAGTCTTTGTTGCAAGAGGGATCCGTGGTAGTTCTACCCAGTCAGCCATCCCGGCCCCGCCCCTCATTTGATTTTAAGAATTTTTTAATTTAATTTTTAATGTCTTCTATTACCCAATAGCTTTTAAGTAAGGTGTTACTCAGTTTTTATGTACTTTTTTTTTTTCCTTGCTTTTTCTGTTATCCATTTCTTGTTTTATGTCATTATGGTCAGAGAAAATATCTTGTATTATTTCAGTGCCTTTGAATTTGTTGAGGCTTGTTTTGTGGCCTAAAACACTGTCTATTCCAGAGAATGATCCATGTGCATTGGAGAAAAATGTGTGCTGTGCTGCTATTGGGTGGTGTGTTCTGCATATGTCTATGAGATCGAGTTTGTTGATTGTGTTATTTAGATCTTCTATATCTTTGTTGTTTCTTTCTAGTTCTGTCCATCATCAAAAGTGGTGTGTTAAAGTCTCCTACAATTACTGTAGAATTTTCTTTTTTTTTTTTTTCAATTTTGTGAGAATTTGTTTTAATTGTTTTTCAGCTTTGTCATCGGATAAGTAAATATCTATTATGGCTATGTTCTTTTAGTGGATTGGCCCTTTAATCATTATATTATGCCCTTCTTTCTCTCTAATAATGAATTGTGACTTAAATCTATTTTATCAGAGATTATTATTGCCACTCTTCTTCTCTTTTGGTTACTGTTTGGTTGATATATTTTTTCCATTCCTTTTTTTAAAATATATTTATCTCTTTGTGTCTAAGATGTGTATCTTGTAGGCAATATATTGATGGGTCATTTTTTTTTTCTCCATTCTGTCACTTTCTGTCTCTTGACTTGTCTGTTTAAGTCATTTACATTCAATATGATTACCAATGGCGATTATTGCTGTCATTTTGTTATGCTCTTGTGCATGTGTGTATGTGGTGTTAATGGGTTTTTGTTGTTCTTATTGTTGTTCTGCTTAAATTTCTGTGTTCTTTTTTTAAGGGATTTTTTTTCATATCCTTTATCAGTGATGTTGTATTTACTGAGTCTTTTTTAATTTTCTCCTTTATTTTTTGAGTAGTTTTATTAATTTTCTTTGTGGTTACTCTGGCATTTACCTTTATCTTCCTAAACTTAAAACAGTCTGTTATATCTTGATATCACCTTGACTTCCTCTCCATACAGAATCTCTATAACTACGTCATTTATTCTCCTTTTTTTTTTTTTTTTTTTACTTTTCATCATTTACAGATTGACATTCCTGTTTCCCTGTTTTCAGTTTTGAAGTTTTATTTTATTTACTAAAATTCTTTATCTAGGTTTGTATCTGGGTAATGCTGTCATGTGCCTTAATCTCAGACTGTTGTCTGATATCATGGATTCTCTGTTCAAAGGACTCCCTTTAGTATTTCTTGTAAGGTTTTTAAAAATTTCCTTAATTTCTGTTTATCTGGGAATGTTCTAGTTTTGCCATTGTATTTGAAAGGCAATTTACTGGATATATGATTCTTTGCTGGCAACTTTTCTTTCAATGTCATTCCATTGCCTTTTTGGCTGCATTGGTTTCTGCTGACAAATCAGCACTTAGTCTTATTGGTGGCCCTTTTTAAGTAAGGAGCCCTGGTGGCACTTGTGGTTAAACTTTTGGCTGCTAAAAAAAAGCCAGCAATTTGAATCTACCAGCTGCTCTTTGGAAATCCTATAGGGCAGTTCTACTCTGTCCTGTAGAGTTGCTATGAGTTAGAACTGACTTGATGGCAATAGGTATGGGGTTTTCAAGTGATAGTTTGCTTTTCACTAGCTGCTCTCAGAATTCTTTGTCATTTGTTGTAGAAAGTTTATGATATGTCTTGGTGACTTTCTTTTGGGGTCTATCCTTTATGGGGTTCATTGAGCTTCATGGATGGAAACCTTCTCATATTTTATGATATTAGGGAAGCTTTCTGGCAATAAATCTTCAAAAATTCTTTTTTACTTTTTCTTTTAGCTCCTCACCTCAAATTCCTATTATGTGTAAGTTATTATTCTTGATGGTGACCCATATAACTCTTAGGCTTTCTTCATTCTTTTTTCTGATTGTTCCTCAAACAAATTAGTATCATGAGATTGTTCTCTATTTCAATGTTTTTTTCTTCCATAAATTCAATTCTACTTCTAAGTTCCTTCCCATGAATTATCTATTTCTGATATTTTATTGTTAATCTTCTGGATTTCTAATCATTTTTGTATGGCTTTTAATAGTCTTTTCATTTTATCCTTTTGTTCTTATTTTCCTGAATTCTTTTAGGGTTTTGTCTTCATTTTCCTTCATCTCTTTGAGGATCCTATATATGTCTTTTAAATTCCTTGTCACGTAGTTTTATTATCATTTCTTTCCCAGTAAGGTTTTCTGCCTGTTTATGTTGCCAACTTGTTTGAGCCATCTTATCCTGTTCTTCCTATGATTTGTTATTGCCTGCTGTCTCAGAGGCATTAAGGCATTTATTTATTTATTTATGGATGGATTTATGTATGTTTTGTGCTGATTTTTTTATTTGTTTTGATGTTTCAGGAGCTTTAATTCTTCTCTTTGTCTCTAGAATGTCTTTCTTCCTTAGTATTATTTTAATTGTTGTTGTTTTGTCATCCTGGTCTATGTGTGACTTTGGTGGTGTCTGTTGGCTAGGTGTGATTTCCTTTCACTAGTGAGTATGGTGGGCCATACCCATGTGTGAGTCATCTGTGATTAGGCTCATATGCCTTCCTTTAACAAATTGAGTGGGGGTGGAAGAGCATGTTCTTTCCCCAGATAATGGGTGATGAGTGTTGAATGGTCAGGGTCCATCCACAGCCCTTGTGGGACTATGAGGCCCTATCAGGTCAGTGCTAGCAGTTAGTGTGTTCTCTGGAGGTTAGGGCAGAATGTTTCCATATTCACTGTGAGGCAGCGCTACCCAAATGGACAGGGTAGGACCACTGTATGTGTATGAATTGGAGTCTCAGTAGGTGGTGGGGTATCAAGGGATTTCAGTGCAAGTGCAGATGGCCTGTAGGAACTGTTTGGGTGTGGGGAGCATGATGTTGCAGCTGGGACAATGTTGAATGAGGGCACTGAGACCTCTTGCTTGTCATTTTACAGAGGTGCAGATGGTGCCTGTCAGGATATGACTGGCATTGGTGATGAGGTGATGTGTGTGTCCAGCTGGGTACTGGGCATGGATGCAGGGACCATTCTTGCTGGTCACTGGGTTGGGTGTTGTGTGTGCACATCGCCAGTTGCTGGGTGATAGGGGTGAGGGTACACAGGTCAGAGGTCATTGGGCAGGTGGCATAGGAGCTCACATCACCAGTCACCGGGTGGGCAGGGTGGTGGCGTTGGGAAGGGGGGATTTCATGCCTCCTGTCACAAATCTGGCAATGGGAGTGCGTGGCACTGATCACCAAGCCGGTGGGGTGGCACAGAGGTGGGTGGGGTGGATGCGAACCTCTGGTCAAAGGTCCAACAGTGTGGGAATCTGTGCTGTGGATTGTTGGATGGGGGATTGGGAGAGGAAGCACACTGCTGGTGACCAGGGGGACAGGGAGGCTAAGGGGAGAGTGTTCCCCCAGTCTTTGGCATTCATGCCAGGCTACTCCCTGCAGAGTGCAGTCAGAGATCAAGGCCTGGCCCCAAGCAAATGTGAGAGAGAGGGGGCTGTCCAGGGTCCGGTCAGGCAGTAGATCTTAGCTGCCACTCCAAGGATAACCTACTCTGTGAGTGCCACCAACACAAATGATCAGAGACCTCTGCTGGTGAGTAGTTCTGGCTCCTTCCCTGTTCTTTGATCATCTGGATCCCTAGGGCTCTTGTCTGCCTCCTGCACTTTCCCTTGTTAGATCCAGTTCATGTTCTCACCTTGCTTAGCTCTGAGTGTTTCTACACAGTGTCTCTGTCTCCTCTTGGGTATTTCATGAAGTTGCATTCCTGTTCTCTTCACACAGGAATGCTACTCGGTTTGTTTCAAGACTGCCACACTAGGCTGAGCTACCTGGTAGGGCACCTACAGACTATAAGTCTCCTCATTTGATGTGTTCATTCAGTTTCTCCTTCCCTTATTGTTTTTTTTTTTTTTTTTTATTGTTAGATCTAAGTCTTCATCCTTCCATTTGCTGTTCTGGGTTCCCAGATTGTATTGTCATCTGTATCTGTTTCAGTTGGTTTCTTGGCTCTTTGCTGTAGGAGGACGGCATGGTGTGTATGACTAAGCTGCCATCTTGTGTCATCCCTCTGTGAATCATGAATTTCTAAAGCATATTATTCTCAACAAGCTGAGACTTTAGTCTACCTGAGGTAGTTCCTATGCAAGTTAATCAGATTTATACCTCTTCCTCTAGAAGCTTTTTCTACTATGACTTCTACTAGAAGCAAATAACAATATAGTCTGGCCTCAGAAAGTATGAAAATTTAAGGACTGTTCTGTGTACTATTCTAGTTCTTAAGCCAGTAAAAATAGACGTCTGATTTTTGTGACAGGAAACTAAGAGAATCATTTGGAACTAGACTGTCTGTTACATGGAAATTTCAGTTAAACAAATGTCCATTCTCACATTGTACAAGGCCTCCATGTCTTTGACTTTACCGATGTATGCTTATGTACCAAGACTCCTCAAAATCCAGATTCTCAATCTTTGTTTGCTCTCTTGGTTTTGATGGCTGTCGGTGGGGTTAGACTTTTAAACACCATGTTCTATGTGAAGGAAATTCTTAAATAGTAATGTTATGTACAACTACAATTCTTTTGAAAGGTTGGAAAAAACCCAATGTACCTTATATAACTTGGTCTATTTATACTCTGTCACTAAGGAGAGTCAGCTGCATTTATGTTTGGAGTGAACAGAAGAATTCATTTTTACCGTCTCATCCAACTGGTGATTACTGGCTTACTCAACTGACTGACAGCACTGGGTCAGGTCATGAGAATTTTCAGATGCATTAAAATGTTTTCAACTGAAATTCTCTTAAAAGTATTTAACATAAGAATTCTATGAGTAGAGAAATTTTAGTACCAGGATTTCTAAATCTCCCTCTAGTATAAATTATATTAAGTTCCACTGCAGGATGCTACACATGACAACAGTAACTAAGAAACTCTAGAAGTCCCAACCCCAAATAGGATGCTTTTAAACCTCCTTCAGTATTTCTAGCTCTTGGTAGTGACTAGTGACACCCACATGAATGTTTTTAATCAATAAGAAATTCTTTAAATGACTAAAAGCAAATTTTTGAGTTGTGATCATATATAAAACTCAGGATAGAGAGAGGAGGGGCTCTGGATTACATTGCTTTTGAAATCAAAGTCTGACAGGCTTCAAAAAACAATTAAATATGCCTCTTCCTTCATGTGTGTATGATAACCCATGATACATAAAATGCTAATATTTTACAGCCTGTCTTTAATTCTTATATTTTCATTTACTGCATAATTGGTGTTTAGCAGACATTTTCTTCTGTTTTGGTTTTCCTTATGATAGACAGTTTACTGCACACTGCATTGTGTGGAGCATTTTACATGTTATACCTTAATAAATGTTCACAACAATTTCATGCGGCAGGGGCTATTGCCATACCCATTCCCAGATACAGAATCTGAAGCTCAGTTACGTAACTTGCCTAAAATGATGCAGCAAGTGATGAAGAGGGGATTTGAATTCTAACAAGCTGACTTCAGCTTCCACACCTTTCCCCAATTTTTTTTTTTTTTTTTTTTTTTACCTTCCTCTGCCCTCACTTCAGAGCAGAACCAAGGTCCCGGGAATAGGAGACCCCAGCGAAGATAAGCCAGTGTTTACACAATGGAAGTCATCAACAGGATTAAAAATAAATTATTTTAGGATTAACCTTTTTCAAGCTTTCCCATTTGCTCCCCTTTCTTAATTCATATAGAGAGGAGTCACTGATACATATTGGGAAAACGTGTCTCTCTTCCATCTAGCAGCAAAAACAAGGGAAAACCTGATGCACTGAAGGGCACTTGAGGAGGTTTTCCTCCTTATTCAAATATTTATTACACAAAGGAACACTCTTTAAAGATTTGCTATTAAATCCCTCGGGTCTCTTTTCGTGTTGTTTCGTATTTTACTAATGGGATTCAGTTTAATTCAGTTTTATTTATTCTTTCTTATTTTATTACAGTAAAAGGATGCCATTTATAACCTTAAAAATTGCATTCCTTTATATTTGTGTTTTGTGGGAGTTTTCTTTGAAAACCTTACAAATCAAAGTGTAATGAAAAATGAGCTTCATTTCAAGAAACTAATACAATAAAAAAAGTGCTTTGAAGGATGGAAACAGAAACAAATGCAGAATAAATCAGCAAAATACATTTTAAGAAACAGGCAGTACCTGGATTATGACCAAAAAATCTGTTCCTAAGTGTCTCTTTAAGTCGAGCCTCCTATAAGTCGGAACAGGTGCATACAGTTCTTACACAGCCTAACTTTAGTGTGAGAAAAGGCTGAAACTTTTCAATGATTTTAAAGCTGTGCATGCAAGAAGTGAAGGTGATTGTGATGAATTTGTTGGGAACAGGGATTGGTTCGATCCTTTCAAAGTGAGGACGAATTTACTTAACATTAAAGGGCAAGTACCAGTTGTTTGTAAATCGGATGTTTGCAATCCGGAGACTTACTGTATTAAATTATACTTTTTTTAAAATCTTCAAAGTAGTAGCTTAAGGATGGCAAATGGTTTCAAATCTACTGTATTTTCCAACATGGAGTGATACTCAGGCTGATTTTTTTTTTTAATGGTTCTTTTTGTATTTTTTTCCAGACATGACATTTTCATTTCTTTTATAATACATGTGTCCATCTCTACCAGTCAAACTAATAACTAAATTAAAGTAGACATGAATTAAATATTGCCAAGTTATTTAAATCATAACCAAAAACTTCTTGCCATTGATTCAATTCCTACTCATGGTGACCCTGTAAAACAGCGTAGAAGTGTTTCCAAGGCCGTAATCTTTACGGAAACAGACTGTCACATCGTTCTCCCTTGGAGTGGCTAGTGGTCGCGAACTGCCAGCCTTTCAGTTAGCGGTCCAGCGCTTAACCACTGAGCTACTAGGTCTCCTTATAATTAAGTATAGCCCAGATATTTTATCAGACTAAAATAGCAGATTTGCTAAAATCAAATATATTCGCATTTTTTCAACAGTCTGAAAAATGACAGACTTGTAAGGTGTAAAGACCAAAAGCTGGCTCTAAACTTTCTCGTCATTTCCTAGCTCATGCAGTCTGAGGTCTTTCTCTGTAGTAAAAACATTATTTTAACTGCAACGAGCCCAATAAAGAAATGATATGGAAAGGGGTGTGAAGAGTCAGGATATAAAGCTATTTGCATAAATTTGCATCACTTACACATCCAGTAGAAATTTCAGTTGCTGGCCAAATTTAGTTTAACAGATGAGAACATTTTGATTCAGCCTTCAATTTCTCACAGCAATGTTTGCTTAGGAGATCCCTGTATCATCTACTGTGATATGTGCTTTTACTTCTGTTGCACACATGTCATGATTTAATGCATGCATTTGCAGGAAAGTATTTGCTTAATGGAGTCCCTGGGTGGCGCAAAGAGTTAACATACTCAGCTGCTAGCTAAAAGGTTAGAAGTTCTAGTCCACCTGGAGGTACCTAAGTAGATAGGCCTGGTGATCCACTTCTGAAAAATCAGCCATTGAAAATCCTACGGTTGTACTCTGACACACGTGGGGTCACCATGACTTGGAATCAACTCCATGGCAACTGGTTTTATTTGTTTAATGCTCATTTCTTTCTACTAATCAAGTCAGTTCCACAAGGGCAAAAACATTGCCCAGTTTGCCCCTGTATTTCCCAGTGCCCTGTTCGTGCTGAGCATATAACACATTCTTGTTGACTCCAACTCATAGTGACCTTAAAATCCAGTGCTGTCGAGTCGATTCCGACTCATCGCAACCCTATAGGACAGAGTAGAACTGCCCCATAGGGTTTCCAAGGAGCTCCTGGTAGATTTGGACTGCCGACCCTTTGGTTTGTGACCCTAGTAGATGTTAAATGGATATTTTTTTTTAAATGAACAAATGAATAAACGAGGCTCACTATATCAAGCTTCTCAGGGGAAATAAAAAGCAGATTATCCAACTGGCCAGATTTAAGTACTTTTATTCCAATGCTGTGCTGGTTCCTTGATAAGTCTGGCTCATTTTGAACACTGGGAATAACATGATTCAGAGCCATCTAAGTTAAGCAAGGGAATTAGAGCTTCTGACTCACTTGGATAGTATGCCATTTTTTGTTCAGAATAGATTTTGGGACCATTTGGACAATGTTTAGGTTTAGCAAATTAATATTGAATTATCATTTTTCATGGTCGCATAAAATGTATTAACCAATGATATGGTTTAGGATTCAGTAAATGAAGATGGTTTAGTTCAGTTTTCAGATAATCATTCAGATTCAGGTCACTAGTGATAAGCTATATTTCAGCATGTTTCTTGGAGGAAATATATATAAGAACATGTGTTCAAATTCAGCAATCAGATGCGTCACACTATCTCTTTTAGAGTACAAAATGGTCAAAGCAATGTAGGAGGCACATCTGAGAAAATTATTTGTGCCCATGTATTATTCCCATCTAATTCCCTCATATGTTTCAGGAAGATAATTTCGGACACAGTGAGATTTAGGTTTCCTTTAAGCTTTAAAATTTTGCAACAAATCTCTGCAGCCTATACTCGTATTTGTGAAAAGTACACATCTACCTCAAAGTGTACCAAGGAATGAAACCTACATATCTGAGATTAAAAATGCATATCCACTTTAGAACCATGGGAAAAAAATTTCATAAATCTTGTCAGTTAGATTTATTACATCTAGCTATACAGCATATTTCTTTTTAGACTGTTTTGTTAACCAAATTAATCCCTGATTTATAGAATCAGAGAATATCTCTGTATGAATCATTCATGTCTAATTTCACTTAGAGTTCCTGAGCCAAACCTTAGAATTGTCTCATCCGTAAATTTTCACTCCCTACATCAATTTTCAAGGGGCCCTGTTGGTGCGATGGTTAAGCACTTGGCTGCTACAGGAAGGTCAGCAGTTTGAACTTACCTGGCTCCACAGTAGAACCACCTACTTGGTGATCTGCGCCTTTTAAGATTAAACCCCCCCAAACCAAACCCTTTGCTATTGAGTTGATTCTGACTCATAGTGACCCTATACGACAGAGTTGAACTGCCCCTATATGGTTTCCAAGGAGTGGCTGGTGAATTCGAACTGCTGACCTTTTGGTTAGTTAGCAGCTGAGCTCTTAACCACTGGGCCGCCAGGGATTATAGCCTAGAAAATCCTGTGGAGCAGTTCTATTCTATTACATGGGGTCATTATGAGTCGGAATCAACTCGATGGCATCTAACAACAACACCCCAATTTCTAGTCCCCATCAAAACGGAGACCGAGTGTGTGTTTTTTCTTTTGGAAGTGGGCATAGGTAATGAATTATGGTTGAGTGATTGGTTCAATTAATTGATAGCATGCTTCAGTCCCTCATTTCATTAGTTTCACTGTTTTCTCCAAAACTATCTTCTTCAAACTCTGTAGAGTGGCCAGTTTCCTTACTTCTATTCTCCTCCACTCCTGCCAGCAAGTGTCATTTCTAAACAAAATGCAAATGTGTTATTGTGTTTGCTTGCTCGTAAACATTCTACCATTTTTCAAACTGTGCACAAACTCAGCCATAAGTATATACTTCAGCATATATGAGTCTCAGGATCTTTCCCCACCATCCTAGGTCACCGCTACCCCACTATGACCCCACGTCTTCTGAACTCGCAGTATGTGAAAACCCTGTGATACTCACTCTGGAATTAATCATGCCTGCCTTGTGACATTTCTGATAATATATATTTAACATCACGTAGTTATATAATTTGTCGATGTAGCCATGCCCAGCTGCCTCAATTAAACTGCAAGCTCCTTGAGGCAGATCCCAGATTTGTCTTGCAGAAAGCATTGCAAAGAAGAAAAATGTGTGCTGATTGGTTATTTAATTGATTGACTATACCCCTTTAGCTATGAAGGAAATCAATCCACATGAATAATGGAAAGTTAAAACTTCCTCCTCTAATCAGATTTCATTGATTAAATTAATGCCTGGGAAGCAGTTCTAAGCATTCTCAATAAAGTGTCAACAGATTTGTTTACATTTGTCTGAAAAGTCACAAGATAAGGTATAAAATAACAATGGATGGAAACTATCCTTTATTTCTTTAAGTGACTTGCTATACTTCCAGTCCAAATCTTTCTATGTCTAAGTAGTAAGACGGAATGTCCTCTCCAAAATAGTATCCAGAAAATTTAACAGCTGTGACTTCAATAATGGACCAAAGGGTCAAATAAATTTGAGAAAAACTAGTGTAAACAACATTAAAAAGATTTCTTTCTTGTAGGAATTCACAGAGCCCTCATGTTCTTCGTGAACTTCCAAAGGGCTGGGGCTGAGGGTGTGCTGCACTGCATTTCCCAAGTTTGGGTAAACATACATTTTTTTAAAGCATCTTACAAAATCTATGTTCCATGGACCTCACTTTTAGAAACTTTTGAGTAAAAACTCCAGGAACATCTGTGGTCTGATGGATCATTTTTGTGTGGCCTGATGGATCATTTTTGTGTGGCCTTTCTCGCCATGGTCTTGTAACTACCATCCAAAAGACTGGGTGGGACTGTACAAATAGGGTAATTGTGGGCTGCCAAAGAGATTTGTCAGTTTTACTTTAACAAAGAGCCAATTCCAGAGCAGAAAGAGGACCCTGACACCACCAAGAAAGAACAGCCAGGAGCAGAGACTGTGTCCCGGGATCCCTATGCTGAGAAGCTCCTGGAACCAGGAGAACAAGAGACAGAAAGGGAGAGATATAGAGACAGAGAGCTGTAACACTGAAGACAGTGAGAAGCTGTGGTGGGAGAGATCAGCAGGAGACCAAGCAGTGGGCTTTCCAGCCTCCAGAGAGAGAAAACTGAGTGCCTTTGGGTCAAGGTTTACTGGCAGAGTGGTGTGCCTATGGGCACTTATTGTCAGGTGCTAAAAGAGCTTTGTAACTCTTGCCTGAGCAGGGCAGAGGCCTAGGGCCAGAGAGTGGTGTGCCTGTGAGCACAGCTGAAAAGAGCCTGTCCTGGTGGAAGAACCGTGCCCTGAGTGTTCCTGAGCATGAATTGTAAACTATTACTTCCCTAATAAACCCCATAATCATGAGTATTATCTATGAGTTCTGTGTGGCCATTGCAATGAATTGTAGAACCCAACAGAGAAGTAGACCATGCATGGGAGGGATGGTTGGTGTCAGAACTGGTAAAGATGGTAGAGAGAGGAGGCATCTCTGACCTCTACCTCATGGGGATCAGCCTTGGACTGATGTTCTTGATCTTGACTCTCCTTACCCCTTGTGAAGAGAAGGGAGGTCAGACTCCACCCACACTGTTTTTACACATCTTACGTAATTGGTAACGTTTAGAAATGGATTATCAGATGCAATAAGCCATTTCTTTTACTTATTTATTTATACATTTTTTGTTAACAGAAGTTCAATATTAACTTGAGTTTGATTGTTTAGCAATTTGTTTTCTAGTATACAGCAGATTCCTCAAACTTTTTTTCCTATATGACCACTTCCCCTCCCTAACGTAAAGGAGGAAACCCTTCTGGCATCATGGTTTAAGTGTTATGGCTGCTAACCAAGAGCTCAGCAGTTCAAATCCACCAGGCGCTCCTCGGAAACTCTATGGGGCAATTCTACTCTGTTCTATAGGGTCGCTTTGAGTCGGAATCGACTCGACGCCAGTGGGCTTTTGGTTTTTGTTAGTGTTAGGGTTAAGGAAGTTTTTTCCTATGGTACTATAAGATTGCTTTTCTAAAATTTATCTCACTGAACCAAATGGCTTTTAGGAATCTATATTGTTTTGTCTTTGTCTTCCACTGCACTGTGATGTCCTCTGCAGACTGGGTAATCACATCTACCTGTGTTGGATAGTTGTCTTAAAGTAAGAAGATCTTTATTAAAGACCTTCTCCAGAATATTAGCTGTGTAACCTAGTTTAAATCACTTTTTTTGGACTACTCAGTTTCATATTCCGTACAAAATTGTATAAAAGTTGTCTTAGTTACCTAGTGCCATATAACAGAAATACCACAAATGAGTGGCTTTAAAGAACAGAAGTTTATTTTCTCACAGCTCTGGAGGCTAAAAGTGCAAATCAGTGTCTTGGCTGTGTGAGCTGCTCTCCTAGTTTGTGGTGCCTGCGGGCAATCCTTGGTGTTCCTTGGTATTCCTTAATGTTTTTTTTGTGCCTATCTTCTTCCTGGAGTGTTGGTGTTTCTATTCTACCCATTTTATAACTCAGAAGTGATTAGGTTTAGGATCCACTGTACTCTGGTATGACCTAATTAACACAATAAAGAAAACTGTTATTTCCAAACAAAGTCACATTTACAGGTACATATTTTTGAGGAACACAATTCAGTCCGTAACAAAGATCAAAAAACCTGTATGAAAACTCTTACAAAATTATAATTTATTTGCACACAAAAGGTATTATTTTTATGTCATCTTAAATTTTTTTTTTTTTTTTGGTATTTCTTCATCATTTGTTTAATAAGAAACTGTTAATATTGTTTTCATCTGAGGAGTAAAACTGGAAGTGATACAGAGCACAAGGGAAACTTATGAATTGTACTTTTCTGTGCTCTTTACAAATGTTATTTTTTTCTTAAAAAAAAAAAAAAATTTTTTTCCAAAGGTATATAATGAAGTAATACTATAATACTATCCCAAACCAAGTGTAGTCATGATATCTGTTTATTTCAAGTGACATAAACCTAAAACCATAACTTAAACACAGGTGGAACTCCCAAGGGCAACACTAAATATCGACTAAATGTTACGAGCCTATTCACTTGTTTACCACTCAAGACCAAAAAGAGTAAGCTAGTGCCGTATCCAAGAAGCCCTGGTAGCACAGCAGATAAGAGCTTGGCTATCAATCAAACGGTTGTTGGTTAGAACTCACCCAGCAGTTCTACAGGAGAAAGACCTGATGATCTGCTTCCATAAAGATTGTTGTTGTAATATCCTCAAGTTAATTCCTACTCATACCGAAGAACCAAACCCAGTCCCGTCAAGTCGATTCCGACTCATAGCGACCCTATATTACAGAGTAGAACTATCCCATAAGTTTTCCCAGGCTGCAATCTTTACGAGAACAGAACACTGGGTCTTTTTTCCTACGGAGCTGCTGGTGGATTTGATGCACCCAGCGCTTAACCATTGAGCCACCAAATCTCCAAGAAAACCCTATGGAGCAGCTCTACTCTGTCACATGGGTTGCTCGGAAGACACCTAACAAAAACAATGCCAAATCCAAAGGTATTGCACAAATGTTCTGCCAAGGCGCAGTCCTTATCCTTGTACATCTTTGAAAGGGGAAGGCAGAGTCTTCTCCGTTTTCTTTTACAAACTTGACAGAAACATTAGTCATGGCTTTTGTTTGTACCATGAGAATGTCATTTTTTAAGGAACCTCTCTAATGTTCCTCACATTCAGATGATAATCAATTACATCCTTCTTTACCTCTGTATATAAATCAAACAAAACACCCATTGGCAAATCATCTTCATTATAATCTGCTGAAAACTTTGAATAACACTTTCAGAGACTCATGAAGCCCCCGGGTACTTAAATAAATTGTCTCCATAAATTATGACAAGTATGCTAAACAAACCCAAAGTTTGTTCACCAGATATCTTGGCTTCTGGATTACAGAAATAAATACGACTGAGGTATTTCAGAGATTTCACAATAGAAAGAAAGACCAAATAGTTTTAAAGGTGATGCAGGAGTAGAAAAGCATTTTTTTTTCTCCCAACTAAGAAACTGCTAAAGATACATTGGAGCACAGTGGTTAAAGGCTGGGCTGCTAACCTAAAGGTCGGCAGTTCAAATCCACCAGCTGCTCCTTGGAAACCCCATAGGGCAAATTTACTCTGGCCTATAGGGTCGCTATGAATTGGAATACACTTGAGGGCAATGGGTTTGGGTTTTGGAAAGATACATTCTAATCCTCAACCTTTCTTATGTTAGCGGGTTAGCTAACACTGATCATGGAATTAATATTAATATTAATTAATTTTATGATCGGTGCTAAAAATTTTCGTTCTACTGCTGAATATTTGTGAAAAAATTTTCCAACTACTACTGAATATTTTTATAACAAGTGGTATCTTCCTTTACTAAGAGACATAGTTTTTACTTCTCAGATTATAAATAGGCTTTTTCTACAGGTTTTTTTTAAATCCCTTGAGAGAACTACAGAACTATATCTGCTAATTGCTATGTCAAAAAGTGGGCTATATTCTATCAATATTATCAATATCAGTGTTAATAAAAATTAAATAAGAATCAAATTGCCAAACTGATTTTTTTCCAAAAACGTAGACATTTATACATACCCACTTAACAAGAGGTCATTGAAAAGGCAGGAGAGAAAGAAAAGACCAAGATGGATGTCAGAGGATACTCTGAAACTTGCTCTTGAATGTCAAGCAGCTAAAGCAAAAGGAAGAATTGATGAAGTAAAAAAACTGAACGGAAGATTTCAAACGGTATCTCCAGAAGACAAAGTAAAGTATTAAGATGACGTGTGCAAAGAGCTGGAGATGGAAAACCAAAGGGGAAGAACACGCTCGGCGTTTCTCAAGCTGAAAGAACTGAAGAAAAAATTCAAGCCTCGAGGTGCAATAGTGAAGGATTCCATGGGGAAAATATTAAACGACGCAGGAAGCATCAAAAGAAGATGGAAGGAATACACAGAGTCGTTATACCAAAAAGAATTAGTCGATGTTCAACCATTTCAAGAGGTGACATATGATCAGGAACCGGTGGTACTGAAGGAAGAAGTCCAAGCTGCTCTGAAGGCATTGGAGAAAAACAAGGCTCCAGGAATTGACAGAATGTCAATTGAGATGTTTCAACAAACAGATGCAGCGCTGGAGGTGCTCACTCATTTATGCCAAAAAATATGGAAGACAGCTTCCTGGCCAACTGACTGGAAGAGATCCATATTTATGCCCATTCCCAAGAAAGGTGATCCAACCGAATGTGGAAGTTATAGAACAATATCATTAATATCACATGCAAGCAAAATTTTGCTGAAGATCATTCAAAAATGACTGCAGCAGTATATTGATGGGGAATTGCCAGAAATTCCGGCCAGTTTCAGAAGAGGACATGGAACTAGGGATATCATTGCTGATGTCAGATGGATCCTGGCTGAAAGCAGAGAATGCCAGAAGGATGTTTACCTGTGTTTTATTGACTATGCAAAGGCATTCGACTGTGTGGACCATAACAAATTATGGACAACATTGCGAAGAACGGGAATTCCAGAACACTTAATTGTGCTTGTGAGGAACCTTTACATAGATCAAGAGGCAGTTGTTCAGACAGAACAAGGGGACACTGATTGGTTTAAAGTCAGGAAAGGTGCATGTCAGGGTTGTATTCTTTCACTATACCTATTCATTCTGTATGCTGAGCAAATAATCCTAGAAGCGGGACTATATGAAGAAGAACAGGGCATCAGGATTGGAGGAAGACTCATTAACAACCTGCATTATGCAGATAACACAACCTTGCTTGCTGAAAGTGAAAAGAACTTGAAGCACTTACTGATAAAGATCAAAGACCACAGCCTTCAGTATGGATTGCACCTCAACATAAAGAAAACAAAAATCCTCACAACTGGACCAATGAGCAACATCATGATAAATGGAGAAAAGATTGAAGTTGTCAAGGATTTCATTTTACTTGGATCCAAAATCAACAGCCATGGAAGCAGCAGTCAAGAAATCAAAAGACACATTGCATTGGGTAAATCTGCTGCAAAGGACTTCTTCAAAGTGTTGAAGAACAAAGATGTTACCTTGAAGACTAAGTGTGCCTGACCCAAGCCATGGTATTTTCAATCACATCATATGTATCTGAAAGCTGGACATGAATAAGGAAGGCCGAAGAAGAATTGGCACCTTCGAATTGTGGTGTTGTCAAAGAATATTGAATATACCATGGACTGCCAAAAGAATGAACAAATCTGTTTTGGAAGAAGTACAACCAGATTACTCCTTAGAAGCAAGGAAGGCGAGACTTCTTCTTACGTACTTTGGACAGGTAGTCAGAAGGGATGAGTCCCTGGAGAAGGACATCATGCTTGGCAGAGTATAGGGTCAGCAGAAAGTAGGAAGACCCTCAACGAGGTGGATTGACACAGTGGTTGCAGCAATGAGCTCAAGCATAACGACTGTTGGGATGGCTCAGGACCAGGCAGTGTTTCGCTCTGTTGTGCGTAGGGTCGCTATGAGTCAGAACCTACTCGACGGCACCTAACAATGACAACAACATAACATGGAGTTCTGTTGGCTCAGTGATAAAGAGCTTGGCTACTAACCAAAATGTCTGCAGTTGAATCCAGCAGCTACTCCTTGGAAATACTATAGGGCAGTTCTACCCTGGCCTACAGGGCTGCTATGCATTAGAGTCGACTTGACAGAAACATGTTTGGGTTTTTTTTGGGTTACAAACATAAATCACAGGCACACATACACACACACATGTATATACATATGTAACAAATAAGTGATTGAAATATCCCTAGCTCTGGATGAACTTTTGTGTGTGTTAATTTGCAGTACTAGCATTAGGTCCATCAGGAAGTCTAGAACCTTTGTACTTACTATATTTTAATAATAATTTATTTATTCAACTACCTTTGGCTTTTAACTACTCCCACCTTTTTCATTTTTATGAGTTTCAGAAGACTTTTTGTGTTCAAGTGATGACAGCTTTATTAGAATTTGGAGAATTTTTTTCCTAATATAAATAAATTGACACTCTCATTAGAGTTTCTCAGATTTGAGGCTTAATTATGAGATTTCAAAGGAGCATTATCATTATAGGGCTTCAGAAGCTTTGGCCTTCAAAGAAGAGCTATAATTTTCTTGCCTCTTAAAGTAAGACATTCTTATTGGACAACTGTGGTATAACTTTGACACATATCTCTAATTCTTGACTTTCCTATTCCTTGTGCTCTCATACTGCCTCTTTTCTTTATCTCAAATCCATTCTGTGTTCACCACATAAACTTTGCTTATGTCACCAGTTATTCCCTAAAATCCCCCAGGGATACCCACTGTGGATTGAAGCTGAGATTTAAAGGACTTAAGGGTTCTCCGGAGTTTGACATACTCAACCTCATCAGATTTCCTTCCATTTCCTGCATACTCAAAGAACACCAAACACACCCACACACCTAATTTCATCCCTTTGCTTCCATTTGCCCTTTATCCTGTCCCTTCTTTTTTTTTTTCAGTCTTTATCTCTCCAAATAAAGCCATTCTCCTGGGCCAGCTCAAATCGTTCCTTCTCTGTGAAGTCATATGCCAACAGATCCTTTACTTTCTTCAATTTCATAACCAGGACAGATCTATTTGTTGGCTGCCTCCATAAAACCCTGTGGTTTCCTCATAGCATTTATTCAAATTAAAATTAGTTATTTATGAAATAATTAGTATTTATTCTCAGAAGGGCAGAGACCATATCTATCTTTTTCACTTCTGTGTGATCTGTGTTCTATATAGTACTCGACATAGAGTCACAGTAATTAAATGCTTATTGAATGAAGAAATATCTCTGATTGGAAATTGTTTATTCTGTCTCTGAATCCTATAGAATCACTGATACACATTCATTATATACAGTCTGGCAGTTATTTTATTCATTGTCTTAGAAAATATATTCTGAACTCTGAAAGAAATGAATATGAATCAAACATGGGCCTCAACTTTCTCACAATCTAATAGGGAAAATAACCAAAATTCAGTTGCTCTTGAGTCTATTTTGACTCCTGGTGACGTTATGTGTGCAGAATAGAATTGTTCCATAGCGTTTTCAGGGCTGTGAGCTTTCGGAAGCAGATCATGAGGCCTTTCTGCCAAGGAGCCGCTGGTGGGTCCGAATCACCAACATTTCAGTTAGTAGTGGAGTGCTTAGCCATTTGTACCACCATAGGGAAATAAGTTTTGTTGATAAATATTTCTAATATAGAAGGAAAACTGATGAGTACTACAAGAAAGTTATAGATATTCTGGAAACTAAGGAGATTTGAAAAGATAGCCTTAAAAAAACAGCAATGATAAAGAAAAGAATGCATTTAGAGATACGGACTTTTTCTGTACATGCAAGAATCCTAATTAAATTGAAGGGGAGAGAAAGTGCTTCATCTAGCCTTATATCTTTGTGTCTACTATCCCAATGCCTAGGGAAGAACCTTTCAAATACAAACCAAAAAACAAACAAACCCGTTGCCTATGAGATTCTGACTATAACAACTCTATTGGACAGAGTAGAACTACCCCACTTCCAAGGAGTGGCTGGTGGATTCCAACTGCCAACCTTTTGCTTAGCAGCCTGTGCTCTTAACTTCTATGTTACACATTTCAAATTCCAAATATTCACAATTACAAATAAGCAAAAAATACAGAGGTGTTTTTCTGATTTATGAACTCAACAAATATGTGTTAGCACCTCATATGTTCTAGAACTTAGGACTTTTAGGAATATAGTGGACTCAAAATGTTTATGTCTAAGCATAATTTTGTGTGCTTGCATGAGGAGACCAAAAGCAAAGAGACAATCGCAATGCAAGTTTTTTTTTTCAATGTCCACCCTGGCGGCATAGTGGTTAAGTGCTATGGCTGCTAACCAAAAGGTCGGCAGTTCGAATCCATCATGCGCTCCTTGGAAACTCTATGGGGCAGTTCTATTCTGTCCTATAGGGTTGCTATGAGTTGGAATTGACTCGACAGCACTGGGTCTGGGTTTCTCTACAGAATGAGCTAATTTTGATAGTAAAAGAGGACACTAAAAATAATTAAATTACATACTATTTTGGCCTCGAAAGTGGTTTTATTATATTGATAAGTATAAAAATATGCAAGAATTTATTTAAAAAATAATTTTACAAATATAAAATATTGCATATCAATGTATATTACTGCAAAATAAAAACTCATATATTAAAAACTAACATAAGCAGAATAATTATTATTACATATATTTTTGTGCTTAATTTGTATTTTAGCTGTATCTGTCTCTAATATTACAAGTCACAGATCATTCTCAGAACTGCTGTTGAAAGAAAATATTTAAACTTATGAATGGACTTCCTTAAGACAAAACAAAACAAAAAACTGAGGGTCAGTTCTGATCCTTCCGAAATGTTCAGTGGTAATTATGCACTTTGTTTCAATAAGGAAAATTATCCTCCTTTTAAGCTCAAGGTATTTTTTCGAACATGGATTTCAAACTTAAATAAAAATGAAACAAAACATGTACAAATATTCCAAATTTGATAGATTTAGAAATAAATTACAATTTTCGCTAGCTACCACAGAAATTTTTGAGAGTTCCTCTTTACAATTGTACCAGGAAAAAAAAAAAAAAATGACCTATGTTGCAAAATACATTAAAATGCATTGATATCACTGTAAATTGAAACCTAAAAATTCTAGTACATAGCAACTATTTTATTATTGTTTTACTGTACAAATAGCATTACAAAAAAAAAACTTGCTTCATACATGATATTGTAAAATTTAAAGCTCTTTGTCTGACTAAAGTCTTATTTGCACAAACTGAAGGCAGAGAGTCTGATCTCAAAATCTGATTGATTCTATCTTGAAGTATTAGAGCAATAAACTCTTTGTTTAAGACTTATTGCCAGTGTGGTAAGGTCATTTCCTTTTCCATTATGAGTGAAAGGAGAAAATTCACGAGAGATACAGATGGAGAGAGAGGTAATTAGAGACTAGACCATAGGGAACATTATAAACATGGCAAAGACACTATACTTTTTACATTTGGGCTCATGGGGAGCCATTAAAGGGATTTAAGTAAGATTTACATGACCAAAGTTGTGTTTTACAAAAATCAGTCTAGCTGCAGAGTGAAAGAATAGTTTATAGAAAGGCAAGGCTGAGTGAAGGAGACCAACTTGGACATGGCTGTAGTAATTCCAGACAGTATGGTTTAGAGAGAAAAATGAAGACATTTTAGAAGGAGAATGAGGAAACTTAATTTTGGAATTGCGTGTTAGAGAAGGCAGGGAATGAAAGGGTAAGTCATAGATTAGTTCTCTATTTGGACTCTGGATGAAGTTGCCACTCACTGTTAGATAATTGGAAGAAGAAAAAAATATAGTAACACTTCCTCTATCACCTTGAACTATTTACAGATTGGGGATATAGTCTATTATATAACACATCTTTATATTATTATTAAATTGTATGCAAAAGGACCTTTAAAATTCTTGAAAAAAATAAAATATGTCTTAAAGCCATTCATAAGTCTTAAACAATGGAATAAAACCACATTTTAATCTTATCAGAAATTTGCATTTATTTTTGCACATAAGGATTTGCCAAGTTGACAGTTCCCTTGATGCTAATAAAATGCATCATCAAGCTGTTTTCTTTAGTGCCTCGGTTAGAATAAATCTGATATAAAAACCCAGTGCCATCGAAATCTGATATAAAAAATAGACTTGTTAAATTCTCTGTTCTTTCCTTCCTCAGTGTCCGATCTGCTTTAAATCCCATCCAGTGAACTTTACGTTTCCAATGTTGAATGTTTCAGCTTCAAAATTCCCTCAGGCTCTATATTATAATTTTAACTTATCTCCTCATTGTGTTCATCTTTTTCCTTTATATCCTTGGATATTGTAATGTCATTATTGGCTAATTTCAGCCACTTTTTTATATTTTCTATTGACTCGTTTTTCTCCTGATTAGAGCTCATATTTTCCTGCTTCTCGATATGTCTAATAATTTTAGGGGATGCTGGACATTTTGAATATTACATTGTTGAGAGCTTGTAGTCTTCTTTAGAGATTAATGAACTTTATTCTGGCTGGCAGTTAATTTCTTTGCAGAACATCTTGATATTTAAAAGTTGTTTTTATGCTTTGTTGGAGCAGGTCTATTATAATCTTTACTCTATGGATAGTTTGGCATGACTACAGAGGCGTGAATGATCCATCTGAGTGTTCAACAAAGATTTCTTTTCTGGTTTCTTGGAACATAAAATATCCCATTCCTGAGAGAACAAGGAGAAATTTTTTAGTTTACAGCTCCCCAGTCACTCTTTGCCCAGCCTGTGGAGTTTCTCTCTAGGTATTCACAGATTAGTATTCATCAGCAGATACAAGAGGACCTCTGTATATATTTATGATGTTTTTAATCTGCATAACTCCTTTTTCTCTAGTACTCTGCCCACAAATATTAGCTGCCTCAGCCTTCTTAAAATCCAATATCTTTCTACTCAACTTGGTAATTTGCTATGTTTTGCTTGGTTTATCTCTCCTGGTACCATGATCTAGAAAGTGCCCCCCAAAGCCAGAGTGATTGTAGGGCTCACATTACTTATTCATTTCTCTTCTCAAGTTTCAAAGTCCTGCCCAGGGTGTTGATCAATGTCTACAAACAGTTGATCCATGCATTTTATCCACTTTTACATGTTTTACTATGGAATGTGTTATAGGGTAAAAAACATCACAAAGTTTAGTAAAACAAAAAGAAAGTTTTATTTGACATACACTCAGAAAGGAAATAGTGGGAAAATGGACCAGCGTGCTGCTACAGCCATGTCTGTGTGAGTCCATAGAAATATTACAGAATGGCCAGTATACATTAACATTACAAAATGGGCAAAACCATTGAAAGCTTCACCTTTTCACAGATTGGCTAGAAATAGTGATCTTACATTTTGAACTGTCATTCTTAACAATCTTTGGTACAGGTTGCAGTAATGACAGTCAAGAGGGTCTTCATTGGTCTAACAAATTATCTATTCACCGAATGTTAACAGAAAAAGATAAGAGTGGAAAGTCTTTTGTGTTCTGGTTGATTGCCTTATGTGAAATGTTCCCTAAACGATATTTTCCAAGATTATCCTAGTTTTGTCTTTATATCTCAGGGTCCAGTTGATGTGGCCTTAAGAGTCCTTGTGAGCCCAGCTCCAGCTGGGTCACATTCTCTATGCTCAAGGTCAGGGAATAATGACTCCAATGTTATTTCCTAAAGCAGATGGCAAGTCTAGATCCAGTTAACTTATCATGGCTGAAACTGCCATACCTAATTTAAATGCCACTACCTGTCTGACAACTTGTCATGCTGTGGTGGTTTGCTTGTTGCTGTGATGCTGGAAGCTATGCCATTAGTATTTCAAATACCAGCAGGGTCACCCATGGTGATCAGGTTTCAGTGGAACTTTCAGATTAAGACAGACTAGGTATAAGGACCAGATAATCTTCTTCTAAAAAAAACAAATTAGCCAGTGAAGGGGTTATAGATAGTAGCAGAACACTATCTAATATAATACTGGAAGATGGCACAAGATAGAGAAACGTAGTTCCATTACATGTAGGGTTGCTGTGAGTCAGAATTGACTTGATGACACCTAAAAACAACTTTAAATAACACCTCAAATCCCAGTTATTTGCTTAGCTTAGGGCAGATAACTTCACTCTCTAAATCTTAGTTTAGTCATCGATTAAATGTGAACGTGGTAGAGACTATCACGTGTTTACATAATCCATTTCACTTTGCTTCTCTCACTCTTGTAGTTAGAAGCGGCTATAATTTCCTTCCAATGGATAATGGATGGAAGTAATGATAACCTGTTTAGGCTTGTCCCATAAAAATGCTGCCTCAAGATCCTCTATCTGCTACCTATCCATGCTGGTTGTATGAACTCAGAATGCTCTAAGCACACAAGATGGAAGGCTGAATGGATAAGTGGAAATAAACACCTACCAGGTAAGGCTCTGATATTTTAGGGCTGTGTGTTTCAGCCATTACTCTACCCTGACTAAATGAGTGAATAATAAAAAACATATGTAAAATCAATAATAAAAAGTATGAAAAAAAAAGTATGAAAGGCCTATGAAATTAACCAAACATGCAATCAAGATCCATTGATATTTGCTAGTGACTGGAATGCAAAAGTTGGAAAGAAAGAAGAATCAATTGTTGGACAGTGTGGCCTGTATGATAGAAATGACACTGGAGATCACATGACAGAATTTTGCAAGATCAATAACCCATTCATTGGAAATATCTTTTTTCAACTACATAAACAGCGACTATACACATGGACCTCACCAGACAGAATACACAGGAATCAAATCGACTACATACGTGGAAAGAGACGATGTAGAAGCTCCATGTCATTGGTCAGAAAAAGGACAGGGGCAAAATATGGAAAAGATCATCCATTGCTCATATGAAAGTTCAAGTTGAAACTGAAGAAAATTAAAACAAGCCCACCAGAGCCAAAGGACATCCTTCAGTACATTCCACCTGAATTTAGAGACTGTCTCAAAAATAGGTTTGATGCATTGAACACTAATGACCAGACAAGTTGTGGAATGACATCAAGGACATGATATACAAAGAAAGCAAAAGGTCATTAAGCAAGATGGCGGACTAGGCAGACGCTACCTCGGATCCCTCTTACAACAAAGACACGGAAAAACAAGTGAATCGATCACGTACATAACAATCTACGAACCCTGAACAACAAACACAGATTTAGAGTCGGAGAACGAACTAATACGGGGAAGCAGCGATTGTTTCCAGAGCCTGGAGCCAGCGTACCAGTCAGGTACAGCACAAGCACAGAGAGCTGCTCCACCCCCCTGAACTAACCCCGGGAGGGGGACCAGCCAGTTCCGTGGGCGTCATGGGATGCAGCCGGTAGGAGAAGTCCCCGGGAGGCAGTGACTGGTCTTGGAGCAGAAAGAGCAGCGTCCGAGCTGGGGAACCGTCCCGCAGGGATTTGGACTGGACACAGGTACGGCATAAACACGGAGAGTTGCTCCACCCCCCTGAACTAACCCCGGGAAGGGGACCAGCCAGGTCACGCGGGCGGCGTGGGACGCAGCCGGTAGGAGAAGTCCCCGGGAGGCAGCAACTGGTATTGGAGCAGGGAGAACAGCGTCCCAGCCAGGACATTCGGTCATGGCACAAGCACGGGGAGCTGCTCCACCCATCTGAACTAACCCCGGGAGGAGGCCCAACTGGTTCTCGGAGGCGGCACGGCCACGCGGCTGGAGGGACGAGAAGTACACGGGAGGCAGCGACTGATTTTGGAGTCGAGAGTGCACCGTCCCAGTAGGGGAGCCTTGACGCTAGGCGTGGGGCTGGAAGCGGAGGATCTGACTGTGACTCCAGCGGGCCAGACCCCCCGGGGGCAATCTCCACACAGCCAGCACACATAGGCGACGCGCCTGCGGGAATCTCAGATATAATAGTCATTCCAAGCAAGACAAGCAACTCTGGCTATATTCTGAGGTGCTACTCTCCTATCTCTCTGTTCCCTCCCCCACCCTCCCCAGGCGGCTTCATTAATATCTGAATAGCCTGAGCCAGAGGGAGAACTCTGATAGGGATCTGACTACATTTTTTTTTTTAGCGGATTTTCTGGAAAAACTAGTTTCCCAGTGATGGCTCGGAGACAACAATCCATACCAAACCACTTAAAGAAGCAGACCATGACAGCTTCTCCAACCCCCCAAACAAAAGAATCAAAATCTTTCCCAAATGAAGATACAATCTTGGAATTATCAGATACAGAATATAAAAAACTAATTTACAGAATGCTTAATGATATGAAAAATGAAATTAAGATAACTGCAGAAAAAGCCAAGGAACACACTGATAAAACTGTTGAAGAACTCAAAAAGATTATTCAAGAACATACTGGAAAAATTAATAAGTTGCAAGAATCCATAGAGAGACAACATGTAGAAATCCAAAAGATTAACAATAAAATAACAGAATTAGACAACGCACTAGGAAGTCAGAGGAGCAGACTCGAGCAATTAGAATGCAGACTGGGACATCTGGAGGACCAGGGAATCAACACCAACATAGCTGAAAAAAAATCAGATAAAAGAATTAAAAAAAATGAAGAAACCCTAAGAATTATGTGGGTCAAGAAGGATAACCTGCAGGTGATTGGAGTCCCAGAACAGAGAGGGGGGACAGAAAACACAGAGAAAATAGTTGAAGAATTCCTGACAGAAAACTTCCCTGGCATCATGAAAGACGAAAGGATATCTATCCAAGATGCTCATCGAACCCCATTTAAGATTGATCCAAAAAGAAAAACACCAAGACATATTATCATCAAACTCACCAAAACCAAAGATAAACAGAAAATTTTAAAAGCAGCCAGGGAGAAAAGAAAGGTTTCCTTCAAGGGAGAATCAATAAGAATATGTTCTGACTACTCAGCAGAAACCATGCAGGCAAGAAGGGAATGGGACGACATATACAGAACACTGAAGGAGAAAAACTGCCAGCCAAGGATCATATATCCAGCAAAACTCTCTCTGAAATATGAAGGCAAAATTAAGATATTTACAGACAAACACAAGTTTAGAGAATTTGCAAAAACCAAACCAAAGCTACAAGAAATACTAAAGGCTATTGTTTGGTCAGAGAACCAATAATATCAGATATCAGCACAACACAAGGTCACAAAACAGAACGTCCTGATATCAACTCAAATAGGGAAATCACAAAAACAAACAAATTAAGATTAATTAAAAAAAAAAATACACATAACAGGGAATCATGGAAGTCAATAGGTAAAAGATCACAATAATCAAAAAGAGGGACTAAATACAGGAGGCATTGAACTGCCATATGGAGAGTGATACAAGGCGATATAGAACAATACAAGTTAGGTTTTTACTTAGAAACATAGGGGTAAATAATAAGGTAACCACAAAAAGGTATAACAACTCTATAACTCAAGATAAAAATCAAGAAAAACGTAACGACTCAACTAACATAAAGTCAAGCACTATGAAAATGAGGATCTCACAATTTACTAAGAAAAACGTCTCAGCACAAAAAAGTATGTGGAAAAATGAAATTGTCAACAACACACATAAAAAGGCATCAAAATGACAGCACTAAAAACTTATTTATCTATAATTACCCTGAATGTAAATGGACTAAATGCACCAATAAAGAGACAGAGAGTCACAGACTGGATAAAGAAACACGATCCATCTATATGCTGCCTACAAGAGACACACCTTAGACTTAGAGACACAAAAAAACTAAAACTCAAAGGATGGAAAAAAGTATATCAAGCAAACAATAAGCAAAAGAGAAGAGGAGTAGCAATATTAATTTCTGACAAAATAGACTTTAGACTTAAATCCACCACAAAGGATAAAGAAGGACACTATATAATGATAAAAGGGACAATTGATCAGGAAGACATAACCATATTAAATATTTATGCACCCAATGACAGGGCTGCAAGATACATAAATCAAATTTTAACAGAATTGAAAAGCGAGATAGATACCTCCACAATTATAGTAGGAGACTTCAACACACCACTTTCAGAGAAGGACAGGACATCCAGTAAGAAGCTCAACAGAGACACGGAAGATCTAATTACAACAATCAACCAACTTGACCTCATTGACTTATACAGAACTCTCCACCCAACTGCTGCAAAATATACTTTTTTTTCTAGCGCACATGGAACATTCTCTAGAATAGACCACATATTAGGTCATAAAACAAACCTTTGCAGAGTCCAAAACATCAAAATATTACAAAGCATCTTCTCAGACCACAAGGCAATAAACCTAGAGATCAATAACAGAAAAACTAGGGAAAAGAAATCAAATACTTGGAAAATGCACAATACCCTCCTGAAAAAAGACTGGGTTATAGAAGACATCAAGGAGGGAATAAGGAAATTCATAGAAAGCAACGAGAATGAAAAGACTTCCTAGCAAAACCTCTGGGACACAGCAAAAGCAGTGCTCAGAGGCCAATTTATATCGATAAATGCACACATACAAAAAGAAGAAAGAGCCAAAATCAGAGAACTGTCCCTACAACTTGAACAAATAGAAAGTGAGCAACAAAAGAATCCATCAGGCACCAGAAGAAAACAAATAATAAAAATTAGAGCTGAACTAAATGAATTAGAGAACAGAAAAACAATTGAAAGAATTAATAAAGCCAAAAGCTGGTTCTTTGAAAAAATTAACAGAATTGATAAACCATTGGCTAGACTGACTAAAGAAATACAGGAAAGGAAACAAATAACCCCAATAAGAAATGAGAAGGACCACATCACGACAGAACCATATGAAATTAAAAGAATCATTGCAGATTATTATGAAAAATTGTACTCTAACAAATTTGAAAACCTAGAAGAAATGGATGAATTCCTGGAAAAACACTACCTACCTACACTGACACATTCAGAAGTAGAACAACTAAATAGACCCATAACAAAAAAAGAGATTGGAACGGTAATCAAAAAACTCCCAACAAAAAAAAGCCCTGGCCCGGACGGCTTCACTGCAGAGTTCTACCAAACTTTCAGAGAAGAGTTAACACCACTACTACTAAAGGTATTCCAAAGCATAGAAAATGACGGAATACTACCCAACTCATTCTATGAAGCCACCATCTCCCTGATACCAAAACCAGGTAAAGACATTACAAAAAAAGAAAATTATAGACCTATATCCCTCATGAACATTGATGCAAAAATCCTCAACAAAATTCTAGCCAATAGAATCCAACAACACATCAAAAAAATAATTCACCCTGATCAAGTGGGATTTATACCAGGTATGCAAGGCTGGTTTAATATCAGAAAAACCATTAATGTAATCCATCACATAAATAAAACAAAAGACAAAAACCACATGATCTTATCAATTGATGCAGAAAAGGCATTTGACAAAGTCCAACACCCATTCATGATAAAAACTCTTACCAAAATAGGAATTGAAGGAAAATTCCTCAACATAATAAAGGGCATCTATGCAAGGCCAACAGCCAATATCACTCTAAATGGAGAGAACATGAAAGCATTTCCCTTGAGAACGGGAACCAGACAAGGATGCCCTTTATCACCGCTCTTATTCAACATCGTGTTGGAAGTCCTAACCAGGGCAATTAGGCTAGACAAAGAAATAAAAGGTATCTGGATCGGCAAGGAAGAAGTAAAGTTATCACTATTTGCAGATGACATGATTATATACACAAAAAACCCTAAGGAATCCTCCAGAAAACTACTGAAACTAATAGAAGAGTTTGGCAGAGTCTCAGGTTATAAAATAAACATACAAAAATCACTTGGATTCCTCTACATCAACAAAAAGAACACCGAAGAGGAAATAACCAAATCAATACCATTCACAGTAGCCCCCAAGAAGATAAGATACTTAGGAATAAATCTTACCAAGGATGTAAAAGACCTATACAAAGAAAACTACAAAGCTCTACTACAAGAAATTCAAAAGGACATACTTAAGTGGAAAAACATACCCTGCTCATGGATAGGAAGACTTAACATAGTAAAAATGTCTATTCTACCAAAAGCCATCTATACATTTAACGCACTTCCAATCCAAATTCCAATGTCATGTTTTAAGGGGATAGAGAAACAAATCACCAATTTCATATGGAAGGGAAAGAAGCCCCGGATAAGCAAAGCACTACTGAAAAAGAAGAAAAAAGTGGGAGGCCTCACCTTACCTGATTTCAGAACCTATTATACAGCCACAGTAGTCAAAACAGCCTGGTATTGGTACAACAACAGACACATAGACCAATGGAACAGAATTGAGAACCCAGACATAGATCCATCCATGTACGAGCAGCTGATATTTGACAAAGGACCAGTGTCAATTAACTGGGGAAAAGATAGCCTTTTTAACAAATGGTGCTGGCATAACTGGATATCCATTTGCAAAAAAATGAAACAGGACCCATACCTCACACCATGCACAAAAACTAACTCCAAGTGGATCAAAGACCTAAACATAAAGACTAAAACGATAAAGATCATGGAAGAAAAAATTGGGACAACCCTAGGAGCCCTAATACAAGGTATAAACAGAATACAAAACATTACCAAAAATGATGAAGAGAAACCCGATAACTGGGAGCTCCTAAAAATCAAACACCTATGCTCATCTAAAGACTTCTCCAAAAGAGTAAAAAGACCACCTACAGACTGGGAAAGAATTTTCAGCTATGACGTCTCCGACCAGCCCCTGATCTCTAAAATCTACATGATTCTGTCAAAACTCAACCACAAAAAGACAAACAACCCAATCAAGAAGTGGGCAAAGGATATGAACACACATTTCACTAAAGAAGATATTCAGGCAGCTAACAGATACATGAGAAAATGCTCTCGATCATTAGCCATTAGAGAAATGCAAATTAAAACTACGATGAGATTCCATCTCACACCAGCAAGGCTGGCATTAATCCAAAAAACACAAAATAATAAATGTTGGAGAGGCTGCGGAGAGATTGGAACTCTCATACACTGCTGGTGGGAATGTAAAGTGGTACAACCACTTTGGAAATCCATCTGGCGTTATCTTAAACAGTTAGAAATAGAACTACCATACAACCCAGAAATCCCACTCCTAGGAATATACCCTAGAGATACAAGAGCCTTCATACAAACAGATATATGCACACCCATGTTTATTGCAGCTCTGTTTACAATAGCAAAAAGTTGGAAGCAACCAAGGTGTCCATCAACGGATGAATGGGTAAATAAATTGTGGTATATTCACACAATGGAATACTACGCATCGATAAAGAACAGTGACGAATCTCTGAAACATTTCATAACATGGAGGAATCTGGAAGGCATTATGCTGAGCGAAATTAGTCAGAGGCAAAAGGACAAATATTGTATAAGACCACTATTATAAGATCTTGAGAAATAGTAAACCTGAGAACACATACTTTTGTGGTTATGAGGGGGGGAGGGAGGGAGGGTGGGAGAGGGTTTTTTATTGATTAATCAGTAGATAAGAACTGCTTTAGGTGAAGGGAAAGACAACACTCAATACATGGAAGGTCAGCTCAATTGGACTGGACCAAAAGCAAAGAAGTTTCCGGGATAAAATGAATGCTTCAAAGGTCAGCGGAGCAAGGGCGGGGGTCTGGGGAACATGGTTTGCGGGGACTTCTAAGTCAATTGGCAAAATAATTCTATTATGAAATCATTCTGTATCCCACTTTGAAATGTGGCGTCTGGGGTCTTAAATGCTAACAAGCGGCCATCTAAGATGCAGCAATTGGTCTCAACCCACCTGGAGCAAAGGAAAATGAAGAACACCAAGGTCACATGACAACTAAGAGCCCAAGAGACAGAAAGGGCCACATGAACCAGAGACCTACATCATCCTGAGACCAGAAGAACTAGTTGGTGCCCGGCCACAATCGATGACTGCCCTGACAGGGAGCACAGCAGAGGACCCCTGAGGGAGCAGGAGATCAGTGGGATACAGACCCCAAATTCTCATAAAAAGACCAAACTTAATGGTCTGACTGAGACTAGAGGAATCCCGGCGGCTATGGTCCCCAGACCTTCTGTTGGCACAGGACAGGAACCATCCCCGAAGACAACTCATCAGACATGAAAGGGACTGGTCAGCGGGTGGGAGAGAGACGCTGATGAAGAGTGAGCTAATTATATCAGGTGGACACTTGAGATTGTGTTGGCAACTCTTGTCTGGAGGGGGGATGGGAGGATAGAGAGAGAGGGAAGTCGGCAAAATTGTCAAGAAAGGAGAGACTGGAAGGGCTGACTCAAGAGGGGGAGAGCAAGTGGGAGTAGGGAGTGAGATGTATGTAAACTTATATGTGACAGACTGATTGGATTTGTAAACGTTCACTTGAAGCTTAATAAAAGTTATTAAAAAAAAAAAAAAAGGTCATTAAAAGGACAAGAGAGAAAGAAAATACCAAAATGGATGCCAGAATAGACTCCGAAACTTGCTTTTGAACATAGAGTAACTAAAACAAACAAAAAATGATGAAGTGGAACAGCTGAACAGAAGATTTCAAAAGTCGGCTTGAGAAGACAAAGTATTATAACGAAATGTGCAAAGACTTGGAGTTAGAAAAGGAAAGAACATGCTGGGCATTTTTCAAGCTGAAAGAACTGAAGAAAAAGTTCAAGCCTCGAGTTGCAATGTTGAAGGATTCTACGGACATAATACTGAATGACACAGGAAGTATCGAAAGAAGATGCAACAAATACACAGAGACACTGTATAAAAGAGAATTGGCCAAAGTTCAACCATTTCAGGAGGTAGCATATGATCAAGAACTGGTGGTACTGAAGAAAGTGGTCCAAGCTGAATTGAAGGCATTGGCAAATAACAAGGCTGCAGGAATTGACAGAATACCGGTTGAGATGTTTCAACAAACAGATGTAATGCTGGAAGCACTCACATGTCTATGCCAAGAAATTTGGAAGACAGCAACCTGGCCAAGGACTGGAAAAGACACATTTTTTGCCCATTCCAAAAAAAGATGATTAACAAATGCATAAATTATCAAACAATATCACTGATACCACATGCAAGTAAAATTTTGCTAAAGATCATGCAAAAACAGTTGCAGCAGTCACGGACAGATTACCAATATACAAGGTAAGCACATGCTTAGGGCATCAACAAAACAGGGGCACCAGTTGTCCAAAGCGAAGACTTTTAGGTGCCAAGCAGGCTGGACACAAGTGCTGCAGTGGAAGGGAACAGGCAGGGTATTAAATGAAACTGATACCAACTCCAGTACATGAGAATGTGCCAGTGGGACATAAAGTTCATGCAGAGTCACTAGGATGCCCACTTGCAAGGATTTTCAAGCTATGAAGCCCCTACCACTTCAATACCTTCCTTGACATCTGTCTGCTATTGTCCCCTCCCTTGTAATTGAAACTCCTTTTCTCAGTGGGTCTCTTAGGAGTATTCTACTTCTTTCTAATAAACAAGAGGTTGGAGAGGGCTGCATTCACCCAATACACAGCTGGATCCAACATGAGCAGTTACTGGCCAAGGACAGATTATTATAGTTGCATTTAAAAAGAAGTTATGTCATCGCTAACTAAGACACACACATGCAATATATATAAATGTGTGTGTATATATATATATATATATAACTTACATATCCCTTTTGAATACATGAGTAAGCAGATGTTATGGATTGAAATGTGTCCCCCCAAAATATGTGTCAATTTGGCTAGGCCATGATCCCCAGTATTGTGTGATTGTCTACCATTTTGTCATCTGATGTGATTTTTGCCAAGCATTGTAAGTCCTACCTCTATGACAGTAATGAGGCAGGATGAGAGACAGTTATGTTAATGAGTCATGACTCAATCTATAAGATTAGGTTTTGTTTTAAGTCAATCTCTTTTGAGATATAAAAGGGAGTAGTGAGCAGAGAGACAGGGGACCGCATACCACCAAGAAACAAGAGTCAGGAGAATAGTGCACCCCTTAGACCAGGGATCTCTGTGTTGAGAAGCTCCTTGACCAGGGGGAGATTGATGACAAGGATCTTCCTACAGAGCTGACAGAGAGAGGAAACCTTTCCCTGGAGCTGACAACCTGAATTTGGACTTGTAGCCTACTAGATTGTGAGAGAATAAATTTCTCTTTATTAAAGCCATCCACTTGTAGTAATTCTGTTACAGCAGCCCTAGATGACTAAGACAGCAGAGAAGGGAGCACCATCAGTATTTAGGGACCTCACATGCTTAATCTGTCCCTGGCAGCAGTATATTCACAGAGAACTGCCAGAAATTCAAGCCAGGTTCAGAAGAGGACATGGGATGAGAGATATCATTGTTGATGTCAGATGGATCTTGGCTGAAAACAGAGAACACCAGAAAGATGTTTACCTGAGTTTTATTGACTAAGCAAAGGCACTAGACTGTATAGATCATAACAATTTATGGATAACATTACAAAGAATGAGAATTCCAGAATACTTAATTGTATGCATGCAGAACCTGTACACAGACCATGAGGCAGCCATTGGAGCAGAACAAGGGAATACTGCGTGGTTTAAAATCAGGAATATGTGCATCAGGGTTGCATCCTATCACCATACTTATTCAATCTGTATGCTGAGCAAATAATCCAAGGAGCTGGACTATATGAAGAAGAATGGGGTATCAGGATTGGAGGAAGACTCATTAACAACCTGTGATATGCAGATGACACAACCTTGCTTGCTCAAAGGGAAGAGGACTTGAAGCACTTACTGTGAAGATCAAAGACGACAGCCTTCAGTATGGATTACAACTCAACACAGAACAAAAATCCTCACAACTGGACCAATGAGCAACATCATGATAAATGGAGAAAAGACTGAAGTTGTCAAGGATTTCGTTTTACTTGGATCCACAATCAATGCACATAGAAGCAACAGCCAAGAAATCAAATGATGTATCACACTGGACAAATGTACTACAAAAGACATCTCTAAAGTAGAGGGTCAGCAGAGTAGAGTAGAGGGTCGGCAAAAAAAGAGGAAACCGCCAACAAGATGAATTGACACAGTGGTACAACAATCTGCTAAAATAGTAACTATTGTGAGAATGTTGTAAGACTAGGCAGTGTTTTGTTCTGTGGTATATAGGGTCGTTATGAGTTGGAGCCAATTCAATGGCATCGAACAACAACAACAACAAAATGTAAGGAATTATTATTTTTATTCCAGTGCAATTAAATAAAATTCAAAAACGTATATATAGATACACTGTGTCTCTTAATAACTCTTATGTTGTTGCTATTATTCTTTCTAATTCTACTGTATACTTTATTATTTTTAGAAAATAACAATAGGTATCTTAAAAATCTACAGACAAGATTTTTATAGTCAATAAAAAAATGTTCTCAATTATGTATAATTTTTAGGATCATGTATTATCTCATGCCATTTTTATATTGCATTTAATTTTAAGTGCAAAATTATTAAAAATTGGAGTTTTTAAGACTCGCACAGATAGGCTCATCAAAACCACCATCTCCTTTGCTGTACCTAAACAAAAATATATTCTTCTGTCAGAAACTGGGGCCTCTCAAACTTAATATCTTATAGTCAATGTGGCCAGAACAGTCATCGATAAAGCAAAATTGGGCATCTCATATGACAAAGAAACTATTGAAAGTAATTGTGAATCACTCTGATGGTCTGTGAAGAGAGAGGAATAATTATTTCTTCTTATTACTCTGGGCTTTCTCTCTGAGGTGTATTTTTTGTTATTAGCAATTGAGCAGACTTTAGAATGTCACTTGAATTCTCCATCGAAGCCCTACGCTTGGACAGTTAAGCAGCCACAAGAGTTAGTAACGATCTGAGGTTGCTTTTAATAACAGCTGTGTTTAAGTCAAATCAGGGTGAGGCGGGTGTTTATGAAGTTGGCAGTTGCTTTAACCTACAGATTAAAAAAAAAAAAATTTTTTTTTGTAACAGATTAAACAGGTTGCAAATTATGGCCTCTTATGCAAGGTACAGGGTGCCACTACACATCATGGTAGGTTTCCAAGCCCAGTCTGATTCATTACAGTTCCATCAGCAAGTGAACATCTTGAACAGGCCATAAAAGCCCAGCTGACAAAATCACCTACTGTTTGTAATACAGTAAAAGTCATGTATTTACCAGCCAAATTATCAAAGTAATTAGTTGTTGGCAATGTTCCCAATCTTGGTACTTCATTAGTTGTTGCATGCATTTACTTTAAGCAAAAGTAAAAAAAAAAAAAATGAGAAAAGTGTTAGTTTATGTCTTCGAAAAATCTGGTAATTTTAACCAGCTCGGGTAATATTTTTATTCTTCATGGCTTTAGGAAAGTGGAAGAACATTTTTCTATTGATCAAGGAAATAGTTTCCAATTGTGGTGATCCCTAGTGAATGATGGAAACTGGTGGTGTGGTGGTTAAGTGTTCCACTGCTAACCAAAACATTGGCAGTTCAATCTACCAGATGCTCCTTGGAAACTCTATGGGGGCAGTTCTACTCTGTCCTATAGGGTCCCTATGAGTTGGAATTGACTCCATGGTAAATTTTTTTTTTTTTAGTGAATGATTGAAAAATTGGCATGTCTCTCTGGAGTCACTAAAATAGAAACATGGGAAGAGGTGGTCAACAGCATGAACGCTTTGGGATAGTTGTATACCACTCTATTTCACAGGGTGCAAGGACACCAGGCAGTGCAATGGTTAAGCACTTGGCTGTTAACTGAAAGGTTGGTGGTTCGAACCCAACCAGCTGTTCCATGGGAGAAAGACCTAGAAAAGCCTATGAGGCGATTCTACTTTGTTGCATGGAGTCACTGTAGGTCAAAATCAACTAGATGGCACCTAACAACAAGACTTGGAAGGTACAGCTAAAAATAATGATACACTAAAGAGAATCTGTGCCTTAAATGTATGTAGAGAAGTAAAACATATATAACGTATACATGTTTGTGTGTACATACATAATATAAAAATGCATAGGAATATTATAATGGATATTATTTTAAGGGCTTAACAAAATTACTTAGGAGAAAAATAATCTGAATCTGAGTCTCTGTCTCTCTTTTTCTCTCTTCCCCTCTAGAACCTGACCAAATCATTGGTCTAGCAGATTGAGGGTAATTGTTTCTGTCTCTCAAGGTGTTAAATGTTAGTCTTCCCCAACACAGAACTATACCTCTCTTCTCTCAGATTTAAGAATTTTACAATTTCATAACACTTCATTCATTCTTTAACAAATATTCAGTAACTTCTTTCCCCATAACAAGCCCTCTTCTGGGTGCTGAGAAGACAAAAACAACAACAACAAAAACCTAACACAGTCCCTGCTCTCATGAAAGGCGCAGACCAACGGAAGAAATAAAATAGTTAAAAAAATCCAAACACAAATGTAAAATTGTATCTATAAACGCTATGAAGATATTTGGTCTTGTGAGGACATACCAAAAACCAAACTCATTGCTGTCGAGTCAATTCTGATAATGTAGAAGAGGCAAATTTGCCTGGATAAGGGAAAGCAGGGAAAACATTGTTGAGAAATGAATGATTAGTTCAAAATTCACATAAAGAAAAGAAATTAATGAGGCAAAGAGTAGAAGAAAGCTTTCCAAGCCAAGAGAACATTCTTGTGAAGTTTATTTTATTGCTTTGTAAACTTACTTCCTTCACATGGATTGAAAATTTTCCTTATAATAACATTCTATTGCCCTCATTTTTATAAAGTTTGAATAAATCTAAATAAAAAAATGAAAAAATCTAAATAGGGAAAGCAAAATAAAAATTAAGCAATACTGCTCGAAAGTAATTTGAAAAAAAAAAGTAAATGCTCTTTGTTTTAAAGATGAAGTTAAGTTTTGAGGGTGATGTGTCCAACATGTATTTCATTTTTTATATCCAGTAGTTTTCAATTTCTCTTTTTGATGGCAGCAATGATGAAAACCTCAATTCAAACAGAATAAAGTAACAAACAAAATAAAAATTGGCAAACTTTACATTATTAGATATTGATACTCATGTGTCCATGTTTTTCAGGGTTCTACAGGACTTGTTTAGGGAATTTTACATGCAGTATGCCCTTCACTTAGAAGGTCGTTTTTAGCAAGTTTCAGATTATCAATGCTCTGACATACAGTAAAGGATCAGAAATCCACATTTCAACTTTGAAGTCATCTTCAGAAGAGTTTGACACTGCTCCTGGATGTCAGTTTTTACCTGGAGAGAAGTCAACAGGATTTGCCATTAAGAAGAGTTTCCTCCAGCAAAGAGAAGTTCAATTACCAGTTGCCACCGCTACTCCATTGTAGAATGGCAGATTGGTGAAATAAAACATGTTACCCCTGAGCAGCATTCGAAGTGGTTGATTGATTAATCTTGAATCATAACACTTATTTTATTCATATGTTTCAAGCTATTTACTGAATAATCCAAGCCATGAATAAGCTCTTTATTGTCAAACTGTGCTGCAAGTTGAATATTTTTCTTCTCAAAAAAGTGAAATGTATACTTGAAAATCATTTAAATACTCCTAAGATGTGTGCTCTTAAGTCAGAGATCTTTTGTATATTAGAAAACATACCTGACAAAACTTTAGTTGGTGACTTTTACACCAGTGGACAAAATTTGAGGATTGCCGGCAGCATTTTTTACAGCAGTTGATACTCACGGGTTACAATGACAGAAGAGTTACTTGTCCAAGAGTTGCAAACCAGATTTGTTGCCAAGATCACAGGTGGCCCATACTTTTCTTACAGTTAAAACTTTGCTTGGCAAAGAAACTTTTCATCGTTTCAAAAATCTCAATTGACTTTGCAGTTTCCAAAAGGAGTTCACAGAAATAGGAATTGTTTTCTGATGTTGTTAGCATGCATATAATAAAGGTAAACCAAAAGTTGGCTGCACTGAGAGAAGTAGTATTTTCTTAGTTGCATGATGAAAAATAATAATAATAAAATAACGCCATTGCAATTCCTCCTTGTTCTGCATCAAGATCTTTGAGAAAATTCCAATGGACAAGTAATGGATGTCTTCATTTCTTGGAGGCATGCTTCAATTTTCTTTCTCTGTTCTAAGCCACAAACTAATTAATTTGTACACCTGAGTCCACTAAGGACCCACCTGTCAGAAGCCTCATCTTGATCAAAAAAAAAAAAACAGGCAGTCCCATCTAATTTAAGTCAAAGCTTTTCTCTTGGGGCAAATCTAGGTTTTAGTAAATTTCCAGCCACTCCAGAGTGAGACTTTATGTCTCCAAAATGATCCGCGGTATCTAATGTACTTCTCAGGATGCGAAAAGGTAAAGTGCTCCTTCAGCTATTATTCCTTCAGGCTCTCATTTTGAGGAACCATTTTGTCCCAGAGTGAGCTCCTTATCTTATGTGTCTCTTTACATTTAGCAAGTAAAGTAAAATCAAAATACATGCCATTTATCATATTTTATTTTCTGTTGCTTTTTCTATCTTAGGCAAGACCCAAAGCAAACAAAATCAGATATAATAATGGTAAGGTGTATTTTCTTTCATTTCTGTCAATGTGAAATTAAATGGGGGTTCATTTCATGCAGATAATGGCAATTGTACATTATGTAAATAGGCCTCCATGCTGCCCAGCATGAGTTTGGTAAAAATAATAATAATAATAATGATGACATAAGCTTACATAATTACTATTTTCTCACAAAGAAATTTCTCAGAGCAACACAAAGGAGAAAAAAATAGGAAAAGTGGTTTTTTCTTCAGAACTACATAGAATCCATTTATGCTGACACAGGTGAGGAGATACTAAGATTTAACACCCATTCTGTGATATTGTCTCTATTTAGCTTTGTAGAGAAGCATATATCATTGGCTTGAAATTAAAGCAGGAGTCCTGATGGCACAGTGGTTAAGAGCTTTGGCTGCTAACCAAAAGGTCAGCAGTTCAAATCCACCAGCTGCCCCTCAGAAACCCTATGGGGCAGTTCTACTCTGTCCTACAGGGTTGCTATGAATTGGAATTGACTTGATGGCAAGGGGCCTGAAATTAAAGAAAGTCCCTAAAGATAAATTCATATAATCAATGACATTTCCTCAGCATAGGAGCTACTTCCACATAGTATTTATAATTATGGCTCCTCTGGGTACTTAGTTAATTTTTAGCCTTAATTGATCAAATATGTTTGTGAAATGCCTTATTATCAAACTCATTATTTGTTGCCAGCAGTGTGTCAAGCATTGTACTAATTGCTATGTCAATCTATATTCGTTATCATTTTTTATATCTGCATAGCTCTTCACCTAGACAGAGAAACAGACACAGAGTTTAAGAGACAGAGGGAGAGAGAATGACAGATGAGGCAAGTATCCTTATCTTCATTTAGAAGAAAATAAGCAAATAAGTAAGATCTTCAAAACCCTTATGGCCTCTTACCCTAAGGTTGTAATCACTTTCTGAAAATAAAGTATATGTTATGATTTATAAATAAATTTCTCTTTTCCATTGACATCATAACTTCAGAGATCATATATCTTTATTTTTAAGTAATCTTCAATTTCTTACAGCATTACATATTTCAGACTTAATGCCCTTTGCATCCTGTATAAATTGCTAGATGCTTTGTGATTGAATTAGAAAATCCTGTATCCAAGGAACTCAGATAATTCAATTCCCCAGAAATTAAACTCACCTTTTCTATTGACTAAGGTTTTAAATGCTATTTACCAGAACAGAAACACAAATTTAATTTCTAAATTTCCAATTAACATAAGTATATAATCTATTAGCAAATTGAATTACCCTATCATATAAATAATAGCTAAGCCTAGAAAACCCTGTGGGGCAGTTCTTCTCCAACACATGGGGTCTCTATGAATCAGAATCAACTAGATGGCACCTAAAAATAACAATAACAACCATCTATTAGGTATTTATCATGCAAAAAAAAATTATTTTTTAAACACTGTACTAACATATATTAATATATTAATCAATTGTAATATATAGTTATGTATATATCTATATAACATATAGATGAGTAAATTTTCATTACATACTAAGTGCTACCATATATGTAATATGCTTAAATATATATGCAACAAAAATTTACTCACCTTCACCCTGCATAAACAACTTGCAGATAAGCCTTGACAAAAAAACAGGCAGTCTTTTGTAATTAATCTAAGTCACAGGTATCTGATTTAAAAGCCTATTAATAATCAACGTCTAATCATACTTAAAAAGAAAAAAAATAATTTAAAGGTTTGCTTTGAATATTGCAAAATTGGGAGCTAGGTAAGAAACAAAAATAAACCTTCAAGTAGTTTTACTGTACTCATGGCAGACATTGCCAGTTCTCACCCATCCCAAACAGGCCTTAGAATCCACAGCAGTTTATTACAGCAGGCCAGTACCAGTTCATCTCAGTTGGCATGAAAGTCAAAACTTCTTAGACATTATCTGTTTGGATGAATAATAGTTCTAAAACATCCTCCATGTTTTTGTCTCTTTTTCTTTTTATAAAGGCCAGCATCAAGGAGGCAGCTTTATGGGAAAGACAAAGCTTATATGTGTCTTCCATTTCCCAAGTTTTCTCCATCAAAAATAGAAGCACAGAGTCCTAGAGTTGGAGGTTTTAGAAATCTTCAATTTCCCTTTCCATGATGGATCATTTCCTCCTTTGATTTTTATGTGACTCTCTCATGCAACAAAATGTGTTATCCTTTTCTACACAACAGGCCCCATCTTTGTAGATGGAGATTTTGGAACAGATTGCTCAGCCATACCTTGAGCAGTACTTGCACCATTTTTTCCTTTCCCTAGCCTGTCTCTGTCTCCAAGTATGATTTTGCTGTTAGTGCCTCTAAAACTTGAAAGTTAACCAATGTTTCTACTAGGATCCTGGAAAACCAAGTGATATCGATCTAAGCCTGTCAAACAGGAAGATGCTCACAAGGATGGTACCAGTCACCCCCTGGGCTGATGGGATACTGGCAGGAAAAGATCAACGTGTTTGAGATGTGACCACCGAAACTGCCCAGAAAGAGAATGGACATTCTACAAGTTCCTAAAACCCATGTCCCCTTTTCCCTATAAAACCTCCGCTGGCCTCCAATTTCTTGAGGCAGACAGCTTTGGAGGAGATCATTCCCCTCTGTCTCCATATATATATGGATATATATAATAAATATCTTGCTACCCACCTCACCCCTGTCTCAAGAATTAGCTGTTTGTGACAGGCAGCTCTAACTCACGAAATGGTGGTAACAATTTTATCTCCCTTTAGCAATAATATTTTTTAAGATGAATGCATCCAGGTCTTTCTTAATAGAGGATTCATTCTAGAGTTTTTACAATTTGTATGCTTTAATCTGAACATATTGGAATTGTCACTATCCATTTAAGCATGAGCCCAGCAGGCTTGTATTCTACTTCATCAGGAACCAATCAGTGGTCTCTTAATCATAAAAAAATAAAGTTATTATTTAATAAGCTATTTTTCTCAGGGAACTTTTGTCCTAAGCCAGTTCAAAGTACATTTCCAATTGCTTCCCATGTCACTAAGAGTAGCATCCATTTTTTTTGTTTTGTTTTTACAGTTTTCTGCAAAACTCCATCTGATACTCATCTACTCTGAATTTATCTCTTCCTTCTTGTAGTTTTGCACATTATTAATTTAATTCATATCAATTCTTCAATAAAACACCTGAGAAGAGCCATGACTTGACTATCCTGTAAAAGAGCCTCTTTTTTCTGGATGCACTCTCTTTCTGTCTGTCTCACTCTTTTTTTTTTTTTTTTCCTCTCTTTCTGTCTGCCATCCTGCTTTATTTTTCTTCATAACTGAAATTACAGTAAAATTCTACATTTACTTGTTTTTATGCCAGAATGTAAAATCCATATAAAGACAGGAATATGATGCATCTTACTTACAACTGATTCCACAGAGTCTAGAATAATGGCTCACAGAAGTAACTGGAGAGTCACAGAAGCATTTTATTCATGAATGGATGAATGAATGAATGTTTAGAATGCTGTACAGTATGACACTTATAATAATATTTTTAGGAGTAAATTCTTTGAAGCTAGGATCTCTACCTCTGCTCTAAAATCACTTATTTTTATTTTCCTTCTGAGTAACAAAGTGTCTAAGATACTCTTTCAGAGACAAAAGCCCTCATCCTGCTGAACCACCCAGTGCATCCCCTGATTGGCAAATCTTTTTGTAAAGAAAAATTAAGTAAAATCCACATCAAAACCAGAAATAAAATCGACAAATCTAACCCACTGGGAAGCACTTAAAATTATATCTTTTGGAAGAAGAGTCTTCTACAGTTAAATTCACAAGGTCATATTCTCTTTAACCGTTCTCTGTGACTATCACTCTCTTTCTCTGTCCGACCTAAGGACTTTTTCTAATGTATACCCCTTCTCCTAGCTATCCAGAATTCCCTGCCTTTGCCCCTGAGCATGGTAAACATCTGCAGGGTAACTTTGTCCCTTGCCCTAGGAATTCTCTATTCTTTCCACAGGGTTCAGTTTTCCATATCCTTACTCCTTGAAGAGTAAGCCCTTCTTACTGGGATCCTTTTTGTGGCCAAACACAAGCCTTGCTTTCAGACAAAACTAGTTAAACTAGAATGCCATTATTTGAGGTGCCTACAGAAGCTTTGGAAACCCTGGTGGTGTAGTGGTTAAGTGCTACAGCTGCTAACCAAAAGGTCGGCAGTTAGAATACACCAGGCACTCCTTGGACACTCTACAGGGCAGAACTACTCTGCCTATAGGGTCGCTATGAGTCGGAATCGACTAGACAGCAGTGGGTTTTGGTTTGTACAGAGCTTAGTATTACAGTAGTTTATGTTGCATAGGTAAGGGAGAACACTTTTGAAAGCTTTGTCTTTCTACATGTTCCCTTAGGATCACAGACAGCCAGCTGTCTGAATTAACGTATTTTTTTGTTACTGTTTTTGTTTCATTAGTAGTACTAAGTGTTTTCAAAACAGCAGATTGAAACCCATAGGTGGTCATTATGGCAATTTAATCAATCATAAGCAATTTTCAAATGAACTAGAATAGAAATGAAAACAAATATCCAAGTGCAGCAAACTTAGTAAAGGCAAATGTATATTCACTTATATTTATGTTTGTATTTATATTTACATATGTGTACTGGTACATGATGTAAAATGCATTCTTGTCTTTATATAGATTTTCCTGTCTTTATATGGATTTTACATCCTGGTATATAGACAAGTAAATGTAGCATTTTACATTATGTACCAGTATACCGGTATCTGAAAGCCACCAGCTTAATAACTATTTTGGGACAACTCTTCTAATTAGTAAAACCAAACCTGTTGCCATGGAGTTGATTCTGACTCACAGTGACCCTATAGGACTTCTCCATGGAGTTTCCAAGGCTGTAATCTTTACTGAAGCAGATTGTCACATCTTTCTCCCATGGAGAGGATGGGGGATTGGTACTGCTGACTTTTCAATTACCAGCCAAGCTCTTAACCACTGTGCCCTTGCTTATAACTTTTTAATATTTCTGATAGGAACCTAGATTCCCCTCTCTGGTTTTAGTTAGGAAATTTGATATCTAACAAAATTAAGATGTTGATATGGTCAGCAAATATCTAGAGATGCTCTCTGTCTTATCTTGACTATCCTAATGTATATGTGATTCAGGAATACATAGAAATCATGAACCTCCCTTCTTAGTATTCCCTGGCATGAAGTCATTTCTAATGATTCTTATAAGCCTGATTCCAAATGTACTTCTATGAGATAAGCTTGAGACTTCACATTACTCACTTCTGTATGGAACTGAGTCCATGAGAAGTACACATTTGTTCAAGTTACCAAGTTTATCTCGCCTTGGTCTCTTTGGCTCACTCAGGGATCTGCCAGTGACTACCACTCTAAGAAGGAGAGTATGATGAACATAACAGTTTCTCATTTAATGGACGTGGACTTACTTGGTTCATTTGGAAACATAAACCCCTGTCCATGTCTGTGGGCCACTCTTTACTTTTAATTTGCTCTTGCATTGACTTTTACATATAATTTTTATGTAAATTTATCCTAAAGTGCTTTTTAAATCCAATAACACCTCCCACACCATGTTACAAGTTACATCCTAGTCTGTACCTAGTCTCCAGGCAAAGTAACTCACAAATCATACTTCAGCACTTAACAGTTTAACATAACACCTTGTACCAGAGCAGAGTTTCTTCTGAAGTCAGTTTGTGAGGCACAAAGGGCAACATTCTGGCCCATAAGTACTGAGTATTCAAATTAAAATAAATAACAGTGCTGGTCTATCCATGTTAGTTTACATAATTAATTGTCCTGTGTAATTGAATTTAGCATAAAATGGACCCATGCCTTCCAGCGTCCTTGGTGTTTACTAGCCATTTTTCTTGCAAGCCTTGATGTTCTGGAGAGACACACTCCATTTAGAAGTTTGGATTCAGCAGTTAAAAACTCTGCTTTTTCAGAGTGTCACACATCTTATTTTTAGTAGGAGAGTCTAATCTGTGTGATTATCTCCTCCTTCCCCCCCCCCCCCATTCTCAACCTTGGAGTCTCTGTCTTTCTGCCACTTACCAGTGTGTTAAGATGCCTCTCACACTTGGAGAGCTGTTATGAGCTGCAGAGAGAAATAGCAGGTGTAGACTGGGTGGGTACAGTGTGTGAAGATTCTGTACAGAAGATAGTGCTTATAGGAAACTCAGAAATGATGAGGCTGGTAAACTGCAGCCCAAACCTGGCTCCCTCTAGACAGAAATAATCTGTATTGGGGAAAGTCCAGTACAGCAAAACTTCATGAGACTTATATTTTCATATCACAAGCTTCCAGTAACTTACTGTCTAGAATTAGTTCCCCTTAATGTGTTTTCCGACTTTTTCTGGGAGGCCCAGGGTTGATATTCATTTGTCCTCAGGAAGAGGTTATTCACTGTGATCTCCTGGTTCTATCCCCATGTTGCTGCTGGCTGCTGCTGCAACCACCCTTATTAAAACCTGAACTTGCAGCATTTATTGACCATCCCACTATCCCATTCCATAAGTTCGGTGGAAGTAGCCCAGCTTTCTGCTTTTCCTCCGTATACATTGATACGTTGATGTGCATCCTCCATATTTTTGAAGACCCCAGGCTCTCCTTTGTCATAAGAATTTACTGAAAGTTTGAAATAATGGAAGGGAATTAAGTAAAACAGATTAAGTTATAGGTGCTTCCCAGCAGGAGCTCTGCTGGGGCTGCTTCTCTGTGTTGCTGTGTGCTACGTACGTCACCTCCCACCCCACCACAGGCAACTTTCTAAGAATCTCCAAACTTTGGAGTTCCAGAAGTTACCTCTTACCCAAAGAGAGGAGGAAGCTTTCTCTCACAACAATCTGAGGTTTGCCTCCTGAGTTTTTCTTTTTCTTCAGCAGGCTGATCTCATCTCAAGGCATTTGACACTGGAAGTTTCCATTCTTTTTAAGAAAAACTCAATCCTATCCATCGTTATTCACACAATTGCCTGACATCATTACCTTTACTGGAATTCTGAGTTAATCGGGCTTAAATAAAAGTACCTGTAAAATATCAAGAGTACAACAGGTGTATCCAAACAAGCTAATACCAATTCCTTTTCAATATTGCTTTATCAAGCTTTTAAAAGTTTGGAGGATCTAGACAAACTTTAGTTTATCCAACTGTTGTTGTTAGCTGCTGTCAAGTCAGACCTCAACTCATGGTGACCCTATGTGTTCAGAGTAGAACTGCTGCATAGGATTTTCTTGGCTATAATCATCACAGAAACAGTTCATCAGATCTTTCTTCTGTGGAGCTGGTGGGTATGATAGAACCAACAACCTCTGGTTTAACAGCCAATGGCAAGATTCTACTAGTATGGAATTTATGAGCTCTGTAGAGTAACTAGCTGATGTTTTCCTTCCCTCAAACCAGGAAAAAATATTTTTTGAAGGAAAATGTTAGTGCAAATATTTTGTAAGAGATATATACTCTGATAAAAACAGTTTCTCAACTGTCGTTCAAACAAAAAACTAATATTTCCATTAGAGAATATTTTTTCTAGTTGTTCACACAGATTTTTAAGGATGGCTCTTAAGATTTTTAAGTTAGGATGAATTTTACTTACTGATAGATATATTTTAATATTAAATTATTTTTATATTGAAACAATGGCCAGGCAATACTTCTTAAATGAAATCCCTGGGCTCTCCTCTCCATTCTTCTCAATACGGTAAATCAATGACATAACACAGGACTTAAAAGAAATTGTGGATTCTAAGCAACTATGAACTTCTTGTGTTGTGGAGAATCAACAAAATAACATGGATGGATGGAAATTTCAGGAAGCCCAAGACCACATTTTAGCCAATAAATTCATATGAATAGCCAAGAAGAGTCCAAAATGACTGATCTAATATTGATTTCTTTTCCCTTACTCTTGGGGGGAAAAAAAAACTGTAGAAATTCCTGACAATATCTAAAAACACAACAAAAACAGAAGAAACTGTCTCTGACTATACACAAGTGTGTACATAAGCACACCACAATCATTTCTGTGGGGAGGGTCCTTATCCTTTATGTTGACTAATTGGCTAATATAAATTAGTACAAACTGTCAGAATGAAAAATTAACAATGGTATTAGAATATTAACATGTTTCATATTACTCCAACCCAAAAATCTATGTCTACAATATATCTTAAGGAAATTATCATAATTGTGGGCAAAGATTTAACAACAAGAAGACTTAAGCACTTAGAATTTACGTGAGAGCAGAACATATATCATTTTTATTCACCATATAATGCTGTGTTGCCTATCACACATTGAACTGACAGTCAACATATGTTTATTATATATATAAATGGATAAGTAGATAAATGCCATCAAAGACATAAAATTTATCCAGAATTGACTGTATTTTATTCTGAGACTATATTAATAAACAAGAGTCAAGGTGAGGGAAATCAAGGGCAAAATATAACAAACACTTTGTCAAAGACAAATGAGGTAGTGCAACATATGTCTAATAAACCCAAAAAAGACAAAAAAAAAAAACCCATTGCCAACAAGTTGATTCTGACTCGTAGTGACCTTATAGGACAGAGTAGAACTGCCCATAGGGTTTCCAAGGAGCAGCTGGTATACTTGAACTGCCAATCTTTTGATTAGTAGCTTAGCTCTTAACCACTGCACCACCAGGCCTAATAGGAGTTCTAAAAACAGAGAACAGAGATAAGCTAAAGCCAATATTCAAAGAGACAGTGACTTAGAATTTTCGAGAATTGATGAAAACAGGAAAGCTTAGGTTTAAGAACTGTGTCTACAGAAAGATGAATAAAAACAAATACACACAAAGGCAAAATGTAGTAAAACTTTAGAACAACAAAGAAAAACAGCAAAATCTTAAAAGAATTAAGAAGAAAAAGAAGTATATTTTTTCAGCATTCTCAAAAAAGTAAACAATGTTTGGAAAGGAAAAGAATATGTACAAAAATAGTTCCTATTTAGTGCATATTTTTCTATACCAATACATTTGAAAACTTAAATGAACAAATACCAGCTGGTTAAAGAAGGAAAAAAATTTGAATAAATTTATAATCACCAATGGATACGTACGTAAATCGAGAGGCAGTTCTAACAGAACAAGGGGATACTGCATGGTTTAATGTCAGGAGACATGTGTATTGGGGTTGTGTCCTTTCACCATGCCTATTCAATCTGTATGCTGAGCAAATAATCCAAGAAACTGGATTATATGAAGAAGAACTTGACATCAGGATTGGAGGAAGACTCACTAACAACCTGCATTATGCTGATGACACAACCTTGCTTGCTGAAAGTGAAAAGGACTTGAAGCACTTACTGATGACGATCAAAACCCACAGTCTTCACTACAGATTACACCTCAACATAAAGAAAACAAAAATCTTCACAACTGAATCAATAAGCAACATCATGATAAACGGAAAAAAGATTGAATTTGTCAAGGATTTCATTTTACTTGGATCTACAATCAACACTCATGTAAGCAGCAGTCAAGAAATCAAAAGACGCACTGCATTAGGCAAATCTGCTGCAAAAGACCTCTTTAAAGTGTTAAAAAGCAAAGATGTCACCTTGAAGACTAAGGTTCACCTGAGCCAAATCATGGTGTTTTCAATCATCTCGTATGCAGGCCAAAAGCTGAATGATAAATAAGGAAGATGGTAGAAGAATTCATGCCTTTGAAATGTTGTGTTGAAGAATACTGAATATATCATGTACTGCCAAAATCTGTCTTAGAAGAAGTACAACCAGAATGCTCCTTGGAAGCAAGAATGGCGAGGCTACCCCTCACATACTTTGGACATATTATCAGGAGGGATCAGTCCCTGAGATGGACATCATGCTTGGTAAAGTAGAGGGTCAGTGAAAAAGAGGGAAACCCTCAACAAGATGGATTGACACAGTGGCTACAACAATGAGCTCAATCATAGCAACAATTGTGAGAATGGCACAGGACTGGGCAGTGTTTCATTCTGCTGTACATGGGGTCACTGTGAGTCCAAACTGACTCAACGGCACCTGACTACAACAATGAATGTGAACCAATAGCTAAAATTCTAACCACATTATTAACAATACAGACCTAGCCACATTTACAGAAAATTCTACCAAACATCTGAGTAAAAGATAATATGTACTCAAACATTATAAAAAAAATGAGAAATATCTCTGAATTATCTTATAAAACAAGTAAAATATTGATGACAAAGCCAGACTAGAACAGTATGAAGAAGGAAGTTATAAGCTAATCATACTTAACACAGACATGAGATTGTTAAAATGAGTTAGCAATTTGTATGTTTAAGGCGATAGAATAATCTTTCTTATGAATATAGGCACAAGATTCTTAAAATAAGTTAGAAAATTGCATGATTATTTCAACTAATGCAGAAAAATAATTTGATACAACAAAAATAAGTCATTATAAGAATTCTTAGAAAACTAAGAGTTCAGGATACATTCTTAATTTGATCAAGGGTGAATCTAAAATTCTTGATTCCTGCCTCACAACACTCTGCCATCTTTAATTTTGTCAATTACTGTAAAAACTAGATTTCTAAGGATGTAGCCTGACAGCAACTCTTCTCAGCAGCATTGGGTCTCCCTCATTAACTGCCCCCAAGGTTTCTTTGATGCCGTGAGTTAAATATCTGTAGGAACCTACCTGGCACACACACGTGCATCTTGGAGAGTTAAAGAATTAATATTGCTATAGGTAAACACTTGACCCTATTTCTTCAGGTGAATAATTCCAAGGCTCCTTCTACGTTAATCCTCACTAGGCCTTGGTCAACTACGGTGGTGACTAACGAAACAAACATACCTTACCACAGTGTTTTATTCGTTCTCTGTTTTACATCTTAGTCCTCAGTATTGTTCCATGAGATTAATAAATTGCCTTTGCACCAGCCTTTTTCTCAAGCTTTGCTTTTAGGGCAAACCTAGACTAAGAAAAATGGTATTTGTTATATTTAATGATGTAAATTAATAAGTGTCCCATTTAAAATCAAAGAAAAGATAATTACATCTTCATATCTGTTGTAATTCAACACCGTACTAGGAGTCCTAGTTAGAACAATAAGGCTATATTTAAACAAGGAAAATTTGATATGAAATTATAAAGATTGAAATATTAAAACTATCATTAGTTAAATGTATTATTTTCTGGAGACAAAACCTAACAAAATTTACAGAGCAAATTTCAGAAAAGAAAAGAGAATCAAGTAAAACTATTGTACAAGATCCACAAACAAAAATAAACTGTGTTCCTATAAAAGTAGCAAATAGAAAATTTGAATTTTAAATATTCCATTTACAATAGCACAAAAATATAAGATATTCATACAGGATAAATCTTAAAAAAGTATAAACAAAATCTTTATTGAGAAAATTATACAACTTCATTGATAAGATTAAAATTAGACATAAATAAATGCAGAGATATATTACATTCATGGATAAAGAGATGCTATATCTTAGACACGTCGAGTCTCTCTGCCAATTAATCTCTCTCTCTTTTTTTTTTTTTTTTTGGTTCAATGAAATTTAAAATAAAATCCTAAGAAGTTTTTTTTCCACAAAACTAGACATGCTGAAAACAAAAATTATTTTGAAGAAGAAAAATATAGTAATTATTCTACTACATATATATATATATGTAATGTATGAGAGTGCATAAAAACATCAGTGGAGAAAGGATGGAACAATGGAACATTCAACAAATGATACAGAAAAAAATTGCAATCCATAAAGACAAAAAAAGGTAAACTTATATTTCTACCTCCCACTAAATACAAAGATTGCATTTAAAACTCCATGAGCAAAGCAAAGATTCTGAGAAATCCTTGGAAATAAGAAAATGAGACAAGATTATGTGTACATAGAAATAAAAAATAAATAAATAAGCTACTGCCCAAACATGCAGGAGAAGACTTGCAAACCTAAAACCAAGTGCTGTGGGAAGACCTTAGTACATCCATCTCTGTGATCATTTCAGTAATTGCTTTCACAGCAGTGAGGCTGTATGCTTACGGGGGTAAGCAGAATGAAGCATTGGTGTTTACTTGCAAGCTAAAATTGTGGGCATGAATGGTATGGTTGCAGAGGTGTGGCAGTATCCCTTAACTTTGGTCTGCAGGAGGGATGTTGTATTCTAACACCTAAGGAGCAAACTACCAGAGAACACCACTCAGTAACACATTTTTCCCAATCACCAGAGATGGGCTTTATAGTCAGAAACTGAAACCAGACTTAGAAAAGTAGAATTTCAAAAACAAAAGTAGGCATACCAGTAGGGATAAACATAATTTTGCATGAAGAAAAATAAAAACAGAAAAAAAAGAGTCACCTGACTTACAAATAGATGAATCAAGATTTGAGAAAAGTGTCATTAAAACAAAACAACCACAGAAAATTTAAAAAGGTGTATTGTTGTTGGTTGCTGTTGAGTCAATTCCAACTCATGGAAACCCCACATGTGCAGAGTACAAGTACGATGGCTCTATAGGGTCTTCAAGATTGTGACCTTTCGGAAGCAGATAAAAAAAGGCAGATAGCCTCAGAGAAATAATAGAGAATATTACAGCAGCAAAATAAATGCATTCTTTTATTATTACTTTATTTATTGTTTATAATTTGTTATTTTAAAATGTAATCAGATATGCTAACATTCAAATAAATTAAGATTAAAAAAAGCCCAGTGGTTACAGTTGTAGAGAGATTCAGTGTTCTGGAAGATTAACTCCAGGAAATCTTTCAGAAAAAAAAAAATCACTCAACAAAAATGAAACAAAAAATATAAGAGAAAAGTTAAGAATGATGGAGAACTCCAAAGTTTCAGCATCTATCCAGCGTTCCAGCAGGAGAGATCAGGAATGAAAAGGAAGCTACAGATTGCTGACTGCTGTCATAGTCCAACTCTAGAGGTACTACAGCAATTAAAAAAGGGAGAAGGAGTAAGAGGGAGCAAGAAATCTAAAGATTGTGAAAACCCTGGAGAGAGAGAAGGATGTTGTATTCTGTTGCAGAAAAGGAATGCCAGCTGGAACACAGGGTTAGCGGATTGACTGTGAGTGAATTGCTTCCTTTAACTTTTTAATTTTGGAAATTTAAAACATACATAAAATTAGAGAGCACTGTATAATAAATCATCTTTTATTTCAAGTACTACCAATCTCTTCCACCCTTCACATATACTTTTATAGTTTGTGCTAGAATATTTCAAAGAACTGACCCCTTCATTTTACCCCAGTTCTTCAGTATGAATCTTGAATAGATGCTTTCTCATTGTGTAACCATAGTGCTGTCATCACATCTAACAAACTAAAAATAGTCTCTTTTGTATCATCTAATAACCAATCCATATCCAAATTTCCTGATTGCCATGAAGCCTTTAAAGGTTATCTTTTTTGAATCAGTATTCAGAACATTTCTACATTGCATTTGAGTATCATATCTCTTACTTTTTATTAATTATATTTTTAATTGGAGATAATTGTACATTCACATGGAGTTATAAGAAAAAACAACAACTGGGCTCTTTGCCCAGTTTACACCAAAGGGAACATTTTGCAACACTACAGCACAATATTACAGCCAGGATACTGACATTGTAGATATTGCTACAAAATGGCAACGCGATGTATTCACCACAAGAATACATCGCGTTGCCTTTTTGTAGCAATATCTACTCCCCTCCTTCTCCCATTACCTCCTTAATACCTGCATCCATTAACCTGTTCTCCATTTCTATAATTTTTGTCATTTCAAGAATGTAATATAATTGAACCATAGAGTATGTAACCTATGACTTACCTGGGATTGGCTTTTTTTCACTCAGCATGGCTCTTTGAGCATTATTCTGATTGTTGAGTTTGTCAATAGTTATTTTCTTTTTATTGCCAAGTAGTAATCCAGTATATGCATGTACTACAGTTTATTTAATCATTCATCAGTTGAAAGACATATAAGTTCCTTTTGATGGGCAATTGCTGGAATGGTAGTTTCATGCTTAAATTTTTATGAAACTGCCAAATTGTTCCAGAGTGTCTGTACTGTTCTACATGTCCATCACTAATGTCTGACTAATGTTCAGATTTTCATACTTCTTCCGATTATTTGGTGTGTCATTGTGGTTTTAATTTTCAATTCCCTAACGGCTAATGATGTCGAACATCTTTTCATGTGTTCATCTGCCGTATGTATATCATCTTTGGTAAAATGCCTGTTCATATTTTTTGCCCATTTTCTAGTTCAGTTGACTGATTTTTTTTTTTTTTTTTTTGCTGCTGAGGTTTGAAAGTTCTGTATATAGTTCAGATACTATCCCTTTGTCAAATATGTGATTTGCAAATATTTTCTCCTAATCTATAGATTGCCACTTCATTCTCTTAAAGGGATCTTTACACAGCAAAAGTTTTTAATTTTGATGAAGTCTAATCTGTTTTTTTTTTTTTTCCTCTTACTGATTGTGCTTTTGATGTCAAGTCTAAGAATTCTTTGCTTGTCCCTAGGTTTTTAAGGCTTTCTCCTATTTCCCCCACCCCGCAAAGTTTTATAGCTTTTACATTTCAGTCTGTAATCTACTTTGAGTTCATTTTTGTCTAAAATACAGAACTTAGGTCAAAGTTCTTTTTTTGCCTGTGGATGTCTAATTATTCTAGCACAATTTGCTGAAAAAAATTATCTTTTATCCATTAAAATGCCTTTGCATCATTTTAAAAATGAGTTGGGAATATTTGTGTGGGTTTATTTCTGGGCTCTCTATTTTGTTCCATTGGTTTCTTCACCAGTACTACACAATCTTGATTACTGCAGCTATACATTGTCTTGAAATCAAGTAGACTGCTTCCTTCCACTTTCACTTTACCTTTTTCAAATTTTTTTGATTTATTTCATCAGGGTTTTGTAGCTCTCAGCATATGAGTCTTGTACATGCTTTGTTAGATTTAAATTTAAGTGTTATATTTTGAGCAGTCATAAATAATATTGTACTTTGAGGATTAGTATCCACATGTTCATCACTATTATCCAGAAAAACAGTTGATTTTGTATGTCAAATACTTTGTATAAGTATGTATCATGTAACCTGGCTGAACTTACTGGTTTCAGAGTTTGTTTGTTTTTCCATGCAGCTTTCTTGGAATTTTCTGTGTAAACATTCAATTCATATGGAAATAAAAGTAGTTTTATATCTTCCTTTTAAATCAGTATATTTTTTATTTCTTTTTATTCCTTTATTGCACTGATAGAATTGCTGGAACTATGTTAAATAAGAATGGTCGGAGTGAATATGCTTGCTTTGTCCCAGATCTTAGGGGGAAAGCATTCAGATGTGCCCTTTTAGTCTCATTTTGTTTTATTGGCCTGTCTAATCTTTGGATAAAGGGCAAACTTCAGGAATGACTTCATTACTGAGCTAAAAGTGTGTCCAGGGGCTATACTCTCTGGGTTTCTCCAGTCTCTGTCAGGCCAGTAAGTCTAGCCTTTTTTGTGAGTTAGAATTTTGTTCTACGTCTTTTTCCAGCTCTGTCCAGCATCCTCTATTGTGATCCCTGTCAGAGATATCAGTAGTGGTAGCTGGGCACCCTCTAGTTGCACTAGACTCAGCCTGGTGGAGACTGTGGTAATTGTGGCCCATTAGTCTTTGGGACTAATCTTTAATTTGTGTCTTTAGTTTTCTTTTCTCCCTTGCTCTTGAAAGGGTGAGAACAGTGGACTATCTTAGATGGGTGCTCACAGGCTTTTAAAACCCCAGATGCTACTCACCAAAATAGAATGCAGAGCATTTTCTTTATAAACTATGTTATGCCATTGAGCTAGATTTTCTCTGAGACCACGGACCCCACAGTCCTCAGCCCAGTAATTCGATTAGATGTGTTTATGCGGCTTCCATGACCTTGCCTTGGACAAGTTGTGCTGGCTCCCCCAGTATTGTGTACTGTTTTACCCTTCACCCAAGTTATCACTTATCTTTTTTTTTTTTATTGTCTATTTAGTGTTTTTCCATCCCCAGCCCTCCCCTCCCTAGTAACAGTCAAAGATTGTTTCTTTCTATATAGAAACATTTTCAAGACTTTTTATAATGGTGGTCTCATACAATATTTGTCCTTTTGCGATTGAGTTATTTCTATCAGAATAATGCCCTCTAGTTTCATCCATGTTATGAGATGCTTTGAATATTCATCATTGTTATTTATTGTTATGTAGTACCCCATGGTGTGTATATACCATAGCTTGTTTATCCATTTTTCTGTTGATGGGCATCTAGGTTGTTTCCATCCTTTTGCTATTGTGAACAATGCTGCAATGGATATGGTGTGCATATGTGTATTCATGTGATGACTCTTACTTTTCTAAGATATATTCCTAGGAGTGGGATTCCTGGATCATATGGTATTTCCATTTCTAGCTTTCTAAGGAAGCACCATATCGTTTTCCAAAATGGTTTTACCATTTTGCATTCCCACCTGCAGTGCATAAGAGTTCCAATCTCCCCGCAGCCTCTCCAACATTTATTATTTTCTGTTTTTTTGATTTGTGCCAGTAATGCCAGGGTGAGATGATATCTCGTTGTGGTTTTGATTTGCATTTCTCTAATGGCTAGTGTTTGGGAGCATTTCCTCATGTGTCTGTTAGCCACTTGAATGTCTAATTTGGTGAAGTGTCTCTTTATTTCCTTTGCCCATTTTTTTTACTGGATTATTTGTCTTTTTGTTGTATTTTCCAGTAGATTTTAGAAATTAGACCTTTGTTGGAATTGTAGTAGCCAAAAAAATTTTGCTGCCTGTAGGTTTTCTTTTTACTCTTTTGGTTGAGTCTTTTGATGCCCATAAGTGATTAACTTTCAGAAGATCCCAGTTATCTAGCTTATCTTCTGAAGTTAGTGTGTTGTTATGGTTTGTATCCTGTTAATGCCACGCATTAGGGCCTCTAGCATTGATCCTATTTTTTCTTCTATGATCCTTAGAGTTTTGGGTTTTATATCTAGGTCTTTGATCCATTTTAAAATAGTTTTTGTGTATAGTGTGAGGTATGGGTTCAGTTTCATTTTTTTGTGATGGACATCCAGGTTTGCCAGCACCATTTGTTAAAAAGACTGTCTTTCCATTTGATGGACTTTGGGCCCTTGTCAAAGATCAGGTGACCATAGGTAGGTGGATTAACATCTGGGTTCTCAATTCTGTTCCATCGATCAATGTATCTCTCCTTGTACCAGTACCAGGCTGTTTTGACTACTGTAGCTGTATAGTCGGCTCTGAGGTCAGGTAGTGTGAGTCCTCCTACTTTTTTCTACTTCAGTAGTGCTATACTTATGTGGGGACTCTTCCCTCTCCATATAAAGTCAATGATTAGTTTTTCCTTCTCTTTAAAGAATGTTGTTGGTATTTAGACCAGGATTGCATTGTATTTCTAAATTGCTTTGGGTAGAATTGTCATTTTCACAGTGCTGAGTCTACCTATCCATGAGCATTTCATGTTTTTCCATTTATGTTGATCTTTCTTGGTTTCTTGCAGTAGTGTTCTGTAGTTTTCTTTGAATAGGTTTTTTACACCCTTGGTTAGATTTATTCCTAAGTATTTTACTTTTTTAGGGGCTAATGGTATTCTTTTCTGGATTTCCTTTTCATCCTTCTCTTTATTGGTGTATAAGAATCAAACTGATTTTTGTATGTTTATCTTGTATCCTGCTACTCCTCTGAATCTATTAGTTCCAGTAGTTTTCTTGTGGAGTCTTTCGGGTTGTCTAAGTAAAGTATTATATCATGCACAAATAGGCACAGCTTCACTTCTTCATTACCAGTTTGGATGCCCTTTATTTCTTTTTCTTGCCTTATTACTGTAGCTAGGACTTCCAGCACAATGTTAAACAGGAGTGGTGATAAAGGGCATCCTTGTCTTCTTCCTATTCTCAAGGGGGATGTTTTCAGCCTCTCCTCCATTAAGAATGATGTTGGCTGTTGGTTTTGTATAGATGCCTTTTATTATGTTGAGGAATTTTCCTTCTATGCCTATTTTATTAAGTGTGTTTGTCAGAAATGGGTGTTGGACTTTGTAGAATGCCTTTTCTGTGTCACTTGAGATGATCACGTGATTCTTTCATTTTATTTCTGTGGTAGATTACGTTGTTTGTTTTTCTAATATTGAATCATCCTTGCATACCCAGTATTTTGCATACCCGGTATAAATCCTACTTGGTTGTGATATATTATTTTTTTTTGATATGATGCTGAATTCTATTGGCTAGAATTTTGTTAAGAATTTTTGCTTCTATATTCATGAGGGTGTCTTTGCCTGGTTTTGGTACAAGGGTTTTGCTGGCTTCATAGAATGAACTGGGAAGTATCGTTCTCTTTTCCATGTTCTGAAATAGTTTAAGTGGTACTGGTGTAACCTCTTTGTTGAAATATCTGGTAGAATTCTCCAGTGAAGCAATCTGGGCCAGGGCTTTTTTGTTGTTATTGGGAGTTTTTTTTTTTTTTTTAGCTTTTCAATCCCTTCTCTTGATATGGGTCTGTTTAGATTTTCAACATCACTTTGGGTTAGCTTGGGTATGTAGTGTGATTCCAGAAATTTGTCCACTTTCTCTAGTTTTCAAATTTGTTGGAGTATAGTTTTTTTCATACTTTTTCATGATCCTTTTTATTTCAGTAGGGTCTGTTAATGTTCCCCATTTCATTTCTTATTTGGATTATTTGCATCCTCGCCTGTTTTTCTATTGTCAATTTGGCCAGCGGTTTGTTGATCCTTTCAAAGAATCAACTTTTGTTGTTCTTTCTATTGTTTTTCTATTCTCTATTTCATTTATTTCTGCTCTGATCTTTATTATTTCCTTTTTCCTGGTAGCTGTGGACTTCTTTTATTGTTCTCTTTCTATTTGCTTGAGTTGTGTAGTTAATGTTTTGATTTTGTCCTTTTCTTCTTTTTTGATGTGTGCATCTATTAGTATAAATTGACCGCTGAGCACTGCATTTGTGGTGTCCCAAAGGTTTTGGTATAATGTGTTTTCATTCTCATTTGATTCCAGGAATTTTTTTAATTCCATCTTTGATCTCTTCTATTACCCACTGGGTTTTTAAGATGGGTGTTATTCAGTTTCCATGTAAATGATTTTTTTTCCTTTCTCTTCCTGTTGTTTATTTCTACTTTGATGGCACTGTGATTAGAGAAGATACTTTGTATTATCTCAGTATTTTGGATTTTGTTGAGGGTTGCTTTGTTACCTAAGATTTGGTCTCTTCTGGAGAACATTCCATGTGCATTGGAAAAGAATGTGTACTGTGCAGCTGTTGTGTGGAGTGTTCTTTACCTGTCTGTGAGTTCTAGTTGACTGTAGCCTTTAATCTTTTATATATTTGGTGAGTTTCTTTCAAGATGTTCTGTCCTTTTTGGACAGTGGTGTGTTGAAGTCTCCTAGTATTATTGTGGAACTGTCGATTTCTCTTTTCAGTGCCATTAGTTTGTTTCATGTATTTTGGAGACCTGTCACTGGGTGAGTAGATATTTATTATGGTTATGTCTTCATGATGGATCACCACTTTAATCATTATATACTGCCCTTTTTTGTCTTTTATCATGGATTTTGTTTTAAAGTCTATTTTATCTGAGGTTAGTATTGCCTGTTCTTTTTTGGTAGCTGTTTGCTTGATGTATTTTTTTCCATCCTTTGATTTTTAATAAACTTGTCTTTTTTTCTAAGATGTGGTTCTCATACACAGCATATTGATGGTTCCTGTTTTTATTCTTCATTTTCCTTTGTTCTTTTTTCTGATTTTTCCTCAAAGTGGTATCCAAGTATTTATCTTCAGTTTCGCTGATCTTGTCTTCCATTGTTTCAAACCTGCTCCTCAGACCTTCTATTACAGCCTCCATTTCTGAAATACTGTTGTTTATCTTTTGAATTTCTAATTACCTTTGTTGTATGATTTCTAGTTGTGAATTTATTTTGACATTTTATTCCTGTATTATTTTCCTGAATTCTTGCATTGTTTTGTCTGTATTTTCCATGGGTTTGTCTGCTTTTTGCTTTAACTCTTAAATAGCTCTGAATATTAGAGTCTTAAGTTCCTTATCAAGTAGCTCCAGAACCTTTTCTCCTACTGGAAAGCCATCTGGTGTTTTATTGTGGATGTCTACTGGAACTATTCTGTCCTGTTTTTTTTTTTTTTTTTTTTTCATGTTTTGATATTGTCTGCTTTCTTCAGGATACTCAGTATTTTCTTCATTTATTGATTGTAGGTTTGTTTTTTTGTTTGTTTGTTTTATTTGGTTATAGCTGAGCAGGCTGTGTGTTCTTTGTTGTTTGTTCCTCTGTGGGCACGATATTTTTCACCTCCTTGTCCAATGGGATGGTCCAGTCACCCAGCTAGGTTGTAGCAGGTCAGGTCCAGTGGAATGGACAGGGCTGGAATGGGTTGCTTGTTGCACATACTGGGGCCAACAAGGCAGGCTGGGGCTCAGTGCAGGGAAGTGTCAGGTAGGCCATGCCCGTGCTGCTTGAGGGCACAGTGTTCTGCTTATCGTGCAGATAGGCAGGAGGAAGTGGGGAAATTGTGATATGTGGAGCTAAGATGGGTATGGGAATGAAGAGAGAGAGGAGAGAGAAATAGGAGACCAAAAAAGGTGCTGCAGGAGTTTGCCATTGGAGTGGAGAGACAAAAAACAGAAATAAGGGAAAAAGAGAGAGAAAAATAAATAAATAAATAAATATTAAAAAAAAAAAAGAAAGAAAAGCCCCTGGGGATCCCACCAGCGAGTGGGGAAGTTGTTCCCAGGCCTTAGGGCACGGCCTGTCTAGAAGGGGCAGAGATGGTAAACAATGCCAGGTATTCAGGAACTGGAAAACAAGGAAAGTAGAGAGAGATGAGAAACTGAGAAATGAAGAAAAACAAAGAGAAAAACAGAAAAGAAAATAATAAATAATAAAAAAAAAAGAAAAGAAAAAAGCGATTCCCCCAGGGACCCCACCAGACTGGGGAAAAGGTTCCCAGGCTTTGGGGCACAGCCTGTCTGGGAGGGGCCAAGATGGTACACAGCACCAGGTATTCATGAGACAGAAAAGTAGAGAGTGACAAAAATCTGAGAAATGAAGACAAACAAAAAGGAAAAGAAAATAATAAAAAAAAGAAAGAAAGAAAGGACCGTAGGGATTCCACCTGCGTGGATGAACAGAATGGGGAAGTTGCTCCCTAGCTGTGCAGTACAGCCTGGCTAGAAGGTGCAGAGATGGCACACAGCATCAGGTATTCAGGAGATGGGAAATGAGGGTAAGTAGAGAGAGACAAGAAATTGAGAAATGAAGAAAGACAAAAAAGAGAGAGAGAAAAAAAGAAATGCCCCTAGGTATCCCACTGGCATGGCTGCACAGACTGGGCAAGTGGCTCTCCAAGCTGTGCAGTACAGGATGGCTAGAAGGGGTGGAGATGGCACACAGAACCAGGTATTCAAGAGGCAGTAAAACGAGGTAAGTAGAGAGACAAGAAACTGATAAATAAAAAAAAAAAAAAAAGGAAAAAAGAGAAAGAAAATAATAATAATAAATTAAAAAAAAAAAGATGCCCCCAGGATCCCGACGATGCGGCTGAACAGAGCAGGAAAAGTGGCTCCCAGGTCGCACAGTACAGCCCAGCTAGAAGGGGTGGAGATGGCCCACAGAGTCAGGTGTTCAGAAGATAGAAAAACAAGGTAAGTAGAGAGAGAGAAGAAACTGAGAAATAAAGACAAAAAGAAAAAAAAAAAAAGCCCCAAGGATCCCGCCAACATGGCGGCGCAGACTGGGGAGGTAGTTCTCCAGTCGAGCAGTTCTCCACAGCCTGTCAATAAAAAGCAAAGATTCCACAGGGAGCCAGGTATTTGAGAGAAATGAGGGGCAGGAGGTGAGAGGCAAGGAAGAAACTAAAGAAGCCAAAAAAGCAACATCAGCAACAAAGAAATGGCACTGAAGGAGCCAGCTGGTGTTGCCGGGGCGAATCCAAGTGGCACAGAGCCAGTGCCTCCTGACCAAACGACTTTAGCCTGCTGGGAAATGGTGGAGGCAGAGCAGGGGGAAAGAGGGTGGGGGGTGGGAAAGCACGTATCACTGGCCACCAGGTGTTCTGTCTCCTGCTGGGAGCTCTATGAAGCTGTTTTCCTATACTCCCTATTCTCTGATCTCAGACAGGAGTACAAGATGGCGAATCCATGCTGCTGCTAAGGGACCTCTGCTCTGTATCTCTCCTCACTCTGCTGTCAGTTTCTTATTCCATTCAGTGTTTTGTTGAGTTCTTTGTCTTCATTTGATGCTTATGGTTTCAGGATTGATGTTCATCCCTGTTTTACTTAGTTTTTTGGGTCTTTGCTGTGAAGGCAGGGCATGGTGCTTCTGTTTATGATGGCATGTTGGCTCCACTTACCCATTGAGTGTTTTAATATTGAGTAAAATAGCATTTTTCAGTTTTAAAATTTCCATTTTGTTCTTTTTATCGTCCATTTCTTTCCTGAGACTTCCTATTGTTTTATTAGTTTCAGGTCTGTTTATATTTGCTTGTTGAAGCATTTTCATCATGGAAATTAAGAATCTTTGTCAGATAATGCTATTATCTTTTGACATCTTTTGATTGTCTTTTTTTTTTTTTTTAATTCAGCATGAAATGTTCCTAGTTCTTGGTATGACAAATTAATTTTTTATTTCAAGATGGCCATATAGGGTATTATATAATTAGACTCTGCATTTCATTTGAACCTCTGACACTGCTTTGACAGGAGAAGAGGGAGCATTTATTCATTACTACCAGGTGGACAGTGGAAGTCTAGTTTCCCCACTCAGCCTCCATTGATACCAAAAGAGATTCCTATTAGTACTGGTTGGGGTGGGAATTCTGGATCTCCATTAGGACTTCAGGTTAGTTCATTGACTTGGGTGGGGTAAAGGTGTGTGTTATTACTGTTACTGATATGACATTCGCTAACACCTTAGGGTTAAGTGTTTGCCTTATTACTTCTGTGTATTATAAAAGTCCATATTCTCCACTAGGCCTTACTACAAGGAAAAGTTTCTTGTTACCAATTAGTGGAGCTGAAAGTACTTGCCTTCCCTGACGTTACCCAGATGAGAGTGTCAGGGCACTTCATTACAGTCTTGCAAGAGAGGAAATCTAGGCTCCACAATCATCCATTGCTATCATGGGTGGGGAATGGGACCTCAATTTTTCCTCGGGTGTTTTGTTGGAGAAGAGCAATTGTTTTCTAAAACGTATCTCTTTCTAGGTTGTTCCTATCCTGGTTGTTTGGCTACAGGCTAAGTGGTTTTAAATATGGAAGAGTTTACCCACCAAAAGATGACATTTATTTGGTGAAAAAAAATCAGGTTATGTGTCCTAGAGAAAGTTTCATATTCTTGATTTGTCTGACTAGTCTAGTGATATCATTTAAATTGTTTTTCCATCACCTATATTTCTTATGGAAACCCTGGTGGTGTAGTGGTTAAGTGCTACAGCTGCAAACCAAAGGGTTGGCAGTTTGAATCTGCCAGGCACTCCTTGGAAACTCTATGCGGCAGTTCTACTCTGTCCTGTAGGGTCGCTATGAGTCAGAATCGACTCGACGGCACTGGGTTTGTCTATTTGTTTCATATTTCTTATGAAGCCCTGGTGGTGTAGTGATTAAGAACTATTGCTGCTAACCAAAAAAAGTTCAGCAGTTCAAATCTACCAGCCCCTCCTTGGAAACCCTGTGGAGCAGTTTACTCTGTCCTGTCTGGTTGCTATGAGTTGGAATCAGCTCGACAGCAGTGGGTTTGGTTTTTGATTTTGGTGTATTTCTTATAAACTAGTAGTTAAATCTCAAGGTCCAGTTAAATCTAGGTTTAATTACTTTTGGTAAATAATGCTTTGGATGGTATTACATAGCTCCTATCAAGAGGCACATAAAGTCTGCTCAGCCCACCTTAGTGATGCTAAGGATCATCAGTAGGTTTAGGCATGATTATCCTGTACTATTCATCATACTTTCTCTTCCAACATTTGTTTTAGCGTGTGACAGAGGGTTTGAATTTTATTGCTTTTTCCTTGCCATATTTCCCTCACTGAATCATTGCTTGCTCCTTTGTTACTTTAGGACTGTAAAACAGCTGTGCCAGCCCAAAGATTCTGGAATCAGCAATGAATTATAAGAGAGTTATAGAAGTCCAGATAGACTGAGGAGCACATAAACAAATGGTGCACCTGCATCTGTTGGTCCTTGAGCATTTTCTCTTTACTTCTTCTGCCTTCAGACCACTCTAACTATGTAGCGAAATTTAAGGAAAAAAGCTGTTTGAGAGAACAATGTCAGTGGCTGATAGTTTCCCCAGAGGAAATGTGTCTCAGCAAACGAAGGCAGTCAAGTCTGGACCTTGTTTCCATGAGTTTTTTGCCCTGTGCCAGCCAGTCCCACCCCTGCCTCTTCCCAGATATGACACAGATAGAGCCTGAGCTTTGATCTTTCCATCTGAAACACATTACTAACCAAGATAGCTGGTATCTTGGAGGAAAATGAATACTCAGGCAAAAATAACCAGCTATTTGAGGAGAATAAATAAGTACAATAGTCAACAAACTGAACATCTGATGCTAACAAAAGCAGAATCAATGGAACAATCAGTAAATTAAAATGAGCATTAAAATAGTCTCAAGGAGATAAGAGGGAATATTACTAACAAAAGCAGAAGTAAGCATTTGTAAAGAACTGAGTAGAGTGAATGGATGTGAAAAATATTGAGAAAGGGAACTTACAAATTTTCTGAGAACATAGTGCTTGAAATAAGGTTACCTACCTTCTACTTTTTTGCATCCTGTGAGCCAAGGTGGAGGCCTCGTGGTGCAGTGGTTAAGAATTTGGCTGCTAACTAAAAGATTTGGCTGCTCCTTGGAAATCCTATGGGCCAGGCCTACTCTGTTCTATAGGGTCCCTATGAGTCGGCATTGACTTGATGGCAACAGGTTTAGTTTGATTTTTGGTACCTTCCACTTTTTTGCTTTCTTTGAGTCAAGGCACTGCTTAGATTTAAGAGTAACTGTTTGTGAGTGAAGTCTTGGGCTTTGTTAGTGACACAGGGAGATGGATTGTATCTTCCTATCATGAGCTTTCAGCTGCAGAGCAACACTGGAGTCCAGGGGCCATGACCCAAAAGTGAGGTCACCGTATGAGCTTAGCATAATGAATCTGTGGGCCTGCAAAGAACAGTTTGTGTCATGTCATTACACATGAACCTCCTGTGTCACGCTGACCCCCCCAAAATCAGGAGTTGCTGAATCAATGCTCAAAGATTACATGACCTTGAGGCTAAGATCATGCAGGAAGTGCAGAGAGTGGAGAAGCTTGACTCAGGTGTCTAAGCAGAGAACTGACTACCTTCCTTTACATCAAGAAAAAAAAATCCTGTGTCAGAGAATATTTTTCTTGTCAACACTCAAAAGTTTCCTACCACTAAGGAGACCCTAGCCCTGGTGGCACAGTGGTTAAGATCTTGGCTGCTAACCAGAAGGTTGGGAGTTCTAATCCACCAGTGTTTCTTGGAAACTATACAGGGCAGCTCTACTCTGTCCCATGGCAATGGGTTTCTTGTTTTAGCAACCTGACCTAAGCTTCAAGGAGCCAACTTAGAAGAATTATATACAAAAGTATACTGAGAAACCATCAAGAGGAAGCTCAAAAGAAAAATCACAACACACATTTTCAGAAAGAAGACCATGGAGGAATGAGATGACCACCTGAAATAAGTTGATGAGGAGGAGGGGTAAGAGGAGGATGATGACTATAATGATGATGCTAATAAAGCACTTTAAGTGATCGAACCCACAAAATAAAAGACTTCTTGGAGTTTACAAAAATTTTCCAGATTTAAATATCAGCAAAATTAATTAAAGGGGAGACAACGGTTACTGCCGTGGACTATATTAGAGATGTGGAAGATCATATATTAAAAAAAAAAAAAACTCAAAACACAGGGAAAATTATACAAAAAATAAATAAATAAATTGCATAGTACCACCACCGGTTGCTGCCTAGTCAATTCGGACTCATGGCAGTGGCATATGTGTCAGAGTAGAGCTGTGCTTGACAGGGTTTTCAGTGGCTGATTTTTCTGAAGTAGATCATGAGGCCTTTCTTTTGAGGTGCCTCTGGGTGGATGCAAATCTTCAAACTTTTGGTTAGCAGTCAAGCATGTTAGCCGTTTGCACGACCTAAGAACAAAAGTGCAAGGTAGGGACTCTTAAATATAGAAGACACATGTTGTTAGAGAAATTCTAATTAGGTTTTAACTATTTGAATAGAAAGGAAGGAGTTAGGGTTGTATGAGAACAAGGGAGAAAGAAAGTAATTCCAAAAATCTTACCAGTGGGGGTGGGGGGGGTGGGGTGGGGAGGGTGGAATGGAAAGAAGAGAATGGCATATGCAAAGTAAATGGATCCCAGAGCCTAAACTATGGAGAAGGAAATCAGAGGCTGAGGTTGAAGCTTCATAATGGGGGACTGTTATTTATTAAACTCAGTGGGGGAAAATAATATTCAGTTTACAAATAAAAAAAAAATCACACGTTTGATTAAAAGAAAAAAAGAGAAGGTAAACATTAATAGAAATAAAAAGTATAATGAAATCACAAGATAAGAAGGGGAAGAATTAAAAAAATTACTGAAACATCAAAATGAAAGAAAAAGGAAAGAGGAAACAAGTTAAAAAATAACCACAGTGTAAGATTGAAGAACCAAAACTGAAACCATACCTCTTGCCATCAAGTCAATTCCAACTCATAGTGACCCTACAGGACAGAGTAGAACTGCCCGTTTAGGTTTCCAAGGACCACCTGGTGGATTTGAACTGCCAACCTTTTGGTTAGCAGCCATAGCTCTTAACCACTGCACCACCAGGTTTTCCATAAGATTGAGTAGATAAGAATAACTACTGTAGTCAAAATTTTTAAACTCAGGTACTAAATTCTTTTATTAAAAAAATGGATACTCTAAGAAACCAAGTTCAGCTATGAACTGCTTATAAGGAGTATACATAAAAAATGGAAATAAATGCAAAAGTTCAAATTGAAGGAATGGGCAAAGAGATCACAGCTGAATGTAATCAAGAAAAATAGTAAAAGTGGCAATACTAATGTAGACAAGGTGAAATTTAAAATTAGAACAATAAATAGTAAAGAAGATATTACTTAATGAATAAAAAAAATTATGAAATAATATAATATTAAAGCCCTTCACAAGCAAAATAAACTAGGTATTAGGAATGCAAAAAGTTGATAAATATAGAATTATATTGGAAAAATGTATTATAATTTTCTCATAATTAGACCTAACAAAAAATATAAGGACAGAGAAGAATGAAATAATGTTATCTTTCTATCTGTAGAGAGAGGGCCTTAACCATTCTTATAGATACATTTTTATATGAAAAATTGTCATACATTTGGTTTTTAGTATAATTTTAATGAGTATTAATGGAGAGATTACTACATTGTCAGATCACAAGGCAATAAAATAAGAAATGAATAATAAACAGCAATGAAAAATTTTAACCACCTGGAAATTAAGGGTCTCATGTTTAGACCACTTGATTCTAACAGAATATTAAAAGAAAAATATTAAACCATGTAAAAATTAATGAAAATAAACACTTTATACCAAGCCCTAGGGGACACAGCAAAGCAGTATATGAAGAACAATATGTAGCCATAAATCTCTCTTTTTTTTTTTAAATGATGAAGCTTTAAGGAAATAAGTATATGAAGAACAATATATCGCCAAAATCTTTTTTTTTTTAAATAAAGAAACATAAAGGAAATTGGTTATCTTATAGATTTTATACTTTTTATTTCCACTAACATTTACTTTTTTCTCTTAAACATGTATATTTATTTTTATTTGTAAACTTAATATTATTTTCACCACCGACTTTAATAAAAAATAAGAAAAACATCCAGAAATGTAGAATTAATAAAGATAAAAGGTGAGATTGTTAAAATAAAACAAACAAAAAAGTTTGATAGGATTAGAAAAATAGAATCTGTATAAGCCTGATCAAAACATAAGAGAATAAAATTATGGAAAGTTAAGGACAAAATAATGTAAATTAATTCTAAGATATCGTTACACGACATTATCTCTCAGCAAATTTGGGATCTTAGGAAAAATGGAAGACTTCCATCTTAACAAATGACTAGAAATATGGCTATAGTTCCTACATGAAAAAGGATATTAAAAGAAATGACTTTAGGTTTGAGTTTAATATAGACATAAAGAATAAATAACTTCAAAGCTATTTAAAATATTCCAGACCATTAAAAAAGAAAGAAAAAGAAAACCATACAAAGTTCCTTGAATTCTTTTTATGACTCCAACTAAACATTAAAACATGGCAAAAATAGCCTGTTTTTTTTTTTTCATTTGTTAATGTGGCTTTAAAAAAATGTATCAAATATTAGTAGATGGAACTCTACAACATGTCAGTAGAATAAGGTGTTATGATGTCACAGAATTTACTGCAGTAAAAGTTATTTAGATCTGGAAATCAGTCAACATAATCCACTATATGAATAAATTCATGCTGGGGAAAAAATCAGATGTTGAGTAGACTTTGAATTCAAAATGGCACCTCTACCTAATTAAAAAAAGTTAAATAATGAATATTGTCTTAAAGTTGTCTGTCACTGGTTATTCAGGAGTACTCTCAGTGAGGAATGACCCCTTCAGATATTCCTAAAGACCTTCATGTGAATGTTTTTATTTCTTGCCTGGGTTATTGTATTAGCCTCTACTTCTGAAAAATCAGCCATTGAAAACCCTATGGAGCACAGTCCTACTTTGACACACACTGGGTCTCCATGAGTCTGAATTGATTCAACAGCAACTGTTTTCCAAATGGCCACCAAAAGGGTTCTTCTAATATAAAAACACAAAGGCCACCCTAGTTAAAATCCTTCAATGGTTTCTCATGGCCATTGTGATAAAATCCACATTTAGCATGACACTCAAGGTCCTCTATGATAGGCATTTGCCTATTTCTCCTGGGTTATATATTGTTCCTTCTTTAGGGATTTACTTTACAGCCTGTATTTTCTCTCACCCACCCCATTCTGGTGCAACACAACTCACTCTTCAAGCCATAGCTCAGGAACCATCTCCCACAGGAAATGAGCTAAAAGACTCTTATGTCTGTTCTTTAATCACCAATGGCCATCTTGTACTAACCTGTGACTCCTTCAGAGCTGGGATGGTGTATCGCCACTTTCTAATCAGTCTCCACCCCAGCACCTGCCCTTTTGTTGTCTTTCAAGTAGAATTTGTTTTAAAAAAAATCACCTGTACCAAAAGGAGAGATTTTAAAGGGCCCAAACAGCTGCAGCTGCCAGAGGGGAGGTTTCCATATTTTATGGGGAAAAAAAAAAAAAAATGTTTTAGCGTGGTGTGAGTTAATATTCCCAGGACAAACAGAGAAGGCTGAAGGCTCAGATTATTTAAAAACACGCAATTAGAAATCCTCTAAAAATTCTAAAAATCAGAAAATGTTTTGTTATAAACAGATCTCTTATAACCTCAGTGACCGCACCATCTGTTAAATATTTTAGTAACGTCGCTTTAGACTGAATTGCATTTTCTAACTTTGGCCCATTGCTCATCTCTTCTGTGTGGTAAATGGCATGGCATTTTTAGCATGTTCAAATTGCAAGCAATTTAGCATTTATGAAATTTCCTTGGTGATTGGAGTTATATTCAGTCAGTAATTATGATTTGTTTGAAAATGGACCATAGTACGTGATTATTGTATCATAGATATTGAAATGCTTTTATTGACTTTCTAAGTTGTGAATACAGCGATTTCTCTGAAATGAAGCAAAGCCAATTTTACTTGTTTGGATCAACTTTAAAGTGTGCAAGTTAATGAGGTTTGCAAATCAACAATGTTTATTGTTTTACTGCTTTTCATTCTGTTGTCACTTGTTAGCATCCACCATAATATAATCTCTCTTTGGCCTAATGACCATCAGAGAAATAGGTGAGGTTTTACTGTCCTACTTTTACATGTAGGTGACGTTTTAGATCTTGATGACATTTAAGGATGGAAGAGTTTCCATCCCCTCAGAAGCTTGTTAATAATTACTCAGAAGTAGTGCCTTCCTAAACCAGTCCTCCCCACGCCCACCTCCCCATCATGCCCATGTGAACTGCATAGCAGACATAGATCCAATCGTGAGATGAGCCCAGGTCATTTACATTCCTAATAACTTTCTAAAAATATGATAGGTAACTCTTTTATTTAATCAAATATTCTTTCACATGTATTTAATAATCACCTATTATAGAGTGGGCACTATTCTAGGTACTGAAGAATTCACAGTGGAGTTCAAAGACACGCTCTCTGCCTTCACAAAGCTTGTAATGTGACAGCACAGAAATGCAAGAAAATAAACAAGATAATACGCTTATGCGTGCTGTGATACAAGAAATGAAGAGAACTCAGTCAATGTATAGGAAGGACACAAGACCCAGTTCAGAGAACAGGAAAAGCTTCCTGGTCAAAGTGACAACTTGGCTCAGAGCTAAATGACAAAGAGGAGGCATCTCATCACTTAACGTATGCTGGTATTGGTATTTAGAGACTTACGTATAAAGTTGGGGGTTCTCAGGTGGCACAAACAATCAAGCACTCAGCTGCTAACTAATGGGTTGGTGGTTTGAGTACATCCAGGGGTGCCTTGGAAGAAAGACCTGGCAATCTACTTCTGATAAATTAGCCATTAAAAACTCTTTGGATCACAGTTCTACTGTGACACACATGGGTCACCATGATCAGAACGGACTTGATGGCAACTAGTTTGGTTTTTGTTTTGTGTAAGGATATCTCCAAATTTTGAGATGAAAAGAAACCTGGGTCATGTGATCCACAAAGTATCAAAAGAACCACAATTGTTCCTAAACATCACCACTTTCCGCCTTCATTGAAATTTGCTGTATTCATTGTTGAGTGAGTCACCAGCAAGTTTCTTCCTAAAAGGGATAACCTTGCTGTACTTTGATTCTCCTTTGAGAATAACACAGAGTTCTGCCAGCTTTTCCCAGTTCAATCAGGTGTTGAGTCTCAACAGTTCCTTTTAGGATACTTTGCCTTTAAATGAGTCCCTTAGCAAGGCTAGATGTTAAAATCACACATCCTCACCTGGATATACTTCAGGAGACTGGGTGTTATGCACGAGTCCTCATTAAGAAGATGACAGAATCTTGCTTCCTATTCAATTTAGAGAAGATGATACCTCGTGTCTAGGCATGTTAGTTTGTGGTTTTAAAATAAATGTGATATCCCAGAGTCTGGTGGCTTTAGCTAGCCCAAACCATGGAATTCTGAATAAGGAAAAGGATTCAGTGACTGTGAAAATTATGGGGGATATTTTTATTCATTCTTTAATTTTGCATTTTTTTAAAAGACCTTTTGTGTTATTTGCACATTTGCTCCAAGGAGCTTTTTAGTGTATGAGTGAGACTTTTCATGACATACATCTTTTCTACACTGGATTAGAAGTGCATGTAACTGGTCTGTACTTAGAACTTGGTATGATTTTGGAAAATAAACTACTTCCTGCGGTGGCTTCAGTTTCACCAACTATGCAATGAGAGAATTAATTAAGCAAATGAGAAACACCTGAGAGGTACCATAATTTGTCAGATTTGGCACTCATGGCAGACATTACTAATCAATTACAGCACTGAGTCCTACCATTCTTGTCTACTATCTTATTTTTTATACTCCTTATAGCAGCAAAGGGCACCTGTCTAAAAATTAAATCTGATTATGTCGCTCTCCATCTTCAAATACTTCTGTGGGAGGGAAAAAAACAAAAACCTTGGTGGGCCATCATTGTTCCTAGAATAAGATCCAAACATTGTCACACTGTATGTGAAATCATTTGTAATCTGGCCTTTGGTGACTCCTCTGTCTTTATCTCTTAGAGAGTCTATCTCCAGTGTCTCCAGAAGGCAGCCCAAACTATTTTCACTTATAAAAGATACCATGCTTTCTGGAGCTTTTACGCCTTTCCACAAGTTTTTCCCGCTTTATCTGGCCAACTCCTAACTTCAAGAATTAACTGTTTCATATATTATACATTGATTATGCCTTCTTTGTAAAACTTTTAATCTCATAAATTTAACTGGTCGACTCTTTTTTGTGCTGCTAAATGGCTTTAGTGATAACAATTATGGTCATGATAGTCATGGATCCTCCACGCATAGGCACTTGGCATTCACCTCAACAACCAAAGGCTGCTTACTGTGAACATGAATATTTCTCCATCTTGGGATTTTTTTGGAGGAGAACACAAGAGTACAAGGAGCTCATGGTCAGGAAAAGCCAAAAGTATCAGAGTGACTATCCTGGGAATCAGCCTTCAACCAATGGCGGTTGGGGAGTTGGTGAATAAATACCCCTAGCTTCCTTACCACATGGAATAGGGGTGGGGATAACACGGAGGTATGATCAGTACAACCTCACTGAGTTCCCTGGCAGAACTAAGCTCCAGTTGCTCATTTGGTAACTGTCTTGATAATACAGGTGCTCTTTGGTGGTGCTCTAGCAACACCAACTGAATAAACTACTTTCACTCCAATCCTTGTCTTAGTATCTGCTTCTGGGGAAACTAAACCCAGGCAAAGACCAATGAAATGATAATTTCTAGCATTGATTCCAACTCCTAGTGACCCTATAGGACAAAGTAGAATTGCCCCATAGAGTTTCCAAGGAGTGCCTGGTGGGTTCGAACTGCTGACCTTTTGGTTAGCAGTCATAGCTCTTAACCACTATACCACCAGGGTTTCTATCATTTAGTGAGCACTTACTTTGCAATAAGTACTACATTAAGCAATTTGCAGACATTCTCACTTTAACCTAAGAACAGCATTAAGTGAGAGACTATTCTTCCATAACAGAAACTATTACTGTTCCCTTTATAATTTGGATTTGAATCCTTCTTATATAATTGCTTGTGTATTTATTTGTTCATTTCCTTTCATAAGACTTTAAGCAACTTAAAGACAGGAGCTATGGCAGGACATTACAACTAAATGGATGTGTATTTTGAAAGAGTTTTGTAATTTCTAGAAACTTCTTGAAAGTCAAGGATTTTATATTTTGTCTCTATCCCAGAATAGAAAGTTCAGAATAATTGGTCAGATACAAGAAAACCATTATTTTAATTAAAAACCTGGCAAAGTGAAGACATTTTTCATGATTAAATACTTTCATAGGAAATTCTAATACATTTTTCAAAGATATTTATGCTGGTTAAGGTTTTGTGTCAATTTGGCTAGGCCATGAGCCTCAGTGGTTTGGCAGTTATGTAATGATGTAATAATCCTTCATTATGTGATCTGATATAATCATCCTCCATTTTGTGATCCAACTGAGCAGCCAATCAGTTGAAAAGAGAGTTTCCTTCAGAGTGTGGGCTGTATCCAATATATATGGATGTTCCTATAAAGCTTGCTCTCTCTCCATTCTGTATCTGGCTCATCATCCTCTGACCTCCAGTTCTTGGTATATGAGCCAGCAGCCTGCCATCTGACTTGCAGATTTTGGCATTTTCCTTCTCTCACAGCCTCCGAACCACCAGCCTGCTGTCTGATCTACTGATTTTGGGTTCATCAACCCCTGCAGCCACGGGAGTCAGGAGAAGCCTCCAGCCTGAGTCCTGACCCACAGATTTGGGACTTGCTAGCCCCCACAAATGTGTAAGCCATTCCCTTGAATTAAGATTCTCTCTCTCTCTATATATATATTTCTCTGGTTTTGCTCCTCTAGAGAACCTAACCTAACCAAAAAAAAAAAAAAAAATCCCATTGCCATTGAGTTGATTCTGACTCATAGCAACCCTATAGGACAGGGTGGAACTGCTTCATAGTGTTTACAAAGAGCAGTTGGTGGGTTTGAACTGCTGACCTTTTTGGTTAGCAGCCAAGCTCTTAACAACTGCAAACCTAGCCTAAGACAATGGTAATTTCTTTGAAGAATTTTACTAAACCAAAATATTGAGGAATGCTCCACTATATTCTTTTATAACTGAAATCAAATGTCACAAAGGATGAAAAGTCTAAAGGACATAAACAAATGAGAACGTGAAGAATGTGAAAATTAAGAGGACTGAGAATTAAGAAAACTTCATCCAGACAGGCCCATTTTGTCCATTTTTAACAAACAAAAATGCAGGTTTATATGTTAGGCCAGAGGAGTTATAAGGGGAGTGAGTATAAAGAAATGCAGTCTCTGTCTCGAACAATATATTTTTTTGAATGAACACACTAGTTGCTGTTGTAGTTTTTATAACATGATGCTACATTGAAATGTAAAACCTGCAGGTAAATGAAGTATTGTTACAATATTTCTCATCTAATAACCTTGTGATTACCTCACAAGGTTTCTCCTCTTGTGGTTGCTATGGCTTAAAACACACACACACACACACCATTTAGTTTTCATAAAATGGGAGTGCATTGATGGAAAATTAAGAGAGGAGCACTATACCCAGTTTTTCCCTCATCCTATGTGTCCTCTTAGTGGTGGAGTGGTTAAGTGCTAACCCACCAGACGATCCTTGGAAACGCAATGGGGCAGTTTTACTCTGTCCTAGAAGGTTGCTATGAGTCGGAATCTACCCCACAGCAGTGGGTTTGGTTGGTTTTTGGTAAGTGTCCTCTAGCAGTACTTCTCTGCCCTCTTTGTCGTTAATTTTCACCCTCTATTGGACCATTTTCATTATCAAATAAAAATACTGTTACTATCACCCTTAAAATATATATTCTTAATTTGATTTTTTTTTTTTTTTGTGAATCTCCCCTCCATTTCTTTGCTCTCCTTCGAATCAAAAATCCACAAGAAAGCTGATTAGACTTGCTGCTTCTATATCCTCACTTCCCGTTTTCTCTAAATCCATTTCAATTTGGTTTTCATCCCTACTACCTCATTGCAAGAGCCCTGGTGGTGCAGTGGTTAAGAGCTCAGCTGCTAACCAAAATGTCGCCAGGTCAAATATACCAGCCGCTCTTTGGAAACCCTGTGGAGCGGTTCTACTCTGTCCTATAGAGTTGCTATGAGTCAGGACCAACTCGACCGCACCTACAACAAGCCCAACAACAAGAAGCCCATTGCAAGTGCTTTCGTCAATGACCTCGATGTGGCTGAATCCAGTACATAATTTCCAATGCCCCTTATATGTGATTGACCAGCAGCATTTGTAGATTTGACCACTCCTTTTTTTTCCATTTTACACATATATTCTTTAAGTAGGTTCCAGGGCACCACACTGCCTTGACTTTTCTCCCATTCACTAGCTACTTCATTTCAGTTTTCATGGTCCCTCTTCTCAATTGGTCACTGAAGTAACCTACGACTCAGTCCTGGTTGTCTTCTTTTCTTTATCTACATTCTCTTCCTTAATGATCTGTTCTAATCTTTTGGAAATAAAGCTCATCCATATACTGTGAATCTCCTATTGACATCTCTAGTCCAAAACTTTTTTTTTTTTTTTTAACTCCAGACTTATATATCCAACTGCCTTCTCTGATGGACTGTTACACTTCAATGGTGTATCTAATAAAAACCTCAAACTGGGCATGGCCCAAACTGATCTCCTGATATCCCTCCAAAAACTACCCCATCTTCACCTCAGTGAATGATACTATCACTTCAGTTGCTCAGAACAAAAGCTTTGGAGCAATTCTCAAATCTCCTGTTTTATTTACACCCATCTCTAGTCTGTCAGGAAATATTTTTAGCTTTCCTTGATCTAACACCATCATGGTTCCAAACTGTATTTAATGAAGATTGTGTCTCTGCTGTTTCAGACCTCAGTGCAACTTCCCTGAATTAAACACTATCAATTCTTCCTTATTAATAATGTTAATGATTCCAAAACGTATTGCATTTGGTTTTTAAATAAATGACAGCATATCGTATGTATTCTTCTGTGCTCCCATTTTATAATTTAATGTCTGGAAATAAAATAGGAAATAAAAAATTAGTTTGTAGATTAATTTAGTGAGATAATTGTTTTAATATTATTGTTTTCTTGACTAAAAACAAAATTTTTCATTCACTCTATTGAATACTTGTTTCGTGTCAGTTTAGTAGAATTTTAAAGCTTGTTTTCATACTACAACAACAGTAATAATGATAACAATATTTAATTTTATTGAGTATTTTCCATGTATCAGTCACAAACAAAATCACCTGCAGGCATTGTTTTATTTAATCCTTACAACAACTGAGCCATAGAGCGATGAAGTAGTGACCATATTGGGTGTTACACATTTTTGCTTAAGTATATTTAGATGTATCAGTTGTATTAGTTGTTAGGTTGAATGGGATATTTTCTTCGATTGTTTTATAACCGTTTAGATGTTTAGATATAAAAATTAATGCTCTTATGTATATTATTTTTTTCAACCAGCTACCTTACTGAGGTAGTCTAATGCTTTTAAGAGTTTTTAAGGCCATTGCTTTAGGTTTTCTAGCTATACAAGCATATTATCTATATTTGTACTTGATTATTTACAGGTAGTATCTTCTCTTGATTTCATTGGCTGATACTTCCAAGATAATACAGTGCAATAATAGTGACACAGGGACTCCATTTTTCCTCCTGCATTTAATAGGAATGTCCTTGGTGTTTTGACAATGGTGGTGCTGATTTAGATTGTGTTTTCATTTTTTCTCTTTTATCAGTAATCTAAAGTTATGTTTTAAGTTTGTTGTTTGGCCTAAGAGCTGTTAAGCAGAGAGGAGTTTTCTTTCTCCACTCAGATGGACTGTTTTTTTTCTGTTCAATTATTAATTTCTTGACTAGATTGCAATTTGAACAATAAATGAATTCTATAGAGGGTCTGTAGCATCTATTCAGGTTTATTTTGAGGACTAATCTTTGGTCAACTTTTGTAAATGATCTATAAGCCCTTGAAAGTAAAGCATATTCTTTTTTCTAATATCTACTTATTATATTATTTTTTTCATATTTACCTTATTTGGTTTATTATTTCTTCTTATTATATTTTTGCCTTCTTGAAAGACTATAAACAGAAAGAATTAATGTCTTAGTACTGTTTTATTTCTATGTTTTCTTGTTTTACCTATTGATTTTACACTCTATTTTGTTCCTATAACTTTTTGTTTCAATACCTTGTTTCGTAGATTCATGACATAGAGGTTTTCCTTTCACCCCTTCTTTTTCATGTTCAGTGCCTTATCCCTTGAGTTCAACATTGTTTAGTATTAACACTGACCTCTGCTTGATCTGTGCCCAATTTTTGCTTTCAATATTTTTTATTCCATCTGAGAATCTTTGTCTTTTGGTAGTTTACCATATTTATATTTATTAATACAAAATAATTCATCTTAGTTCTGTTATTTAGTCTCCTTTTTCTCCTCTCTTTTTCAATGCTTTCTTAATGACTCATTTATCGTAAAAATATTATAGTGAAAATTCTATCAGCAAATATCTCTGTATCCTTTGTTGTGTACCTTTTTTCGTTTGGTCTACAGATCCAAATATTTCTTTATTACAGAAAAGATTTCATCCATTATCTCTTTCACTATTTTGTTGTTCTACCTTTGCCACTCTCTTCCTCAGGAACATCACATATGCGTATGTTCAATCTTCTTTGTCTCATCTATATCTGTAGCTTCTCCTGTAAGCATCATTAAGTGTCTGCTCTATTCCATTTGGTTTTTTTTTTTTTTTTTTTTATAATAACTTTTATTAAGCTTCAAGTGAACGTTTACAAATCCAATCAGTCTGTCACATATAAGTTTACATACATCTCACTCCCTACTCCCACTTACTCTCCCCGTCTTGAGTCAGCCCTTTCAGTCTCTCCTTTCTTGACAATTTTGCCGGCTTCCCTCTCTCTCTATCCTCCCATCCCCCCTCCAGACAAGAGTTGCCAACACAATCTCAAGTGTACACCTGATATAATTAGCTCACTCTTCATCAGCGTCTCTCTCCCACCCGCTGACCAGTCCCTTTCATGTCTGATGAGTTGTCTTCAGGGATGGTTCCTGTCCTGTGTCAACAGAAGGTCTGGAGAGCATGACCGCCGGGATTCCTCCAGTCTCAGTCAGACCATTAAGTTTGGTCTTCTTATGAGAATTTGGGGTCTGCATCCCACTGCTCTCCTGCTCCCTCAGGGGTCCTCTGCTGAGCTCCCTGTCAGGGCAGTCATCGATTGTGGCCGGGCACCAACTAGTTCTTCTGGTCTCAGGATGATGTAGGTCTCTGGTTCATGTGGCCCTTTCTGTCTCTTGGGCTCTTAGTTGTCATGTGGGCTTGGTGTTCTTCATTTCCCTTTGCTCCAGGTGGGTTGAGACCAATTGCTGCATCTTAGATGGCTGCTTGTTAGCATTTAAGACCCCAGACGCCACATTTCAAAGTGGGATGCAGAATGATTTCATAATAGAATTATTTTGCCAATTGACTTAGAAGTCCCCGCAAACCATGTTCCCCAGACCCCCGCGCTTGCTCCGCTGAGCTTTGAAGCATTCATTTTATCCCGGAAACTTCTTTGCTTTTGGTCCAGTCCAATTGAGCTGACCTTCCATGTATTGAGTGTTGTCTTTCCCTTCACCTAAAGCAGTTCTTATCTACTGATTAATCAATAAAAAAACCCTCTCCCACCCTCCCTCCCTCCCCCCCTCGTAACCACAAAAGTATGTGTTCTTCTCAGGTTTACTATTTCTCAAGATCTTATAATAGTGGTCTTATACAATATTTGTCCTTTTGCCTCTGACTCATTTCGCTCAGCATAATGCCTTCCAGGTTCCTCCATGTTATGAAATGTTTCAGAGATTCGTCACTGTTCTTTATCGATGCGTAGTATTCCATTGTGTGAATATACCACAATTTATTTACCCATTCATCCGTTGATGGACACCTTGGTTGCTTCCAACTTTTTGCTATTGTAAACAGAGCTGCAATAAACATGGGTGTGCATATATCTGTTTGTATGAAGGCTCTTGTATCTCTAGGGTATATTCCGAGGAGTGGGATTTCTGGGTTGTATGGTAGTTCTATTTCTAACTGTTTAAGATAACGCCAGATAGATTTCCAAAGTGGTTGTACCATTTTACATTCCCACCAGCAGTGTATGAGAGTTCCAATCTCTCCGCAGCCTCTCCAACATTTATTATTTTGTGTTTTTTGGATTAATGCCAGCCTTGCTGGTGTGAGATGGAATCTCATCGTAGTTTTAATTTGCATTTCTCTAATGGCTAATGATCGAGAGCATTTTCTCATGTATCTGTTGGCTGCCTGAATATCTTCTTTAGAGAAATGTGTGTTCATATCCTTTGCCCACTTCTTGATTGGGTTGTTTGTCTTTTTGTGGTTGAGTTTTGACAGAATCATGTAGATTTTAGAGATCAGGCGCTGATCGGAGATGTCATAGCTGAAAATTCTTTCCCAATCTGTAGGTGGTCTTTTTACTCTTTTGGTGAAGTCTTTAGATGAGCATAGGTGTTTGATTTTTAGGAGCTCCCAGTTATCGGGTTTCTCTTCATCATTTTTGGTAATGTTTTGTATTCTGTTTATACCTTGTATTAGGGCTCCTAGGGTTGTCCCAATTTTTTCTTCCATGATCTTTATCGTTTTAGTCTTTATGTTTAGGTCTTTGATCCACTTGGAGTTAGTTTTTGTGCATGGTGTGAGGTATGGGTCCTGTTTCATTTTTTTGCAAATGGATATCCAGTTATGCCAGCACCATTTGTTAAAAAGGCTGTCTTTTCCCCAGTTAATTGACACTGGTCCTTTGTCAAATATCAGCTGCTCATACGTGGATGGATCTATGTCTGGGTTCTCAATTCTGTTCCATTGGTCTATGTGTCTGTTGTTGTACCAATACCAGGCTGTTTTGACTACTGTGGCTGTATAATAGGTTCTGAAGTCAGGTAAGGTGAGGCCTCCCACTTTCTTCTTCTTTTTCAGTAGTGCTTTGCTTATCCGGGGCTTCTTTCCCTTCCATATGAAATTGGTGATTTGTTTCTCTATCCCCTTAAAATATGACATTGGAATTTGGATCGGAAGTGCGTTAAATGTATAGATGGCTTTTGGTAGAATAGACATTTTTACTATGTTAAGTCTTCCTATCCATGAGCAAGGTATGTTTTTCCACTTAAGTATGTCCTTTTGAATTTCTTGTAGTAGAGCTTTGTAGTTTTCTTTGTATAGGTCTTTTACATCCTTGGTAAGATTTATTCCTAAGTATCTTATCTTCTTGGGGGCTACTGTGAATGGTATTGATTTGGTTATTTCCTCTTCGGTGTTCTTTTTGTTGATGTAGAGGAATCCAAGTGATTTTTGTATGTTTATTTTATAACCTGAGACTCTGCCAAACTCTTCTATTAGTTTCAGTAGTTTTCTGGAGGATTCCTTAGGGTTTTCTGTGTATATAATCATGTCATCTGCAAATAGTGATAACTTTACTTCTTCCTTGCCAATCCGGATACCTTTTATTTCTTTGTCTAGCCTGATTGCCCTGGCTAAGACTTCCAACACGATGTTGAATAAGAGCGGTGATAAAGGGCATCCTTGTCTGGTTCCCGTTCTCAAGGGAAATGCTTTCAGGTTCTCTCCATTTAGAGTGATATTGGCTGTTGGCTTTGCATAGATGCCCTTTATTATGTTGAGGAATTTTCCTTCAATTCCTATTTTGGTAAGAGTTTTTATCATGAATGGGTGTTGGACTTTGTCAAATGCCTTTTCTGCATCAATTGATAAGATCATGTGGTTTTTGTCTTTTGTTTTATTTATGTGATGGATTACATTAATGGTTTTTCTGATATTAAACCAGCCTTGCATACCTGGTATAAATCCCACTTGATCAGGGTGAATTATTTTTTTGATGTGTTGTTGGATTCTATTGGCTAGAATTTTGTTGAGGATTTTTGCATCAATGTTCATGAGGGATATAGGTCTATAATTTTCTTTTTTTGTAATGTCTTTACCTGGTTTTGGTATCAGGGAGATGGTGGCTTCATAGAATGAGTTGGGTAGTATTCCGTCATTTTCTATGCTTTGGAATACCTTTAGTAGTAGTGGTGTTAACTCTTCTCTGAAAATTTGGTAGAACTCTGCAGTGAAGCCGTCCGGGCCAGGACTTTTTTTTGTTGGGAGTTTTTTGATTACCGTTTCAATCTCTTTTTTTGTTATGGGTCTATTTAGTTGTTCTGCTTCTGAATGTGTTAGTTTAGGTAGGTAGTGTTTTTCAAGGAATTCATCCATTTCTTCTAGGTTTTCAAATTTGTTAGAGTACAATTTTTCATAATAATCTGAAATGATTCTTTTAATTTCATTTGGTTCTGTTGTGATGTGGTCCTTCTCATTTCTTATTCGGGTTATTTGTTTCCTTTCCTGTATTTCTTTAGTCAGTCTAGCCAATGGTTTATCAATTTTGTTAATTTTTTCAAAGAACCAGCTTTTGGCTTTGTTAATTCTTTCAATTGTTTTTCTGTTCTCTAATTCATTTAGTTCAGCTCTAATTTTTATTATTTGTTTTCTTCTGGTGCCTGATGGATTCTTTTGTTGCTCACTTTCTATTTGTTCAAGTTGTAGGGACAGTTCTCTGATTTTGGCTCTTTCTTCTTTTTGTATGTGTGCATTTATTGATATAAATTGACCTCTGAGCACTGCTTTTGCTGTGTCCCAGAGGTTTTGATAGGAAGTATTTTCATTCTCGTTGCTTTCTATGAATTTCCTTATTCCCTCCTTGATGTCTTCTATAACCCAGTCTTTTTTCAGGAGGGTATTGTTCATTTTCCAAGTATTTGATTTCTTTTCCCTCGTTCTTCTGTTATTGATCTCTAGTTTTATTGCCTTGTGGTCTGAGAAGATGCTTTGTAATATTTCGATGTTTTGGACTCTGCAAAGGTTTGTTTTATGACCTAATATGTGGTCTATTCTAGAGAATGTTCCATGTGCACTAGAAAAAAAAGTATATTTTGCAGCAGTTGGGTGGAGAGTTCTGTATAAGTCAATGAGGTCAAGTTGGTTGATTGTTGTAATTAGATCTTCCGTGTCTCTGTTGAGCTTCTTACTGGATGTCCTGTCCTTCTCCGAAAGGGGTGTATTGAAGTCTCCTACTATAATTGTGGAGGTATCTATCTCGCTTTTCAGTTCTGTTAAAATTTGATTTATATATCTTGCAGCCCTGTCATTGGGTGCGTAAATATTTAATATGGTTATGTCTTCCTGATCAATTGTCCCTTTTATCATTATATAGTGTCCTTCTTTATCCTTTGTGGTGGATTTAAGTCTAAAGTCTATTTTGTCAGAAATTAATATTGCTACTCCTCTTCTTTTTTGCTTATTGTTTGCTTGATATACTTTTTTCCATCCTTTGAGTTTTAGTTTGTTTGTGTCTCTAAGTCTAAGGTGTGTCTCTTGTAGGCAGCATATAGATGGATCGTGTTTCTTTATCCAGTCTGTGACTCTCTGTCTCTTTATTGGTGCATTTAGTCCATTTACATTCAGGGTAATTATAGATAAATAAGTTTTTAGTGCTGTCATTTTGATGCCTTTTTATGTGTGTTGTTGACAATTTCATTTTTCCACATACTTTTTTGTGCTGAGGCGTTTTTCTTAGTAAATTGTGAGATCCTCACTTTCATAGTGTTTGACTTTATGTTAGTTGAGTCGTTACGTTTTTCTTGGTTTTTGTCTTGAGTTATAGAGTTGTTATACCTTTTTGTGGTTACCTCATTATATACCCCTATTTTTCTAAGTAAAAACCTAACTTGTATTGTTCTATATCGCCTTGTATCACTCTCCATATGGCAGTTCAATGCCTCCTGTATTTAGTCCCTCTTTTTGATTATTGTGATCTTTTACCTATTGACTTCCATGATTCCCTGTTATGTGTATTTTTTTTTTAATTAATCTTAATTTGTTTGTTTTTGTGATTTCCCTATTTGAGTTGATATCAGGACGTTCTGTTTTGTGACCTTGTGTTGTGCTGATATCTGATATTATTGGTTCTCTGACCAAACAATATCCTTTAGTATTTCTTGTAGCTTTGGTTTGGTTTTTGCAAATTCTCTAAACTTGTGTTTGTCTGTAAATATCTTAATTTCGCCTTCATATTTCAGAGAGAGTTTTGCTGGATATATGATCCTTGGTTGGCAGTTTTTCTCCTTCAGTGTTCTGTATATGTCGTCCCATTCCCTTCTTGCCTGCATGGTTTCTGCTGAGTAGTCAGAACATATTCTTATTGATTCTCCCTTGAAAGAAACCTTTCTTTTCTCCCTGGCTGCTTTTAAAATTTTCTGTTTATCTTTGGTTTTGGTGAGTTTGATGATAATATGTCTTGGTGTTTTTCTTTTTGGATCAATCTTAAATGGGGTTCGATGAGCATCTTGGATAGATATCCTTTCGTCTTTCATGATGTCAGGGAAGTTTTCTGTCAGAAGTTCTTCAACTATTTTCTCTGTGTTTTCTGTCCCCCCTCCCTGTTCTGGGACTCCAATCACCCGCAGGTTATCCTTCTTGATAGAGTCCCACATAATTCTTAGGGTTTCTTCATTTTTTTTAATTCTTTTATCTGATTTTTTTTCAGCTATGTTGGTGTTGATTCCCTGGTCCTCCAGATGTCCCAGTCTGCATTCTAATTGCTCGAGTCTGCTCCTCTGACTTCCTAGTGTGTTGTCTAATTCTGTTATTTTATTGTTAATCTTTTGGATTTCTACATGTTGTCTCTCTATGGATTCTTGCAACTTATTAATTTTTCCAGTATGTTCTTGAATAATCTTTTTGAGTTCTTCAACAGTTTTATCAGTGTGTTCCTTGGCTTTTTCTGCAGATATCCTAATTTCATTTGTGATATCATTAAGCATTCTGTAAATTAGTTTTTTATATTCTGTATCTGATAATTCCAAAATTGTATCTTCATTTGGGAAAGATTTTGATTCTTTTGTTTGGGGAGTTGGAGAAGCTGTCACGGTCTGCTTCTTTAAGTGGTTTGATATGGATTGTTGTCTCCGAGCCATCACTGGGAAACTAGTTTTTCCAGAAAATCCGCTGCGTGCAGTCCAAATCCCTGTGGGACGGTTCCCCGGCTCGGATGCTGCTCTTTCTGCTCCAAGATCAGTCACTGCCTCCCGGGGACTTCTCCTAACGGCTGCGTCCCACGCCGCCCGTGGAACCGGCTAGTCCCCCTCCCGGGGTTAGTTCAGGGGGGTGGAGCAGGTCTCTGTGCTTGTGCCGTACCTGACTGGTACGCTGGCTCCAGGCTCTGGAAACAATCGCTGCTTCCCCGTATTAGTTCGTTCTCCGTCTCTAAATCTGTGTTTGTTGTTCAGGGTTCGTAGATTGTTATGTATGTGATCGATTCACTTGTTTTTCCGTGTCTTTGTTGTAAGAGGGATCCGAGGTAGCGTCTGCCTAGTCCGCCATCTTGGCTCCGCCTCCTTCCATTTGGTTTTGCTGTATTTTCCCAAGCCTTTCATCTGTATCATCCACATGGTTTTCAGTAGTAATGTCCTTCTTTCTAATCTGGTTTATATTCTTGTAATAGTTTCATGTTCATAATTGCAGCCAGCTCAGTTTTCAAAGTATTTTTGTTTTCTTTTGAATCTTCTATTTTTTAATGCTTTGCCATTCTTTAAAGCTTCTGTTTCAAAAATATATGTTTTAATTATTTGGCAACATTGAGGACTATTTACTTTAACTATTCTGCTTTCTGATAGACTTATTCAATTTCACATTTTTTTTTAACCTGTGTTTTCTTTTTTATATTGTTCTGCTCTTTTTTGAAACAAAAGCCATATATGGCACATGCAACATGGGTTCCATGCTAATTATTTTTTTGTTTTATTTTGAATCTTTGAATTGAGACATTTATGTATAGGTATGGTGTATGGTGAAGACAAACCTGAGGAAGTGTCCCAGTAATGAATTGGCTTAGCAGGCATCCTGGGTTCATAGGGTTATCTTCTGACTCTTCCTCACCAATTTTCTACAACCAAGGCTTTGATACAATAACTATGGCTGGGCGTCTGCGTAACACTCCATGGAAAAATGCTCTCTTCAGACTATGAATGACCTTTCTGTTGTTTAAACAAACCAAACCTAGCCAAACAAAAACAAAGAAACAAACCAAAAAAAAAAAAGAAAACCCTCATTTGTCTTTCATGCTTTATTATGAGCAAGTTTAACATTCTTCCCTTCTTGAAACTCTACTCTTGAATTTCTGGTCACTCTAATATGCCAACTTTCTTCCTTTTGCTCAAGTTATACATTAGTATTCTCTGAAAGCTAACCCTCCTCCTCTTCCAATTAATTCTTGCCACATTTTAATTCTCTCTTCTGTTATTTCATGGTTTTAATCATCCTTCTCTGATTTGATTAACTCTTGACTTATAACTTCAGGTAGAAACTTAAAATTTCTGAACCTAGATTTACCTGTTGTGTTATTGACTGTATATACAGCAGTCTACTAGAGAGTTTAATCTGGATATTCATCAAATATCTCAAGTTTACTATAGCCAAAGGAACACCTCATTTTCCACCTCAAACTTGTTTCTTTTCCTAATTTTTTCCTATCTTAGTGAAAGGAAGTACAACTTGAATTACTCAGTTATACAATCTGGAGAATTGGGCAACACCCTAAACTCTTCTCTTTTATGTTTATGTCCACTCACTAGATATTTTAAATTTAATCTCAATAATATTTCTGGATTCTATACATGAGTTATAAGACTGTCTTCTCTTGTATATAACAACTATTTAACTATCTTGCTGCTTCGTGATAGTTGAATAATGGCTCCAAGGTCTAACTTTTAATCAGATCTCAAGGAGCCTTGGCAGTGCAATGGTTAAGTGCCTAACTACTGACTGAGAGGTTGATGGTTCAAACCCACACGGTGGCATTACAAGTAAAGAATACAGCCTAGAAAACTCTATGGTGCAGTTCTACAATGTCACCTGGGGTCACCATGAGTAGAAATTGACTGGACTTCACCTAAAAAAAAAGAAAAAAAATAATAATCTGATCTCTGCATTGCCATTAGCAGAATCTTTCTTTAGCACAAAATTTTATCATGTCACACCACTGCTGAAAAACCCTCGATTACCTCCCATTATCTCTAGGGAAAGGCCAAACACCCAAGGATGTCCCTTGTGACTAATATGTCCCCTACTCATTTTTCTCAATCTAATCTATTTTCATATTGCCATCCCCACCCTATTACTTGCGCAGCCATAATGAATCAAACTCTCAAGGTTTAACACTTGCTCTGCCTGGAATTCCTTCCTCTTTTGTTCTACTCCCACCCCCAAACCTGGAAAATGCCTTCTTAAGAGCCGGGATTCACTTTACATGTCATCTTGCTATGTCCTCTAACAAGTCTTTCCTGATCTTTTTCCCTGTATCCCCCAACCCTCCTTCCTCTAGTTGAGCTTTGCCCTCCAGAGCACCATATTTATGGTCCATAAGTAGTTCCTTATTTATGTCATCCTGTGTTGCATTTTTCTTTCTTCTCTTCTGCCTCCTTTTAGGTGCAGTAACTACATCTTCATTTATTTTGTATCTTCAGTACCTAACACTATTTTTGTTTTAGTGGTGTTAAGTAAATATTTGGTCATTTGGTATATAAGGTTTTAGAGGATGAATAAATGAATAAATTCCTTCAAAATAAAGCAATATGGAGGTTTATCATATCAAAAAAATAGCCTCCTAATACATTTCTATAGTCCTTAAGAATCTCCATATAAAAAAAATTTATATAGTACACAATATATACAAATAAGAAAAAATTGAAGTAAGTTCAATTAGAAAAAAATTCATAATAATGTCATAAGATACTAAGAAAATCCTAAATGATGCCTACATACAGTTTTATATCAATATTGTTGATATTATGCCAACTAATAGAGACTCCAGGTACAAAAAAATGAAACACTACCCAGTCCTACGCCTTCCTCCCAATGATTGTTATGCTTGACTGCATTGTTGCAGCCACTGTGTCAATCCATCTAATTGAGAGTATTCTCTTTTGCTAATCCTTCACTTTACCAAGCATGGTGTCCTTCTCTAGGAACTGGTCCCTCCTAATAACAAGTCAAAGGCTGTGAAATAAAGTCTCACCATGCTCATTTCTAAGGATCATTCTGACTGTACTTCTTCCAAGACAGATTTGTTCATTCTTCTGACAACTCATGGTATATTCAATATTCTTCACCAACACTATAATTCAAATGTGTCAGTTCTTCTTTGGTGTTCCTTATTCATTGTCCATATTTCACATGCAGATGAGGTGATCGAAAATACCATGGCTTGGGGCAGGTGCACCTTAGTCTTCAAAGTGACATATTTGCTTTTTAACACCCGAAAGAGGTCTTTTGCAGTAGATTTGCCCAATGCAATATGTCATTTGATTTCTTGATTGGTGTTTCCATGGATATTGATCTTGGCTCCAAGTAAAATGAAATACATGATGACTTATGATCCATACAGTCAAAAGCCTTTGTGTAGTCAATAAAACACAGGTAAACATCTTTCTGGTATTCTCTGCATTCAACCAAGATCCATCTGACATCAGTAATGATATCCCATATTCCATGTCAGCTTCTGAAACTAGCTTGGATTTCTGGCAGTTCCCTGTGGATGTACTGCTGCAACTGCTTTTGAATTATCTTCAACAAAATTTTACTTGCTTGCGAAGTTAATGATATTGTTAGATAATTTCCGTGTTCTGTTGGATCACCTTTCTTTCAGATGGGCACAAATATGAATCTCTTCCAGCTGGTGGGTTAGGGAGCTGTCTTCCCAACTTCTTGGCATAGTCAAATGAGCACCTCCAGCTCTGCATCGATTTGTTGTAACATCTCAATTGACATTCCGTCAATTCCTGGAGTCTTGCTTTTCGCCAATGCCTCCTGTGCAGCTTGGATTTCTCCCTTTAATACCCTCAGTTCTTGATCATATGCTACCTACCTACATGGTTGAAAGATAACCAATTCTTTTCGGTAGAGTGATTCTGTGCATTCCTTCCATCTTCTTTTAATACTTCCTATGTTGTTCAATATTTTGCTTATAGAATTCTTCAATATTGCACCTTGAGACTTGAATTTTTCCTTCAGTCCTTTGAGCTTGAGAAATAGCATATTCTTCCTCTTGGTTTTCTAACTTCAGGTTCTTTCGCATTTCAGTATAATACTTTACTTTCTCTTCTCAAGCTGCCCTTTGATCTTCTGTTCAGCACTTTGACTTCATCATTTCTTCTATCACTTTAGCTGCTCTGTATTCAACAGTAAGTTTCAGAGTCTCTTCCAACATCCATTTTGGTCTTTTCTTTCTTTCCTGTCTTTTTAATGGCTTTTTGCTTTCTTTATGTATAATGTCCTTGATGCCATCTCACAAGTCATCTGGTCTTTGATCATTAGAGTTCAGTGAGTCAAATCTATTCTTGAGATGGTCTCTAAATTTAGGTGGGACATACTCAAGGTCTCACTTTGGCTCTTGTGGACTTGTTCTGATTTTCTTCAGCTTCAACTTGAACTTGCATATAAGTGATGGTCTGCTCAGTATTCAGTCCCTGGCCTTGTTCTGACTAATGAGATTGAGCTTCTCCATTGTCCCTTTCCACATAGGTAGTCAATTTGATTCCTGGGTATTCTACCTGGTGTATAGTGCCATTTATGTTGAAAAAAAAAGTGTTTACAATGAATAAGTCATTAGTCTTGCAAAATTCTATCACATGATCTCTGGAGTCATTTCTATCACCAAGGCCACATTTGCCAACTACTGATCCTTCTTTGTTTCCAGCCTTCACATTTCCAGTCATCAGCAATTATCAGTGCATCTTGATTATATGTTTGATCAATTTCAGACTACAGAAGTTGGTAAAAATCTTCAAATTCTTCATCTTTGGCATTAGTGGTTGGTTTGTAAATTCAAATAATAGTCATATTAACTAGTCTTCCTTGTATACAATGTTATACTTCAGGGTAGATCTTGATTTTTTTTTTTTTTATGGCAATGAATGTGACACCATTTCTATTTAATTTGTCATTCCTGACATAGTAGACTATGTGAGTGTTCTATTCAAAATGGCCAATACCAGTCCTTTTCAGCTCACTAATGCATAGGAAATGGAGCCCTCGTAGCTCAATAATTAAGAGTTCATCTGCCAACTAAAAGGCTGTCAGTTTGAGTCCATCAGCCACTCCTTGGAAACTCTACGAGGCCACTCTACGCTGTCCTATAGGGTCTCTGTGAGTCGGAATCTACTTGATGGCAATCTTTTTTTTTTTTTTTAATGCCTAGGATATTGATCTTTATGCATTCTGTTTCATTTTTGATGTCTTCCAATTTTCCTATATTCATACTTTTTACATTTCATGTTCTGATTATTAATGGATGTTTGCAGTTGTTTCTTCTCATTTTTGAGTCATGCCACATCAGCGAATGAAGGTCCTGAAAGCTCTACTCCATCCAAGTCATTAAGGTCAACACTACTTTGAGGAGGCAGATATTCCCCAGTCGTATTTGGAGTGCCTTCTAACTGCAGGAGCTCATCTTCTGGCACTATATCAAGCAATGTTCCACTGCTATTTGTAAGGTTTTCATTGGCCGTTGTTTTTCAGAAGTAGACTGCCGGGTCCTTCTTCCTAGTCTATCTTAGCCTAGAAGCTCAGCTGAAACCAGTCCATAGTGGGTGACACTGCTGTATTTGAAATAATGGTGGCATAGCTTTCAGCATCACAGCAACGTGCCTACCACCATAGTATGACAAACTGATAGATGAGTGGTAGCTATATTAATACATGTGGTGCATTTTAGAAATATTTTCATTGGAGTAGAAAAAGAAAACAAATAAAAATCATTTTAGTGGTACTTATAATTTCCCAGTGATTTCTCACAAATAAAACAATATTTTATCTCATGTCAACATAACTCCAGAGTCATTAATTTCTACACTGAAGCTTCTTCTTCTTTTTTTTTTTTTTCCTTTTGAGAATCATATGTAGGACATGCAGACTATAAAATAAGATTCTTGAAAATCTTCGCTACTTATCCTTTGGTCATTTTATCCTTTGGTCATTCAACAATGTCTACAAAAAACCTTCTTGTATACCAATTTCAGTCTTAAGATGCATGTGTGTGTGTGTGCATGAGTGTGTGTCTATATCCCTATGTTATTATATTTTCAGAACAAAATCATGCTTTCTCTTATGGCATATATGTCAATGTATTTTGAGGACTGCAGAAGGAACTACCATTGTTTGTAGGTCAAAATTTAATTATTTTTTCCTGCAAAGATGTTATTTGTAAAAGAATTATTCATAATGATATTTCTCACAGAGTGTGAAATGTCATCGATTTCCATTTTTATAGTAGTATGAACAGTTTTACTTTGAGGCAACCACATTCTCTCAATCAGATTTCCCCTTATGAACATGAATAAAATATTACAGGACATTTAATCTGTACCTCGTGAAACAGAATGGATTTAATCCTTAATGAACTTCCATTTTCATTTCCTTAAAGAAAACTACACAGAAATTTACAATTACTTACATTTTTATCCACAAATATTTGGGTTTCTCCTTGCTAAGCAGTCTTTATTAAACATTTTTTAAAAAGGGAAACCAAATTTTGAAGTGGCAAGCACTTAATAACATTTGCCTCTAATTATTTTCTTATGATACCCTGAAAAGTTTTTTGTTCTATTCTGTGTACAAAATAATACAATGAGGATCAAAACATGGATGTATTTATCCCAATGAGATGAGCAAATAAAATCCCTTATGGAATATCGCATTGCACTTTTTCTTTAAGAAGGCAAAAGTTGAGAACATTAATGCAATAAAGTTTGATCTCCTGACAAAAGTAAGTAGATTCATTAAATTCATATGAGTTTCATCTTCCTGCACATAATTTCCAATCTAAAGACTCCACAGATAAATCCAGAATGCATAATGGAGCACAGCAAGTGATATGTATCCTAAGTCAGGAATCAAACTGTCAACGTGTGTTTTATGACAGGAAGAGATATCTGCATCTTTGGATGGTGTTTCAACTCCAGCACTAGCCATAAATATCATCTACACACCATCACACCCATACACACTCATTATATTGGTGAATATAGTGAGAAAAAGAAGATTTTATGGTTATGAATCTGGCAATGATAGCAGTGACACTAATTTTACAAGGTTGATAAATAAATTGTCCAAAGAAACATGGCTAATAATAAAAATGGAAAATACCCTTACATAGTAGAAATACTGCTTCATGTTTAAGAGTAAAGTTACAAATATTATTGCTCAGTACATCCAGCCTAGTACTTTGCATATAGTAAATGTTCCATGCATGCTCTTTGGTGAATGGATGTATCAGACTGCTGTTTAGCAAGTTATTAAAAAGACATCTCTACATTATGAACTATCTACTGACTATCACCTTAATTGGAGTCCCTGGGTGGTACCAACAGTTAATTTGCTCAGCTATTGACTGAAAGATGAGAGGTTCGAGTTCACCCAGAGGCATCTTGGAAGAAAGGCCTGGTGATCAACCTTGAGAAAATCAGCCATTGAAAACCCTATGGAGCAGAGTTCTACTCTGACACACATAGGGTTGCCATGAGTTAGAATTGGTTGATTCTGTTAAACCCTTCAGTAAAAATCTGCCATTTAAAAATATGCCATCCATAGCCACAAAATGTTTAAGAATTCAGTGCTAAAGACTCAGGATTCCCAGCATGTTAATAATTACATTATGTTACACCTCCCCCTTTCCAATAATTTTATTGGATCCACTATGGTAATTATCTGTTTCAACGTATTCTGTGATTTCTTTACCTCTTCTAGTAGATAACCAAAGCTGAGGGATTAGTGTAAATATACGATCCTGATTTTTTTTTCCTCTTGGAACACCCTCTTCCTTGGTCTAGTTTCCAGAAGGTTGTTACACTTGATAGAAACTTAATAAAAACTTAACTAACCCATAGCTTTAAGGTATCGCTATTGGTGATTCTAAGGATTCTAAGTCTAGAGATTTCAGGCAGGATGACTGTGCAGACCCAATTTTAATATTGCCTTATCACTATACATTTAGGTTTTCCAATGATCATATTTATTTACATAAATTCAATTGTACTTTTTCAGCTGAGGGAAGGAAGGGTAAGAACAGAAGGAGAAAGAGAGTGAGGAAGAAGAGAGTGGGAGGTGGGGGAGGGAGAACAATTTAAAGAGAGTAGATGATTTCTTTGGCCATTCTCCACTATGGCATTATGGTGTACGGGCTAGCGTGAGCTTGAAATGGCAGAAGTTAATTTCCCATTCACTCCTGTATATTCAGAGTGTGAGAATTTTGTGACATGGGATTCTAGTCTTTACAAATACATAATTTTCACCACATGGTCCTCTTTGTATGTGCTGTGCGTAACTACACACATTGTAGATTTTATATCCATATCATTCATGGGCATTTTAAGGAACTAAAGATTATTTTTGATTACATGTAATTCTTAATTTACACACTGGCTTTGAAAGCAAATCCCATATATACCGTGATTCTCCATTGCATACATCTTAATTTCTTAAAGGTTAAATTCATGACACTTCATATCATAGATATGTGAAAATAAAAAATAATAACGTAGCTACACAGCAATAAAGTTATTATTTTGAAAAATTGATACCTATCAGAAGAACAGTAGCTATGATACATGTAGTCTCTTTTAGGGCAGAATAAATGTTGATCTCTAGACAGTACTAGATCTCTATAATTTAGCCCTGCCTACATGATGATGCTCCAAAGAAGTATTTTTTTTTTTCCAAATACAATGGGTGTTATTTGTTCAAAAAGAATCTTTGGAAAGATGTGACGTCTTAGTATGAGTACAGCCAAATGAAAAGCAACAGTTGCTGGGGTTGCAATAATGAGAGATATACATGAGTCAGAGTGGAAAGTGAATTTTTCCTGTAGTTAATTACGTTATTAAGACAGAGGCATCAACTGATTTTCTCATCTTTTTGAACTTCAGATAACATATGTGGGGAATGTAACATGACAAGCATTTGCAAGTATAGCCAAATAATGTTTTTCAAAGATACCTAGAATATTGGGACCTTATCACTCTAATCACAAACCCTGGTGACCTAGTGGTCAAGTGTTACAGCTGCTAACCAAAAGATCAGCAGTTCGAATTCACCAGGCGCTCCTTGGAAACTCTATGGGGCAGTTCTACTCTGTCCAATAGGGTCGCTATGAGTCAGAATCGACGGCAGTGGTTTTTTAAATTACTCTAATCCCATCTTTTGTCCTTCCAGATAAGCCAATCTGTGCTTGAGAAATGTGATTCTTAAGAGTTATGATTATACAGGTAGTCCCTGATTTATGACGTATTCAAATTATGACAAACCACACTTCGGACCATCTTCTTTTTTTTTTTTTTTTTGGTACACTTTATTGCTAGTAATATGAGCCACATACAATGTTGCAGTGCATTATTTGCTGATGTTATCATTCTCAGATTTTCACTCGCAGATGTTCAAAAATTGCATTTATAAAGACACTGATAATAAAACGCAAAAGTAACAAAAAGTAAAAAAAGAGGTACTCTACTTACATCAGAACTGACTTATGCAGTAGTCTTTAGAATGGAACCCCATCATAAGTTGGGACTACCTATAATTATATTTATTCAAACAATAAAAAATAAAACTTTTCAGCAGGAAAAAAAAAAAGCAAAAACTTAATGTCCTAAATGGAAACTGTATTTTACCTTTAAAGAAGGAAATTATTCACATTGCCTCCCTCATGTGAAGGCAGTTTTTGGTAGGAATAGACACTTTAATTTGTCTGCATATGTATATTCCTGTATTGATCACATTCACTCAGGAAGTGTCCAGAATCCAAATTACAATGCAATTATTTCAACCAAAATAGATCCAAAAACAAAACTGTTTAACCCATCAGGGTATTTAGAATCCACCATTCTGTAATTTGGTAATAGTAATAGAAAGGAGAAAAAAAAAAAGTTGCCAGAAACGCAATGAGGTTGAAATCGTCATTTCGGATATGAGTGAAAAACAACTATTTCCAGGCTAATGTTCTCGGTGATTATAAAGCTTTCATTTTGATTGTTTTCCAAGCTGTCAAGAAGAGTATGTTCATATGTTATACTTATCAGAATTCCATTTTCTGAATATTAACAATTACACCGTTTTTAAGATATACTAAAGGACAAAAACTCTTGGTGTTTCTCTTAGCTAATTTTTTGCACGTATTTGTAGATTTTGGTCAATAGAGAAAAATGTTCACCCGATTATTAAGGTCAATTCAAATATGAAATGTAAAAAAAGGTTTTTCTCTTCAGGCCTTTTAGGATCAATTCTAGACCACTGTGCAAAAATTCACCCCAGGAATTACATTATCTGTAAGACTCCAACTCATACCAACCTCATGTGTGTCAGAGTATTACCATGTCTGATAGAGGTTTTAACGGCTGATTTTTCAGAAATGGATTGCCAGGCCTTTCTTCCAAGATGCCTCTGAGTGTACTAAACCTTGCTGTAGTGGAAGGCACTAATCATTTCCACCACCCAGGGACTCTCATAAGACTAAAGACTGGATTAATTTAAATAATTGTTTTGAAGTAGTAGATAGCAATCAGATAAGCAGTATTAGAAACAGAATAAGAATTTTGAGTATGTCTATAAGATAAATAGAAGAGGAAGACTGGAATATTACATCTATAAATAACCTAATGAATTTTTTTTCCCTCAAATTTCCTCATTTTCAACCATCCTGTAAAACATTTCAGCATTTCCTTCAGTACTTGTTGTAATTTTAGGATTTTCTCCAATCTCACAGTACATAATCTCAAAACTATATAAAAAATCCAAAAGTAGGAAAAACCTTTTTAGAAGTTTTTTTCCCTCCCCAATTTTCCACAGTTGCTCAAGAAAAGATTTGAACAACAGCTTTAGATCTGCATCATGGTGCTATATATGGAGTTTGATAAAAAATTATTATCTTTCTTAAAGTTTATAGAAGGCACAGAGAAATTAGCAACCTTATAAATTTAGCCGTGGAGAAATAGTCATAGAAGTTTTTTAAAATACAGAGAACCAAAGGAATAATCCACCACCACGACTGCTGTCGAGTCGATTCTGACTCATAGCAACCCTATAGGACAGAATAGAACTGCCCCATAAAGTTTCCAAGGAGTGCCTGGTGGATTGGAACTGCCGACCTCTTGATTAGCAGCCATAGTGCTTAACCACTACGCCACCAGGGTTTCCAAAGGAATAATATGTGCTCCCTTTTCCTTCTTCAAAGAGATTTTGAAAAATTTTGCATTATTTGTGAGCTCAGAAAAATACTTTCTCTCTTAGGTTGGGTTTTCTAAAGGAGCAAAACCAGTGAAGCGTATATACATAAATACATACAGGGAAAAAATTATTTCAAGGAAATGGCTCACACAGTTATGGTGGCTGTCAAGTCCCAAATCTGTGGGTCAGGTGCCAGACTGGAGGCTTCTCCTTACATGTTTGCAGGGGCTCACGAACCCAAATCAGCAGGTGACAGCAGGCTACTAACTCACGGGGCTGCAAGAGCTGGTGAATCCCAAAATCTGCAGGTCAGATGGCAGGCTGCTGGCTCAGGTCCCAAGAACTGGAGGTCATAGGATGATGAGTCAGATGCAAGATCGAGAAAGAAAGAGAGAGAGAGAGAGAGAGCTCTTTGCCAGAATATTCATATATACTGGATTCAGGCCACACCCCCAAGGAAACTCCCCTTTCAACTGATTGTCTGCTCACATCAGATAATGAAATAGAGCATGTTTACACAATACCTGCCAAACCACTGAGAATCTTAGCATAGCCAGTTTGACACATAATCTTACCTATCACACTTGTATAAAGAGAAAACTTCATAGTCATTGCTTTTGCAGAACATTTCATTTTGTTGTCAGTAAAATGAAGATTTTTCTCCTATTCAGACAAAACCAATTTTCTGAATAGATCTTCAACCTAGACTATATTACCAACTGAATTAAAAAAAAAAAAAAAGAGTTTTGAAATACTGGTTTAAGCTAAAACCTATTTTGTCTGAACCATAGCATCTTATTTTATATATTTGCTTTTTTGTGAGTGTTGCCCAGGTTCTACATTAATTATAATATCATGAGGTAAAATGCTGTAAAACCAAAGCAAAAAATCAAACCCATTGCCATTGAGTCAATTCTGACTCATAGTGATGCTATAGGACAGAGTAAAACTGCCCAATAGGGTTTCCAAGGAGTGGCTGCCTAACTTTTGGTTAGCATTTAAGCTCTTAACCAATGCACCATGAGGACTCCCAAAAGAAAACTAGAATATATAAATACATATACACACATAAAGAAATGATTATTTTTGCCATTATAAATAATTGCAGGCAGGATAATGTATTCATTTTGCTTGTTCCATGTTCGATATATTTGGTATACACAGATGTGCATACATATATAGTGTATAGGTTTTGTGGTTATATATATATATATATAGCATGTATGTGTATGTATATGTATATGTTGTAATTTAGTGATATACATATATGTATGTTATAGTTTAGTTTCTTTGTGATATATGCACTCATACACAGAGTTCAAACTAAATAATTTAACCCATTTCCAAATATTTACAAATATGATAAAAATGATCATTTAGTAATTACTAAAAATTATCCCAGTGAGAGGCAGAGCCAACAAGGCACTATAGACAGAAGAACCACACCATCCCTCCACAGCAAAGACTCAAAAAGCTAAGTAAAACAGAGACAAACATGAATCCTGGAACCCTAAGCATCAAATGGAGAGATAAAGAACTGAACCAAGCACCAGGCACCAAATGGAATAAGAAACTGACAGAGAACAGAGAGCAAGGAGAGATACAGAATGAAGGTCCATTATCAGCTAACCTGGCATGGATTTGCCATCCTGGATTCCTCAGCCACTGAGACTGGTGGACAGGGAGTACAGGAAGGCAGCTTCACAGAGCTCCTACAGGAGACAGGACACCTGGTAACCGGCAAGACACAGTTTCCTGCCCTGCCACCTTTCTTCCCCTGCTCAGCCTCTGCGGCTTTCCAGCAGGCCGCAATCGTTTGGCTGGGGAGGTACCATCTCTGTGCCCCTTGGATTCCTCCCACCTATACCAGCTGGCTCCTTCAGTTACTTTTTTTTTTTTTTTTTTTTTTTTTGCTGCTCTTGCTTTTTTTCAACTTCTTTTGGTTTCTTCTCTCTCTCTCATCTCCTTCACTTTCTTTCTTTAGAACACCTGGCTCCATGTGCCATCTCTGCTCCTTCTTGACAGGCTGTGAATGCTGCTCACATGGGAATCACTTCCCTGGTCCTTTGCCAACACACCAGTGGGATCCCTGGGGGCATTTTTTTTTCTTTTTTCCTTTTACTTTTTGTTCATTTCTTAGTTTCTCATCTCTCTCTAGTTGCCTTCTTTCCCATCTCCTGAATACCTGGCACTGTGTGCCATCTCTGCCCCTTCTAGACGAACTGTGCAGTGTCACAAGGCTTAGGATCCACTTCCCTAGTCCCTGTCTCCAAGCAAGTAAGCTCTCTTGGGGATTCTTTTTTCTTTTTTTGATTTCTTCTCTCTCTCTCTCTACCACCCTTCCCTTCTTTTCTCCTGAACACCTGGTGACATGTGCCATCTCTGCTCCTTCTTGGAGGGCTGTGCAGCACTGCTCAGCTGGAAACTCCCTTCTGGTGGGCTCCTTGGGGAAATTTTTTTTTCTTGGCTACTTGTCTCTCTCTACCTCCCTTCCTTTTCTTCTTCCCAACCACCTGGAAGGCTTTTTTTTTTTTTTTTTTTTTTTGATGTCTTGTCTCTGTCTACATTTTTTCCACTTCTTTCTCCTGACTAGCTAGCTGCATGTGCATTTCTCTCCCCCTTTTTTTAATCCAGTTCCTTATATCTCTTTCCCTTCCTTCTTTTACTTTCACCTGCCCACTTAGTGCCACACATCACAATTTCTCCCCTACCTTCTGCTTATCTTCACTGTGCACTGAGCATCACACCCCTGAACAGCACAGAAAAGTCTACCAGAACCTGCCCTGCACTGACACCTAGCACCATCCTATAAACCCTAATCTACAAGTGACCCAATCCGGCCACTCCCCTTCTGCTGGACCTGCCCTGCTGCTCCATAGCTGAGTGGCTAGCTCTGCCCATTGAACAAGATGATGAGAGGTATTGTCCTACAGACAAACAAACAACAAAGAACTCCCAGTTCGCCTGCTCAAATATAACCAAATAAAACAAAAAAGCAGGATGAAACAAATCTACAATCCATAAATGAAGAAAATAACTATTAAGTGTTCTGAAGACAGCAGAAAATATCAAGACATATAAAGAAACAGGGGACAGAAGAGTTCCAGTAGGTGTCAAAATAAAACACCAGATGGCCTTCCAGTACAAGAAAAGTCACTGGAACTAACTAATATGGAATTCAATCTCAAATATTTGGAGACATCCAAGAGTTGAAGGAAAAAGCAGACAAAAATGAGGGAAAAAAATAGAAAAATCATGGAAAAGACCAACAAAACAATGGAACAATTTAGGAAAGTAATACCTGAACAAAATGTCAAAATAAATTCACAACTAGAATTCACACAAAAACAGCAATTAGAAATCCAAAAGATAAACAACAAGATTTCAGAAATGGAGAGTGTCATAGAAGGTCTGAGGAGCAAGTCTGAAACAATGGAAGACAGGATCAGTGAAACTGAAGACAAATCCTTGGATATCACTTTTAGGAAAATCAGAGAAAAGAATGAAGAAACCTTGAGAATTAGGTATGCTACACTCAAAAGCAAAATTTGCCAGTGCTCAGAGTTCCAGAACAGGAGAAGAAAATGAAAAATACAGAGAAGATCATTGAAGAATTATTGACAGAAAACTTCCTTAATACCATAAAATATGAAAAGCTGACCATCCAAGAAGCTCACTGAATCACATATAAGATAGACCCCAAAAGAAAATCACGAACGCATATCATAATCACACTTGCTAAAACCAAAGACACAGAAAGAATCCTGAGAGCAACACGAGAAAAATAAAAAGTTACATACAGAGGGGAAACAAAAACACTAAGCTGTGATTACTCAGCAAAAGCCATGCAGGCAACAAGGCAGTGGGATGACATATATACAAAACCTTGAAAGGAAAAAATTGCCAACTAAGAATAATATATCCTACAAAGCCCTCACTCAAATACAATGGTGAAATTAGGACATTTCCAGATAAACAGAAATTAAGAGAATATGTAAAAACTAAAGCAGACTTACAAGAATTATTATAGGGGGTCCTTTGGTTAGAGAACAGAAAACACCAGACCACAGCCTGAATATAGGACGCAAGACTGCATCAGCCAGCTACCAACCTAGGTAATGAACTCTCAAGGAATAATAAAAACTAAAAGATTTACAAACAGGACTGGAGAGGTTAATCTGTAAATGACAACAATATCAGAACAATAAAAGAGAGAATAAATGGTGTACGTATAGAACTTTCAAATGGAGAGGAAGGCAAGGTGATACCAAGTAAAAAGACTGGTTCAACCTCAGGAAGATAAGGGTAAATTTCAAGATAACCACAAAGAAAGCTAACAAATGTACTCATCAAAAAAGAGAAGAAAAACAAAAAGTCTCAGTAAACACAAAATCTACAAAAACAGAGGAAATAAAAAAAAAAACCCACAAACAAAAGGAATTCAGCACAGGAGAGTAAGAGGAGCAAAGAAAACGTCAGCACCACAAAGAAAAAAAAAGCACTGCAAATTGACAGCAATAAACTTACACTATCAATAAGTACACTGAATGTAAATGGCCTAAATGCACTCATAAAGTGACAGAATGGATTAAAAGAAAAAAAAAAAAGAATCCATTAAAATGCTGCCTACGAGAGCCACTTCTTAGAAACAAAGACAAAAATTTGTTAAAAATCAAAGGATGGAAAAAAACTACATCGAGAAACAACTACCAAAAAAAGAGCAGGAATGTCAATATTAATCTCATATAAAATAGACTTTAAAACAAAATCTACCATAAAAGACAAAGAAAGACATTATATAATGATTAAAGAACAATCCATCATGAAGACATAACCATAATAAATATCTACACACTCAATGACAGGGCTCCAACATACATAAAACAAACTAACAACACTGAAAATAGAAATTGACAGTTCCACAATAATAGTAGGAGACTTCAACACATCTCTCTTAGTAAAGGATAGAACATCCAGAAAGAAACTCAGCAAAGATACAGAAGAGCTAAAAGGCACAATCAGCCAATTTGGACTCACAGACATATATAGAACCAACAGCTGCAAATTACACATTCTTTTCCAATATACATGGACCTTTCTCCAGAATAGACCACATCTTAGGGCACAAAGCAACCCTCAACAAAATCCAAAACAAATAATACAAAATATCTTCTCTGATCACAACATCATCAAAGTAAGCATTAACAACAGGAAGAACAAGGAAAGAAAAATGAAATACATGGAAACTGAATAACACCCTGCTTAAAAAACACTGAGTAATAGAAGAAATCAAAGATGGAATCAGAAAAATTCCTAGAATGAAATGAAAGTGAAAACACATTATACCAAAACCTTTGGGATTGAGCAAAGGCAGTGCTCAGAGGCTGATTTATAGCAATAAATGCACACATCAAAAAAGATGAAAGAGATTAAATCAAAACACTAGCTACACAACTCGAACGAACAGAAAGAGAACAGCAAAAGAACCCCACAGCCACCAGAAGAAAAGGAAATAATAAAAATCAGAGCAGAAATAAATGAAATAGAGAAGAGAAAAACAACAGAAATAACCAACAAAGCCAAAAGCTGATTCTTTGAAAGGATCAACCAAATCGACAAGCCATTTGTCAAACTGGCAAAAGAATAACTGGAAAGGACACAAATAACCTAAATAACAAATGAAATGGGGGACATTACAACTGAAATAAAAAGGATCATGACAGAGTATTATGAAAAACTATACTCCAACAAATTTGAAAGCCTAGAGGAAATGGGCAAATTTCTAGAAACACACTATCTACCCAAAACCCACATATCTACCCAAACTAACACAAAATGGTATTGAAAATCTGAACAGACTTATAAAAAGAGAAGAGATTGAAAAGGTAATAAAAAAAAAACTCCCAACAAAAAAATCCCTGGCCCAGAGGACTTTACTGGAGAATTCTACCAAATATTGAGAACAGCTTACTCCAGTACTAGTGAAACTCTTTCAGAACACAGAAAAGGAAGGAATACTTGCAAATTATTCTATGAAGTCAGCATTACCCTGTCAGCAAAATCAGGCAAAGACACCACAAAAAGAAAATTACAGACCAACACCTGTCATGAATATAGATTCCAAAATTCTCAACAAAATTCTAGCCAGTGGTATTCAGCATCATAAACAACAACAACAAAAAAATACGGCACTACCAAGTAGGATCCATACAGATATGCAAGGATGGTTCAGCATTAGAAATCAACCAACTTAATCTACCACATAAAAAAAAAAAAAAGAGTGATCATCTCAATGCATGAAGAAAAGGCTTTTGACAAAGCCCAACACCCATTCCTGATAAAAACTCTCAATAAAATAGGTATAGAACAAAAATTCCTCAACATAGTAAAGGGCATCTATAGAAAACCAACAGCCAACATCATTCTTAATGGAGAAAGGCTGAAATCATTCGGCTTGAGAATAAGAACAAGACAAGGATGTTCTTTATCCCCACTTCTATTTAACATTGTGCTGGAAGTCCTTGCTAGAGCCATAAGGAAAGAAAAAGAAATAAAGGGTGTCCAAATTTGTAGTGAAGAAGTAAAGTTGTCCCTATTTCAGATGATATGATACTGTACATAGAAAACTGAAAAGACTCCATGAGAAAACAACTGAAACTAAAAGATTCAGCAAAGTAGCAGGATACAAGGTAAACATAGAAAAATTAGTTGGATTTTTATACACCAGTAAAGAAAATGATGACAAGGAAATCAAGAAAACAATACCATTTAAAATAACCCTTAAGAAAAATAAAATATTTAGGAATAAATCTAACCACGGATATAAAAGACCTATACAAAGAAAGGAAACCCTGGTGGCATAGTGGTTAAGAGCTACAGCTGCTAACCAAAAGGTTGGCAGTTCAAATCCATCAGGTGCTCCTCGGAGATCCTATTGGCCAGATCTACTCTGTCTTCTACAGTCACTATGAGTCAGAATCGACTTGACGGCAATGGCTTCAATGGGGTTTATACAAAGAAAACTAAAAAAAAAAAAAAGCTAGTACAAGAAACCAAAAGAGATATATATAAATGGAAAAACATGTAATGCTCCTGGATAGGTGGACTCAACATTGTGAAAATTCTACCCAAAAAAGCAGTCTATAAATACAATGCAAGCCTGATCCAAATACCAACAACATTCTTTGAAGAGATGGAAAAACATATCATTAACTTTATATGGAAAGGAAAGAGGCCCTGGATAAGTAAAGCATTATTGACGAAGAATAAATTAGGACTCCACTACCTGGCCTCAGAACCTACTATACAGCTATGTTAGTCAGAACAGCCTGGTACCGGTACAATAACAGATACATTGACCAATGGAATAGAATTAAGGACCCAGATGTAAATCCATCCACCTACAGTCACCTGATCTTTGACAAGGGCCCAAAGTCCATCAAATTGGGAATAGACAGTCTTTTTAACTTTTCAACAAATGATACTGACAAAACTGGATGTTCATCTGCAAAAAAAATGAAGCAGAACCCATAGCTCACACCATACACAAAAACTAATTCAAAATGGGTCAAAGATCTATATAAAACCCAAAACTATAAAGATCACAGAAGAAAATCAAAGACATAAGGGAAAAATTAGTTCAAAGGACTAATGGACCACAGCTACCACAGCCTCCACCAGACTGAGTCCAGCACAACTAGATGATTCCAGGCTACCATCACTGACTGCTCTAACAGGGATCACAATAAAAGGTCCCAGACAGAGCTGGAGAAAAATGCAGAAAATTCTAACTCACAAAAAAAGACCAGACTTACTGGCCTGACAGATACTGGAGAAACTCTGGAGTATGGACCTTGGACACTCTTTTAGCTCAATAATGAAGTCACTCCTGAGGTTCACCCTTAAGCCAAGGATTAGACCGGTCCATAAAACAAAATGAGACTAAATGGGCACACCAGCCCAGGGGCAAGGACGAGAAGGCAGGAGGGGACAGGAAAGCTGATAATAGACAACCAAGGTTGAGAAAGGAGAGTGTTGGTGTGTTGTGGGGTTGTTAACCAATGTCACAAAACAATATGTGTACTAATTGTTTAACGAGAAGCTTGCGTGTTCTGTAAACCTTCATTTAAAGTACAATAATAAGTAAAAAAGAAAACAAAAACAAAATTATCCCAATGACTGCATCTGCTGCAGCATGAAAAAAATAAATAAATTGTCCACTATTAAAAATTATTGGCAATGCATTCCAAAACTCTTTCCCAATAATCCAAAAATTGCATTGATTAAAAAAAAAAAAGGGGGGAGGGGAGAAAATAAAGAAATTAACAAGAAACTTTTAACAAACCTTTTTGGAAAAGTTGAACTATATAATTCATTTTCTTTCCCATGGTGACAAATAAATTGAATTAGGTAAATATCAGTTTATCACATGATTGCTTGAAAGAAATGTGCTGTACAGCATTATATAGATTTGCTTTCTGTATTTATTAGTTACAAATGTTTGTCCTTAAAAGTAATTTCTTTAAAATTATTTGGACTTTGTGGGAGATATTTATCTTCTGAATAACTGATTTCATAGATAAATAATTGACTTATTTAAAAAGGAAGTTGGATAGGCACAATTATTTTTTCACAAGAGCCTAGAATTTATGCTAAAATAAATTATGCCAATGAGTGGAAATCTATTTTATCCCAGGGTTCTGAGGGCCAAAGTGGGACATGTTACACAGTGTTCCACCTTGATTCTTGTTGCATATTAGGTATTCACTATACTTGTATTTTTTGTCTTTCCCATAGATGTCAAAAGAGCGTTCACGACTGAACTCAAGGATTTTCTGTTTTCCTCAAAGGACCAATAGATGCTATTAAAATTTAAGCCAAGAAAGGATACGAACTGGAGATAAATATGGTGAATTCAAGATAGTAATTTAGAGTCCTCAGGTGTTTTTCTTTTCCATAAAACTGCTCTCTGGTTGATTTTTTAGGTGCCGTTGAGTTGATTCCCCCTCAAAGCAACCCTATGCACAACAGAACAAAACACTGCCCAGTCCTGCACCATCCTCACAATTGTTGCTATGCTTGTGCCCATTGTGGTAGCCACTGTGTCAATATATCTCATTGAGGGTCTTTCTCTTTTTTGCTGACCTTCTACTTTATAAAGCATTATGTCCTTCTCCAGTGACTGATCCCTCCTGATAACATGTCCAAACATGTGAGACGTAGTCTCACCATCCTTGCTCTTAAGGAACATTCTGGTTGTAATTCTTCCGAAACAGATTTGTTCCTTCTTCTGGCAGTCCATGGTACATTGAATATTCTTTGCCAACACCACAATTTAGAGGGGTCAATTCTTTGGTCTTCCTTATGCTTTGCTCAGCTTTCGCATGCATGAGGCAATTGAAAACACCATGGCTTGAGGCAGGTGCACCTTAGTCCTCAAGGTGACATCTTTGTTTTCAATACTTTAAAGAGGTCTTCTGCAGTTGATTTGCCCAGTGCAATGCATCTTTTGATTTCTTGACTGCAGCTTCCATGAGTGTTGATTGCAGATTCAAGTAAAATGAAATCCTTGACAAACCCAATCTTGTTTTGCGTTCATCATGGTGTTTCTTATTGGTCCAGTTGTGAGGATTTTTGCTTTCTTAATGTTGAGGTGTAATCCATACTGAAGGCTGTAGTCTTTGATTTTCATCAGTAAGTGCTTCAAGTCCTCTTCACTTTCAGCAAGCAAGGTTGTGTCGTCTGCATAACAGGCTGTTAATGAGTTTTCCTCCAATCTCGATGGCCTGTTCTTCTTCATAGAGTCTAGATTCCTCATGAGCACAACTAAGTGTTCCAGAATTCCAATTCTCTGCAATGTAACCCATAATTTGTTACAGTGCAAGCAGTCGAATGCCTTAGCACTGTCAAAATGCAGGTGAACATCTTTCTGACATCAGCATCCATCCGACATCAGCAATGATGTTAGGGTCTCTCTGGTTAGGATCTAATTAATCATCATAATAACACCTCGAGGGAGTTAAGTAGCAGGTATTACTAGATGAATAAAGATATTCATTTTTGCTTTAAGATGTTCCTTCTACAGCTTGATTTTTAACACTAATTATCTCTTTACCTAGAGTATAATGATGTGTTCCAATAACACCACATGTTATTTTCACGTGATTGAAAATAGATTATCTTTTAGGTTAATTTCTTTAATTTGATGAAATTTCAATAGATTTCATTCTGTAACACAGTTGAGTGAATTCTAAGTTCTTCCTGATTTAGAATTTAATATATAAACCAAAGTCACCAGCCTTCATGAGCTTATCAGCTCTTCCATTAATTTACTATGTGTCTGTGCCCAAGTTCTTTCCTTTTAGTCGTCCTCTTTCTCATTGAATCTTCGGCAATAGGTTGATTTTTTTTTCTCATCTATTGAACACTAAAAACTGAAATCTTGTTAATATTTTAATTTCTTAAATGCATTGTATAAATTTAAAATAAGATTATTGTCATTATTGCAGGCATCAATCTTTATCTGTTGGAATGGAAAATGCCAGTGGAAATAACATCTAGTCATCTTAAACCTCAAAGCTTTTAAAATCTCTCCAATAAACATATGTGTTTTAGCAACGCATGTATCTCAATATTTCTTACTCACTGACTTTTTTTCATTGAACAGGTGAATCATAGATAAGGAGGAAATAAAGAATTAGGTACATTCTTTAGAAATATTTAGTATTTATAGAATTATGGAATGCTAGAATTGAAAACAACCTTAGTAATGATGTGGTCCTGCTCTCTCATTTTTGAGAGAATTGGGTTATGGGTTGAATTGTGCCCCCCAAAATTATATGATCAAGTCCTAACCTGTAAATGTAACTTCGTTTGAAAATAGGGTTCTTGCAGAGTTAATTAGTTAAGATGTAGTCATTAGGGTAGGCCCTAATCTCTTTATGACTGGTGTCCTTAAAAGAGAAGAGACAGATATAGAGAGAAGATGGAGGCAGAGATTGGAATTATGTTGCCACAAGGAATACTTGGGCTATCAGAAGCTGGAAAAAACAAGGAAAGATCTTCTCCTAGAGCCTTCAGAGAGAACATGGCCCTGTGGACACTCTGTTTTTGAACTTCTAGCTTCCAGAAAGGTCAGAGAATAAATTTTTGTTGTTTTAAGCCAACCACTGTGGTAATTTGTTACAGCAACTGTAAGAAACTAATACAAATACACCGAAGCTATGTAGGTGAGCAATTAACAGAAAGTATTTTGAGACAGACAGACCTGAGTATGACTACTAACTCTGCCAATCAAGAGCTCTATAGAGTTAGTCAAGTAACACAGATACTATTTATTTTTTTGATCTTATAACCAGGTTATTAATTTCTAATTCATAAAACTATTAGTCTTAAATAAGGAAATGTATTCAAAGTACTTTTTATATTGAAAAGAAAAGGAGAAGAAGAAGATAAAAAGAGTGAGACAGAGAGAGATGGAATGATGTGCTATTTCATCCTAAAATCGTCTGGGTGAATTATTGTTTCTGGACTATTAGAAAAAATCTTCTTTGATTCAGTTTTCTAATACGCTTCTCTTCCTCCTCTCATGGTCTAGGCTGTGAATAAGGCATGCATAAACATCAACCTATGGATATTTCTATTTTGCTTCCATATCTCTTAGCTTCCGTTGCAGGAGTTTCCATTTGAGAAACAAAGTGAACAAATGTGGGGATGAGCCAATTTGGCAATAATTACTCTTCTCTTCCCGTGTTATTTAAGGCCCCTAGCAGAGTATGGCACTCAGTGACTCACATCTTCTTCATTACTGCTGTATTGTGTTGTAAATATCTCTATTGGCACTTCTTCCCTGGGTTCTAATTATGTTTATGTTTTTTTCTCTTTTCACTAGACTGTGTTCCTCGAGGGCATCGGGTATATATTAGTTTTTGGTCTGTTTTGTTTTTGTTCTAGCACAGCTCCAGCACATGATAAATACTTAATATGAACGAACTAAGTTCATATTTCAGATTAATAATGTGAAACAGGTTCACATGCAATTTGTATTAAAGTAGAAGTCAATTGGTATAGAAGAGGAAGCTTAACATATATAACTTATGCTCATCCTACTTTATGAACCTGTTCATGTTCTGCATAGCAATGACTACATTGCCTCTTTCTTAAACCTAATGGACCACACTTGATATGAATATAAGTGTTTGGACAATATGTGAAGAATGAGCCACATTTTATTTGAGATTTATTATTCTACAGAAATTTTTGGTTAAATAAAATGTGATCTTCATCATTATTGCTATTCACAAAATTCAATAATTTGTTAATCACCTTACATGTACCAGGAGCTGCAGAGGGATTTCTGTATTTAAATTCTTACAATTATAGTGAAGGAGTTTTGGTATTCTTATTTTATAAATGAGTATGCTGAAGAATGGAGGTGAAATAGGATGATACTAAATTCATAGCTCTTTGTAAGCATGTATTGGTGTTTCTCTCTTTCCCTAAGTGACTATTAGATGACCTGTGAATGAATTTCAAAATGACCTGACTGTGTAGGTCTGCTTTTGCTATTGCCAGTGAGAAAAGAGCCAGCAATTGTAAAATAACTAGAAAGATGCAGTGGTATGGGTTATGCACAGCTGGTAATTGACCTACTTGGATGATCTGTGTGGTAATGGCAAGAGCACTCCATTCTCACCTATTCCATTCTACACATTGCTTCTCAATGTCTATGATAGACTTTGCAGGAAAAGAAAGCGCACGGTTCATGGAGGAGAAACTGGTTGTCAAGAGACCACCTCCACAACATGCTAACATATATAAATGCTTTCTATTGGCGTAATGCTTCTCAGTGTTCTAAGCCTTTTCTCCTAAACTGGTTCATAACATGTAAGCTTACAGATGGAAGCCACGGCACATTATGCTTCAGGGAAAAGACAGACTCAGATTCAAATTCTGCCACTGCCATTCTTTGCTGACTGTGAGCAAGCTATATGACCTTTCTCCTTGTCTGCAGAAGGGGTGGGGGTGGGGTGGAAAGGGAATATAATAATGTCTTTCTCTATAATAGATTTTATTAAAAAATAACCTGGAAATGCATCCAAACTGCTTAGTATATTGTATGACCCATAATAACCCTTTTAGATAGGCACAGCTGGTATTTTAGGTCCACTAGAGATGGCGCAGTGGTTAAGCATTTGGCCGATAACCAATACGTCAGCAGTTCGAGTTCACCAGCTGTTCCTTGGAAGCCCTATGGGGCAGTTCTACTCTGCCCTATAAGGTCACCGCGAGTTGGAATCACTGGATGGAACAAGGTAGAGATGAAAAGAATAGAACCTTGGAGTAGGAAACTCCGGTGGCATAGTAAGGTTGGTAGTTCAAATCCACCAGATGCTCCTTAAAAACTCTACAGAGTAGTTCTACTCTCTCCTATAGGATCGCTGTGAGTTGGAATTAACTTGATGGCAATTGGTTTTTTTTTTTTTTTTTTTTGGAGTAGTAAGTGGCAGTCATTCAACAAAAATTTATGGAGCATCTACAAATTATCAGGCACTTCATTTTGCACTAGGGATAAAAAGAGAAATAAATTCCAATTCATGGATTTAAAATGTCTCCAATTATCACGCAGCTAGTAAGTGATAGTTCTGAGGTAACTAGTAATAGCTAACATTTTTTTCAACACTTAAGCTGTATATCAGGTGGAGCAATGGTTAAATTCTCAGCTGCTAACCATAAGGTCAGTGATTCAAACCCACCAGCAGCTCTGCAGGAGAATAGACCTGACAATCTGCTCCCATAAAGATTACAGCCTGGAAAACCTTGTGGCACAGTTGTACTCTTTCCTACAGTGTCACTATATATCAGAATCAACTGGATGGCACACAACAATGTTCTACATACATATGCATTCTAAATATCTATTTAGTCGTTAATAGTCACAATAATCCTGTCAGCTAAATGTTGTTATTAAAACCAGTTTATAGGTGAACAAAACAAAGTTATGAGAGTTTAAGTGACTCTCCTAAGATGATATATTAAAAAAGTGTTAAATATACCAGATCACCTTCACAGCTCACGCTCTTTGCTACTATGATACATTGCCTCTTATGTGTTATTTCCACCTTAAATAATTTTAGATAAAAGAGATAACAATTTCTGGTCAAGATGTCTGGGGAATACCTATGCATACCTCTTTGTTCCGAATATTTTGAAATGGCAGGTTAAAAAAAAAAGGTAAATAGATAAGCAGCCAATTGAAAAATAAAAGATAGACCCTGATGTATCAGTAAGGGCTTAGTGATAAGTAGCTATTAAAGTCACGCTGTGGCAAGGAAATGGGACTCACAATTACTTGAATGTGTCCTTGCAGGAATTGGACCCCCTAGTACAACGGCAGAATCTATTGCACATACAATACAGCCAGAGGCAGAAGCCTGGCTCCTAACCAATGATCTGTAATTGAACTCGTTCCTCCTAAGCGTCTAATTTAGCAAACCAAACTTGCTGCTTGACTACAACCCAGCAATGAAGCAAGGTGCTCATACAAATACATGGAATTTATCTATTCAAATAGCATGAAGTTTTGCAGAAAACAAAATGGGTTCTGGATCCTGTCTCCCCATGATACTGTGCAATTTATATCACCTGCCTGAGCCTCAGTTTCCTAACCTGTACAATGTACATAAGTAAAATCCACTTCATAGAATTGTTTTAAAGAATAAATCAAATAATATAGGTAAATACTTAGAAAAAAATGCCTGATTTATGCTACATAACTAGTGTTTATTTTTATTAAGACCAAATATTTTTTATTTAACTACTTTTGGTATAAGTGTTTTAAAAGGGGCCACATACTCCTCTGACATTTTAAATAGTTTCATTTAAAACCCCTTCATAGAGTTATTATACATAATAGAAGTTTAGATTGTTACACTATTTTATAAATCATCTAATCATGCAGCCCAATTATAAAGAAGTAGAAATCGAGGCTCAAAGATGTAAGTGGCTTCCCATGAGTTTTCTGACCTACTCTAGGAATCTGTTAAAAGGCACTAATGACATCAGGTCATGAGGGCTGCCACACTTTACCTGTGTCATGGAGGCTTATGTGCCCCGATGTGCAATGAGTCTATAATTCTAAAGCTGACTTTTTTTATCAGAAGAATATATTCTCTATCACTATTTTCTGTCAGCTGTCACTTCTTTCTACTTCTGGGCTATCTAGTTCTAAGCCCCCTTATATCTTTCCACCATTTACCCACTTTGGGCTAAGAAAAAAAATTAATTTGAACTAGATTTAAAATATGAGCAAGAAGACTTTGAGTGAGAGTAGTCTTCTGGGAATAAAATACTAACCATTAAGTTCCTTTCTTTTTTAATTTATTATGAGGATCTCACAGATAAGGAGGAAAGCCTAGTGGTGTAGTGGTTAAGTCCTATGACTGCTAACCAAAAGGCCCACAGTTCGGATCCACCAGGCACTCCTTGGAAACTCTATGGGACAGTTCTACTCTGTCCTATAGGGTCGCTATGAGTTGAAATTGACTCGACAGCAACAGGTTTGTTTTTGTTTTGCAGATAAGGATAAGGGTGGGAGCTGGGGGGCATTCTGGGCTAAGTAAATAACAGGTTATTGGTTTTCTAAAAAATTACAATATCTAGAATTGCTGGTGGGACTTTAAAATGGTACAGCTGCTATGGAAAACAGTTTGGAGGTTCCTCAAAAAGTCAAACATAGAATTACCCTAAGATCTAGCAATTCTACCTATAGACATAGACCCAAAAGAATTGAAAGCAGGAATGCAAACAGACACATGTACACCAATGTTTACTCCAGCACTAGTCACAATAGCAAAAAGTTGAAATCAACCTAAACGATCATCAATATGTGGTACGTACATACCATGGAGTGTTACTCTGCCTTAAAGACAAATGAAATCCTGATAACACGCTACAACACAAACGCACCTTGAAAACATTATGCTGAGTGAAATGAGTCAGTCACCAAAGGACAAATATTGTATGACCCACTTAGATGAAATATCTAGAATAGGCAAATGTATAGAAACCAAAGATACTAGTGGTTACCAGTTTTGGGAGGGAGGGGGAAAGAGGAAGTCATTACTTAGGGAATACTGAGCTTCTGTTAAGGGTGATAGAAAACTTGGAAATAAATAGGATGATGATGGTACAACATGATGAACATATTTAATGTCACCAAATAGTACATGTAAGAAATGTTGAAAGAGCCTGACCCAAACCATGGTATTTTCGATCGCATCATATGCATATGAAAGCTGGACAATGAATAAGGAAGACTGAAGAAGAATTGGCACCTTTGAATTGTGGTGTTGGTGAAGAATATTGAATATACCATGAACTGCCAAAAGAAAGAACAAATCTGTCTTAGAAAAAGTACAACAAGAATGCTCCTTAGAGGCAAGGATGGTGAGACTGCATCTTACATACTTTGGACATGTTGTCAGGAAGGATCAGTCTCTGGAGAAGGACATCATGCTTGGCAGAGTACAGGGTCAGTGGAAAAGAGGAAGACCCTCAATGAGGTGGATTGCAACAGTGGCTGCAACAATGAGCTCAAGCATAACAACGATTGTAAGGTTGGTGCAGGACCGGGCAGTGTTTCATTCTGTCGTGCATAGGGTCGCTATGAGTCGGAACTGACTCGGCGGCACCTAACAACATAAAAAAAAAATACTTACCACCAAAAAAAAAAAACCTAGAAAAGTAAACTATACACACAAACAAGACATTTTTACATTAGCATATGGATAAATGTAAAATTTAGACATGGATAAACAATCTAATAAACCACTACCCAAAAACCAAACCCAATGCCATCGAGCCGATTCTGACTCATAGCAACCCTATAGGACAGAGTAGAACTGCCCCACAGAGTTTCCAAGGAGCGCCTGGAGGATTCGAACTGCCGACCCCTTGGTTAGTAGCTGTAGCACTTAACCACTACGCCACCAGGGTTTCCAATACCACTACCAACAATAAAAAACAATTCGAGAATAGTAACTAAATTATGAGATTTTAATGTGTTAAATTAGAACCAAAGCTAGAAGTTTACAGAGAAGGTAGTCTGTCAGCTCATTTTGCAATAATTGAGAAATAAGACAAATGATTTTAGAAAACAAAGGAATAGTCTATTTGCATATTGTCTTTCTAACTCTGTAAGGCATGTAGTCTGGAAGAATCTCCACTCAAGTGGGCATTATGTTATTGTAGTAATGCTTTCCGGTTTTTCTCCTAATATTTGCTCACATGCTCACTAAAACATACAGTCAGAAAGATGAATTTAGCCCAGGTTCCTCAGGATTTAAGACAATAGTTACAATTGATTTTTCTGGGACAGAAAGCGTTAGGCTACCAAAACCACAGGTTAAGGACATTATTAAACAATAACACATAATCAAACACCCAAGCTTTATGGGAAGTTTTTGAAAAGGTCCCCTATTCTATGGTCACTAGCACTGTGCATCACTCAAATTTTTCAACAGTGGTTAGTTGTGTGCAATAACACAATTTGTATTTCTGTGCCAACTAGGATTTGTTATATGCAAGCTCGTGATTACACATTTCATGGAATTCTTTTAGCAAAATTAATTTTATTAGTTTTATGTCAAAACCTTTTGTTGTTGTTAGTGGACATCAAGTTGATTTCAACTCATGGCATCCCCATGTGTTAAAAAGCAGGATTGCTCCATATGGTTTTCTTGGCTGTAATCTTAATGGAAGCAGATTGCCAGGACTTTTCTTCTGCTGTGCCTCTGGGTGAGTTCAAACAGCCAACATTTAGGTTAGCCATTAAAGATGCATTTAAAGGGCTTAAACTGGATGCCAGAATCTTTAGATTCCAGTCTGTTTTGTCTTTAAGTTATTGTCTCTTATTTTCAAATCTACCATTCCATACTTTACATATACCACTAGTGCTAAACTGCACAGTTTGCATTTCTCCTTTTGGGAGGGTTTCCTATTTAGTTCTGAGAATAGAAGCCGCTAGAGAAAGATGAGAAGGCAAGAGGAAAAGAGAAGAATGGGCTTTCTCATCCTCTCCTAATGTTATAAAATGAGGACTGTCACAGGAATGGCCCTCCCACCCTGACAGCAACAGTTGGTTCCAGCTTCTATATTCTTATCACATTCCCAAGACTGACTTCATCGTGCTCCCCAGGTATCTCTTTATTAAAATACCTACTGTGGTTTCTACTTTATTCAGTCTGAATTTGATTTCTCAAAGCTGTGAGAAGTGGGCTAAGTCATGTGCCCATTCAGGAAATCAGTTCCCTGTCTATTTGGGGGTAATAGATGAGATAATATAAATAATGTCTAAGGTGGTGTTTCCCAAATCGTTTGCTTGGGAATGCTAGCCCCCAAGATTTCCTCCTTGTAAAATAATACTTGAAGTCATATGAATTTGAGAACTGCTGTAATATTTATAGCAATCTTTTGGAGAGATTCATGGTGCACATAAGCATAATAACCAACCAAACCAAACTCACTATCATCAAATCGATTCCAACTCATAGCGACTCCTTGTGACAAAGTAGGACAGCCCCATAGGGTTTCCATGGCTGTGAATATTTATGGAAGCAGACTGCCACATTTTTCTCCTGTGGAGCTGCCGGTGGGTTCAAACTGCCAACCTTTTGGTTAGCAGTGGAGTGCTTTAACCACTGTTATACAAGGTCTCCTTAAGCATAATAAAGCCTCTGAGAAGTCCTATAGAAGAGACACCTGTTTCATTTTGACTCAATATCTCCCCAAATTATTTGATTCAGATAATGGTTTTATTTTCAGTTAACATTGGTTACAATCCTATAACATGTACAGATAAAAAAAATTTCTAGAAGCCTTAGCAATGCAAAATATTTGAAATTTTATGACTTTTCCCCCAAAGATCCCTTTATTGGGGTCAAATCTAGCACCTGTAAATATCTGGTGGCTTTAGTTGGTTTTATTTATCTGTTTCAGCTGTAAGCATAGACACTGACTGAGAATAATGTCTTTTGCAGGAAGATGTGGCTTGAAGGCTAAGAGGGGTAGGGAGGATGACAGGACACCAGGAAGATTATTGTTGTTAGGTGCTGTCAAGTCGATTTTGACTTATAGTGACCCATGTAACAGAGCAGAACTGCCCTATAGGGTTTTCTGGGCTGTAATCTTTGTGGGAGCAGATTGCCAGGTTATTTTCCCAAGGAACCATGGTGTAGGTTTCAACCGCCAACATTTTGGTTAGCATCCAATCACTTTACCGTTGCACCACCAGGGAAATGAAAGATGCAGTGGGAATTTTGGAGGGGATGGAAGAACAGAGAGTCACATTAGATAAGGACATGTAGACTTATGGCTAAGTGAACAAGTTATAGATTCAAACTGCCTAGGTAAGATTCTCAACTATGGGACTTAAGTGCTACTTGATCTTGAGCAAATTTATTCATCTTCTCTGTGCCTTGGTGTCCTAATCTTTAATTGGAGATGATAATACAACATACTTCATAGGCTTATGAGGAAGATTAAATATGACATAGCATGTAAGATAATTAGCACCTACTGGAATTTAGTTACTTAATATACTCCCCAAAACAGTAGCAGGCCCTGTATAGACTAACTTTAATTTAGATAGAAATGGATAGATAAGACACAAACATGCTGTTGTTGTTGTTAGCTGCCACTGAGTACGGCCCCTGGCTCATGTAACCCAATGCACAAAGGGACTAAACTCTGCCCAGTTCTGCACTCTCCCTGTGATTGGTTGGAGATCAGACCATTGTGATCCATACAGTTTTCAATGGCTGATTTTTGGAAGTACATTGCCAGGCCTTTCTTCTTCATTTATCCTAGTCTGGAAGCTCTGCTGAAACCTGTTCAGCATCATAGGAACATAAACATAAGCTGTTCAACCGGGAAAGGCCTTCAGATGGCATCTGATACAACACTCTCATTCTGTAGATAATAATAGCACCGAGCCTCGCAGAGACTAAGACATTTGGTTATGTAGCTAATTCACAGGGAAGTTGGACCAAGACCTTCGGCTCCTCACCATTAGTCTAGTGCCATTTCCATTAGTGCCAACTCTAAGTTGTTTAGCTGTAGCATTTTTGTATTTTCCTGGACAAAGGAAAGAATAGTAGTATGAAAGCATTCCTTTCAGGGTCCAGAGCTCAGGGTGATCTCCACAATATTTAGGACAATATTTAGCTCAGGGTGATCTCCACAATATGAGGGGTTTGTGTGCTTTCTCTTCTACTTGCTCTCTCCCTATAACGATTCTATGGGGAAGAAACACAGAGTAAGCATCAGGAAGAACTTCAATGGTGCACGGGAGAAGAGTTCTCACATTCATTTTTCATTGTTGACTGAGCAGGAGGAGGGTGCAGAATTGACTGTTTGAATATAAACTCAATTACTTTTTAGATAGCTGACTGAGCCTGTTTCTCCCATACCTTCAGAGTCTTCCATACACTAACAATATGATCATAGAAGTAACCACCTCATTTCTTCATAACTAAGAAAACTACCTAGAGTTATTAATAAATCCAGAGGTCCGCCTTTGCTGTAGATTTATTTAGCTTTATCCTTAGAAAGTTGGAAAATATGACAGCTATAATCCCAATCATAATACACAAATCTTCCTCTGAACCATTATATTTTTTCTACAACTTCTTGAAATTATGGTAAGCATATTATTTGAAAAGGCAATTTTAACAGAACAAAACAACACTGTATTGCAGCCAAGTAAAGCTATGTACATATGCATACATACTTCGGGATCTATGTGTATAATTCATATGTATACAAACACCATGCTTTATTGAGGTAAAAGGGACAGCAACGTTAAAAACAAATGGCTAAGCTCAATATAGGCTTTAAGTGCAATTGAAAGCCATGTGACTAGCATAAAGGCCCCCAGCACGCTGGCATTAACCTACTGATAAATATTTAGACTGTGTTTATAATTTTGATCTTTTGGAAACTAAAAAAACCCAGAAAACCAAATCCAGTGCCATCAAGTCTATTCCGGCTCTTAGCAACCCTATACAATGGAGTAGAACTGCCCCATAGAGTTTCCAAGGATCGCCTGGCAGATTCGAACTGCCAACCCTTTGGTTAGCAGCCGTAGCACTTAACCACTACGCTACCAGGGTTTAAGCCAAAATAGACATATTTTAAGGCAACCTTTGGAGGTCAGCATTTATTATTTAACTGCTGTGTGGCCAATGTTATTCACAGTGACAATTAAAAGCATTAAACAATGATGGACAAAGGTTAGTAAATTTATCTTGAATCCATCTGATCATCTTAAATTAAAAATTCTCTTTAATGAAGATTTTTGAGAAATCTTCAACTTTCAATATTGAGGGGCGTTACTGCTTTTTGATCCATATGTGCATACCCAAAGCTATTTGCTACAGACTTTCAATTTTGATTTCATGTTCAGAAAAGCATCTACATTAGTCTCAATGCTCTTTAAAAATACATATAGAGAGAGAATGAAAACTTATATAGGTTGTCCTGGGTGCAAACTATTCAACGCTGCCACTCACTTCCATAGTGTCTTTGGAAAGATAAACTATCCAGTATACAAGGTTGAATCCTGCAAATGCAACTGGGAAGAGAATTCGAGAATACTGGTCAATTTTACTGGTGCCCCCAAAGTCTGGAGAGAGTGGTGGGGGTGTAAGAGGTGTAGGTTGTAAGATGGGTACTCTAGTAAGGACTTTGCTGGACTCAGAAGACGGAACTATTGGCAAGGTAAGAGAAGTGATCCTTTTCTTCAGATGGTACTTGGAATCCGGATGCTGTGGAAGAGAGACACAAATAGTCAGCCTGGGCAAAAGGATTTTGTTGTTAGTTGCCATCAGTTGATTCTGACTCATTTCATCCCTATATGTACACAGTAGAACTTGCTCTATAGGGTTTTCAGACCTTTCAGAAACAGATCACCAGGGCTACTTTCTTAGGTACCTCCTGGTGGGTTTGAACTGCCGATCTTTTGGTTAGTAGTTGAGTACTTAATTGTTTGAGTTACCCAGAGACTGCTAGGTAAAAGGACAGTGACCACCTATCTAATCTTCCTTGTTTTGATCATTGACACATATTTGTTATTCACCTACAATGTAAGGAAAGACAATAAAAAACTCTTCATAGTATTTAGTGGTACTATTTTACCTAGGAATGGATAAAACCCAAACTCTTAAAAGAAAACAAAAATTCATTTGCTTCCATCCAACACTGTATTCTATAATTCAATAAATCAGCTATTGATGCCAAGCATGTTCCATGTCCCAGAAACTGTGCTGAACATTATACCGTTACATAGAGATGAACCAAATTGCAAAGGCATATCTGCTTCCTGGCTACACATTTTCCTGTGGAACAATGGGGGTGGACAATGGGGTGAGAGGTTCTAATTTGGCATAAGTGGGGAATTAGTTAATACAAGAAAATAACAACTCCATTAATAGATATTATTCTTCTATTCTCAACTTACATTTTCAAACACTCATTTTAGTTAGAAACAAATCAGATAAGAAATAAAATAAAAATGAGACCTTGTATGTTAAAGGCAAGTGGAAAAGCCTAACTGCCTTTAAATTGGTGAGAAGACTGCTCATCCCTTGAAATATGCCTGCCTTTTTTTTTTTTTTTTATCCCCAGAGGTTCTAGATTGCTTTCTCCTTCCCATTCAGAACTTCTCCAACGGTCACCTTAGATCTTAAGTCATTAAAATCCATTTACTAACCTCAGAGTTGTTATAGGTTATTTTCTATTGTTAGACTTTCTGTCCTACTAAAGACAACCAATTTTATTCTTGAATGGTGTGCTTAGTCCATTAATTGATAGGTGAGAAGGCTGGGAAGTGCCTTGGTCAAGGACAACAGCTAGGTAAAAAAACCCAATGACCAATTTCAGTGCTTATTTCATCCCACCATTTTCTCATTTCTATTCTAAAGTATCAGACCTAGCTCAGAGACTCTGATTAGGTTTGATTTACGTTCCTTCCAGTGTTATTGGAGTCTAGAGGTCTCCTTTTCTTGTATATATCTTGGAATAGGCCCTCTCCTTGTAGCCAGGTTGTCCTTGCTGAGTCCCTGCTTTTAACCCACTTGCTGTACATTATCCCTGAACCTGTAAAATGACCTTGTTTCCTCCCTGGCAGCAAAATCACCACTTTGCTGCCTGACAGGTATGTTACTCATATGGGCCAACTCCTGTGGCTTTAGCCACCAACCCAGCAGCAACAGGAAGAGGCAGTTGTCTCCCTGGTGCTAGTTCAGCCGCAGGACAAGAATGACCCACCCATGTAGTGGTATTGGGATTACAGGACACAACAATTCAAAGACCCTATTCTCTCTATTTTCTCATCTTGAATATTGCTGTTTTGTTTGCCATAGAAGTGACTGAGTAAATAACAATAGGCATCCTAGAGAGTTCAGGCCCGCTGTGCTTCTAGGAGACATGGAGAAATCTGTTTCTTCACCAAAAGCAACACTGAATCTGTGTCATCAAGTGAGACTTGACGTGACCATGGCAAATTTTATGCAAAGAATATATTTCTAGTTTATTTATTGGTCCAGTACTGTTGTAGGTTCTCTGGGAAATCATAGGTCTTAGAGGTAGAAAAAAGAAGAAAATAGTTACTTTTGAGTTGATTCCAACTCATGGCAATACTGTTCGTCCTAGTAGAACTGTGCTCCATAGGGTTTTAAATGGCTGTGACCTTTTGGAAGTAGACTGTCAGGTCTTTCTTCTAAGGTACCTCTGGATGGATTTGAACCACCAAACTTTTGGTTAGTGATCAAGAGCTTAAATATTTGTACCACCCAGGGACTCCTTGAAGGTAGAAGACAGTTTAAAATAACAGATAATCTAATCTGCTGATCCAGGAGAGGAAATTAATGACATGTTGTATTGAAAATATGTGATAGCTAAAGATTACCACACCCAGGTCACGAGATGGTATGTGTACAGGACCAGGACTCACAGTATATTTGTCTCAATGCATGCTGCCTCTCTGAAAGATGAAACACAGCACCATCTTCCAAGAGCTTTCTATCATGTTTCTCAGACTAATTTGAATGTCATTAAAATATTCTCCACCTGAAAGAGCAAAATGCGTCACTGTTCCATTCTTTTCAAATCCTCTCCACTGGTAAAATTTCTGAGGGTCATGATAGAATAGCCTTCAGAGCAGAAGACTTTCTTTCTAGACACAGCTTGATTTTTAATAACTTGCATTACCTGTCTGAAACACATATTTTTTTCTTTTTTAAAGAAAGGAAGACAGACATTCCTAGTTCACTAGAATTAAAAAAGTGATTGCAAAATATAATGTATTTCAAAAACGTAAGGCAGTGTTTTTGTTTTTTTTTTTTGGTTATTTGTTTGTTTTTTTTGTCTTTCTTAAATTGTCTTTCTTAGAGTTGTGGAAAAAGAAGTTCTTAGTGAATCTCTTGGCATTGTCGAATGGACTTATGATGTCCTAGAGTTAAAGGACGCCATTCAGAACCAATACCATGATGAATTTAAGCACAATGACATTAACCTGGGTGGGTTTACAATAAGATTCCACTTTCTCCATCTAGTTTCCCAAACTAGATCTATGGGAAGTTGGCCTAGGGATGAAGAGGAGAGGAGCATCAGAAAGCCCTAGACTCCATATCTACCAGTTACCTGTTAAATGACCTGGACATGTCATATATTCTCCCAAGGTTCAAGTTCCCACCTCTAAAACGATGGTGATTTTTATCTCCCTTGTAACTTTTTTTGTTTTTTTAAAGCACTTGAGAAAATGTATGTAACTATTTTTTTCCTCAACAAGTCTTAGCTATGACTTAAAAAAAAAATTGTTTTATGCACAACATACCTGTACTGCTCATCCTCCCTGCTCACATGCCTTTACTTTATATCTTCTTCACATGGAGTAACCTTCCTCTACCATTCAATCTTTAAATGCCCTTCATAACTTTTGATACTGAACTCAAGAGCCATCTGACATTACTGATTAGCCCACCCTTTGTACATGTTTCTGCCTACTTAGCCATTATAACTCTTCTAGCTGTTATCACATTTTCCCTTATAAGTATAATTAATCATTTCTGTAGTGCTTTATCTCCTTTCCTAGTATTTCTATAACCTTAATAATAGAGGACATATTATTTTCATATGTGAGTGCTCCGAAGTGGCTAGCCAGTGTTTAGAGAATAGTAGATGATCAATAAATATAGTCTGAATGAACAGATGAATAAAAATTTAAACATTTTTTCTGATTTTTCTCAAAAGTTGGAGGAGTAGGCAAAAAGAAAGGAACAAAATGTTTTATTACATTGTATTTTAACGTATTTTTATACTATGTGTACCATTTCTAAATGCTTACTTGTGATTAGCACTGCTAGGCACTTCATATGTATTATCTCATTTATTCCTTGCAAAAATCTATGAGGTAAATACCATTATTTTCATTTTAGAGATGGAGGATTGGAAGGTTAAGCAGGGAGCTTATACACGTAATAAGTGGCAAGGCCTGGATTCAACTCCTCTCAGACCCTAAAGATCATTCATTTAACAAGTTTCCACATCAGTTTTAGTGTTTGGAGCAGGGTTTCTCAACTTCAACACTATTGACATTTTGAACTGCGTAATTCTTTGTCATGTAGGCTGTTCAGTGCATTGTAGGATGTTTAACAGCATCCTTAGCCTCTACCCACTAAATGCCAGTAGCACCCTCCCCCAAGCCACGACAAACAAAAATATCTCCATATATTGCCATATGTACCTCGTAGGTGGTGATGGGGGAGAAGGACCCTGGTTGAGAGTCATTGGTTTAGAATCATAACTTGCTTACTGCCCAGTAGTAATTGGACAAATTTATAGCAAGAAGAAAATACAATATGCCGAACGAAATGCAAAAGGCCCGGCTAACCCACACTCTGGATAATCAGCTCTTGGATAATTGGGAATTGGCAGGATGAGAAAACTGGACACCAATTGAGAAGAAACACATTGAATTTCTCCAGTGAAAAGGAAGCCAATTTTGCAAGCCGTTTAAGCTACAGGTTTGTTTCAGACCCTGCTTGCTCTATTGTAAGCCCTGCAGCTTCAGCTGATGGGAAAATAGGCTTTTGTCAGAGTCCAGATGAGGGCTCAGCTTGGGGTTGTCACTGTTTTGAGTGGAACACCTGTGGTTTTGAATTTTTCCAGGGCTCCCTGCTGATGAGTGCCATCCTGCCTTGGGTATTTTTAGAGCACTACTTTGTTTTAAGTAATGCCACATTGCAAAGGTACTTTGAGTCAAACTGGACATTATGACAATCAGTTATGTGATGTAAGTATAAGACATTTGGGAAGTATTTAGGGCAATTTTGATATAGCATTTAAAAAAAAACACTGCCGTCAAGTTGATTCCAACTCATAGTGATTCTATAGGACACAGTAGAACTGCCCCATAGGGTTTCCTAGGCTGTAAATCTTTATGGAAGGAGATTGCCACAATCTTCCTCCTGCAGAGTAAGTAGTGGGTTTGAACCATCAACCTTTCAGTTTGCAGCTGAGTTCTTTAACCAATGTGCCACCGAGACTCCTCGACATAACCTTTAGTGGGTCTAATATACTAATGGGTAGGGTCACCTTTCAGTAGAATACTCTCACTCAGCCTGTATTACTCAAGGAACAAACAAAGAACCTGGTTTTAGAACCAGGGAAGCAGAAAAAAAACCAAACCCAGTGCCGTCGAGTCGATTCCCACTCATAGCGACCCTACAGGAGAGAGTAGAACTGCCCCATAGAGTTTCCAAGGAGTGCCTGGCAGATTCAAACTGCCGACCCTTTGGTTAGCAGCCATAGCACTTAACCACTATGCCACCAGGGTTTTCCAGTGAAGCAGGGGCACCAAAAATAAAGGAAAATATATATATTTTTAGAACACATGGTATTTGATATTTTTTAAAAGCATCACCTTAATCATTATGGAGGGAAATGAGAGTTCTGTTGGATTTACTTACATATACTTTTACAGTTCATAGAGCTGAGAGCAGAGATGACTCCAGAATTTCTACATAGTAGTGTATTGGCATCAATGTAGTATGATAGTAGTACTGGAAGACATGCCTAGGAATCATACTGCAATATTTGGAGGGGGTAGGATGGAAAAGTGTTCAGTGAGAATTTTACAGAAGGGATGGGGAAAGAGTTAGCCACCTACTCCCTCATCTAGTCTACCCCACTCTCCCCATAAGTCATGCAATGGCATAATCACTGAGAAGGGGCACCATTATCTTTCTGGTATCTAGAGTCTCAGAAGGTCTTAACCCTGTTTTAAACAGAAGATTTCTAGGGAGGACTCAACTCTGTTTTAAACAGAAGATTTCTAGGAAGTAATGATATAATCAAAGACATCTTGACAAAATTTGGAGCAGAGGTGTATCTTTCGGTAACCTATCCTTTCGAGCTCTCTACATAGGTGGAGGACAACATGGTAATGGCCCAGCAGACATCTTCACCTTGAAGAAGACAGAACATATGTCTTATTTCTTTCTTTATAACCATATTTCTAGCAATTGGTTTAGTGCTTCTAGCAGTGCCAAGCTCATCTTTCTGTTTTCAGCTTAGACATTACTTCCCCCAGAAGTGATGACCCCTCCAGGCTGAGTTAGATGTTCTTGCTCTGTTTTTCTACAGCCTACTATGCGTTCCCAACCACAAGCTTTATCACAACATACTGTTATGACTCACTGATTCTCCTCTATTACTACTAGACAAGAAGCTCCATGAGGGAACAGGCCCTCTTGATTTTACTCACCAATATAGCCTCACTATTTTTTTTTTTTTTTAATTTTACATAGGGCCTGGCACATAAAACCACTTAATGAGTACTTATGGTAGGAATGATTCAATGAATAAACATATGTACAATAAATGGCTACCAAATGAAGACAAGAAAGAAAAATAAAATGAATAAACAATATATAGTTATTGTCCTGAGTAATGAAATTTTGCTCCATTTTGTATGCAAGTAATTTACGAGTATCGTCACAATCCCCGTGGAGAAGAGATGCCACATTGGATGTGGGGGGAGCACATTCTTTCTTAGGAAACTAGTGTTGAGGGTGTTGACCTTTAAAATAACAAGGAAGATAGCAAACCCTCCAAAAGGAGGCTGAGGTCCAAATTTGGTCTTATGTGCAGTATAGGTAGACAACAGACACATATTGGGTTTTGAAACCATGAAGACAGGAATAACTCTCTAATGCCAAGATAGCATACCAGATTTAAAACATAAATAAAACCAAAAAACCAAACCAAACAAAAAACCAAGGAAAGACACCATATAAGCAGGAAAGGAGCTATGAACAATTTCTTAAAATCTAAAAATAAAATAAAATCTCCAATTCCAAATGCTTTAAAAACAGAGAGATAATGAGGCTATCAGTCACTTCTAAGAATATAGCTTTTAAGGAGTAATTTATTTGTTTTTTCTGGTTTGAGAACAAGGTTTTAAAAGTCCAAGTTTTCTTTGTCACCATTGCATTAAATTTCAAGGTCAAAATCAAATTGATAAAAGTATTAAACTTTTCCCCCACATCCATTCTAAGTATTTTCCTGTGGAAAGTAGTAGGCACATCAAAATATACAACTTGCAATCACATGAAATATCCAAGTACTTATTCACATTTTGACATCACCACATTAGTTTTCCATTTCAACGTTCAACTTATTCAAATAATGTTATTTCGATTACAACTGCATTTTTAAATGCCATGGTATTTTGAAAGAAAAAAAATGGCCATACAATCCTAGTAAACCATTGTGTTGTGTAAATTGCAAATATGCAGTTTACGTTTGTTCCTCTATGTTAAAAAAAAAAAAAAATGTTACCTACGGCAAATTACTAAGTTTTGGCATGAAAAAAATAAAATGTAAATGTTCCATGTAATAACCTATGCTTATTTTTGTTACCTTCAAGATTTACCTTGTTTTGGTTCTTTTTGTTTTTATTTGAGCTAGACTTTTAGAAACAAAACTCTCTTCTTCATTACCTTGAAATATTTTAAGCCAGGTTCAGAAAATAACTTTTCATAAAAATAAATAATAATAACATATAAGGAAAAAAAGAGCTTTGTGATGATTTAAATCTAATTTTTATCCAGCTTTCCCAAGGACCTGCTCATTATATGTTACTATTTTGGAGTTGTATGAGATGGTTTATATGAAGACTTGAGAATGAGAATCTTGAATTTCATCTTATTAATAAAGTATAACTTTAAAATAAAAGCCTGAGGGGATGATAACTCTATGTTATCTCTGAGGATTTGAAATCATATTTTTCTCAGCACTATATATTCCAAGAGAGTTGAAGTACAGAATTTTGTCTTTTTATTTCTGTATCTGATAAATAAGCATATTCAAAGTTATTGGAGCTACCTTTCTTCACAAATTCCTTTTGTTTTTACTGTAATTTTTCAAATGAGAAACTGGTAAACTGAATGCTGATAAATATTAATTCTTCTTTATAGGTGTATGTTAAGGAAAATAAATGGCCTTTGAACAATATGCAAATTATATATCTGTAAACATATAGATAGCTTATAATAGAAGCCATTTATTTTTATAAATGTAAAATATTTCTTAAAATATATCTCCTTAAGAGCATGGTATTCAAATAGTTTGGGCTGGGTCTTCAGGCTAGCATATTGTAGTTACAAAATGTATTATTTTGATGACCTTTTAAGCCACATATGCATTAAGAAAGCATCATTGAGTTAAGGGGAGAAGGTTAAGAGTGACCTTGCCCACATTCTAAAAATGTTTTGTCCAGGGGTGTGTTCCCTGCCATATTTCAGCTTTTGAAGAATTACTGGGGAAAGAAGGGGCTCAGCCTCCTTAATGTTCTGGATATCAAGAAATCTGTACTCAAGTCTTAATTTTGCTGTCAAGTAGTAGCTAACATTTTTATCTTGAGGCTCTATTTTTTTCATCTAAAATGATCTCATTAGCGTGGATCACTGGAGGGAAAATGTTTGTTTTTAATTAGGACTAATTCAAGAAAAGAAACCCTGGTTAAGAGCTACCCCTACTAACCGAAAGGTTGGCAATTTGAATCCACCACGCACTCTTTGGAAACCGTATGGCACAGTTCTACTCTGTCCCATAGGGTCGTTATGAGTTGGAATCTACTGGACGGCAATGGGTTTGGTTTTATTTATTTATTTATTTGGTTTAATTCAAGAAAAAAATTAAATTATGTATTTCATTTTTTTTATGGCAATAGCCTTATCACACTCCTTGGAGAAAATGTAAATTTTTAAAGTTTGTTAGTGTATCAAACAGAAAAATTCAATTAAAAAATTACCTTTTTAATTTAAACACTAAACTGCCTGGGTATTTGAAAGGTAAATCATGTATACCTTTATAATTTTTATCATAAAATTAAGCTAAGGGTTATATTCCAATGTAGGTGGGCTTCAAGTGGCTTTGAGATTTGGAAATGTTTACTAGAATCGATCATTATAAAGGAACTTCCAGTACAAAGTGTCTACATTATTCCATTTTGCAGAGCAAATTTTCCTTTTCTAAGAGCTACTGTTTGGCGTTTGTATTTAAATGGCAATTTATACTTATCAATGAGGTCTATACAGTAATCCAGTAAAAAAAAAAAAAAAAAAAAGCATGTGCAGCTTACCTGTCATGAAAATTTACTGATACATGAAATTGAAATTTGGGGTCACATTTATGGCCCTTCAATTATTAACACTAACTTTTTTTCTTAATTCAAAGACTTTTTGGTTCCAATGCTTACTATTGTAAATCTAAACTTATTTCTAACTGATTTTAAGCCTCTGAATAAAAGCTCATTAATCCACATGCATTTGATATAAGAATGTGAATATGAGACTTTTTTCCATGAATTGAATACTTCAGCTGAAGTTTATAGAAACTAATATTCATATCTTGCCCACATGAAATAGAGCAGCAAACAGATTTCTAACAAAAATTGCCCTCTTTTTTCTTTCTGACTCCAAAGCCTCATTAGAAACTTTTTTTCTTTCCCTAGTTTTTTTTTTTTTTTGGTTTTTTAGTTGGTATAAGTGAACCTGTTCAAAGGAAACATCTAAAAAGGCTAAGAAGAATTTTCTAGTCTCTTCTGGGTGCCTGGAATCTGCCAGTACTAAGGAGATTGCTAAAAGGAGCCTGCTAAACATTTACAGCAAAGATAAATGAAGCCCTCACTTTTGGGGCCAGAGTTTTGGAACTTGCGCTCAACTAAGACTACTTTTGGACTATTTAGCTGTTTGTGATTTTGGTTTGGGCTGCCTTTTCTTAAATGGTAGATAAATTAGAACAGTAAGCAATTACCAAAACAATCTTAGCTTCCAAGGGTTCCTTTGCTTTTGATATTGTCACTGGTGGTGGGGCTGCAATCTGTGCATTCCTCTTGGCCTCCTGGGTCTGAAGATTGGTGAAGTAGTTGACAGCGGCGAACTCAATCAGAGCAGAGAAGACAAAAGCAAAGCAAACAGCTATGAACCAATCCATGGCAGTTGCATACGACACTTTTGGCAAGGAGTGCCTGGCACTGATGCTCAGAGTGGTCATGGTTAAAACAGTGGTGATCCCTGAAATGAAAAAGAATAGGCAACTCAATATTATTATTTGTCATTTTATTAATAAGGTTAATAAGATTTATTAATAAGATAAAATAATTTTTGTCATCATTTTATTGTATTATAGTTTTTCACAGTTACTCTCACAGGTAGTATCATTTTTGTATCGTTCAATACCTAGTGCAGTGATTTGTACTTTGTTGTTCCTCAAAAAACATTTGTTGAATTGAATTAGTTTATTGTAATTTGAAGTTCTGAATAGTTCTTGTTTGCTGCTTGGGAAGACTAATAGCGAATTGTTGTCAATTAGGCAAAAGAAAAAAAAATGTAAATTTCTAATTAGTTTTGGTAGCTGATAATATCTTTGATCATATTTAAGTAGCCTATCTGGTCTGAACACTGACCATAAAATTAGGTGTCTCTTTTTTGTTGTTGTTGTTTGTTTATTTGTTTTAATTTCTAGGTGGCACAGTGTTTAAAGAGTTCGGCTGCTAATCGAAAGGTCGGCGGTCTGAACGCACCAGTGCAGAGAAGAATGTGGCAATCTGCTTCTGCGAAAGATTTACAGTCTTGGAAATCCTACTGGGCAATTCTATTCTGACCTGTAGAGTCACCATGAGTCAGAATTCACTTGATTGCAGTGGGTTTGTTTTTTTTTTTAGCCCGGTTTTAAGTTAAAAATTTACTCATGAGAAAATAACAATTTTATTACTCATGCACCAGTAGTTTTCCTTCTTGAATTATGACTTGGGAAATTTATGTAATTTGGACCTGTGTAATGTTGATGTTGATGGTCAATATATTTACACAGATATAGTTTACAAAAAAAAGAACTATTCTAAAAAATAAAAATTAAGGTTCAACTGAGATTTCAGTTTAATTCAGGTCTTCTCTATGAACTACTAAATTTATAATCACGAAAAACCAGAAAAAGTTGGAGTTTGTTACATTAATCAAACATTTAAAAGTTCACTGATGATATTTTGTAACAGCTCTCTTTCTTATTATTTTGTTCTGCTCCATCACAACTAGTAGTGATCCTAAACATCGTAAGTGGAACTATATGCTTAGGTTGAGCTATAGGTGATATGTAAATATTTTAGATGTACAAAACTGGCAATTTTGTATGGTTCAACCAAATAAGAGTGAGATATAGTTTATATCTTATTAACCTTTTGGTTTAGTGGATATATAAGTCAGTTTTTACCTGTCTGCTTTTTCTTTTGAAAAAGCAAGTGCAGATCAACAACTCTTAAGGAAAACACATGAAAGTCCTTGGAAACCAGCTAGAATTCCCATAGAGGCAAAATTTTTGTTGATTCACCACACCACTTGCTATAACATGAAGGTCATTTTACATGATACACGTGCCTGAATGAGGTAAGACTGTGTTGCCCTTGTGGATGGGAAAAACACAGATGTGAATATTCCCCTAAAATATACAAGCATTGAGAGGTGGTGGATGAACGCAAGGAGAGCAGAAACAGTGAGGCGTACCAAAGACAGTTCTTGCCGGGACAGACTCCTTATTAATCCAGAAAGACACCTGGGAAAGAATGACCGTCATAATGCACGGAGTATATATCTGTATCATGAAGTAGCCCATCTTTCTTTGCAAGTGGAAATAAACTGTCATTATTACGTATTCACCTGTTGAAAGACACGTATATCAGCATTATTGCTGTTGGCAGCATGCAAAAAGAATGCAACTGAAAATAAGTCATGCAGGTTTTACAATTAGCATGGGCTCGAAGAAAACAAAAAAAGGGCATATCTCAACGTATGACAAAGCCACTTGATCAGCAAATGATAGAGCAAAGGGACACAATTCATTATTTTCGGTGGGGTTCTTTGTGTCATATAAATACAACTCCTTCCAAGGTTCCGCAAACCTTTATGTGCACCTGGTTGCAAAATGAATTTTAAGCAAAGTTCCTCATCACTTCAAAACCAAGCAAAGCTGAGGATGGCCAATGCAGATGAAACAGGAATAGATAGTTTGAAAGCATGCTCTCTGTGATTTTGCAGGATTATAGTCATACATTGGTCACTTTCTTACCAGTGTTAGATTTAATTGTCTCACTAGATACTGTTTGTCCAATCAGATCATACTGGAGGAGGCTTGAAGATTCTTCTGGGACTTCTACAGAGTAAAGTGGTCCCTTTTTCCACGTATATATGATTTCACTTTTGGGGTAAGCATCTGAATTTTTTTGAAACAAATTGAACATAGCAGTGAATCTGACTAATTTTCTTTTTCTTTTTTTTTCAAAGCAAGCCTTGCTTATATAAAACAGAAGTAAAGACAAAAAATTTGCTTGAATGTTTTCCTTTAATCTGGATAACAAAAACCTGTGTCTATAAGATTCACTGACATAATTAATTAAGCATATTTCTGGGATCACACTGCATGTACCATAGTAATATCTCTTTTGCTTTCTAGTCTCTGACTACAACCAAATAATTCCATATCTTAAAAGCATTATTTGACTCTCAGAAGCTTTTTGTGACTTACAGCTGCCAAACTTGAGTGGACAAGCATGCCCATCCATAGGAAAGTTAACCAGCCTCATGGGACAGTCAGCATTGATAGTAAGCCTGGGTACATCAAAATAAATGGTTCTGAGTTAATATGCTGAGCAGATCACTTGAGCAGAGGAAACAGAACTGGGAGAACCTCACCTCATGGTATACAGAATGGTTCCGTTCTGCATGATTCTGAAGAGCTTATTAGGCGTTGTCATGTTATGAGCAATGGACTTTTTACCATTCCTGAAAAAAGTGTCAGGTGTCCAGATTTTACTGACCATCAAGTTATTCAAACTTAGAATCTCAGTTGGTCCCCCAAACTTCAACCTCTCATCAGTCCAAGTTTGGCGAAAGAAAACATCCATTGTATACTCCTAAGAGAAAAAAAATATATTCATGCAGGCTGGAGAGCTGCTTTGTTAGGAGGTTCGCTGGAAGTTCACTAGTTTTGTCTTTATACTAGTCTTTATATACCTTGTCATGAAACAATTCTTTATGACAATAACTTCCAAAGAAATCTATGATTTCAGTTAATTATTACTTTTCTCATACTTGGAAAGTTGGTGATACTATTATATAACACTGAATTGTTCAAGTTGTCCTCCTGACCTTGACCTTTCTCAACATTCTCACTCTATTTGTCCTGTCATCTATCTATTCAGTCATGGACCTATCTCTCTCTCCTTTTAATCTAGAAGAAAAATACATAAAAAAAAATTTATAATCTAGGCTTTGCACTGGCCTTCCCCCATTAGTTAGTCTAACAATTTCCCTTGGTATTTGGATTGCTTTCAATGGGATCTTTGTGCATCCCTGTATCCTTCAGTAAAGTTTCAAGAATAGATAAACTTTCCTTAATAAGCACACTATGGTGGCATATCATGATTATTTTATATTATTCTCAGAGCATATAAACGCAAATGTTACTATGATTACTATAAATTGAGCACCATTTAAATACGTGTAATCAAAATTATGAGTTTTGATTTGTGGCTTTCGTGAAATAACATTAAAAATCTTAAGATTTCTAACAGCCACTTCAAAAGTCAATTATAAATAACAACTTGTAATTATAACAAAACATGGCCAATAATGGCTTTGCCTATTTTATTTTCCTTTATGAGACCTATTACTGCAAGTAATAATTATATTTTAGTAATCTAATTTGACATAAAATAATCTAGGCTATAATATAGCTTTATTGTACAAAAACATGCTTTAAAAAGAGACACAAGAATACAACAAAATTCCAAGTATACCCAGAATAATAATACAGTAGAAAATGCTTAGTGGTTGTTTATACTTGGGTTGAGTCGGTTCATAAATGAAAAACATAATGTTAAAAAAAAAAAAATCTAGCATTCTGGATAACACTGATTCTCCTTTCTCCTCAAATTTTAAGACATTTTCTCTTTAATAAAGCTCTTTGTCTCTTTTGCTCCCCCTCCAATCTTTGTTTTATTCCCTTCCTTCTTCCCTCCTTCCCTTTCTCCCTTATCCCTTCTTTTTTTCCTTCTTTATTCTTTATTCTCTTCTTTTATTGTCAAATCAAAAAGCAGAAGACTTCGATAACTCTTTATCCAGAATTACATTCCCCTAATAAAATTTAATGATACGAGTCTTTAGAGATAGTTAAGTTTATTTAATGTTAGTGCTTGTATTTTAGTTTTAGGGGAAAACGCTACCTGAGATCTGTGAAAGAATATCATGATACACTTTGTTCTAGAAGACTAGCTCAGGTTTGTATTGCCATTTACTATAAATACCATCTTAGGAATCCTATAGCCATCTGCACCTGGAACAGAGCCTCAAGAACACCTACTGGTTCATGTGCAATGTGACAGGTAGAATGCATCAGCCTTTCCAAAAGCCCTTTACCGTTTTAATAATATATGCTGATACTGATAATCATGTACTATAAGAGACAGGGATGTTTTACATTTTATGGATGTCTTCAATATACTCTTATATGACATAGAATCTTTGCAGCTTTTTTTTTTCTCCTGTATCAACAAATTTGCTAGGACTTCACCAAAAAGAGGAAAACGTTTTCTCTGTAGCAAAGAATTCAGTGCACGATACATGGACAAAAAAGAGAATATAATCTTAAAAAGTCCCTCAGATTAATGAATCCAGGCCAAGTCCTTAGTGAGATGTGAAAGAGCTTAAGCCAGTAACCTACTCTAATGGCAGTGCCCTCCCAGTATGAGCACACATACTGCATCATGAATCTGAGCAGAACTTGGTGCCATTGTCCATTATTATTAGTTCTATGACCCAGCCCTCCTCTCTTAGGTACAAATCCCCGCATCCCTTCAAGCTCACTCACCATCTCCACATCTGACACTGGCCCAAAACTGGTCACATAAATGTCTGTTTTGACTTCGGTGACAGCACCTGAAAATAGTCCCGAGGGAGAAATTATCACCAATAGTGTTAAGGGAACAGAACTTACAACTCCACTGCAGAGCTCCTTCTCAGAGCCAGAATCCACAACTCTTCCTAATGCAATCACAACTCTTCATAATGTGCCTTTCAACTCTGAAAACTCTTATCAGTTGCCTGATTTTGAATGCATTCTGATCAAATTGAGGAAATATTAGGGAGTAGAAGAAAATGGGAGCGCTGGCGGCCCAGTGGTGAAGAACTTGGCTGCTAACCAAAAGGTCTGCAGTTTGACTCCACCAGACACTCCTTGGAAACCCAATGAAGTAGTTCTACTTTGTCTTAGAGAGTCACTGTGAGTCTGGTCATCTGGATGGCAACAGTTTTCTTTTTTTTTAAGAAGAAAACTAAGTAACCCTGGTGGCACAGTGGTTAAATCCTCAGCTGTTAACCGAAAGGCTTGTGGTTCAAACCCACCAGCTGCGCTTTGGGAGAAAGATGTAGCATTCTTTTTCTGCAAAAGATTTACAGCCTGGAAACCCTATGGGGCGGTTCTACTCTGCTCCATACAGTCTCTAGGAGTCAGAATTGACTGCACGACAATGTTTTAAAAATGGTAATATAGCTAATATATATTGATGGCTTAAATGGGCCACTTGCTAAAGTGTTTTACAAGGAGAATCTCATTCAACACTCACGCAATTCTATGAGGCAAGCACTGTTCATACACCCACACTACATTTGGGGAAACTGAGGCTTAGAAAGTTCAAATAACTTGCATAACGTCACTAATAGTGTAAGAGGCAGAGACTGGATGGGAACACTCATGGCCTCACTCCAGCACCCCTGCACTTTATCATTCTGCTAAACTAACTCCTTTATGATGCCTTGGGGTCTTGGGAGTATCTTGGGAGGGCAGTATAGAACAGGAGAGTTCAGGGGTTTGGTCTAGCAAGGATGTGGGCTCTCACCACCAAATCCCGGTCGCAGTCTATTATCGTAGCCTTCAAGCAGATTGTCCAGGATCCGGCTGATGTTCTGTGAGTATAGGTTTCCTTCTTCTTTGAGATTCCCCAGAGTGGTATCTAGCCTATGAATAGAAGGTCAATGGTACTCACTCTGACATTAGAGGAGATATGTGATACAGTCCACCCTAGTCCTCCCCATCACAAATACATGACTCACCACCCCTGGAATCTTCCGTGATTTGATCTGGCCTTTTTTTTTTTAACAGAAAAAAGCAGAAAATAATCTTACTCACCATAGAATAAAGTAGAGCCAGGGCAGAGGCGATGCCATCTTACCAAAACCAAAATGCCCCGTTCACCCTCCTCCTGGTATGCTCTTCCCTCCTACTACCTCCTCTTTGCCAATCAACGAGAGCAATCTTCCGAACCCCTCATATCCCTTTTCCTTGCTTGCTTCCAGTCAGTAATCCAATTGATAAGGAAGTTGTCAGAAAAACTTTGAGGTGGTTCTGTTGCTGTCCTCGTCCTTGTGGTCGTTTTTTCATATGGAACACGGTGGTCTGAATTCAGTCTTAGGTGACGTCCTGACTGACACTCAGTCTCCTCTGATTGACTTAGTTGGGAAATGAGAGTCTGAAGGGACAGTCCATGGTCGGAGAACAGTGACAATAATCAAATAAGGCGTTAGGCGAGATTAGAAGGAAGAAATCCACTGCTAGTTTTGGCATGGAATTAGCAGGGCCCTGTGAGGAAATCTGGAAAGCAGTGGCATCTTGCTGATTGAGATTATGTTCCAATGGGCTCAGCGTTTATTATTTCTATGGTTCACAGAAGGATTCCTGCACAGCTCTCACTGCTTGAAAAGCTTGACAATATGGGGACACTCATGGATTCTCTTTCTGATTGTCATCAGCTTTTTTGGCAGTAGCCCCACCCTGACTCTGTATTTAAAAAATTACCCATCACTATTCATTTACAAACACTTAAAACACACTAGAACTACTCCTTACCATCTTTTTGTTGGGTTAGCATTTTTTTAAGTATGTGTAACTTTTTTCTTTACTCATTTTTCATTTCAATGGTGTGCCACCACAAGGTAAGACATAAATGGAATCCTACTACTATCTTTAGGAATCTGGCTAGCTTAATAAGTGCTGCCTGTAGGAGACAAAGAACATTTTAGATGCAAATGATGATGTTGCTGACTTTATCTTATGAGGCTTGCCACAGGGAAAAAACTAATGTCTGAATCCAAGAAATCACATTCTCTACCCAGTTCTGGTAGCAGGATGTTGTACTAAAAGAAGTCACTTTAAATTTTAACTTTAAATTAAAATTAATAATAATAAGCATTATGACTTTTTTTTGTTTTAATCAGTGGCAAAAGAGCAAGAAAGAAAAGCCTCACATCACATGTTCCTATCAATTTCACTCACCAGCCACCCAGTTCACACTCTCTACCTTTTGAAACATTGATTCTACAAAGACCATGATAACTACCACAGACATATAGCACAGATTTAAAAGCGATTTCTGGATAAGCAGCATAAGTTGTTTGAGGAATATTTCAAGAATGATTGATGTAATTGGTGTCACTGGATTGCATACTTGAAAAATGTCAAATTGGCAAATGTTTGTAATTATGTTTTTTCAACAATACTAAAGATGCCTACAAAAAAAAAAAAACAGAATTTAATTATAGTCAAGAAGAAATAATGTAAAACAGGAAAAGTAGAAGGATTGCTAAAAACAAAAAACCAAACCCAGTGCCGTCGAGTCGATTCCGACTCATAGCGACCCCCATAGGACAAGGGTAGAACTGCCCCATAGAGTTTCCAAGCAGCGCCTGGAGGATTTGAACTGCCAACCATTTGGTTAGCAGCTGTAGCACTTAACCACCACACCACCAGGGTTTCCAAAGGATTGCTATGTGATATTTATTGACGTTCATGGTTACATGGAATTTTCTAGCTACCCATAAAAAACTTAAATTCCCTCTAGTCTCCTTGGCAAGTGATATTCAGAATTTATTTTGTCATGTCATTTTACTTAGGTTAAGTTGAAATCTGAGCCCCAGTCCTAGCTGTAACCCTTAAACCATACAAAACCATTTCTCATAGAAAGACCCCATGGCAGTCATTTGAATAAAGACATCTACACATGCCCTCTGTAATTTAGGCTAAAAAAAAAAACATTGCCATTGAGTCGATTCAGACTCATAGCACCCCAATACACAGAATAGAACTGCCCCATATAGTTTCCAAGGAGCGGTTAGTGGATTTGAACTGCCAACATTTGGTTAGCAGCTGTAGCTCTTAACTACTACACCACCAAGGTTTCCACTCTTAAAACCTTTTGCTGATCACTATAGAACCTGCTTTCCATGCCTCTTCTTATTCTTTTTATGTTCCTTTGAACATATTTCAACTGGTTACCATACATAAATCAACTCATATGGATTGCACTGTTTTTTAAAACTGGTAAATATGCAATATATGTAATGCTGTTAACACATTATTTATTTATCTATAGCTTTTTATTTTTAATTTAAGCATAACCCACTAACCCACTGCCGTCAAGTCCATTCCGACTCATAGCGACCCTATAGGACAAAGTAGAATTACCCTATAGTTTCCAAGGAGCGCCTGGCAGATTTGAACTGCCGAGCTCTTGGTTAGCAGCTGTAGTGCTTAACCACTACACCACCAGGGTTTCCAATTTAAGCATAGAACCCTATATTTATACTTGTTACCTTGTTAGATTCTACCCGTTTGTAGCTTTTTTTCCCCTATCAATATGTTTACCATCCAGCTCTGATTTGTGTTATTGGTAAGAAGACTTTGTGATGTTTTTAGAACTGAATTTTTTTAACATGTTAATATATATATATATTCTATATATATAAAATAGGTGTAGTTTTGTTATTAATTTATTTGTTCCACAAAGAAACTGTAATAATTAAGTTGCATGTGTCCTTAAAGAGAAGATTAGCATACCTGATTCTATTTTCTGGTTGGTTTTAATTAGGAGTCAATTAGTGAAGGAGAAGGAAGGAAGACCTTTTTTACCCTCAATAGGAGAAAAATCCTAGAACTGGAAGGGATAACAAACTATGTAACTGAAACAGGCTGCTCAGCCATATCTTGAACAGTACCTGAGCCAATTTTTTTTTTCCTTCTTCTTTCTCTTCTTTCCCTCCCCTAGCCCACCCCTGCCTCCAAGTAAGGTCCTGATGTTAGCTCCCCAAATGGTTAAGTGTTAACCAATGTTTCCTTTAGGACTGTGGAAAACAAGTGATACTGATCTAAGCCTGTCAAATAAGAGGAAGGATGGCACCAGCTACCCCCTGAGCTGATGGGATAATGGCAGGAAAAGATCAACATGTTTGAGATACAACCACCAAAACCAAACAGAAGAAAGAGAGTGCACATTCCACAAGTCCCTAAAACTTATGGCCCCTTTTCCCTTAAAAACCCGAACCCATGGGTAGTCTGGTGAGACAGATGACTTTAGGAGGAGATCATTCCCCTCCGTCTCCAATGGTATATCTAATACAGCTCTTGCTACCCACCTCACCCCTGTCTCAAGAATTGGCTATTTGCGGCAGGCGGCTCTAACTCGCGAAATTGCGTAACAATTTGGTGGCCCATAAAAAAAAAAAAAAAAAAGTGGCCTCGCTGCGGGGCCCGGGCCCGATCGACAGTTCTCCTACCAAGCGGCCGCTGGGGACTCTGTTTGTCCCCGAGGCTGTCCCCGACCCGGGCTTCCCTGCGGCGTCACCGGTCCCCAACCGCGCCAAAGAGGTGTGTGAAGGCAAGACCTAACCAGGATCCTGAGGCGAGTCGGCGACCCTCTCCCTGTTGCGCTCAGGGCCGGGCGGGAAGGGCGGATCAGCTCGGCTTCCGGAACTGGACCCGGGCCCTTCGTTTCTAAGGCGAGTGGCACCTTGGATGACTGTCTCCGTGAGTAGGATCGCAAGGAGGGACTCTTGGTGACTCTAGAGCTGGGCAGGCATATGTGTGTGTATCGGCGGTGGGTTTTTGTGTTTGGATGGTTGTCTGTCTCTGGTTGGTGCACCCTGGTTTTGGGGAGTGGGTATAGACATCTCTATTGGTTTAGATGGGGTGATTGAAGCCCCTCCACCTGGCATTGGGGATAAGAGGTATCTGGAGGATTGAAGTGGAGATTGAGACATTCCTAGTAATGTGTTAGACCTCACTAAGATTATCCTCGTTCCCCTTTTCCCTTCTGGATTGTCTGGTCCGAGAGTTCTGTTTATCTATTCATCTTATGGGTGAATCTTATGTGTGACGGGGGCTGTCTGGGAGGTTGAGGCTGCCAAGATCACCTCTGTAACCTGGCTGGCTGTCTGAGAGGTTGAGACTGCAAGATTATCTCCGTCGCCTCTGTCTGTGTCATACGTGTAATTTATGTGTGATGCATAGAAAGTGACTGGTGAAAAAATGTATATTCAGAGTGAATTAAGACATACTTACAGAGACTCCCAAAGATTTGTTGATTGGGCTAAAAAAAAAAAAAAAAGGAGAGATGCATGCGGAGATCAGATTTTCAGTCTAGACTGGGATTTGAATCACAATACAGAGAACAATCAGAGCAGAGTGTTAAGATTTTAAAAAGAGGTTCTCTCCCAGAGCTCAGAAGACTCTTGGTTGCAGTGTGTGAGACAAATAAATTTCTGTTAGACTAAAAGAAAAAACTGGTGGTATCAACTACCCATAAAAATAGAAAACCAGGTTCTTGAGAATAGTTAGACTCAATGAAAAATCAAGAAAACATACTAAGAGATTCACCCCTAGGATGCATCCTTAAATATTAGAAATTCTGAAATTCTTTTCTTACGATTGAAAAAAAAAAGAAAAGGCTTCAAAAACTGAAAGAAGTATAGGGTTAAAAATCTCTTGGCTAATAGAACTGACCTGCCAAGTTTACTCTAACTGAAATAAAGAGAAAAAAATTATTATCTTTTGCATTTCAAAATGCCTAGGTGCACTTAAACTTATATAAATGAATTGAGATGACTACCTCCAGCCCCCAGTCTCCCTAACTAAAAATTGATAGATTCATTTCCAAAATTGCTAAAGAACTTTGGTACTTACTGGGCAAATAGCCTTTCAAAATGCCTAGATCAATTTAAACATGAGTCAGAATGAATCAGAAACGACCTAATCTTGTCTTCTACCTAGAGTTAAAAGGCAGGTAGGGCCAGGCAAGATCAGGCCTTCTCAGCCCCCAGTCCTAGTCTCCAGGATCCTATAGCTCCGGAGAACCTTTTAAAAGATTCCTTTCAACTAGGTAAAAACTCTTTTAAGACAAAAGATAAAAAAATTGCTGTTTTACTGTAGTTATCAGAAACTGGGCGGATCCCGATTAAAAAAAAAAAAAAAGATACTGTGTAAACAAGTCCTCTCTGTTGTAAGAGAACTTTAAGAAGCCAAAAAGAAAAATACATATGTGTACATTTAGGTCTGCTAATGAGTGATTTCATTTTTCCCAGTTAAGGTGATGTACTATAAGAGATAAAAAAAATACAACAAAAAAACATTTAAGAGGTTTATTGAAAAAAAAATTTTACTTAATAATGGTCAAAAGTTTTATCTGTTTGACTGAAGTTAATGGTTTAATTTATGAGATTTTTAAGCACTTTAATGTTAAATAGCATATAAAACAAAGAATTAGGTTTATCACTGTTAAAATAACAAAACTTTCTTTGGTTACTCAGTTAAAGAGTTAATCTCTTCTTTGTGTATTCTACTTCAAAGACGAAAAGGTTCAGTCTGTCATTACAATAAGATTCCTGAGTTAGAAACCAAACAATATGGCCTTAAAAAAAAAAAAAATTTAAGGTTTTTACTTTAAGATTTTTGGTTAAATAAAATATTGTTTCTTAGTAACTTATGATAAACTCCTGACAAGTTGGGAAGACACAAAATTTTAGAACGTGTTGTTAAAATCATGAGAAGTGCCTGATTCCTTCTCTTTGTGTTAAAATTTATAGGTTGGTATTTCCTCTCGTGTTTTTGCTTAATATTAGGCAACAAATGATTGCTAACTTGGTTAAAACTTTATTTTTTTGAATCTAGCAACATCAAAACCAATAGATTGAATGAAGAATTACTCTTCAGGTATTTAGAGACTTGATAATCTTAGAACGTTCTTGGGCTATCCCGAGTATATGGCATTATGTCACAAGATTATTATGCGTTACATTGGAAGTTCTTTAAAAATATGGTTAATGTTATTATTGCAAATATTTTTATCTAAAGTTTTTTTTTTTTTGTAACTGATTTTATTTGGCCTTTATGTTATGCTTGTAATTAATTTCTATCGGGTCTTTCACTATAAGGAATTATGTTTATAAATTAATCATGACCATGTTAAGTTTTGTCATCTACAGATAAGTTTTTACTTTACTGATTTTCTGAAAACATTTGACCAGAATATCTCAACTAAAAAAGATGGACTATATTGGACTTATGAAAAAGACTGTGACTGGACTCAATCAAGATTTCTAGAACCTCTGTGTAGAAGCTGATGGCTTTACAGACTGCAGTGGATCCAGGATCACTTGCAACAGAAGTTAACTACGTAAGACTGAGTAAACAAAACAATACTATGGGTTTTAGGTGAGAATATTGCTGATGTTTTAAGGTCTTTCTTTCTGGAAATAATAACTTAAGGTCCTATTTTCTAGATATAAGAAACCATTTTCCTCTTTTCTCCTAAATTATCTAACTGATGGGTTTAGTTATTTTAAAATTTGAATTAGAAGTTCCTGTTGGTAAACTTAAAAAAGTTGTAAATATCATAACCAGAAAAGTGTCTGAAATTTGAGCTATGATTGGTTCTACAGATTAGAATAGTATTAGACTTTCTATTAGTTCTCTCAAGGAATATTTTGTGCCTTAATAAATGTTGCTATATTTATATTAATACACAGTCATAAGTTTTACAGAATATGGTTGCTGCAGAGGCACAGAGAAAACAGTTACTGATGCTACTTATACATAAACAAACACCTCATGAGATTTGTTTCCTTAGTTGGAAGACCTTAGGGTCATGGTTTCATTGATTATTTCAGAAAATTGGTCTAGTATGTTTCTATTCTACCTCCTGATTTGCTGTATGGTGCCTGAGATCTTAAAAACCAGATAGTGCCCAATTACCATTTATTGAACATTTTTGATCAGAGATTCTATAACGAGATCATGATCCAAAGGAGGAAGCCATGAGAGAGTGTATATAATTCTCCTGAAATCCAAATTTCTGACTTTCATAGAGGTTGGGACAACCTACATAGGCCATCGCCTTTGGGTGTCCTTCTGAACCTCGAGCCTTGAGAAGAAAACTGATTCCTGAAGCCACTTTGAGTCAAACAACTGTCCAGATAAACTAACAAGACCATTTTGCTCCGGGCATTGTGCTTTTTTTATAAAGAATTCAGTCTATTTTGAAAAACTGATTTCAAAGATCAGTAAATAGAGTTATATTTAGGGTAAATCAGTAATCTGTTTAATCAGTGTTCAAGACAATATTGTGTAAAATACCCTGCTAATGCTTTTAATCAAACTGTTATCTTCCTGCTATACAGAAAATTATGTAACTTAAAGAAATCAGGTTCTCAGAGGAGATCTACCTCATGGCTCAGACTCCATTTTGTCTTAGACTCCACCTTTGCTTCTGGGTAAGTGACCCATGACTATTAACAGGTAAACCAAGGAAAGGCAGGTTGCCCTCAGGAAAAACACTTAGTATGTTTTAGACAGATTAACCGGAGGCCTCCAACAGGGGAAGCCCATTTTGTACTACTTGCTAATCATGTATTCTTTAATAGAAACTTGTTTTTCTATACCTTCTGTTTTCTTTAGACAAACTTTGAGTGCCCTTATAGATATATTTTTTTGGTGTGGTGGATCCAACTATACTAATTTAAATGATTCCTTTCTAACTAATAGTGAATTTACATGGATAATCTAGTTTGGATTCCTGGTGAATGTTTGGCAATACACTTTGAGAACTTTAAAATTATCTTTAGGTATTCATAGTAAATACTGGAAAGGTAATGTTAATTTGTTATCCTTTGTAAAATGAGAGAAGAAAACCCATTGGTCCAACACTCAGGGGATGGTTGGTAATGTTAATTCCTACTTACGGCATATTTGAATTAGAGGAATCTTTAAGAAATTTATCAATCACTATGGGACAAACGACAGACAAATTTGCTCGTGGGATGGAAACACAGCAGTGATCAAGGTGACATGAAATAACAAAATAGCCTTAAATTTTATTTATTGGTTCAAGAAAGTGTAATATGTGCTGTAGCAAATACCTCTTGTTACATTTAGATAAATAACACAAGAGAAGAACAAGATATACAAATAGAATTGGACAACAAGTTACTTGGTTACACACAGTAACACCCTTACAAACACAAGATTTATTTATGCTACTACAAGTAATATTCTTAGTCTACATCCTGATAGTATTAGGCATAATAAAACTTAACCTTCTATTGTCTTACATACCTAAAGACAAAAGAAGGCTTTGGGTTAAAATGTTGATGTTCATTGAGTTTGCTCATTTTAACAATACGATTGATGAGAACATCGCTTTTAAAATCCTGGTGAAGAACCAGATGGTATCCGGTGGAAAGCCAGCACCGTGACTTTAAAGAACCTGCCGTGGTCGCCATCTAGGAACTTGACCAAGTTCAGGTATTGATTATTAAATGTGGCATCTCCAATCTCCAATCAAAAAGAAGGAATGATTTAAGAAATAATATTAAAGTCATTACTCCCTGTCCTTGAGCATAGAGAATGTGACCCAGCTGGAGCTGGGCTTACAAGAACTCACAGGGATGCATCAACTGGGCCCTGAGGTATTAAAAAAAAAAAAAATTGGAGAGGTATACAGACAATAAATAGGATAATCTCAGAAAATGTCTTTTAGAGAACCTTTCACATAAGCCAGAACACAAAAGACTTTCCACTCTTACCTTTTTCTATTACCATCTAATAAATAGAAGTTCGTTAGATCAGTGAAGACCCTCCTGACTGTCATTACTGAAACCTGTACCAATGATCGTTAAGAATGATGATTCAAGATACAAAATCACAGTTTCCAGTTTGTGAAAAAGTAAAGCTTTCGATAGTTTTGCTCATTTTATACCCTTCAATATTCTTAAGACTTGAAAAGACACGACTCCAGCAACACGCTTGTCTGCTTCCCACTTTTGCCTTTTTAAAAAATATGAATCAGTAAAAAGACTTAAGTGGCTATTCAAGAGACAAAACAAACAAAGGTAAATAAGTATCATAAAAATAAGTAATATAAAAGTATTAAGAATTGTTTTCGCTCTAGCCCTTTTACTAATTTCTATTTTAATCTTTGCTTGTGTTGTTCCTCTCTCCAGATAAGCTCATGTGTCTAGGTGTATGCCTTAATGAGTTGGTGCCTTCTCCCCGGAAGGGTAGAGTCATTTCAAGTGATTCAAAAGTTCCAGCTCCAAATGACGGTTGCTCAGAAATTTCAACCCATCCCCCATCAAGAAGAGAGGCAACAGCCTAATAAACGGCCACTGTAGATACAAGAGAGATACAGTGGTTTAACGCAGACAACACAAGAGTTCCACTTCTCTAACCCTTAGGCCTCTATGCCCCCATCCAGCAGGAAGCAGCTAGAGAGACACGGTGCCCTGTTTCCCAAGATTGAGAAACCTGCAACAAAAAGGGGGGATTGAAACAGGCTGCTCAGCCACATCTTAAACAGTACCTGAGCCAATTTTTTTTTCCTTATTCTTTCTTCTTTCTCACCTTTCCCTCCCCTAGCCCATCCCTGCCTCCAAGTAAGATCCTGATGTTAGCTCCCCAAATGGTTAAGTGTTAACCAATGTTTCCTCTAAGACTGTGGAAAACAAGTGATATTGATCTAAGCCTGTCAAATAAGAGGAAGGATGGCACCAGCTACCCCCTGAGCTGATGGGATAATGGCAGGAAAAGATCAACATGTTTGAGATACAACCACCAAAACCAAACAGAAGAAAGAGAGCGCACATTCCACAAGTCCCTAAAACTTATGGTCCCTTTTCCCTTAAAAATCCGAATTCATCCGTAGTCTGGTGAGACAGACAACTTTAGGAAGAGATCATTCCCCTCTGTCTCCATATACCGGTATATCTAATACAGCTCTTGCTACCCACCTCACCCCTGTCTCAAGAATTGGCTATTTGCGACAGGTGGCTCTAACTTATCCCATGCCTGTCCACTTCACAGGTGATTCCTCACAATATGTCTGCTATTTTTGGATCACCTTAGATAACAACTTGCTTGTTTTGTTTTTTAACTCCACCAGGAAGTCTGGAAATATTATCTTCCCCAAATAATACTTCTAATGACATACTAGACTTAGAATCACAATGTGAGGAAAATCTTATGTCCCATCTTTGTCCTGTCCTTTAATTTCTTGAACCACCACTAACACAAGATCCTGTGTACAAAATGGCTTACCAAAGACTAAGGGATAACTAAAGGAAAGTATACCACAGAAGGAGTAAACTTAACACCAGATGCTAAATGATACTTCTATGATACAAAGGAGATGGTAGATAGAGAAATAGATAATATATAATGTGAAGAATATAATATATATCACACACATACATAGACATGCATAAACAAAATCTTCATGGGAACGTACAAAATTGCTTCTTGGCAGCATGGAAAAAAAGGGGATCATCCCCTGTGCTTAGATTTACAGTCTAATGCTTTACCCAGCCATTTTACCTATGTTCATCAATCGTTGACTATTTTCACCTAATCACAAAGACATTGGAACACTATATCTACTATTCGGCGCCTGAGCTGGAATAGTAGGAACTGCCCTCAGTATTTTTATTCGAGCTGAACTAGGTCAACCAGGCACCCTCCTAGGAGACGATCAAATTTGTAACATCATTGTCACTGCACATGCTTTCGTGACAATTTTCTTTATGGTTATACCAATTATAATTGGAGGCTTCGGAAACTGATTAGTACCTCTTATAGTTGGAGCACCTGATAGCGGTCCCTCGAATAAATAATATCAGCTTCTGACTTTTACCCCCATCTTTTCTGCTTCTCTTGGCCTCCTCTGTAGTAGAAGCTGGTGCCGGCACCCACTGAATGGTCTACCCACCTCTAGCAGGAAACCTGGCTCATGCGGGAGCTTCCGTAGACTTAACAATCTTCTCACTTCACCTTGCAGGTATATCTTCTACTTTAGGAGCAATTAACTTTATTACTACAATTATTAATATGAAACCCCCAGCCATATCCCAGTATCAAACACCTCTGTTTGTATGATCCATCCTAGTAACAGCTGTTCTTCTATCCCTTGCAGTCTTAGTAGCAAGCATTATTGTACTGTTAACTGACTGTAACTTTAATACTACCTTTTTTGATCCAGCAGGAGGAGGGGATCCGATCCTATACCAACATCTATTTTGATTTTTTAGACACCCTGTTGTTTATATCCTTATTCTGCCAGGCTTCAGCATGATTTCGCATATTGTCCTGTATTATTCAGGAAAAAAAGAACCATTCAGTTATATGTGAATAGTATGAGCCATAGTATCAATCGGTTTCTTAGGCTTCATTGTATGAACCCACCATATATTCACTATTGGCATGGTGTCGACACTCAAGTGTACTTCACGTCAGCTACCATAATTATTGCTATCCAAACCGGCCTAAAAGTCTTTAGCTGACTAGCCACTCTCCATGGTAGCAACATAAATGATTGCCGGCCATAGTAGAAGCACTAGGGTTTATTTTCCTATTCACAGTGGGAGGCTTAACGGGCATCGTACTCACCAACTCCTCACTAGATATCGTTTTACACTATATCTATTATGCCGTGGCCCGTTTCCACTATGTACTATCCATAGGTGCAGTGTTCGCTATTATAGGAGGGTTTGTTCACTGATTCCCTCTATTCTCAGGATATACATTAAATAATACGTGAGCTAAAATTCATTTTCTAATTTGTAGGTGTAAACCTAACATTCTTCCCTCCACATTTCCTTGGACTATCAGACATACCACATCGATACTCCGATTATCCCGATGCTTACACTTCACGAAACACTGTCTCCTCTATAGGATCATTCATTTCTCTAAGAGCAGAAATCTCAATAGTCTTTATAATCTGAGAAGCTTTTGCCTCTAAACGAGAAGTATCAACAGTAGAACTCAAAATAACTAATGTAGAGTGACTCAATGGCTATCCACCCCCATACCACACATTTGGAGAGCCAGCATACTTAAAAGCTAAAATAATTGTTCGCAATTTGGGAGAGGGGGCAAAATTTTCCCAGGGAAAATTTGAAATTCAGCAATATTCAAAGACATTTTTGGTTGTCACAAAAGAGGGAGGGAGGATGTTGTCAGGGATGCTGTTAAATATCACATAAAGCACAAGGCAGCCTCCACAACAAGGAATTAGCTGTCAGTAGTGCCAAGGTGGAGCCCTGGTGGCACAGGGGTTAAGAGTTCAGCTGCTAACCAAAAGGCCAGCAGTTCGAATCCACTAGCTGCTCCTTGGAAACCATATGGGGCAGTTCTACTGTGTCCTATAGGGTCACTGTGAGTCACAATTGACTCGACAGCAACAGATTTTTTTTTTTTTTTTTTTTTGGTTTTAGCACTGAGGTAGAGAAACTTTGCTGAAGAATAACACTACAGAGACTTCACCCAAATGATTCTGGATGGGGTGCTTTGGCCTCCCATGTTCAACCACTCCAAAGTGTACCCACCAATGTGTTATACTCAGAAGTCTTCATTTGCACTTTATAATTTATTAACAATAATTATTCATCCAACCAAACAAACATACCTATATACCTGAGACAAAAAATAAGTTCTAAGAAGTAAAAAAAAATCAGTTTAAATTCACATTAAGAAAGGAAATATGATTCACTAAATAAGTGACAGTGTATTAAGTTGTTATCCAGAACAGCTTCAACTTATTTTTTCAGTTTCTAGATAATTAATACAAGCCATGCCAAAAAGGACACCCACTACCATGTCTACTGGTGACAAGCTTTTGTTGTACACAAATTAATCAGGAGAAAGAAATTATAGTTCTTTCTTTACTTTGGGCCAAGTTAGGTTCTTAGGTAGAATGTCTTATCTTCACTGATTTCTGTAAGCAGAAATGAATATTATCATGTGAAAGCTGAACAATGAATAAGGAAGACCAAAGAGATGATACATTTGAATTGTGGTGTTGGTGAAGAATATTGAGTATACCATAGACTACCAAAAGAATGAACAAATCTGTCTTGGAAGAAGTATAGTCAGAATGCTCCTTAGAAGCAAGGATGGGGAGACTACATCTCACATACTTTGGACTTGTTATCAGAAGGGGTCAGTGTCCCTGGAGAAGAACATCATGCTTAGTAAAGTCTAGAGTCAGCAAAAAAGAGGAAGACCCTCAATAAGATGGATTGACACAGTGGCTGCAACAATGGGCTCAAACATAACAATGATTGTAAAGATGGTGCAGAACTGGGCAGTGTTTTGTTCTGTTATACATAGGGTTGCTATGAGTCAGAACTGACTTGACGATATCTAACAACAAAAACAACATAATTTATAATTTTCCCTGTGTAGACCAAACTCCAGGGAGGTGTTGGCAATGGTAGAGCTGGGTAAGTGGAGTTTCAGTTGTATAAATGTGACCTAGAGCTTTCACTGACTAGCTGTGTGATCTTGGGCAAGCCACTTAACCTTAACTTTGATGTTTATGACATTTCTAAGTCTAGATTTTCTGGTCTTTATTCAGACAATTGAACTCTAGTGGAAAAGGAAAAGGAATCATGGAATCTAACAGAAACTAGAGTACTGAGCGAGTATCCTTGGGAAAGAAGATAAATTTTTGGTCTAAATTATACGAAAGAATGGACAATAAGCATAAATACTTCTTATAATAATATGAATGTTCCATAAAGGTATCAAATTTTACAGTTTATAAAGTTATCTTACAAGCATATTGTTTTTCTCAACCAGTGAAGTTAGTTGTTATGGTATTATCTCCATTTCACAAACAAGGTAACTGTGACTCAGGACAGTGAAATTTAGAAGAAGCTAATGGATTATAGTGTTCCCCTTTTCACTAAGAAAACTATGAAAGGCAGAGATCTTTTAGCTCTGTCTCTACTCATGATTCCATTCTCCATTGTTTTGAAATCAATCATACATCTCTTTTCATCGTTATGATCTCACTGGAGTGTTTATTACTGGTTATATGGGCCTTTCTTGTACTTAAAATATTAAAACATACTATTTAATTATCATTAAAGTTCATAAGTCCATGTTGTTAGAATCTGCAAATCTTTCTCCATTAATTTGGAGATATATGTATATATGCTTTGATTTTGTTCCTAAGTTGGTTTTCTAGAAGAGCTTTGATTCCTTCTCTCTCTCTTTTTAATACTATCTCTATCAACCTTTCTCTTTCTGTCCAGAGCACTACAATTCTATTTCTTTAATGACTGAGAACTGGGATTTATGTCTTTGCTTTTTGTGTTCCCCCCTTTCTAGGAATCTTCCCAGTATTTTTTTCCCCCTTAGTAGGGTACACTTTTATCAGTTGTTACCTCTTAATTCCCTCAATCATCACTCTGCTTTTAATAAATCACATTCAGATTATTGCCATTTTCTCCTTGTGGGTCATTTCATCTTAAGTATCTCTCTACTTCTCATTCTGCATATCTCTGGCATTTTCTTTTTAATGTTTATTTAGCTAATATTTTTTGACTGAGTACTATGAGGTAGATACCATTCAAGAAGTTGGGGATATGGGGATAATGGAGACATCATTTTACCTTTGCAAATTTCCCAAGAAAAAATGGGAAGGAATAATTAAATAAACTATAATTTTTTTCTTGTAGGATTTTCTCCCAGTCTTATTCCCACAATAAAACCTGACAATGGCTTTCTATTTTCTATTGCATAAAATCTAGACTACTCTGAAAAAATGTGAGCCCATCCATCATACCCATCATAATCAGAACCCATCATAATCTGGACCCATCGTACCCATTAAATATTAGTACCTCAATTTTAGCCCAGTGCTTTAGGAAAACTTAAAATTGTTCTTGATTATTTTGACACTCAGTCTTTTCTCATGTTTCTTTGATCTTCATTTATTTTTTCTTCAACTCACCCTTTAATCTTTTCTATCAATCTTTTTTAAAATCCTTCTTATATAAAGTGTTTTTTCCTTCAATTACCACGGTCTGTTGCCGTGGCTCAAGGATGTGTTGGGCATCTGCTATATTCACATACTCTGCTGTCAGGTGAGATTATAAGACTCATTCAACAAATGTTCACTCATTAGAGGCAGTAGTATTTAGCAGAGAAGGGCACAGGCTCTGGTTTCAAATTCTGCCTCAACACATACTAGCTGTGTGTGATCTTGGACAGGTTCCCTAACTGAGCACAGTCTCCTTTTCCTTATCTTAATAAAGAAAGAAAAACCATAGAACTTTGTCACAGGTTTTTAGTGAAAGTTAAAGTGCTCATACAGGTAAAGCTTAGAAAAGTACATGGCAAATAATAAGTGCTACAAAAGTGTTTGCAGTTAAAATGTTAGGACTATTGCTATTTAAAATCACAATGGGCAATGAAAGTCTTATGATGAGTGCTATACATAGAAAAAAAAGATATTACACTCTCTTTCATCAAAGACATTAATTTTTGTTGGGAAAATAGGAATTGTTAAAAAATTTGAAAAATTATTTAATTCCAATTCTAATAAGGGGTACAAAGGAAAAAGAGAAAATAATATGGGAGAGGGACCCTGAGAGAGTTTGAGTTCTCAGGAAAGCCTTCCCTAAAAAGTGAAATAAGCCTTCAAAGATAAATAGAATAGCAGGGAAGAAGTTATTAGATTATAGGTAGAAAGGAACACATCTACAAAAGTCCTGATGGAATATGGAGAAAAACACATTCAAGACAACAACAAAAAGACTTTTGTGATGGAGCACACAGTGCAAGGAGAAGTATAGTGAGTGATTAGATCAGAGAGCAAGAAGGGGATAGACCATGCAGGAACTCTCACGTCTGGTAAAGAGCATCCTAAGCATTTCAAACTCAGATGTGATCAGGTTTGTGTGTTCGAAAATTCAGTCCACCTGTAGTATTCTACTCTGCCCTATAGGGTCACTATGAGTCAGAGTCAAATCGATGGTAAGGGGTAATAGGTAGTGCGCAGAAAAAAATGCTGTTGTTTGCCAACGAGTCAGCCCCTGACTCATGGAGAATCCAGGTACAATGGGATCAGACCCCATCGTGTGTTGCGATCCAAAGGATGTTCATTGGGTGATATTCAGAAGTAGGCTGCCAAGCCCCTTTCTAGTCTGTTGCATCATAGCAACATACAAGCTTCCACTGACAGATGGGGGGTGGCTGCATATGAGATGCATTGACTGGGAATCAAACTCAGTTTTCTCGCATGCAAGGCAAGAATTCTATTACTGAATTACCACTATCCCCACAGAACAAATTAGAGCCAACAATAACATTCTCTGGGGGAAAGTAAAACTATTTGTAGTAGATCTCTTTTTTTTTTTTTTTTTAGGAGTTGCCATGTCATTTATTGAAATGAAACAAAACAGGGAAAACACATTTTTTAGTAAGTACAGTTTGTTAAAATATACGAGGCAAGGGAAAGTAAAAATAATTGAAGAGGATCACTGTAGGAAAAATTCTCAGGTCTGGGACCTGAAGACCTCTGAGAAGGGCAGCTGGAGAACTTCATGTTCTGAGGGGAAGGAGACCCCCCACGCCCCCATCCCCATTCCCATTCCTATCCTCACCCCCGCCCCCATCTCCCTTTTCCCCTCTCACCCGTTTTGTCCCACCAGAAACTACCAGGATGCCCTCAATAAAATGTTGAAGTTCAATTGTCACACTCTCTCCAAATACAAAAAGCAATTACAATTCAACATAACACAGATACTTGTGTGCAAAGTTATGGGGAACGGAGACATTGTACAAAAAGTTAGGTTAAAGGTGATTTTGTGGTTGGTTGTGTGTGTATTTTGTTTTGTTTCAAGGGTGTGGCTCTTCCTCAGTCACCTGAACTCAGCAAAGACATGGTTATCTTGATGAAATCGCAACAGCTGACCCATAGTAAAAACTGAAAAATTCTATAAAACGGAGAAAAAAAAGCATAATTACAAAAATGTCACTGCTTCCTCCCTCTGCATTTTGCTTTTCTAAACTCACTTTTTGTTAAGTTTTTGATTTTTTTTTTTTTAATCCAGAAAAGCAGACAGTAAAACTACTCCTGGAAGAATTTACAACACACTGCATGAGTGTCTGTGAAGCAGAGGGACTGGAAGGGCTGGAAGACTGGATGGGAGTGGTCCCCTCCCTTAGTCACTGGATTCTTACTGTATAACCAAGAAGCGGGACAAACTTTGGGGGATGAGAGAGTGAGAAGAGTTACAGATGACACTAGGTTTCTGACTCGGCCAGTGAGATGGAAGGAGGATCCATTCATCAAGGTAAAATATACAAGAGAGGAACCAAACATGGAGACAGTGGGAAGTGGGAGAGGCAAGAGAAAGTGGAATATGTGAAGAAACTGTAAGGCATCATTGAAAATCTAGATTAAACAATTTAGAGGCATGCAGATCTGGAGCTCAGAAGAAATATACATTTGAGACCTATTAGCACATAGATGGTAAGTAAAATCAAGAAATTGGATGTGCCTGGCTGGGGAAAGTCTAGAATGTGAAGGGAAGAGCTTTGTGGACTGATCCTTCAGGAATCTTAACAACTGAAGCTTGGATAGAGGAAGATGTGGGAAAAACAAAGACCAAAAAGGAATAGGCAGAAGAGCAGGAGGATAATTAAGACACTATACTGTCAGAAAAGTGGAGAAAAGAGAAAGCATAAAGATGAAGGCAGAGGTCACAAGTCAAATGCTGTTGAATGATTAAGTAAAATGTAGATCTCTACACATAAAGCCCCTGCCCTTAGACAACTTGCTGTCTATTCTAAACCATTTAAGGTCTATAATCTTGCTACTCAAAGTATGATCAATAGGCTAGAAACATCAACATTACCTGGAGATTCTTTGAAGTGCAGAAGGTACCATCCCAGACATGATAACAAGGTTTCCTGGTGATTTGTATAACCATTAACTTTTCAGAATACTGACCTACACCATGCAATCCAGAATATAATAATATTTCAAAAGCTCCATGACTACATCATAAATTCTGTGGGGAAAAAATATGTTTTTGTACCTAAATCTCTATCTATCTATCTGTCTGTCTGTCTGTCTGTCTGTCTAAACACAGGGGCCGACTGCAGAACAGACCATCAATTGCTCCTGTGCAAGTTCAAGTTGAATTTGAAGAAAATTAAAACAAGTTCATGGGAGCCAAAATAAGACCTTGAGTATATTCCACCTGAATTTGGAGACCATCTCAAGAATAGATTTGACACATTGAACACTAATGACCGAAGGCCAGAGGAGTTGGGGGAAAACATCATACATGAAGAAATCAGGGGGTCACTAAAGAGATAGGAAAGAAAGAAAGGACCAAAAATGGATGACAAAAGAGACTCTGAAACTTGCTCTTGAATAGAGTAGCTAAAGCAAATGGAAGAAATGATGAAGTAAAAGAACTGAACAGAAGATTTCAAAGGCAGCTCAAGAAGACATAGTCAAATATCATAATCAAATGTGCAAAGACCTGGAGTTACTACTCTAAAAGGGAAGAACACATTCAAGCTGAAAGAACTGAAGAAATAATTCAAACCTCAAGTTGCAATTTTGAAAGATTCTAAGGGCAAAATATTGAATGATGCAAATGCATCAAGAGCAGATGAAAGGAATACATAGAGCTACTGTACCAAAAAGAATTGGTTGACACTCAACCATTTCAGAAGATAGCATATGATCAAGAACCAATGGTACTGAAGAAAGAAGTCCAAGCTGCACTGAAGGTACTGGTGGAAAACAAGGTTCCAGATGTTGACGGAATACCAACTGAGATATTTCAACAAACGACTGCAGTGCTGGAGGTGCTCATTCATATATGCCAACAAATGTGAAAGACAGCTACCTGGCTAATCTACTGGAAGAGATCCATATTTATGCCCATTCCAAAGAAAGGTGATCCGACAGAATCCAGAAATTATCAAACAATATCATTAATATCCCAAGCAAGTAAAATTATGCTAAATATCTTTCAAAAGCAGTTGCAGCAGATTGAAAGGGAACTGCCAGCTCAAGCTGAATTCAGAAGAGGACATGGAATGAAGGATATCATTACTGATGTCAGATGGACCTTGGTTGAAAGCTGAGAATACCAGAAAGATGTTTACCTGTATTTTATTTTTTGTGCAAAGGCATTCAACTGTGTGGTTCATAACAAATTATGGACAACATTGTGAAAAATGGGAATTCCAGAACATTTAATTGTGCTCGTGTGGAACCTGTACATACACCAAGAGGCAGCTGTCCGAACATAGCAAGGGGATACTGCATGGTTTAAAATCAGGAAAGGTGATTGTCAGGATTGTATCCTTTCACCATACTTATTCTATTCAAATTTGCATGCTGAGCAAATAATCTGAGAAGCTGGACTATATGAAGAAGAATGTGACATCAGGCTTGGTGGAAGACTCATTAATAATCTTCAATATGCAGATGACACAACCTTGCTTGTTGACAACAAACTGGACTTGAAGCACTTAACTGATGAAGATTGAAGACCATAGCCTTCAGCTAGATTACACCTCAACATAAAGAAAACAAAAATACTCACAACTGGACCAATAAACAATATCATGATAAGTGTAGAAAAGATTGACATTGTCGAGATTTCGTTTTACTTGGATCCACAGTCATAGCCGGTGGAATTGCATTGGGCAAATCTGATGCAAAAGACCTCTTTGAAGTGTTAAAAAGCAAACATGTCACTTTGAAAACTAAAGTGCACCTGACCCAACCCATGATATTTTCAATCACCTCATATGCATGAGAAAGCTGGGCAATGAATAAGGAAGCCCGAAGAAGAGTTGATGCCTTTGAATTGCGGTATTGGCGAATAATATTGAATACACCATGGACTACCAGAAGAACGAACACATCTGTCTTGAAAGAAATACAGCTGGAGTGCTCATTGGAAGCAAGGATGGTGAGGCTTTGTGTCATATACTTTGGACATGTTATCAGGAAGGACCAGTCTCTGGAAAAAGACATCATGGTTGGTAAAGTAGAGGCTCAGAGAAAATGAGGAAGGTCCTAGATGAGATGGATTGACACAATGGCTGCAACAAGGGGTTCAAATATAACAGCAAGTAGAATTGACTTGACAGCACTGGGTTTGTTTTTGTGTGTGTGTGTGTGTGTGTGTGAGCATAGTGCAGGACCAGGCAGTATCTCGTTCTGTGTACATAGGATCACTATGAGTCGGAACCTACTCCATGGCATCTAACAACACCAACAGTTATCTATCTATCAGTCAATCTATCTGTCATTTATCTATCTATATTTTATATTCTACTCAATTGTATAATTTTCTAAATTGTACATCTTGTTCATCTTTGGGTGACCAAATTTTTGAAGTGTATATAGTCATATTCCTGAATTAAAGGTAAACTCTCTAAATGGCAGGAACTGATTAAATTAATGCTTACTCTTTTCCCCAAAATTAGTACTGTGTAGCTTAAAGAGATATGTCAGTAAATGTTTGTTGGATGAATAAGCAAGGTTAATAAGGTACTGATTACACAAATTAGAACCAAACATTTGAATTGGATGATTTCTTAAAAATAAAATTATTCTTAACTTGTTTTGAGTCTTGGATCCATCTGAGAACTTAATAAAAAACAGAAGTGCATCAGTAAGTGGATAAAGTAATCACTTAAAAATGTTTCCATATAGTGCTACATTGCTCATGGATATGCCACCACAGTGTTCATGTTTGTGAAGGCTCTGAATTTAAAAACATTGATATCAATTAATAAAAATTAATCTATAAATGTAAATCAAGTAATCTTTGCATTGACTACAGGCACAAATCTCACCAATTTTATGCTTCACATTTTGTACTCTGGCATTTATTAATCCTAAAATAAATTTTAGCTTTAAAATAGCCCCCAAATAATCCAAAGCCAGGTTGGAGACAGCTTTTAACACAATCTCTTCCTAAGTGAAAAGTCAACTTAAAAGATCCTTTTGAGATGTTTGTCACAGGTAAAATTATTGGTTAATATCATTAACATGTAAGAATTGGAGCCCTGATGGCACAGTGATTAACAGTGTGGCTGCTAACCAAGAGGTCGGCAGTTTAAATGCACCAGCTTCTCCTTGGAAACCCTATGGGGCAGTTCTGCTCTGTCCCATAGGGTCGCTATGAATTAGAATCAATTTGATGGTAACAGGTTTGCTTGTTTTTTTATATAAGAATTGAGGCTCCATAAATACATAACTATTTGTATCATGTAGTAACAGGGTGTATAAATAAATTACATGTACAATATCTCATTTGGATCCCCTTCACCAAATGAGTTAAGCATCCTAAAGTTGTATCACAGACTTGAAGGCATAATTTCAGGTTGTGATGATACAGTATGATACTTGAATGAACATACGCCCCACTGGAGAGCAAACTTAGACAAAGTAGAATCTGAGCCTACTCCCTAGGCCTTCTGGAAAGAGCTGTGCTAGTTGGCAGATACTTAATGAACTTGCTGCTTACATTTCAAGTAAGGCCGAGAGAGATGTGCAAAGCTATTATAGAGTAGGGGTGCTCACAGGTCTTTAGATTCATAGTCAAATGATCTTTAGGCCAGCTCCAAAAGCCAATATGCTGGTCTCTTGTTTCCACTAAATTCATTTTGGCTGATATTGATTTCAGTAATCATTTGATGATAAGAGGGAATTAATCTGAACTTCAAAAGACCAGAAGTTCTTGCTCTGTCAAGTAATAAATATAACCAAGAATTTTACTCTTTCAGTATAAGTTTTCTTATCTGCGTGAGGGGCTTAAAAAAAAAAAAAAAAATCCCAATATTTCCATAACTACTTTCAATCTTGTAACAGAGGGTTTGAAATATTTTCCCTGTCTGCCATAGAGATAGTTATGGACATCAAGTCAGTTTACATATAATAAATGCAGTTTAAGTCTGTGTGAACAGATTTTAATACATAATAATAATAACTACGAATTACTGAAAATTTGTAATGTGCCAAGAATTATGTTAAGAACTATACCTACTACAACTTATTCTCTGCTACCATAAACATCTATGAGTTGCCTATGTTGTTGTTGTTAGCCACCTTCGAGTCAATTCCAACTCATGAGACCTTATTATGTGCAACAGAACAAAACGTTGCTTGGTCCTCACAATCATCAGCATACACAAATCTGTCGTTGCAGTCGTTGTGCCAATCCACCTCATCAAGAGTCTCTCATGCCATCATTGGCCCTCTACGTCGCTAAACATGATGTCCACTTCTTGCAATTGATTCCGCCTGTTGATATGTCCAAAGCAAGCTAGTCAGACATTGTTCTCTTGTGAAGTGTAAGGCTTTTATTGGCTGATTTTCAGAAGGAAATCACCAGGCCTTCCTTGATTTTCTTAGTCTGAAATCTCTACTGAAACCTGTCTGCCATGGGTGACCCTTCTGGTATTTGAAATACTAGTGGCATATCTTCCAACATTATAGCAGCATTCAAGCTACCACACAGTGTGGAATACGTTTGAGTTCTACTTAACATAATTTCTGACTCTCATATTTCTCCAAAGATGTAATGGACTACCATAGGAGGAAATTATTTTCCTGTTAACAAAACTATTCAGGTATAGCTTGGAACATCAACAGTAGGGATGCATTTTTCAGAAGGTGGAAGCAATATGAGCCTAAGAACTATTAGCAGGAGACTGAGGCTACTTAAGGGCATTCTAAGTATAAGCTGCTTGATAGAATCCCTGAGTGAATATTTGGACTTAAAAACTCTATTACGGGATTTCTTTAGTGTGGTATGAGGGGGACTTAATGAGGGTCCTAGTGGTTAAATGTACTTTACAGGAGAAAAAGGGAGATGTCCTACTAAGTTTCACAAAAGGAGGAAGCAGAAGTGGTGGATTATATAAAATAGTTAATATTTATAGAATACATTATTGTTTGTTGTTAGTTGTGGAGTCAGCTCCAACTCATGGTGACAATTGAATGCTTACTACATGCCAGTTATATACAGTGATATAATCTATAATCTGTATAACTGCCTTGTAAAAGAGGAAAATGAGACTAACAAAAAAGTGTGTAACTAGTCCAAAGTCCCAGAGCTGGTTAGTACCTCTAACTCCAATAAATACTCTCACATACTGTGTTTTATATATGGTGGACATGACTCCTTTTTATGAAGTTGGGGTGCTCTAACTCTCTAGAACTTTTTTTTTTTAATATTGTTGTTAAGGGATACACAACCTTTCTGTGGACATTGTAGAAAATCCCCATGCAATCCCTTTTGGGGAATCCAGTGCAATAAGGATAAAATTGCTCTGGGAAACAAATGACAATAAAGGGACATTGTTCTGGACAGCATCCTTAAATTCTTCTGAATTGGTTAAGAATAGGATGCTGAAGACATTATATGGCTCTGTGTCACCACCAAAAAGTATAGAGGGCCTTTTAACTTCAAAACACAAATACCGTGGAATCAAAAAACCATTTCTAAAAGAATACTCCCCCACATGTTTGTTTGTTGTACTGTGGGGGCATGTGAGTTGCTGTGATGCTGGGAGCTATGCCACTGGTATTCAAATACCAGGAAGGTCACCTATGGCGGACAGGTTTCAGCTGAACTCCCAGACTAGGAAGAAGGACAAGGCCAGGGGTCAACTGAGGATGTGTACATCAATTACTCATATGCAAGTTCAAATTGAAACTAAAGAAAATTAGAATAATCCCACGAGAGCCAAAGTACGACCTTGAGCATATCTCACGTGAGTTTAGAGACCATCTCAAGAATAGACTTGACACTTTGAACAGTAATGACCAAAGACCAGATGAGTTGTGGAATGACATCAAGGACATCATACTTGAAGAAAGCAAGAGGTCAGTAAAAGACAGGAGAGAAAGAAAAGACCTAAATGGATGTCAGAAGAGACTCTGGAACTTGATCTTGAATGTCGAGTCGTGAAAGCAAAAGGAAAAAATGACGAAGTAAAAGAGCTGAACAGGAGATTTCAAAGGGCAGCTCGAGAAGACAAAGTAAGTATTACGATGACATATGCAGAGACCTGGAGGTAGAAAACGCAAAGGGAAAAACACACTCAGCATTTCCCAAGCTGAAAGAACTGAAGAAAAAATTCAAGCCTCTAGATGCAATACTGAAGGATTCTACAGGGAAAATATTAAACCACACAGGAAGCATCAAAAGAACATGGAAGGAATACACAGAGTCACTGTACAAATATTGGTCAACGTTCAAACATTTCAGGAGATAACTTATGATCAGGAACTGATGGTACTGAAGGAAGAAGTCCAAGCTGCACTGAAGACATTGGTGAAAACAAGTCTCCATGAATTGACAGAATACCAATGGAGATGTTTTGACAAACAGATGCAGACCTGGAAGTGCTCACTTGTCTATGTCAAAAAATTTGGAAGACAGCTATGCGACCAGCTGACTGGAAGAGGTTTATATTTAAACCTATTCCCAAGAAAGGTGAACCAGCCAAATGTGGGAATTATCGAGCGATATCATTAATATCACAGGCAAGCAAAATTTTGCTGAAGGTCATTCAAAAGCAGCTGCAGCAGTATACTGATAGGGAACTTCCAGAAATCCATGCTGGATTCAGAAGAAGATGAGGAATCAGAGATATCATTGCTGATGTCAGATGGATCCTGGCTGAAAGCAGAGAATACCAGAAGGATGTCGACCTGTGTTTTACTGACTATGCTAAGGCATTCCACAGTGTAGATGATAACAAATTATGAATAATATTGTGAAGAATGGAAATTCCAGAACACTTAGTTGTGCTCATGAGGAATCTGTACATGGATCAAGAGGCAGTTGTTCGAATAGAACAAGGGGAATACTGCACGGTTTAAAGTTGGGAAAGGTGTGCATCAGGTGTATCCTTCCACCATACCTATTCAATCTGTATGCTGAGCAAATAAACCAAGAAGCTGGACTATATGAAGAAGAACAGGGCATCAGGATTGGAGGAAAACTCACTAACGACTTGCAATATGCAGATGACACAACCTTGCTTGCTGAAACTGTAGAGGACTTAAAGCACTTACTGATGAAGATCAAAGACCATAGCCTTCAGCATGGATTACACCTCAACATAAAGAAAACAAAAATCCTCAGAACTGGACCAATAAGCAACATCAGGATAAACAGAGAGAAGATTGAGGTTGTCAAGGATTTCATTTTACTTGGATCCACAATCAACACCCAAGGAAGCAGCAATCAAGAAATCAAAAGATGCATTGCATTGGGCAAATTAAATTAAAGTTAATGAATTAAAACATGGGAAAGGGAGACTAGGTCTAACAGAGGGAAATTTATAGGCTCTTTATTGAAGGATTTGAGAAAACATGCATGGATGTTGATATCAGACCATGATTGGGTTGTCTAAATAATTCATAACAGTACTCTCTCTCTGATAATTGCCCCTTTCCTTTCTCAGGATTGGGCCTTATTTTTCATGTTTGTGCTGTTTGATCCTGTGTCAACCCTCTATTGTTTATACCACTTTTGAACAAAGTAACCTGGGTATACTAGCAAGTTAATTAAGCAAATTATTTATCATCTTTTGCCATCATTTTCATTACTTGTAAATGGAATAATAGGGTCATTTTGAGGATTAAATGAAAAATGCATTAAAATTTTTAACATGGGCCTTTGCTCATAGTGAGCAAAAAATGAAAATGAGCCTCATCACCACCATAATCACCATAATCATTGTTGTCATCATCCTTTTTGGCCAAATCAAATCCTTTCTCTCCAGCATTTAGATATGAGATAGAGAACTTAGAGTTCTATCTATGTCATTTACTAAGCCTGCCAGTGTAGGGGAAAGACATGATGGGCCAAGTCCATACAGCAGTAGAGACAGATCAGTGGAGTAAGAGAAGCAGAAATGCATCAGCCCTACAGAAAGAAGCAGAAACAAGAGTCAATTCAATCCAAAAATCTGAAAGAGTGGTTGCCTAGATTTCTGACAGTCTCCCTGGTTTCCTTCCTTCATAATCGAGATATTTTTTCTGCCTTGGGTTCCCCAAGAAAGTACTTTATCCTTATTACTAATTCCTCTTTTTTTTTGCTCAAGGTGGATTGAGTTTCTGTCACTGACTTCTAAAAAGAGCCTTAATTCAAAAGACCGTATCCCAAACTTCAAGGCAAAATTTCAGGTTTTGATGATACAGTGTGACACTTGGAGGGACATATGACTCACTGGAGAGCAAACCCAGACAAAAGTGGAATCTGAGCCTACTTTCTGGGCCTTCTGGAAAGGATCATGCTAATTGACAACTACTTAAATTTGCTGCTTAATGAGTCTCTCACACCTCCGTGGAGTAGAATAAACACTTTAGTAAACTGAATGAATTCTTTAAGGCTACTAGGGGAGCACAGTCTTTTGGCATTGCTATCCATCCCCCAGAATCTGTTAGCTTATTTATCAGGTTCTTGGAACGCAAGCAAGAGAAGACAGAATTTTGGGTTCAAGCCCAGTGAACAGCTCTGGGAAAATGCTATAGAAGTGTAAGCAGAATGGAAGTCTATTAACATGGATTCTGTTGGACTTGGATGTAAATTCTAAGCCTACAGAGAGGTAAATGGAGATTCTCAAAGCAAGTGATAAAAATAAAAAATTGAAAGTGCCATGGAAATGTCAGAGGTCTTCATGGGAATAAGTGTGTTATTTATGTTGTTATATTAAATTATTTAATGTTTCTTATATGAGAATCACCATTCATATATGACTGACTCAAAGTGAGACAAAATAAAATAAATGATGAGGGGATTCTTAGAGAAGAGGCTAAGAGATGTTTGATCTGCAGATTGGAGCTTATGACTTATCCATGGCTGATTATATTTCAACAACAATAAAAGTTGTAAAAATTCTCTCTAAGAAACCTTGACCATCAAAGAAACAAAGGAATTTTGTTTACATAGATTTTTAACAGGTTTTGGAGGGAGCATGCTGGAAGTGGGAACCCTGGTGGTATAGCGGCTAAGTGCTACTGCTGCTAACCAAAAGTTTGGCAATTTGAATCTACCAGATGCTCCTTGGAAACTCTGTGGGGCAGTTCTACTCTGTCCTATAGAGTCATTATGAGTCGGAATGAACTCAAGCATCAATATTTTGTTTTTTTAATACTAGAAGTAGGGTGTCAGATACAGTCAAAATTATAACTATGTAGACCTGTTATGAGCTTATTATTGTTGTTGCTGTTCTTTTTGTCAGAATGGCAATACATCGGTAAAGAATATGTTCATATGTAAAGACAGAAAACTCAATGTACAGGGGCTTAAACAAAATGGTTTATTTTTCTCACAGTGGAAAAAAGTATGGAGGTATGCAGCTCCTGGCTTTAACAGCTAAATGATACTAGAGCTGACATCACTGCATTTCATTTTGCCTTTCCTGAAGGTTGCAAGATGGTTTCCTCAGTTTCAACCATCATTCTCTGCATTCGACACAGGAAGTAAAGAATTGAGTCATATGGTGTTCTCTAGATACAAAGGTAAAGGAGTCCCTGGGTGGCAAAAACAGCTGAGCATTGAACTATTAGCAGAAACGTCGGCAGTTTGAGTGTACGCAGTGGTGCCTTGGAAAACTGGCCTGGCAGTCTACTTCCAGAAGTCTTAATCTTGAAAACCTTATGGAGCATTTCATGGAGTCATCATGAGTTGGAGTCAACTCAAGAACAACCAACAACAACAACCTATAAAAGGGGTTAAGAAAATTGTACAATATTCCTTATTACCCCATCTTGCTTTATCAGTTAGTAAATAAGCATATACAGATAAATGTTCAGATGAATCCTACAAAACTTTTTAATTTTATTACTCACTATTCTGACCTGAAGCCCTGGTGGTGCAGTGGTTAAGAGCTAGATTACTAGGTGGACAGTTCAAATCCATCAGTCTCTCCTTGAAAACCTTACAGGGCAGTTCTGCTCTGTCCTATAGTGTCGCTATGAGTCAAAATTGACTCATAGGCAATGGGTTTGGTTTGGTTTATCCCAACCTAGACAATTTAACAGATTTCAACAGTAAAGGATATTTACATTAAGTTTTATTACCCTTTATAATAGAGATGGCCAAGGGAGGTGAGAATTGAGAAATCGTACAGTATTTATCTTTTTATGATTGACTTATTTCATTTAACATAATGTCTTCAAGGTTCATCCATGTTTTATGTATGTATCAAGATTTCATTTCTCCGTATGAACGACCAGGCAAGAAACCAAATGACATATTTTTGCAGCAGTTTTATCCAATACAATACCTCATTTGATTTCTTTTTTTATTTTTTCCTCATATGTCTGTTAGCCACTTGAATATTTTCTTTGGTGAAGTGTCTGTTCATTTCCTTTGTCCATTTTTAAATTGGATTATTTGTCTTTTTTGTTGTAGAAGTGGTGGATTTTCCTGTGGATTTTAGAGATTAGACCTTTGGGGATTTATCATAGCCAAAAAATTTTTTTCCCTGGCTGTAGGTTCTCAGGAAACCCTGGTAGTATAGTGGTTAAGTGCTACGGCTGCTAACCAAAAGGCCAGCAGTTAGAATCCATCAGGCGCTCCTTGGAAACTCTATGGGGCAGTTCTACTCTGTTCTATAGGGTCGCTATGAGTCAGAATCGACTCCACAGCACTGGGTCTGTTAGGTTCTCATTTTACTCTTTTGATGAAGTCTTTTGATGAGCATAAGTGTTTAATTTTTAGATGATCCCAGTTATCTAGCTTATCTTCTGGAGTTTGTTAGTTATGGTTTGTATCCTGTTAATGCCATTTATTAGGGCCTCTAGCATTAATCCTATTTTTTTCTATAACCTTTATAGTTTTTAGTTTTATATTTAGGTCTTTGATTTATTTTGAATTAGTTTTTGTGTTCAGTGTGAGGTATGGGTCCTGTTCCACTGTTTTGCAGATGAACAACCAGTTTTGGCAGCAACATTTGTGAGAAAGACTGACTTTTCCCCATTTGATGGACTTTGGGCCCTTGTCAAAGATCAGGTAACCGTTGGTGAATGGATTTGAGTCTGGGTTCTCAATTCTGTTCTATTGGTCAATGTGTCTGTTGTGCCAGCACCAGGCTGCTTTGACTCCTGTAGCTGTATAGTGGGTTCTGAGGTGAGATAGTGGTGAGTCCTCCTACTTTATTCTTCTTCTTCAATAGTGCTTTACTTACCCAGGGCCTTTTCACTTTCCATATAAAGCTAATGATTAGTTTTTCCATCTCTTTAAAGAACTCTGTTGGTATTTGAATCAGGATTTCCTTGTATTTGTAGATTGCTTTGGGTAGAATTGTCACTTTCACAATGTTGAGCCTACCTATCCATGAGCATGGTATGTTTTTATATTTATGTAGATCATGTCATTTGATTTCTTGACTGCTGCTTCCGTGAGCACTGATTGTGGATCAAAGTAAAATGAAATCCTTGACAACGTCAATGGTTTCTCCATTTATCATGATGTTGCTTACTGGCCCAGTTTTGAGGAGTTTTGTTTTCTTTATGTTGAGGGGAAACCCTGGTGGTGTAGTGGTTAAGAGCCACGGCTGCTAACCAAGAGGTTGGCCGTTTGGATCTACCAGGTGCTCCTTGGAAACTCTATAGGGCAGCTCTATTCTGTCCTATAGGGTTGCTATAGCAGGAATCGATTCGACTGCAGCGGGTTTATGTTGAAGAGTAATCCATACTGAAGGTTGTACTCTTTGATCTTCACCAGTAAGTTCTTCAAGTCCTCTTCACTTTCAGCAAGCTAGGCTGTGTAATCTGTATATTGTAGGTTGTTAATTAGTTTTCCTGCAATCGTGATGCTGTGTTCTTCTTCATATAGTCCAGCTTCTCAGATTACTTGCTTAGCATACAGATTGAATAAGCATGGTGAAAGGATAAAACCCTGATGTTCACTTTTCCTCATTTTCAACCGTGCAGTATACCCTTATTCTGTCTGAATGACAACTTTTTGGTCTATGTACAGTTTCCTTGTGAGCACAATTAAGTGTTCTGGAATTCTTCACAAAGTTATCCATAATTTGTTATGATCCACACAGTCAAATAACTTTGCATAATCAATTAAATACAAATAAACGTCTTTCTGGTATTCTCTGCTTTCAGCAAGATCCATCTGACATGAGCAATGATATCCATCATTCCATGTCCTCTTCAGAATACAGCTTGAATTTCTGGCAGTTCCCTGTTGACGCACTGATGCAACTATTTTGAATTATCTTAGCAAAATTTTAATTCTTTGTGATATTAATGGTGTTGTTCAATAATTTCTGCATTCTGATGGATCACCCTTCTTTGGAATGGGCACAAATATGGACCTTTCCAGGCTTTTGGCCAAGTAGCTGTCTTCCAAATTTCTTGGCATAGATAAGTGAGCTCCTCCAGCACGGCATCATAATGAAGAAAGCAAAAGGTCAATAAAAAGACAGGAAAGAAAGAAAAGACCAAATGGGAGGTCAGAAGAGGCACTGAAGCTTGCTCTCGAATGTAGAGCAGCTAAAGCAAATGGAAAAAATGATGATGTAAAATAGCTGAACAGAAGATTTCAAAAGGTGGCTCGAGAAGACAAAGAGTTATAATGAAATGTGCAAAGACCTGGAGTTAGAAAACCAAAAGGGAAGAACATGCTTGTCACTTCTCATGCTGAAAGAATTGAGGAAACAATGCAAGCCTTGTGTTGCAATATTTGAGAATTCTACGGGCAAAATATTGAATGATGCAGGAACATCAAAAGAAGATGGAGGGAATACAGAGGGTCAAAGTGCCAAAAAGAATTGGCTGATGTTCAGCCATTTCCGGAGGTAGCATATGATCAAGAACCAATGGTACAGAAGGAAGAAGTCCAAGCTGTGTTGGTGAAAAGCAAGGCTGCAGCAATTAATGGAGTACCAGTTAAGGTATTTCAACAAAAGGAGGCGGCAATGGATAAGAGTTCCAATTCAATTTCCTACGTCCTCACCAACATTTTGTTATTTTCTTTCTATTTTTTTTAATCTTAGCCACCCTAGTTGGAATCAAGTGGTTTCTTATTGTGTTTTTAATTTGCATCTCTCTGAAGGTTAATGACCTTGAGCATCTTTTCATGTGCCTCTTTACCATATGAATATCCTCTTTGGTGAGGTATCTATTCAGGTCCTTTGACCATTTTTCAATTGGGTTGTTAGTCTTTTTCTTGTTAAGTTGTAGAAGTAATTTAGATATTCTGAATATTAGACCCTTGTCTGTTATATGAAACAAAGAAGCCATTGCTGTTGAGTCAATGCCGATTCATAGTAACTCTATAGGACAGAGTAGAACAGTCCCATAGGGTTTCCAAGGAGTGGCTGGTGGATTCGAACTGCCAATCTTTTGGTTAGCAGCAGAGCTCTTAACCATTGCACCACCAGGGCTCCATAGTTCCCCAAAATTTTCTCCCTTTCTGTAAGCTGTCTCTTTACTTTTTTAACAAAGTCCTTTGATGTACAGAAGTTTTTAATTTTGATGAGCTCCTATTTATCTATTTTGTCTTTTGCTGCCTGTGCCTTTGCTGTCATGTCTAAGAATCCATTTTTGAGAACTAGGTCTTCAAGCAGGTCCTTGATGTTTTCATTATGGTTTTATGTCATACATTTAGGTCTTGGATTCATTTTGAGTTAGTTATTGTAATCATGTAAGGTATGCATCTCTCTTCATTTTTGTGCACATGGAAATCCAGTTGTCCCAGCACCATTTATTAAAGAGATTACCCACCGATTTGATAGATTTAGCACTCTTTTTGAAGATTAGTTGATCATAGATGTTCACACTTAACTCTGGACTCTCAGTTCTATTCTCTTGGTCTGTACACCTGTTCTAATACCATGACTAGAATGTTATGATCACTGTAGCATTGTAATATGTTATAAAATCAGTAAGTGAGAGCCTTCCTACTCTGCTATGCTTTGTCAAGTTTTCTTTGGCTATTTGGGACCATTTGCGGTTCCATATTAATTTGATGATTGATTTTCCACTTCTGTAAAGAAGGTTGTTGGAATTTTGAGGGGGGGTTGCTTTATGTTTAAAAATTATTTTAGGTAGTATTCACATCTTGACAATATTGACTCTTCCAATATACCACTTTATCAGCATTATATGAGCATTCTTATTTCCTTTATACTACAACTTGATAGTATCAACTGTATTCATTTTTTCTAATCTGATAGGATTGACGCAGTATTTTATCATTGTAGTTTACAAGCCCTAACTAGAGATGTTGAGCTTTTTTTGTTTTCTGTTAATATTTATTGGCCATTTGGATTCCTAAGTGTGTGTGTTACCTATTTACAGCCTTTATCCATTTTTCCATTTCTCTATTTAGTTGTTCAATTTTTTTTAATATTAACTCAAAAGTTATATGTATGTATGTGTGTATATACATACATGAAATACTAATACTTTGCTTTTACACATTCAGCAAATGCCTTATCCTGGTACATGCAATTTATTTGCTTATATGTACACTGTTGTTTCTTTTTCTCTAGCTGCTGAGAATTTTGTCATCCTTCTTCAGAATTTCTCAACTAAGAGAGATTGTCACTAAACATAAATCTTTATTGGGGCAGGCAACAATTGAATGACAAGAAGTACAAATATCCAGTCTCTTTTCTGGAACTTGAGACAAATTTGTACTGTCATTCCAACTTCAGAGCTCCCATAGGGTTGCCTGAGGCCATTGCTGAGATTGTAACAACTTCATCTTAAAACTAATCCCTTCTTTCCCACATGTGAAAACCCCAAGAGCACTCCCTAGTAAAGCACCTGCATTCTTCCTGTCTCAGAATCTGCTTTCCAGGGAATGTGACCTATGATTCAATGCAGATTTGATCCAAAATTTGCCATTTTAAGTTAAGAACTTGACTGTTTACCAAAAGGCCAGCAGTTCAAATCTACCAGCTACTCCTTAGAAACCCTAAGAGGCAGCTCTACTCTATCCTACAGGGTCACTGTAAGTTGGAATCAACTGGAAGGCCACAGGTTTGGTTTTTAATACACACATGTATATGTTTATGCATATGTATATATATATACATATATATATATATATAAAAACCCTGATAGCACAGTGGTTAAGTGCCACTGCTGCTAACCAAAAGGTTGGCAGTTTGAATCCACCAGGCACTCCTTGGAAACTCTACGGGGCAGTTCTACTCTGTCCTATAGGGTAGCTATGAGTCAGAATCAACTAGACAGCAAAGGGTATATATATACACACACACATACATATATACTTGTGTATATATACATACGTACACACGTATATATGCATATATATATGTTGTTGTTACACACGTATATATGCATATATATATGTTGTTGTTAGGTGCCTTTGAGTTGCCGTTTATGTTGTTGAAAAGAGGTATCTGCAGTGAAGCAGTTGTTGGTCTTGCAAAATTCTATCGTGACACTATTTTCCAGCTACTAATCCTTCTTTTGTTTCCAACTTTCACATTCTAATCACCAGTAATTATTGATGCATCTTGATTGTGTGTTTGATCAATTTCAGATTGTAGATGTTTGTAAAAATTTTCAGTTTCTTCATATCTCGCCTCAGCAGCTGGTGCGTAAATTTGAATAATAGTCATATTAATTGGGCATCTTTGTATGTCTATGGATATTATCCTATCACTGACAGCTTTACACTTCAGGATAGATCTTAAAATGTTCTTTGTGACAATGAATGCGATGCTATTCCTCTTCATTTTGTCATTCGTGGCATAAATCCGATGACACTGAGCCGATTCTGACTCATTGCAACCCTATAGGACAAAATATAACTGCCCCAGAGGGTTTCCAATGAGCAGCTGGTGTATTCTAACTGCTGACCTTTTGGTTAGCAGCCAAGCTCTTAACCACTACAATACCAGGGCACCATTCCTGACATAGTAAACCATATATTTGTTTGATTCAAAATAGCCAATACCAATCCATTTCAGCTAACTAATGCCTAGGATATCAATCTTTATGCATTCCATTTCATTTTTGACGACTCTAATTTTCCTAGATTCATACTTCATACTTTCCATGTTCTCTTTATTAGTGGATGTTCGCAGGTGTTTCTTTCCATTTTAAGTCGTGCCACATCAACAAATGAAGGTCCTTAAAGGTCGACTCCTTCTGCATCATTAAGATTGACTCTACTTTGAAGAGGCAACTCCTCCCCAGTCCTATTTGAGTGCCTTCCAACCTGAGAGACTCATCTTCCTTCACTATATCGGACAATGTTCCATTGTTACTCATAAATTTTTCACTGGCTAATTTTTTCAGAAGTAAACTGGCAGGTCCTTCTTCCTAGTCTGACTTAGCCTGGAAGCTCAGCTGAAACCTGCCCACCAAGGGTGACCCAGCTGTTATTTGAAATACCAGTGGCAAATCTTCCAGTATCACAGCAACATGCAATCCACCTCAGTACAAAAAAACTGACAGACACATAGTGGTGACTGACACCACCATAGATTTACTATTTTTTATCATATATATATACGACTTTTTTTTATAATTTATCTTTCTAAGTGGTGTTCCATCTGTTCTTGAGAAGATCCATCAGTGTGTCACAAAGGAGAATATGTAATTTCAAAAGTATCACTAAAGAGGGTTTTGAAAGAATATATTATGAAAACATTACCATATACTTTTTTCAACATGTGAACAAGCATTAAGATGTGTGATATACTGCATCTTTTATATTATTCCAGAGATTCAAAGAGAAAGGCTTGGTGCTTCCATTATGAAGCTTACCACTCACTTTTGGCCTCTTTTCACCACTAAGATATTGTTTCTATTCTCCCTTTATATATTTGAAATTCTGCGATTAAATATACCTTTGTCCTAGTTAATAATTAATTTATCAAATACTCATGGTGTCTCAAATACTGAAATGGTTTTAAAGAGGAAACAAGAAAAGCAAGACATTGTACTTGTCCTCAAGGGAGGACATGACAAGTATGTAATAACCGTAATGAAAATGGGCTATTATCAGGGGATCTAGAAGTACAGAATGCAGTGGGAATTTAGATGATGGAAATATCATCTGAAAGCTCTTTTTTTTTTCCCCTGTTATCAATGGATTATCCATTTTTAAAAAAAATCATCATCTATTCTAAACCTCTCTTATTTTATATTTATTTGGAAAAATATTTTGAAATCTTATGTTTAATTTCTTCCCCTTTAGGTTTCAATTTCCATTTTTCTTCATTCAAGCAAGTGGCAAGTCCTGTCTTTCCTTGTCTCAGGAGAGTTTGTGGCAATACAGAAAAGCAGAAAGTACTTCAGTTTCTAGATTTTGTTTCCAGAAAGCCCTAAAGTTATACCCATATAAGAGGTGGTTTGAAGAAACATGATAAAAGAAAGTTTTTACCCAGACTAGAAATAGATTCCCCCAGGCTTGGTGAGGAGAGAAACACAGACATATATGTAGGTTTAGAAAGCAGAAGAAAGCTGTTTCGTGTCTCCCAGCTACATCTCCTGGGAGGTAGAGTAGCAGGGTGAAATGGCAGCATGGTGAGGCAAACAAATGGGACACTAAACAGGTTCTCTAAGAATAGCTCAGAACCCATGGAAAGCCAGTAGATCTCACAGGGTTGTGCAGACAGGGACAATGATATTTCAATATCAATTCTGTCGACTGAGAACAGATACTCAGTCTTCAATCCATGTCTTGGCACTGCCTTGGACCCTATTGCCAGAATTGGACTCACATGCCAGAATTGGTCAACTTAAATTTATGCCTGCAATAAATGCATAATATTCTGGTCTCCTGTTTATTTTCTGTTTTTGTTTTTTTTGTTGTTGTTGTTCTGATAGTGCTTTCATTCACTATTTCATAATCCTTTTCCCAGGCTCTGCTGGGGGTGAGAATTAAAAAGAATGAAAAGATTTATGGAGAAAAAAGAGCTAGAGCAGAGAAACAGAAGCAAAACACTTTTTGGCTTCGGTCTTTAGCTGCAAATAATATTTCATTTGTAATGGTGGTAGAGGGATTGCTAATTATTTACAGACTTGATGCCTAAACTTTTGTTTATTATCTATTTCCCACTGTACTGCATTTCTCAGAAATTTCTGAAATTATAATCTAAGGGTTTGTTGTGATGGATGTCACTTGCTACTCCTTTTTACCTTGCAACTAATATTCCAAGTTGTAACTTAAATGCCAATTCCACAGCTAAATTTACCCATTTCCAACTCTCTCCCAAAAAGAACCAATTTCAATTCTTCAATTATGTATTCTCACATTACACAGTACTTGTGTAATTGTTATAATCATAGCTAAATAATTTTTGTGTGATTCTTTGATAAGGGTTTAGCTTCCCACTCAGAAAGTAAGCAGATTTTTTTTGTTAAATAGATTCTAAAGCAATATCTGGTGTATATAATAAGGATTTAATATTATTGCTTGAGTGTGCACATGAATGAATAAACAAACTTTATTGTTTCAATTCTTCGCAATTATATATATGCTAGTATGTGTATATGTTTGTGTGTATATATACACACACATACATATATACGCATATATATTGTCTTCGGCTAGGTTCTCTAGAGAAGTAAAACCAGCAAAGCATACAAATACGTATATAGGGAGATTCACATTAAGGAAATGGTTCACATGGTTGTAGAGACTGGAAGATCCCAAGTACATCGGTCAGGCTGGAGGCTTCTTCCGATTCATGTAGCCACAGGGGCTGGTGAACTCAAAATCGGCAGGTCAGAGAGCAGGACTGTTACTCACAGGCTGCAAAGATTGATTAATCCCAAGATTGGCAGGCCAGACCGCAGGTAAGCTGCTGGCTCAAGTCCCAAGAACCAGAGGTCAGATGAACAGGTGCCAGCTGCAGGATCCAAAGTGAACAAAAGCCTACAAGCCTTGCCAGAATGTCCACTTATATTCTATGCAGGCTACACACCCAAGGAAACTCCCTTTCAACTGACTGGCTACTCACAGCAGATTCCAGCATGGGGGTGATCACATTATATCAAATCTCAAAATGAAAACCATCATATGACCGCCAACCACTGAGAATCATGTCCCAGCCAAGTTAACACACAATCTTAACCACCACATATATATATGTATATATATATATATATGTCTGTGTCTATTTATCTCTCCATAAAATAAAATATAATATTTTAATAATTACTTTTTATAATAGGTAGGAAAATTCTTAGGCAGTAACATTTCATACGAAAATAAAGAAGACTGAAAAACTGCAAGTCAAATGAAGGATCTTGTTGCGAGCCATGGTGTGATGGGCAATGAAAGGTGTTATTTGGTTTTACTTCTCTCCTAGAGTGCTCCTCATGTATTTGAACATCTAAGGGAGGTTTATAGGCCTCCACAGTAGCTTTTTTACTCAGAAAATTCATTGAGAAAAATTTAATTATATACTTCCAACAACAAACAGTGTGCTGGGAAGCAGAATCTGAATGTCAGAAAGGGAGGCAAATGAATTGTCAAGAAGGAAAATGAATAATCAAGAAGGAAAATGTAGTTCTCAAAGTGTCCAAATCAAACCATTAAAAACTACTTGCAATTTGTCACATTGCGTCAGTCAATTATATTTGAAGGTCCTAGAAACACAAGTGGCTTCAGGTTTGTGAAAAATGAAAGAGAATTTCACTTTAACTCTCAGTATCTTACCACTGAAGGATGGTGCTACATTCTATTGGGTAATTTTATAAGTATATGTATATGTTTAGGATGTGTATGTATATGTTTAGGATGTATGTGTATGTATGTATGTATATGCATAAACCCTGGTGGCATAATGATTAAAGGTCGGCACTTCGAATCCACCAGGTCCTCCTTGGAAACTCCATGGGGCAGTGAAATCTAGTAATAGGCAGTTCATTTCTGTATAATGTGATCTGGATTAGAACCTCCATACCCACATACTGAATATGTTGTCTTAGTGAATATAAAATAAATGTTAACTTTTGTCATTCTGTTTTATTGTTATTTCTGACAAATAAGATTAGGAAATAACTTCTAAATGTCACTTGCCTTGACTCGAGTTTTGATAGACTTTGCTTAAATCTTACATTTGTTTATAGTTTACATCAATGAAATGGCATAATAGTTAGTGCCTAATTTTTTTTTAATTTAAGTATTTAATTAAAATATATTTAATGGGCTATAAAAATTGTTGTTAGGTTCTATTGAGTCGGTTCCGAATCATAGTGTCCCTACCTACAATAGAATGCAACACTGCCCAGTCCTGCGCCATTCTCACAATCATTGCTATGCTTGAGCAAATTGTTGCAACCACTGTGTCAATCCATCTCCTTGAGGCCCTCCCTCTTTTTCACTGACCCTCTACTCTACCAAGAATGATGTCCTTCTCCTGGGCCTGGTCCTTCCTGATAATGTGTCTAAATTATGTGAGATGAAGTCTGGCCATTCTCACTTCTAAGGAGCATTCTGGCTGTACCTCTTCCAAGGCATTTTTGTTTGTTCTTCTGTAAAAAGGTTGGTAGCAAATAATGTTGTTCAATTGTATTAAGTGGAAAAGTGTAAGTGAACAGAAGATAAGTGTTTATGGATATATTATCAAAGAAAATAAAATTATATAATTTATCTGATTATTGTTATCTGAGTTTCATTTTTTTCTGTAGTAGAAAAACGGATGTAAGTGTATACCTGTTTCCAGTATTCCTCGCTTGGGTTTATCTATAAGGACGTTCTTCTTAATGGGTGTTCCAATATTTGCACTGCTGAAATGTACTTATTTTATTTGCATGGATTCTTTTCCCAGGTAAGTGTGTAGATGAATCAGCTATATGAATCCCTGCCTACTTTCAGGAACTACCCAGAAACCTACAGGCAATATAACACTGAAGCTGAAAAAAAACCCTCAAGCACTCTTATTAAATCACAGTTTTACTTGATTGGTGTCCACTGACTGTCCTCTGATATTTAAATAGACCAAAACTCAGCAGAAGAAATGATGATGTTCTCATAGCCTGCATGAAGGTAAAGTGATGTGTAGGAGTGTGAGAAAAGATAGAGATCTATAATGGGGAATAAAAAGACATACCCAAATTCCTGTATGCCCTTTTTATTCCTAACATCCATTGTTGTCAGAATGTCTGGGTTCAAAATCTGAATACTTGCAAGTTATAAACATTTTGTTCTTTTATTTCCTCATCTTTATATCAGACGTAACAATAGCTTCCACTGCCTAGTGTTGTAGCGTTTAAAAGAGATAATGCATTTAAATTGCTCTGCACACCACAGGCTTAATAAGCAAGCACTCAATGAATATTTGTTGCTATTGCCAGTTGCCATTGAATTTATTCCGACTCATGGTGACCCCATGTGTATCAGAGTAGAACTGTGCTCCATGGGATTTTCAATGACTGATTTTTTGAAGTAGATCGAAAGGCTTTTCTTCCAAGTTGCCTCTGGGTAGACTTGAACCTCCAACCTTTCAGTTATCAGCCGAGTGTGTTAACAATTTTCACTACCCAGTAACTCTTAGCAGTTATTAGCATTATTAATATGAATATAAATAATAAAGATTTGAGTGCATCTAAAATCTACTATCTCAGTTTTGTAAAATTCAAATATATATAAGCATTTTGGTTGAAAACAAGTTTTTTTTTTTTTTGCCATTATAGTCTCTTTCTCCTAAAAGTCTATTTGCAAGCAAGCCCAAGATCATGGACTTTAGAATCCCAGGAAACATTTTATCTGATTTAGTAATTCTACCTTTCTTATGAGTATTATGTGGAAAAAATAATACATATATATATATATTATTTGAATACCAAGGCTGTTTAAGTTTATATAGTAGTCAAGAAGTAAATACTAGTTTAAATTAAAATAACCGTAATATTTTGCACAAGCACTATGTGTATGAAGCTACTAAGTTCAGTGCTAAAGGTTACCTACATGGATTAATATTTGACTTTTCTCTTCCTTGGATATCAGCCAGATCAAATCAAGAATTGAACAGAAAGAAACTACAGAAGCAGAGCTAGAGGTAAACTCATTTGGTCATTTTGTTTTTAATTGTTTTTAGTGGCCCAGATAGACAAGTACAGATGAAATTGCAGGTGAAAATAAATATTTGTTGTGACAGAAAAAATGGAGATAATTGTGACCAGTTCCATATCATTTAGTTATCTTCACTGTTTTCTAGTTAAATCATTCTTGAGGCTTCATACATCGTAACCTAATGTCTTTTACTTTATCACTCTTTGTTTTAGTTATCTAGTGCTGCGGTAACAAAAATACCACAAGTGGATGGTTTTAACAAACAGAATTTATTCTCTCACAGTCTAATGGGCTAGAAGTCCAAACTCAGGATGTCAGCTCCAGGGGAAGGCCCTCTCTCTTTTTTGACTCTGGGGAGGTCCCTATCATCAATCTTCTCCTGGCCTAGGAGCTTCTCCACTCAGGAACCCTGGGTCCAAAGGAAGCACTCTGCTCCCAGTGCTGCTTTCTTGGTGGTATTAGGTCTCCCACTCTCTGCTCACTTCCCTTTCATCTCTTGTAAAATAAAAGGTGATGCACACCATGCGCCCCAGGGAAACTCCCTTTACATTGGATCAGGGATGTAACCTGAGTAAGGGTGTTACATCCACTCTAATCTTCTTTAACATAATCTAATCTTGTCTCATTAACCACAGGCAGAGATTAGGATTTACGGCACATAGGGAAATTATATCAATCACAAAATGGAGGGCAACAACACAATACCAGGGATCATGGTCTAACCAAGTTGACACATATTTTGGAGGGACATGATTCAATCCATGACACTCTTTATAGTTGTTTATCATCACATAAAGAGTTTAGGATCAGGCCAAATGCAACAGCAATGTATCAGTAGGTTACAGTGAGGAAACAATAACCCCAAATCTCATAGTCATAAGACAAAGAAATTTCTTTAATAAGCTACATGTCCCCAGTCAGCAGGGGCTTTCTGTTCTTTGTAATGGCTCAAACAACAAATCAGTCATCATCTCAATCCCTGCTGGTTGTCATGCCAGAGGCAAAGACACAGGGCTATCTGGAGGGCCCAGCATAGCAACTAAAATCCCTGAACTAGAAGTGCCATACATGATTTCTTCTTATATCTCATTGGCCAAAACTAGATATATGCGCCCACGTAAAATCAAGGGGTCCAATATATGCAATCCCTGCGTGTGCCTGGAGAGCAGAGAGTCAGAAATATTTAACAAGCAGCACTAACACTGCCATAGGCGGGGAGCCATTGGAGAAGGTCAAATATCAGTTGCAAGGGTAATCACAGAAAATATAACATTACCTAGTCACCTTTGAGTCACTTGTACTTATTTACCATGAACCGTGATGTATAACTTCCACCTCCACCAAAACTTCAATCATTATTATGACATATTTCACTGTCAATGTAACTGGCTTATCCTGGGTCTAATAATAATCTCTTTGACTCTATTTCCAAGGACACACCCTTGAATCTTCATGACCTGGAAAAGCCTCAGAAATCATATGCAACCATATATTACTCTCTGATCAACAACCCCCATCAGCCCAACGTTCTTATCACCTCACACCCATATCTTCTATTCTTTGTTCTTGTAGATATTTTGATCCTTCTGACATTCCTCAGTCTAAAATCCTCTTCTTAGCATCTCTTTCCAGCCCTAGTGGAATCTCGAGCTTGATTGTCTCAAATGAATTCTCTTCAGTGTTTCCCGTTTGCTAACACATATCTCTCGTTGCAATACCTGCCAGGTAAATAACCCAACCCTGGACACCAAACACCTTTTCAGGTTGCTGTTTACCATTGGAGAAGAAATTTAAAATGTTTAGGATTAGAAGTACACAAGACCTATATTGTCCAAAATTCTCTGTGCTGTTATTACTCTTTTGACTTGCTCTTGGTCAGGTTCCTCTTGCATGCACTCTAATGGCTATTCCATAGCTTCTCCTCGGAACCAGTTTATAAGGTCCGTCCTTCCTGCTGTACCTATGTGATTCTAGGGTAAGAAAAAATAAAAACAAGAACTATTTTGCCAGTAAAGACTCAGGAGATTTTACTGAACTTGTGATACCCTCCCAGCCTACTGAAAGAACAGAAGTTCACGATGATTGTATGGGGATCAATATCGAAATAATTTGCCTATTTTTATACTTCCCTTTTAATACAATATGCTTACGGACATCCTAAAAGCTTTATTGAACTAAGATCATGTTTCTTTATATCGTTTTCAAATTAAATAACCCAAACAATGAAATATGCATAAGGAAGCCTAATAAACATATTATTTTTAATCCATGACAACTGTTGTGATTTTTAAAGAATATCATATATCAAATTCTTTGAATTTTTTTTATTACTTTGGTGCTCTTATTTTGCTGGAATCTATCTGCGAATTTATTCTAGTTGTTGGGTAATGCAGAAAATAACACTATAAACACCAATATGAAGAAGTAGAGGGAATATAAAGAATACTATTAGAAAACATGTAATTTTAAATTCTTTGTGCTGAGAAATATTTTCCTATTCCTTATTATTATTTTAAATATCTCATGACCAGATTCCTTTGCCACTCATGCTACACCTGAAAAATCCAAATTTATATACCGTTTATATCAGATGGGGAGATGGAGGAATGTAGACATTTTCCCTCTATCCTAGCTTAACCTATGTTCACAGAAGACTATAGGTATATCTAGAGAACCAAAGGCATGTTTGCTTAATAGAAATATTCTAACCCAGTTAGTTGCAAAGGAATAAAAGAAAGTGATTATTTAGATATTTGTCCATTGAAATCCACCACATAAAAGAGTTTCATCAGAGACTGGGACGATGATGGCAAATTTAATTTTTTATGATCAGTTTATTTTCAAATTTACTAATGTTAGATCTTTATATGGTTATTTTTAGCAACAGATTTATTGATATATAATTCACATGCCACAAACCCTGTACTCTCTGGTATTTAATCCTCATTTTCCCTGCCTCTTCCCTCCTCCAGGCTCTGGTGACCTCTAATGTGCTTTGTTTTTATAAATTTGTCTGTTTTGGACATTTCATACAAATGGAATCATAAAATATGTGGGTTATGGTGACTGTCTTCTTTCATTTAGCGAATGTTTTCAAAGTTCATCCATGTTGTAGTACTTCATTTCTTTTTTTGAAATAAATTTTATTTTTTAGAACACTTCTGGGTTGGTAGAAAAATTGTGAACATGTTAGCAAAAATTCCCCCATTTCCCCTGCTATTATCATCTTTTATTATTATTGTGCATTGTTAATAAATTAACCAATGCTGATACACTAATATTTATAAAAGTTGACAGTTTATTCAGGTTTCCTTAGTTTTTATCTAATATCTTCTTTCTGTTCCAGGATCTCATCGACAATATCACATTACATTTGATTGACATGTCTCCTTAAGCTTGTCTTCTGTGACAGTTTCTAAGATTTCCCTTTTTTTTATGACATGAAAGTTTTGAAAAGTTCCTGTCAAAATTTTGTAGAATATTGAAATTTTCATATGGTTTTCTCAAGATTTGATTGGGTTTATAGGTTTTTAGGAGGAAGGCCACAGAGGTAAAGTTCCAAATTCATCATCTCATATCAGAGATACTATCAACATGACTTAACACTGTTGATGTTTACTTTGATCTTCTGGTTGAAGTAATGCCTGTCCAGGGGCCATGGCCAATGTCCAGGATCTACAGGCTGAGGTCATTGTTCAGATGTGTCCGGAAAACAGAGGATTATGTTCAAGACTTGAGAGCTAATAAGACTTGTCCTCCTGAATTTTGTACTTGCTTGGTACTTGTGACCTTCTTTCCCTCCAACTTCTCTTTTTTGGGATAGAAAAGACTGTTCTACCATTGTATTTGGAAGCAGATATCTTGTATTCTGTTTTACAGGTCCATAGATGAAGAACTCACCCAGAGTCTCATCCATACTTGATTTAGATAATTCAGAAGGTAATTCAGAGATTTTGGGCTTAGATTGGATTTGAAGTGGGGTAAGACTTTTGGGGATAATGTGATAGGGTGAATATGATTTTCATATGGGAAGGAAATAAATTTGGTGGGGCCGAAGGGCAGAATACTAGGGAATGAATTGTGCCCCTCAAAGTACGGGTTGAATTCTTAAACCTTGCACCTGTACTTATTACCCTGTTTGGAAATAGAGGTTTCTTTATTATGTTAATTAGGTCACAGAAGTGTAAGGTGGATCCTAAACCTAATTACTTCTTAGCTATAAAAAGACTGGAATAAACACAGAGATTCATGCAGGGGGAAGACGGGTGACATATGAGAACGTACCTACAAAGAAAGAAATGTCAAGGATCACCAGCAGATACAGAAAGTAGGAGAGATGCTCACAGAAGGAATTAACACAGCTGAGACCCTGATTTTGACTTAAAACCTCCAGAACAGTGAGAAATATTTTTGTTCTTTAAAGCCACCTATTTGTAGTATTTTTGCTATGGCAGCGTTAGATGACTAAGATACTAATTTAGTCTATGAGAAAAAGTTCTAACTATATTACAAATCCAACACCCATGTGTCAGGTTGTCATACTGTGGTAGCTTGTGTGTTGTTATGATGCTGGAAACTATACCTTCAGTATTTCAAATAGCAACAGGGTTACCCATGGTGGACGGGTTTCAGGAGAGCTTTCAGACTTAGTCTTCAGACTAAGACCGACAAGGAAGAAAGGCCTGACAATCTACCTCCAAAAATAAGCCAATGAAAACCTTATGGATCACAACAAAATATTATCCCATATAATGCTGGAAGATGAACTCAAACATACCAGTGATTATGAAGATGGTACAGAACTATGCAATGCTTCATTTTGGTATATATAAGTCATCATGAGTCTGAGCCAACTCAATGGAAACTAACAGCAATGGCAACTAACAGCATGAAACAACCTCACTGAAGGGGATGGAGAAAAGATGTCTTGACTTTAGTAACATTGAAAGTAAATACAGTCTATAAAAATAAGTAAATGGAACTATACTGAACTCTAGATGATAATGTTATTTCTCACAGGGATATGATTTATAAATTGAAAGCCACAACACATTCTACTGGAATTAAACAAGTAAATGAATAGATGGTTAATTCATTTGGAAAAGCAAAGCAAGAAGTCTAGAATGATCTGTGTGGTAATGCATCAGAGTCAAAAATATCAGTGTAACCTCATATTTAGCTTAATATTAATACATATGGACATATGCAAAAATATTTATAGAAATGTGCATATACATGGGTTAATATACACACATGTATTTGCTTGCTCTGCCTCTAGAGAGACCCTGAAAGCAAAGACATTCCAGTAGCAATGAGCGCACCTCATTGCTCAAACGAGTGTTCAGATCTTGTTTTCTAATGCCCTTTTCCAATTAAAGGAACAGGATTCCTTGGGAAAATGGGTAATTTTAAGACTGGGCAGTAAATATACAAGATGAATGTGACATAGCTTGTATGACAGATAGTAAGAAAGTGTTCAAACACACATACACACAGACACACACACATATATAACTATAAAGGAATAGAAAAGGTGTCCAGGAGCCAACTGAAAGAGTACACAATGGCCACAGTTGTAACAAATTAGGTAACATAGTATTGGATTATAACCCAAAGTTAAAAATAAATATTCATGAAGCCATATTTTATAACAAATGATTCAATATATAAATAAATGAGAAGGGGGGAACACAAATCTCTCATGCAGGAATTCCCAATAATTTATGTAGACAGTCTGTTCTCAAGGAGGTGGAGCTTAAATGTTTTCCTTCCAAAGAGTACAGAGCAGAACAGGAAAAATACAGAGAAAGTTCACAGAAACTTGACAAGCATTACCACAAACAGGTGATCAAGTTTAACATCATCACTAGTAATGCATGTTGATAGCATGTACCCCTGATATGATATGATCATAATGTCACTTTACATCTTGCTTCTATAAATAAATAAACCAAGTCTAATCATAAAAAGAGATATACCATAATTGAAGAGCATTCTACAAAATGCCTGACTACTACTACTCTAAATATTCAGGATCGTAAAAACAAGGAAAATCTGAGAAATTGTCAAAGGCAAAAAAATTCTAAGGAGACAAAGTGATCAAATGTAATGTATCCAGAATGTGATTCTGGAACAGACACAGGACATTAAGTAAAATCCAAGAAAATCTGGGTGAAGTAGAGATTTTTGTTGATAATTTTTGTTACTGTTGTCAGGCGCTGTCGAGTCAGTTCCAACTTATAGTGAGGCTATATACAATAGAATGAAACACTGTCCTGTTCTGCCACATCTCATAATCATTATTATGTTTGTAATACACCCACTCCTCACTTATTAACATGGTTAGGTTCCAAAGACCAGGTTGTTATTAGAAAATCAGCATTATGCAAAAATGGAGGATGACTCAGATTGCAAAATGGAAGATGACTACATCATTATATAACTGCCAAGCTGCTACATTACATAACTGCCAAGCCACTGAGAATCATGGCCCCGTAAAAATGACACATAATCATAACCATCACAGCCAGTGTTAGTCTGGCCTTGCACCTCAGCGTTCATTACTACCAGGTGTATGTTGTTAATGTGCAAAATAGTCAGAGAGTAGATTTTTTACTATTGTTGTAAATGTGAAATGTCAGATAATGAGATAGTCAATAAGTGTGATAAATGAGGGGTATAACGGACTAATCTTGGTTCATTAATTGCAATAAATAAAACATACTAGAGTAAGAAATTAATAGTAGGAGCAACTTGGTATTAGTATATGGGAACTCTGTTCTTTTTTCTGTAAATCTAACTCTATTCTAAACACATATATACATATATATATGTAAAAACAACAAAACAAAACAAAACCCAATGCCGTAGAGTCAATTCCGACTCATAGCGACCCTATAGGACAGAGTGGAACTGCCCCGTAGAGTTTCCAAGGAGCACCTGGCAGATTTGAACTGCTGACCCTTTGGTTAGCAGCTGTAGCACTTAACCACTACGCCACCAGGTTATATATATCTATGTATGTATATATAAAAAATTTTTTACACTTAAAAAGCAATGCCTTTTATGCAAACAAATTGCTATATATGGAATTATTCTCTCTCTTTGTCCTAAAAAAAAAAAAAAAAACTGATAGTTCTAAATTTTTGAAAGTTCATAGTTGTTTTTATTGTAGTGCAGTGTAAGAATAAGAGGATGAAATAGAGTTAAATATGCCAGTGACAAAGGCTGTTTATAGTTTATTCCATCCTACTTGTCAGTTTTCCATCCATGTCCTTATATGTGAGAGAGAACTAGGAAGCCTGGACTAGAATGATAAACTATGACTAGATCCAAACCTTGGACATTTTTATGTGACATTTTGGAAAGGCATCATGATTATTATTATTTTTAGAAAAGGGCAGAGCCGCAGTTAACACTAAGTCCTAGGAATCAGTGTGTAATGCAGGCAGGCTGTTTTGGGAATCATCATTCATCCTTTACATCAAGCCCCTCACTCTGGAAGCAGAAGTACTTAAATAATAGATATATTTGATGCCCATCTGCAGCAGATGTGTGTGCAGATGCACACAATCACACACACATTCACAAACACACAGCAACACACACACAACATACACACACCAACCGACACACATACGCATACTCACCATGAAAGAACAGTTAAAGTGCAAATGTGGATGTTAATTATGTAAATTGGGCAATAAGGTGAAAGGAAGAGAAGCTGTAACAATAATGTAAACAATGCCTTGAGAAAATCAAGAAGAACTGATGAAAGCAGAGAATTCCAAAAGTGTTAGCACATTTGAAAAATGGCTTCCAAAAATTACAATAATAGCTCCTCATTTATTGACTGTTGTAATACTCTGGTTTCTTTCTACTGTAATAGATAGAATCCAACTCAAGCTGCAGTAAAAGAGGAGGATTTATTTGTTTAGGGAACTTCAAAGCTCTGAGATATCTGCTACTGTAGAAATGGCTAGAATTTGGAATTCAAAAATGTCTTCAGCTATCTGTCTCTCATTATAGCCGATCATTCCCTAACTCTACTTAGCTTTGCTCTCAGATGCGCTTTCATTTCAAAATGGAAGGTGGTTAATGGCAGCTCCAGGCCTATATTCTTCTAGCAAACATATTCTATATTCTTGTCCAGCAAACATGGCTTTCCCTTATTAATAGTTTTTGAAAGATTTTAGGATTGAATCATATTGGGCCAGTGGAGGTTATCACTCACTATTACACTAAAGCACAGGTAATGGAATAGTGGTCTATATCTGACCCAGAATTGAATTACAATCAACTCTGGCTAATCTTCATGGACAGAGAGTAGAGTGGTAACCAAGGGAAATGGATCTTGGTGATTGATTGAATAAGGCCAAATAAGGAAAAATCAAGTATGACTTCAAGTTTCTCAGTTTGGATAACTGAGAAAAAACAGACACAGTAGGAGGTTTGGGGCAAGAGTAGATAATGGATGCTGTTTTGAGAAAATTGACTTTGAGATGGATTGGAAAAATCAATTGACGTTTTCTAAAATTAAATACAGTTTGCGAGGTGACAGGACAAAGATTGGGAAGTAAATATTCTTTTGTTTGTCTGTATGCTATATTTTGACTTCACAAAATGTTCTTTAGGTTTTTAAAATGTTCTAGAGATTTATGTGGATGTAATCTTTTTTAAAAAAATCTGCTAACAGAATTCTTGTGTGGAGTAGACCAGATTTCTACGTTGAGTAATTCACTGCTTAAAATGATAAGTGTGAGATGATATCGTATTCTTCCTTGAGCTTAAAAAAATCAATAAATAATAATGTCTTTTAAAAAAAAATTAAGAGAATGACTAAAATTGCTCTTTGTTTTATTAGGGAATTTATGTTTTCAATAACAAAATGAGTTTTGATATGCAAAATGTGTGTACCAATTTAATTCTCTGAATTTACCTTGGTATAAGCTTAATAAAGGAGAAGCATTTGGCGACTATTTCTCCTCTGCTTTCCAAATGAATTTCTCTTCTCCTTGAACAAGCAACAAACTCTCACAGTCACTAATAAATAAAAATAAGCTACTAATAAAGAATTTCTAGGAAATTGTTTGGCCCTAAATAAAGGTAGCAAAAGTATCCATGCTCGGTCACACCTCATAAAGTTTTCCTTTCACACAACTGAATGTTCATGTACTTTTCTATCCCCTGTAAACAAGACATAATGGCTCAATGAGTCCCAGACCTGAGACATGTATATATCAAAGGAAGCTGTGGTCCATTATAGTTGCTTGGGTTCTTTGACTGCAAGCAACAAAGACTGACTCAGATTAAACCAAATAAAACATATATGCGTTTTGGAAGCTTACAGGGCCAGTCATGAAATCAAAAGAATTGCTGAACAATCAATTCTTAGAAAGGATAAGAACAAAGCTATCTCCAGGGATCATCGTAGGAACTAATAGTTACTCCAGGATTGCCGCCCTTGAACTGAATAAGTGGAAACTCTCCATTCTTGCATAAATTCATTCAAAGTACAAGTCCCAGGAGAAAGAAGAAACTGATTGACTAAGCTCGAGTAACATGTCTACATCTTGGCTAGGAGAAAAAAATACATATATGGATACTCTAGAGGATAGAGTAGAACTGTCCCATAGAGTTTCCATATATATAATATCCATTTACTGATACAACAAAACTGCATGAAATAAAAGAAAAAGATGGAATCTGAATAACATAAATAAATTCTGATACACTTGTTAACATCTTCCAGAGTATCACACTCTCAACTGAGATGGAAGATCAAATGTAGAATCCTAAAGTCTACAAAACAAGGAAGGGTCCAATGCATTACATGAACAGACAGAAACTCCATACGCCTGAAGAACAATCGGGAGGGAAGTGGTAAGAGATGAGGTCAGAAAGGAAAGAAAAGGTCACATCTTTTAGAGAGGGCCTTATAGGTCACAGTAACAAGTTTAGGCTTTATTCTAAGTGTAATGTGAAGCCATTGCAGTAGTATTCAGGGAAGTAATATGATCAGTTTTACAGTTTTAAAGGATAGATCTATTATATTAGCAATATTCCAGAGAAATTGTGTAGCAGGAAAGGATGCAATAAAAGGAGTATTATTGCATTATACAAAAGGGAGATGTTGACTTAGACCAAAGCAAGTGCATAGGAGTTAATGAGATATCATCAGATTCAGGATATATCTTAAAGGAAAAGCTAAGAGAAATGCTGATTAATTGAATATCGGGGGTGAGAAAACTGAGGTGCCGTGATTCCTAGGCTTTTGACCTAGGTTAATTAAGTGAATTTTATATAATTAACTGAGAAAGGAACCTAGGAAGACACAGTTGGGAAGAACTGCCTTTGGATAGAAATTAAGTGATCAGTGTTGACTATGATAATTTGAAATGACTATTCTCTAGTACAGAGCCCTGATGATTGGGACATTTTTTTTTTCTTTATTCTTTTTCTCAATACCACATGTCTCTCTACCTTCCTTCCTTATCCTTCTCCTGAACACCTGGTTCCACGTGTCATTGGTACTTATTCGTGAGAGCTGTGCAGCTCCTTTCAGCTGGAGACCCACTTCTGGTGGGCTCCTATGGGGTATTTTCCTTTTCTTTCTTTCTTTCTTCTTCTTCTTTTTTTTTCTTTCCTTTTCTTGGCTTCTTGTCTCTCTACCTTTCTCCCTTACCTCTTCTCCTAAACACCTGGTGCCATGTGTCATCTCCACTCCTTCTAGATGGGCTGTGCAGTGCTGTTCAGTTGGGGACTTGCTTCCAGTGGGCTCCCTTGGGGCATTTTTTTCTTTCTTCTTCCTCCTTTTTTTTTTTTTTTTTCTCAGTTTCTTATATCTCTCTACCTCCCTTCCTTTCCTTCCTCCCAACCACTTGGTATCTTTTTTTTTTTTTTCTTGGTTTCTTGTCTTTCTCTCTCTCTACATTACTTCCATTCCTTTCTCCCAACCACCTAGCCATATCTACCTTTCTCTCTACTTTTTTAAAATCTAGTTTCTTTTTCCTTTTTCCCTTCCTTCCTTCCCTTTCTCCTACCCGCCTAGCTGTGTGTGCCATATTTGTCCCTTCTTGATGGACTCTGCCTCACCACGTGGCTAGAAGCCCACCAGTATGTGGCTTCCCTGGGTCTGCACCACTCCAATGGTAGGCTCCCTCAGCACTTTTTTTGGGGGGGGGCTCCTGTTTCTCTCCCCTCTTTCCCACACCCACTGAGCTCCACACTTCACAAGCTGTGCTCTCTCTCCTGCATATCTGCACCAAGCACAAAGCATTGCACCTCCAAGCAGGACAGGTACAGCCTACCAGAACCTGTCCTGCACTGACCCCTAGCCTGACACTGTCAGCCCCAGTATGTGCCACAGAGACCCATCTTAAGCCCTCACCTTCTGCTGGACTTGTCCTGCTGCGCCATAGCTGAGCAACTGGCCCTGTTTGTTGGACAAGAGGGTGAGAAGTATCATAGCCACAGATGATATGGAATTCAAATCTCTAATACTTCCAGGAGTTGAAGGAAAAAGAATACAAAAATAAGCACAAAAATAAGAAAAAAAATAGACAAAATTATGGAAAGACAGACAAAACAATAGAAGAATTCAGGAGAATAACACCGGAACAAAATATCAAAATAAATTCACAACTAGAGTGGCAATACTAATCTCAGATGAAATAGACTTTAAAACAAAATTCACCATAAAAGAAAAAAAAAAAAACAAACCTGTTGCCATCAATTTTGACTCATAGTGACCTTATAGCCACCCTATAGGACAGAGCAGAGCTGTCCCATAGGGTTTCCAAGGAGCACCTGGTGGATTCAAACTGCTGACCTTCTGGTTAGCAGCTATAGCTCTTAAACACTACATTGTCAGGGACAAAGCCAAAAAACGATTAAAGGGAGAATCCAAAATGAAGACATAACCACAATAAATACCTATGCATCTGATGATAAAACCAAAATAACAGCCCTGAAAAGAGAAACTCACAGTTCCACAATAATAGTAGAAGACTTCAACACACCACTCTCAGTAAAGGGCAGAACACCTAGAAAGCAAATCAACAAGGAAACAAAAGATCTAAAGGCCACAATGAGCCAACTTGACCTCATAGATATATATAGAATACTCCACCCAACAGCTGCAAGGTACACTTTCTTTCCCAAAGCACAGGGAACATTCTCTGGAATAGACCACATCTTAGACCAAGAAGCAACCCTCAACAACATCTAAAACATTGAGATAATACAAAATGTCTTCTCTAATCACAATGCCATCAAAGTAGAAATTAACAACAGGAAGAGCAAGGAAAAAAATCAAATATATGGAAACTGAATAACACCCTGCCGAAAAACCACTGGGTAATAGAAGAAATCACAATGGGATCCTGAAATTCCTAGAATAAAATAAGAATGAAAACACATCATACCAAAACCTTTGGGACACAGCAAAGGCAGTGCTCAGAGGTCAGTTTATAGAAATAGTTGCACGCACCATAAAAGAACAAAGGGACAAAGTCAAAACATTACCTATATAACTCGAACAAATAGAGAACAGTAAAAGAAGCTCACAGCCACCAGAAGAAATAGTAAAGATCAGATCAGAAATAAATGAAAGAAAGAATAGAAAAACAATAGAAAGTATCAACAAAACCAAAAGTTGGTTCCTTGTAAGGATCAACAAAATCAACAAACTACTGGACAAATAGAAGAAAAACAGGAGAGGATGCAAATAACCCAAGTAAGAAATGAAATGGGGGACATTACAACAGACCCAAATGAAATAAAAAGAATCATAACAGACTACTATGAAAAACTATACTCCAACAAATTTGGAAACCTAGAGGAAATGGACAAATTTCTAGAAACACTACCTTCCCAAACTAACACAAAATGATTTTGAAAATCTAAACAGACCCACAACGAGAGAAGAGATTGAAAAGGTAATTAAAAAAAAAAAAAAAAAAAAAAAACTCAACAGAAAAAGCCCTGGCCCAGATGGTTTTACTGGAGAATTCTACCAAACATTCAGGGAAGACTTACACCAGTATTACACGAACTATTTCAGAACATGGAAAAGGAAGGAATACTTCCGAATTCATTCTATGATGCCAGCATAACCCTGATACCAAACCTGGGCAAAGATACCACAAAAAAAAAAAAAAGAAAGAAAATTACAGACCAAATCTTTCATGAATATAGATATAAAAATTCTCATGAAATTTCTAACTGGTAGAATTCAGTCTCATATCAAAAAATAACACACCACAACCAAGTGGGATTCATAACAGGTATGCAAGGATGGTTCAACATTAGAAAATCAATCAACATAATCCACCACATAAATAAGATAAAATAAAAGAATCACGTGATCCTCTCAATCGACACAGAAAAAGCATTCAACAAAGTCCAACACCCATTCCTGATGAAAACTCTCAGTAAAATAGGTATAGAAGGGAAATTCCTCAACATAATAAAGGACATTTATACAAAACCAATAGGCAACATCATTCTTAATGGAGAGAGGCTGAACATCTTCCCCTTGAGAACAAGAACAAGACAAGGATGCCCTTTTTCCCCACTCTTATTTAACATTGTGCTGGAAGTCCTAGCAAGAGCAATGAGGCAAGAAAAAGAAATAAAAGGCATCCAAGTTGGTAAGGAAGAAGTAAAACTGTCTCTATTTGAGGATCATATGATATTATACATAGAAAACATGAAAGGCCCCAGGAGAAAACTACTGAAACTAATAGAAAGATTCAGCAGAGTAGCAGGATGTGAAGTAAACATACAAAAATCAGTTGGATTCCTATAAGCCAATAAAGAGAATAATGAAAAGGAAATTAGGAAAACAATACCATTTCTAACGTTCCCTAAAAAATAAAATACTTAGGGATGAATCTAACCAGGGATGTATAAGACCTATACACACAAGACATTACTGCAAGAAACCAAAAGAGATCTATATAAATGGAAAAACACACTTTGCTCATGGATTGGTAGATTCAAAATTGTGAAAATGTCAATTCTACCCAAAGCAATCTACAAATACAATGCAATACGAATCCAAATACCAGCAACACTCTTTAAAGAGATGGAAAAACTTATCATTAACTTTATATGGAAACGGAAGAGGTCCCAGATAAGTAAAGCACTATTAAGGAAGAAGAATAAAGTAGGAGGACTCATACTACCTGACCTCAGAAGTTACTATACAGATACGGTAGTCAAAACAGTCTGGTACTGGTACAATGACAGAAACATTGACCAATGGAAGATACTTGAGAACCCAGATGTAAATCCATCCGCCTATGGTCACTTAATCTTCCACAAGGGCCCAAGGTCCATCGAATGGGTAAAAACGTCTTTTTAACAAATGGTGCTGGCAAAACTGGATGTCCATCTGCAAAAAAATGAAACAGGACCCATACCTCACACCATATACAAAAACTAACCCAAAATGGATCAAATACGTAAATAAAAAGCCAAAAACTATGAAGTTCATAGAAGAAAAAAAAAAATAGGATCAATGCTAGAGGCCCTAATACACAGCATTAAAAGGATACAAACCTCAGTCAACAACACACGAACTCCAGAAGATAAGCTAGATAACTGGGATATTCTAAAAATTAAACACTTATGCTCATCAAAACACTTCACCAAAAGAGTAAAAAGAGAACCTACAGACTGGGGAAAAAAAAAAAAATTTTGGCTAGTGCAAATCAAAGATCTAATCTCTAAATTCTACAAGAAAATCCAACACCTCTACAACAAAAAAGATAAATAATCCAATTAAAAAATGGCAAGGGAAATGAACAGACACTTCACTAAAGAAGACATTCAAGTGGCCAACAGGCATATAAGGAAGTGCTCATGATCTCTAGCCATCAAAGAAATGCAAATCAAAACCACAATGAGATACTATCTCACCCCGGCATTACTGGCATGAATCAATTAAAACAGGAAATAACAAATATTGGAGAGGTTATGGGGAGATCAGAACTCTTACTCACTGCCAGTGGGAATGCAAAATGATACAACCATTTTGGAAAACGATACTGAGCTTCCTTAGAAAGCTAGGAATAGAAATACCACATGACCCGGTAATCTCACTCCTAGGAAAATATCCTAGGAAAATAAGAATCGTCACAGGAATAGACATATGCACACCCATGTTCATTGCAGCATTGTTCACAAGAGCAAAAAGATGGAAACAAGTTAGATGCCCATCAACAGATGAATGGATAAACAAACTGTGCTACATACACGCAATAGAGTATTGCGCAATGACAAAGAACAAGGATGAATCTGTAAAGCACATCATAACATGAAAGAATCTGGAGGGCATTACGCTGAGTGAAATAAGTCAATCTCAAAAGGACCAGTATTGTACGAGACCACTATTGTAAAAACTCATGAAAAGGTTTACACACGAAAAGAAACCATCCTTGATGGTTACGAGAGACGGAAGGGGTGGGGATGGAAAAACACACAGACAATAGATAAGTGGTAATTTTGGTGAAGGGTAAGACAGTACACAATACTGGAGAAGCCAGCACAACTTGTACAAGGTAAGGTCATGGAAGCTCCATAGACACATCCAAACTCCCTGAGGGATGGAATTGCTGGGCTGAGGGCTGTGGGGACCATGGTCTCTGGGAACATAGAGCTCAACTGGCATATCACAGTTTATAAAGAAAATGTTCTACATTCTACTTTGGTAAGTAGTGTCTGGGGTCTTAAAGCCTGTGAGAGGCCATCTAGGATACTCCACTGGTCTCGCCCTTTTGGGAGTAAGGAAGAATGAAGAAAATTAAAGATTTAAGGGAAAGATTAGTCCAAAGGACTAATGGACCACATCTACCATGGCCTCTACCAGACTGAGTCCAGCACAACTAGATGGTGCCTGTCTACCACTACTGACTGCTCTGACAGGAATCACAATAAAGAGTCCTGGAGAGAGCTGGAGAAAAATGCAGAACAAAATTCTAACTCAGAAAGAAAGACCAGACTTGCTGGTTGGACAGAGACTGGAGAAACTCTGAGAGTATGTCCCCTGGACACCCTTTCAGCTAAGTAATAAGGTCACTCATGAGGTTCACCCTTCAGCCAAAGATTGAACAGGCCCGTGGAACAAAACTAGAGTAAAGAGGCATACCAGCCCTGAAGCAGGGACTGGAAGGCAGACGGGAACAAGAAACCCAGGGTGGAGAAGGGATAGTGTTGACATGTCATGGGGTTGTTAACCAATGTCATACAACGATGTGTGTACTAACTGACAAGAAACTAATCTGTTCTGTAAACCTTCATCTAAAGTACAATAAAAAAAGAAAAAAGAGCTTGGCTTCTAACCAAAAGGCTGGCGGTTGGAATCCACCAGCCGCACCTTGGAAGCCTTATGGAGAAGTTCTGCTCTGTCCTGTAGGGTTGCTATGAGTCGAAATCCACTTGATGGCAAAGGTTTTGGTTTTGTCGGGTTTTGGTTTATTCTCTAGTAAAGAGAAGGGTTAAACTGAATTATACACTAAGAAAATAAGATGTGTTCATAAATTAAATTTAGTAAATTGAGGACTAATGCTCTCCTTGTTAAAAGCAATTTCTGAGAAGTGGGGGAGACAAAAACGTGTTTGGGGTTGTTATTATTAGGTGTCAAGTCAGTTCTGACTCATAGCAACACCATGTACAACAGAACTGAACACCGTGTGGTTTTGAGCCATCCTCACAATCATTGTTATGCTTGAATCCATTATTGTAGCCACTGCATCACTCCATCTCGTTCAGGGTCTGCCTCTTTTTCACTGACCCTCTAATTTACCAAGAATGATGTCCTTCCCCAGGGACTGTTTGTTCCCTGCTGATAACGTGTCCAAAGTATGTAAGGGGAAGTCTTGCTATCCTCACTTCTAATGAGCAGTCTGGCTGTATTTCTTCCAAAACAAGAAGATTGTCTGGATTGAGGTAGGAGAGTGAAATGTGAGGACCTGTAAAAAGAAAGTGTAAAGGCAGTTTCAGTTTCCACAAAAGAAGTGTAGGGATATTTGAAGACAGTTGAATAGGGATGTGGGAAAAGGGTTGTTTTTATTTTTTGATTGAGGTATACTGCAGCATATTTGCATGCTGATAAAATGCCCCAGTAGAGGGAGCAAAATTGATAACATAATTGGAGAAGAAAGGATGAGTGAAGAAGCCAAATCCTTGAGCAAACTGAAAGGGTATTGGATCTCATGTATGTCTGTTGGGGTTGACATTAGAAAGGAGCCAGAGCAGTTCAATCATGGTTAAGAGTTGAAAAAAAAAAAAAAAAAATCATTGCCATAAAGTTCAATTTCGACTCACGATGATCCTTTGTATTACAGAGTAGAACTGAGCTTCACAGGGTTTTTGTGGTTGTGATCTTTATGGAAGAAGATTGCCAGGCCTCTCTTCCGTGGTGCTGCTGGGAGGGTTCTAATGGCCAACCTCTGGGTTAGTCGTCGAGGACAGTTTGTACCACTCAGGGACTGTGATAAGAGTGGAGGCAGCGTATTTTGATATAGCTTCAGGTTTGTTGCATTAGGTGGTGGGAAAATGAAGTAGTCCTAGTTTGATTGTTTCTACTTTTCTTTTGATGTAAGAAGTGAGCCTAGCAACTAGGAGTGAGAAGGAGGAGGAGAAAGTTTAAAGACAGAATAAAAAACCAAAAACCTGCTGCCAGAAAGCAAGCATTTGAACCCTTTGCTCCTCCGAGGGACTCCTTTACAGATAGAGTTTACGAAGTCGACTCCGACTCATAGTGACCCCTTAGGACAGAGTAGAATTGCTCCATAGAGTTTCCAAGGAGCAGCTGGTGGATTTGAACTGTTGACCTTTCGGTTAGCAGCCAAGCTCTGTAACCACTGAGACACCAGAGCGCCAAAAGAGAGAGTAGAAAGCATTAAATAGTCATTTTAGAAAGGAAGGATGTGTAAGTTTACCAGGAAAATTCCCTAGAATTGTCAGGCAACCCTGAGTGCCCACTTGTGATTTGTGGTCATAAATATAAAGTGGGGCATGTCAGCACAATTGAGAGTTTCTCTCCTGTCACATTCACCTCTTTAGGAGAATTTGGGTTTAACTGGGGTTGGGATTTTGCCAGGAGAGCTTGATGGAAGACTACCCAAGAAGTAAAGAGTCAATGCAAAAATCAATGCAAAAAAAAATTTTGGCAGCAATGGGTAGATGGGACATACAAAGTAGCGAGCTGCCAAAATCGCTAGCATTGTTGCACGGAGTTAGGTCAATTCTGACTCACAGCGACCCTATGTGACAAAGTAGAACTGCCCTGTTCTGGGTTTCCTAGGCTGTAATCCTCATAGGAGCAGATTGCCAGGTCTTTTCTCCTGTGGAGCTGCCAGTGGTTTTGAACTGCTGACCTTCCGGTTAGCATCTGAGCACAAAACCATGGTGGCACCTCCAATTCAAAGAGCCGCAACATTAGGAGGAATATATCTATAAAAGCATCATGTTCCAAGTTCCTTTGATCAGAAATGGTCACCTGGTTGATCAGGTGCAGTGGCAAAGACAAAGACGAAATGCAGGTTCCTTCTTACTGGCTAAAACCAGGTCAGGGAGAAGGTAACAGACTTGCAGAGCTTCCCAACTCTCATGGTCATTTCAACCTTTTTATTTACTCCCAAGACGATCAAAACCATTTCTGTGAGAACTTACCTTTGTCCAATGAACAATTCTTCCAACTACCACTCTCGTCTTCCCCAAGGAAGACCGCTAGGTCATGTGTCACTCCTTTTAATGCCTGTTTTAGAATCATGATCAGAATAAAGGGCAACAAGGAAATGTAGTGCATTACTCTATTTCAGCTGATGGTTCAGCTCATCTGACTTCTTTGGCTCATCTCACCCTGATGCTTGCTTACAAGAAGGCAAGCTCTCCTCAGCCTCCCCTTCCCTTCCAAGTTCTTCCTGAAGTCTCCTCTGACATTGTCTCCTGATATCTTGATTTCATTAATGTAATACTTTCTCTTTCTACTCACTATAATACTGATATATTGTCATCTTCATATATGATATATTCCCCTTTTACTACTTTTCAATAACTGTCCCAGATATATTACACCTGTGAATATATTTTACATTCTGTTATTTCTACTTAGTTCAAATAGTTTCATACAGTAGGTTTACAATAAAGGAAATTCAGAATTAGGGAATTGAAAGGTATCGTAGAGGATTATTTTAATAACAATCACTTGTTGTACACTTACTAGGTACCAGCCATTGCGTTATATTACATTAGCTCTTTACCTAGTGTGTCAAATATAATCATACCCATTTTACAAATACATTGTTGTTATTAACTGCCATTGAATCCATTCTGACTCATGGTGACTCTATGCATGTAGAGTAGAACGGCTCCATAGGTCTTTCAAGGCTGTGACCTTTCAGAAGTAAATCGCCAGGCCTGTTTTCCAAGGTTCCTTTGGGTGGGTTCAATCTACCATACTTTCAGCCAGAAATCAAGCATTTAAACCCTTTGCTCTGCCGAGGGACTCCTTTACAGGTAGAGTTTATAAAAATGAATTTGCTCAAAGTCACGCTGCTTAGCAAATCTAAAAGTTAATTTTCACTCTGGGTCAGCCTGACTGAAAGTTTGAGTTTTTAATCTTTTCATCTTGCATACTGTATATCTCTCCGTAAAAGGTATATAATTCATGTCTTCTTTTGCATACGAGGAAATTGAGACTCAAAATTAAGTGTCAACTTGCTCAGGGTCACACAGCTAATTGGTAAAAGTACTCTGGTTATCACCCCAAGTCCTGAAATGCAGGAATGTTTTGTTTTGTTTTTAGGAAAAGGCTATATTTTTAACATTGCCTAGCTTAATTCTATTGTCGTGCATTTTGAATATAATATTCCTGGTTAGGAACATACTGTAAGCAAATTTGTAGTCGAGGAAACCAAGGAATTCAGAACACTGTGGCCTGAGGAGCAAATGAAGAAACATTTGTTTTAGTCAGTTCAGATCAGCCAATTAATTGCTTTTGTCTTCTAATAGCAATACAACTGTAAAAGCATTTTTATTATTGAAAGCACTGCAAAAAAAAATAAATAAATTTGCTTTTGTGAATTTAAGACTTTATAATCCATAAATACTTTCTTCCATTAAAATAATTTAACACTAAGGTTCACTGTGATGTAATCACTGCAACACATTGTAATACAACCGATAAGAATTTCATTAATTAACTGGATAAAAATTACCTAGGCAAATAATGGTTGCCTTTGAGTCAACTCTGACTCAGAACTTGCTTGGCATTTCTCAGACTGAAAGGACTGAAGAAATGACTCAAGCCTTGAGTTGCCATATTGAAGGATTCTATAGGCAAAATATTGAATCACACAGGAAGCATCAAAAGAAGATAGAAGGAATACACAGAGTCATTGCACCAGAGGGAATTGGTCAACATTCAACCATTTCAAGAGGTAGCATACGATCAACAACTGATGGTACTGAAGGAAGAAGTCCAAGCTTTACTGGAGGCATTGGGGAAAAACAAGTCTCCAGGAATTGATGGAATACTAATTGAAATGTTTCAAAAAACAGATGCAATGCTGGAAGCGCTCACTCATCTATGCCAAGAAATTTGGAAGTCAGTTACCTGGCCAGCCCATTGGAAGAGTTCCATATAAATGCCCACTCCAAAGAAAGGTGATCCAATGCAATGCAGAAAATATCGGGCAGTATCATTAATGTCACGTGAAAGTAAAATTTTGCTGAAGATAATTCAAAAATGATTGCTGCAGTACATTGACATAGAATTGCCAGAAAGTCAAGCTGTATTGAGAAGGGGATGTGGAACAAGGGCTATCATTGCTGATGTCAGATGAATCTTGGCTGAAAGCAAAGGATACTGGAAAGATTTTACCTGTGTTTTACTGGCATTTGAATGCATGTATAGTAACACATTATGGATAACATTGTGAAGAACTGGAATTCCAGAGCACTTGATTGTGCTCATGCAGAACCTGTACATACATCAAGAGACAGCTGTTAGAACAGATCAAGGTGATACTGCACGATTTAAAATCAGAAAAGGTGTGCATCGGGGTTGCATCCTTTCACTGTACTTTTTCAATCTGTATGCTGAGCAAATAATCCAAGAAGCTGAAATATATGAAGAAGAATAAGGGACCAGAATTGTAGGAAGACTAACAACCTGTGATATACAGCACTTGCTTGTTGAAAGTGAGGAGGACTTCAAGTGTTTACTGGTGAAGATCAAAGACTTCAGTAAGAAAGCTTTTAGTATGGATTATGCCTCAACATAAAACAAAAATACTCACAACTGGACAAATAAGCAAAATCATGATAAACAGAGAAAATTTTGGAGTTGTCAAGGATTTCATTTTACATACATGGATTCATGATCAGTCGAGAAATCAAATGATGTATTGCATTGGGCAAATCTGCTGTGAAAGACCTCTTTAAAGTGTTAAAAAGCAAAGATTTCACTTTAAAGATTAAGGTGCACGTGACTCAAGCCGTGGTATTTTCTATCACTTCATACGCATTTGAAAGTAGGTCAATGAATAAGGAAGACCAAAGAAGAATTGATGCCTTTGAATTATGGTGTTGGCAAAGAATATTGAATATACCATGGACTGCCAGAAGAACAAACAAATCTGTCTTGGAAGAAGTATGGCCAGAATGCTCCTTAGAAGCAAAGATGGTAGGACTTTGTCTCATGTAGATTGGACATGTTATCAGGAAGAACCAGTCCCTGGAGAAGGAAATCATGCTTAGTAAAGTAAACGGTCAGCAAAAGAGAGGAAGACCCTCAACAAAATGGACTGACACAGTGACTCAAACATAGCAATGATGATTGTGAGGATGGTGCAGGACCAGGCATCGTTTTGTTCTGTTGTACATAAGATAGCTATGAGTTGGAACCAACTTGATGGCACTTAACAACAACAGGCAAATAACCATACTCTTTCTTTCCTGTATTACATGCAATCTTTCTGAGAGAAATTTCACCATTTTGCTCCATATTATATATCTTCAAAATGAGAGCTACTAATGGTTAATATTTTAATTTTGCAAGACTGTAAATGTAAAATTTGTAAAAATGGAAAAAAGTGTTAATAAAATATAACTTAATCTCAGTTCTATTTGTAACATTGAGAATTTATTTTTTTAGGGAGAATATATTCATAATTTTTTTTTTTTTCCGTAGCAACAAAAACATATTCGTTTGTAGTAACCACTTTAAGGAATTATAAAATTCTAAGTAAACTTACCTGGTTTTTTAAAATGTGTGAGACATCAGATTTTAAAAGGATCTTGATAGAGGAAAATATTAAATGATGGTTATAATTTTAGATCAACCGTCTAAATCAAGATTGTTCTTCCTCCATTGATGCAAAATAAATGTAAGCAAATAATAATTGTGCTTATATGAATTAGTAAGAAGTACATAATACATTCTTGCCAGAAAAATTAAAGAATGAAAATTTCTTAAAAATGAGAGTTTTGCTACATTAAATATGTGCCTCTGAATATGATTAAAAACTACTTATAAAACTTGGTGATTGATGATTGGGTTGTTGGCTTGTGACTATTAATTTCATCTTTTTCTATTTTACTTTCTATTTACCTTAAATTAGGAAAAGATGACAAGGGTTAAATTGTGAAAAAACTCTTTTAAAAATTTCTAGTCAAAAACTCTTTAAATTTTTTAAAAAAATGTGAAATCTTATACCTTATATCTGATTAATCATTTTAAAGATATGATATGTACATGTAAGAAATATTAGACAACTCCTTCAAGGTGGAAAACCATTTACTCATCTTATATTCCTTGGAAGGCATTCAGTTGATATTCATAGAAGATTCAGTTCTTTGACATAAATATTTTGTGTAATTCAAGTCCAAGTTTTATTGTTTATATCTATAGTTTATAAAATAGGGCAGAGATACTTTTCTATGTTGGATATTAATTTATGGCCCATATTCAAGACAGATAATTTAATCTAGGCCATTTGTGAATGTCTGTTGTATATTTATTACGGGAGTAGTTTACCTGATCTCTGAATTGTAGCTTATATCCTACTGTAATTGAGCTCTTATCTTTTGGGATCTTTATTTTTTATATTAACTCATTTTCTTTTACTGTACTGGACATCTTTTTTTGCCTTTTTTTTTTTTTAATTAAAGGAGTCTGTCATGCCCTCTTTGTCTAGGCTTTCCCCCAACTCCTTCTGTCCCAATTATATTCCCAATGTCCTGGCATATCAGTGTTGACGGTAGCATTATAATAGGTTATCCAGTAAAACAGACTGCCAGATGAAAGAGAGTTTTGTTTTTGTTGTGTTTTGTTTTATGCTGCTGTGTTTGTTTTCAAAACTTATGTCTCTTAAGTCACTGAAAGGTTTGTAAAAACTATTGGTAATTCCTAAATTCATTACTTTGTGCTCTGTGGTGCCTGCCTGTCATAGGGTTTTGCTTTATTACAGTTCGTAATGTAAACAAGTATTAGCTCTCTGTCTGATAAAATAAGGATAAATGGATTCCCAGGTCAAGGACTAGCAAGAAAAATTAATTGAATAGGTGTGTTTTAAGTTAACTGTTTCAAAGTGAAAGCAGAGATTCAAACTTCTGAGAATTCCAGGCATTTTACTGATTTTTGGAAGGGAGAGGAGAACAGGAGGAAGAGGAAGCTTGTGGGTAGTTCTGCTTGTCTGCAGACTAGAGAGTATTCTGTTCTAGAACACACACACACACACACACACAAAAGAGAGAGAGATAGACTATTTTCACTACTTACTAGAAGTATGTACTCCTTGCAAATTCAGTGCTTAAGTCATGAGAACTTGATGCCAAGCCATTTCCCTCCTGCAGGTGAAAAAATTTTCTGTTTTATTTACAAAATGTACTTCTGAGTTTCATGATAAAATATGTTGTAACTGATAATGTTGTAATTCAATGTAGAAATATTTTACAGAACAGTTTTGTTGTTAGTACTCATATAATCTAAGAAATATTACATTTGTACAGTTTACAACTATATTTATCATATATTCTATGATTAAATTTGATAATAAACTTACATGTATAACAACTACTGATTATATAAATCTTTGGTAACTAAATAGAGAAACCTGAAACCCTTTGCTGTCAAGTCGATTCCAACTCATAGTGGCCCTATAGGACAGAGTAGAACTGCCCATAGAGTTTCCAAGGAGCAGCTGGTGGATTCAAACTGCCAACCTTTTGGTTAGCAGCCCAATGCTTAACCACTGCACCACCAGGGCTCCAAATAGAGAAACTGATAGTTTAAAACATGAAGTAGGGGAAATGCTATGTGTCTTAATACATGTTTAGAAACAGAACTTAAATCTTAAGTTCAGTTTTGTTTTTAATTTTAGTCTTTTTAAAAATTTCTTTAAAAATATCACTGTCTTGCAAATATATATCTGATTTTAATGAAATTTTAAGGCTTAATTTTGAATTGTGGTTTACAAAATAGTGACACATTAAAATTTACATTTGGTAGAACTAACATATCCAATAGATTTACATTTATATACATTTTTTCTTTAATATTGCTAATTTATCTTCTTTTTGCATTTCAGGGATTCTGTATGATCTGGTACGGGAAGAGTTCCATGGGGGAGTGAAATCATGAGCTACCACACTGGGTGACACTAACCCTAGTGATGCCACTGCCTATGTTCTTTAAATTCAAACGAGTCTATTTTGCAAATCTTCTTAAATTTTTTTTCAGGGCTGTTTAGTACTCTTCTCAATGAACTTAACACCAACTACAACATCTCTTGCTTAGTAGCAGTTAAACAGTTTGTTCCCGTAACATTGAGGAGACTTTCTGGGCTTGGTTAAAATGAGATAACTCAGGTAAATCAGCCTGGAGAATTCTGGCATAGTTCATTCTACTTGGATGAAAGTCATATTGGAAGGAAAGAGACACATTTGGTCTTCCAGAGAGGTGAGATGTCTACACATTCCTTTTTTTCTTTCAGGTCTACAGTATTTTGGGTGAGATTCTTACCTATCGCTAAAGTAAGCTGCTTGCTTTGAAAGAGACACCTAGGAGAGGAAAATTGTGCCGGGGGGCGGGGGAGGTGTATAAAAGCATGAAAAGCAGGCATTTCTGCAGCCATTTTCCATGATTTGTCCTCAAATACTTTTGCATGTGTTTTGGCTAGAAAATGTCCCTCTTTTGCAGTTCAGAAGATACAGGAATTTTTCAAAGACAAACAAGATTTTAAATGAGAAACACTAGATATTGGGTTAATATCTCACCAACATAATTCCATCAAGAGAAGTGTCTTAGTAGAGTGTCTAGAATCACTCAAATATGTGCCAGTCTCACCAGGAAGCTATGACACTTGGGATATTTCAGTACCAGCTGTGTCCTTTTGGTTTTGAGAGTATGAGAACAGAGATTCACATCTTCAATCTTCAAGTTTCAATGTGTTTCCTGTTCCTGAAAATGTCATCTTAACAGATCTGTGAAGCCTGAAACTCGTCAGCTCGATCCAGGGATGTTTTGGGGACTAGTCATTTGTGCTGGACATATGTTCTAAGGATGTATCGCTGAAGTATAAATGGAGGCTAGTACTTCTGCAGAATTAACACCTACATAAAGTTTTTAGGAGTACTTTTCTTCACAGTTATGGTTCCATTTTTATACCTGACATCCCAACTCTGGCTTGTCAGTGACTATTGGTAGACAGTGAGATGGCCAAATGAGACTCTAAAAAAGAATTTTTTTCCTGTAATTTAAGACTTTTGGATGGCAAGACAATGGGGGAATTTATAGAGAAGTAATTTCTTAAAATGTAGCTTTCACAGCTACAATCAACATGTATAGAATTCTTATTATTAATTTTCACACAACCTCCTGGAAAAATCACATTGCATTAACTGCTTATATTGAATTTCTTTGTGCTTTTGAAAATAGGAGCAGAAATATTCAGCAATTAATGGCTACATTTTTCTTTTGTGTTTGGCCATAATGGCCTTTAGGCTCAGTGGGCTGGTTATTATTGAAATAAAGGAAAAAATGAATTTCATAAGTGTGTAGTTTCCTATGTATAGTTGTTGAAGAAGAGCTAGAAAAACAAAATTAACTCTTTAGTGTGTTGAAATATTGATTATTATACGTAAATAAAGGAGCCCTGATGGCGCAGTGGTTAAGCTTTCAGCTGCTAACTGAAAGGCCAGCGGTTCAAAGCCAACTGCCACTCTTCAGTTTGCTTTCATAAAGTTTACAGCCTTGGAAACCCTGTGGGGAAGTTCTGCATAGTCCTATAGAATCTCCATGAGTCAGACTCTCCTCAATGGTAATGGGTAATATGGGAATAATTACAACAGTGCTCAGCTTGGATACTGTTTATAACACTTTGATGAAGGCATTTACTAAGTATAAAAATTTGGTATGAAAATGATTTATCTAGTTAAATAAATAAGTTGTATATTTCTCTATGATAGAAATATTTGAATAATGGCTTGAATTTTACAGCATTTTTTTTAAACACTTGTTGGTATATTCATAAATAAAATAAAAGAAAAAGTTTAGTCTGTTTTTTTTCAGATATATATACAAACTCTCCACGACCCTCAAGGACTGTATTATAAGTCTACATTGCTCAATTTATCTAATCAAAAATCTTATGAAAAACAATAAAAGTAAAAATTGTAAATTCTATTTTTCACCACTAGAATTATGAAAAAGTTTACTTGTCAAAGCTAAAGTGCAAGGAAATTTCAGTAAACCAGCATGATGTTGGCACAAAACTATTGTTCTGTATTTTGTCTCAGGCCTAACGTTAATTATAGTTGCTGTATCCACACATGTAAACTATGAAGTAAATTAAACAAGTCATGTATTAGTCTAGTCCATGAAACAGTGCTGTAGCCCTCTCTAACGTATCTATTCAAAGTCACTATGAGTTGGAATTGACTAGATGGCAACCAGTTTTTATTTAACAAAAAGGAGCCCTTTTTGCAGTGGTTAAGTGCTTGGCTGCTAACTAGAAGTTTAGCAGTTGAAACCGACCAGCCTCCATGGAAGAAAGATATGGCAGCCTGCTTCCATAAAGATTACAGTCTTGGAAACCCTATGGGGCAGTTCTACTCTGTCCCGTAGGGTTACCATGAGTCAGAATCAACTCAGAGGGAGTGAGTTTTATATATATATTTAAAAAAAAAAAGGCAGAAAATAATGAATAGGGAATTGAGGATGAATTAACAAACAAAAAGAATTACATATAGAGTCCAATTAGATATCAATCATTTTTCAACTGAAAAAGATAACAGACAAGTGAATGAATACATTGGAGGAAATTGGGAGAAATAAATCTGAAATCTGCTTTTACATATTTTCCAAGTCTCATACACTTTGGCACTATCCGTTATCATATCTTGCCTTGGAAGAAGGTGAAACAAATATTATAACAATTAGAAATAAATGTATGCCAAACATGACAAAGAATTATTGTTGTTGTTAGGTGCCATTGAGTTGGCTCTGACTCATAGCTACCCTATATACAACAGAACAAAACACTGCCCAGGCCTGTGCCATCTTCACAGTTGCCATGCTTGAGCCCATTGTTGCAGACATGGAATCAATCCATCTTATTGAGGGTCTTCCTCTTTTTCGCTGACACTCTACTTTACCAAGCCTGAGGTCCCTCTCCAGGGACTGATTCCTCTTTACAACATGTCCAAAGTAGGTGAGATGTAGTCTCGCCATCCTGCCTTCCAAGGAGCATTCTGGTTGTACTTCTTCCAAGACAGATTTGTTCTTTCTTTTGGCAGTCCGTGTTGTCTTCAGTATTCTTTGCCAACACCACAATTCAAAGGCGTCAATTCTTCTTCTGTCTTCCTTATTCATTGTCCAGCTTTTGCATGCATATGAGGAGATTGGAAACACCATGGCTTGGGTCAGGCGTACCTTAGTCCTCAAGGTGACATCTTTGCTTTTTAACACTTTAGAGAGATCTCTTGCAGCCAATTTGCCCAATGCAATGCATCTTTTGACTCTTTGGCTGCTGCTTTCACGGGTGTGGATTGTGGATCCAAGTAAAATTAAATCCTCCACAACCTCAGTCTTTTCTCTGTTTATCATAGTGTCGTTTATTGGTCCAGTGCTGAGGATTTTTTTTTTTTTAATGTTGAAGTGTAACCCATACGGAAGGCTATGGCCTTTGATCTTCATCAGCAAGTGCTGCAAATCCTCCTCACTTTCAGCAAGCAAGGTTGTGTCATCTGCATATTACAGGTTGTTAATGAGTCTTTCTCCAGTCCTCATGCCCTGTTCTTCTTCATATAGTCCAGCTTCTTGGATTATTTGCTCAGCATACAGATTGAATAGGTATGGTGAAAGGATACAACCCTGATGCAACCTTTCCTGACTTTAAACCATGCAGTATCTGCTTGTTTTGTTCAAATGACTGCCTGCTGATCCACGTACAGATTCCTCATGAGCGCAATTAAGTGTTCCGGAATTCCCACTCTTCATAATTTTGTCCATAATTTGTTATGATCCATGCAGTTGTGCATTATTTTATTTCAGCAGTCCTTAGAAAACAATTCCAATGTCAAAAATAAAACTTTGTTTTATTTGGTTTTTTACAAAGGTCACATAACAAGTAACCAAATATCAACTTTAAGAAAGTGTTACGGTGTGGTTTTTCTAAACAAATGAAATTGAAGGAATATAGAACAAATATTTTGGTGGGTATCAATGACATATTTAGTTCTCTAACACTTGTCAATTTATCCATCCTTAGGTATTACACTTGTCTTTATAGGAATGTTAATGGGGTCAATGAATCTTAAAATTAAATTTGCTAAAAAAACAAAACAAAACAAAAACAATATAATGTAGAGAAAACAGCTTTTCTGTACATTGATTTCACTTTACTTTATAATAAGATGTTATAATACACAGTAGGCGAGAAATAAAAATCACCAGTGGTGCTTTTGTATGCATTTGTGTCAGACCTCTTTTATCTATAGGGAAAACAAATCCAACAATCATGAATGGTAATACACATTTATAGTCTTTAACAGTTTCTCCATGTAAGAACCCTAACAATAGGATTTTGAGTATGATCTAAATACATTCCACTAAATATTTAAGAGCACTAGTCATGCAGTGGTTAAGGACTCAACAGCTAACCAAAAAAATTGGCAGTCAAATCCACCAACCCCACTCCTCACAAACCCTATGGGGCAGCTCTATTCTGTGCTAAGGGGTTGCTATGAGTCAGAATGAACCCAACAGCTATGGGGTTTTTGGGATAGCACAAAAATACTCTTTTATTTTACAATTGCTGACTACCATCTTCATTTAAAAAATTACCATAAGTTCCTCAGAAGGTTAAACATAGAATTACCATAAAACCCAGCCATTCTACTCCTGGTTATATACCCAAAAGACTTGAAAGTAGGGATTCAAACAGATCCGTGTACACCAATCTTCATGGCAACATTATTCTCAATAGCTAAAAAGCAGAATCAACAAAGGTGTCTATCAACAGATGGATAGTCAACAACATGTTGCACACACATACAATGGAATAGTATTCAGTCATAAAGAGAAATGAAGTTTTAATACATGCTATGACATGGATGAAGCATTAAAACACCAGCCAAAAAAGGGAAAATATTTTATGACCCAACTTACAAGAAACATCTAAGATTGGCAAATGCATAAATACAGAAGTCTATATTAGTGGTTACCAGGGATGGAGGGGAGGAAGAAATGGAGTTATTGCTTGAGGAGAACTGAGTTTCTGTTTGGAGAGATGAAAGGCTTTTTGAAATGCACAGTGATGATGGTTGCACAACCTGGTAAATACAATCATGTTAGTTTTCTAGGGCTGTCATAACAAAACACCAAAAAATAAGTGGCTATAAAGAACAGAAATTTACTGTCTCACAGTTTTGGAGGCTAGAAGTTCAAATCAGGGTATCAGCCACATTAAGTCTTCTGAAGGTTCTAAGAGAGTAACTGTTCCATGCTTCTCTCCTAGCTTCTGGTGGCTCATGGCAATACTTGGCATTCCTTGACTTGAAGACACATCTTCACATGGTGTTGTCTCCCTTGTGTCTATCTGTGTCTATTCTCCTCTTTTATAGAATACCACTCAGAATGGATTAGGGCCCACCGTACTCCCATATGACCTCATGTTAAACTAACAGATAACATCTTCTAAGACCCTGTTTCCAAACAAAGCCTTGTTCACAGGTACCGGGGTTAGAATTTCAACATATCATTTTGGGGGACACAATTCAATCCATAAAAATAATTAATGCCACTTATTTGTACACTTAAAAATGATTTAAGTGGGAAATCTTTTTTTGTTACGTAAGTTTTACCACAAAAATTTATTTAAAAATTATCATAAATTATGTGCTATTTAATAACATTTTATCACATTCAGCTCACAAGAATTTTATCATTATACTCATTTACAGATAAGGTAACTGGGGTTTACAAGTGTTTATAAGTTAGCCTGAGATCATATTGCCAGAATGAAAGAAGCCTGGATTCAAACTTCAGTATTGCTGATTCCTGAGCTCAATTCCAGTGATATAGTTTGATACAATTTGCAGAGCAGGAGTAAAACAGGAAAGAAGGGAATGTCAATACAAACACCTGTTACCAGCGTGCCACCTCAAATGGGCTACTGATTCTCAATTTTGAGGGATATTTTCAGGAACCTTATAAAATAAGTCTTCTCAAACTGTCTATCAGAAGATGAAAATAGCAATTATTTATCCATATTCTTCTACTCCCAACTATCCAAAAGTAATCCCAATGCCATTATTTTCATCACACTTCCAGATTGCACATGTTAGATTACCTAACACAAATCCCTAGAGCTGGAAGTAAGTGGTAGGAGGTTCTGCCTGGGTGAAACTGATAGAATTCTGTTCTAAATTAGTCACAGCTGCAGTACTGGATCGAGTGGTTGGGCCAAAAGACTTTGAAAGAGTATATAAGACATATTCACTATACTGTGTGTCTTAGTTATCCACTGCTGCTGTAACAAAAACTACAAGTGGGTCACTTTAAAGAACAGGAATTTATTGTCTCAGTCATAGAGGCTAGAAGATCACATCAGGGTATCAGCTCTAGGGCAAGGTCCTTCCTTGGCATTCCTTGGTGTTCTTTGGTGTTCTTTGATGCTCTTTGGGATAAGTCTTCTCTGTCCGTGTGTCTTTGTGTTATTCTGCTCTTATTATGATTCAGGACTGATTAGGCTTAGAACCCACCCTACTCTAGTATAACCTCATTAACATAACAAAATAAAACCCTTATTTCCAAAAAAGATCATATTTATAGGACATTTACAGGTACCAGGGTAAGGTTTTCAACATATATTTTGGGGGCATACAATTCAATGGATAACACTATGCCTCTACTACCTTCTCTAGAGAAAAGACTTTTGAGAACCAATTGTTTCCAAGTAACCCATGATATTCACAAAAACTAAGAAATACGTAACTTTTATTTTAACGACAAAGCCCAGCACAGTATCCTGTACATAGAAGGCACTCAGTAAAATGAACTGTTATTTATTAATTATGGTTCTTCCCTTAAATTGTGTGTTTTTATTTTTCATGCTTTATTTACTTGTTATTTCATCTGAAATCTATTTGGGTGCATTTTTTTAATTGGTTTTCCCTTGGCAAATATATACATAATTAATAACCCATCTTTTCCTCTGTAAATTTGTAAACTTTAATTTCTGTTAAGGACTTACTATACATTTAAAGATCATAAGCATCACATGCAATGTGCTATGAAAAGTGTTGAGCAAAGTGTCTGGAATAAAGTATGCACTTGATGAATGTTTTTTTTTTTTTTTCCTTTGTTTTAGTCCCCACTTTTATCCCTACAAGCACATGTCGAGAGTGACTTTAATTAGAATCATGGACTATTCAAAGACTTCTTGATTACACTCTAATATCACAACTGTTCTGGTCAATATGTTGCAAACTTATGTTTTCGTCTTCTGTCTGTTCTGGATAATATGCTCCAGGCTATGTTTTAGTACAATCTGGTACCATTTCAAGAGGTAGCATATGATCAGTAACTGATGGTACTGAAGGAATAAGATCAAGCTGCACTGGAGGCACTGGCGAAAAACAAGGCTCTAGGAATTGATGGAATATCACTCTAGATGTTTCAACAAATGGATGCAGTGCTGGAAGTGCTCACTTGTCTATGCCAAGAAAGTTGGAAGACAATACCTGGCTAACTGACTGGAAGAGATCCATTTTTATGCCTATTCCCAAGAAAGGTGATCAAAACGAATGTGGAAATTATTGAACAATGTCATTAGTATCATATGAAAGTAAAATTTTGCTGAAGATTATTCAGAAGTGACTGCAGCAGTATACAGACAGGGAACTGCCAGAGATTCAGGCCAGATTTAGAAGAGGACATGGAACCAGGGATATCATTGCTGAAGTCAGGTGGATCTTGGCTGAAAACAGAGAATACCAAGAAGATGTTTACCTGTGTTTTATTGACTATGCAAAGGCATTCTACTGTGTGGATCATAACAAATTATGGATAATGTTGCAAAGAATGGGAATTCCAGAGCACTTAATTGTGCTCATGAGAAACCTGTACATAGATCAAGAGGCAGTTGTTTGGACCGAACAAGGGAATACAGTGTGTTTTAGTCAGGAAATGTGTGTGTCAGGGTTGTATCCTTTCACCATACCTATTTAATCTGTATGCTAAGCAAATAATCTGAGAAGCTGGAATATATGGAGAAGAACGGGGCATCAGGATTTTAGGAAGACTCATTAACAACCCACAATATGCAAATGACATAACCTTGCTTGCTGAAAGTGAGGAGGATTTGAAGCACTTACGAAGATCAAAGACCACAGCCTTCAGTATGGATTACACCTCTACATAAAGAAAACAAAAAACCTCACAACTGGACCAATAAGCAACATCATGAAAAAAAGAGAAAAGATTTCATTTTACTTAGATCCAAAATCAACATCCATGAAAGCAGCAGTCAAGAAATAAAAAGACACATTGCATTGGGCAAATCAGCTGCAAAAGATCTCTTTAAAGTGTTAAAAAAACAAAGATGTCATCTTGAGGACTAAGGTGCGCTTGACCCAAGCCATGGTGTTTTCAATCACATCATGTGCATTCAAAAGCTGGACAATGAATAAGGAAGACAGAAGAAAAATGGATGCCTTTGAATTGTGGTGTTGGTGAAGAATATTGAGTATACCATGGACTGCCAAAAGAAGGAACAAATCTGTCTTGGAAGAAGTACAACCAGAATGCTTCTTAGAAGCAAGGATGGCAAGACTATGTCTTACATGCTTTGGACATGTTGTCAGAAGAGATCAGTCCCTGGAGAATGACACCATGCTTGGTAAAGTACAGGGTCAACGAAAAAGAGGAAAACCCTCAATGAGATGTATTGACTCAGTGGCTACAATGATGGTCTCAAGCATAACAACGATTGTGGTTATGGTGCAGGACCAGGCAGTGTTTTGTTCTGCTGTACATGGGGCCACTATGAGTTGGAACTGACTTATGGCACCTAACAACGACAACAACATGTTTTTGTAGTATCTCTACTACTTGTATTTCTGTATCCCTTAAATATAAATACCATAAGATAATCTAGAATATTTGGTTTTAGAATATTTGGTCTTCTTTTTCCTATTTGATAAGACAGTGTACGTAATGTCAATATTTGACAGATCCATTGATTCAGAACATAACGGAATGAAGATAAAAGGACACAACTTCTAGATACATGACCCTGGCATCAATGATGGAAAGACTGGCTCCTTGGAGGTAGAGAGATTAATTCGGTTGACATCTATTCCCAGAAAAAAGGCCAAACAGAAGTTTTCCTGGTTGTACGTCCAGAGCATCACCACATGTGCACAAAAGAACACCATGTCTATGATATGCAGACTATATTCCCAGTTATATTTTGAATATATATCTTTGTCATATATAACCTACTGCTGTCGAGTCGATTCCGACTCATAGCGACCCTATAGGACAGAGTAGAACTGCCCTCCAAGGAGCACCTGGTGGATTCGAACAGCCAACCTCTTGGTTAGCAGCCGTACCACTTAACCACTATGCCACCAGAGTTTCCTTGTCATATATATGAGACAAAAAAATGAAAACAATTTTGGATATGATAATTTGAGGTATAGAAACAATCAACAGAGATTAACCATAGAATTAATTCAGTCAGCCATGAACAAAGTAATGAGTACTGTAACTCAAACAATTAATTAGGTCAGCCACCATGTGCAAAACCTAGTGAATGAATTAGGGCGCCATATTTCTTAGGGTCAATGTGTCCAAAGTTTTCTATTCCTTATATTTCACATATTCAAATTACCCCTTTTACTCAATTTTTTTAGTGCATTAGCAATAGCTGGATGGCATTTTTTAGAAGTAAGGAAAACCATTCATGCTATATTAGAGAGCACTCAATTTTATTTTATATGACAATAGGATATGCCAAGTATCCCAAAGAGGTGTTAACTCATTCACTGTTTTTCTGTTGTCTCTGTCAAATGCTTTTTTATTCAGATATATTCTTAGCAAAAAAACTCAAACACTCATCAAATTAGAGAAGGTGTTATGCTATAAAAGTTGTCATACTTGTATATTCAGCACCTGCATTATTTCATCATTTTTCAGTTTGTGCCATTTTTTTCAAACATCTTCTCTATAAAAAGGTTGATGAAGGAAAAATGTTTTGAAATAAACGTGTGAACATTTGAATTTTGGATAATTAATGAGACCATGATGTTTTAGATACATGCTACCAGTGACATTTATTCAATTAGTAAGAGTCTTCTTGAAGGTGCTATCTCATACTGCAAAAGCTGATTTTGTCTAAAAAATTCAAACTTCCAGAATAAACATTTGAATTTTCAGTTAGTTTTAGATTTTTGGTTCTATGCCAACTATGAAGACACATAACTCACTTGGTGGCAGATTACTATAATGCAATCTTTTCTTTATTATCTATTTATGTATTTAAATCTCTTCTTTTAGGGTAAAACACACACACACACAAAAAAAAACTTCCAAAAGAAATTGGAAATTCTTTGCCTCTGATTACTACATAATGTTTATGTTTCTGAGGAAAATAAAATGAATATTTAAATCTATAAGTTAAGATGAAATAGTGAGGAAAAGATTAACAGATAAATGAGAAATAGTGACAAAGTCATAAAAATTTCTTAAATGCTGAGCAGAAACAAGGTAAGTTTAGAGAATAATTAGAAAGTTAAGTTGGTGAGACTCTACTATTTCAGTAGTTATAGAATAAAAGAAATAGTTCTGAGCTTCTGTAATTGCAATATCTCAATTTTCATATTCTTCTGGAACAAACCAAGAGATAACTAATGCAAATTTATCTAGATCCCCACTGAATTATCAAGCCTCAGAGGGAATTTTAATAACACATTTTCAAAGTAACAAAGCACTTAGTACCTCATAATTTAATTGGACCCATCCCACTGTCGTCGAGTCTATTCCGACTCATAGGGACCCTATAGGACAGAGTAGAACTGTCCCATAGAGTTTCCAAGGAGCACCTGGCAGATTTAAACTGCCAATCTCTTGGTTAACAGCCGTAGCGCTTAACCACTAAGCCACCAGGGTTTCCTCACAAATGAATAAATAATCAGAACATATATCAATTTTCTGTTATGTGTTTAGCCTAATTAGGTCTCATTTGACAAACAGCTCTTTTGAAATATAGTGTTATTTATAAGAAGTAGACTAATAATTGCAGTATTTATCTTTTCTAATATTTCCTAGTAGATGTCTGTTTTAAGGAATATACACAAACAGCTATTACTGGCATATCAAAATACCAATTAAGTAGGTCTGGCGTCTACCAAAAGAGCCCTAATGGCACAATCACTAAGCATTTTACTGCTAACCAAAGGATAGGGGTTTCTTACCCACCAAATGCTCCATGAAAGAAAGACAAAGTAGTCTGCTTCTGTAAAGTTTGTTGTTACGTGTCGTCCAGTCTGTTATGACTCAGAGGGAACCTATGTGCAACAGAACAAAAGATTGCCCAATCTTGCACCAACATCACATCTGTTGCTATGTTTGAGCTTATCGTTGTAGTCACTGTGTCTGTTCGTTTCATTGAGGGTCGTCCTCTTTTTCACTGACCCTTAACTTCACTAAGCATGATGTCCTTTTCCAGGGACTGGTCCCTCCTGATAACATGTCCAAAGTAAACGGGATGAAGTCTCACCATCCTAGCTTCTAAGGAACATCCTGGCTGTACTTTTCCAAGACAGATTTGTTTGTTCTCCTGAAAGTCAGTGGTACATTCAATATTGTTTACCAACACCATAATTCAAATGCATCAATTCATCTTCAGTAACCCTTATTCATTGTCCGGATTTCACATGCATATGAGTTGATTGAAAATATCATGGCTTTGGTCAGGTACACCTTAGTCCTCAAAGTGACATCCTTTGCTTTTTAACATTTTGTAGCAGATTTGACCATATGTCGTTTGATTTCTTGACTGCTGCTTCCATGGGTATTGATTGTGGATTCAAGCAAAATGAAATCCTTGACAACTTCAAACTTTTCTCCATTTAATATGATGTTGCTTAATGATCTCATTGTGAGGGTTTTTGTGTTCTTCATTGAGGTGTAATGCATAACGAAGGCTGTAGTCTTTGATCTTCATCAGTAAGTATTTTAAGCCCTCTTCACTTTCAGCAAGCAAGGTTGTGTCATCTGCCCGTTACAGGTTGTTAGTCTTCCTTCAACCCTCATGTGGTGTTGTTCTTCTTCATATAGCCCAACTTCTCAGATTATTTGCTTAGCATACAGTTTGAATAAGTATGGTAAAAGGAAACAAGCCTGACACACACCATTTCTGATTTTAATCTATGCAGTATTCCCTTATTCTGTTTGAAAGACTACCTCTTGATCTATTTTCAGGTTCCACATGAGCAAAATTTAGCATTCTAGAATTTCTATCCTTCCAATATTATCCAAAATTTATTATGATCCATACAGTTGAATGTCTTTGTGCAGTCAGTGAAACATAGGTAAACACCCTTCTGTTATTCTCTGTTTTCAGCCAAAATCCATCTGACATCAGCAGTGATATTCCTGGTTCCATGTCCTCTTCCTAATCCAACCTGAATTTCTGGCAGTTCCCTGTCCGTATACTGCTGCAGTCACTTTTGAATGATCTTCAGCAAAATTTTACTTGCATGTGATATAAATGATATTGTCTGATAATTTCCACACTTCACTGGATAAACTTTCTTTGGAATGGGCACAAATATGGATTTATTTCAGTCAGTTACCAAACTTCTTGGCATAGACAAGTGAGTGCTTCCAGCATGGCATCTGTTTGTTGAAACATCTCAATTGATATTCCATCAATTCCTGGAGTCTTGTTTTTCACCATTGCCTTCAATGTAGCTTGGACTGGTTGCTTCAATGCCATCGGTTCTTAATCACATGCTACCTCCTGAAATGATTGAACATAAACCAATGCATCTTGGTACAGTGACTCTGTAAATACTTTCCATCTTCTTTTGATGCTTCCTGCATCATGCAGTGTTTTGTCCATAGAATCCTTCACTATTGCAACTCAAGTCCTGAATTTTTCCTTCAGTTCTTTCAGATTGAGAAAAGCTGAGTATGTTCTTCCCTTTTGGTTTTCTAACTCCAGGTCTTTGAACATTTCATTCTAATACTTTATTTTGTCTTCTTGAGCCACCCTTTTGAAATCTTCTGTTCAGTTCTTTTACTTCGTCATTTCTTTCATTTGCTCTAGCTACTCTGTGTTCAAGAGCAAGTTTCAGAGTCTCTTCTGACATCTCTTTTGGTCTTTTCTTACTTTCTGGTATTTCTAATGACCTTTTTCATTCTTCTTATATGGTGTCCTTGATGTCATCCCACAATTCGTCTGGTCTTAGGTAATTAGTGTTTAATGAGCCATATCTATTCTTGATAAGATCTCTAAATTCAGGCAGGATATACTCAAGGTCATACTTTGGCTCTTGTGGACTTGTTGCAATTTTCTTCAGCTTCAACTTGAACTTGCAGATGAGAAATTGATGGCCTGTTCTGTAGTGGGCTCCTGGTCTTGTTCTGACTGATGATATCGAGCTTCTTCATCTTACCCTATGGACAGTTTTACTCTGTTCTATATGTTTGCTATGAGTCAAAATCAACTCAACAACTAAGAGCTGGGGATTTTTTGACCTCTATCAATGTTCACTTTACAATAAAAAACCACATTTTTTTGTTTATCAATGTTCACTTTACAATAGGCTAGATTCTAATTCCATGGCTGTCTTCAGGATTTATGCCATGAGAGTGCATTTCCTTAAACACTACCACTCTTTAGCAACTGTGTTTAAACAAACAAACAAAAAACAACCTTACATCTTTTGGAACCTAATAAATACTCATTGAAAGTTTGTCTTTGTAACTTTGGATGAGTGGTCAGGGATTAGGGCAGCCAGATCCCTCTTCCACCTGTAGCCTGGCAGTCTCTCTGTTTACTCCAAAAACCAAAAAAAACCAGTGCACCAAAAAATGCATTTTTCTTTGTGGGATTTCATGTGACAAACACTGGGAAGCACTCTAGCTAGATTCTGAATTTTTGGGGGGGGATAAATGAATAATTTTTTTCCAACTTTTGGAGGTATGGGGATACTAAATCATTGATCCCTCCTCTCCTAAGATTTCTAAACAAATAAATAAATTTAATGTGGAAAACAAAGCAGAGCTATCATCATTACTAAAAGCACAAATGTAGAATGTGGCAGAGAAACACGTGGTGAACCCTACTACACATTTGAGAAAGCTACAGCTAAAATGACCTCATTGGGTTGACTGATTACTTTGTGTAAAGGAGGAAATGAGGAGTGAAGGAGAAGACCTAGAAGCATTTATCCATCTAAAGACTCTTCCCTGAGGAGTGGAAATCTCCTTTGTACAGAAACACCAGTGGAATAGATCAAGCATATTTACTAAAAAAATTATAAACAGCAATAACAAAACAGTGGCCTAACGTCGGGAACTTGGAATATCCTTAACCTTTCACCTGTTGTTTTGCTGATTCCAGCAGGTAACTCAGCTTCTCTGGGCCTCCAGTGCATCCTCTATTAAATATAAATTAAAACCCTTTACCTTTTGGAGAGAACCTTGACATACAATCTGTGTAGTTCCTTTCTGTCTAAGACCTGCAGAGTTGTAAATAGTGACTAATCCTGGGTTCTTGGGAGAATCATACACTCTGACTTAATTAGAAGAAATCAAATTATCTTATAACTTCTTTACTTTAAGGAATTATAGAGTAGGAAGCAGGATGGTATTGACTCACCATATACTCTATTATTTCATGACTCCCTGTTTATAAATGGCACGATAATTATTACTTATGGGATTAAAGTTGTTTAAAATCCTGTTGGAGGCAATGTTCAGAAAATCTGACTTTTTCTATGGAAGAGGAAGTTTATTAATGGAAAAAAACAGAAAGAACAAGCCTGGGAAGAAGAACACAGCCTGAAAGCAAAAAAAAATAAATGAACGACAACAATGAAAAGCCAACATTGATCTTGAATCATGAATTAAGACATGTTTCTAGTCTAGGTCTACTAGTAATTTTAAAAGAATGCAATACTCGTATTATTATTAAAGAATTTTATACCAGGAAAATCACCTCGATAAATAATAATTTTGATTTTACAGAAGCTTATTTTATTATAGAATAATATATGCAGCACAAAATAACTTCACAAATATATTTATGAATATATTAAAATTAAACAATAAATTTTCTCTATTTTCCATGTATTTTATAACTGTTTAGGTGAGCAAATATAGTTAATTTATGAAAATATGTGAAAAATGATTTGTATAATGAATGTTGAAAGGCACTGTACTTTTGACACAGACTTATGGATGAGATTATATATCCCATGAATTAATTGTAATATAAATCAGTACTACTAATTTATTTTAGCTCTATTCCCCCTAAATAATTACATTTGTATTAGAAACTATCTTGAAATTAGAGGTACTAAAAAATCAAAACTGGCAGTAGAATAAAATCAATTTGTAGTTCTTCAGAAATGTTCACTAGAAAAATAGATATTATCTGCATTAATATAACATTTTCTATTTGTGTAGCACTTTGTTTAATTGGCTGTGCAAAATTTTCATTTATAAGCAGCACAGCATTCATCTTATGATCCACAAATTTCGAGCTGTTTTTCCTTTAAGAAATTATTTTTAAAGTATATTTATTTAGCAGAAATAGAAGGTTAAGAGTCATGCACATAGTGAAAGAAATTTGTACCTTCAAAAGGTTGGGATATGGAACAAATAGATATGTAAAGTGTCTATACAATTTGTGGAACAATGTAGCTGTTCAAAACCTATAATTTTGCCATTGGTGATCAGAGCAAGAAGAAATTAATGTTGAATTACTAGCAAAGGCTTCAAGATGGAGGTGAGTGTTTGGATTCATTCTATCATTCCTATGTTTGACAAAGTTTTATTGATCATCTACCATATTCAGACATTGTACTATACAGTAGAGATGCAATAGTAAAATAGACACTGTCTCTGGATTTAATTTAGAAATGGGGAAAATAATTATTAGAAAGGGGAAGAAGTTATTGAAGATTATATGCCATGTTAGTGGAATTATAAGGACAAGAGAACAACTTCCGAGCAATAGTCAGAACTGGTGTATTCTAAAAATCTCTTCTTAAGGTACATGAAGTCAAAATATGTTAAATCACCTAATACAGTATCTAGCATGTACAGGCATTGGGAAATTAAAATAATGGCTGCAACTGTACTATCATGTAAAGATCTGGTTTTCTAATTTTTGTAAAGTGGCATAAGATGTCAGGACCAAACATAGGAAGTATGTACTTCTCTGATTTCACTTAGTACATAGCTAAAAATGCTTTGTTTTGTTTTTCTGACACCTGAAAAAATATTTCAAAAACTTTGCAAATATGTTTCTAGGTATATACCAGATATTTCTACAACATGGAAAGAACATTTATTATTATTATTTTTTAATTGTACTTAGATGAAGGTTTACAGAACAAACTAGCTTTTCATTAAACAGTTTAATACACATATTGTTTTATGACATTGGTTAGCAACTGCACGATATGGCAACACTCTCAGTTCTCAAACTTGGGTTTCCTATTACCAGCTTTCCTGTCCCCTCCTGTTTTCAGTCCATGCCCTTGGACTGGTGTGTCCCTTTAGTCTTGTTTTGCTTAATGGGCCTGTCTAATCTTTGGCTAAAGGGTGAACCTCAGCAGTGACTTCATTACTGAGCTAAAACAGTATCTGGGGGCCATACTCTTGGGGTTTCTCCAATCTCTGTCAGACCAGTAAGTCTGGTCTTTTTTTGTGAATTAGAATTTTGTTCTATATTTTTCTCCAGCTCTGTCTGGACCCTCTATTGTGACCCCTGTAGAGCAATCAGTGGTAGTAGCTGGGCATAGCCTTGTTGTACTGGAGTCAGCCTGGTGGAGGCTGTGGTAGTTGTGGTCCATTAGTCTTTTGGACTAATCTTTGTCTTTTCTCTTTGGTTTCCTTCATTCTCCCTTGCTCCTAAAGAGATGAGACTAGTGGAGTATCTTAGATGGTCACTCACAGGCTTTTAAGACCTCAGATGCAACTCACCAAAGTAGAATGTAGAATATTTTCTTTACAAATTATATTATGCCTACTGAGCTAGATGTTGGTCAAGACCATGGTCCATGGTCCTCACAGCCCTCAACCCAGTAATTCAGTCCCAGAAAGAACTTGGATGTGTCTATGGAGCTTCCATGGCTTTACCTTGTACAAGTTGTGCTGGCTTCCCCAGTATTGTGTACTGTCTTACTCCTCACCAAAGTTATCACTTACCTATTTTCTATTCAGTTTTTCCATCCCCACACCTTCCCTCCCTCATAACCATCAAAGATTGTTTCTTTTTGTGTGTAAACCTTTTTATGAGTTTTTACAGTAGAGGTCTCATACAATATTTGTCCTTTTGTGATTGATTTATTTCACTCAGCATATTGCCCTCCAGGTTTTTCCATGTTGTGAGATGCTTCACAGATTCATTATTGTTCTTTACAGTTGAGTAGTATTCCATTGTGTGTACATACTATAGTTTGTTTATCCACTGATCTGTTGATGGGCATCTAGGATGTTTCCATCTTTTGGCTATTGTGAACAATGCTGCAGTGAACATCGGTGTGCATATGTCTATTTGTGTGACGGCTCTTATTTCTGTAGGATATAGTCCTAGGAGTGGAATTTCTGAATCATAGGTATTTCTATTTCTAGCTTTCTAAGGACAGACCCTATCTTTTTACAAAGTGGTTGTACCATTTTGCATTCCCAACAGCAGTGCATAAGAATTCCAATCTTCCCGGAGCCCCCCCAACATTTGTTGTTCTTTGTTTTTGTTTTTTTTTTAATGACTCATGCCAGTAAAGCTGGGGTGAGATGGTATCTCATTGTGGTTTTGACTTGCATTTCTCTAATGACTAGTGATCGTGAGCATTTCCTCACATGTTTGTTAGCCACTTGAATGTCTTCTCTGGTGAAGTGTCTGTTCATTTTCTTTGCCTATTTTTTAATTGCATTATTTGTCTTTTTGCTGTAGAGGTGTTGGACTTCCAGTAGATTTTAGAGATTAGAGCTTTTTTAAATTTGTCATAGCCAAAATTTTTTTCCGAATCTTTTTGGTGAAGTCTTTTGATGAGGGTAAGTGTCTAATTTTTAGAAGATTCCAGTTATCTAGCTTATCCTGTGGAGTTTGTGTGTTGTTAGTTACGGTTTGTATCCTGTTAACGCCATGTAGTAGGGCTTCTGGTGCTGATCCTATTTTTCTTCTATGATCTTCATAGTTTTGGATTTTATATTTAGATCTTTGATCCATTTGAAATTAGTTTTTGTGTATGGTGTGAGATATGGGTCTTGTTTCATTGTTTTGCAGATGGACATCCAGTTTTGCCAGCACCATTTGTTAAAAAGACCATCTTTTCCCCCATTTAATGGGCTCTGGGCCTTGTCAAAAATCAGGTGACCATAGATGGATGGATTTACATCTGCTTTCTCAATTCTGCTCCATTGGTCAATGTATCTGTCATTGTACCAATACCAGGCTGTTTTGACTACTGTAGCTGCATGGTAGGTTCTGAGGTCAGGTAGTACAAGTCCTCCTACTTTATTCTTCTTCTTTGACAGTGCTTTACTTATCTGGGGCCTCTTCTCTTTCCATATAAACTCAACGATTAGCTTTTCCATCTAATTAAAGAATGTCGTTTGTATTTGGATCAGGATTGCATTGTATTTGCAGATTGCTTTAGGTAAAATTGTCATTTTCACAATGTTGATTCTACCCATCCACGAGCGTCATATGGTTTTCCTTTTATGTGGATCTTTTTTGGTTCCTTGCTCTAGTATTTTGTAGTTCTCTTTGTATAGGTCTTTGACATCCCTGGTTAGATTTATTCCTAGGTATTTTGCTTTTTTAGGGGCTATTATGAATGGTATTATTTTCCTGATTTACTTTTCTTCATTCTCTTTGTTGATGTATAGGAATCCAACTGACTTTTTTATGTTTATCTTTATTCTGCTAATCGGCTAAGTCTATTAGTTCCAGTAGTTCTCTCATACTGTCTTTTGGGTTTTCTATGTATTGTGTCATATCATCTGCAAAAAAGGGCAGTTTTACTTCTTCATTACCAATTTGAATGCACTTTGTTTCTTTTTCTTGACTTATTGCTCTAGCTAGGACTTCCAGCACAATGTTAAATAAGAGTGGTGATGAAGGACATCCTTGTCTTATTCCTGTTCTGAAGGGGAACGTTATCAGGCTCTCTCCATTAACAATGATGTTGGCTGTTTGTTGGTTTTGTATTAAAAAAAAAAAAACAGTGCCGTCGAGTCTATTCCAACTTATAGTGACCCTATAGGTCAGAGTAGAAATTTGTATAGATGCCCTTTATTATGTTGCGGAATTTCCCTTCTATACCTATTTTATTGAGAATTTTTATCAGGAATGGGTGTTGGACTTTGTCAAATGCCTTTTCTGTGTCAATTGAGATGATCATGCAATTCTTTGGAAACGACTTTTTAAAAAAAGTAATCAAGGATTTTTGAAAAGAAAATTTAAGCATGCAATTGGGCAAACTAAGTTTTCCTATTAATAAACAAACTTTTGTTATTATATCTAGCATTTATTAGGTTCTGGAGACCCCTTGGAGCCCTGCTGGCACAATGGTTAAGCACTTGGCTGCTAACCAAAATGTTAAGGGTTTGAATTCACCAGCTGCTCTGTGGGAGAAAGATGTGGCAGTTGGCTTCAGAAGTAAAGATTACAGCCTTGGAAACTATGGGACAATTCTACTCTGTCCTATGTAGTTTCTTTGGGTTAGAATCCACTTGACTGCAATGGGCTAGAGGCACCTTGGAGCACAGAATCCGCTTCTGAAAAGTCACAGCCTTCAAAACCCTATGTAGCATAGTCTACTCTGTGCACACGGGGGCACCATGAGTCAGAATCAATTCATCAGCAGCTAACAACAACAACAACAGGGGTAAAGATAAATGGAACACAGTTCCAACACTCTGGCAATAAGGTGCCACTTAGGATTTTTAAGCAGACACAACAACTGGGATTATTAGGAACAACCAAATGAAATAAGAATATATGAATTAAATAAGAAAATAATATGAGTATGTTAGATTTTCCCAGATATCAGAAATGCTGACATGTTGAAGAACAATTTGACTTTTTGCACATTACTCAACAGAGCAGTTAGAAACAAAGAGAAAAAGGTATTTGTGCTCAAAATGGAGGTGTCCAACATTAGCACTAGCTGCCTTAAGATTATAGGTATTCAGTGACAATCTTCTTAATCTTGTCAGGATTCCTGTAGAACACTCCTGGAAAATGTACCCTCTTTTCCTCATCACATATCCAGAGCCCACAGTATGGATCACTCCTGGTGCTCTTCTCACTGCACCCAGACAGACTTCAGAATAAGTCTCAACCTAGGACTTCAGGCAGCCATGCTAATGGAAAGTTATTGTTTTACCTGAAATATTGTTGCCTTCCCCAAGGTAAAAGAATTTCTTCAATAAATAAGTGCTTAAAATAGTTTATCAAAGATTCTTTATGAATGTACTTAGTTATCTTTCCCTTTCATTAAAACTTTTTAGTCACACCCTTGATAACTTCTGTCTTGGTAGAATAAAAGATAGCAGCCCTTTAATCTCTCTTCTTTTGGAAGCATTTCCATATCATTGCTATAAAAAAATTAGCATAACACACTAAGTTCTTCATAGCAGGAGAGTGCAGTTGGCAAAAAATAATGGGGTGGGGCCAGGATGGGTGGCTACATAGAAGGTACTGCAGATCCCTCTTGCAACAAAGACTCAGGAAAACAAGGGAATTGATCACATACATGACAATCTACGAACCCTGACAATCAAACACAGAACTAAGGAGTTGACCTGAGTGACAGGGGAGTGAAAAGTTGCACCCTAAAGCAGTGACCGCTTCTGGAACTGGCGTCCCATGCCACAGCCTTGAGCCCTTGCGATTCCCTGGTGCCAGAGTGGTGGGGCTGATCGCGGCTTACTGAGATAGGGCAAGCACAGGATGCAGCCCTAACCCCTATCCCCCTGGAGTAACCTTGGTAGAGAATCAGCCAGTGCAAGCAAGCTGCACACTGATGCGGCTGACAAGAAAATGAGCAACCACGGGGAAGCACCAACTGTTTTCGGAGCCTGAAACCAGTGTCCCAGTCAGAAAACCTTGGCGCTGGGCTTTGGACTAAGCGCAGAGGAGCTGATCACAGCTTCCTGAGATGGGGCAAGCATGGGACACAGCCCTAGCCCCCTGAAGTAACCTTGGTGGAAACCCAGCAGCACACGCAGGCTGCACAACGACACGGCTGACAGGAGAAGGAGAAATCACAGGGAAGCAGCAACTGGTTTTAGAGCCTGGAGTGCAACATCCCAGCCAGGAAACCTTGGCGGTCAAGTTTGGACTAAGAGCAGAGGAAGTGATCATGGCTTCCTAAGATGGCGCAAGCACAGGACGCAGGCCTGACCCTCGGGGGGACACAGACCTGACCCTCAGGGGCAATCTAAACCCAGCCAGTGCACACATGCTACACGCCCCTCTGGAATCTCAGATAAAATGGTCATCACCAAGCAAGATAGGTAACTTTGTCTATATTGCATTACTCTCTCCTATCTATCTGATCCCTCCCCTCCCTGCCCCAGGCAGCTTCATTAACATTGGAATTTCCTGGGCCAGGGAGTGACGTGCTCTGTGAGTTTTCTTTTTTTTTCCTAACCCATTCTCCTGGCCTGAGAGAAGCAGCAATTAACAACCCGGGGGAGGGGGGGAATCCTTCCCTAACTTCCCTAAATGTGAATAAAAACACAGAACCAGCTCCAGCCAAGCAAAAGAGATCCACAGTCTTTGGCTTTCATCCCTACAGGGAAAAAGGTGGCTATTAGAATGCAAAGGCAATGATGACAGGGATCTGATGGTAATTGATTTAGCGGAGCAGCAGAAAGACAAGTTCTGGAGGTCTGATACCTCTCTACGTATTAAACACAGCCCTCATTGATCCACAACAGGGAACTGAGGGCTGAAGCTCCTCCCAAACCACCTATCCACCTGCTAAGGGGTCTGAGGATAGTGACGCCTACCAATCATTACAGGTACAAGCATTGGGTGCCTAAGGTGCAGCTTCAGAGCCCACCCACCAAAGTGCTCTAGAAATAGAGACACACCTACCTCACAGGCACATGGGGGAAGGCTGTCAGCATCCTGTCCTCCTTTCAGTGTGACTCCCTGCCACTACTAGAATCTGGTGCATACAACTATCACCACTACTCCTCTAAGTTAATAGATGATAGTCTACACCACACACTTGGTGACCCAAAATCAGGATACCCAAGCTGATTCTATTCCAGAAAAGTGAATGGACTCTCAGGCTTATATATCTGGTAACAGCTCAAACCCGCTAATAATAGGACATAAGTGATTCAAAGGTTACAACAATCAGGACAGCTCAATCTAGTAAACCATCTGGGTGTATTGAAACAAAACAAAACAAGAAGAAAAGACTCAGTGAGCAAATACAAAATAAACCAATACAATATCTTATAGATGGTTCGGAGACAGCAGTCGATATCAATTCACATAAAGAAGCAGACCTTGATTGCTTCTACAAATCCCCAAATTAAAGAATCAAAATCTTTCCCAAATGAAGATACAATCCTGGAATTGCCAGATGCAGAATATAAAAAACTAATACACAAATGCTTCAAGACATCAGGGATGACCTCAGAAATGAAATAAGGCAATCTACAGAAAAAGCCAAGGAACACACTGATAAAGCAGTTGAAGAAATCAAAAAGGTTATTCAAGAACATAGTGGAAAAATTAATAAGCTGCAAGAATCCATAGAGAGACAGCATTCAGAAATCCAAAAGATTAACAGTAAAATTACAGAATTAGACAACTCAATAGGAAGTCAGAGGAGCAGAATCGAGGAACTGGAGTGCAGAGTGGGGAAGCAGGAGGATAAGGGAATTGACACCAATATAGCTGAAGAAAAATCAGATAAAAGAATTTTAAAAAATGAAGAAACCCTAAGAATCATGTGGGATTCTATCAAGAAGAATAACTTGTGTGATTGGAGTTCCAGAACAGGGAGAGATAACAGAAAATACAGACAAAATAGTTGAAGATCTGTTGGCAGAAAACTTCTCTGACATTGTGAAAGATGATAGGATGCCTACCAAGATGCTCACTGAACTCCATACCAGATTGATCCAAAAGGAAAATCACCAAGGCATATTATCATTAAACTTGCCAAAACCAAAGATAAAATTTTAAGAACAACCAGGGATTAAAGAAAAAAAAGTCATCAACAAAGGAGAATCAATAAGAATAAGTTCAGACTACTCAGCAGAAACCATGCAGGCAAGAAGGCAATGGGATGATATATATAGAGAGCACTGAAGGAGAAAAATTGCCAGCCAAGAATCATATATCCAGCAACACTCTCTCTCAAATATGAAAGTGAAATTAAAACATTTAGAGATAAACACAAGCTTAGAGAATTTGCAAAAACCAAACCAAAGCTACAAGAAATACTAAAGGAAATTGGTCAGAAAATCAATAATATCAGATACCAACACAACACAAGGTAATGGAACAGAACACCCAGATATCAACACAAATAGGGAAATCATAAAAATAAAATAAGATTAATCTAAAAAAGAAAAAAATGCTCAAAACAGGGAATCATTGAAGTCATTATGTAAAAGATTACAATAATCAAAAAAGAGGTACTAAGTACAGTAAGCATAGATCTCTCACATAGAGAGGAAAACAAGGCAATATAGGATAATACAAGTTAGGTTTTTCCTTAGAGAAATGGGGGTAAATATTTAGGTAACTACAAAGAGGTCTAACAATTCCATACTTCAAAATAAAAACCAAAAAAAACATAACAACTCAGCAAAAATAAATTCAACTACTATGAAAATGAGGAACACAGAATTTACAAAGAAAAACATTTCAGCACAAAAAAGTAAGTGGAAAAATGAAATTGTCAATGACACACAAAGAAATGGCATCAAAATGTCAGCACTAAACTCATACTTATCTATAATTACGCTGAATGTAAATGGACTAAATGCACCAATAAAGAGACAGGAGTCTCAGACTGGATAAAGAAACATGATCCATCTACATGCTGCCTACAAGAGACACACCTTAAAGACAGAAACAAATTAACACTCAAAGGATGGAAAAAAATATATCAAGCAAACAACAATCAAAAAAGAGCAGAACTGGCAATATTAATTTCCGACAAAATAGACTTTAAAGTTAAATCCACCAAAAAGGATAAAGAAGGACACTACATAATGATTAAAGGGACAATTTACCCAGAAAATATAGCCATATTAAATATTCATGCACCCAATGACAGGGCTGCAAGATACAGAAAACAAACTCTATCAGCATTGAAAAGTTAGAGAAGCACCTTCACAATTACAGTAGGAGACTTCAGCATACCGCTTTCAGAGAAGGATAGCACTTCCAATAAGAAGCTCAACAGAGACACGGAAGATCTAATTGCTACAATCAACCAACTTGACCTCATAGACTTGTACAGAACACTCCACCCAACAGCTGCAAAGTATACTTTTTTTTCTAGTGCACATGGAACATCCTCTAGAATAAATCACATATTAGGTCATAAAACAAACCTTTGCAGAATCCAAAACATCGAAATATTACAAAGCATCTTCTCAGATCACAAGGCCATAAAAGTGGAAATCAATAACAGAAAAATCAGGGAAAAGAAATCAAATACTTGGAAACTGAACAATACCCTGCTCAAAAAAAGACTGGGTTATAGAAGACATTAAGGAGGGAATAAAGAAATTCACAGAATGCAATGAGACTGAAAACTCTTCCTATCAAAACCTCTGGGACACAGTGAAAGCAGTGCTCAGAGGTCAATTTATATCGATAAATGCTCACAGACATAAAGAAGAAAGAGCCAAAATCAGAGAACTGTCTCTACAACTTGAACAAATAGAAAGCGAGCAACAAAAGAATCCATCAGGCACCAGAAGAAAACAAACAATAAAAATTAGAGCAGAATTAAATGGATTAGAGAACAGAAAAACAATTGAAAGAATTAACAAAGCTGAAAGCTGGTTCTTTGAAAAATTAACAAAATTGATAAACCATTGGCCAGACTGACTAAAGAAATACAGGAAAGGAAACAAGTAACCCAAACAAGAAATGAGATGGACCACATCACAACAGACCCAAATGAAATTAAAGGAACCATATCAGATTACTATGAAAAATCATACTCTAACAAATTCAAAAACCTAGAAGAAATGGATGAATTCCTAGAAACACACTACCTACCTAAACTAATACAATCAGAACAATGAAATAGACCCATTAAAAAAAAAAAAAAAAGAAATGGAAAAGGTAATCGAAAAACTCCCAGCAAAAAAAAAGCCCTGGCCCGGACAGCTTCACTGCAGAGTTCTACCAAACATTCAGAGAAGAGTTAACACCACTACTACTAAAGGTATTTCAAAGCATAGAAAATGATGGAATACTACCTATCTCTTTCTATGAAGCCGGAATATCCCTGATACCAAAACAAGGTAAAGACACCACAAAAAAAGAAAATTACAGACCTGTGTCCCTCATGAACATAGATGCAAAAATCCTCAACAAAATTCTAGCCAATAGAAATCAACAACATATCAAAAATATAATCCCCCACGACCAAGTGGGATTTATACCAGGTATGCAAGGTTGGTTCAATATCAGAAAAACAATTAATGGAATCCACCATATAAAAAAAACAAAAGACAAAAATGACATGATCTTATCAATTGGTGCAGAAAAGGCATTTGACAAAGTTCAACACCCATTTATGATAAAAACTCTCAGCAAAATAGGAATATAAGGAAAATTCCTCAACATAATGTAGGGCATTTATACAAAGCCAACAGCCAACATCATCCTAAATGGAGAGAGCCTGAAAGCATTTCCCTTGAGAACGGGAACCAGACAAGGATGCCCTTTATCACTGCTCTCATTCAACATTGTGTTCAAGGCCCTAACCAGAGCAATTAGGCTAGATAAAGAAATAAAGGACATCCGGATTGGCAAAGAAGAAGTAAAATTATCTCTATTTGCAGATGATTTGATCTTATACACAGAAAACTCTAAGGGATCCTCAAGAATACTATGGAAACTAATAGAAGAGTTCAGCAGAGTCTCAGGTTACAAGATAAACATACAAAAATCACTTGGATTCCTCTACATTAATAAAAAGAAAACCAAAGAGGAAATCATCAAACCAATACCATTCACAGTAGCCCTCAAGAAGATAAAATAGTTAGGAATAAATCTTACCAAAGATGTAAAAGACCTACAGAAAGAAAACTACAAAGTACTACTGCAAGAAATGAAAAGGGACCTACATAAGTGGAAAAACGTACCTTGCTCATGGATAGGAAGACTTCACATTGTAAAAAATGTCTATTCTACCAAAAGCCATCTATATACAATGCACTTCTGATCCAAATTTCAACGACATTTTTTAATGTGTTGGAGAAACAAATCACCAACTTCATATGGAAGGGAAAGAAGCCCCGGATAAGTAAAACATTACTGAAAAAGAAGAAGAAAGTGGGAGGCCTCACTCTACCTGATTTTAGAACATATTATACAGCCACAGTAGTCAAAACAGCCTGGTACTGGTACAACATCAAACACAGACCAATGGAACAGAATTGAGAACCCAGATATAAATCCATCCACATATGAGCAGCTGATATTTGACAAAGGTGCAGTGGCAGTTAATTGGGGGAAAGACAGCCTTTTTAACAAATGGTGCTGGCATAACTGGATATCCATCTGAGAAAAAATTAAACACGACCCATACCTCACACCATGCACAAAAACTAACTCCAAGTGGATCAAAGACCTAAACATAAAGTCTAAAACGATATAGATCATGGAAGAAAAAATAGGGACATTAGTATCCCTAATACTTGGCATAAACAGAAATACAAAACATTACTAACGATGACGAAGAGAAACCAGAAAACTGGGAGCTCCTAAAAGTCAAACACCTATGCTCATCTAAAGACTTCACCAAAAGAGTAAAAAGACCACCCACGGACCGAGAAAAAATTTTCAGCTACGACATCTCTGACCAGCGCCTGATCTCTAAAATCTACATGATTCTGCTAAAACTCAACCACAAAAAGACAAACACCCCAATCAAAAAGTGGGCAAAGGATATGAACATGCACTTCACTAAAGAAGATATTCGGGCGGCTAACAGATACCTGAGGAAATGCTCTCGATCATTAGCTATTAGAGAAATGCAAATTAAAACTACGATGAGATTCCATCTCACTCCAACAAGACTGGCATGAATCCAAAAAACACAAAATAATAAATGTTGGAGAGGCTGTCGAGAGATTGGAACACTTATACACTGCTTTTGGGAATGTAAAATGGTACAAGCACTTTGGAAATCTATGTGGCATTTTCTTAAAAAGTTAAAAATAGAACTACCATACAACCCAGAAATCCCACTCCTCCGAATATATCCTAGAGAAATGAGAGCCTTTACACGAACAGACATATGCACACCCATGTTTATTGCAGCACTGTTTACGATAGCAAAAAGCTGGAAGCAACCAAGGTGCCCATCAACGGATGAAGGGATAAATAAATTATGGTATATTCACAATGGAATACTACACATAGATAAAGAACAGTGATGAATCTGTGAAACATTTCATAACATGGAGGAATCTGGAAGGCATTATGCTGAATGAAATTAGTCAGATGCAAAAGGACAAATATTGTATAAGGCCACTATCATAAGATCTTGAGAAATAGTTTAAACTGAGAAGAACACATTCTTTTGTGGTCAAGAGGGGGGGAGGGAGGGAGGGTGGGAGAGGGTTATTTATTGATTACCTAGTAGATTAGGTGAAGGGAAGGACATCACTCAATACAGGGGAGGTCAGCACAACTGGACTAAACCAAAAGCAAAGAAGTTTCCTGAATAAACTGAATGTTTCGAAGGTCAGCAGGGCAGGGGTGGGGGTTTGGGGACTATGGCTTCAAGGGACATCAAAGTCAATTGGCAAAATAAATTCTATTAACAAAACATTCTGCATCCCACTTTGATGTGTGGCATCTGGGGTCTTAAACGCTAGGAAGTGGCCATCTAAGATGCATCAATGAGTCTCATCCCACCTGGATCAAAGGAGAATGACGAACACCAAGGTCACAAGGTAATTAGGAGCCCAAGAGACAGAAAGGGCTACATGAACTAGAGGCTACATCATCCTGAGACCAGAAGAACCCAATGGTGCCCGGCCACAACTGATGGCTGCCCTGATAGGGAGCACAACAGAGAACCCCTGAGGGAGCAGGAGGACAGTGGGATGCAGACCCCAAATTCTCATAAAACGACCAGATTTAATGGTCTAAGACTAGAAGAATCCCGGCAGTCATGGTCCCCAAACCTTCTGTTGGCCCAGGACAGGAACCATTCCCGAAGCCAACTTATCAGACATGGATCAGACTGGACAATGGGTCGGGGAAAGATGCCGATGAGGAGTGAGCTACTTGCATCAGGTGGACACTTGAGACTGTGTTGGCATCTCCTGTCTGGAAGGGAGATGGGAGAGTAGAGGGGGTTAGAAACTGGCAAAATGGTCACAAAGGGAGAGACTGGAAGAAGGGAGTATGCTGACTCATTAGGGGGAGAGTAAGTGGGAGTATGTAGTAAGGTGTATACAGGCTTATATGTGAGAGAATGACTTAATTTGTAAACTTTCACTTAAGGCACAATAAAAATTATTTAAAAAAAACGTGCATTATTTGCATAGTATTTTTTCTTAGCTGATATTCTTTGAAATTTTTTTCTTCAGTATTATTTGGGCTATGAAACTTTGAAGTTGATAACCTCACCTTTTTTTAATTGTATATGTATTTTTCTTAACTGCCTCCATCAGTAAAATGTTTTCTTCTTTGTTTCTTAGTTTGTTCCCAATAATAACCAGCTCTGCTATTCCTCTAACAATGTGCTGTAAATCTCACAATACCAGAAAGACTCTCCTGGGGTAGATGAGAATATGCTTAGCTAAATTCAGTGTCTCATGGGGTCCCACTGTGGTGTAAATGGTTAAACATGCTTGACTGTCAACCAAACCTGAGGGAAACTGGTTGATTGGTAGTATCTCGTGCCAGTCCAAAATGATTGCTATTAGTATTATTATCAGAAATTTCTCAGCTCACATCAAAATTCTTGAAATACTGTTTGAAAAAGGAATTAGTAAATCTACATTCTACTTCAGGTTGCCATTAACTCTGTGGTCTTGGGGTATGATTTCTCTTTCTCCTTTTATTTTTAATTAAGATACATATTTTATATCATAAAAGACATGGATTTTAATTGCACAGTTATATGAGTTTTGACAAATGTATACAACCACATAATCATCACACAAATCTAAATATAGACAATTCCTACCACCTCAAAATATTCCCTCATATAACCTTCAGAGACAATGACTGATGTGCTTTGTTACTATTGATCATCTTTGTCTATTTTGGACTTTATATAAGTAGAATCACACAGCATATTTTCGAGAGCAATCCATGTCACTGCAATGAATCAATAGTAGTCTGTCTCTTTTTATTGTGATATATCCCACTATATGAATATACAATTTTTTTATTCTTCACTTATTGATGAATATTAGGATTTTTTGCTATTTGAGGATATTATGAATAAAGCTGCTATGAGCTTCAGTGTACAAATGAAGTCATATGTTTCAATTTCTCTTGGGTAAATAAATATATAGGGTTGAATTCTCTGTGCCATAAAGTTATATATCTTTAAAATTATTAGAAATCAACAGTTTAGCAAAATATTTGTGCCATTTTACACTGCTACCAGCGATGTATAAGACTCAGTTTCTCCACATCCATTGTCAGCATTTGGTATTGTCAGACTTTTTAATTTCAGCCATTCCAATGATTATGTGCTGGTTTTAATTTCCTTTTCAATGATGTCTAATAAGACAGAGAATTTTTATGTGATTATTTTTCATTTTTATACCTTTCTATATAAATTGTTCCCCCATGCATCTGTCATTTTGTTGTACTGTGGGGGCTTGCATTTTGCTATGATGCTGGAAGCTAGGCCACCAGTATTCAAATACCAGCAGGGTCACCCATGGTGGACAGTTTCAGCTGAGTTTCCAGACTAAGACAGACTTGAAAAAAGACCTGGAAGTCTACTTCTGAAAAGTATTAGCCAGTGATAATCTTAAGAATCACAGCAGAACTTGTCTGAAACAGTGCTGGAAGATGAACCCCTCAGGTTGGAAGGCACTCAAAATACAACTGGGGAAGAGCTGCCTCCTGAAGTGGACTGGATCTCAATGACACGGATGGAGTCAAGCTTTCAGACCTTCATTTACTGATGTGGCACCGCTCAAAATGAGAAGAAATAGCTGCAAACATCCATTGATATTCGAAATACAAAATGTATGAAGTATGAATCTAAGAAAATTGGAGGTCAACAAAAATGAAATGGAATGCATAAACATCCATGTTGTGGACATTAGCAAGCTGAAATGACTGTTATTGGCCATTTTGAATCAGACAATCACGTGGTCTACTATGCCAGAAATAACAACTTAGAGAGAAATGGCATTGCATTGGTCCTCAAAAAGAACATTTCAAGATCTATCCTGAAGTACGACACTGCAGTGATAGGATAATATCCATATGCCTACAAGGAAGACCAGTTAATACGACTATTATTCAAATTTACATACCAACCACTAAGGTCAATAATGAAGAAAATGAAAATTTTTACCAACTGCTGCAGTCTGAAATTGATCGAACATGTGGTCAGGATGCATTGATAATTACTGGCAATTGAAATGTGAAAGTTGAAAACAAAGAAGGATCAGTAATTGGAAATACGGCCTTGGTGATAGAAATGACGCCAGAGATCCCATGACGGAATTTTACAAAACCAATGACTTTTTCATTCCAAATACCTTTTTTCAACAATTTAAACAGCAACTACACATGTGAATCTCCCCAAATGAAATACACAGAAATCAAATCAATGACATCTGTGGAAAAAGACAATGGAAAAGCTCAACATCATCAGTCAGAACAAGACTAGGGGCTGACTGCAACACAGAGCATCAGTTGTTCATATGCAAGTTGAAGTTGAAGAAAATTAGAACAAGTCTGCAAAAGCCAAAGTACAACTTTGAGTGTATCCCACTTGAAATTAAAGACCATCTCAAGAATAGATCTGACATGTTGAACACTAATGACCAAAGACCAGATGTGTTGTAGAATGACGTTAAGGACATTATATATGAAGAAAGCAAGAGGTCATAAAAAAGATGGGACAGAAAGAAAAGACAAAAATGGATGTCAGAAGAGACTCTGAAACTTCCTTTTGGATGCTGAGTAGCTAAAGCAAATGGAAGAAATGATGAAGTAAAAGAGCTGAACAGAAGATTTCAAAGGAATGCTTGAGAAGACAAAGTAAAGTATTATCACGACATGTGCAAAGGCCTGGAGTTAGAAAACCAAAAGGGAAGAACATGCTCGGCATTTCTCAAAATGAAAGAACTGAAGAAAAAATTCAAGCCTAGAGTTGCAATATGGAAGAATTCTGTGGGAATAAATATTGAATGAAGCAGGAAGAATCAAAAGAAGTTGGAAGGAATACACAGATTCACTATACCAAAAAGAATTAGTCGATGTTCAACCATTTCAGGAGGCAGCATATGATCAGGAACTGATGATACTCAAGGAAGAGATCCAAGCTGCACCGAAGGCACTTACAAAAAAACAAAGCTCCAGGAATTGACAGAATATCAATTGAGATGTCTCAACAAATAGATGCAGTGTTGGAAGTGCTCACTTGTCTATACCAAGGAAATTGGAAGACAGCTACCTGGCCAACTGACTGGAAGAGATCCACATTTATGCCTATTCCAATGAAAGGTGACCTAATCGGATGAGGAAATTATCAAACAATATCATTATTATCACAAGCAAGTAAAATTTTGCTGAAGATTATTAAAAAGCAGTTGGAGAAGTACATCAACAGGGAACTGTCAGAAATTCAACTGGATTCAGAAGAAGGTGTGGAATGAAGTCTATCGTTGGTGATGTCAGATGGATCCTGGCTGATGAAAATCAAAGACCACAGCCTTCAGTATGGATTGCACCTCAACATAAAGAAAACAAAAATCCTCACAACTGGACCAATAAGCAACATCATAATAAACAGAAAAAAGATTGAAGCTGTCAAGAATTTCATTTTACTTGGATCCACAATCAACACCCATAGAAGCAGCAGTCAGAAATCAAAGGACGCATTGCATTGGGCAAATCTGCTGCAAAAGACTTCTTTAAAACATTAAAAAACAAAGGACATCACTTTGAGAACTAAGGTGTGCCTGACCCAAGCTATGTTTTTACCAGTCACTTCATATGTTTGTGAAAGCTGGACAATGGATAAGGAACACTGAAGAAGAATTGACACTTTTGAATTACGATGTTAGCGAAGAATACAAATATACCATGAACTGTCAGAAGAAAGAACAAATCTGTCTCTGAAGAAGTACAGCCAGAATGCTCATTAGAAGCAAGGATGGAGAGACTACGTCTCACATACTTTGGACATGTTATGAGGAGGGATCATTCCCTGGAGAAGGACATCATGCTCGGTAAAGTAGAGCATCAGTGAAAAAGAGGAAGACCTGCAGTGAAATGGATTGACGGTGGCCGGAACAATGGGCTCAAGCATAACAATGATTGTGAGGATTGTGCAGGACTGGGCAGTATTTTTTACTTGTACACAGGGTCACTATTACCAGAACCAACCAACTAGCTGGCATCTAACGACAACAACATATAAATTGTTGCTTCAGGTCTTTTGCATACATTTTTCTGTTTTTTTCTTTTTATTGTTTAATTGGAATTGTCTAGATAGCAATTCTTTACAGGTAAATATGTAGAGAATATTTTCTTCTGGTCTCTTGTTTCTTTTATATACACACACAAATATGTTATTACAGTAAATATACAGATAACAATGCATTTATCATTTCTATAATATTCACATGTACAGTTCAGTGACATTAATTATGCTCATCACGTTGTTCAATCATTATCATTAACCATTCCAGAAATTTTCCATTCTCTTTCAGTAGTTCAGTGTCCTTTAAGCATTTTTCTTTCCTCCTCCTTCCATCCTACCTGTGATAACTGTTAATAAACTTTGATCTCTTTTCACTTGTCTGTTCTAGATATACATTTGGGAACATACAGTATTTGCTCTTTTGTGACAGACTTATTTCACTCAGCATATTATTTTCAAGTTTCATCCATGTTATAGCATGTATCAGGATTTGATTTTAATGAGCGGTTTTTTGGGGGGAGGGGAGGTGATAATTGGTTTATCAATTTTATATTTTTTTGTTAATGCCTTTTGTGTTCTTCCTAAAAAAAAAAAATCCTCATTAAGATATCCCTTCACGTTTTCTCATTGAACATGTATAGGTATAACATATATATATATTTAGTAAGGTATGAGGTAGAGATAAGGACTTATTTTTTATATAGCATTTGATTATCCCAGTCTAATCTGTTTTAAAAAAAATCATTTTTTACAGAGAATACATTGATGACTTGGTTGAAAATCATTTAAGTGTATATGCATGTGTTTTCTGAATTCTGTATTCTATTTTAATGGTCTAATTATCTATGATCATACAAACACTGGAAACCCTGGTGGTGTACTGGTTAAGAGCTGCAGCTGCTAACCAAAAGGTAAGCAGTTCAAATCCACCATGCGCTCCTTGGAAACTCTATGGGGCAATTCTACTCTGGCGTATAGGGTCACTATGAGTCGGAATCAATGGCAATGGGTTTGGTTTATTTTTCATACAAATACTATACCACCTTAATTTTTGTAGCAAGTATTGGAATAAGGTAGTGTGAATTTTCCAAACCAGATCTTTTGACACTTGCTTTTTAAAGATTTCTGACATTAGTTGAGCACTTTCTATAAAAGCCAGGTACTATGTTTTGAATGCATTTTTTTTTTTAATCATCAGAAAGTTATTTTAAGGTAATTATTGTTATCATTACTATTTTCCAGATGAGAAAACTGAAGCATAGAGAACTGGGGTGACTTCTACAAAACACATAACTAGTAGGAGGCAGCACTGGTCTTTAAAGCTGGGCAATCTGGCCCATGATTTCAATAACGATTATATATTGCATCTCTAAGCTACTCTTTTCACCTTACTACTAGAAAATGATTCAAAACTTGTCTAGCTTATTTTCCCAAACTCAGACTTACACTTTTTGTATAGGATGTTTAATGGGAGATTTCCTTTGTTCTGTCGAAGTACTGTGCAACTGAATTTTGTACAGTTTGAGCAATATATGACTTTTGGGACTTCACTATACCCAGTGACTTAACAGACTGTTGTAATTTCTCACTTATTCCTTCAAGGCCATTTGAATTGTGTATTTCCGTAAAACATTTTGGCCTAAAGAGGCTATTAACTAAGTTTAACCCTTAATTGGATTTATCATACAACCTTATACTAAGGACACATTTTAAATTGGGGCATGTAGAAAGTACTTGGTGTATTGGATTGACATGCTGTCGTCATTTTGATCCTTTAAGTACAGACATACCAGCATTGTTTCATAGGAAAATATTTTATTGACAAAGACCAAAAAAATATGGTTTAAGCCTTTTACTGTGTATGTAAGGAGCATGAAGATCATAGAGGTAAACTGACTTTGTGTATTGTCACACATCTCTTCAGGGGCAGATGAAGACTTAGAATCTCAGTAACAAATTTACTTGTATTTATAATTTTTTTTAAATAATTTTTACATTAAAAATAGAGAAGGCAAATATAAAATAATTTGTTCTCCAAAGTCATAGGAATCCCTTACCCTTATCCGTGGAACAGTGTTATTAATTCAATGTGCTTGCACAAAATGCCTCTTTTAAATTGAATACATATTAAATAACATATCATTCAATTTTTCCCTGGTACATTGGATCTTTAAAAATCTATAATTGCTTTGCTTTATTACAAAAGCTTATATTTTTTTCAATTATCCAAGTCAATCACATTTTCTTTGCCAGTTTTTTCAGGGACATAAATAGCCAAAACCACTAAAGCACAACTGAGTAGTAATAAAACCATTTACTGCTATGTTAAAGAAACCTGGTGAAAAATTACTTAAAATCCCCAAGTGTCTCTCTGGGGAACCACAGATCCTTCAATGAGCTATACCATCTGGATGTTAACCACACCTTACCCGTTTGTCACTTTTTTGTTATTATTGTTGTTCATACTGCTTAGGTGCACTATATTTCATATTTCATTCTAAAACTATAATAAGCATATGTCCTCATTCTCAAAATTGAAAATGATAACATCAAGTAACTATAAAGTCTGCTCCTCCCCTTTAAAATACAAATCCATTGTTATTTCATTTTTATGCAATGGAAATAATTTTGGTTCAGAGAGGTAAAATGACTTTCTCAAAATGAAACAGATTGGCAATGAGGGTAAAAATTGAAACTTCAGTTGTCTTCCAAACAGGGCATTGTTTCTATGAGACATGTGTCTCCATCAATCTGTATATGTCAGCTTGTAAACAAGGCTTTTAAAATTATACTCAAGTAAGTCTAAGTCCTACCACTTTGTTTTCCAGGGTGTTATCAGTTAACTGTGCTATGGTGGTTGGGGGGGGGGCAGATCATAAAAAGGGGGGCTGGTCAAAACATGGGAGAAGTTGGATTAAACAAAGTCAATTTAGTTTCTCTAATTCTAGGATTACCTGAAACTTTAATATGCTAATGTGCATGTACATCTCTAAAAGGGGGAAATAAGTACTTCCCAACGTTATTTAACCAAAGTACCTTTTTTTTTTTTTAAGTATCTATTTAGTACCAAAAAAAAAAAACCCAAATCCAGTGCCATCAAGTCAGTTCCGACTTATAGCGACCCTATAGGACAGAGTAGAACTGCCCCACAGAGTTCCCAAGGAGCACCTGGCAGATTTGAATTGCTGACCTCTTGGTTAGCAGCTGTAGCATCTAACCACTACACCACCAGGGTTTCCAGTATTTGGTAGGATAACCAAAAAACCACCAAACCCATTCCGACTTGTGGTGACCCTATAGGACAAGGTAGAACTGCCCCATATGGTTTCCCAGGAGTGCCTGGTAGAACCAAACTGCTAAAATTTTGGTTAGCAGCCGTCGCTCTTAATCACTATGCCACCAGGGTTTCCATTTGGTAGGATATATCATAAACGTTATTTTCTGGAGCTTTAGCTTCTCACACAATTCCAAGGACATTGTGGACACTTAATGAATTTTTATTGAAGGCAGAGAAGGATGTTAAAATCATACATCCGTTTGTATTAATATGCACCAAAGGTCCATCCATTATCAAATCTTGGTTCAGATACTCTCACCAAAGGCCATCTTGTGGGAAAAGAAGGTAGTTTATCTTCATGATGGTGACCTCAGTGGATGAAGATATAGTCCAAATACTTCTAACTGCACTCTCTATCCTGATGAGGGACTATCATTCTTAATCTCGTTTAACTGCCATGTTTCTCAAAGTGCTGCCTTTTAAAAAGATTGATAGAACACACTACTGTCTGTGAAATTTTGACTGGGTTTAAACAACTACAGAAACACCATGGGAAAATTGCCATGGTGTTTTCAAAGAGAGGAGTTCATGAACTGACAGCCGTTTTAAATCTTTCCAGCTAGAGGGAATCAAAAAAAAAAAAAAAAAAGAAAGAAATAGGTTAGCCAATTTTCATTTCCCTGGAAGCATTGATTTTACTTTCCAGGGGAATAAAATATGTTAGACAAGAAAACACAATTAGTAGCAATTGCTTCATCTAAATTTATTTACAACAGAAAAAAGTAGCTCAAATCACCATTTTAGTATACATGCATAGTATTTAACATTTTTATTTCACTTACAGCTTTGGAAAAGAAAATCAAAACAATTTTTACTGTGCCTGTTAGAATTTTACAAATCGATGAATATTTATTGAGCAGAATTCTATACTGCAGTGAAGCAAAGATAAAGTCCCTACTCTCAAGGAACTTGAAATCTAATAAGAGAGAATAAGTGGTACAAAAAAGAACTATAATGAAAGGGAAAATAGTAAGTCATTTTAAAACAAGAACAAAGTACTATGAAGATTCTAAGTAAGATGAAGTCATTTTTCTCTTTGTACAAATCAGGGAAAGCTTTAGAGAAGTGGGTGGATTTGGGCTCTCAACCTTGTAAAATTAGCGTCATGAAGGAACAATGCAAGGTTTTGTGCAACGCGTAGCATGAGGCCCTAACACTTATTAAGTGTTACTTCTTTCATTAAACCTTTCCTGATTCCCTGACAGAGAACCCCTGAGGGAGCAGGAGAGCAGTGGGATATAGACCTCAAATTCTCATAAAAAGAGCAGGCTTAATGGTCTGACTGAGATTAGAATGACCCCAGAGGTCATGGTCCCCAGACCTTCTGTTAGCCTGAGACTGGAACCATTCCCGAAGCCAACTCTTCGGACAGGGATTGGACTGGACTATGGGACAGAAAATAATACTTGCGAAGAGTGAGCTTCTTGGATCAAGCAGACACATGAGACTATGTGGGCAGCTCCTGCCGGGAGAAGAGATGAGAGGGCAGAAGCGGTCATAAGCTATCTGAATGGACACGAACACAGAGAGTGGAGGGAAGGAGTATGCTGTCTCATTAGAGGGAGAGCAACTAGGAGTATACAACAAGGTGTATATAAGTTTTTGTATGTGAGACTGACTTGGTTTGTAAGCTTTCACTTAAAGCATGATAAAAATTAAAAAAAAAAAAACTTTCCTGATTCCCAAAATTGAATATAATTTCTGTGCATTTGATTAGAGCATAGAGTGCATGGAGGGAAATACAGAAGAGAAGGTAGGTTGGGCCCAGAACATGAAACACTTTGAATGGTGATTTTATTAAGTAGTCAGTTAAACAGCATTGAAACTCTGCTTTGATTTTTTTTTTTTAACCAAAAATAACATAATCACAGTGAACTTGCAAATATTCTTTGGAAAAAAGGAACAGAGAAAGATGAACTGGGAGCAGAAACATAAATGCAGTAATTCAGGCAAACTGCACTTTCCTTAGGTACTGAGAGTGAGAATTGAACAAATGAGTTGGAGAAGAGGATTTGCAAAGTTTAAATGACAAGACAGGACAATTAATGAGCAGTGGAAGGAGAGGAAAAAGAAAGAAATATATATATATATATATCCTAATTTTCAAGCCAGAGTGAAAAGAAAATCACCATGCCGCATGCCAAAATAAGATTAGAGAAAAGGAGGCCAATTTGTGGAAAGCAGACAATGTTTTTAGGTTTAGTGACAATGTTTGTTTGACCAGTTCGTGAGACTTCCAGGTGCAGCTTTTGAAAAGGAAGTTTGAAATGTGGAACACAAGTTACCCAAGGCAAAAGATAATAATATTTAGTAACCAATATGCATGGGCACTCAGCAATAAGGCAAAGACTTTGGGCCATCAAAACAAATGCATAGATGTGGGCTGTAAGTGACTGGTGTAGCTGCATCGGTGCAGACCACTGAAAGATCCATCCTGCATAGATGGAAGTAGCCACATCCATTCAGTGAGAAAGGATTCAGAGAAAAGTCGGGGAAATATTTATATAAGCTGTTGAGAGTGGAGAAAAACAAAGGTTGGGAAATAGTTGGAGGGCAGGGGATAACAATAGACATACTCACTGCTTCTAGCTCCCATGTATGCACTGTTTAAAGGACATCCTAATTCATTGTTTCTCATTCTGTAATTGATTTACGCATGTGACTTGTCTCCAAATGAACTGGAAACATTTAAAGAAAGATAACCTATCTCGGTATTTTTCAAAGTGTACTAGAACCTTATGGATGTTAACCCCATTGCCCATTGCCATCAAGTTGATTCCGACTCATAGCAACCCTGTAGGACAGAGTAGAACTGCTCCCACAGTTTCCAAGGAGCATCTGGTGGATTTGAACTGCTGACCTCTTGGTTAGCAGCCGTAGCACTTAACCACTACTCCACCAGGGTAGTAGAGGATTTTAATTTTTACTTACAAATCATTTATACATTTGAATGTCACAATATTGTGGGGGAAGGTAGGGTAGATAAATGCAACACATTACATTTTACAGAGGAAGTTCAGAGAGGTCAAATGATTTGGCCAAAATCTCATACCTAATTAGTGAAGGATTCAGGGCTCTATCCGGGGTCTGCCGGTTCATTGTCCAGTGCTCTTTTCTGAATTTCTTTCTCATCTACATTCTACACCTATCCATCTCAGAGTTGATGGATGGCAAACAGTTAAGTGGTAAAGGGTTGGCGGTTCCAACCCACCCAGAGACACCAGAAGATTTGCTTCTGAAAAATCACAGCCTTGAGGATCCCAGGGAGCACAGTTCTGACACACACAGGATCACCATGGGTCAGAACTGATTTGAGGACAACAAACAACATCAGCCTATCCCTCTGACTGCCTCAGGTAATTAGAATTTTCTTAGTACCTAACCTATGGTGGCCGTCTTCACAGTCTTCCTACAAATGTAGTAGAAACACTTTCCACTAGGTCAAGCTGTAGATAGTGTTTCCAGTGAGTTAAGCTTCTGCTTTCTGCTCTCTAAAAATATACAAGTTCAGATAATCTTTCATGAAAATAGGTCTTTTTTTTTTTTTTTATCACAGTGTAGACTAGAGTTGTTTAATCCTCGTGCTTATTGGCGGATATAACAGATACTTTATACATTAGCACTAAAACCAAATAAACACATCTGCCAGAATACTGTAACAACTGCTTCCATGGTACACCCAGAGGCCATTGAGAATTCAAACTGTCCTCAGACAACCTTTTAACGGATTTAAGCTAGAAGGTCTTCCTGAATTCCCAGCTCTTCGTTGTTTAATGTGTTTGGCTCCTCTTTTTCTGAGGACTATCAAAACCATTTGGATTGATCTTGCATTATCGGAAGCATATCTCTTTCAGCTTAGGTAATGTCTTTAGAATCGTACCTGGCAATGGAACTCGTGATTGAGTGAGTATAACTCTGAAAAGAGAACTACATTGACATTGGCGTTCTGCATCTTTGTGACAAAATAAACATTGCCTGTCTCCTGAGACTCCTTTCAAAATTTTTAGTTTAGGGCAGCATTTCTCTACTAGACCTTATAGAGCTAGAAAGTGAAATCTTTTAGGACAAGGCTTAGAAAATAAATATTTTAAGATATTTTGCTTTCTTTGTACACCCAGGGACTTATTTATAGGATTATAACTGTCACTTAGCCATATATTTACACCTAACTGGGTATGTGCCTGATGTAGTTGGTGTTTAATGCACATACTTCCACAAAATGCACCATCATAAAATGGAAATAAAACACATTTGCTGAATCAGCATTTTCATGTTCCTATTTAATGCCTGAATAAACTGTATATAACAAAAAAAGAGTTGATGCAACCATAGATTGGTGAGCAGGAAAGGCTATTGTAGAGACCCCTAGGTGTTATCCAAACTGTAGATTTTCCTTAGATGGGAGGCAACAGAGACCGTTAGTATCATTTTACAGATAAGGAAGCAAGCCTTGAGAGTAAGCTTAGGGTCCCTGCCACACCTCAAGCTAACTGTGGCAGAACTAAGATCTGGACCCCATTTCACCCAGTCCTGAAACTTGTGCTCTATCAACCAGAATTCTTTTTTAAAAATGGGACCATAGGATTGAAAAATCATTAAACTATTAAACTAGGTACTAGAGATAAACTTCCTGGAGAAATAAAAATAAACAAGCAAAAAAAAAAAAAAAAAGTTTCTGTCAAGATGATTCCAACTCATAACGATCCCATGTACGTCAGCAGAATTTGTTCCATAGAGCTTTCAGTGGCCGATTCTTCACAAGTAGATTATCGGCTCTTTCTTCTGAGGCACCTCTGGGTGGACATAAATTCCCAACTTCTAGTTAGTAGCTGAGCACGTTAGCTATTTGCACCACCCAAGGACATCCTGGAGAAAATACCCAAACCCACTGCCATCGAGTTGATTCCCACTCATACGTATATGCTAATCCTGCTCACTAGAGATTGTTATTAAAACATCAAATGATTTTCACTGTCAGCCTAAAAGTTATTTATTAATCATTTACTTTGTGCCCAAGATTCTACTAAGCACTTTGAATAGATTATCCATTTTAATCCTCATAAAAATCTTAAGGGTGTTATACTACTATATTTACCCCCACCTTAAGAAAAAGTTTTTTTCTTTTTTTTTTTACAGATAAAACAGAGGCTCGGAGAGCTTTAGTAATTTCCCAGGACCACACAGCTGGTGCTGAAGATGCAGGATTCAAATATAAACTCATGTGGTTTAAAGCCAGGATGCTTAATTATTGCATTTTAAAAACACTAATAGGTATGCATGCTTAAAATTGCAATGTTTCAGTGAATTTGAATTCTTAGAAAGATATGTTCCCATTAGAAAAGATGCAGAAATAATGTGGAACCATGAAATATTGGGATAAAATTGTTTTTATTTATATACCAGTGAGATAGCTTCGTTGTAAGAATTAAATGAAATGATTCTCTATCATTTAGATGTAATAGGTCTGTCTGACTCCACTCTCGACGTCTCCTGTATACTCGAAAAATAAAGACAGAATCACAAGCTAAGAACTGGATAGGCATGAAAGCAGCCAGAGGTCAAGGTCTAAAACCTGATCATTTTAGAAGTTTAGTGGTTGACATTCTTGCCTCATACAAGATTTTTCTCCTGTTTATAACTGGTAGGAACTATTTTCACCTCTCTGCTTGAATGCCTCCACCTCTCTATCTTTTTCACTCTGATTTACATTTCAAGGCCCAGTTCAAACTACCTCTTCTGTGAAACCTTTTGAAACATCTTTCCCACCTATCCCTACACTCACTTCACTAGTCAGTGTTCTCCAGGAAAATAGAACCAATTGGAGACAGATGTATCTATATCTACCTATATCTATACCTATATCTGTAACAGTATATGTATATCATCTGTATAAATACCTAAACTTAAAAAGAAAGAGCGAGTGTTAGATTTTAAAGAATTGGCTCAGAGAATTGTGGGGATGGCAAGACCAAAGTTCATAGGTTAGGTAGTAGGCTGGAACACCAGCAGGATGTCTATATTACAATCGTCAGGCAAAATTCCTTCTCCCTTGTGAAACCTCGGTTTTACACTTAAGTCATTCAACTGATTGGATGAGGCCCATCCACATTATGGAAAATAATCTGGTTAATTGAGGTCAATTGGTTTAATATTAATCGCATGTGAATACCTTCATAGCAACTTCTATACTAGTGTTTGTCCAAACAGCTGGGTACCATAACCCAGCCAAGCTGACACATAAAATTAACCAGAACACCCGTGGTTCCCCAGAGAGAATTTTTTTTTAACCTCCTGTCTGTTCACACATCATATCACTCAAGCTTCTACACTCATATATAACACATTAGTTTATGAACTGGTTCATACATTTGTTTTCCCAATAAATTATAAACTTCTCAAATGTAGGAAAGTGTCTTGTTTAATTGACTACCCAGTACCTAGCACAGTACTTCCCAAAGTGTAGTCATTCTTTAAAAATTTTAGGTGAGTTAATTAAGTAGAATTAATGTGTATTTAATAATCCAGAATATTTTTTCTATTATTCTTACTACAATCCTTGAATTTCATTGGTAAATTATGTGTCCTTGACTTTAATGGATATTCCATCAAATTCCACACATGTTTATGTCAGCTAAAATGAAGCCAATCTGAAGAATTTGCCCAGTGATTGGCTTGTGAATGGACACAGGATACAAATTGGTTCAATTGAAGTTCATACCAAGACTTTCTGTGGAGCTACAAGGAGGAAGAGATTTTCCAGTACGGCTGTCAATAGCTGTACTTTTCCCACTAAAGAGAAGAAATAAGAGCTGAGAATTAAAAAGAAGTGCTCTTCTATCAATGTCACTTGAGTTCCTGGACTCAGTTATCTCTGAATTTATTACAATAACCCTGGTTTTCCTTATTTTTAAAATGAAAGTTCATTTTACTTTGAGTTCGGTTTTCTCCTATTTCTAAGAGCAAAAAGACAAAGTTTCTGTTACACAATTAATTTATTAAGAACATCTCCAGGTCATGTTTGTCAAGAAAAAACCCAAAAGAAAGAAAAGTCTTAATTAAATCTTATATCAATAGCTACATTTTTTTTTTTTTTTTTTTTGCCAAGAAATATAGTAATCAAATTTCAATGCTATGAAAGGAGTAAGAGAAGGAAGGAGGTAAAATAGAGCAGCTTTTCTGAGGTGGAAATAGCCCCCAAGTCCCTAAGTAACTAGCAAGCCTGATTCAACATTATCCATGGTTTCCCTGCTCTCCAGAACTTTCAGAGCCTCAGGGATCCCTTTACAGTCAAAATTTCCAATTTCCAACAATCAGGTTTTGTGGTGGCTGGCATAGTACCCCCTGGGACAGATACTCGGAAGTCTTAAAAGTAGAAAGGACCCATATAGCCGTGTCCCTGTGACTTTTCTCATTGGCAAAGTGTTCTGTCCTCTAGGACAGATTCAGCAAGAACAACTCCCTCCTCTTGTTGGGCCTTCTTTTTTCTGTCTAGTCACTTTTTACCTGAGAGTTTTATTGCTCTAGCCTCAGCAACGCCCTCATCTATAAGACACAACTTTATGAATCATAAAACTACATTTCCAATGAAATAACACTAAAGATTAAGAATTTTATTAAACCTAGTTTAGGAATCTAGGTTTGTAATGTAATTTGTTTTGAAAAAATTCTTTAAAAGTTGAAGGAAGCTAAATTGATCCAATGACAAGTGAAGTGTCATGAAGGTTACAGCTGAATCATCCTGATTACAACAAAACACTCACACAAATACACAGTCACACAGTTTCAGAAACCTTAAAATTAGAACTTACGGACTCAGCTAACACTGCCTGAATTTGTTTCACCTGTGGAAATTTTTTAGATCTGATTTGATGTTAATTTGCAATTTGAAAGTGCAAAGTCTGAGGTATGAATAATGTCTTCTTTCCATTTTTTCTAAGTAAAACTAACACTTAAAAAGTGACCCTTAGCTATGGTTACTGAGAATGGAGCGGAGCTGAAGCTCAATGTGTAAAATATAGAGGGTCCTTACCAGAGAAGAAATGCACAAAAGAAAGCTTTCACATTTAATAGGTGATGAGGAACTTGGGAAGGAGATTTATCAGATTACTTACGATAGCACATTAGATCTTTCAGCCAGAGTGATTGCCATTTTGAATATAAGAACAGACTAACATCTTGGGGAGAAAGTCTGCAGCTTCTTGTTTTTATGTATAATTTTCACTTCATTTTTTAACAAGATTTTGATGAAAGCAAGAGAAATTGAGGTCCTACCCAAAGACCTTTTTTGATAAGAACCTTGAACGATTTATCATCTTTCCTGGACAACTTCCCAAAGAAGAAAGTACCAGTCCAGGGAAATTTAAAGCAAGGAGCTGGGTCACCTGATTTTTCCTTCCTTCTGTAAGCTTCTGTTAAAATGACTAGAATTTCTAATAGATGCTTCTACCTTCAATTCACTGACTTTAAGAAAATTGCTTGAAGAAATAACAGATTCAAATTCCTTCACAAAACCACTTGGGTTTATATAGTCAATAAAAGTGGCGATTTTCAGAAGAACCAGCCTGAAATAGTATCCATTAAAAAAGGTAGAAATTGCATCAATGAAGCTCTCAGACACTTATCAAGGCCACGTGATTTGGAATTACGATTCTTAGTCTGAACAGGTTGAGACAGTGTCAAAAATTGACCTCACTTCTTTAAGCTATATATTTGTGGGTCTGTACCACATGAACCACATAAATAACGTAAGAATTAAAACTAAGACATGCCTATATAACATTATTGGGAATGGTGTCAGTAAGCTCATTGTTACTATAGTTTATAAAAGTGTTCAATAAAGAACAAAACAGACAGACAGGATCAGTGAAGCATACCTATGTAACATTTAAACCCAGTGCCGTCAAGTCGATTCCGACTCATAGCAACCCCATAAGACAGAGTAGAACTGCTCCATAGAGTTTCCAAGGAGCGCCTGGCGGATTTGAACTGCCGACCCTTTGGTTAGTAGCCGTAGTACTTAACCACTACGCCACCAGGGTTTCCAGATGTAACATTTAGTAAGCAGAATATATATGAGAACGTTGCTGGCAATGATGAAGAATCAAAGTTGAATGAAATTCTATCCCTGAACTTTATAGCATAAAAGGGAAAGAGTCCAATTCTCCTTTCTTCCTGTTATAATAGAGAAGGCACCCTTCTTTCTATCCAAGTGAGGTAAATTTTACCAATACCAGTAGCCATGGAGTAAACCCTGACTCATGGTGACCCCATGTTTATCCTAGTAGAACTGTGATTTATCGAGTTTTCAATGGCTGATTTTTGGGAAGTATATCATCAGGCCTTTCTCTCAAGGCACTTCTGGGTGGACTAGAACCTCCAAACTTTGGGATAGCAGCCAAGCATGTTAACTGTTTGCAACACTCAGAGACTCCAGGTAAACTTTACATAAACTGAAATCTAAAATTTTAAGTATACTATTCAATATGACTTAGCAAATGAATATACTCACGTAATCCAAATCCCCCCAAACAGATATGGAGCATTCTTTTCACCCCAGGAAAATTCCTCATATTCCCACTCAGTCAAACCCATCCCTGTTAACCCCAGAGACAACCACTGTTCTGATTATTTTTTACTGTGATTAATTTTGTCTTTTATAGAATTTCATATACGTGAAAATATACAGTATGTACTCTTGTAGTAAGGGTTCTTTTATAGAGCATAATGTTTTTTTAAGATTCACCCACGTTTTTATGTTTATCACACAACTGCTGAATAATATTCAATTGGAGCCCTGGTGGCTCAGTGGTTAAGAGCTCAGGCTGCTAACCAAAACGTCAGCTGTTTGACTCCACCAGCCGCTCCTTGGAAACCTTATGGGGCAGTTCTCTGTTGTATAAGGTCACTATGAGTCAGAATAGGGGTTTCACTGCATGGATGGACCACAGTTTGTTGTTGTTGCTGTTACTTTTTTTTTTGGTCATTCTCCTCTTGATGGGCATCTACATTGTTTTCAGTTTTTGACTATTTTGAATAAAGATGCCGTGGATGTTCTTAAACAATTCTTTTGTGGGCGTATTTCTCTTGGGTAGATATCCAGGGGCAGAACTGATGAATCATACAATACGTGTTTGTTTAGGTTTATACAAAACTGTAAGTGGTTGTAACATTTGACTCTTAGATCAACAATGTATGGGAGTTCTAGTTGCCCCACATTCTCAACTGGATTGTCAATCAGTTTTAACATCAGCAGTGCTAGTTGGTGTGTGATTTAATTTACGTTGCCCTTTTTGCTAATGATGTTGAACGCATCGTCATGCAAATTGGCAATTCATCTATGCATATATTTTGCCCACTTTTAATTGGGCTACCTTTTTACAACTGCGTTTGAGGAGCTCTTTCTATATCCGGGATGCCAAGTGTTTTATCCAATACGTGTTTTGCAAGTATTTGCTCCATAAATTTTTTTCCATTATTTTCCTTTTGACCAATCTGTTTGTTTACCTTTGATTTGTGATTTTTGCAGAAAGAGTAAAGTTGTGTGTGTTTTTTTTAATGTAGCTTGATGTATTTAATTGAAGTATTTAGTTTATACACATTTCATGTAATTATTGATATAGGTTGGATTTGCGCATATTATTTTGCTATTTGTTTTTTGCTTATCCCTCCTTTCTTTTTCCCTTCTGTTCTTCCCTTCTTGCCTTCTTTTTATCTGGATACTTTCTAGAATTCTATCTCAATTTCTCTATTGACTTTTTAGCTACTCTTTTTTTTCTTAGTGCTTCTTTTAATGATTACCATATACCGCCTTATTTTTTCGTAATACAGGTAGAGTTAATACTGTACTACTTCAAGTAAAATGTAAAAACTTTGCCATCATATAATTTTCTTTATTCTCGCATTCTTCATGATAGAGTCATCCTATGTATTATGGCTACATATGCTATAAACCCCATAACACAATGTTATACTTACAATTTAAAGTCATGTGAACTTTAAAAAATAAGGATACAAATAAAATACAGTGCTTTACTCTTATTTACTACTTACATTAATCTTCATTCTTTCCTGAAGAGTCTAGCTTCATCTAGGACTGTTTCCCTAGAACTTCATTCAGCATTTCTCTTCATTCAGGTCTGCAGGTAGCAAATTCACTTTTCACTTATCTGAAAACATCTTTATTTTCTCTTCATTCTTAATATTTTTGCTGAATATACATTTCTGGATGGTAGGTTTTTCCTGCTCTTGGCACTTTAAATGCATTGTTCCTCTGTCTTTTGAACACCATTGTTTCTCTTCTTTTACTTTTTTAAAATTATGCATTAGGTGAAAGTTTACAGAAAAAATTAGTTTCCCATTCAATAGTTTGTACATAAAGAGTTTCATGACCTTTGTTTCACACACCACAATGAGTCAGCAATCTCCCTATTTCCACCATGGGTTCCCCATTTTTCTTTCATCCTGATTTTCTACCCCTTCCTGCCTTCTCATCTTTGCTTTTGAACAGATAATACACTTTAGATCTCATATAATTGATTGTTCCAAAGAGTACCTTCGTCTTGGGTTGTATTGTTTATTTTAAGTGCTTGTTTATTGTTTGGCTGGAAGGTGGTTTCCTGGAATGGCTTCAGTTCCAGGTCAAGAACATCATTGTTTCTGATGAGACCTCAGCAATAATTTGTATTATTGTTCTCCTGTATATAATGTGCCATTTTTATCCGGCTGCTTTAAAAATTGTGCCTTTATTTTGTTTCTCAGTAATTTGACTATGATATGCCATATAGTGGAAACCCTGGTGGTGTAGCGGTTAAGTGTTACAGCTGCTAGGCAAAAGGTCTGCAGTTAGAATCCACCAGGTGCTTCTTGGAAACTCTACAGGGCAGTTCTACTCTGTCCTACAGGGTTGCTATGAGTCAGAATTGACTCAACGGCAAGGGGTTTGGTTTTTTTTTTTTTATGCCACATAGTTCCCTTTGTATTTATCCATCCTGGATTTTGCTGACCTTCTTGAAGCACTTAATATCAGATTTGGAACTCTTTTTTTTTTTTTTGGTCCGCCCCATTTTCTGTCTTTTTGTCTAAGACTATAATTACATGTATTTTAGACCCTTTGGTATTTCTCCATAAGTCACTGAGGTCCTGGTCATTATTTTGCAATGTTTTGTTTTTCCCCTCTGTTCTTCAGATTGAATAATATCTATTGATCTGTCTTTACTGATTCTTCTATCATCTCAAATTTGCTGTTAACCTATTGAGTTATATATATATATATATATTGCTTTAGATACAGTATTTTTCAGTCTTAGAACTTCCATTTGGTTCCTTTTCATAGTTTTTATTTTTCTGCTGACATTTCCTATCTTTTTATTCAAAGTCAGCTCATTTTCCTCGACATCATAGTTTTAATAACTACTTTAAAATTATGGCTAATTTTGAATTCTGGGTCATCTTAGGGTTGATCTCCATTGATTTTCTTTTCTCCTGAGCATGGGATGTGTTTTCCAGCTTCTTCATATCTTGCGTTTTAGATTATATCACAAATAGTACCAATGATAAGTTGTCAAGACCCTGGATTCTGTTATGCTCTTCTCCGGAGGGTTTAATTTTTGTTGTCATTGTTGTTGGTTGTTTGTTTATTTTATCAGGCTGTTAATCTGATGAATTTATGTTCCGAACACTGTCCCTCTGTCAGTGAAATTTCTATTTAGTTCTTGTAGCCTAGACAGCATACCTTACTTAGTTCAAATTCCTCCTCTGCACTTTGTTGTTATTTGATCTTGGGAAAGTCACTCAACCTTTCTGTCTTAGGTTTTCTGCCCCCTTAAAATGAAGAGCATAATAGCCACCTCCTCAGGCTTGAGGTGGAGATTGAGTCAATTAGGTAGTGCTTGGCACATCAACACATGAGGGCTGTCATTCTGATTATTCCAAGATTGATTGAGAAAAGTTACATGAGAAGAGCTTACTGTTGAGAAGTTCAGAGGAGGCAGCAACAATTGCCATTTGAAGGAGAGATTTTTTTTGGAGGAATTTAGCACTTGAGGTAGGAGTTGAGGAATAGAAGGGTTTTTTGTTTGTTTGTTTTTTAATTCAAAGTATGTTTTCACTGTTTTGCATTTACATTTTGTTTTCTCATACATCCCTGGGAGTCCTGTTGGCACAGAGGTTAAGGGCTCGGCTGCTAACCAAAAGGATGGCAGTTCAAACCCACCAGCTGCTCCTCGGAAACCATATGGGGCAGTTCTACTCTGTCCTATAGGGTAGCTATGAGTCAAAATCGACTCAACAGCAATGGGTATGGTTTGGTTTGGTATGCATCCTTGTAAGTAAGTGTTTTTTTTTTATTAGTAGATAGATAAATAGATATACATATATACACTAAAGAATACATTTGAGAATATAAACGAAGATTCAAAATGTAATCTTAAAATAGATGAAGAACAAGGTCGAAAGCCCTGAATACTAAGACGTTAGCAAAGCTAAAGACGGTGAGGTAAATCACACAACGTATGAGTTCAAAGCACTTACTAGAATTATTACACTCTCTCTGTCAGAGATGTGCTGAAATCAGAATTAGCGTAGTGTCTGCCACTTGAAATTTGGAAACAAGCTTCTTTGTTAAAAGAATTGCAAAATGTGTGCTTCAGAGCTTCGTTTTGGTATCTCTAGAGCTAATCTGATAATGGTTTCAGATGATGTTTGAAATTCTACTGGTGCTGCAAAAGTGGTTGATTACGTAAAATATTCAGGCCTTCTTCCTCTGACACGTCAGATGAAATGCTAACATCCGTCTCAATGGTCTGTTAATCCAAGATGTGCTAATACGTCATCGACCATTTTAAAGCAGTGAGACCCAGTGACAGCAGAGTTGATATTTTAGAGGTAAGAGTTCTGGGTTCTGGAGCCCTTGCTCAGCGACTTACTGAGCAAATTTAGCCAAGTGAAGCAATCTCCCTTGCTTACTTCCTGACTAAAATAAAAAATTTTAAAAGTCTCTCATTTCCCTTTCAGAGAATGTTTCCAAAAATAAATCTGTGAACACCCTATAAAAACTATCATGCTGAAATGTACCTATAATCATGTGACACCTTAAGAATATTTTATTATACCACATTTAATAACAGAAGGCTAGAAATTTGGTTCTAACCGTGTAAAAATAACATGAAGTTGTGATAAGAAACATTAAATCAAGCTTATTCTCAACTAGTGATCAGTAACCCTCCATTGAAAGAAAACTTTAAAATTAATCAACAATGAGAAGCAAATTACCGTTTTTAAGTTGAAAGAAAACTAAACTTGTTCACATGGTGCCAATTGTCTACTGTCAAATTCTTGGCATGTTTTCTTTGACGCATAGGTCCAGCGAGTTTTCTTGAACATTTTATGTTGGTCCTTCTTGATAATCTCTCTTTTGGAAATTTCAAAGTAATACTTAAAGGATCAGAAATGACTTCTATTTTAAAGTATTTTCTTTTGTGTGTAGGGCTTCATTTGGGTTATTTTCTTATCTGATGTCATCTTGCAATCTAAACCTGGATTGTTCTACTATTTTTTATGGCAACATTAATCAGTTCTATTTTTAGAACTGATTGCAATGAAGAGCGATTTGAAAATGTTATCAATGTTCCTGATTGCAAAATAAAATTGCAAATTGTTTGCAGAGCTGAGTTTAACAAACGGGCTTCTCTCCACTGCAGCAGGAATATCACTGCCTCTACAGACCTCCCTCCTACTGCTGTTACTGCAGAATAATTCTTGAGAATGGGGTTCTTGTTCCAGAGTTTGCCGTTGTCTAACTATATGACCTTGAGCGTGCCAACTAACTGTTAACTCTGTGAGCCTCGGCTTTCTTTACCTGTAACAATGGGATAATCACAGCTGCCTGGCCTAAGCCATGGCTTTATCGTTGTAACGAAATGAGGGTGGGCCCTGCCCAGCTCAACCCCTCCAGTCAATTGAGAGACACTAGGCCTTTGAAAAAGAGAAAGTAGACTTTACTGCATGTCAGTCAAGCAAGAGCTCGGAGACAAGTCTCAAATCAAGCTCCCTGAGATTGAGGATTCTACGCAGTTACAGGGTTTGGGATAGGGAATTTACACATAATTCACAAAGTTTTGGGGAATAGGCGGACAGTTTCAGGAACTAATTAACATGTATGGGGGAGCAGTGAGAGTGCAATATGGTGGCTAGGGGGCATATTTTTTTGGGGGGGAGGGTGTGGTGCATGGAGTTTATCTAAGGACAGCTTCGGGCTTATTGCTCATTCAGAAATGGAGGCGAGGGGTGTTGGTGGGTAGCAAAGGGCCTTGAGCGGAAGAGCAGTAGGACTGCCTTGAGCTGCTACACATAATGCCTTATCAGGAACTCACAGGCCCTGGGTGTGACTGGAGGAGGGGGAACCATTTAACCCTGTGGCTCACATTCAGGATGGGGGAACAGTTTAACCCTATCGGTTACATTGTGATCATATAAGGAGATAATATTAGTGAAAATACTTTGTAAATCATAAAGTACTATTGAAGAGAAGGAACTTTTACTATCTTGGTTTAGCTTTAAAAAGATATTCCAAAGTAGCAAAGTATCACAATAACTGTTTTCTAGAACCACTAAATCTAAGACAGATTTCGTGAAGGTTAATTTACAGCAAACGCTATTTCAAATTGGTTAGTGAAATAAGCTTAATCATGAAGAGTTGGACTCTAAAGACAGAAAGAATTGAATGCAAATCACAGTTTAGTGTTTTATTGATTATTTGACCCTGAACAAATCAGAAAATGCATTTCTCATAAGTAAATGCAGGTAATATATCCTTTATAACCTACCAGTTAGGATAGGCCAGGGCTGGTTATGCTGTGGTAACAAATAATTCCAAAATCTTAGAGGCATACGTAACAAAGGTTTTGTTTTGTTTTTTTTCTCTCCTCTTATTCATCATGTTCTATGTCCTTTGTGGGGCAATTGGGGTCTCTCATTCATTCTTTCTCACTTTGGGACCCTTGCTGACAGAGTAGTTGTTGTTAGTTACCACGGAATTTCTTCCAACTCAGGTCAACTCCATATACAACAGGAAGAAATGATGCCCAACTCTGCACCATCTTCATCTTTCCTAGTGACTTCCAACACTATATTGGATCCATGGTTTTCATTGGCTGATTTTTGGAAGTAGATCGCCAGACTTTTCTTCCTAATCTGTCTTAGTCTGGATGCTTCGCTGAAACCTGACTACCATAGGTTACTTTGCTGGTATTTGAAATACTGGTAGCATAGTTTCCAGCATCATAGCAACCCACAAGCCACCACAGTACAACAAACTAACAGATGACTGGTAGGTTGACAGAGTAGCCACCACAAAAAATCGTGTTGCTCACTATAGCAGAGAGGAAGTGAGAGTAGTTAAGTGTGCACCGGCTTGGCTTTAACTCCTTACACTTCACCTACCAAAGAAAGTCATATGACCTCACCCAACTTTAAGGGGGAATAAAAGTACAATCTTATCATATGCCTTGGAAGAGAACCAGAAATATTTGAAGGACTGCCCTTACCACAGCCACAAATGAGTTGTTGTAAAATTACATAAAAGTGAAAGGTTTACTACAGTGCCTAGCATCTACATTAAGAATCCAATAACTTTTTATTACATTGTGCATATTTTCTCAATTAACTTATGCTTTACACTCAGAAATAATTTCGATATTTTCATAATTTATACTTAACGATGCTTAGACTTGATGAAGCAGAAAGCTAGAGAATCTAACAGAAACTTGACTGCCTAGATTATTCTGTGATATGGGATAATAATGTTTCTCTCCCTGAATACTTGCTTTTCCTCCTTAGAAAACTATTGCAAAGAGAAACATTGTGATTATGTGAATATATGATACAACATTGCAAAGCACTTTGAGCCTCTAAGGAGCACAGGTGTGGCATATATTGAATCTTTTTTTTTTTTTTTTATGGAGAGGTACACCAGAGCTATCATTTCTGACACTTCAAATAAGGAATAAAACTTGCAAACAGAGCTTTCTTTTTTGAGAACTTTTCAGTTTTCCCTGGAAGCCCTCTGACTGCTCTGTTCTTCATGGAGCCTATGATTCAGGTTGACTCTCTGTGATCCCAAAAATATCCAAGCTTCTAATCCAGATGACAATTGCAGATATGCAAGCCAGAGGGAGTAATAATGGGGAAAACGAAGGACCTCTCAAAATGACTAACATAGTTCCTTGTACATAGACTCCTCACTGACCATTTCTTCTTACTTAGATAGCTTGCATATTACCTCTTATTTAATACTACAGTTGTCCATTTTTCTGGAACCTGATGCCAATTATTCAGACTTTTTTTCTTTTTTTCAGTCATGTAAGAATGAATATCCTGGCTCTGTATATTTTATATACAGATACTTATCATACCCCTGATATCACAGGTATAGGTATCCTATCACGCACAAAGTCATGAATATTATACGAAGCAATAATATTATATAAAAACAATGAACGTATTCAACAATAAGGTCCATAAATGAAGTGTCTCCCTCCTCACATGCCCAGCTCCAGCACAGGCTCGAAAAATATTTGTGAAAAAAGTGGATGATGATGATGATGTTTCATGCTAACCCAGATATTTGAGTTGTTATGTATTGAAAGTCTAGTCAAGCTTCTTGAATATGGTGCTCCAGATTGGGATGGCAGGAAGTAGGTGGTATCCTTAACTAGCTTAGCATTTGGAGTTATAAAAGAATGAATGCTTTATTCAGTTTGAGCAAGCATCATCGTGTTTCCTAGCCTACCAGCCTCATGACCAGATGTGTTCAGCTGTGGACTCATTTAGATACATGTACTGGTTTTAGATAGCAACTCTTTGGAACTCTTTGGTTGCTTCGAAATATACTATTTTAGGGGCGTGGGCACAATTAAATATTCAAGTTTATGCAGGTGTTACATCTCGACAGGCTTTTCTTTTCTTTCTTCTTTTTTTTTTTTTCTTTCAGTAAATCTATTTGTTGTTGGAATAGAATTCTGGCCCAGAGAGCCACAGCATTTGTCAGTGGGAGAAGGTGTGGGTGGCAACCAATGTATGTGCCAGTCACTGCCTTACTCGGCGCTCAGAGCCTGACTCCTACCGTCTGAAAGGATACCTGTGAGCACTCTTCCCTCAGAGGCAAGTGGCACTACTTCATTTATGGACTCACTCAGCCTGATTTTAGGAAATACCGGGTGATGTAAGACTAAGAATCAAGGAAAAAGATCAAGTTCTCACAGTAGCTGCTCGCTAATTAATCCTGGTGATTAACCACCTGAGAGAATTGTCTAAGAATAGCTCTATTGGGCAGTATCTTTCTCTCTCTCTCTCTCTTTTTTTTTTCTTTACTTTGGCTAGCTACAAACAGGAGAAAATAGAAGGTATTTGGAATTCATGTTTTTGAGAGCTTTTATAAAAATAATCAGGGCTATAATTACTTAGCACTTTTTGCTTTGGTGAGCTATACCCTTCAAAGAGAAGCAGGTTACCCTTTCCCCCCTCCCACCGCCTTTTTCAAAAATTTTCAGCCTTGTTTTTCTTTTTTAAAGGAGCCCTTGTGGTACAATGGTTAAGTGCTCAATTGTTAACTGAAGGGTAGGCGGTTTGAACCCACCAGCCACTCTGCAGAGAAAGATGTGGCCGTTTGCTTCTGTAAAGATTTACAGCCTCAGAAACTCCATGGGGCATTTCTACTCTGTCCTATAGGGTTGGCATGAGTCAGAATCAACTCAATGGCAATAATTTTTCTTTTTTTTTTTTTAATTATTAAGTTTTGGACATGCTCAGGTGCATGCACAAAGGCCTATAAAAGATGTGAGATTTTCATAAAACCCAAAAACTCTGGCAGCAACAAGATGAATTCTAAATAGAATAATCTATTTAACAAAAATATCTAGTCTAATTAATATCAGACTCATGAATTTACAACAAATGTTTTCATCATGCAGACAAAATCTGAATTAGCCCATTTTTAATTATTCGAAGTATATAGTAATTTATTGATTAAATAGTCTAAGAGGTTCCTCTGTGAGTATGTTTGTATATATTTATAAATCACAGACCAAACATTAAAAAATGTACTGAGCACCTATTACATGCCAGGCCGGGTAGTGTTTTATATTTATATACACATAAAGAAATTTATATGTATAAGTTTGGTTATTCATATATTAATCTTAAACCTAATGATGAATGTGTTGGTTAAAATGGTCATAGAACCAAATTTATTATTTAATAATTACGTGATAACCTAAAATTCTACTATCAGAGATCTCTGATAGCATATCATTGTTTATAACTCTACATATTTCTCTCCACATAGGCCTATATAGAAAAACTTTAAAACTGAGATCCATCACCCTTTTGGAAAGTAATATGACTTAAAAATCATAAGAACGAACATTTTTTCAAAGAGTATCATTACTGCTATGTATGTGTTTACTATTAGTAGTCCAGCTTCTGCCTTCTGGAGGATCCAGGTATACTCCCTTTTAAAGAGACTACACCGAGTTTCATCACCCAGCAATCTGTTTATTAATTTATTCCAATTACCCATAGAAAGATGGAATAGCTTAGAAATTCTGCCACTAAACAGACATATGACCTTCTTAGCAAATTTTACCTTTCCCTGGAACTGATCAGTTGTATCCATTCAATGAGGAAATTAGAATAAATGACTCTTAAACCTTATTGGCTTCATCTAATTTCTCCAGGGAGGCCAAAACTTTCTCTTATATAGGTCCTGCCCTCTCCCTACCACCATGGTCTACTAAGATGGGGCCTTGGGAGAGCCAACCACCTTCATTCCTTCATTGAACAAAAAATTGACTAAGCTCACCTTCTGTACTAGATATTGAGGATGTAGGGATAAACCAGCTGATGTGATCTTCATCTTAAAATTTTGCATTCCAGACACTTAAACTTTTCTCAAGTCTAGATTTGAAGGTAACCCAGTCCGATCTTAGGAGCTCTGGAGGCTCACATATGATGTACCAGAGCAAGAGATGAAACAAGTATTTAGAGTTAAAACCTATCTAGTAGTAGAGAAAGTGCATTTGTCTGGCTTGTTTTCTGTACATCACTGAGTCTGCTGAGATGACCTTCAATGATTTAGAGATGCTGAGTCTTGCCACATGCCAACATACTTCCTTCCAGCTCTAAAAAGTCTGTCCTATTTGGCTAGGCCCAATTTTCAATGAAGTTTTGGATGCTAAGCATTTGTTCAAAATCAGATTGGATATCAGTCAATATCCTCAGTCTCTGACATGTAGTAAGTACTTAATAAATGTTTTAATTAATTATTCAGACTCCCCTGGGGCTAAATGCACACACTAGAATACAACGTTGAGAGACAGGGATTCATTTTTCTCTACTTAGATCTTATCTAGTACATATTGATTATATCATATATATGCACAAAGTGGAGGCAAATTGGGAAAGGGAAAATGGCCAAGGGCTACCACGCCTTTGCCTTTTTGAGCAAGGCTTTTCTGAAGCTGATCATCCATTGAGCTATTCTTGAGTATGCCTTGAGTTTAGGATGGAACAGGGACATTCTAGAATCAAAAACTTCCATGCTACTTCTCTACTAATTCAGTCAGTTTTTATTGAACATCTGCTATATCTTGGATGTGTTCTAAACCATTGTGCAAATAAAGAGGCAAAATATACGTTCTTCAGTACACACTCAATCAGATCTTTGTACAAAGATCATCCAAACAAACTTCCTTTTAGAATAAGGATAAAACATAGACGCTATCCCAAAGATCTTTCCTAGGACGTAAAATAATTTTTTTTCTTCAGATCACATCACTACTTGCAATGTTACCGTCTTAGAGTTCAAACTTTTAAGACAGTAGTACTCATGGATTTCAGCAAGAGTGTTCTGGCCCTTTGTCTCATTACTACGCTGTTTCTTCATACTGTTTTCCCAAAACTGGTCTTTGGTGTGTGTGTACATATATGTACATATATCCTAGGAAGAAAAAACAACAGTAAGGTGAAAATGCTGCAGCATTTTTCTTCTCAACTGCGTGTGATCCATTTCTCTAGCCATGTGTCAGTTGCCTAAGAAACCTTACTAGACTAACATTTGATTGGCTGTCATCTTGGACTTATGAGAGTTCTGAGCCCAGAGTTAGAATGTCATAGTCCCAGGTAAGTTGTCCTGAAGGTACAGCAATGCTTCTCTTTGCTTATTTGCAAACAGATGCAAACTATACTCCATTCTTGGTATCGTCGTGTTTCGGTAAGATCTGTGCATGGTTTTTGAAGACTCTTGTGCTGGACACTATATAGCACTATTTTCTCAGTACTGCAACCTTCGTCTCTTGCTGGGTATACAAAATTTGTTTTTTACCTGTAGTCTGGGATCCTTAATTTAAGGCTCAAATTTGAGATTCTTAACTGATTTTCCCACAGAGAAGTGGAGCTGTTTATTAAGCTAGAAAAGTTTTACCTCCTTGTATTTTATGATTAAATTATTCATAATATATTTTCCTGGAATGACTAGCTCCTTACATGATATATTTAATAACAACTTTAATATCCATAATACCCTACACTTTATAAATTCCTTCCACATACATTACCTAATTCAATCCTTTCTGGAACCTGTAAGCTAGGTAAGACAAGTCTAACTAGCTCACTTAAAGATGAGATATTAAAAGCCACACAGATTAAGCAATTTGTGTGTGATCACACAATTGAAAAGTAGCAGAGCTGAAACTTATATCTGCATTTGCTGATTAACTCAGGATTTTCTCTACAAACATTTCCATTCATCCACATCTAACAAAACAGCATGTCCTGGCTTTAGGAGTCCCTGGGTGGCACAGATGGTTAAGTGCTTGGCTACTAACCAAAGATTGGCTGTTCGGACTCACCCAGAGGTGCCTCAAAAGAAAGCCTGATGAGCTGCTTTTGAAAGGCCACAGCCATGAAAACCCTGTGGAGTGCAGTTCTACTCTGCAGCACATGGTGTTGCCATGAGTTGAAGTCCAACAGCAACTGCTTTTGTTTTTGATATATTTTTCCAAAATATATCCCAAACCCATTCTATTACTCTCATTTGCTATTATATCAGTTATTTCAAACTATTATAATTTCTACTCCAGTCTTCTACAGTAGCCTCCTGAATGTCTCCTTGGTACTATTCTTGCTTCCTGAAATTCCCTTTTCCCACGTTATCCAAGTTTTTTTTTTTTTTTTTTTTTTTTAATGTGTTTTTGAAGGAAACAGGCAGTGGAAAGGCAATCTTTTACACAGATTGTAAAAATACAATAAAATGAATTTAATAAATTTATACTCCATGAAACCAATACCAAAATAGAATATATTCATTTCCCCAGAAATTACCCTTTTATCCTTTTTCCAATCCCCACCATCAGAGGCAACCACTGTTTTGATTTCATTCATGTGGATTAGCTTTGCTTTTTCCTGAATTTCATCTAAATGAAATCATGTAGTGTGTACTCTTGATTCTGGTTTCTTTGATGAACAAAATATTTTTTAAATGTGTTCATGTTGTTGCTTCTGTCAGAAGTTTGTTTAGTGCAGCGTAGTGTTCCATCTTAACCACTGAACTAAATTTATCTGCTTTACTATTAATGGATTTTTGAGTTTGCAATTTTTGATTATTATACTACATTGATTTTTTTATTATTATTATTTTACTATAGTTTTAGATTTACGGAAAAGTTGTGAATGTAATACAAAGAGTTTCCATTACCTCAAGCCCAGTTTCTCCTATTATTAGCAACTTACATCAGTATGGTATATTTGTCATCACTAATCTGAGTCAGAATTGACTTGATGGCAACGAGTATGGTTTGATTTGGTTTTAATCAACCAATGTTGATACATTACTATTACTTAAAGTCTATACTTTATTCATATTTGCTTAGTTTTTTGTCTTTACTTAATGTCTTTTTTGTTGTTATTGTTCCAGGGTCTCATCCAAGAGACATTACATTTAGTCATCATATTTCTGTAAGCTCCTCTAGATTCTTACTTTTCTCAGAATGTCCTTGTTTTTGATGATCTTGAGAATTTGGAGGAGCACTGAAAGGGCATTTTGTAGAATATCCCTGAATTAGGGTTCCTGGACTGTTGTTTGCTTGCTTTTATGATTAGACTGGGGTTATTGGTTTTGGGGAGAAAGACCACAAATGTAAAGTGCCATTCTCATCACATCATATCAAAGACATACACTTAAAACATAACTTGTTAATATTGATATAAAGCTTTATCACCTAGCTCAGACAATGTTTGTTAGGCTTCTCTAGTGTAGTGTTACTCTTTTTCCCCACTTTCCACACTGTATTATTGGGAAGGAGGTCATTATGAACAGTCTACGCTTAAGGGGTAGAGAGTTAAGCACCTATCCCTTAAGGGAAAAGTATTTACATAAATTATTTAAAATCCTTCTACACAGAATATTTCTCCATTCTTCCCTGCTTATTTATTTAATCAACATTTTGTATATCAGTATAGGTTCACAGATATTTATTTTATACTTTTTTTTTGCTATATTCTAGTATGTTACTTATCTTGTTTCTCAAACAGATCCAACTTTGGCCATTGGGAGCTTTTTAAGTTGAATTTTATGCCCTTTGACATACTTCCATAGTCATAGTATTTTATTTATTTGTATATTTGATTTTTAGCACTTTCTTACTTTCTTTCACTATAATGTGTTCCAAGTTCATCTTATATATTCTTTGTCCATCCCTAGAGTCAGCTTTTTCTCCAAAGAGCCCTGACTCTTTTTGTTGGAGAAAGCTATTAGAAACCAAAAGCTTCCTACAATATTTTTCAAAGAACATTTATTAACATTTTAATAAACTCCAATTTATAATTTTTTTTTTCTTCATGGATTGTGCTTTTGGTGTTGTATCCAAAAAGTCTTCAACAAACTCAAAGTCACATAGATTTTCTGGTATGTTTTTATTTAGAAGTTTTATAGGCTTTTATTTTATGTTTAGGTCTATACTCCATTTTGAATTCATTTTTGTGTTGAGTGTAAGATCTATGACTACTTTCTTTTTTTTTTTTTAACATAAGGACATCCGATTATTCTAGCACCAATTGTTGAAAAGACAATCCTTTCTCCATTGAACTGCCTTTGTGCCTTTGTTAAAAATAAGTTGATTAAATTTGCATGATTTATTTCTGGGTTCCCTATTCTGTTCCATTGATCTACCTGTCCATTTTTTCATTAGTATCAAACCTTTGTGATTATTGTAGCTTTACGGTAAGTTTTGAAATTGGGTAGTGTGAGTTCCCCAATTTTGTTTTGTGTCTTCAGTATTGCGTTGGCTATTCTGTGCCCTTTCCCTATGCATAAAAAATTTAAAAATTAGTTTGTTGATATGGAAAAAATAGCTTATTAGAATTTTGATTGAGATAGCGTTGAATTTATAGATCAAGTTGGGAAAAATAGAGGTTTTAACAATGTTAACTTGTCCAATCTATAAACACAGAATATCTCTCCATTTGTTTAGATTTTCTGTGATTTCTTTCGGCAGTATTTTGAAGTTTTCTGCATATAGATCGAATGTATATTTTCTTAGATTTATACCTACTTACTTTTTTTTAGTGCTTTTTTTTTAATTTTGATTTTCAATTTTTTATTGCTGGTATATACAGCAAGTTTTAAAACAAGCAATATCATGTTTTGCCATTTCACTTAAAATCTTAACTTCTTACTACAGCCTACAAAGCCCTCCCAATCTCTTTAAACTAATCTCATACTAGGTTACCCTTTGATTCTTAAGCTCCAAACTTACCATCCTTTTTATTTATTGGTTTATTCCAAGCTCATTCTTCCCCCAGAATCCTTGTACTTACCCCTCATTTTGCCTGGATTTTTCTTCTCCTGAACATTTTCCTCACTGATTCTAGTTCTTTTCATCCTTCAGATTTCATTTCAAATTTCAGAGCTGTCTTCCCTACAATGGTATCAACTTTCCCTCCTTCACTTCCCTTTATCCATCCTTGCCTCATAGCACTTATCGCTGTCTGACATTATCTTGTTGATTTGTTATTCTTTCTAGTTATCTGCCTTTCACCACGTATATAAATTAGGTGAAAGTAGGTACTTTATCTTTTTAATCCGCTGCCATTTTCCCAGTTGTTATTATAGTGTCTAGAATATAGTTGATGCTCACTTAAATCTGTTTGAAAGAATGAGCGTATTAATTTTGAGAGAGAGTTACACTGAATTCAAATGTCTCAACTTCAGTGAAATCTTCCATGAGTCCCTTAACTGGAAGTGATTACTCCCACCTCTAAATCTCCCTAAAAATGTATTTTCTTATATAATTATTTATATTCATCTTTTCTTTCCTAGTATGTTACAAAATTACTGAGAACAGGGGTAGTATTTTATTCATCGTTGTACTCTCTATAGCTCTTAGCAAATAATGTTACGTTTAGTAAAACCATGGCCATTTAGTCGATTCTGAGTGATAGCAAATCTGTAGGTCAGAGTAGAACTGCTCCACAGTGTTTCCGAAGAGCTGCTTGTGGATTCAAACTGCTGACCTTTTGGTTAGCAGCCATAGCTCTTAGCCTCTGTACCACCAGAGCTTAAATATCTATATTTATTGAATGAAAAAAATGAATAAATGAATGAATGATCTGATAATTGGAAGACCTTGAGCCTGATCCAAAAATGTTTCACCAACTAGTTGCATAACTATTGGAAAGCCACCTCACCTCGGTGGGCTTTAGTTTCTCAATCTGTAAAATGAGGGAATTAGATTAGACTGGTGGTACAGTGGTCAAAAACTCGTCTACTAATCAAAAGGTTGGCAGTTCAAATCCACCAGCCACTCCTTACAAGCCCTATGGGGCAGCCCTACTCTGTCCTATAGGGTCACTATGAGTCAGAATCAACTGAACAGCAATGGGTTATGGGTGGTAATTGTTTTTTTCTTCTTTTGAAGAAGGGGTAACAGGCACTGTCAGTGCTCCACCCAAATCCCCTGGAATCCCTTTACCATTTTCATGAATACCAGAACCCAGATTGCTGTTATTCCCAACTGTTAGAACTTGCCTCCCTTCACTGAAGGACTGCCCTCAGGCTTCCTGAGACAGTTTTACCTGCACACCTGGAAGAGGAATGATCCCCCCGCCCAACCCACAGAACACAGAGGTATTAACGTTCCAGCTTTTTTGGCTGCTGATGCCCACAGCTCTGAGTGTGGTTTACTCAGTCTCCAGAGCTCCCCTGCAGGACTGACCCAGAGGCACCCTCTGCAGGACTTTGTTTAATATCTCAAATTTGCTTTGGCTTGGCCTCCTCCTTTCCCATTCAGGTCCTTACTAGACAACCTGTTTATTTTGGAAACTCCTTCTACTACATCACTTTCACACGAATCCTCATCTCAGAGCTGCTGCTGGTGAACCCAGCCTGAGATTCCTGTGGCAAATCTGTTGAAAGTTATGGCTTTTCTTCAGAAAAGAAAAAATATATTATTCATACCAAAATAATTATATAATCATTGATTTCAATTTAAGAACCCCTTGGCTAGATAATCTCAAAGGTAACTTCTAGTTCTTAAACTAATTCACTCCAACAAAAATTTAGGGAGTGTCTACTATAGCATCATTGCAATTCCTAAGGTTGTAGGAGTGAACAAAACCAACTAGACCTTTGCTTCTGTGGAGTTTATCTTTAAGTGAAGGAAGAGGATAATACAATTCATAAGAAAAAGATCAGGTAGTGTTCAGTAACACGAAGATAGTTAAAACAGTGTTATAGTTAAAACAGTGTTATATGATAGAAAAAGTATAGGTTAACACTTCATGTTTGATGATCAGGGAAGACTTCTCAGAGGATGAGCCCTTTCAACTGAAACAATAATGAAGAGCAGGAACAAGCTATACAAAAAACAGAGGATAAATTATAGACAGAATGGATGGCAATAAGGGCAGATGGGACAGCCAGTACAAAGGTCCTAAACTGGAGATAATCTTAGTAAATTTGAGAACCAAAAAGGACTGAATGTCCAAAGCATGATGTGCAGAGAATAGTATGAGATGGAGCTGAGAAAGTGTTCAGGCACTGGATCATGAAGAGTAAGTCAAGGTTATAAGTTTGGGTTTTATTCTAGGTAAACCAGTGGCTGTCAAGCTGACTTCGACTCATGGCAGCACCATGTGTGTCAAAGTAGAACTGTTCTTCATAGCTTTTTCAGTGGCTAATTTTTAGAAGTATATCACTAGGCATTTCTTTTAAGGCATCTCTGTATGGACTCAAATCTCCAAACTCTTGGTTAACAGCTGAGTGTGTTAACCATTTGTACCACCCAAGGATTCCTTATTCTAGGTAAAACAGAGATAATAATAATCAGTGCTAATCTTTGACTTGAATATTGCAATGCTAAGAGTTATAATATAGGATCTAGACTCTGTGCTTTAATTAGTTCCATGGATAGTAACTCTACTCTCTATTTTCACATCTTCCTTTCTTGATACCTGACTGTAAGTTACTTGTTCCCTGGTTTCTCTTTCCTAAACCTTCCCCACAAGAGAAAAGAGGAAATGACCTGATTTGTAATTGTGTAAGCTGAAAGTCATCTCTGAATGACCTTGACTCCAGGAATGATAAGAATTTGCAGGGATACTTACAATGGTAAAATGAGTCTATTCAGAATGGTCACACTGAGGTGGTAAAACCGTGGACCATATGAGGTATATGTTGCATCTGTTTTTTACTTTTGTTTATGATAGGTGGGTTAAGATTTGCATCGATGGGCATTGTTAGTATTGATTTCTTATGGGTTTAATTTCAAAGAAAAAGCTAAAGATTTGCATTTTCTGCAGTCTCTTCAAAATTCAGTGGAAGGCTCTCTTAAAAGCACAGTAGATACTATCAGAATCTCAAATTCAAGCAAAAAAAAAAAAAAAAGCCACAGTATGGCTTCTGAAAAAAAAAAAAAATTTTTTTTTCACAGCTCTTTCACTGGCACTGCCATGGTTATTCTACAACTCATGCCCCCTAACAGGAAAGGAGTCTTTCTGACAAAGCAAGCTTGATAAGACAGCTGGAGTTTTCTTGGAGAGTGTTGACCAGAGTAATTACTGTATTTCTGACAGCAGCTGTAAAGTTTCTGTTGCTAGGGTAGAATTTAACCCCTACCTAGCTGAATTTGAATGAATTATATTCTTTGTTACATTTTGCTGAGGCACACACATCAAGATATTACTTGAGAAAACAGATCTTTAATTAGATTAACAGCATAATTATTTCTGTCTTGATGCCCTAGCTTCAAAAGCTTTGCAAAAATATTTATGCAGCTAATGAAAAAAAAAGTGATTCTCCTTATTGGTCTTCTTGTCTCCACACTGGTTTCCACAGCTGCATAAACCCTAACATTTAGCCTACTTGGTAAACAACAAAACATAAACTGCTTTCAGAGACAACTAAACTTGAAGCCCACTTGCTTCAGTTTTGGGTCTGGGTTAGACTTGAAGCCCACTTGCTTCAGACTTAGAATATTACAACTCTTTGGAACAGGCAGTGGGAGCTAAGATCCCAGGGATGCAAGAGACTGAATGTATATGAACTTACATAGCCAGTTGGAAATTCACACCAAACAGAAAAAGTAGGGCAAATGGGGCCCTGGGAACCCAGTGTATGAATGTTTCAGGTTCCTTAACTCCACAACTTACCTCCTTTCACCTGCCTTTTGGCAATTTCACTGCTTATTTAAATTCTTACCTGAGGTAGGTCAGGATGCAAATGGAGTGATATGTCGTCATCATCCTTGAACAGCCTCTAGTCAGAGATTTGCAACCATCACTGCGTATTATAATCACCTGGGGAGGTTTAACTAATACAGCTGCGCAGTCATATCCCCAGACCAACCAATTTATTATACCTGGTAGTTCTAACAATCAACCAGGTATGGAAAGACTCAAGTAAATGCCGTCAAAATGAAAATTACAATAAAAGAAAAGAGTATTTTTCTGGATCAGTGTGTGGAGTAAATTTTAATGGTTACCATTTTTTAAGTCACTGTTTTGTATCAAACACTGAAATCCATGTCATATGTGCATTATCTATTTAGAACTCCCAGACAACCTGTGTCCTCAGTTAACAAAACTATAAACTGGGGCTCAAAGAAAAAAAAAAAAAGTGCTTGCCCACCTTCGCAAAATTAGGAAGTAGTTGAGCCACTTTTAGGGAGTGAGACTTAGAGCCGAATCCTTGGTTCAAATCACAGATTCTGAAAATTTTTGTGGATTATCTCATCCTTCCTATTGTGCTTATGCAGAACCTGTGCATAGACCACGAGGCAGTTGTGCAAACAGAACTAGGGGATAGTGTGTGGTTTTAAATCAGAAAAGATGTTGTATCCTTTTGTTGCTGGAATTGAATAAAGTTCTTGCCTCTCACTGGTCAAGAATGAGCAGGTAATGCACGAAGAGTTTTCCACATGAGCAAAGCTGTATTGAAGAGGCTTGCGAGTGGAGATGAGGAGGGCCTAAGCTAGCTTACCCCCATCCCACAGAACAAGGAACTTGCATGGGCTTTTAAAAATTCTTGGTGGAGGGGGATTCATGTTTATTCAGAGACACAGGTGGAGTTTTCAGGAAGTAGCCTCTTTGGGGCGGGGATATGTTAACTACGGTGCACTTGCAGCTGCTTTCTGAGATGGCTCCTGTCCTGGAGGCCTCTGGGATCCGTAGCAGGACCTATTATGGGATGTCATGCCTGCGCAGCCTCTCGCTCCCCAAGTTCAATTCCCCAGCTGTGGCTGCAGCCCCTCACTGTCATGGTGGAAGGTCACACAGTGGTCACAGGTGGGTGTTCTATGCATGTCCCTGGGGCTGATTTTATCTGGCTGCACTTTAAAGAAGTTTGTGGGCTGTTTTCTGATATCTTGCCCCATTGTTCTGGGGAATGGCTTTGTTTCTGTGCCCTGGCCCATTTCCTGTTAGTTTGTTACTTTAATTTGTTTATGTAAATTACAGATTTGCGGTTCCCTCTGTTCCCTGTCTTACTTTCACTATACTTATTCAATTTGTATGCTGAGCAAATAATCTGAGATACTGGACTAAATGAAGAAGAATGGGGCATCAAGATTGGAGGAAGGCTTATTAACAACCTGCCATATGCAGATGATACAACCTTGCTTGCTGAAAGTGAAGAGGACTTGAAGCCCTTACTGATAAAGATCAAAGTCTACAGCCCTCAGTATGAAATACACTTTAACAAAGAAAACAAAAATCCTCACAACTGGATCAATAAGCAACATCATGATAAACACAGAAAAGACTGAAGTTGTCAAGGATTTCATTTTACATGAACCCATAATCAATGCCCACAGATGCAAAATGATTCATTGCACTGGGCAAATCTGTTGCAAAGATCTCTTTAAAGTGTTAAAAAGCAAAGATGTCACCTTGAGAACTAAGGTGCACCAGACTCAAGCCATGGTGTTCTTAATTGCCTCCTATTCATGAGAAAGCTGGACAATGAATAAGGAAGACTGAAGAATTGATGCCTTTAAATTATGGTGTTGGCAAAGAATATTGAATATACCATGGACTTCCAGGAGAAAGAACAAGTCTATATTAGAAGAAGTACAGCCACAATGTTCCTTAGAAGCAAGGATGGCAAGACTTTGTCTCATGTACTTTGAACATGTTATCGGGAGGGGTTAGTCACTGGAGAAGGACATCATGCTTGGTAAAGTAAGGGCTCAGTGAAAAAGAGGAAGACCCTCAACCAGATTTACACAGAGGCTGCAACGATGGCCTCAAACATAGCAAGGATTATGAGGATGGTACAGGCCTGGGTAGTGTTTCATTCTGTTGTACATAAGATTGCTACAAGTCAGAAGGACTGGACAGCACCTAACAACAACAAATATAGATATATATATTCCTTGCATATAGCAGGCATGGAATAACTGCTTTCTAAATGACAAAATAAGTGAATTCACAAGGATTTTATAACGAAGGAAACCCTGGTGGCACAGTGGTTAAGAGCTATGGCTGCTAACCAAAAAGTCAACAGTTCAAATCCACCAGGTGCTCCTTGGAAAACATATGGGACAGTTCTACTCTGTCCTATAGGGTTGCTATGAATTGGAGTTGGGTTTGGTTTCTTTTGGTTTTATAAAACATAGGCGTATGATTAAACAAATTTTGTAATTGAAAACCATACATCACATGTTGTGAACAGCCAGTACCAGTATCTCCACTTTATTTGGTTTGCCTACTAAATATGGGTCACTCAGAACCCCAGACAACCCTCTTTATTTGGAGTCTGTCTCCCACTTGCTCAATTCACTCCAGCGACATTGAATCTCAAACTAGTCAATGTCTTTCCTTTCTTAGAAGAGCAAGGGGAGACCAGGGATACGAGAACATTGCATTCTTGCTGTTCCCTGTGCTAGACTCATCTCCCCCCAACACTCCCACACCCCATCTTCTTCAACACCATTACTGCCATTCTATGCCTTAGTTAGGCGTAGTGGTTAAGTGCTACAGCTGCTAACCAACGGGTCAGCAGTTTGAATCCGCCAGGTGCTCCTTGGAAACTCTGTGGGGCAGTTCTCCTCTGTCCTATAGGGTCACTATGAGTTGGAAACGACTCGACGGTGCTGGGTTTGGTATGCCTTGGCTACATCTTCAGATTCCAGTTTAAATGTAAGTTCCTCATGTATGATATCCTGACCTCTCAAACTCCCCTATAATTCTCTCTCACAATCTCTCTGTTTCTTAAAGCACTTTCTCAGTTTGTTATTATGCATCTACGCGTAGGTTCATTTATTTAACTGTTAATTTCCCACTATAACGATCATTCCTTGATGAAAGGAGTAATGTGTTGCTTACATGGCACACAGTATGCACTCATTAAAAATTTTAGATGTTAAATGTTTCTAAATGGAAGTTGTTGCTTATGGACTGAATCGCTCTCCACCAAAAAAAAAAAAAAAAATTCTAATTCCTGATACCTCTGAACATGACCTTGTTCGGAAATAGGGTTTTTGAAATTGTTATCAGTAAACATTAGGTCATACTGAAGTAGGGTAGGTCCTAATCTAATCTAAGTGTTTCCCTTATAAAAGAGGAAAAGAGACATGCAGATACAAACAGAGGAAGGATGGCCATGTGAAGATGCATTACTCACGAACACCTGGAGCTACCAGGAGCTGAGAGAGACAAGAGAGGATTTTTCTCCTGGAGACTGGTGGGAGTGTGAGCCAGCCAACATATGGATTTGGATTTCTGAGCTCTAGGATTGGTAGACAATAAATTTCTGTTCTTAAGAGCCACCCAGCTTGTGGTATTTAGTTATGGCAGCCCTAAGAAACCAACAGATTGGCTTAATTTCTAAAACTAACGTTGGCTTCCCTTGATTCTCAGTCTAAGATTTAACTTACATGTAATTATTGTTCCCTCTCACTCCAGTGTTCTTACTTAATGTTTAAAAATAAATAACCAACTCAATATGTGGTGTTCCCATTCAATAGCCTCCTGTTTTTTGAAAGAGTGAAGCCGTTTACCTGTAGGAAGTTCCTGAAAATCAATGTAAATTCATAAAAATTCCCCAGAAGCAGAAAGCAACTTGAGGATAAGAGTCTATTTTGAGACAGGAGTTTGGTGATATGATCTGTTAATCTAGAGAGGCAAATTTTGCCTTAAGAAAAATTTCTGGTGTTGATCTGAATAAACCTTGAATGTGACAGATTAGAACTTTCCCATAGGGATTCCCATAGGGATTTCTAGCCTGTAATATTTATGAAAGAGGATCGCCAGGTCTATTCTCCCACAGAGAGGTTGTGTGGCTTTCAACTGCCAACCTAAGCACTCAGTTAACAGATAAGTGCTCAGCTATATTATGGAGGCACGATTTATACTTTAAACAGCCTGTCTAACTTGAACTTGTTTTCTTACCCATTACAAGACCTTATAGTTTTTTCCCCTCCTGATTCTCCCTACATTTTTTCTATTATCAGAGGCAGATTCAACGGTTTATAACTCTAGAGTCCACAAAATGTATTAAAATGCAGGTAAACAATGATATATACTTCTTTAAAAGAAAAAAAAGTAAAAAAAAAAAAAAGCTGTTTATTTAAATAATAATGAAGAAGTTTTTTCAAAAGCATGGTGCCAATAGGAGAAGCAATGTGCAGTGGGGAAAGGGATATAGGAGAACTATCTGTACTTTCTGCACAATTTCTCTGTAAACCTAATACCGCTCAAAAAAAAACAAAGGCAATATTTTAAAAAAATCATAATTCCTCTTCCCTCTTCTTTAAATCACTTTATAGGAAAAATGAAAGGATGGAACTTCCCTAAATTATCAGAATTATTTTTCTTTTATAAGCTTGCAGTAGCACCAATATATAACGCACTTTTTTTTTTTTTTTAAGATCATAGTCAAGTGCCAATGTAATTCCCAATGCCACACACCTTTATTTTCTGCCTTGCTATTGTAGACAAGATGATTGACCTCTCTGGTCTCAGTTTCCTGTATATTCGTGAAGAGTATTAAATATGCTAACATTTGCTAACCTATATGCAATACCAAATGCAGAGTCCAGTACCCATTGCTGTTGAATCAATTCTGACTCATAGAGACCCTACAGGACATACGGTCTCCAAAGCTGTGATCTTCATGGAAGCAGACTGCTTCATCTCTCTCCCCCAAAGCTCCTGGTGGGTTCGAACCACCAACTTTTTGGTTATCAGCCAAAGGCTTAACCACTGTGCCACCAGAGCTCCTTTAACACAGAGTAAAACCAAAAAAAAAAAAAACCATTGCCATTGAATCAGTTCCAACTTGTAGTGACCCTATAGGACAAAGTAGAGCTGCCCCCATAGGGTTTCCAAACAGCAGCTGGCGGATTTGAACTGCTGACCTTTTGGTTAGCAGCCAAGTTCTTTAACTACTATCTCTCCAGAGTCCCTCAGTACAGATTAGATGCTCATATATGCTGATTGCCTTTCCCTAGTTCAGAGAATTTCTACTTCAGAACCAGGTTCCTGTACATCTTGTATTCTAATGAAAGGTGTTGTAGATAAAGATCCTTCTACCCAGATTCTTAGCCCAGATGTGTTTTTGAGTAGTTGATTTGTTGCTGTTATTAGCTGCTGTCAATTTAGCTCCAACTCATTTTTCATGATGACATGCACAAGAAAACAATATGTTGCCTGGCCCTACGTCATTTTCATTAACATTGGTATGCTGTAGTCCCTTACTTCAGCCACTGTGTATTATGAGTTTCTTCCAACCTGTGCGCTCATCTTCTAGCACTGTATCAGCCAGTATGCTGTTGTGATCCATAGGGTATTCTTCGGCTAATTTTTAGAAGTATATCACCAGAACAGTCTTCCTTGCCTTAGTCTGGAAGCTCCACTGAAACCTGCCCACCATGGATGACCCTGCTGGTATTTGAAATACCAGTGGTATAGCTTCCAACATCACAGCAACACCCAAGCCACCACATTATGAAAAGCTGACAAAAAGGTGGTAAATACATTTGACATTTGTCCCCAAATTCCTGATCTTTATCAAGCTTCTCACTGGGATAAATGTTTATGACTCTAACTACCTGAATATATAATATCACTAGTCAGTTTTTGACCTTGGTGATTGTCTTAGGGCTACTATAACAAAATACCACAAAGGAAGTGGATTTAAAGAACAGAAATTTATTGCCCCACAGTTACAGAGGCTAGAAATGAATTCAGGGCATCTGTAGGGCAATGTTCTCTCTCTCTCTCTCTCTCAACTATAGGGGAAGATCCTTACTTGACTCTTTCAGCTACTGGAAGCCTCAGGTATTTCTTGGTGTTCCTTGGCTGGATGCACCTGCCCCAGTCATCACAGGACATCTATCTTCCCTCCGCTGTGTGTCTGTGTTTCCATGTCTGTTTTCTCATTTTATAAGACACCACACAAAAGAGATTAGAATCCACCCTACTCACACATGACCTCTTTAGCTTAACTGATAACATCTACAAAGAAAAAACTATTTCCCCAGACAAGGTCATGTTCAAAGGTATAGGTCCTTGACATACATTTTTGGGAGGCACAATTCAATTCATTAACAGTAATAAAACTTCTTTATCTTCACCCTACTGACCTAAAATCATTACTGTTGCCTACTCCCCACTTGACAACCTGCATACTCTCTTAATTTACATAAATATTTGAGGACTTCTGGACCTTTATTCTAGGTTCTTAAGCTGTGTTTAAGATCACCACCTGGAGTGAGACAAACCTGAATTGGAATATTGAGTGTGTTATCAACCTTAACCCATTGTGTGACCTTGGGCAAGTTCCTTAAATTTTATAATCTTAGTTTCCTCAGCTGAGAACTGTGGGTGACAATACCACCTGAGGTTAATACGAAGATTAAATGATGTAAAGCATATTTAACACTTAGTACAGTGGCTAGCACAATTAAGTACTCAGGCAGTAATGATTACATAGGACAAACAGAGAGGAGAGAGAGTGTTATCACAGATAATGTCAGGAAGTACTGAACTGGACAGAGTAAGGCATTAATCACTCACTTTACCAGGATTGGGAAAGGTGTTAAATTACAGTTATAATGGCCAAAGGAGCTCTGGTGGTGCGGTGATTAAGCACTTGGCTGCTAACCAAAAGGTCAGCAGTTCAAATCTACCAGCCTCTCCTTGGAAGCCCTATGGGACAGTTCAACTCTGTCTTATAGGGAATTGACTGGATGGCACCAGGATAATGGCCAAAATCAGGCGACTTGTACTGAGTTCACATGCTGTGAATGTCAAAACACTGTGACGAAATACTTATAAAGAAGAATAAAAGGAAAGAAACAGGAATCTGTATTATCTACCCCTACTCCTTCATGATATAAATCCTATGTATCATTTAAGGAAGATAAATTGAAAATTGCCACTTGATCCTCTCCACTTTGGAACATTTCCTTCTTCCTCAATTTACGTTAGTGTATGAACTTGTCCCATCCAAATGAGTCTTCACCACGGGGGAAAAAAAATACACAAATATATTTTGAGGGGATTTATGTCAATGGGATCCAAAACCAAAATGCATTACAAAACGAACTGCACTGAGAAACTGTAACACTGTGAATTGTCAAAAGCAAAGTTGTCTACCCTTGGCTTTGTCATTCATCACATTGCCTAAAGAGAACTGTAATCTCAAAGGAAGTGGGAAAGGGATGAGAAGTGAGATGTGACATAAAATGATTAGTTCCACTCCACAGACACAGGCTGCTGGGTGTGCTGAGGACCAAGTCAAGCATCTTAGTTGTGAATTTGTTTGTGAAAGTGTCTGTGATTTGCAGCATGCATGAGGAAAAATGAAGAGAACATTAAACCACATTTTAGGGTGGCATGCGACAGTGAAAAAATCAGCAGGTGATGTTTTATTACCAGTGCTAGTTTATAACATCTTTCTGAGCTTGTGGATTTTCACCCTCCCCCTCTCCTCTGCTCATGCCTCTGTATATGTTCCTGTTAATGTTAACTCTATTACTAAAAACAAAACAAACATAACATAGTTGCTATTAGTCAGAAGGTTTTAACATTCATCTTCATGGGGGCTTCCCACGTCAGGGGCAGTTGAGCACTGTGGTTAAAAGCACAACTCCGGAGGCAGAATGTCTGAATGGGAATCTCACCTCCACCACATTACTCACAATATGACTTTAAGCAAGTCACTTGGCCTTTCCAAAAAAAACCAAACCCATTGCCATTGAGTTGACTTCAACTCACGGCAACCCCTTGTATTACAGAGTAGAACTGCTCCATAGGGTTTTCTTGGCTGTAATCTTTACAGAAGCAGACTGCCAGATTTTTCTTCCAAGGTGCCACTGGGTGGGTTCAAACCACTAACCTTTACATTAATAGCTGAGAGAGAATCATTTGCACCCCCAGGGACCTTACTTGACCTTACATTGTCTCAGATTCCTCATTTGTTTTAAAAAATATTGAGAATAATAATAATACATGCCTCTTAGGGTCGTTGTGTGCTTACATTGGTAAAACTTTTAATACAAGAGTTATGTAAACATGTTACTTATCAATTCATTTAATGAAAACAGACACTTCCACCTGTTACATGTGCTGAGGATACAGTGGTGAACCTTAGTTTCAAGTAGGTTAATTGGGTTCCAATCCCCCTTTCATCATTTATCAGCTGTGTTATACTTGTCACATTGTTTAGATAAGGAGTCTGCAAAGTTTTTCTGATAGTAAATATTTCACGCTTTGCAGACCACTCAACTCTGTAGTTGTAGTATGAGAATATATATAGATAATACCTAAATGAATCCCCACGATCAGTTATGGATGGGACAGTTGCTAACCATAGGGTTTTCACTGGCCGATTTTCGGAAGTAAATCCCCAGGCCTTTCTTCCTAGTTTGTCCTAGTGTAGAAGCTCAGTTGAAACCTGTTCAGTATTACTGTTGCTGTTTTTGTTAGGTGCCATCGAGTGGATTCTGACTCAGGGCGACTCCATGTGACAGTGTAGAACTGTCTCATAGGGTTTTCTTGGCTGTAATCTTTATCAAAGCAGATTCCCAGGTCTTTTTTCTCGCAGAGCTGCTGAATGGGTTCAAACCACCAACCTGTGGTTAGCAGCTGAGGGCTTAACCATTGCACCACCAAGTTTCCTTGTTCATCATCCTATCAACATGCAAACCCCCACTGAGAGACAGATGATGGCAGCACATGAGATGTATTGGTCAGAAACGAAACCCAGCTCTCCTGCTTAGAAGGCAAGAGTCCTACACCTGGGCTTCAAACTGGTTCATTCTGATTTGAACCCCTACTGAGAATTTGTATGGCTAGCAAATTCTCAGGTGATGCTAATGCTGCTGGTTAGGGACCAGTTCTGAGAACCACTAGTAGAGCAATGGTTCTCAACATTTGTTGTAAATGAGAATCACCTGGGGATCTTGTTACATTGTAGATTCTGATTCAGTACATCTGGGATGAAAATGTAAATTTTCAGCAGAGGTTTGAGCCAGTGTAAACTGGTTCGAAGCCCTGTTCTACACTGAACTACCATTGCCTTCATGTGGGGCCGCTTTCCAGGTATTTCCCAGTAGATCAAAGCTGCCCCAGTAGCCCAAGGGTGCTACTCTGAAGATGCTGCAGGTGCTAGCCACAGAAATCACTTCAAAAGGGTGTAGGGGCGTGGAACCCAAAAATGATCTGAGGGAATCTGGCAGAATACAGACGTTGCCCTCCACATGCCCTTAATAACCAAGGAAAATAAGTAAATACATCAGTTGGATGGAGAAGACTAGAGATTCCTGCTGTAAGCAAGATATTTACTGGAAGGTTTTTGTTTTATCTGTAAAAATTCACGTGAAGTTTGTATGAATTTATACATCAATTATATATAATCTATCAATTATTAATACGTCAAATTAATATATCAATTTAATGTATCAATGATTGAGAGTTTTCCCAAATCTGTGGGCTTGATTTACTATCTTTTTTTAAAGTTATATTAACTGATACTTGATTTTTTAATCTTTCAATTTGATCATCATTTGTATTTTTTAATTCTTTCCTTTACTCTCTCAGGGACCAGTAGAACTTCAATTTTAGTTGAAATGATGTCTTAATGGTTTTCTTTTCTCCTGCCCTACTTATATTTTTCTCCCCACATAGAAGGATGAAAGAGGGACGCCAACTCCTTATGCACTATAATCCCCAGCTCCCAGGAGAAGGAAAAAAAAAAAAATTTTAAACAATTAGATGAGTACCCATTTTACTATTGCGGTTCCTTACTGTAAATTCTTCAGTGTTTCTCCAGTCTAATTTTGAATGAATCCAAGATATAAGGTTTCTTACCCCAGGCAGTTAAACTTCACCATCAAGAATAAAATAACTTGCAATATCATGCTGTTCCTTCCAAATACCTTCGTGACTCTTTGTTTATGGAGATGACATACAAGACCCTCCCAATCACTAGTGACATTTGCATAAAATGAGAAGCATTTTGTTTGTTTTCTTTTCTGGTAAAAATCTTAGACTATATTTTCCTAGTAGTTGTTTTGTGTTGTTTTGTTTAATTGTGCTTTTCGTGGAAGTTTATAGCTCAAGTTAATTTCTCATTCAAAAATTTATGCATGTATTGTTTTGGACATTGGTTACAATCCCCATAATGTGATAGCATGCTCCTCTGTTCCACCCTGGGTTCCCTTTGCTCACTCGTCCAGTTTCCGTCACTTCCTGCCTTCTCATCCTTTTAGACAGGTGCGGTCCAATTGGTCTCATATACTTGATCGAACTGAGAATCAAGTTCCTCATGTGTGTTATTTTTTGTTTTATAGGCTTGTCCAATCTTTGTCTGAAAAATGGGCTTTGAGAATCATTTCAGTTCTGAGTTAGGAGAGCAACTGAGGGCCATAGTTTCATTTTTTTTTTTTTCTCTCTTTTTTTTCTTGTTTCTTAAACAATGATTTACCTTTATTCTTTAGGTAATGTCTATGGCTGCTTTTCTAATACAACTGCAGAGTTGAGTAGCCCACAATGTCTAAAATATTTACTATTAGAAAAGTTTGCTGATCTCGGAGTGCAATGATGTGGCAACTATAACATATCTGATGAATGATGAAAGGGAGACTGGAGCCCAGGGTACCCAAATCTAAGTGACTTGAAATCCTCATCCTGATATCAAGACTTTCCACACCATGACCAGCTTAGTCAGCCATTTATCTCTCAACTTCAGCCAGACACTTAAGCGCTGATGCAGAAACTTACCTCAAGCTTTCCCATTACCAACCAATAATTGTGATAATATTCTGTCCATCCTTCAAAGTCCATTTTTGCAGCAGACTTCCATTTTCTCCCAACCATTTCCTCTTTTTCCTTTAATCACCTTGGATTATGCTTTCTTTTTTAATTTTATTGTGTTTTAGACAATAAACTAGTTTCTCTTTCAAAAATTTATATGTAAATTTTTTATGACACTGGTTGCAATCCCCACATTGTGTCAGTCTCTCTGTTTCCCTTTCCACCCCAGTTTCCCCATGTCCCTTTGTCCAGTTTTCCTGTCCCTTTCTGCCTTCTTGTCTTTGCTTTTGGACAGGTGTTGCCCATTTGATCTTGTGTACTCGATTGAACTAAGAAGCATGTTTCTCACCATGTGTTATTGTTCTGAGTTAGCAGGCCGTCCAGGGACCATAGTCGTAGGAGTTCCTCCAGTCTCACTCAGACCAGTAATTCTGGTCGTGTGTGTGTGTGTGTGTGTGTGTGTGTGTGTGTGTGTGTGTGTGTGTGTGTGTGTGTGTGTGTGTGTGTGTGTGTGTGTGTGTGTGTGTGTGTGTGTGTGTGTGTGTGTGTGTGTGTGTGTGTGTGTGTGTGTGTGTGTGTGTGTGTGTGTGTGTGTGTGTGTGTGTGTGTGTGTGTGTGTGTGTGTGTGTGTGTGTGTGTGTGTGTGTGTGTGTGTGTGTGTGTGTGTGTGTGTGTGTGTGTGTGTGTGTGTGTGTGTGTGTGTGTGTGTGTGTGTGTGTGTGTGTGTGTGTGTGTGTGTGTGTGTGTGTGTGAGTTTGAATTTTGTTCTATGTTTTTCCCCCACTCTGTTTGGGACCTTCTATTGTGATCCATGGCAGAGTGGCCAGTGGTGGTAACTGAGCACCATCTAGTTCTTCCAGACTCAGACGGTGGTGGCTGTGGTTCATGTGGTCCGTTAGTCCTTTGGACTAATATTTTCCTTGCTTTTGGTTTTTTTCATTGCCCTTTGCTCCAGAGGTTCATGTGGTTCATGTGGTCCATTAGTCCTTTGGACTAATATTTTCCTTGTTTTTGGTTTTTTTCATTGCCCTTTGCTCCGGAGGGGGTGGGACCAATAAATATGTCTTAGATTGCCATTTGAAAGGTTTTAAGACTCCAGATGCTATTGACCAAAGTGGGATGTAGAACATTTTTATGAACTATGTTATACCAATTCACCTCAATGTCCCCCAGGACAATGGTCCCCAGCCCTTAGTCCCAGTAAACCAGTCCCTCAAGGGGTTAGGATGTATCTGAAAAACTTCTATGGCTTTGCCTTGGTCAAGTTGTGATGACTTTCCCTATATTGTGTGTTGTCTTTCCCTTTACCAAAGTTAACACATGTTTATTATCTAGTTAGTGATTTCCCCTCCCCACCATTCCCTTCCTTGTAACTATCAAAGAAAGGTGACATGGCTACCTTTAGAGTAAGTCTAGTGGTACTGTGGTGGCTTGCATGTTGCTGCGATACTGAAGTTTTGCCGCCAGTATTTCAAATACCATCAGGGTCAGCCTTAGTGAACAGGATTCAGCTGAGCTTCCAGACTAAGACAGACTAGGAAGATGCACATGGTAGCCTACTTCTGAAAAACTTGGCCAGTGAAAACCTTATGAATAGCAGTGGAAAATGTCTGATAAAGTGCCAGAAGATGAGCCCCGCAGGTTGGAAGGAACTCAGAAGACAACTGGGGAAGAGTTTCCTCCTCTAAGTGGAGTCGACTTTAATGACTTGGATGGGGTCAAGCTTTTAGGACCTTCATTTGCTGATGTGGCATGACTCTAAATGAGAAGAAACAGCTGCAAACATCCATTAATAATCAGAAGGTGAAATACATGAAGTACGATGTAGGAAAATTAGAAGTTGTCAAAAATGAAATAGAATGCATAAACATTGATGTCATAGGCATTTAGTGAGCTGAAATGGACTGGCCATTTTGAATGGGACAATCATATGGTCTACTACGCCAGGAATGGCAACCTGAAGAATGCCATTGCATTCATCATCAACAAGAACGTTTCAAGACCTATCCTGAAGTACAGCACTCAGTGATACGATAACATCCATATGTCTACAAGGAAGACCAGTTAATATGATGACTATTCAAATTTACACACCAACCTCTAAGGCCAAAGACAAAAAAAATTGAAGATTTTTACCAGCTTTTGCAGTCTTTTTTTTTTCCAATTTTTTTATTGTGCTTTAAGTGAAAATTTACAGTTCCAGTTAATTTCTCATACAAAAATTTATACACACACTGTTATGTGACCCTAGTTGCTCTCTCTGTAATGTGACAATACACTCTTCCATTCCACCTCAGATTTCCCGTGTCCATTCAAGCCTCTGTCCCTTTCTGCCTTTTCATCTTGTCTTCAGTCAAGAGCTGCCCATTTAGTCTCACATATCTACTTGAGCTCAGAAGCACTCTTCATGAGTATCATTTTATGTCTTATAGTCAGTCTATGCCTGAAGAGTTGGCTTCAGGAATGGTTATAGTTTTGCACTAACAGAGAGTCTGGGGGCCGTATCTTCCCGGGTCCATCCAGCCTCAGTCAGGCCATTAAGTCTGGTCTTTTTTACTAGAATTTGAGTTCTGCACCTCAGTTTTCTCCTGCTCCATTAGGGACTGCCTGTTGAGTTCCCTGTCAGGGCAGTCATTGGTGGTAGCTAGGGACCATCTGGTTCTTTTGGTCTCAGGCTGATGGAGTCTCTCTTTTATGTGGACCTTTCTATGATTTGAGCTCATATTTTCCTTCTGTCTCTGGTGTTCTTCATTTTCCTTTGCTCCAGGTGGGTTGGTACCAATTGAAATGTCTTAGATGGCCATTTGCTAGCTTTTAAGATACCAGACACTGCTTACCAAAGTGGGATGCAGAACATATTCTTAATAAACTTTGTTATGCCAATTGACCTAGATGTCCCCTGAAACCGTGGTCCCCAGACCTCACCCCTGCTACTCTGTCCCTCAAAGTGTTTGGTTATGTTCAGAAAACTTACTAGCTTTTGATTTAGTCCAGTTGTGCTGACTTCCCCTGTGTTGTGTGTTGTCCTTTCCTTCACCTAAGATAATTCTTGTCTACTATCTTGTCTACTCCATCCTTGTAACCATCAAAGAATGATTTCTTCAGTGTTTAAACCTTTGCTAGACTTCTTATAATAGTGGTCTCACACAATATTTGTCCTTTTGCCATTGACTGGTTTCACTCAGCATAATGCCTTCCAGATTCATCCTTGTTATGAGATGTTTTGCAGATTCATCATTGTTTTTTTATCATTGCATAGCATTCCATTGTGTGAATATACCATAATTTGTTTATCCATTCATCCACTGATGGGCGTCTAAGTTGTTTTCATCTTTTTGCTGTTCTGGACAGTGCTGCAATGAACATGAGTGTGCATATATCTATTTGTGTGATGGCTCTTATTTTTCTAGGCTTTATTCCAAGGAATGGGATTGCTGGATCATATGGTAGCTCTATTTCTAACTTTTTAAGGAAGTGCCAAATCCATTTCATAATGGTTGTACCATTTTACATTCCCACCAGCAGTATATAAGTGTTTCAATCTCTCCACAACCTCGCCAACATTTTTTTATTTTGTGTTTTTTGGATTAATGCTAGCCTTGTTGGGGTGAGATGCTATCTCATTATAGTTTTGATTTACATTTCTCTAATGCCTAATGAACATGGGCATTTCCTCAAGTATCTGTTAGCTACCTGAATGTCTTCTTTAGTGAAGTGCCTGTTCATATCCTTTACCCATTTTTTAATTGGGTTGTTTTTTTGTTGTTGAGGTTTTGCAGTATCTTGTGGAGTTTAGAGATCAGACACTGATCGGATTTGCCGTAGCCAAAAATTTTTTCCCAGTCTAATAGGTCATCTTTTACTCTTTTAGTGAGGTTTTTGAATGAGCATAAGTGTTTGGTTTTTAGGAACTCCCAGTTATCTAATTTATCTTCTGATGTTTGTGTATTGTTAGTAATGTTTTGTATTCTGTTATGCCATGTATTAGGGCTCCTAGTATTGTCCCTATTTTTTCTTCCATGATCTTTATCATTTTAGATTTTATATATAGTTCTTAGATCCATTTTGAGTTAGTTTTGTGCATGATGTGAGGTACGGGTCTTGTTTCTTTTTTTTGAAGATGGATATCCAGTTATGCCAGCACCATTTGTTAAAAAGACTGTCTTTTCCCCATTTAACAGACTTTAGGCCTTTGTCAAATATCAGCTGCTCATATGTGGATGGATTTATGTCTGGATTCTCAATTCTGTTCCATTGGTCTATATATCTGTTGTTGTACCAGTACGAGGCTGTTGTGACTACTGTGGTGGTATAATAGGTTCTAAAATCAGGTAAAGTGAGGCCTTCCACTTTGTTCTTCTTTTTCAGTAATGCTTTACTTATCTGGGGCCTCCTTCTCTTCCATATGAAGTTGGTGATTTGTTTCTCCAACTCATTAAAAAAAGTCATTGGAATTTGGATAGGAATTGCATTGTATCTATAGATTGCTTTTGGTAGAACAGACATTTTTACAATGTTAAGTCTTCCTATCCATGAGCAAGGTATGTTTTTCCACTTATATAGGACTCTTGTTTTCTTGCAGTAGTGTCTTGTAGTTTTCTTTGTATAGGTCTTTTACATCTCTGGTTAGATTTATTCCTAAGTATTTTATCTTCTTGGGAGCTATTGCAAATGCTATTGATTTGGTGATTTTCTCTTCCAAGCTTTCTTTATTGGTGTAGAAGAATCCAATTGATTTTTGTATTTTTATCTGGTATCCTGAGACTTTGCTGAAATCTCTATTAGTTTCAGTAGTTTTCTTGCAGATTCTTTGGTGTTTTCTATGCATAAGATCATGTCATACGCAAATAGATACTTTTACTTCTTCCTTACCAATCTGGATGCCCTTTATTTCTTTATCTAGCCTAATAGCTCTGGCTCGGACCTCCAGCACAATGTTGAATAAGAGTGGTGATAAAAGGCATCCTTGTCTGCTTCCCGATCTCAAGGGGAATGCTTTCAGACTTTCTCCATTTAGGATGATGTTGGCTGTTGGCTCTGTATAAATGACCTTTATTATGTTGAGGAATTTCCCTTTTATTCCTATTTTGCTGAGAGTTCATGTCATGAATGGGTGTAAGGCTTTGTCAAATGCCTTTTCTTTGTCAATTGATAAGATCATGTGGTTCTTGTCTTTTGTTTTATTTCTCTGATGGATTACACTGATTGTTTTTCTATTGTTGAACCATCTCTACCTACCTGGTATGAATCCTGCTTGGTCATAGTGAATTTTTTTTTTTCTTGACATGTTTAATTCTATTGGTTAGGATTTTGTTGCGAATTTTTGAGTCTGTGTTTATGAGGGATATTGGTCAGTAATTTTCTTTTTTTGTGGTGTCTTTGCCTGGTTTTGGTATCAGGGTTATGCAGGCTTCATAGAATGAGTTTGGGCTTATTCTGTCTTTTTCTGTGCTCTGAAATACCTTTAATAGTAGTGGTATTAAATGTTCTCTGAAAGTTTGGTAGAATTCTCCATTGAAGCTATTAGGCCCAGGGCTTTTGTTGTTGTTGTTTTGGGGAGTTTTTTAATTGCCTTTTCAATCTCTTCTTTTGTTGTAGGTTTATTTAGTTGTTCTACCTCTGTTTGTGTTAGTTTAGTTAGGTAGTGTGTTTCTAGAAATTTGTCCATTTCCTCTAGGTTTTCAAATTTGTTAGAGTACAATTTTTCATAGTATTCTGTTATGATTCTTTTCATTTCAGCTCGATCTTTTGTGATATTGCCCATCTCATTTCTTATTTGGGTTATTTGCTTACTCTCCTGTTTTTCTGTTGTCTGTGTGCCCAGTGGCTTTATTGATTTTGTTGATCTTTTCAGAGAACCAGCTTTTGGCCTTTTTAACTCTTTCAAAGTTTTTCTGTTCCCTGTTTCATTTAATTCTGCTCTATTTTTTTTTATTACTTGCTTTCTTCTGGTGCCTGAGAGCATCTTTTGCTGCTCTCTTTCTTTTAGTTTCAGTTATAGGGTTAATATTTTGATTTTGGCCCTTTCTTCTTCTGGGATGTGTGCATTTATTTCTATAAACTGACCTCTGAGCACTGCATTTGCTATGTCCCAAAGGTTCGGGTAGGATGTGTTTTCATTCTCATTTGATTTTGTGAATTCCTTTATTTCGTCCTTACTTTCACCTATAACCCAGTAATTTTTGAACAAAGTGTTGTTCAGTTTCCATGTGTTTGATTTTTTTTTTTTTCCTTGCTTTTTCTGTTATTGATTTTTACTTTTATGGCTTTATGGTCAGAAAAGATGTTTTGTAATATTTCCATGTTTTGGGTTCTGTTAAGTCTTGCTTTATGGCCTAATATGTGGTCTATTCTGGAGCATGTTCCATGTGCATTGGAAAAGAAAGTTTACTTGGCTGTTGTTGGGTACAGTGTTCTATATATGTCTATGAGGTCAAGTTGGTTGATTGTGGCATGTAGATATTCTGTGTCCTTATTGAGCTTCTTTCTGGATGTTCTGTCCTTCACCAAAAGTGGTAAGTTGAAGTCTCCTACTATTATTGTGGAGCTGTCTATCTCTCTTTCCAATGGTGTTAGAATTTGTTTTATGTATTTTGGAGACCTGTCACTGAGTGCATAAATATTTATTATGGTTATGTCCTCCTGGTGTATTGATCCTTTAATCATTATATAGTGTCCTTTTTTATCCTTTGTGCTGAATTTTACTTTAAAATCTGTCTTTCAGAAATTAATATTGCCACTACTGCTCTTTTTTGATTGTTGTTTACTTGATAAATTTTTTCCATCCTTTAAGTTTTAGTTTGTTTGTGTCTTTGAGACTAAGGTGTGTCTCTTGTAGGCAGTCTATAGGTAGATCCTTTTTTTTTTTTAATCCATTCTGCCACTCTATTTATTGATGCATTTAGTCCATTTAAATTCAGCATAATTATTGATAGGTATGAGTTTAGTGCTGTCATTTTCATGTCTTTTGTTTGTGTGTGTTGTTGACTGTTTCTTTGTTCCACTTAATTTCCTATGTTTAGTCATTTTTCTTTATGTATTTTGTTTTCATCTTTTTCATTGTTGTTGATTTTATATTTGCTGAGTCTTTATATTTTTCATGTTTTTTTATTTTGATGTGTAGGATTGCTAGTTTCCTTTGTGGTTACCTTAATATTTACCCCTATCTTTCTAAGTTTAAACCAAAGTTTTCTTTCTTTATATGGCCTTGACTTCCTCTCCATATGAAAGACCTATGACTACATATTTTTAGTCCCTCATTTTTGTTTTAATATTGTCATCTTTTACATATTGATGTATCTGTTTCCCTGTTTTTAGTGTTTTCACTTTGTTTTATTTTTGCGACTTCCCTATCTGGATCAATATCTGGTTGCTCTGTCCTGTGTTCTAGTCTTAGATTATTATCTTATGTTATTGATTTTCTAACCAGAGGACCCCCTTTAGTATTTCATATAATTTTGGTTTGGTTTTTGCAAAGTCTCTGAACTTCTGTTTATCTGGAAATGCTCTAATTACGCCATCATACTTGAAAGACAGTTTTGCTGGATGTATAATTCTTAGCTGGTGACTTTTTTCCTTCATGGTTTTGTCTATGTCATCCCATTCTCTTCTTGTCTGCATGGTTTCTACTGAGTAGTCTGTGCTTAGCCTTATTGAATTTCCTTTGTAGATGACTTTTTGTTTATCCCTAGCTGCTCTTAAAATTCTCTCTTTATCTTTGGTTTTCGCAAGTTTGACTATAATATGTCTTGGTGAGTTTCTTTTGGGATCAACCTTATTTGGGGTTCAGTGGGCATCTTGGATAGATATCTTCTCATCTTTCATGATACCAGGGAAGTTTTCTGCCAACAAATCTTCAACAATCTTTTCTGTATTTTCTGTTTTCCCTCCCTGTTCTGGTACTTCAATCACTCCTAGGTTATTTTTCTTTAGTCCCACATAATTCTTAGGGAGTCTTCATTTTTTTTAATTCTTTTATCTGATTTTTCCTCATATAAGTTGGTGTCAAGTGCTTTATCTTCAGTCTCACTAACTGTGATTTCCATTGCCTCAATTCTGTTCCTATGACTTTCTATTGAGTTGTCTAATTCTGAATTTTATTGTTAGTCTTCTGGATTTCTATTTGCTGTCTCTCTATGGATTCTTGCAGCCTATTAAATTTGTTATTATGCTCTTCTATTATCCTCTTAAGTTCCTCTATTGCTTTGTCTGTGTGTTCCTTGGCTTGTTCTGATCTCTTTCCTTATTTCTTGAAGAGTTCTGTATATTAATCTTTTGTATTCTACTTTTGGTAATTCCAGAAAATTTTCTTCCTCCAGAAGATCTCTTGATTCTTTGTTTTGGGAGCTTTGCTGAAGCCATCATGGTCTGCCTCTTTGTGTGATTTGATATTGACTGTTGTTTCCGAGCCATCAATAAGTTATTATGTTTGTTTATTTTATGTTTGCTTACTGTGTCCTAGCTTCTTGTTTTTTTTTTTTTTTTTTTTTTTTTTTGTATGCCCAAATAGGCTGCTCATGTGAACTAGTTTGATTACTGGCATCTTTGAAGCTCTAACATCCTGTCAGCAGTTGGTTACTTCTGTTACTACATATGTGAGCCCAGAAGTCCATTTACTTTTCTTGTATGGATTCAGCTCAGGTGTCAAGGTAGTCAGTCACCAAGTGTGTGATGCAGGCTCTCACCTACAGTCCTGGATGGGTAGGGGTGATTGGTGGAGGCACAGGTATCTGGCTGCAGTAGGGGGTCAAGTACTGAGCAAGGAAGGGGGGTGACAGCTGCCCCTGACTATCTGAGGAAAGCTTTTCACTGTTCCCTGGAATCTGTAGGTGGTTGGGTTCTGCAGCTTAACTATTGGCACCCAGTGCTACTGGCTGTAAGGACTAGGAGGAACCACTTATTCTTGGATCCCTGTTGCAGCTGGCCAGGTGGCATGTGTTGAACCACCAGACCTTGGTCCCTGATGTGGGCAGGTGAGGACCCTGCTCAATAGGCACAGTAGTGTCAAATGTCATGAACCTGCCACTCCACCATACAGCTGATTTAGTTCAAGTTAGGTTTCAGGTACACACCCTGTTGTGCTAACAGGGTGTACACTGTTGAAATGGACCCACGTAGGTCTATGCAGGGGTGAAAGGCATTCAAAGTCTGTGGACCCCTTATTCTTGTGTGTAGGCAAAGGAGCTGTACCTGCCCTGAGTTCCCAGTTTAGGGGAGCTGGCATTTTTTCCCCCTCCGTTTGTTAGTTTGTTCCCTCTCCAAGGCTGGGAGAATGGCTCAGGGTGAGTGATCAGTCCTACTTCTGGCCCAGGGAACGTGGCAATCTCTAAAGCTGGCCGGAATCCCAGGGCAGAGCAGGAATGAGGCAGATAAATGGGAGACAGATTTTTCCCAAAGGGGTGTTTTTTTGAACCACAGAGTAGAGTAGTACTTATCTTTTGCTGATTGAGTGCTGCTTCTCACTGGTTCTGGAGGCTTGAGTAGGCTCTCAGCTGCTTGTTCCTTCCCAATGTGGGAAACACATCCTGAGCACCACTGCTTGGCTCATTGCACACTTCAGCCGATCCAGCCTGCAGGGTGCTGATTCCCATCAAGTCAGGTCTGGCAACTCCTTGCTGTTTCTGAACTATCTCTCCCTCTTCCTGCTGTTTAGTCTAATTCCTCAACTTTGCCTTTGATGTTCAGGGCTCCTAGATAATCATATATAATTGATTCACTTGTTTTCTGGTCTTTGTAGTAAGAGGGACCACAGGAAGCATCTGACTACTCTGCCATCTTGGCCCTGCCTTTCAACTTCTACAGTCTTAAATTAATCAAATATGTAATCAAAATGTATTGATAATTACTGGTGATTGGAATGTGAAAGTTGGAAACAAAGAAGAATTGCTAGTTGTAAAATATGGCCTTGGTGATAGAAAAGATGCTAAAGGTTGCGTGATAAAATTTTGCAAGGCCAATGACTTTTTCATTGCAAATACATTTTTTCAATGACATAAACAGTAACTATACATGTAGACCTCACCAGATTGAATACGGAGGAGTCATATAGACTACATCTGTGGAAAGACACTATGGAAAAACTCACTATCATCAGTCAAAACAAGGCTAGGGGCTGACTGCAGAACAGACTGTGAATTGGTCATATGCAACTTCAGGTTGAAATTGAAGAGAATTAGAACAAGTCCAGGACAGCCAAAGTAAGAACTTAAGTATGTCACACCAGAATTTAGAGACTATTTTAAGGATAGCTTTCACACATTGGATGCTAACGACAAAGGATCAGACAAGTTGTGGAATGACATCAAGGACCTCACACATAAAGCAAGCAAGAGGTCATTAAAGAGACAGGAAAGAAAGAAAAGACCAAAATGGATGTCGGAAGAGATTCTGAAACTTGCTTTTGAAGGTAGAGTAGCTAAAGGGAAAGGAAGAAATGATGAAGTAAAAGACATGAATAGAAGATTTCAAAGGGTGACTCCAAAAGACAAAGTATTATAACGATGTGTGCAAAGACCTGGAGTTAGAAAACCAAAAGGGAAGACCATGCTTAGCATTTCTCAAGTGAAAGAACTGAAGAAAAAATTCAAGTCTCGAGTTGCGAAGTTGAAGGATTCTGTGGGGAAAATATTGCAGCAATATGCAGCAAGCAACAAAAGAAGATGGGAGGAATACATAAAGTCACTGTACCAGAAAAGAATTGGTTGACATTCAACCATTTCAGGAGGTAGCATATGATCAAGAACCAATGGTACTGAAGGAAGAGATCTAAGCTGCACTGAAGGCTTTGGCAAAAAACGAGGCTCCAGAAACTGACAGAATACCAATTGAGATGTTTTAACAAAGGGATGCAGTGCTGTAAACACTCACTAGTCTAGGCCAAGAAATTTGGAAGACAGCTACCTGGCCAACTGACTGGAAGAGATCTATATTTGTACCCATTTCAAAGAAAGGTGATCAACAGAATGCAGAAATTATCAAATAATATTGTTAATATCACACAATTAAAATTTCACTGAAGATCATTCAAAATTATTTGCAGCAATACATTGACAGGGAACTTCCAGAAATTCAAGCCAGAATCAGAAGAGGATGTACAACAAGGGATATCATTGCTAGTGTCAGATGGTTATGGCTGAAAGCACAGAATACCAGAAAGGTCTTTACCTGTGTTTTATTGACTATGCAAAGGCATTCAACTGTGTGGGTCATAACAAATTATGAATAACATTGTGAAGAATGGGAATTCAGGAACAATTAAACGCTTAATTGTGCTCATGAGGAACCTGTACTTAGACGAAGAGGCAGTTATTCAAACAGAACAAGAGGATACTGTGTGGTTTAAAGTAATGAATAGTGTCTGTCAGGGTTGCATCTTTTCTACATACTTACTCAATCTGTATGCTGAGCAAATAATCCAAGAATCTGGACTGTATGAAGATGAACGTGGCATCAGGATTGGAGGGAGACTAATTTACAGCATTCAACACGCAGAGGACACAACCTTGCTTGCTCAAAGTGAAGAGGACTTGAAGCACTTACTGATAAAGACCACAGCCTTCAGTATGGATTACACCTCAATACAAAGGAAACAAAAATTCTCACAAGTGGACCAATAAGCAACATCATGATAAATGGAGAAAATATTGAAGCTGTCAAAGATTTCATTTTACTTGGATCCACAATCAAGATCCATGGAAGCGGCAGTCAAGACATCATAGGACACATTGCATTGAGCAAATCTGCTAGGAAAGACCTCTTTAAAGTGTTAAAAAGCAAAGAATCACTTTAAGGACTAAGGTACACCTGACCCAAGCCATGGCATTTTCAATTGTCTCATATGCATGTGAAAGCTGGACAATGAACAAGGAACACTAAAGAATTGATGCCTTTGAATTATGGTGTTGGTGAAGTACATATACTGCCAGAAGAAAGAACAAACTTGTCTTAGAAGAAGTGCAGCCAAAATGCTCATTAGAAGCAAGGATGGCAGGACTTCATTTCACATATAATGGTCATGTTATCAGGATGGATCAGTTCCTGGAGAAGGCCATCATGCTGGTAAAGTAGAGGGTCAGCTAAAAAGAGGAAGACCCTCAATGAGATGGATTGACACAGTGGCTTCAATATTGGTCTCAAGCATAACAACGATTATGAGGATGGCACAGCATCAGGCATCTTTTCGTTCCGTTGTATATAGAGTTGCTATGAGTCAGAACTGACTAGATAGCACCTAACAATGACAATATTACTTACCATAAATGGAATATAAGCAAAATAATAAAATAAACAATTATTTGCATCTAACGACTATATCTGTCGGTTAAAATGGGCAAATAACAAGTTTTAGAGAAACACTGATGGCATCTTAGAAACAAATTGGAACTTTCTTTGTGACATAATCAAGGCAAAAAGAAAGTTGAGGCAGCTTTCTCATTTTGTAAAACTATGTTGTTAAAGCCTATGTTCATATAATATTCAAAATCAAGTCTTGATCCCTCAGTGATCCACATTCCAACATCTCGGTATAGTGCATCATGGGAGCTTACCAAATTTCCAAAGCAGTCATTGTTTCTTGTTGATGCATCATTGGCTTTGGCAGCTAAATCACTTAATTCTGAACTCCTATTAAGAGAAATTATATTTTAAAAATAAACATTGTTAGAAATTGGTTTGGGCTTTCTGACCCGAAAAAGACTTTTTTAATTATTATTTTTCAATCTTACAGTGCATTGGTTTTGCTCAACATCACCACACTTCTCAGTAGGAACACTTCTACTCACAGCTCTTAATCATTTATTTAAATCTAAAACCAAATTCATCTTCTCAGGAACTAGGAACAAAGCATGTCTTCATGGAGTTTCTATTATGGGAGAATTATGCTAAAACAAATGGAAGAAAACAGGTTATTATCACCTACTCACTAGCTTTCTGTTAAAGAAAATACTCACCCTGACAGGCTTTGACTAATTCTTCTTCAGTCGTCCTTTTCCGACGAGAAGGTTTTATTAATCACAGAACCTAAGACACTTTCAGACTATTGTGAAATAGGGGTAGTACTAGAACTTACTTCACAGAATTTTGTGAGAATTAAATGAGGTGTAGAGAAGTTAGAATATAAATGTCAGTAAAGGTCACTTAGTATCAACTTTGACTTTTTTGTCATAGTTAAATACCAAACAAATGTGTATCATTATTAAAGAAATAAATGTGCTAACACTGATTAAGAACCTGTCCTATGATTATTAATGTGGAAATATTTTATTTGAATGCTTAGACAGTAAATAAGTTGAAATTTGTATTTGGTTGTGGAATCCATTCATTGAAAATTTCATTTATTAAAAAAAAATTGATAAGGTCCCACTGTGTATAAGGCTAAAAAAAAAAAAAAAGGCTAAAGCAATATTTAATGTTAACATTACAATAGTTTTACTAATATGTCTCAGTCACCCAAATGTTCAACTAGGATATTCTATCCTTAGTCATGTGTCTTAGTTATCTAGTGCTGCTATAACAGAAATACCATAAGAGGGTGGCTTTAACAAAGAGAAGTTTATTTCTTCACAGTAAAGTAGGCTAAAAGTCTAAATTCAGGGTGTTAGCTCCAGGGGAAGGCTTTCTCACTCTGTCAGCTTTCTCATTAATCTTCCCCTGGAATAGGAATTTCTCCAAGGAAGGACTCTGGGTCCAAAGGATGCTCTCTGCTTCCAGCACTGCTTTCTTGGTGGTATGAGGTCCCCCACTCTCTGTTTGCTTCCCTTTCCTTTTATCTCTTGTAAGACAAAAGGTGGTACAGGCCACACTCCAGGAAAACTCCCTTTGCATTGGATCAGAGACTTGACCTTAGTAAGGGTGTTACAATCCCACTCCAATCCTCTTTAATGTAAAATTACAATCACAAAATGGAGGACAACCACAAAATACTGGAAATCATGGCCCAGCCAAATTGATACACATATTTTTGGGGACATAATTCAATCCATAACATCATGCTTGCTCATATTTTATTGAAATTTTTTACCAATTTCTGCTTGTATTTATTTACATGACAACTTTCAGGGTGATTGTTTCATACATGATTATGTACCCTTGACATGACTCTGAGAGCCAAGATGTTCTAGGTATATGTACTCATTCAGTGGTCCTTATCTACAGTAGCTAGGACATAAATGTGATCCCTTTTCTAGTCATATTTAAGTCCCTATGCTACAATTTCTTTATAAAAAAGATATAGCAATAATGCTTATCCTACCAGAAATGGGCATCTTTTGCTTTACTTGTTCAGCGGTCATTCCTCTCCTTTGTGGTAATAGCATGTTGATGATCTTTCTTTGGGTAATGATTCCTCAACCACTCATATTTCACATGGTTTGAATATGGTTTAACCTACCTTCAGGGCCAGGAGTGAGGATAGGATCCAGGCTTTGCTAATCAAAGCAAGTGATGGGTTGAGGGTGGGACTGTGATTCAAGTACCACAAAGAGTGTTCTATCTTTTAATTTTGTTGGAACGGCAAAATTGCTAATCCTTTCAAGGTTGTTAAATTTGTATGTGAACCTGGAGCAGGTGGTAGTCATCTTTGGCAAAAAGCCTACCTGAGAATGCAGCCAATTTTAATAAATCAGGCTTGAGAGAGAAAGAGAGAGAGGAAGAAAACTGGCGAAATACTTTAGGCCCTTGAATACACCTTACTCAAACCCGTGTACACTTGACTTTGTCAACTACATGATCTAATACTCACTTGCTAATTTGAGTTTGGGTTCAGTCCCTTGCAACCCCAAGAGTATTGAATAACACGCTACACGTAGTGTTGGAAATATTAAAAATGTAGTGAATTTTTGGTTCTTGTTACACAGCCAGGGAGCTAATAAGCACTCAATAAGTATTAGCTATGAATAATGTTTATGATTACAATGTATCAATTACTGCCTTATACAAATTAGCTAAATGCACTAAGCTTGGGGAATGATAAAAATATGAGTAAAACACAGTATTGTCCCTTGTAAAATTTACAGTGGAACTGCTTCCAAAGAGGATTTTAAAAAGAAGGCACAATAATTGGCTTTTGATGCACAGAATGGGGGAGGAACTAACTTTGCTTGAAGCTGGAAAGAGCTGGGGCTTTTTAAGACCTTCATATGCCTAAGTCTTCTGTTTTAGAGTCCCTATAACATGTAATATAAAGCATATTAAAATGCACCTTTCCCATATTAAATTTAATTTTACATAATTACTGACATAGTTTTACATTTTATAGGAATTTAATTAAACATTATTTAATTTTGACATTGCAGGTTTTTTTTTTTTTTTTTTTTTAATTTAGAGCCAGTATATGCATTTTTCCAGAACTCCAATATTTTTTGTAGTCCATTAAAAGACTCATAAGCCCCTGGCTCTCTAATTGTGGAGCCTGGTAAATAAATGATCCTGGTAGAGGAGCATCATAGAAGACCTCAGAAAGGTGTGTCCCACATTCTGCAAAATTCCATCTTACTTATTGCGTTACCTGTCTTTGGTTAGCCTTCAATGACCATCCTTCAGAAACCAACCTGAGAGAGATTTTGAGAATTTATTCCTCAGGATCTTCAATGACAATGCTTATATATCCATTTTGCTACTTTAATTACATTGGTGAGACACAGCTCTCCTCCTCCTGCAGGTTTCGAGAAGCAGTTGATAAAAAGGATTTCCTCTCCCAGTCCAACCTTTGCAAGCATTGGGGATGTAGTATTCTATTACTGCTCAGACTGTCCATGAATATAATTAGCATCCCCACGGTGTCAGAGTTTCCTCATTTAAAAAATTCACCTCCATTTGGAGCATCAGTAATTTCATTTTGTACTTTGAGACATCCTTTTCTATACTCTTGAAGATCGATTAATCTCAGGTGATGCTAAAAGGCATTTTCCTTCACAAGATGTCCGGTAACTCAAGCTTTCAAAATTTCCTATCTGCCAGTTAGTTGTTAAAGTGCAAAGATCCTTTGTCTAGGCTAAGTTTTTACTTCTACGTTATTAATCAGCAGATGAGACAACCTGAAAAGCATAGCGTAGACAAATCTATAGGAGTTCTTCTGCAAAGTCACATATTTATCTGGTAGGGCCTAAACACTAATATTTTCACTCAGCCCACCACCCTTTTAACTTCGATTTGCGCATACAGTGTACTGGCATAAAGGAATCCATGCCAACAAGTATACAAAAATGCTAAAATTTTGTAGGGAATTAGAATATATGCAATTGTTCATTGTATATGGATTTCTGTCTTTCCTAGGCACCGGAGTATACCTTTCAGGTTCAAATCCGTTTTACCCCTTATAAGCCATGTTATTTTGCAGCTACTTTTTCTCTACTTCTATTTCCTCATATATAAAATGGAGAAAATAGCAGTTTATATTTTACAGAAATATTGTGAGGATTAAATACATTACAATATAAAGCATTTAGAAGAGTGTCTGACACATTGTACACATATTATCCCTTTACTAGTAGTTGTTTTTGTTAGGTGTCATTAAAAAAAAAAAAAAAATTTTTTTTATCAAGTCAGTTCTGACTCATAGCAGCCTGGTCCTGCACCATCCTCACAATCTTGCTATGTTTGAGCCCATTGTTGCAGCCACTGTATCAAACCACCTCCCTGAGGGTCTTCCTCATCTACTTTACAAAGCATGATGTCCTTCTCTAGGGACTGGTCCCTCCTGATAACATGTCCAAAGTACATAAGATGGAGTCTCACCATCCTTGCTTCTAAGAAGCATTTGGGCTGTACTTTTTCCAAGACAGATTTGTTCTTATTTCTGGCAGCCCACTGTATATTCAATATTAGCCAAAAACCAAACCAATTGTCATTGAGGGGATTCTGACTAATAGCAACCCTATAGGACAGAGTAGAACTGCCCCATAGAGTTTCCAAGGAGCACCTGGTGGATGTGAAATGCTGATCTTTTAGTAAGCAGGTGTAGCTCTTAACCACTATGCCACAGTATTAGCCAACATCATAATTCAAATGCATAAATTCTTCTTCAGTCTTCTTTACTCATCCTCCAGCTTTTGCATGCATAGGAGGCCATTGAAAATACCATGGTTTGTGTCAGAGGCACCTTAGTCCTCAAAGTGACATCTTTGTTTTTTAATGCTTTCCCAGCAGAATTGTCCAATGCAATAGGTCATTTGATTTCTTGACTACTGTTTCTATGGGTGTTGACTGTGGATCCAAGTAAAATGAAATCCTTCCCAACTTCAATCTTTTCTCCATTTATCATCATGTTGCTTATTGGTCCAGTTGTGAAAATTTTTGTTTCCTTTGTGTTGAGATGCAATCCATACTGAAGGAATGTAGTCTCTGATCTTCATCAGTAAATGCTTCAAGTCTTCTTCACTTTCAGCAAGCAAGGCTGTGTCATCTGCATATGGCAGGTTGTTAATGAGTCTTCCTCCAGTCCTGATGCCATTTACTTCTTCATATAATATGGATTCTCAAATTATTTGCGCAGCATACAGATTGAATAAGTAGGGTGAAAGGACAGGAGACTGATGCATACCTTTCTTGATTTTAAACCATGCAGTATCTGCTTCTTCTGTTTGAATGATTGCCTCTTAGCCTACATTCAGGTTCCACATGAGCACCACTAAGTGGTCTGGAATTTCCATTCTTCACAATATTATCTATAATTTGTTATGATCCACACAGTTGAATGTCTTTGCATAGTCAATAAAACACAGTTAAATATCTTTCTAATATTCTCTTCTTTCACCCAAGATTCATCTGACATTATCAATGATATCCCTCATTCCATGTCCTCTTCTGAATCTAGCTTGAATTTCTGGCAGTTCCCTGTCAATGTACTACTGCAACCACTAATGCCTAGGATATCGATCTTTATGTGTTCCATTTCATTTTGACAACTTCCAATTTTCCTAATTCGTACTTCGTGCATTGCACATTCTGATTATTAATAGATGTTTGCAGTTATTTCTTCTCATTTTGAGTTCTGTCCCATCAGCAAGTAAAGGTCCTGAAAGCTTTACTCCATTCTCATTATTAAGGTTGACTCTACTTTGAGGAGGCAGCTCTTCCCCAGTTGTAATTTGTGTGCCTTCTAACCTGAGGGACTCATCTTCTGGTATCATCTCAGACAATGTTTAACTGCTATTCATAATGTTTTCACTGGTTTTATTTATTTTTTTTTTTTTGAAGTAGATTTCTAAGTCCTTCTTCTTAGTTTGTCTTAGCCTGGAAGCTCTGCTAAAACCTGTCCATCATGGTGACCCTGCTGATATTTGATATACTGGTGGCATAGTTTCCAGCATTAGAGCAACAGGCAAGCCACCACAGCATGACAAATCAAAACTGCTTTTCACATTTGGCTTTTCATGCCCAAATGGCTAGCTACTGTTGAGGCCATTCATCCTCCCCCTATTCCTGCTGCACAGGGTGTAGGCTATCAGCAATATCAGGAGGCAGAAAGGAAACAGGAGATTGTCCCTTTGAGTAGTCTTTGCTTGTAGGAGAAACACAGTACTGATGGATTCCAAACCAGGTTTAACTGTAACTTAGGTCCACACCATGGTCAAAGATAAAGATCAGAGCTACAGAAATGGTCTGAGAAAACACAGAAGTCATGGTCCCCTTGAAAGTCTTTTTTGTTAGTCTGGTGGATCTCTCCCATGCTTCTGCCAAAGAAGAAGGTGAAAGTATTGTCTACACCCATAGGCAGGATCCCAGAGTAAGCAACTAGGGCCCTCACTCCCCCCAGGCTACCCTTCTGCATACAGACTGGGGACAAGCCGAATTCCTAGTAGTAGTAGTACTTGTGATATTTTTATGAAATAATTTAAATTGACTTATATATCACAAATCATACTATGGTCAAGAATCTTATAAAAACTCAGGTTTGGTGTTAATGTTATATGCTGAAGGAGAAACAGGACTCAGTGAGCATGGAATTCACATTTTTAATTTTGGAGAGTAAAACTTCATTAAGCCTTAGGCTCGTAATTTGGAATTTATGGTAATTTAGATGAAATTTTCTTTTCCAGTGTCTGTAAAGGCAAAGTTTGCCAGACAAATAAGTAAAGGATATTTTTGTCTAGCTTAAGGGAAAAAAAAATATTTGATGAAACAAACTACTCTAGGAATAACCCTTAGGACATAAAACTAAATGCAGGTGCATTCACATATAAAACATATGAAGAGGTGATTTAAAAATAGTTCTTATTTGTGTATTACAGTAGATACAAGAAACCATCTTCCTGGCAACACTTCGTTAGTAATCAGTAAGTTTGTGCTATTCTATATATTCTATTAAACATGTATTTTTTTTCTACATGTTCTTCTGACTTTATCCCTATTCTTCATCTGAAAATTTTGCACATTATTCTAAAAAGATCCCAATCAATATTCGAAGTTAAGTGAGCCATTATTTATTTTAAAAATGATGACTACAAATGTTTAAACAAGTAACCCACATTTGTAAGACCCTCCCCCAATATCTTCTTCTCTGATGCTTAAACAGCAGGGTGGGGTCAGGGAAAACTACCAGGCACCTATGGAGCATATTCTATTTTTGCTCTTCAATAGGCAAAAGAGTATAGTATAGGATACCTCATTACCTCAGAAAAACTGAATTGTCGTGGTTTCTGGGAGAGAATCAGTGTACCAGACTGACAGAGTGATTTATCATTTGAATTTTATGCCATGAACATGTGCTGTTGTTGTTAGGTGCCTTCGAGTCGGTTCTGACTCATAGTGACTCTATGTACAACAGAACGAAACACTGCATGGTCCAGAACCATCCTCACAATTCTTGTTATGTTCGAGCACATCGTTGCAGCCACTGTGTCAATCCATCTCTTGAGGGTCTTCCTCTTTTTCACTGACCTTCTACTTTAGCAAGCATGATGTCCTTCTGCAGGAACTGATCCCTCCTGATAACATCCAAAGTATGTGAGACAAAATCCCGGCATCCTTGCTTCTAAGGAGCATTCTGGTTGTATTTCTTCCAAGATAGATTTGTTTGTTCTTTTGGCAGTCCATGGTATACTCAATATTCTTTGGGGATACCGTAATTTAAAGGCGTAAATTCTTCTTCTGTTTTCCATATTCATTGCCCATCTTTCACATGTATGAGAGACTACTGAAAACACCATAGTCTGGGTCAGGTATATCTTAGTCTTCAAGGTAACATCTTTGCTTTTCAACACTTTAAGGAGGTCTTTTGCAGCAGATTTGCCCAATGCAATGCATCTTTTGATCTCTTGACTGCTGCTTCTGTGGGTGTTGATTATGGATCCAAGTAAAATAAAATCCTTGACAATTTCAAACTTTTCTCCTTTTATCATGATGTTGCTTATTAGTCCGGGTGTGAGGATTTTTGTTTTCTTTATGTTGAGGTGCAATTCATATTGAAGGCTGTGGTCTTTGATCTTCATCAGTAAGAGCTTCAAGTCTTCTTCATTTTCGGCAAGCAAGATTGTGTCATCTGCATAATGCAAGTTGTTAATGAGTCTTCCTCCAATCCTCGTTCCCCATTCTTCTTAATATACCTCAGCTTCTCAGATTATTTGCCCAGCACATAGATTGAATGAGTATGGTGAAGGATATAAACCTGATGCACACCTTTCCTGACTTGAAACCACACACCACTGAAGGCATCATTGAAAAACAAGGCTCCAGGAATTGATGGAATACAGATTGAATAGGTATGGTGAAAGGATATAACCCTGACACACACCTTTTCTGACTTTAAACCACACAGTATCCCCTTGTTCTCTTTGAACAACTGCCTCTTGATCTGTGTACAGGTTCCTCTTGAGCACAATTAAGTGTCCTGGAATTCCCATTCTTCACAATTATTATCCATAATTTGTTATGATCCACACAGTCAAATGCCTTTGTATAGTCAATAAAACACAGGTAAACATCTTTCTGGTATTCTGTGCTTTCAGCCAGGATCTATCTGAAATCAGGATGATATCCCTCATTCCATGTCCTCCTCTGAATCTGGCTTGAATTTCTTGCAGGTCCCTGATTATATACTGCTACAGTCACTTTTGAATGATCTGCAAAATTTTACTTGCGTGTGATATTAATGATATTGTTTGATAATTTCCTCATTCAGTTGGATCACCTTTCTCGGGAATAGGCATAAATATGGATCTCTTCCAGTCAGTTGGTCAGGTAGCTGTCTTCCAAATCTCTTGCCATAGATGCATGGGTCCTTCCAGGGCTGCATCCTTTTGTTGAAACATCTCAATCGATATTCCTTCAATTCCTGGAGCCTTGTTTATCTCCAATGCCTTCAGTGCAGCTTAGACTTCCTCCTTCAGTACCACTGGTTCCTGATCATATGCTATGCCCTGGAGTGGTTGAACATCGACCAAGTCTTTTTGGTATAATGACTCTGTTTTCCTTCCCTCTTCTTTTGATGTTTCCTGCATCGTTTCATATTTTCTCCATAGAATCCTTCATTATTGCAACTCAAGGCTTGAAGTTTTCTTCAGTTCTTTCAGCCTAAATAATGCTGAGTGTGTAATACCTATTAAAAAAATGTTTAAAAGCAGCTTTTTAAAAAAGATTTAATATATTCAATTAACCTTTCTGTTAAGAATTGAATTGTGTCCCCCCAAAATTTTACGTTGAAAACCTGATCCCTGGTACCTGTAAAGGTTTGAACTTGTTCAGAAATTTTGTCTTTGAAGAAGCTATCAGTTAAATTCACATGAGGTCATACTGGAGTAGGATGGGTCCTAATCTCAATTGAGTGGTGCGCTATAAAAGAGGAGAAGGGACACAGAGAGACAGACAGTGGAAAGACTGTCATGCGAAGATTCATCTACATGCCAAGGAAACCTGGGGCTACCAGAAGCTGAGAAAGACAAGAAAGGATCTTTTCCTAGCGCCTCCAGAGAGAGCAAGGCCCTGCTTGTGTCTTGAATTTGGACAACTAGCCTTTAGAGCTGTGAGCCAATACATTTCTGTTGTTTAAAGCCAGCCAGTGTGTGGAATTTTGTTAACGGTGGCCCTAGGAAGTGAATATACCTTCCTTATAAGAACATTCTTTTTTCTTGGCTTTGATTATATCACACCAGTTTTCCTCTTAGCATTTGGGCCAATCCTAATCTGACCCTTCTTATGGCTGTAATACTCCTTTGGCAGAAGAGTCTCTCCTAGATCCTCTAGTCTTCTTTCTATTCACACTCCCTGTATAAGTCTCACCTACTCCCATAGTTTTAAGAAGTTTACACCTTTAGGATCATCAAATACGTACTCATCCACACAACACATACGCATTAGGTGTCCACTATGGGCACTAGGTGCTAGAATATAGCAATGAGCAAAGCAGACAAACATCTCTGTCCTTGTGGAACTTTAATTCCATAAAGGAAGATGGAAATAATGAGATAAATAGGTAAAAATATAGAATATGTTAGATAGTTAATAGGTCCTAAAGAGAAAAATGAAGACAGAGAATAGAAATATAGTTAGGATGGAACATGGAAATTTTGCACTGGCCCCAGCCCAGTCCTCAGTATTGAGTTTTAGGTGCATATATCAAAATGTCCACTGCATCTTAAATAGCGAATAGATATCCTAAACTCAACACGGCCCAAACTAAACTATCACCTTCATCAACTTTCTTCTACCACCACCATTGAGTTGCTCAAACCAGAAATGTATGAGCGATTCTTGAGTCCTTCTCTCCTATTCCTCTTATCCCATCTATCACAAAATTTAGCAGGTTCTCCCACATGTCTGTAACCATTTCTTTCCATCTTCCCTGTCACCATCCTGTTTCTAACCATCATCACCTCTAGCCCGGATTCCTACAATAGTCTCCTAACGGATCCCTTACAGCCATTTTGTCTTCCTCCAATTTGATTAAAATCTTCTCACTTTTCTGCATTGACCCTTCAGTGACCTCCAATTTCCCAGTGCCTCTCCAACCTGATCACAAGCTATTCTTCTCCTCATCTTCTCGTATTACTGTTTTTCCTTCATTTTTCATCTATGCCAGCCTCTCCTGATGCAGGATATTTGCACATGCTATTTCCACTGCCTGAAATATCTACCTACAACTCTTCACCAGACCAAATCATCTTTGAGGTATCAGTAGAAGTATCACTTCATTAGGTAAGCTTTACCCAAATCCTCAAGCTGTGTTGCCTGCACCAGTTATAGATCCTGTATTTTCTTTTTCATCTCACATGTATCACCTGTAATTGTTTCTGTAATACCTCTTTCCCACAGCAGAGTGACAGGACAATGTTTGTCTTTTCCCACAGTAAAATGATAGGACAATGTCTGCCTTTTCAACACATCACCACCTGTATTTGGCATAGAGAACATGCCCAATATATATTTACTGAAAAAAATATTGACTATTAAAGACTAATGGCAGATGGCTGGTGATATTTTACTTTGCATTTATAAGTTTTCATTCTCAGAGATGATTTGGAACCATGATCTCCTAAGAGTACTTACATTTACCTTCTCATTGTACATTTGGGGTCCTGGAGGGTGCTCTCCAGCAAGCAATACATCTTCAGATTCTAGCAGTGCCCTCCCTTGCACACTAGTGCTCCCATTTTCCCATCTTCTGAGGCAGTGTTTTCAGCAAAGTCTTTCTGAGAGGTGTTGATTCTGCTGTACAATGAAGGCCTGCTTTGGGTATAAGTCAATCTCAAGTTTTGTAACTAGTGGGAATGAATCTATATTAGTCTAGTCACTGGTAAGTCTCAGTTCCAGTCACTGAGCTCTAACTAAACAGAGAAAACAAAGACTCTTATTTCTCCTTTGATTGCTGCTTGAGTCTTTAATACATTTCCTTACCTAAATTCCCTTGAAATGTCTGCTTTCCTCTTCTCAGGATAAACTACTATAATTGCACTAAATTTGTGTCCACTTGGTTTTTATATATTAATGTTTGCTTTCCTGTTTAGAACAATCCATGGAGAAGGTTATAATTGTTTTCCATATTTTTAAAGAAGAGGAAACTGAGGCTTAGGGAGACTAAGTAACTTGCCCAAACTACAAAGTTACTAAACATTTGAGCCAAAATTTGAACCCTAGTGTCTGTTTCCAGTTCCTTTAAGCTCTCAGCTTGCATTATTTTACCTAATAATAAATGTTATTATTTTACTTGTTAAGACGAAAGTTACTTTTATTTTAAATCTTCTCTTCTTCTCCCTTAATTTTCTGTATAGAGTAGGCCTTCAGTGAATATTTGCTTAACCTTTCACTGGGTGGTAGTGGCGGTTGTTATTATTGCTGTTGTTGTTATACTTAGGTCTGTGATGGAGTCCCGGGATGATGTAAACTGTGATGGGATGGTATTTGTGGTTTTGTTTACTGGATTTTTTTTTTTTTTCAGCCCAAACTGAAGTTGGCATAAGTAAGAGGCGCTGGTAATGCAAAAAGTACGTGTAAATAGATAATGGTCAAAAGAAAAAGCCTGTTTTGAGGTATTTCAGGAGGGAAGGAACTTTCAAGGGCATCATCAGGTGGTTACTTGGGGCTCATATTGCTTTTGGAATCTTCTAGGTAAAATGCTGATAATCCAAACTTGTTTGTCGTCATTATAGTTAGCTGTGTAAAAGACTCCCATTGTTATAATGAGAAAAAAGGAAAATCGGCAGCTGTCCTTTCCTGTGCTCTACGTTCTGATTCCTGAAATTCTCAACCCAGATAATTACAGATAGGAGAGTCAGAGATTTCCTGGGTGTGTGTGTGTGTGTGTATTTGGGTACACTCTTATGAGCTTTTTTAGTGCCTGGTAGAACTCTGCACCACACTGTAGATTTGCACTGTATTCATAGCCCTGTGTTTATAGCACTGTGCATTAACTGTCTCTAACCTTTGTCAGTGAAGGTACATAGCTTAGCTTCCTGCGTTTTCTCCATCAATTTTTTTTTTTTTTTTTTTTTTTAGGGAAGCAGTTGGATTCTATCTTCACAGCCCTCCCGCTTCCACACTTCCCCTGGAGTCATTCTCCCAAGCTGCCCCAGAATGACCCTCTGACCAAAGCCGGGGAAGGGGGAAGTTGTCAAGAGGTAAGCGGGTCAGTAACGAAGCCGGGACCAGGACGCTGAGGAGTCCCAGGTGCTGCCGCAGCAGCAGAGACCCGTCCTTCGCCTGCTGCAGACCTTGCGGGTCAGCAGCCCCTCCTCCTGGTAGACACCGGCTGTGGCAAGCCTGGTACGGTCACCAAGCCTGCTCCTCCCGCAGCCGCCTGGGGCTCCGGGGTTGCTGGAACTTGGCGTCAGGGAAGAACTCGCAACCAGCAAGGTCGAGGATGCGGGATTCCAGGCTGTTTGTTCCGTGGTTAGGAAAGCTGGCTTTGAACTCCAATCCGGGTTCCACCTTTCTCCACCCGGGTCACCTTGAGCAAGTTCTTTAGCTTCAGTACGCCAGTTTTTTTCAACCATAAAATGGGGCAATTGAAGTGATAGCTAAAACCTAGGATTGATGTAAGAATCAATATAGCACTCCTGGTGTATAGTAGACACTTACTGCAACAATGATGATTAGTGGTAGTTAAGAGGCCAAGCAGTGGGCTCCAGAATGTAGGTGTAAGCTGCGGTTTTCCCAGATACTCACCAGAGCCCAGGGAGAAGCGCCTGCCCTAGCACCTCTCCCCACAAGTTGAACTCAGGAGCACCTGGACCCCTGTCGGACTCCTTGAGGCAGCCCAGGTGCCCCGAGTCTTTTGACACCTCCCGGCGCTCGCGGCATGTCCCTTCCCCTCCAGCGGAGGAAAGATTTTGTGTGTGTGTGAACTGAGTACCTCCCTTCTCTTCCCTCTCAAACTCACTGCCTCCTCCTGGTCCCTGCGGCCTCGGCAAGTTGGGCCAAGCCTCGAGCGAGAGGGAAGAGGCAGCTCTGGGGTATCGGAGTCCCGCAGGGCCCCGAGAAGGGGAGACAGTGGATGAAGTGGCGCGGTGCCGCAGCAGAACGCGGTGCCGCGGCAGAACGCGGTGCCCCGGGCTGTCCCGGGGCCCCTTCTTCACTTTGCCAGCCTTCTAGGCACCGCTCCGGCTTTTCACAGCCTCAGTCGCAGCCCTTGAAAGGCCAGGTGTCCCTCCTCCCTCAGCCCTCCTTTCCCGGGCTGCCGCAGCGCGAGTGGGCGGCGAGCGCGGGCCCGCGAAGTCAGGAGGGGCCCGGCGGGCGCGCGGGTGGAGATCGTGTCTACACGTGTGTGTGTGCGCGCGCGCGCGCGCTCGAGAGGCTCAGGGGTGAGGGTCGGGGGTGGGGGGGTGGGGGTCAGGGCCGGTCCCCGCCGGCCACCTGCCCTTCCCGCACCGTGTCACTGCCTACACTCTCTTGGCGGGCACCCGTGCTGAGACGCTTGTCACTCGCATCCCTCACGCCCCCGTGTGTCATCCTCCCCTCATCCAAACCCCATACTCCCCAGTAATAATTTTTCGATACAGATTCAGACAGAAACCTGGAGACAGAACTTTGCCTTCTGCTCCTCTCCCCTCTGCCCCCACCCCCACCCCCTTCCTGCTATAAATAACCTGGACTAGCGGGTCAGGCACGTCACAAGGCGAGACACCGGACCCCGAGGTTTTCTTCTCTGGGAATAAAGTGCAAAGGGTGAGGAGCAGGACAAAGAGACCGCTCGTGAGTAGTGAAGAAAAGCTTACTCCTTGGCTCCTAAAAAAGACCAGGCATCCCTTCATTCTTTTCTCCCTCCTCCACCCCCATCCAGTTTCTTTCTCATCCTCCGCCCTCCCCCCGGCCCCAAATTCGTCGGGTTGCTCCGCACTCCTCCCCTTGGCTTCTGTCCTCCCTTTCGCTCCGACTTCTGCTCCCCTGCCCACACTATCCTCCCCCCTGCAACCTTCCCTCTTCCTGGGTCCCCGGTCTTGCTGCAGGCTGGGTTTGCTTTTCGCCAAGGAAATAAAGTTCAAACTCTTCTCCCCAGTCAGCCTGCTGAGACCAGAATTGATTGGACTTCCAGGCACCCGTGTTCCGATCACACCCCACTCCTGCTCTCCACTAAATTCTTAATCTGGTTTTGCATATTTAAGAGCACACACACACACACTACAAACCCACAACCCGAGAGGTGCAAAACTGCTTCTTGCCACTACTGAAACTTTCCAGACGCTGTAGTCGTTTTTCGAAAGGACAACAACCAAGGTTTTACTCTGGGTCTTTCTGTGGGGCGATTTTTCTATATTACTCAAATGTGTATATACTATACATAGACATGTTTTTTCTTTTTCCCTTTTAATTTTTTTCCCCCTCCAAGGAAATCTGCTCCGTCCCCAGCAGGCGCTGCTTGCCCCTTTGATGTTTTGGTACGCTGTGCGCATGCGCCTCACATTAGCATCACTGCACTGGGCAGAGTAAGTTGGATCTCCTCACTTCAGTGCCACCCTCAAGCCCATCAAACACTGAAGAGATGCGGAGAGTCCGGAAAAAGGGTTACTTTGGGATTTGGCCCTTCCCCTTAATAATCGCCGCTGTGTGTGCTCAGAGGTAAGTGTGCCTGGCGTTTCTCGTTTTTCTTTTTCACTTTTAAGGGCTCTGTCGCCTACCTCTGTAAGTAGAGATCTGTAGTGTGAATCAGATGCTAAAACGCTGTGCCAGCTGCCTTATTGATGCTTGTTTATTGTCATTTCTTTCTTTAGTGTCGATGACCCTAGTAATATGTCGCTGGTTAAAGAGACGGTGGATAAACTCCTGAAAGGCTATGACATTCGTCTGCGGCCAGATTTTGGAGGTAATCGGGTTGCCTTACAAATAAGAAACAGTCCAGCTATAGCGAAGCTTCTTTTGAGCTTTGTTTGCGCAGTCTTTTCCTTATCCGTCATGTTGGGTGCCTGTGGCGCACTGAATGGGTCTCTGCGTAGTCATATTGAGAACCCGATCCAAACTTAAGGCGGTTAGTTACTGTCCAGCACTTGGGTGATCTTTCAATGAGACTGCGGTCCTTCACCCTCTCTGTTATAAAACCTTTGCTTTCTTGAGTACAAACCCCTTACGTTTAGTTCATGGTGTGCCCAGAGAACCTGGCTTACTGAAAGCTGTCTTGAACATTTTTGTGGGCTAGGTGTGCAGGCAATTGGCTGAGAGGTGGCATTAACCCCCTGTGCCTGCCTACTTTGGAAAAGTTCTTCTGGACATGGTTTAAAGCGACTTGTATATGGATTTTATTCAGACCTCCTGGAAACCTCACAACACCTTAGAGGAGGGAAAAAAAAGAGGGGGGTGGGGGAGGAAAAAGGGCCAGAAACCTTCCTCACTGTGGTCCTAGTTATGCCGATATACCAAAAAAAAGCTAAACCAACTGCCATGGAGTTGATTCCGACTCATAGCGACGCTATAGGAAAGAGTAAAAAAGGACAGAGTAGAACTGCGCAATAGAGTTTCCAAGGAGCGCCTGGGGGATTCGAAACGCTGACCGCTTGGCTAGCAGCGGTAGCATTTAACAACTGCGCCACCAGGGCTCGTGGACTCAATACTGCGTCACAGTCTTAAGAAGCCTGAAGAGTTAAAACTTGGTCAGAGAATGGAGGGGAGGGGTGGGAAAAAAGAGAAGGGGGTTTCAGCGCAATATGTATGTAATTCCTTGGGGATAGGGCGATTCCCTTGCGCGGTGAATTCAGTGAATTCGCATGTTGCGACATATACGTATGCAGACAGAGCTGATCTCCGTGGCCCATCGGGACACGCGTGTGCATGTTCAACAGTACATTTCCCAGAGCAGTACCTGCCACCCTTTTTACAAAGGAGACCAAAATGAAGGGTTTGGGGCGTGGGCGAGAGTGGTCAGTGCGGAGGGGTTCTAAGCAGAGCCTCTCTAAGCAGAGCCTCTCACGCCGTCTTGTGGACAACCCTTGCTAAGAATGAATGAAATTCTGAGGAATCACGTAGCCGACCATCTTGGTTTGCAGGTCCGCCCGTGGCGGTGGGTATGAACATTGACATCGCCAGCATCGATATGGTTTCCGAAGTCAATATGGTGAGTCCAGAGGCTTGCATTTCTGCAGACTTTCATTTGGGGACAGGGAGGAGAAAGCCAGTCGTTGGGGCCGAGTGTGCGTAAGTATGTGTAGGCTGGGGGCTAGGGCAAGGGGTTTGCCTTGGAACCCACTGTGTTTGAAGTTTGGGCGGGGTCTTTCTCATCGCCAGCAATTTTTCCAACATGGCTCAGCTTCTTGGGACTTGGCGTAGAGTGACTAAAACACATCACACATTCACGTGCGAAACGCAGCCACACACAAGAAACCCCCTGCAGAAGCCACATTTCCTAGGGCTCAGTGCGAAACCCGGCTTATTAGTGACTTCCTGGATTTGGAATGTGAAGGAGGGAGTGTTTTGAGTAGGCATTCAACAGAGAATATAACCTACAAACTAAACCATAACAGAGAGGCTGAATAGATGCCTCAGGGACACTGATGTCACCTGTTGCTTTTGGAGATCGCCTGTTTACCGGAATTGGCAACCCTTCCCACCCCCACCCCCGTTGCCTTCCACTTCCTTTAACGTTTACACCGAAATAAACGGAATAAAATTTGGCCACCCTGTTTTCAAAAGGCAGGCTCAGACCCATCTGTCATTTCTGGGTACTTTTGCAACGTTATTCACAAGTATCCTAAGCAAATCCTATTTATGTACAACAGCACTCCTTAGTGGCTACCTCCATGGCCTTGGGGCAAGTGCGAAGAGAAAAACCCTCGGTGTTCCAGAACAGGAAACGCTTGTGGGGGGTTTGCTTCGTGCAGGAGCTCCCCCTGCTGCCCATGTTGGAGCACTGCAGACATGTAAGACAAAGGACACGTGCCCCAGATACTCCCCCTTGGGACATCTCTCTGGGGACTTTCTTCTTTGCATCTTTTGAAGTTCCTCCCTTTAGAAAAGATCTTCTAAAAAGGCCACATTTGAATGCAAGACATCAGTATTACTTTCATTCCTGAGATCACATTTCAAAGGGTTGTGTTACAACAGGGTTCTGTCTCAAACTCGGGTGGGCTATTTAACAAGTGTTGTCCATGAGCTTTTATGCACAACACTTGTATGTCATCCATCAAGATTTCAAAAGTAGGACAGTTATTAAATTAACTCAAGAGAGACAAAGGACTGCTAGATATTGCACATGCTGTCAACATTTCACAAATTTCCATATTCCCAAAATATGAACAAACAGGAAGCTCAAGTAAGCAGAATTGTCCATATACACTGCCCAAAGGTAAGTGATGACCCTGAGGTTCCACAGGAATATGAAATATCTTCTGATTACTGGAGGGAATATGCAACTATTTCGGTAACATTTTAATGGTATGTATCTGCTTATACTCTAATTACTGGGAAATTTGCTATCATTTAGGGTATAAACACCGACTAAAGACACTGATGGATGGTTCAGAACCAAAGATTTCACTCTTGTTATGAAAATCCTCTTGGCAGAGTGTGTCTCTTTTTTTGGGAAACTAATACATACAGACATTCAAAAATTCACTTTCGTGGGACTTTAGAGGTCTTTCATCTACTTATATTTTGAGTTTTACCATAAAAAATAAAAATTTACTGGACAGTGGGTAGGAGAGAGATGCTGAAGAAGAGTGAGCTAATTATAACAGGTGGACACTTGAGACTGTGTTGGCATCTCCTGTCTGGAGGGGGGATGGGAGGATAGAAAGAGTTGGAGGCTGGCAAAATTGTCACGAAAGGAGAGACTGGAAGGGCTGACTCATTAGGGGGAGAGCAAGTGGGAGTAAGGAGTAAGATGTATATAAACTTATATGTGACAGACTGACTTGATTTGTAAACGTTCACTTGAAGCTCAATAAAATAAAATTAAAAAAAGAACATTCAAAAAAAATAAATAAATAAAATAAAAAATAAATAAAAATTGTCCTAATGTGAATGCCTCCGAAGGCCCAGGTACTTGAAGCTAAACTGCGTTGCTAAAAAGAAAGAGACATAGAAGTCAGGTGTGTCCTACATGTGATTGAATCAGAATTCTCACTTTTGTGTTTTAATTTATTCTTACTCTTTCCCCCTCCCGAGTTTAATTTTTCTACCTCCCTCTTTAGAAAATCACAAAAATGAAATTTTGTGAAATAATTAAGAAGCAAAATGAGAATTCAAAGAGACACCATTGAGATGATTCAAGGCTGCTGCCATAAATTAGTTGAAAACTTAACCTGTATTATCCACTGAAATTATTTAGAGCAGTAGACTTTTTGTTCTTAAGTTTTGCCAGTTTTTACCTGTATACTGCATTTTGGAAGGTATCTGAGGTAGACATAATGCCAAGGCCTGCTGGACAAAATATAGACCCAGCTAAGGTGAGGTGTCCTGTTTTAAAGCTATTTACTGTTGCAAAAAAATCATGGGATGTCGAAAGTGCAAAAATAAACGTCAGGTTGTAAATGGGACAGTGTTGCAGCATTAATGATTAGAACAAAGTGTCAAAAGTCCCATGCCAGATTCCTTTCTTATCCTAATGCTAACACACGTGGACTTGCCCCAACACATTTTGACTTGTTGAAAAGCATTTTTTCAGGTAGCAATCTTAATAATTAACCCTTCAAAGAAAATGTTTGTTATGTATGTTGTTCTGTTTTTTTTGTTGTTTTTTTTTTTTTTTTTAATAAGACGGTTATTTGATTTGAAGCAACAGTAGGAAATTTCATCATTGGTGTCTAAATAAAATAAGAAGATGGCTGTGCCATATTCCCCCCTGTATGTAGTTCTAACAGAAGTAGGATATTTTGATTAGATTCAGTTCTGAGCGAATGTTTGCTTTATAATTTAAGTGAAACCTCAAAACTGATTAACACACAAGTGTCTACCTCATTATCCTTTGTGAATAGCAACCTCTGTCCTCTTATAGCAAATCTTCCTTGGCAGAATGGTAGACATCAGACTGTTTAAGGTGACACTGACACATTTGTACTGAAGGGATAAAGGCCCATATCAATGTGGTGATCCTGGTAAATTGCAATGATGGTGAGGCCCTGAATTGAGTCAGAAATTCATGCTAGTTCTGCTTCTGCTGCTTATTCATCCTGAGGAAATTCACAGCCAGACTGGGCCCAATTTCCTCACCATGAGCCCCTGACTCATGGTGACCCTATGCACAATGGACCAAAATGCTGCCTGTTCCTATGCCATCCCCATGGCATCAGTTGTGGATGAACCATTGTGAGCCATAGGGTTTCATTGGCTGGTCTTTGGAAGTAGATTGCCAGGCCTTTCTTTCTAGCTCATCTTAGTTTGGAAGCTCTGCTGAAATCTGTTCAGCATCATAGCAGCACACAAGCCTCCACTGATGGAAGGGTGGTGGCTGTGTAGTAGTCCCATTCTACCTATCTCAGGTGACTGCCAGAAGCCATAAGATATATGTACAAATATTAATGTTCTGTGAGCATAACTCAGTGTGGAAGACGGAACACCAGACTACTACACAATATGCCCACTGTCCACTCCAGCTCATGCCCTAAGTGTGCTTGCATAGGTGATTTACCTTATAGGTCTCAGTTTCCTTATGTTTGAAATCAGAGGGGATGTGTTAGGGTGCCTTCCAACTCACAAGTTACATGTGTCCCTAGTTTTGCTTGTTGTAGTAGCTCTGTTGGCTATAAAGAAGTTCCAGGGACACATGAAAATGGATCATAAGCATGAGGAAAATTCAGAATTTTAAAATGGAGTGCAGTTGTGGGTTCTTAGGAAGGTGGTGACAGTACCTGGGGCCATGTGACCCAGATGACTGTTAGCCCAATGGAAAATCATTGGAAGATTATGATCTTAACTAGAATACTCCTGAGCCAAAAGCTTGGCTTTGGGATGAAATATTTTTAGATGTCTTGGTTAAATTGGCAAGAATCTCTTTGTTAAGATTCGTTGATGAAAAGTGCATTTTAAGATCCAAATTTGGATCTGAGGATTATAGACTGAAATAGCTTTCTCTTCATTTAAAGCAGATTCTTCTCCATCTTGAAACAACATATTTGCCAACCAAAAAGTGAAGCAATATTTCACTTTTGAGGAAAGAGTTCTAGTAAACACATATACAAATTCTCTTTTTATGGAATGGCAAAGGGAGAAAAGTACTGCTTTTTTTTTTTTTTTTTCTTTTTTAACAGATGTTTTCTTGCATCACCAGCTGCAAACTTTAAAATTCAACTCAACATATACTTGCCCACTGCTACAATTCAGTCATTTGTTAGGCATTAGGGACACAGTGATGAACGTGAAAGATCTGTCCTCTGGCTTCATGAAACTTGATATCTACGTGTTCACTATTCTCAAATTCTGCCTGGCTTCTGCTATACTCATGCTTAGCTTAAATTTGTCTTTTCCCTCAAACTTTTTCTGAACAACCAAGCAAGTGCTTAGTGGCTTCTCTCTCCCATGCGTTCTTTGTCACTTACTGATTTCACTTGATTGATTTTTACCTTAATACCTGTGTGTTCTCTGTGACATAGGAAATACTTCAATTGAACTTGTTGTTAGCTGCCTTTAAGTCAGATTCCCGACTGATGGCAACCTCATCTACAGCAGGATTGAACCCTCACGATCCAGAGAGTTTTCACTGGCAGATTTGTGGTGGTAGATTGTCAGGCCTTTCTTTACTTAGTATTTGGTATTGATTTCAAGTTGCTCTGTATGTTACAAATACACACACACACAGAATATTTCTCCATCATGTTTATAAATTGCATGTAGTTAAGATTATAGTATCTCCCCACATGTGGTTTCTATATTCAGTGGCTGGCTGGATGTTTGATTCATGGTGAATGCCACAAATTTTATGTGAAGAATACATTTTCATAGCAGTCACTTATTATTATTTACTACACACTGTACTATGTGTGTGGAGAAAAAGGACATAGAATTATAGTCCTCAACTTCAAGGCATTCACTTTTTAAGTCAACAAATGTAAAAAGTCACAATATAGCATCATTAGTGCTTTGAAAGGGGAAATGTATGGGGCATAGTGGGAATATAAAATACTTATGTATTACATCAAAATTAGCCATGGGAAGAAGGGGGATAGAGGCCTGTGAATAGATGTTCCAAACAGGAAGAATGGCATATAGGAGGGTAAGACACAGGGAAAAAAAAAAAAATGGTGTTAAGGATGTACAAGTAGCTTAAAATAGCTGGAGTTGGAGATAGGGACAAGGATCTCCTTGATAAGAGTTGGTATTAAAATCACAGGCAGTGACTAAATTATGAAGATGGTTTTGCATCACGGTGAAGAGTTTTAGTTTTGTTCTAAAGGCTGTAGGGGACCCATGAAGTATGTTAATAGGCGGATAGTGTTCACATTTCAGGAAGATACTTCTAAAGTGTGGAGGATGTAGTGAAGTGGAGCAAAACCTGAGTTTCAGAGATAAGATGAAAACCCATTGCAAAAATCCAGACAACTGATAACTAAGACAGAGATATAAAGGAGAAGGTAGAAGTCCATAAGAAGAATTGAAAGGACTTGGTGACTTCTAAATTTCTGATGGTGCTGTTTATTGATGGGGGAACCCAGGAAGGCAGTAGAGGGGAAGAGGCATGTGGGCAGAAAGTGAGTTGAGTTTTGAACATGTTAACTTTTCTGTACAGATGGAATCTCTGAGTGGAGATAACCAGTAGGTGACTGGGGGGTGGGGTGTGGAGGGAGATAAAAGAGAGCTTCTGTGAATTGTCCAAGGTCACACAGGTAGCAAATGACTGACTTCACGTTTCTGAGTTTTAACCAACTGGTAATGGCATACTTTTGAATGTAACAAAGCCTCATTTAATTTATTTATTTATTTATTTTTTAATTCTATTCCTTGAGGACCCTATTTTATTACTGTTTTTTTTTTTTTTGTCGTTGTTATGGGTTTTTTGTTTGTTTCGTAACTGTAGCTGGATCAGATAAACTAGTCTCTCATGAGATGTTACTATTAAGACTCACACTGTCCACCTTTAAAATAAATCTCGGTATCTGGGAGGCAGGGCCAAGATGGCTGACTAGGTAGAAGCTACCTCGGATCCTTCTTGCAACAAAGACTCAGAAAAACAAGTGAATCGATCACATACATGACAATCTATGAACCCTGACCATCAAACACAGATCTAAAGAGTTGACCTGAGTGACAGAGGCTCAGAACAAACAACCACGGGGAAGCAACGACTGCTTTCGGAGCCTAGAGCCAGTGTCCCAGTCCAGGAAACCTTGGCACCGGGCTTTGGACCGGGCGCAGGGGAACTGAGCACGGCATCTTGAGACAGCGCAAACACGGGACGCAGCCCTAACCCTCAGAAGTGACCTCGGGGGAAGCCCAGCCAGTGTACGCAGGCAGCACAGCGATGCAGGTGACAGGAGAAGTCACCGGGAGGCAGCGACTGGTTTTGGAGACTGGACTGCTCATCGAACCCCGTAAAAGATTGATCCAAAAAGAAAATCACCATGACATATTATCATCAAACTTGCCAAAGCCAAAGATAAAGACAAAATTTTTAAAGCAGCCAGGGATAAAAGAAAGGTCTCCTACAAAGGAGAATCAATAAGTTCAGACTACTCAGCAGAAATAATGCAGTCAAGAAGGCAACAGGATGACATATATAGAGCACTGAAGGAGAAAAACTGCCAGCCAAGGATCATATGTCCAGCAACACTCTCTCTCAAATATGAAGGTGAAATTAAAACAGAGATAAACACAAGCTTAGAGAATTTGCAAAAACCAAACCAAAGCTACAAGAAATACTAAAGGTAATTGTTTGGTCAGAAAATCAATAATATCAGATACCAGCACAACACAAGGTCACAGGACAGAACATCCTGATATCAACTCAAATAGGGAAATCACAAAAACAAATTAAGATTAATTTTAAAAAGAAAAAAAAAACTTAAAACAGGGAATCATTGGAGTCAATATGTAAAAGATCACAATAATCAAAAAGAGGGACTAAATACAGGAGGCATACAACTTCCATATGGAGAGGGAAACAAGGCAATATAGGACAATACAATTAGGTTTTAACTTAGAAAAACAGGGGTAAATATTAAGGTAACCACAAAGAGGTATGACAACTCCATAACTCAAAATAAAAACCAAGAAAAACGTAACGACTCAGCAAACATAACTTCAACTACTATGAAATGTAGGAACACACAATTTACAAAGAAAAACGTCTCAGCACAAAAAAGTAAGTGGAAAAATGAAATTGTCAACAACACACACACAAAGGCATCAAAATGACAGCACTAAACACATATTTAACTATAATTATGCTGAATGCAAATGGACTAAATGTACCAATAAAGAGACAGAGAGTCTCAGACTGGATAAAGAAACACGATCCGTCTATATTCTGCCTACAAGAGACACACCTTAGACTTAGAGACACAAACAAACTAAAACTCAAAGGATGAAAAAAAGTATATCAAGCAAACAGCAATCAAAAAAGAACAGGAGTAGCAATATTAATTTCTGACAAAATAGACTTTAAAGTTAAATCCACCACAAAGGTTAAAGTAGGACACTACATAATGATTAAAGGGACAATAGACCAGTAAGATATAACCATATTAAATATTTATGCACCCAGTGACAGGGCTGCAAGATACATAAAACAAACTTTATCAGAACTGAGGAGTGAGATAGACACCTCCACAATTATAGTAGGAGACTTCAACACACCACTTTTGGAGGAGGACAGGACTTCCAGTAAGAAGCTCAATAGAGACACGGAAGACCTAATTGCTACAATCAACCAACTTGACCTCGTAGACTTATACAGAACACTCCACCCAACAGCTGCAAAGTATATTTTTTTTCTAGCGTACATGGAACATTGTCTAGAATAGATCACATATTAGGTCATAAAACAAACCTTTGCAGAATCCAAAACATCGAAATATTACAAAGCGTCTTCTCAGATCACAAGGCCATAAAAGTAAAAATCAATAACAGAAAAATTAGGGAAAAGAAATCAAGTACTTGGAAATTGAACAATACCCTGCTCAAAAAAGACTGGGTTATAGAAGACATTAAGGAGGGAATAATGAAGTTCATAGAATAGAACGAGAATGAAAACAGTTCCTATCAAAACCTCTGGGACACAGCAAAAGCAGTGCTCAGAGGTCAATTTATATCGATAAACGCACACATACAAAAAGAAGAAAGAGCCAAAATCAGAGAACTGTCCCTACAACTTGAACAAATAGAAACTGAGCAACAAAAGAATCCATCAGGTACCAGAAGAAAACAAATAATAAAAATTAGAGCTGAACTAAATGAATTAGAGAACAGAAAAACAATTGAAAGAATTAACAAAGCCAAAAGCTGGTTCTTTGAAAAAATTAACAAAATTGATAAACCATTGGCCAGACTGACTAAAGAAATACAGGAAAGGAAACAAATAACCCAAATAAGAAACGAGAAGGACCACATCACAACAGAACCAAATGAAATCAAAAGAATCATATCAGATTATTACGAAAAATTGTACTCTAACAAATTTGCAAACCTAGAAGAAATGGATGAATTCCTGGAAAAACACTACCTACCTAAACTAACACAATCAGAAGGAGAACAACTAAATAGACCCATAACAAAAAAAGAGATTGAAAAGGTAATCAAAAAACTCCCAACAAAAAAAAGCCCCGGCCCGGACGGCTTCACTGCAGAGTTCTTGCAAACTTTCAGAGAACAGTTAACACCACTACTACTAAAGGTATTTCAAAGCATAGAAAATGATGGAATACTACCTAACTCATTCTATGAAGCCACGGTATCCCTGATACCAAAACCAGGTAAAGACAAAACGAAAAAAGAAAATTACAGACCTATATCCCTCATGAACATAGATACAAAAATCCTCAACAAAATTCTAGACAATAGAATTCAACAACATATAAAAAAAATAATCCACCACGACCAAGTGGGATTTATACCAGGTATGTAAGGTTGGTTTAATATTAGAAAAACCATTAATGTAATCCACCATGTAAATAAAGGACAAAAACCACATGATCTTATCAATTGATGCAGAAAAGGCATTTGACAAAGTCCAACACCCATTCATGATAAAAACTTTCAGCCAAATAGGAATTGAAGGAAAATTCCTCAACATAATAAAGGGCATCTATACTTTTTTTTTTTTTTTTTATACAAAGCTAACAGCCAACATCACCCTAAATGGAGAGAGCCTGAAAGCATTTCCCTTGAGAACAGGAACCAGACAAGGATGCCCTTTATCACCGCTCTTATTCAACATTGTGCTAGAGGTCCTAGCCAGAGCAATTAGGCTAGAGAAAGAAATAAAGTGCATCCGGATTGGCGAGGAAGAAGTAAAATTATCTCTATTTGCAGATGACATGACCTTATACACAGAAAACCCTAAGGAATCCTCCAGAAAACTACTGAAACTAATAGAAGAGTTCATCAGAGTCTCAGGTTCCAAGATAAACATACAAAAAGCACTTGGATTCCTCTACATCAACAAAAAGAACATTGAAGAGGAAACACCAAATTAATACCATTCAGAGTAGCCCCCAAGAAGATAAACTACTTAGGAATAAATCTTACCAAAGATGTAAAAGACCTATACAGAGAAAACTACAAAGTACTAGTGCAAGAAACTAAAAGGGACCTACATAAGTGGAAAAACATACCTTGCTCATGCATAGGAAGACTTAACATAGTAAAAATGTCTATTCTACCAAAAGCCATCTATACATACAATGCACTTCCAATCCAAATTCCAATGACATTTTTTAATGTGATGAAGAAACAAATCACCAACTTCATATGGAAGGGAAAGAAGCCCCAGATAAGTAAAGCGTAACCGAAAAAGAAGAAGAAAGTGGGAAGCTTCACTCTACCTAATTTTAGAACCTATTATACAGCCACAGTAGTCAAAACAGCCTGGTACTGGTACAACAACAGGCACATAGACCATGGAACAGAATTGAGAACCCACATATAAATCCATCCACATATGAGCAGCTGATACTTGACAAAGGCCCAGTGTCAGTTAATTGAGGAAAAGATAGCCTTTTTAACAAATGGTGCTGCCATAACTGGATATCCATTTGCAAAAAAATGAAACAGGACCCATACCTCACACCATGCACAAAAACTAACTCCAAGTGGATCAAAGACCTAAACTTAAGGACTAAAACGATAAAGATCATGGAAGAAAAAATAGGGACAACATTAGCAGCCCTAATACAAGGCATAAACAGAATACAAAACATTACCAAAAATGACAAAGAGAAACCAGATAACTGGGAAAAAAAAAAAAAATTGGGAGCTCCTAAAAATCAAACACCTATGCTCACCTAAAGACTTCAGCAAAAGAGTAAAAAGACCACCAACAGATTGGGAAAAAAAAATTCAGCTATGACATCTCCGACCAGCGCCTGATGTCTAAAATCTGTATGATTCTGTTAAAACTCAACAACAACCAATCAAAAAGTGGGCAAAGGATATGAACACGCACTTCACTAAAGAAGATATTCAGGCAGCTAACAGATATATGAGAAAATGCTCTCGATCATTAGCCATTAGAGAAATGCAAATTAAAACTACGATCAGATTCCATCTCACTCCAACAAGGCTGGCATTAATCCAAAAAACACAAAATAATAAATGTTGGAGAGGCTGTGGAGAGACTGAAACTCTTATACGCTGCTGGTGCGAACGTAAAATGGTACAACCACTTTGGAAATCTATATGGTGTTTTCTTAAAAAGTTAGAAATAGAATTACCATACAACCCAGAAATTCCACTCCTCGGAATATATCCTAGAGAGATAAGAGCCTTTACACGAACAGATATATGCAGACCATGTTTATTGCAGCTCTGTTTACAGTAGCAAAAAGCTGGAAGCAACCAAGGTGTTCATCAACGGATGAATGGTTAAATAAATTGTGGTATATTCACACAATGGAATACTACACATCGATAAAGAACAGTGACGAATCTGTGAAACATTTCATAACATGGAGGCACCTGGAAGGCATTATGCTGAGTGAAATTAGTCAGATGCAAAAGGACAAATATTGTATAAGACCACAATTATAAGATCTTGAGGAATAGTATAAACTGAGAAGAACACATACTTTTGTGGTTACGAGGCGGGGAGGGAGGGAGGGTGGGAGAGGGTCATTTACTGATTAGTTAGTAGATAAGAACTACTTTAGGTGAAGGGAAGGACAATACTCAATACAGGGAAGGTCAGCTCAACTGGACTGGACCAAAAGCAAAGAAGTTTCCGGGATAAACTGAATGCTCCGAAGGTCAGCAGAGCAAGGGCGGGGGTTTGGGGACTATGGCTTAAAGAGACTTCTAAGTCAATTGGCAAAATAAATTCTATTATGAAGACATTCTGCATCCCACTTTGAAGTGTGGCTTCTGGGGTCTTAAATGCTAACAAGCGGCCACCTAAGATGCATCAATTGGTCTCAACCCACCTGGGTCAAAGGAGAATGAAGAACACCAAGGTCACACGATAACTATGAACCCGAGGCAGAAAGGGCCACATGAACCAAAGACTTACATCATCCTGAGACCAGAAGAATCCAATGGTGCCCGACCACAACTGATGACTGCCCTGACAGGGAGCACAACAGAGAACCCCTGAGGGAGCAGGAGAACAGTGGGATGCCGACCCCAAATTCTCAGAAAAAGACCAGACTTAATGGTCTGACTGAGACTAGAAGAATCCCGGCGGTCATAGTCTCCAAACCTTCTGTTGGCACAGGACAGAAACCATTCCCGAAGACAACTCATCAGACGTGGAAGGGACTGGACAATGGGTTGGAGAAAGATGGTGATGAAGAGTGAGCTACTTGTGTCAGGTGGACACTTGAGACTGCATTGGCGTCTCCTGTCTGGAGGGGAGATAGGAGGGTAGAGAGGGTTAGAAACTGGCAAAACCTTCATGAAAGGAGAGACTGGAAGGAGGGAGCGGGCTGACTCATTAGGGGGAGAGTAGATGGGAGTATGGACTAAGGTATATATAAGCTTGTATGTGACAGACTGACTTGATTTGTAAACTTTCACTTACAGCACAATAAAAATTATTAAAAAAAAGGAATAGGAAAGGAAAGGGTTATAGCCTTTGAAGTGGTCCAATCCCAAGATTTATATGTAGCTTCCATTCGTGCTTTTTATTTGCAAAAATATATATTTTGTTAAGGAGGGATGGAATGGGTTTATTTTTTATATATATGGGAAAATGTGGGGAATGTGTTTATCGGCACTTGCTGGTGTTCCTTTTGTTAATATCCTTTTGGCATTTCAATTGCCAACACTCATTTTCCTTGCTCTGTAATTTGGCACCTTACTGCCCACTTACCTGCCAAGAGGTCTCAACTTAGAAGTAATTGTTTGGCCAATTGAAGATTAAATAAATTCTCTTCTAATACAATGGCAACAATTAAATCAATGATGTTTTTAAGGTACATCTACATGCATCTTAGAAAAGTGATACTTGAGTGTATCACAGAGGAAAATCAGAGGTTTTGAGAGGCACAACTGTGTGGACAGTGTCTGTCTATATCCTCAGTGCCTAGAAGAGGGCCTGATAATTGGTACATGTCAACAACTATGGGCTGAATACATTTGTTGGAGAAGTAGTTAAAGGACTGTCTCATATTAAATTACCAGAAAGTATTTATTGGCCACTAACTTTGCAACTAGAGTCCCTGTGTGGTGCACTTGGCTGCGAACCAAAAGGATGAAAGTTCAAATCCACCAGAGATACTTCAGAAGAAAGGCCTGGTGATCTACTTCTGAAAAAATCAGCTATTGAAAAGTTTTGGAACATTATTCTACTTTGACACACATGAGGTTGCCATGAGTCGGAGTCAACTCGATGGCAGCCTCGAACCTCGTAACCAGCACTATACTAACTAGGCTGTATTGTAGAAGGATGTGAAATGGTTCTTACATGGAAATGAAGGTTCTGTCTATGGTCTAGAATTAATCTTGATTGCCTGAGGAGAGAGGTGAAGGATTAATGGAGAGAAGAGTGTTTCAGACAGTGAGACAGGAGAGTGTTGTATCCCTCAGGTGGAAGAATCAAAACAAAAGGTTGAGAACCTCATTTTCACAGTGATTTTCAAACTCTACTGGCAATAGAATCATCTAAGCCTAGTTGAAATTTGATTTTTTTTCAGCGCCCATGCCCAAAAAGTTTCATTCAGTAGGTTTGGGGCCGAGTTCCAGAATCTGCATGTCTACGAGCTTTCTACATGACTCGGACACAGAGCCTGACTGAGGGCCACTGCTTGAGGAACACTAGTTTTATAGTGAAATTAGAAGCTACTGTTATCGCTAATAAAGGAATGTGACAACAACTAACCTGTGGTGATGACAGGGGTTTTTGCAACAATAAGAACCCAAGTGGTTAGAGTGGATAAGATTTTAAGAAGAAGACTTTGTAAGAGAGCTAGAGCTGAGCAGCAAGATCAGTAGAATTTGGACTGATGGGGAGTGCAGTGGGATGTGGAAAGCATGATGAAAACCAATATGTTAGCAATAATAATAGATAAAAATTTAGAGTGCGTGTGGCTATCTTACTTAATGCTCACAAAAATACTATGAGCTAGGTCCTAGTACTATCATTCCCTTATTCTTGCGAACTCAAAGAAGCTATGTAATTTATGAGATTATCCAGCTAAGAAGTGGATAAGAATGGTAATGTGCATTTGTAAGGTGAAGCTTAATTATATAGGACCTTGAGCTATGAGTCGGAATCAACTTGACAGCAACAGGCTTGAGTAATAGGGACATTAAAAGTTCTTGAATCGATGCTCAGACATGATAAGAGAGCCATAGAATCTTTACAAAGAATTAAGTAGAAGAGAGGGAACACTTACTACGGGTAAATAAGAGAAAGTTCAAAAACATTTTCCAACTCTGATTTTTTTTTTAAATAATATTTTATTGTGTTTTAGGTGAAAGTTTACACAGCAAATTAGATTCTCCATTTGAAATTTTTTTTAAAAGTTGTTCTGTGACATTGGTTACAATTTTCATAATGTGTCAGCATTCTCATTATTTCTATTTGTTCTGGTTTCCATCATCTAACTTCCCTTGCACTCCTTACCTTCTCATGTTTGCATTTGGGTAAATGATGACTGTTTGGTGTCATATAGTTGATTGCTTAAGGTAGAACATTACTCACAGGTGATGTTGTCTATTTCTAAACCAATCTATTATTTGGCTGAAAGGTGACCCCCAGAAATAGTTTCAGTTCCAAGTTCAAAGAGTATCTTAGGGAGATAGTCTTGGGGCTTCCTCTAGTCTCTATTGGTCCAGTAGGCCTGGCCTTTCTTAGGAATTTGAACTTCGTTCTACGTTTTTCCCCTCTTCTATCTAGGACCTTCAGTTGTGTCCCTGGTCAGAATGGTCTGTAGTGCTAGTTGGGCACCATCTAGTTCTTCTGGTTTCAGGTTAGAAGTAGCCATCGTTCAGGTACTAGCTCTGATTTTTATTTATAAAAAGTGATATTTAGAGCCTTCACACTAATTTTATGGACACAGATGGTGAAAATACTCCAAATATATATATTTAGATAGGTTGAATAAAATTTTTGAAATGGGGGAGGGATATCTCGCATAGTGTTTGGCACTGTGAATAAGTGAATAAATAACTGTATCAGTTATTTAGCTTTAAGATCTGATACATAATAGGAAATATTGATATTCTAGTACATTATTTATTATAGTATGATTTGGCTATTCTTTCTTTAGAAAGATAGCTATTTGATTAGTTAGTAGTAGTATTATTGCACATTTACAAGTAGGGAAAATGCTATTGAAATAGCTTCCTGCAATTTATTGCCACCTAACTATAATGCTTCAGGCATATGCTTAAACTGAAAATCTGAGTTATTGAGCATCTTGAGGTTGTTCCTCTAAAGATAGATATTTTAGTGTCCAAATGATGAAAGAATGTCAAATCAAAATTTCAAAAGAAAAAAAGAAAGTTGGCCTAAAGACTTACATGACTATTTTAATTAAATGGATATTCTCTAAAAGTCTAAAATTTTCACAGTTATTTTATTTTACTTTTTAATTTAGTGGTGATGGATGCACCTTATTTTGATCAAAGCAGTCTGCATAGATAGGAATTTTTGACTATAGATAATTATTGGTGTCTTGGACCTTAAGCCATTGCCATTGAGTCAATTCTGACTCATAGTGACCCTATATATAATAACTTTAAACCATAAAAAAAAAACCCATTATGTAATGCAAGTTTCATGGAAATGTGCCCTGTATAATAATTGCATATGATGTTTCTCTTACAGTGGAATGTAAGAACAGCAGTTTCATAAATAGGACCCCCACATTTTTATAACTTGTCTATGTGTGTGTTTATATATACATGCACATAGATGAGTTATATATATGTATATGCATATTATTAGTATATATACATAGATACACATCTATAAACATAAATATGAATGTTTGTGTACTTAGAGTGTGTTATATATGAGTTTGTGATTTTTGAACCAAAATTTTAAAAATAAGTCATAATTTTAACCACATACACATTCATCTTTGTCTATTTTCCAAATAATAGCAAAATATTACTGAACTCTTACTATGTGGTAGATACCACATGTCAAGATGCTTTAGCTTTAGTTCACTTAAACATCACATCAACTTAGTAAGTTAAGAACTCTTACCATGTTTATTTTGTAGATGATCAAAATAAGACTTGGAGTAATGAGTTTGTCTAAGGTCACCCAGTGGTAAGCAGCCAAGCCAAGAATTGATCCTCAGTCTACCTGACTTGACTAATACTTATATTTATTTATGTATGTACTAATATTAATGTACATGATAAAATACACCCAAAATAGAGATTTAAAGACTTGATTAAAATACAAGAATGTTATGTTTTCATCTTATAGCTTACCTTCACACTGGTTTAGAGTTTTTTGTTTCCCATGAAAAGAAGAATATAATGTAGAATAATGAAAAAATAAAGACTTGTTCTGAATACTCTTCTGCTAATGGGAAATATTGGATAGTAGGGCTTGTACTATGCCTAACTCAAAGGTGATTGCTGTTATCTATGAATATGGTCACATTTACCCCTTCCTTTAATTTCTAAGGCATCAGCATAGAGAGACAAGTATTTTAGAGTGTACTGTTCATCCTTCCCAGGAGGGAGTGTTTGTTTTAAAATAACTTTTGAATCGACCTGGCATAATGATTAAGCACCCAGCTGCTAACCAAAAGGTGATCCCACCAGCTGCTCCATGGGAGCAAGAAGTGGCAGTCGGGTTCCGTAAAGATTACAGCCTTGGAAACCCTATGGGATAGCTTTACCCTGTCCTATAGGGTTGCTATGAGTCAGAATCAACTTGATGACAGTGGGTTTTGTTTTGTTTTGCTTATATAATTGGACAATTGCCTTTAAACAAATATACAAAGATTGTCTTTATAAAGTGATTTTGTGAGGGTGTTGTCTTTCCATCAGTTCTAGCTTTTTCAACAAATATATTTTTTAACACTAATCTTAAATGATTTATGGGCTATTTTAAAGGATATCATAAAATTAGAAGCAAAGTTATTAAAAAGTTTTGAATATAAATGAGTAGTTGCCAATTACTAGGCTGTAAAGTTTAATCACCATTCTGTACACTTGTTGTTGAACAAAATGAGAAAAGTAGTTGAAGACACCATGCTCCAGAAATGAAATATGTGTACCTTTCTCTTTGTTTTCATTGAGATACAGACCAAGAAACTTTGATTTTGTAAATCCACATATCTGTTTCTTTTGCCAAACGAATATTTGAGTTAATAGAAGATCTCTCAAAGTGTTTTCTGATCGGCTGTGTTAGCCAGTCCTGCTTTAAGCACTGTTAAACCAGCACTCTTTTTTGACACTGGTGGGGCTGATCTGCTAGGCTGTGTAAATTTGCATCCAGCTTATGTGTTGGAAGAATGCTCATAAGTGTTTACTTGAATCTCATTGGTATGCCTGTGTGGAAACCATTTTTCTAACAGAATTCACTAGAGAATGGTGCCTTTGTTATTTTAACAGTCATAAGATTTTAAGTACTTGCCAAATTTACAGATGAAAAATCTGTAGAATTATAGACCACAAGAAAAACATAGGGGTTCTTTAATTATTTCATATTTTTAGATGTGTTATTTTAGACTTCAGGTCTTGGATGTGAAGTTCTTTTCTGTAAGAAACCTGAGTAAAATTGGCCATATTGCTTTTTAACACTACAAAGTAATATTTTCTGGTACATATATTACTCTCTGGTTAATTGAGAAGGTCAATTAAGCTAAACGATTGTTTTAATGTAAAAAATCAGAAAATTCATCCTATCGCTTTAATGGGCCAGCTTTGAGGAGCACGTTTTAAAATGGTTTTATCGTGTTCTCTTAGCACTGACTCTGATCCTTACCAAAAGGTAGAAATTTGTTGTTTGAAGGAACTGCCTTTATTAAAGTCGCTTTAGTCAAAGGGAGCTCTGATGGCATAGTGGTTAAGAGCTTGGCTGCTAACCAAAAGGTTGGCAGTTTGAATTCACCAGCCACTCCTTGGAAACCCTATGGGGCAGTTCTGCTCTGTTCTGTAGGATTGTTATGAGTTGGAATCGATTTGAGGGCAACTATTTTTTTTTTTTTTTTAGTCAAAGGGGCAAACTTTATAAATATATCCTGGTTTTAAATTTTCCAGATTTGGACAAAACACCTTTTAATTGTTCATGCTCTCATTAAAAAAAAAAAAAAAATGGCCACAATCCTGGCGCTCTGGGTTTCCCTTTTTGTCACTGTTATTTTAGTGCATATTTTAATGATGATAGGAAAAAACCTGGTTAAATCAAACACTACTTATGCTGCTGGACTTTAAAGAGAGAGAGAGAGACAGCAAGAGAGAGAGAGGGAGAGATGGAGGGATGGCATTGGTGGTTTCCCATTCTTATGGAGAAGGAGCCCTGGTGGTGCAGTTGTTAAGTGCTTTTCTGCTAACAGGAAATTCAGTTGTTCAAACCCACCAGCTGCTCCATGGGAGAAAGATGTGGCAGTCTGTTTCCATAAAAATGAACCCAAAAAATGAAACCTATTATTGTCGAGTCAATTCTGAGTCGTAGTGACCCTACAGGTCAGAGTAGAACTGCCTCATAGGGTTTCCAAGGCTGTATCTTTACAGAAGCAGACTGCCTCATCTTTCTAAGAGATGACTTTTGGGAAATCCATAAAAATCAAATAAATGAAACATAAAGAATAAAGATCTGTAATATGCAAAAGTAGACAGTATAAATAATTTAGAGATCAAATTAACTAGTAATTATCACTGTTTCAGCATTATTAGAATTTGTGGATAAGTTGAAGATTATAATTTACTTTTTCTCCATTGTTGTAATTCATCTCACATCACTGGAGAATTAATTCAATTCTTGCTCAAACAAAAATCCGCCCTGAAAAAAATCATGTGCTAATCCAGAGATTTAAGTGCAAAATTAGATTCTGATTAAAATTTGATGAGAGTTTTAGAACCAAGAGAATGTCAACCCTTCATACATTACAGACCTCCATGTATTACCACTAATGAGATGGTACTTAAATCGGAGTACTGAGTAAACTGATTATTGGTGCTTGTGTGAAATAATTGGAGCCCTGGTAGTACAGTGGTTAAGAGCTCATCTGCTAACCAAAAGGAGGGCAGTTTAAATCCACCAGTCGCTCTTTGGAAACCCTACAGGGCAGTTCTACTCTGTCCTGTAGGATCGTTATGCATCAGGATCAGTGGCAACGGGTTTGGTTTTTGGTTTGGTGAAATAATAATTGTGATATGTTTCCAGATCAAGCCAAAAGACTTCAGTTTAAATATACTTGCATTTCTCAAGACTCAGATAAATGTGGAAGGCTTAAACAAAATGGAGCCCTGGCAGCACCGTGCTACGGCTGCTAACTAAAAGGTCTACAGTTCAAATTCACCAGCCTCTCCTTGGAAACCCTATAGGGAATTTCTGCTCTGTTTATAGGGTCGCTATGTGTCAGAATTGACTCGACCGCAACAGGTTTGGTTTTTAAATAAAATGTTTCTAATTAATTTTTTCCTGATTTATAAACTATGCAACTGGGTTGCTTAAAATTAGGCTAGAATAATATTTCCTTCTTGTCGTTGTTGTTGTGAGCCATCAAGTTGATTCCAACCCCTAGTGACCCCATGTGATAGAGTAGGACTGCCCCATAGGGTTTCCCTAGGCTGTAACCTTTAAAGGAACAGATTGATGGGTCTTTTCATCCATGAAGCAGCTAGTGAGTTCAAACTGTCAACCTTTTGGTTAGCAGCAGAGCACTTAACTGTTGGGCCACCGTGGCTCCTTCTATTACATTATGTTATATTATAATATATGTATACATACTACATATACCATATCAGTTGTCCTTGAGCAGACTGACTCGTGGTAATCTCATAAGGCTAAAATGATAAAGATCATGGAAGAAAAATAGGGACAACGTTAGGAGCCCTAATACAAGGCATAAACAGAATACAAAACATTGCCAAAAATGACAAAGAGAAACCAGATAACTGGGAGCTCCTAAAAATCAAACACCTATGCTCATCTAAAAAAAAAGAAAATAAAAATGCTCATCTAAAGACTTCACAAAAAGGGTAAAAAGACCACGTACAGATTGGGAAAAAGTTTTCATCTATGACATCTCCTACCAGCGCCTGATCTCTAACATCTATATGATTCTGTTAAAACTCAACCACAAAAAGACAGACGACCCAATCAAAAATTGGGCAAAGGATATGAGCACGCACTTCACTAAAGAACATATTCAGGCAGCTAACAGATACATGAGAAAATGTTCTCAATCATTAGCCATTAGAGAAATGCAAATTAAAATACTATGAGATTCCATCTCACTCCAGCAAGGCTGGCATTAATCCAAAAAACACAAAATAATATATGTTGGAGAGGCTGTGGAGAGATTGGAACTCTTATACACTGCTGGTGGGAATGTAAAATGGTACAACCACTTTGGAAATCTATCTGGCGTTTTCTTAAAAAGTTAGAAATAGAACTACCATACAACCCAGAAATCCTGCTCCTCGGAATATACCCTAGAGAAATAAGAGCCTTTACACAAACACATATATGCATACCCAAGTTTATTGCAGCTCTGTTTACAATAGCAAAAAGCTGGAAGCAACCAAGGTGTCCATCAACAGATGAATGGTTAAATAAATTATGGTATATTCACACAATGGAATACTACACATCGATAAAGAACAGTGACGAATCTGTGAAACATTTCATAACATGGAGGCACCTGGAAGGCATTATGCTGAGTGAAATTAGTCAGAGGCAAAAGGACAAATATTGTATAAGACCACTATTATAAGATCTTGAGGAATAGTATAAACTGAGAAGAACACATACTTTTGTGGTTACGAGGAGGGGAGGGAGGGAGGGTGGGAGAGGGCCATTTACTGATTAGTTAGTAGATAAGAACTACCTTAGGTGAAGGGAAAGACAATACTCAATACAGGGAAGGTCAGCTCAACTGGACTGGACCAAAAGCAAAGCAGTTTCCGGGATAAACTGAATGCTTCGAAGTTCAGTGGAGCATGGGCGGGGTTTGGGGACTATGGCTTAAGGGGACTTCTAAGTCAATTGGCAAAATAAATTCAATTAAAACATTCTGCATCCCACGTTGAAGTGTGGCCTCTGGGGTCTTAAATGCTAACAAGCGGCCATCTAAGATGCACCAGTTGGTCTCAACCCACCTGGATCAAAGGAGAATGAAGAACACCGAGGTCACACGATAAGTATGAGCCCAAGAGACAGAAAGGACCACATGTACTAGAGACTTACATCATCCTGAGACCAGAAGAACTAGATGGTGCCCAGCCACATCCAATGACTGGTCTGGCAGGGAGCACAACAGAGAACCCCTGAGGGAGCAGGAGAACAAGGGGATGCAGATCCCAAATTCTCATAAAAAGACCAGACTTAATGGTCTGACTGAGACTAGAAGAATCCTGGTGGTCATGGTCCCCAGACCTTCTGTTGGCCCCGGACAGGAACCATTCCCAAAGACAACTCATCAGACATGGAAGGGACTGGACAATGGGTTGGAGAAAGATGCTGATGTAGAATGAGCTACTTGTATCAGGTGGACACTTGAGACTGTATTGGCATCTGGAGGAGAGATGGGAGGGTAGAGAGGGTTAGAAACTGGCAAAACAGTCATGAAAGGAGAGACTGGAAGGAGGGAGCGGGATGACTCATTAGGGGGAGAGTAGATGGGAGTATGTAGTAAGATGTATATAAGGTTATATGTGCCAGACTGACTTGTTTTCTAAACTTACACCTAAAAAAAAAAGCACAATAAAAATTATTTAAAAAAAAAATTAAGGCTATTGACCTTTTTCTTGTACTGCAACCATTCTCTTGTGTAATACCTTTGTGTATAAGATATTTTAGTGCAGAAGCTTTATTTTTATACTAAAATATGTTAATCTTTTCCTTTATGGTTTAGGTGTTGGTGTCCACACTTTGAAGGGTCTTTTCACTCCAAGATTAAAAGGAAAAAAAAAAGTTCAAATATTATTTCAATCATTTTTAGTAATTTTTACATAAATATTGAGTACATTTAAAATTTATTCTTGGGTAACTTCTGAAGCAGGGGCATAGATATAGATACCCCAAAAAACCAAACCCGTTGCTGTCGAGTCAATTCTGACTCCTAGCTACCCTATAGAGGAGAATGGAACTAGTGGATTTGAACTGCCAACCTTTTGGTTAGCAGCCAAGCTCTTAACCACTATGCCACCAGAGCTCAGAGGTATAGCTGTCTCAATAATAGTTAATGAAATAATCTGTTCTTTCCCAAATAATTTTAAATGTTGTCTTTGTTATGTAGGAAATCCCATATGTTCTTAGGTTTGTATTTTTTACTATGTAATTTGCCCCATTAATACTGTTTCTCTAATTTTTGTGCCAGTACTATGTCCGTTATAAAAACAGTATGCCATGTGGTTTTAATTACTCTAGCTGTGTAAATACTACCCTTAAATACCAGGATAAATCTACTCTCACTATAGTCCTTTTTCTTTGTTTTTGTCCGTTACAGTTATGCTTCTGAACAGTCTTTATGCTTTGGTAATTCCAGAAAAATGCTACAAATAGTTTGGTTGTAATTGCATATAAATTTACTGAGAAATTTGAAAGAAAATTTACTTCTCAACAATATTGGTTCTTATTGAAGAGCATTATTATATGTCTCCCCATTTATACGTCTTCTTTTATTGCCTTCAGTAAAGTTTTATAGTTTTCTCCACGTAGGTCTTGCACATTTCTTGTTAAATGTATCCCCATGGGCCTTACCTAATTCTTGTTAAATTTATTCTTAGGTACTTTACAGTTTTTATGGTTATTGTGAATGGATATTTTATATCCAAAAATAATTTTTGATTCTTGGCCAAGAGAGCAAATTCCATATAGCCATCTTACTCGGGGCATCTTTTTTACCTTTACAGCCGAGGGTATCATTTTTATTTCAGTGTATGTGTGACATGCCTTGGGTGTCACTAACATAATTGAAATATATTTAAAAATTTTGTATACTTTTGTGCAGTTTATTATATTCCTAATCAATTTAAACATTTTAAAAAGTGAGCGTTTTATTTGAATTTCAACCTTCTACATAGGATTTGCTCACAAGGCCTCACAAAACAGACATGAATTACTACTGAAGGAATAGTCTTAAAGTTTCCTTCCACTCTAACCTTCTTAAATAAAATTTAAAGCAATAGCCTCTGCTTAGTATATTCCATTATTTCTCTTGCACATTATAAAGTCTATGAAAATAAGAAAAATTTTTGAATATAGTAAGTCAAATCATTGTCATGTGGCTGCTTCTAAACTCCGGTGTCCATTATTTGAAGTATTGATGACTTAATTATAAATAGGTGGAAAAAAAAATTTTTTTTTTTTTTTAAATAGCTGAAGAGGGGGATATTTCATGTTGAGAGCAGTTAAAACCAGAGAATTAGACAGTGTAACATCCTGATACACTGTGTGTGAATATTGTCACATATACCTGTTTCAGAGCCCTGGTGGCGCAGTGGTTAAGAGCTTGGCTGCTAACCAAAAAGTCGGCAGTTCAAATCCACCAGCCGCTGTTTGGAAACCCTATGGGGACATTTTTCTCCGTCCTATAGAGGCACTGTGAGTTGGAATTGACATCGTGGCAAAGGATTTGTCAGTTATTGTTACGTATATCTCTGGAGGAATTCTTTTGATTTTTTTATAATCAGAAGCTCAGATCACTGGCAGTATTTCTTATTTAAATGTTCGGAAACCCTGGTGGCGTAGTGGTTAAGTGCTGTGGCTGCTAACCAAAGGGTCAGCAGTTTGAATCCACCAGACTCTCCTTGGAAACTCTATGGGGCAGCTCTGCTCTGTCCTATAGGGTCGCTATAAGTCAGAATCGACTCGAGGGCACTGGGTTTGGTTTTTGTTTTATTTAAATGTTATACCAAACCAAAACAAAACCCATTGCCATTCAGTCAATCCCGACTCTTAACCTCTATGCCACGAGGGTTTCCAAATGTTATACAGTGATGGTTACATGCTGCTGTTGAGTTTACATTAGACACAACTTTAATTTAATTTTTAGCGAATATTATATAAACTATACATACTTGTTGCAAAAAATTCTGGAAGTAAAAAATGAATAAAAAGGAAAATTTGAATTATGCATACAACATAGAGGTAATCTATATTAATATGGTGTTGTAGCTGTAAATCATTTATCTGTTAAGGAACTTTATCTAAAATACACAAGGAACTCTTACGACTCAAGAATAAAAGGACTAGTAAACCCATTTTAAAAATGGTCAGAGATCTTGGATAGGTATTTCTTTAATCTTCATTAGTAAGTGCTTCAAATCCTCTTTGTTTCAGCAGGCTAGTTTGAATCATCTGCATAATTCGCTTTGTTACTGAGTCTTCCTCCAATCTTGATGTATCCTTCTTCTTCATGTAGTTCAGCAACTCAGATTATTTGCTCAGCATACAGATTGAATAAATATAGTGAAAGTGTACAACCCTGACACACACCTTGCTGATTTTAATCCAGGCAGCATCCCCTTGTTCTGTTCGAACATCTGCCTTTTGGCCTATGTATAGGTTTCGCATGAACACAATTAAGTGTCCTGGAATTCTCTTTTTTCACGATGTTATGCATAATTCACTATGATCCATACAAATGCCTTTGCATAGTCAATAAAACACAGGAAAACATCTTTCTGGTATTCTCTTCTTTCAGCCAAGAACCATCTGACATCAGCAATGATATCTCTCATTCTCATCCTTTTCTGAATCCAGCTTGAATTCCTGACAATTCCTTGTCAATGTACTGCTGCAAACATTTTTTAATTATCTTCAGCAAAATTTTACTTATATTTGATACTAATGATATTGCAATGAATAAGTCACTGGTCTTGCAAAATTCCGTCATATTTTCTATCTGTCCTTCTTCTTTGTTTCCATCTTTCACATTTCCATCACCAGTAATTATCAATGCAACTTGAGTGCATGTTTGATCAATTTCACACTGAAGGTATTGATAAAAATCTTCAATTTCTTCATCTTTGGTATTCGTGGTTGGTGACTAAATTTGAATAATAATTGTATTAATTGATCTTCTTGTAGGCATATGGATATGATCCCATCACTGACAACATTGTGCTTCAGGGTAGATCTTGAAATATTCTTTTTGATGGTGAATGCAATGCCATTCTTCTTCTATTTGTCATTCCTGGCCTGGTAGACCACATGATTATCTGATTGAAAATGGCCAATACCAGCGCATTTCAGCTTACTAATGCCTAAGATATCGATCTTTATGCATTCCATTTCATTTTTGATGACTTCCAGTTTTCCTATATTCATATTTTGTACATTCCACATTCCAATTTTTAATGGATGTTTGCATCTGTTTCTTCTCATTTTGAGTCATAATGATGGTCCCCAAAGCTCGACTTCATCCACATCATTAAGTCGGACTCTACTTTGAGGAGGCAGCTCTTCTCCGGCCGTATTTTGAATGCCTTCCAACCTGAGGGGCTCATCTTCCAGCACTATATCAGACAGTGTTCTGCCGCTATTCATAAGGTTTTCACTGCCCAATTTTTTTAGAAGTAGATTGCCACGTCCTTCTTCCTAGTCTGTCTTAGTCCAGAAGCTCCACTGAAACCTGTTCACCATTGGTGACTCGCTGGTATTCAAAATTTGGCATAACTTCCAGCATCACAGCAATACACAATTGCACCCTAGGTATATACCAAAGTGAATTGAAAACATATGTGGACACAAACTCTTGGACATGATTATTCATAACAATGTTCATAATAGCCAAAAAGTGGAAATAACTCAAAAGTCTATCCACTGATATATGAATAAAGAAAATGAGGTGTATGCATACAGTGTATTATTCAACTATAAAATAGAATGAAGTGCTGATAATTCTGCAATATGTATTGACCTTGAACACACTGTTAAGTAAATAAAGCTAGACACAAAATACCACATATTGTGCAAAATGTCCAGATTTGCCTATTCTGGACATTTTGCACAATACATGTTTCCAATCTATTTATCTAGCTTTTCAAACTAACTCTCTTTCTCTCATAGTTTACTAGTAAGGAATTATTTAATATAATTATAAATTATCTCACCATACTAGTTATTATTTTAAAACATTATTTCTAAGAGATGAATGATTAAAAAAAACCTGGAACTGTTTGCTTAATTTTACACATAACAAATACATTCTCTGTATGTTTCATTTTTTAAATTTTGGCTTCAAAATTTAAAGAAGAGACCTTCGGCATTAACATGAAAGAGAATTGGGTTTGCTGTATGAAAAAAATTAAACAAACCAATATGTGTGTATTTCACCTTGATTAAAAACAAAAAACAAACAAACAAAAACAAACCTCACAGCACCCTGAACAACTCTGTTACATCAGAGCTGTAAATCTCTGCTTCAGCGAAGGTGGTAAATCAAACTCTGAAGGTAGGAATGGGTCGTGTCTTCTGAACAGCTGAGTTTTATTTTATTATTTTTCACCCTCGGAGACTGACCTTAGCAATTACTTTCAAATGAATCAGAGAGAATTGCCTTTCTAGCATTACTAAGCTGCACAATTGTTTATTTATTCATTTATTTTTTCTACTGCAGAAGTCAATGAGAAGCTATAAAGACATGTCTTGGGCATCTGCATTTCTCGAGGTGAAATCCCATGCTATTTCCAATAAGAAGGGGGCCATTTTCTGTACATGAACCTTGGATCTTTGTCTTTTGAAGATAGAGCTCTTGTCAACCTGTTGTGTATTTAATGCACCCCTAGGTGTTATCACACAATTCAGTGTAGACACATCTGATTCAGAGACAAAACTATCAGTTGAAAGAGCTGAGAGTTATAAGACAAAGCTTTGCAAAGGGGGACTTTTAAAGGTACTTCAGTGGAACTCAGTGAGTATTTTATTAGAAGAGATCAAGTAATTTGGGGGATTCACCTCTCAAAAAATGATGCTACCCAAATAATAAAATATTTGACGCCACAGTATTCATAGGGTATATCCTGATGGAAGAAGGACCTTCTCTCACAACGGTTTTTGAAAAGTAAATCCATTTCCCTTTTTTCCTTGCAAAATCTGTGTGCTGTTGTGTTTTTTTTTTTTTTTTTCCTTTCTAACTACAGCTGGGAAAGTCAGTGTTGCACGTGCTTCTTTATTAATGGCTGTGGATATTATCACTGTACTCCACTGTGTGGCTTCTCTTCTTTTGACTAAATGATGCCTTTGTAATATGAGAAAGTGGAGCCATTTCAGCAAACAGCAAACGCACCATGGTCTCAACTCATACAGTTCTTCATATTTGGAATCTAAGTTCCATTGTTCCTTCGTTACATCTTGACTGCTCCACAGAATATAGCTCTGGAAGTGTTACTTCTCACTCATATCATTTTAAAGACTACCCTGTAAGTTTCTAAGGGGATTCCACATTTAGGGAAATTGAAAAGTGCACCGAGCCACAGAATTTGTCTTTGACTGGGAGAAAAGGTAGTGGAGAAACTTGAAATGGTTCCAAGACTAGGGAAGTGGCTCCTATGGTAATGTTAAAGAGACGATATTAAAGCTTTTACTTTATTTCTTTAACTCATGTAGTCAGAATTAGAGCAGACAAATTTCCCCTTTCAATCACTTTACTAAGCTGTTTTAATTTCTTTGCAGTGCTTTTATCCAAATGATCATCTTTTTTATTTTGGATTTCGGTTAACAGAAAATTTAAGTAATGCACTGAGGAGCTTTCATTTTAAACATTCATTAACTTTTCTATGTATTTAGTCATATTGTTAATTAAGTTGCCTTCCTATCTTTTTTTTTCCTATCTGGATGTAAGCATTTCTATGGATCTTTAAACTTAATAATTCCCTAGAGCTTCTTCAGTTACATAAGAAAATTTGGCTTGTATTTAAGATTTATTCGTCCATCAGTGGTGTTCTGTTGTTACTATTGTGTTTTTTCCACCTTAAAGAGCACCCTTCTTCCTATTCCCCGTGTGATAATCTGCTATTTAAATGTATTTATGTATCATTATTCTCATACTATTATTGTGTGTTTACCTTTAGAGATTTTGTAATGTGTTATTTAACTTTTTGTTACTGCAATGAGATTTTGGTTTAATCATTTATATGCTCTTTATCTATAGCGATACCTCTTTTGTAAGTCCAAGGGTAAATTTATTTATTTATTTTTCTATAGTGGAATCAAGAATAACCTTTCTAGAATTTACTAAACTTATGTTTATCATTTAATGCATTTATCAACACACTGATAGTCTTTCTTTGTCAAAAACACTGGTTCAGCTATTGGCCAGAGAATCTTCCAAGCTTTGCTCAAGTAGGTGACTTATTTCCCCTCTCCCCTTGCTTTTTCTTCTTATCTTTCCTTCCCTTCCTCCCCCCGCCCTTGCCTTTTTTTTTTCCTTTCCCTCTCTCCCTCTTTTCCTCTCTCTTTCTTTCTGTCTACAAAAATATATTGTGACCCATTCAAGCTTTATTATGTAATACCAAGACTATTTATTTCTTGATTATTATTGCCACTAGCAATGGTAATATTGAAATTCACATTGTTACCATACTTAAGGATTTTAAAAGCATTTTAATATAACCGACTTAATTTACTCCTCAGTTGAAGCCCTGGTGGCTCAGTGGTTAAGAGCTCGGCTGCTAAACAAAAGATCTCCATTTCAAATCTACCAGCCACTTCTTGGAAATCTTATAGGGCAGTTCTACTCTGTCCTATAAGGACACTATGAGTCAGAATCAACTCGACAGCAACAGGTTTGGGTTTTTTTTTTTCATTAGGTTTGCTGCCTGCTTGACTTCCCTCCTTCCTCTCTTCCTCCCTCCTTTTCTCCCTCCTTTCCTTTCCTTCTTCCTTTCAAACATAAAATCCAGAGATATTACATAACTTATTAATACTTAAACTCATAAGATTACTGCATAATATGATTCGAACTAGAATCTTGGTTTTACAGATTCTAATGCAGTGTTTTACTTACTATTTCAGGAACCAGTTTATTGGAAGTGTGGTCATGGAAACATTTTTTTAAAGGTATTAAAAAAGAGTGATGGAAGTTTTCGTGACCATGGGAAAGGTACTTGAAACAAGCTCCAAACAGTCATTTAAAGACCCTATAAACCTAATGATTGATGCAAAAGGGGCAGCTAGGACTTGCAAAGCATCATTTCATTTTAACGTTTTGAGTAATCCAAGGAAACCAGTAAAACGAGTGACCCTCCAGCTTGTTCGTCCATAGATTTGTCTAGGTTTGAACGATTGATGCACTTAATCAAGAATCAAGTCATAGATGTAACTCACAGTAAGCAAAGTAGACCGTCTACAGACACGGCCCCCCGCCCCCACAATCGGTAAATGTAATTTCTTATACCTGTTTTCAGAGACAATGTGTTCCAGCAGATACTGATCATTTGGCAAGCTTTATTGATCACTGAGGTCTAATGTGGCAAACTGTGATGAAGAGCTTAGCCATAATCCTTCATCCATTTTAGAGACAGTTGTGCTTTATCCATGGTGCTGGTGTCTACATCAAATCAATGGACCCTCTGCCCTGGGATTGGCCAGGGAATTGCTGTTCTGGGATGTAGGTCCTCTTGTGAACCAGTTTCATGGTGTATGGGCTGTACCCAAATGGCCTTTATTTACATCCCTAGCACTTGCATACATGGCACATTACTAAACTATCCTCTGAGCTTCAATTTTCTCATCCGTAAAATGAAGTATATCTTCCACGTAGAGTTGATGTGAAGATTAAATAATGATAATATCTATTTTTTTTAAGGGATTTTTCCTGTACACAGAAAGCATTCATTAAAAATCAGTTTCTGATAGACATAGATGTTGCTATCACATTATGACAATAGGCAAAACTATTCCCAGGGAAGCTACAGGAAAAAAAAAAAAAAAAGTTGAAATAGCGAGTAGCCAGTAGCTGAATATTAAGAATTTGAACAGACTAAACAAAATAAAGAATCCACAGTTTCATGAAGATTTGTTATTTGATAAATCAAAGCATACCAATAGAAATTAGCAGAATGAAAAGTCATCTCTGGTTTTATGGAGCTGTAATCCCTTTATTTTAATTATGACAGAAGAGCTGAGTATTAGAGTTAGGTAAATGCTCAAGGTTATAGGTGACACGAAACAAGCACCCTGACATCCAGCTCTTATAAGCCACTGCTCATTACCTACTATTAGAGGAAGGTGCCCGAGTGCTTCCTAATTATACAACATACCTTATCTCATGGCCCTTGGAGGATATTGTTACTGTTTTTAAGGTTGCTAGGAACTTTTTCCTCTCACCTTTATCATACTTATATTTCGCTTGGCTGTAGATTATCCTAAAAGCAAGTGGGAATGGCCCATTTAGCTCTCCATTTCAGTGTAAAATTAACATTGGATAAAGGAGGCAAATCAACATTGAAAGGGGGGCCTGTAAAAAGATAGTATGTAATGGTGCCACTTGAAAAATCAAATGTATTTTCAATTCTGCTTTGACCTTCCTTTGCTTGTTGGAGTGGTTCCTTGGACTTACTTTATTTATTTTAATAATTTTTATTGAGCTTCAGGTGAACGTTTACAAATCAAGTCAGTCTGTCACATATAAGCTTATATACACCTTACTCCATACTCCCACTTACTCTCCCCCTCATGAGTCAGCCCTTCCAGTCTCTCCTTTCGTGACAATTTTGCCAGTTTCTAACCCTCTCTACCCTCCCATCTCCCTTCCAGACAGGAGATGCCAACACAGTCTCAAGTGTTCACCCGATACAAGTAGCTCACTCTTCATCACCATCTTTCTCCAACCCATTGTCCAGTCCCTTCCATGTCTGATGAGTTGTCTTCGGGAATGGTTCCTGCCCGGGGCCAACAGAAGGTTTGGGGACCATGACCGCCGGGATTCCTCTAGTCTCAGTCAGACCATTAAGTCTGGTCTTTTTATGAGAATTTGGGGTCTGCATCCCACTGATCTCCTGCTCCCTCAGGGGTTCTCTGTTGTGCTCCCTGTCAGGGCAGTCATCAGATGTGGCCAGGCACCATCTAGTTCTTCTGGTCTCAGGATGATGTAAGTCTCTGGTTCATGTGGCCTTTTCTGTCTCTTGGGCTCATAGTTATCGTGTGACCTTGGTGTTCTTCATTCTCCTTTGATCCAGGTGGGTTGAGACCAACTGATGCATCTTAGATGGCCACTTGTTAGCATTTAAGACCCAAGACACCACATTTCAAAGTGGGATGCAGAATGTTTTCATAATAGTATTATTTTGCCAATTGACTTAGAAGTCCCCTTAAGCCATAGTCCCCAAGCCCCTGCCCTTGCTCCGCTGACCTTTGAAGCATTCAGTTTATCCCGGAAAATTCTTTTCTTTTGGTCCATGGACTTACTTTTATATCACAAACTTTGTAGTTTATAAAAGCAAAAACACAAACAAAACACCTGCAGAATGACGTTCAAAATTTCATTTTCCTTACTATTTTTTTCTTTAAATCTTTTTTTGTTTGTTTATTTGATTTTTGGCCTTTTAAATCAGAAAGTTATTCATATTTTCAGTTTCCTATAAAAATGGCACTGGGATTTTTGTGACTTTAGTCTCATTCTTTTAATTTGCATTTCCTTTAGTAGTTATGTACCATTTATTGATAGTTGTTATGCTTTATTTTACTAATACCTCAATCTTTGCTGAGACTTACATGTAACAAGTTTCTTTAAAAATATTGAACTTCTCTAATATGACATTTTTTATTTTAAGTGCCGTTGTTGAATCCTAAAGGCCTCAACATGAGTTTCTTTGGTTTTTCCCTTCATTAGTAGCGATTATATGGCCACCTTTAGTGATAGAAGGATTCTCAGAAGGATAGGTACCAGAGGATATCTCTGTAAAGCTTCCTGCATGTATTCATGGACATTTCTGGGAAATCTGTTCTTCTTCAAACAAGGGGCAATGCAGACCAAATGTAATCACTACACTTCTAAGAAAAACCATTTTGAATTGCAAGATGATTGAAAGGAATGTGTGGTATATGCACCCTGTGAGTTTGTATGTGTGCAAGCATTGATTTCTATTCTCTTTTCAAAGTATTATCAGCTCAGCTGTGGCTCATGGTCTCCAGAACGTAACCTCTGACCAGCCTATTCATCTCTTTTCTAGTATGTGCTAAAGGGCATTGCAGTTTTCAGAGTAGTGACACAGAAACTTAACCTTTCTTTACAACCTCTGAAATGGCCATCTGAACATGTTCATTACCACTTCATAAACTCTGCCCTGAAGGCACATATTCTTCTTTGTTAACTTTATAAAACTCAAAGGTGGTGTAGTTATGTTGGTGCCGAAGAAACTACCACTACTGCTTTCCACAGTGATTTGTTTCAGGAGTTAATAAATTCCACTTTGAACTAAAACTTAGCGTTAGAGTTTAGCTCTATAGCTTGTGTTATAGTTATGACAAATAATTTTGATTTAGTTTATAAATTGCAATTTGTAATGTATCTTTCTCTAAATTTGAAGATAATGTGCAGGCTTTAAGGTATCTTCTCAAAATACCCAGTGACTTTATCAGTGTCTCTTTTTTTTGTCTTTATTACTCTATATGAATCAGTGCATCGCCCTGTTATGTGGGTATATTTATAGCAACTTGTAGAAGTGTTTCGTTTATGTGGGATACAATGTTTAAGAATGTGTACTCTCTGTAATCAAGAATAATTTATAGCCAAGTAGCATCCCTGTAAAGAAAACTTTATGATAAAGTGTCAAATAGTAATAGATACATTATGTTGCCAGTTTTCACAATCAAGTGTGCTTTTATAATATACACCATTACAAAAACCAAGGAGACCCAGAGGATTTTAATTAATCATTTAAAGCCATAGAACTCAGTTCTGACTCCCATGTTTTTCAGGAAAACAACAGAGGGTGGTAATGACTATGACTACAGATGTTTGTATGAGACTTCTCTTTTAGAGGTGGATTCGGTTTGGGTCTTTATTTCCTGTAGAATTCATTTTTGAAATCACCGAAGTTTTTCTAGCTCAGGAAACCTGACAAATCACTGTGTTTGCCTATTTTCAAAGGAATTCTTTCTATGCATATCTTTTATGTCGCATTCAGTATTAGGAAAATAATAAGATTTTCCGATGTGGTACACAAAGGTTCAGGAAAATTCTTTTCCACAAATGTATTTTAGTGTTCTCTTATGACCAAATCAGAAATTTTCCATATTATTTTCTCATCTGTAATCTGCTTCAAGGAGCCTTGGTGGTGTGGTGGTTAAAGCGTTTGGCTACTAACCAAAAGGTTAGCAGTTGGAACCCACCAGTTATTCTGTGGGAGAAAGATGTAGCAGTCTGCTTCTGCAAATATTACAGCCTTGGAAACCCTATGGGACAGTTGTACCCTGTCCAATAGTGTTGCTATGGGTCAGAATTGATCCTGTGGCAATGGATGGGTATGGTAGGTATGAGCTACTTTAGACATACTTCCTGCCTTCTCACCAGAATTTAGGTAAGGTGTGTTCTTTAGACTCAGCTCTTTGCACATACCTGTGTAGCATTTGAGGCATAGTCCTAAATTGCTATGACATCTTTTGGGCAGCCTGAGCAAAGAAAAATGCAGGCAGTGAGCCAGTCAGTTGCTGCAGCACCAAGGCATTGACACCGAGTCCCTGGAGAGGGAGCTCACACCAATCCCACCTCTAAGTTTTCTTCCAGCCCATGAAGCAGTTGAGTAGCACAGGTATAAAAATGTATATTCAGCTACATAATATATTACCCCAACTGTCAACTAAAGTCATTGGGAAAAATAGTAGGTATGCACCGTATCTGTTGTAAGCCAAGGTAGAAGTTAATATTTTTAAATCTAAGTCACGTTCTTTTCCTAATTACTTCACCCTTTGTCTGCTGCATAATTTTATTTTCAGAAGATTCAAATCTGAGATAAGCCGAGTCATAAGAGAGTGTTACATACCCTATCATCTCAAGAGTCTTTCATGTTACAGTTGGCAGGTATTACTATATTACTGCTCCCAGAGTGATGTGAGATTTTTTTCTCAGGGTCATAATCTCATGAGAGATATAAGAGGGAAGCTCTTATTCCCCCAAAGATACCATAAGTATAAGTATAAACCAAAACCAAACCAAACCCGTTGCCCTTGAGTTGATTCTGACTCATGGCAATCTTACAGGTATAAGTATAAAAACCAAACCAAACCCATTGCCGTCAAGTCAATTCCAACTCATAGTGACCCTATAGGACAGAGTAGAACTGCCCCATAGAGTTTCCGAGGAGCACCTGGTGGATTTGAACTGCTAACTCTTGGTTACCAGCTATAGCACTTAACCACTATGCCACCAGGGTTTCCTAGGTATAAAGTATACACATCTAACATTAAACATCTTTCCCCAATTCTAGCATCTCAATCAAAGCTGTTTCGTGAAAGATTTTGACCCCAAATACTTAATGAATAGTCTAGGTAATCTCTCATCATGTCAGTTTCTGCCCTAGTAAATTATGTATTCAGGAAGTCCCGGGGTCACAAATGTTTAAGCAGTTGGTTTCTGACAGAAAGGTTGACAGTACTAACCCACCTGGCCGCTCTGTGGGAGAAAGACCTGGTGATCTGTCCCTAAAGATTGCAGCCAAGGAAACCCTATGGGAACATTCTACTCTGTAACATGGCATTTCAATGAGTTGCAATCCACATGACAGCACCCAACAAAAACAGTAAATCATGTATTTATTGTTGTTGTTAGGTGCCATTGAGTCAGTTCCAACTCATAGTGACCCTATGTACAATGGAAAGAAACACTTCCTGATCCTTCGCCATCCTCACAATCATTGTTATGCTTGAGCCCATTTTTGTAGCCACTGTGTCAATCTATCTCATTGAGGGTTTTCTTTTTCCTGACCCTCTACTTTACCAAGCATGATATCCTTCTTCAGGGACTGGTCCCTCCTGATAACATGTCTAAAATATGTGTAACGACGTCTTGCCGTCCTTGCTTTTAATGAGCATTCTGTCTGTATTTTTCCAAGACAGATTTGTTCCTTCTTCTGGCAGTTCATGGTATAGCCAATATTCTACACCAACACCATAATTCAAAGGCATCAATTCTTCTTTGGTCTTCCTTATTCATTGTCCAGCTTTCACACGCACACGAGGTGATTGGGAACACCACAGCTTGGGGTAGGCACACCTTAGTTCTTAAAATGACATCTTTGCTTTCTAACACTTGAAAGAGATCTTTTGTGGCAGATTTGTCTTCCTTTAATTTCTTGACAGCTGCTTCCACGGGGTTTGATTGTGATCCAAGTAAAATGAAATCCTTGACAACGTCAATCTTTTCTCCATTTATCATGATGTTGCTTATTGGTCCAGTTATGAGGATTTTTGTTTCCTTTATGTTGAGGTGTAATCCATACTGAAAACTTGGCATTTCTCAAGCTGAAAGAACTGAGGAAAAAATTCAAGCCTCAAGCTGCAATATCGAAAGATGCTACGGGGAAAATATTTAACGACCCAGGAGGCATCAAAAGAAGATGGAAGGCATACACAGAGTCACTATACCAAAAACAGTTGATCATCATTCAGCCATTTCAGGAGGTAGCATATGATCAGGAACTGATGGTACTGAAGGAAAAAGTCCAAGCTGCACTGAAGGCACTGGCAAAAAACAAGGCTCCAGGAACTGACGGAATACCAACTGAGATGTTTCAACAAATGTATACAGCGCTGGAAATTCTCACTTGTCTGTGCCAAGAAATATAGAAGAGAGCTACCTGGCCAACTGACTGGAAGAGATCCATATTTATGCCTATTCCCAAGAAGGGTGAGCCAACCGAATGTGGAAATTATCGAACACTATCATTAATATCAAACACAAGTAAAATTTTGCTGAAATTCATTCAAAAGCAACTGCAGCAGTATAACAACAGGGAACTGCCAGAAATTCAAGCTGGATTCAGAAGAGGATGTGGAACCAGGGATATCATTGCTGTTGTGAGATGGATCCTGGCTGAAAGCATAGAATACCAGAACAATGTTTACCTGTATTTAATTAAGGCATCCCACTGAGTGGATCATAATAAATTTTGGTTAACATTGTGAAGAACGAGAATTCCAGAACAGTTAATTGTGCTTGTGAGGAACCTGTACATAGATCAAGAGGCAGTCATTCAAACAGAATAAGGGTATACTGTGTGGTTTAAAGTCAGGAAATGTGGACGTCAGGGTTGTGTCCTTTCGCCATATCTATTCAATCTGTATGCTGAGCAAATAAACTGAGCAGCTAGACTATATGAAGAAGAACAGGGCAACAGGACTGGAGGAAGACGCATCAACTACCTGCGATATGCAGATGACACAACCTTGCTTGCTAAAAGTGAGGACTTGAAGTACTTACTGATGAAGATCAAAGACCACAGCCTACAGGATGGATTGCGCCTCAACATAAAGGATACAAAAATCCTCAGAACTGGACCAATAAGCAACATCATAATAAATGGAGAAAAGCTTGATAATGTCAAAGATTTCATCTCTCTTTGACTCACAATCAACATCCATGGATGCACTAGTCAAGAAATCCAAAGATGCATTGTATTGGGAAAATCTGCTGCAAAAAACCTCTTTAAAGTGTTGAAAAGCAAAGATGTCACCTTGAAGACTAAGGTGTGTCTGACCCAAGCCATGGTGGTTTCAGTTGCCTCACATGCATGTGAAAGCTGCATGATGAATAAGGAAGATCAAAGAAGAATTGATACATTTAAATTGTGGTTTTGGCAAAAATATTGAATATACCATGAACTGCCAAAAGAACAAATAAATCTGTCTCGGAAGAAGTATAACCAGAATGTTCCTTGAAAGCAAGGATGGTGAGACTACATCTCATGTAATTTAGACAGGAAATCAGGAGGGATCAGTCCCTGAAAAAGGACATCATGCTTGGTAAAGTAGAGTGCCAGCAAAAAAGAGGAAGACCCTCAACAAGATGAATTGACTCAGTGGCTACAACAATGGGCTCAAGCATAACGATTGTGAGGATGGTGCAGGACAGGGTAGTGTTTCTTTCTGTTTTACATAGGGTCCTTGTGAGTTGGAACCAACTCAGTGGCACCAAACAACAACAACATACTCAAGGTTGTACTTTGGCTCTCATGGGCTTGTTCTAATTTTCTTCAGTTTCAACTTGAACTTCCATATGAGCAATTTATAGTCTGTTCTGTAGTCAGCCCGTAGCCTTATTCTGACTGATTATATTGAGCTTTTCCATCATCTCATTCCACAGATGTAATCAGTTTGATTCCTGTGTATTCCATCTGGTGGGGTCTATGTGTATAGTTGCCATTTATGTTGTTGAAAAAAGGTATTTGTAATGAAGTCATTGGTCTTGCAAAATTCTATCATGCGGTATCCAGCATCGTTTCTATCACCAAGGCCGCATTTTCCAACTTCCAATCCTTCTTTGTTTCCAACTTTCTCATTCCAGTCGCTAGTAATTATCAATGCATCTTGATTGCATGTTTGATCAATTTTAGACTGCAGGAGTTGATAAAAATCTTCAATTTCTTCATCTTTGGCCTCAGTGGTTGATGTGTACATTTGAATAATAGGGATATTAACTGGCCTTCTTTATCCTGTAAAAAAATCCTGTTGCCTTTGAATTGATCTGGACTCATAGCAACATTATAGGACAGAGTTGAACTGCCCCAGAGGATTTTCAAGGAACAGTTGGTGGATTCGAACTGTTGACCTTTTGGTTAGCAGCCATAGCTCGCTGTAGCTCTTTTTTTTAAACTTGTGGAAATAATTTTTTTTTAATTGTGCTTTAGATGAAAGTTTACAGAACAAACTAGCTTCTCATTAAACAATTACTACGTTTTTTTTGTGACATTGGTTACCAACCCCACAACATTCAACACTCCTTTCTCGACCTTGAGCTATTACCAGCTTTCCTGTTCCCTCCTGCCTTCTAGTCCTTGTGTGTGCCTTTAGTCTCGTTTTGTTTTATGAGCCTGTCTAATCTTTGGCTAAAGGGTGAACCTCAGTAATGACTTTATTACTGAGCTAAAAGGGTGTCTGGGGGGCCATAATCTCGGGGTTTCTCCAGTCTTTGTCAGGCCAGTAAGCCTGGTATCTTTTTGTGAGTTAAAATTTTGTTCTACATTTTTCTCCAGCTCTGTCTGGTAATTAAAAATCAGTGACGTCTAAAGGATCTTAACTCCAGTGTGGAATTAATGAGATACGTGAAGCATATCAGAACTCAGCCAGTTCCTTCCTTCCTTCCTTCCTTCCTCCCTTCCTTCCTTCCTTCCTTCCTTCCTTCCTTCCTTCCTTCCTTCCTTCCTTCCTTCCTTCCTTCCTTCCTTCCTTCCTTCCTTCCTTCCTTCCTTCCTTCCTTCCTTCCTTCCTTCCTTCCTTCCTTCCTTCCTTCCTTCCTTCCTTCCTTCCTTCCTTCCTTCCTTCCTTCCTTCCTTCCTTCCTCTCTCTCTCTTTCTTTCTTATTTCTTTATTTTCTTTCTTTTCCTAATCAAACAAAGCACTTAGGAAAAATAAAAACAGAAAAATTTCTGATCATACTAAGTTTCTCACAGCTATAGTTGTACACAATAAAATACTCATTTGTTGTCCAAATTAAAAAGATCTGTTTTGTGAATTGTCCCCTAGGTAGAAGGGACTATATTTTCCAATAATATTCCCACATTTTATAAAATGAAATTTTTTTTATATTAGGTTTTTTCCTTTTTTTTTTTTTTGCATTTTAATTTCATTTCCACAAAACCTGCTGAAGATTTTAGTGCATACATGGCCAGAGATTTGTTTGTTTGTTTGTTTTTTAATTAAAAAAAGTAATGTCACTCAAAGAGTGACTTTAGAGACTGAGTTTATTTTGACTAACACGGTCCCTGTCCATACCTATCTGAATCATCCGTATTTCCAGTGAGTTCAGTAGCAGTTTAAATGAACTGATCTAAGTAGACAGAGTATGTTACATATGGCAGCATCAACAAATATGAATCAACTGCATTTTAGCTACTCTTTAATAAGCACTTGCTTTGCTAATGTCTTGGGTTACCATATTTTTTCATTTAAAATTTATTAATCATTCTGAGAATAAAGTATATTTAAAGAGAGAGAACTGGCGATTAGGAAGGGTAAGAAATTTCCTGCAGTTTCTGGGTACCACAAATCATTAAGGGCTTGACTATTAGCCAAAGCTTGGCAGTTTGAACCCTCCCAGAGGTGCTTAGGAAGAAAGACCTGGCTATCTGCTTCCTCGAAAACACGATGGAGCAGTTCTCCTCTGCACATACTGGGTTGCCATGAGTCAGAATCGACTTGACAGCAACTGACAGCAACAGTCACTTAAGGTCATACATTTCATACCTGAAGAGACATGTTTGACTCTTTATTCAAGCTAAAGTTTGAGATGACTGGAGAGGGAGAGGTGTGTGGACATGAATCTTGGCTGAGGTGTCTAGAAGACCTCAGAGCACTACGAAATTATCTAAAAGGCCATGATTCTACAGTGACTGTAGATCCACTGTGCATATGTTTCATGTAGTGCATATCCTTTTGCATGCACGCTAAGGACCATTTTGGTCAATCCACCTCACAGGAGTGACCATGTGAAAAATATGCATACTTTTAGAGAGAGACAGAAGGCAAGTGAATTTAGTTTCTCATTCTTATTTTCATTTATTTATTCAACAAATACTTATTAGGTACTTACTGTAGGCCAGACACTCTTCTGTGTGCTTTATATCTAGGAGATAAAAAGATGAATAAGATAGACCCTATCTCTTGTCTTATGATGCATATTCAAGTGGAGGATATGAACAGTAATTAAGTCAGCACCCAAATAAGAAAATTACACATTATTCTGTGCAGGAAATAAACAGGTATATGTGTGAGAGAGCAACTTGGGGGTAGAAGGACTGTTTTAGAACAAGGGGCTGGCCTTTCAAAGAAGTTACTCTCAAACTGGGCTGTGAGGGATGGGAGGGAAGAGTTGAGGGAGGAGAGTCCAACACTCAGGTTGTATACTCAGCATAAACATTTACAAGTCCTCAAGCAGCGGTGTCAGATGATGAGCACACCCCTGTGTGCTCTGGAGCTGCAATCACAACATCCTGGAATGAAATAGCACTTAGCTAATACTATGGCAAGGGAAAAGTGCAACTACACCAAAAAAAAATTTCTTTCTTTCATCAAATATAACGTGACCAAAAATGCCTGACTTTGAAACAAATTTGTTTTTGAAAAGGCAAAAAAAAAAAAAAAGATGAGGAAGCCAAATTTTAGTAATATTGCAGCTCATCTCCAGCTTTATTGCAGTTAGCATTTCCAGTGCATGTATGTGTGGGTGGGTGGGGGTGTGTGTGTGTAATTTTTGTTGTGATTTCTCTCTGTTTATGTCAATTTTAATTGGATCCTATGGATACTTTATTACAGTAGCCCACAGGAGCAGAGCTTTGTCTAAACCCAAGTATGTTGTTATAAAACACTGTTTGAAATTTAACTGGTTTGGTTTAGTGATATTAACCATGAATTTCTGAAAATAAGAAATAAGTAATACACTTATGATAAAAAATAGTGCTTAGAGGTATTTCTTATCCGAGAATAATATTATTTTGCGTCTCTTGGCTGTATATTTGAATCATTCTATTGCTTTTCTTTTCAGTGTGAGTGATGAACAAGTTTTGTTTTGTTTTGAATTAGTTGCTTATTAAGAAGAGCTTTTATAAAATATAACTCAAAGGGGGGGATTCTGAATGTTTAAACTTTGCATACATCTTCATTTTGTTCATTTTTTCCAAAGACTGTGTGTCCTGCAGTCTGAAAAGTTCCACTTAAAGATAAGCTTTTGAATGCAAAAATAAAATAATCCTGTACAGTTTATAAAAGGGGCTTCTCCATGTGCTTTGATTTATCTTTTTAACCTCGATGTCTCTTCAGTTTTGATGTATGGCAGTGCCATTGCCTCTGCCATCAGACTAGGTCTATTCATGAGAAATAGCCATGTAATGATGTATTTTGTACATATGTGAGGTTGCAATTTTCTCAGTTATTTTAGGAAAACCCTTTTGTTTTACTGTGAAACTAACTATGGTTTGATCAATTGTTTGTACAGGTCCACTAGTCAAAATGCTGTTGGCACCATGATTGTTACGATAATTTCACATCATTATCTTGACTATTGTAGTGTAGAAAGGTTATGGTTCTGATTCTCTAGCAACTCTAGAATTACCTTTAAGGGAAAAAGAAGTGAAATAGAAGATATAAAAAACTTAGGATATCCAAATTATTATGAAAAATGAATTTTTATTCTTTCTTTTCTTTTTCTCATGTATATGTATATACTTAGTGACATTTAAGTGCCAGGCATAATGCTGGATTATTTGGATACATTCATAGATATACAAGTAAAAAGACCTAACCCTCATTGTCTAGGCTGTAGTGGAAAGCCAGGCTTAAATAATTAAAATTTACAAATACTATGTATTAAAAGTTTTTAAAGGATGTGGTGAGAAAACCTTATTTTTATTTTATTTTTTTTATTCTAAAGAAGCATTTTCTGAGAAGGTAAAACTCAGTGTTACAGGAGTAGTAACAGAGGGCTGGTGACAAAGATCCTAGTGGTCACAATGTGATGAGGTGATTGAAGGCGGTGAATCTAGAGGCCTTTAGGAAGTAATCCAGAGGCTGGCATGATAATGATGGCCTCCCCTAGGACAGTGGTAGTTGGGTGTGGAGGAAAGGCTTATCTTCATCCACACTTGGTCAGTGTTTGTTCTACCATAAACCAAAAAACATTGCCATCAGGTCGATCCCTACTCATGTTGACCCCGTGTGCGCAGAGTAGAACTTCTCTGTAGGATTTTCACTGGTGTGACCTCTTGGAAGCTGATCACCAGGATTTTCTTCTGAGAGGCTTCTGGGTGGGTTTGAACTGCCAACCTTTTGGTTAGTAGCTGCATGCTTAAATATTTGTACTATCTAAGAACCCCTTGAATAGCACACTGGGTGTTTAATATCCTGAGAAGAAATGATATAAAGAGAGGTTTGAGAAATAGGATATTTAGGTTAGGAGATATTTAGAGTCAAATGAATAGACTTGTAAACAAATGATGCAATGCAGTGCTATTAGTGCAGTAATTGACATGAATATGTATAAGGTATAGAGCTGATTCCAAGAGGAGAATGACTTAATCTCTTCGAAGGTGTCAGAGAATTTTATTTGCAGAGAATGGGATGCCTGAGCTGGTTTTGTTCATGTAGAACATGAGATATGAGCTTTTCAGATAAAGAAAATAGCATGTGCCCAATTTACACAGTGATAAAACTGAGTGTGATATTCAGGGATCTACACATCAGTAAATACCGCTGGACTACAAGGTATAAAATGATGAGTTCTGGTAGAGATGTTAGAGGAAAGTGTTTCATCTTGCAGGGCTTTGGGATGGATGGAAATCTTTGAGGTTTACTCTGCTAATCATTTTATACATGCTTTTTATATGATGTTATATTGGTTAGCAGGGTACTTTAATTCAAGAGTGAATTGCCCATGCCTTGTCTTAGGTCTATTATTTTGAGACTAATTTAAAGTGACTAAAATGAGAAAGGTGCTGTACTCCATTTATGTAGTGCTGCTCCATCTCTTTATATAGCTTTCTATAATGGAATACATTACTAATTTGAAAAGGAGCCATAAAGCCTCTCCAAAGAAAAAGAATATTTTAGAAGAAACTAGGTTGTTCTGGCAAATTAATCATACTTTAATTGCATAATGATGGTCTACAGATGTACATACCTTATTTAGGAAAAAAAAAAAACATTAGCAGAAAACTTATTTATTTTAGTTTTTTTTTTATTGAACATTAGATGAGGGTTTACAGAACAAACTAGCTTCTCAATAAACAATTACTACACATATTCTTTTATGACATTGGTTACCAACCCCACAACATGTCAGCGCTCTCCCCTTTTGGACCTTAGTTTCCCTATTAGCAGCTTTCCTGTCGTCTCCTGCCCTCTAGTCCTTGCCCCTGGGCTGGTGTGCCCCTTTAGAATCATTTTGTTTTATGGGCCTGTCTGATCTTTGGCTGAAAGGTGAACCTCAGGAACGACTTCATTACTGAGCTAAAAGGATGTCCAGGAGCCATACTCTCGGGGCTCCTCCAGCTTCTGCCCGACCAGTAAGTCTGGTCTTAGCAGAAAACTTTGTGATTCTGGGGACATGTACAAAGATGACCATCTATATGATGTATTAAGAATAGAGAGGGAGAGTATTTTGGCCTACTCCATTCCTGAATCGGTGTCAGGTAAGATAGGGAGTACATACTCAACCTTTTTTTATCTAGTTAACTGCATCATTTAGATCTCTGCTTAATTGCCTCTTCCTCATGGAACCACTGACCCAGTTTTATTTTCCCATTAGAAATCTGGACAGTTTCCACATTATAATTTTAATTTAAAAATTACGTGTTTGTTTTAATATCCATCTACTTGCTGCACTGATCAAAACTTGAGAGAAGAGATGGTGTCTTGAGAACAAGGACTATGCTATTGTTGGTACTATAACATAGTGACCAAGGGCTCTGAGTTTTGTGTCAGAGAAATTGTATTCAAATCTTAGCCTTTACCTCTAAAACTTCATTTATAAAATGGGAATAGTATTGCTACCCATATCAATGTTTTTCTAATTTATCACCTGTCTGCCCATCTAGAGTACAAACTTTACGAGAACAGGGAACTGGCCATCTAGTTTACTATGTCTCAGTGACTAGTGGCACTCAGTGACAGTGACTAGTGGCACGATATAGCCTATTAAGAAATATTTGTGGAATAAATGAACTAATATGTAGCTACAAAGGGTTTTTATTACGATTAAGTTTATAAAGCTTGTAGCATAATGTCTATGATAGAGAAGGCATTTAGTAATACAACAGGATTTGTACATTTTGCTCATCTTCTTGTGTAATGTTTTCATTTCTTTTGAATAAATACCTAGAAGTGATATTACTGAGCCTTGGTGTAGATATATGCTTAACTTTATAAGAAACTGCCAAACTATTCCCCAAAGTGTTTGTTCATTTTACACTCCTACCAGCAGTGTATGAAAATTTGGGTTGTTCTATATTCTTGCAAACAGTTGGAGGTGTTCTTTTTATATTTAGCCATTCTATTGGTCATGTAGTCATATCTCATTGTGGATGTAATTTGCATTTCCCCTGATGACTAATGATGTTGAGCAATGTTTTTTAGTGCTTATTGGCCAGTTTTTATATCTTCTTTTGTGAAGTATCTGTTTAAGTCTTTTGCTGTTTTTATTTGGGCTGTTTGTTGTTTTATTATCAAGTTCTAGCAGTTATGTACACATCCTGGGTACAATCCCTGTCAAGATATATGATGGTCAGTATAAGTTGGAATCAACCCTATGGCAATGAGTTTGGGTTTTTTTTTTTTGGCTTATGTGTATATCTATATATCTATGATTTTCTACTGGTCTGTGGCTTGCATACTTATTCTCCTAACAACCTTTTTTTTTCCCCCTACTAGTTTTATTGCAAAATAATTTTAGATTTACAGAAGATTTGCAAAGATAGTACAGAGAGTTCCCCAAAAGCCTTCATCTAGCTTCTTCTAATGTTAACATCTAATATAACCATGGTACATTTATCAGAATTAAGAAATTAACATTGTTATAATGTTATAAGCTAAACTACCAACTTTATACAGACTTTTCCAGTTTTTACAATAATGTACTTTTTCTGTTCCAGGACCAATCCAGGGTACCACATTGCATTTAGTTTTCATGTCTCCTTAGTCTCCTCCAATCCATGACAGTTTACAGAGATGTCCTTGCCTGTCATGAACTTGACAATTTTAAAGAGTTCTGGTTAGGTATTTTGTAGAATGTCCCTCAATTTGACTTAACAGCCTTTTGATGAACAGGCGTTTTAAAATTTTATGGAGTTCAATTTGTCAGTGTTTTCTTACATAGTTAATGCTTTTTGTATTCTGTTCTGGAAATATTTGATTTTCAAGAGGTACAAAGATATTCTTCTGTGTTTTCTTCAAGAAGCTTTATAGTTGTAGCTTTTATGTTTAGGTCTGTGATCCAACTTGAGTTAATTTTTCTCTGTGTCTTGAGGTAGGAAGTCAGGATTTTTTTTTTTTTGGCTACCTAGTTTCCCAAAATCATTTGTTTAAAAGATTGACTTTTTCCATTGTACAGTTGCACATCTTCCTTTCTAATCTTTATGATTGTATTTACTTTTCTCATCACATTACATTGGAGTCTCTGGTGGCCTAGTGGTTAAGAGCTATGGCTGCTAACCAAAAGATCAGTAGTTGGAATCCACCAGGCTCTTCTTGGAAGCCCTGTGGGGGCAGTTCTCCTCTGTCCTATAGGGTCACTATGAGTCAGAATCGACTCGATGGCAATGGGTTATCATATTACATTAACTTCAATTTACAAACAATATTGAATAGAAATAAAAGTGATGACAGCAGACATTTTAGCTATATTTCCGATTTTAAGAGGAAACAATTTTCTGAACATTAAGTATAATTATCTGTAAATTTTTAATAGATATCCTTTATCAGAGTAAAAAAGTTCCCTTCTGTTTCTGATTGTTGAGTTTTTTTTTTTTTAAATCATGAATGGACATTGAATTCTATAAAAATAGTTTTCTTCTGTAGTCTGTAAATAAGTGGGGAAATACATTAACTCATTTTAAAGCATTATAGTGTGCTTTAGTGCCTATGATAAACTCCATTTGATCATGCTATATTGCCCTTTTAATATATTATTAGAGTTGATTTGCTAATATTTTGTTAAGGATTTTTTTTCTTTTTATTTGTGTTTATGTGGGAAATAGATGTGTAATTTTCTGTTCTTGTAATATTATGTCTGGTTTTGGTATCAGAGTTATACCAGCCTCAAGAAAAGACTTGGGAACATTGTCTTTTCTTTCATTTTTTTAAGTTGTTTGTAGAAAAAAAAATTTTTTAATTTGGTAGAACTTACCATTGAAGCCGTTTAGACTTGGCTTTTTTATGAGCAAAAAATTTTATTATGAATTATATTTATTGTGTCTAATTGGGAAATTCATATTTCTGATTTTCTTGTGTTACTTTGTGAGTTGTCCAGGCATATAATGGTACCATCTGTATGTAACCTATAGCACATATGTCTTGATAGTCATAATAAATACCTATGTTACTAGCTTATGTATAAGCTGTACTGTACTTTCTATTGTTATTTTATCCTGAACACTCTCTACTTACAAATAAAAAGTTTACTGTGTAACAGAGTATGCTTCGACTAGTAGACAGCAGCATACAATCTCGTGTATTGTGTGCCTCTTGAGTGTTGTAACATTATCCCTCTGTATGGTTGTTTTTTGAAAATATTACTGTGAAGTGCATCATGACTCCCAAACAGCAAAACCAGTGCTAGTGATACCAGCAGCAATAGGCAAAGGAGAAATATCGGTTTGGAAGTGAAACAAAAGGTAACCCATATAGCTTTGCTGAGTATATAATACGGTGTTTGTACAACATCCAAATCACATAATATCCTATTTCACAGAACTTATCTTGGACATTAAATGATGCATGACTGTATGTAATCTAAGTCCTTATAAATTTTTTAAACTCATTAAATATTCCAGTATATGGTGTATCTTAATGAATATTCCATGTGCACTAGAAAGTAATGTGTATTCTGCTGTTGTTGGGTGTAGTGTTGTATAAATATTAAATAAGTTCATGTTTTCATTACTCTTGTTTTTTTTGTTGACTTTTTAGTCTATTTTCTAAGTCATTAGGGTTGTTAAAATTTCAAAATATAGTTATGGATTTTGTCTATTTCTGCCTTTAGGTCTGTCAATCTTTGCTTCGTATACTTCACAGCTCTGTAACTAGATGTATACATACTTCATGTTAAGTCTTTTTTTGGATAAATTGAGTATTTTATCATTGTGACATTTCTCTATGCTTAGTCATGTTTCTTTTCTAGAAGTCTAATTTGACAATTTTTAATGTGGTCACTGCTGTTTTCCTATATTTTTTCATTCTTTTTTATGCTATGAGTCAGAATCGACTCGATGGCACTGGGTTTGGTTTTAGTTTTGGCTTTATACCTTTCATGGATCTTTATATTGAAAATGCATCTCTCATGGACAGGGTATAATTGGGCATTGCTTTCTTACCCAGTTTAACAATCTCTGTCATACAATTGGAATTTTTAGTCCATTTACAGCTTCTAAAACCAAAACCAAATCTGTTGCCATTGAGTCGATTCCAACTCATATTTAATTTAATTATTGAAATATTTCATGTTCTCAACCCACATGGAGCAAAGAGAATGAAGAACCCCCAAAGACACAAGGTAATTATGAGCCCAAGAGACAGAAAGGGCCACATAAATCAGAGACTACATCAGCCTGAGACTAGAAGAACTAGATGGTGCCCGGCTACAACTGATGACTGCCATGAAGGGAAACACAACAGAGAATCCCTGAAGGAGCAGGAGAACAGTGGGATGCAGACCTCAAGTTCTTGTAAAAAGACTAGACTTAATGGTCTGACCAAGACTCGAAGGACCCCAGAGGTCATAGTCCCCAGACCTCTGTTAGCCCAAGACAGGAACCATTCCCTAAGCCAACTCTTCAGACAGGGATTGGACTGGACTATAAGATAGAAAATGATACTGGTGAGGAGTTAGCCTCTTGGATCAAGTAGACACATGAGACTATGTGGTCAGCTCCTGTCTGGAGGGGAGATGTGAAGGCCGGGGGGTACAGAAGCTGGCTGAATGGACACAGAAATACGCAGAAATACAGGGTGGAGAGAAGCAGTATGCTGCTGTCTCGTTAGGGGGAGGGCAACTGGGAGTATATAGCAAAGTGTATATATAAGTTTTTGTATGAGAGACTGACTTGATTTGTAAACTTTCACTTAAACTACAGTAAAAATTAAAAAAAATATATTTCAGAATTGAAATCAACCATATTGCCATTCCTGTTCCTTTTGCACTATTTGTGTTTGTTCTCTTTTTAATCCTTTCTTGCCACATTTTTATTTATTGAGAATTTTTTTAGTGTTACAATTTTTCTTCTCCTTTGGATTTTAAATGATACTTCTTTGGCTTGTATATTTTTTACTAGGTTTACTTTGAATTAATATTACTTTGGCATATAATACTCTTCCATTTATTCCCTCATTTCACTTTTGCTATTGTTCTCATATATTTACTTGTACATGTGTTATTACTTTTGCTTTAAATTGTCAATTAGCTTTTAAAAATCTATTACATGAGAAAACTTTTACATGGCTTTATATTTACTCTTTTCTAATACTCTTCTTTCCTTTGAGTAAATTCAGCTTTTTGTTTTGTACTTTTTTTTTTCCCCTTTAGCTTGAGGAACTGCCTTTAAGGTTTTTTGTAATGCAGGTCTGCTGGTAATGAATCTCTCAGCTTATCTGGAAATGTTTTTATTTAGCATTCTTTTTTATTTTGGACTGATGTTCTCCTTGGATACAGAATTCTAGGTTAACATTCATTTTGGTCTTTTCATAACTTGAAAAATGTTTCTTCTCACTTGCATTGTTTTCTGATGTGAAATCAGCAGATTATTCTTATTACGATTTCTCAATATAAATTTTTTTATTATAAACATATTTATTTTTTACTTTTCTTAGCAATTTGATTATCGTGTATCTTGATATGACTTTCATTGTTTATCCTGCTTAGAATTTATTGAGTTTCTTGGAACTGTCAATCAATAGTTTTTCATCAAAATTGGAATGACTGTAACTAATATTTTTTCATATATGTTTATTTCTTTCAATCTCACTTTTTTCCAGTTATACTTATATTAGAACAATTTTTATTGTCATTGAGGCTGTGTTCATTTTTCTGTTTTTTGCTTTTTTTTTTTTTTTGTCTCCTCTCCTTCAGTTTTGATAGTTCTGTTCATCTGTTTTCAAGTTCACTGATCGTTTCTTGTGCACAAACTACATTTTTCAATTCTAGGATTTCTCGATTTTTTAATAGTTTCTATTTCTCTCCTGAGATTTCTTGTGTTCCCTCATTACATACACCCTTTCCTTTAAATCTATGGAAATACTTTCAAAAGCTGTTTTAAAGTTTTATCTAAGAATACCAAACTTTTTATTGGGAAAACAAACAAAAAGCTCTCAGATTGTTTATTAGCTTTTTCTCTCCTGTTTATCTGTCACATTTTCCTGTTTGTTCACAAGCCTAGTAATTTTTGAGTGTACACTAAACTTTGAGAAAGCTACATTGTCAATAATAAGAATTTTGTTTTCTTCCTTTAAATTTATTGAGTGTTCTGATAGGCAGTTACTTTTCAAGTGAGTGAGCTTGATCTTGTTGACGTTTACTTATAGTTTTTGTTTAGATTGGGTCTACAAAAGCCCTCTTCTAGAGTGGCATGTCTCCTAAGGACTGGCCTTCCTGAGATCTCAACTAAAGGACCAGGGATTCTGATGCCTTTCTTCTCTGTCTTGTTGGAAGTCCGATATCTACAAGAACTGTATGACCTATGGAATTGTCATTTAGCCCTCAGATCCCAAAAAGTTGTATTCTGCAAGGTCTTACAGAGTTTTAGTCTGTTCATGCATGCTTAGAATTTGGTCTCAGTAGACTCCCTGTGGAAATTTCTGGAGTTCCTTCTCTGTGCAACTGCCTCTGCTCCAGTACCCTGCCAAATATCATGCCCCCAAAATTGCAGCTGTCTCACCAGCCCCAAACTTTGATCTCTGTTTCTCCTGCCTATCTAGACTATTGATCTCTATTATATTTCTCTTTGCTGTGCTTTGGAAAGTGCTCCTAGGCAGGAGGCTGGGGTGCTTATGGAGTTCACTTTGTGTGTTACCTTTCTTCCAAAAATCACAGCTCTGTGTTGTCTGATGTCCTGCACCTGAAAATGGTTGCTTCGTACATTTTATCAAGTACTACATTTGCTTACAGCAGCCAATAAAGGACGGAGAGACATGAAGTATGGCAAAGCAAGTCTAATACCCAGTATTCCTCATAGCCAGAAACAGAAGTAGGAAGTATATTTTAGTCTCATGTTTCTTAGGCTGGGTAATTTTTTTTTTCTTTCTAAATCATTCAGTCCATACATATGCACACATGTATTCATTTCCTATCTATTCTAATGAGCACATTGCCTTTTATGGGGAGTAAATTAAATAACTTTTTTTTTTTTTAATTAAATAATGCCCCATCTGTCTGTCAGTTTTTCATACTATGGGCGCTTGCATGTTCCTGTGATGCTAGAAGCTATGCCACAGGTATTCAAATACCAATAGGGTCACCTATGGCAGCTTCCAGACTAAGACAGACTAGAAAAAAGGACCTGGTAGTCTATTTCAGAAAAGATTTAGCTAGAGAAAACCTTATGAATAGCAGTGGAACTTTGTGTGATATAGTGTCCAGAGTTGAGCCCCTCAGGTTGGAAGGCACACAAAAGGCAACTGGAGAAGAGCTGCCTCCTCAAAGAAGAGTAGACCTTAATGAGGTGGATGGAATCAAGCTTTCTGGACCTTCATTTGCTGATGTGGCATGACTCAAAAGGAGAAGAAACAGCTGCAGACATCCATTAATAGTCAGAATGTGGAATGTATGAAGTATGAATCTAGGAAAATTGAAAGTCGTCAAAAATGAAATGAAAGCATGAACGTTGATATCCTAGGCATTAATGAGTTGAAATGAGCTGGTATTGGCCATTTTGAATCAGACAATCATATGATGTACTATGCTGGAATGACAACTTGAAGAGGAATGACATTGCATTCATCTTCAAAAAAAAAAAAATCAAGATCCATCCTGAAGTGCAAAGCTGTCAGTGATAGGATAATATCCATATGCCTACAAGGAAGATCACTTAATACGACTATTCAAATTTACACACCAACCACTGATGCCAAAGATGAAGATATTGAGGATTTTTACTAAAATCTGCAGTCTCAAATTGATCAAACATGCAATTAGGGTGCATTGATAATTACAGGAAATTGGAATACGAAAGTTGGAAACAAAAAAGAAGGTTCGGTAGTTGGAAAATATGACCTTGATGATAGAAAAGGTGCTGGAGATCGCATGATAGAATTTTGCAAGACCAAAGACTTGTTCATTGCAAATACCTTTTTTTTCAACAACATAAATGGCGACTATACACGTGGACCTTACCAGATGGAATACACAGAAATCAAATTGACTACATTTGTGGGAAGAGACAATGGAAAAGCTCAGTATCATGAGTCAGAACAAGGCGAAGAGCCAACTACGGAACAGACCATCAATTGCTCATATGGAAGTTCAAGTTGAAACTGAAGAAAATTAGAACAAGTCCATGAGGGCCAAAGTACAACTTTGAGTATATCCCACCTGAATTTAGAGACCATCTCAAGCATAGATTTGACGCGGTGAACACTAATGACCCGAAGACCAGATGGGTTGTGGAATGACATCAAGGGCATCATACATGAAGAAAGCCAGAGGTGATTAAAAAGACAAGAAAGAAAAGATCAAAATGGATTTCAGAAGAGACTCTGACACTTGCTCTTGAACATAAAGTAGCTAAAGTGAAAGGAAAACATGAAGAAGTAAAAGAGTTAAACAGAAGATTTCAAAGAGAATCTCGAGAAGACAAAGTAAAGTATCATAAAGACATGTGCAAAGACCTGGAGATGGAAAACCAAAAGGGAAGAACGTGCTCTGCATTTCTCAAGCAGAAAGAACTGAGGAAAAAATTCAAGCCTTGAGTTGCAATATTGAAGAATTCTATGGGGAAAATATTAAATGACTCAGGAAACATCAAAAGAAAATGGAAGGAATACACAGAGTCACTATACCAAAAAGAATTGGTCAACAATCAACCATTTCAGGAGGCACCGTATGAGCAGGAACCAATGGTACTGAAGGAAGAAGTCCAAACTGCACTGAAGGCATTGGCAAAAGACAAGGCTCCAAGAATTGACAAAATACCAATTGAGATGTTTCAACAAACCGATGCAGCACTGAAGGTACTCACTTGTCTATGGCAAGAAATTTGGAAGACAGCAACCTGGCCAACCAGCTGGAAGAGATCTATATTTATGCCTATTCCCAAGAAAGCTGATCCCATCAAATTTGAAAATTATCAAATAATATCATTAATATCACATGCAAGTAGAATTTTGCTGAAGATTATTCAAACGTGGCTGCAGCAGTATATCGACAGAGAGGTGCCAGAAATTCAAGCCAGATTCAGAAGAGAACAAGGAACTAGGGATATCATTGCTGATGTCAGATGGATACTGGCTGAAAGCAGAGAATACCGGAAAGATGTTCATCTGTGTTTTATTGATTGTGCAAAGACATTCAACTGCGTGGATCATAGCAAATTATGGACAATATTGTGAAGAATGGGAATTCCAGAGCAATTAACAGTGTTCATGAATAACCTGTACATAGATCAAGAGGCAAGATCAAACAGAACAAGGGTACACTGCATGGTTTAAAGTGAGGAAAGGTGTGCGTCAGGGTTGTATCTTTTCACCATACCTATTTAATCTGTATGCAGAACAAATAATCCAAGAAGCTGGACTATATGAAGAAGAACAAGGCGTCGGGATTGGAGGAAGACTCATTAACAACCTGCGCTCTGCAGATGACACAACCTTGCTCGCCAAAAGTGAAGAGAACTTGAAGCACTTACTGATGAAGATCAAAGAACACAGCCTTCAGCATGGATTACACCTCAACATAAAGAAAACAAAAATCCTCAAAACTGGACCAGTAAGTAACATCATGATAAATGGGGAAAAGATTGAAGTTGTCAAGGGTTCCATTTTACTTGGATCCACAATCAACACCCACGGAAGCAGCAGTCAAGAAATCAAAAGATCCGTTGCATTGGGTAAATTGACTGCAAAAGACCTCTTTGAAGTGTTGTAAAGCAAAGATGTCACCTTGAAGACTAAGGTGTACCTGATCCAAGCCATGGTGTTTTCAGTTGCCTTCTATGCACGTGAAAGCTGGACGATGAATAAAGAAAACGAAAGAAGAATTGATGCCTTTGAATTGTAGTGCTGGAGAAGAATATTGAATATACCATGGACTGTCAAAAGAATGAATGAATCTGTCTTTGAAGAAGTACAACCAATTGCTCCTTAAAAGCAAAGATGCCGAGACTATGTCTCACATACTTTGTACATGCTGTCGGGAGGGATCAGTCCCTGGTGAAGGACATCATGCTTGCTAAAGTAGGGTGAGCGAAAAAGAGGAAGACTGTCAATGAGATGAATTGACACAATGGCTGCAACAATGGGTTTAAGCATAACAATGACTGTGAGGATGGCAGAGGAGTGGGCAGTGTTTTGTTCTGTTGTACATTGGGTTGTTATGAGTCAGAACTGACTTGAAGGCACCTAACAACATAACAACAACAATATTAAATAATAAGGAGTCCTCATGGTGCATCAGTTAAGTGCTTGGCTGCTTACTGAAAGGCCAGAGGTTCAAACCCACCTGCCACTCTACAGGGAAAAGACACACCCGACATTGTGCTCTTGTAAAGATTACAGTTCTGCTCTGTCCTGTAGGGTCACTATGAGTTGATGTAAACTCAACGGCACCTAACAGCAACAACAAAACATATTAAATAATGGAAGTTTTTTAAACATTCTATGTCTTCATTTATATTCATCTATGGAGTCACTGGATGGTGCAAGGTTGGAGGTTTGAGTCCGCCCAGAAGCATCTCAGAAGAAAGGCCCACCTGATGATCTACTTCCAAAAAATCATACGACGGCACACAGTTGTCCTGTGACACACATGGGGTCGCCATGAGTCAGAATCTACTCAATGGTAACCGGTGTCATCATTTATACTGGAATACGTCTAAGTCTATAGAGTCATCGTACGAAAAAGACCACTTTATTTTTCAACCTGCTTTATATTCTGATTTAGATCATGTTTTCTTCATCAGTGAATATTTGTTATTGTTGTTGTTAGGTGCCGTCAAGTCAGTTCTGACTCATAGTGATCCTATAGGACAGAGTAGGGTTTCCAAGGAGCAGCTGGTGGATTTGAACTGCCAACCTTTTGATTGGGAGCTGAGCTCTTAACTATTATGCCACCAGGGCTCCAGTGTACATTTAGGGCTCCATAATGTAACAGAAATTTAAAATAAACTTTTAAAATATAGAAAAAAATTATATAAAATATCAAATAATTTAAATTATGTATTTCCTATAAAGATAAAATAATATAAATATAAAATTAATTTATAAAGTAATTTCACTAACCGAAATTTGTAAAATAATTCATTGTATACATATGTATATAAAATATATATATATAATTATGTTAAAATTTTTAAGGTTCTTTAAAATATCTTAAATATTATTTAAAATATCACCCAGTTTTCTTTTACTTTTAGAGAGGTAGAAATAGATAAATACCTAGATGCAAATACAGACACACACTAGCAGCAGCTTAAGACTAAACACTTAACCTGGTAGTTTCTAACATTTTGCCATTAACATTAAAAAAATAAAAGCATAATTAGGTCACTGTCTTTTAAACTGTCAGAAGGGAAAATAGCATAGTTAACATTTTCAGAAATAAAGCCCTTAAAAGGCTACTGCAATTTAAAGTCCATAATGGAAAATCACAACTGTCTGTTTAAAGATCTCTGATTGAAAGGTAATTAATTCCACCTTGCTAAAGGCAAATTATTTTCTCAGCCTTTGAATACTACTTAGAGCACATTCTTTTTTTTTTTTTTGTGACAAAGACTATGGCACAGTGATGCTTTTTAAAAAGAAGTTCAGTCTTCTTTGGAAAGCAAATTTCATACGTGCGTATGTGTAGCTTTTTGTGTGTTCTTCTTCAAGAGAGTTTTATATCTTGGTCAATGAGGTTATAATCTTTATTTTCTTTACTGGACTGCTTATTCAAGACATTTTAAGGGGCTACACTAAGGTCTTAAATTGCAGTTATTCATTATTTAAAACATTCCATGTATTAGATGGAGGTTTTCAAGTAAATATATCAGAAAAAAAAAAAAAAAACTAGATTCAAAATAATAATTTGAGTTTTAAAGATTTTGGTGGGTTTTATGACCATTCTTGATATATTTAAAAATATCTTTTAATGACATAAAACCAGGAATGGGAATTACTCTGGCTCTTCCTTGAATTAAATGGATATTTACTTTCCAAGTGAAGAGAATACTGATTGTAAGGGTCTGTAATCATTTAAGCCTTAGGGAGGCTCATGCTAGTAGTTCAGCTGTCCTTTGAAAAGTGGTTATAAAGGTGAGAGAAGGATAGGGAAAACAAAACAATAAGGACAACAACAATGACAAGAAACAAGCAACCCAAAAAATCTGTTCAGCAAGTACCCATTAAGGGCTACCCACAATAATTGGCACTTTATATACGTTTTACCAGTTAAGCCTCACACCAATCCTATGATATAAATTCAGTTATTATCCCCATTTTACAGATCGATACTCTATAGTTCTGTAAGTAAGATGCTCTAGGTTCGGAGTCTTGTTTGCCTGATCCCAAAGCCCGTGTTCTTTTCATTACTTCATGCACACTTTAAGGGCATTCACACCGGCACCTTTGTTTTGTACATGAAACAAACAAAGACAAAAACTGTGTCCCAGAAAGATGGAGGATACTTAGTTTACTTAATCAAGGACACAAAGCAAGTAAGTAGTTGCCTGCTTATTGAGCCCCAGATTTCCCCAGTGTTTCCCTTTGTAGCAGATTCAGCAAAATTATCCTAGGAGTGATAATACTCATCTTAGGAAATGGACTTAGAAAACTCTCATAATCAAATTTTAAAAAGCTACAATTCCGCATCCACAGGATTTGTAGATCTTATACCTGGGGACTTTGCATCATTTGCCTTATTTTATTGTTTATTGACTAAGTTCTCTTCATCGCTCTACAAATCAATTGGCTTGGTATCTGAACCATGAAATCAGTTTTCCCCATCATAGAGTGTGAAGGGCTACAGTATCTAGTACATTCTAAAATATATATATATATATAATATGCCTATGTATCTGTTGCCTTGCTTGTCACTATACGCACACATACACACACACACACACACACACACACACACGGTGACAAGCAAGGCAACTAGTGAGCTTTTATGTTCACCATGTATTCCCCCTTACCCCTGAATGGAGACAAAACACTTAGCCTTTTAATGTTTCTTTTTTTCATCCAATTTATCTAGATGTCATTGGTCATTGTGATAAATGGCTTGGAAATATTCCCCTTGGATGGTTCTCATACTAGTAGAAAAATATATTTGTCATGTTTTGATTTTAGGTAGCTTAATTGTTTTCACATAGTCATTAACAGGCACGACATCTGTAATAACGTGGAGAGGGGCTGATAACTCCGTTATTTAAAGATGGTTACATTCAACTTTTTACTAATTTCAGCTGCCCATTGAAATCTTGAACTCCTGAATATTTAGGAGGAAGGCCATGGGCAAAAAGATTTGGTCAGAGTAATTCTGACTCCAGATCTAGAGCTTTTACTGCTACACACCTTGATAACTCCTAAAGGAATTTTAGACAAAGATCCTTACTAATTTATTCCCCAGAAGTCCCTGGTTGGCGCAAACAATTAAGCGCTAGGCTACTAATGGAAAGGTTGGCAGGTCAAATCCACCCAGAGGTGTCTCAGAAGAAAGGCCTGGTGATATATGTCCAAAAGGTCACAGATATTGAAATCCTAGGAAATGCAGTTCTACTCTGACACGCATGGGGACACCATGAGTCAGAATCTACTCGCCGGCAACTTTTTTTTTTTTAAATTGCTCCCCATTTTCAAAATGAAATTTTGTGCCTCCCATGTTTGCCACCTGTTATTGCTCATAATTTGGGCCTCAGGGATTAGTCCATGCTTTCTCTATCAAATAAGTTTATAGATAGTTGTTTCCATATTTTGAATTACTTTTGAAATATAGTAATTCATAAGCTAATAGTGGAGAAAGGGATGAATGCATAGACTTTGAAAAAGGATGCATCTAATGGAGAAGAATCTAATGGGTTATTGTCCTTAATTGTCCAGTGGAGCTTAATAGATAGTTTTCCAACCAAAAAATAAGGTCATTGCGCCTCAAGGATATCAGAGCCAATAGATACACTGGAATCTGTCATTTTGGGGTTACAATTAATTTTTTTTAATGCAGTACCATTGGTGTAATTTTATGTACATCTGGAAGAAATAAAACTAAATAATATAAATCTGTTCTAAACCCTCATTAAAGGAAGAACAGTGGTTCTTCAAAGATACTGAGGAGAGTTAACTTAATGCATTTATCTGACTCTTATACACTCTTAGCTCTTCAAATACCTATAAGAATGGATTATGGTAGGTTTTAAGACATCTATTTGAATCACTTTTCTGTTTTTGTATTTGTATCATTTGAGACATGACAAAACCATGATCAAAGATCCATGCAAAGCTTTCTAAATTTCATAGTCAGTCTAGAATTCTCCATTTCTAGAATTCTCCATATGCTATAGAATATTATTTTTTGGACTACACTATTTTGTAGTAGTTTTTCAAAGATTACTCTGAGGTAAAGCCATGTTTACCCTCTTTATTTCCAAAATTTGATTATTTCCAATTATTTCCCCAAGAAACATCCTAATATCTGATATTGAAGGTGGGCAAGGAATCTTTAAATAACCTTGAATTTAATGAAGAGATCCAAGTAATGAGAAGATTCACCCTAAGTGATGTAAGCAAGTGATAGTTGCACTGCCAAGAACAGAGTCAGAATTCCTGGAGTCTTTTTGAGTCAAGTTGGTTTGAAGAGACAGGCCAGCAGTTCTGCTGGAGAGAATGAAAGGGTGACTGGTCAGAATCCCTGGAGTCTTTTTGAGTCAAGTTGGTTTGAAGGGACAGGCCGGCAGTTCTGCTGGAGAGAATGAAGTGGTGACTGGTGATCTTCTGGGAACCTGTGTGCCCACTCTACCAAGTAACTTGCAAGGGTTGTACAAAACTCAGCTTGTCTCATGTGTATAGAAGGCTTTGAGTAATAGGAGGACAAAGGAATTTCGTGAGGAGACTACAGTTTTAATAGTATTGACTTGCTTATGCCTTTGCAGAGCTTCATCAGCATCACAGACTGACTACCTTCAGCCCATGCCCCTCGAAAATTCTAGCCATTCAAAAAAAAATAGGCAGGCCATTTAAACTTTAAGTTCCATGAGATCCCACAGTTATGCCCTGCTGAATTTAAATTAGATTCTGCCTATAAGATGGAACACTTCAGCAATCCTAACGCCTCAGTGCTCAATTGTGCTCTTTTCAGGGTCATGCTAATGGCCATCACTTCACCTGGGGTTGTGTCCTTCAGGTTCAGTCCTCTAGTAAGCTTCAGAGATTGTCATGGTTTGAGAGAGACTTGCCAGATGTTAAGTGAACTATTTATAAGATTCTTTGCTGCCATGTGTACTTAAAGAGCGATATGATTGTATTGAAAAGCACCTGGGAGCTTGAAGCAGTGTTTTTCTGATCTAAAGCGTCATACCTGGGGTCACTGAGTTAGAAATCATCTTGGGAGTTTCCGTAACATCGAATTCACTTTCTAAACATTCATACACAGTACATAAATCTTTACCTTGGAGAGGTATCACCCTTCATGTGTTGGAAATTAATGGTTTTCCACCTTTGCAATGGAAAAAAGGGCCCAAAGGCAGCTGAGGGGCACAAATGAGTCTGATGGGGATATATCCATTATTATGTAATAGTTCTAACTAATAATAAAATAATAATAATAATAGATATGATTAAACAATTCCTCTAAGAATATTTTGCTAAGGATATGAAGATGTAATATTCAAGAATGCATATTACAAAATTGTCTATAGTAGTAGGAAAAAAGCTGTAAAGAAGAAAAAAGTCAGTACCCAATAATGTATTAACCCATGGCCATTGAGTCAATTCCGACTCATAGCAACCCTATAGGACAGAGCAGAACTGCCTGTAGGCTGAAAATCTTTATGGAAGCAGACTGTCACACCTTTGTCTTGCAGAGCAGCTAGTACGTTCAAATCTACCACCCTTTTTTTTAGCAGCCAAGCATTTTAACCACTGTGCCACCAATAAAATATTGGTAGTACCTAAAATTAAGGGGAATCTTATGTCAACATTAAAATGATGATTTAGAAGATATCTAGGATATATCTTAAATGAAAAAAGTAATAAAATAGCATGTATAGCATAGCCATATGAATATTTATATTTCTATTTGCTTTCTGGAAGGTACATGGCAGTCTTTGAACAGTGGTTAGTTTTAAGTGGTAGGATTATGGTTGATTATTTTCTGCTTTTCCCCCAATTTCTATAGGTTGGTTTTATAAGAAAAACTATCAATTTTTATTTTGAGAAAATTTTCTTATAAGAAGACAAATTGAAAATTTAATAAGTAATAGGCACCTACTATGTTCCTTACACTTGTTTGGGAATTTTGAATGTTTATTTGGCCCTCCTATAAATCCTATAAAAAAGGATTTTATGCTCTTTATTTTATAGATAAGACAGAAAGATCAGAGAGGTTTTGTAACTTGCCCAAAGTCAAATCACTCAGCTAATAAGGAGTAGAATCAAGGATCAGTCCTAGTTTCTCTGAGGACAGTTTTTTGGCCTGTTGCCAATGGACTATCAGTCCTGGAAAGGGAGGTGGTAGGTCCTTGTCACCATTGCTAATAGCCCTCTTTATCACTTCTACTTTCTGATATGGGTTGTAGCAATGTTCATGGCTTCTCCTGAGTCCAGTTGTGGATGGAAATGTGAAGTACTACTTGATAACAGAAAGTGTAATGTGAAGGTTTACAGTAGTAGATAAGAGGAAGTATGCCTGCCTTGTCTGCTTCAATTGGTTTTAACTTTTCTAACTCATTATAGAAGAAAAGGGTTTAGAACTGTGGCATCTCTTCCTGTGTGCTTCCAACTCATGAAGGGGTGTCACAATGCCTCTATTTTAGAGTGGCATATTTTCCTAGGGATTGTGCTCCTGATCTTATTTCTGACTCAGCTAATAGCATGGTCGATGGCCACAATTTTAACCACTGAGCCTTGAATACCATTCAGCCTCTGGAGTATATAGTCTACTATTTTGAAGTGTTGAATTTACCTTCTCAAGTGTACCTTGCTATAGCTGCAATTCAGGGTGATTCAGGGCAACCATCTACAAATTTTCATTGAAGAGAATAAATAACAACACATTCTTTAAAACATGTAGAGCAGAATTTTGTTTTAAAAAACATTTAATCACATTAAAGCATTCATTTGTTTTCTAATATCTTACTATATAAATCAGTTTGCCTTTTCTTCTTTAGTATTTTGTTATGGAATAGTAGTTGATATTTCTTTCTGTATTATTTTTATTCTTATTTTTAAAACAAAATCCTAGGATTCAAGGTAGAATTTATTCAAGAAAAGTTGCCCTAGATTAAGAGGGTTCAAATAATCTAACATTTAATTACATAAAACAGAGTAATACTTGCAAATTAATTTTTTAGAGCTTCAGAAAGTGAAGATTATAACTTCGAGAGTATCTTGATGTTATTTTATGACTTTAGCATCATTTGATTTTTTACCTTAACTTAAAAAAAAGCAACAACTTTCAACCATGGAAAGTTTTTAAGACAATTAAAATTCCAAATGCAAAACTACTAGGGAAGCTAGAATTAGAAAGCTATAACTAATGAAAAAGAACTTTGTATAGACTAGTTTTATAAATTTTTACTACTCATATACACATACAGTTGTTGAGCAATGAAAAATATTTCCTTGGAAGAGGCATTATAAAAATGGTGATGGGGTGTTTGCTTACTGATCTGAACTTTTCTTTAAATAGAATTTTAAAATAAGAAACAAAGACACCAAATGGCATTTCAGGTTCGAAAATTTACAATATTCCAGTGAGTCTGATCATTGTATGCTGTCTGGAGAAATATCAAGTAGATTATGCACTGCAAAATTTGACTTCTTTTAGAAAACCCTTCAGTCTAGTGCTTCTCCACATAGAAAAGCAAATTTACTCTAGATTTCAGAAGATACTGGAATATATTTTCAATAGTCTTGAGAAAAATGCAGTTTGATGAGACCAAAAACCATCAGAAATAGGGAATATATGGGTATATATAAATACAGGCAAACATACAGGCACATGCATGCTAGTAAATATATTCCATTGCCTTTCCATTGTTAAGGTGAATTTGAATGTCTAGCATTCGGTCAACTCACATTGGTAATATATGGTTAAACATTGTCATGGATTGAATCGTGTACCTCAAAAGTATCTGTCTACTTGGCTAAGTCATGGTTCACAGCACTGTATGATTGTCTACCATTTTGTCATCTTATGTGATTTCCCTATGTGTTCTAAATCCTATCACTATGATATTAATGAGATGGCTTAGTGGCAGTTATATTGATGGGATATATAAGAAAAGGATGAGATAATTAAAATGATTAATAATTATATGCTAAAGCATGGAATTAATAAATTAAATGTTTTTTCTCGCACTTCTTTTCCTGGGTGTCAAAATAGTAAACACATAGAACATGTGTCGTAATTTATAATATACAAACATCTCATTAATATCAATAAGAAAAATGAGAGGAATCACTCATGGCAGATTAATGTGTGAACTATTCCTCAACCTCAGTAAGAATTAAAAGAATGAAAAATTAAAATAAAAAAAATGCTCTCTTGGTTTGCTGAAGACATTAAGATATAATTAATGTTCTAAACAATTCAAAACACTGTTGTTGGCTTTTTGGTAGTATTGATCAAAATTAAAAATGCATATATAACTTGACACAGGGATCTTGCTTTTAGGAATCTATCACTCAGAAATACTAGAATTAGTGTAAAATATATGTACAGTAATATTTATTTTCTCCTTACCTGTAATGAGAAAAAAAACTACCAAAAATAACATAAACCTCCCTCAATGGGAGAATGATTATATAAATTGTTAAAAAACAATACAATAGAATGCTAGGTAGAATTAAAAGAATAAAGTAAATATGAATTATTTATTTCAAAGATGTCTGGGAATTATAATGAGGTGAAAATGCCTGTTGAAGATAATATGACTCGTATGATCCCATTAGACCAACACCAAGCTGTCTGCAGTGGCTGCCTTTGGGATGTGGGTATAAAACTGGTAAATAAAGAACAATGTTTCCTTTTTACATTATATACTCTATCATTTAAATTTATGATAAGTGGAACTTTTTAAATTAAAACAAGAAAACTCTAAAGAAAAGAAAAAAAAAGAAGAAGAAAGAGTATGTAGTGACACTGGCAGCTATTTGGAACATGGATTGCAGGGAAATAGAACAAAGTTCAGGAAGATATTTCTGTGAGTTGGAATCTACTCAACAGCAGTGGGTTTGGCTTTTGGTTTTGGCTGCATTAGCCCAATAAATTGATCATTTGTTTACTAGCCACAAAAATGGAGCAAAAAGACTAGATTCTATGGGTATTTAGAAGATGGTAGCATCAACATGACAATGTAGAGAAGAAGGGGCAGAGAAGTGCTGATGATAATACAGTGTTAATGCCTTGAGGCTGTATTTTTGGGTAATACAGTAAGTCTCTCTCCCTGAATTACTTCTTGTTAGGTGTTCTCAAGTCAATTTCAACTCATGGCAGTCCTATGTGACAGAGTAGAACCACCCCACAAGGTATTCTAGGAACTGCCTTCCTTCTGTTAGCAACCCAGTGTTTAACAGCTTCACCACCAGGGCTCCTTACCTGAATTATAGGTTTCATGAATGTTATTTGCTAACACCACTACCTGGTGTTAAGAGTAGTAATTTTTTTTTTTTTTTTTTAACAGTTCTGAAATGATAGTGATGCTTATTTTCTAAAGTCTTGCAGTAAGGAATAAATTCCCACTTAAACAGCAAGCTGAAAATACGGACATGTAATCAGATACGATTTACAAGCATATTACCCTTTTTTCCCATTGGGAGGATTAACTTAGTTATTAATCTGTTTTTGGCATCTGAATTATAGAGAGCCATCCTCCTAGCACACCCCTTTCTTTATTGACTGCTCACATGATGCTATTACATGATGAAGACTTGAAATGTCACTGCCTCTTCATACTCCTCCTGGTTCTGTTTATGAGGCTGAATACATACCAAAAGATAAACAGCTGCTCCTTTATAGACAGAATGCAATGTGTGTGCAGTCCAAATGCTGCCTTCTCTTAATGTGCGTTAAGACCCAAATTCCAGCGTTATATGGAATAGCAGTACTCCTGTTGAGAATTTTCTAGGTACATCTCTGTCACCTTTGCAATGATGAAATCCTGGAAGACTATCACTTGGTTCTGAAAGAACTGTTGCCCACTACCCCTCAGGCAAGTATCTTCCAAAATGAGTAGGAAAATTGCCACAGTATTAATGTGCCTTAGAAAAGACAGGACAATGATTATAATACTTGTTTCAAAGAATTGTCATGGTGATTAAATTAAGTGAGATAGTCTATGTAAATGGACTGGCACAGAAACACAACCAAAAAAAAAAAAATCCAACAAGGTATATACATTATTTTTAGGATAATTCTAATTTCAATTGTATTCATATTACTACTGGATATTTAATTTAGTATGAAATTGGGCTGATTATTCCTGTAGGGAAGACAATGTGATTAGGAAGCTTATTGCTTATAGTTTGCTACTCAGCAGCCATCCATCCTCAACACAAATCATCTATTTGAAGAATGGTGGCTGTTTCATTAAAAGCCACAGTTCAAACCATAAAATGTTCATCAGCTTGAATTTCACGATGCCTTGCATTTCGTTAGCAGGCATCTCTGGACTTTAATTATATGTTCACCTCTTGACGTGTAATCGAAGTATAGGTACTTAACATAATGTAAAAAATAATTACCCTTTACAACAAAACCATGAACATATTTCTAATTTGTAGGCTTGCTAAGTGCTTTTTTTCCTACCTTGGAATGAGATTTATTGCTTACTGTGTAGCTGTGACATCAATCTGTATACCTTTTGTAAATATTTTTTTTATGAAAAGAAACCACACAAAGTAAGAAAGCAACAGATAAACCTGTTTTGCTTTAGGTTGGAAAAGAGCTTGGTGTTATGAGCACTGAACAGATTAGACAAGAATTTAGAAGATAAATTAAGTTTAGCACTTGGGGATACTAACAAAAAGAAAACTGTAAAGTGCAAAAATCTGCCATTACAACAACTGAGAGATTTCCTACAACATTCTGTAATCAAAATCCAATTATCTTAAAATACTAGAGGTGATAACTTTTTCTACCCTAAAGTTTTTATAAGTATCTCTCCAGGCATAAAACCGTATATATGCCATCATTTCTCACCAAAACTACATTGTTAAAGTGAGACAATGAGCTACAGGTAAAGAATAATAAAGACCACAAAGAGAAAGTAGCGTCCTTTCTCAAGAGAGGCTGAGGAACAAAGCTTGCTAGATATGGAATCTACTCCAAGGACAGAAATAAATATCCATATTAGTATATGACATGTACGGTCTCTTGAAGCTATTGGAGTCTTAACATTTAAAGGTCTTTAGAAAAAAGTAAAAAATCAAAATTAAAACTGTGTTGCGCCGAGTTTTACTGTTCCACTCTGTTTAGGGTCCACCATTTTTCATTCAATCCAATTTAACCCTTGATCCTTTCAGCAGTGTTTCTATTAATAGAAAAAAGCCACGAGGAGAAACAGTGATTAATTTGTTTATCTTGTTCAACTAGCCAATTATTCTTGCTCATGAAGGTAGATAGAAAATGTTCATATGCATTTTAACGTAGGTGGCTTTCAATGTACTTTCAAAAGATCACAGCCATTGAAAACCCTATGGAGCACAGTTCTCCAAAACGCGAGGAGTTGGAATCAAATTGACAGCAGCTGGTAGATAGGGTATAGTCTATCCTTTTCTGGATCTTAAGGTTTTTTTTTTTTTTAACGTATGTTACTGGATAGTCTGGATCCAGTCAAAAATTTTACAGGCTTAGGCAGAGCCAAACACTTCTTTCACTTCTCAGGTGGTAAAAAGACCAAAACGTAAGAATTTAGGAGTACAGCAATGGGGGAACTTTCTTTGCCCTTCTGTAATTCCTATAACTCCACCAGTACCAGCACCAGTTGCTGCTGACTTGATTCTGACTCATGGCAACCCCATGTGTGTCAGAGTAGAACTGTGCTCCACAGGGTTTCCAATGGCTGATTTCTCAGAAGTAGATTGCCAGGCCTTTCTTCCAAGATGCCTCTATGTGGACTGGAACCACCAACATTTTGTACCACCCAGAAATTCCTCCCATAACTCTAAAACCCAGACCCAGTGCCGTTGAGTCGATTCCAACTCATAGCAACCCTATAGGACAGAGTAGAACTGGCCCATAGAGTTCCCAAGGAGTGCCTGGCGGATTCGAACTGCTGACCTTTTGGTTAGCAGGCGTAGCACTTAACCACTACGCCACCAGGGTCTCCCACATAACTCTAAAACTAGTGCCAGTTAACTCTAAAAAAAAAAATTTTAGCTACCATTAATTGGGTGCTTACTGTGTATCAGACACTAGGGTAAGTGCTTTTTATATGTTATTTTAGTTAATCTTCACAGCTGCTCTATGAATTAGATATTGATGGCACTGGGTGTGGGTATTCCTATTTTACAGATGAGGAAACTGACAGAAAAGTTAAATGACCAGCCCAAATTCACACAACTAAAAAGGAACAGAACAGGATTAATAGCTGCCCTGAGTCCTAAAGCCATGAATGCACTTTACCTCTTGCTACAGAGCTTTCAGCACTGGTTTAGAGTCAAAGGATATAAACCGTTTCCCTCGCATTTAATATCTTTTCCTAAACCCTTCTCTTCAGTTCCACCTGTTTAAAAAAAAATGTATTTGAACTTTTCCCTTTCAAAAGTTCAAGTTCATTAGTTTGCAGCCCAATAGTAATACATTTACAATTCCACATGTATGGCATTTTTCACCAGAGCAATCAATAAAAGTATGAATAAAGGAGAATACAGTGACTCTCCCACAAATCTCTCTTATTAGCTTGCCCAGTCCAATTTTTCTACCACTATTGGTAAAAAAAAAAAAAAAAAAAAAACAATTGGAGAGACCTGTGATAATTTATCTAGGCAAGCAATATTCATTTTCTCACTATGATGAGCTAAAAGCACCAAACCTTGAATTAATTTTTCGGATAACTTTGCCGCCAAGCAGAAATGAGAAAAGACTGAGTAGTTGTCATGGAGGAAAATTGAGGAGGAACATTTTCAGAATCTGTGGGACCACTAAGGCAGACATACCTGGAAAAAAATATCAATTCCTTTGCTTTTACACAGGAAACACTATGGAACTAGGTACTTGTGATCTGCTGGATTTTTGCTTAGGGACCACCCAGTCGTGCTGCTTGAATTGAAGACCTAAATTTTTTTTTCTTCCTACTGAGTTTGGTAAAGATTCCTGCTCTAGCTGGAAACCAGGGCATTCAGAAAAGCTATTGGCACATGAGCTGTGTGAGCCGCCTTCAGTGAAGTCCAAAATTATTTGTATGAGGTAGTTCATCACAGTGACCTCTCTGGCATTTGGAAGACAATAGAGTGCCAGTGTGGAGATGATGCCTTCCTGAAATGAGTACTTATTATCTTCAACAACGGAGGAGATGACTTAGAAATATAGGACGGCATGGGCAGAAAAAGCCTATCAGTCTTTTTCAGGGTGGCATAAAGAAAGACACTGAGTTGAGGTATAAATTTATGAGTTACACGGCTGATTTAACATGCCACAAATGAATGCTCTTCAAATCAATGTGCCGTCCTACCAGACTTACCTGTCGTGTGCTCAGGCTGAGGTATTGCGGTGTGCCTGCATGAACCAGGCTGCAGCATGTCAGAAAAGGGGTCAAAATCTGTTTCATTGATATATGTAAGTGTTTAAAATGTAATCCGTCAGAGCTGACCAAGTGCCTTCAGGTGTGTTTTTCCAGGAATTTAGAGTCAAAGGGTGATATGGTTAGTTTGGAGGCTTTTCAGTTGTGGTAGACGAAATGTACTGATCAAACTCTGAGAATGCTTGAGGCCAGGGATGGTGGCTTGTAAGTTTTATGATACCTATTTCCAAGCATGGAGTCCCTGGGTGGTGCAAATAGTTAATGCACTCAGCTGCTAAGATTGGTGGTTTGAGTCCACTCAGAGGCACCTTAGAAGAAAGTCCTGACAAACTACTTCTGAAAAATCGGATACTGGAAACCCTATGGCGAACATTTCTTCTCTGATACAGCTGGGTCGCAGAGTCAGAATCAACTTGACAGCAACTGTTTCTATTTTTAGTATTTCCAATCAACTGTTCTGGTATGAGGTGGATATTTAAGAAATATTTGTGGGAGTAACAAAGAAGACCTTTTCCCTCTTTCTCTGTAGACACCCTACCTAGTCTTCAAGGTTCAGTTTAGACTTATTTGTCTGTGACCACTCAAACCATAAAGTAAGCTGTCCATGTATTAATCATGGTTCGTTCAAAAGGCCAGTGACAGAAAAAAAACACAAACAAGCTTAAGCAAAGAGGCAATGTAGGGTCCAGGTGATCAAACGTTACCTGTGAAATTTGCCTTTCTTCAGCTCTTGGCTGAACTCTCCAAGTTCACACAAAGATACCTCAGAAGAAAAGCCTGGTGATACACTAAAAAAAAAAAAAAAACAGCCGTTGAAAACCTGATGGAGCACAGTTCTATTCTGACGCACATGGAGCCACCATGAATAAGAATCAACTGGATAGCAACAATTTTTTTTCCCTTTCTCATAATCAGATGGTCATTCTCAAAAGAAATAAAACTCTGCTTATTCCTTCCTTCTCTCTTTCTCTTTCTTTTTTTTTTTTTTTTTTTGCATTATTTTCGTCTTGGTCTTTGATCATGGCAAATTTCTCAAGGCACATATCAATTTTTTTTGTAAACATAGAATCGCTCTGTTGTATCAATGTATGGGAGTCATAGGGAAGCGGATTCCTTACAATTTTAACCATCCAACTAGTGCAATATCAGCCTTGCCAGGTAGAGATTTTTGTCACTGGAAGTATCCAAGCAGAATTTGGGTTACCATCTGTTGGGAATTTGGGAGAAAAGATTCTTTCATTAAAGAGTTCAGTTGGAACAAGAAAAAAATAAAGCAATAAAAATTCCACACTGTTAACATCTTACTGTATTTCCATCCAGATATTTTTGAGTCAAAAACATAAATGTATGAATCTTTATATCTGCTTTTTAAATTAGTAACAATCTTTCTGTTTCAACAAATTTATGCTTCTGACAAACTACATGAATATTTTTTTCCCAAGTTTTCCTTAAAAGCGGATTTTCTGAATCATGACCAAATTAAAGATTACAGCAGGCATCTGAGATTTATTTACCTTAAATATATTTTAACCTAGCTCTAACCTTTTTTCATAACACTGATTCAATAAAGAAATCAGGCCAGCTGTCCTACAGAATATTCCACTTCCTATTTTTATTTGTTTATTTTATCTTAACTTTTTAGTAATGGAATTCCTTCATTCCTTCATTCAGACATTGTTTTTGATTGACAACAATGTCTTATGTCCTCCGTTCAGCTGTGGACACGCAGCAGTAAGCAAGACACACAAGAGCCTTTCTTTGGTGTAGCTTGTAGGCTAAAAAAGAAATAAGAACCAAACATCCTCCCTGCTGGAGAACACACAGACAATCGTATGAAGAGGGAAGGTCTGAGAATGCTCTTTGGAGTAATGTGTGGTCATTCTCAATGTGAGTTTTGAGGAACCCTAATCTCACTAATCCCTATTCATTACATGGTGAAATGAGTTTGAGAAATGCTAGATTAAACAAGGTTAATCTTTTTTTTTTTTTTAACTTTTAAGATTTTTTATTGGGTGTCTCCACCCATCCTTTAAATGGCTGTGTGGTCTTGGGCAGGATTTCAGCTTTGCAGAGTTTCAGTTTCCTCATCTCTAATTCAGGGGATTGGACTCCAAATTTATTCAAGTTCTCCCAGCTCTAAGAACTGGATTTCCTGTGATGACTCAGGACCATTGTCTGCCTTCTAAATCACTTACCCCAGAGCCTGGGAAGGATGAATATTTACATTGGCTGAGTCATTCTAGTTATAAACTATGAATGTTCAGTTTGGTATTAAGTGTTGAAAGCATGTTGACAATTCTGCCCTCATAACTCATGGGGCCAGGATGTACAAGAACTTGTTATAAGAGTCTTACCATACTTTTATTATAAATGTTCCTCAAATGGATTAGCTCTAACCACGATTAGTATTAGATTTCAAAATGAAATTAATTGTATATTATTAGCATGCTTCTGCTTTCGATGAGGTAAAATACTGTTCCTTTTCCTAGAAAAGACAACCAGAAAACAGGACTGTATTAAGTAATACTTGTGTCATGTATAGAAATTTAAATTGCTGTTTAAATTTTCACTTTGGGAAAGTCAGAAATTCATTTTGGTGTAAAGAATGACTCAATTTACCATAGGGCCTTGGTACATATATGGCAATTTCTTTTCTCTTTGCAAGTAAGCAAATATAGTTATTAGAAAGAAAGTACTAAAAGTGACAATAATGATCATATACTGAGTTTCTGTTCTGTGCCATTCAAGTTGATTCTGATATATACACATACATATTAGCCTACTGGCAGAGTCATTGTGAGGATTAGAGTATTTTTAGGTTTCCTCACTTGTATAATCATATTTAATATGTTATTCCATTAACCTTGATTGCCCTTAATCTATGTTTTCAGGGGTAATTAAATTATTAAATTTAGTGCATAAAATACTATATTTGAAACCTGTGCCTGTATATCACATTTAGCCTAGCACTTAATATGCAACAGGTAACCAAGTGTTTGTTTAAACACATTTGTTGCTTAAATAGGTGTATATTTGTGTTATTAAATATTTGTATTACATTTGATATTTGTATTTCATCTATTATATATCACCTGCTAGGCAAATGAAATTTAAAACTTAACTGTTGATTAAAAAACCCAAACGATGGCCCTGTAGCTTGATCGACAGTGGGAATGTTTGCTCATCACTTTCTTTTAAGTGTGCTGAAATTGAGAAGCATTATAGCACCCACCATCAAACTAAACTATACGTTTATATGTATTTCTTAATGGATAAAGGTAGCACTTTCAGAATATTACAAAGTACATTAATGGCCCTAACTTGACCAAGTTTACACTGCTAGTGATAATCTGATTTGCTTCCACACTGGTTTCTGGTAAACAGGTTTTTTAATTAGCCAACTCAAATCCTCTTGAAAAGTAGGTGAAGTACAAAATATAAATTAATAAAGATATGAAAATGTTTTTTTCTTTGCTTAGTAAAAGAAAAACAATAGATATTTTCCATTAACAGTGGTTACTGTTTTTTTGTTTGTTTAAGTAATAACCACCAACTACTAAACACTTAACTTTGTACCAGGCAGAGAGGCACTTTGCAGTCACTTTTTAATTCTTACGATAATCTTTATGTCGTAGGCATTATTATCTCCTATGTGCTGAGGAGATATCAGGACAACTCCTGCTGGCAGCTGCAGAGGAATTTAGTAATCTAGCCCTCAAAAACCCAATTCTATAATGTTCTATGAATTTAATAGATAAACATAGGGTGAATTTATTAAACTCTGCAGTATTAGGGTATCAACAACTTTTATAATCAATGTCAAAATTTCAGTGACTTAACACAATGAAAGTTTATTTCTCCCTCACCAATCAAACAATAAGACCAATCAAGTTTTTTCATATTTAGCAAACAGCTTTCTTCTATGCTGTGGCTGAGGACTTGGTGTCCTTCCATTTTGTGGCTCTGCCACCCCCAATGGCCTTGGAGGGAAAAGAATAAGAGGGCCATTGAGGTCTGGAAGTGACAGATTGCACTGGCGTGCTTTCAATGGCCCCAAAAAGATGATGGGTGCTGAGGGCATGGAAAAGTAGTCCCATGCTGGGCAGTCTTGTAGAATATGGGAATATAGTGTGTGTGTATGTGTGTGTGTGTCTATATGTCCATGTGGGACAGTGCCCTAAATTTGTAATACTGACAGTGCTGCATTGAAAAAAAAAAAAAAAAGACCTAAGGAAATGTTCAGTGTGCAGTTACTCTAAATAGTGGTATTTTTCATCAATTTTTTCATCATATATTTACATAGTATTTGAATTTTTGATAATGATTTTTATGATAATAAAAATCTGTAAGCATCATTTTAAAAGGCTACTGAAAGGCATGCCTATGCATCATGCAGGGCCAGGCCTGCAGCAAGGTGAGTGAGGCCACTGGGGAGCAGAATTCAGGGAGGGTCTAACCCTCAGAGCTGTGTAGGTGCGGACTCAGCACTTGCAGAAGGTAGATCTGTGGTTGGTGAGCATTCACAAAGAGAGAGGATGTCACTTCAGCCCCAGGAATTTTGGCATATCAGTGCACTCAGTGAATATGAAGAATACCTGATGAGGACAGAGTCAGTGATAAAGCTCTCTGACCAATGCAACTTTGGTCTTGAAAATTAAAAAAAAAAAAAAAATTGCCTTCAAAAGTGATCATTTGCATTTCTGTTTCATCTCAGCACATCGGGTATTCTCTCGGAATTCTCTTGAAAGCACTGGCACTAAGCATATTCTCTTTGCTACAGCCTGGGTCTGCAACTTGGCCTTCCTCTCAGCTTCTACAGGCTTGTCAAAAGTATGAAAGCAGTGATATGTACTTGTTTTAAATCTCACTTTAACACTGTCAGATCTGTTCAGAGGCTGCTGCTTCAGAGAGCAGATCTCTTCAGAGGGTGCTGCTTCAGACAGAATGAGCCTAGCCCATGCTGAGGAGAGAGGAAATAAGCATCTAAAATATTGAAAAAGTCCACATAGTACTTCTTGTCTCTCTGTCAGAGTCCTCCTATTTTTCATTTTTCTTATGAAATTACTGCTTAGAATTGAAGTAAAACACAAAATAGTTAAGATTGAAGGTAAACAGCTATTAGGTGACTGTGCTTATCACAAACTCTACCAAAAGCAAACCCGTTGCCATCGAGTCGATCCTGACTCACAGTGACCCTATAGGACAGAATAGAACTGCCCCATAGGGTTTCCAAAGAGTGGCTGATAGATTCGAACTGCCAGCCTTTTGATTAGAAAACTCAACCACTGCACCTCCAGGGCTCCCACAAAAGTATGTGTAAATAAGGTAAGACAAATTTCTTTAAAAAAAGGTATATAATATGTCATAGTATGCACCATAGTCAACCATGACGAATGCTAATGGAAATCTATGTGGGGTGTCTTTTTCTCTGCTCCCTTCTCCCCCAGTATTTCTTGCAAAAGTATTCTTTTGTAACCAGAAGATCAATGAACCATTGTAGGAAACTTCAAAGGGTACAAGAGGCATCTTGTAAGCAAATTAATTTTGAAATGCTTAATAACAATGTGTAACTCTGGGTAATGTGCTGTGGGCAAAAAAATTTTTTTAAATAAGAAAACACTTTTAAAGCTTGATGGCACAGATTCAAAGATGACTTTCAACACCACCATCAGATATACCATATCTGGCTAAAAGTGTCCATTCACAACACTCATTCAATGAGTTTGGTCTGAAAATAAAATGGTTATTCAAAGTAATTTTTTTAAAGATAATAGTGTTTTTTCAAAAGCCGTAATTGCAATTTTCTTTGGAGGTCTCTGTCTATTTCTCTCTTTCTGTCTTTTTTTAATCTTATCTATATTCCAAGTTAATTTTTTGTGATCAATTTGATCAAAACGGTTTCTCTGACCTTGTAGCAACAGGACCTTCACGATATTATTAAGTCATTCTGCTCAAGCTTACGTTTTTGCTAGTTGATAACCATGCATTTGTTCCAAAAGGAGAGGGAATGAATCAGTCCACATTGCCTTAGATTTTTAAGACAATACCTCATGTAGAAAAATACCAGAGGAAAATTTGCTCAATAATTATATAGAAATCCAAATTTATAAAACAAGTGATTATTGCTTTGAAAAATTATTCTTCATTTTACCACATACTTAGGATATGTCTTTCGTATTTCATGCATGGTACCTTAATAATAAGTGCCCCTAATATACTTTTGTATCATTCAGTTTATCCATGAGTTCTCATTCATTTACTTATTAAATGGGAAATAATGGTAAATCATTATCTTTATAAACAAAGTTAAAAAAGGCAGTGCTTCTTCTTGGAGTTTTTTTTTTGTTTTGTTTTGTTTATTTTTTCATGAATGTGTTAATAATAAAACAAAATACAGGCATACCTCATTTTATTGTGCTTCCCTTCATTGCAATTCACAGATATTGTGTTTTTTACAAACTGAAGGTGTGTGGCAACCCTGTTCGTCAAGCAGGGCTATTGGCACCATTTTTCCAACAGCATGTGCTCTCTTCATGTCTCTGTGTTGTATTTTGGTAATTCTCACAATATTTCAAACTTTTTCATGGTGATCTCTGATCAGTGATCTTTGGTATTACTATTGTAATTGTTTTGGGGCACCACAAATCGTGTCCACATAAGGCTGCAAACTTAATCAATAAATGTTGTGTGTGTTCTGACCGCTCCACCCACCGGCCATTCCCATCTCTCTCCTTCTTCTCGGGCCTCTCTATTCCCTGAGACACGGCAATATTGAAATTAGGCTATTTATTAACCCTACAATGGCCTTTAAATGCTCAAGCGAAAGGAAGTGTTGCATGTCTCTCACTGTAAATCAAAAACTAGAAATGATTAAGCTTAGTGAGGAAGGAATGTTGAAGACCAAGACAGGTGGAAAGCTAGGTCCCTTGCCCCAAACAACCAAGTTGTGAATGCAAAAGAAAAGTTCTTGAAGGAAATTAAAAATGCTACTCAAGTGAACACACAAATGATAAGAAAGCAAAACAACCTTATTTCTGATATGGACAATGTTTTAGTGGTCTGGATAGAAGATCAAACCAGCCACAACATTCTCTTAAGCCAAATCCTAATCTAGAGCAAGGCTCTAACTCTCTTCAATTCTATGAAGGCTGAGAGAGGTGAGGAAGCTTCAGAAGAAAAGTTTGAAGCTAGTAGAGGTTTGTTCATGAGGTTTAAGGAAGGAAGCTGTCTCCATAACATAAAAGTGCCAGGTGAGGTGGCAAGTACTGATATAGAAGCTACAATAAGTTATTCAGAAGATCTAGCTAAGGTAATTGATAAAGTTGGCTGCACTGAACAACAGATTTTAAATATAGACAGAACAGCCTTATACGGGAAGAAGATACTATCCAGGACTTTCATAACGAGAAAGGAGAAGTCAATGCCTGGTTTCAAAGCTTTAAAGGACAGGCTGACTCTCTTGTTAGGGGCTAATGCAGCTGGTGACTTTAAGTAAGTTGAAGCCAATGTTCATGTACCATTCTGAAAAATCTAGGGCCCTTAAGAATTATGCTAAATCTACTTGAATTGTGTTCCATAAATGGAACAACAAAGCCTGGATGACGGCACATCTGTTTACAACATGGTTTACTGAAAATTTTAAGCCCACTATTGAGACCTAGTGCTCAGAAAAAAGATTTCTTTCAAAATATTACAACTCTTTGACAATGCAACTAGTCACCCAAGAGCTCTGGTGAAGGTTTATAAGGAGATTAAAGTTGTTTTCATGCCTGCTAACACAATATCCATTCTGGAGCCCATGGATCAAGGAGTAATTTTGACTTTCAAGTCTTATTGTTTAAGAAAAACATTTCATAAGGCTATAGTTTCCATAGATAGTGATTCCTCTGATGGATCTGGGCAAAGTAGATTGAAAACCTTCTGGAAAGGATTCACCATCCTAGATGCCATTAAAAACATTCATGATTCATGGGAGGAGGTCAAAATATTAACATTAACAGGAGTTTGAAAGAAGTTGATTCCAGCCCTCGTGGATGACTTTGAGAGGTTCAAGACTTCATTGGAGGAAGTAACTGCAGATGTGGTGGAAATAACAAGAGAACTAGAATTAGAAGCAGAGCCCGAAGATGTGACTGAATTGCTGCAATCTCATGATAAAACTTTAATGGATGAAGAATTGCTTCTTATCGTTGAACAAAGAAAGTGGTTTACTGGGATGGAATCTACTCCTGGTGAAGATGCTGTGAACATTATTGAAATGACAACAAAGGATTTAGAATATTACATAAACTTAGTTGATAATGCAGTGGCAGGGTTTGAGAGGATTGATACCAATTTTGAAAGAAGTACTACTGTGGGTAAAATGCTATCAAGCAGCACTGTCTGCTATAAAGAAATCTTTCATGAAAGGTAGAGTCAATGTGGCAAACTTCCCTGTCATATTATTTTAAGAACTTACCACAGTCATCCCAACCTTCAGCAACCACCACCCTGAACAGTCAGCAGCTATCAACAGGGACATGAGACCCTCCACCAGCAAAAAGATCATGACTCACTGAAGGTTCAGATGATGGTTAGCATTTTTCAGCAATAAATTTTTTTAATTAAGGTATGTACATAGTTTTTTTTAGACATAATGCTCTTGCACACTTAATAGACTATAGTGTAAACATAACTTTTACTTTTATATGCACTGGGAAACCAAAAAATTCATGTGACTCACTTTATTTCTGTGGTCTTGAACTGAACCCACAGTATCTCTGAAAGTATGCCTGTACTTTTAAATTAATGCTCTCATGGAATGCACAGCCTGCTTATGAGTGCTTTCTATCAGCCAGATTTGTTTCATATTCCTAAATTACTTTGTATTCCTGCTAGCAGTCAGTGAGGTGGTTATTCTTTTACAGCTGAAGAAAGTCAGGTTTGAGGACATGTGATAACAAGCCCAGGATTATGTAAGTAGTAAGTGGTGTGCAGGCATTTCATGCCAGCTTATTGGAATTCAGAGACCATATACTTAAACACTAGGCTACACAGCCTCCCCACATATAGACTTTATAGAGGGCTTTCACATTTCCTGCTTGATGTAAGTCTCAGGGCAAAGTTGCAAGGTACTTATTACACAGGTAGTGGTCCACCCATTTCACTGAAGCAAAAACTGAAACCTAGGGATGTTAACTACTTCTCTGAGACCATTAGGTAGTACATGGTGGAGGCAGCCTTCAAATATGTGCCTCCTGTTCTCTAATTTGGCATTTTATTTCCATTGGACCCTCTGACCCTCTCTGACTGATACCTTGACCCTTCTCCTTCTCTGAACACATAACAAATCAACATGATTTTCATTGGCCAACATTTTATTCTGCATCACCCTAATATCAGAGAAATTAAAATTGAAAGCATTCCAAGGAAATTGCTTTTATAATAATGACAGTGATTTTATAATAGGCATAGAAATATAAAGATAACAAATTAAAAAGGATTTTTGGATGTATAATTGATCACATCATGTAGGTATTAACGTATTCAAAAAAAGTTAATTTGGAGTATAGGTAGGAAAAGAGATAAAAATTATTAAGGACTCTGATATAGTATCTGCTGTATATTAATAGATTTTTCTTTTAGTAATAAGTTTCCCTAAAAATGGGACTTTTTTCCTGCAATTACTGAATGCGTTTAGTAGAGGACAAAAAAGCAGAGGGGAAATAACAGAGCACACAGACGTCTATACTTCTGAGAATGTTTCTTCTAAACTGATAATAATAAAAAAAAAAGAATTAATAAATTGCAATGGCATGTTTTGTATACAGGCAGTGGTGTCTTCCTAACAATAACTATGATTTTGAAGCATTTAGAAAGCTAAATTATGACATTTACTTACATTAAAATGTAGCAAAAGGAAAGTCTCATGTTCATAATATTAGGTGCTACACTATAAGCCCAGGAGCACGAAAAGAATAAGAAACATTGGGAACAGAGAAAACTCCTTTAAATTTCCTGAATTAGTAAACTCCTGAGCAAAACTGTTTAAAACTTCCTAACTGAATAAGAAAAAAAAAAAAAAAAAGACCAAAAACCAAACCAACAAACAAAAAAAAATGTATTCCAGTTGAATCCATTCACACTCATGGCAACCCCATATGCTGAGCGGGCATTAGGGTTAATCAATTTTATTTCCAAGATAAGAGAGTAAATTTCAAAGGATTTTAATGATCTTTGGAAGGACTCCCTTACAAAGGCTGAGGCAAGAGTTTAGGTCTTCGCCAAGCTCTGAGAAGAAGGAATATACCTTACTTGGAAACTTGTCTCCTCTCCACCCCGTTCCTTCTCTAGGCCCTTGGCACTGGATGTTTTCTGGGTCTGGTATTCTTTCTTTCTATCTTTGCATGGCTGGGTGGCTGGGTCGTTCAGGTATCTACTTCCAAATGTAGTGACTGCCTCTCCCCATGTGCTGCTCATTTTCCCAGCAATCTTCTTATTCATTTCATGTACAATCATGTCTCATAAAATGTGGTTTGTTTCCAGGTTTATAGTATTTCTCACCGACCAGACTTTAAGTCCCATGAAAGCAGGGACTCTGTCTTGTGACCATGGCCTACCCAGCCCATAGCATACTTCTCAGCCCATAATGGATACCAGTAAATTTTACTTCACTCTACAAAAGTCGGCAAATCTTGATGTCATTTGGCAACATAACTGGAGTACCTATAGGGTCAAACAGAAACAGAGGATATTCAAATATTATCCATTTATGGGTGATAAAAATTTAATAAAATATGAGGAAGAGAAGCAGGAGAGAAGCTGACGATGCCATTTTTCTTTTTTGTTTGTTTTTGCTGAGAACTGAGTAGCAGATATATCAAGTATGATCTTTAAGAACAAACTCCTATTCAAATGTGATTTTTTTCCAATCAAAATTACTTCTAAGTTCCTGCCTTACACATGAAACAATATTAAAGTTTTTTTTTTTTTTCTTTTTCCTTGAGTCTGTGATTTTGGAGGAAAAAAAATTCACGAAGCTACTTCTTCTTCCTTTTCTACACTCTTTTCTCAGCTTGAATTATGGCATGGTGCCTAGCTTCTGTCACTTTGTGATAGGTTAGTTATATAAATGGCTATCATTATATTATTTAGGAAAATCTGCTGAGTTTCTCTTTAGGATGATTGCATTCAAAGCAAACACTATCTTGGATGTTGTTGCCAAAACCAGGGCTGTTTTAATCATTCTGCACTATCAGCATGAATTGATATAATCACCTTTTGTCTAAAATTGGCTCTTTGTGTATGCATTCAGGGATATGTGCATGTACACACAATATCAGTATTCAAATCTCAGAGAATTCCCAGGGAATCAATGTTGATTCTTCTTCTTTTTTTCAACAAATAATTCATTTTATGTATGACCTAAAGTATCCTAGGTCTTTCACAGAATTAACTGAAAATGGATCATAGACCTAAATGGAAGACACAAAACTCTACAACTTCTAGAAGATAACATGAGAAAATTTAAGTGACCTTTGTTTTGGCGCTAATTTTTTAGGTATAACACCAAAAGCACAATTCATAAAAGAATAAAATGATAAATTAGATTTCATTAAAATTTAAAGCCTCTGCTCTGTGGAAGACATTGTTAAGAGAATGAAAAGACAAGCCACAGACTTAAAGAAAATATTTGCAGAACACTTACCTGATAAAGAACTTGCGTCTAAAATATACAAAACAACAACAACAAAAAACTACGCAGTAAGTAAACGAACAACCCAATTACAAAACAGGCAAAATATCTGAACAGACAACTCACCATAAAAGATATACAGATTACAAATAAGTATGTCATTAGGAAATTGTAAATTGAAACAATAATGAGATACCATTACACACCTATTAAAAAAAATGACTAAAATCTAAAACACTGACATCATCAAATGCTGGTGACAATGTGAAGCTGAAGGAATTCAGTGCTGGCAGGAATGGTGCACAGCCACTTTGGAAGACAGTTTGGAAGTTTTTTACAAAGCTAAGTAGGCTTACAAGAATTGGTCGATGTTCAACCATTTCAGGGGGTAGCATGTGATTAGGAACCAATGGTACTGAAGGAAGGAGTCCAAGGTGCACTGAAGGCACTGGTGAAAAACAAGGCTCCAGGAATTGACAGAACACCAACTGGGATGTTTCAACAAACAGACGCAACCCTGGAAGTGCTCACTCCCCTATGCTAAGAAATTTGGAAGACAGCTACCTGGCCAACTGACTGAAAGAGATGCCTATCTATGTCTGTTCCCAAGAACGACGATCCAACCAAATGTGGAAATTATCAACCAATATCATTAATATCACATGCAAGTAAAATTTTGCTGAAAATCATTTAAAAGCGGCCACAGCAGTATATCAACAGAGAATTGCCAGAAATTCAAGCCGGTTTCAGAAGAGGACATGGAACCAGGAATATCATTGCTGAGTCAGATGGATCCTGGCTAAAAGCAAAGAATACCAGAAGGATGTTTACCTGTGTTTTATTGACTATGCAAAGGCATTCAACTGTGTGGATCACGACAAATTATGGATAATATTGAGAAGAATGGGAATTCCCGAACACTTAATTGTGCTCATGAGGAACCTTTACATAGATCAAGAGGCAGTTGTTCGAACAGAACAAGGGGATACTGAGTGGTTTTAAGTCAGGAAAGCTGTGCATCAGGATTGTATTCTTTCATCATAAGTATTCAATCTATATGCTGAGCAAATAATCCAAGAAGCTGGAGTATGTAAAGAAGAACAGGTCATCAGGATTGGAGGAAGACTCATTAACAACCTGCATTATGCAGATGACACAACCTTTGTTACTTAAAGTAAAGAGGACTTGAAGCACTTGCTGATCAGGATCAAAGACCATAGCCTTAGGTGTGGATTACACCTAACATAAAACAAAAATCCTTGCAACTGGACCAATAAGCAACATCATGATAAATGGAGAAAAGGTTAAGTTGTCAAGGATTTCATTGTATTTGGATCCACAGTCAACACCCATGGAAGCAGCAGTCGAGAAATCAAGACACATTGCACTGGGCAAATCTGCTGCAAAAGACCTCTTTAAAGTGTTGAAAAGCAAAGATCTCACCTTGAAGACTAAGGTGTGTCTGACCTAAACCATAGTGTTTTCAGTTGCCTCATATGCATGCGAAAGCTGGAGGGTGAATAAGGAAGATCTAAGAAAAACTGACACCTTTGAATTGTGGTGTTGGTGAAGAATATTGAATATATCATGGATTGCCAAAAGAATGAATAAATCTGTCTTAGTAGAAGTACAACCAGAATGCTCCTTAGAAGCACAGATTGTAAGACTATGTCTCACATACCTTGGACATGTTATGAGGAGGGATCATTTCCTGGAGAAGAACATCGTGCTTGGTAGAGTAGAGGGTCAGTGGAAAAAACGAAGACCCTTACACAGTGGCTGCAACAGTGAGCTCAAGCATAACAACAATTGTGAAGATGGCACAGGGCCAGGCAGTGTTTCATTCTGTTGTACATATGGTCTCTATGAGTTGGAACTGGCTTGATGTACCTAACAACTTCAAGAAGTAGGTTTATAATATGATCCAGCATTTGTCCTCCTAGGTGTTTACCCAAATGAGACGAAAACATATGTCCGCATAAAAGCATGTACATGAATGTTTAGAGAAGCTTTATGTACAATTGCCAAAAATTAAAAGCATCCAAGATGTCCTCCTTCAGTATGTGAATGGATAAGTAAACTGTGATATATACATACGTACAATACAGTGTTATTAAGCAACTGTACAACACAAAGTGTGAACCCTAAGTTAAACTATGGACTTTAGCTAATGATAAAGTATCAGTAGTGGTCAAGTGTAACAAATGTACCATACAAGTACAAAATGTTAACATTAGGAGAAACTGCAGGAAAGAAGGAGCGTATGGGAAAAGAGGTGTAGCTGGGGGGAGGAGGGACAGAGGAGGCCATTTGCTCCCAAGTGCAAGTCCAAAGGGGTGCCACAAGAGGCGTGGAATGACATTCCAAGGAGCCACAAATATGAAAGGCACCTGACTGAGGCAGTTGGACAAGAAGAGGGAAGGTGTTTCTGCTGACTTGTAACCGCTATCGATGTCTATTCATCTTGAAATTGGAGGGGAGTGCAATTTAGAGATTGCCCCTGGGCACTTGTCACCCTTTCTGTACCCTTGTATGGGAACTCTATTTTCTGCACAATTTCTCTGTAAACCTATAACGGCTTTAAAAAATAAAGTCTATTAGAAAAAAGAAATTCTAGGTTTTTGTTACTATGTAATATGTATATATTCTCACTGCCACTTTTTGGAGGGAGGAAGAGGAGACTAGAGGCAATGTTGAGAAATGATGGCTCAAAATCAAATCTGCCAGTGAGATGGGCATTGTTCAAGAAGTAACTTGGTGTTATGGATTGAAAATATGTTTTGTAAATCCTAACATCTATGCCTGTGGTTATAATCCCATTTGGAAATGGGTCGTCTTTGTTAAGTTAATGAGACAGAATTAATGTAGGGGTATGTCTTAAATCAACCTGTTGAGTAATATTAAAGAGATTAAACAAGCAAAAGAAACAGAGTTGGGGTAAGAGAGATGCCAAGCCACATGAAGATTGCCCAGGAGCAGAAGCTCAAAGAGATAAGGACCTTCTCCAGAGCCCACAGAGAGAGAAAGCCTTCACCTAGAGCTGGCACCCTGAATTCAGATATCTAGCCTTTTAAACTGTGAGAAAGTAGATTCCTGTTTGTTAAAGCCACGCACTTGTGGAATTTCTGTTATATAGCACTAGATAACTAAGATACCTGGTATAGTGACTAAGAACATGGGCTCCAGGATTAGAGAGCCCTATAACTAAATCATAGATTATAAAATTATTGACTGAGTGACACTGGAAAATTTACTCACCTTTCTGTGCCTCAGGTGTGTCACTTGGAAAATAGAGATGATAATTATAATGATAATAATAATAGCAAAAGTTCAAGAATGCTTAACTAAGCCAGGTATTCTGCTAATCATTTTATCTGAGTTTCGTTATTTACCAATAGTAAACCAAACCAGTAGCCATTCAGTCCATTCCAACTCATGGTGTCCCCATGGGTTTCAGAGTGGAACTATACTCCATAATGTTTTCAGTGGCTGTGATCTTTCAGAAGCAGATTGCCAGGCCTTTCTTCTGAGGCACCTCTGGTGGATTCAAACTACCGAACTATTGTTAGTAGCTGAGCACTTAACCATTTGCATTATCCGGCAACTACTATTCACTAATACCAAAAAAAAAAAAAGCCAAACCCATTGCCATCAAGTCAATTCTGACTCAGCACCCCTATAGGACTATAGGACAGAGTAGAACTGCCCTATGGGATTCCAAAGAGTGGCTGGTGGATTTGAACTGCCAACCTTTTGGTTAACAGCCAAACACTTTAGCCCTGCACCACCAGGGCTCCCTGTTTACTAATAGGATTTATTAATTTCCTTTTGTTGCAGAGAGTGACAACTCAGGGAGGTTAGGTCACATGCCCAAGATCTCACAGCAGCTGATTAGTGGTAAACCATAGTACATATATGATGAGGATCTTGTGATAATGTTATAAAAACATTTACTTAAGGCCAATATTAGGGATTAAAATTGGGCGCAGACTAATTAGGGAAACAGACTAATTTGAGAAAAACTTACACAGTAATAGAAGAAATGCAAATTGATAGGGAATAAACCATATATACTAAGTGTACTTTAATGCTGATTATCTAAAGATGAACTGAGTCCTCTGCTGGCCTTATTGTTTATTAAGAGACAGAAATAACCATTCATATTGCCTGTACTTTTTTAGACATCCCCTGAACTAATCCCATTATCACTGAGAAAGTATGTCTGTAAGAAAAGGCAAAATGAACTAAGTAAAATAGTGGAAAAAGCTCCTTGTCTTGACCATGTGCATTTTATTTTCACGTACGAGAAGATAATTAGTCACTTCTGAACTTGGATTTCCATTATGGGTGATCTTTGGTACAGCTCCCATGTCCCAAATGTGCCTCTAGCAATTAGTCAGGGCTGCTACTATGTGCTTCTTTCAGAATGCTGCAATTCAACATCTGGTACGATGTCTTCTATTAAGGGAGGGCTGAATTTTACTCCATTTTTTACATTCTAGTGTAGGAGGGTGAGAATGTGGAAATATCACCATGACCTGTAATTGGATCAGCAATTTGTGGGCTCAGATGTGGAAGACAGCATTTTAAATTGTGAGGCGTGTGGAAAACGCTTTACGGGGATATTTGCATACTTCTTTGAGTTCTTTGTGCTTTAGGCATATAAATTGTGTCCTTCTGAAAACTTCATCCCCAGCCCTGGAGACTACCGGGAGTGTTAGAGAAGCTATAACATCTGAGAAAACACCAGTTGCTTTGAGGTATTTGAAACATGCAGGAAAGGATAGGTTGAAAACTCCCATTTGCCAGTGGGAGCAGAGAAGAGATCCCACGGGCATTCTGGAACAATGACTATTAAAGGGGTCTAAGGAATCAAAATTGGAAGCCTATGAGAGTGTGAAGAGTTCAGAACAAGATTTAGCCTGTCAGCGAACAAATATTTATGAACAGATACTTGGGTTACTTTATACAGAAACGATGGCATGGTTTTGACACAAAGATAGTAGTAGAGTTTAGTTGGGGAGTTACCCCATTCACCTAAATAGCACTACAAGAGAACAGTTCAATTCAACAATATGTGAAACGTCACAGACTAATGCAGTAAGGGTTCAAAGGATCAATGTAGACTGTAGTCATAGGAGAAATCCTCATGAATGATTGGAGAGTAGGTAGCATTTGGGTAGGCAGAGAGGAGGGGCAGAACATTCTTTCTGAGAAAAAGAATAATCAAAATGGAAAGTAAAAAGTGTGTTAAGGGGGACAGAAAAGTTTAGGTCAAGCAGAAGGTTCGGAAAGGCGATTAGTTGAAGATAAGTGTAGTGACAGAATCCTAGAACTGCTGAGACTCTTAAACAGGGATTATCCTTTCTATCTCAATTCATTCATTTTAAGTGAGGAAACAGAAGGACAGAGAGGCGAAATGAGTAGAACCAACTATGATGATCTTTGCAAGGGGCTTGGATTTCGTGAATACTGGGGTATTTTTTAAAGCTTTTAATAAAGGATCCATTGACTTGAATGTCTATTCCTGTATATAGGATGCTATTAGACTTAAAAGTAAGTGAGCAGTTGTGTGTGTGTGTGTGTGTGCGTGTGTGTGTGTGTTTGTGTGTTTAACTCCCCTGAGTATTAAACACAAAATAGAAAGGCTTTACGGTAGAAATGAAAAATTTCCTAACAGTGAGGGTGAAGAAGACTGAAGTTAGTGTCAGAGGAAGACTCTGGAATCTCCTTTTCTGGTGATTAGAAAGAAGAGTAGGGTTGAATTTTCACTTAATAATGACTTAATATAAGCTTCTCTAGAAAAGGAAAAATAGTTAACTACTTAAAGCTCTCATTTCTTATGATTCTCAGTAAACCCTCTGATAAGTACAAAGGAGAATTTTTTCTACACTAGTGGCAAGCCTAAAGTCTGACTCTTTCTCATTTATTTGTAACTATAAGTACATTTCCTTTTTGTTTATGCTGAGCTCTAAAATATGCAGAAAATACAGACATGCTGTGGAACCCCTTTGTGGTGCAAGAGGATAAGCACTCAGGTGCTAAACAAAAGTTTGGTGGTTCCCGTCTACTCAGAGGTACCTTAGGAGAAAGACCTGACAATCTGCTTCCAAAAAGTCAGCCATTGGAAACCCTATGGAGAATTGTTCTGCTCTGACACTCATAGGCTTGCCATGAGTTGGAATTGATACCAAGTCAACCAGTTTGTTTTGGTTAAAGACATATTTGTAATATTAATTTATTCTTATTATGAAAATTGATTATATATAATCTATTCTTATGAGTTGTAAAAATAAATACATCTATTAATATATTAACTCAACAAGAAATCATGTGTTCAAATGATTTTTATTACAAAAATAATTTATATTCATGGAACAAAAAAAGTAGATTAACAAAAAGAATGAAAAATCACTTTTTATTTTACCACACAGAGATACCACTGTTAATTCTCAGATGCATTTTCTATTCCCTAGTAGATATTTCTGTATTTCTAAAACAGGGTCATATTGTGCATATGGTTTATCCTTTTTTTTTCTCTTAATAATATATTAAGAACATATGTTCATGTCAATAAATATTTCACAATGTCATTTTAGTGGCTGCATATATTGATTATATATTTGTACTATTTTTTAATTCAACTTATATTGATGGACATTTAGGTCTTCCCTAATTTTGCATCTTATTGTTAATGCAACAATACATATTTTGAGGAGATAAGAATCTGTGCATTGTCTTTCATTCCTGCTTTCTTATTGTTCAATATATACATATTTTTAATGCTACTGTGTAGTTAATAGTCTTTTAGGTATGAGGATACAATGGCGGGCAAGTCTGAGAAAGCTCTGTACTTTTGCGGAATTTAGCCTCTACTTAAGAGAGATAAAAAATAAACAAATAAACCTACAGGTGTATACAATTATTTGAAAAAATAGTGCTGGGAACGTAATAAAACTGAGGGACAAGATAGGTACCTCAGAGTAGGGTATAAGGTGATAAGAGGAAGGGCCACTCAGTAGGTTTGACCTTTGACCTGAGCCCTAGGTGCCAAGGAGAATCCAACCAAATGTGGAAACATAGCTTTCCAGTTAGTCAGTCATTAAGACAAAGCCCCTAAAGGTGAAGGAGGTTGAAATAGCTGAAAAATATACGAAAACCCAGAGTGAATGGGCTTAGTGAGCTGCGGTGAGGGAGGAAAAGGGGTAGCAGGAGATGAGATCAGAGAAGTAGCCAGGATCCTGGTTTGTAGGCCCTTAAAGTCATGGGAAAAAGTTTGGGTTTTATTCTTATTATAGTGAAAATTCTTTGGATAATATTAAGCAAAGGAGACACATGATCTGCTTTATGTTTTTACTGTCATCTGGAAGTAGTGGAGGGCAAGGGTTAGAAGCAGGAAGATGGTAAATTGACATTACAATAACTCACAAATGATGATGTCTTAAACCAGGTTGTTCGTAGTGGAGATAGAGGGAAGTAAGAAATTTGGAGGTAAAGTTGTCAGAACTCACTGATTAATCATTTTCTACAAATATTCTTAAGAATGCAAGCATGGGACCAAAAGATAAGCACATTTTAGAAACCTCTGTACATTTTCCCAAGTGTTCACCAGGAAATGTGTACCATTTCACAGCAAATTAGTCCCTGGCTAGCACAAACGGTTTACACTTGACTACTGACTTAAAGGTCGGTGGTTCAGACCTGCCCAGCAGCACCACAGAAGAAAGGCCAGGTGATCTGTTTTGTTAAGATTACAGCCAAGAAAACCTTATGGGGCAGCTATACTCTGTAACACATGGGGTGGCCATGAGTCAGAATCTACTTGACAGCAACGGTTTTTTGTTTTTGCTTTTATTTTTTTTGTAACAAGCAGTCCTAGTTCTCACCATTTATCCAAAAAGCGTGCCTAGTATTGGCTGTATACACATGAGTAAAGGACACTCTGCATTCAAACAGGTCACAGCCTATGATGTTGAGAATGTACTCACTGTACATAGTTAGGTCGTTGGTATTATTTAGGAGATAATTTCTACATTAGATTTAATGCCTTTTCTCCCATTAGGGACAAACGCCAAAAGTTTTTAATTGTGGAATTAATTTGCCATCTTAATCTTTGGAATTTAGTCCTTCTGTGCCACTTTTTTTTTTAACATAAAATTCTAGACAGAAAAAAATGGAAGACTTTTCTAAATATGCTCCAAATTTAAAGACTATGCTCAGAGTGATAGTAAAAGCTATAAATGTGCCACAATGTGCAAACGATTATAGGGTTTTATTTACATAGAACTTGTATTACATTTACATTAAATTAAACTTGCACTCATAGTTCCTAACTCACAGGTTTTACAGCCTTGAAAACATTAGCCCTGTCTCAGAAAAGCTAGAAACAAGATTCTTAGGTCAAAATCTCAATTTTGGTGTATATATGTTAAAAGAAAAATAACAAATGATAGCATATTAGACTCGGCTGTTCTTTCAGCAAGGAGGGATTATGGTGAAGGTAAGTATTTTGTTTTCTTTCAACATTATAAAAACCGATAGCAGAAGAGTGTTTTCTCACAAAACATCTGAGTTTGAAGCCAAAGCTATTTACCCGTATCTAAAAGGCCTCGACTAACAAGATTAATAATGAAAATTCATTATTAACCCCCATCCCCCAACTGAGAAATGGTAGGGAAAAAGACATAATTATATTCATAATTTTCCTCACATACACAAACATCCTTTGAAAGAAGAAAGAGAACGCTCCATAGGTAGAAATGGGTAGGTCTCCATAGAAGAAAACTGTGTGTATATGGGAAAACATTACTATTATTTATAATAAATGTGATACAGAAAAAATCATTTATTTTGGTGCACAGTTCTATCAAGTTTTGACAAATGCCTAAAATCAGGTGACCACCACTGCATTAAGACAGAACAATTTCATCATCTCAAATTATTCCCTCATGCTGGCCATTTGTAGTCAGCCCTTCCCCCATCTTGAATTCCAGGGAGCCACTGACCTGTTCTCTGTCCCTACAGTCATTATATCTTTTCCAGAATATCATATAAATGGAACCATTTAGTATATATCCTTTTGAATCTGGCTTCTTTCACTTTATTTACTATATTTGAAAATCTCTGATGATGTAGCATACACCAATAGTTGCTTCTTTTTATTGCTGAATAATATTCCATTTCATGGATGCACCGTGATGTACGTATCTCTTCCTCAGCTGAAGGTCATTCAGATGCTTCCAATTTTGGCAATTAATGTGCAGATGTTATAAACAGTAGTGGGATTGCTAAGTCATATACCAAGTGCACGTTAACTTTATAAAGAAAACAACTGTTTCCCAGAAGGCTGATCGTTTTCCATTTCTACCTGCAATATATGAATCCAGTTGCTCTGAAACCTCACCAGCATGTAGAATTGTCCATTATTTTTAAGGATATTACTTTAACTTTTCTAGTAGAAAAGCTTTTAACTTGTTTTTCCATAATGACTACTGATATTGAACATCATTTCATGTGCTTATTTACCATTTGTATATAGTCTTCGGTTAAGTGTTCATCTTTTTTGCCTACTTTTAACTGGGGTGTTTGTTGAATTTTGAGAATTCTGGATACAAATTCTCTGTCAGATATGTGATTTGCAAATATTTTCTCTCTGTGGCTCGCCTTTCACTCTCTTAATAGTGTCTTTCATAAAGCAAATGCTTTAAGTTTTGTTAAGATTTAATTTTTTTAACCTATTTTCTTTTGGAATTGTAGCTGAGAACTATTTGCCTAACTCAAGGTTATGAAGAATTTCTCCTATGTTTTCTTCTGAAGGTTTTATAGGTTAGCATTGTACGTTTAGTTATATGATCTATTTTGAATTAATTTTTGTTTAATGTGTGAGGAATGAGTTGAGGTTCGTTTTTATTTATATTTTGCAAATGAGTACTCCAATCAATCCACTTCCATTTGTTGAAAGGATTATGCTTTCCCCAAGATACTGCCTTTGTACCTTTTCCAGAGATCAATTGAACATGTTTGTGGGGTTTTTTTTTTTTTTTTTTTGACTCTCTTCTATAAAATTATATTGGTATTCTTTCCCAATGCCACATTGTCTCAGTGTAGCTTAATAGTAAGTCTTGAAATCAAGTAATGTGAGACCTCCAACTTTGTTTTCCTCTTTCCGTTTGTTTTGATTATTGTAGTTCCTTTGATTTTCATATAAATTTTAGAATTAGCTTGTTAATATCTACAAAAAATTCTGTTAGGGCTTTTATTGGGATTGAGTTGTGTCTTTAGATCAGTTTGAGGAGAATAACATTTAACATTATTTAGTCTTCAAATCCAGGACATGTTATATATAAACCCACTGCCGTCCGGTCGATTCTGACTCATAGCGACCTTATAGAACAGAGTAGACTCATAGCGACCCTATAGAACAGAGTAGAACTGCCCCATAGAGTTTCCAAGGAGCGCCTGGTAGATTTGAACTGCTGAACTCTTGGTTAGCAGCCGTAGCACTTAACCACTACACCACCAGGGTTTCCATGTTATATATAGCTCTCATTTTTATTTAGGTAGGCGTACATTTGACTATATTCATGTGTGTGTGTTTTAAGGAGATAAAAGAGGGATTAAAAAAATTAAAAAAAAAAAACAAACAAGAAATTCATCCTTGTAGTAGCTTTTCTTCACGTTTTTAGTCCCTCCCCAGTCTGCATACTATTGTTGACTTTGCACAGTCCTCAGGTAGTTTCATTTTATTCCTACTAGAGTCTTCAGTTGTAATTACTAGGAGAGATAGGTGGTAGTGAGCTTATTCCATCTTGCTCAGCATCAAAAGTCAACTGACTCTTCTTCTGATAGTCTAAACCCTTCTTGACTGGTGATGACATGGATCGTGGAGCCCCCAGAAACAGATTCTGTGGGTTTTTCCAATCTGAATAACTACTCTGAGCTAGACAGGTGAGGCTGGTTAAATGTAACAGATAATGCTTTCAATATGGAAGTTCAAAGCATTCATCTGGGCTGGACGAGGGCCTAAGAGAGAGGATGGAACACAGGACCACTCCTTCCTTTTATCTCCAATTACATTTATATAGATTCAAGAGCTTCCTCTATCTTGACAGTGTCATAAAGTGTAATTTAAAAATAAATGAAATGAAAATTGATGTGACAGTTTTCAGAATCACCAGAGTTTGTCTGAGAGCCTTTCTTAGCAGACATCGCCTTGCTGACAAGTAGCAGGAGTTAGCAAGTGACACAAGATCTAACGATATTACCATTTATATAGCCCCAAAGAGAATATAATTTCCTGTGTCCAAGCACATCTCAGCTCATTGATAAACTCCAATACCTTCCAGATAATATTCTCTCCCCTAAATCTTAAAGGGCTTATTATAAAAGCAGGTTAAATAGCTTCATCATCTAATGGGATTAATAATCAAATTTTCCATTTTATCTCCAAAAATTAGAAGTCACTAAATGTATTCTCTCAAGCACAATATTGATTGCCTATTTTATTTCTTATGTTCTAATTTTAGGCTATTTGTAGCATAGACACATGCAAAAGATGTTATCTGGTTTGTTTTCTAGTTATGTAATTCATGAGCCTCTTATTCATGAAATTTTATCATAAATCATGAAGCCATTCTAGAGATCGTCAGATAAATTATTTACTAAAGCAGAGTGTTGCCGAACAGTCCAGAGGACTAAAATCTGCTACAGTAAATCTCATCTACAATTATTTGCTATGCCTTTAATTATTAATATATCCCTCATTTGAAGAGAATTTTGATTTCAATTTAGAAAAAATGTCCTACTGCGACTTCTGAATGAGGCCAAAATTTGTATGTTTGTGAAGCCAGGGGATATACTTAATTTTCTTACAAGAACAATTTGTTTTTGTATGAAAACTGCTCAGTGTTTTTAGCAAATAACATCTTATAAGTTTAATTTAAAATTGCTTAACCAAATTAAGATGAATAAATCTCAACGCAGGTTGAAAAAAATCAGAAACTGGTAGACATCTGTATCTTACACATAAAAGTGCCCAGATATATGCAGAAATATGTACCTACTGGACATTCATTCAGTCAGTCACTGTTTGTGCCCCAAACACTGTGCTAGGCTCTCAGGTTGCAGAGATGATTAATACATGATTCTAGTTTATGAAAAGACTTTAAGTAGGGCATTGTGAACTTTGGTTTTAAAATAGAAATTGTAATTATTCTTTTCAAATGAGTATTTGGTCCTTCATTTAGTTATTCGAATGACGGTGGTAGAGCAGTTACATTGTACCCAAAGGCCTCTAATGGATAATAAATGTCACATTATGTATGTAAATGGTTTACTCATGATATACAGCTTTTTGTAGTTTACAAATTGCATTTGAGTTATACATTTAATTCTCATCATAACTTTTAGGTTGGATCACGCATGTATTAAAAGTCCCATTTATAGTTAATGTAACTGAAGCACAAAGAACTTATATAAATTTACACACAAAGAATAACTGATGAATTCAAATTGCCGTGCTAGCAAAGAATATTGAGTGTACTGTGGACTGCTGGAAGAATGAACAAATCAGTTTTAGAAGAAATACAACCAGAATGCTCTTTTGAAGCAAGGTTGGTGAGACTTTGGATTACTTACTGTGGACACATAATCAGGAAAGGCCAGTTGGTAGAAAAGGACGTCATGGTTGGTAACGTGGAGGGTCTATGAAAAGGAGTGAAACCTTCAATGAGATGGATTGACACAATAGCCAAAACAGTGGACCCATGCATATCATTGGTCATGACAATCACACAGGACCAGGCAACATATAATCCTGTTATACACAAGGTCAGCATGAGTTTAAGCTGACATGACAGTAACTAACAACATAGTTGAGAAATGGTAGAGCTGGGTCTTCAATACTCCCTACATGGCAACCCAGTCTGAGTTATTAATATAGTTAGTATTATACGAATATATATGTACACAAATATATATGTATATATGTATCATAAATTCGTTATATATATATTTATATATATAATGTATATATGTATTATATATATATTATATATATAATGAATTTATGATACATATATACTTATATACAAATATATGTATATATGTATCATAAATTCATTATATATAAATATATATATACTTATATATATATTTATATATATAATGAATTTATGATACATATATACATATATATTTGTGTACATATATATTCGTATATATATATATACACACACACATATATGTTGTTGTTGTTAGGTGCCCTTGAGTTGGTTCTGACTCACAGTGGCCCTATGCACAACAGAACAAAACACTGCCCAGTCCTGAGCCATCCTTATAATCATTGTTATGCTCGAGCTCATTGTTGAAGCCACTGTGTCAATCCATCTCGTTGAGGGTCTTCCTCTTTTCCGCTAACCCTGTACTTTGTCAAGCATGATAAGCATGATGTCCTTCTCCAGGGACTGATCCCTCCTGACAACACGTCCAAAGTATATAAGACTCAGTCTCAGCATCCTTGCTTCTAAGGAGCATTCTGGTAGTACTTCTTCTAAGACAGATTTGTTCGTTCTTTTGGCAGTTCATGGTATATTCAATATTCTTTGCCAACACCACAATTCAAAGACGTCAATCCTTCTTCGGTCTTCCTTATTCATTGCCCAGCTTTCACATGCATGTGATGTGATTGAAAATACCATGGCTTGGGTCTAGCGCACCTTAGTCTTCAAGGTGACATCTTTGCTTTTCAATACTTTAAAGAGGTCTTTTGCAGCAGATTTACCCAATGCAATGTGTCATTTGATTTCTTGACTGCAGCTTCCATGGCTGTTGATTGTGGATCCAATTAAAATGAAATACTTGACAACTTCAGTCTTTTCTCTGTTCATCATGATGTTGCTTATTGGTCCAGCTGTGAGGATTTTTGTTTTCTTTATGTTGAGGTGCAATCCATACTGAAGGCTGTGGGCTTTGATCTTCATTAGTAAGTGCTTCAAGTCCTCTTCACTTTCAGCAAGTGAGGCTGCGTCATCTGCATAATGCAGGTAGTTAATGAATCTTCCTCCAATCCTGATTCCTTGTTCTTCTTCATATAGTCCAGCTTCTTGGATTATTTGCTTGGCATACAGATTGAATGGGTATGGTGAAAGGATACAACCCTGACGCACACCTTTCCTGGCTTTAAGCCAATTAGGATCCCCTTGTTCTGTCGGAACAACTGCCTCTTGATCTGTGTAAAGGTTCCTCATGAGCACAATTAAGTGTTCTGAAATTCCCATTCTTTGCAATGTTATCCATAATTTGTTATGATCCACACTGTCGAATGCCTTTGCATAGTCAATAAAACACAGGTAAACATCCTTCTGGTATTCTCTGTTTTCAGCCAGGATCCATCTGACATCAGCAATCATATCCCTGGTTCCACATCCTCTTCTGAAACCAGCCTGAATTTCTGGCAGTTCCCTGTCAATATATTGCTGCAGCCGTTTTTGAATGATCTTTAGCAAAATTTTGCTTGCATGTGATATTAATGATATTGTTTAATAATTTCAACATTCTGTTGGATCACCTTTCTTGGGACTAGGCAGTCAGTTGGCCAGGAAGCTGTCTTCCATATTTCTTGGCATAGATGAGTGAGCACCTCTAGCGCTTCATCCATTTGTTGAAACATCTAAATTGATATTCTGTCAGTCCCTGGAGCCTTGTTTTTTGCCAGTGCCTTCAGTGCAGCTTGCACTTCTTCCTTCAGTACCATCAGTTCCTAATCATATGCTACCTCATGAGATGGTTGAACATCGACTAATTCTTTTTGGTATAATAAGTGCATGTATTCCTTCTATCTTCTTTTGATGCTTCCTGCATCATTTAATATTTTTCCCATGGAATCCTTCACTATTGCAGCTCGAGGCTTGAATTTTTTCCTCAGTTCTTTCAGCTTGAGAAATGCCAAGCATGTTCTTCCCTTTTGGTTTTCTATCTCTAGCTCTTTGCACATGTCATTACAATACTTTGTCTTCTCGAGCCCCATGACTCAAAATGAGAAGAAACAGCTGCAAACATCCATTAATAATCGGGACCTGGAATGTACGAAGTATAAATCTAGGAAAATTGGAAGTAGTAAAAAATGATATGGAACACATAAACATTGATATCCTAGGCATTAGTGAGCTGAAATGGACTGGTATTGGCCATTTTGAATCAGACAATCATATAGTCTACAATGCTGGGAATGATAACCTGAAAAGGAATGGTGTTCCATTCATCATCAAAAAGAACATTTCAAGATCTACCCTGAAGTACAACGCTGTCAATGATAGGATAATATCCATACCCCTACAAGGAAGACTGGTTAATATGACTATTATTCAAATTTATGCACCAACCACTAAGGCCAAATATGAAGAAATAGAAGATTAGAATATTTTTATCAGCTGCTGCAGTCTGAAATTGACTGAACATGCAATAAGGATGCATTCATCATTACTGGTGAAAGGAATGTGAAAGTTGGAAACAAAGAAGAAGGCTCGATAGTTGGAAAATATGGCCTTGGTGATAGAAACAATGCCAGAGATGGAATGATAGAATTTTGCAAGACCAATGACTTCTTCATTGCAAATACCTTCTTTCACCAACATAAATGGCAACTATACCAGATGGAACACACAGGAATCAAATTGACTACATCTGTGGAAAGAGACAATGGAAAAGCTCAATATCATCAGTCAGAACAAGGCCAGGGGCTGACTGTGGAAAAGACCATCAATTACTCATATGCAAGTTTAAGCTGAAACTGAAGAAAATCAGAGCAAGTCCACAAGAGCCAAAATATGACCTTGAGTATATCCCTCCTGAATTTAGAGACCATCTGAAGAATAGACTTGATGCATTGAACACTAATGACCCGATGACCAGACGAGTTGTGGAATGACATCAAGGACATCGTATATAAAGAAAGCCAGAGGTCATTGAAAAGACAGGAAAGAGAGAAAAGACTAAGATGGATGTCAGAGGAGACTCTGAAACTTGCTTATGAATGTCAAGCAGCTAAAGCAAAAGGAAGAATATGTACATATATGTATGTTTACTTATTAATATAATTAGATAGCTGGGAGGCTAAGTCACTCTCAGAATAAATGTCTCCACCCCTGCAAAACCTACCTTGATCAATCAGACTGATTAGTATTCTTATTTACAAATTCTTAAAATTACTACCATAATCAATGACAAACTTTGCAACAAACTATTTCATATTTGCATTCCCTAATGAAGGGTAAACTTCATGAGGTTAAATTTCTTTACCGCTTCATTTCCTCTTGCCCTGTCTATCCCTGGGCTTTTGCCAGTAGGGTTTTTTTTGTTTGTTTTTTTTTTTTTTTCTGTTCATCAAACATGCCAAGTTCATACGGCATTTGCAGTATATTTTCCTCTGCTTAGAATGTTCTTCCCAGATATTCAGTAGTTTTGGCCCTTATCTTGTCTCAGCACAAATGCCAATTCCTTCAAGATGCTTTTTTCTTTTTTTGTTTCTACCATTACAGCTAAATATTTCATACTTTGTCTGTTTGCTTCATAGAATGTAGCATATTTGACATTTAGTTCATTTATTGGTACTTCATTTATTGGTGCTTTGTTTATAAATTCCCCAAGAGCAGGCATATGATGGTCTGTCTTGTTTACCACTTTTATCCCAACACCTAAACAGCACCCATCACATACTGGATATAAAATAAACGTTTGTTGAACGAATGAATGGAAGGATAGGTGAATGAAACTGTGTTGCATGTGCTAGCATTTTTTTTTAAGTACACATAAAAAAATATGTGTGTGTGTATGTATATGTGTATGTATATGTTGTTGTTAGGTGACGTTAAATCGGTTCCAACTCATAGCGACCCTATGTAAAACAGAACCAAACACTGTGTGGTCCTTCACCACCTCACATGGATTGCCATGTTTGAGCCCATTGTTGCAGCCACTGTGTCAATCCATGTCATTGAGGGTCTTCCTCTTTTTTGTAGTGTTTTTGTCCTGCCTTAAAACAACCTGTATACCCCACTTTTGGAAGCAAAAATTAATTATTGAGAGTTTATTCCTTAACATCTTTCCTCCTGGTAGTGTATAATATACTTCATGGAGATATAATTCTTCATTTCTGTACTCACAGTGCCTACCACCACACCTGGAGTATAATAGATGCTCAGTAAAAATGACTTGGAGTGTAACAGATGCTCACTAAAAATAAATTATTTTCTATATGTGAAGAGTACAGTGTGTGTATATGGTTATAGTGTATTTTCTATTCATATTAATAGTGAGATATTTATTTGCCTACCTCCCAAGTCCACTAAGTACAAAGTAATAGTTGTTTTTTTCTCACATTCACAGGATTACACCCTGACAATGTACTTTCAGCAAGCCTGGAGAGATAAGAGGCTGTCCTACAATGTAATACCTTTAAACTTGACTCTGGACAATAGAGTGGCAGACCAGCTCTGGGTGCCTGATACCTACTTCCTGAACGATAAGAAGTCATTTGTGCATGGAGTGACTGTCAAGAACCGAATGATCCGCCTGCATCCAGATGGGACTGTCCTTTATGGCCTCAGGTCTGTACATAATTCTAAAATTTAACTTTTTCTGGAGAAAATAGTTACTACTTTTTATTGGAGGGGAATGTTGTGCTCTTTTCCTTACTCCTCCTTCAATTCTGCTGACACACAGTTAAATCCCCCTTTCTAATAGGTATGGGAGTTCCAGGTAGCATGTTTACAAAGGGACTAAGCCCCAGCTAAGGGTGTTTTTCTGAATTATCTCCCAACATCAGCTGCTGATCTGAAAGCTGCTTTCTTTAAAGAGTCAAAGAGTAAGGATAAATAATATCAAAACACCTAAGATGCAGGCCTTCTTTAAAATGGAAAAAAACAAAACAAAACTATGAATGCCAGATAGTTGTTCAAACATGACCAGTGCTCTCTTATAAATTGCTCCTGAGCTGCCCGAACTGAGTCATGGTCCTCTGATGAGAGCAAGGCTTATTGTGCCCTCTCACCCTCTGAGGAGCCATTAGACTTGCAAATCAATAAAGTAGTTATCTCATGTTTATTAATGATGAATTTACACTATTAAATGTACTGCTTATGTCAGAAAAGAATTGTAATGCTCTGCCATTTGGGTGAGGAAGAATTAAAATAAGGGAGTTTCTTCTTTTAAAGTGTATTCAGTGTTGAAAGCAACAGATAATCTTCTGGAAAAAAAAATCTCTCTTACTCTGAAAATATTACAATAATAAGGGTTCCTCTGCATCACATGTCAGGAAATTCTGAACTTTTCAATATTGTTCCATATTGTTTTACATAGGTATGTGATTATGTTATGATAATGATGATGATAACAATAGTGTTCTACATTTTTTGAACATTTTTTAGGGGCAGGCTCTGTGCTGAGTGCTTTTCACGCATTATCATAGATGTTCCTGTAAGTTAGGAGCTGTTAGGATCGGTATTTTAAATAAAGCAATTTGTCCAAGATCACAAAGAAAGTAAGCTGTGGAGATGAAATTTGATCCCTGTTCCAAGTTCAGAGCCAGAACATTACACTGGGGTTTCTCTCTCACTGTCACATTTTTCTTATCTGTTATATCTCATTTTACTTATCTGCTGTATTCACTGCACTTGGCATATCCTCCTTTTTTTTTTTTTTTTGAACTTTTACTCGACGGCACGGGGTTTACTATATGCTAGGAGCCCTTGTGGCGCAGTGGTTAAAGCTTTTGACCACTGACCCAAGGCCGGCAGTTCAAACCCACCAGCCGCTCCATGGGAGAAAGATGTGGTAGCCTGCTTCCATAAAGATTTACAGCCTTGGAAACCCTCTGCGGTAGTTCTACTCTGTCTTACAGGGTCTCCATGAGTCAGAATCGACTCGACAGCAGTAGATTTAGTTTGGTCTTGGCACTACGTGCTAGATATTGTTCTAAGGGTTTCAGATGTGTCAACTCATTTAATTTCATGCAGCAACCCAGGAGGCAGGTACAGTTGAGGAAACTGAGACATAGAGAGGTTAAAAATCTTGATCCAGGGCAAAAAGCTGGTAAGGGGTACAACTGCCCCATAGAGTTTCCAAGGAGTGCCTGCTGAATTGAAACTGCCAACCCTTTGTTCAGCAGCTGTAGCTCTTAACCACTACACCACCAGGATTTCCTGGTAAGAAGTACAGTTTGGATTTTTTTTTTTTTAGTTGTACTATAGATGAAGGTTTACAGAACACACTAGTTTCTCATTAAACAGTTAGAACACATATTGTTTTATGACATTGGTTAACAATCCCACAACATGTCAACACTCTTCCTTCTCAACCTTGGGTTCCCTATTACCAGCTTTCATGTCCCCTCCTGCCTTGCAGTACTTGCCCCTGGGCTGGTGTGCACCTTTAGTCTCGTTTTGTTTTATGGGCCTGTCCAATCTTTGGCTGAAGGGTGAATCTCAGGAGTGACTTCATTATTGAGCTGAAAGGATGTCCAGGGGGCCATACTCACAAGGTTTCTCCAGTCTCTGTCAGGCCAGCAGATCTGTTCTTTCTTTTTGAGTTAGAATTTTGTTCTATATTTTTCTCCAACTCTGTCTGGAACCCTCTATTTTGATCCCTGTCAGAGCAGTCAGTGGTGGTAGCCGGGTACCATCTAGTTTTACTGGATTCAGTCTGGTGGAGTTGTGGTCCATTAGTCCTTTGGACTAATCTTTCCCTTGTATCTTTTGTTTTCTTCATTCTCCCTTGCTCCCGAAGGGGTGAGACAAGTGAAGTATCTTAGATGGCCAATCTCAGGCTTTTAAGACCCTGATGCTACTCACCAAAGTAGAATGTAGAACATTTCCTTTATAAACTATGTTATGCCAATTGAGCTAGATATTCTGCAAGACCAAGGTTCCCACAGCCCTCAACCCAGAAATTTGGTTCCTCAGGGAGTTTGCATGTATCCATGGAGCTTCATTACCTTGCCTTGGACGAGTTGTGCTGGCTTCCCCAGAATTGTGTACTGCCTTACCTTTCATCAAAGTTACCACTTATCTATTGTCTTATTAGTGTTTTGCCATCCCCACCCCTCTCCTCCCTCGTAACCATCAAAGATTGCTTCTTTTTATGTGTAAATGTTTTCATAGTAATGGTCTCATACAATATATGTCCTTTTGTGATTGATTTATTTCACTCAGCATAATGCCCTCCAGATTCATCCGTGTTGTGAAATGTTTCGAGGGTTCATCACTGTTCTTTATCATTGCGTAGTGTTCCATTGTGCATATGCATAATAATTTTGTTCAACCATTCATCTGTTGATAGGCTCTTAGCTTATTTCCATCTTTTTGCCATTGTGAATAATGCTGCAACGAACATGAGTGTGCATGTCTATTTGTGTCACGGCTCTTATTTCTCTAGGATATATTCCTAGAAGTGGGATTGCTGGCTTATATGGTATATCTATTTCTAGCTTTCTATGGAAGAGCCATATCATCTTCCAAAATGGTTGTATCATTTTGCATTCCTACCATCAGGGCATAAGAGTTCCAATCTCTCCACAGCCTCACCAGCATTTGTTATTTTCTGTTTTTTTGATTTGTGCCAGTGATGCCAGGGTGAAATGGTATCTCATTGCGGTTTTAATTTGCATTTCTCTAATGGCTAGTGATTGAGAGTATTTCCTCATGTGTCTGTTGGCAACTTGAATGTCTTCTTTGGTGAGGTGTCTGTTCGTTTCCTTTGCCCATTTTTAATTGGATTATCTGTCTTTTTGTTGTAGAGGTGTTGGATTTTCCTGTAGATTTTAAAGACTAGACCTTCATCTAATTTGTAATAGCCAAAAAGTTTTTCCTACTCTGGAGGTTCTCTTTTTACTCTTTTAGTGAAGCCTTTTGATAAGCATATGTATTTAATTTTTGGACTATCCCAGTTATCTAGCTTATCTTCTAGAGTTACTGTGTTGTTGGTTATGGTTTGTATCCTGTTAATGCCATGTATTAGGGTCTCTAGCATTGATCCTATTTTCTCTTCTATGGACTTTATAGTTTTTGGCTTTATATTTAGATCTTTGATACCTTTTGGGTTTGTTTTTATGTATGGTGTGAGGTTTGGGTCCTGTCTTATTTTTTTGCAGATGGCCCTCCCGTTTTTCCAGCACCATTTCTTAAAAAGACTGCCTTTTACACATTTCATGGACTTTGTCAAAGATCAGGTGACTGTAGATGGATGGATTTACATCTGAGTTCTCAATTCTGTTCCATTGGTCAATGTAGCTGTCATTGTACCAATACCGGGCTGTTTTGGCTACTGTAGCTGTATAACAGGTTCTCATGTCAGGTAATGCTAGTCCTCCTACTTTATTCTTCTTCTTCAGTACTGCTTTCTTATCCAGGGCTTCTTCCCTTTCTATATAAAGTTAATGATTGGTTTTTCCATCTCTTTAAACAATGTCATTGGTATTTGGATTGGGATTGCATTGTAATCGTAAATTGCTTTGGGTAGAATTGTCATTTTCACAATGTTGACTCTACCTATCCATGAGCATGGCATATTTTTCTACTTATGTAGATCTCTTTTGGTTTCTTACAGAAGTGTTTTGTAATTTTCTTTGTATAGGTCTTTGACATCACTGGTTAGGTTTATTCATAAGTATTTTATTTTTGTAGGGGCTATTATAAATGCTGTTGTTTTCTGGATTTCCTTTCCATCATTCTCTTTATTGGTGTGTAGAATTCAACTGATTTTTGTATGTTTATCTTGTATCCTACTTCTCTGCTGAATCATTCTATTAGTTCCAGTAGTTTTCTAGTAGAGTCTTTGGTATTTTCTATGTATCGTATCATATCATCTGCAAATAGGTAGAGTTTTACTTCTTCATCAGGAATTTGGATGCCCTTTATTTCTTTTTCTTGCCTTATTGGTCTAGCTAGGGCTTCCAGCACAATGTTAAATAGTAGTGATGATAAAGGGTATCCTTGTCTTGTTCCTATACTCAAGGGGAATGTTTTCAGCCTCTCTCAGTTAAGAATGATGTTGGCCATTGGTTTTGCATAGATGCAATTTATTATGTTGAGAAATTTCCCTTCTATACCTTGAGAGTTTTTGTCAGGAATGAGTGTTGGACTTTGTCAGATGCCTTTTCTGCATCAATTGAGATGACCACGTGATTCTTCTCTTTCCTTTTCTTTATGTGGTTTATTGCATTGATTGATTTTCTAATGTTGAACCATCCTTGCATACCTGGTATGACTCCTATGTGGTTGTAGTGTATTTTTTTTTTTTTTTGCTATAATGCTGAATTCTATTGGCTAGAATTTTGTTGAGACTTTTTGTGTCTATATTCATAAGAGATGTTGGTCTCTAATTTACTTTTTTGTGGTGTCTTTGCCTAGTTTTGGTATCAGGGTCATCCTGGCTTCATAGAATGAGTTCAGAAGTATCCCATCCCTTTCTATGTTCTGAAATAGTTTGAGTAGTTCTGGTGTAAGCTCTTCTCTGAATATTTGGTAGAATTCTCCAGTGAAGCCATCTAGGACAGGGCTTTTTTTGTTGGAAGTTTTTTATTATTATTATTATTACCTTTCAGTCTCTTCTCTTATTATGGATCTGTTCAGATTTTCAACATCATTTTGTGTTAGATTGGGTAGGTAGTGTGTTTCTAGAAATTTTCCATTTTCTCTAGGTTTTCAAATTTGTTGGAGTATAGTTTTTCATAATACTCTGTCTTGATCCCTTTTATTTCAGTTTGGTCTATTGTAATGTCCCCCATTTTATTTCTTATTTGGGCTATTTGACTCCCCTCTTGCTTTTCTTTTGTCAGTTTGGCCAGCAGTTTGTCAATTTTGCTGATCCTTTCAAAGAACCAACTTTTGGTTTTGTTGATTCTTTCTATAGTTTTTCTGTTCTCTATTTCATTTATTTCTGCTCCGACCTTTATTATTTCCTTTCTTCTGGTGGCTGTGGGTATTTTTTTTTTTTTTTGATGTTCTCTTTGTATTTGTTCGAGTTGTGTAGCTAATGTTTTGATTTTGTTCCTTTCTTCTTTTTTGATGTGTGCATCTATTGCCATAAGTTGGCCTCTGAGCACTGCCTTCACTATGTCCCACAGGTTTCAGTACAATGTGTTTTTACTCTCATTTGATTTTATTCCATCTCTGATTTCTTCTCTTACCCAGTGGTTTTTCTGCAGGGTATTATTCAGTTTCCATACAACTGATTTTTTTTTTCCTTGCTTTTCCTGTTGTTGATTTCTACCTTGATGGTGTTGTGGTCAGAGAAGATACTTTGCATTATTTCAATGCTTTCCATTTTGTTGAGGGTTGCACTGTGGCCTAAAATGTGGCCTATCCTAGAAAAGTCCCACGTTCGTTGGAAAAGAATGTGTACTTTGCATCTGTTGGATGGAGCATTCTACATATGCCTGTGAGGTCAACTTGGCTGATTGTGCCCATTAGCTCTTCTATATCTTTGTGGAGTTTCTTTCTAGATGCTCTGTCCTTTACCGAGAGTGCTGTGTTGAAATCTCCTACTATTATTGTAAAACTGTCAATTTCTTTTTTCAGTGCTGTTTAGAGTTTGCTTTATGTATTTTGGAGCCCTGTCATTGGGTGCATAGGAGTTTATTATGATTGTGTCTTCATGATGGGTCGTCCCTTTAATCATTATATAGTACCCTTCTTTGTTTTCTTGGGTGGATTTTTGTTTAAAATTCTATTTTATCTGAGAATAGTATTGCCACTCCTGCTCTTTTTTTGGTAGCTGTTTGCTTGATATATTTTTTTCCATCTTTTGATTTTTAGTAAATTTACATCTTTGTTTCTAAGGTGTGTTTCTTGCAGACAGCATATTGATGGATTCTGTGTTTTTAATCCATTCTGTCACTTTCTGTCTCTTAATGGATGCATTTAGACCATTTACATTCAGCGTAATTATTGATAGGTGTGAGTTTATTGCTCTCATTTTGTAGTGCATTTCTGTGGTGCTGATGTTTTCTTTGTTCCACTTACTCTCCTGCATTGAATTCATTTTGTTTGTGGATTTCTTTTTCATTTCTTTTGTTTTTTAGATTTTGTGTTTACTGAGAATTTATGTTTTTCTTCTTTATTTTGATGAGTAGTTTTGTTAACTTTCTTTGTGGTTACCCTGAAATTTACCCTTATCTTCCTAGGTTTCAACCAGTCTATTATTACTTGCTACCGCCTTGCTTTGCTCTCCGTTACAAAGTTCTATACCTACACAGTTTATTCCTTCTTTTACTGTTCTGACATTGTTGTCATTTACAGATTAACCTCTCTGGTTCCCTGTTTTAATTCTTTTGGTTTTGGATAGTCCTTGAGAGTTCATTTCCTAGATTGGTATCTGGCTGGTGAGATCTTACATCCTAGATTCAGGCTGTGGTCTGATGTTGTTTGTTCTCAAACTGAAGGACTCCCTTTAATAATTCTTGCAAATTTGGTTTGGTTTTATATATTCCTTTAATTTCTGTTTATCTAGAAATGTCCTAATTTCACCATTATACTGGAATGAGAGTTTTGCAGAATATGTTATTCTTGGTTGGAAATTTTTTTCTTTCAAGGTTTTTTCTATGCCATTCCATTGCCTTCTTGCCTGCATGGTTTCTACTGAATAATCAGAGCTTAGTCGTATTGTTTCCCCTCTGTATGTGAGTTTTCATTTATCTTGAGTTGCTCTTAGGATTCTTTCTTTGTCTTTGGTTTTAGTGAGTGTGATTATGATATGCCTTGGTGATTTTCTTTTGGGGTCTGTCCTACTTGGGGTTCATTAAGCTTCTTGGATGGTCAACTTTTCATCTTTCATGATTTTAGGGAAATTTTCTTTCAGCAATTCTTCAGTGATCCTCTCTGTGTTTTCTATTTTCTCTTCTCATTCTGGAACTCCAATCACTCACCAATTTCTGCTTTTGATTGTATCCCACATAATTCTCAGGGTTTCCACATTCTTTTTTTTCCCTCAAAATTGTACCCAAGTGTTTGTTTTCAATTTCACTGATCCTGTCTTCCATTGTTTCAGATGTGCTCCTCAGCCCTTCTATAACTCTGTCCATTTCTGAAATCTTGTTTATCTTTGGATTTCTAATTGTTGTTTTTGTGTAGTTTCTAGTTTGTGAATTTATTTTGTTCCTGTGTAATTTTCCTGAATTCTTCCATTTTTTGTCTGAGTTTTCTATGAATTTGTCTGCCTTTTCCATGAATTTGTCAGTTTTTTCCTCATTTTTTTTTTTTTTTTGTCTGCTTTTTGCTTCAATTCTTAGATAGCTCTGAATATTAGAGATTTTAATTCCCAGTCAGGTAGTTCTAGCCTTTTCTTGTACTGGAAAGTCATCTGTTGTTTTATTTTGGATGCCTACTAGAACCATTCTGTCCTGTTTTTTTTAATATGTTTTGGTATTGTCTGCTGTGTTAGGGACATTAAGGAGTTATTCTCTTCATTTATTGATTGTAGATTTGTTTGTTTCATCCATGTTTTGTTATATTTGTTTATGTCTGTGCAGGTAGGCTGTGCATTCTTTGTTGTTTGCTCATCTGTGGGCACAATGATTTTCACCTCCTTGTCCAATGGGCAGGGGCAGTCACTCAGCTGTGGTGCAGGTGGGCAGGTCCAGCTGAAGGGAAGGGGCTTGGATGGGTTATTTGTGGGACACACTAGGGCTGACAAGGAGGGCCAGGAGTCAGTGCAGGGCAGATTCCAGCAGGCCATGCCTGTGCTGGTTCACACACAAAAAAAAAAAAATTGGGGTGTGATATTCAGTGAATGGTACAGGTAGGCAGGAAGGGAGGGGGTGGTTGTGATGTTTGGAGCAAAGATGGGTATGGGAAAGAAAATAGAGAGGAGAGAGAAAAAGGAGCCAATAAATAAATAAACAAAAGAGTGCTAAGGGAGCTTACCATTGGAGTGCAGAGATGAAAAACCAAGAAATTGAGAAAAACAAAACAGAAAAGAGAAAAAAATAATTTTTAAAATTTTAAGAAAAAAGAAAATCCCCCAGGAATTCCACCAGTTTGGCTGCACAGATAGGGAAATTGGCTCCCTGTCCACTCAGTACAGCCTGGCTAGAAGGGGTAGAGATGTCACACATTGCCAGGTATTCAGAAGACAGGTAAAGAAGATAAGTATAGAGAAATGAGAAACTGAGAAATGAAGACAAATAAAAAGGAAAAAAGAAGAGGAAAAAAAAAAAAGATGAAATGCCCCCAGGGATCCCACTGACATGGCTGCACTGATCAGGTAAGTGGCTCCCAAGCCACTTAGTACAACCCGGCTAGAGGGGGCTCTCAAGCTGAAAAAAATTTTTAAAAAACCAGAACAGAACAAAACAAACAAAAAAAAAATGGCTCCAGGGATCTCATCAGCATGGTGGCTCAGACCAAGTAAACAGTTCCCCAGCTGAGCTGAGCTTTATAGCCTTTCAAGAAGAAGCACTGATGTCACATAGACCCAGGTGTTCGAGAGAAAGGAGGGGAAGGAGGTGAGAGGCAGGGGAGAAACCAAAAGAAGTGGAGAAAAGCAACACCTGCAACAAAGAAATGGCATTGAGAGAGCTCACCTGTGTGGGGAGGATGAATCCAAGAGGTGCAGATCCAGAGCTGGTGCCTCCCAGCCAAGAGACTGTGGCCATTGTGAAGCAGCAGCTGAGCTGGGGGGAAGAAAGATGGTGGTAGAAAGTGTATATCACTGATTACCAGTTGCCCTGTCTCCTGTTGGGAGCTCCATGAAGCTGCTTTCCCATATTCCCTGTCTGCCATTCTTCAATGCAGGCAGGGCGAATCCAAGCAGCAGCATGGAGCTCGCAGGTCTTGGCTGGCAGAGTGACTGTAGCCAGCTAGGAAGAGCCAGGGGTCAATCAGCAGGGGAGAAAGATAGGGGATAGGGAGTGGGAAGGCGTATATTGGGTGCTCTTCTCCTGCTGGGAGCTCCGTGACGCTGTTTTCCTGTACTTCCTGTCCACTGATCTCTGACAGGAGTCCAAGATGGCAAATCCAGGCTGCATTAGCTGATAGAAGGCCTTCACTGGTATCTCTCCTTGCTCTCTGTTCTCTGTCAGTTTCCCATTCCATTTGGTGCTTGGCTGAGTTCTTTATCTCTTCATTTAATGCTTAGGGTTCCAGAATTCATGTTTGTTACTGTTTTACTTAGTTTTTCAGGTCTTTGCTTGGAGGGATGGCATGGTGCTTCTGTGCATAGCACAACGTTGGCTCTTCCCTCTGATACAGACTTTTTCTTGATTGACAAAATAAGATCTTAAAGAACAGCAGGCCTGACACTTTTATGGAAGGTGCATCTTTTGGTCCTGAGGCTCACACCATCCCAGTTTACTAAGCAAAGATATTTGCTGTGTGGATTACCAGGGCATACACAAGATCATCGTAAGGGACTTGGTAGTGACAAAGTTCATTAGCCTGGAATAAAGCAAGTCGAAAGACAACTATGAATATTTAGACGGAGAAGACTCGGCCAGTAAAGCTTTAAATATGAAGACAGTGATCAAAGAATTTGGGTAGGACAAACCCTCCAAGCTGAATTTCATATAAGTCCAAGTCAAAAGCAAAGGGTTTAAACTCTGTTCCTGTTGAAAACCACAAAGATTTGCAGAGGGGTCCTAAACTTCTTTCTTAGGGTTTTCTTTAGAGAAATTTTCAAATATTAAAGCATAATCAAATCGAGAAGGAGTAGAGCAAAATAGTGATGCTTGCTGAATTTAATAATGAGTATAGGGGTGTTCATTTTATTATTCTTTCAAGTTATCTGTATGTTCAAAAATGTTTATAATAAAATTTAGAAAAGGAAAAAATATGAGATTTCAGTAGCCAAGGAATCTCTGGTTCTATTATCTAGGAAATATCATTCTAGGTTTAAAAGGTCTGTAGCCAAGGCATAAGATTTCTGATCTCTTGGAGGCAGGGAATCATCTGAATGGGGCAATCTGCTTTGAGTAGTGAGGTTGTCTCATCTTGGAGGATGTGTGCCTTGGTGGGTGGGATCCAAGATCACAGACAGCAAGGCTAAACCATAATCCTGAGAAGGGTGGTCTAAGCTCTTCTGCTAAAACCTTGATAACCTGCTCAGGAAATTTCTTTTTCAGGGGATCTGTCTATTGCTTCTGACTACTCAGTAGGATCTCTGAGTGTAGTCCTACTAATATATTGTATGGAGATAGCAAGGGTTTTGAGGATAGCACACCAGCTTATCAGCAAGTTTATATTAAGGTGCAATGTCCTTGGAGAGTACTCAGAAGATGAAGATGGAAATTTCACAGTATAGAACATATTTTTAGGTGCTGTTGTTGGTGTGGGTTATTGTTGGTGTAAGTTTGAACAGCCTAATTGGATCTTTATTTTCCCATTTCTAAAGCATAGGTTAGCAGCTTACTGTCAGTTGTTCCATTGCATTTCAGGTTGATAATCATTTCGGAGGCTCAGGGAATGGTGTTCTAATGCTGTGCAGATACAAAAATACACACAACTGGGCAATGCTACCAACTTCCTTAAGAAGGGTAATGATAATAGAGCTTAGGTTTTCATTTGAACTTTTGTCGCTGACTTTTGTTGAACCTTGAGCATCTTCTGTATGTTTTAGTTTCCTCATGTATAGAAAAGGGAAAGTGAATTAGATTATATCATTTTTTTTTAACAATCCAGTCACCTTGTGAATCAATTGTTAATGAATGTAAAATAATTTATAATCTAAAATCAGACTAGAAAGTGAAATATATGTTTGGAGTAGTACAGTGATTTATGGAGAGTAAGTGCTCAATGTTAATTAATATTTAGGGAATAAATGAATGAATGGATGGGTAGGAAATTGTAGAGTTCCATCCCAGTTATCTTTTTGTTATTCTTTGAAGTAACACTGGTCATTTGCCTGGAACTAAGAGTGTAAATGAGAGAGTGAATTGAAGAGAGTGGAAAAGGCCTAGGTTAGGTACATCTAAAGTGAACAGCAACAACAACAAAATATTACTGAAGAAAATTAAAAGATTGTCAAGAAGCGTTGAAGATATGGTGTCTGTAACAATGGGTTCAAACATAGCAACCATTGTGAGGATGGCACAGAACTGGGCAGTGTTTCTGTTGGATCACCTTTCTTTAGAATGGGCACAAATATGGATCTCTTCCAATAGGTTGGCCAGGTAGCCATCTTCCAAATTTCTAGGCATAGACAAGTGAGCATTCCCAGCATTGCGTCAGTTTGTTGAAACATCTCAATGGGTATCCCATCAATTCTTGGAGGCTTGTTTGTCACCAGTGCCTCCGGTGCGGCTTGGACTGGTTACTTCAATGCAATGGGTTCTTGATCATATGCTACCTCCTGAAATGATTGAACGTCAACCAACTATTTTTGGTAAAGTTGCTCTGTGTATTCCTTCCATCTTTTGATGCTTGCTGTGTTGTTCAATATTTTACCCATAGAATCCTACAGTATTGCAACATAAGGCTTGAATTTTTTCTTCAGTTCTTTCAGCTGGAGAAATACCGAGTGTGTTCTTCAATTTTTGTAATCTAACCCAGGCGTTTGCACATTTAATTATAATACTTTGTCTTCTTGAGCCACCCTTTGAAATCTCTTGTTCAGCTCTTTTACTTCATCATTTCTTCCATTCACTTTAGCAACTTTATGTTTAAGAGCAAATTTTAGAGTTTCTTCTGACATCTATTTTGGATTTTTTTTTCTTTTCCTGTCTTTTTAATGGCCTTTTGCTTTCTCCATGTATGATGTTCTTTATGTCATCCCACAGCTTGTCTGGTCTTCAGTAATTCATACTCAGTGGGTAATTAGTGTTCAATGAGTCAAATCTATTTCTTGAGATGATCTCTAAGTTCAGGTAGGATATACCCAAGGTGCTACTTTGACTGTCATGAACTTGTTTTAATTTTCTTCAGCTTCAACTTGAACTTGCAGTCCAGTGGTCAGCCCCTGGCCTTGTTCTAACTGATGATATTGAGTGTCTCCATCATCTCTTTCTACAGCTGTAGTCAATTTTATTCCTGTGTATTCCATCTGGCAAGGTCCACATGTATAGTCTCACCTTTTATGTTGTTGAAAAAAGGTATTTGCAATGAATAAGTTATTGGTCTTGCAAAACCTGTCATATGATTTCCTGCTTCATTTCTGTTACCAAGGCTGTAATTTCCAACTTCTAATCCTTCTCCTTTGTTTCCAGCTTTCACATGCCAATCACCAGTAATTATCAATACATGTTGATTGCATGTTTGATCAGTTTCAGATTGAAGAAGTTGGCAAAAATCTTTAACTTCTTCATCTTTGGCATTAGTGGTTGATTTATAAATTCAAATAATAGTCATATTAATTGGTCTTCCTGGTGGACATACGGATATTATCCTATCACTGACAGCACTGTACTTCAGGATATCTCTTGCAATGTTCTTTTTGATGATGAATGTGATGCCATTCCTCTTCAATTTGTCATTCCCAGCATAGTAGACCATATGATTATCTGATTCAGAATGGCCAATATACCAGTCCATTTCAGCTCACTTATGCCTAGAATATCGATCTTTATGCAGTCCATTTCATTTTTGGTGACTTCCAATTTTCCGAGATTCTGATTATTAGTGGATGTTTGCAACTGTTTCTTCTCACTTTCAGTTGTACATATGAGCAAATAAGGTCCCAAAAGCTTGACTCCATCCACATCGTTAAGGTTGACTCTACTTTGAGAAGGCAGCTCTTTAACAGTCACATTTTGAGTGCATTCCAAACTAAGCGGTCATCTTCTGGCCCTGTATTAGACGGTGTTCTGCTGCTATTCATAAGGTTTTCACTGCCTGTTTTTTTTAGAAGTAGACCGTCAGGTTCTTCTCCTTCATCTGCTTTAGCCTGGAAGCTTCCTTGAAACCTGTCTACCACGGGTGACCCTGCTGGTATCTGAAATACAGATGGAATAGATTCCAGCACGACAGCAACATGCAAGCCACCACAGTAGAGCAAACTGACAGAGGAGTGGTGGATTTACTTTAAAAAGGGGATGTTTATTAGATTTCAAAAAGCTAATGAATAATTGCACTGAGCAGGCAATGAGGAGACCTGAATTCTGGTCCTACGACTAGTAGTTCTTGTAACTACTCATTTAAATAATTTCTAAATGTTAATTAGAGCTTCAAAAGTCCCATAATCCTGTGATTTTGCTAATGTATGACGTATATCTTTTTTAGGATTCTCACCTCATGGTGCATGCAGCAATACTTATTTCCTTTTTTTCTAATTGTTATATGTATATGTATATGTATATGTATATGTATATGTATATGTATATGTATATGTATATGTATATGTATATGTATATGTATATGTATATGTATATGTATATGTATATGTATATGTATATGTATATGTATATGTATATGTATATGTATATGTATATGTATATGTATATATAAAAACACAATATTTGCCAATTCAGCATTTTTTTCACATGTACACTTCATTGGTACTAATTACATCAACCATGTTGTACAACCATCACCAATATTCCTTGCCGATTTCCCATCACCACAAACAAATTTTTCAGTGCTGTAGAAACTGCACTTATGTCCTTGAAAAAATCTGATTCATTGCAGAAGCAAAAATAAGATCAATATATTTAGGTATACAATAGAGCTGTCAATCTAAATTATCAACTGATAACACCTTTTGTGAACATAATAATGTATGACTTTTTTCTAACGCTTAGAATCTGAATTGGACTGCATATATTTATGCCAAGTTCATTAATATTGTAACATAAGAATTTCATTACATTATTCAAAATCTTCACAAACACAATTTTAAAGAAAAAATTTTTTCCTATTATAAAAGTGATGCATACATATTGAAAATTTAGAAAATACAGTTATGAAAATACAATTACTCCTTAATCCTAGCACCTGGAGAGAGCCCATACCAGTACCTTGCTTTATAATCTTCCATGTTTTTTTACTGAATAAAGTATATATGTAGTTTTTGAAAGATAAAAACAGAATCATATTGTATGTACTGTTCTGAAATCTGATACTTTAGTCTTGAAAAGTAAATGTATCAGAAACGTGTTTGTCATGTCAGAAAAACTCTCCTCACCATCAGTTTTAAACCATTATGGGATGTGTTTAGTATATACGTCTTTATCCAGTATAGGATATGGTTTTGACATAAGGTGAAGTATGTAGTATTACTGTAAAATGCAGGCATCTTATTTCAAGCTTTATTATTATTTTAATCACAAATAGCCAAAACAATTTGTGGCACGGATTATAATATTATAGTCGTGCTGTTGTATTCTGTAGTCTCACTGGTTAAATACATTGCTCAAGAAATGAACTAATGCTGATTTTATTAGGACAGTTTTTTTGGAAGGAATGATTTCTTACTCTTTCAACAGTAACTGACCCATCTGAAAATGGCTGCTTGTCTCTCAGTGTGAGGGGGTAGGCCTTAACATCATATGCCAACACACCTTCTGTATGTACCATTAGACCCGAAGCATGTCACTTCTGTTTAAAGGATCATGTTCTTAAAGGAAAATTCATCAGGAAGCGGAAGGCAATTCAGCCATCTCCTGCTATGTATGTTCTGTCATCGGGAAAATGGAAAAGGAGAATGTTAGCTTGTGATAAATGTAGACAGGCAAGATTTTATCAATTTTATCCTCTTCCTCTGCTCCTGAAGTCTTACCACAGGGTATTAGGCAAATGAATAACCAAGTAGCCATTATACTGAAATGTAGTCTATCAAACATTAATATGATATCAATTTTTAACTTGGATTTTCTTATTGGTTTAATTCATTTTCATGGAGATACTGAGTGACTATATTTTGTCAAGCAGAACAACAGAGATTTTGTTAAGAACATCAGTCCTCTAAATTTAGTCCTCTAAATTTTCGCAGTCTGTAAGCCAGGAAAAAAAAAAAAAAATCACTTTCATCTACTCTAAAACAGACTGTTATCAGGTCCCTTTCTCTTTAAAGAACTACAGTTAATTTTTAAGAGAATTTTATTTTTTATTATTTGTGATTCTTCTAAGACAAATAATACTTTTATCTAAATACTTTTGTCTTATGGAGAGGCTGGTGGATTCGAACTGCTGAACTTTTGGTTAGCAGCCCAGTGGTTAACCTCTATGCCACCAGGGCTCCGTAAAACAAAAGTATTTAGATTAAAAAGAAACAAAGGTATTTAGAAGTAATTTATGACATCTTCAAGTTCATCTCTTTTATTAAAGGGGAAGGGAAACTCAGATCAGAAGTGACTATGCCTAAGGTCACAGACAATGGCAAAGCACAGACTAGAATCACAAACTCCTAAATCTTAATCCAGGTCTTGATGTTGTTGTTTTTGCTGGCAAAATTATTTATTTAGTTACATGGAGTCATCATGTTTGACTGATATCAGCAAATAACTCAAAATATTTGAAATAAAAAAGAGTATGTTTAAAATCACACCATTCCTTACATCTTATAAATGGAGGCATTTAGCCCCAGAAAATAATCTAGGACTCTTTGCTGTAACATTTTGCTGGGTTTTTAGATGAAAACATTTAAAGAAGGAAAGCAAGTTTTCCCATGCTCTTTCTTCATAAGCATTGCTGACTTATGTTCCAGTTGTCAGTGGGTCTCCTTTACTGCCAGCTAGATGGGACTCTAGTTGTCATCATATCCACTGATTTTAGTCAAATGAGAGTTGGATGTGGCAGTGCCGAAACCAAAGGTGTGAAAGGACTGCTGCAGCAAAGATGAATGGCCAGGGGCTCCAGGGATTTTGAAACAGGGAAGAAACCAGCTGTGCCCTCAATAAAGATATAGATCTTGTATTGCGGGGCTAGACAATGAGCACAGGGGTGTCAGTGAAGTGGATCTTGTCTGCAAAAAAGAGAAGTATTGAAACCCATAGAGGACACATTATTCATAGGTTTGTGAATATCTATACATAACTTGGCTATACATAGCACATTCGGAGGTAGTACTTGCATGTTTCTGATTTCATTAGGAGTAAACCCTCCGGTTCATGAGAACACTGTCAGCTTGAAAAGAGACAGGATTTTCATCTATTTTATTTTATTTTATTATGCAAAGTATTGTCCAGCTAACGCTTAAAATTGTTGCTGCTGTATATATGCATGCATGTGTGTGTGTGTGTGTCTGTGTAAGATTAAACTGTAAGACTAGATTAAGTCCCAACTTAATTAACCAATGATGCAAAAACTTATTGGAATTGGGAGGCATGTGAAGTGCGTGGCAGAGTGATTTCTCAGCATAGCTTCTATGGCTCCTACAGACACTGAAGGGCACCTAAAAGTTTCTATGTCCATAGATGTTTTTGCTGGGCCAAGGAAGCTTAATTCCTGTTTCATAGTGGAGGAAAATATTACACAAACATCTTTCTTTTTTTCATATTCTAGACCCTAGCTTTTGCATCAATAGTCTTCTGAGCAGTACCCAAGCCTCTAACTTTTCCACAACTGGTAAAGTACATTTGTCTACCAGAAGACCTCAGAGTACATTGAAGAAAATCTGTATTTTCTGGTAAAAGTAATAAAGATTTGTTTCACTGAGCTGTTTTTCAACCCTATTACCCATAAGAAGAAAAAGGGGAAGGAAATAAAATATAAAAGCTAATGGAAATTACATCCAAAATTTTTTTTTTTAAAGATTCATGGTAAATTTTTCTATTATTTGCTTTGCCAAATGAATGAGCTTTTCCAGCCCACACCTACCTCTTTATACCTCTTTATTATTGGAGACCACAAATAAAGTAAGCTCCCTTTGGAAACCAAACTAGTGTCATAGGTTAAATCACATTTACCATATTATGAAATGCTCCGGCTATTTCACTTCTCAGAAGCAGCTCATTATCTGCACTCTTCCGGACAAAATAATAGGCAACAAAATGCTAAGTGGCCATAAATCCTTGGAGGAAGATACTTATTCTGTGTTGGATTGTTCCCTCTAGACATAATGGAGAAAATAATTAGAACGATATAGTTTAACAGCTATAACAAGCTGACAACTAAAAAAAAAAAAAGAGGAACTACTGAAAAAGACCAGGATAAAGACCAAAGCTATTCCTGGCATGAAAATACCAGATGGAGGCATCTGTGCATTTTACATCATTGCATAGTGAGGACAAAGAACACAAAATCCCTGGGATAGCAGTGTTGCAGCATGGTTAATTGCATGGGAATGGGATCTGATTGCCTTGTTCCAAGGTCTTGCTCGACCACTGTCAAACTGTGCTCCATCTTGCTGAATTTCAGCTTTCTCATCAGTAAAATAGGGCTTACAGCACAACTTGTACAAGGCAAGATCATGGAACCTCCATAGACACAACCAAACTGCCTGATGGACCAAATTATTGGGCTGAGGGCTGTGGGGACCATGGTCTCGGGGAATATCTAGCTGAATTGACATAGTTTATAAAGAAAATGTTCTACATTCTACTTTGGTGAGTAGTGCCTGGGGTCTTAAAAGCCTGTGTAACTTCCAGGCAAACTCTTCAGAGCAGCCTCTTTATAAGGCTGCTTGGTTAATGGAGATGGCAAAGCATCTGCCATTTTGAACGTGTTGTCACCCATGCAGATCACAGCCAGTATGAGGAAACTGAGAGCCTAGTCCCTGATCTGCTGCCACGCTGGTTTATTCTGAGATGTCTGTGTAAGATTTCTTGTGAGGCAGGTGAAGGATATGGTCTTTTCTCCAGTAGGAGTATCCACCTGTTATGGATTGAATTGTGGCCTCCTGAAAGATATGTTCAAGTCCTAACTTCTGGTGCTTGTGAACATGACATAATTTGAAATAAGGCATTTGAAGATGTTGTTAGTTAACATGAGGTCACGCTGGGGTAGGGTGGGTCATAATCCAATCTGAGTGGTGTCCTACCAGAAGCTAGGAGAGACAAAAAAGAATCTTTCTCTAGAGACTTCAGAGGGAGTGTTATGGATTGAATTGTGTCTCCTCCAAATGTGTGTCAACTTGGCTAGGCCATGATTCCCCATATTGTATGATTGTACACCATTTTGACATCTGATATGATTATCCTTTGTGTTATAAATCCTGTCTCTATGATATTAATGAGGCAGGATTAGAGGCAGTTAAGACTCAAATCTATAGGATTAGGTTGTATCTTGAGTCAAACTCTTTTGATCTATAAAAGAGAGAAGTGAGCAGAAAGCCAGAGGGACCTCCAACAATAGCTAAGAATATGCGCGTCCTTTGGACCCAGATTCCCTGTGCTGAGAAGCTCCCAGACCAGGGGAAGATCGATGACAAGGATTTCGCCTAGAGCCAACAGAGAGAGAAAGCCTTTCCCTAGAGCTGGCACCCTGAATTCAGACTTCTAGCCTCCTAGACTGTGAGAGAATAAACCTCTGTTTGTTAAAGCCATCCACTTCTGGTATTTGTTATAGCAGCACCAGATAACTAAGACAGGGAGTATGGCCCAGAAGACACACTGATTTGGACCTGTAGCCTCCAGAACTGTAAGACAATAAATTTCTGTCCTTATAAGCTAAATAAAATAAAATAAAATAGGGCTTAATAGTACCAACCTCACTGGATTATTGAGAGGAGTAAATGAAAGAATGCTTGTAAAGCATTTAGCAAAATGTCTAACTCATGTAAAGTTCTGTGTAAAATTAGCTGTTTTCATTAGTGTTGCTGAGTATACTTTTGACAGTAGGAGATGATGGTGATATTTTGTGCCAACATTGTACCAGGTGTTAGGGATGCACAAAGACAAATCAGACACCCCATCCCTGCAATTCAGAAGCTTTCAGGTTAGTGGAGGAAGAAGACATGATGAAGAGAGGTAGGATAGGATGATGGTTAAGAGACAAGCTCTGAAGTCAAAGACATGGGGGTTTGTTTTTTACTGGCTTTGTGGCCTTTTGTAAACAAGTCAACTGACAACTCCAAATTGATAATTATATCATTTAATTTGCAGAAATGTGGTCACATTTAAATAATATAACCCATGTAAAATGCTAGGCACACAGTAGGCACGTAAAAAATGATAGCTACTATGGATGTGGTTATTACTGTAGCTACCAAGGTAATCATGATAGCTAAAACTGAATCACCGACACCTACTAGGTAACGTATGTTGTTGTTAGGTGCCATTGAGTCAGTTCCAACTCATAGCGACCCTATACACAGCAGAATGAAACTGCCTGGTCCTGCCCCATCCTTACAATGGAAGAAGGATCCGGCAGTCTACTTCTGAAAAGCATTAGCCAGTGAAAACCTTATGAATAGCAGCGGAACATTGACAGGTAACACATAAGCCAAAAAACCAAACCCAGTGCTGTCAAGTCGATTCTGACTCATAGCGACCCTATAGGACAGAGTAGAACTGCCTTGTAGAGTTTCCAAGGAGCACCTGGCAGATTTGAACTGCCAACTCTTTTGTTCACAACTGTAGCACTTAACCACTACGCCACCAAGGTTTCCGGTACTTAGTAAATATTGTATCTTCTAATCCCCAAGTAGTCCCATCCAGTAGGCATTAATATTACTCCATTTTTAAAGAAAAAGAAACTAAGTTTAGACAATTCAATAACTTATTCAAAGTTAAAAAAAAAAAATTCAAAGTAGCACCCCTATAAATGTTGGAGCTGGGAAGAGACTCTAAGTCGCTTTGACTCCAAAGCCCATGCCTTTCACGTTGTTCTAATGGGCTTAATACAGAGAAGTGACCCAGTGCATGGACTACGAGGCGGCGGAGCAGACACAGTCTCACTCGGAAATTTCACTAATAACTGAAACTATTCATTTTGACTGCTGATACTAGGAATGGCAGTGTAGTCTTCCAAAAGTAAGCTTCAGGAAGATATTAGTAGCTCTAACTTATATTTAATAAAACAGGCACATTGTAGGCAAGTGAGTCACTGAACCTTTAATTCATTTATGTGTCTATCAGATGGATATGTTGGCCAATCAACTATTGAGCGAGTACGTCTTATTTTTCTAGGTAGAAGATGGAGGTGCAGCAGTGACTAAGCCAGACAGTGCCTACCTCCAGAAGCTTGTATTTAGTGAAGGGAACAAATAATGAACCATCAAAAAAGCATTTATAATGATATATAGGAAGCCTATAAATTGTGATGAATTCTATAAAGAAAATTAAACACAATGATAAACAGTGATTGAGGGGAGAAGAGTAGAGACCTACTTCAGATGATGGGTAGTCAGGAGGTGACGTTTGAACTGAGATATTATTCATTAAGATCAGATAAGAGAGAGTCTGAGGGGTGAGTGTTCCAGTTAGAAAGAACAGAAATTTAGTGGTCCTGAGAGGGGAACACACTAATATGCTCACAGAAAGAAGGTAAAGTAATGCTCGTTTATCCAGAACTTTCTGTTTTTTCTCTTTTACATTATTGTATTTTATGTTGTTTTTTATACCGATATGGATCATTAATTTGTTTATTGCTCCTATTGGCCTTTTTCCACAAGAACATAACTCCATGAGGGCAGGGACCTCCTCCCATTCCCGCTGTATCCCTGTGCCATAAGAGTCGATCAAAAATATTTTTTGAGTGAGTGAGTAATTGCCATTTCTCCACAATGCTCCCTATTTTATCATTCCAACTACCTGCCTCCATTTATCAGGTGAATGGAATCTGTGGACTCTCCAGAGTTTATCTCAAGTTGATTTATCATCCTCTCTCAGTGTAAGCAACTCCTGCAGAATAAGTTTTATCCTTTTATGGAAAATAGCACCTAACGTTTTTAAACCATGTATTTGCATATTGAAGTAAGTGAGGAAGAGTAGGAAAAAAAAGCATAATATCAAATGAATCTATATCATTTAGAACTGTTATCAAAGATTATTATGTTTTAATGAGGTAGAAAAAATCTAATTGCCCTCCCTATAGACAATGTGCAGCATTTTCTCTTTATCAGGGAAGAGAACTATATTAGCAGTGAGACTGTGCTTCGAGTAATGCCAATTTCAGTAGATGATAAGAAGGCATTTTGAAAACAGGATCAGCAATTACCATAAACTCAAATTCCCCAATTGTGACTTAAACACAAATAAGAGTAGATTGTGTACGTATCTCCATTGTCATGATGTCTTCTTATGTTACGTTATCATTTGCAATCAATACAGTGTTTTAAAAGATCTAGAAGGAGAGAGAGAATTGGGTCAAGGTGGAATTTTGATGACCCATATTAGCCTCCTACCATAGAATGAATCAATGAAAAAATACTTTCTAATGAGAGGTAGGTTTTTTTCAGACACACACCTGAGAAAATGCATTATGGCTAAATTCAAGGAGATGTTTTCTTTTACTCTTGAAAATCAAATACTGTGTGACTGAAAATGCATATAGTTTCTCATCAATTGCAGAGAAGAGATACCATATTTTTGCTTAGTATGGGGTATGTCCTTATGTCAGTTTGTACCTTCTCGTCTGTACTTCACAGTGTGTGAACGTATGTGTGTTGCATGCATGCATACCTGTCTTTGCCTGTGTGCTTCTCTGTTTGGCAAACATAGACACACAGCCTTGTTGCAAGGGAGGCAGTAAAAGAAATGGAGGGAGACTACCTATGTGGGGAAAAAAAAAACCACATTTTCCCAAAACAATATTTTTTTCCCCAAATCATAAGTATTTTGTACTTTTTGGCTGGAATCATGGGTTGACTTTTCCTTTGAGAAGTGATATGTAAGAGATACAAGGATCGTTGTTATGCTCACATGAAAGAGGCAGATGGTGTTATGGTCAGATCCACTGCGTCCCACCTCAGATGGTTTTTTCGTTACTGATTTAGTATGTGAACTAATTATATGTTTCACCGATACTCCAGTGTTATTCATGAAGGTGAATTCACGAAGCTGGGGAAAGTTACAAAATCCCCTTGTGATTGATCATCAACCCCAGATGATGAGATGAGACACATTATTTGATGGTAGATGGAGTTGCCCTCCAAAGGAGAAACCTGTGTCCACTGAACGGATAGTCAGGGCTGGGTGGAGATATGCACCGAAAAAACAGAGGGAAAAATCAACACAGCAGTGAAAAAGAAGTTCTCCTCAATTCTGGGCATAAGAAAGCCTGCTTTTACTCTGAGATAACAAATTCCAAATAATATGGATTACTTCTTCTTGTGTGCCATCAAGTCGATTCACACTCATAGTGATCCTATATGACAGACTAGAACTCCTCCATAGGGTTTACTAGGATGTACTCTTTATGGAAGCAGATTGCCATGTCTTTTCTTTCACAGAGCTTCTGATGGGTTTGAACCACAGACCTTTCAGTTAGCACCTGAGTGTATAACCCTTGCACCACCAGGGTTCCTTATATGGATTACTAAACCAAAAAAACTAAGGCTGTTGCCACTGAGTAGAACTGCCCCATAGGGTTTCCAAGGAGCTGCTGGTGGATTTGAACTGCCGACCTTTAGGTTAGCAGCTGAGCTCTTAACCACTGTGCCACCAGGGCTTCATATAGATTATTATGCATTCCAATTTTGGAAAATTTAAGTTCTGAAATCACCTAAGAGACTGAATTCAGTCTGTGTCACGGGATAGGTTTTAGTATTATTGTTAATTTTACTATTTTTACTTTATTGCAAAAATAACAGGCATTTTAGGTGAGGAAGAGGTTATATTCCTGGGTTACTTTTCCTTTTTTTGTGATTTTGTTCTGTTGGATTGACACTCAAAAAAAAAAAAAATTTTTTTTTTTTAATTAAGCTTCTGTTTTTTTCCATCATAAATGGAATGCGTGGCTTAATTTAATCTTTTGTAGTATTTTAAAACTGTGTAAAATCAAATTATAATTGCTCAGTTACAATCTTCTTTAATTTCAAAAAGTTATAGAGTCCTTGAAAGTTTTCAGATTCTGTAAGCATGAATAGAAAAGAGTCTAATATCTAGATAGAGCCAAGTTTACAACAGATCATTACCGTACACGCCGACTGCTAAGGTGCTGGGTGTGGGGAGAAGGACTGGGTGTAACTCTGTCTTTCAGGTGCCATTAGCTATAGCAGGCAGTTTGGTCCAGGAGAATGTCAGGGTAAGGCTTACCTATGTTGACAGCATTCACCTCAAACCAGGTGTAGACCGTGAATGTGTTCCTTATACGAACAGTGACATCTTTATGCTTTAAAATGTGGCTGTTGTTTCCCCATGTATTTTCTCCACTGCTCTGTGGTGAAGACAACCAATTGAATCAAGAGGGATTTGGAGACACCAGACATTTTGACTTCTCTGGATAGCACCATCTGCGTGAACAGATGGAGAAACATGTCACAGGCTAGAGGTGGACACCAATATCAAAAAAGAGGAGAGAAATGAAAAGGGAATATGATTGCTGGACAAAGCAAAGCAAGCCTCAGTGGCTGGGAGTGCTTTGTGTTCTAACTCAGGTAGTGGTCACTGAGTGGCTGCCATCCATGGGATCTGCAGGTCCCCAGAACAGCAATGCCCTGCATGTGCTGCAAGCAGATTGTCCAGCACTGGGAATGGGCAACTACCTCCGTTTCTGGTGTTGTTAGTTACAGCTCCCCACAGAGCATAGCAAGGTTTGGTTTCCATTAAGCTTTCCATGTGGCCACTGGCCAGTAAATGCCACCTAGGTTTCCTGGTGGTAGAAGATTCTATGCTAGGTGGATGTATCATTACAAATACTTTCTCAAAACTGGATAATTGATGCAAATTGTGTGCCTTCGCTCATGATACTTATTTACATGTATATTTATTATTTTTTCTACCCATTCCTTTGCTCACTTATTCACCCATTCGTTTTAATTCATATTTATTGAGTAATTAAGTTGGGTGGTGCAAACAGTTAACATACTCGGCTAGTAACTGAAAGGTTGGGAGCTCCAGTCTTCCCAAAGGCACCTTGGAAGTAAGCCCTAGCAATCTATTTCTGAAAAATCAGCGATTGAAAACTCTGTGGAGCACAGTTCTACACTGACACATATGGGGTTGCCGCGAATCAGAATCAACTAGAAGGCAACTGGGCTGGATTGAGTAGTTCTTTTGTGCTAAGCACTTTACTAAATGTTTTACACACTTTAACTCCAAAAGGTAGGTATTTTTTACCCCATCCCACCCCCTACTCCATTCTCCACATTTTACAGAAGAGGGAAAGGAATCTCAGAAAGTTTCAGTAATTTGCCTAAAATCCCATGGCCGGTAATGCCAGAGTTTAGTGTTGGATCCATCTGACTCCTGAAATGGTAACAATTACTCTGTATCACCCCTTTCACTTCCATCTTTCTATGAAACAACGTGACATTGTAATTGTCCAAAAATCAGTCTTCATATATTGTCTTTCTTAACCCTACAACCTATGTTACAGAAAAAAAAAAAAAAAATCCCATAAGTTAAATTCAGGCCATATATTTTGTAGACAGGAAGTTTTGCTTATAGGTTTATTCAATTTAGGACAACACTATTCCCATATTCACCTTTTCTGTAGGTTCTGTGGACTGTAGGGTTTGCAGCAAAATTGTTGGCATTGTTGTAAAGTTATATGTTCTTAAAAGAATGAGCCACTGGAGGTTTGAAATTATTGTGCCCTCTGCCCACCATCCTATATGCGTTCATTCAGGAAATTTCATTCCTCTTTCTCGCCCCAATTCCCATAAAATATAAACATAACAAGGATCCTAACCAGCATTGTACTTCTCTCAATAGCTACTCCCCATGCCCAGCATATTTTTGTAGAATACAGGAATATAATTCTGAATTGGATTTGAATATAAAACTTAACTGATGAAGCTACTTTTTTTTTTTTTTCCTGTTCTAGTGGAGGCTGTGTTCTAAAACTAACTCAATGACAATGAGATTTCAATGTAATATATGACAATAATGTTGCTCCCAGTAGAGTCAGAAGCACAGATTTCTATATTAACTGTTCTCAGGTTCCAATTCTTCTCTTAGTAAACAAAACCTGGGTCAAATAAGTCATTTCACCTTTTAAACTCCTATTTCTTTTTTGTAATTGTAAATATTAGTACATCCTAACTTAAAGTTTCCTGTGAGGTTTAAATAAGAAAATGCATTTAAAACAATTAGCGCCACACATGGCACAATTAGTAAGCCCCAAATAATGTTTGGGACTATTCTGTAATACATTATAAAAGCAATTTATCTTGATATCAATACCATGTGTATCCTATCCTTACTTATTTCTGCTTTAACATGGCCTGGACTTTTTACCTACCTACACTATACGAATGAAGAGCAGTTTATTAGTAATGTAATTGGCTGTTTTCATTGCTAAGTTTTAAACCACACTCCTCCATAAATACTGATAACTTTATCATTGTTGTTTTCATTATTATCATCCTATTTCCTTAATTCTAAGTTGCTATTAAGTGCAATGGGATGCTGGTAGCATGGTGGTTAAGAGCTATAGCTACTAACCAGAAGGTCAGCAGTTTGAACCCACCAGATGCTCCTTGGAAACCCTCTGGGGCAGTTCTACTCTGTCCTATAGAGTTGCTATGAGTCAGAATCAACTCAACAGCAACAAGTTTGTTTTTTGGTTTTTATTAAGTGCAATAGTATTTTATCACTTAAAAAATAACAGTATGCATATGCGTGTCCAAAGGATTAATGCAATATTACTTTTGTAATAATATTTTTAATTTCTCCTTTCATGTTTTTCTCCCAATATTTTACTAATTCCCCCTTGGCCTCACTTACAGTCTTAAAGTAGATTACAACTTCAAGAGCAGCACCATGCATTGAGCACTCAGAACTTGCAAGTGATTGTTCTAAATGTTTCATAGACATTATCTTGTTTGATGTCTCACAGGCGCTGCTATAAAATAGACATTCCAGTCCATATTTTACAGAACAGGAAACAGAGTAAGAGGGACTAATAATGTCTCCAGTGTCATAGAGCTGTAAATGCCAGATCCAGATTTAAAATTCAGGACTGATTTCAAGTACTATCCTACCTCTTTTCCAAATGTCTTTCTGGAGTCACAATTATAAATCCAAGAGAACTCCCCTGTTCTATTACAAATCGTGCTTATTTTCCCAACTTATCAATTTTCTTGAAAATTTATAATATCTCTGAGCTCATTTCATTTAACTATGAAAACTGATTTTAACTCATAACTCTACTATCCTGTAATATATTATGAAAGCAATTTATCTTAATAACAATACAATGTGTAACCTATCCTTACTTCTTTCTGCTTAACATGGCCTGAATTTTTCACCTACATACATTATGTGAATGAAGAATAGTTTATCAGTAATGCAATTGGCTGTTATAATTACTAAATTTTAAATTACACTTCTCCAAGAGCCATAAAAGTCTATATCAGAACATCCTTTCCTGACCTTGAAATCAACTTTTCCTTTCCTGACTTCCTCAAATCAATATTTTTTAAGCCAAGGTTCATAACTCTATCACTCAAATGGCTGCAATAACATGCCATCAAACTACCCAGTTCCATGTTATCCTCATAGCAACTCTTATGCTAGGCACCATTATTTCCACTATAAAAGACAAGCAATCTGACCTCCTCAAGTTATATGACTAAGAGATGGTAGCACTGGTGTTTCTACCCATGTCTGAATGACTGAATTACTCCCTAAGCAATGTTCTTTCCACTCTACCACATTGATACCAATAAAAGAAGACTAACATCCACACTTCTTTTTTTTTTTTTTTCACCCGTGTTCTTCATTGTGTACTTTGAGGCTGTAATGAAAAATAACCTAAAATTTGGAGTCATGCATTAATAAAATGAAGTTTGCACTAAAACCACACACATGATTGGATAAAGCTATAACCTGTAGTCAGTTTTAGTTTGGTCCTGGATAGAGCTAACAGTGGTTCATATCCCAGAACTGCCTCTAACTCATTTGCTGTGTCAATGACAGTGAATCACGTAATTTCTTGGGACTTACTTGTCTCAATTATAAAATCACAGATTATATCAAGGGCTGCATACCATCAACTCTCAGATCAGATACAGTTCATAGACGTATTCTTTTTTGACCAATACTTTTAAAAAATAAGACATTTTATTTTAAGATTGATATTTAGTTGTTATCTTTCTAGAAATCTAAAGACTGGGCTCAGTGGGCCTTATCTGTCATGTGGCAACAATCAGCTAAAGCTGAGAAATTGATGCCTTGTTTAGAAAGGGTATGGTATGTGTTGTCCAGTTCACCATAATCCCCACCATTCCCTATTGTCTTATTCCCAGCCTGCTTCTTACACAACACATGTCATAAGCCTCTAGGCATGAGTTTTCGACTCCTCAATCAGACTCATTTTTCTTAAATTTTAGCATTGTTTTGTTCTGTATTATATCATAACCATGCTCTGAATTTTTCAATGGATAAATTATAATCTAGTTTTCCTGGAACTTAGGGTCAGCCACTGTCTGCCTTCATCCAACCTTTCTCCAGATATAAATCTCAACAAATTTTCTTGCCACTCAAATTGCTCTATCCATTTTACCCATATGTCATGATTCTGGGCGTGTGCTCAGACTGTTCCATACTGGCTCCCAGCTCTGCACTATCGAGGGAAATCTTATCTATTGTTCATAACCTACCTGAGACCTCTCTTTCTCTCTCTTTTTTTTTTTCCTGTAGTGAATGCTTTAGTCCCCAGTCACCTTCCTTACTGGAGGCATGATAACACAAATGATTGTATTTAACATGTGGTACCTAATAATAATAGGAAACATAAATAAAAATAAATATTTTATATTTATAGTTAAGTTTATGGAATTCTTATTCTGTGCTAAACACTTTCTATGCATTATTTTCAGTCATTACAACCATACTAAGAGATAGATGTTCTTATCATTATCATACCAGTAATTATTGTTGTTGAGGCTCAAAGAGGTTAAATAATGTAGCCATGGTTACAAAGCTAATCCTTTCCACTCTTCTTAGGTCAAGTTATCTTATATCTGGGCTTTGATTTTAAGGTCCTTAAGATTGAAGACAACATCTTACTATTTTTATAAAATATTTCTACAGTGCTTAGCAAGTACCGTGTATTACATAGGCTCTCCATGGGGAGATTAATATTGGTTAACTCCCTTATTTTCATTCAGGTACATTACAATTCAGGAGTTTGATACCATTCTGCAACTAGCTGCCCAAGTTATAATAGATATACAATTTTTACGTGTTTAGATTTATATGTTATCTACCTCAAAGTCTTTACACTTGTTATACTGAGTGTAAAAATGGTGGACCCCTAATGGCACAGTGGTTAAGAGCTACTGCTGTTAACCAAAAGGTTGGCAGTTTGAATCTACCAGCTGCTCCTTGGAAACCCTATAGGGTAGTTCTGCTTTGTTGTATAGGGTCACTATAAGTCAGAATTGACTTGACAGCAATGGGTTCAACCAGTTTATACTAATGGTAGCTTAAGAATGAGCAGACATTAGCTTGTTGTGTTGCATTTCTCTCAGGGATGGCATGTATTTGATAAATAGTCTAATTTTTTTTCCCTGTCAGGAAAAGACAGAGTCTAATATACTTTGAGGGAGTGTTGGGGAAAGCAAGGAGGCTATTGAGAAAGCAAATATAAAACCAGTCGCCTTACAGTGGTACAATACATCTTAATCACTTAAAAAATAATTGCTGTAGAAATAACTCATTAGTAACATTATAGTGTTACACCACAACAAATGCCTTAACTAATGTGAACATTAAGCATAAAAATTATAACCAGCACGTAATGTTGCATCCCAGTGCTCTGAGAATACTCCAAAATGGTTTTGTTAATAATTACCTGACAAATATATCTTTACCTAGCCCTTGTTGTCAATAAGAACCTGTTGAAGTACTTTAATGTTTTCGTGCTGTATTGCCACTCTTTAGTTATTTAATTACATTTAGCAACTCCTAAAGTTATTTGTTCATTTGGTTAAACTAAAATTCATTGTAAGCCAAATTAGCAAAGGTGTGCTGAGCCCACAAAGGATTTAAGCATTTGCTTCAGTTGCTGGAAATTAAAGCTTGAGGCTGCCTCAGTGTTCCAGAGAGCACAGACCATCACTGAGATCATCCTTGTGCTGTCAGTGGGACCCTCCCTAAATCACCCTGACATATAAGCCTATTTTTTTCTAAACATCATCTCTGGAAAGGGAAATCTACAATCTACCCTGGGGAGACATTTCATTATTTTACAGCCCTCGCTATCGGCCAAGTCATCTTTCTGTTTAACCTACATCCTCCATGTCCTTCATGTTAGAATTTATGACCATAGCTTCCAGTTTGGTCCATAGCAGAAAATGTGAACAGCTGATTATCACTCCCTTGAGCCCTCCATATAAATAGAGGCTGTTATTACATGTATAGGTCTTCTTCAGCTCTCTTCTCCAGCTAGGACAGCAGAGCTCATCCAGACATTTGTTAACCAATTAATTTTTAGGTTTTAACACCCAGTAACATTTGATGAATGGAGAAAAGATTGAAGTTGCCCAGGATTTCATTTTACTTGGATCCACAATCAATGCCCAAGGAAGCAGCAGTCAAGAAATCAGACAACATATTTCACTGGGAAAATCTGCTGTAAAAGATTTCTTTAAAGTGTTAAAAAAAAAAAAAAAAAAAGCAAAGATTTCACTTTGAAGACTAAAGTGTGCCTGACCCAAGCCATGGTATTTTCAATCACCCCATCTGCATGTGAGATGGACAATGAATAAGGAAGACCAAAGAAGAATTGATGCCTTTGAATTATAGTATTGATGAAGAATATTGAATATACCATGGACTGCCAGAAGAACGAACAAGTCTGTCTTGGAAGAAGTACAGCCGGAGCACTACTTGGAAGGGAGGATGGCAAGACTTCATCTCACGTTATTAGGAGGGATGAGTCCCTGGAGAAGGACATCATGCTTGGTAAAGTTGAGGATCAGTGAAAAAGGGGAAGACCCTCAATGAGAAGAATTGACACAGTGACTGCAGCAATGGGCTCAAACATGGCAATGATTGTGAGGATGACATAGGACCAGTGTTTCATTCTGTTGTACATGAGGTGGCTGTGAGTTGGAATTGACTCAAGGGCACCTAACAACAGCAACAACATTTTACTGACTTATGAATCCATTTTACCCTTTTTTTTCCCCCAAACAGAGAGAAAGACAAAGATGGGGAGAGGGAGTTGGGAAAATACTGACAATGTGGCCACTGTTTAACTTGATTGCCCATTCTCTAATCCTCCCAACCCTATTCCCATCTCCCAGCTTGAATGAAATGAAAGTGTCCATAAAAACAGTATTGCACACCTTTTTTCCATCCTTATCTGTTATCAAATCTCATTTTTTATTCAGGGATTTGGGTATATTTGTTTTCATTCTTGCCTTACTGTTGATGTGCTACAGTGGCATCACTAGGGAGGTGTGGGGGTACAGATCGGACCCCTTGACACAGAAGGGGTGACACCAAAATGACCCCAGGGTCCACTGTTCAGTGGGGGCAGGCGGCTCTGTGCCACAGGAGGAGGAGCCGCCAAGGCTGTGGCATCACTAAGGTTGATGTCACCTGTCAACCAGTGTGGTAACTTATTTCCGCCACCACTCCCCCACTACTCCCCAGTCAGGGTGCGGCCAAGCACCTTTGGATAGAGAGGAGGTTCTTTGCCTTGGCCAGTAGGAGAGGGGAGGAGCTGCAGTAGCTGAGGGAGACAGGGTGGGGGCAGACCTCTCCACCCACTAGGGGGGAGTCTCCAACCAGCCCTGCCCACTGGGGGAGGTGACATCATGAGTTACAGCACTGGGTGACACCAACCCTGGTGACGTCACTGATGTGATATAATAGTGTTTTAGTGGCCTTTATTGAAAATTGTGATTGTAATACAAGTATTTATGCTCTTTTGTGAGCCTCTTCTGTTTCTTTTGAAATCCTTTTAGAAAATGATCTCCAGTTTCTTTTTATCATAATTCATTTTCTTCTGCTTTAATTATTTAGTCAACTAAGCTTCTTACTACAGTGTGCCATCATTTGGGTAGAAGGAGATACTTTTTATCCTCCCCTCTTGTCTCCCCTCTTGTATTTTTAAGCAGTTCAGCATTACAGGTGTGTTTTTAGAAGAAAGTTTCAATCAAATAAACTTTTTTCTTTCTTTTTTCTCTAATTTCTGATTATTTTTTTCCTAATCAGTCTTCAGTTCTAAGAGGATCTCTCAATTTCAGCTTTTAGTTGGTCTGTCCTACCTGTCTTCTCATGCTACATTTCAGAATTCTATCATTTCTAAGTAATTAACAACTTCTGAAGAAATGAAATGATGTCTATCAGCCAAAAAAAAGTTGTTTTTGTTGTCATTAGCTGCCTTTGTATTGACTCTGACTCAACAGAATGAAACGCTACCCAGTCTTACATTATCCTTACAATTTCTAGCATGTCTGAGCCCATCATTGTGGCTATTGTGCCAATCCATCTCACCAGGGGCCTCCCTCCCTCTTGTTGGCCCTCTACTTCAACAACCATGATGTCCTCCTATAGAGATTAATTCTTCCTGATGACATGTCCAAAGCAAGCATGTTGGACAATGTTCTGTTGTCATCAATTAGGTTTTCACTGGCTAATTTTTGAAAGTAGGTCACCAGGTATTTCTTCCTAGTCTGTCTTAGTCTGGAAGCTCCCCTTATGCATGGGTGACCATGCTAGCCTTTGAAATACCAGTGGTATAACTTCTAGCATCACAGCAACATGCAAGTCACCGCAGTACAACAAACTGGTGGACAGGTGATGGAAAGGAAAGTCATTGCTTCATGGTAAGCTTCTCAGGGCCATACTTCCATAGAATTCTGAATAAATTATTGTCCAGAGTACCTTTTGCATTATAGCAGCTCCTCATCTACAAGTTAGTTGAAGGTCACACAGAAAGAGACAGAAACAAGACCTGTATCTCCATACATGAGACTTGTGTTAGTTTCCCAAGCACTGCCCTCACCACTGCCCACTAATTCAAGTCATGCCGTGACGAGCATCCTTGTGCATCCTCTGAATCCTCTTTTTTTATTGTTTCCTTTGATTAAATTCTTAAAAGTAAAGCCACTGTGCAAATGGCTGTGTCCTTAGTATGTCAATGTTAATCCCAGACAAAGTTAAGAATTAACTACACTCTTTTGGGAGCAAGGAAGAATGAATAAAGCTAACGATACAGGGAAAGATTAGTCCAAGGGATTAATGGACCACATCTACCACAGCCTTCACCAGATTGAGGCCAGAACAACTGGGTGGTCCCCAGCTGCCACCACTGACTGCTCTGACAGGGATCCCAATAGAGGGTCCCAGACAGAGCTGGAGAAAAATGTAGAACAAAATTCTAACTCAAAAAGAAAGACCAGGCTTGCTGGCCTGACAGAGACTGGAGAAACCCAGAGAGTATGGACCCCGGACACCCTTTCAGCTCAGTAATGAGGTCACTCCTGAGGTTCACCCTTCAGCCAAAGATTAAACAGGCCCGTGGAACAAAACGAGACTAAAGGGGCTCACTAACCCTAGGGGAGGGACTGGAAGGCAGGAGGGGACAGGAAAGCTGGTGATAGGGAACCCAGGGTTGAGAAGGGAGAGTGCTGACATGTCGGGTTGTTAACCAATGTCATACAACAATGTGTGTACTAACTGTTTGATGAGAAGCTAGTGTTTTGTGAACCATCTAAACACACACACACAAACACACACACACAAAAAGAATTAACTATAACATTTCAAATCATAAAACAGAAATATACTAAAACCTTTATTTCATCGCAGCACAGAAAATTATTTTCCAGGCATAAAAGTGGCTTAAGAAACAAACAAACAAAAAAAAAAAGAGTGAATGATTGATGGTTTTGATGACAGCAAAATAATACTTAAAAGATCCAATAAATCACTTAGAAAAAGAGAAACACTAATGAGTCTAAGTGAAAGAGAAATCCTCCCCAAAGGAAAATCTGCAAAGGACATAAATAAATAATTTACAAATAAAGAAATAAAAACTGCTGTTAAATATATGAAAAGAAAAAAAAAATTTTTTTCTGATAAACATAGCTTCCAAAGATGGAATAGTCTCCTTCCAGAGAGAGTGATTTCCGAGTCATAAGCTAGAAGACTAATTATAGTGATATATGAAGGGATTGAATCATCAGAAAGTTATTTGTATAGATAACATCTACTCATCCTTGAGCCTTGAAGGTCCAAATTAAACAATGACATTTTCACCAACATTATAACGGCTTAGGCATTTTATTCGAGTGCTTGTATTTGACACTTGGAGCCCTAGTGACACAGTGGTTAAGCTCTGGGCTGCTTATGACATTTGCACTGCTTATTTTTGTATACTTTTTGTCATTTAATTGTGCACTGAATACATCTTTTTCAATAAATGTGAAATTGTACTATACACAAATTGCTCTGTAATATGCTTTTACCTCTTAAATTATCAAGGTCACTTTCTCATATCCTCAAACACTCTTCTCAAAGTATTTTTTTTTTTTAATTGCATCATGAGACTAAGTAAAAAGATATTTAAATATCACTATGTATCAGATGTAGTCCCTGGGTGGCACCAATGTTTAAGGACTAGAATATTAGCACAAAGGTTGGCGTTTTGAACCCACCCAGAGGTCCTAGAGGTGCTTTAGAAGACAGACCTGGCAATCTGCTTCTAAAAGGTCACAGTCTTGAAAATCCTATGGAGCAGTTAGTTCTACTCTGCTACACGTGGGGTTGTCATGAGTCAGAATCTGCTTGACGGCAGCTAAAGATACTACTCGATGGCAGCTAACAACAGCAACAACATATATCAGATATAAAGTTATAACTAAAGTTGTGCTAATATACTTATATAGTTGTGAATTTCTGTAATTTTTTTTTTTTCCACAAAGTCTGGAAGCAGAATTTCTGGAACAAAGTTTGGTTCATTTGGTGGGTTTTGATTAACATTATCAAATTACTCTCCAGGAAGGTTGTACCAATTTATATTTCAGGATATTCAAGGGTTTGTTACTCTGCAGAATCTGCCATATTGGAGTTTATAATTTCTTTAAATTTTTGCTAATTAGATTAGCAGAAATCCTCATGGTTTGATTTGTATTTCTAATACAGATATGTAGTTTCCAATGGTGTTAAGCATTTTTTCACTAACTTATTTTATATAAAACACTCAATTCAAACAGTAAAAATGCCATTTAGACAGAAATCATTTGCCTTTAAAGATCAGAGTGTCAAAAAGGCTTGAGACTGCAGTATTTGTGTATTTCCTTGGAGTCAGAAGTGCAAGCTGAGTTGCCAGTATGTGACAGGTGGCAGCTTTGAGTAATTTATTTTTTGTGTTTAAAAAATAACAACAGCAGTAACAACAATAATAAAACCTATTTTACTTTACTGGTTAAAGTTATCACAGTCCAACAGTGTACTTAGGAAAAATAGATGTGAGGGCATGTTGGAGACTGGATCTACCACTGAAAATAGTTTCCACCAAGCTTTCAGCGAGTGCAAGTTCTAACTCAAGAGACAGAGAGAGAAAAAAAAAAAAAAAATTCTGATAATATTTTTCTTTAGTTACCTGATCTGCCTACCCCCAGAAAAGGGGTGTGTGTGTGTGTGAGTGTGTGTGTGCGCACGTGTGTGTGTGCATGGGTGAAGGAGGAGGTAGCTTAAAGACTATTTCAGTTTTTTACGTGGGTCACTCTGACGGCAATGCTTGTGACAGAACTTTTTGGCTTCACTGAGCTTTCATCCCACATGGAAGTTCTATGTCTTCCTTTGCCCAGTCCTGCTCCCCACCACCACTATCTTTCACAGGTGATGATCCCTAATAAACATCCTTCAGGGTCGATTTCTGGAGTATCCAACCTGAGACAGATACTCAGTCTTCCGGGGGAGACAGAAAATAACAAATAAGCAAATCCACACACAGGATAATTTCAGACAGTGACAAGTATTAGGAAGGAAATAAAATTGGGAATGAGACAGTGACCAATGGTGTGAGAAGTAGGGCTGCTTTAGCTAGGGTGTGGGAGAAGGCATTGTTGGTGAACTATGATGAGCTGAAACTGGAATGATAGGAAGGAAGCAGTTCATTTAAGGTAGAGGGTACTTTCATCCCCTCATTCCCAAAATCGCAAAGCAAAGGACCAGAAATGGAATAGTTCTAAATTTTTTTGACAGCCTAACTAGAAGAATCTCAAGTTTTAAATACATTTCTATAATGCATTCTATCAGCGAGGGACCCGACAGGAAACAGATGGCATACTGAAACAGGATAATTGGAGGAGAGTGTTATCAAAGGGCTTATTTACAAGGAGAGAATACAGCGCCCCCTCCCTCCCAGAGATAGGATCTGCAGGTTTCCATCAGCTTTATCTAGTCTCCAAAACCAAGTAACTAGTTGCCAAGTAGAGTTGATTCCAACTCAGAGCCACCCTGTAGTTTCCAAAGGGGAGGAGATATTAGGGGAACCTGGACACAGAGAGTGTCTTAGTTATCTAGTGCTGCTATAACAGAAATACCACGAGTGGATGGCTTTAGCAAAGGGAAATTTATTTTCCTCATAATAAAGTAGGCTAGAAGTCCAAATTCAGGGTGTCAGCTCCAGGGGAAGTCTTTCTTTCTCTGTCAGCTCTGGAGGAAGGCCCTTTCATCAATCTTCCCCTGGTCTAGAGCTCCTCCAAGCAGGAACCCTGAATCCAAAGGACACGCTCTGCTCCCAGCTCTGCTTTCTTGGTAGTATGTGGTCCCCCTGTCTTTCTGCTCGCTTCTCTCTTTTATATAGCAAAGAAATTCACTCAAAACACAATCCAATCTTATAGATTGAGTCCTGCCTCATTAACATAACTGCTGCCTATCTGTCCCCCACCCCCATTAACATCATAGAGGCAGGATTTACAGCAGATAGGAAAATCATATCTGATGACAAAGTGGTAGACAATCACACAATACTAGGAATCATAGCCTAGACAAATTGATGCATATATTTTGGGGGGAGGGGGCATGATTCAATCCATGCCAGAGAGGATGTGGTTTCCTGCAGGGAAAAAGCCTGTGAGCCACAGTCCCCATGATTTCACTCTCTTTTCTTCCTCCAAACTCCTGCTCTTTTCCCCATTGGCCAAATCCAACCTGAAGTGGACCAAGGAGTCAGTTCTTGAAGTACAAACAGTCCAGCCTCTAAGGACACAGAGCTTAGTGGTTAAAAGAGGAGCTCAGAGCTGAAGGAGCAAAGGAATATATCAGCATCTGTGGTTTCTGTTTTAACAAAATACTTGGAAGGGATTTGGAAGAAATGAAAATAGACCCAGCTGAAGTTGTAACCTCAGTCTGCCACTGGCTAGCTCTAAATCAATGTCTGTGAGCCACTTTTTGTTGTTGTTAAAATAAATAATAAGTGTTATAATAAATAAACTCATCAACTTTTTCAGTTCCAAGATGGTATGACTCCCTGATGTGTCCTTAGTCAAAATAGAATATTTTAGATATGTTTTAGTGACTGGAATAAAAAAGTATGTGGCATATTGTAACACTTTTAAATTGTGCAAAAAATAACCACCATCGTAATAATCTGAGAGTCACAGCTATAATTCTTTACAGTTTGTAGGGGGCTTTGGTTCAATTAAATCTCTTACGGTGATCTGAAGTCAGGTTTAGGTTGTCAGGTTGTGGATCAAAGAAGAGAATGATTGCATTTTCTCAGGGCACTTAGACTTCTTTTAATGCATAATTTGGAGAAAAGTGAAAATATTCTCATTCCTGGGATAAGCAAAGGATTTGTAGATGAGACCATCAGGAATGTAATATGGGGAATCATGGCAAATAAGGACTGACTATAGAATAATATGTAGTCATTAGAATAGAATATAGAATAATAAGGAAACCCTGGTGGCGTAGTGGTTAAGCGCTACGGCTGCTAACCAAAGTGTCAGCAGTTCGAATCCGCCAGGCACTCCTTGGAAACTCTATGGGGCAGTTCTACTCTGTCATATAGGGTCGCTATAAGTCGGAATCGACTCGATGGCACTGGGTTTGGTTTTTGTTTTATATAGAATAATAAAAGTTTAGACTGATATGCCCCTATCTGTTAATACTTTGACTGAGTAAGATTTATATCATCACAAAATGAAGTTGTGTTATATACTGCTGTTTAGCTTCCACATCCATGTTATTTATGGAATGGTCTTTCATAATTGTATCTGCATTTGTAGCCCTTTAATGGTCATGATAAATTTGAGGAGGATAGAATTTTAGAAAATCAAAAAGTCATAGAAGGCCAAACAGCTGCAGAAGAATTCAAATAGCTCTAATCTGAAATGCACGATTTATCCAATGGGAACATGATTGCTAGCAATCTTACTTTTTTTGGTGATTACAAAGTTGAGTGTAGTAGTGCATGTGACTCTTTATGAGGACTTCTAAAGAGCTTTTTAAAACAATTATACGTGATAGGTTACTGGATAGCCCACATGCGTCTCTGAGATTTTAAATTAAGCAGAAGACCTCTTCGGAGTTAAATCAAGAGCACAGGCTGGTGAAAAAATGCTGAGGACACTTTCGATCAGGGAGGATATTAAGTGGGACTCCTTGGCGAGAGGCCTGTATTTGCTTGTCTTGGGTGGCCTAATCTACATAATTGACTAAAACAGAATGAACAGCTGTAAAATACGGCATTTGAATTTGTGGGTAAAACAAAATTATAAAACATCCGGGGTCACAGAACATGTAGTTTCATAGGGTTATAGACGTTCCAAGTTCATTTGAGATATAAGAATTTGGCCAGTCCTCCAAAGATGCTGAAGGACTTTATCAAGGTCAACTAACTAGTCAGTTAGTATACCGGTGGAGTATGTGGAATCTGGAGCTAAGCTTCCTGCATTCAAATTCCAGCTCCACCATTCACTGTGACCTTGGGCAAAATCACTCTACCTTTCTGTGCCTCAATTTTCTCATCTATAAAATGGGAATAATAGTAGTCTACAAATTAAAGGATGGAATATATTTCAGGAATATTAGATGAAGTCTTAAACTTGGTAAGTGATCAGTTAATATTAGGTATGTTTATTATTCGTGAGAATGCCAGAACCAAAGTCACCCAATTTCTGCACAACTGTTCTAACAAATCTATAAAGAGGGATAACATATTACAAGAGGGATTTAAGCAAGAAATTAATTTTGTGTCCCAACTGGAATGGCTGCAAAACACAAGTAACATTAAGTCTTCTTGGAAATATGAAAACAAAAAAATTTAAAATTACTTTTGAGGAAAAGATTCAGTTGATCTCTTTAGAACTTCTGATAATTTCAGTTCACATTCTAATGCTTAAGTTAGCCGTTTGATATTTCCTCTTGCTAAAGTTTTTTAGGTAGGTTATTTCAGAGCCAGCAAAAATATATATTGATATATTGAAATCTAGTAATGATATAAGATTCCTTAATCCTTTGATGTTAGGATAAGTTGTATTTTTAAGTAAATGTACATTTTGAGGAAATTAAAACCTTATTGTGATGTGGTTGGGATAAAACTTTGATTTTTTTTAACAAAAGTATGGAAAAAGACGTTTTTTTTCTTTGTGGATAATTAGATGATTATCTAGATATAGAAATCAAACAAAGTTGGAGTCCAAAGTCATTTTCTTATAATATCTGATTGAAACTCTTAACAAGTTTCTCAAATGTGTAAGCACATGTTTGGCACATATTCTAGCTTCGAAACCTCTCTTAAACAGTCTGCTGAAGGGTCCAAGGTTTGTTACGTTGATTATGATTCTGATGTATTTCATATCGGCTGAAAAGAAAAGGCATCTATTGTGTTTTAATAACTATCTTTGGTCACATCCAAACATGGAATGATATGGTAAGATCATCAAATCTCAGGTAATGGCACTATAAAATATTTGTTATGACTTTGGTACAAAATACCTGCTTAGATGTTGTATTTCTTGATTTTGTAGATGCCTTTTTTTTTTTTAGTGACTGTTTTAGGCTGTGTTGCTTATTTGGTTTTCTCGCTCTGTGTCAGTATTTTATGAGCCAAGTCATTTCTGTATGACCGTGGCCAGTGTCTAAGAAATAAGTTTATCCAAAGATCTCTTAGCCCAGTCAGAATATTGGCATTTCCCAAAGGTGGCCTTCATCATGTAGTAGCTTTCAGCCCCAGAGAACACACATTTCCTCTTTTAAATAGAGTACATTCTGAAGGCATCACTGACTTTTTTCTTTGATTGAGGATAGAGCTGTCTCCATATATTTCACAATGGCCTTAACCCTTAATTAGGGTACCTACCAAATGGGTTACTAACCCCATTTTAAAGAATTCTAGTAGTGATGTTGAGTAATTTAAGGCCCATTGAGGATGTTCATCAGGAGTCAAAGAAAGGCATGTTCCTGAAAAGCCCATTAAGTATGTTTGTTGTATTGGCTTATTCTGTAGAAACTTCACCCTGGTATAAATCAAAAAGTCCTAGAGAACAGAAGATTTAGATGCTTACCCCTGGGATTTGCTGAATAAGACTCCTTGAGGGACACTTCTTCTGTAAGGATGATTTTGACTTTCAAATTTGAGAATTTTTTACATAAGTTAAATCAGGCACTTAATACAGAGGATTGCTTCAAGTGCTCAGGCTGAGAATACTTATGGGCAGGACTTTTTTCCCTTTGTTTTATTTATTACTATTTTAATCTCAGGTTGTTGACATGTGTCAAGCACCTGGCAAAATGCGTGAGATATAAACATAAGAAAAACAGATATGGTTTCTGATCTCACAAAACACCTGGGGAACATACAGGTTGGTTACACCTGTCTATACTTTGTTTTATCATCTGTCAAATAGAGCTCCATATACACACATAGGTAATTATTTTTTGCATATTTATGTATTGGAAAGTTATTTCACCAACATTTTTATCTCTGCCTTGATTATAATATAAATGTATGGGTATTCTACATTATTCATGTATACAAGCACCCACATATACTAATTAGCAAATAGCCTCTGGCAATATGAGTTATCACTGAGTCCACTCATTAGCAGGTAGTAATAAATATGTCAAAGTTACAGAGCGTTTTATAAGTTATGAATTACTTCCTCCTTTTATTTTCTCACAGCAAATTAGGTTGGAAAATTTTTAATTCAAATTTTCAACATGGGGCAACTAAGTGTCAGAAACTCTAGGTGACTTGCCCAAGGTCACCCGTCCTGGTCATAAAGATCAGGCTTCCAAATGGATTTTTTTGGCGCCAGAGTTTTTACTTTAGTTCAATAGGAGAAACTTATGAACGCTTTGTAAACACTGACTAGAAAATATTTAAAATTATTTTTTTAATTTTGTTAAGAATACTAAGCATTGAAGAAACAGTAAAGCACTGGTGTAAATACGAGCACTGCTGATGGGCAGAAAAAGTTTTGTTCTGCCTTATTGTACAAACACGTGTAGAAGTTCACTGCTCCTGCAGTCATTGTAATGTTAGGTGCCGTAGAATCAGTTCCAACTCATAGCCACCCTATGTACAATAGCAAGAAGCACTGCTCAGTTCTGTGCCATCCTCACAATCATTGTTATACTTGAGCCCATTGTTGTAGCCACTGTGCCAATCTATCTCATCAAGGGTCTTCCTCTGTTTTGCTGACCCTTTACTTTCCCAAGCATGATATCCTTCTCCATGGACTGGTTCCTCCTGATAACATGTTCAAGGTATTTCTTTTTCTTGTTGTCCATAGCACTAGCGCACAGGTGTTGGTTGCCTTGAATATGTGTCAGCAGGAAATGTGCACCACAAACTGAGGGTTAGGACTCTTACACGTTACTGAGAAATTTCATAGGCTCAGCCTAGGAGTCTAGGCTCCTCCATGACCCAGTACGCTGCCTGTCATAGTAGGGTAAGCCAAAGTTCATCAAATTAAACACTGTTAAACAAATTGCTTTCCTCCAGCAAAATGTGATTTTTTTAAAGAGCTTACTATGTGCCAGATATTCTTTTAGATTCTTTGCATAAATTATTATAAAAATGCTTACAGCAGCCCTGTTAGGTAATTATTGCTATTGTTGTTAATATTCTCATTTTACAGACAAAAACAAAAATTCTAATGTTAAGAGACATTAATCATCTCGGCCAGAATCACTCAATTAGTGAGGAAACTCATAACTATGTCTGTTGTGTTCTAAAACATGTGCTTTTCCATGATCCTATGCCACCTCATTCATCAAAACATATACTGGTAAAAAAAAAAAAAAAACATATACTGGTATATCACTTAGGAGTATATGTTTTTTGGCTCCTTCTAGTAGGTCATAAATAGATTAGTGAAAAATAATGACAGAGAAACATAAGGGCAACCTAAAGGGACAAATGTGTTTCTCCCTCACAAAACACTGCAGATACCAAGTGTTCTTAATAAAACAAAATGAAACCTGCCAACCAGTAGGAGAAGGCTCCCTAACAGGTCGTGAGAATATCAGATTACTCAAGACAGAACAAATCAAATGATAGAAGAAAGGCTGATCGTGTGTTGTATTAAAGCTCTATCCTACGGTGTCACTAGAGTCAAGATCGACTTAAGGGCACACAAACCCAACAACAACAAAGTACTATACTATGTATAGAAAGGTCAAAAATGATGGATCAAAACCAAGATTGATTGAAGATTACATATTAGAGTCTTGAGAGGAGGAGAAAGCAAATATGAGAGGAGAAGAAAGCAAACGTGAGAGGAAGAGGAGTATCTCTGTCAGTGGTTCTCAAACACTGGAGGTGATTTTAAAATAAAGATTTCCTGGACCACCCTCCTGCTTCCCAAGACATTCTTGAGGCGTGGGAACTATCTAGTTAACTAGTATTCCCAGGTGATTTTGGTACAAGTAGTTAATGGTCCAGGCTTTGGGAAATACTGATTTAGCCCAATCTCTTACTGCTGCTAATCAGCATGAAACTCATAAAGGACAATGGCTATCCAAAGTTGCATCATCCTTTTCATTAGAATTTGGGCTAAATCACAGTCTTCTACGTCCCCAGATCTATCGGATACTTGGATTTAATTTTTCCAACTCTAGCCATGGATTTGCTAATAGTATATCTCATTGCTATTTCTCTTCTAGGATCACAACTACAGCTGCCTGCATGATGGACCTAAGACGGTACCCACTGGATGAACAAAACTGCACCTTGGAAATTGAAAGCTGTAAGTCTTTCTGAGCATCTAGCTGATGTCTGATCAGTCTGGTCCTGAGCTCTGCATTAAGATTCTCTTTAGGCACAGCATCCCACTGTCGTTCATGTCCAGACCAAAGGTCCTGCAAAGGTTCTGCTAGGACACAAATCTGGTGGAAGGAGGCACTCAAAGCATCTGCCCCCAGTGATGAAACCACCCTCATAGACCATTCCCTAAATCCCTGGGACAGATGTTTCGGGAAGGAAAATCATCTAGCAATAACAGAAAGATGCTAAGTACCCAGAAGGAAACCCAAGGTATACTCTAGCCGTTTAAACTATGGAATTGGTACAAACATCTGCAACAGACTTATGTAGATAGGTGGACGTGGTAAAGTGCCACAAGATGTCTAGTTATTTTTGCCTCTTTATCTCTTTGGAATTGCAAAATAAATGTAACCTTCCAGGTTAGTTAAGGTATTCTTAGACTGTGGATTAGTGGAATAATTTTTTTTGTTTGTAACAAGGGACTATTTTCAGTGTCGAAAGTTTCTTTAAGATGCCTTCCTAAAGGCCATGTGATGAGCTAGGTTTGCGTATGTGAATCTTGTGTGTTTATTCTGTTTCCTGTGCCAAACTGTCTTGTAGTGTTACCGCATTTCTAGGTCTTGGTTTCAGCTGCATTGTTGATGATGCAGTCACCTGCCTTGTTTGGAGGGCTAAAATGTTGATTCAGAGGTCACACAGGGAGACAGTTTGAGGCAGAACAGAATTCTGAATCTCTTATCTTTGTCAATTCCTTGCAATATTTTTATACCTCAACCCACCAAACAACTGGCAGCTGATGATTTTATATCCAGCATTCTGGATAATGAGTAACTTGAATTCCATGAGGACATCGTTAGCCTGTGTGAGGGACTCTGTCTAGCTGTCGCAAACAACATGACTTTGTTTCACTGTTCTGAGCAGAAATACTGCATTTATGACAGATTGGACGTATTTTTTTTGCTCATTTCTAGAGAAAATTGAATTGGCATGCATTTTTAAGTAACCTGATGTTGTCCTTTTCATACTTTGTATCTCCAAGCATCATTATTTTCACACTAAATCTTTGCCTTATAGAACTGTGTCATGAAATTGGCTTCTAGAATTTTGATGATGATTTTTATATAAGTATCTTTAGGATATCTCTACATTTTCTTAGCTTATGACACAGGTGAGAGTGTATAATAATGTTCCTCAAAGTTTAAATATTTTGGTTGTTTCAAATTGTTGATGTGAGGACATTTTGAGAAAAAAAGTTTATTGTTGCTGTGTACTGTTGATGAACTTGTGTAGTTAAGAGCATTTGTCATGGTAAGATTTGCCTGAGACTTCAAATAATCATAATTGCACATGGATGGAGTGCTTTCACTGACATTCTTTTATTTGGTCCTTCAACAGTCCTCTCAGGTATGTAAACAAGGTCTTTTTATTTTAAAAAAATTTTAAAAAATTAAAAAACTGGCCTCTGAGGACACAGGAAGCATCTAAAGTTTTCATGTTATTAAATTATAATTCTGACATGAATTTTTTTAACAATTCATACATATATTGTTTTGTGACATTGGTTGCCAATGCCATGACATGTCAACATTCTCCCCCTCTCAACCTTGAGTTCTCTGTTACCATCTTTCCTGTCCCCTCCTGCCTTCTTGTCCCCCTGCTCCTGAGCTGGTGTGCCCATTTAGTCTTGTTTTGTTTTATGGGCCTGTCTGATCTTTGGCTGAAGGGTGAACCTCAGGAGTGACATCAGTACTGAGTTAAAAGGGTGTCCGGGAGCCATATTCTCGGGGATTCTCCAGTTCTGTCAGACCAGTAAGTCTGGTCTTTTTTTGTGAGTTAGAATTTTGACAAGAATATTTTTGTAAAGTAGCATGACAGTTCCGTAGGCTTTGAGAATATTTAAGTTTTATGAAGGGGCTTTTGAACATCTCATTTCAGTTCATGTGAACTGAATGAAGCAGGGTAGATATCGCCATTGCTATCTTTATAACTAGGGAAGCCAACTCAAGGAGGATAAGTGATTCACTCAGGATTATGCAAGTATGAGTAGCACAGCCAGCCTGTGCTGATGTGGTACAGGATAGCTGACTTACCTTAGTAAAGCCACCAGTTTTGGAGGGAGAAGATTAACAGGAAGACACACCAGGCCAAGTAGCAAGAAAATAGCCTGTCCTTGAGGGAAATCAAGGCTTATTCATATTTAACCAGACAGCAACTTGTTATAAATATGCATGGTATTCAGGCCCTCTTATTATAAGAAAGTAGTTGACTAACTAAGCATGTTCAAATGAGTTTAGAGTTCTGCTGTGGATTGAATAGTGTCCCCCCAAAATGTGTGTCAACTTGGCTAGGCTATGATTCCCAGTGTTGTGTAATTATCCTCCATTATGTGATTTCATATGATTATCCTATGTGTTGTAAATCCTAACCTCTGTGATGTTAATGAGGCAGGATTAAACGCAGTTATGTTAATGTGGCAGGACACAATCTATAGGATTAAGTTGTATCTTGACTCAGTCTATTTTGAGATATAAAAAAGGGAAATGAGCAGAGAGGAAGGGATCCTTGTACTGAGAAGCTCCTAGACCAGTGGAAAATTGATCCCAAGGACCTCTCCCAGGAAGAACAAAGAGAAAAAGCCTTCTCGGGCAGCTGGTGCCCTGAATTTGGACTTCTAGCCTCCTAGACTGTGAGAATAAATTTCTGCTTATTAAAGCCATCCACTTGTGGTATTTTTGTTATAGCACCACTAGATAACTAAGACAGGTTCCATTTCTTAAACAATTGGCTCCCCAGTTGATGCCTGACCTTCCAGCTTTATTCATCCATTCCTTTCTGTTGAGCAAACCGAAGGTATTCCCTCATCCCCATTCTTTCTCTTTCTGTCTCTATCTCTGTCTCCATCTCTTTTTCTCAACAGCTCTCTTAAATGCAATAACCCTAAGAGTGGTATTGCTAAGTCATTAATACTTGGTCACTTTTTTTTATCAAGAATAAACGTATTATAAATAATATAACTTGAGTTTGGACAGTTGAGGTGGGGGGGAACATCAGGAATGGGTTCATTGTTCCTCCGTCCTTTCCTCACTTCCTCCTTCCCTCCTTTCCTCTCTTCCGTCTTTCCTTCCTTCAGTGTTTCACTCATTAAACATTTAATGCGCACCAGTTATTTACAGGCATTGTAATAAGCTAGCTCTAGTGATACAAATGAGCAAAGGTAAACAATATTCCTGCCCCCATTTATTATGATGAAGGAGAAAGGTATTATTGAAATAAAACCATGTATGAGTGTAAAATTGCAATGGTGAAAAGTATTGCCCAGATGAAATATTCAGTTCTATAAGATCTTAAAGGAAGAACATGTAGAGCAAGCTTTGAAAAAAAAGTTCTGAGGATGCTAGAAGGTCAGTATGAACAATGCTTACTCGATAACGTCTCTTAAATTTAGAGGGGTGGAGAAGTTCTGTAGAATTAATGGGATTTGAAGAACTAAATGGGCCCTGATATTTATTACCCTGCAGGCCATGAAACTTAATTGCCAAAATAGAGAGGAGAGTTCCATTCCTAATACGTATCCAATTCTTTAGCTTAAAACCAGTCCTCTCTACCTTTTACCGACACGCTCCTGTTGTCTGCATGGTCAAAGGGAACTCATTATATTTGGTCCATATAGTGTGTGTGTGTGTATGTATGTGTGTGTATATGTATGTATATCTTGTCTATATCTTTCTCTCAACCTTTCAGTATAGGTTGGGAAAAGGACACTGAAGCACTTGCCTATTTTTGGGGGGGGGGTAATACCACCCTAATAGCAGTAATTAACAACAAATTTTGTACTAACCTATATATACAATTTTTTTAAGTTATTGCTATGTAGAAAGAAGAGAGTTCTAGTAAAGAAACAATGGATTGTTCTAAGAGTGCCATGTTTTGAAAACCTGATCCTGTTCAATATAACTTAAGACTGTTAGGGTAATTCAAATATTTCTCTCTTTTTATAGCTATATGAAGTTCAAATCACACTTTGCATGAGGGACACATTTCATCATACACTGAGGCCAGTTAGTATGTTCCATCCAGAAATGAAAAGTGATTGCTGGGTACATGGTAGACATGTAATAAGCAGCAACTTCAATAATTGATAATAATTATTGGTATACTAATTATCATCATTATATTTAAAAAAATCCCATGGGGCCAGAGATTTTCCATAATTATGATATCTAATAAATCCTATCTAATAAATCCAGCCAAGGAGAGATCCATGACACAGCATTGCCCTTTTCCTACTCGGTAGATCTTATTTTGGCCCTTGGTTTCACCTTGCAAGTCAGCCTCATTATCTGTGATGCTGTCTCCTTCCTCACAAAACACCTCAGCCAGCTGTGCCTACAGTATAAAATGCAAATTAGTTTATTCTGCTTCTACTGAAGGAAAAAGATTGACAGCTAGCTTCAAAATCCAAAGAGGGAGATTTAAGCTCTCTTTGACATCTGTACTTGGATGAAGTGAAAAGATAGTCCATTTATAAAGATAATATATACACAGCTTCGTAAACATTTAAACTGGACAATGAAGACAATTGCCACCTACTGACTTTCTGATGCCTCTATGGTCTATAGGACAAAAGGTCCTATAAGTGTGTAAGAGTGTGTTGGTCTATTTTCCTAGAGATAGTCCCCACGTTTTAGAAAAGCAGAAAATAGAAATGTGCTTGTCCTCATCTTACTGAATTTCAGTTTGGATATTATATAACAACCTGCTGTTGGGTTGTTGATGGAATAAAGGCTCTCTTTTCTGTATTCACCAATTTGATTCTAAATCATTCTTATTGAAGAGGTCAATGTATATTGACACATTTAAGCAGCTTGAGTTATTGCATCCAAATTTAGTGGCAGAGAGCTAATATATTTTGAAGTCATACTATGTACTGACCAATATTTCAGTAGATATATGCATACAGTATTTTTAAGAACTTAGAGAAAATAACGGTTCATTGTGTTCCCTCCATGTCCAAAGTGAAGACTGATGGCACTTTAGACTATGTAGCCTCAAAAATATCTATAACAGAGGACACAGTGATCAAATAGGACTTGGTACCATTGTGGTATAGTGGATAAGAGGACAGGCTTTGAATGTTGGCATATCTCCCCGCTCCAGGTTCCTCAAGCTAACTAAACAGGTCACTTAGTTTCTTCAAGCTTTGGTTTCTCATCTGTACAATATGGCGACACCTTATGGATAGCGAGGTAATCAAGATAAAGATCTTAATGCAATGCTTCTACTGAATTTTCCATAAGTAGCTGCTGTTATCATTATGGCATCATCATTATCTTTATCAAATTACAACTGGAATATTATGCTTAGAGTCACAGCATTTTAAGAGGGATATTGAGCAATTAGAGTAACCAAAATGTGAACAATACATGAACCGTGGAATATGAAGAACGGGTAGAAGAAACTAGGGGATATTTACCTTGAGGAAGTGAAACTTAGTGTTGAAGTGGTAGTGTTTGAATAGAACAGCGATTTTCAAGTAACTGCAGAAATATCCTCTTAAGAAAAGACAGCAGACTATGCCTGACCTAGAGGCAAACCTAGACTAATGGTAAAAGATGCCAAGAGGTAATTTTTGACAGAAAAGTTTAAAAAGATAAGTTTATAGCAGTTACAGCTGGTGAAAAAATTAGATGGGTTACCATATGATTTAAAAGCATTTTCTGGGTAAAAACAGAACTCTTGTATTGGGCAAGTGATGGGATTAGATGAATTCTAAGTAGTCAGGGTTGATGGTTACTTGCACCAGCAAAAAATATGTAGGACTTTAGTTAAAGATCAATTAAGCAAGCACTGGTTTATGTGAGGACACAGATCTCATATGCATGAACCTCAGGGAGCAATGCTATTTAGGAGAAGATGAAAATCGCATCTCTGCCAAGATTTAAAGTAGAATGGTGTGTGTTTTGCTGATAGTCTGTTGTTATTTTGCTAGCTATTTTTCTTTTCTCAGATTTCCTGTACAAGACTGTATCCTACACTTACGTGTCTGTGAGGGATGGGGCTAAGACCTCAATTTTTTTCTTTCTAAATAATCTAAATCTCCTGAGGCTTTTGATCTCCTCAAGCCTTTAAGAGTCATCACAACAGAAGGAAGTGTGTGTGCACATGGGTCTGTGTGTGTGTGCAGGAGGAGGGGCACAATACTTCATCATAAATAATGAAACCTCCAAGTCTTTTAGGTAATTCTTGAATTAATTTGAATTACAAAAATATTCTATGAAAATCCAGTAAGGCTTAAGTTATGAATATTGAGAAAAAGCAAAGAGCATTGCAGAAGTTTCATGGTGTCAGGGCATACTAATTTAACTTACATCACTGTCTTATTTTTATATCTTCTTGAATTTTATCTAATATTGTCAAAGTGGGGAATTTGTCTTACCATCCTTGCTGTGTGAAGATCCTTTGTTGGAACCAAATTTTGGTTTAACAAATACTAGTCCCTCTTGACTGTATGTAAGTGCCAGGCTGTATATTTAAGATCACATGCAGATATTATTTGTGACCTTGATGCGTATCTGCACTTTAAGAATTTCAGTTCTTCCATCCTTAGAAAGTGAAGCAATGTCCTGGATGTATATACAGTGCCTCTTAATATTTAATATGAAGAATAAAACTAGCAAACCCTTTTGATTTGAAGCATTGTTTTTTGTTTTCAAGTAAAGAGAAACCTTATTTTTCATTACTTGCATTTTTCTTTGTTTTTGTCTTCCTATACTTTTATATTCTCCTTTTGGAATTCCCATTAGATAGCTCTTGACCTTCAAGTATCTGCCATGTCTCTAAACTAAAATTGGTAGACTTTATCTCCCAGATTACTAGTATTTATTTTATTCTAAATAAATTACTATTAAGTATTTAATTTTGGCAATGATGCTTGCAATTTCTAAGGATTTTTCCTTATTCATTGGTTACTCATTTTTCCATAGCTGTTTGTTCTATTATGACTGAAACGTCCTTTTAATTTTAAGGCTATTGATTTAAGTTATTTTACAAGTTCTCTTTATCTTTCTGTTTACTTTTGAGATGCTATTTTTACAGATATATATGTTTATCTTGGCCCTTCTTTTTCTTAATGATGTTTTTTGTCAGCTGTCTGCCGACCTTGGTAGTCAATTCATGTTTTTAATTTAAAAAAGACTAGTTTGATCAGAACAAGTAACTGACATGAGTTTTTCCTTAACATTTTCATGATTGTTCTTCTAGTCAGCTTCTTCTCAGCATAGGATGGGAGAGAACTGAGCATGCTGACCAGACAGCTTCCCTCTCTAGGGGCATGGGTCAGGATAAGGAATGCCAGATGGCAGGCCCTCACAGGTAACCAAGACTTTCATCTGGGGCTTAGACACTTTGGATTATTTCACTCCTGAGAAGAACTGCTGGAATGACAGTTTATTTTTTCTCTCCATTTGTAGAAGTGCCCAGGGCTATCTTGGGCTCTTTTCTAATTTTCTCTTCAGTCTAATATCTAATCTAGGAACCTGGACAGCTCCCAGCAATTGTAAGAGTCATTATCACATTAATAAGAATAATAAAATCCTACTCATCCTCTGTTGCTAGATACATCTTGATTTCAAAAATACTAGAGTGGGCACCTAAAGTGTATTAGAATTAAAGAAGTGCTGTTATTTTCTTATTTGCAAAGGAAACCATAATTTTATTATTCCTAAGTGGGCAAACCAAAAAGAAACACAGTTCATAGTATCAAATTATTACCTCCCACTCTCATAAGTGAAAATCTGCCTGCTTGGTTTATTTCCTGCAACACACCATTAGACTGAGATAGAGTGCAAAGTGAAGCAGCTTATGAAGCATATATGTGTACCACAGTAACTGCTGGCTTGAGGGTAGATGTGGGTAGATTCTATATCATCCTGGCACTGATAAAGACATCCATATGAATTGACAGGTACCTTTTGGAATCTAGAACTTTAGATACAGAGAAATTGGGGAGAAATCTTTAGCAGTGGACATAATACACTATTAGATGCTTGTATCAATATAAACATTATGCAAAACCTGGATAAGTTGAACCCACTGCTTCCATTTCTCACCTGGGTCAAGCCAACTTGGTAACTAAATGAACCCAGAGCCTGAGAGTCACTCACCTTTTTGACTGGGTAGTAAGCACAGGAATGTGTTGGCACAATGCTCGCTCAGCTTGCAACTCTAAGAATAGTGACCAGCAATTGCAAGGAAATGATTCCCCATTATAGCTTCTTGAAGGTGAAGCATTTTCTTAAAGACTAAATGAGCTCCTAAGTCCATCCGGACATGGAATGTTTGATGCAGCTCTGCTCAGAAACCCACATTGTGTATATTTACCTTTGTAAGCTTGATGGCTACCTTCTTTCAAGTTTCTAATGCTAGTTTTTCTCCTGCTTTGAAATTGCCCCTTAGGTTGAAAAAGGTAGTTTAGGTCCTCTCTGAGTAATACAAATGGCTCTGTGGCAAATCTTATGGGGGGAGGGTTGTGGGAGTACAAACTTGTTTACTGAGTTTTCCTTTAGGCTCAGGAAAGGTGCCAGCAATGCCGTCATCCTGCAAAAATTGTCTCCTCTTGGCTGAGCTTTACTTTATACTTGATCCTAACTAAGGAAAAATGCTATATTTGTGGCTTTCTTAGCATTTTTAGTGAAGACTGGAGAGCACTTTGTGAAACCTGATGTGAACATCATAAGCCAGAGGCATGAATACACCCACAGACCTTCCCTGAAGCATTTCCAGAAGATTCCTGTTGTTCTTGTTTGGTAGTTGCAGCCCAGTGAACTGCAACCCAGACTGATGTTTGCCAGATCCTGAGTCTGGCTCACTACATTGCCCCTTGAAGATGTTTTTCTTTCAGTAGCCTTTCAATAATGTTGATTAGTTTTTGCAAATCGGATACCTTCATGATAGCCTCCAGAGCTCACCATCTTTCCCTGCTCCCACCTCTACTGCAGCCAGCAGCATGATCCTTATACTACTGTCATCCTGAGCATCCTCATCTTCATCAGTAGTGACTACTGTTTACTAACTGCTTACTTGGTGCCAGACATTGTGCTGTGTAAATAGAGACATGATCTCACTTAGTCCCCAACCCCTCATATGGCAGCTATTAATATTATTTCTGGAACCCCTGGGTGATGCAAACAGTTAATGCAGTTGGTTGCTAACCAAAAAGTTGGTGATTGGAGTCCACCCAGAGGCACCTCAGAAGAAAGCTCTGGCAATCTATTTCTGAAAAACCAGCCACTGAAAACGCTCTGGAGCACAGTTCTACTCTGACGCACAGACTCACCTCCACAGCAACTGTCTTTTTTAAAATATTATCTCCAATTTACAGATGAGGACATGAGGTCTTAGAGAAGGTGTATAATTCACATAAGGTTACACGGGTTGTTGTTGTTGTCAGGTGCCATCGAGTCGGTTCCGACTCACAGCAACCCTATGTATAACAGAACGAAACACTGCCCAGTCTTGCGCCATCCTCACATCCATTGTTATGCTTAAGCCCATTGTTGCAACTACTGTGTCAATCCATCCCATTGAGGGTCTCCTTTTTTTCACTGACCCTCTACTTTACCAAACCCAGTGTCCTTCTCCAGGGACTGATCCCTCCTGACAACATGTCCAAAGTCTGTGAGACATAGTCTCCCTATGTTTGCTTCTAAGGAGTGTTCTGGTTGTACTTCTTCCGAGACAGATTTGTGCATTCTTTTGGCAGTCCACGGTATATTCAGTATTCTTCGCCAACACCACAATTCAAAGGTGTCAATTCTTCGGTCTTCCTTATTCATCGTCCAGCTTTCACATGCATAGAATGCATTTATTAAGGTTTAGTTCAAGAAAACAGAATCCACTGTAGCTAGTTGAAGCAAAAGGAAACTTACTTGGTTTATAGAATTTTGAGGAAGACTGAAGTACTGGACTCTAGGCTGAACTTCTAGATATGAATCTCCAAGTCACAGCCTAGACCTGCATTGCCAAGGCGGCAGCTGCTCCTGCTATGATATGGCAGTCACATGCTGAATAAAGTAGCCACTGCTCTAGCTGCTGAATCCAAAACCACACTGCCTATGTCATTTGCGTTAGTAAAATTATGCTGTACTGCTCACTCCACTCAACTCAGTTCTGAATTCAAGCTTCCAGCAAGTGCATCTGATTGGCAGAGCCCAGTTATGACAGTAGACAAAACTAAGTCTGCAGAATGTAGATTTTGGTGAGTCAGTACCCAGAATCAAGCAGAGTGGTCAAGCTAAGATTTGAAGCCGGATGGGTCTGATTTTAAAGGCTTTGTACCTTTGTACAAATTGTTTCCTTATTTATACTCCTAACGTAAGATTAACATGTTCCTCTTTTTTGGTGTAAATGTCCCTGGGTAGTGCAAGTGGTTTGCTCTTGATTACTAACCTGAAGTTTGGTGGTTTGAACCTACCCAGCAGTGCTGTGGAAGAAAGGCCTGGAGATCTGCTTCTGTAAGGATCACAGCCATGAAGACACTATGGATAAGTTCTACTGTGTAACACATGGGGTCATCTTGAGTCAGAATTGACTTTGACTTACAGGCAGTGGGTTTGATTTGATGTTTTGGTCTTTGTACTATAATTTGTCTATAATAATTTTATACTTAATCTAATTCTATCTACTAAATTATACACCAGTTTCAGTGCACATTTGTCATTCTCTTTGCCCCTCATCTGAACATTATAGTTGAAGAAGTACCTACTTTATGTAACAGAGCCCACCTCTCATAACAGAAGCCGAAAGTCATTCTCTCAAATTCCCTTGCAATTAGAAAGTGGGCACAAGACCAAGGCACCGTCAATCATGTTAACTTTGAATTGGAAATTAATGCCATAGACCCACTGGCCTTTCCTGTGATACGGTGGCGTACCATATACCCTAAGAACGGTAGCAGCCATGGCAGCAGCTACATTGACTTTGCAGAGGCAACTATGATAGTGGAAGAGTGGCAGCATTCAGTGGCACATGCCAATGGTTTCCACGGTGAAAACTGCAGCATCTTTGCCCAGGGGAGGCAATGCTGATGACTTCACCAGACCAGTTCTGCCATATGATTTTGGACATTGTTCCTGACTGCATTGTTGTCAAACCTAGATCTCTGGTCACCTACCAGCTGTTCATGATCAGTTTAATAAATGCCTTTTCTGTATCAGTGCATCTTGAAAGAAGAGTTGTGTCTTGGATTATCTTTTACCTCCCACAGTACTTTGCATATGACAGGGAGCTAAGAAATTCTTCATTGAATTCATTCATTTATTTTACCCAAGTTGGACTCTAGATCCAGGTCCTCTCAAAACAAAATAGTGTAACTCCCTAATGTATGTGTCCCTCTGTTGGGATGTATCACCCTCTCTGCCCCCAAACCATTTGGCAGGCTACCTAAATTAAAATATTAGACAGTGACTATTAGAAACATAATCTAAATTGGCCAGTGCCCCAATTTACCATAAAAAAAAATAGATAGATACAATTTATAATTTATTGAGCACTTACTATGTGCTAAGTGCCTTACATTCATTATCTCATTTTATTATACAAGCCTTGTGAGATACCAGTGAGGCACAGACAGATTAAATGAAGGTCATACAGCTAATAAGTTTTAGAGTCAGGATTCAGTCTCAGACTGTCTATCCATAGGGATCATGCTGTTAATCAGCATACCACCTGCTACATCCACTTTAAAAGTATACCAGGAAAGATGATGACTAAGTCCATTGAATACAGGCAATCCCTGGGTTACAAATGTCCAACTTTTGTACAACCCACAGTTACGAACCAATCTCTGTAAAGCCTATTATACTGAAAATTCCAGGTACCTATTACAAGGGCTTATAATAACAAACAGGTGCTATTTTGCAACTCGTATCAAACTTTGTTATTATTACTATAATATTATGTTGAAGATGTTTTTAGTGTATCTGGAAGTGTTTCTTTAATGCTTTTTATGCATAGAAAGGTACAGTATATACTATATAGTGAGACAAACATTTGACTAACTGATGTTAGATACAAACCATACCTAACTGTTCCAACTTATGTGCAAATTTGACCTAAAGACAGATTTAGGAATGGAACTCATTCATAATCCAGGGACTACCTGTACTAATGGTGAAACTGGGCATTAAGTTGTTAAGCTATAGGCCCTATCACTAAGGAAAGTGTTTATATCAATGTATGGGTGTTTTAGTATCATAATATCCACCATGTGTTGGAAATCTCTTAAATCATTGCTAATCACATTGTTTTTTCTAAATATTTTTCTGATAAAAAGGAAATTTATACAAAAAAGAAGAAAAAAATGATTTATTTCTCACTAAAATAAAGCCCCCCCACGTGTCTGTTAGTTTGTCGTACTGTCGGGGCTTGTGTGTTGCTGTGATGCTGGAAGCTATGCCCCGGTATTCAGATACCAGCAGGCTCACACATGGAGGACCGGTTTCAGCTGAGCTTCCAGACGAAGACAGACTAGGAAGAAGGGCCCGGCAGTCTACTTCTGAAAAGCATTAGCCAGTGAAAACCTCATGAATAGCAGCGGAACATTGTCTGATATAGTGCTGGAAGATGAGCCCCCCAGGTTGGAAGGCACTCAAAAGATGACTGGGGAAGAGCTGCCTCCTCAAAGTAGAGTCAACCTTAATGACGTGGATGGAATAAAGCTTTTGGGACCTTCATTTGCTTATGTGGCATGACTCAAAATGAGAAGAAACACCTGCAAACATCCATTAATAATCGGAATCTGGAATGTACGAAGTATGAATCTAGGAAAATTGGAAATCGTCAAAAATGAAATGGAACGCATAAAAGTCGATATCCTAGGCATTAGTGAGCTGAAATGCACTGGTATTGGCCATTTTGAATAGGACAATCATATAGCCTACTATGCTGGGAATGACAACTCGAAAAGGAGTGGTGTTGCATTCATTGTGAAAAAGAACATTTCAAGACCTATCCCGAAGTACAACGCTGTCAGTGATAGGATAAAGTCCATACGCCTACAAGGAAGAGCAGTTAATACGACTATTCAAATTTATGCACTAACCACTAGGGCCAAACGTGAAGAAATAGATTTTTCTATTTCTGCTGCAGTCTGAAATTGATCAAATATGCAATCAAGATGCATTGATAATTACTGGCGATTGGAATGCAAAAGTTGGAAACAAAGAAGAAGGATCAGTAGTTGGGAAATATGGCCTTGGTGATAGAAACAATGCCAGAGATCGAATGATAGAATTTTGCAAGACCAACGACTTCTTCATTGCAAATACCTTCTTTCACCAACATAAATGGTGACTATACACATGGACCTCACCAGATGCAGCACACAGAAATCAAATTGACTACATCTGTGGAAAGAGACAGTGGAAAAGCTCAATATCATCAGTCAGAACAAGGCTAGGGGCCGACTGTGGAACAGACCATCAAATGCTTATATGCAAGTTCAAGCTGAAACTGAAGAAAATCAGAGCAAGTCCATGAGAGCCAAAATATGACCTTGAGTATATCCCACCAGAATTTAAAGACCATCTCAAGAATAGATTTGAGGCATTGAACACTAGTGACCGAAGACCAGACGAGTTATGGAATGACATCAAGGACATCATCCATGAAGAAAGCAAGAGGTCACCGAAAAGACAGGAAAGAAAGAAAAGACCAAGATGGATGTCATAGGAGACTCTGAAACTTGCTCTTGAGCGTCGAGCAGCTAAAGCAAAAGGAAGAATTCATGAAGTAAAAGAACTGAACAGAAGATTTCAAAGGGCCTCTCGAGAAGACAAAATAAAGTATTATAATGACATGTGCAAAGAGCTGGAGATGGAAAACCAAAAGGGAAGAACACGCTTGGTGTTTCTCAAGCTGAAAGAACTGAAGAAAAAATTCAAGCCTCGAGTTGCAATAGTGAAGGATTCCATAGGGAAAATATTAAATGCTGCAGGAAGCATCAAAAGAAGATGGAAGGAATACACAGAGGCATTATACCAAAAAGAATTAGTCGATATTCAACCATTTCAAGAGGTGGCATATGATCAGGAGCCAGTGGTACTGAAGGAAGAAGTCCAAGCTGCTCTGAAGGCATTGGTGAAAAACAAGGCTCCAGGAATTGATGGAATGTCAACTGAGATGTTTCAACAAACAGAGGTGCTCACTCATCTATGCCAAGAAATATGGAAGACAGCTTCCTGGCCAACTGATTGGAAGAGATCCATATTTATGCCTATTCCCAGGAAAGGTGATCCAACTGAATGTGGAAATTATAGAACAATATCATTAATATCACATGCAAGCAAAATTTTGGTGAAGATCATTCAAAAACGGCTACAGCAGTATATCGACAGGGAACTGCCAGAAATTCAGGCCAGTTTCAGAAGAGGACGTGGAACCAGGGATATCATTGCTGATGTCAGATGGATCCTAGCTGAAAGCAGAGAATGCCAGAAGGATGTTCACTTGTGTTTTATTGACTATGCAAAGGAATTTGACTGTGTGGATCATAACAAACTATGGCTAACACTGCGAAGGATGGGAATTCCAAAACACTTAATTGTGCTCATGAGGAACTGTTACATAAATCAAGAGGCAGTTGTTCGGACAGAACAAGGGGATACTGATTGGTTTAAAGTCAGGAAAGGTGTGCGTCAGGGTTGTATTCTTTCACCATACCTATTTTTTATTTAATCTGTATGCTGAACAAATAATACAAGAAGCTGGACTGTATGAAGAAGAATGGGGCATCAGGATTGGAGGAAGACTCATTAACAACCTGTGTTACGCAGATGACACAACCTTGCTTGCTGAAAGTGAAGAGGACTTGAAGCACTTGCTAATGAAGATAAAGACCACAGCCTTCAGTATGGATTGCACCTCAACATAAAGAAAAGAAAAATCCTCACAGCCGGACCAATGAGCAACATCATGATAAATGGAGAAAAGATTGAAGTTGTCAAGGATTTCATTTGACTTGGATCCACAATCAACAGCCATGGAAGCAACAGTCAAGAAATCAAAAGATGCATTGCATTGGGCAAATCTGCTGCAAAGGACCTCTTCAAAGTGTTGAAGAGCAAAGATGTCACCCTGAAGACTAAGGTGTGCCTGACCCAAGCCATGGTATTCTCAATCACATCATATGCATGTGAAAGCTGGACAATGAATAAGGAAGACTGAAGAAGAGTTGACGCCTTTGAATTGTGATCTTGGCGAAGAATATTGATTATACCACGGACTGCCAAAAGAATGAACAAATCTGTCTTGGAAGAAGTACAACCAGAGTGCTCCTTGGAGGCAAGGATGGGGAGACTGCATCTTACATACTTTGGACATGTTGTCAGGAGGGATCAGTCCCTGGAGAAGGACATCCTGCTTGGCAGAGTACAGGGACAGTGGAAAAGAGGAAGACCCTCAATGAGGTGGACTGACACAGTGGCTGCGGCAATGAGCTCAAGCATAATGGCAATTGTGAGGATGGCGCTGGGACAGGCAGTGTTTTGTTCTGTTGTGCATAGGGTCACTATGAGTTGGAACCAACTCAACAGCACCTAACAACAACAACAACAAAAATAAAGCCACTAGTACAATTAGATTAATTGATTCAAATGCCCTTTTTCACCACCTTTAGAAATAAATGTTTATTCTGGTTATATATACTGAAGCATTTTGTTTGTACTTAAACCTCTGATATAAAGTACTTCTTGAGTCTAAACTTAATCAAATTTATTGCCAAATGATAACAGGTTGGTGGACAGATATGGGAAAAATACATTAAGAATGAGCTGGCCTTGACTTGATTAATTGTAGCTTTTTTGAATTATAATTGTATCAGAATCACTTAATAAAGGAGCAGAAGACAGGGCAATATTATATTTATGCAGAAAACTTGTTGCTTGAATATGTATCTTTCCAATTCCACATTTCTCTTATTAGTGCTTTTTCTCACTATGTAAAGGTCACGCCAAACTGGCTACAATGTTCTGACTGTGAAGATGCCGCTAACAAAATGTTCTTTAAGTATTACTTAAAAAGACCCATTTAAGATTTTAAGAAGTGTATTCAAAGTAATAGAACAATAGCTACGATTTGGAATGCCATTTTGTGCTGGGTTGACCTAAATCCTTTATACTCATCATCTCGTTTAATCCTCGCAGCAGTGTCTTATGTGAGTACAATGTCATTTCTGTTTTTCATAATGAATTTAAATCACACATCCAGAAGTGGGAAGATTAGAGTTCTAATACCCGGAATCTAATTCCAATGTCTGGTAATTTAACCATGATGATTGTGCTCATTTACCTAGTTAATAATGAAGGACAGGCTTGAGAACAGAACTGAAAACTATAGCTGATATTCAGTTTACAACATATTTACTGATGATTTACTGGGTTTGGGGAACCATGAAAAGAATTGAAAGTTTGATAAAGAAAAAATAAATAAAACTATTTCAAGGAGCAAAACCAAAACCACTTGGGATTAGGGTTTCCTTTGTTATAGTATTGAGGCCATATCAATGTAGTGTGTGTTTTAAGCCAATCACTTTTGAAATATCAAAGGAGCAAATTAGGCACAGAAATAAGCATGCAAGCAGGAATGGGGGAAAGGTAGAGGCCATTTGGCAATCTCCAAGTAACACCAAGTAGAGAAATAGAGAAGCCGAGACAAGGGTTTTGCCCCAGAGTAGACACAGAGAGCCTTCCCCAAGAACCAGTGCCATGAATTCAGACTTCAGCCTCCTAAACTGTGAGAAAATAAATTCCTGTTTGCTAAAGCCACCTATATGTGGTATTTATTATAGCAACACTAAGAAACTAAGACACATACCAAAAGAAGAAAAAAAAAAACAGAGGGTTTACCACTGTTGTCAAGTCGATTCCAACTCATAGCAACTCTATAGGACAGAGTAGAACTGCCCCATAGAGTTTCCAAGAAGCGCCTGGTGATTCTAACTGCCGCCTTTTGGTTAGGAGCCATAGCTCTTAACCACTGTGCCACCAATATTTCCAAACACTGTATACAAATGTATACATTTTTTATCTAAAGTGTTAATGAAAAGTTTTAAAAAATATGCAAGTAAGCTTGACATATCAACTCATTAATAAAACTTTGTCTTATAAAGTTGTTCTACCAGTTGTCGAGTCTAATCTGACTCATGGTGACCCCATGTGTGTCAAAGTAGAACTGGGCTCCATAGGATTTTCGATGGCTCATTTTTCAGAAGTAGATCACCAGGTTTTTTTTTTCATGGTTCTGGGTAGACTCGAACCTCCAGCCTTTCAGTTAGCAGGCAAGTGGGCTAATCATTTGTATCACCTAGGGACTCCTGTGTCCTTCCTAGAGATAGCTAATGGGCCAACAGTGAATGCTTGATCACTTGGTTTGGTGTTTGCTCTCTATCTTTTCTTGCCTTTTAGACTCTGGAAGAGCAGAATTTTCCATTACACCTGCAGCCAAGTTCTGTGTATCAATACCTGTTACTTTCTAATTAGAGAAATATGGAACATGTTTACTTAGGTCTTGCATAATAAACAAAGAGAGAGAAGGAGACATTCCTCAGTGTGCTGTTCCAACAATCTCTTTGGGCAAGATTAAGATTAATGTTATATATTCTTTGTGACTATGATATTATGTTTTCCATGCCATATGAGAATTTAAAATTTAAGTAGAACAAGGCTTTCTTCTGCCCTGTGAAACTGTCTCACATTCTGCTTATTCTTACCCCCACCTCCTTACCCTTGGTGAGTATCTCAGTAGTTAAAGTTGTTTTGCAAAGAGTATCATTTAATAAAATTTCTTTGATATGTGAATGACATCACAGATTTTTCTTTTCTTTTTTTTTTTTTTTAATCTGACTTGTTAAATTGACCCACCATTTCACAAAAAAAGGGGTAAGAGCATGGTTTGCCATTTTAAAACATATGCTCCTACTTGACAAAGTTAGTTGAAGCAAGCTTGTCAAATGCCAAAGTGTAGAGCATTAAAGTCTTAACAAAATGTCAGGAGAAACAGAAAAACTGGTGAATTTAAGAAAATCTGTCATAAAGATTTCATTGCACGCTTCTTTCTGCCTAAGTTCACGTGACATATGAAAGTTTAAAAATATAACTTAATGATATGTGCTTATGGTAAGAAGTTTATATAACCTAATTGACACAAAACTGTCATGGCCAGTTAATTTATTAGAGTAATAAAAAGATGTGGGGATTACAAGTTCGGTGCAATGAATTCTGTCCAACAACACTGATGACCCTGGAACAATAAATTTTCTGTTTTGCCACTTATGAGGAACCTGAGAAGGTGCACATGGTTAAATGTGAGGGATAATATTCTTAACCATTTTCCTTGGAGCACTGATGTGGATGCAAAAATCTAGTAGTGAATTTGGAACATTGCTCAGTGTCTTCTCTTACGGGAGAAGCCCAGACAGGGAAAAAGGGAATGAAAACTAGTATAAAGACCTGATCGCTTATTGGAGTTATTAGATTCCACCTGATTGTTTTTAACATTTTGATTTTGAAATAAATTTAAATTTACCTAAGAGTTGCAAAGATAGTACAGTTTGCTAACACTCTTCACTCAGCTTTCTCTAATGATAATATCTTATATAATCCTAGTACATTTATTAAAACTAAGAAATTAACATCAGTACAATATTATTGAGTAAACTATAGACTTTATTCATATTTCATCAGATTTTCCACTAATGCCCTTTTCTTGTTCCAGGATCCAATCCAGGATACCATGTTGCATTTAGCCATCATATCTACTTAGTCTCGCCTAGTCCATTTGTCAGTCTTTCCTTTTCTTCCATGGCCTTGACATTTTGGAAGGGAACTGGTCAAGTATTTTGTATCAGTTCGAGTCTGTCTGATATTTTATCATCATTAAACTAATCCACCCTAATGTTTAATTTACTTCTTTAAAAAAGTACACAAAGCCCAGCAGGGCTGACTTGAGAGTGGGGAGTAACAAGGCTACACTGACATTTTTTTCATTTGACCATGTAAAGGCCGATATGAAGAAACTGGCCTAGTTGTCTTTTACTTTTGGTTGTAAATGTATCATTAGCAAATCTACTTGAAAGTAAACTTGCTTGAAAATATCACCAAGTCACATATGCCAGGCATTGTGCTTTATACACATTGCCTAATTTTATCATTGAAACGACCCTATGAAACAGGTGTTTCTAATATTATGATTATTGTCATTATTGTTACTAACATTATCATTACTATCATCCTAATCTCTGAAGTGAGGAAATTTAAGCTCAGGAAAAATTTAGTGAATATCCCAGTTACACAGCAAAACTGTCTGTAGCATACATCCTTGAACCTAAGTTTTCCTCCAAAAACCTGTGCTATTTATTCACTAAGCAAGAAAATTTAGGTCCCTTCTTTTGTCCTTTGTAATTTGTCCCTTCTTAATTAAGAGAAGCCCCATGTAAAATACTATAATCAAGGTATGTTCCAGAGTGTTTAATTGAATTAGCCCAGAGTCTGATTATTATATTGATGAAACATGTTTTAAAAGACTAATTTCAAATGTATTGATAAAAACACATTCCAAAACAATTCCTTAATGCCCCTGCTTTCTATCATTTCTCTCTTTTTCTGTCTCTCTCTGTCTCCACACACACACAAATTATATATGTATGTATTCATATATGCTTGTAAATATAGATGGATGATACATAACTGCTAATGTAGAAATACTGCACCTGTAATAATGCAAGGGATTCATAGAAAATACATCTATCATGGAATTTCAGTAATGCAGATGGAACACTGAATATGAGATCCATATTGGTTTTAAAACAAATCCCAATAATTCCTTATGCTCCACTACCAAGATGACATTAGTCAAAGTCCATTTTTTTTTTCACACACTTAACGTGAGTCAGTAGAGGAAATAACTTGGTGAATATATTTTAGAAGTTTCATTATCTACAGTTTTGACATGGTGAATAAAAAATTTTTTTTTATCTAAGATCAAATCATCTGCATTATAAAAAATTGGACCATCTAGATGATTACAAACTTAAAATTATAACCTTTTAATGGTTTAAGCATCAGCTTGAATGCATCAAATTTTGCAATCCTTTCCATTGTCTGTTTGTTATAACAAAGTGTGATGAATTGAGACTTACATATTGTCTAGTTCAACAATTCAATTTTACAGATAAGTAATCAATATTTTCAAGGTCATTGATCTGGTTAATGATAGAATCAGAGCTAGAGCACCTGTGTTATAAGTTCCTTTATCCTTGATGTTCTGTAGTTCTGAAAAAAATATTGAATTAGGGGTTGGTGAAAATAACCGTTCTAATTACATTCATTTTGCATGTCTGATTATAAGGGAGGGATTACCTAAGACTTATACTATACCACATGGGTATTATATGTGATTTTATTTCCATTTTTATCAAAAAATAAAGGAACATTATTATATTTTGGAATGGAGCAGTTGATCAACATGTTGCCCTAGAAGACAAATTAACATCTGAGGATTGCTTAAAAATTTGGTGGTGTGTTAAACTCCATGACATTTTATTTGCAGTGAAAACAAAAACAAAATCCTAAAACATTTTCCGGTTTTATGGAGGATGTTCTGTGGCATAAGAAGTATTAAATAGCACATAGGTAATGTATACCGTGTTATTAATCTTCCAGAATTAAAATTAATTAAGAATTTTATTTATTTCCATAAGACAACTTTTATGCCAACAAAAATGTAGTTTGTATAATAAAAAGGCAAGGCCACAAGTGAGTTATACCTTTCAGTTTGAAAAAATGGATATGCAATAAATAATAAATTTGTGGAATAATGGATTTTTAAATGATTGTGTTTAATATGTTAACGAACGAATTTTTAAAACCTTCTATTGACAGCTTTGGTAAATGTTTGCAACATCTTTTCTGCTGAATCTTTCTGAAAAAAAAAATTTTTTTTGAATGATTTGAAATGAAGGGGAAGGCCATTCCTCTATGTGATGTCTACAGACACTTTGGGCTCCTAATAAAATAAGAGGAATATGTATTGAAACAGACCTTCCCATTATCTCAGATTTGTGGATTTTTTAGGACCCTGCCCACAAGTTTGCTGCAAGTAAAATAAGAGAGAGCAACTTTGAATTAGAACTAATTGTATTATGTGTGCGTACCAAAAAAAAAACCAAAGCAGCTGCTATCAAGTTGATTTTGACTCATGGCAACCCCGTATGTGTCAGAGCAGAACTGAGCTCCACAGGGTTTCAAGTCTGTGAACTTTCAGAAACGTATCACCAGGCCTTTCTTCCGAGGCACCTCTGGGTGGGTTGGAACAGCCAACCTTTCAGTAAATAGTTGAGTGTTTTATTTTCATGCCACCCAGGGACATAAAAGTTGTCTTATGGAGATAAATACCATTCTTAATTAACTTTAATTCTGAGAGATTAATAATATGGGATATATTAGCTAGTATGTTAGTTAATACTTCTTATGCCACTCAACATCATATATATATATGTATGTAGGTGGTTCTAACTCATAGAGAGGTGGTTCTGATGCATATCAACCCTGTGTACAACAGAACGAAACACTGCCTGATCCTACGCCATCCCCACAATCTTTGCTATGTTTGAGAAAATTGTTATAGCCACAGTATCGATCCATCTCCTTGAGAGTCTGCCTCTCTTTCACTGACCCTCTACTTTACCAAGCATGATGTCATGCTCCAGGAACTGGTCCCTGTTGATAACATGTCCAAAGTACTTGAGAGGAAGACTCACCATCCTCGCCTCTAAGGAGCGTTCTGGCTTTCCTTTTTCCAAGACAGATTTGTTCATTCTTCTGGCAGTACATGGTATAGCCAATATTCTTCCCCAACACCATAATTCAAAGGCATCAATACTTTTTGATCTTCCTTATTTTTTTTTTTAGCTTTTGCATGCATGTGAGACGATTGAAAATATCATGGCTTGAGTCAGGTACATCTTAGTCCTCAAAGTGGCATCTTTGCTTTTTAACACTTGACAGAGGTCTTTTGCAGCAGGTTTCCCCAATGCAATACATCATTTGATTTCCTGACTGCTGCTTCCATGGACATTGATTGTGGATTCAAGTAAAATGAAATTCTTTACAACTTCAGTTTTTTCTCCATTTATCATGGTGTTGCTTATTGGTCCAGTTGTGAGGATTTTTGTTCTCTTTATGTTGAGGCATAATCCATACTGAAAGCTGTGGTCTTTGATCTTTGTCAGTAAGTGCTTCTAGTCCTCTTCCCTTTCAGCAAGCAAGGTTGTGTCATCTGTATATCACAGGTTGTTAATGAGTCTTCTGCCAATTCTGATGCCCTGTTCTTCTTCATATAGTCCAGCTTATCAATTATTTGTTCAGTATGCAGGTTGAATAAATATGATGAAAATATACAACCCTGACACACACCTTTCCAGATTTTAAACCACACGGTATCCCCTTGTTCTTTCCAAACTAGTTCCTCTTGATCTATGTACAGTTTCCCCATGAGCACAATTAAGTGTTCTGGAATTCCCATTCTTTGAATGTTACCCATAATTTTTTGTCATCCGCACAGATGAACGCTTTTGCATAGTCAATAAAACACAGATAAACCTCTTTCTAGTATTCTCTGCCTTCAGCGAAGATCCATCTGACATCAGCAGTGATATCCCTCGTTCTACATTGTCTTCTGAATTCGGCTTGAATTTCTGGCAGCTCTCGTTGATATACTGCTGAACCTCTTTTGAACTATCTTCTGCAAAATTTCAATTGTGTGTGATATTAATGATATTATACGGTAATTTCCTCATTCTGTTGGATCACATTTCTTTGAATTGGGCACAAGTATGGATCTTTTCCAGCCAGTTGGACAATAGCTGTCTTCCACATTTCTTGGCATAGACAAGTGAACACCTCCAGCACTGAATCTGTTTGCTGAAACATCTCATTTGTTGTTCCTTCAGTTCCTAGAGCCTTCTTTTTCACCAATACCTTCAATGCAGCTTGGATTTCTTCCTTCAGTACCATCAGTTTTTGATCATATGCTACCTCCCGAAATGGCTGAACATCAACCAGTTCTTTTTTGTACATTGACTCCATGCATTCCTTCTATCTTCTTTTGATGCTTCCTATGTCATTCAATTTTTTGCTCACAGAATCCTTTGGTATTGCAACTCGAGCCTTGAATTTTATTCTTCAATTCGTTCAGCTTGAGAAATGCTCAGTGTGGTCTTCGTTTTTGGTTTTCTAAGTCCAGGCCTTTGTACATTTTGTTATAATATTTTGCTTTGTCTTCTGAAGCTATCCTTTGATATCTTCTGTTCAGCTCTTTTACTTCATCATTTCTTCCATTTGCTTTAGCTGCTCTACATTCAAGAGCAAATTTCTGAGTCTCTTCAGACACCCATTTTGGTCTGTTCTTTCTTTCCTGTCTTTTTAATGACCTTTTGATTTCTTCATGTATGATGTCCTTGATGTCATCCCACCACTTGTCTGGTCTTCTGTCGTTAGTGTTCAATGCATCAAAACTATTCTTGAGATGGTGACTAAATTTGGGTGGGATATACCCAAAATCATATGTTGGCTCTTGTGGGATTATTTTAATTTTCTCCAGCTTCACCTTGAACTTGCATATGAACAATTGATATTCTGTTCTGGAGCTGTCCCTTGTCCTTGTTCTGACTGTTGATATTGAGCTTCTCCATCGTCTTTTTCCATAGATGTAGTTGATTTGATTCCTGTGTATTCCATCCAGTGAAGTCCATGTGCATAGTTGCCCTTAATATGTGTGTGTATTAGTCCCTCTATATATTTGTGGGTGTGTATATGTGTGTATATATATATGTCTATATATGAAGCCCTGGTGGTGCAGTGGTTAAGAACTTAGCTGCTAACCCAGAGGTCAGCAGTTCGAATCCATCAGCCACTCCTTGGAAACCCTGAAACCCTATGGGGCAGTTCTACTCTGTCCTATAAGGTATCTAGGAGTGGAATCGACTTGATGACAACGGGTTTGCTTTTTTGGTTTTTTATATATATATAGTCTGTGATCCCAAATCATAGTTTATTGTCTGTGTTCTGACAAACCTGTGTTTTGGACTTTGTCTTTCAAAAACCTGCAGTTCACTTTGTGTGACAGGTTTATAAGGTTTAGTTGAAATTAAATTCTTAAAGCTGTTATAATCTGTATATTAATATATCCCTGGGTTTAATTATGTCTGATTCTGTTTTTAAAACCATGACCTTTATAAATATCTATTGTGACAGTCCTTAATAGTTTCATTGTTCATTTATTCTAAAAGTTTTTAATATAATATTACATTTGACTTCAGGTACCTAGTTTAAGTTTTACTAATATAGATTTTTCCTGAAGAAAAACGATTGACATAAAAGATGGGGTGGCTCATATCTGTTACATGCGGCTTACTACCTATTTCAGCAACAAAACAGAAAAATATGAACAGTTATTTGTATTAGGTAGTAGATGGAATTTGTGTGGTTTAAATACCTTACACTGTCTACACGGCTAATTTGCACCAATGATTTTCATGCACAGGTTCTTTGATTCTTTGACATCTTTCAGAGGGCTATGTTTGAAAAAAAAAATAAAATTTTGACACATAAATCTTAGAGCAATTTCTGGTTACTCTAATAACTTCAAAGGATGCATTCTCCAGAGAACAGATTAGTAAATATTTGGCTGAGGAATACTTCAGTGAAGTACAGCTTCTCGGGAGGAAGATTTGGGGGCGACTGTACTTTGTCTGTCCTGGGTGAGATCTGTGGGACACAGGAAGCCTCAGATGGGGATGAACAAGCCTCTTACACAAACAGCTTCAGCATAACTAATACGCATGGCTGTGAGGGCCAGTCTATGGGTATATGCAGTCAGTAATTCACAAAGCCTTAGAGAGAGGGAACATGTGGGCTTGGCTAGCACCTGCCACAGAATTAGAAAACAGGCATTTTGTTTATTTTAATCAAAAAACTATTGTGTGTGTGATCATGACATACAAACTTAAAATACTGAAATATGAAATTATTTTTTCGTCTCTCTCTCTTACTACCCAGGCATAATCAGTGTTAATAGTTTATACACCCTTAGAACTTTGTTCTACGCATACTGTTCTGCACCTTTCCTTTCCCCTCAAAACGAAAAACCAAACGTTGTCATCAAGTCAATTCTGACTCACGTTGACCCCATGTGTTACAGAATACAACTGCTCCACAGGTTTTCTGGGCTGTAATCTTAATGGAAGCAAGGCTTTCTTCCTTGGTACCAATGAGTGGGCTTGAACCACCAACTTTTAGGTTACTAGTCAAGAACAAACCATTTGTAACACCGAGGGGGGGACCCTCACCTCTGCTAGCACTGTATATATCACAGGCATTCTTCAGTGTCAGTACTAATAGATATCACACACCCTTTTTAACACCTGTGGAATATTGTATCATATGGAACTGCTGTGAATTAACTGTTATTCTATTGATGAACCTTTAGGTTTTCTTCAAGTTTTCATTACTGTAGACAGTACAGCAATCACTATACACCTGTCTTAGTACACTCTTGTATTTTATAAATACAAAGATTAATAAAACTTCAGTTGCTGATTGAATGGGGGTATTGCCAGTTGAAATTTTGTTTAAAAAACCAGTGTCCATGGAGTCGATTCCAGCTCATGGTGGCCGCATGTGTGTCAGGGTAGAACTGTGCTCCACAGGGTTCTCAGTGGCTGATTTTGGGGGAGTAGATCACCAGGCCTTTCTTGCAAGATGCCTCTAGATGGATTCAAACAGCCAAGACTTTGGTTAGTAGCCAAGTGTGTTAACCATTTGCAACATGCAGGGAATTCTAAATTTTGATAGATACTACCAAATTTACTCTCTAAAGAACTGTATAAATTGCAAACTCATGGACAGTGGATTTTACCAATAATCTTTTTTTTTTTTTTTTGCCAGTCTGGTGGATAGAAACTGGTTTTTCAAATTAACTTATACTTCCCTGACTACTAGTGAATTTAAACATCTCAAAATATTTATGACATAGTGATATTTTATTCATTGATTTTTTTCGGCCAATAAAATAGCTTTTTTTTTTTTCTCTCTTAAAAAAAATCCATTCTATGTGTTAGGGAAATATTAATCTTTTGTCTGTTATATATGTTACAAATTTTTTTTCTCCACCCATCATATGCCTTTTAATTTGTTTTATAGCGACTTTCATCATGTTGTTGTTGTTAAGTATCCTTGAGTTGGTTCTGACTCATAGCAATCTTACGGACAACAGAACAAAACACTGCCCCATCCTGTACCATCCTCACAATCATTGCTATGTTTGAGCCCATTGTGGCAGCCACTGTGTCAATCCATCTCAGTGAAAGCCTTCCTCTTTTTAACTGACCCTCTACTTTACCAAGCATAATGTCCTTCTTCAGGAACTGGTCCTTCCTGATAACATGTCCAAGCTAATTTCATATTTTTTAGCTCTAGACAGTCTCTACTGTGGAGACAATTAAATAATTTTGAAAATTATTTAAGCTGTTCCTGTAGCATTAAATCATAATAAAGACCCATCTACTAGATCGGGGAATTTTATGAGGCCAATCATGTCATTATGTAAAATATTAGCAGAGATTGTAGGCTTAAATAAATCTGTGAGTGCCATTTAGGTTAAGTGCAAATCTCAGATGGGTGAAAATGATGATTGGATACATTGCATCAAACCACCAATTTGCTGTAGTTGTCTAGTGGTCATTTCAGCAGAACAATTTGGACATGAAGGAAGAACAGTAGAAAAGAAGCTCTTTGAGTTGAAAATGCTCAAGAAATATCTAGTGAAATCCAAGAAGCAACTTAGCTTTGAAATTTGTGTTTGCAAGTATTACTCCTCCAACACGCACACATACAATAGGTAGGTAGGTAGGTGGATAGATAGACAGATGGATAGATAGATACGTAGATACATAGATAGATAGATGATAGATAGGTAGATAGATGATTGATAGATAGATAGATGATTGATAGATATAGATAATAGATAGATAGATGATAGGTAGATAGATGATAGATAGATAGATAGATAGATAGATAGATAGATAGATAGATAGATAGATAGATAGATAGATAGATAGATAGATAGATAGATGATAGATAGATAGATAGACAGATGATTGATAGATGATAGATAGAGAGACAGACAGATATATAGATAAAAAAAAAAGATACCTGATATTAAGTCAACTCTGACTCATGGTGACTTTATGTACAACAGAACTAAAAGTTACCTGATCCTACATCATTCTTACCATCACCGGCATGTTGGAGTCCATCGTTCAGCTATTGTGCCATTCCAGCTCACTGAGGGTCTCCCACACCCTCATTGGTGCTCTACTTCATCAAACATGAGGTCTTCGTCCAGTGATTTATTCCTCTTCATAACATGCCAAAGCCAGCTAGTTAGACATTGTTCAGTTGTGATCCATAGGTATTCATTGGCTTATTTTTGGAAGTAGATTGCCAGGCCTTTGTCTCTAGTCTGTCTCAATCTGGAAGCTCTGCTGAAACCTGTCCACATGGGTGACCTGCTGGTATTTGAAACACTGGTAGAATAGCTTCTAGCATTTCAGCCACACACAAGCCACCACAATACAACAAACTGACAGGCAGGTGATGGACATGTATTATAGGTAACAATTATTAGGGGCTACTTATGTGACATGCATTTTTGAGATGTTTTACTTGACTCATCCCACTTAATTTTGGTAATAAATGTATGAACCAGGGACTGATCATTTTCTGGTTTTCTAGGTGAGAAAATGGAGTGTGGAAAAGGTAAAGAACTTACCTAAGCTGGCACAGGTGGATGTGAGGGAGGCAGTTCGGGCCCTGGTACTTTGATTCCAGGATCCCTGCGCATACTGCCATGGGACTCCTAATAACCCCACTTTAAAAAAAAAAAAAAATGCTATAAGGAACATTTGTGTAGCACTTCATATTTTTAAAATAATTTCACAATTTTCATCATGTTTAATTATCCCAGCCATCTGCTAAATTCCCAACTCCCAGGGGTATTGTAGACAGAGGACTCCAGGCATAGAATTTTTAAATAAGTTGCCAAAGGCAACATGAAAAGTTAATACCAGAACCCAAAACAGAACAAAGGCCTTTGTATCTTTTCTAGGGTAATAATTTCACTCTTTCCCTCCCAACAAAAACAGCAAAAACCACTTTGGAACAGCAATTTTAAAATACAGCAACTTTTTTTTTTTTTTTTTTTAGTAAACCAACAGACGTATCCATACAGGGGTGGATTTATAATTTAAAATGTATTTTTCACACATTCACTTTAGACTTACTTGCTATCTTGTTAATCCCCCTACCCTTTTTTTTTTTTTAATTTTTATTGTGCTTTACATGAAAGTTTGTAAATCCAGTCAGTCTCTCATACAAAAATTTATATACACCTTGCTATACTCCTAATTGCTTTCCCTCTAATGAGACAACACACTCCTTCCACTCTCTATTTTCCTGTCCATTCGGCCAGCTTCTGACCTGTCTGCTCTCTCATCTCCCCTACAGACAGGAGATGCCAACATAGTCTCAAGTGTCTACTTGATTTAAGAAGCTCATTCTTCACCACTATCATTTTCTTTCCCATAGTCCAGTCCAATCCCTGTCTGAAGAGTTGGCTTTGGGAATGGTTCCTGTCTTGGGCTAACAGAAGGTCTGGGGAACATGACCTCCAGGATACTTGTAGTTTCAGACAGACCATTAAGTCTGGTCTTTTTATGAGAATTTAGGGTGTGCATCCCACTGCTCTCCTACTCCTTCAGGGATTCTCTCTTGTGTTCCCTTTCGAGGCAGTTATCGGTTGTAGTTGGGCACCATCTGGTTCTTCTGGTCTCAGGCTGATGTAGTCTCTGGCTTATGTGGTCCTTTCTGTCTCGTGGGCTCATAATTATGTTGTGTCTTTGGTGTTCTTCATTCTCCTTTGCTCCAGGTGGGTTGAGACCCATTGATGCTTCTTAGATGGCCACTTGCTAGCATTTAAGAACCCAGATGCCACTCTCTAAAGTGGGATGCAGAATGTTTTCTTAGTAGATTTTATTATGCCAATTGCCTTAGATGTCCCCTGAAACCATGGTCCCCAAACTCCCACCCCTGCTATGCTGGCCTTCGAAGCACTCAGTGTATTCAGGAAACTTCTTTCCTTTTGGTTTAGTCTAGTTGTGCTGACCTCTCCTGTATTATATGTTGTCTTTCCCTTCACCTAAAATGGTTCTTATCTACCATCTAATTAGTGAAAACCCCTCTCCCTCCCTCCCCTTCTCGTAACCATCAAAGAATATTTTCTTCTCTGTTTAAACTGTTTCTCCAGTTATTATAATAGTGATCTTATACAATATTTGTCCTTTACAACTGACTAATGTCACTCAGAAAAATGCCTTCCAGATTCCTCTATGGTATGAAATGTTTCATGGATTCATCATTGCTCTTTATCGATGTGTAGTATTCCATTGTGTGAATATACCATAATTTATTTATCCATTCATCAGTTAGTTGATGGGCACCTTGGTTGCTTCCATCTTCTTGCTATTGTAAACAGCGCTGCAATGAACATGGGTGTACATATATCTGTTCATGTAAAGACTTAATTCTGTAGCATATATTCCAAGGAGTGGGATTGCTGGATCAGATGGTAGTTCTAGTTCTAGCTTTTTAAGGAAGCGCCAAATCGATTTCCAAAGTGGTTGTACCATTTTACATACCCACCAGCAGTGTATAAGTGTTCCAATCTCCCCACAGCCTCTCCAACATTTATTGTTTTGTGTTTTTTGGATTAATGCCAGCCTTGTTGTAGTAAAATGGAATCTTATTGTAGTTTTGATTTGCATTTCTCTAATGGCTAATGATCATGAGCATTTCCTCATGTATCTGTTAGCTACCTGAATGTTTTCGTTAGTGAAGTGCCTGTTCATATCCTTTGCCCATATTTTAATTGGGTTATTTGTCTTTTTGTAGTTGGGTTTTTACAGTATCATGTAGATTTTAGAGATCAGACACTGATCAGAAACGTTGTAGCTAAAAACATTTTCCCAGTCTGTAGGTAATCTTTTACTCTTTTGGTGAAGTCTTTGTATGAGCATAGGTGCTTGATTTTTAGGAGCTCCCAGTTATCTAGTTTCTCTTCTGCAATGTTAGTAATGTTTTGTATACTGTTTATGCCATGTATTAGGGCTCCTAACGTTATCACTATTTTTTCTTCCATGATCTTTATCATTTTAGATTTTATATTTAGATCTTTGATCCATTTTAAGTTAGTTTTTGTGCATGGAGTGAGGTATGGGTCTTGTTTCATTCTTTTGCAGATGGATAGCCACTTATGTCAGCACCATTTGTTAAACAGACTATCTTTTCCCCATGTAACTGACTTTGGGTCTTTTTCAAATATCAGCTGCTCATACATGGATGGATTTATGTCTGGATTCTCAATTCTGTTCCATTGGTCTATGTATCTGTTGTACAAGTACCAGGCTGCTTTGACTACTGTGGCAGTATAATAGGTTCTAAAATCAGGTAGAGTGAAGCCTCCCACTTTGTTCTTCTTTTTCCGTGATGCTTTACTTATCCGTGGCCTCTCTCTCTTCCATATGTAGCTGGTGATTTGGTTCTCCATCTCATTAAAAAATGTCATTGGAATTTGGATCAGAATTGCATTGCATCTATGGATGGCTTTTGATAGAATAGACATTTTTACAATGTTAAGTCTTCCTATCCATGAGCAAGGTATGTTTTTCCACTTATGTAGGTCTCTTTTGGTTTCTTGCCATAGTGTCCTGTAGTTTTCTTTGTATAGGTCTTTTACATCTCTGGTAAATTTTATTCCCAAGTATTTTATCTTTTTGGGGGTCCCCTGCATTTTTATTGGATGATACACTGAAGGAATAAGTATACACAAAAGACAAAACTCATTTCCTTTGGGAAAAAATGTGCATAAGACTGAAATGTGCTCCAAGCTTATGCTATAGTTGATAGAAGGGGGCACGTCAACTTGAAAGACAGGTAATTGCCATGGATTCTCGTAACCTCTGCATTTCTCATCTATCAGGTCTGCTCTTTCCCTCCTTATTGCTTTTACAAACACCCTTTTCCCTTTCTGGAATGTGCTTCCATAGCTGGCTCTCTCTGCTGCACCTGGACAATCCCTGCTCATGCAGTTTAAACGTCTTTTTTTTTTTCTGGGTGGGGTGAAGCTTTCCCTGTACTGATCAGGTGAGCCAAGCCCCTTTATTAGTAAGGCTTTTAGTACCAGATTTTTTTTTCTTACACAGTACAACTTCATACAATGTGTAATTATGTATTTACTTTAGTATTCATTTGTTTAACATCTGTTTCCCCCATTAAACTGTAAGCCCTACTATAGCAGGGACCATTTTTATGTCATTCAATATTTTGTAACTAGTGTTTAGCAGTGAGCATGGAACATAGTAAACAATCATTATATGTCAACTTAATAAAACAGTTCGCTTTTAGATTTTGTGACTATAGTGGTCCTTAAACCATTAAATGCTAGCAAAAAAGAGAAAGAAAAAACAGTTGCTGTTGCATTGACTCAGACTCATGGCAACCCCATGGGTATCAGAGTAGAACTGTGTTCAATAAGATTTTCAATGGCTGATTTTTTTTTTTAATCTACTGAATAGATCACCAGGCCTTTCTTCTAAGATGCCTCTGAGTGGGCTTAAACTGCCAACCTTTTAGTTAGTACCTGAGCAAATTCACCTTTTGTACCACGCAGGGCCTCTGAATGCTAGCAAGCAAAGATCAATTTCCCTATCTCTCATTTTGCTACCCAGAACCTCTCCTTCCTACAGAAAAAGAAAAACAACCTTGAAATGCTAAGGAAAATGTAGAGCGAATATTTGAAGCATAGATAACCAATGTTGTTTCTCTTTGTTACATAAAGAGTTCTCCACAAGAGAGGGTCTCTGCAGAGGTCATCAATACTGAGGAAGAAATGAGGGGAGGAAAGTTTGCTTGAAAAGTACTTACTGAGAAATATCTATGAAAGATTTTGTAGTAAGAACTTCAAAAATGATTGATGCACTAGGATTAGTTGGGAGCATGTACAGAGTGTGGATAAATACTCTCAGCAGATACTTGCAGCTGGAGTGGAGAGTAATACTCATCCCAGCTCCTGTCATGGGGAATCTTAGTTTAAAAAAGCAAAGGAAATCAGATACCTATAGCACATTCTAGAAGAATTCAAAGATGCTCAACGATGGAAGAGTGTGTGAAGGGGAAACAGGTGAGTTACCTTTTTTAGAACAGAGAATCAAAACCACAACTCAGAGGATGAAAGGGGAGTCATAGCAAATGTAAAACTATATAACTCCACCTTCTCTTTCTTATCATTCAAAACCCTCAAGAGAAAATCCTCCCCCAACTCCCAGAATGGGAATGCTAGGTGGGATGGAATAGGAAGACATAAGCTGTGTGAAGAAAAGGCTGTTATATGCCTAGTCCATCTAGTACAAGGCTTTATAGTACGTATTAAATAGATATTTGTTATTGAATTAAGGAAAGTCTCTTGTCTCACCTCACCCTGGTACTTTGAAAGTTATCCTCAGTAATGCTAACTGTCCCAAGAGCCAAATTTGCATTCCAGATGAGGGTTCATTAAGAGCTGAGATCATCTCTTATCCATATCAAAACCCAGAACTTATCATATTCCTGGCACATGGTAGGGGCATTAGTAAATAGGTGCTGGATGAATGGATGGATAAAAGTAAGAAGTTGAACAGTTATACCAAAACCCAAACCAAACCCATTGCTATCAAGCTGATTTCGACTCATAGCGACCTATAGCTACTGCTAAAGAGGCTGGGGCAAACAGTCCACTTTTGGAAGGAAATCTTGATCTAATCACACCAAATACAAACTGAGAAGTATGTTCCACCCCACTCCATATCCTCCACCGGTTACACACCAACTTATAACAGATGGAAAATCCAGACTCTCATCTGCCTTATAGACAAATTAAAGAAAATAAGACATTGTGGAAGGAAGATTCCTAAGAATAAATCCCTTATTTCTCATTTGTAAGGTTAGTTTTACAGTGAGCTTTGCAATTAAACTGTCCCATCTATTTAACAATCTGGTTGACAACACATCTTTCAAAGGGAATGATTTTGGAACTGACTTTTTCCAGAATGAGAGAACTACCACAAATCATCTTCCTAGAAAAAAATCATATACATGGACATATGTTTGCATGTCACCTCAGAGTTTTTCCTGAGCCTTTGAAGGCTATCGTGTACTCTGGGTTAGGAAGCTTGATTATAATGGGGGGATTTTAATATCACAATTGAGTTTAATAAATAATAATTATTAATTTCTTGGTATATGCTTAATGAAATGATATTATACCTGGCATTGGCTCCAAAATAATCTGAGGGCTGAATAAAATGAGCACTGAAAAGCTCTGTGATGATACAACTGTTGTATAATTGGCACTGTGCAACATGGAAGGTGCTCACCACATGTGGCTGCTGAGCACTTAAAATGTGGTTAGTGCAACTGAGGAACTGTGTTTGTTACTGTGTTTAATTTTAACTAATTTAAACTTAGTCACATGTAGCAAGTGGCAATTGTACTGAGCAGCACAGGCATAAACACAGCTGGCCATGAGGTGAAAATATGTAGAGCTGGTGATGGGAACATGACTGGTATTTAAACTGTGTTCTCAACTATATGTATGGAATTGTCCATAAGAAAAATTTTAAAAAACTTGAGTACACAAAACGAAAGGAGAAAAATTAAGTCTTTAAAACCCTACTCTTTTGATGTTCACCCAGAGCTCCCTTTTCAGGATGAGCAGCTAGGCTATTTGGATTTTTGGCAGACTTTCCTCAGAGAAGGATGCCTAGAGACTGGATGTGGAAGCATATGGCAAGACTGGAAGCTTCAGGTATCCATAGACTCGCTATAGAGGAAAATGGAAGCTTAGCTTGTCAAAGTGAAGAATAGGCCTACATGACAGACTGGAGTGTGAGCATGGAACAGTGATTTGGAATTGAGCCATGAGGCTACCACACCAATTATGTATGAGACGTAAACATAAAATGCCACCTAAGCCAATATAGGTCCTTAGAAGGCAAGTCATATGACAATGAGTTTGCTGGGAAGGAGCAAGACATAGGACCAAAGGTGAAAAAGAACGCAGAGAATCAGAGTGAGCTCCAAATGTTCATTCACCCAGTGAGGAAAGAGAATGGATTGGAATAAGTGGGCTTCTTTATAAAAGAAATATTATCGATAAGAAATTTTTCACTTACAAGATTAAAACTTTGACTCAAATAGAGGCCATAGTCTTTAATCTTGCAAATTCAAAATATGGTCAGTAGTGAACGTAGGGTAAATTTGTGCAGTATTAGGAGACCAGAAGCTTCAATTCTGTAGTCAGTTAACCTGACAAGTATCTAAATAACTTTGAAGAACTCTCTGATGAAAAGATTTCTTATCCCATAACAAAATCCTCTCCAGATTTTTGGGGATGGCTACAGAGGATTGAGCTCTTCCTGGGGGTGGAAGAGAGCTGAACCACATGGCCCTGACATTTGTCCCCATCTACTGCTTGGTGCCTCTTCTCTCCTTTTTTCTCCATTCTCTTCAGCTTTGCCCATTCTTCCTTTTTCAACATCTTAAATCAAGTTTAGACACACACACACACACACAAATTTTTTCCTTAATTCTGTACAGCAAGGCTGAGGTTAGACAGGACTGTTTCAAAAGCACTTTACTGGTAGTGTGAGGATATCAAGAGGGAACTCAACCCAAAACCTAACATGCAGCCAGATAATATAGCTTATTAATAATATTAATTGATTATCATTTATTGAAGAGATCCTGTATATCCAGTACTAACCTGTGTGTTATAGTTAAGCTATACACAACTGGTTTAAGAAGTAGATATTATTAGTCTTATTTTACAGATTTGAAATTTCAGCTTAGAGAGGTTAATCAGTTTGCATAAATTGCAAAGCTGGTAGATAATACAGACAGGATTTGAACCTGACTTTGCCTACTCCAAAGCTCATGCTATTAACCACTTCAGTATACTGCCTACTTCATCTTACCTTCGGGGCTTCTACAGGGAGGGTATCATCATGCCAGGGCTCCTGACTTGCCTGCAAGTGGCAGAGGAGGACATTGTGCTTTTTTAAAGAGCATCTTGAATATCCACTCAGCCTCTTCAAAATAAAGCACATTCCCTCCCATAGGGATGTGGCCTTACCCTAAGATATCAACCATTCAACCATGTCAGAATACATCTCTGAACACAAAAAATGGATTATCCATATTGTCTGTCACCTGTAGACCCTCTCTATCCCCCTACCCCCTGCCCTAGGTACCTCTCTTGCCTTATGTGTAATGGAGAGCACAAGCTGAGTTCGTATCATTTTTTTTTCATTCTAAAGCCTTATGACGATGATGCTGTTTTGGTAATGCTGCTGCTGGTAATGACAGCTTCCATTTATTGAACACCTAATATATCCAAGGAAACCCTGGTGGCGTAGTGGTTAAGTGCTATGGCTGCTAACGAAAGGGTCAGCAGTTCGAATCTGCCAGGCACTCCTTGGAAACTCTATGGGGCAGCTCTACCCTCTCCCATAGGGTCGCTATGAGTTGGAATCGACTCGATGGCACTGGGTTTGTTTGTTTGTTTGTTTTTAATATATCCAAGGAGGTGTACTCAGTGTTTTATATATTTACAGTGGTCCCAATAGTAGATGCTATGATCTCCATTTTACAGATGTTGAAACTAAGGCTCAGAAACTACGTATTTTGCCCAAGGTCACATAATCTGCTAAATGCAAAATGGTAGGATTTGAGCCCAGTATTGCCTGGTTCCAAAGTTCATGTTTCCTCTACTAAAAATATTAAAAGGGAAATAATTACATGTGGAGAGGGTTGAGAGTCCCCCTAAAAGTTCCATTGGAGCACAAGCATCTGCCTTTCAGCATCACTTCTTATTTTGAAGTTTTGTGGTAGGGCCTGTAAAGTCAGATGAAGATTTATTTTAGGGCTCATGACATTTTTATATCTTTCCTTTCATCCCAGCCCCATTCCTGTATTAAGTAAAGCCTATTTCTTTTTTCCTCTGTAAAATCTTGAGACAATTGATCTCTCGTCACTTTGTGTTATACCAATACACAACCATTTTATTTCCAACTCACTCCACAGTCTCTCATTCTGGGTCCACATCATATGTATGTGATTTCCTTCATGTTCACAGTATTCATGCTGTCAAAAGATTCTGCATTATTTAAAGCATGACTGAACTCAGCTCTAGAAACTCTCTGCTATCTAATCGTCAAAACTCAGTCTCTTTCTTCACAGGAGCAGTTCATGTCCTGAATGAAAGGGTTAATGACTCAGCATTGTTCTTGAAAGTCTGCACTGGAAGCTAATTCCCCTGACAGTCACAGTGCTGCATCTCAATTTTCAGCTGCCAGAGTTAGTAGTTGTCAGTTGTAAATGCAATTGGGTATAAAACTGGTACAATTGGGTTCCAAATAGAGATTTGTAGGGTATTTGAGAATGTTATGAAGAAAAAAAAAAGAAAAGGAATGTGTGAAGTCCAGCATTTTGATAAGCTACAGCAAAGGTGATCAGGCTTTTCATAAAGTAATTAACTTGTTTTTCAGTTCATACTCTCAACAGCAAATTAAGTTCCTCAAGAGGTAAAATTCTGCAGAAGGAAATTTTGTCATTATAGAGTTACGGAATAAGGCAGACATGATTCCAACAATACTAGGTTCTATTTTAGAGGGCAGCGTTTGTTAATATGTGGTCCTTGGACCACTTCAATCAGAATGACCTGGGATATTTGCTTAAAATAGAGATTTTACTTCAAATTAATGAATCCAATTCTATAGAGGTAGGGCCCCAAACAAAAAATGTAAAGACAGATGTGGTAAGGCACTTTTTAGGGAATTAAATGAGACAAAGTCTATAAAACTGGCAGGCTCAGTGTTTCTTCATTATCACTTTAGTTAATCATGGTTTTACTCTCTTTTTACACCTTGATTTTTATCTACTTTGCTTTTTCCCTGTATTTTTATCACATTTACTCTCTAGAAAGAATATAGTCAGCTCTTTCATACTGTGGCACAAACAGCTAAGAATGGTTTCAAGTGTTACCCTTCCCAGGAGCAGCATTTACATTTTAACACAAGTAAACCCAAAGCTTCTTGTATCAACCAAAGGAGTAAAACTAACTGCGATTTCAGTTGAGTCAGAAGGAGGAGGTAGTTAGAAGTGTTGGGCAATGAAGTCTAATTATAATAGATCTTAGAAAGAGTATATCAAAGTCTGCCCAAAAAAGTGTGGACTCATTAGCCAGAATACTTTAGCACCTGGGAGAAAAGAACCAATAGGATGAAATTTTAGAATGTATTATTTCAAATGCCTTAATAGAGACCATCATGTAGGTATAGTGCTCTGTGATTGCTGTGTGCTTTTGGGTCATTATTGTTTGTTGCTGAAGTATCTGAAATACAAACATAGCTCACTTGTAAGGAAAAAAGACAAAATTCTTAAAGCTCAGGAACTTCAAACACAAAAGGAAACCCTGCAGCAGTGATTATTCTTGGAATATTTAAAAGATATGTCTGAAGCTCATTATAAGCTCTGCAGTGTGGAAATGAGTATCAAGGCCTGCCTTGGCTGGCGTTTGGTTTTTGCTTTTGTTTTTATTGATATTTAGCTTCAACAGATGTATTATATTGCTTAGACAACTCTAACGGCTCTATTTTTTTGTTGTTAAATATCTCTCTCTTCCCCTGAGCAGCAGCCCCTAGAGACCTCTTTTTTTCTGTTTTAGTCATTCTCCGTATCACCAGCACCCAGCTCAGTGTAGGAACATAAAGAGGGCGTGATACATGTTTCTTGAAACACTGAAAGTATTTTTTATATGTTTCATTTAAAATGAAGACTGTTATCACTAAGGAATTTTAATCCGGATAGTAAGATAGGGTGATTCAGGGAACAGTGGTAAGAATTAGGAAATCCAATTTCTAGTCAAGCTGAGTGACTTTAGAAAGCCACTTCTCAGGAACTGCCTTACCCTTAAAACGAGATAGTTTGACTAACTCTCCTGTGACCCGTGTGGGTGTACTCCCCTGCACCTCATGTTCAAAATTCCATGAGGCATTCCTGCTAGAATTAAAATTGTAACAGATTCCATTCTAATAGCTCTCACTTATGCTTCAAAATTTAAGGAGGTGCTTTTGAAACGTACTGCATATTGTGTTATTGAGACTTCAGCGTTTGTGATATTTTTCCACCAACTGCTGTACCTTTAAAATCAGAGTGATTGTGATCTACTTACATAAAGTTTTATTTTTACCATAAATTCTAGCAAAGAGGGTTTAGCTTAGGAGAATGCCCTTTATTCAGTCTCAGGAATTCTCATAACTGGTTTTTCACTCGTGTACCTCGGTAAACACATCACTATGATTGCTATTAACTTGAAGCCAAAAATACTATCAATTGGTGAAAAGGTGTTTGCCCCAGAGCTGTGAAACACCTTGTTACCTCTCTCGTGAAATGTCTTGCCATTAGCTGATTTTAAGGACTAGCGTAGGTTCATGGGGTATGCATTTAATTATAGGTATTGAAGGAAATTAAGATTGATGTAGAAATAATGGTATTACCCCTCAGGAAGTTCGTATTTCCACATACTTGAATATTTTTAATCTCATACTTAGTATTAACTTTTACTGAACATTTACTATGCGCTACCTAATTACATGATTTAGCTCACTTAAACCTCACAACAGCCTCCTCTTAGCTATAATTATTCTTCCAATTTACAGATGAAGAAACAGCGCTCCCAAAGGTTAAGTACGTTTTCCACGTGTCACAAATCTAGTGAGCCTGGGCTCTTAAATATTTAGCTTCACAATTCCCAGCATCCTCAATCCCAAGGAACGAGGGAGTAGTAAAAATTAAAACTGGAATCCCAAGAGGGAAATTGACTGGATTTCCAATTTAAGTAACATTATACAAGATAATTAAAAACATAATAGTGAGTTTAATACTATATTTAGACAAAAATTATGAATTAAAAAGGATTTTGTGAGCAGATCTGCAAATGTAGCCACTCTTTATAATATAGTTTGTATAAGAAAGTAAAATTCACATACCAAACAACTGGTTTAAAAATTTTGATAAGGGCTTTCTGTGATTTTAATTTGTCCTATAGGGTCGCTATGAGTTGGAATTGACTCGACAGCACTGGGTGGGTGGGTGATGAGAAAAATCAGTGATGAGCATAACTTAACCAACCAAACCGGTTGCTGTCGAGTTGATTCCAACTCAGAGCAACCTTATAGGACAGAGTAGAACTGCCCCTTAGGGTTTTCAAGGAGTGGCTGGTGGATTCAAAATGTCAACCTTTTGGTTAGAAGCTGAGCTCTTAACCACTGTGCCACCAGGGCTTCCAATTTAGGCAAAGCAGGTCATTTAATAACATGTTATAACACTGGGTTTTTGGATATGGTGAGATTTGCTTGTCATCTTAGAGCAGCTCCTGTTGTCGGAGAACTTGTAGTCTAGTTCAAGTCTTGTTTATCTTCAGGAGGCATTGACAACCTTGTTTTCTTTTCTTTTTATGAAGACTTCAAATAGTTAAATAGCAGAAAAGTCAATGTCAGGTAGAATGATTTCAAGTGCATTTTTTGCTGAGGTGACCCTTTTCTGAGCTCTGTGAGTTGAATCTTTCGGTAATGGTACCATGTGCTATATTTCTCCCTCAGTAAACACTCTCTGGAAAAATAGAAAGATTACTTACTTATGACTAATTCCTGAAGATGAAAGTGATTATTATGCTTAGAGAGGCAAACTCCAGATACAAAGGCCCTGTTTGTTCTTCCCTTGGGGTTTTATGTAATGCTGGTGTGCTATAGAGGCTTATCCCATGTGAGTGTTGACCCTCTCACCCAAACATTGACCCTTTAGGCACTCAAAACTCATTGACTATATACACACACACATATATATGTGTATATATATGTATGTATATATATCTTTTGACAGTCATTTATCAAGACGTTAATATCAAGATGTTAATGCTTGCCAGTTGGGACTTACTATGAAAGAAATGCTGTAACTTAGACATGGAGCATAAATAGCTAAAATAAAAATTCTCTTAACTAAATAAAGCTTTAAATATTATTACTGGGACAAGCATATTTAAATAACCTATCTTAGCTGCCCTAGATTCCATACCAGTTTTTACCCCTCTTTCTCTGATTTTTTCTTCTTTCTTTCCCTCCTCATTTCCAAAGTTTATATAGTGTATAAACTCTCCTTACTATACATAACAACGTACCTTTTCTAAATATTTTGAAATTCACGCTAAATATTTATTGCCCCAAATGTTTTCCCCCTACTTTTATCACATGATCTATTTCCAGTCTACTTACTATTTGCAGTGGAATTGACTATGACTACCACTGTAATTAAAATGCATTGCAGAAAGTAGAACCCCCCCCCCAAAAAAAACCCTTGCAATTAAATTGATTTTGACTCATACCGAGTCCGTAGAACTGAACAGAACTGTTCCATAGAGTTTCCAAGGAGCAGCTAGTGGATTCAAACTACTGACCTTTTGGTTAGCAGCTGAGCTCTTAACCACTATACCGCAAAGGCAGAAAGTAGATTATATAGCTATATATATATATATAAACCAAACCAAACCCACTACTGTCAAGTTGATTCTGACTCATAGAGGCCCCATAGGGTTTCCAAGGCTATGAATCTCTACAGAAACAGACTGTCGCATCTTTCTCCCTAGGAGATGCCAGTGGTTTCAAATTGCCCACCTTTTGGTTAGCAGTTGATCGCTTTAACCACTGTACCACCAGAGCTCCTATATATATATGAGCATTTAGTATATTGTAACCTTTGATATTGGTTAATGTTAGGGCAGTAGATTTTATGTTTTACTGCAGATAAGTCACATTAGTTATAAATTTATATTCAATAAATCTATTTGTTAATTCTCTCTAAAATTCAGGGATACTGTAAATATACTTACATAAACAGAAGATGACTAAAGGCTTAGTATTTCTGAAATCCCTTTCTCCCAAATAGCTCTTGAATACCTTCCTTTATTCTGATTCTAAACCACGTTCATCTTAGGAAGGAGGCATTCATTCTCATCTTTTCACAATAAGGCCTTGATTTCCCATTCTTAGCTCTTACTAGCCATGCATTAGGTCAGTTCCTAATGCTAAGTTCAAATCCATCTGTATCCTAAGAATTCTCTTGACATCATATCTGATTTCAGGTCAGTCAATCATTTGCATATATGGAAAGTGGCTCCATACCATCATCTCGATTATTAGCATGAACTAAAGTTAATTAATGCTCCACCTAGCTGTCCGTCACTTGTATCCCAAAAAGGCCTTTCTCTCTCTCTCTTGTTTTCTGTTTCTACTGGGAAGATGTTTGAGGTTATGTCTTTGTGATATTCAATAAAAGATTTCACTATTTTTTTAAGAATTGAGTGAATTTCTTAACGATAAACTTAAAGCCATTCAATTTTTATTTTTTATTCAGTGAAGTTTAGCCTCTCTAAGTGGCTAAGTGGCTAACTCATTTGGATTGCATGGAGAAATTAGTAAAATATATTATCAAGATGCAAATTTTTTATCGAAGGAGCTTAAATCCCTTTCCAATCTTGGCTATAGTTTGAGTAGAAGCAGCAATGTAAGATCAAGGCACCCACTTATATGGCCAGTGATAGACCCTAAAACAATGGTTGTATCTTGCAGTGACAAGCCAAACATAGTGAAAAAAAAAAAATTTTTTTTTCTGGATGGCCAAGAATCATCATCCTAATCATTATCATACTGAACATCATCATCTTCATCATTGTTATTGACATCATAAAACCAAAAAACCAAACCCATTGACACTGAGGCGATTATGACTCATAGTAACTCTATAGGACAGAGTAGAACTACCCCATAGGTTTTCCAAGGAGCACCTGGGGGATTCAAACTGCTGACCTTTTGGTTAGCAGCCGTCACTCTTAACCACTACGTCACTAGGGTTTCCACTGACGTCATAGCTAGCACTTACTGAATGTTTTTAAAAGCCAGGATATTTAAAGGCATTATCTCATTTAAAATTAAAACAGTCCTTCCATTTTTTTTTTTACCCCCCATTGGCACTATTTTATGTATGAGAAAACTGAGCCTTAGGTAATTCAAGTAAAAATTTCTCTAGATCCACAACTTAGAGTGGTAGGTCTGATATTGGAAACCAGGTCTATTTGACTTAAAAAGCTTTACTTTTGTCCCTGCCATGATAAATGACCTTCCAGAGCCATTTGTAGTTATAGAATGTCAGCAGTTTGTGCAAAGGTAGAATCACAAAGACAAATGGCTATAGGGGTCAGGTGGGCAACATCCATGAGTGAAGCAAGAAGTAAAGGACTTGTGGTACCCTGGAGAGCACATATACCCTCTCTAAGCAAAGAACCACCTCCACTCCTGGCGATGGCTGCCATGAGGGGACACCACGCCATTGTTACCAGGTCTTCTGATTTTTCAAGGGAAACTGTTGTATGCTGTCCAGTTGATTCCAACTCATAGCGACTCTATAGGACAGAGTAGAACTGCCTCTTAGTGTTTTCTAGGCTGAAAATTCTTCATGGGAGCAGATCGCTCTGTCTTTTCTACCATAGTGCCACTGGTTGGTTCAAACTACCAATCTTTAGTTAACAGCCAAGCTCTTAACCATTTCAATACCAGGACTTTCAAGGGAAACTAGATATCTAAATTTTTATATAAAATTGTTTTTAAGCACTTGTCTATTATCAAATTTTGTGTTCTGGCCAACAATTTGTAAACTCTACCCTGAACAAATAAATTTGGCCTAATATTTGGTGTTTTGAAGCCATACATTTTATAAATAGCCATTTAGTACTTGTGGCGGGCTATGTTTTCTGCCAGTGTCTGAGAATCAGAAGATGAATAAGACTCAGCTCATGCACTCAAGTAGCTTCCAAAATAGCTAAGGATTTGAAAAGTAAATAATTTCTAAATCTCTTTGTAGGTCTCAAAGTGGACTATAAAGGATAGAAAATCCACAGATGCTGTAAGAAGTAGTAAAACATAGGCTGTGTATATATATATATATATGTATTTTTTTTTTTTTCCTGTCAGAGGTATTTGTTTATCTGACAAATCTTTGTTGGGTGTTGACTATGTGCCAATCACTGAAGATCAGCAGTAAAAAACAAAAATAAATATTTGCTCTTGAGGAGTCTATATTCTACTAGAGAAAATAAACAGTAAACCAATAAATATTTAATATAGGAGGTAGTAATATGTGCAATGAAGATAAATAAGGCAAGGTAAAGAAATCTAGATTAATGGGGAAAGTGTGTTAATTTGTGTATGATGATCATGAAATGTCATTTCAGTAAGGTGGGATTTGAGCAGAGATCTGCAGGAACTCAGGGATTAAGCCATGTGCTTATTGATGAGAGATCATTTCAAGGCAGAAGGAAGAGTATGTGCAAAGGTGCTGGGGAAGCCATTTTGAAGGCTCATGCAAATAGCCCAAAGAAGAGATTTTATAGCTCAGCCAGCTTGAATTGTAAAAAATGATTGGGCCTTACATATTTTTAGAAGAGAATTCCAGTCTTATATGCTGATGGAGCCAATGGATGATTTGTAGGAAAAAAGGAAGACTCAAGAATGCCTGAGCAATCAGAAGTATGGATATTTTGTTACTCAGGCAAGGATTTCTATGTGAGGAACAGGGTTGTAGTAGAAAATCAAGATTTCCATTTTGAACATGTTAAATATGAGTTGCCTGTAGACATTCAAGTGGTGATGACAAGAAGGCACTTGGGTACAAGAGGTTAGAGTTCAGAACAAAGGAGTGAAAAGGAGAGAAGGCAACATGAAATGGGGGATAAAAGGAGGACCTCAAGCGAATGGCACGAACTTGAAGTACTGTGTGTTTTCAGAGAACAAAGGTACTGTTGTGACCTGAAAAAGTTGGAGTCTGCTTTGTGAAGAGATGGATTATAAAGGAGGATAAGTTGTAGAATAGACATGGTTTGACAAAGCAGAGCCTCCAGGCATGTGAGTGAAAAAGATAGAGCTGAGAGTAATTAGATGAGAGTCAGAAGACCTGAGTGAGAGAAGAGATCAACCTGTGCTTGATTCTTCATCATCTTGCCTGTAACAATCATGAATACTTCTGACTCAGAGGAATCTATTCTAAAAGACGATCTATTTTTAAGAAAGAGAGAAATGCCACCGCATGAAAATAGAAAACATTGGTACACTATGTCTGATAAAATGTGTTCCACCAATGGCTCAGAGGTGAAGTTTTCAAAGTTCTCCTTGGGTGAGAGCCCCAAAGGAGTGCAGTTCTAGAGTAGGTATGTTCTTGTTGTTAGGTGCTGTCGAGTTGGTTCCGACTCATAGCAACCGTATATACAACAGAAGGAAACACTGCCTGGTCCTGTGCCATCTTCACAATCCTTGTTATCTTTGAGTGTATTGTTGCAGCCACCTCATTGTAGGTCTTCCTCTTTTTTTATATAGATATAGATGAGAGTAATGTCATGTATTATTTGTTTTCTTTTTTTTTATTTCTTTGTTTCATGGGTGCACTAAGTTGACTCCTTTAAAATGTGGAGTGTATTTGAAATGCTTCTGCACATCCCAGATCTGTGGGAATCTGTGGGAACGCTTAGCCCAGAAAGGCAGAACTTGTATGTCTGTCGTTGATTCATTGATCTCCATCTTGTGTATAAAATAAGAAGAAACTATTGCGTAGGTCTTTTTTTTTTTCTTTCATAGTTACTGCACTTGGCCGCCCAAAGGATTTCTTATGCAATACACATTTGCATATGGTTAGGAGTCTCCAAAAAGGGGGAAAAAAAGTATAGTATAGAGAACAACAAATGTGTGGGTTTGGAATGTTGGCTGTCTCCAGCGCTTCAAGGTGTTGACTCTCTCATAAATAAGTATTCTGTGTTTGTGTTTTCTTCCTACACATGCCAAGAACTACTCATTCGCTCTTAGGAGGAACTGTGTTCCAATAATTTTAACGCAGTACAGCTTAGTGAAGGCTGCATACATAGTGAAGCAGGGCTTTGGGACAAGACTGGCCACGTGCAGATTCCCACTCTGTCACTGCTTTCACTGTTGATGCTAGAACTGCCTCATCTGTAAAAAGAGGGATTGTAATCCCTAACTAGAAGTAAAGTTTAAATAAATGAATACATACAAAGCACTTGGAACACTACCTAGAACAGAGTAAGCATTCAACTAATATTAACTTCTTTTATTATTATTGATATTATTTAAATATTGTTGATAGAAGAAAGGTGGATGAATGTTTTTCTTAAATGGGGTATACGAAAAGAGGAAACCATAAGGATTATACATGTGTTAATGGATGCTGAGTTATTCTAGCTCTTATGGCAGATTAATATGAGTATGTTTCCCAGAGCAAAGGACATATTTTAAAAATGGCAAAAAATAAAGGCCACAATTTCAAAGGCCTATTTTTTTTTTTTTTTTTTTTATGGAAGTCAGGGAGGTAAAAAAATAAATAAACCCAAACAAGCATATGATGATCCAGTGTGAAGGAGACTACAGAAACTAGAAGAGAGCATTCCCTCCTTAAAGAGGGTGGGCATCAGCAGCTGCAGGAGTGTTCTGTGCAGGACTGCACTCCATCAAGTTGTTCAAAGAGAACCTGCAAGTACAGTTCTGTGAAATGAGGACATAAAATGTTTGGCAAGTAACGTTAGAAAAGTTTTAAACACTTGAGGGTGCCCCAGACGACCATCTGCACATTGAATTTGATGGATTCGCTGCCTCTGGGTAAAATGGCCACAACAAAAATGCAACAAACAAAAAGGAGTTTAATCAAGTAGCTAATCCTTTAATTCAACTCATTATGAAACATTTTTATGAACCATATAGTTGGCTCTCCTTTGGGTCAAACAACAAGATTCCGGGACTCCTTTCCTATCCATTGGAGCCCTGCTTAAGTGATTAAGCATTTGGCTGCTAACAAAAAGGTCAGCAGTTTGAATCCACAAGCTGCTTGTGGGAAACCCTATGGGTCAGCTCTACTCTGTCCTATAGGGTCGTTATGATTTGGAATCAACTCGACAGCAACAGGTTTTGTTGTTGTTGTTTTTAATCCATTGACTCTTAACATTATAACACTGAAAAGTAGTTACCTCATGTTACACCTGCCCCTGACAACTAGCTCTGGAGTAAGGCTCTGCTGCGTAGGCTGATTATGGTTCTATTTTTTATCATTCCAGCAGTACTTTCTTTTCATAGAAATTCAAACCAATAGGCTTTTTTTTTTTTCCTGGTCTACAAGATTCATTAATGTCTGTCCCTTATCTCCTCTTCTGAGAGATATAGATACGTAGATTGAGGCTTATAAATGTATAATATAGATAGATATTTATAGATACATTAACAACCTTCGATATGCAGATGACACAACCTTGCTTGTTGAAAATGAAGAGGACTTGAAGCACTTACTGATGAAGATCAAAGACTACAGCCTTCAGTATGGATTACACCTCAACATAAAGAAAACAAAAATCCTCACAACTAGACCAATAAGCAATATCATGCATGATAAATGAAGAAAATATTGAAGTTGTCATGTAGTTCATTTTACTTGGATCCACAATCCATGCCCATGGAAGCAGCAGTCAAGAAATCAAACAACATACTGTATTGTGCAAATCTGCTGCAAAAGACCTCTTTAAAAAACAAATATATCACTTTGAGGACTAAGGTGAGCCTAACCCAAGCTACAATATTTTCAGTCACCTCATATGCACATGAAAGCTGGATAATGAATAATAGAGACGAAAGAAGAATTGATACCTTTGAATTATGGTGTTGGCAAAGAATATTAATGTATCACAGGCTGCCAGAAGAATGGACAAATCTGTCTTGAAAGAAGCACAGCTAGAATGCTTCTTAGAATGGCAAGATTTTATCTCATGTACTTTGGACATATTATCAGGAGAAGGACATCATGCTTGGTAAAGCAGAGTCAGTGGAAAAGAAGGAAAACCCTTAATGAGATTGATCGACACCGTAGCTGCAATGGGTTCAAACAAAGCAACACTTGTGAAGATGGCACAGGACTGGGCAATGTTTTGTTCTGTTGTATATAAGGTCACAATGAGTCAGAACCAACTCTAGGGCACCTAACAACAACAACATTTATAGATATAGAGATACAGTTATAGGTACACAAATATTACAACATGATTATTTAATCCATATATGTTGTTGTTGTTAATTGCCATCATCTAGTCAATTCTGACTCAAGGCAACACCATGTGTGCAGAGTAGAGCTGCTCCATAGGGTTTTCAAGGCTGTGACCTTTCCAAAGCAGATCGCCAGGGCTGAGGTTAGCATTCCTACACGTTCCTACAGTGCTAACCAGTCTTCTAGGTGTGTTTGAACCACTAATCTTTTGGCTGGTAATCTAATGCACTTAACTGTTTGCACTACCCAGGGGCTCCTGGAGAACAAATTTTATGTGTGTATATATATATATTTATATATATATATGTATATATATATATATTTAATGAGCAGTCATTATTTTTACCTTGTCCTTTAACATTGAGGTCATTCCAAAAGTGCACTCCAAGAGAATTTATGCCCATATCCTCCCTGAGAAACAAGTGTCATGTAGTAACAATATCCACTCTTTTATATTTTAGAGCTTGATTCTTGTCAGAGAGGGGGTTGAAGTGAAGAATATATCTGAACACTCACTTGGTGCCCAGTTTGGCCAACTGCCAAAGCTAAGAGGAGGAAGAGGTGAGAAAAAGTGTAGGAATGCTAACCTCATAACTCTTAGATAGTACCAGTTTACTACTATGTGTCTTTTTTTTTTTTTATTTTTTTTTTTTTTCCTGAAAATAAGCCAAAGGCATCATTTCCTTCACTCTAGGAAATCCATAGCAAAGTTGCTGCTGACTTTCCCAAGAGCTGAAGCTGGTGTTCCTTGCTTCCACCCATGGCTCTTCCACCTTCCTGGTCATCAAGGGGACATTTTTAATGACCCCTTGTCCACTCCTCAGTGTTAGATTTTCCAGTGAATAATAAAGGTGGCTGATGTCTATGGACTTCAGTTTCACCGGCCGCTCACGGCAGAAGAATTTTTGAAGTGTGTGGACTGCTAGCTAAATCGTTACTTTATTTATAAGTAGTAGAAGATTTAATTCCCTTGCTGGAAGACATTGAGTGTGTGGCCTTGCCAGATTGCCTAACTGAATGCTGGGGGAGAAGAAAAGAGAGCAGATTTCTTGGATGATCCACAGTCAATGGGATGTTACAGTGTACAGTTTCCTCTAGGCAAAAATGACAGGTTTGCAGAGTTTGACTGCCAAAGTCCCTGGTACATTTTGACAAGTGGAGATGGTAGATCTGTTCACATTCCTTTTTTAGATAAGCTCTCCCAAGTCACTTAGTTCTCCTAAAATTATTTTCACCTCTATTTCTACACAAGGCAGCCCTCTCAAAACTGAAGCAAAATTCAGATTTTCAGCACTGTGATTAATAAGGGGAGCTCTGATGGCACAGTGGTTAAGCACTTGGCTGCTAACCAAAATGTCAGCAGTTTGGATTCACCAGCTGCTCTGTGGGAGAAAAATGTAGCAGCCTACTCCTGTAAAGATTTACAACTTTGGAAACCCTATAAGGACAGTTCTACTTTGACCTATAGGGTTGCTATGAGTTGGAATCGACAGGACTGCAACAAGTTTATTTATTTATATATTTTTGTGATTGATAAATTGAGCTAAGCCTACCTACTGCTTAACAAACATGTAAGAGGCCAAATGACACCTGCTTTAACTTACTGTATTTCTCCGTTGTGTTAAGCTTTTCAGTTTTCCTGTATGTAATTTTTTTTTTCCTTTTCTTTTTTGCTGTTCGTTCTTGAAAAGGATATATCTTCTTGCAAAGGACATATCTCAATGCTGTGCGCTACTGAAATAGATCTTTTTTTTTTTTTCTTTTCTTTTTAGTAATTAACTTTGGCTGCTGAGCTTTGGCCATCTTTAAGATGACAGATAAAAACTTACTGGAAGAGTAACAACTTACTGGAATAGTTAGTCTTCGTCAGGTTGGGGGAAGAAGTCTGCAAAACATAAACAACTTAATTTATTACAAAAGAGAAGATATGAATAGACCAGTCAGAGAAATTTCTTTGGAATGATTATTACCTTCCTAAGTGCACTGTGAGAAAGTCACAGTTTAATATTAAACTCAGGAGGGAAGACAAGACAAAAAAGTGTATTGAAGAATATTAAAAGATTCAGATCAATATTAATATGGTTGGATCCTAGTTATTATAGAATATAGAAAATTTATAGTAGAAATTTCATATGTAGCTTGGCAGATCCATTCCCAAAGGCAGAAAGAAACTTTTCTCCCCCCTCAAGAATGTCAACTGTATAATTTCTAATGGCATCTTGATGAATTTAATTACCGCATGTCAAAGATTGCAATTTCCATTCTCTCTTTTGCCTCTAGGTACTTCTCTGTCTCCTGTCACCCCTCTCCCCTGTCCCCTTTCCTTACCCCCCATTCTCTTCTCTGCTCTCTGTTCCTCTTCTCTTTTCCCCTACCTCTCCTCCTCTTTCTCTTTCTTTCTCCTTTCTTCACTTTCTCTCGTTTCTCTACAGCTAAAATAAGTTTGACTTCCCTCATGACAAACTAGGTATTTATTGCATATTATTTAAATGATGAAATGAAATCATTTATTCATCCCCCTTTAAAGGAAAACTTCAATTCAGTCTCATATAAATTATATCTTTATAAAGGAAAGGAGAATATTCACTCGTGTATGAGAAGTTGCCACTACGTGTATATATTTAAAATGCATATTCTTAATGTCAGATTCTAAAAGTAGCACTGTCATTTTAAAATATTATTTTTGGGAAAAAAAAACTGTTGCTCTTAAAACTCCGTAATTGAGAACAATTCAATGGTCTCTCAGCAGGGCTGCCAGTTTCCCTGCAGGAAATCTATTTCGCAGTGCAGATTTGGGGATGCTAATCTGCTCACAGCCACACAGAGAAACGGGGAACTTTTTCAAAATTTCTAAAGCAAGTTATTCTAATAATAAAACCTAAAGAAATCTGAAAGCAGGACCAGGTTACAAGTTACTAAATGTGGACCTGCAGATCCTGTGGGGTTCATAGACATTACTTAGCCATCAACATTTATAATTTGATTTCTGTCTTCTTTACAAAAACGGAAATCTGATAACACTAATTACTAAAATTAAAAATTGCTTGGCAGGACCCTACAGCATAATTACAAGCACGTTTCTAAATGTGAAACCTTGACCCCAAGTAGAGATTGAATAAATCAGTCTGTCATGCAGAAACTTAGAAGACATAATTAACTAAAATTATTTCTTGCCCCTTCCACCTAATTTATAATAGGTATAACAGGTTCTGTGGAGTCTTCTTTCAAAATATCTCTTGCCTTCATCCCTTGTCTGATCCCACAAACTTCTCTTCTAATCCTCTATTTTGTCTTCTTTAGACAGCTATAGGTTCCTAGTCAGACACTGAAAAATGCAATGCTAAAAAAAAAGTCTTTTTTGTTGTTAGTTACCATCAACTCATCTCCAATTTATGGTGACCCCAGGTACAACGGAAGGAAACGTTGTCCAGTCCTGCACCATTTTCACAATTGTTAGTATGCTCGAGTGCCTTGTTGTGGCCAGCGTATATTTTAAGAGACTTCCAACCTAGGGTTCACTATATCGGACAATATTCTGTTATGATAGGGTTTTCATTGGCTAATTTTCAGAAGTAGATGGTCAGGCCTCTCTTCCTAGTCTGTCTTAGTCTGGAAGCTCTGCTGAAACCTGTCCACCATGGGTAACCCTGCTGGTATTTGAAAAACTGGTGGCATAGCTTCCAACATCATAGCAACACACAAACTGCCACAGTATGACATTAAAAAAAAAAAGTGGATAATATAAGTCAGTCAATAATACCAGTAGGGGAAAGTATGCAACATCTTTGGTAGACAATCTCTACTCAACTCCAGAAGACTATCACCATAAAAGGTAATTTTTTAAAAAAAAACGGAGAATTTAGAAGTCTCTCAATTTTTTAAATGTTAGCAGTAAGTAATGCCTATAAGCCAATGTCTGCAGGCCTATGGACAATAATTACTGGCCCTATGACATTTAGGTTTCTCTATATCTTCCATAATCTCTAAATCATTTCTAGATAAATCTTTACTCTGTTTTTCATTATATCTTGCTGCTCAAAAACTGGAGACCTTCCCATAGCCTATAACATCAAACTTACATTCTTCTCCCTATTAATCAAAACCTAAGTGCTCACTTTTGATTTTTAGAATTATTTGGGATTTGTTCAATAAGTGCTTGAGAACAAATAGAAGGCTTTCAAGTAGAAAGGTGACATGATAATTTTGCCTTTAGGGAGTTCGCCTGTTCACTGTGCAGAGACGGCTTTCAGACACTGGTTATGACATAGGATTGAGAATTGACTTTATAGGCATAATTCAAAGCATTTTGTAGCTTAGGTAAGAAAAAATTGAACTGATAGATTGGGAAGTTCAGGATAGGTAGAGAATCTAGTATATTTAAAAGAATATAAGTGAGCTTTGGGAAATAAAAACAAATTAACAGAAGCTGCGGTGAAATATTTTGAGGCTGAGTGCTTTCTCTGAGGTCATTTAAAAGACAATTCTTATTTCACTTACTGTGTGCAAGGTGTTCTGATATTAATGCTTTTCTATTTCAAATAACTTTAATAGACATTTTCTCATCTTATATTTTCAGTATTTGCAATATTCTTATGTTTTGGATTGAATTGCTTCCCCCCAAAATGTGTATCAACTTGGCTAGGCCATGATTCCCAGTATTGTGCGACTGTCCACCATTTTGTCATCTGATGTGATTTTCCTAGTGTTGTAAATCTTACCTCTATGATGTTAATGAGGCAGGATTAGAGGCAGTTATGCAAATGAGGCAGAACTCAATCTACAAGTTTAGGTTGTATCTTAAATCTTTCACATCTTTCGAGAGGTAAAAGAGAGAAGCTTAGCAGAGAACCCTAGGCACCTCATACCACCGAGAAAGCAGCACCAGGAGCAGAGTAGCTCCTACACGAGGGGAAAATTGATGACAGGGACCTTCTTCCAGAACCTATAGAGACAGAAAGCTTTCCCCTGGAGCTGGCACACTAAATTCACACTTCTAGCCTACTAGACTGTGAGAGAATAAACTTCTGTTTGTTAAAGCCACCCACTTGCAGTATTTCTGTTATAGCAGCACTAGATAACTAAGACACCTTATGAATCAGTACAAGTGCTATATATCCATTTTATTTATGAGGAATTGGTAACTGAGAAATATTGTGACTTGTCTAGAGCTACAAGTTTAATCAGTGGTAGAATCTGAACTAATCCTGTAACAATTGTACTTTGCCAATTCTGTGAGTACAGATGCCATGAGCACCATAGATATTGGTTGTGTTTATCATGCCATCCCAAAAGCTGTAATACCTAACACACAGAGGTCTCTCATATCACTGGCCTATAATTGACCATTCGCTGTCACACTCATTGAGTAAACTTTTCGCTGTTCATTCCAGAAAATTATTGGTACCTTGTGGAAATTTTTGTCTTTGTTTAAGACAGCTCTACTTTATTTACCTTCCCCCATATGCTTTCTTTTTCCCTCTAAATGTGTTTTTTTTTTTTCAATATTTTAGGAGCTAGGAATATTTGTGTGTGTATGTGAATTGGATCATAAATTAAACAGGCTATTTGTGTGAAATGAGGTTCACAAAGTTAAAACATGATTATTTGGGAGCTTAGATTGATCCATGCACACTAGACAGTAGATTTGGGCTTTCTACATCAGGTATTCTTTGTCAAGTGAACTCAGTCTCAGCTGAGTTGCCTGACTCAGGGACTGAAAAATGCAATGCTAAAAAAAAAAAAGGTGTCTTTTTTGTTGACCTCATACCAGCAAGATAGACTTGGGAAGTTTTATTCCAGATGAATCTTGAAAAAAAAAAAATTTTTTTTTTTTTTCCTTTAAAATACCTGCTTGTCTTTGGAGGAGAAATTTAATGCTATGAAATTGTGTTGACTGTTTCCTGGTATTAATGTTTTGAAGCTGAACTTAGTCATTGAATGTATGTGTGATTCCCATTGAACTTTGAAACATGTGGTAATGTTTTCTGATACCCAAAGTGACATTTCTTGGGTATTTTAACAATGAGGAAAAATTAGGTTTTATAAAGGATGCTATTGAGGGAGACACAGCCAATAACAAGTGCATATGTGCCCATAAATTGTGCTGTTAATAGAAAATGTGGGAGGAAACAGTTGAATTAAATTCTAACGTACAGATTTAAAAGAAGGGGGATGGAAGAAAATGTTAATTTCTAGTCATTGCTTTTGGAGAAGAAAAAGAGATAACCCGTAATATTCAAGCAAACTTTAAACTATGTGACTGGTTACTTTTAACATTTTATTTGAAGTTATAATAATATAACATTGATTGAATATGCTCAGGTTGAGCATTTTCATGTAGCTAATCACATTATATCTTCACAACAATGCCTCGTGTTTGAATTCAGTCGTGGCATCCTAACCTAAAATATCTTTTAGAAAATTTCCATCATGTTTACAATGTGACATAGTTTATAAAAATGCTCAATTGTGATGTAAAAAAATTCAAAAAAGGTAGAACTTAGTATGGACTATATATTTCAAGACATTCTTAGTCAAGGCCTTGAAAGGTGAGTAAGCTTAAACTTGTCTCTAGGGTTTTTTTGTTTGTTTGTTTTGTTTTTCCTTATAGGTGGAATAGCTTTTATAGTAATAGCTAAATTTCTGAAAGGTAAGTCTTTTCTTTAGAGACTTTGGTAATTTTTGTCACTAATAGAGTGGATAATGACCAATTCTTCACCCTAGTAACCACACCCTGACTTTCCTGTTTAAAATGGAGGATCATGCATTCATTCACACATCATTCCTTCAGTATAGTGTTAATTGACCACTTAGCGTGTCCTAAGTGAGCATGACAACAGTGGATATTATTCCTGCCCTCAAGGTACCCAGATGACAGTCATTTAGAAAAAATTATTTCTTTGGTTAAATTAGATCTGTGCTCGTTTGCGGATAATGTCAAATGATTGGTTCTAAATTTATATTCCTTTGTGAACATTTACTTGAAAGAGGTTCAGGTATCCAAATGAGGAGAACAATCACTTGCCTATTTCATAGCTAAGAGCAATGGAAACATAAATCCTTAGATGTTGGAAAGGAAATAGGTATTCTTTGGTCATTGGTTCATCAGCAGCATTCTGCCTTGGCGCTGTGTCCGTCATAGTTTCATTTTAGATGCAGTTTTGAAAGAGATTCCCTTTCTATGACTGTCATTTCCTTTTGAAATGGTTTATTGTACTCTTTAGAATCTAGGTTACTTTTTATAGCATTGAATCTCTGGGGAATTGGGCAGAACAAAGAACTCTGACATAAAAGTGCCAACTTAGCTGGCTTTACGGAACTCATTCTAAATGAGTTGAGAGCTTTTAACACTAGTTTTTGGACACCTGAAGCAACTAGTACCTTCCAGGTGCAGATGAAAGACCTACTAAGCAATTACCCCAGTCCTACGGAGTATCTCTGGAGTAAAGTGGCCAAAATCCAGGGACAACGGAAAAAAAAAAAAAAAAAAAAACTCGTTGCTGTCAAGTTGATTCCAACTCGTAGCAACCTTATAGGACAGAGTGTAAAATTACCCCAGAAGGTTTCCAAGTAGCAGCTGGTGGATTCAAGCTGTGGACGTTTTGGTTAGTAGCCATAGCGCTTAACTGCTTTGTCACTAGTGTTCCCCAGAGACAACAGGAAGGGCTATTCCCAAATCCCATTTTGCAACAAGAATATAATAACATTAATAATTATCAGCATTACCATTACATTGCTATCGAAGAGCCTCATGGGGAGCCTTGCTTGAATAAGGCAATTAACAAGGGAAGCTTCAAAGCATAGTGAATTAAAAAGCACCTTGGAGGTAGACCAGCAAAGTATACAGTCCTGGCTCTGTGACTTACTAGTTGGCTGGAGTAGGTATCTTTACTTCTCTATATCTCTAATTCTTCCTCTGTAACAGTGTGACAATAATATTAACTCTCTAATAAAGTTATTTAATGTACATTAAAAACAACAACAAAAAAATGCCTAGCACTTTTTAGGTTATTAAAACATGGTGGTTGTGGAACAGGTATTGGCACAGGACCAGGCAACATTTTGTTCTGTTACACATGGGGTCACTATGAGTCAGAGCCAACTTCACAACACCTAACAACATAACAACAAAAGTTTTATAAGTTGTTTTTCATGATGGAATGTGCAGATGTAATATCCCTGAAAAATTTGCCTAACAAAAATTTTTGCTAGTTCCCTGTCAATGAATTTCTTGTACTAAGCAAAGTAAGATGGATGATCATGAAAAAATTCAGGGAATTCAAGTAAAACAAGTCATATATAGATATATGTGTATATACATACATACATATATATGTATATGTATGTATGTATTTGGAAACTCTGGTGGTGTAGTGGTTAAGTGCTATGGCTGCTAACCTAAAGGTCAGCAGTTCAAATCTGCCAGGCGCTCCTTGGAAACTATGGGGCAGTTCTACTCTGTCCTATACGGTCGCTATGAGTCAGAATCGACGCGACAGCAATGGGTTTGGTTTGGTTTGGTTTTATGTATGTATTTATATGTCAATGCTACTGAATGAAAGGAGCTTTCCTTAGCACCTTGGATTATACGCAAATTTTTCACTTGATTTTCCCTGTGTGGACACAGCCACCTTAACATGTATCATCTCTGAGAAAACCCAAAATTATACTTGAAGGATACAGCTAATTCAATGCTTAAAGCTAACTTCATTATAATTTTTACAGTTTTCTAAGTAGTAAACTAGCTCTCAATACACACTCCTACCTAACTTCCTCAAATCTGTTATAAAATGAAACATAGTAGAAGTATTTAAAGAAATAAAATAACCTACTACCTTTAAAAAAAATAGAGTTGTTTTTGTCATCATTTTTGTCATCATCACCATTATCTTCATCATCACCAGTATACTAGTAAATATATACACACCTTCCTTCCTGCTTCCCTGGTTTCTTTATATCCTGAGAGAAAACAGGTAACTTTAGAAAGTATACATAAGTACAAATATAAATATATTGTTGTTTTAGGCACCATCAAGTCAATTTTCAACTCATAGCAACCCCATGTAACTGAGTAGAACTGTCTCATAGAGTTTTCTAGACTGTAATCTTTATGGGACTAGATCACCAGATGTTTCTCCCTCTGAGCTAGCTGCTGGATGGGTTCAAACCACCAAACTTCTGGTTAGCAGCCAAGCATGTAACCTTTGCATCACCGAGGCTTCTAAATATGTTGTTGTTGTTGTTAGATGCCATTGAGTGGGTGCTGACTCATAGTGGCCCTATGTACAACAGAATGAAACACTGCCTAGTCCTGTGCCATCCTCACAATCGTTGTCGTGCTTGAGCCCATTGTTGCAGCCACTGTGTCAATCCGTCTCGTCGAGTGTCTTCCTCTTTTTCACTGACCCTCTGCCAAACATGATGTCCTTCTCCAGGGACTGAGCCCTCCTGATAACATGTCCAAAGTATATGAGATTTAGTCTTGCCATCCTTGCTTCTAAGGAGCATTCTGGCTGTACTTCCTCCAAGACAGATTTGTTCGTTCTTTTGTCAGCCTGTGGTAAGTTCAATATTCAGGGCTTCTAAATATATATATATAAATGCATTGTATGCAACTGTGTGCTCCTCAAGAGCATTTCATTTCAAACTTAGCTACAATGCTATCCAAAACAATGAAACAAATATGAGTTTTATAAAACTTTATTAATATTGTTATACATGGGGTCCTAAAACTATATTTTATGTTGGCAGTTCTGGATAAAAGTGAAGGCAGTGATGCAAAATAGCAAATATTTGTGGTTTTGAATACATCATGTTTTTCTAGTGCATTTAACCTGTGAATCTTTAATGGTTTTAATTGTTTCAGTGTGTTACTGTAAAGATGATTTGAGGTTTTTTTTTTCTTCCATTGAAAAAGTGACAGTCACATATAGTGTTGCCCTAGTTTTTCATCACTAAAACATCATGATAAAAAGTTGCCACCCACAGCTTTACCATGAAGCAAAGCTGTTTCTGTATAACTTTATATTCTGGTTAAGGATTTTTGTATACAAAAAAACAAAAAACAACAGCAATAAAAACTCAAACTAGCTCAAGTAATGAACACAGACTAGTCTCACTTTAAATTAGTGACCACGAACTTCAATTAACGCTTTAATGCTGCTGGATAATAATATTATTCCTGGCTATTCCATTCATTTCCCCACTCTCTGAATAAACTATGTCATAACTTCTCACTGTCCGTTGCTATTGTCGTGAGCTGCTGTCAAGTTGGCTCCTGACTCATGGTGATTCCATGCGCAACAGGTCCTGTGCCATGCCATCTCCCTGATTGGTTTCAGACGGAACCACTGTGATACATATGGTTTTCATTGGCTGATTTTCAGAAGTAGGTCACTAGGTCTTTCTTCCTAGTTCATTTTAGCCTGGAAGCTGTGCTGAAATCTATTGAGTACTTAGTCATCTATGCTGCTATAACAGAAATACCACAAGTGGATGGCTTTGACAAACAGAGCTTTATTCTTTCATGGTTTAGGAGGCTAGAAGTCCAATAACAGGATGCCAGCTCCAGGGGAAGGCTTTCCCTCTCTGTCAGCTCTGGGAGAGGGCCCTTGTCATCAATCTTCCCCTGGTCTAGGGACTTCTCGGTGCAAGGATCCTGAGTCCAAAGCATGCCCTCCACTCCCAGTGCGGCACTTCTGTCTTGATGGTATGAGTTCCCTCTCCACACTGCTCCCTTTCATATCTCAAAAGAGATTGACTCAAGATACAACCTAATCTTGCAGATTGAGTCCTGCCTCATTACGTAACTGCCTCTAATTCTGCCACATTAGCATCATAGAGGCTAGGATTTACAACACATAGGGTATTTACATCAGATCACAAAATGGAGCACAACTATATAATACTGGGATTCATGGACCTAGCCAAATTGTCACACATTTTGGGGGGACACCATTCAATCCATAACAAACATCATAGCAACATGCAAGTCTCCACTGATACACAGGGGGTAGGTGGTAGCTGTGCATGAGGTGCTTTGGCCAGGAATCAAACCCAAGTCTCCCACATGGAAGGTAGGAATTCTACTGTTGATTACTCAACAGTACGTACTTTACCTTGTTTCCAGCCCCAATCGCTATCGTCTGTCTCTCCCTGCTCGAAAGTATTCCTAAAGGGGGCAGCTGTTTTTCCATCTGTTTTGTTTACTGATGAGTCATAAGTATCTAGAACAATGCCTGGTGCATAGTAGGCATTTAATGAATTATTTATTGAATAAGGACACGACAGGAAATTTCAGAGATATCCCAGAAAGGAAAGCGAATATGTCCAGGGTTCTTTGGGAACTAGGAAGTAAACCAGGCTTTGAGGACCAGAGCACATTTCCGTCCATGTCTCTGCCTGCCTGTCTCTGACTGTCTCAGGAGCCTCAGGCACCTTTTTCTGTGGCATCTGAGCTTCATTGTTCTGCTTCTGTATATTGACTTCCTCCACTTTCTCCCAGACAGCTATGATGTCTCTGTTCCTATTCTTTCCTCCCTTTCCAAATTAGGGCCTTTTCATATCCCTCTGGTAACTGAACTGATTCAGTCTCTTGACATTTTGATTCCAGAATCTTAGGAAAGATATTTGATTGATACAGCCTAGAGAAGACATCTATCCTAGTGTAGTCAGCTATGGCTGGGTTGGGGGCATAGCCCAAGTCTTCAGTAGAGACTGTGGAGAGGAGCAGTTCCCACCAAGGTGGGCTCTGGATGGGCTAAAAAACCAAAAAACCAAACTCACTGCTGTCGAGTCGATTCCGACTCATAGCGACCCTATCCACCAACAAAACCCACTGCTGGCGAGTCGATTCTGACTCACAGCGACCCTATCCACCAACAAAACCCACTGCTGGTGAGTCAATTCCAACTCGTAGTGACCCTATAAGACGGAGTAGAACTGCCCCATAGAGTTTCCATGAAGCACCTGGTGGATTTGAACTGCGGACCTCTTGGTTAGCAGCTGTAGCACTTAACTACTACGCCACCAGGGTTTCCATCTGGATGGGCAGAGAGCCCTAAATTTGTTCACTACATCGTCTCCTTGAGTAGTTATCTTTAATGTTTCATAACTCTAACATAAATTGAGAAGGCAGGAAGGGGCCAGATTCAGATCCTGTAGAGCCTTGTAGGGCATGTTGCTACTTTAAAAAGTCATTAAATTATTCTGGTGATTCTTAATTATGATAAACCTGAAAATATTGTGTGCATTTAGCCTATTCAAATAGTTATGTGTTCGAATTTGAACACATAAGGTTCCCGAATTTGGGAACTTTGCAAATCTGAAAATATATAGCAACATCAATCTTCTTTTTGCCTTTACCTGATCCTATTTTGGGTATGTACTTGGCTTTAAACTCTGGATTTAAACTTCATTTGCCTTATCCATTCTCCTTTTATTTGTTAAAACCATGTATCCACCACTGTGCCTTGTAATACTGGAAAAACTTGAGGTTGACAGCGGGATACAGGATAAGAACCTAAGTAACATGTTGACAAATTAAAAATAGTAGAAATCGATTCTCGAGTAAAATACTTTTAAGCTATAAATAAGACACTTTATAAGAGCACCATCATTCCTGTTGCCTAGAGTGAACTGAGACAAAATATTAATTTTTAGGACAGATACCAAGTAAGCCTCCAAATGCTCTTATACATGTAAAAAAAAATGGTAAATTTCCCATCTACATAAAGAACCATCAAGCTATCTTCCTTTCTGTATGTTTATATATGTTTAAGTTTAATGTGGTCCAGAACTTTAAAGTCAGTTACTAATATTTCAAACTATTTTAAGATGGCTTGGCCTTTAGGATGTACTCGCTCATTCTAAAACTTTTGTTGGGCTCCTACAGTGTACCAGACAGGGCTTTAGATGCTGTGACTACTTCAATGAAAAAGATAGGCATATCCTGCCCTTTAGAATCTCTCATTCTAGTGGATGTGTGATAAAATAGAAAGAACAAGTAGAGATCATTCCAGATAAATATCAGCTATAAAGAAAATTAAGCAAGGTAATATTGTATAGAGCGACTGTTGTGGGGGATCAGGGTAGGAGGAAAGCAGAAAACGGAGTGGTCAGCCTTCATGAAGAGATCACTGGAAATGAAATCTAAATGAGAAATAAGAGACACCCATGTGAAGATCTGCACAAAGAGACTGCAAAGGCAAGTGTTAAGGGCTTGGGACAGGAATGAGTTTCTTATGTTTAAAAAACAAAAATAAGGTATTGTTGGCTTAATGAGCAAGGGAAATATAGTAGATGACTTCAAAAAGGTCAATAGGTCCAGAGTGAGATCATAAAAGGCCTTGTACATCATATAAGGAGGTTTGTATGTTCAATTTATAAGGTAAAGTGGGAAGACATTGGGAGATTTTAAGCAGGATGACATGGTCAGAGTTATTCTTTCAAAACTCACTGCCTACTGTGTGGAAAATAGATTGTAGAGGACTAGAAGTAGAAGCAGGGAAACTAGTTAGGCAGCTATAGCAATTGTCCAGGCATGAGATGATGCGGTCTTAGAATCAGGGGCAGATTACCCAATATTCAAGGTAAGCGCCAGCTTACTTGTGCTTTCTTACTAATCTATAGTGAACAATTTCACATGAGTTTCACCACATCTTTGATGAGAAATTGTGCACTACAGATTAGTAAATAAATACAAGTAAGCCATGCTTACTTTGTTTTCTGGGTACTCTGTCATTGTCAGGGAATGTAAATTTGGGAAAAAAGGCTTTGATTCTGTAAGAAGGTACTATGGGCTTGGGAGAGAGATGCCAGCCATATCTATAAGCAGAATCTTTGATGTGGTAAAAAAAAAAGTGGAATCGTTGACTACAGTAAGTAAGCACAAATAAACCTGTGCTTACCTTGCTTATTGGGTAACCTGATACTGCATAGAATATGATATTAGTAGTAGGAGATGGAGAGAATTAGATAGATATATTTTGCAGATGGAGCCCAGAGAACTTACTAGAGTTTTATTTTGGACATGTGGAAGTGTCGACTTTATAGATATATGCCTGAAGTCAGAAGAGAGTTTCAATCTCTTGAATATAGTCCCCAAAACTAGGTAGTCCCATTGTCTCCAGTATTCTCCCTGTGTGTGTCCTAGGGCATTCTTGAAATTTTGAATGAATTTTGTAAACTTTAGAACAGAGTTTCTCTCCATGAATTGAAGTGTGGTCCATGCATCAAAATCAACTGATACATCTGTTATGATATGCTGTCTCCTGGGTCCAACCTCAGGCCTACAACTGTTAGAATCTCTGGAGGCAGGGCCCAGGAATAGGCATATTTAGTAGGCTCTGGAGGTGACTTGTTGGTCCACAAAAATTTGAGGACGCCGCTGAGGGGAAGCTTTCTTTAAGTCCTCTGGCTACTATTTTAAATACCAATTTGCTGGGATGGTGATATCAGTCCTTTATTTTCCCTCTCTTCATAGAAACCATTTGCACTCTAAAGCCATAGTTCTATAAAGATAACATGGTTTGGAGAATACCAATCCTTGAATTTGAAAATCAACTGGATTTTGTCCCAGTCAGAAAATTGCACTATTATCTGCAATTCATAATCCTTGGAGACTAAGGATATAAGGTTTAGTAGTTTTGTTTTTGTTGTTTGTTTATTTTGCTTTAATATTGTATACTGAAGAATACATAGGCTTTATACATAAAAACTACAACTTAAAAAGTTGATTTGGATTAATAAGGTCAACACAGATGACAAATGCACCATGTAGATTGGACACCTGCTGCCAAGTCAATGACATTGCTGTAGTTATTTTTAGACATTCAGGCAACTTTTCTTTGACTAGTTAGGTTGCAAATATTCAAAGCACAAATGCTAGAGCTGCAATTCAGAAGTCCATCAGCGGCTTGCACAAATCACCTAAACATCCTGCCATCTTGAAAATCATGAGTTTACATTGACTATTTATTGGTTTGAAGCCACTAACCTAATTAAATTTAGGTTAGGTCAAGAGCAAAACTCCTATGTCTGTTAATAGCCAGTGTTGGAAGGAAGATGGCTTCTGCATTTCCAACCATATCAGCTTTATCCAATTTTACAAGCAAGATCGTGGCAGAGGTAGCTATCACATCACTCTACCGGTGTGGAGATGTCCTACTTAGGCTATAAACTCATGGTGATGGGATTTATTCAGAATATACATATACAGAGCTTTTCTTTCTGATAGTAGTACTTGAATTGTTGCAGATAGCAGGGCACACTGTCCCATTCACCTCTAGCCTCAGGACTCCTTGTTACTTTACATGTTACCTCTTTGGGCCCCAAAGCATTTGAAAATGTTACCTCTTATTTGACTATCAACCTTTTGAACCCAGATTGCTGCTGGTAGTATGAGACAAATAACCATTAAATCAATTTTCTTTTGCTGCTCTGTTCAGATGGTCCAAGAGAAAGATTACTCTCCCGTGTATTAGAACAGGGATTAAGCAATGTACCCAATTCTTTATTCCTCAAAGGGAGTATTTGGTAGCCTTAGCATAGTAGTGAATAGTTTTTCTAAATTTAACTGAACCAAAAAGTTGTATTTAGAAGCTTAATTTATCAACTGTGTAAAATTAATAAAAAGTAGAAACTTTTTTTAAATATAGATATCAGCAATAAGGAAAATAATAGCCACTGATCATTAAGCCAACATAGTAATTATTTTGCAAGCATTTTCTCTAGTTCTTAGAACAGCACTGAAAATGTAAGTGGCATTATGTGCTTTTTTCGAGCAGTTAGACTTCAGTGCCATAGCAGGAACTAGGCAGCATTTAGACTGAAATCAATCTGACTACAAAATCTGTGTCTATTTACTAGACCATCTGGCCGTTTGTGGAAACCCTGGTGGTATAGTGGTTAAGTGCTATGGCTGCCAACCAAGAGGTCAGCAGTTCAAGTTCGCCAGGTGCTCCTTGGAAGCTCTATGGAGCAGTTCTGCTCTGTCCTACAGGGTTGCTATGAGTCGGCATTGACTTGATGGCAGTGGGTTTGGTTTTTGGTTTGTGGCCATTTCCAAGATAGCAGGTTTATTAATTATATATTGCTGAGTCAAAAATTACTCCAACACTTAGCGGTTTAAGACAACAGACATTTTGTTTCATAGTTTCAGTGGGTCAGGAATCTGGAGTAGCTTAGCTGAGTGGTTCTGGATCAAGGACTTTCATGAGGTTGCAGTCAAGTGAGCTGGGCTGCAGTCTCATCCAAAGGTTTGACTAGGGGAGGCTCTGCTTTTAGACTCACTTACAGGGTTGTGGCAGGCCTTATTTTCTCTGGCTGTTAGTTAAAGACCTCTCTCTGTTCCTCACCATGTGGATATCTCCACAGGGCAGCTCACAACATGACAGAGCAAGTCATCCAAGAAAGGGAGGGAGAGAGAGTATGCAAGTGCAACCAAGTCTGAAGCCTTGAACTTTTTATAACCCTAATCTCACAAGCGACATCCCATCACTTCTGCTGTATTCTACTTGTTGGAAGTTTATCACTAAGTCCAGTTTACATTACAGAGACAGGGAGTTAAGCTCCACGACTTTGGATAGAAGCATCAAAGAATTTTTGGACAAATCTTTACAATCACCATAGTGTGCTAATTCTTTTGTCAACTTGAATAAAATAACTGTACAGATCTAGAGATGCTACACTTAGCTTGGCTAAATTTTGGACTTAACCTTGATGATTATTTACCTTTCACATGTTCTATAATTCATCTTTGGTGTCAAAGTTTAAAAAAAAAAAACTAAAGATTTTTTTTTTTCCCCTAAACCAGGAATATAATCAATAGTTTAGAAAAGAGCCAATTTACATAAATATCAGTCAAGGCTTTGAACATTATTTGGGCTATTTTCTACAGAATTTTTTTTTTTTTTTTTTAAGACAGAAATGTTGTAATCCATGTTAGAATCCCTAAAAGTTAATACCTTAGATTGTACTAATGAAGTTGATTTCAGGGTCTTGTTTGTGTGAATAAATTTGCATAGATATTTAAGCACTGTAACAAGAGAATTGGTAGTTCACTTTATTCACATATGTAGGCCATTCTTCAGGTTGATAGTCTGATGTGGATAGAGAATGGCTTCAGTTGTATGCAGAGCATTGGTTTCCTTTTTAAATGCACAAGTTCTGCTCCACCAGTGTAGAATCAAATGATTTATATCTAATCATAAGTATTTCAATTAGATAGATAGATAGATGATAGATAGGTAGATAGATGATAGACAGACAGACAGACAGACAGATAGATAGATAGATGATAAAGATACAACCATTAAAACCCATTGCTGTCCAGTCAATTCCAACTCATAGCAACCATATAAAACAGAGTAGAACTGCCCCATAGGGTTTCCAAGGAGCAGCTGGTGGATTCAAACTTCAGACCTTTTGGTTAGCAGCCAAGCTGTTAATCACGGTACCACCAGGGCTCCATATACAGATACAGATATATATAATAGGTTGAGCCACATGGTATAACCCAAATGGGAGTCCCTGTGTGGGGAATGAAAATTACCTTTAAAGGTCCCTATCTATTCAAAAGGCAGTTTTTTTTTTTTTTCTATACAGACAAAGACAAAATTGCTAGATTTTGGTAATTCTTTAGAATTGTCCTTAAATCACAGTATTTCAAATTACAGATCCTCCAGAACGGTGATTCTCAAAGTGTGGTCCAGAGACCAAGGGAGATCTCTGACACATTAAAGAGATTTACAAAAATGTACCCCTCATCTCAATGTAGTTTTTCTTTGGAAAATATAGATATTTTTTCATAAAAAATATTATTTATACTAGTATGTTATAGTGTCATTATTGTTATTTAAAATGAATTAGTGAATACATACTTTTAAATGTGTCGCATTTTTTAATTTCTAACATGGTAAATATCAGTAGGTATAACTGACATTGCCAGGTCCTTCTTTCTAGTCTGCTTTAGTTTGGAAGCTTTGGAAGCTTCAGTGAAACCTGTCCACCAAGGGTGGCCCTGCTGGCATTTGAAATACTGGTGTCATTGATTCCAGTATCATAGCAACACGCAAGCCACCACAGTATGACAAAGTGACAGACAAGTGGTGACAAATGATGTATTGCACTGGGCAAATCTACTGGAAAAGCCCTCTATAAAATCTTTAAAAGCAAAGATCCCATTTTAATGCATAAGGTGCACCTCACCCAAGCCATGGTCTTTTCAGTAGCCTTATATGCATACAAAAGAATAAAAAAGAAAGACTAGAGAAGAATTGACTCATTTGAATTATGGTATTGGTGAAGAATATTGCATATACCATAGATGAACAGATCTGTCTTGGAAGAACTACAGCCAGAATATTCCTTAGAAACGAGGATGGTGGGACTTCCTTTCACTTACTTTGGATATGTTATCAGGAGGGACCAATCCCTGGAGAAGGGCTTCATGCTTTGTAAAGTGGAGGGTCAGCAAAAAAGAGGAAGACCCTCAATGAGATGGATTGACACAGTGTCTGCAAGAATGGGCTCAAGCATAATAACGATTGTGAGGATGGCACAGGACTGAGCAGTGTTTCATTCTGTCGTACATAGGGTCACTGTGGGTCAGAACGGACTCAACGTAACCTAATCTCAACAACATAACCCACACAAACAAGTCTTTTGTAGTCCTCAGTAACTTTTCAGAGTATAAAGGGGTTCTAAGATCAAAAAGTTTGAGGATTACTGTTTTAGAACAACAACTTTATTTTTCACAGTAGACACCGAACTCTAAGTGGTGTATATGATTTGCCCAACATTCTGCAGCTTGCACATAGCAGGACTAGAACTAGGACCTAAGTCACTGTTGTTGTTAATTGCCTTCGAGTTGATTCCAACTCACGGAGACCCCATGTATGCAGAATAGAGCTGCCCTATACCGTTTTCAAGGCTGTGACCTTTCAGAAGCAGATTTCCAGGCGTGTCTTCCCAAATGCCTCTTAGTGGGTTTGAACCACCAACCTTTAGGTTAGCACTTGGGTGCTTAACCCTTCACACCACCCTGAGACTCTTATTTGGGTTATGCCATATGGCTCAACCTATAATATTCATAAAGCCAGTTGGAGATTCCCTGAAGCAATGCCCAGCTGCAGTTATGAATGTTAATCCTGGAAATAATGATGTGAACCTCTCCATGAAGAAAAATACTTGTTTTGTGGTTTTCTTTGGAGCCTACTGTCCTCTGTTAGCTATAAACTGTAGTTTCTTCTATCTATAAAATGGGGATAATAGCAGTTTCTGGCTCAAAGGATTGTTTTAAGGATTATCTGAGAGTGTTTGTGAGGCACGTGGTTTCACACAGGGAATCCTTTAAAAACGTTAGTGACTATTTCAAAAAATCTCTTGCTCTAGACCAGCTCATTGAGTTCTTTCTGACTCCCCCAGACAAAATAGCAATGCCATGTTTAACCATGCATATACCCCTGCCTGAGCAGCATGCATGCTGCCCACCTCCCAACTTCCTTCCTGCTGTTTATGTAAGCCTCCTTCTCACCAAACACAACCCCAGTTCATCTTGGTAAACATGTACTAATATCTATTATTTGCCACCTTTCCACTCCAAACCATAGTTACAAAGTCGAAGAATGTATGCACTCTGTTTGAATAAGAACTCAGTTTAAGTAAAGGAGATATGTTCCTTACGAGATACTTTAAATTAAATGTATTGAGCAATAATAGAGGAGTATTATGCAAGCACAGAGGAGTGGCTCATATATGGAGTTTAGGGACCTATGAAAATTTGCTTATTAGTCAAGACACATGTGAACAGTCCACACTGCAGGCCAGCAACTCTTTTAGGTCAAAAATTCCTCTGCAAGACTATCTGCCCGCTATCCCCTAAATAATACAGTCCTCAGCTGACCCTTTATCACAGTGAAGATGCACAAAAGAACACACTAAGATAGTCTCAGATCAGTTCCTACAGCAATCATCTAGGCTTTCACTTCCTCTGTCATCCCTTATTAGAAAGCAGATGGGTTGGTATCGCAGTCGATGGCATTTCATTGCACAACTGGGCATATCTCCTCGGCCACTCAATTGCCCTTGTTAATTTAAACTTCTTCTGTTACCACTCTTGAGTTAAACTCTTCTGGGTGACTCTATCTACTGTTCACCAGGGAGCATTATTCCATTTGAGCCGTAGCTATCAGATGCCTCTGGGGACTATTGCAGCAGATTGGTTTCCAAAATCTATCAGCCCAGAAAAAGCCATCACGAGAGGGCTGTGGCCTCTCAAAGGATATTTTTATTCACCTCATGAATGATAATATGTATTAAAAGTCAGCAAAATCAGGAAGTTTCCTTTGCTTCATCCTGACACCTCTTTTCACCCCTTTTATGGACGGGCACCTTTTTAGCACTCTACTACTAATCAAAATGTGGACAGTTTAAACCCAGCCAGAGGCACCAATAGAAGACACACCTGGTGATCTGCTTCTGAAAAATCACAGCCTTGAAAACCTTATGAAGCAATTCTACTCTATACACATGGCATGAGTTGTCATGGACTCAAGGACAACTAACAACAATAATAACCCATATTTGGCTAATGGTGTCTCTGGGTGGTACAGTTAATGTACTTGGCTGCTAACCAAAAGGTTGACAGTTTGAATGTACCCAAAGGTACCTCAGAAGAAAGGTCTGGCAATCTACTTTTGAAAAATCAGCCATTGAAAACCCTATGGACCACAGTTTACTCTGAGACACATGGGGTCTCCATGAGTTGGAACCAACACCTTGGCAACTGACTACAGCAACAACAACCTTTCTATTAGGGACTCTGAGGTGGTGCCTTTCTTTTAAGGACTCTGAGGCTAGTGCATGAGAATTCTACATCCCAAACCTCTTATGATGCTCATTCTTGCAATCCTAACGTCTTACAATTCAGTGAATGGCACCTGCTAATCACTAAGCTGTCAGGAAGGGACTCCTGATGAGCTGTTAGCAAAGGGTAAGCTTGTTGACAGTTCAATTCTGCAAGCTTCTCTGAGTGCCACCCTGAGATATAAGAACTTTGTTAAGGAGGAAAACAGCTACAGAGCAGGATCAGACATGATTCCACATCCTCCAGAAGGACACTGTAGTGGCTAAGACTGGTAATGCAGGACTAACGGTGAGAACTATAGTAATACAGGTTCAAGCAGAGAGAGCTACGGGAACATCGGGGGGAGGGCGGGAGGGAGAGAATCCCCACTGAGGAAAAATGAGATAGTGTGTGGGGAAAAGTGGCATTTGAGATGGGCTCTTTGAGTGTGTAAGAATTTGATGTAGGAAAGAAATTAATTTCAAGTAGACAAAATAACTTGAACCAAGGTCTGGAGGTCAAAGGGAAAAGAGGGGTTATGTTTGAGAATTAATGAATAGTATATGTGAATTTTCCTCTTCTGAAACCAGCCTGAATTTCTGGCAGTTTCCTGTCAATGTACTACTGCAGCCGTTTTTTAATGATCTTCACCAAAATTTTGCTTGCCTGCGATGTTAATGATATTGTTCTATAATTTCCACATTCGGTTGGATTACCTTTCTTGGGAATAGGCATAAATATGGATCTCTTCCAGTCAGTTGGCCAGGAAGCTGTCTTCCAAATTTCTTGGCATAGATGAGTGAGCACCTCCAGTGCTGCATCTGTTTGTTGAAACATCTCAATTGATATTCTATCAATTCTTGGAGCCTTGTTTTTCGCCCATGCCTTCAGAGCAGCTTGGACTTCTTCTTTCAGTACCATCAGTTCCTGATCATATGTCACCTCTTGAAATGGTTGAATATCGACTAATTCTTTTTGATATAATGACTCTGTGTATTTCTTCTATCTTCTTTTGATGCTTCCTGCATCGTTTAATATTTTCCCCATGGAATCCTTCACTGTTGCAACTCTAGGCTTGAATTTTCTCTTCAGTTCTTTCAGCTTGAGAAACGCCAAGCGTGTTCTTCCCTTTTGGTTTTCCATCTCCAGCCCTTTGCACGTCATTATAATACTTTGCCTTCTCAAGAGGCCGTTTGAAATCTTCTGTTCAGTTCTTTTACTTCATGGATTCTTCCGTTTGCTTTAGCTGCTCAACGCTCAAGATCAAGTTTCAGAGTCTCCTTTGACATCCATCTTGGTGTTTTCATTCTTTCCTGTCTTTTCAGTGACCTCTTGCGTTCTTCATGGATGATGTCCTTGATGTCATTCCACAACTCGTCTGGTCTTCGGTCATTAGTGTTCAATGCGTCAAATCTATTCTTGAGATGGTCTCTAAATTCAGGTGGGATATACTCAAGGTCATATTTTGGCTCTCATGGCCTTGCTCTGATTTTTCTTCAGTTTCAGCTTGAACTTGCATGTGAGCAATTGATGGTCTGTTCCACAGTCGGCCCCTGGCCTTGTTCTGACTGATGGTATTGAGCACTTCCATAGTCTCTTTCCACAGATGTAGTCAATTTGATTTCTGTGTGTTCCATCTGGTGAGGTCCATGTGCAAAGTTGGCGTTTATGTTGGTGAAAGAAGGTATTTGCAATGAAGAAGTCGTTGGTCTTGCAAAATTCTATCATTCGATCTTCGGCATTGTTTCTATCACCAAGGCCATATTTTCCAACTACTGATCCTTCTTTGTTTCCAACTTTTGCATTCCAATTGCCAGTAATTATCAATGCATCTTGATTGCATATTTGATCAATTTCAGACTGCAGCAGAAACAGAAAAATCTTCTATTTCTTCACATTTGGCCCTAGTGGTTGGTGCGTAAATTTGAATAGTTGTATTAACTGGTCTTCCTTGTAGGCGTATGGATATTATCCTATCACTGACAGTGTTGTACTTCAGGATAGATCTTGAAATGTTCTTTCTGACAATGAATGCAACACCACTCCTCTTCGAGTTGTCATTTCCAGCATAGTAGACTATGTGATTGTCCAATTCAAAATGGCCAGTACCAGTCCATTTCAGCTCACTAATGCCTAGGGTATCAATGTTTATGCATTCCATTTCATTTTTGACGATTTCCAATTTTCCTAGATTCATACTTCGTACATTCCAGGTTCCAATTATTAATGGATGTTTGCAGCTGTTTCTTTTCATTTTGTGTCATGCCACATCAGCAAATGAAGGTCCCAAAAGCTTTACTCCACCCATGTCATTAAGGTTGACTCTACTTTGAGGAGGCAACTCTTCCCCAGTCATCTTTTGAGTGCCTTCCAGCCTGGGGGGGTCATCTTCCAGCACTGTATCAGACAGTATTCCACTGCTATGCATAAGGTTTTAACTGGCTAATGCTTTTCAGAAGTAGACTGTCCTTCTTCCTAGTCCGTCTTAGTCTGGAAGCTCAGCTGAAACCTGTCCTCCTGGGTGAGCCTGCTGGTATCTGAATACCAGTGGCATAGTTTCCAGCATCACAGCAACACACAAGCCCCCACAGTACGACAAACTGACAGACACGTGGGGGGTGTAACCAGGGATATCATTGCTGATGTCAGATGGATCCTGGCTGAAAGCAGAGAATACCAGAAGGATGCTTACCTGTGTTTTATTGACTATGCAAAGGCATTCGACTGTGTGGATCATAAAAAACTATGGATAACACTGCGATGAATGGGACTTCCAGAACACTTCATTGTGCTCATGAGGAACCTTTACATAGATCAAGAGGCAGTTGTTCGGACAGAACAAGGGGATATTGATTGGTTTCAAGTCAGGAAAGGTGTGCGTCAAGGTTGTATTCTTTCACCATACCTATTTAATCTATATGCTGAACAAATAATACGAGAAGCTGGACTATATGAAGAAGAATGGGGCATCAGGATTGGAGGAAGACTCATAACAACCTGCGTTATGCAGATGACACAACCTTGCTTGCTAGAAGTGAAGAGGACTTGAAGCACTTACTATTGAAGATCAAAGACCACAGCCTTCAGTATGGATTGCACCTCAACATAAAGAAAACAAAAATCCTCACAACTGGACCAATGAGCAACATCATGATAAACAGAGAAAAGATTGAAGTTGTTAAGGCTTTCGTTTTACTTGTATCCACAATCAACACCCATGGAAGCAGCAGTCAAGAAATCAAAAGACGCATTGCCTTGGGTAAATCTGCTGCAAAGGACCTCTTCAAAGTGTTGAAGAGCAAAGATGTCACCCTGAAGACTAAGGTGTGCCTGACCCAAGCCATGGTATTTTCAATCACATCATATGCATGTGAAAGCTGGACAATGAATAAGGAAAACCGAAGAAGAGTTGATGCCTTTGAATTGTGGTGTTGGTGAAGAATATTGAATATACCATGGACTGCCAACAGAACAAACAAATCTGTCTTGGAAGAAGTGCGGCCAGAATGCTCCTTAGAGGCAAGGATGGGGAGACTGCGTCTTACATACTTTGGACATGTTGTCAGGAGGGATCAGTCCCTGGAGAAGGACATCATGCTTGGCAGAGTACAGGATCAGCGGAAAAGAGGAAGACCCTCAATGAGGTGGCTTGACACAGTGGCTGCAACAATGAGCTCAAGCATAACAACGATTGTAAGGGTGGCGCAGGACCAGGCAGTGTTTCGTTCTGTTTTGCATAGGGTCACTATGAGTCAGAACTGCCTTGACGGCACCTAACAACAACAACAACAATAGGTGAATTATGGTGTTAGCACAAAATATCGAATGGAATTTCAGAAGAACAAACAGATTTGTCTTGGAAAAAGTACAACCAGAATGCTCCTTAGAAGGCAGGTTAGCAAGACTGTGTGTCACATTCTTTGGACGTGTTATCAGGAGGACCAGTCCCTGGAGGAAGACATTACGCTTAGTAAAGTAGAAGGTCATTGAATGAAAGGAAGACCCTCAATGACATGGATTGACACAGTGGCCGCAACGATGGGCTCAAGCATAGCAACAATTGTGAGGATGGTGCAGGACAAGGCAGTGTTTTGTTCAGTTGTAAACAGGGTCACCATAAGTTGGTAGAAGATAGGAGATTGGTAAGAAGAACAAGTGCAATAGAAGATGAGGAGGCAAGATAGGTAGAAGCAAAATGATAAAGGTTTTGAATGCATGACTGAGTAATTTACATTTAATTCTGGGTCACCTGGGAAGACCATGAAGGAGGTTTTTTTTTGTTGTTGTTTTTGTCATTTGGTTTTTTAAAGCATGGAAATGACATCATCAAACCTGTTTCTAAACACAGTAATAATAGCACCATGTTTAACGTGGACTGGACCCCAACCCCAGTGCCGTTGAGTGGATTCCGACTCATAGCGAATATGAGTTCTCACAGAGTAGAACTGCCCCACAGAGTTTCCAAGAAGCACCTGGTGGATTCGAACTGCCGACCCTTTGGTTAGCAGCCATAGCATTTAACCACTACGCCACCGGGGTTTCCGGACTGGAGGAAGGGAAAATCTAAAAGGCTAGATTAGTCTATTGACAAATTAAATACCTGAAAGGTGCAGAGATCTGAAGTTAAATTGAAGCATTTGTAGCCCAAAGGAGGCTAAATACATAAAACTGCAGGAATACTCATTTGCAGAAAGCTTTTGGACCTAGCCCCATCTCCCTGTTCTCTGCTGTTACCATCTATTGGTGATTGTAGGTTAGAGACTATTAAAGGAAACAGACCCTGGATAGAGACAGCATTATAAGCCTCACCCCTTGTCCTTCATAAGAGAGGCAAAACTAGGAGAAGATATTTTAATTTAGGAGCTTACAAAACCTTTGTTCAAGTTTCCTTCTCTAGATCAGGCTCGAAAAAAGACATCCCCCTTTGCCTGACTTCTGTGACATGGTAAATAACTTTCACTCAATAAGATCTCATTAATCCCTTGCTGTACAGAGGATGACCCATGGACAAACAATGTCAGCATCACCTGAGAGTTTATTAGAAATGCAGAATCTCAAGCCTCACCTACTAAATCAGAGTCTGCATTTTAACAAGTTTTCCAGGTGATTTCTGTGTGCATTAAATTTGAGAATCACTAGCCTATTCTTTTAGCCAAAGGCTCTCTGCCTCTTCCATATTACTTTAGGATTTAGGGCCCATGCATATGAACAAAACGAAGTTGGGTGGAGGGAAAGAATCCTGGTAACCATACCCAGTCTAGTTTTCCTGTAGACACAGAACCCTATGAAGAGCCTAAGGCAGTACCCCATGCATTAAAAAGAAAAAAATATATGTATATTGCTTTCAAGTTGATTCTGTCTCATGGCATCCCATGAATGTCAGAGTAGAACTGTGCTCCAGAGGGTTTTCAGTGGCTGAGTTTTTGGAAGTCAATGGCCAAGCCTTTCTTCAAAGGCACATCAGGGTAGACTAGAACTTTCAACCACTTGCACCACCCAGGGACTCCCTCCACATATCAAGGCTCTGAGCGGTAGCTGCCATTATTGTTGTTGAAGAATATTATTACTATTATCATTATTACTATGTAATTGCTTCAGATCCCATAACTCAAGAATGGAACTTAACTTGTAGAAACAGCCACCAGATCACTCTGCTCCTCTACAAACCCACTCCCACTGCCATCAAGCCGATTCCGACAACAAATACTGAGTCTGGCATAGAAATCCAAATGGAAAAAATGACCTTTAAAGCACACGATCTGAAATTTTACTTGATAATGATAGATTTCCTATTCTCTTGTAGCGTAAGATTTGAATTAAAAAAAAATGATAATTTCACACACACACACATACAGATAGGTTATCTTTGATGTGGAATGAACGCTGCCTGGGACATCACTTGATGGTGTCCTTACTAAGATACCATCAGGTAATCAAGCCCTGGGCTGATTATCTTGAGCTGCTTGAGGCCTAGACATTATTTCACAGCAGAGCGTTTGTGTCTAGCAGTCCATCTACAGAGCAGAGTGAAGAATAAAATACAATTAAGGAGTCAGAGCAATCACTCAAAGTGACTTTGGAATGTTTCCAGTGCTGAATTTAAAGAATCGTGGCTGAGAAGTACATGTCCCTCTTTCCATCCTGAGAAATCCCCGTGACATTAATAAGAGTTGACTGTATTCAGCTCTGCAGTTTCGCACAGCATACAAGGCCATGCATGGAGTTGAGGCCATTCTAATTGTGGACTGATAGACTTCCAATTACAGTCACTCAAGTTAGTCCTGAGAAGGATGTGTGCCCTCTTGCTGAACATGCAGTCATGCTGCTTCCCCGAAATGTTTGTCTTCTTTGCTCCATTAAAAGGCAATTTGATCTCTGTGTTATTGCAAATGTTTGATCCATTGAAAAGGCAAGACATGGTTTTGAGGAACTGTAGGCCTTCTCAGGTACTTAACTAGCTTTCTGGGGAACATAACTAAAGAGATCTGTGTATGGTTTCCCTAAAATCACACCTGGTGGGTATTTTTTATATCCTAAAAAAGAATAGTTTATCTGATCCAATAAGTTTGAGAAATGCTAGGGATAAGTAAAATTAAAGGAATTCTTTATTGCAGGATTCCTTAGTCATGACTGTGTTAAATGTGACTTGGTAAGGGGCCAAAATGTGCTGTGTTTCTCAAAGATATTGATTTTGGAACCCTTTTCCATGAAACACATCACAGAATTAGTGTTTCTCAGAACACACTTTGGGAAACATGTCTTTGGAAAGTAGGCATAAAACTGGATATATGCACACTATTGAGGGCTGCAAAAAATTATCATTCAGGTGCAGTAAATAAATATGAATACTTCCATTTATATTTTCTCATCTAAATGAAAGAAATTAACTAATAGTTACTTATAGACCGATAGTAGTCACCACACAAAACTTTAAATACTAATATGGGGAAGTGGAAACCCTGTGGTGTAGTGGTGCTCCTTGGAAACACTATGGGGCAGTTCTACTCTATTCTATAGGGTCGCTATAGGGTCGCTGTGAGTCAGAATCGATGGCAATGGGTTCATTTTTGGAATATGGGGGTACATATTATTATTGTTGTTGTTATTTCTACAGTCTGGTGTCCAATTCAAAAAGTTTGGGAAGTGCTGTTATAGAAGCATAAAGGGCAGAAAATTTAAGACAAGATATTTCTTAAAAATTTTAAACCACCCATGACTGGTGTAAACTATCCAGATAAAGCTGACCTATAATTCTCAGTCATTGTGATCAGTTTAACTCTGTCACACATATTCACCATCTGGATCGGACAAAACCCAAATAGTTCTTAGACTTCTTTATGGTTCCACCTGGACATGACTGATAAGGATGTATCAGGGCTGGTGCTTTTGGAGTATCTTAAATGCTTCTTGAATGAGCTACTATGACACAGTGAATTTCTTGCAGAACCTTGGTGGCACAGTGGCTGAGAGCTACAGCAAGCAATAGCTGCTAAGCAAAAGGTCGGCAGTTCGAATCCACCAGCACTCCTTGGAAACCCTTTGGGGCAGGTCTTCTCTGTCCTATAGGGTCACTATGAGTCAGAATCAACTTGATGGCAATGGGTTTGATTTTTTTTGGTTTTCCACTGAAGGGTAAAATTCAGGTTGTGTGTAGTCAAAGTGGCAATGGTGATACAGAAGGCAAGGGTGAACTGCTAATTTGAAATACAGAGGTTGGCTGAATATGCTATATCCCAGTCCTGGAAGCTAAGAATGGTTCTAGAATGGATAGCATTCCACGGTAAATCAGTCATTTTGATCAGCAGAGAATATTGGGATTGTAGAGATGGGAAGATGTAAATTCCAAACTCAGCTCTGCAACTTATTCTAATATGACCTTTGGGTCACCTCAGTTTCCCAGCATGCAAAACAGAAGTATTGATATCTGCCTCAGAAATTGATCATGGCATTTAAATGAGAACATGCCTTAGAGAATTCTTGGTATTTAGTAAGGGCTCTAATTATGATAGCTGGGGTTATAATGTTGATAGTGACATTACTGATAATTTTAACATCATCTTATCTTTTCTGGATACACATTCCCATTTCAACAGGATGTCTGAAATTAACCGCTTATAGCAACTGCAATGTGAATGCTGCTATGTTAGATACAACGGGAGATACAAAATAAATAATTATCCTAGAACATTTACAAAATCCAGTTAATGAACAAAGTTTAAATAAGTGATGAGAAAGGTATATAAGTCAGTTTAATTTCTCACTAGAAAAAAACTGTGGCATTGATAATTCAACTCTTCTAAATATTCTTACCGGCCCCCTACTCTTTAATATGCTGGTACAAGTTCATGATTTTTTTTTACAGTAAATACTTCTAAAATGAAATATTTACTTAGTAGATGTCTTAACTATTTGGTGCTACTAGAACAGAAATACCACAAGTAGATGCCTTCCACAAACAGAAATTTACTCTCTCACAATTTAGGAGCCTAGAAGTCCAAATTCAGGGTGCCAGCTCCCTCGGAAGGCTTTCTCTCTCTGTCAGTTCTGAAGGAAGGTCCTTATCATCAATCTTCCCCTAATCTAGGAACTTCTCAGCACAGGAACCCTGGGTCCAAAAGACTCACTCTGTTCTCAGGGCTTCTTTCTAGGTGATATGAGACTGTCTCTCTGCTTGCTTCTCTCTTTTGTATCTCAAAAGAGATTGATTTAAGACACAACCTTATCTTGTAGATTGAGTCCTGCGTTATTAACATAACTGCCTCTAATCCTGCCTTATTAACATCATAGATGTAGGATTTACAACACATAGGAAAATCACATCAGATGACAAAAATGGTGGACAATCACAATACTGGGAATCATGGCCTAGACAAGTTGACGCGTATTTTGGGGGAACATGATTCAATCCATGACAATAGATAACAAAATAAGTATGTAGACTGACATTTAAAAGGAGGGGGAGAACTTTTTAAAATTCCATATAATAAGATAATGTCACAGTGTGAGAGCGTGTTCAATTATTATGTGTGTGTTTTCAAAATGGTATTTCTGCTCCTTACATCTTACATGGTATACATTTTTTTTTCCGTATTTGAGAAAGACCATATATATCATTCACATATTTTATACTTGTTATTTTATTGAATTACGTATTTATCCTCTGTAATGAGAGGCTTATATAGTTTTGATTTCTCCAGGTAAACTCTAATAAATATGCACTTTGGTTTATTCATAGGCCATCTGAATTTATTACGTGGATTATGTTTTTAATGATAATAATACACACTAATTTAATGACTCAGCTTCTGGAATCCCCTTAATAAAATATAAAAACATGAATTTAATTTGCAGAACACTAACGAAGAGGTTCAGTGCATCTCCACCTTCTGATATCTTTGAAAAGAAATCTAATTACTTTTCACTCCTGTTATTATTATGAAAACTCTAAAAGTCAGGTCATGTATATTTGCATAAGTTTTCTTTCATTTTTTAATCACTTTGAGAGACTCTAAATATTTCTCTAGAGAAGATTCAAAGAAAAGGAAAAAACTAGGTCTGCTTAAGCTAATGCTACACAGTATATTGAGCAGGCTTTTAAACTTGAACACCCTTGCACTGTCATGGATTGTTGGTCTTTCATCTTCAGAAATCGATGATGCAAGAGCATACATTTACTCTGCCTTTGCCACATTCTTGGTTAACCCAAATGAAGGAAAGAAGCCTGGGTTTTTTTAAACCAGCAACAGCCAAGAAGCATATATAATATGCTGCTCTGTTGTGTTGTAATACAAAATCTTAGACATCAAAATAACCTTCAGATATTTTATTATCAATATCCAAATACTCTTGAGAGTACTATAAGTGCTATTAAACAGCTTAGGTTCTCATTGCGCAAATGCTTATATGTGTTCATGAAATAGCAAGAAAAGGGTATATAGCTAAATATGTTTTTCATTAAGTTTTAACATTTTGAGCATTACCTGTCTGTACTTTTCTAAGCATTTTACGAGTCCTAATGCATTTCTTCTGCATGAAAACTCTGTGAAATAGTTATTATTATTATTCCAATTTACAGATGATGAAATGCAGGACAAAGAGTGGTTAGGTAACTTCCTCAAGTAATACACAGAAATAAATATATGAGGAAGAACGTTGGATTACTGTTTAGAACTCCATTATCATCAGCTGTTTGTTTATTCATGCAGTAAGTATTTATTTGATTTTAACTATGTGTCAGGCACCATGTAAGGAGCAAGAGACAGAGTTGTAAACACGATGACTGCCTTCACAGTGCCAAGTATCTGGATAAAAAACCATCAGTTCAAATTCACATGTGTATTAAATACTTATTAATCCAACAATATCTGCCAAGTGCCTATTCTTTATCAAGTAATGTCTAACAAGCACTGTGCCAAACATCTGGCATTTTGATTAAAGTAAAATAATATTTCTGCCTAGGAAAGCAAACAGACGCTTGTACACCAATATTCATTGCAGCAGTATTCACAATAGTTAAAAGGAAAATATAACCTAAGTGTCCATCAACAAATGAATAGATAAATATAATTTGGTTCATACTTACAGTGGAATATTTGTCACCCCAAAGAGAATGTGGCCTTGATACATGCTACAACTTGAATGAACCTTAAAAACATGCTGAATGAAATAAGTCAGTCTCAAAAGAATAAATACTGTATGATCCCACTTATATGAAATATAGTATAAGCGGCTACCAGGGGCAAAAAGGAGGGAGGGGAAAAGGGGGACTCACTGATTAAAAGACATCACTGAGCCTCTGTTAAAAGTGATGAAAAAGTATGGAAATGGATAATGATGACAGTTGAACAACATGTTAAATATGATTAATGTCACTTGATTGTAAGGAATGTTGAAATGGTAAATGTTTTGTTACATTATATATTTATCACAATTTTTAAAAATTGCTTAAAAGAGTAAAAAAATACTTTAAAAATCATGTTTCTTTCTACTAAACAACTGTTAGGAATCTTCTATACAATCTTACTGAAATACCATAGATATTCACATGCCACTGCCTACAGAGAGCTTCTGTTATATAAGATTTGTAGTGGCGAACAAAAGTCGGTAAATACCGAGAAAGAAAAATAAGAAAGGAAGCTGGAGGAGTGGAAATACACTCAACAATAACAAAGGGGTAGGGTGCAGCAGAAAAGCTTGTTTTGGGGTCAGTGACATAGATGTGACATCAGACCTTTACTCAACCACTTACCAGATGTGTGATCTTTCGCAAGTCATTTAGTCTCTTTGAGCCTTGGTTTTCTCAACCATGAAACGAAGATAGAAATAAATAACTTTCAGCATAGGTGCTCAATACTTAATATAATGTCTGCCAGGCGCTCCTTGGAAACCCTATGGGGCAGTTCTACTCTGTCCTATAGGGTCGCTATGAGTCGGAATCGACTCGACGGCACTGGGTTTGTTGGGTATATAAAAACTGCTCATCTATAAAAGGATCATTGTGAAAATTAAATAAGATAATGAAACTGCTTAGTAGAGTTCCTAGTAAAATCAGTGGCAACACTCAGTAAATACAGTTATTTCACTTACTATCGTCATCGTCTTCTCCTTCATCTGTTAGGCAAATGGTTCTTGCTGTTTTCCTGTGCTACCTACAATAGAATTATCTGGGATGCTTATTAAAAATATTCAAATCCCCAAGCCCTCCCTATCCCTGACTTGCTGAATAAAAATCTCAAATGGATTCTTGTCATCTTGTATCTTTGGGTCGATTCTGACTTACACTGACCCCATGTATAATAGAGTAAAACTGCCCCACAGAGTTTTCTTGGCTGCAATCTTTATGGAAAGCAGATCCCCAGGACTTTTCTTCCACTGTGCTTTTGGGTGGGTTCTAACTGCCAACCTTTTGGTTTCCAGCCAAGTGTAAACCATTTATACCACCCAGGGACCTTATGGTCCTGGGTTTTAAGACTTTTACTTTCTATATAAAAAAAAAAGGGATCTCCTAAAAAAGTGTCTAACACATAATACATCATAACTGCGTAATTTTGACTAACTCAATAAATACCAGTTGCTATTTTAGAATAAACTACATATTATTTTGAATCTTGGAAAATCCAAGGAAAACCTTTGTTAAAATAGCTTACCTGGAGAGCAGTTACCTTCTTGTTTCTTAAATACTGTTTGTTCATATTTGTATACCACAAAGTCAATTTTACAGTGCATTTCTATCTAGTTTGATTCTAGGAGCTACTGCCCTTCTTTCATTATTTTAAACTTTTTTCAAAGGTGGGATTATTATTGCCTCCAAACTATTTCATAACCGAAAGGTGTGTATAAAGAACCAATGAGAAGAGAAATTACATTTGAGATGAAGTCCTGGGCTGAGGGTTCCCATGGCTGTGAAAAAAGCTGAAACTATGAAAAAAGGACAGATATCCTTTGGGACACCTCACTTATTAGGATTCAAGAATACTAATGATGATGAGGAGCTCTTTTCTGGGAATTTTCTTTCTGTACCATTCCCTTAATACCTAAAATTTACTTTAAATCAAGGCTTTATGTGAGGAAAGACTCGTTATGCCAAAGCAATGAAATCTAAATTAGATCATACAGCTAAAATGATGTGTAGTCAATTAAATCTCCATAATTTTTATTCCAATACAGTTTATGGTGTTTGCAAATAAACAAGCCTTTTTAAAGTCATTGGCTATCACCCAAAGCCAATAGATATGTTTCCAGATGGTCAAATACTCAGCAACTTTGCGAAAAAACTGTATTTCTGCATCAGATAAAGATGGCTGCTCTTGTTTTATAAATAAACAGGGCTGCAGATTTCTAGAAAAGTCAAATCATTGTCTGAGCTGTACTATGGTTAATGTAGATTTTCAAACTGAGGGAATCCTGCTCTGAGAAAATCATCTGTTCCCGTCTTTCTTGGGGATTTCACTCCCTCTCTTTGGAGGAAATGTGGTTTATTGAAAACAATGTGGAGCTAAAGTCAACGGACTGGCATTCTAGTCCTTGGTCTCACACTATGTAGTTATATGTCAAAGAGGCTAGGCAGTCTTTTCATTTGCTTTGTTAATTTTAAATTGAGGGAGCAATATCTGTTCTCTCTGCCTCCTGGACTTGTAAAGATTCAACTATCCAGAGGCAAAAGTTCTTTGAAGAGATAAATGTGATACACATATGTAATGTAATACTTTTTGCTTTGGGGTTTTTGTTTGGGGGGTGGAAAGGGAGATGGTGAGTTTGTAAAATATTAATATATACTGGATTTCATTACATGCTTCCTTTTATGGCACTGTTTGCAATCCATTGTATGGTTATTCATTGCAATTATGTGTGTGCTTACTACTTAGGAGTGTATGTATGCCTGTTTGTTAAAGTTCTGCTCTGCTCCATGGATTGAAAGTGTCATTACAACAGGGAACATATCTTTATTATTCAGAATCCTCTCCCTAGCTATTGTGCAATGATGAGCATAATATGTCCTCAATAAATAATAATGAATGAGTAGGGTCATGTCTCCTAAAGGCACTGTGAATTTATATTATATGCTACACATTTATACTTACTACTTGAAGAAGCTATTGGAATTCATATTGTTGAGTTGTATATTTTTTACTTAGGTCTTCTGCAAAATCAAAGTAGAAGATCACATATATGAATATATATTAAAAAATGATGACTTTGGTTCTTTATAATCACTTCTCTTTTGACTTGAAATCTAAGCATATAATTTGAATATTTTATTGGGGGAAGTTTTATAGCTTTCAGTTTTATGCTGATAATGTGAAAGATTTTTCTCTTCTTTTATCTTTTTTAGAGTACAGTCCAGGGTTATGAGATTTTTAAGAGAAGAAGATTTATAACCAGATAAACCTAGTTCCAAGTCCCAAATATGCCCTAGAAACTTTCTAGTTTTGAGACTTGAGGCAAGATGTTAATCTCATTAAGCCTTGGTTGCTTTATGTGAGCCGAATAATACCTCCCCCATAGATGTGTTGTGAGGAGCAGATGCAGTAATAGACCTAAAGTGCTTAGTATGGTACCTAACACATAACTGTCTCTCAGTAAGCTGCAGCTTTTATTATTTATAATGTTCGTCTTCTAAATAAGAACTCTTTCTGTTTTGTTTTGTCTATCTGTGTGTTTGTGTATGTTTTCTTTTACAGATGGATACACAACTGATGACATTGAGTTTTACTGGCGTGGGGATGATAATGCAGTAACCGGAGTGACAAAGATTGAACTTCCACAGTTCTCTATCGTAGATTACAAACTCATCACCAAGAAGGTTGTTTTTTCCACAGGTTTGTATCAGGGAAGAGGGTTAAGGGAGAAAAGTCTTCTTTGTATCGTGTCCAGAGAGGTTACTTCCCTGGGTACCAGGGAATGACGGTGACTCTAGATGACTTAGATCTGCCCAAAACCCTCAGTTCCCCATCAAACCTGCAGCCTCAGTTCTGAACCTATCCAATTATTTTCCAGAAGGCAACCACAGAAAAGCTGCTAGGTCAGCTATGTGTCTCTCATTCAGCAGAGAGGGGACTAATTGTTAGAGACAGGATACAGAAAGAGAAATGAAGGCCTAGATTAGAGGGCCCACCTGGAGCCTTTCTGGTAGGGAGGGGTGAATACGGCACCTTCTGTTCCAGTCCACTTCTCCCAACTTGCCATGTGTTTGGACTGTCTTTGAGGTCAGATAAAGGTAAATTCTGAAGTTATAAAGGCCGAGATTGAAGGCATCGAAAAGAGCTGGAATCCTGCTTCCCCCAACTTTACGCATTCCATAGAATTGATCGTAATCCTCTGAAACGTACTGGAGATAGGCAAGCGGTAGTCTGCCCAAGTCTGATCACAATGGAATTACCTAAAAATGGTTGGGTGGTGGCATTTTGCATTTTCCTCAAAGGATAGGGATTTCTTTAAGCAGGTTTACCTTCTGTTTTGGAACTAAAACCCCTTCCAGATGTTAAGATCATTCTGATGTTTCCACCATCTTTACCCTTTCAGTATTGAGATTTTGAATTGTCAGCCTTGGTTTCATCAGCACAGTTTTTATGTATTTTTCTTAACAAAAAAGTCCAGAAAGTTATAATAATTTACTAAACATTTATTTAAGAAAAAAGATAATAAGCACACAGGAATAGGCTTCTTTGTGTTTTTCTTATTGAAATAAATCCCCCAGGCACAGAAATAGCTAAAACTGTAACTGTGGATTTTGAATTATCCTACTGCAAAGGAGTCAACCAGTTTGTGTCCCTGTGTACTATGTGAACCAAGAGCTGTGTGACTCAATAAGAATTCAAAGTAGCGTCTAAAGAAGTAGCTTTAAAGAAAATGACAGCAACAAAAATTTTCCAAACTCTCAGGTCTTCCAAACCCCTAAGGCCCTATTGAAAAGAGTTCCTACTTAAAACATTGTTACTTTAACATAAAGGCACTTGGTTTGGTCCCATTGGCTGAACAAGGATTCCTTTCAATTAGTGAGAATGTCTTCTCCTATCTAATACCCCAGGTTCCCACAACCAAAGAACCTAACCTTAGGGAAGCTGATTTTTTAGTTGTATCTCCCACAAATATTGTTCAAGAACAGGGATTCTCCACCTTTTGGTGGGTTAGGGATCCCTTTGGCACTCTGATTAAAGTGATGTAATTATTTTAAAAATCTGTACCCACAAAAACCTACACAAAATTTCAGGGGGTTCCTGTACCACCCTAAGTCTTGACATTGATTCCATATTTAAAATCCATCCTGTGGCTTGTGAAGGGCTTTCTTTTATTATGGTGAGAGCATGCAGCCTTATTCTGTATATAACAAAACTCACAGGATGAACTCACTGAGGTCAACAGTCCAGGGGATGAACAAGAGGCTGTCCCAAAGCGTCTTGTTATCCACAATTGCAGCAAACATCTATCCTTAATCCAGTTGTATGATGCTAGGTAGGTAAGAGCTGGGGTTCTTTTGATTATGGACAAGCACAGGATATATATTCAATACTGAGCAACTCGTGATAATGAAAAACCGTGTTCTCAGGCTACTTTTGCAGAAGAAAGAAAAGCGTCCTTCACCAAAAGCTAAAATTTAATTTAGGGAAGATAAACACACTGTTTGAGGTTGTTTAAAGAAAGATATCTTATAAATATTGATGATGTTCTAAAACTGTCTTTCTAGGTTCCTATCCCAGGTTGTCTCTCAGCTTTAAGCTTAGGAGAAACATCGGTTACTTTATCCTGCAGACATACATGCCTTCCATCCTGATCACCATCCTCTCCTGGGTCTCCTTCTGGATTAGTTATGATGCTTCAGCTGCAAGAGTGGCATTAGGTAGGCCATTTTCCAACTGCTTATAGAGTTTGTCTGTGTGTGACCACATGTTTATGTGTGTTTTCCTTATCCCTGGAATTTGTAATGCTAGAAAAAGGCCAGGCCACACACATTACAAGAGTTTGGCTGTGAGTCTTCGGGTGATCTGATTCAGCATTAAATCAATTAAACACGAATTAAAATTCTTTCATGTCAAAATTAGTTAACTGTGTAGCTATTGGTAATGAAATTAGTCCCATCAGTTTGATATTTTCATTGAAGCATAGTTCACATAATATTGCTTGCATAATTGTCCAATTAATTTGTATCTGTGCTTCTTTACCTGAGAAGAGCTCCTGACATCTTTTTATCCTCATTTTTTTCTGAGCAAGAAACATGGAAATGTGGTGTGTGGCTAATGGATAAGCAGGAAGAATTCGAAAGTCTTATTAGCATCTCGGAGTAGCGTAGCAGAGGGCAGGAGACAAGAAAGTAATCATGTTGGAGAAATGCCCATGGTACTGCTTATCTTATGCCTGATTTTGTGTTATAAAGCCAGAGGAGGAGGATAAAAGAAGAGAATAAACTCTATTTCTTGAACATTTTTATGTTATTAGTTCCAGCTGTAGTAAACCTATGACCTTTTATAAAATCTTTACTATTTTGAGTTATGACTATTCCCTTTTAAAATGTTGTATTGTTAACTCTTCTACCGTGAGTTCCCAACTCTATCATTACTTTCTTAGGTTGTTTATTTATTCATTCATAAATCATTGTTGAATACTGATAATGTGTCAGATAGACTGGGCACTGGAGATACAGTAGTGCCTTTCTGGAGCTTATGTCTTAGTAGAAGATGGACAATAAATTTACGTAATAGCTATGCAAATTTCATAATATGTTAAGTTTATAGAAGGAAATGAAGCAAAGTAAGGAGGACTGGGCTTGCCAGGGCATCCAGTTTAAAATACCCAGAGTAGAGCTCATTCAGAAGTTGTCATTGGAACAAAGACTTGAAGAAGATGAGGGAGCAACTCATGTAGATACCTGGGTGAGGATATTTCAGGATGCCACAAATGTGTGAGGCAGGAGTATGCCAAACATGTCAGCAAGAAGGCCAGGGAGTGCAGGAGGAAGTGGTAACGATAACATTGGGGAGAGGCAACTAAAAGATCATAAGTGGTTCACCGACCATGGAACTTTCATTCTGAGTGAAATAGAGAGCCACTGAGCAAAGAAGTGACATGATTCGATTTGGGTTTTAACAACATCGCTTTGGCTGCTGTGTTGAAATTAGATTGTGGTAGTTGAAGGGTGGAAGGAGGAAAAGTAATTACTTTTCAGACTGAGTCAAGCCCCCTGTAATATGTCCTACTACATTTCCATAGAGCTCCCCTTTGTAGACCAACCACAATTATAATTTATATTTATGTGGTTATTTGAACACTGTCACTTTTCCCCACAATACTGAAAGATCCATCAGAGAAGGGCCCATGTCAAGTTCTGCTTCCATTTTTCCCTAGTGTCTTGCACAGTGAATAGCGCTCTGCAAGCATTTGCTAAATAAATAAATGAATGAAATTTGCTAAATGTCTCATTTTTCCAAAGTTAAAATCCATTGTCTGTTTTATGTCTATTATAGAAATAATGGGGCCTGGTTTCTCAGTGGTTAAGCACTTGGTTGCTAACCAAAAGGTTGACAGTTAGAATCCACCAGCCGTTACTTGGAAACCCTTATGGGACAGTTCTATTCTTCCTATAGGGTCTCTATCAGTAGGAATCGGCTTGATGGCAGCTGGGGTTTTTGTTATGTTTTGTAGTTTGTTTTTTTTATATAGAAATAATAAACAATTTATTGATTTTGTAAAAGAAAAATTGTAAATGCCTTTTTATGTAAACAATTTATTACTAGGATCAGAGATACCTTAAGGTGGGATTTAGATAAATAGTAAAATCATCACTGTCGCTTTTATTATATACAAGTGGTGCAGAATAATTTGTAGTTGAAATAATGAAGAGAAAAATGAAATAGGAAAGTGTTCCAAATAACAAATGTATGGAAGATATAAGAACTGTTAAGACTACTAGATCTAAACCAAGACCCGTATTTTTCTGACTATGCTTGGAATCAAATGTTCAAATGTATTTTTTCTATTGCTATCGCATGGGCATATATCAAAACAAAACAAAAATTATGGTTTTGTCAGAGTAGAAAAATTAAATCAGAAAACTATCCCAGAATATCATAGAAAGGAAGCAACTTCTCAGGTGTGACATTGGGTAGTGTTTAAGAACACAGGAGTCTGAGGCAGGCTGATCCCAGTTCAAATGTGACTCTTATCTGTGTGATCTGTCTGACCTCTGAGCTTTGTCTGGTTTCACATCACTGTTTTGCTCGGAGCTGTATCTCATCATGTTTAAGACTCTTGACTCCCAACATTTTTGCTCAGCATATCTCTGTCTGCCCCTCCAAATACACCTGTGAGAGAAACTGCTCTCCACTGCTGGAGATGCCCAATGGGCTGGACGAACAATTATAGCCTGATCCAGTGTGGTGTTTCCCATCAAAAACCTGTATTATCCAACTTCTGTATTATCTATTTCAGCATTGGATGCCTAGTTACTCAATCCAGACTCATGAAGGCTTCTCTGTTACCTTCCACCTCAATTCCAAATGTTTACCACCATAATTCTGTATCATCTGTATTGCTATTATTTTAATTTCCTTCCCCCTCCTCACTTACTTGGATTATTCTGAAAGCCTCTTGACTGGTGTTCTTTATTCCAGTCTTGTATGCTTCTCCTCCATCCTCCACACTACTAGCAAAATGATTGTCCCAAATTTGACACATGCCTTCTGGCTTGGAGTTAGTGACTTCAGATTGTCTTAAATTTAAATCCGAGCTCCCTTTTACACTCCGTATATGTTACTGTCTATGATGATGCAGCCCATACTTAAGTCTCCACGCTCCTCACCCTTCTTCCTTCATGTCCTATGATGTATGTACTCACACTGACTTTCTTAAGATTTCTTTAATGGATTGTGTACTGTCACCCCTCAAAGCCAGCCTTTATATAAAAAGTTCTCTCCAGCAATGTCCTCAGCTCTACCAGCACTTTGGTCTTCCAGGCCTTGGTTGTCTGGGTAACTCATTCTTCAGGACTGAGCTCAGAAGTGCCCATTCCCTCATTGTCTTCTCCAGTATACCACAAGGCTGAACTCCCCTGTATCCTCAGCTCTCACCCTACATGCATGTCTACCATAGCATTTAATTCATATTTCTAATCCTTCATTGAATATAAATATAGTTAAAGAAAAAAAATTTTTTTACACTAATGTTGACAGTAAATTAAGGATTTATGCGTATTTCCAAGGCATATCACAGTGCTCAGTATATAATAGGCACCAAATAAATAATTTGTGAATTAATATAATTTACCTTTCTAGCAACTATGGGGAGCCTGGGTGGCACAGGGGTTAAGAGCTTGTCTGCTAATCGAAAGGTAGCCAATTCAAACCCACTAGCAGCTTCTTGGAAAGCCTACGGGGCAGTCCTACTCTGTCCTATAGGGTTGCTATGAGTCAGAATCCACTCAGCAGCAAAGTTTTTTTTTTGGGGGGGTGGGCTTCGCAATTATGAAAGTATCAAAAAATGAGAATGTTATTACTTTAACCTTTATTTTTTTTCAGGAATCACAACTGTCTTGACAATGACCACGATCAACACCCATCTCCGAGAAACTCTCCCTAAAATCCCCTATGTGAAGGCCATTGACATGTACCTAATGGGGTGCTTTGTCTTTGTTTTCTTGGCCCTTCTGGAATATGCTCTTGTTAACTACATCTTCTTTGGAAGGGGACCACAATGCCAAAAGAAAGCAGCTGAGAAGGCTGCTAGCGTCAGCAGTGAGAAGATGCGCCTGGATGTCAGCAAGGTAAATACAGAGGGCAAACCTTCCTTGCTTCTTAATTCATAGAAGGATGCTAGCAAAATATGCTAAGAGCCTGATTTAACAAATGAGGAAACTGAGGTCTGGGAAAGAAAATGAGTAATTTTCCCAAAATCACACAGATAATTAGTGATAGAGGCAGATTCAGGGCCCAAGTTTCTGATCCAACATTGTGATGCCCTTTCCATTAACAGTTGGGTTGTTGTTGCTAGGTGCTGTCTAGTTGGTTCTTACTCATAGTGACCCTATGTACAACAGAACCAAATACTACCCAGTCCATCCCCACAATCATTACTATGTTTGAGCCCATTGTTGCAGCCACTGTGTCAGTCCATCTTGTTGAGGGTCTTCCTCTTTTTCAATAACCCTCTACTAGGCATAATGTCCTTCTTCAGGAACTAGACCCTCCTGATAACATGTCCAAAGTATGTGAAACGAAGTCTCAACATCCTGGCTTCTAAGCAGCATTCTGGTTGTAGTTCTTCCAAGACAAATTTATTTGTTCTTCTGGCAGTCCATGGTATATTCAATATTCTTCACCATTAACAGTAGGGTTGCTCAAACCTTACTCACCTAAGAACCACCTTCACGATTTTTTCCACAGATGAGTATAATGTGTATCATTATTTACTTTATATTTCTTTACATGTACTTTATTTAAATTTATTTAAAAAGGAGATTTCCTATTACTCCAGCCAGTCTTACTTTCCAAAATACTGGAGGGTTACCATAAATATAAATAAGTTAAAACAAAATGATGTTATTCAATTCTAGTTTACACTATTGTCCTGTGAGAGCTCTTGGCCTGAGGCCTTCCTTTTCTTTGATAAAAAGAGAGATCAGCAAGTATTAAAGAGGTATTAAAGACTTGACAGTAAGGCTTTATTCTTGGAGTAATTAGAAGGACAGAAAGAAAAGTGAAGGAGAAAAAGTAATAATTTTTTCCTCTAGCAACACATTATTACTTAATACCTTGCACTTGTACCACTTGGAAACCCTGGTGGTGTAGTAGTTAAGAACTACTGCTGCAACCAAAAGGTCAGCAGTTCAAATCCAACCAGCACTCCATGGAAACTCTATGGGGCAGTCCTACCCCGTCCTGTAGGGCCACCGTGAGTGGGAATCGACTGGATGGCAACGGGTTTTGGGTTTATACCACTTGAAATCAATGAAGCACTTGGCTGTACCAGGTCACTGAATAGCTTAAGCCAGGAATAGTCAAAGAACAAGTCCAATACAGTATAAATGTTGTTGAGTCTTTAAGGCAATAGTTTTCAACCTGGGGTGCCCATTGGAATGATCTGGAGATCATTAAAAATTACTAAAGCCCAAGTCCTTTGCCAAAAGTTCTAATTTAATTGTCCTGAGGTATGCCTATACATCATAACTTTTTAAAGTTTACCTAGATTATTTTTTGGTTGTTGAAAATATACACAGCAAAACATACACCAATTCAATAGTTTCTAACGAACAATTCAGTGACATTGATTACATTCAAGTTGTACAACTTGTGCGACCATTCCCACCCTCCTTTTCCAAATTGTTCCTCCCCCATTAGCGTAAATTCACTGCCTTCCAAGCTTCCTACCTAACCTTTCGAGTTGCTGTTCTCAGTTTGATCCCGTATGAACAGCTCTTTGAGACAGCACTATACGCAAGGCAGACATTCTTTAATGCCAGACTATTGTTTGATTTAAAGAAGGCTTTGGGTAGTATTTTTGCTTTATGGTTTAAGGTTTAAAGATTATCTCAGGGCAATAGTTTCAGGGGTTCATCCAGCCTCAACGACTCCAGAAAGTCTAGATTTCCAGAGAATTTGAAATTTTGTTCCACATTTTTCCTCAGATTATTTTAATCTGAAGCCAAGGCTGAGAACCATTGCTTTGAGCCTTTGAGCACAGTCCCAATGAGCCCTGTTTACTTCCAAGAGAGGGCATTCCTATTATAGAACTTTCTACATATTTGTATATGTATTTTTATGTAGTCAAATTCACATAGACCATCAAAAATAAACAAAACAATAATGTCTTATTTTAGTATCTGCCCTATTAAATAGTGTTTATAAACCAGTGTGTAATGTTAGATTTGATAATTAATTCATAGTGATAGGGCTAAGAAAAACAGTAGTACTTTTAAACCGTCTGCAGCTATTAACCATAAGATTAATTGAATATTTCATTAAAATGTTAATATTTCTAACTTCAATTTATTCCAAGGATACCACACCATAGGTATTCTCTACCACTGGGTTTTATTTAGAGAAAGTTCTATGGCAGCTTCCAATTCATTACTGTTCTCCATATGTTCATAGATCTGGTATTAGATTTCAGATTGTTTTCTAAACAAGGCCCCTGGATGTCACAAATGGTTTGTGCTTGATTACTAACCTAAAGGTTGGCAGTTTGAACACACCCACAAGTGCCACAGAAGAAAGGCCTGGCAATCTGCTTCCCTAAAGGTTACAGCCAAGGAAGCTCTACGAAGCAGTTCTACTCTGTAACACATGAGATTGCCATGAGTTGGAATCGACTCAACAGCAACAGGTTTTTTTGTTGGATTCTTTTTGTTGTATTCGATTTTGAAGTATTCTGTAATCAAAGGCACCTCTTTCTCATGAGATATTTGTCATAATTCAAATTTTCGGGATGAAAACTACTATATGAGGAAAACTGTAACATGAGTTTGAAATGCACTGTTCATCTGACAACCTAAGAGAGCAATAACGGTAGGTTGGAATCCACTGACAGGTTCCAAAAAGTGAAACCTTGGGCATTGGAGAGAAATTGACAATTTCCAAGACTTTTTCATGGTTTACTGGCTTTCAAAGACCATCCCGAAAATTTGAATCATGACAAATATCTCATGAGAAAGAAGTGCCTTTGATTAAAGAACAGTCCAAAATCTAATACCAAAAAAAAAAAAACCTGTTGCAGTTGAGTCAATTCCAACTCATGGCAACCCCATGTGTTACAGAGTAGAACTGCTTCATAGAGCTTCCTTGGCCCTAGTCAAGCAGAGGAAACCCTGGTGGCATAGTAGTTAAGTGCTACAGCTGCTAACCAAAGGGCCGGCAGTTCAAATCTGCCAGGCGCTCCTTGGAAACCCTATGGGGCAGTTCTACTCTGTCCTATAGGGTCGCTAGGAGTCGGAATCGACTCAAGAGCACTGGGTTGGTTGGTTGGTTGGTAGTCAAGAAGATAAAATGAATAAATAAATAAAACTATCTCATAGGACTGCAATTTAAAATGAGTCAATCAATTGCCTAATGCAAGACTAACTCAGTAAGATAACATCTGATCTCTTTTTCACTGCCGTCTACCTTGCTTTTCATACCAATTTGCATTTAAATGATAAATTTAAGACTCAGAGCAGTGGAGGCTTTATAACCAACTGAATCTAAAGAGCTTCAGACAGTTCTAAACTCAATGGGCTGAGGTAAAGGTAGAGAAAGTTTCACTGGGCAGGTATCCCATAGGGGGCTGAAGTTGGACCCACAAATCAGATCATAGAACGTTAGAGATGAAAGAAGATACCTGAAACTCTTCTAGCTCAGTAGTTCTCAAACAGGAGGCAATTTTGCCCCCAGGAAACATTCAGCAACGTCTAAAGACATACTTGTCAAAACTGAGGAGGGAGTATTACTGGCATATTTTTTTTTTTTTTTAGTAGGTAGAGATCAGGGATGCTGCTAAATGTCCTGTACCCATAACTGTGTAATTTTAGCTCAAAGTGTCAGTAGTGCTGAGGTTGACAAACTCTGCTCTAGTCCAGCCCCCTGATTTCAAACATAAGAAACTGAGGCCCCAATAAATAAGATGCTTGTCCTATTCTTGAAACTCTTTAGCAAAAATAGTTTCTTCATTTTCTTTCATCAGCATATATAACAATCAAGACATCAGGAGTTATGATTTACCACAGTGGTTCTGAACAAATATGTTTGAGTCAATTAGGCTTTATTTTCCCTCTCACTTACTTAATAACTGTGTGACAGTAAAGAAGTGATTCAGTTTTTCTGGCCCTTCGGTTTCCTCATCTGTAAAATGGGTTTAATTCCTCTGTCATAAGGGTGTTATGAAGATTATTTGTGATATTGTATAAAGAGGGCAGAATCCTCTCCCATTCATGGTAAGCGCTGAGAAAGTAGTAAATATTGTTGCAAACAATGTAAAATATTGCAAGTGGTAGGCATTGCTACTTTAGAAAAAAATCGAAGTGTCCAGAACGATTTGTGATGCTTGCTTGTGTTTTACATGCTTAAGCATGTAAGATACAATCCCATCCCTAGGAAAAAGTGCTATCTAGACAGGAATACTTCACATCAGATGCTTTAAGGTCAGAGCAAAGAAATCATGTTTCATCAGGTATTAGCTATCAAATAGATAGCAAACGAGCTATTTCAAACTTTGTTATTTGTTAGACCAGAATACCTGCCGCCATCTTGATTAGAATAAAATAAAATGGTGACCGTGGCCATCTAACATTCTAGTCTCCCATGGTTTCTTTTTTAACCCAGCATGAAAGGCTAAAGGAGAGTCACATTGTTTTCTGACTGAACTTTTTTTTTTGTCAGCATCACAAATAATGCCACTCTATTTCTTATCTTATCAAAATTGGCCCTTCTTTTCGATTGTAATTTTAAAGTCTTTTCTTTCAAAGATTGGGCACATATTGTTGGTTACCCTGGAAAAGCCAGTTCCTAGGAGAAGGACTGAATTTTTCACTTCCATTTGACAGTTTCCTAGAGATGGAAGCAGTGTGTGTTATCGCCTGTAGTGATTTTTAAACTGTGCTCTGTCCTGAGGTCAGAAAGGGATGAAAATGGGAGGCTTGTCCAAGTGGGAGCCCAGTGTTGCTTCAACAGCATACTTCCATATTTTTCAAATCTCTTTTCTGTATTAATTTCCCATAAATTTTTATTTTAAGGAGGGAATTTATAGCTGTTAAAGCATTTCTTGTCCAGTAATTTAACTGAAGCAGAAACTAAGACTCTTAAAAAAAAAAATGAAATAGCCAAGATGTGTAGCAAAGTTAACAAAATTTTTGAGACTGGATCTGGGTTTTCCTATCTTTATCCAGGGTACATTCCACTGTAAAAACAACAAAAACAAACCAAAAAAAAAAAAAAAAAGAGAGAGAGAGAGAAAAGAACCTAAAAACTCTGATTCTATGTTAGCCCCCTCACCTCCTGCAAAAAAAAAAAAAAAAAAAATTGTCAAGTTGATTCTGATTCATAGCCACCTTATAAGACAGAGTGGAACCACATGGTTTCCAAGGCTATACATCTTTATGAAAGCAGATTGCCACATCTTTCTCCCAGGGAGTGCAGCTGGTCGGTTTAAACTGCCATCCTTTTGGTTAGCGGTACAGCACTTAACCACTGCACCACCAGGGCTCCTTGATTCCACATTAACCCATATATATTCAGCTCAGTTCACCTCACCTGAAAAAAAAAAAAAAAATCTGCTTGCCTATACCAAAAAAAAAAACTTTGTCACCAAGCTGATTCAGACTTATAGAGACCCTGTAAACTAAAGAAAACCAAACTCATTGCTGTTCAGTCTATTCCGATTCAAAAAGACCCTATAGCAACCTGATAAAAAAAATAGGACAGAGTAAAAGAGCCCCGTAGTGTTTCCAGAGAGCTCCTGGTGGATTGGAACTGCTGACCTTTTCATTTGCAGCCAAGCTCTTAAGTCATTGGCTAAAAACAAGTGTCACTTCCTCAGTTGTTACAAATTAAAGTGGAAAATACCAAGGTTTTTAAAATATGCTTCAGAACAACAGGAGACCTACTGAATATTTTTCCCAAGTGTTCTCTGGGGTAGTTAAAAATATACATATCTCTATCCTAGTGTTAGGAGAGTCCTTTCTATTTCCCCTTGCATTCTTCTATGTGTGTGTATGTGTGTTTTTCCTTATAAAATTTGCTTTGGGTTTGACCCATTGTTCTCGCTTATGCCTTCAAGTTTTCAGCTCTCTGTCCTTTTATGCTTTATGCTGTTTCCTTGTTTTTCTCTCTACTACTAATTGTATGTATATTTAAGAATTTAGTTATTCCTGCCTTTTCACCATCTTGATTCTTCTATATCTTAAATGCCTTTAATATTATTATTGTATAGACAGACCCACCACCACCAGTTTTCCACATTAAGTTGCACCAAAGACATCTCTTTTTAAGGGTATTCTGTATTCATGGATATTGTGAGTCTTGGTGTTTTCCTTATCCAGGGTGCCTAATCTTTTCATGCAAAGCCACTAAAATTAGTTCAGTCTATTTACTTCTAGTGCTTGAAATTAGATTTTTTTTTAATAAAACATTTAAAAATACTGATTAGAATTTCTATTCTCTGTTAGCACTGGTCTTTTCTTATGCTTTCTAAAGACCAGTTGCATTTATCTATATCCAATTTACTTTAACCACCAATCCTAATCTAGTGGCATCAATCGACTTAATTAGCACGTTCTCTACTTTGTCTTCCAGATTTTTATAAAGATATTAAACAAAGTGGGACCCAATATCGACCCTTATGGGACCCTACTGGAAACCTCTCCCCAACTAGACGGGCTACCAATTACGATTTCTCTCTCTATACGGTTAGATAGCCAGTTTTTAATCCATTTATTTGTATTTCTGTTGGAGCCACTTTGTTTAGCTTTCCACTTACAATAGTGTATGGGGTCTTTGCAGGTGACCTGTGGACATATGTCCACAGAGACTTAGAATAAGTGAAATGTTGTCATGAGACCCTGGGGCTTGCCCAAGTTTGCTTTTTTAATATAACTATGGTGAACCTAAGCTTCAACATTCCATTCAGGCATTATTGTCATGCTGTAGAAAAAAGGCAAATGGATCATATTTTGATATTTCTTTTTGCTTGTTATGAGAGGATAGAGCATCATTTTATACTCTGGAAATTTCTTAGCTTTGTCGTGGTTGTTGTGTTGAGTAGGTGGGGAACTAAACATTTCTTCTATTGGTTGACTGAGAATTCAGGAACCTGTATTTTCTGTCCTAGGTTATTAATTTCTGTGTAAGAATGTTTTACTTGCATCAAGTTCTTGTTGCTTTATTATTTTTTTCAAGTAAGTATTATGTTGGCAGACTTGGTACTATTATAATAACAGTTAAGAGGCAATAATTGAGATTGTGCCCTGTCAAAACTTCAACTTAAAAAAACTCCAAAAAAGCTTATTTTGGCTAATACTTAGTTTCTGAATTCTCATGTGTTTATAATTCTTAATAGTCAAATTGTCACTCATATTTCCCTCCAAATTGGATGAAGATGATTCTAATAATAATTGTCACATTCATCTTATCATCTACTACTTGTCCAACTGCAGTTTTTAATTTCTATTTCTTGATGAGGCAGTGATCATTCATTGAATATTTGTAAATCTTTTGTATGAGGACTTGATGCCAGGTGAATTTTTGTTATTGTATCTTCTAAGTGTCATATTCTTCCTTAATTTCATTGCTTTGACCCCCAAATTCCTTGAAATTTCATTGTTGTTGCCTTTGAGTTTAGGGGTAGGAAGGGTTAAACATTAAATTGCTACTTTATTTTGGTATTGGAGCTACCTTTTAACATCAGTATTTGCTATGTCATACATAGTAACAGAGTTCGATACATGGTATCTTTAAATGCGATCCTGGAGTAGAGATGCTTGAAACTTTGTTATTCACTGTTTTAGTCATAGTCCTCTAAACATCCCAGCACCTATGTCTATGTTCCCAGGCTATCTCATTGATGTTGTTGCTTTTTGTGTTTTTATTCTAGCTACTCTTGTTGAAATTGAAGTAGACTGGTTTGATTGGGTAGCATTCTGGGTAGAATGTCAGTCATTTGGAAGGAAGCATGTTTGACTGTGGAGTTTGGGTTTATGATGAAAATGGTAGAGGAATGCTGTATTTTTCAAAATGAAAATCAAAGCACACAGCATGACTAGTTACTAACTGGGTAAATCCACATGAAACTTCAGGAATATCCTCAGATCACAGGAATATTTTGAAGAAAATTTGCATCTTTGGTGCATTAAATTGTTCAGTTGATGGCTTGAAAGAGTAATACTCTCTGATCCCATGATTTGGATGATCATTTGTCAAGAACTCTTCCTGCATTTCATAAACAATTATGATAGACTATTCAATGATTTGCCTTGAAATATGAACCTTAATATCTTTGGGTTTATACTTTTCCCTGTTCGGTATTTCTTTACTCTGTCTTTTGGGTATCTCTGTCTTTTAAGTTCATATTTAAAGCATGAAATTAGCACTAGTATTCAAAAGGTCAAATAATGAGCTTTCTATTACACCTGTAACCTGTGAAAGCATTGAGACCTATGTGACAACCCTGGGAGGCATTTGAGTGCACTGGGAAGTGGTGCCTTTTAGAATCAGACTGAAACTGGGTTCATATTCAGGCTTTGCCTTTTATAAGCTGTGTGACGTTAGACAATTTTAACCTTTCTATCCTCGAAGTTCCTCAACTGAAAACTGAAAACTCTAATTTCTGCTTCATGTAGTTACTGAGAGGATTGAATGAAATAATTATGTTAAGAGCCTTGTACAGTACCAAGCAAAGGGCACTCAATAAGTAATTTCTATTAGGTGGTGGCAGGGAGTGGGTATTGTTCTCAGTTTTTCTTTGAAAACCGTATTACTTTTTTTTGGATTATAAAACTAATTCATGAACATTTAAAAAAAAAAGTAGAAAAGATAATGAAAACCATCTGTATCTTACACCCAGATATAATCCTTGTTAACATTGCCATTTATTCACACACACTGTCATACTGATATAGAAATAATCATACTGTACTACTACATATAGTGTTACTTTTTAATACATTTTCATATCTGTGAGTCAGATTCGACTCAACAGCAATGGGTTTGGGAACCCTGGTGGTGCAGTGGCTAAGTGATACAGCTGCTTTAAGATTATGGAATCTTTAAACACACATGCAGTTCCTCTCTTCTCCATCAGTAGCCCTAGATTACAAAACAGCAATAGGAAAGCAAAGCAAAACAAAACAAAACAAAAAACAATCAACCCGCAACTCAAACTGAGGCTCTGCAGATAAGCAGAGATGCACAACTAGGCCAATAATAGTGCAAGCAGAATAAGAAAATCTACCTGAGTTATATTTGAGCAAATGGGAAGACCCAATAGCAACGTCTCCAGCAGGATGAAGCATCTAAACAAAGAAACAGCACGACAACTGTTGTAGAATGCTACCACCGTAAAAAGAGAGAAAAACTCAGCATGCAACAGTTAGACAATGACTCTTAAAAAAAAAAAAAAACTTAACAATAAATTAAACTTTCCCATAACAAATGTTTTCTCTTCACAAAGAATTGAAACAAAAGATCAAAGATGAAATGATAAACAAGAGGAGATTAAAAAGGAGAAAATGAAGACAAAATGATCCTTATAGAGACTACTTAATGAATTTAAAATAGTAAGTAAAAAAAAAAAAAACACTGCCATGGAGTCAATTCCAACGCATAGTGACCCAATAGGACAGAGTAGAACTTCCCCATAGGGTTTCCAAGGGTATAAATCTTTATGGAAGCAAACTGCCACAACTTTCTCAAGCGAAGAGGCTGGTAGCTTCAAACCGCCAAACTTTTGATTAACAGCCTAGTGCATAATTAACTACTGTGTCACCAGGGCTCCTTCAAGTCAAAGTAAAGAACTTTAAAATAGGAAAAAGAAGTATGCTAGTGTTTAGAACTAAAGATATCATGTAGAGCCAAAGCTATGCAACTCTGAGAATTAAGGTTACAGAATAAGATATAAATGAATTAGCTAGATTCTAAAATAAATGTGTAAAAATAATAAATCAGTACAATAATTCTATAAAGCAAGCCAGAATTATTCACATGGGTTGTAGAGAAGGGAGGACATGTTTGGTTGCTAATTCATAGCAAGGACTGAGTATTTACTCTTTTATTTTTAATGTGTTTGAATCAAGGTACTGAAAATTAAGGAAGTGTTTAAAATTCACATAGATAACTGCTCCAACAGTGTTTCTATAAGGATCTCCCACAAACTGCCTCCCTTAGAATCATCTGGGATGCTTGCTTAAAATGTAGATTTCAACTCATACTTTATAAATCAAAATCTTTAGTGCAGAAGCTTAGATATCTACTTTTTAATCTCTTGGATCTTTGTTGTACACACTAAAGTTCAAAGAACCACTATGGTAGAAACCCTGGTGGAATAGTGGTTAAGGACTAAGGTTGCTGACTGAAAGGCTGGCGGTTTGAATCTACCAGATGCTCCTTGGAAACACTATTTGGCCATTCTACTCGGTCCTATAGGATTGCTATGAGTTGGAATCAACTTGAAGGCAATGGGTTTGGGTTTTTTGGTTTTTATGATGGGAAAATCAAAACCTGACAATAAACCACCAAAACCAAACCCAGTGTGGTTGAGTTGATTCTGACTCATAGTGACCCTATAGGGCAGAGTAGAACTGCCCCATAGAGTTTCCAAGGAGTGCCTGGTGGATTCGAACTGCCAGTGCTTTGGTTAGAAGCCATAGCACTTAACCACTATGCCACCAGGGTTTCCAACCTGACAATACACCTTACAAAAGCCTTAAATGAACAAAAGGGAAAAATAATGATGCAAGTTACGCAGCAAAGGCTGGAAATCAGAAATAGGGAAAAGAACAACTTAAATGCAAAATTAAGCAGGAATTAAGATGATAGAATTAAGACCAAGCTTATCTGTTGACGAGAGTGTTATCCAAAGAATACCATTTTCAGATTGAATCAGCAACTAAACCCAACTAAAGGCTTTTTATTAGATATACATACTTCTAAGGCAAAGTTATCGGAAAAGAGTCTAAGTAAAGGCACAGGCAAAAAAAAAAAAAAAAGACAAATTTAAATCCAAAGAAGACTAAGGATTGAATATTATTACTGTATAAGGATGAATTCAATGTAAAATATATTAAGACTGAGAAATACTTTTCTAATGAGAAAAACTGTGACCTAAAATAAAGATATAATCCTTCTACATTTGTATAATTCAAATTAAAATAGAATTCAAATAAATTAAAGTGTCAGAAAATAAAAGGAAGAAATAGTAGAAATGTGCTGATAGCAGATGAGACTCAGCCCATCACAGGTCAAGAAGACAAGTAAGAATAGAGAGGCTCTAAATAGCATAAATAATAAAGGATATTATTTACAAAAACTCTGTGTACAACTCTGGGGTTGAAGATACAATAAAATTTTAATTTAAGAACAATTAGAAAATAACAACTGATAAAACTGCACAATTAATCCTAATTGATATGGTTAAAATATTTAACAGTAGGACAATCAGCTTCAAATTCATTTCTAGCAGATTTTAAAAAGTGAATTAAATATACAATTCAAGAAATTAGTAAAAGAGTAATAAAATATCTAAAGGAAAGAGAAAGAAGTAGTTAATCAAGGTAAATGATGTTAACAAATAAGAAAGCCAAAAGAAAATAATGCACAGATAAATTACAGATCTTAAAAGAAGTTTTAAAGTAAAATAGACAAATAATTGATCAAGGTAAATCTTATTAAAGAAGTAAAAAGGAGGACAGTAAATGGAAACACTGAAAACCTAAAACACTGAAAAACAAAAAACCAAACCCAGAGCTGTCGAGTTGATTCCAACTGATAACGAATGTACAGGACAGAGTAGAACTGCCCCATAGAGTTTCCAAGGAGTGCCTCTTGGTTAGCAGCTTTAGCACTTAACCACTACACCAAATGGAAACATTAGAGATTGAAAAAAGACATATGAGCCGTATAAAAAGAGGAAATGAAAACTATGTAAAGACCATAGAAAATGTGGATAAAACACATAAAATCCTAAGAAAATATAAGCTGTCAAAACTGACCCTAGAAGAAACAGAAAACATAAATGGAAAATTACCAAAAGTAAACCTATTAAACTAACAGAAAAATACAACTCACAAAAAAAAAAAAAAAAAACGCATCTGGCTCAGGTTGTTTCAACAATAAATCCTTATCAAACATTAAAAAGCAGTTACCTCCAATGGTATTTAAATGGTTGCAGATCATAGCAGAAAGAAGAAAAAAAATCCAAATGATGTAGAGTGTAGCATAATATAAATAAGATGCCAAACCACTTATTTTCAAAGTCCATTAAAAAAATTATGGATCCGAGGTGGAGCCAAGATGGCGGAATAGACAGATGCTTCCTGCGAGCCCTCTGTACAACACAGACCCCCCCAAAAAAGTGAAACAAGTATATTTGTGACAAGCTGGGAGCCCTGAGCATCAAAGGCAAGCCTAGACAATGAGCTGAGGGGCAAGGGGAGGAAGAGACCATTCAGAAGTGGAGAGGAGTTACCGGACCTGAATCACAGGGAGCCCTCAGGCACCATTCCCAGTGTGGGGCAGTGGCAGCAGCAGCGGCAGCGGCAGTGGCAGAGGGCTGGTACTATCGTTCAGCTGCAGTTTCCTCAGGGAGAAGCAGCAGCCACACAGCCTACTCACACCTCTGGAACCTGAGGAGAACAGCGCGCTCGGCAAAAGCTGAGTACTTCTGTACATTTTGCTACACCGCCCCCCCCAAGCCAGCTTCAGCAGCTGAATCCCTGGGCCTGAGATAGTACTCATCCCTGGTGAGCACCTAGAGCCATCCTCCCAGCCTTGAGGAAGGAAAAAATTTGCAGTCGGGGAGAAAAGATAATTTGCTAGCTCCATTAACTGGGGGAGCTCAGGGCAGAAGCGGCTCCTGTCCAGGCATAAACTGTCTGTAGATCTTGAGCACCTTTCCCTTCTGTATGAACCTGTGTGGGCCTATTTCAGGAGAATAGGCCCTTGTTGGCAGACTCCAACCATTTCAGCTGTGTGTGGAGAGGTAGGTGTTTGATGTTTGAGATTGCTTTGCCTATTAAACAAGGTCCTCACCTACCCACATCAGGGACCTAAGGACTGGTAGCTCCACTCAGGTCACCCAGCCTCCCGCGACAGGGGTCCAAAGATAACTGGTACCTCCCAGTCCTTACAACCAAAAATTGGGTGCCCATGGTCCCTGTGCAGAACCCACCCACCAGCACGCTCTAGGGAACAGAGATGCGTTTTCCTCAGGGACACTTGGGGGTCAGTTCTCAGCCCCCTGCCTTGTTCAGAGTGTGACCCCCTGCTGCAATCAGATACTGGTATATACACCAATCACCCCTGCCCCTATAAGCCTGTAGGACAGAGCCTGTACCACACACTTGATATTAGCTACCTGGAAACCTGAGCTGAATTCATACAAGAAAACTCAATGAACTCCTCGACTGATATACCTGATAACAGCTCTGGCCAGATGGGGACAGGACGCCAGAGCTCCAAAGGCAAAAATAATCAAGCTAGCCCACTCAAGCAATCCATAGGGGTATACCAAAACAAAACAAAGTAAGCAGCCTCGTCATAGTAAGCAAGCATAAACTAATACAATAACTTATACGTGGCTCAGAGACAACAGTCAGTATCAACTCACATAAAGAAACAGACCATGATCACCTCAACAGGCTCTCAAAACAAAGAATCCAGGGATCTTCTAGATGAAAGTGCATTCCTGGAATTACCAGATGCAGAATACAAAAGTTTAATATACAGAACCCTTCAAGACATTGGGAAGGGAATGAGGCAATAAGCAGAACAAGCCAAGGAACACACAGATAAGGCAACTGCAGAAATGACAAAGATTATTCAGGAACATAATGAAAAGTTTAATAAGCTGGAAAAACCCATAGACAGCAAACAGAAATTCAGAAGATTAGCAACAAAATTACAGAATTAGACAACTTAAGAGAAAGTCAGAGGAGCAGAATTGAGCAAGTAGAAGCTAGAATTTCTGAACTCGAAGATAAATCACTTGGCACTAATATATTTGAAGAAAAATCAGATAAAAGAATTTTAAAAAATGAAGAAACCTTAAGAATCATGTGGGACTCTATCAAGAGAAATAATCTATGAGTGATTGGAGTACCAGAACAGGGAGGGATAACAGAAAATACAGGGAGAATTGTTGAAGATTTGTTGGCAGAAAACTTCCCTGATATTGTGAAAGATGAGAAGATATCTATCCAAGATGCTCATTGAACTCCACATAAGGTAGATGTTAAAAGAAAGTCACCAAGACATATTATAATCAAGCTTGCCAAAACCAAAGATAAAGAGAGAATTATAAGAGCAGCTAGGGGTAAATGAAGTCACCTACAAAGGAGACCAATAAGAATAAACTCGGACTAGTCAGCAGAAACCATGCAGGTAAGAAGACAATGGGATGACATATTTAAAAAAATTGAAGGAAAAAAAATGCCTTCCAAGAATCATATATCCATCAAAACTGTCTCTTAAATATGAAGGTGAAATTAAGACATTTCCAAATAAACACAAGTTGAGGGAATTTGTAAAAACCAAACCAAAAGTACAAGAAATACTAAAGGGAGGACTTTGCTTAGAAAATCAATAATATCAGGTATCAACCCAAGACTACAACACTGGGCAGAGCAACCAGAAGTCAACACAGAAAGGGAAATCAAAAAAAAAAAAAAAGCAAGATTATTTAAAAAAGCATAAAACGGCATTAACAGTGATGTTATTATATAAAAAACATCACAGGAGACATTAAAATAATAAAGAGGGACTAAGAAATGTAATCATACACCTTCCATATGAAGAGGAAGATACGGTGATACCAAGAAATAAAAGTTAGTTTTAAATTTAGAAAAATAGGGATAAATAATAAGGTAACCACAAAGGAGACAAACTATCCTACTCATCAAAATAAAATACAAGGGAAAAATACAGACTCGGCAGAAACAAAATCAACAACAAATATGAGGAAAGGACAATATATAAAGAAAATCTACTCAGCACATAAAACCAAGCGGGAAAAAGAAACTGTCAACACACACAAAAAAGACATCAAAATGATAGCACTAAATTCATACCTATCCATAATTACTCTGAATATAAATGGACTAAATGCACCAATAAAGAGACAGAGAGTGGCAAAATGAATTAAAAAAACAAGATCGGCCTATATGCTGCCTACAAGAGACACACCTTAGACTTAGAGACACAAACTAAAACTCAAAGGATGGAAAAAAATATATCAAGTAAACAACAATCAAAAAAGAGCAGGAATGGTAATATTAATTTCTGACAAAATACACTTTAAAGTTAAATCCATCAGAAAGGATAAGGAAGAAGAAAAAAAAAAGGAAGAAGACTATATAATAATTAAAGGGACAATACACCAAGAAGATATAACCATATTAAATATTTATGCACCCAATGACAGGGTGCAAGATACATAAAAAAAAACATCTATCAGCATTGAAAAGTGAGATAGACAGCTCCACAATAATAGTAGGAGACTTCAACACACCACTTTCGGTCAAGGACAGGACATCCAGAAAGAAGCTCAGCAAAGACATGGAAGATCTAAATGCCACAATCAACCAACTTGACCTCATAGACATATACAGAACGCTCCACCCAACAGCAACCAAGTATACTTTCTTTTCTAGTGCACATGGAACATTCTGTAGAATAGACCACATATTAGGTCATAAAGCAAGCCTTAGCAGAATCCAAAATATTGAAATATTACGAAGCATCTTCTCTGACCATAAGACCACAAAAGTGGAAATCAATAACAGAAAGAGCAGGGAAAAGAAATCAAACACTTGGAAACTGAACACTACCCTGCTCAAAAAAGACTGGATTATAGAAGACATTAAGGATGGGATAAAGAAATTCATAGAATCCAATAAGAATGAAAACACTTCCTATCAGAACCCTTGGGACACAGCAAAAGTGGTGCTCAGAGGCCGATTTATATCAACAAATGCACACATCCAAAAAGAAGAAACAGCCAAAATCAAAGAATTATCCCTACAACTTGAAAAATTGAAAAAGAGCAACAAAAGAAACTCACAGGCACCAGAAGAAAACAAATAATAAAAAATAGAGCTAAACTAAATGAAATAGAAAACAGAAAAACAATTGAAAGAATTAACAAAGCCAAAAGCTGTTTTTTTGAAAAAATCAACAAATTTGATAAACCACTGGCCAAACTGACAAAAGAAAGACAGGAGAGGAAGCAAATAACACGATAAGAAATGAGAGGGGAGGTATTACCACAGACCCAACTGAAATTAAAAGAATCATATCAGATTACTATGAAAAATTTTGACTCAAACAAATTTGAAAACCTAGAAGAAATGGATGAGTTCCTAGAAACACACTACCTACCTAAACTAAGACAAAGAGAGGTAGAACAACTAAATAGACCCATAACAAAAGAAGAGATTCAAAGGTAATAAAAAACTCCCAACAACAACAAAAAAAAAGCCCTGGTCCAGACGGCTTCAAGGCAGAGCTCTACAAAACTTTCAGAGAAGAGTTAACACCACTACTACTAGAGGTGTTTCAGAGCATAGAAAAGGATGAAATACTACCAAACTCATTCTATGAAGCCACCATATCTCTGATACCAAAACCAGGTAAAGACACCACAAGAAAAGAAAATTAAAGACCTATATCCCTCATGAATGTAGATGCAAAAATCCTCAACAAAATTCTAGCCAATAGAACTAAACAACATATCAAAAAAATAATTCACCATGACCAAGTGGGATTCATACCAGGTATGCAGGGATGGTTCAACATTAGAAAAACAAATAATGTAATCTACCACATAAATAAAACAAAAGACAAGAATCACATGGTTTTATCAATTGATGCAGAAAAGGCATTTGACAAAGTTCGACACTCATTAATGATAAAAATTCTCAGCAAAATAGGAACAGAAGGAACATTCCTCAACATAATAAAGGGTATTTATACAAAGCCAACAGCCAACATCACCCTAAATGGCGAGAGCCTGAAAGCATTCCCATTGAGATCGGGAACCAGACAAGGATGCCCTTTATCACCGCTCTTATTCAACATTCTGTTGGAGATCCTAGCGAGAGCAATTAGGCTAGATAAAGAAATAAAGGGCATAGGATACAAGATAAACATACAAAAATCAGTTGAATACCTCTACACCAACAAAAAGAACATCGAAGAGGAAATCACCAAATCAATGCCATTTATAGTAGCCCCCAAGAAGATAAAATATTTAGGAATAAATCTTACCAGAGATGTAAAAGACTTATACAAAGAAAACTACTGTACACTTCTGCAAGAAACCAAAAGAGACTTACATAAGTGGGAAAACATACCTTGCTCATGGATAGGAAGACTTAACATTATAAGAATGTCTATTCTGCCAAAAGCTATATTTAATGCAATTCCGATCCAAATCCCAAGGACATTCTTTAATGAGATGGAGAAACAAATCACCAATTTCATGTGGAAGGGAAAGAGGCCCCAGATAAACAAGTCATTACTGAAAAAGAAGAACAAAGTGGGAGGCCATACTTTACCTGATTTTAGAACCTATTATACTGCCACAGTAGTCAAAACAGCCTGGTACTAACTAGTACAACAGATACATGGACCAATGGAACAGAATTGAGAATCCAGACATAAATCCATCCACATATGAGCAATTGATATTTGAAAAAGTCCCCAAAACAGTTAAATGGGGGAAAGACAGCCTTTTTAACAAATGGTGCTGGCATAACTGGATATCCATCTGCAAAAAAATGAAACAAGACCCATACCTCACTCCATGCACAAAAACTAACTCAAAATGGATCAAAGACCTAAATTTAAAATCTAAAGCAATAAAGATCATGGAAGAAAAAATAGGGACAACGTTAGGATACCTAATACATGGCATAAACAGTATACAACACACTATTAAGAATGCAGAAGAAAAACTAGATAACTGGGACCTCCTAAAAATCAAACACCTATGCTCATCCAAAGACTTCACCAAAAGAGTAAAAAGACTACCTAGACTGGGAAAAAGTTTTTAGCTATGACATTTCTGATCAGCACCTGTTCTCTAAAATCTACATAATACGGCAAAAACTCAACTGTAAAAAGACAAATAACCCAATTAGAAAATAGGCAAAAGATGTGAACAGACACTTCACTAAAGAAGACATTCAGGTAGCTAACAGATCTATGAGGAAATGTTCACAATCATTAGCCATTAGAGAAATGCAGATCAAAACTACAATGAGATTTCATCTCACTCCAACAAGGCTGGCAGTAATCCAAAAAACACCAAATAATAAATGTTGGAGAGGCTGTGCAGAGATTGGAACGCTTATACACTGCTGGTGGGAATGACAAATGGTACAACCACTTTGGAAATCGATTTGGCGCTTCCTTAAAAAGCTAGAAATAGATCTACCATAGGACCCAGCAGTCCCACTCCTAGGAATATATCCTAGAGAAATAAGAGCCTTTACACGAACAGATGTATGCACACCCATGTTTATTGCAGCACTGTTTACAACAGCAAAAAGATGGAAGCAACCAAGGTGCTCATCAGGGGATGAATGGATAAATAAATTATGGTATATTCACACAATGGAATACTACACATCGATAAAGAACAGTGATGAATCTGTGAAACATTTCCATAACATGGAGGAACCTGGAAGGCATTATGCTGAATGAAATTAGTTGCAAAAAGACAAATATTGTATAAGACAACTATTATAAGAACTTGAGAAATAGTTTAAACTGAGAAGAAAACATTCTTTTGTGGGTACAAGATGGGGGACAGAGGGAGGGTGGAAGAGGGGCATTCACTAATTAGATAGTAGATAAGAGCTACTTTGGATGAAGGGAAAGACAGCACACAATACAGGGGAGGTCAGCACAATTGGACTAAACCAAAAGCATCGATGTTTCCGGAATGAACTGAGCACTTCAAAGGCCAGCGTAGCAGGGGCAGGGGTCTGGGGACCATGGTTTCAGGGGACATCTAAGTCGATTGGCATAATAAAATCTATTAAGAAAACATTCTACCTCCCACTTTGAAGAGTGGTGTCTGGGGTCTTAAACGCTAGCAAGCAGCCATGTAAGATGCATCAATTGGTCTCAACCTACCTGGACCAAAGGAGAATGAAGAACATCAAGGACACAAGGTAATTAAGAGCCCAAAGAGACAGAAAGGCCCACATAAACCAGAGACTACGTCAGCCTGAGACCAGAAGAACTAGATGGTGCCCAGCTACAACCGATGACTGCCCTGACAGGGAACACAACAGAGAACCCCTGAGGGAGCAGGAGAACAGTGGAATGCAGACCCCAAATTTTCATAAGACCAGACTTAATGGCCTGACTGAGACTAGAAGGACCCCGGTGGTCATGGTCCCCAGACCTTCTGTTGGCCCAGGACAGGAACCATTTCTGAAGCCAACTCTTCAAAGGTGGGTTGGATTGGATAATGGATTGGAGAGGGATGCTGGTGAGGAGTGAGCTTCTTGGATCAGGTGGACAGTTGAGACTATGTTGGCATCTCCTGCCTGGAGAGGAGATGAGAGGGTAGAGAAGGTTAGAAGCTGGCAAAATGGACACAAAAAGAGAGATTGGAGGGAGAGAGCAGGCTGTCTCTTCAGGGGGAGAGTAATTGGGAGTGTGTAGCAAGGTATATATGGGTTTATGTGTGAGAGACTGACTTGATTTGTAAACTTTCACTTAAAGCACAAGAAAAATTATAAAAAAAATAATAAAATGGATATGGCAATCTAAAAAAAAAAAAAATGAATCCACTTCACTAATAAAAATCAAAAACCAAAAAGAAAATCCTAAAAAAAAAAGTTATGAAGTTGAATCTATAAAATATTAAAACCAAAATACAACAAAACTACACAGTGTTATTTCAAAAATATGAGAAAAATATTTACCACAATAACAGATTGAACAAGAAAAAAACTTCATCCTTTCAATAGATACCAAAAAGAATATTAATAAAATTTTTATATCCATTGCTGGTTACAGATTAAAAATTCCTTAGGAAATCGGAAACAATGCATGGGAAGTATTTCCTTGTCATGAGTCTCTCTTAATGCAACTACCTATCTAACCCAATCCCCATTTCTTGTCTCATCTCAGGGTAGAACAGCAAAAACATGTACAAAAAACAGATGTTCATCATCACCAATATTATTCAACTATTAAAAATTATTAGCCAATACTAATCGGAGAAAATAATGTTGGAAAGGAAGGAGATATAATTGCATTTTTTTGTGAAAAATATTATTTCATTCAAGAAAAAGCCAAAGTAATACATGAGAAAAAAAAATTAGAAACAATATGAGAAGTTAAGGAAGTTTCCACAGCTTTCCTATGTAAATAACATTTAAGTAATAACAAAAATTATAATGGGAGGAAAGAAACAAAATAATAAGTTTTAAATGAAAAAAAATTGTAGTAAGAAATGGCCAGGAACCTTACGAAGCAAACATCAAAACTCTACAAAAAGACATAAAATGAAACTTAAATACATTAAAGACACTTTATGCATTTTAAAAAAGTTAACGTTTTAAACGGGTTCGTTCTTTCTTAAATCATTCTGAGTCCAGTGTAATCTCATTGAATTACTAGTGGACTTTTTGGAGGGTTTTGTTCTTTGATGGTTTGTTTTAGGAATTTGACAAAGTAATTCTAAAATTGATTTGAAAGGAAAAAATATATATATGAAGGCCAGGAAATTGAAAAATAATGAGAGAAGACTAGCCCTACCAGAAATTTATAGAAATTATAAAACTTATTAAATCAGTATAACACTGGCCCAGGGATACATAAAAAAGGCTGGAAATCAGCTCAAAACATAATAAAATTAAGTTATTAATGAAAGGTCACCTGTTCTAACCTGCCAGCCACTGCTTGGGAGAAAGATGTGTCAGAGAAAGATTACAGCCTTGAAAACCCTATGGGGCAACTCTACTCTGTCCTGTAGGGTCACCATGAGTCAGAATTGACTCGACAGCAGTAGGTTTGTTTGTGTGTGTGTGTGTATGTGTGTGTGTGTTTGGTTATAATTATGGCTATTCAGATTGTTGCCTTATTGTTTTTTTCCACTACAAAAAATGATGATGTAAACATCTTAGTAGATATTTCTTCATGTATTTCTTTTATTCCTATGGCAGAGTTTCCCAAAGGTAAATTGCTGGTTGCAAGCTGCATGTAATTTTGAATGTAATAAATTTTGTCACAGTGCTTACCAAACAGTGATCTACCCACTCACATACCTATCAAATATATATCAACAGATATTTTTCCTCACTTTTCCCTTCAGCAGTAGTGATTACTGAGTGCTTTTTACAGTTTATAGTGGGCATAATTTTATTGTTATTTTACGTTTTAGTTCTCATGGTTCTTAAACAGTCAGAAACTTTTCATACATTTTGGTGCTGTTTGAATTGGTTTCCCTCTGAATTACCTATTCTTATTCTTACCCGTTTTTCTTAAGGATTCTTTATTTTCATTTCAAGCATTCCAAGTATAATAAAGATATTAGCCATGTATTGGTATGTGCATTAGAGACATTTGCCCAAGCTCTTATTCATGTCATTTACAAGTTTTAATTTTTATGTGGTATAATGTTTTGTAATTTCTTGGTTTTCTGGAACACACACATACACTCACTCTCACACACACACACACCCCTCCATATCTTCCATAAACATACACACACAAACCACACACAGACAGGCACAAATCTTATTTTTTAAAAAACAACTTATATATCATTTAACCAGAATAAATCAAGATAATTGTCCCGTGTATATACATACATATAAATATATATCCAAACCAAAAAATGAAACCCACTGCTGTCGGGTCCATTCCGACTCATATCAACCCTAGAGGACAGAGTAGAACTGCCCCATAGAGTTTCCAAGGAGCGCTTGGCAGATTCAAACTGCCGACCTTTTAGTTAGCAGCCATAGCACTTAACCACTATGCCACCAGGATTTCCATAAATATATATATGTATATTTATATATATGCATACATATATACATCTACATATGTATATTGTGTGTGATTAAAGCTATCAAAAGAAGAAGAGAAGAAGAAGGAAGAGGCATGAACATAATGCACTACCCTGGGAGTGGTCAAGCCCATGCTGGCTGACCAGCTTTCCCTTTGTAGATAGTGCTGCTAGATATTCAGGATTTCAGTGGCACGATTAGATAAAGAGATCTCTAATTTGATTTCCAAGTTTGGTTGTACCTATACCAGCACTGCTCATGGTTCCCTGTAGATATAGGTCCCCATGAAATCAAATTCTCTGACTCTGTACAGTAGTCTGGGCCACAGGAGACTCAATTCTGAGACTTACCCAGCCATGTATGTGATATTTGACAAGTCAGCCTTTCCTGAAAAGGATGTGATCTCTAAGATCTCATCACCTTAAAGTCATACCTTTCTAGAACATTTTCTTAGTCTTCTTGCCTGAATTTTTTTAGTCCCACAGCCTCATTTCCATTAAGCCTACTTTCATTTATATCTAATGCAAGTGATTTGTTATTAATTTAAAATGCATACACTTACAGAGAATACAAGTTACTATTACTTAAAGACCATTTTCTTTAACAAGTTTCCTTTTGGAAAAATGTGTACAAGACACTCTATGTAGAGAAATATTATAACGTAATTTCTTGGGTTATCAACAACTAAAAGTATTTTGGGCCCAAGTCATGTCTTAAAGATGATTCATCTAAAACAATACGCTTCTTAAATTGAGTTAATTACATGGTATATTCAATAGTTCTCTTTGACGATGAATGCAACACCATTCCTCTTCAAGTTGTCATTCCTAGCATAGTAGATCATATGAATGTCTGATTCAAAATGGCCAATACCAATCCATTTCAGCTCACTAATGCCTAGGGTATCTATGTTTATGCGTTCCATTTCATTTTTGACGATTTCCAATTTTCCTAGATTCATATTTCGCACATCCCAGATTCTGATTATTAATGGATATTTGCAGCTGTTTCTTCTCATTTTGAGTCACGCCATATCAGTGAATGGAGGTCCTGAAGGCTTTACTCCATTCATGTCATTAAGGTCGACTCTACTTTGAGGAGGCAACTCTTCTCCAGTCATCTTTTGAGTGCCTTCCAACCTGGGGGGGCTCATCTTCCAGCACTATATCAGACAATGTTCTGCTGCTATTCATAAGGTTTTCACTGGCTAATGCTTTTCAGAAGTAGACTGCCAGGTCCTTCTTCCTAGTTTGCCTTAGTCTGGAAACTCAGCTGAAATATGTCCTCCATGGGTGACCCTGATGGTATCTAAATACCGGTGGCATAGCTTCCAGCATCACAGCAACATGCAAGCCCCCACAGTATGACAAACTGACAGACACATGGTCTACTTTGCTGGGAATGACAATTTGAAGAGGAATAGTGTTGCATTCATCATCAAAAAGAATGTTTCAAGATCTATCCTGAAGAACAACGCTGTCAGTGATAGGATAATATCCATATGCCTACAAGGAAGACCAGTTAATATGACTATTATTCAAATTTACATACCAACCACTAGGGCCAAAGATGAAAAAATAGAAGATTTTTATCAGCTGCTGCAGTCTGAAATTGATCAAACATGCAATCAAGATGTATTGGTAATTAATGGAGATTGGAATGCAAAAAGTTGGAAACAAAGAAGAAGGATCAGTAGTTGGAAAATATGGCCCTGATGATAGAACCAATGCCGGATATTGAATGATAGAATTTTGCAAGACCAACGACTTCTTCATTGCACATACCTTCTTTCACCAACATAAATGGCAACTATACACATGGACCTCGCCAGATGGAAGACACAGAAATCAAATCAACTACATCTGTGGAAAGAGATTATAGAAAAGCTCGATATCATCAGTCAGAACAAGGCCAGGGGCCAACTGTGGAACAGACCATCAATTGCTCATATGCAAGTGGAAGCTGAAACTAAAGAAAATCAGAGCAAGTCCACGAGAGCCAAAATATGACCTTGAGTACATCTCACATGAATTTAGAGACCATTTGAAGAATAGATTTAATGCATTGAACACTAGTGACTGAAGACCAAACGAGTTATGGAATGACATCAAGGACATCATACATGAAGAAACCAAGAGGTCCCTGAAAAGACAGGAAAGAAAGAAAAGACCAAGATGGAAGTCAGAGGAGACTCTGAAACTTGCCCTCGAATGTCAAGCAGCTAAAGCAAAAGGAAGAATAGATAAAGTAAAAGAACTGAACAGAAGATTTCAAAGGGCCTCTCGAGAGGACAAAGTAAAGTATTATAATGACATATGCAAATAGCTGGAGATGGAAAACCAAAAGGGAAGAACACGCTCGGCGTTTCTCAAGCTGAAAGAACTGAGAAAATTCAAGCCTAGAGTTGCAATAGTGAAGGATTGCATGGGGAAAATATTAAATGACACAGGAAGCATCAAAAGAAGATGGAAGGAATACACAGAGTCATTATACCAAAAAGAATTAGTCAATGTTCAACCATTTCAAGAGGTGGCATATGATCAGGAACCAGTGGTACTGAAAGAAGAAGTCCAAGCTGCTCTGAAGGCATTGGCGAAAAACAAGGCTCCAGGAACTGATGGAATATCAATTGAGATGTTTCAACAAACAGATGCAGTGCTGGAGGTGCTCACTCATCTATGCCAAGAAATGTGGAAGACAGCTTCCTGGCCAACTGACTGGAAGAGATCCATATTTATGCCTATTCCCAAGAAAGGTAATCCAACCGAATGTGGAAATTATAGAACAATATCATTAATATCACACGCAAGCAAAATTTTGCTGAAGATCATTCAAAAACGGCTGCAACAGTGTACCGATAGGGAAGTGCCAGAAATTCAGGCCAGTTTCAGAAGAGGACATGGAACCAGGGATATCATTGCTGATGTCAGATGGATCCTGGCTGAAAGCAGAGAATGCCAGAAGGATGTTTATCTATGTTTTATTGACTATGCAAAGGCATTCGACTGTGTGGATCATAACAAATTATGGATAACATTTCGAAGAATGGGAATTCCAAAACACTTAATTGTGCTCATGAGGAGCTTTTACATAGATCAAGAGTCAGTTGTTCAGACAGAACAAGGGGATACCGATTGGTTTAAAGTCAGGAAAGGTGTGCGTTAGGGTTGTATTCTTTCACCATACCTATTTTTTTTTATTCAATCTGGATGCTGAACAAATAATCTGAGAAGCTGGACTATATGAAGATGAACAGGGCATCAGGATTGGAGGAAGACTCATTAACAACCTGCGTTATGCAGATGACACAACCTTGCTTGCTGAAAATGAAGAGGACTTGGAGCACTTACTAATGAAGATCAAAGACCACAGCCTTCAGTATGGATTGCACCTCAACATAAAGAAAAGAAAAATCCTCACAACTGGACCAATGAGCAATATCATGATAAACGGAGAAAAGATTGAAGTCAAGGATTTCATTTTACTTGGATCAACAGCCATGGAAGCAGCAGTCAAGAAATTAAAAGACACATTGCATTGGGTAACTCTGCTACAAAGGACCTCTTTAAAGTGTTAAAGAGCAAAAGTGTCACCTTGAAGACTAAGGTGTGCCCGACCCAAGCTATGGTATTTTCATATGCATGTGAAAGCTGGACAACTAGTAAGGATGACCGAAGAAGAATAGACGGCTTTGAATTGTGGTATTGGTGAAGAAAATTGAATATACCATGGACTGCCAAAAGAACGAACAAATCTCTTAGAAGTACAACCAGATGGGTTTTTGTGTGAAAGACTGACTTGATTGGTAAACTTTCACTTAAAGCACAATAAAATTTAAAAAAAAAAAAAGAAGAAGAAGTGCAACCAGAATGTTCCTTAGAAGCAAGGATGGTGAGACTGTGTCTTACATACTTTGGACATGTTGTCAGGAGGGATCAGTCCCTGGACAAGGACACCATGCTTGGCAGAGTACAGGTTCAGTGGAAAAGAGGAAGACCCTCAACGAGGTGGATTGACACAGTGGCTGCAATAATGACTCAAGCATAACAATGATTGTAAGGATGGCTCAGGACTGGGCAGTGTTTCGCTCTGTTGTGCATAGGGTCACTATGAGTCAGAACCAACTCGACGGCACCTAACAACAACAACAATTGAATAGTTTATCAAGTAATAAATAACTGAGCAGTCAGCCCCATAGATGAGAAAAATATTTTGCCCTGGTGTAGTATTTATATTTTTTCAATATGTTTCCTATGACACTTCATTTAATTTTCTCAATAACCATTAGGTACATGGAGGGTAGATATAATCCCCATTTTGTAGATAAGAATATGGACACAGTCATTGATGAGCCCCTGAATCTTATGGCATGTTCTTTTCCATTCCAAAGTCAGTTTCTTCATGAGTCCCTTATTCACCAAACTGGGTTATCACCTGCCCTGCAAGAAGACAATGACTTACTTAACCTTGATACCTTTTCCTGCAATTGGGCTTTTTAGAATGGGAATCAGAACTGATGAGTTAAATTTTGAAAACATGTTTGTTCTGACAGAATACCCAGGTCACTACCGAACAAAACTTTAATAAACAGCAGGACGAGTTTATAAGTAACACATTATAGACTTTCAAAGCACTTAAAAATATTTTGCCTTTTTTGATGCCCAGTTCCATTCCAAAAATTAGAATACAATCACCACTAATATACCACTATGATATTACTAGATTACTTTATAATAATAATAATAAAGGCCATCAAGTTGACTCCAACTCATGGCCAATCCCATGTTTTTCTGAGTAGAACTGTGCTCCATAGTATTGTCAATGGCTGATTTTTCAGATTTTTTAGATTGTCAAGCTTTTCTTTCCAGGTGCCTCTGGGTGGACTCAAACCTTTGAGCTTTCAGCTTAGCATGTTAACTGTTTATTGGTGCTACCCAGGGACTCCAGTCTTTAGGGGACAACTTGCATTTTTTTTCAATTTTAAGACAAAGATTCACATTTTAAACCTTCTGAAATAAGTATGAGACTTATATATACGCTGGACATTTTGTTTCTTTCCTTTATAAGTACTTGCTGTATTTTACAGTTGATTTTAATATTATATTTTATAGTTAATAATGCTTCAGATTCTAGGAAATGTAGTCTGTCTAGTATCCTGAAAGCAATTCATATTGAGAAAACTTTGGAAAGATTATGAACTGTTTTCTTTTTTAAAAGAAAGAAAGAAAAATGTTTTTCATGCATAGATTTGAAATCAAGAGCTGGCATTAAATTTTTATTAACCATCTTTCTATTATATTAAATTATTTTGTAAAAAAAAAAAAAAAAAGTACAGTACCTCCAGTGTACCAAATGTTCCCAAAGAAATTAGGAAAATTTTATGTCCTCTGGTGAGAAGAGGTTTGCAGGATTGTTTGATACTTGTTTAATTTTGGCAAAGGTCACCTGAGGCATATGTAACAAAAATGGACCCTGATATAGTTTTGAAATCTTCAGCAATAAACAAGCTACTGCCTTGCCTCTCAACACTTCTGCTAGCTTCGGGTGCAGAAAGTTTCTGGAAACTGGAGCAGCTGGCAACATAGCCAGCTTCCTTCACTGAGTCACAGGATACCTGCCGTTGCTCCCTGAAGGGATACCTGTGAGTCATGGGAGAACAAGAATGCCAACCCCAACTACCGACTAGAGAGTACCCTGTATCCTCATGTGAGACTAATGCTTTATGATTTAAGGGGCATTTCACATTTCCTCAGCCTAGGAGCAGGAGTTGTTGAGTTCAGTGGTTGAGAATGAAGTTGAAGACATGGGCTGCATTTTTATTGGGAGTCATTGAGCTACACTTTTTTTTCCCCTTAGAGCCAGCTGTAGGATAACACTAAACTTTCCTCACAAGGAGCATGGATTTGGAAGGAATGACACAAATGTGTTGATCATTCAGCAAGTATTTACCAAATTATTGCCCCTAAAGAACAGCACAATGGTTAAACAAACAAGCAAAAATCCAAAACAAACAACCAGTCAGTTCTAACTCATGGCAACCCTGTTTGTGTCAGAGTAGAGCTGTGAGCCATAGGGTTCTCAATGGCCGATTATTTGGAAGTAGATCAGCAGGCCTTTCCTCTGAGGTGCTTCTGGGTGGACTCAAACTCCCAATCTTCAGTTAGTATCCGAATGTGCTAGCTTAATCAAATCTACTTGATTTTGGACTTTAGGCAGCCATGAGTTCAAGACCCACGTATGTCACTTATTAGCTATGTAAGCATGGGAAGGGTTTCTGAGCCTCATTTTGCTCCTCTTTACAATGAGGCTTCCAGTTCTGACCTTAAAAAATGGCTTTATGGATTACATGAGGATTACATGGAAAGCATTTGGCACCGTAGCTGGCAAGGAATAAGCATTTGAGAAATGGTAACAATGAAGTTGATGTCTATCATGAAAGAGGTTATAAGGGCAAAGTTCATACTTTTCCTGTTTCCTAAACTTTGTTTCTAAATTCAGTAGCATCATTGGTCTCAGCCTGAGGGAACAGTCCACTTCTCCCGTAATATTATGTGTTTAATGGCACAAAATGATTAGCATGGATAGTACATGGTATAGGGGACAATACATGCTACTGAGTTTTGCAGGAGGGAGATGTCACATTCAGATGCATGTTCAGGAAAAACGTTGTAGAGTGCAGGGCACATTCCACCTCAGAAAGGAGGGAGTTGTCCAGTGCAGCCAGGATCTATATGTCTACCATAACATAACAAAAGATCCCTTAATTTTATAAAGAAACTAGTACCCAGAGAGGAGAAATGAGTAGTTCAAAGTCACACAACAATTAAATAACAATGGACCATATCCTCTTTCTCATGTATAGCCTGCCCATTGTGCATCACTGCTTTTTACTCCTTGGCTTGACAATGCATTGTTGTTCCAACAAGCAATTCTGAAAATGTTAGTAAACAGGAAGCCATTCTGGTACAGTAATACATCTGTTCCTAGATGAACTACAGATGATCCACAAATATCCATCCATGTCCGCTGACCCAGTGGTTCTCAAACATAAGCACACATCCATATCCCCTGGAAGATTTGTTAAAACTGTGACATTGAAAAGTCACTTTCCTTATTTGAACTACTACTCAAACTAAAAACCTCACTGCCGTCGACCAGGGTTTCCGAACTACTACTAGTATCTTTAAAAGCCTAACATTTTCTAAGAGCTCACTTAAAACCAGGAGCTGATTAAGTGCTCTACCTGAATTATCTCTTTCAACTCACCACCCCATAACACCATTTTCCAGAGGGTCATCCTTAGACCACAACATCAGAAACACCAATACTCTATGAAATGCACGGTTCCTAACCCCATCTCTGGATTTACACAATCAGTTTCTGATTGCCCAAGAATATAAATGTTAGCAAATTCTCTAAAAGATTTTTATGTATACTGAAGTTTGAAGATTGTTAATCTATTGGGTAGTCCTACAAACCCCATTTTACTGATGATAAAAGCTGAGGCACAGAAAGAAATCACGTGCTAAAAGTCTCACAGCTAGTAAGTAAATGGCAAACCTGGGATTTGAACCCAGGTTTGTCTGACTCTAAAGTCCTAATGGGATTAGCCTTAATGAACTCTGAGATCTAGCTCTAAAAATCATTTGTGAGGAAAAATCACTTCAGTGTTTGACTCAGCCTTTTTGAGATTTTATTCTTTAGCAGAGTATGAGATTGGCAGCTAGGATTGATGTTCTTACCTGTCTTCCCAAATTCATAATTTCTTCACTTCCAAACTCAACATGCAGTCCTGTGTTTAGTACAGTTTAGTCACTTTCAATGTCTGCCATCATTTGCAGATCCCAGAGCCAAGGCTTAATTTGGTGTTAAATGCAACGGGGAGATGTTTGACAAGGCTGTCAGATGCAGCACGGTTCTCCTAACAAGAGAGTTGAGGAGTGAGGGTGGACGGTGCATTTGACAAATACTTCCTGAGGTAATTCACCATGTAATTGGCTAAATGCACAGGTGCCATCAGACCACAGCTGTCCTAGGATTCCTGGGCTGAGGTGGATTTTGCAATTGCCTCTTCAGCTCAGTCTCCCACTGAGGGTTTACACTGTCATGATTACCTGAGAATTCTGAGAGGGAAACACAAAAATGTTTCCAATTAACTTCTGCACCCTTAATATACAGAGGATGAAGACACAGATAAGCACCCTTGGAGAGCTACCAAAGGTTTTTGGGAAATTCCATTTGTTTTTGGAAAATTCTACAGTCTATTGACTTTTAGAACTTGAATGGGTCTAAGAGATCATCTAACCCAGTGCTTCTCAATCATTAACATGCATAAGAGTTGCCTGGAAATCTTGTTAAAGTGCAAATTCTTATTCAATAGATCTGGAGGATAGGGCTTGAGATTCTGCATTTTAACCAAATTTCCTGGTGATGCCAAAGCAGCTGACCCATGAACCACGCTTTGAATAGCAAGGCTATAGCCTAGGGAAGGCAAATGAGTTATACCTGGAGTACCAACTTGGGCTAACTGGTGGCTGTTGCCCTGAGACCTCTACTGACTATTCTGAAGTTGTCTGGTCGATTAGCAGTGCCAAAAGGTCACAGCCTTGAAAACCCTATGGAGCTATTCTACTCTGCACACATGGTGTCGCCGTGAGTTGGAACTGACTTGAGGGCAACTAACAGCAACGACAATCACAGGATTAAGAATAAATTCACCTATTTGGAAGCCCTCCCCTCAAAATATATATATTCCTCATTTTTACATTCAGAAACTGAAATCCAGAAAATTCAATGACTTATCCAGGGTTGCATAAGCTAGTTACTGTTACAGCTGGGACTGATAAATAAGGCTGAAACTTAAACCTAAGTCTCTGAGCTGCACATTTTAATCATAGATTGCATGTGAAATCGTTTTAAAATATTTCTTCAGTTCTATAAAATATCTTTCTTCAGGTCCATAATATGCCTTTCTTTTGTTCTATAATTGAGTTCACAGAGTCTAATTTGGGTTCAAGAAGCCTGGATTCTCAGCCTAGCTCAGCCTTAGAAAGGCTCTAAAACTTGTAGAAAATATTATCTCCGGGTCTTAGTTTTGTTATCCTTGAGTTGAGGAGGTCCGTGCCTGGTCTTTCAAATTCACTCTGCTATTGTAGAGGGCAATGAGATAGAAATATGAAAGCACACTTTGATAAAATTAAGTGACTTAAATAAATTTAGAACATTGTTATTAAAATTGTTGTGTTATACCTAACTTTATCATGGTTGGTCCTAGGTTGAATTTTACCTGAAATGGCTTTAATTTACTGTTTTGAATTTTTACTAATAAGACCTTCTGATTTTCTATCTACTTTTTATGCGTCTGGTCTGTGAAAACCATGCATAGAGGGACAAAATAAGAAACAGGGATAGACATGGACAGAAAGAAAGAATCAAAATCTTGTTGATAGAATGTACATACGGGACTAGATGGTTGGGCCATCTGGCTTTGTATAGAAAGAGATTCAGTTCTCTCAGGGATCTGGTTTACCTGGAAATCTTTGTACTTAGGTTTTCTGATCATACTGAGCATGAGTAGCTACTTTTATCCACTGATCCTTTCTCAAGCAGAACACAGTTAAAGACACTTTCTTAGAATTAATATGTATATGTATCTCTTCTCAATAAGTTAATAAAGAGAAGTTGCAGTGTAAACCGTGAACATGAGCCCTGGCTTTGTTGTTATTGTTGTTGGGTATCTTCAAGTCGACTTTGACTCACAGTGAACACATGTGACGGAGTAGAGCTGCATCATAGGGTTTCCTAGGCTATCATCTTTATGGAAGCAGATTGCCAGGTCTTCCTCCCCTGGAGCCACTGGGTGGGTTTCAACTGCCAACCTTTCTGTTGGCAGCTAACTGGCTCCTGAATCCTGCCTAAATTCATTCAAATGAAATGTAATACCATGGGCAGGTTATGCATTCTCTGTGGGTTTAAAATGATTTCTTTCCTCTACACACAAAAATAAAAATAAAAATCTGTTTCATAAAGATGTGTGAAGGATTAAAAATAGGGGAAGAGTTGTAGATGTTATTTTGGAATTCCAAGTATATTATTTATTAATTTGGGCATTCATTTAATGTGGTTTTTGGCTGCAAGTAACAGCAAACCCAAATCAAAATGGGTTGAACAATAAGGAAATTTATGATTGTATAACTAAAAGCTCAGAGGTAAGACAGAGTCAGGCCTGGTTGATCTAACAGTTCACGCATGTCTTCAGAGACATAGGATCTTTCTGCATCTCCCATTTGCTGGTCACAAAGTATACCATTCCTTGGCTAATTCCCCTTAGGCAGTGGATATGGGTTCCAGTAGCAACAGAGCGCCCTGCTTCCTCATTCATCATTCATGTCTGTTGTTTTTGTTGTTTGTTGTCAAATTGATTGTAACTCATGGCAACCCCATGTAAGGAGAGCAGAAAATAGTGTTTTTAAGGCTCTGACCTTTTGGAAGTAGATCACTAGGCTTTTCTTCCAAGGTGCTCTGGGTGTGTTCAAACCACCAACTTTTCAGTTAGTAGTTGAGTGCTTAGCTGTATGCTTCACCTAGAGACCTATCATTTATGTCTAGAAGCAAAGATATACATAGATATTCCAACAAACTTTTCCTTTCTTCTCATTGGCTTAGCTGACTTAGGTTGTCCTGTTCCTGAGCCAATCTCTAGTGAGGGAGAGAGGAACACCAGGACTGACTGAAAGTGATCAGGCCCAAACCTGGAAAAGGAGTCAATCTCTACTCTTGTCACACTTTTGTGGGAGAGATGTGGGGGATTCAAACACAATGTCTACAGCAAGGGGCTAGAAGGGAAATACAAAGAAATAGTTTTCTCTGCCTTTGAAAGTGAGCAAATTTATACCTTCTCTTCTGATTATGAAAGCTTAAAATCATTGCAAGAATCATAGCTATGCTTACTACTTATTACTCACCTAATTGTATGTCAGACATGATGGTAGGCTCTTTATACCTGTATCTTATCTCATTTAATCTTAAAATAGCCCTTTATATAATGTAACATTATTTTAAAGATGAAGTGATGTAACTTCATTTTAAAGGTGAGAAAACTGAGGCTCAGATAAGCTATGGAATGTACCCAAGGTCACACAGCTAATCAGTGGAGGAGTTAGAATGCATAGCAGATTGCAATGCTCATGTTTTTAACACTTAATTAACTATATAAATGTTCTTACCTACAATGGAATTTAAAATGCTACTGTACAAATACTATCTACAAAGTGCAATTTCATATTAGTGTTATCATCATAATAAAACTCTCTCTAGATGGATTTAATTTGAAGGATGAGAGAGTAAATTCCCATAAATAAGTGAAACTTGAAATAAGTCTGAAAACTTCATTTTGTTGGTGGATGCAAGCTGCCTCTTCCTAAACTTTTACCTATACTGTTGTCCAATACCAAAATAAAACATTTTGAGTTACCTCTTGTCTCTGCCCACTATAAGGATAAGGAACAAAATGAGGTCCCAAAATTAATCATCATGAAGAAACATTCACAGTCTCTTTTCTTAGGCCTGTGAATAAGGAAGTCTCAACTTTGTGGATTCTTTCCTAAGAAAATGAATCTAGAGTTTCACATAGCACAAGACCTAGATGAAGCTCCCTGCCAAAGGGCTATAGCAGAGGCAAGTACATCTGTATAGATACATCCATTTGTTTTCTGAAGAGTAATTCAGCAACTGCTGCATGAAGCACTCTGCCACCACTTTCATAGCTGTTAGAGTTGGGACTCTGTACACTGTGTTAACCCTCTCCTCATTCTGACATAGCATACAGTTGGTTCTTCCCCTGCCCTTGTCTATAATAATAAAATCTACTCTTCATGGAGTTTACCACTTGGGGCACTGTTTTAGCTGCATGATATGAATGATTTCATTTAATCCTCACAAAAACCTAATAAAGTAGATATCATTATTATCCCTGCTTGACAAAAATGAGGTTCAAAAATGTTAAATATCTTGCCCAAGATCACAAAGCTGTACAATTTTTCCTTTAATTGATCTTGCTTTTAACCTAAGTGCTCTGGCTTCAGAGCCTACATTCTTAAACATGATAGCCTTGGCTCAAAAGAACATGAATACTTCCAAGGTCACCCTGAGAATTCCTATAATTTTAAGCTAAAGGTCGTCAATTATTTATATGCAAGTTCAAGACAAAGCTGAAGAAAATTAAAACCAACTCTATGAGAGTCAAAGTACAAACTTGAGTATATCCCGCCCAAATTTAGAGACCACCTCAAAAATAGATTTGACGCATTGGACATGAATAACTGAAGACCAGGTGATTCATAGGATCACATTAAGGACATAATACATGAAGAAAGCAAGAGGTCATTAAAGAGATAGGGAAGAACGAAAAGACCAAAAAGATTGTCAGAAGAGACTCTGGAACTTGCTCTTGAATGTAGAGCCACTAAAGTGAATTGAAGAAATGATCAAGTAAAAGAGCTGAACAGAAGATTTTAAAGGGTGACTCAAGAAGACAAAGTAAAGTATTATAATGAAATGTGGAAATACATGGAGTTAGAAAAACTCTTCTTGGAACACGATAGGGCAGTTCTGCTTTGTCCTGTAGGGTCCCTATGAGTAAAAATTGACTCTATGGCAATGGTTTTTATTTTTAGTGTATATGGGCAAAATATTGAACAATGCAGGAAGGATCAAAAGAAGATGGAGGGTGGGGCCAAGAAGGCAGAATACACAGATGCTTCTGGCGAGCCCTCTTACAACAAAGACCCAAAAAAACAAGTGAAATGAGTGTATTTATGACAAGCTAGGAGCCCTAGACATTGAAGGCAAAGTTAGAAAATGAACTGAGCAGCAGGGGGAGGAAGAGATGGTTCAGAAGTGGAGAGGAGTTACCAGACCTGACTTGCAAGGAGCCCTCAGGTACCATTCCTGGGAGCAACTGTGGCAGGCTGGTACTAGCATTTGGCCACAGTTTCCTCAGGGAGAACCAGCCAGCCACATAGCCTACTCGCATCTCCAGAACCAGAGAATAATGGCACTTTCAGCAAAAGATAAGTACTCAGGTATATTTTACTGTACCCACTGCCCCAAGCCAGCTTCAGCTGTTGATTTTCCTAGGCCTGAGATAGGCCCTGTTGAGCACCTAGAACCATTCTCTCAGCCTTGGAGAAGGAATAAATTTTCAATTGGGGGAAAAGATAATTTGCCAGATCCACTAACTGGGGGAGCTCAGGACAGAAGTGACTCCTGTCCAGGCATAAATGGTCTGTGGACTTTGAGTACCTTTCCCCTCTGCGTGGACCTGTGTGGGCCTATTTCGGGAGAATACACCTTCACTGGCAGACTACAATTGTTTCAGCTGTGCGGTGGAGAGGTGGATTTTGTTGTTTGACACCACTTTGCCTATTAAACAGGGTCCGCACCTACCCACATCACAGGCCTAAGGACTGGTGGATCAACTTAGGTCGCTCAGCAACCTGCGACAGGGGTCCTGGGATAACTGGTACCTCCCAGTCCTTACAGCCAAAAACATTGGGTACCCATGGTCCGTCTGGAAAAACCACACTCCTATATGCTGTAAGGAAGAGGGACGTGCTTTCCTCAGAGACACTTGGGAGACAATTCTCAGCCCCCTGCCTTCTTCAGAGTGTGACCACCTGCTATAACCAGATACCAGTACCTACACCAATCACCCCTGTCCCTCTAAGACTGTAGGACAGAGCCTGTACCACACATTTGATGATCAGCTACCTGGACACCTGAGCTGAATTCATACAAGAAAAGTGAGTGGACTCCTAGACTGATATACCTGATAACAGCTCTAGCCATCTGGGGACTGGACGTCAGAGCTCCAAAGGTGAAAATAAGCTAGCTCACTCAAGCAACCCATTTGGGCATATCAAAACAAAACAAAGCAAGAAGCTACGATATAGTAAGTAAACATAAAATAAACTAATATAATAACTTATAGGTGGCTCAGAGACAACAGTCAATATCAAGTCACATAAAGAAGCAGACCATGATTGCCTCAACAAGCTCTCAAAACAAAGAATCAAGGGATCTTCTAAAGTGCCTTCATGAAAGTACTGGATGCAGAATACAAAAGACTAATGTATAGAACCATTCAAGACATCAGGAAGGAAATGAGGCAATATGCAGAACAAGCCAAGGAACACACAGATAAAGCAGTTGAAGAAATTAAAAAGATTATTCAGGAACATAATGAAAAATTTAATAAGCTGAAAAAATCCATAGACAGACAGCAATCAGAAGATTAACAATAAAATCACAGAAGTAGACAACTCAATAGAAAGTCAGAGGAGCAGAACTGAGCAAATGGAAGGCAAAATTTCTGAACTTGAAGATAAAGCACTTGGCACCAATATATTTGAAGAAAAATCAGATAAAAGAATTTAAAAAATGAAGAAACCTTAAGAATCATGTGGGACTCTGTCAAGAGAAATAATCTACAAGTGATTAGAGTACCAGAACAGGGAGGGATAACAGAAAATACAGAAAGAATTGTTGAAGATTTGTTGGTAGAAAATTTCCCTGATATCGTGAAAGATGAAAAGATATCTATCCAAGATGCTCATCATACTCCAGATAAGGAAGATTTTAAAAGAAAGTTACCAAGACATAATCAAACTTCCCAAAACCAAAGACAAAGAGAGAATTTTAAGAGCAGCTAGGGATAAACGAAAAGTCACCTACAAAGGAGAATCAGTAAGAATAAACTCAGACTACTCAGCAGGAACCACGCAGGCAAGAAGGCAATGGGATGACTTATATAAAGCATTGAAGGAAAAAAAAATTGCCAGCCAAGAATCATATATCCAGCAAAACTGTCTCTCAAATATGAAGGTGAAATTAGGACATTTCCAGATACACAGAAGTTTAGGGAATTCATAAAAACCAAACCAAAACTACAAGAAATACCAAGGGGAGTTTTTTGGTTAGAAAATCAATAATATCAGGTATCAACCGAAGACTGGAACACTGGACAGAGCAATCAGATGTCAACCCAGACAGGGAAATCACAAATATAAATCAAGATAAAAAAATGCTCAAAACAGGGAAACAGAAATGTTATTATGTAAAAGAAGACAACATTAAAACAACAAAGAGGGCCTAGGAAATGTAGTCATAGATCTTTCACATGGAGAGGAAGACAAGACGTTACAGAGAAATAAAAGTTACGTTTAAAACCATACCAAACCTATTCCATCGTGTCAATTCTGACTCATAGCAACCCTATCGGACAAAGTAGAACTGCCCCATAGAGTTTCCAAGGAGTGCTTGGTGGATTCGAACTGCTGAAATTTTTATTAGCAGCCATAGTTCTTAACCGCTGTGCCACCAGGGTTTCCAAGTTAGGTTTAAATTTAGAAAAATAGGGGTAAATATTAAGGTAACCACAAAGGAGACAAGCTATTCTACACATCAAAATAAAATATATGAAAAAACTAGAGACTGACCAGAGACAAAATCAATGGCAACAAATAAGAGAAAAAGACAATATAAAAACTACTCAGCACAAAAAATTCAGTGGGGAAAAGAAACTGTCAACAACACACAAAAGAAAGACATCAAAATGATAACAGTAAATCCATACCTATCCATGACTATGCTGAATGTAAATGGACTAAATGCACCAATAAAGAGACAGAGAGTGGCAGAATGAATTAAAAAACATGATCGGCCTATATGCTGCCTACAAGAGACACACCTTAGACTTAGAGACACAAACTAAAACTCAAAGGATGGAAAAAAATATATCAAGCAAACAACAATCAAAAAAGAGCAGGAGTGGCAATATTAATTTCTGACAAAATAGATTTTAAAGTTAAATCCATCATAAAGGATAAGGAAGGACACTATATAATGATTAAAGAGACAATACACCAAGAGGGTATAACCATATTAAATATTTATGCACCCAATGGCAGGGCTGCAAGATACATAAAACAAGCTCTATCAGCATTGAAAAGTGAGATAGACAGCTCCACAATAATAGTAGGAGACTTCCACACACCACTTTCAGTGAAGGACAGAACATCCAGAAAGAAGCTCAATAAAGACACGCAAGATCTAAATGACACAATCAACCAACTTGACCTCATATAAAGAACACTCCACCCAATAGCAGCCAAGTATACTTTCTTTTCTGGTGCACATGGAACATTCTCTAGAATAGACCACATATTGGGTCATAAAGCAAGCCTTAGCAGAATCCAAAACATTGAAATATTACAAAGCATCTTCCCTGACCACAAGGCCGTAAAGGTAGAAATCAGTAACAGAAAAAGCAGGGAAAAGAAATCAAACACTTGAAAACTGAACAGTACCCTGCTAAAAAAGACTGGATTATAGAAGACATTAAGGATGGAATAAACAAATTCATAGAATCCAATGAGAATGAAAACACTTCCTATCAGAACCTTTGGGACACAGCAAAAGCAGTGCTCAGAGGTCAATTTATAACAATAAATGCACATATCCAAAAAGAATAAAGGGCCAGAATCAAAGAATTATCCCTACAACTTGAAAAAATAGAAAAAGAGCAACAAAAGAAACCCCCAGGCAAATAGAAAGCAAATAATAAAAATTAGAGCAGAACTAAATGAAATAGAAAACAGAAAAACAATTGAAAGAATTAACAAGACCAAAAGCTGGTTGTTTGAAAAAATCAACAAAATTGATGATAAATCGCTGGCCAAACTGACAAAAGAAAAACAGGAGAGGACCAAATAAGAAATGATATGGGAGATATTAAAACAGACCCAACTGAAATTAAAAGAATCATATCAGATTACTATGAAAAATTGTACTCGAACAAATTTGAAAACCTAGAAGAAATGGATGAATTCCTAGAAACACACTACCTACCTAAACTAACACAAACAGAGGTAGAACAACTATATAGACCCATAACAAAGAAGAGACTGAAAAAGTAATTGAAAAACTCCCAACAAATAAAAAATACCTGGCCCAGACAGCTTTACTGCCAAGTTCTACCAAACTTTCCGAGAGGAGTTAACACCACTACTACTAAAGGTATTTCAGAGCATAGAAAAGCATGGAATACTACCAAACTCATTCTATGAAGCCTCCATATCCCTGATACCAAAACCAGGTAAAGACAGCACAAAAAAAGAAAGTTAGAGACCTATATCCCTCATGAACTTAGATGCATAAATCCTCAACAAAATTCTAGCCAATAGAATTCAACAGCATATCAAAAAAAATTCATCATGACCAAGTGGGATTTATACCAGATATGCAGGGATGCTTCAACATTAGAAATACAGTTATTGTAATCCATCGTATAAATAAAACAAAAGACAAGAATCACATGGTTTTATCAATTGATGCAGAAAAGGCATTTGACAAAGTTCAACACCCGTTCTCGATAAAAACTCTCAGCAAAATAGGAATAGAAGGAAAAGTCCTCAACATAATAAAGGGCATTTATACAAAGACAATAGCCAGCATCATCTTAAATGGAGACAATCTGAATGCATTCCCCTTGAGATCAGGAACCAGACGAGGATGCCCTTTTTCACCACTTTTATTCAACATTGTGCTAGAGGTCCTAGCCAGATCAGTTAGGCTACATAAAGAAATAAAGGGCTTCTAGATTGGCAAGGAAGAAGTCAAAGTATCTCTGTTTGCAGATGACATGATCTTATACAGAGAAAACCCTCAGGAATCCTCAAGAAAACTACTGAAACTAATAGAAGAGTTCACCAGAGTATTGGGATACAAGATAAACATACAAAAATAAATAGGATTCCTCTACACCAACAAAAAGAACATCGAAAAGGAAATCACCAAATTAGTACCATTTATAGTAGCGTCCAAGAAGATAAAATACTTAGAAATAAATCTTACCAGATGTAAAAGACTTTTACAAAGAAAACTACAAAACACTTCTGCAAGAAACCAAAAGAGACCTACCTAAGTGGAAAAACATACCTTGCTCATGGATAGTAAGACTTAACATTATAAACATTTCTATTCTACCAAAAGTGATCTATAGATTTAATAAAATTCCGATCCAAATTCCAGTGACATTTTTTAATGAGATGGAGAATCAAATCACCAACTTCATATGGAAGGGAAAGAGGCCCCGGATAATTAAAGCACTACTGAAAAAGAACAAAGTGGAAGGCCTTACTCTACCTGTTTTTAGAATCTATTATACTGCCACAGTAGTCAAAGCAGCCTGGTACTGGTACAACAACAGACACATAGACCAATGGAACAGAATTGAGAATCCAGACATAAATCCATCCACATATGAGTAGCTGATATTTGACAAAGACCACAGACCAGTTAAATGAGGGAAAGACAGTCTTTTTAACAAATGGTGCTGGATATCTGAAAAAAAAAAAAATGAAACAAGACCCATACCTCACACTGCACAAAAGCTAATTCGATATGGATCAAAGACCAAATATAAAACTAAAATGATAAAGATCATGGAAGAAAAGATAGGTATAACGTTAGCATCCTAATACATGACATAAACAGTATATGAAACATTACTAACGATACAGAAGAAAAACTAGATAACTGGGAGCTCCTAAAAATCAAACACCTATGCTCATCCAAGACTGCACCCAAAGAGCAAAAAGACTACCTACAGACTGGGAAAAAGTTTTTAGCTATGACATTTCTGATCAGCGCCTGATCTCTAAAATCTACATGATACTGCAAAAACTCAACTACAAAAAGACAAACAACTCAATTAAAAAAATAGGCAAAAGATATGAAGAAATACTTCACTAAAGAAGGCATTCAGGTAGCTAACAGATACATGAGGAAATGCTCACCGATCAGTAGCCATTAGAGAAATGCAAATCAAAACTACAGTGGATTCCATCTCACTCCAACAAGGCTGGCATTAATCCAAAAAACACAAAATAATAAATGTTGGAGAGGTTCTGGAGAGACTAGAACACTTATACACTGCTGGTGGGAATGTAAAATGGTACAACCACTTTGGAAATCAATTTGGTGCTTCCTTAAAAAGCTAGAAAATAGAACTACCATACAGTCCAGCAATCCCATTCCTTGGAAATATATCCTAGAGAAATAAGAGCCTTTACATTAACAGATATATGCACACCCATGTTCATTGAAGCACTGTTTACAATGGCAAAAAGATGGCGGAATTGGGAAGGCATTACGCTGAGTGAAATTAGTCAGTTGCAAAAGGAGAAATATTGTATAAGACCACTATTATAAGAACTCAAGAAATAGTTTAAACAGTGAAGAAAATATTCTTTGATGGTTACGAGAGGGGAGAGGGAGGGAGGGTGGGAGAGTGGTATTCACTAATTAAATAGTAGATAAGAACTACTTTAGATGAAGGGAAAGAGAACACACAATACAGGCGAGGTCAGCACAGCTGGACTAAACCAAAAGCAAAGAAGTTTCCAGAATAAACCGAATGCTTCAAAAGCCAGCATAGCAGGGGTAGGGTTTTGGAGACCATGGTTTCAGGGAACATCTAAGTCAACTGGCATAATAAAATCTATCAAGAAAACATTCTGCACCCCACTTTGGAGAGTGGTGTCTGGGGTCTTAAATGCTAGCAAGCAGCCATGCAAGATGCATCAATTGGTCTCAACCTACCTGGACCAAAGGAGAATGAAGAACACCAAGGACACAAGGTAATTAAGAGCCCAAAGAGACAGAAAGGCCCACATAAACCAGAGACTACATCCACCTGAGACCAGAAGAACTAGATGGAGTCCAGCTACAACTGATGACTGCCCTGACAGGGAACACAACAGAGAACCCCTGAGAGAGCAGGAGAGTAGCGGGATGCAGACCCCAAATTCTCATAAAAAGACCAGACTTAATGGTCTAACTGAGACTAGAAGTATCCCAGTAGTCATGGCCCCCAGACCTTCTGTTAGCCTAAGACAGGAGCCATTCCCAAAGCCAACTCTTCAGACATGGATTGGACTGGACAATGGGATAGAAAATGATACTGGTGAAGAATAAGCTTCTGGGACCAAGTAGACACTTGAGACTATGTTGGCATCTCCTATCTGGAGGGAAGATGAAAGGGGAGAGAGGGTCAGAAGCTGGCTGAATGAACACAAAAAGAGAGTGGAGGGAAGGAGCAGGAGTGGGCTGTCTCATTAGGGGGAGAGTAATTAGGAGTATACAGCAAGATGTATATAAATTTTTGTATGAGAGACTGACTTGATTTGTAAAGTTTCACTTAAAGCACAGTAAAAAAAAATTTTTTAAAAAGATGGAAGAAATACACAGAGTCACTGTACCAAAAAGAATTGGACGATATTCAGCTATTTTGAGGGGTAGCATATGATCCAGAACCCATGGTATTGAAGGAAGAAGTCCAAGCTGCACTGAAGGCATTGATGAAAAACAAGGCTTCAGAAACTGAAGGAATACCAGTTGAGATGTTTCAACAAAAGGATTCGTGTATCCTTTGACCATGTATCCTTTGACTGGAAGTGCTCACTTGTCTATGACAAGAAATTTGTAATACACCTACCCAGACAATCATATTTGTGCCCATTCCAAAGAAAGGTGATACAACAGAATGCAGAAATTATTGAACAATATCGTTGATATAACACACAAGTAAAATTTTGCTGAAGATCATTCAAAAGCGGCTGCAGCAATATATCAACAGGGAACTGCCAGAAATTCAAGCCAGATTTAGAAGAGGGCATGGTACCAAGGATATCATTGCTGATGTCAGATGGATCCTGGCTGAAAGCAGAGAATACAAGAAAGATGTTTACCTGTGTTTTATTAACTGTGCAGACATTCGACTCTGTGGATCATGACAAATTATGGAATTCCGGACCATTTAATTGTGCTCATGAGGACCCTGTACTGAGACCAGGAAGCAGTCATTTGAACAGAACAAGGGGATACTTCATGGTTTAAAGTCAGGAAAGGTATGTGTCAGGGTTGTATCCTTTGGCCAAACCTATTCAACCTGTATGCTGAGCAAAGAATCCAAGAAGCTGGACTATATGTAGAAGAAGGTGGCATCAGGATTAGAGGAAGACTCGTTAACCTGTAATATGAAGATGACACAACCTTGCTTGCTGAAAGCAAAGAGGACTTGAGGCACTTACTGATAAAGATCAATGGATCTTCAGTATGTACTACACATCATCATAAACAAAACAAAAGTTGTCACAATTGGACCAGTAAACAACATCATGATAAATGATAGAAGCTATCAAGGATTTCATTTTACTTGGATCCACAATCAATGCCCATTTCTTGCAGCAGTCAAGAAATCAAACAACGTACTACACTGAGCAAATCTGCTGTGAAAGACCTTTTTAAAGTGTTGAAAAGCACAGATGTCACTCTGAGGACTAAGGTGTGCTTCACCCAAGTCATGGTATTTTCAGTTGTCTCATATGCATGTGAAAGCTGGACAATGAATAAGGAAGACTGAAGAAGAATTTATGCCTTTAAATTATTGTGTTGGTGAAGAATATTGAATATACCATGGACTACCAGAAGAATGAACAAATCTGTCCTGAAAGAAGTACAGCCAGAATGCTCCTTAAAAGCAAGGATGGTGAGACTTTGTCTCTCATACTTTGGACATGTTATCAGGAGGAATCTATACCTGGAGAAAGGCATCATGTTTCATAAAGGGGAGGATCAGAGAAAAAGAGGAAGGCCCTCAACTAAATGGATTGACACAGCAGCTTCAACAATGGGTTCAAGCATAACAAGGACTTTTAGAATGGCGAAAGACTGGGCAGTGTTTTGTTCTGTAGCACATAGTATGAGTCGGAACTGACTCGATGGCAGCTAACAGCAACAACAAAGGAGGCGGTGTAATATCAGTCTTGTGTGTGATGACTTTGCAATCAGGTTGTCTGTGTTTATCTCTCTCTGTGCTAATTTTAGCAAGTCACTTAATTTTTCAGAGCCTCTGTGTGCTTATCTATGAAATAAGGGATGATCAGTGTACCTACCACAAAGGATTGCAGTGAGGAATAGATGTGATAATTCACGCAGAGGGCTTCTAACTGTGCTTGGAATGTAGCAAAAAATCTCGTTGCTGTCGAATCGATTCTGACTAATAACAACCCTAAAGGACAGAGTAGAACTACCCCATAGGGTTTCCAAGGGGCGCATGGTGGATTTGAACTGCCAGCCTTTTGGTTAGCAGCCATAGCTCTTAACCACCAGGGTTTCCAGAGCTTGGCCTACATGCCCAACAAATACTGACTCATGCTGCTACCTTCTAGTTCAGCAGTTACTTCTTGAGTCCTACCAAACATGTTCCTTTCCGTCACAGAGCCCGCATCCTAAGAATCTATACCTTAAACAAATGCCTATAAATATAATATGTAATTAGAAATGGAAATAAGAACAGTGAAAGAAGTGTTTACACTGTTATGAGAGCATATAACTGGGACCTGATATGGTAGCAGAAGGGCCAGTGAAGACTCTTCTATGGAAAGACCTTTGGAACTGAGATCTGAATGATGCAAGATGCTTAAGGGTAAAGGGTGAATAGGGATCTTACTCCCCTCCAATTATCTGAAGCAAATTTTGGAAATCCCTTGCTACTGTTCTAATAGCTGCATATTATTCAGTATAAATAATGTTCCATTAAAATTTTTTTCTGGAGCCTATAAACCTTTTTATTGTTATAATTAGTTACTTGTCATTCATATTTGTTATAAAGAGATATCTTCTGTAACTACGCTGCCCTTAGTATTAGTTATTTTGTTTTTGTTATATACAATGAGTATATTCTTACAAATGTATTGTTGCTTTGAGTTGGCTCTGACTCATGGTGACCTTATGTAAAAGAGAGCGAAACGTTGCCAGGTCCAGCTCCATCTTCAGGACTGTTGGTATGTTGAAGTTCATTGTTGCAGCTATTGTGTCAGTTCAACACATTGAGGATTTTTCTTGTTTTTGCTGCCCCTCTACCAAGCATGGTGCCCTTTTCTAGCAATTGGCCTTTCCTGATGGTGTGTCCAAAGTAAGCAAATCAAAGTCTTACCATTCTCGCTTCTAAGGAACATTCTAGTTGTATTTCTTCTAAGTCTGATTTGTTCTTTCATCAGTCCATGACATATTCAATATTCTTCACCAACACCACCAAATATACATCTTCATATTTTGAGTGTATCAGGTTTTTTATTCCTCCTTAGTCGGTTTTTCCTGGTGCTTTTCATTTAAGCACAGCTACGAAACCCTAGTACTAGTTTAGCACAAAACATTTATCCAAATTCCCACTCACAGGATTCAGTATTAACATGGCGTGAGCTCATGTACCCTCCCCATGCGGCCCCTACCACTGTTCAAGAAATCCATTTTAGCCCCACCTTTGTGCCCCTGCCATTTGAGAACCAAACTAAACTAAATTCAAAGAATCAAAGGCCATTGGCCGTGTTCCCTGAATATCTGTGCAGTTGAAAGCTGCTGCTCCTTTCTGGTGCCCTTTTGTTATATGTTCACGGGAGTCCTGCCCATATGGTCTGCATTAGGTCAGTGTTCTGGCTTCTTAGCCAAATTAAATGAAAACGATAGGAGGTGGTAGTAAGTTATTTGCAGGAAATAGGCATCTCTGATACATGCGAGTGAGACTTATTATAGTCTAGATGAGGTTTGTTGAAGTCTATGGGCTGAGAAATTTTCTTTTCGAGTCAATATCTTCGAGGAGGAAGAAATTTTCATATTTTTAAATGGATTGTTAAAGCACTGGTGTCTTGCTTAAGGGGGATAGAAATCAAGCCTTAGCTTCTTTACTTCTAGCTGAAAGCTAGAAGCAGATTGTAGTTTCTCTCTGACCCAAAACTGAGGCAATGGGTATCTTTGCAAACTCATCATTATTAGCTTATGGGACTAGATTGGTGTCAGTTTCAGAACCCAGGAACAAGAGGAAGCAATGAGTCTTGCAATGACTGGGGATGGTGTGGACCACAACCTCCACTAAGCCTTGCCTACATGCCCTGCCAGTAAACCTTGATAGTGGACCTGATTGACTATATGTGTTACACACTGACCTTGGCTTTGGAAGATTATGAAGAGGAGAGAACTGTGGTGGATAGGCACAGTTCTTAGTGATGTGGCCTTTCATCATTCTTGGCAATATTTATAAGTCTCGGGGGGGAGGTGAGAGGAATAGCTCCTTTTCTGCAGAAGGTTAGGCCTTCTTCCCCACCCCCACCCATCCCTGCTGCATTAGATACAGTTGACTGGTGTGTTCAGCCTTGTGGAAGGAAACCAAAACAAATGTCCTCTATGGTATTATTTAAAAATGAATTGGGAAATTGTGAATTACAAGTTAGATGGTGTATATAAAAATCTTTAGCAAGTCATCACCCATAATGTTTTGAGCTGTATGGTCCAGCTAATGAAAGGATTAGATCAATTGTCCCTCTCCAGCTTGGAACTTGAGCCAGTAAGTCAGATGAAAATTGAGCTACTGCAAGCCTTCACCCCTCAGGATGTAAGCTCCCCAGGTGTTAAAACTTCTTGGAGTCATCAGGATTGGGTAGGCAGATTCTCACATCTCCAGCCTGAAATGTGTCAAAAATAGGGCTTTGGGCTTAGGCAAACTCATTGCAAAACCTGGCCCCATCCCATGCATCCTGGTGATCTGTAACAGTATAAAGTCAACGTCGCCTTTGGATAAAAGCGGTGTCCATTAAAACTGACAGTAAATACAGTTTCCTCCATTTTCCCCTCTTTTAGGGCCTGAAAGACTGATCCCAGTCTCTTATTTATTTATTTTTTTTTTCCAATAAATGAAGATGACCCCTTCTCACTGTCACTGGGAACTGTAATTGAAACTAGTAGCTTGTACTTAATAAGTTAAGAAGAGGAACCTTGAAACAATTCTACCAACTTTCTAAAATAAACTATTCAATTCAGCATATATTTTATTGATTTTGCTTCATAATTATTAAATTTAACAATTTGAATGAATGTCCTTCCCAAAATTTAACAGTCCTCCTCCATCTCATTCTGAATATATTGTTAAAAAAAAAATCAGTAATTGGTATATTATATATAATTATAATTTTTAATGAATTCCATATAAATCAATATATTAAAAAACCTAATGTACATATATGTATGTGTGTGTATATATATATATATATCAGGGTGCTTTCTATATATACATATCTATCTACACACACACACATACACATGAATTATTCTCCAAGAGAAATGAATTTGATGCTGAAAGAGTAAAAGGAATAAAAGAGACTAAACCACAAAAAAAAAAAGAAGCTGCTTATGAAGTATAAGCACACAGCCAGAGCCCAGCATACTGGGGAAGAGAACTATTAACTCTGGCTCAAAATCACCATTTGAAAGGGAGCTCCAAGACTACAGGATTTTCGCCAGATGAATTTTTCTTCCACTGTTCCTACCTTATACTATACATTAAAAAAAAAAAAAGAAAAAAGCAGTTCATAATTGTACGTTAAATGGAACTGAAAGGCAAAGGTATTATACATTAAATCTAAAAGGAACATGATTTGGCAGCCTCTGGGACAAGGCCTTAGATGTGATTTTAACCAACATAGTGTTTTTTGGTTTTTTTTAATTTGGATTAGTTTAGTTTAACTAGTAAAAGAGGTCGTCCTTGAGCATCATGCTTTTTTTTTTTTTAATGTGTCAAACAAAATGTATTTATATGTTTTAAGTTAAAATTTATACAGGACATTTGTGCTATGTTTAATGGTCTTTTTTTTTTTTTTTAGTAATTTTTATTGTGTGTTCACAAATTAAGTCACTCTCTCACATAAAAACTTATATACACCTTGCTACATACTCCAATTACTCTCCCCCTAATGAGACAGCCCGCTCCCTCTCTCCACTCTCTCTTTTCCTATCCATTTCGCCACCTTCTAACCACCTCTACCCTCTCATCTCCCCTCCAGGCAGGACATACCAACATAGTCTCAAGTGTCCACCTGATCCAAGAAGCTCACTCCTCACCAGCATCCCTCTCCAACCCATTGTCCAGTCCAATCCATGTCTGATGAGATGGCTTCGGGAATGGTTCCTGTCCTGGGCCAACAGAAGGTCTGGGGGCCGTGACCACCAGGGTCCTTCTAGTCTCAGTCAGACCATTAAGTCCAGGCTTTTTATGAGAATTGGGGGTCTGCATTCCACTGCTGTCCTGCTCCCTCAGGGGTTCTCTGTAGTATTCCCTGTCAGGCCAATCATCAGTTGTAGCTGGGCACCATCTAGTTCTTCTGGTCTCAGGATGATGTAGTCTCTGGTTCATGTGACCCTTTCTGTCTCTTGGGTTTGTAATCGCCTTGTGTCCTTGGTGTTCTTCATTCTCCTTTAATCCAGGTGGGTTGAGACCAATTGATGCATCTTAGATGGCTGCTTGCTAGCATTTAAGACCCCAGACACCACTCTTCAAAGTGGGATGCAGACTGTTTTCTTAATAGATTTGTTATGCCAATTGACTTAGATGTCCCCTGAAACCATGGTCCCCAGACCCCTGCCCCTGCTATGCTGGCCTTCGAAGCATTCAGTTTATTCAGGAAACTTCTTTGCTTTTTGTTTATTTCTGTTGTCGTAAACTCGCTTGTATTGTGTGTTGTCTTTCCCTTCACCTAAAGTAGTTCTTATCTACTATTTAATTAGTGAATACCCGTCCCCCACTCTCCCTCCCTCCCCCTCTCGTAACCACAAAAGAGTGTTTTCTTCTCAGTTTAAACTATTTCTCAAGTTCTTATAATAGCGGTCTTACACAATATTTGTCCTTTTGCAACCGACTAATTTCACTCAGCATAATGCCTTCCAGGTTCCTCCATGTTATGAAATGTTTCACAGATTCATCACTGTTCTTTATTGATGCGTAGTATTCCATCGTGTGAATATACCATAATTTATTTATCCATTCATCCGTTTATGGGCACCTTGGTTGCTTCCATCTTTTTGCTGTTGTAAACAGTGCTGCAATAAACATGGGTGTGCATATATCTGTTCCTGTAAAGACTCTTATTTCTTTAGGATATATTCTGAGGAGTGGGATTGCTGGGTCGTGTGATAGTTCTTATTTCTAGCTTTTTAAGGAAGCACCAAATTGATTTCCAAAGTGGTTGTACCATTTTACATTCCCACCAGCAGTGTATAAGTGTTCTAATTTCTCCACAGCCTCTCCAACATTTATTATTTAGTGTTTTTTGGATTAATGCCAGCCTTGTTGGAGTGAGATGAAATCTCATTGTAGTTTTGATTTGCATTTCTCTAATGGCTAAGGATCCTGAGCATTTCCTCATGTATCTGTTAGCTACCTGAATGTCTTCTTTAGCGAAGTGTCTATTCATATCTTTTGCGCATATTTTAATTGGGTTGTTTGTCTTTTTGTAGTTAAGTTTTTGCAGTATCATGTGGATTTTAGAGATCAGGCGCTGAAACTTTCTCCCGGTCTGTAGGTAGTCTTTTTACTCTTTCGGTGCAGTCTTCGGATGAGCATAGGTGTTTGAATTTTAGGAGCTCCCAGTTATCTAGTTTTTTTTCTTCATTCTTAATAGTGTGTTGTATGCTGTTTATGCCATGTATTAGGGCTCCTAACGTTGTCCCTATTTTTTCTTCCATGATTTTTATTGCTTTAGATCTTAAATTTAGGTCTTTGATCCATTTTGAGTTAGTTTTTGTGCATGAAGTGAGGTATGGGTCTTGTTTCATTTTTTTGCAGATGGATATCCAGTTATGCCAGCACCATTTGTTAAAAAGACTGTCTTTTCCCCCATTTAACTGTTTTGGGCCCTTTGTCAAATATCAACTGCTCATATGTGGATGGATTTATGTCTGGATTCTCAATTCTGTTCCATTGGTCCATGTATCTGTGGTTGTACCAGTACCAAGCTGTTTTGACTACTGTGGCAGTATAATAGGTTCTAAAATCAGGTAAAGTAAGGCCTCCCACTTTGTTCTTCTCTTTCAGTAATGCCTTGTTTATCCGGGGCCTCTTTCCCTTCCATATGAAATTGGTGATTTGTTTATCCATCTCATTAAAGAATGTCCTTGGGATTTGGATCTGAGTTACATTAAATGTATAGATCGCTTTTGGTAGAATAGACATTTTTATAATGTTAAGTCTTCCTATCCATAAGCAAGGTATGTTTTTCCACTTATGTATGTCTCTTGGTTTCTTGCAGAAGTGTATTGTAGTTTTCTTTGTATAAGTCTTTTACATCTCTGGTAAGATTTATTCCTAAGTATTTTATCTTCTTGGGGGCTAATGTAAATGGTATTGATTTGATAATTGCCTCTTCGATTTCCTTTTTTGCAGGTGTAAGGGAATCCACCTGATTTTTGTATGTTTATCTTGTGTCCAGATACTCTGCTGAACTATTAGTTTCAGTAGTTTTCTGGAGGATTCCTTAGGGCTTTCTGTGTATAAGATCATGTCATCTGCAGATAGAGATAATTTTACTTCTTCCTTGCCAATCTGGGTGCCCTTTATTTCTTTATCTAGCCTAATTGCTCTCGCTAGGATCTCCAACAGAATGTTGCATAAGAGCGGTGATAAAGGGCATCCTTGTCTGGTTCCCGATCTCACTGGGAATGCTTTCAAGCTCTCGCCATTTAGGGTGATGTTGGCTGTTGGCTTTGTATAAATGCCCTTTATTATGTTGAGGAATTTTCCTTCTATTCCTATTTTACTGAGAGTTTTTAATCACAAATGTGTGTTCAACTTTGTCAAATGCCTTTTCTGCATCAATTGATAAAATCATGTGATTCTTGTCTTTTGTTTTATTTATGTGGTGGATTACATTAATTGTTTTTCTAATGTTGAACCATACCTGGTATGAATCCCACTTGGTCATGATGAATTATTTTTTTTACATGTTGTTGAATTCTATTGGCTAGCATTTTGTTGAGGATTTTTGCATCTAAGTTCATGAGGGATAGAGGTCTCTAATTTTCTTTTTTTGTGCTGTCTTTACCTGGTTTTGGTATCAGGGATATGGTGGCTTCATAGAATGAGTTTGGTAGTATTCCATCCTTTTCTATGCTCTGAAATAACTTTAGTAGTAGTGATGTTAACTCTTCTCTGAAAGTTTGGTAGAACTCTGCAGTGAAGCTGTCCGGACCAGGGCTTTTTTTTTGTTGGGAGTTTTTTGATTACTTTTTGAATCTCTTCTTTTGTTATGGGCCTATTTAGTTATTCTACCTCTGTTTGTGTTTGTTTAGGTAAGTAGTGTGTTTCTAGGAATTCACCCATTTCTTCTAGGTTTTCAAATTTGTTAGAGTACAATTTTTCATAGTAATCTGATAAAATTCTTTTAATTTCGGTTGGGTCTGTTGCAATATCGCCCATCTCATTTCTTATTCGGGTTATTTGCTTCTTCTCCTGTTTTTCTTTTGTTCGTTTGGCCAGCGGTTTATCATCAATTTTGTTGATTTTTTCAAAGAACCAGCTTTTGGTCTTGTTAATTCTTTCAATTGTTGTTCTGTTTTCTATTTCATTTAGTTCTGCTCTAATTTTTATTGTTTATTTTCTTCTGGTGCCTGTGGGTTTCTTTTGTTGCTCACTTTCTATTTGTTCAAGTTGTAGGGACAGTTCTCTGATTTTGGCTCTTTCTTCTTTTTGTATGTGTGCATTTTTCGATATAAATTGACCTCTGAGCATTGCTTTTGCTGTGTCCCAGAGGTTTTGATAGGAAGTATTTTCATTCTCATTGCATTCTATGAATTTCTTTATTCCCTCCTTAATGTCTTTTTTCAGCAGGGTATTGTTCAGATTCTAAGTATTTGATTTCTTTCCCCTAATTTTTCTGTTATTAATTTCCACTTTTATGGCCTTGTGGTCTGAGAAGATGCTTTGTAATATTTCGATGTTTTGGATTCTGCAAAGGTTTGTTTTATGACCTAATATGTGGTCTATTCTAGAGAATGTTACATGTGCGCTAGAAAAAAAAAGTATACTTTGCTGCAGTTGGGTGGAGTGTTCTGTATAAGTCAATGATCTCAAGTTCGTTGATGGTAGCAATTAGGTCTTCCGTGTCTCTATTGAGCTTCTTACTGGAAGTCCTGTCCTTCTCCGAAAGTGGTGTGTGGAAGTCTCCTACTATAATTGTGGAGGTGTCTATCTCACTTTTCAGTTCTGTTAAAGTTTGTTTTATGTATCTTCCAGCCCTCTCATTGGGTGCAAAAATATTTAATATGGTTATATCTTCCTGGTCAATTGTCCCTTTAATCATTATGTAGTGTCCTTCTTTATCCTGTGTGGTGGATTTAACTTTAAAGTCTATTTTTTCAGAAATTAATGTTGCTACTCCTGCTCTTTTTTGCTTATTGTTTGCTTGATATACTTTTTTTCATCCTTTGAGTTTTAGTTTGTTTGTGTCTCTAAGTCTAAGGTGTGTCTCTTGTAGGCAGCATATAGACGGATCGTGTTTCTTTATCCAGTCTGAGACTCTCTGTCTCTTTATTGGTGCATTTAGTCCATTTACATTCAGCGTAATTATAGATAAGTATGTGTTCAGTGCTGTCATTTTGATGCCTTTTTATGTGTGTTGTTGACAATTTCATTTTTCCACTTACTTTTTTGTCCTGAGATGTTTTTCTTTGTAAATTGTGTGTTCCTCATTTTCATAGTATTTGACTTTATGTGTCCTGAGTCATTACGTTTTTCTTGGTTTTTATTTTGAGTTATGGAGTTGTTATACCTCTTTGTGGTTACCTTAATATTTACCCCTATTTTTCTAAGTAAAAACCTAACTTGTATCCATCCTATATCGCCTTGTATCCCTCTCCATATGGCAGTTCTATGCCACCTGTATTTAGTCCCTCTTTTTGATTATTGTGATCTTTTACATATTGACTTTAATGATTTCCTGTTTTGAGCATTTTTTTTTCTTTTTAAAATTAATCTTAATTTGTTTGTATGATTTCCCTATTTGAGTTGATATCAGGATGCTTTGTTCTGTGACCTTGTGTTGTGCTGGTATCTGATATTATTGGTTTTCTGACCAAATAATTTCCTTTAGTAGTTCTTGCAGCTTTGGTTTGGTTTTTGCAAATTCTCTAAGCTTGTGTTTATCTGTAAATGTCTTAATTTCACCTTCATATTTCAGAGAGAGTTTTGTTGGATATATGATCCTTGGCTGGCAGTTTTTCTCGTTCAGTGCTCTATGTATGTCATCCCATTGCCTTCTTGACTGCATGGTTTGTGCTGAGTAGTCTGAACTTATTGATTCTCCTTTGTAGGAGACCTTTCTTTTATCCCTGGCTGCTTTTAAAATTTTCTCTTTATCTTTGATTTTGCCAAGTTTGATGATAATATATCTTGGTGATTTTCTTTTTGGACCAGTCTTAAATGGGGTTCGATGAGCATCTTGGATAGATATCCTTTCGTCTTTCATGATGCCAGGGAAGTTTTCTGACAACAGATCTTCAACTATTCTCTCTGTGTTTTCTGTTATCCCTCCCTGTTCTGAGACTCCAGTCACATGCAAGTTATTCTTCTTGATAGAGTCCCACATGATTCTCAGGGTTTCTTCATTTTTTTTAATTCTTTTATCTGATTTTTTTTTCAGCTATATTGGTGTCAATTCCCTGGTCCTCCAGATCTCCCACTCTGCATTCCAATTGCTCGAGTCTGCTCCTCTGACTTCCTATTGCGTTGTCTAATTCTGTAATTTTATTGTTAATCTTTTGGATTTCTGAATGCTGTCTCTCTATAGATTCTTGCAACTTATTAATTTTTCCACTATGTTCTTGAATAATCTTTTTGAGATCTCCAACTGCTTTATCAGAGTGTTCCTTGGCTTTTTCTGTAGATTGCCTTATTTCATTTCTGAGGTCATCCCTGATGTCTTGAAGCATTCTGTAAATTAGGTTTTTATATTCTGTATCTGGCAATTCCAGAATTGTATCTTCATTTGGGAAAGATTTTGATTCTTTAGTTTGGGGAGTTGTAGAAGCAATCATGGTCTGCCTCTTTATGTGGTTTGATATCGACTGCTGTCTCCAAGCCGTCACTAAGACATTGTAGTGATTTATTCTATATTTGCTCACTGAGTCTTATCTTGTTTTGTTTTCTTTCAGTATACATAGATGGGCTACTAGATTGTGCTGTCTTGATTGTTGTAGCCCTTGACTCACTTATGTCTTATTACCAGCTGGTTTGGGCTGTTACCAGATATATAAGCCTGAGTGCATTCACTATTCTTGAGTAGAATCTGATTTTGGGTCATCAAGTGTGTGGTGCAGACAGTCACTTATCCACCTAGAGAAGTAGTGGTGATAGTTGTGTGCACCAGATTCTACTAGCAGCAGGGGTTCACACTCCGGGGGGTGCAGGATGCTGACAGGCTTCCCCCAAGTGCCAGTGTGGTAGGTGTGTCTCTATTCCTAAAGCACCTTGGTAGGTGGGCTCTGCAGTTGTACCTTAGGCCCCCAATGCAAGTACCTCTACAGATTGGTAGGTGTCACACTCCTTAGACCCCTAAGGCAGGAGGCTAGGTGGTCTGGGGGGAGCTTCAGCCCTCAGTTCCCTGTTGTGGGTCAGTAAGGGCTCTGTTGAATACTCAGAGATATCAGACCTGGGAAACTTGTCTTTCCAGTAATCCGCTAAAACAATTACAGTCAGATCCCTATCAGAAATGCCTTTGCATTATAATAGCCACCTTGTTCCCTGTAGGGATGAAAGCCCAAGACTGTGGATCACATATGCTCGGCTGGAGCTGGTTCTATATTTTTAGTCCAATTAGGGAAGGATTTTTGGTCCCTGGGTTTTTTGTAGCTGCTTCTCCCAGGCCAGGAGAATGGGTTAGGAAAAGACCAAAAGAAAGAAAGAAAAACAGCAGCGCAGTTCACTTTATGGCTCAGGAAATTCCAATGTTAATGAAGCCGCCTGGGAAGGGGAGGGGAGGGTTCAGATAAATAGGAGAGAGTAGCACCTTAGAATATAGACAAAGTTACTTATCTTGCTTGGGATGACTGTTTTATCTGAGATTCCTGAGGGGCGCGTGGACTGTGTGAGCTGGCTGGGTAGAGATTGCCCCCGAGGGTCAGGCCTGCGTCCCATGCTTGCGCTGTCTCAGAAGCTGTGATTAGTTCCTCTGCTCCCAGTCCAAAGCCCAGTGCCAAGGTTCCCCGGCTGGGATGCCACACTCCCGGCTCCAAAACCAATCGCTGCCTCCCGGTGACTTCTCCTCCTGTCAGCCGCGTCACTGCGCTGTCTGCATGCACTGGCTGGGGTTCCCCCGAGGTCACTTCTGGGGGTTAGGGCCGCGTCCTGTGTTTTGCACCGTCTCAGGATGCCGTGCTCAGCTCCCCTGCGCCCAGTCCAAAGCCCGGCGCCAAGGTTTCCTGACTGGGATGCTGGCTCCAGGATCCGAAAACAGTTGATGCTTCCCTGTGGTTGTTCATTCTCAGTCTCTGTCACTCAGGTCAACTCTTTAGATCTGTGTTTGATGGTCAGGGTTCGTAGATTGTCATGTATGTGATCGATTCACTTGTTTTTCCTAGTCTTTGTTGCAAGGGGGATCCGAGGTAGCTTCTACCTAGTCAGCCATCTTGGCCCCGCCTCTCTTTCCTCATTTTTAAATGGGAATATTAATAATACCTCCTTCGTAGGATATTTTCAATATTAAATATGATAGTTTTGTAAAGCCTTGTTCTAGTACTCAATATTACCCGTTGCCATCAAGTGAATTCTGATTCATGGTGACCCCATGAGTGTCAGAGTAGAACTGTGCTCCATAAGGTTTTTAATGGCTGATTTTTCTGATAGTAGGTCATCAGGCCTTTCCTCTAAGGCACCTCTGGATGGACTTGAATCTCCAACCTTTCATTTAGCAGCTGAGCACGTTAGCCATTTGCATTACCATATGGAAGTTATATATGTTCTCTCTGTGAAAGCCGACTTTTTCCTTGGTGGTATGGAATGTGGTCAGAACCTTTAGCTTTTTCATTATTTCTCTGGCCTCAACAACTTCTTTATTTGAGGTCATATGCTGCTGCTGCTGTCTAGTAAACTGGCAGCTTTGCAAGTGTGGCCCCCAGCCCAGCAGCCTAGCATCACCAGGGAACTTGTTAGCAACGCAGGTTCTTGAGTCTCACCCCACTTACTGATTTAGAAGTTCAGTAAGGGAATAGGGCCCAGAGATCTGTGTTTTAACAAGGCCTTGAGGAGATTCTGGAAACCCTGGTAGTGTAGTGGTTAGAGCTATGGCTGCTGATCAAAAGGTCAGCAGTTCAAATCCACCAGGTGCTCCTTGGAAACCTTATAGTGCAGTTCTACTCTGTCCTTTAGGGTCACTATGAGTCGATATCAACTTGACAGCAACGGGTTTGATTTTTTTCATGTTTTTGAAGAGATTCTGATGGAGGCTCAAGTTTGGGAACCATTGCAATAGACTGTAGCACCCACCAAACCACCACTTGAGTTAGGCTTCACTGGTTGATTTTAAAATAGTATGGAGGCAGCATGGAAGATTATTGCATTGAAATTGATCATCAACAGCCCAGAATTGTTATACTCGTTCTATTATTTATTACCTGTAAGATTTGAAGTAACTTGCTTCATTTTTCTGAGCTTCAGCTTCCCGCCCTGTGAAATGGAAATGCAGCCTGCTCTGCTATACTGCAATAGGTTTCTCTGAAAAACCTCCTATCAAACAATTGCATTTTGAAAACAGATGTTTCAAAGAGGGAAAAAGGAATGATAATTGCTATTGAATTTCACATTTACAATAACAATTTTTTTCTGTTGAAACAAAAAAGAAGATTAAAAATAAACTGTAAAGTGGTTTACTATTGCAAGCTAAAACTAATAAATTACCTGAAGGTACTTTTCCCCTTTAAACCACACTGTAAGATGTAACAATCTCTTAGTTTCCACTGTTACCTTTGCCCTTGACCTTATAACATTGCTTCCAGCACAATTCACACTTTTTGAAGGGAAAAGAACATTAAACAAGACAAGAGAAAGAAAGGAAAGTACAGTCAATTGAATAACCAGCCACTCAAACCTAGCAACAATTTAGTGCTTTAGGTCTCAGAAAAAAAGATTCGAAACCAACACTGGTCTCCATGATGAAGATTGTATTACTCTACATGATGGATTTTCTTAACTTCAATTTGAGCTATGAAAAATTCTTGCCACAACTGAAGTGCCTGTAATTCCTGCCCTGCCTGTATTGCAAGGCTGTGAAGAACCTTAAGTGAGATGAATTATATATTGTTTAGGATTCTTGGGTTTCAAGTGACAGAGGGAAAAACTCATATTGGCTTAAGCAAAAGAAAAAAAAATTGTTGACTTTGCTAACATAGCAGGTCCAGCTACAAAGACACAGTATCAGTAGGTCATGGATCTCTTTCGCCATGTGTTGGCTCCTTTCCAAGTTATGATCCCCTTTTGCAGTTGAAGTATCTCAGCAGATTTAGCAGATTCAAACCCACGTATTTCTAGATACAAGTCCAGCAGAAACATGTGAGGGTCTTCATCTGCTATGCCCATCTAAAATCTCATGACATACCATTGCCTCTGAAAAGCTCATGCATACATCCCTGAACCAATCAATGTATCCAGGATCATACTGAGTGGCTTACAGCCATACCAGGAAGCTCAGAAACTGACAGTAGGGAAGTGGTGCTTCCCCAGACAGAAATTGGGGTGATTAGGGGTTAAACAGCCAAGCTACAGATGTTTATTTGAAAGTGCTTCATTTAATGGAACTTTACACCAGCTCTCACCTTTAGTGACATATTTCAATCCAGATACTCTCATCTACACTTATTTAGGAAAATGTTGCAAGCCTCCAGGTAACTGCCCTACTATGTAATGAGAGGGTCCTCTTTTATGAGCCACGAAGTACTGCAGGGGTTATTTGAACTGCTACTGCACCTCAGTACAGCAAAATGAAAAGAGAACTGAGCCTAATTCTTGCTCTGCCACATATTCCCTGTGTGAATTTGCATTAAGTTTCTTAATGTCACTGCCCCTCGTTTCTGCAGCATGAGAATAGCATCTGTCCCAAAGAGCTTTGGGATAACTGAAAGAGGTCCATATGTAAAGTGCTTAACCCCTTGTAGTTGCTGCTGCTCATTGAGTTCCTTCCCCTGGAGTAAGAATGGGGTATGTGTCATGAGAGTAGTCCAGGGTTCTATGGGAAATGCTATTTCCAGTTCTCAAGTACCTGGGCATGGTCCCTTCAGAAATATACTTGAATGAGTAGAGGAAGAAGCCTTATAGCAAGAAAGGAACTCAAGAGATAGGTCCATGCAATTTCCATCTTCAGACTTGTGTTACAAGATAAGCTCCATTTCACTGATGTCTCCTGAAGAGGGTGAGTGAGTTACTAAGGGTCACAAAACTCATCTCATCCAATCAGCATATATCTGTTGAGTACCTACAATGTGCCAGGGACCATCCCAGGTGCTTGGGGATACAACAGTGAATGAGACATTGTCTCTTTCCTTGCCAAAAAGTATAGTCTGTGGGGGAAAGATTGAAGTTACCTTTGATGAGCATGAAGGTGGAATGTCCAAGTATCATGAGGAAATACAGGCAAGCCCCTTTCTCCAACCACACTGGCGCTGGAGACATGTTCCACTTCCCTCTTCCTCCCTGCCTCCTGGGTTCTGTTTTCTTTTGTAGTCAGGAGGATGTTGATGGGCCCTGTGGTAGGCTCTGTGAAACTGGTACATAGAGTAGTGTCTGTGAATCCAGTACTCCATCTCTACCTCTGCTTGTCTCGTTTCAACATTTGAAAGTAACTGTCCTGACTTCTTTATTACCTTTAATCTAGGTATAACAAAAGCTTTTAATGTCCACTATGTACTAAGCATTGTTCTCAGCACTAAGTAATTGACACCGTCAAAATGCTGATTTGTTTACGCACTCCATGACATTTAAAATTGATAATAGAAGACCTCATTTATTCATTGAAAGAATAGTTATTGGATTTGTATAACAAGATAGATTACAATTCTTGTAGTGCTTACTATGTGCAAAGCTGGGCTAAGTGCTTTGCATGCACTATCTTATTTAATCACCTCAGATAGCCCCAGGAGATTGGTATTGATATTTTCCTCCTTTTAACATAGAAGAAAACTGACCTCAGAGGGGTTGAATGATTTGCCCAAGGTTTCAAAGCTAGTGTCTTAATCCAGAATTAAAACCTTAATTGTCTGAGTCAAGAATCTGAATTTGGAAACACTACACTTATCCCCCCTCCTAGCAGGAGCTGGTACAGTGGTTAAGTGTTCAGCTGCTAGCCAAACAGTCAGCAGTTTGAATCCATCAGCTGCTCCATGGAAGCCCTATGGGACAGCTCAACTCTGTCCTATAGGGTCGCTATGAATCAGAATTGACTGGAAGGCACTGGGCTTTTTTTCAGTAGGAGCCAAACACTTGAATGCCAGGTGTTGACTAAGCCATTATACCTGTCCTCCAAAAAAACACTCATAAACTGTGATGAAAAAGACAGCAGGATGAATGGACAGCATGCTGTGGTGTCTGAGGAGGGACTTAATTAATCTCCGAGGAGGAGTGTGAAAAAGGTTGGTGTTGCTTTACATAAGGTTTGATAGAGGGTAGGAGTCCCTGGGTAAAGGAAATAGTTAAGCACTTGACTACTAACCAAAAGTCTAGAAGTTTGAATCCACACAGAGGACCCTTGAAAGAAAGAACCAACCATCTGTTTCTTAAAGATGGCAGCCATTGAAAACTCTATGGAACATAGTTTTACTCTGAAACACATGGGGTTGCCATGAGTTGGAATCAGCTTGATGGCAACTGGTTTGTTTGTTTGTTTTTGATAGAGGATATGAAAGACTGATGGAGAAAACTGGTCCTTCGAAGGACAAGATGGGGTCATCAAAGCAGTGTCTTAGGGCTCAACCCTAAGTGCAGCTGAATCAACTACAGCCTGTTTAAGCCTCATCCATGTTTTTGTTAATTGAGAAGTAAATTAGAAATGAAGATACTTAAACTTTATCCCTCTTCACTTCACAGCTTCATGGAAGGATTTTCTTGAAAACATTTTTTTTTTTTCTTATTCAGGTTAATTTGTTTCTTGACTGTTAATGGCCTTAATTGAGTCTATATAAGGAGTCATACATTGAGGTTAAAATATTCTAATAATAGGACAGAAGCTAAGGAGTAGCACTCCAAAAATTGATCAAATACACCTCACTCCACCACAACCACGTTCCCACTTCAGTCTGTGAAGATCTCCAGTAATGTGTGGAAGCAAATCGCCACATCTTTCTCCCTCAGAGCAGCTGGTGTGTTCAAACTGCCAACCTTTCAGTTAGCAGCTGACCACTTAACCACTGTGCCACCAGGGCTCCTTTGTGGATGAGATTAACTTCACAAACTCATTGACGGTTTCTATTCTAGAGACACTACAAGAGTACTAATTTTTCCTTTAGGGATAGTTACAATTGTTTTTTCTTACCTCACTGGAGCCTATATATGGATATACTATTGCATTCATAGTATGTCCTACACAGCCAACTTTGTGTAGTGCGTTAGTTTCCCACATACTGTTATAATCACCTAGAATTCTGTGATATAAATATTATTCTTGGACTCCCAATATAGTTGAAGAAAGCTAAACTTAAGGGATTAAGTCATTTTTCCAAGGTCAAAAATAACAAATGGAGGAGAAAGAACTCCAATAATTTGCCTCCAAATGCAGTATTTTTTTTTTTTTTTTCTGGAGACCCTAGCTGCCGTGGGGGCTGACAACAATGCTCTTTTTCTCACCACATTATCTCCAATACTTGGCATCGTACCAGACACACAGTGGGTGTCCAATAAATATGTTTTAAATTTTGAATGAATGGATATATAAATGAATCAGTGGACTTCGCGATTTACCTATTCTGTTTCTTAAATTTCATAGGTAAAGTCACAGAAACCCACTGCAATTAAATGAATTATCCAAGGATAATTTTTTCTAATATTAAATAAACTCCCTTTAATGGTAGACCACTGCTGCCATTGTTTTTATTACAGTTGCCACTAAAGTTTTATATTTCTAACTCAGCTAGCTCTGATGTGAAATTATAACTCTTCTTAGTACAATTTTTCAACAAGTAAGAAGGGGGCATTTCTAAACATTAACATGCCTGTTGGCCAAAAACATTTTGGTGAAAAGGCTATTTCCTAGGTGTTTAAAGTATGAGTGAACAACTCAGAGCAGAGCAGAAAATAAACATACTGTCTGAAATAACAGCAGGAGATGATACAGTTCCCACTTCCATTAGCCTTGCTGTTGATGAGTATTGGAAAGTCACACCCCTTACCCCAAGCTTTGGGCTCTAATGGTCAAGGTTTGAACTCCAGCTCCATCATACAGTAGCCATCTGACTTTGCGAATTTGACCAGTGCCTTTTTCAAAGGATGATTTTGAATGTTCAGTGAGACATTTTCTGCAAAGCACTGGCATGTAGCAGGTGCCTTTAAATGTTCTTTTCTTTCCCTACGGCAAGTGAACCAAGTGCTAAGGCCAGTATCTGGTTCTTGCTTGACAGATCTGTTTCAACACAACAGATCTAAAGATTATAAACTTTTTCTAAAGGTTCTAAACTTTTAAGGTTAATTTTAAGAATATATTTTTTTAATATTTCCACCAGCAAAATGCTGCTATAAACCATATATACAGAAAGCATGATCTGTTGGCAGAGATTAATTGGTCAATTACTATATCCTTGCATATTTTATAGCTTCTATTTTTCAAAAGATTTTAATTTATAATATGGGGTTATTAAACCACATTTGAAAGCTAATTGTTAGTGTATAATATTAGCAACATTCTTTTTGCCTTCTGCATAATTCATGAAGCTCAGAGCATGGCATCTTTCAATCAAGTGTTTGGTTACGCCCCCTATTTCCATATATCATCAACACCTATCATTGGCCATCCTTTCCCTTATTTTATCATTTCAGAAATTTTTCTGGCAATTGGTATGTACTGATTCTCCACTACAGTTTGTATGTGTCGTTAATAATAACTTGTTGTGGCTAGTTTTTATTATGTGGCAGTTGAGACCCCTTACGTATAAGGCACACAAATCTTTCCTTCTTAGCAACAACAAAAAAATTAATGATTTATTTAATAGCTTAGGAATCATGATGTTAGTATTCATTCCTAACTTTTAGCTTTGCCAAGAAGAAATCATCTAAGATAGAAAAGGAGCACTCTATCTATACAGCCAACTTAATTCTACTCCCTGGGCCCAGAATTCAATTTAGCAGAGTCAACTCTGGGCTTGCTCTAGTCTTGTCTAATCTTGCCCCCTTCCGCTTACTCTCAAGTCAGCCCTTCACCCCACTCACATCTCCACCACCACCAACAGCTGTCAAATTCTTATTTCCAAGTCCCTTGTTGTTCTGAATTCTATTGCATATTTGCAAGGCACCTGCTGACTGCTTTCATATTATTCATAACTCTTCCTTTACCTTATTTATTTTGACATTGCAAATCCAAGATAGTACCACCTAACTGTATGTTTTAAGAAACATCAATTAAATGACATTAGACAAAACTCTGCTCAGCTCATTGGGTGGCCAACACAGTAAGGGCTTAATAAATTTTAGCTGTGATTTTTAGCTCTAGTTTTGTCATTAATTCATCTGTAATTATGGTTGTCAGCAAGTACAATAATTAATCCCCCAATACTATGTAAAGCCTAGTACAATTTAATTTGTTATGTGTTTGTATCAAGACTATAAATTCTTTAAAGGGGTATCATGTCTTCTATTTCTCTGCATGCCTTAAGTGGAAATAATTAGAACACTATTAGTTAAAAAAAAAAAAAAAAAGTTGCCATCGAGTTCATTCTAACTCCTGGCAGCCTATGTGTCAGAGTGGAGCTGTGCTCCATAGGATTTTCAGTGGCTGATTTTTCAGGAGTAGATTGCCAGGCCTTTCTTCCAAGACACCTCTGTGTAGATTCAAACCTTCATTAACCATTTGCACCACGCAAAGACTCTGTGGTAACAATCCTATAGGGTTGGATTATTATGCCTTTTAGTAGATGAAGAAACTGAAACTCCTGTCTTAGATTGGCAGAGCCTCAATTCACACTCAGGTGATGTAAGCACAAAGCCAGTTCTCTTAACCCTGTGATAAAAACTACCTAAACTACCCATCATGGTGCCTTGCATAGCAAGAACTAGTAAAGGCATACTGTTTTGATTGTGTTATTTGATTCTTTCCCTTGCAGATGGACCCCCATGAGAACATCTTACTGAGCACCCTTGAGATAAAAAATGAAATGGCCACATCTGAGGCTGTAATGGGACTTGGAGACCCCAGGAGCACAATGCTGGCCTACGATGCCGCTACCATCCAGTACCGGAAAGCGGGATTGCCCAGGCATAGTTTTGGCCGAAACGCCCTGGAACGACATGTAGCACAAAAGAAAAGCCACCTGCGCAGACGCGCCTCCCAACTGAAAATCACCATCCCCGACTTGACCGATGTGAATGCCATTGATCGGTGGTCTCGCATATTCTTCCCAGTGGTTTTTTCCTTCTTCAACATCGTCTATTGGCTTTATTATATAAACTAAGATGTGATAGCCCATGGGAAGCAAGGACTAGGTTGCTCTTCAAACTAGTTGTACAGCCTGATGTAGGACTTGGAGAGCAGATCAATCCAGGACAAAAGTGATGCTAAAATACCTTAGTTGCTGGCCTATCCTGTGGTCCATTTCATACCATTTGGGTTGCTTCTGCTAAGTAATGAATACACCAAGGTCCTTGTGGTTTTCCAGTTAAAATGCAAGTGATTTGTACACATGTTGGCAAGACGGATTCCAAGTGTTTCACCTTCTCTGCCTAGTCTTCCACCTACATAAGAGAGGAACTATTTAGAAGATATTCTTAGAAGGCTCAGTAGCATTGTCAGTCATTCCCTGAAAAGTAGTCATATCCAGATACTCCTCATTTTTATGCCGAAACATGATGTTGTGATGGCATTGTGCTTATGAAACATTATCTGCCATGCCCTGCAAACATGCTTACTCTAAGATGGTCTAAGCTTACTTTATTCAGGTGATAATGGTCCTTTGGGAAGATAGATCTCACTGGATTCTGGAAGGCTGTCATGTAGTGGGGGCAACATAGGAGAAGTCAAGACAGAGACTCAGGAAACCAATTTGGCCAGTCTCTTTGTTCACTTGAGCACAGGGAATCAACTGTGATACCTTCCATTTTGGCATTGAGAGAGTGGGAGACTTCTGAACATCATCATGCATGGTGGCCAAAATTTTTTTGCAAAAACTTGTTTCCGAGGTAGTTAAAGTTAGAGTTAATAACCCAGAGCAGATCAGAAGATCCAGAAATGACTTGTAACAAAATGAATGCCAGCGCACAAGCATAGCCCTTAAAAGCCCCACACAGCATCTGGTATACCCGTAAGATGTTTGGCTGCAAAAGGTGGAGCGAGAAGGATTTATTTTTTTCAATCTGACAAGCTTCTGACAGCATACCTAAGTGGTTTTCATAGCTTATCTAATCAAAGGACAACCATGAGAGAGAAAAGCTAAGGGAATTAGAAATGTCTTAGATGTTCAGGTTGGATTGGAAGACATTCAAATATGCTAACATAGAGCTCAGACAAAGCTAACAAACAGGTTGTTTTTCCCACACAATGTCAGCTGTCTCTGCAACAGTTCCCTATGAGTTTATTTCTGAATTTAATAGGGTGTTTTCAAAAGAAGGATTTGTGGATTACTTTTAAGGATTAATGGTCCTCTCCAGCTTCTGTTCTCAGTAATATGAAGAAACCATGAAAGAGATTAAAAATTCAACCTTGGAACAGATGCCGTAGAATGAAAACCATGTATTGGCTTCCAATAACCATGTAGGTAGAAACAACTCACTCATCCTGCCCAGAGATAACAGTCAATGTAGACTTTATTCTCGAAATATATTTTTTTCTCATGTTGAATTGGAACGTAGTTACCACATCGTGAGGGTGGGCACGCTAGGTTTGAATAACTCTATGAAAACCAGTCAGCTTGATATCTAGTGGTTAAGTTGAAGGACCACAAAGGTGTGTCTTGGCAATCCTGGTATGGTATTACTATCAGTTTATACATATAAGTATAGTTTTTCTTCTGATTATAAAACAGCCAGATAGCCAGCAATTAAGGTGTTTTTTCATCTTTGTGAAATTAATAGGCAAATTCTGACTCTAAAATGCACAGTCTAAATGAAATCTTCTATCTTGATCTGTATATATATATTGTACATGACTGCTAATAGATATGAAATGCATTTTCTGAATCGAAAACTCATGCAACATACTCATGTGTTTGCATAAGGAACGTTAACAATGCTTCCTACTGCAATTTAAAAGACTCAAGCAGTGCCATCTAGACCTTTTCTCCTCATTTCTTCAAAAGCAGTGCTAAGAGAATAAATATGGTTTATGAACCAAGAGACTTTACATTCTAGCATTAGGAACACAAAAATCTGTCAGCTTACAAAAGCACAACAGAGAAAGTACAGCAGAACGCCTAATGGGGAAATGAATCATGTTTATTTTAAGCAAGACCTGCATTAAATTGGCATCTATGACGATTTCCATTTTCTATAGGTAACTGTGTTCCAATTTCATGATTAACTTCACACTCAGCAATGAAAAAAGTAAAATAACATCAACAAAAGCAGGTCTTACAACATATCCACATGTATATATGTGTATATATAGATCCATATAAACATACATACATATATATGCATTCATATGTTGGAAAACAAAAGAAATAAGCTAATGTGTTTTGTTTCCTTCATTAAGCTGGTGTATGAATATTTTTAATTTAGCAACCACCAAATCAACATATTGCAGCAAGTAATACAGGGTACTGAGCACTTCTCTATCAGCAAATCAATGCTACCGTTCTTAACGAACCACTGCACAGTCTGACACTACGATAGAACCTCAGAACATCGGGGGTTAACTAGTTCTCACATTACTTGTCTAACTGCTCTCTTTTTAAAGGAAACAAATAACATTGTTCATTGCCGATTTGAAAACAAAAATGTCTTAAGAAAACAGAAAATTATTTAAAAAAAAAAATCCTCCTAGGAGGAGGAGGAAAAAAAAAACCCTTAAACCCCACCATGTTGGTTAAGGCAAAATAAACTGTAGCAATCATGCCATTTTGCTAAATGTACAGAGTACATGTAATGTGAGCAACCATAACTTTCACTGAGTAAATAGTAAAACAGATTTCTTAAATATGTTTAACTTCTAATTTGTGTTTTATGGTAAGACAAAGTGCTAATTCTGTTTATGGCTTAAGTTGATGTGTTACAATATTATGTAAATCATTAAACATGCTGTAAATGAAGTCAATAATAGATACAAATAATTGTTTAGGTTTTTTCCTTAAATTTTCCTTATTTTTTACTAAGTACAGTATTGCAGTGCCCGAGCAGAGTAATTTAAACACCCTTTTGCATAGTTTGGGATCCCAGACAAAAGAGTTTCAATTTGCTATCACACACACACACACAGACTCTTTCTTTTTCTCACCTGTTCACTCCCACCCCTCACGCTGCCCTATGGGAAATGCTGTAGTGTGTATGTAGTCAATGTAACAACCAAGAGATAACTGTAGATAGAAATGGCAATTGGGAGAAGCAGAAATGATCATTAATAACTTAATAGTTTTTTATACGTCAGAGTTCAAGAAACCAAAGGTTATAGCTTAAATCTCAATTTTCAAAGAGTACGATTTTATATTGATGACACTACAGGAAATAAAAATTCTTATTCATACCTGTTTCAGAAATTTGTCACACACAATACATACCAATAGAATTTTTTTAATAGTATTTTGTCTTTAGATAGTATCGTTCCCTTAAACCAAAGACTCCTGTATTACTAAAAAAAAAAAAAAAAAAAAGGAAAGGGAGGAAAATTAAAAAAAAGACTGCTTCACACCAAAGTTTAAAAAAAAAAAAAAAACGCTTTCCAAATGCACTAGAAAATTGTAAAAAATGGTAAGGCGCCAACAGAACACTAATGAACATACTGCCCTATTAAAATAATTCAAAGAAAAAATGTAGCACTCTAAAATATCTATTAGTTATTTGGAAATTAAAGTAGAACGCTTCTGTAGATATATACAAAATTCTGGCATCAGATTTTAATTTGCTTTGAGAAATGCTTTTGTTATAAAGACAAATATGATTCAAAATGATGGGAAAAAAAATTTGTGTCCTTTGATTTCCAAAATCAAACCCACTCTCCTGCCACGTGTCCTCTAATCTGATGCCCAAGTCCTCATCCTTGCACCATTTGAAGCAAGTTGACAGTTCCATTACCTTGTGTCTTTACCTTTTCCATTCAATTGGAGTTACACCATAGCCATTTTACAAATAATTCAAAACAAGGTTGCATATAGTTCAAAATCCATAACATTTTTTTTTCCTTTGCATGGGTGTTTAAATAGTTCTGTTATGAATATTGTCCCTTGCGCAGTTCTGAATTGTCCTTTTATAAAAAGTGATATTCTAGTTTCTTCACAATGTAGTGATTATCAGCCTTACTAATTACCTTGTAGCCTTTCTTAATATGCGCATAATGCACATTTTCCAATGGCTAGAAATGCAAAACACAAGTGGATATCATTGCATCTATTTTCATGTCTTTCTAAAAACAGGCCTACTAAAATCTCTGGTATACATGAAATAGTAAAAAATGAGGATTATAAATGAGTAACACATAAGAAATATTTTCTTGAATTTAAACTTATTGCAGCCAGTTTCAGCATGTAAATATATAATAATGTTGGCTAGTGTGTAATTGTTGAACTAAGAAATATAAATAAAACTTAAAAATGATGTGTGTGTGTGTGTGTGTGGTTTCTTTGGGTTCAGAATATTTATTTTTTGAACTGTCAGTATGGGTTGGGTTGTAAAATGGTAGCTTTTGTGAGAAGCAATAAAAAGCTTGGGAACTTGGAACTTGCTCTCAGGTAGACTCAAGTTAGACTCTAATTTACCTCTTATTTGGTATATGACTGTACAGCTACTTAGCTCTTTTAACTCTCAGTTTTCTTGTCTGTAAAACAGACATATAATTATACCTCCCACATAGAGTTGTTTTGAGGATGAAATCAAGTAGCCCATAAGAAGTCCTTAGCACAGTACAAGGTACATAGAATAGTAGATATTATTGGTGGTGTTATTATTATCACTACTAGAATAGTCAGCATGTATCTCATGAAATGTATTACATACCTAAAACCCCTACACCCACACCACAACCGGTAGGTGGTGCAAATTATTTTTGTTCTACTAACCTAAAGGTTGACAGTTCAAACTTACCCAATGGCACTGTGGAAGAGAGGCCTGATGATCTGCTGCTGTAAAGATTACAGCCAAGGGGGCCAAGATGGTGGAGTTGTCAGACATTTCCTGTGGTCCCTCTTACAACAAAGACCTGGAAAAAAAAAAAGTGAATCAATTATATATGACAATCCAGGAGATATGAACATCAAAGACAAAACTGAGGAGCTGGACTGAGCAGCAGGGGGAGGGAGAAACAGTTCAGAAGCAGAGAGGACTTGCCAGACCTGACCTGGCTGCCACCGTGCAGGCTGGATCGGCTGGTGCAGGCAGGTAGAGGCAGGCAGTAGTGCTCAGGATGTGTTTTCCACAACAGGAAAAACCAAGCAGTGGAGAGTCTCCTCAAGCCTCCGGAACCAGGAAGGAGCAGTGCTGAATAAGCCAAAGTTAAGTGCAAGCATCTAACCTACCATGCGAGATCACAAAAACCCTTCCCCACTCTGAGAAGTACTTCTGTCCCATTTACCTGCCCCCTCGCCACTCTGTTCTGATCCCAGTTTGGTTTCAGCAATTGCCTTGTCCCCTGGGCCAGAAGTGGGACCTGTCGTGTGTCCCGAGCCATTCTACCAGCTTTGGAGAGGGAACAAAATAATAAATGTGGAAAAAATAATCTGCCAGCTCCTCTAAACTGGGAATTCAGGGAAGCCCCTTTGCCTAAGCACAGTCATAAGGGGTCCAAGGACTTTGGATGCCTTTCACTCCACCTAGACCTCTGTGGGCCCATTTCAACGGCATAGGCCCTCATTAGCACAGTACAACAGGATGTATACCTGAAGCCTATTTTCAACTGCAAAAGCTAAGGGCAAGTGGCAGATTTGTGACATTGGACACATCCCTGCCCATTAAGCAGCATCTTCAACTACCCACATCAAGGGCCTGAGGACTGGGGGCTCCACATGCTCCATCTAGCCACCTGAGACAGGGGTCTGAGAATAAGTGGTGCCTCCCCATTCTTATAGCCAACAGCATTGGGTTATCAAAGTCTGGCTGCAAAACCCACCCACCCATGTGCTCTAGGGTACACCCAGGCACTTAGGGGCATCCATCAACCCCCTACCTTGCTCAGCACATAACCCCCTACTTCAGCCAGCTACCTGCCTACATCAATCACCCCTACATAGTCCTGCCTGTCTAGGACTATAGGTGAGAGTTTGCACCACATGCTCAGTGACCAATGACCTGAACACCTGAGCTAAATTCACACAAGAGAAGTACACAGATCCATGAGATCACATATTTAGTAACAGCTCTAACCACATGGCGACAGGATGGGAGAGTCTCAAAGACACCAGTAATAAAAATAGTTCATAAGACCAGCCTATTTGGGCATATCAGAACAAAACAAAAAGCTAGAACACAGTAAGCAAACGTAAAATAAGTAAATATAATAACTTACTGATGGCATGGACCCAACAGTCAATATCGAATTACATAAAAAGGCAGACCATGATAGCTTCAGCAACCAAAACAAAGAACTAAGAAACCTCCCAGAAGAAGATAAAAGCTTGGAGTTACTTGAAAGAGAATTCAAAAGATTAATATACATAGCTCTTCAAGGGATCAGGAACATCAGGCAAAACACAGACCAAGCTGAGGAACACACAGAAAGCAACAGAGGAACTTAAGAAGGTTATACAAGAGTATAATGACAAATTTAACAGCTGCAAGAATCCATAGAGAGACAATAAACAGAAATCCAAAAGATTAACAATAAAATTTCAGAATTAGACAACTCAATAGAAAGCCATAGGAGCCAAATTGAGGCAATGGAAGTGAGTACAGTTGAAGATAAAGCAGTTGACACCAATTTATCTGAGGACAAATCAGATAAAAGAATTTTTTAAAAAAATGAAAAAACCTAAGGATTATGTGAGACTCTATCAAGAGGAATAACCTATGAGTCATATGAGTACCAGAACAGGGGGGATAACAGAAAATACAGAGAGCTTTGCTGAAGATTTGCTGGCAGAAAACTTCCCTGATATCACGAAAGATGAGAAGATATCTAACCAAGAATCTCATCGAACCCTACACAGGTTAGATCATAAAAGAAAGTCACCAAGACATATTATAAAAAAACTTACCCAAATCAAAGATAAACAGAGAATTTTAAGCATGGCTAGGGATAAACTACAAGTCATCTACAAAGGAGAGTCAGTAAGACTAAGCTCTGACTACTCATCAAAAACCATGCAGGCAAGAAGGCAATGGATGATATATATATATATATATATATATATATATATATATATATATATATATATATATATATATAAAAAATATAGCTAGCCTTAAAGGAAAAAAATTGTCTCTCAAATTATGATGGTGAAATTAGGGCATTTCCAGATAAACAGAAGTTGAGGGAATTTGTAAAACCAAACTACAATCACAAGAAATACTAAAGCACAAGAAATACTAAAGGGAGTCCCTCCAGTTAGAAAATCAATAACATCAGATAACAACTCAAGACTAGAGCACAGGACAGAACAACCCAGATAGGGAAGTCATGAAAATAAATCACAGCTTAAACACTGAAAATAGGGAAACAGAGACATCAGTATGTAAAAGATGACAACGTTAAAACAAAAAAGAGGGACAAAATAATGTAGTCATAGAACTTTGATAATGTAGAGGAAGTCAAGGGGATATAGAGAAATAAAAGATTGATTTAAACTTAGAAAAATAGAGATAAATAATCAAGTAACTACAAAGGAAACTAACAACCCTATACAACAAAATAAAAAACAAGAAAAACATAGACTCAGCAAATACAAAATCAGCAATGAAAAAGATGAAAAACAAAACAAACAAAAAAAAATTCAGCAAAGAAAATTAAGTGGAAAAAACTTTCAAAGAAAAACACACAAAAAAAATGCATAAAATGACAGCACTAAACTCATAAAAAAAAATAATTGCACTGAATGTAAATGGACTAAATGCACAAATAAAGAGACAAAGAGTGGCAGAATGAATTTAAAAAAGAAAAAAAAAATGGTCTGTCTATATGCTGCCTACAAGAGAGACACCTTAGACTCAAAGACACAACCAAACAAAAATTCAAAGGCTGGAAAAAAATATATCAAGCAAACAACAACCAAAAAAGAGCAGGAGTAGCAATATTAATCTCAGACAAAATAAACTTTAATGCAAAATATATCGCAAAGAATAAGGAAGGACACTATATAATGATTAAAAGGTCAATATACCAAGAGGACATAACCATTATAAATATTTACCCACCCGATAACAGGGCCCCAAAATACATAAACTCTAACAGTGTTGAAAATAGAAACAGGCAGCTCCACAATAATAGTAGGAGACTTCAACACACCACATCCGGTAAAGGACAAAACATCCAGAAAGAAGCTCAATAAAGACACAGAAGATCTAAACCCCACAATCAACTAACTTGATCTCATAGACATATACCAAACACTCCACCCAACAGCAGTCAAGTATACTTTCTTTTCCAACACACATGGAACATTTTCCAGAAGAGACCACATATTAGACCACAAAGCAAGCCAGAACAGAATCCAAAACATTGAAATATTACAAAGCATCATTTCTGGCCATAAAGTCATAAACACAGAAATCAGTAACAGAAAAAGCAAGCAAAAAAAATCAAGTATATGGAAACTGACCAACACCACACTCAAAAAACTATTGGGTTATAGAAGAAATCAAGGATGGAATAAAGAAATTCATAGAATCAATGAGAATTAAACACATCTTACCAGAAACTGTGGGACACAGCAAAAGCAGTGCTCAGAGGTCAATTTATAGCAATAAAGCCACACATCCAAAAAGAAGAAAGGGCCAATATCAAAATATTAACCCTACTACTTGAAAAAATTGGAAGAGAACAGCAAAAGAAGCCCACAAGCACCAGAAGAAAGGAAATAATAAAGATCAGAGCAACATTTAACAAAATAGAGACTAGAAAAACAATAGAAAGAGTTAGTAAGACCAAAACCTAGTTCTTTGAAAAGATCAACAAAATTGATAAACCATCGGCCAAACTGACAGAAGAAAGACAGAAGAGAAAGCAAATAACCTGAATAACAAATGAGATGGGCAAGATCACAACAGACCAAACTCAAATTAAAAGAATCATAGAACACTATGACAAATTGTACTCCACCTACCTACCTAAACTAACATAAGCAGCTGTAAACCCAGAACCCAGTGCCGTCGAACAACTAAATAGACCTATAACAAAAGAAGATATTGAATAGGTAATTTAAAAAACTCCCAACAAAAAGAAGCCCTAGCCCTGATGGCTTCACTGGAATGTTCTATGAAACATTCAGAGAAAAGTTAACACCAGAACTACTAAAGGAATTTCAGAGCATAGAAAAATACTTCAGAACTCATTCTATGAAGCCAGCATAACCCTGATGCCAAAACAGGTAAAAACACCACACACAAAAAAAATTACAGATCAATATCCCTCATGAACATAGATGCAAAAATCCTCAACAAAATTCTAGCTAACATAATTCAACAATATACCAATGGGGGAAAAGAAAAATTAACCATGACCAAGTGAGATTCATACCAGGTATGCAGGGATGGTTCACTGTTAGAAAAAAATCAGTGTAAGCCATCACATAAATAAAACAAAACATAAGAACCACGTGATCTTATCAATTGATGCAGAAAAGGCATTTGACAAAGTCCAACATACATTCATGATAAAAGCTCTCAACAAAAAAAGAATAGAAGGGAACTTCCTCAACATAATAAAGGGCATTTATACAAAGCCAACAGCCAACATCATCCTAAATGGAGAAAGCCTGAAAGCATTCCCCTTGAGAATGGGGACCAGACAAATATGTCTCTTATCACCACTCCTATTCAATATTTTGTTGGAGGTCCTAGCCACAGCAAATGGCTAGAAAAAGAAATAAAGTTCATCTAGATTGGTAAGGAAGAAGTAAAAGTATCTCTACTTGCAGGTGACATGATCTTATACACTGAAAACCCTAAAGAATCATCAAGAAAACTACTGAAACTAACAGAATAGTTCAGCAGAACATCAGGATATGAGATAAACATACAAAAATCAGTTGGATTCCTCTACACCAACAAAGAGAACACTGAAGAGGAAATCACCAAATCAATACCATTTACTGTAGCCCCTCAAGAAGATAAAATACTTAGGAATAAATCTAACCAGAGATGTAAAAGACCTATACAAAAAAAACTATAAGCCACTACTGCATGAGACCAAAAGAGATCTACATAAGTGGAAAAACATACCTTGCTCATGGATAGGAAGACTCAACCTTGTGAAAATGTCTACTCTACCAAAAGCGATCTGTAGATACAATGCAATTCTGATCCTAACACCACTGAGATTTTTTAATGAGATGGAGAAACAAATCACCGACTTCATATGGAAAGGGAAGAGGCCCCAGATAGGTGAGCTTTGCTGAAGAAGAACAAAGTGGAAGGCCTCACGCTACCTGGTTTTAGAACATATATTGCCATGGTAGTCAAAACAGCCTGTACTGGTACAACAACAGATGCATAGATCAATGGAACAGAATTGAGAATCCAGACATAAATTCATTCACCTACGAGTAGCTGATATTTGACAAAGGCCCAAAGTCTGTTAAATAGGGAAAAGATAGTCTCTTTAACAAATGGTGCTGGCATAACTGGATATCCATCTGCAAAAATAAATGAAACAAGACCCATACCTCACACAATGCACAAAAACTAACTCAAAATGGATCAAAGACCTAAATATGAAATCTAAAACAATAACGGTCATGGAAGAAGAAATAGGGACAACACTAGGAGCTTTAACACGTGGCATAGACAGAGTACAAAACATAACTAACAATACACAAACGCAGGAAGAGAAATTAAATAACTGGAAGCTTCTAAAAACCAAACATTTATGCTCATCAAAAGACTTCCACAAAAGAGTAAAAAGTCAACCTACAGACTGGGGAAAAATTTTTGACAATGACATATCTGATAAGGGTCTAATCTCTAAAATCTACAAGATACTGCAAAACCTCAACAACAAAAAGATAAATAACCCAATTAAAACATGGGCAAAGGGTATGAACAGGCACTTCAGCAAAGAAGATATTCAGGCAGCTGCCAGATACGTGAGGAAACGCTCACAATCATTAGCCATTAGACAAATGCAAATCAAAACTACAATAAGACATCATCTCACCCCAACAAGGCTAGCATTAATCCAAAAAATGCAAAATAATAAATGTTGGAGAGATCACTGAGAGACTGGAACACTTAACACTGCTTGTGGGAATGTAAAATGGTACAACTGCTTTGGAAATTGATTTGGCACTACCTTAAAAACCTAGAAATAGAAGTACCATATGATCCAGCAATCCCACTCCTCAGAATATAGCCTAGAGAAATAAGAGCCTTCACACAAATAGATATATGCACACCCGTGTTGATTGAGTCACTGTTCACAATAGCAAAATATTGGAAACAATCTATGTGTCAATCAACAAATGGATAAACAAATTATGGTACATTCACACAATAGAATACATGCATGATGAAAGATGATGAATCTGGGAAACATCTCACAATACGAGTGAATCTGGAAGGCATTATGTTGAACGAAATTAGTTAGTTGCAAAAGGACAAATATTGTATAAGACCACTATTATAAGAACTCAAGAAAGGTTTTAAACACAGAAGAAAACATTCTTTGATGGTTACGAGGATAGGGAGTGAGCAAGAGGGGAATTCACCATCTAGATAGTGGACAAGAATTATCTTAAATGAAGGCAAGGACAACACACAACACAGGGGAAGTCAACAAAACTGGACTAGACCAAAAGCTAAGAAGTTTCCTGAACACAACCAAACAATTCCAGGTACAGAGTAGCAGGGGCAGAGGTCTGGGGACCATGGTTTCGGAGGTCATCTAGGTCAATTGATAAAGTTTATTAAGAAAAATGTTCTGCATTCCACTTTGGTGAGTGGCGTCTGGGGCCTTGAAAGCTTTCAAGTGGCCATCTAAGATGCATCAATTTGTCCCAATCCACCTGGAGCAAAGGAAAATGAGGAACACCAAAGATAAAAAGAAAATATTAGCCCAAGAGACAAAAGGGCCATATAAATCAGAGACTCCACCAGCCTGAGACCAGAAGAACTAGATGGTGCCTGTGTACCATCAGTGACTACCCTGACAAGGAACACACCAGAGAGTCCCTGAAAGAACAGGAGAAAAATGTGGTGCAGAACTCAAATTCAAATAAAAAGATCAAACTTAATACTCAGTCTAGAGGAACCCGATTAGACATGGCCTCCAGACTCTCTGTTAACCCAGAACTGAAACCATTCCCAAAGCCAACTCTTCAGGCAAAGATTAGACTGGACTATAAAACACAAAATAACGCTTGTGAATACTGTGCTTCTGAGTTCACGTAGATACACGAGACTAAATGGGCAGCTCCTGTCCCGAAGTGGGATGAGCAGGCAGAAAGGGATAGAAGCTGGTTGAATGGACATGGGAAAACTGGAGTTGAGAGGAGGAATGTGTTGCCACATTATAAGGATTGCAACTAGGGTCACAAAACAACAGGTATATAAATTTTCGTATGAGAAATTAACTTGAGCTGTAAACTTTAACCTAAAGCACAATTAAAAAAAAAAAAAAAGTTACAACCAAGAAAACCCTATGGAGCAGTTCTACACTGTAACACGTGGGGTCGCCATAAGGAGGAATTGACTTGTGAGCAATGGGTTATTACAATATGTAAAACTTCACAGTAACTATTTTTATGCAAATAACCCACACCTTCTACATTTGTTTGCCAACCACTCCCTCCCCCCTGCAAGATATTTTTGTAAGCATTTTATACTAGTTTTTTTATTACAGCAACTAGTTCTCTTAGGTTAAATATTTTATGTTAAGGGTAATTAATTAAGAACTTGGCTCCAATCTCTATTAGCTTCTCTGTTGGGAGAAATAGTATCATGGAAACATGATAAATATGAGGTATTCATTCATTTGCATATTTAACATATATCTGCTGAAGACATTGTACTAAGCACTTCACAGACTTGATCCTCATTTAATTCTTACCATGAGTTGGAATCAACTTGATGGCAACTAACAACAACATATGCCTAAAGGTAGAAGAGGCTTAAAATCAGAAAGAATAAAGACTTTGCTCATGAGAGCCAAAGAACCTGGATTTCAGTACTTAACACCCCCCGAAATCTTTGCAATTTCTTTCCACTTCATTATTAAAAGTGGGTGATCAACCTGTTCAGTTCTCATCAATTCTGTCGTTTCTCAAAAAACATTTGCCAAGAACCTGCCGTCTGCTACACTTCATACTATTATTGGAAAAACAGAGGTGAGCACACATAAGTTACTGCTCACTTGGATTATATGGCGCCTCTCAGATTTTCTCATGCACATGGGAAACTCCTCTGATTCCAGTGAATCTTTTAACGGCAAACCTAGTATCTTTTATCCTTAGTGACTTGAGAACATCTAACCCCTTGCCCTCGAGTCCATTCTGACTCATAGTTACCCTATAGGACAGAGTAGAACTGCCCCATAGAGTTTCTCAGGAGCAGCTGGTGGATTCCAACTGCTGACCTTTTGGTTAGCAGACCAACACTTAACCACTGGTCCACCAGAGCTCCTGAGAATGTCTAAACAGCACTTCAAGAGATTTCTTTTTTTCTCTAACCCTCTACTTTACCAAGCATGATGTCCTTCTCCAGGGACTGATTACTCCTAATAACATGTCGAAAGTATGTGAGATGTAGTCTCGCCATCCTGGCTTCTAAGGAGCATTCTGGTTGTACTTCTTCCAAGATAGATATGTTTGTTCTTTTGGCAGTCCATGGTATATTCAATATTCTTTGCCAACACCAAAATTCAAAGGCATCAATTTTTCTTTGGTCTTCCTTATTCATCCTCCAGCTTTTGCATGCATATGAGACAATTGAAACTACCATGGCTTGGGTCAGGCACACCTTAGTCCTCAAGGTGACATATTTGCTTTTCAACAATGCAATGGGTCTTTTGACTTCTTGACCACTGCCTCCATGGGCATTAATTGTGGATCCAAGTAAAATGAATCCTTGACAGCTTCAGTCTTTTCTTTGTTTATCATGATGTTGCTTATTGGCCCAGTAGTGAAGATTTTTGTTTTCTTTATGTTGAGGTATAATCCATACTGAAGACTGTGGTCTTAGATCTTCACCAGTAAGTGCTTTAAGTCCTCTTCACTTACAGCAACAAAGGTTGTGTCATCTGCATAAGTCAGGTTGTTATTGAGTCTTCGTCCAATCCTGATGCCCTGTTCTTCTTCATGTAGTCCAGCTTCTCTGATTATTTGCTTAGCATACAGATTGAATAAGTATGCTGAAAGGATACAACCCCGATGCACACCTTTACTGAATTTATACCATGCAGTATCCTCCTGTTCTGTTCAAAAGACTGCATCTTGATCCGTGTACAGATTCCTCATAAACACTATTATGTGTTCCAGAATTCCCATTCCTCGCAATGTTATCCATAATTTGTTATGACCCACACAGTTGAATGGATTAGCATAGTCAATGAAACACAGGTAGACATCTTTCTGGTATCCTCTGCTTTCAGCCAGGATCCATCTGACATCAACAATGATATCCCTGTTTCCATGTCCTCTGCTAAATCCAGCTTGAATTTCTGGCAGTTCCCTCTCAATATACTGCTGCAGCAGCTTTTGGATGATCTTCAACAAAATTTTACTTACATGTGATATTAATGATACTGTTTGATAATTTCCACATTCAGTGGGATTGCCTTTCTTGCAAATAGGCATAAATATGGATCTCTTCCAGTCAGTTGGCCAGGTTGCTGTCTTCCAAATTTCTTGGCATAGATGAGTGAGCACTTCCAGCTCTGTATCCGTTTATTGAAACATCTCAATTGGTATTCCGTCAATTTCCGGAGCCTTTATTTTCTGCTAATGCCTTCAGTGCAGCTTGGACTTCTTCCTTCAGTACCATCAGTTCCTGATCATATGCCACCTCCTTAAATGGTTGAACATTGAGCAATTCTTTTTGGTATAGTGACTCCATGTGTTCCTTCCATTTTCTTTTGAAGTTTTCCTGAAGAAACAATTTTTTGTTCAGTTTTTTTCAGCTTGCGAAATGCTGAGTGACCCTATTACCTAAAGCCAGTGCCGTCGAGTCGATTCTGACTCATAGTGACCCTACAGGATAGAGTAGAACCGCCAGGAAGGGAAAAGCCCTAGATATTTCCCACAGAAGAGCTGATCCATTGGTAATGAGAAAATTCCCCTACTCATATTTTAGGTACTGTAATTTTTTTAAAGCTGACTCTTTAGCTATTCCTGCTATTTTCTGAAACTTGTTCCAATTCTGAAATATTGTATGACATTTTCCATGGAGCATATTTCTCTGAACCATGAAATATACCTCCCAGTAAAAATATTCAGTGTAGTGAGGAAAATATTCAGGGGTAACAACTGGCACAGTTAGTCCATAATCCTTGAGTTTTTAAAGCAGATTGCAGCAAAAAATAATGTAAACACAGTCTTGTTTTCTGAATTCTCTGTGACCCATCATTAGCCAGTGTGCAAGCCCTCTCTCGCCCTGCCCATCATGTATCACGCTACCACAGGGACTGGAATTAAGAAATAACTTCGGCATGACATAATTCAGAACTATCACACTTCTTTGGTGGTTTTCTTATTAAGATATCAATTTGTGTGTGTTCTGATCTTCTTTGTTTCAAACAGCTGACTTGTTGCTGTTAGCTACTGCTGAATCCGTTAGGACCTATAGCAACCCTATAGGACAGAGTAAAACTGCACTATAAAGTTTCCTAGGCTGTAATCGTCACAGGAGCAGATTGCCAGTTCTTTCTACCACAGAGCTGCTGGGTGGGCTCCAAGCACCAACCTTTCAGTCACTAGCCAAGTACTAAACTTTTGCACCACTCATAACACATACTATGTCTTTAGTATTTATATACATCTACAGTCAATTCAGAAATTTCCGTTGGTGATAAACAAGAAGCCTCTGGGGCATACTCAGAGGTTATGCTCAATGTCCCACAAGTACTGAGGGAAATGAAAGCATCTTTAGGGTAAAAGGTGGGACCAATCTCAGACTGGGAAGGAGAAACATGGTGGCACATTTGGAAGTAGAGACTTCCACACTACTTAGTGGTAGTGGCCAGGGGATATGGCAGACTTTACAGTAGCTGGCACAGTGGAGCCTGGGAGGGGAGGCCAGGCCTTGGGCACTGCCCCAGGCGTGCTTCTGAAGCAATAGCATCCTCAGACCACAGGGAAAGAAGCAAACAGGCTGGGGCATATCAGCAGAAAAGAAATGTGTTCTTCCTGAATCGCTTCATGAAAGAAGTTAGAGTTATCACTCCACTCCATTCTGGGATCTAATGGGTCCTTGATCCCTTCAACCCAGAAGGTGGCATGAGAAGCAACAGAACAACTTTGATATTGAGTAAGTAATATACTATTGCTAGGAATAGACATTCAAAGGGAATGGGGGGCAGAGCCAAGATGGTAGAATAGACAGACGGTTTCTGTGAGCCCTCTTTACAACAAAGACACTAAAAAACAAGTGAAATGAGTATATTTATGATGAGCTAGGAGCCCTGAGCACCAAAGGCAAGCTTTGAAAACAAACAGAGGGGTAGGGGGAGGAAAAAATGGTTTAGAAGTGGAGAGGCATTACCGGACTTGAGTTGCAGGGAACCCTCAGGCACCATTCCTGGAGCAGCAGTGGCAGGCTGGTACCAGCGGTGGGCCGCAGTTTCCTCAGGGAGAAGCAGCCAGCCACACAACCTACTCACACCTCCGGAACCTGAGGAGAACGGCACTCTCGGCAAAAGCTAAGTACTTGCATATATTTTAGCATGCCACCCCCCATCCCCAAGCTGGCTTAAGTGGCTATATTCCCTGGGCCTGAGATAGGCACTGTTGAGCACCTACAGCCATCCTTCCTGCCCTGGAGAAGGAAAAAATTAGCATTTGGGGGAAAAGATCATTTGCCAGCTCCACTAACTGGGGGAGTTCAGGACAGAAGTGGCTCCGGTCCAGGCATAAACAGTCTGTGGACTTTGTGCACGTTTACCCTCCGCATGGACCTGCATGGGCCTATTTCAGGAGAACAGGCCTTTGTTGGCAGACTCCAACCATTTCAGCTGTGCAGGTGAGAGGTGGATGTTTGATATTTGACATTGCTTTGCCTATTAAACAGGGTCCTCACCTACCCACATCAGGGGCCTAAGGACTGGTAGCTCCACTCAGGTCACCCAGCCACCCATGACAGGGGTCCACGGATAACTGGTACCTCCCAGACCTTACAACCAAAAACATTGGGTGCCCGTGGTCCATTTGCAGAACCCACCCACCTGCATGCTAGATGGAACAGGGACACGCTTTCCTTAGAGACACCTGGGGGGTCGGTTCTCAACCTCCTGCCTTATTCAGAGCAAGATTCCCTGCTACAACCAGATACCAGTACCTACACTAATCACCCCTGCCCCTCTAAGACTATAGGACAGAGCCTGTACCAAATACTTGATGATCAGCTACCTGGACACCTGAGCTGAATTTATACAAGAAAAGTGAATGGACTCCTAGGCTGATGTACCTGATAATAGCTCTAGCCAGCTGAGGACAGGACACCAGAACTACAAAGGTGAAAATCATCAAGCTAGCTCACTCAAGCAACCCATTTGGGCATATCAAAACAAAACAAAAAGTTACGACACAGTAAGCAAACATAAACTAATACAGTAATTTATAGATGGCTCGGAGACTACAGTCAATATCAAGTCACATAAAGAAACAGACCATAATCACCTCAACAAGCTCTCAGAACTAAGAACCAAGGGATCTTCTAGATCAAACTGCATTCCTGGAATTATCAGAGGCAGAATACAAGTTTAATATACAGAACCCTTCAAGACATCAGGAAGGAAATGAGGCAATATGCAGAACAAGCCAAGGAACACACAGATAAAGCAACTGAAGAAATTAGAAGGATTATTCAGGAACATAATGAAAAATTTAATAAGCTGGAAAAATCCATAGACAGCAATCAGAAATTCAGAAGAGTAACAATAAAATTACAGAAGTAGATAACTCAATAGAAAGTCAGAGAAGCAGAATTGAGCAAGTAAAAGCCAGAATTTCTGAACTTGAAGAAAAATCACCTGGCACTAACATATTTGAAGAAAAATCAGATAAAAGAATTTTAAAGAATGAAGAAACCTTAAGAATCATGGAGGACTCTATCAAGAAATAACCTATGAGTGATTGGAGTACCAGAACAGGGAGGGATAACAGAAAACACAGGGAGAATTGTTGAAGATTTGTTGGCAGAAAACTTCCCTGATATCGTGAAAGATGAGAAGATATCTATCCAAGATGCTCATTGAACTCCACAGAAGGTAGATGTTAAAAGAAAGTCACCAAGACATATTATAATCAAACCTGCCAAAACCAAAGATAAAGAGAGAATTATAAAAGCAGCTAGGGATAAATGAAAAGTCACCTACAAAGGAGACCAATAAGAATAAGCTCAGACAACTCGGCAGAAACCGTGCTGGCAAGAACTTAACGGGATGACATATTTAAAAAGTGGAAGGAAAAAAATTGCCAGCCAAGAATCATATATCCAGCAAACCTGTTTCTCAAATATGAAGGTGAAGTTGGGACATTTACAGATAAACAGAAGCTCAGGGAATTCATAAAAACCAAACCAAAATTACAAGAAATACTAAAGGGAGTTCTTTGGTTAGAAAATCAATAAAATCAGGTATCAACCCAAGACTAGAACACGGGGCAGAGCAATCAGAAGTCAACCCAGACAGGGAAATCAAAAAAACAAAGACTATTTAAAAAAAAAAAAAAAAAACTCTCAAAACAGGGTAACAGCAATGTTATTATATAAAAGAAGACATCATTAAAACAATAAAGAGGGACTAAGAAATGTAATCATAGACCTTCCTATATGGAGAGGAAGATATGGCAAAAAACAAAGAAATAAAAGTTAGGTTTAAATTTAGAAAAATAGGGGTAAAAATAAGGTAACCACAAAGGAGACACACTATCCTACTCATCAAAATAAAATACAAGAAAAAAATAGAGACTCAGCAGAAACAAAATCAACAACAAATATGAGGAAAGGACAATATATAAAGATAAGCTACTCAGCACATAAAATTAAGTGGGAAAAAAAACCTGTCAACAACACATAAAAAAAAGGCATCAAAATGATAGCACTAAACTCATACCTATCCATAATTATGCTGAATGTAAATAGACTAAATGCACCAATAAAGAGACAGACAGTGGCAGAATGAATTAAAAAACACGATCCATCTATATGCTGCCTAAAAGAAACACACCTTAAACTTAGAGACACAAACAAACTAAACCTAAAAGGATGGAAAAAAATATATCAAGCAAAGAACAATTAAAAAAAAGAGCAGGAGTGGCAATATTAATTTCTGACAAAATAGACTTTAAAGTTAAATCCATCAGAAAGGATAAGAAAGAAGACTATATAATGATTAAAGGGACAATATACCAAGAAGAAATAACCATATTAAATATTTATGCACCCAACGACAGGGCTGCAAGATACATAAAACAAACTCTATCAGCATTGAAAAGTGAGATAGCTCCACAATAATAGTAGGAGACTTCAACACACCACTTTCGGTCAAGGACAGGACATCCAGAAAGAAGCTCAATAAAGACATGGAAGATCTAAATGCCACAATCAACCAACTTGACCTCATAGATATATACAGAACGCTCTGCCCAACAGCAACCAAGTTTCTTTTCTAGTGTACATGGAACATTCTGTAGAATAGACCACATATTAAGTAATAAAGTAAGCTTTAGCAGAATCCAAAACATTGAACTATTACAAAGCATCTTCTCTGACCATAAGCCCATAAAAGTGGAAATCAATAACAGAAAAATCAGGGAAAAAAATCAAACACTTGGAAACTGAACACTACCCTGCTCAAAAGAGACTGGATTACAGAAGACATTAAGGATGGAATAAAGAAATTCAGAGAATCCAACGAGAATGAAAACACTTCTTATCAGAACCTTTGGGACACAGCGAAAGCAGTGTTCTGAGCTCAATTTATATCAATGAATGCACACATCCAAAAAGAAGAAAGGGCCAAAATCAGAGAATTAACTTGAAAAAATAGAAAGAGCGCAACAAAAGTAGCCCACAGGCACCAGAAGAAAACAAATAATAAAATTAGAGCAGAACTAAACGAAATAGAAAACAGAAAAACAAATGAAAGAATTTACAAGACCAAAAGCTGGTTCTTTGAAAAAATCAACAAAATTGATAAACTGCTGGCCAAACTGACAAAACAAAAACAGGAGAGGAAGCAAATAACCTGAATAAGAAACGAGGTGGGCAATATTACAACAGACCCAACTGAAATTAAAAGAATCATATCAGATTACTACGAAAAATTGTACTCTAACAAATTTGAAATCCTAGAAGAAATGGATGAGTCCCTAGAAACACACTACCTACCTAAACACAAACAGAGGTAGAACAACTAAATAGACCCATGACAAAAGAAGAGATTGAAAAGGTAATCGAAAAACTCCCAACAAAAAAAAACCCTGACCCAGACGGATTCACTGCAGAGTTCTACCAAACTATCAGAGAAGAGTTAACACCACTACTACCAAAGGCATTTCAGAGCATAGAAAAGGACATAATACTACCAAACTCATTCTATGAAGCCACCATATCCCTGATACCAAAACCAGTTAAAAACACCCCAAGAAAAGAAAATTAGAGACCTATATTCCTCATGAACTTGGATGAAAAAATCCTCAACAAAATTCTAGCCAATAGAATTCAACAACATGTCAAAAAAATAATTCACCGTAACCAAGTGGGATTTATACCAGGTATGCAGGGATGGTTCAACATTAGAAAAACAATTAGTGTAATCCACCACGTAAATAAAACAAAAGACAAGAATCACAGGATTTTATCAATTGATGTAGAAAAGGCATTTGACAAAGTTCAACACCCATTTGTGATAAAAACTCTCAGCAAAATAGGAACAGAAGGAAAATTCCTCAACATAATAAAGTGCATTTATACAAAGCCAACAGCCAACATCATCCTAATTGGAGAGAGCCTGAAAGCATTCCCCTTGAGAACTGGAACCAAACAAGGATGCCCTTTATCACTTCTCTTATTCAACATTGTGCTAGAGGTCCTAGCCAGAGCAATTAAGCTAGACAAAGAAATAAAGGGCACCCACATCAGCAAGGAAGAAGTGAAAGTATCTCTATTTGCAGATGACATGATCTTATACACTGAAAACCCTAAAGAATCTTCAAGAAAACTACTGAAACTAACAGAATGGTTCAGCAGAATATCAGGACATGAGATAAACATACAAAAATCAGTTGGATTCCTCTACACCAACAAAGAGAACACCAAAGAGGAAATCACCAAATCAATACCATTTACTGTAGCCCCTCAAGAAGATAAAATACTTAGGAATAAATCTAACCAGAGATGTAAAAGACCTATACAAAAAAAAAACTATAAGCCACTACTGCATGAGACCAAAAGAGATCTACATAAGTGAAAAAACATACCTTGCTCGTGGACAGAAAGTCTTAACATTGTAAAAATGTCTATTCTACCAAAAGCGATCTATGCATTTAATGCAATTCTGATCCAAATACCATTGAGATTTTTTAATGAGATGAAGAAACAAATCACCAACTTCATATGGAAGGGAACAAGGCCCCGGATAACTAAAGCATTACTGAAAAAGAAGAACAAAGTGGGAGGCCTTACTCTTCCTGATTTTAGAACCTATTATACCGCCACAGTAGTCGAAACAGCCTGGTACTGGTACAACAAGAGATACATAGACCAAGGGGACAGAATTGGGAATCCAAACATAAATCCATCCACATACGAACAGCTGATATTTGACAAAGGCCCCAAAACAGTTTAATTGGGAAAAGACAGTCTTTTTACCAAATGGTACAGGCATAACTGGATATCCATCTGCAAAAAAATGAAGCAAGACCCATACCTCTCTCCATGCACAGAATGAGCTCAAAATGGATCAAAGACCTAAATGTAAAATCTAAAACGATAAAGATCTGGAAGAAAAAATAGGGACAATTTTAGCAGCCCTAGTACATGGCATAAACAGTACACAAAACATTACTAACAATGCAGAAGAAAAACTAGATAACTGGGAGCTCCTAAAAATCAAACACCTATGCTCATCCAAAGACTTCACCAAAAGAGTAAAAAGATTACCTACAGACTAGGAAAAAGTTTTTAGCAATGACATTTCCAATCAGCGCCTGATCTCTAAAATCTACCTGATACTGCAAAAACTCAACTGCGAAAAGACAAATAATCCAATTTAAAAATGGGCAAAAGGTATGAACAGACAGTTCACTAAAGACATTCAGGTAGCTAAGAGATACATGAGGAAATGCTCACAATCATTAGCCATTAGAGAAATGCAAATCAAAACTACAATGGATTCCATCTCACTCCAACAAGGCTGGCATTAATCCAAAAAACACAAAACAAATGGTGGAGAGATTGGAACACTTATACACTGCTGGTGGGAATGTAAAATGGCACAACCACTTTGGAAATCAATTGTCGCTTCCTTAAAAATCTAGAAATAGAATTACCATAGGATCCAGCAATCCCACTCCTTTGAATATACCCTGAGAAATAAGAGCCTTTTCACGAACAGATATATGCACACCCATGTTCATTGCAGCACTGTTTACAATAGCAAAAAGATGGAAGCAACCAAGGTGCCCATCAATGGACGGATGGATAAACAAATTATGGTGTATTCACTCAATGGAATACTACACATCGATAAAGAACAGTGATGAATCTGTGAAAGATTTTATAACATGGAGGAACCTGGAAGGCATTATGCTGGGTGAAATTAGCTAGTTGCAAAAGGACAAATACTGTATAAGACCACTATTATAAGAACTCAAGAAATAGTTTAGAAAAAAAGTTTAAACAGTGAAGAAAGTATTCTTTGATGGTTACGAGAAGGGGGAGGGAGGGAGGGTGGGAGAGGGCTATTCACTAATTAGAAGATAAGAACTATTTTAGGTGACGAGAAAGACAGCACACAATACAGGAGATGTCGGCACAACTGCACTAGATTACAAGCAAAGAAGTTTCTGGAATAAACTGAATGATTCAAAGGCCAACGTAGCAGGGGCAGGGGTTTGAGGACCACGGTTTTAGGGGACATCTAAGTTGATTGGCATAATAAAATCTATTAAGAAAATATTCTGCATCCCACCTTGGAGAGAGGCGTCTGGGGTCTTAAACCCTAGCAAGCAGCCATCTAAGATCCATCAACCCACCTAGATCAAAGAAGAATGAAGAACACCAAGGACACAAGGTAATTATGAGCCCAACAGACAGAAAGGGCCACATAAACCAGAGACTACATCAGCCTGAGACCAGAAGAGCTAGATGGTATCTGGCTACAACCGATGACTGCCCTCACAGAGAATGCAACAGAGAACCCCTGAGGGAGCAGGAGAGCAGTGGGATGCAGACCCCAAATTCTCATAAAAAGCCCAGACTTAATCGTCTGACTGAGACTAGAAGGACCCCGGTGGTCATGGTCCCCAGACTTTCTGTTGGCCCAGGACAGGAACCATTCCCAAAGCCAATTCTTCAGACAGGGATTGGACTAAACAATGGGTTGGAGAGGGATGCTGGTGAGGAGTGAGCTTCTTGGATCGGGTGGACACTTGAGACTATGTTGGCATCACCTCCCTGGAGAGAAGATGAGGGGGTAAAGGTGGTTAGAAGCTGGCAAAATGGACACGAAAAGACAGAGCGAAGGGAGGGGGCGGGCTGTCTCGTTAGGGGGAGAGAAATTGGGAGTATGTAGCAAGGTGTATATAAGTTTTTGAGTGAGAGACTGACTTGATTTGTAAACTTTCACTTAAAGCACAATAAAAGTTAAAAAAAAAAAAAAATGGGGATAACAGACTCCAGCTCTGAAAGTTAGAAGGGCACCCAACGATAAAGCATTTGAGGATTAATATATACCATTTTCCTCCATCTTGGAACCTCAAATGTGTACCCAGGATTTAATGGGAATTTTAAGTTAGCAATACAGTTCTAGTTGCCGTAGAGTTGATTTCTACTCATGCAGCCTAACCCCGTATGTGTCAGAGTAGAACTGTGCTACACAGCGTTTTTAATTAATGGCTGATTTTTCAGAAGTGGATTACTAAGCCTTTCTTCCAAGGCACCTCTGGATAGAGTTGAACCTCCAACCTTTTAGCTAGCAGCGAAGCATGTAAAATTAACCATTTGCAGCACCCAAGGACTCCAAATTAGTAATAGGCCTGGTGTAATAAAATAAAGCCATTACCTACCTGTTGGTTTGTCCTACTGTGGTGGTTTGCATGTTGCTATGCTGTTAGAAACTATGCCACGAGCATTGCAAATACCAGCAAGATCACCCATAGTGAATAGGTTTCAGCAGAGGTTCTAGATAGACTAGGAAGAAAGTCCTAGCAATTTCTTTCCAAAAATTAGTCAAAGAAAACCCTATGAATAAAACAGAATATTGTCTAATATAATGTTGGAAGATGAGCCTCCTAGATTGGAAGTCCCTCAAAATAAACAGAATAAACAGTGGCCTCAACAATGGACTCGAGCATACCAAGATCATGAAGATGGCACAAAACAGGTCAGCATTTCATTGTGTTGTACATGGAATTATCATGAGTTGGAGCCAACTCAATGCAACCAACAACAATAATACAATAGGGAGTGGTGGGGAGTAGGGAACTAGGAAGAACATGCTCCAGCTAGAGAGGCAGTCACTAGTGGGCCCATTCAGTTGTTCCTTGAGAAATTGTAGGCCCAGTGTTGCCAGATTAATCTTAAATTGCAAGAAACCACCGCATAAGCATAAATCCTTTACTTTCCAGACAGCTACTGTACAGTCAGAGAGACACTGACAGTTTTATCTTTCCTGTACTAAAAAACTCATGGTGAGGTTCTATAGCTATAATTCTCAAGCTGTGGTTGAGAAGGGACCATATTAGAGTCTCCCTGACAGTGTACGTAGATTGAACAATTCTATGACGTTATAATTGTGGCAAAATTCATTGTCTTCTCTTTCCTGGAGGTTAGTACCTACTAAATGTAAGGAAAAAAAAAAGAGTGGCTTTTTGTATTCTTTCAAGAGAAGAAAGAGATTAAAAGACATTTTTTAGCATAAACAGGAACAGAAAATTGCACACAGTCTCAACAGTGTGAACAGTCTGATTGACTTTTAGATACTTCCATTGAGGGCCTTGGTCTTTCTCCCCTGTCTTTGGAATCAGAAGCCACACCCTCTCCCCCCAAATCTTCCTGGACCCATCAAGCAGTGAACTGGACTTGACTGAAATAACAGAAAAGCCTCTTTTTTTTTTTTTTTTTTAACTTTTATTGAGCTTCAAGTGAACGTTTACAAATCAAGTCAGACTGTCACATATAAGTTTATATACACCTTACTCCATACTCCCACTTGCTCTCCTCCTAATGAGTTAGCCCTTCCAGTCTCTCCTTTCGTGCCGATTTTGCCAGCTTCCAACTCTCTCTATCCTCCCAACCCCCCTCCAGACAGGAGATGCCAACACAGTCTCAAGTGTCCACCTGATACAAATAGCTCACTCTTCATCAGCATCTCTCTCTTACCCACTGTCCAGTCCCATCCATGACTGATGAGTTGTCTTCGGGAATGGCTCCTGTCCTGGGCCAACAGAAGGTTTGGGGACCAGGACCGCCAGGATTCTTCTAGTCTCAGTGAGACCATTAAGTCTGGTCTTTTTGTGAGAATTTGGGGTCTGCATCCCACTGTTCTCCTGCTCCCTCAGGGGTTCTCTGTTGTGCTCCCTCTCAGGGCAGTCATCGGTTGTGCCTGGGCACCAACTAGTTCTTCTGGTCTCAGGATGATGTAAGTCTCTGGTTCATGTGGCCCTTTCTGCCTCTTGCGCTCATAGTTATCGTGTGACCTTGGTGTTCTTCATTCTCCTTTGATCCAGGTGGGTTGAGACCAACTGATGCATCTTAGACGGCCGCTTGTTAGCATTTAAGACCCCAGATGCCACATTTCAAAGTGGGATGCAGAATGTCTTCATAATAGAATTTATTTTGCCAATTGACTTAGAAGTCCCCTTAAACCATGGTCCCCAAACCCCCGCCCTTGCTCCACAGAACTTTGAAGCATTCAGTTTATCCCAGAAACTCAGAAAAGCCTTTTGAGCTGGGATTTTGGTGAGGAGATATAAAGAAGTAAGGAGTTGTTGGTGGAACAATGGAGGAAGAAGAGGAGAGGGGAGGAATGGGGGCTCAAAAGAACATCTATCATGTAAGGAGTGGTGGGACGAACTCATTCTTGACCACATCTACAACTCCAGGAATGGAACACAGGGGTACAGATTGAATGGCAATAAAAGCTACTCACAAATTTCCACCATCCCAAAGACCCTATGTAGATTGGAATTCAGTGAATGACCTGAAGTGAAGTTATTGTTGTTGCTAATTGCCATCAAGTTGATTCCGACTCATGGTGACCCCGTGTGTGCATAGGAGAACTGCCTCATAGGGTTTTCAATGGCTGTGACCTTTCCGAAGCAGATTCCCAGGCCTGTCTTCTAAGGCACCTCTAGGTGTGTTCAAACTGCCAATCTTTCAGCTAGTAGTCGAGGGCTTACCTGAAATTCACTGTAAGTTTCTGAGGTGAAGCAGCAGTGGAGGGAGAAGAATGTAAATGGAAGAATAAATTTTGTTCTAGTTACAAAATAATAAATGTACATATTGATAAAATAGTTTGAAAATCATTAGTCCATAGTGGCGGGATACAGATCCTTAGCCCATCCTTGGTGTCCCTGGGGAAGAAGGAAGAAAGGAGAAAGGGAAGAAGGGCAGGAAGAAATAAAGGGAGGAAGGAAAGAAGAATATTCAGGAAAGTTTTGAGTACCTGACATTCCCCTGCACATACGCACTGTAATTTAACACTCGAAACAATGTGAAATGTGAACTAAGGCAATGTCTATGTTGCAGAGGGCACAAAATGGCAAAATTGATGTTGCATTCCAGGGTGACAAAGCCAAAATCCATGCACTTAACTCTTTTTCCTAACTGCTACCCAGTATGTTGAACAGCTTCAGTTTAGCTTTTGAAAAAACAGCATCTTTGAGACTGAAGTTAGAAAAAAAGGCTAAACCTTTAGAACAAAAAGAAGAGAAAAAATGTTGACCCCTAAACTTTCATTTTATATTTATAGTGACTAATTTTTAAATGTTATTTGAAGAGCTAAGAATTACTAAATTCCAGACATCTTGATGTTTCCCTTGGAGGAGAGGACCATAAAAACAAACAAAAAGCCTGTTACCATCAAGTTGATTCCAACTCATAGCAACCCTATAGGACAGGGTAGAACTGCCCCATAGGGTTCCCAAGGGGCAGCTGGTGGATTTAAATTGCCAACCTTCTGGTTATAAATAGGTCCAATGAATAACTTAAGCGCATCTAAACAACAACTAAAACCCTTCTTTCTCATTTTTTCTCTCTTTAAATGCAGTCATCTTTTCTCTGTCTACATGTAAAACAATTTTTGACTTATGAAAGCAATGCTTCTGAATGTGGAAGATTATGTGTTCTCTATTAAGTCCTAAAACTAAATGTTGAACCTTTCCCTACAGCTAAGAGAACACAGAGACATAAAACATAATTCTCTGGCCAAGTAGGCAGAGCAAAGCTGGCAAGTCGCCTGAGGCTTCCTAAGAGTTCAGGTGAGTTTCTGAATGTGCAGGCTAACAAATGTTCTGGAAGGTTGTGTGAGTTTGTGACAGGGAAACATCAGGGTTCTGGGAACATCGATACAGGAACGACCTGGAGTAGAGTTCACATTCCACATTCTCTGAGTGAATCAAGCCCGACACTAAAAAGGTACAGGGGTTCTTTCTTCACCTATTTTTTTTACAGACTTAAAAACACCCTTGGAAGGATTTAGGCTCCATTCAAAATTGGCAGCGTTTCAGAAGTGACTTGCCAAATCTTTATTCATTCTAATTCCTTATTCCACTTGCCAGGAATTCATTTGAACGTTTAGAGAGTCTCTCTATATAAAATGAAACTATTGATGCATATAAAGTACAAGAGGATTAATAAATAAAAACTTTTAAGTGTTTAAGGAGCTTCATCTAAAATTAAATTACAGGGAGGATCTTGCCAGTCTTGAGTTTCCCCCTTCCACTTTTGGCAGACAGTAAGGGTGTGGCTCTTGCCACTGGTTCCTATTCTAAAAGCAAGCTGGGAATACTCAGGGCAGCCTCGTTGGGGTACCTAGTTTGGGGTGGGCAGGGAAGAGCAAATGCTCAGGGTGTCTCCCAAGCCCAGACAGCACATGAAGAGCCTGGAGGGTCCTCCTGCTTTTAACCCCTCTTCCCAATCCATGCCCTGTAGTGCGGCCAAGGTAATATTTTGAAAATGCAAATCTAATCATGTCACTTTCCTGCATAAAAACCTTCAAAGTTTCCACTTTATCCTTAGGAAAAGGCCATGTTTATCATCGTAGCCAAGGTCTTTTGTGATCTCTTTGTTGCTTACTTCTAGACTTTGCTTCTTCCATTCCACTCCTTGAATCCCAGACTCCCGCGAGGCTGAATTACTGTCAACTCAGCAGAGACACCTAGAGAAGCTCCTTTGCCTCTAAGCCTTTGCCATTGCTGTTCCCACTTCTTGAAATATTGTCTCTCATCCCCAGAATTCTCTTCCTTATTAATTCCAACTCATTTTGCTCCAAATAAAAACTAATGCATCACCTTACATGGAAAGCTTTCCTGACACCAAAGGTTGATTTGTCCCCAGAACCCAACTTCCTGCCCAGCACATAGCATATGCTTAGTAATGATTTGTTGAATCACTAAATAAAAGCTACTTGCTCTGCAGAAGCCAGAGTAATCCTGAGTGGGGGCAAGTGTGGTGTTAGATGACATCATAAGCCATTTAATAATGTGCACTTTTGCCATGGAACCAACCTTCTAGGAACTCTTTTGGTTTTGCTCCTGGTTCACTGATGGCTTCTTCTCAGAGTTCGTTGCTAGTTTCTCGCCTGCTCCCCAACATCTCTATGTTGGAGTTCCCTAAATTTATATCTTTATTCCATAGCTCTCTCCCAAACTCCAGGCACCTTCCTACCATTTATTTCAGATGTCTATTTTTTAGTGGACATCTCATATTCAAAGTGTTCAACACTGAACTCTTGATCTTTCTTCCTAAGTTAACGGCAACTTCAGTTACTCCGGCCAAAAACCTTGTACTCATTTTTTCCTCCTCTTTTACTTTCACCTCATGTGTGACTCATTGGGAAATCATGGTGACTATAAAAGGAGCCTTGTGCTAACTAAAAGATCAGCAGTTCGAACTCACCAGCTGCTCTGAGGGAGAAAGATGTGGCAGCCTGCTTCCGTAAAGATTACTGCCTTGGAAACCCTATGGGGCAGTTCTATTCTGTCCTTTAGGGTCACTATAAGTCAGGATTGACTTGATGGCAATGAGTTTAGGTTTTTTGGTTGTTTTTTTTTTTTTTTACTTTCCAAAAGATGCCCTTGTGACACAGTGGTTAAGTGCTCCACTGCTAACGGAAAGGTCAGCAGTTCAAACACACCCGCTTCTCCATGGGAGAAAGAAGTAGCAGTCTGCTTCTGTAAAGATTACAGCCTTGGAAACCCTATGGGGCAGTTCTACTCTGTTCTATAGGGTCACAACGAGTTCGAGTTGACTTGACAGCAATGGTGTTAGGTTTTTTGGTGGAGGATACTTTCAAAATATATCTAGCATCTGACCACCTCTCAGAGGAAGCTGACCCCACCTACTTTTCTGTTTTACCCTTGTCTGGGCCATACCGTTTTTACCTGAATTATTTCAACAGCCTCCTAGCTGGTCTTCCTGCCTCTACGTTGCTTCCTATACATCTCTCAACATGGCAGCATGAATGAGTCCTTTAAAGGGCATGTTAAGCATGAAAATGCTCTGCTCAAAACTCTGCAATGGTTCCCCATTTCATTTCAGAGTAAGCACCAACTTTCTTAAAATGGCCAAGAATCCATATATGGCCTAGATCCCTCTTGCCTGGCTGACCCCATCTCTTAGCCCATATCCTGCCCCCACCTAGCTCTCTGAGCTCCAGCAGAACTAACTTCTATGTTCTACTTCCAAGAAGCCAGACATGCTCCTGTCCAGGACTTTCACTGTAACTGTTCCCTTTGCTTCGAATCATCTTCCCAGCACCTGCCTGATTAATTCCTTCAACTCCTTCATGTCTTTCAAAGCATTCTACCCTATCCACCCTATTGAGTATGGTTAGCAGCCTTCCGCCCTCCCTTCCCGTATTCCTGATTACCCATACCCTGGTGTACTCTTTTTTTCTCCCTAGAACTTATCACCACCCATGCTATTATATGATGATTATTTATTATACCCTTTGCTTATTGTCTGTTTCTCCTGCTAGAATATATCCTCTTAAAGGCAGAAATCCTTTCTACTTTGTTCATTGTTATATACTGAGCATCTAGAAGAGTACACATAGTAGGTACTTTATAAATGTTTAACTTTAACAAACCAAATACCTTTCCAAGGCATGAGCCCTAGTATCGAGGAGCTTATTAAAGAATGCTGTCTTGGCTCCTGCCAAGGATTCTAATTTAGTAAGTTTTGGGTGGGCCCCAGTGTTCTATTATTTTTCATTAGCAACCTAGTTATCTATCAGAGTTTGAGAACACAGCTGAAAGACTTCTAGGATCATGATCTGGCTTGACAAGTCAGTGTCCTTAAACCTAAGTTGCCACATTAGGGCTCTGGCTAAAGGTTTTATTCTGTCTATAAATTATCAGCTAACCTCAAGAGTATGTTGGTCAGAGAAAAAAGTTCTTGACCCATTCCCATCTTAAGTAATAACAATAATAAAAAATTATGCTTGGTAGTAAAAAATAAAAATTATGCTTGGTAATATGCAGAGCTTAATGGGAAAATGTAAATATTCATTCACTAGAATAGAGACGCTCCTAATTTCTCTCTGAAAATGGAGGCTTTTCCATTATGAGAACTTTTGTCCAGATACTTATTGACCCCATGCCTCATGTGTCATATTTATTTTTAAGTCAGGATTTTCTCTTCTCTTGACCTTGAGCTTATTAGAGGAAAGTGGCTGATAATGAAAATGAGACTGTGATGCTGGGTCTAAGGTATGAATAGAAAAGTTCAAAGCTTAGTCAGAAAACTGGATTCAGCCCTGTTTTAACTTGCTATGTAACCTCAGCAACATCCTTTCAACTCTGTGAAGCTCAGCTTCCTCATCTGAAAATCAGAAGGGTAAACTTTAGCCATATATGTGAAAACATTCTGTAAAGAGAAGAGTGCTGTATGTGCTGAGATAGTAATTTTTGTCATCTTCATTTTCGGCGTCTACATCTAAAACAGTCGTTTGTTATTTTTTTTTTCTGTCTATATTTTCTTGGAGACAGTGGTTTACCAAAAACAGTGGATTTCCTTAGATGTAAGAGAAACCTTTCCTGAGTGCAGTCAGTAAAAGAAGGTACTGTCTGGAGAACATTTAAAACAATAATAAAATTGAATGGAAGATGGTCTTTTTTTTTTTTTTAATCACCAAAAGCTGCAGTCCTAAATGAAGTCAGATATAAAATTCTTCTCCTCACTAGATGAGACTTCTTCCATTGATTGCCCTCATCTCTTCAGAAATCACCCTCTTCCCCTCACAATCCCTGTGATTTAGGAGAACTCCATCCCCTGGAGACTCCAGAGCAGACATATGATACAAGTCTGACCAATTATCTATTCTATCCCACCTGGCCACAGTAATTTGTTGAGAGACAATTAAATAACCCAAGTGAGTCCAACCAATGGCGTGCAACCCTGGGACATTTGTGTGGGGGTGTATATCTTTTTTTCAGTAGATTTGAGGAAAGGGAATGGCATTAAATGTAGCACTTCTAGCAGGCATCGTGCCAGCACATGGAAAGACTTTGCCTGGATTTTGGACCAACACAAATGAGGCAGAGACAAGGCTTGGGAAGAGTGAGACCATGTGCAGATAAAATGACTGGATGCTTGGGAACACCTGTGCCTGAACTTTCTAGATTCAGGAAGTTCCAAGCAAGTTTGACATAGGTTTCACCTTGAAGATGACTAAGACAAAAGTCTTTGTTGAAAGGAATTTGATTTACACTGGAAGGCACACAAATGGAGGATTACTTCATGTCAGAAGTAAAGTGTACAGTGTGGCCCAGTCAATGCAAGAATGCTGAATTCTAGTGCCAACTCGCTTCAAAGCCTCAATTTCACCACCCACATAGAGAGAGTGAGGAAGAGATAGAGTAGATTATTGCCCAGACAACTCAAACTCTCCTAACTCCAAAACATTTCAAACATAGCTCAGGCATACGTTGGTACATGATGGAAGTTTTGGAAACTCACCCAGATTTGAAAGTAAAAGAAAGACATTAAATCACTTGCTAAACATAGAATTAACCATATATATGACACTGAATTGATTATATGGAAACCCTGAGGTAATTAACATGACTTTGACTGCCACAGCAGCTCAGTCATTTATGTCACTTTCATAACTACTTTTGATGTCAAAAGCACACCGGGTCTCAGTATTTACAGTTGTTCTGTTAATCCATTATAATTACAGATGTAATCAAAAGAAATTTTTTGGTTTTTTTTTACCTAAATGACACCTTTAATTACTTTTGAATAAAGCATGACTCTAATTAGAGATATCTTCAGAAATTCACATCTAATATCATCATTTGTTAGAATTCTAAATAGGAGCTTTTTATTTCAATGCCATTTCCCTTTAGTCTGTCTTCCTTGGGGAGGGCATGGTTCCCTGCACAGTATGGCATGGGGTGAAATTGAACCAACTAGAACTCAGCAGAGCTAATCCTTCATGAGTGAAATCACTGAAGTTTGTTTTGTTTTGTTTTGGGGTTTTTTTGTTTTCTCAAAATAAATTCAGCAAACTGTTTTGATTACCCACCTAATTCCACGTGTTATAGAAAATGTGGAAATGAACAAGTCTCTAACTCTGTCCACAACAGGCTTAGATTGTTATGGAGGAGACAAACATATAAGTTAGGCCTTGAAGAATTGGAAGGGTATGATCAGCAAGGACTGAGAAGTGTATTTCATGCAAGAGGGATAGCCTGAGTGGCCAGGTGGTCTGGGAGATGGATGGAAAAAGGTTAGTGTCTTATAAACCTATTGGCATTTCACCTGGGAAAGGGCTGTGACAAGTATATTGAAAGGGACTTCTTTGTTTCTTTGGGACAATAGTTACCTGGTATTTATAAAGATTTAAGGAGCCCTTGTGGTACAAATTGTTAAACGCTTGACTAGTAGCTAGAAGGCTGGCAGTTTCAACCAACCCAGCAGCTCTGTGGGAGAAAGACATAGGGATCTGTCTCTATAAAGGTTACAGCCAAGAAAACCCTTTGGGGCAGTTCTACTCTGTCACATGGGATGGCTATGAGTTGGAATCAACTCAATAGCACCCAACAACAGCAACATTCATACAAATTTAGGTACCAGTCAGAAAACAAAGCCAACTACTTGTCCAAAGACTACAGGTCAGCCACAGAAGAAAATGTTTGGAAAAAAATCTGGGGAGGAAAAGGAACAATCTTCAGGAAGCTAATATGTTACCTACTGGAGCAGAATGAAACTGATATTTTAAATAAAAAATTATACAGCTTGAAAATTAACATATGGTGGATTATTAGTGCTGAGCTAGTACTGTACTAAGAATGATCAAATACCACTAAGTCTTTGTCCACAAGGAATTTGGGTGAAAAAACAATACATACACCTACAGAATGATAAGGTACTAAGAAAACAAAAAATATAAAACGTACTAATTTGGACAATAGCAGCAATGATCCCCATTCTTTTGTTTGAACTTACACAAAGATATATGACTAGTTCTGGCCAATAAGTATTGTTTCTGGGTTGAAATTTTAATTGCTTTCACAATTCTTCAGCTTCTTGCTCTCTCTTCCCTGCCACAGCAATCATGAAAGAGAACTTGTGTTAAGATGGTACAAAAAAAGATCAAAGTAGCCTGGATTGCTTAGCCCTGTATCAAAGACAGTTTTCTTGGAGAGTAGCCCAGATTTGCAGCAGAAGGTGTATAAAATGTGAATTTTTTATTTAGTTATCCAATGAGATTTTGGAATTGCTATTAGGCCATTAGCCTAGCTGATTCTAATACATTATCGCAGGGTTTTACAACCCCTACACTATTGACAATTTGCTGTGGGAGTTGTTCTATACGTAGTAGGATGTTGAGCAGCATCCCCGGCCTCTACCCCCTGGATGTTGGTAGCATCCCCCACAGTTGTGACAATAAAAATATTTCTAGATGTTGCCAATGTCCCCTGGAGTGGCAAAATCTCTCCCAGTGGAAACCAATGTCCTATTCCAGAATCCATTCCTAGTGAAAACTAATGACCTGTCCGAGTATCAATTCCTTTCTTTCTACTTTCTCTCCAAACTGCCATTTTATTCAGGTATCCATCTCTCACTTATCCATTTCAGGGGAAACCAAAATCTACATCTAGACCCAGACTTAGTTTCTAATTAGAAATCCTGTCACTCTTGGCAATGCTGACTTGGAAACCAGGTTTAGGTCCGTGAGTACATAGATTTACCCTGGTGATTATATTCGATTGAAGAATGATAGTCATATTGTTTAAACCATTCTACTCAGACAGAAGGGAAAGAATTCTATGGTTGGGGAATACGTTTCCTCTTCTTGCATTGAAAAGTGAGCAAGGAGGCATCTTGCCTCCTAGCTGCTAGCTGTCCTCTTGAAAACATGAATATTACTGATCTGAGAACAAAGCTGAGGACATGGAAGAGAGAAAAACCAAAAAAAAAAAAAAAATAGTGTTATAGCCTTGATCACACCACTACTGAAGCCCACAGGACCTTTGGATTTCCATAGGTTAAAGAATAATTGATTTATTATTTAGTTGTTTATTATTAACCTGATTTAAGTTATAATGTTTGTTACAGGAATCCAAAAGTTTCCTGATGAAATCCCAATTCTAGAATCCATAAACACACAAAGTTGATTTTTTTTTTCCAATTGGTAAATTCAGGAATGTCAAACCTGTCAGAGAAAAAAGAGATATTAAAATGGAAAGCCTAAAACACTAGCTTTGTAAAAGTATTTATTAGACTCTGAGCTTTGCTGTTAGGAGTCTGGGTGATTTTGAAAAAATTACTTAGACTTTCTAAGCCACAGTATTTCCAACTTTAAAAAAAATAATTAACTTTCAAGGTGGCTGTGTGTATTAAATGAGATATCTCATAATAATTAATGTAAAAACTATAAGCTCAGCATCCAGCACAAATGAGTTCTACATATATACTTATTTTTCTTCCTTTCCTAGATATCTACCTAAAGTTTGATCAAACATGCGATCATGATGCACTGATAATTACTGAAGATTGGAATGGGAAAGTTGGAAAGAAAGAAGAAGGATAGGTAGTTGGAAAATATGGCCTTGGTGATAGAAATGATGCCAGAGATCTCATGATAGAATTTTGCAAGACCAATGACTTCTTAAATGCAGATAATTTTTTCACCAACATAAATGGTGACTATATGGGTCTCGTCAGAGTCAATACACAGGAATCAAATCGACTACATCTGTGGAAAAAGACATGGAAAAGCTCAATATCATCAATCAGAACAAGGCCAAGGGCCAACTGCAGAACAGACCATCAGTTGCTCATATGCAAGTTCAAGTTGAAACTGAAGAAAATTAGAACATGTGCACGAGAGCCAAAATATGACATTGAGTATATGCCACCTAAATTTAGAGACCACCTCAAGAATAGATTTGATTCGTTGAACACTAATGACAAAGATCATGCAAGTTGTGGAATGACATCAAGGACATTGTACATGAAGAAAGCAAGAGGTCATTAAAAAGACAGGAGAGAAAGAAAAGATCAAAATGGATGTCAGAAGAGACTCTGAAACTTGCTCTTGAGTGTCGGGTAGCTAAAGCAAAAGGAAAAAACAATGAACTGGTGGATCATAACAAATTATGGATTACATTGTGGAGAATAGGAATTCCAGAACACTTAATTGTGCTCCTGAGGAATCTGTACATGAATCAAGAGGCAGTCGTTTGAAAAGAAGTGGATACTACATGGTTTAAAGTCAAGAAAGGTGTGCATCAGGGTTGTACCTTTTAACCATACCTATTCGATCTGTATGCTGAGCAAATAATCCAAAAAGCTGGACTAAATGAAGAAGAGTGGGGCATCAGGATTGGAGGAAGACTCGTTAACAATCTGTGATATGCAGAGGACACAGCCTTGCTTGCTGAAAGTGAAGAGGACTTGAACCACTTACTGCTGAAGATCAAAGACCACAGCCTTCCATATGGATTACACCTCAATATAAAAGAAAAAAAAAATCCTTACAACTGGACCAATAACCAACATCATGATACATGGAGAAAAGATTGAGATCGTCACGGATTTCATTTTACTCAGATCCACAATCAACGCCCGTGGAAGCAGCTGTCAAGAAATCAAAAGAAGCACTGCACTGGGCAAGTCTGCTGCAAGAGATCTCTTTAAAATATTAAAAAGCAAAGGTGTCATCTTCAGGACTAAGGTGCCCCTGACCCAAGCCATGGTGTTTTCAATCACCTCACATGCAGGCAAAAGCTGGGCAATGAATAAGGAAGACCAAAGAAGAATTGACGCCTTCGAATTATGGTGTTGGTGAAGAATATTGAATGTACCGTGGGCTACCAAAAGAAGGAACAAATCTACTTTGGCAGAACTACAACCAGAATGCTCCTTAGAAGCAAAGATGGCGAGACTGTGTCTCACATTCTTTGGACATGTTATCAGGAGGGATCAGTCCCTGGAGAAGGACATCATGCTTGGTAAAGTAATGAATCAGCGAAAAAGAGGAAGACCCTCAATGAGATGGATTGATACAGTCGCTGCAACAATGGGTTCAAGCATAGCAACAATTGTGACGGTGGCTCAGGACCAGGCAGTGCTTTGTTCTGTTGTACATAGCGTCGCTATGAGTTGGAACTGACTAGGTGGCACCTAACAACAGCGTAAAATCTCACCAAGGCCTGCATTCTGTTACAAGCTACCACTCTGGCCCCTTTTTCAACCCACCCTAACTAAATTTGTCTCTCCAACATCCAAGCTTCTCAAGGCTTTCCTTCTTTGGTCTTCGTTTTGTAGACTCAAGGATGGAGTTAGTGATTCCAGTATTTTTCAGAGATTGAGCAAGGGGCATGTGACCTGAATGCAGTCCGAAGTCTGACTGTGTTAGATTAGACATTTGCTCCCCAAACCTTCCCATCATTCTGTAATGGAATTATGTATCCTCACCCTTCCTCTTGTCATATGACTTTGTAGTGCTCCTCAGTAGAAGGCAAGGAATATACACTCCTGCCTTATCAATATTGATTTGCTTTGGACCATGGGACGTGTGCTTGTGTAGTTTACATTGTCAATGTTCGCTTCTGTCATCCACCATGAGAAGAAAATGCCCCAGGTAGTTATTGGTCCCAAAAATAGAGGCAAAAGGAGTAGGTCTGAGCTTAACCCATAGCCTGCAGCAGAGCTATCTCAGCTGACCAGCAAACCCATGACAGTAAAGCAAATGTTTGTTATTTTAAGCCATCATTATTTGGGACTTGTTTGCTATATGACATTACTGCATTTAAAAAAAAAAAAAAAAAGATACGACTTAGTGGTTTTCATTGATTTTCAGCTTCTTTTCTTGTTCCCATTGATCTACTTTTTGTTTTCCCTGACCCTCCAAGCAGAAGCAACTTTATCTGGTAGCCAACTTTTCTCCTTTTCTACTGATTCAGCATCCTATTGTAGATACTTACATAGTTGGTTCATAACTTCTCACTTCCAGATACTAGAAGGGAAAGAGTTTTCCCTGAAGCTGTATGGCAACATGCCTCCAGAAATAATTTTTCATAAGCTTCATTATTTTTGTTCATGGAAAAGTATTTCTCCCCCAAAAGTAAGAATTTTGGTAAAAGTAACCATAATAACAATTAAACAGGTCCTGGTTCTCTCTGCATCCTTGGTGCCTGAACAGGCGGGAACTCAACCAGTACTAATAGATGAACACATGAGTGATCAAATGAGCACATTTTGGATTTTATTTTAAGGCAGAAAGTATTAAAAAATATCCAAGGTGTCAATTATAGAATAAACAAACATTCTGAAAAGGTTGGCTATTCAAATGAAATGGGCAAGCTCTATGGAATAGGGGCATTTTCAATAACAAAAATAGGCAAGGGATATAACATATTTTCAACAAAAGTGAAAGGTCCTAGTTAAGAGCAAGGGCTTTAGCATCACCGTCCTGGAACTGAAGCCTAGCTCTGAAACCAAAAAACCAAACCCTTTGCCATCGAGTTGATTCCGACTCATGGCAACCCTGTAGGACAGAGTAGAACTGCCCCATAGTTTCCAAGGAGCACTTGGTGAATTCAAACTGCTGACCTTCGGGTTAGCAGCCACAGTTCTTAACCACTACACCACCAGGATTTCCTATTACATGAGTCCCTGGGAAAGCTACCTAACCACTCCTTGCTTCCTTTTTCTCATCTATAAATGGTGGATGATAAACAATTTACCAATTCATGACTTTTTGCAAGAATCACATGAGCTAATTAATGAGACCACTTAGCATACAAAGTGGTCACTAAATTAATATTAGCTGTTTTATTACTGGAAACCCTGGTGGTGTAGTGGTTAAGAGTTTGGCTGATATTATTACTGCCATCATTATTCACTATTACATAACAGTTTAGACCACATCTCTTTCTTATTTTAGTCTCCTAGTTAACACACCCCTTTATGGCGGTTACACAACCTGCTCTCTTAATCTTAGAGTCTTCTGTGGTCTCTATATTAGTTAGACTCTTCAAAGTGAAAGTAACAGAAATCCATCTTAAATTAAAAACAAACGTTGCCATCGAGTCAATCCCCATTCACGGAAACCCTATGTGTTACAGCGTAGAACTACCCCATAGGGGTTTCTTGGCTATAATCTTTATGGAAACAGATTTCCAGGCCTTTCTTCCACGTCACTGCAACCAAATAAGTCCATCCGGAGCCCCAATCCCTGTGTTCATCTGGAGCTGTCAATCAAAGCACCTCATATTCCTAACCTCCACAGTTGGTTTTGTGAAGCAATCAACCAATCCTTCTAAACTTAATGGTGTGTACAGGGGTGAGCATGTCACTCACAGGCCCCTTGAAAATATGGGGGGAAAATTGGTATGGAATTTGGGATACAGGTCTTTTTTTTCTCAGGCAGAGTTGAGAGAAAAGGAGAGCAATTCCTGATGACATTCATTAGAGCCTACGTCCAGCTACATCAAAAGCCAAGGACTTTTTGGAATTTGAGTCAACAAATTCCTTTTTTGTGCTTGACGGAATTTGACTTGATCCATCAAGAATCTGACTTCATCGGTACGAGTGGTTGGGCTAGAAAGAACTGGAACCAGCTGAGTCCTGAAGCCCCTAATTCTGCCAGCTCAGCGGTCTTCAGCTATGGTTTTCTGTTTTTAAACATTTTAAGGAAATGCTCCAAAATGTTGTTATTCTTGCTGATGCTGTTGTTGTTGATAGTGTATTAATGTGAAACTATGAATGTCATAACCGTGCTTTTTATCCCACTAATTTTGACCTGACCCTGGAAGATGCATACCTGCGGGTGTGTGTGTTCTCCTGATTCTGAAGCTTGGGTAAGCTTTAGAGAGTGCAGTCACCTGGAAAGGCCATAAACAGGGCCAGCTTTCTGAGAAAGAGCCTGCCAGAAATGCTGCTACAAGCATATTGTGTGAACACCTGGCCTCAGCAGCAGTGGGAATCTACCACAAAAGAAGATGGGAAAATAGGTTTAGCAGCAACAGTTTGGGGTCAAGAGGGTCCGGAAGAGCCTGTGCATAGAACTCCTCTGTCTTTAGGGTAGGATCTTTAGGAAAGGAGCACCACCCATCCATGCTAGGGAATGGAGCCAAGGGTTTTCTATAAAATCCATTACAATTTGTATGGAATTCATCCTATTCCAAACTCAAATGATGATTCACTCTAGGCTTGGACCGCTTCCACCAAATAAGCTGTGCAACCTCCTTGGCTGCCAGGCCAAATGGAGGGCTTCCAGGTTGCTTCTGTCCTCCTGCCTCCATTCTTGAACTCTGTCCAATCAGAAGTGACCTTCTGGAACCTGGCCAGTCTTCCTCTGGAGGATTTGGATTGTAGGGCAGGATGACAGAGGAGAAAAAGAGAAACTTTTGAAGTTAGACCACCTGGGCTTAAATCTCAATTTCCCTCCTTTGCCTTCTTTCATCATTTAGGGGGAACTTACTATGTGCCAGACACTGTACTAGGGATACATACAGGGGTGAACTAAAAGGAGAGAATCTCTGCCTTCTTGAAATACAGAGAAACATTCAAGAAGTTTCAAATCTTGTCTGCGAAGTCAGCTTTAGTACCTTTCAATGTGTACTGACTCCAAGAAATAGGTGAAAAGAAAAATTAAACAAAGCAATTTGTTTAAAAATGCTGAGTCAGGGAGGACAAAATCAAGAAGGAGAAAACACACCCTTCCTAAATTTATATGTAGAGTAGGCGAGACTGGTGTGGGAGGAGATGAGAGTTTTGGGGGTAGCTTTTGAGAAAATGTTGTAAAGGCTTAATTCTACACTTGCAAAACACCCAGTGTAATGGAATTTAGGGAGGAGGAAAGAAGAGCCCGTGTTTCATCTAGATGAATGCAGGACAAAGCAGAGATAACAAGTGCATGAGGGAGAAGTCCTAGGCAGCAGGGACTACAAAGAAATAAGGCTTTTAGGAATTGTTTAAAATTGTAGGAAGGGCTGTAGATCCTCACAGGGCAGGAATTGGGAGTTGAGTCAAGTTTACTTTAGATTTCTCAGCTCAGAAGCCCAGTTGACTACTGGACTGCCTTTGAAACCAAGAGCCTTAAGTAATCGGTCACTATTTAATAAGTTACTTAACAAATACAGGTCTCAATTTCCTTACCTGTTAAATGGTGAGATTACAGTCTGTAACACCTAAGCACCTACCTCAGAGACACCTTGTGAGGATGAAATCATAAAGCTATGGGTAAGTTTTGGAAACATACAAGTATTCAGTAGATGGGATGAGAACCGAAATGGAAAAGGTTTAACAAAGACAATTCAGAAGGAAAAGGCAGTGGGAACATTACAGGATGGAGACTAGAAGTTTCAGGCTTGAATATAGTATTTAGATGTAACATATTATTATTGAAAATATTAGTCCTAAATAAGATAAAACTAGATATTAGATGTTTTCTGTAAGGAAAGAAGAATTTTATACCTTTTAGTTTCCTTTGTTTCCAAATGAATCTTCACATACAATAATGTGTGCTAAATAGGCGAGTTGTTAAAAGGCCCTAAATTTTAATAACATAAATACAAGAGAAAAAATCTCCTCATTTTACCATTTATCTAACTCATTAAGTCAAATTTGTTTTTAAATTCCCAGAGACTCAGAGGGACACTGCTCGTAATATGCTTATGCACTAAACCCATTTCTTCTTGAATTGCACTCCAAACAATAAAGCTATAACATAATTCTTTAGCAATATAATCTACTCAGTGTATACATGGCTGAAAAGTTTTTAATGATTTCAGATATAACAATCCCCTCACCCCCTCCCAAAAAAAAGAAAAAAACCTTTGCCTCGAGTCCGTTCCCACTCATAGTGACCTTATAGGCCAAATCTGAACTTCCCCATAGGATTTCCAAGGCTGTAAATCTTTACTGAAGCTGGCTGCCACATCTTTCTCCTGTGGGGTGGCTGGTAGGTTAGAACCAAGAGGCTTTTGGATAACAGTTGAGAGCTTAACCACTGTGCCACCAGGGGCCCTGAGCTCTGATGGTTAACTTACTTTCGAATACAGTGAAGAAAAAGTGTTTTTTTAAAAAATGTACAAATCAAAACTATCATAATTGTTAAAATTATCAACTAAATCCTCAAAGTTTGTTAGCATATGAAATCTCTCTTGAGACTTTTGGGATTTTTTGTAATATGCACATGCTACTCAGAACCCAAAAATATTCTGCATTGCATGTTATAATTTGTTAATCTACTATCCTCTCTGTGGGATTATAAAGAGCTAAATTAAATAATCAAAAGTTTGGATTATCCAGGGAGAACTACTGGTTTTTACTTACAGTTCCCACCTGGAATGAAGTCTTGGCTTGCACAAACAAGACATAGCTGAACTACAATAGAGGGCAGCCAGAATGCTACTCAGAAGCAAGGATGATAAGACTTCAGCTCACATACTTTGGGCATGTTATCAGGTGGGACCAGTCCTTGGAGAAGAACATCATGCTTGGTAAAGTAGAGGGTCAGTGAAAAAGAGGAAGACCCTCAATTAAATGGATTGACACAGTGGCTGCAACAATGAGCTCAAACATAGCAACGATTGTGAGGATGGCACAGATCAGGCAGTGTTTCTTTCTGTTGTACACAGGGTCACTATGAGTCAGAACTGGTTCAATGGTACCCAACAACAACAACAATAGAGGAAGCTCACCCCCACTCCTCCCTCATTGAAATTAAATTGGTACTAATCTTAACTAGGTTGATATTTATTAATATGTTAATTGTAATCTCCAGAGCAAACTTTAAGAAAACTACAAAGATGTAGTTAAAGAAACAAGGAAAATAAAGTAGTACACTAGAAAATGTCTCTTTAACACAAAAGAAAGATGTAATGGAGAAATGGAGGGACAAAAAGAAAAGAGGTAGGAAACACAGAAAACAAAGAGCATTATTACAGATGCAAACCTACTTATAAGTAATTACATTAAATATAAATGGACTCAACACTCGACTATAAAAGCAGAGATTGGCATAATGGATAAAAGTACATGATTCAACTCTATCCTGAGACAAAAGACACACTTTAGATTCAAAGACACAAAAACGTTAAAAGTAAAAGCATCAGTAAAAAAATAGAAGATTTGAACAAAACTTTAAACAGACTAGACCTGACAGAAATCTGTGGAATGCACCATTCAACAAGAGCAGAATACACATTCTTCTCAGTGCACATGAGGAAATTCTCTAGGAAGGACCACATTTAGTCATAAATTTAAAAGGATTGAAATCATATGAAGTATGTTTTTGACTACAGTGGAATGAAATTTAAAATCAATAACAGGAAAAAAATTGGAAGTTTCAAAATTTGTAGAAATTGAAAAATACTCTCCTTAATAATCAATGGGTTTTTTTCTTACTTAGCTCCATTCCTTCTCCTTTCTTTGTGTCATTATTGTCATATAGGTTACATATTTATACATTATAAGCCCAACAACCCTTGTTTTTAAAATTATTGATTTATATTTATTTATCTTCAGATATAAGTAATATGTACTCATTTTGAAAAAAAAATTACACATAGATTTATAAAGAGGAAAATAATCATCACCCAATAGCTATATCACCTGGGAATCATCATGATTAATATTTTATCGTATTACTTGTCACATTTTATGTGCACTGAACACTTACCTATTTGAGACACACTAATGGCTATATTAAGACCTAATAGAAATACCAATACTACTAATTTAAAACTAAAATGAGGAGGGGATACTTGATCTTCCATTTGCATAAAATGCCTGACATATTGCCCTAAACAAAGTAGGAACTTCCCAACCCAAATTTCTAGATAAGTGTTTTGTACATCTCCCATGTGATTTAAAACCTGAGAGGACATTTAGAGTCATATGGATTGATGTACATGAGAAAGAAAACACAAAGTTATCCAGGAAATTAAGATTAAAACCCAAGTCAAGATTTACCACTCTTGTATAGGAAAACACAGAGTATAATGGTTAGTGGCGAAGGCTGCAGTCAGACTCTGGGTTGTGATCTTGGAAAGCTCATGAAACCACATTGTGCCTTGATTTCTTTCTCTCTAAAATGGGTAATAATAACACCTATTCCTAAGAGTTATTGTAAAGACTAAACGCAACACTGCGTGGAAGTAGGTTAGCACAAGGCCTAGCATATAATTGCTTATTATTACCACTGTTATTATTATGCTGCTTACCAGCTGATCTCTTCAGACTGATTCATGCATAATTAGGGCCATAATCTAGCCAAAGTAGTCATGCTATGTGAAATAAATACTTTCCCAGGGCCAGGGTTGCTATGGTAAAGAGCTTGGGCTCTGTTTTGAGATAGTTTCTCATATTCTGACTTGCAGTGATTGCCAAAGAAGAGAAATCTCTGGTGATGTATTCAAGTATTAAGTTAGAAACTTTTTTTTTTTTTTTTCTAGTCGATTTAATAATTTTTACCCTAAAGTTAAGATCTTGATTAGGGTTATGTTGGTGGAAGGAAACTCAAGAAATTATCTTTCAACTTTCTATCCTTTAAACAAGAAATTTTTAAAATTTGTCCTTGAAAAACAAACAATATAGATGTAAGCATTAAATCTTGAAATCTTGAAAAAAAACCTCTTTAGCTAATCTTCAACAGTTTTCATTGGTTTATAAAGGTTTTCTCAGTTGTCTTATCCAAAGCTTCCCTGGTTGCAAGCAACAGAAACCCACTCAAGCTCACATTTGAATAGTTGAGGGTTTTCTTTGCATGGTTCTTGCTTGTTTTGTTTTTGTTTGTTTGCTTTGTTTTTCATTGATATTTCAGGGTTATTTCCCAGCACCTAAACACAGGAAATGCTTTACAACGACTTAGAAGCAGGAAAGCCATCAGGAAGCATGGTGCCCACTCTCCAACTTGCTCTCTCTCTGGGAGCATATCCACTAATTTCTCTGCTTCTCTTTCTGTACATCTGCCTTGTTCTTCCTTCTCTGTTCCTCACGTTTTCTGTTGCTTTGTGAACTTAATGAAAAGGGACCACCCACACAGCTCCAAAAGTTAAATGCCCCAGTTTTAAATATTAAAAGAACCTAACATCTTTTTTTTTTTTTGTACTTTAGATGAAGGTTTACAGAGCAAGCTAGTTTCTCAACAAAGAGTTGGTACACACATTGTTCTATAACATTGGTTAACAACCCCACGACATGTCAACAGTCTTCCTTCTCAACCCTGGGTTCCCTATTACCAGCTTTCCTATTCCCTCCTGCCTTCCTGCCCCCAGGCTTGTGCGTCCCTTTAGTCTTGTTTGTTCCATGGGCCTGTTCAATCTTTGCTAACAAACATTTTTGGAAACTCTTTCAAGAGAGAATGTGGTGAGGCTATCTTGGTCAGGTTTTCCCTCCTGGGCCAGATAGATTTGGTCAGGAAGCCACTTCTGCCAACATTCAGAGAGAATGAAACTGAGATGCTGTCTCAAAAGGTATATATTAACATAAACCAGTTGCCACGGAGCCGGCTCTGACTCACAGCAACTCCACATATGTCAGAGTAGAACTGTGCTTCATAGAATTTTCAAGGACTGATCTTTTGGAAGTAGACCTCTAGATCTTTCTTCTGAGAGGTCCTGGGTAAACTTGAACCTCCAACCTTTCAGTTAACAGCCAAGTATATCAACCGTTTACACCACCCAAGGGCCCCATGACTATTTCTCACTCTCAACTTCTTTTTCATAACAGAGGCCCAAACACTTTCCTAAAAATTTCAAGACTCAATCCTATTTGCCTCAACCCTTACAAGTTCACACACACACACACACACACACACACACACACACACACACAATCAGTGTTTCTGACAAGAAAGGCAATGAGATGGAAATGAACTGGTGGCAGTTCTTGGGGGCAATCCAAGAGCCTGCAGATTGTGATGGGATCCTGACACAGGGCAGCTGAATAAGATCTGCTTCCCATGGAGTTACCAGCAGACAGAAATTCAGTTCTCTTCGCTTCTGTAGCCCAGCAGTTCACACATTAAAGTTACTGCTATTAGTCTCTCTTGGATCTGTGTCCAAATAATGTAATAACATTTCACAGTTATTAGCCTTTTCTAAGTTACTGCCCTTTGCTCAATCTTGGCAAGAGGCCCATGTCCTGAAGCAGAACTCAACTTTTAAACAGTGTAGCAATTGTCCTACTTAAATAATGGATTTGCCAGTGGAGACAAAGGAATTTTATGATCCTTAAAGAATCATTCACTTACCTATTTTAAATGTTAGGGAGTTAATACTCTTTGCAGTGATTTCTCTACAGGTATCAGAAGGAATAGGAAAACCACATTTATGCCTTTTGAGCTCACTGGTTCAGGGGCCCAGTATTCCAAAATGGAAATTTTCAACATCAGAGGAGGTTAGAGCTGTAGAAGTTCCCTGGGAGGTTGTGATTGTGAGGTATGGAGAGGGCATGGACTGTATGGCAAAAAGATAATATCTGTTGTCCTAAATATCTTATTATGGTCCCCTAATGACATTAAGCCTCATGCCAGTGGGCATATTTAGATCCACTTTTATATCTGAGTAATATTGCTAAATCGAGCCCTGGTTGCTCAGTGGTTAAGCACTTGGCTGCCAACCAAAAGGTCAGTGGTTCAAACCCACCAGCCACTCCATGGGAGAAAGATGTGACAGTCAGCTTCTATAAAGATTATAGCCTGGGAAACTCAGTGGGGTAGCTCTACTCTATCCTTTAGGGTCACAAGGAGTCAGAAATGACTCGACAGCAATGGTTAATATTGGTAAAAATCACTTACCTTTTCCTAATCTTTATTTCTTGGAACTCAAAAAAGAATTTCTGTATATAGTGGTAATAAGTGCCCAAAACTTTGAGTTTCTCTTATTAAATGTACTGTACAGTGCACATCTAGGGTAGAGATGACAACCCTTTCCTCCCCACCCACAATTCTGCCTTGTGAAAAATGTCCCATCACAGCCTAGAAAAAGGAGCCTTATACATCTTGGAGACTAAGCCTCTGTCTGCAAGAGATTCAACACAGAGGTCAACACCTGAACTAAGCTGAACCCATCACACAGTCTCTCTTGGGAACTTGGCAGTGAGATACAGAGACTGATGCAGTTAATCGAGGACAGCCAAAATGGAGGGCCACATAGGTTTTAGGGGCTGTAGTTGTCACAGGGACAGCATGTGCATGTGGATGAGGGGATGGAGAAATTGGTCTATAACAGAATCAAGGAACTGTCTGGAGATAGAAATGCTGAAGGAAGAAGACAAAGGGAGAGAATACACTTAGATTCTTGGCTGCTGTCCGCATGACGGCTTACCTCTAAGCTTTACAAGAAACTTAGTGTCCTTACAATAAACCCTCCTCCGTTATGTTAGCTTGAGTGAGTTTCTATTTTGTGCTTTTGTTAGATTAAGCATTCCTTATTTCTGCATCTTGAGTAAGACACATCATATTTAATTGGAGATTCATCCAAACAAAAGAAGAAAAGAGATGTAGTACTGAACAAGTCAAGCCCCATAACTCAAAACAACTACACATAGAACTGGTAATCATAGCCAAAGGACTTCCACAGTCAATACAAATGTAACCCCCATATGATTCTATATTAACGCAATTCATTTCACAGATAAGCAAAGGGAGGTTCAGAAAAGTTAAATAACTTCTCTGAGACTGAATAAATCATATGTAACAGTAATATCACTAGACCCAAAATCTTTGACTTTCACACTCCTGCACTTCTCAGAGAATATTCTGTAAAGTGAAGATAAACTCTGTGACCACACCCCAGTTGCATAAAAGGATTCCTGGAATCTTATTAGTCAGAACTGTTAACCCAGCCCACCAATAATGCCCTAATTTCTTCCAGTTCCACCAATCATTAGCATATGTGGATTTAGGCAGTTATTCTCTCTGAGTCTCAGAACTCATCTGGAAAACAGAATAAACACACGTAGCATAGTGATGAAGATTAGAAATAATAAATAAAAAGAACCTAGCACATACAAGTTGTACCCCATAGACTCCATAACAGTACAGAAATGCTCTTTCTAGGCAAAGGAAGTCAGGAAAGGACAAGGACATCAAAAGCTATTCGCTTTAGGGACGATCCAGCAGCATCCTCTTCCTTCTCTTCTCCCACTAGCCGCTTTTCAGATAGTAGACTGGCTGGAAGAGCAGGTGAGTGCTCAAGGCCTTCCGAAAGGACTACCTCTCTGCCTAATAAGTGTGTCTTGTGATTTTTGTGACTCCTCTCTGTTGGAGCTCTGGAATAGATTGTCTTACCTTTTGGGTCTTAGCCATGTTTCTTCTTATGTTGTTATTAGTTGCCATCAAGTTGGCTCTGACTCATGGTGACCTTATGTATAGCAGAATGAAATGTTACCCTGTCCTATGCCATCTTCATGATCATTGGTATGTTTGAATCCATTGTTGTGGAATTTGTGTCAATCCACCTCATTGTGGGTTTCTCTCTTTTTTACTGACCATCTACTTTACCAACCATAACGCTTTTTCTAGCCACTGGTCTTTTCTGATGACTTGTCCAAAGTAAGTGAGTGGAAGTCTCATAGCTCCTCTTTTTTTGAGTCTGGGCTGGGTAAATGACAGAGATTTCTAATCTCTGCTTCTGCTTATTGTCCATGGCCTGACTTTGGTCAGATGAATTTCTGTCCAGAACGACCAAGCAGGAACTCTACTCCTGACCCACATGAACTATTAACTGGGTATTCTCATTGACTCTGTAACTCTTTTATAACTGTTGGGTTAATGGTGTACCAGCCACTTTTTATGCCTCTGGATCTCAGAGGTAAGGTATTATTATGGTTCTAATGGATTGGCATCAAGGTGGATTCCTTTTGAAATGCATGAAGTTCAGTGTACTAGAATTGGAGCCTCATTGTTTTGTAGGTTGAACATTCTATTAGGTGATGCTTTCTGGGATGTGTTAGTTTTGTTAACTTTTGCCCTTTTTTCCCTTTATTCCTTTACTTCTGTGAGATAAGTCTTGCAAGCATAATTACAGCTTTCCTGTGTGATAGTTAGGGAGCCCTAATGGGTTTGTTTTGGTGTTTCTGTATCATATTTGGAAAACCAGAGCTTCCCCACATAACCTAATAAAAAGGTGCTTGCAAAAAATTATAGCAAAAAAATATAGCTCTCACTGGCATATTATCGTACCACAGATCAGTGGCACCACAATGCCACTCACCTCATTGGTGGCTTATTACCGGATTATATTTCTCAAAATCCATAGTACCAACCAAAAATTTACATATGCTCAATTAATAAGCATGCATTCCAATACTGAAAAGATGTGCCATCAAAAAAAAAATTAAGAAGAAAAAAAAGTACAAATGAAATATAGTCACTTACATGAGCATATTTTCATTCCAGCTAAACTATTAAACCCACCCACTGCCTCTTATTACCTTCTACTCTTTATTTTGTTTTGTGAAGTCATAGTCTCATCATTTTCAATATCACTAAACCACGCAGGTATCGTAGGTATTTTCTCTGACACTTATGACTATTTCCCTTTTCATCATCCAAAAATATTGTATGAACAAAGCTTATACTAGGATAGCATTCCAAATCAACCCATTACTTACAGCCGTTGTCTCACTCTCACTTTATAAATTGCTTTGCCAATTTTTTCCTGTTACCCCAGCAGTAACTGCTTCCAATTTGTCAACTACCTTCATCATATTTCTTATCTTTCTTACTGTAAAACATTTGAAATACTTTGTGTAAGAGACACTAGATAAAAATAAGTTAAATGGCATCTACATGAAAGACACAGTGACATTTAGCTCTGAGTCATATGTGGGGAAGTTGAAGTGCTCTTCAGATCTCTCAGTTTGGTCTCAAATCTCCATGAAGGAACTAATGAACATTAGGAAAGGGCATTGAGGTGCTCTACTTAATGTGTTCTCATGATTTTTTTTATTAGCGCTGCATTATTCCCTCCTCAGAAGAGAAAGGCAGTGTTGTACAGTTTTACTATTGTACGGGAAAATAAATCTCAGGTCCCCCCACACTCTCAGGATTGTTCTGAAGGAGACAGAAAGATAGTTGCAGTCCTTGTATCAATGATTCCCATCAACTGGAACAACACAGGAAGGAAGAGAGTCAGGGGTAGGAGGAGGAAATGGAATGCGTGGTTAATTGCCTCCATGAACAACTGTCTCATTTGGCATGAGACCAGAAGAACTGGATGGTTCCCAGCTACCATGACTGGACAATTTGGTCAAAGATTCTATAGAAGGATCCTAATCAAAAGGTAGAAAATACAGAACAGAATTTCAAATTTTCATGGAATCCAGAACTTTTGGAGCCGTGAAGACTGATGAACCCTTATGAACAATGGCGCGTCATCCCCATGACCAGTTGCAGATTAGGCCATAGTGACCGTAGGGTTTTTATTGGTGAATTTTAGAAATAGATTGCCAGGCCTCTGTTCTTAGCCTATCTTAGTCTGTAAGATCTCCTGAAACCTATTCAGTATCATAGCAACAAGCAAGCCTCCACTGACAGATGAGTGGTGGCTGTGCCTGAAGCGCGTTGGCTGGGAATCAAACTCATGTTTTCCTTCATGAAAGACAAGAATTCTAGCCTGAACTAACACTGTCTCTAGCTAATACTTGCTGAGCACTTATTAAGTCTCTAGGCTGGTGCCAAGTGTTTTACCTGCATCATCCACCCCCTGCCTATAATTGCTGAGGGAGATCAGGATTAAGATTATCCCTTTTTACAAATGAGAAGCCTGAGGTTCAGAAAGATTCAGGAATTTGTTCAAGGTCACAGATAATACAGTAAAGGATATAGATTCATATACAGCTTGTACTACTAACCGATGGGCTGCAAGCTTTCTGTCTCCCATTATACTTTCTTCTCATCTACAATTTCCTCTTACCTTTCCTTCCTTTATTATTCCCATGCATATGACCTTCTCATCCAAGGAATAGCTTTCGAGTTTTTTAATATCTCTGCCTACCCTGAGTAGCTAACTCAGAAGACAATACTCATAGTTCTCCACATCTGAACTTGCAATCTCCTGATGATATTTTCCTTCTGCAGAGCTCTGGATTGCACTCAGCCAGCTTGTGATGATCTTTCATCTTTTATCAGTGGTGATGTGCTCAGAGAATATACCCCAGATTTAATATAATATACCCCAGATTTGAAGAGCTAAGTTAAAACTCCTTGTGCAATAAGTCTCAAGATGGGACAACTTATTTAAATTATTTGGGCCTCCATTTCCCTAAAGTTGTTGTGTGGAAGGAACAAGATAAAGCAAGAAAGTACATAGACTTGCGCCTAACAAAGTATGTGTGCTCTGTGTTAACTGCTGCTATTATTACTGTTGCTATTTTTATTATTGCTGCTGTTGTTATTAATTAGGGAAGGTTTTTAATCCCTATTTAACAGAGAAAGAAACCAAGGTACAGAAGTGAGATCAAGTGCCACAAATTGTAGAACTAGTCAGCAGCTGAGGCAAAAGCATATCGTTTGCTCAACAAGCATTATCTGAATGTCTGCTATGCTGCAGGCTCTGTGGTACATGCTGAAGGCCCTCAGGTTAATATATACAATGTGTCCTGACATTAGAATGTGCTCTCTCCAATAGACATATTTCTCTAAATATATGTGAATGCACCCAAAGAGGAAAATTCTAAGGATTGTGGAGACACAAATTGTCATCTCAAGGTCAAATGGTAGCTGCTGTAGACGGAGTGTACGAAATAATCTCTCAGCTATCCTAATACCTAAGCTGCTGCCCATTCTATTACACTACACTGCCTTCAGCAGAGTATAATTAAAAAAGCATATCTTCAGAAAACTAACACCCATTATACAATGTATTCCAACATCAACTATAAATTATCCTCTCCATCAGTGCAGGAAATTGAGTGTTGACTGTGTTTAAGTTAGAAAAAAAAAAAAAAAAGAGTTGATTCAAATTCTATATGAGACTATCTTTAAGTGAGTAAGAACTCAGTGACAAGAACCATGGACTAAGGGTTTAGAAACCCTAATTCTAGTCCAGTCTGCTCCCAGCTAACTGTGTTGAATGAACAAGATTTTACTGCCAGTGCAAATCTAGCGTGTGTATCATGTGGCAAGGAACTGAGTTTAGGGCTGGGGGAGTGGTGGAAAGGAAATCAGGACATTTATATGTTGTCTTTCCTGCTAACACTGTACTTTATTTTATTCTTAATCTCTTAAGAATCACCACTTAATAGAAAGTCTTTATACACAAAGGACGGCATGTGACTCATTCATGTCCACTGGAACATATTGGTTCTTAGGATTTCAGGCATTTGCCATATGTACTAGGGCTCAGGTTCCGGGGAAAGGAGTAAGATGATTGGGAAGACGCCAGTGCCTTTCCAACCTCAGGAGTAAATCAAAAGAAAGGCAGGTTTCTCTCCTCTGCCGCCACTTCCAAATTTAAGCCTGCAGATCTTGTCCTGGCCACACTTGAGATGAGAAGACAAGCAGAGACGAAGTTCAAAAAGATGACCCCAGGCAACACGACGTGGAGAGAGAAGGGAAGAGAGAAGAAATGGAGACATGACAGAGATTGCTATCGTGGGGATGAATATAGTTATTCATAATGGTGGCTTCCATTTTGAGTGCCTACCATGCGCCAAACGTTGTTCATAAATTGCTGGTAATACAGGTAACAAGTTAAATATGACATCTTCATTTTAGAGATAAAGAATTAGAGACTTAGGGAGGTTAAGTAACTTACCCAAGGCTACATGTTAAGTAGCAGAGTGAAGACTTAAACTCTTGTCTATTTCTAAAATCTATTCACTTTCTACATGTTATGGTGAGGTATTGCTATAGGATGGGTATGTGAAGTTCAGAATATTTACACTGTCTACTGCCTGCATTCAAGACTCAAGACCCTTAGATTCCTCCTCAGTGTAAAACAAAGAGATTGAGGTCCTACCCAGAAACTTGATTTTGCAGTAAGAGAAGCAGAACAGCCTCTGACGTCTGCGTGGGCAAAGTGTATGCTGTAACAACTCAGAAGTAACCTCATCTAACTCTCAGTAAATAAAATGCACTTTGAATAAACAGGATAAACAAGATAAGCACAATAGCCATATATGATGCTGCAAGTGGAGATAAATAACCACTGTGGGAAAAAAAATAAGCTTCAATTTCTTGAGATTTATGAAGCCTAAGAACTAAAATAGAGATAGATCTAGAGATAGATCATTGGGTGTAATGGCGTGACAGTAAATCACAGAGAGGAATGGTTGGGAGGGAGTTCTTAAGGCCATTTGTTATAGTGCATCTACTTTGCCTTTATGCTCCCAGGTCATCTCCCAGGCTCTGCTTAAACCCGTTCAGAAATGTGGAACTGACCATTTTTTGAAAATTCTTGCATTGAGCTCACGTCTCTGCCCTGGTAAAGCAGAGCGAGTAAAATGCCTAAATAATTCATTTGAGTTGAGAGATGACGTTCATTTGGCACTGTCTCTGGATTCCTGACAAACAAGCTGAAATAAAGGGGAGGAAAGGCTCAAGCATTTTGGTAGAGTGTTTTCAAGAAAACGTGTAATCAGAATAATTAATGCAAATGCTAATGTGATATCAGTTTCTGGAACGATTCATCTTATGAAATGAATCGTAATTACAATGACAAGGCTTGACATTAAAAGAAAAGGATGAAAAGTATCTTTACACATTCTTTTTTTTTTTTTCAATAGGATCCAGCCAAATCACTTAGGGTTAGCTATTTCATGAGGTTTACAATCAAAGATATTCTCTTTAAGCTCTAGATTTTTATAAGGCCATATTTGCTTGGAGGAATTGGTTTGGTGGAAAGAGGGCATTAAATATAGTCAAAGGCCTGGTCTTATACAAGAACTATTTGGGAAATGTAGAAGAAATGAAACGTCCTCAGTTTATTACTGATCATATATGGTTGTTAGCTTCTGTAGAGGTGGCTTCTAATTCATGCACAATGGAACAAAATACTGCCCAATCCTATGCCATTCCCCTGATCACTTGGTGATCAGACCATAGTGATCCATAGGGTTTTCACTGGCTTATTTTTCCAAAGTAGATTGCCAGACCTTTGTCCCTAGTCTGGAAGCTTAGCTGAAACCCATGCAGTGTCATAGCAATACACAAGCCTCCACTGACAAATGGGTGGTGACTGCTCATAAGGTGCGTTGGCTGGGAATAGAACTGGGTCTTCTGCATGGAAGGGGAGCATTCTACCACTGAACCACCATTGTTTTCAATCATAGACTACTCTTCCCATATCATTACAACGTACTCTATGATCTGGCCTCTGTTTACATCTCTAGCCTCTTACACCCTAGCACTCTCCACCCACATCATTCTTAATTCCAAGTCAGACTGAATTTAGTTCCACATCCTTGCCTTCCCCACTTCTGACTACCAATGCGCTCTCCACAGAGCCAATGTGATCTTTTTAAAAATCAAATACAATCATATTTCTACTCTATATAACCCATTGGTAGAACCCTATTAGTCTTAGTCTTATTGACCCGTACCCACAGGGCCCTGCCCACCTATCCACTCATCTTGCACCACATCCCCCTGGAGATCCCTCTTCCACCTACTTGAACCTTCTTGAATGTTTCTTCTCCCTCCCACTAAGCCTATTGGTCTATTCCCTCTTAGCTAAATAAGTAAAAAATAAGGTAAGCTATCCCATCTCCTGACTAGGTTATTTTCCCCTCTACTTTTCCTTCCTGGCACTTATCACCATTTGTAAATACATCTGATGCTTGAGTACTCTATGGCTTTTCTACTCAATTAAATTCAGAGGCTATGCAAATTGTCCACCACTGAGTCTCCAGTGTGAAGCACAAAGCCCGACGCATAGCTATTTGTTTAGTCAATGTGACTCCTCGATTCAATGTTTTGCCACAATTATGCTTTCCTCTTTACTCCCAACTCCCTACTTCCTTCAGGTCTTATCACAGAAATATTCTTCCAAAGCACCTTGGCCTTCTCCTGTCCTAAAACTCATCTGCTTCTTCATACTTGTTTACTTACCCATCTCATCCATTAAATTGTGACCTTTCTAAGGGTAAGGGTCCAACTTTGTGCACTCCTGGATCATCAGATCAGAGCACAGTATCTGGCATCAGCAGAACCTCAAATAGCATTTATTAGCAATTTCACAAACTGTAGAGTACAGTAATGTCCAGTGACCACTAGCTAGTAAGCCAAATGTTAGGTAATAATCTAATTTCTACTGCTTAAAAAAAATGCATTTGTGTGTGTGTGTGTAAAAAACTAGTGTTAAATGGAATGAGCGCTTGAAGTTTTCCAGCACAATTATCTAAAAGAGCAAAGACAGTCAAGAGGTTGCTCAGCATGACTATAAGATGCTGCTATGGAAGGTTTTATTTTACCCAAATTGATTCATTTATTGGATATCACCTAGCTTTGCAAGATGCTTCTCAGAGATTAGCTGTGGTATCTTTATTTGCTTTGGAAAATATGAATAGCTTTGGCATTGCTTGGCAAGAGTTATCCACTTCACATTCCTCGCAAAAATAAGAATTGGAAAAATCTTCTTTGGGAAGATTTAAGCAGAAATTATCTTTTCAAAATTTTATCAGAAATTATCTTTTCAAAATGGAGAACAAGAATGTAGATATCATACAGGGTGTATTTCCAGTCTACACCACACTTTAAGATTTTTGAAAATTGTGACCTCTACCGACAGGATGGGCATGAGGGAGCAGAAGGTGCTAAATTCTTATTTGTGTAATACAAACCCTGTCTCCTAGATGGAAGTGATTGGAGCAAGCATATATCTGACCCAACTGGATCAGTTTGATTCCATTTCCCAGGAAGCTGGCATTGGCATTTGCAGATGCTGGTCATCTTTTCTGCTTGCTTGAGTTGAAAAGCTATAAGGTAGGGGACTACATGCAAAGCCCGTCTCCCAAAATGAAAGAACAAAGGAGACACAGGGGAGCAGCAGGGATGAATGAAAGAGTAAGAACAAAAGTGCCCAGTCCACCTGAATTTGTACCTATTTCTCTATATTGTCATAGAGAAGTCAGCAAGAGACCAGAAAGCAATACTCCAAATTGTGTGGAAACCCAAAACTTTTACTAGTTATTTATTGGTTTAATTACTGAGAGAAATGCTTCTTACCCAGGTCCAAATATTCTGTTTTCCTTGCTTCTTGTTGTTGTTGTCAAGTCAGCTCCAATTCATGGCTACCTTATATACAACAGAACAAAACATAGCCTAGTCCTGTGCCAGTTAATTCTTACCACTTTTAATCCATAAAGGAGCTTTTTGTCTTCTAAAACCAATTGAGAACAAAACGGTTTATAGTTAATGAGGTGAGAAGATACTTGTACCCTCAGAAATAAACCCTGACATCATGTGATTGTAAAAAATGTAGATAGAAAATGATAAGACATACTCTTTCACCAAGTTTGTTGCTTGGTTCAGTAGCCTGGTTCCACTTATGTGTTCTAAAGACATTTTAAGTAATAGCAGCATCCTTGGAATAAGTGTAGAACTGCATAACGTGACAACTTTTAAGAGAGTTATTCTTGAGTGTATCCATGTGATAAGTTTAAGGAGGAAATAAAGTAAATCTAAAAAGACTGAAGTATCTTATAGGCAAAGAACAAGGCAGAGAATGACCCTTTCCCTCAGGTCAAATGACCATTGAACCATTAGATTGTTCTTGGTGTTTCAGACTAATCTATCTAGGGAGTTCACAAATTCGATTTGATATAGACTAGGCTTAATTTAGAATGGGAATTCCAAAACACTTAATTGTGCTCATCAGGAACCTCTGTATAAAACAAGTGGAGTTGTTCAAATAGAAGTTAAGACTAAGAGTTAAGACGGTGCCTGAGTGCATTCAAATGGATTTTAGTTAGATATTCTGATGACAAATCTTACAGGAACTGTCAAAAAAAGATCTCAGATCCTAAAATGCCACATCTTGGTATTAAAAACCCGTGCATTTTCAGGGTCTCTGAGAGCTTCCCTCTGGTTTTTGCAAAGCCCTACTGTTGAATTCCATGGAGTCCTTCATAACTGATTGTATTTTCCTTCCAATTAAAAAAAAACAGGAAACTTTTCATGGTGCAGCTCCCCCAAATTTTTTCTCCAAGTTTATCTCCTTTGGTAATGAACCAAAAAAATTATTATTTATATCTAATGTATTTACAATAGCTGTCTCTCTTGATGCTTATAGGGATTCCCTAGAGTGTGTGTGTGCATGAGTGTGTGTGTGCGTGTGTGTGTATTTTCTGAATGGGAAAAGATATACAACAAAAACTTAGGAGACCTAAATTATTGTCCTGTCTTTCAGTTTAATTCACCGGGTATATCTAGACAACCACTTAACCTCTGTGTCAACATTTTTCTCAGTTGTAAATTTGAAACATGAACGTGAATAATCATGTTTTAATAATAAAGATGCAAGGTTGGTACTAGATGCTTACTCTTATTAACTCTATCTCCACAAAGAGTGATAAAAATTCACAAACCATAGGAAATTTTCTATTCAGAGGGTTTACCGGACTGCTTTTTCTTTTTACCTCCCTTGCTTTAGACTTTTAGAAAGCTTATTTGATAGGGGAGCTGCATTTTCTTTACTGGGTTAATGGGGATTTTTGTAGCATAAAGTCATACAAATTGTGATTGAAACAAATGAAGCATTTAAATTAATAACAACAAACCATTAGAGCAGCTGGCAATTAACCTTTCATTTCCGTAAAGGATTATTTAGACAGCAACACATGGCAGCGTCTTGTACGTGTGGTGTTAGTGGAAAACCTACTGGTCCAAACCCTGTTTTTTTAGTCATGTGTTAGGAATTTGGAATGGAGCATAATTTGATTTTAAAATTGTTGCTTTTCAGATGCAAAACTTCCAAAGGTAACTGAAGATAGTAGTACAGAGCATCCATTTACAGAACAGTTTTGATCTCTAGATTACAGCTTTTTTTTATAAACATAACATATTTATCCTCTGCATGACTGGGATATGAAGGAATCACTCTTGAGAAATAAGATATACATCATCTAAAAGACTGAAGTATCTTATAGGCAAAGAACAAGGCAGAGAATGACCCTTTTTCTCAGGTCAAATGACCATTGAACCATTAGATTGTTCTTGATGTTTCAGACTAATCTATCTGTCACTTTTAGGGAGTTCACAAAAGAGTCCAAATTTGATTTGATATAGACTAGACTTAATTTAGAATGGGAATTCCAGAACACTTAATTGTGCTCATGAGGAACCTCTATATAAAACAAGATGAAGTTGTTTGAATAGAACAAGGGGATATTGCATGATTTAATGTCAGGAAAGGTGTGCATCAGGGTTGTATCCTTTTACCATACTTATTCAATCTGTATGCTAAGCAAATAATCCAAGAAGCTGGATTATAGGAAGAAGAGCACAGCAGCAACAACCTGCAATATGTGATGACACAACCTTCCTTACTAAAACTGAAGAGGACTTGAAGCACTTACTGATGAAGATCAAAGACAACAGTCTTCAGTGTGAATTGCACCTCAGCATAAAGAAACAAAAATCCTCACAACTGGACCAATAAGCAAAATCGTGATAAACGAAGAAAAAATTGAGGTCGTCGAGGATTTCATCGTACTTGGATCCACAATCAATGCCCATGGAAGGAGCAGTCAAGAAATCAGATGACAAATCTTCTGCAAAAGACCTCTTTAAAGTGTTAAAAAGCAAAGATGTTCCTTTGAGGACTAAGGCGTGCCTGAAACAAGCCATGGTATTTTCAACGACCTCATATGCAAGCGAAAGCTGGGCAATGAATAAGGAAGACTGAAGATAAATTGATGCCTTTGAATTATGGGGTTGGCAAAGAATATTGAATATACCGTAGACTGCCCCAAAAATGAACAAATCTGTCTTGGAAGAAGTACAGCCAAAATGCTCCTTAGAAGCAAGGATGGTGAGGCTTCAATTCACACACTTTGCACATGTTATCAGGAAGGACCAGCCCCTGGAGATGGTCATTATGCTTGGCAAAGAGGAGTGTCAGCAAAAAAGAGGAAGGCCCTCAATGAGGTGGATTGTCACAGTGGCTGCAACATTGGGCTCAAGCACAGCAAGTATTATGAGGATGGCACAGGACTGGGCAGTGTTTCATTTTGTTGTACGTATGGTTGCTATAAGTCAGAACTGACTCGATGGCACCTGATAACAACTAGCAACAACAGGCTTGATGTGGGCTAACCTACAAATGCAGTAAGTCTGAGCTACCTCAGCAAGGCATAGCAACTAAGATACCCCTCTAAGGCAAATGGTATAACAGGCCACATCATTTTCTCATTCATTCAACAAAATTAGTGAGGATATTCTATGGCATTTTGCTAGATACTGAGGGAACACAATGACAAGTTAGACCTATTCCCTAAACTCAAAGAACATAAAAGCTAATAATGGTATACAGGCAGCTCATAAATGCTGTAATAAAGTTATTCACTGAATAACATTGGAGAGGTAAAAAAAGAACAGGTAACTCACTCTTAAAGGGTCAGAGAGGACCACCTGGAGGAAGCCTCAGCTAAGCCAAGACCTGAAGGATGAGTAGAAGTTGGCTAGGAGAAGCAGGAAAGAATAGGTTTGTGCTTAGAGCCCTATCAAATGCAATCATATAGAGATAAGAGAATACTGGGAATCTACAAATACTTCAGTCTAGCAGGTGCTTTGGAATCTCTGGGTTGCTCAAACAGTTAAGAGCTTGACTACTAACTGAACGATTGGTGGTTCAAACCCACCCAGAGGCACCTCAGAAAACAAGCCTGGCAACCGTCTTCCAAAAAGACACAGCCTTGAAAACTTTAGGGAGCAGTTTTACTCTTCACACATGGGGTTGCCATGAGTTGGAATCAATTCAATGGCAACTAACAATAACAAAAACAAGAGGACCTTAGAGTTCTGTGGAGAGAGGAGAGGGGATAAAGCTAAAAAAATAAGTAACAACCATATCGCAAAGTACCTAGCACGCCCTACTAAGATTTTTAAGGGTGGGCTGACTGTCTTGATTCTACACATTTGATTCATTGCTTCCTATTCCCACTCTGGAAACACCGGTGGCATAGTCCTTAAGTGCTATGGCTGCTAACCAAAAGGTCGGCAGTTCAAATCCACCAGGCACTCCTTGGAAACTCTATGGGGCAGTTCTACTCTGCCATGTAGGGTCGCTATGAGTCACAATCGACTCAACAGCAATGAGTAGCAGTAGTTGTAGTAATCCCATTCTGGGTAATTTGAGCTGAGTATTTAGATTGTAGGCGTATTTTACAAAATCCTCAAATCTTGATAGCCGTGCTACCAAACTTCCCTAGCAACCCCAACTTGTCTTAATCACTTCATATCTCTACCAAAAACTTTCTGTCTCAAGTGTGCCAAAGTGGTTTTACTTCCAGTGTTTTCCATTCTTCATCCATTGGGATAACCAAATTTTTCTTGGCTATGTCAATACCTATTTTAGGTTGGTAAAGTATTGCTAGCTTATGCATATGTCAGTTTTACTGAAGGCTCTGCTGTGAGGGCCAGTGCAAGTCATTTACACAAACCAGCCAAGAATTGACCACTTTTCTGATGTCAGCCAAAAAAAGCATCCTCTAAAGAAAACATAGCCAGTTCAGTAACCATCAGAATGCAGAGTTTTGCCCTAGTAAGGAGGAGCCTGTCTTTATATCCTCTCACGATTTATAAACCACTTTCACTGGTAGCCATTGAAAACACTGGTTTGCATTCAAAGCTTGATATTGTGGGGTTCCTTTTGACCAATCAAAATTATTCCAAGGTTTTGTGTATATATACATATGATCTACAAGGCTCAATTAACTAGATTTGATCTGATTGTAAGTTTTGGGAAAATGTCTAGCATTTTAGTCACCTTGAGATCAACAACGAAGAAGATCAAATTTTTACATCTTACCCAAAGGACAGGATGCAAGTTAGAAGGGGAGGAAGAAATTCCGATGAAAGCATTATGATTTTCTCTAGATAGTATCTTCACAATGCCTATTTTAAGGAGGTGATGGAAATTTCCCACAAAATTACTCAAGCCTTTTTCCTCCTTTGGATCATAGAAAAACTTACTACTTTAGTCAATCTCAAATCACTTCTCCCTTCTGCTGTGGATGATTTAAACATGCATAAATTCTATGTCCTTTGCCACTCTACCATCTTCATAATTCTGATTTTTCCTAATTCAAGCAAGGGCAGGGGAGGAGGATTCATTCATTCTAATAATACGTTTTGAATTGTGAATAAATGTTTGATGTTGAATAACTAGGAGGGGAAGGGGAATTAATAAAACCTTTCTGAACACAGAACAAATGTTCAATGGGATGTTATTATCAGTTACAATAGCCCCTGCTGCTATTTCAGGACACTGTGAAAAGCTCCTCACAATAATCCTGTAGGATAGGCACTTTTAACTCCATTTATAGATGAGGAAAATGATTCAGAAAGAGATTAACTATTGTGCAGGTCACACATAGTAGCAGAGCCCAGTTACCTCCTTATCCAATCTATTTTGTTTTCTTCCTGTAAACACTCTGACTTGATTTCCCAGCCTTCCTTTTCAGCTAAGTGTGGCTTTGCTACCAAGTCTAGACAATGTACTGTGACAGGAGTGACGACTGCCCCTTCTGGGTCTGAGTCATAGTAACATCTCATATTTAGCTTTCTGTGCTTTTTCCCCCATATACCATAAACTTTGGAGTCCCTGGTTCAGGTGCTTGGCTACTAACTGAAAAGCTGGAGGTTTGAGTATACCCAGAGGTATCTCAGAAGAAAAGTCTGGTGATCTACTTCTGAAAAATAAGCCACTGAAAACCACAGTTTTACTATGACACACATGGGTTTATAATGAGTCAGAGTCAACTTGATGTCAACTGGTGGTGACCATAAACTTTAGAAGCCCATAGGGTTTTCAGGCTGTAATCTTTAGGGAAGTGGGCTGCTTCATCTCTCTCCCATGGAGCAGCTGGTGATTTCAAACTGCTAAGCTTTTGATTGGCAACCAGGTGCTTAACTACTGTGCCACCTTGACTCATTTGAGGATGGCAATATTGCAAGATGGATGGAGCCTTGAATAATCCACTGGAAGGACAGCAACTGACTAATCAGGAGCACTGTTTTGGTCTTTTCATAAGATAACAATAGATATCTGTTGTACTAAACCACTGAGATTTGGGGGTTTATTTGTTACAGGAGTTAGTGTTAGCCTAACCAATACACACAGCTAGTTACTGGAGGAGACAAGATTTGAATCAAGGCATAGCTTGTCCCAAAGCGTATACTCTTAACCACAGTTCATCGGTCAAATTACATAATGTCTCCTATGCGTAGAATCTGCAGGATTCTACAGGAAAAATGTTAAACGGCACAGGAAGCATCAAAGGAAGATGGAAGGAATACACAGATTCACTACACCAAAAAGAATTGGTCAACATTTGACCATTTTAGGAGATAACATATGATCAGGAAACTATGGTACTGAAGGAAGAAGTCCAAGCCACACTAAAGGCATTGGCGAAAAACAAGGCTCCAGGAATTGATGGAGTATCAACTGAGATGTTTCAACGAATAGATGAAGCACTGAAGTGCTTACTTGTCTATGCCAAGATATTTGGAAGACAGGTACCTGGCCAACTGACTGGAAGAGATTCACATTTATGCCTATTCTCGAGAAAGATGATCCACCTGAATGCAAAAATTACTGGACAATATCATTAAAATCACATGCAAGCAAAATTTTGCTGAAGATCATTCAAAAGGGACTGCGCAGCATATTGAGAGGGAACTGCCGGATATTCATGCCGGATTTAGAAGAGAACATGGAACCGGGGATACATTGCTGATGTTGGACAGATCCTGGCTGAGGGCAAAGAATACCAGAAAGATGTTTACCTGTGGTTTATTGACTATGCTTAGGCATTCAACTGAGCGGATCATACCAAATTATGGATAACATTGTGGAGAACGGGAATTCCAGAACACTTAATTGTGCTCATGTGGAATCTGTACATGGATCAAAAGGCAGTCATTCGAACAGAACAAGGGGATACTGAATGGTTTAAAATCAGGAAAGGTGTGTATCAGGGTTGTATCCTTTCACCATACCTATTCAATCTATATGCTGAGGAAATAATCTGAGAAGCCATACTATATGAAGAAGAAGGGGGTATCAGGATTGGAGGGAAACTCATTAACAACTTACTATATGCAGATGACACAACCTTGCTTGCTGGAAGTGAAGAGGACTTGAAGTACTTACTGATGAATATGAAAGACAACAGCCTTCGTGATGGATCACACCTCAACATAAAATAAAACAAAAATCCTCACTACTGGACCAATAAGCAGCATCATGATAAACAGAGAAAAGATTGAGGTTGTCAAGGATTTTGTTTTACTTGGATCCACAATCAACAGCCATGGAAGCAGCAGTCAAGAAATCAAAAGATGCATTTCAATGGGCAAACTGGATGCAAAAGATCTCTTTAAAGTGTTGAAAAGCAAAGATGTCACTTTGAGGACTAAAGTGTGCCTGACTCAAGCCATGGTGTTTTCAACGTCTCACATGCATGCGAAAGTTGGACGATGAATAAGGAAGGCTGAAGAAGGGTTGATGCCTTTGAATTGTGGTGTTGGTGAAGAATATTGAATATTCTTTTCCCTGGGCCAGTTGGTAATCAAACTTTTCTTCCATGAATGTATGCATAAAGAAGAAATAAAATTAAATAGCAACTTTTGGTCATGCTATATCGCTTGACCCCCACGTGTCTGTCAGTTTGTCGTACTGTGGGGTCTTGTGTGTGGCTGTGATGATGGAGGCTACGCCACCAGTATTCAGATACCACCAGCAGAGTCACCCATGGAAGACAGGTTTCAGCTGAGCTTCCAGACTAAGACAGACTAGGAAGAAGGACCCGGCAGTCTACTTCTGAAAAGCATTAGCCAGTGAAAATCTTATGAATAGCAGCAGAGCATTGTCTGATATAGTGCTGGAAGATGAGCCCACCAAGTTGGAAGGCAACCCTAATATACCTTTTAAAGTAAAGGAACCTAACAATAAAAGCCTTTAAAAAGGTTCAAATTGTTGATAATAATTCATTTACAAACCTAGTTGACGGTAACTGTCTCATTTAAAACTCATTTCCATGGTATATGTATAGGCCTTGTTTTTAATATGCAAACCACTTTGTTTGAATTGGATTTCCTTGTGCTTATTAATCACATACAATATTAGGAATGGAACCTCAAAGTAAATTGCCTCCCAGATAGTGGTTTTTTCACAGCTTCCCCAAGTACATTAATATTAAAATGTAGTGTGAGAAATTATTCCTTCTTGGTTACCTATTACGCAAGATATTTCAAAATATGTATCTTACTGCCTGATATATTTTGCATTAGTGGTGTTGTTATCAACTATTTTTTTTTTTTTTTTTTTACCAGCAGGAGAAGTGACTGGAAAACAACATGATGAGGACAAATTAAGTTGTATTTATCTGTATTACATTAGAAGTATTTTCCTCTTCTTTCTACCTCAGGGGAAGGCTTTATCACACAGTTCCTTTCTAAACCAAAAAGAAAAGGCCATATGATTGGTGAGATTCTGAGACATTTCTTGGGCTTCATTCCTGGAGACACAGGGTCACTGTATTGAAAGGGAATACATAGGATAGTTACTTTCTTCTCTCTCTCTGATCTCTTGTGTTTTGATACTGGAGGGCAGGGAGATGTTTGAGATGAGGTTTTGAGGGCAGGAGAAAGGAGGGGTCCCTGCACCTTTGGCATAAGTCAAGTGCTATAGTCAGGGCTTTGAACCAGTTCTTCCTGGTTCATTCATGGCCAACAAAGCAAAACAAGAATGAACCTGAATTTGTAAAATGTAGGTGAACCAGAAAGATAACTGAAATAGGAAAAATTACAGATTGACTCCTGCTGGAAACTTAATTTCCTCTTAGAAAACAATGGGCAGCCTGCATAGCAAACCAAATCTCTTGGCTGGCAGAGGCGGAAATAGAGATGCCCAGCTCAAAGATGGCAGTTGACTGCACTGCTTTGAATGTACATCACTCTCTGCAGTCCTGGCAATAATCCAGTCTCCCACATCAGGTTCCTGAAAGGGCTCACTAAGCCTCTTCCAAGTCTCCCATTACAGTACTTTAACTTGTAATTTTTCCCATTCTGGTTATCATGCCACTTCACTCAAATTTTAAAAATTCGGGTCTGTTCTAATTTCACGTCATCAGCCATGGCTGAACTTGTTCAAAGCCCTGGCCATAGTTTACGTAATACTCTTTGTTTTAAATGCTGTCTTGATGTAGTTTTGAGTCACTGATTGGAGGAAGGTCCTTTCTGTTCTTGAAAAGTTGATTAAGTCCACTCTCTAACCACTCCTCTTATCAAGTTCTCACACTCCTAGGCCACTATGTACCTGTCTTAATTGTCCTGGGGCCAGGTACCCAACAACTAGGGTCAATCCCTGTGCTCACTGAGCTGTGGAATTATTTAAAATGTCCAGTCCCCAGGAAGTCTGTGAAACCTAGCTAACTCCACCCTACATAAGCCCTCTCCTACAATTCCAGTTTGCTGTTGCCTTGTCCCTGGGTACATACCCCTGCACGCCCTACCTCAAGATGTGCTTTTGTTTCCCTGCTGGGACCTGTGAGTAACAAATTCTATTTGTTTTCTGGCTTCCCTGTGTGAGTCTCTCGTCCTCATGCCACACCTGACAGACCATTTAAAGCTCCGACAGACCAGTTTGGGTCAAAGTGAATACATTTAAGCTTACCAGAAATCCATACTTTTAGAGTTTCATCACGAGGGACACTTGGACTTTGTTCTAGTCATTTATAGTTCTACTGGGAACCTGACAGGAAGGCAGGCTGAAATTGGAGGCATAATTCTGGTACTCCAGAACCCTTGACCAAAATAAGAGTCTCTGAGTGGTGCAAAGGGTTTACACACTCAATTATTAACCTAAACTTTGGAGGTTCAAGTCCATGCAAAGCTCCTTGGAAGAAAGGCTTGGTGATATGCTTCCAAAACATCTGCCACTGAAATCCCTACGGAGCACAGTTCTACCCTGACACACATGGGGTCGCCATAAACTGGAATTGACTCAACAGTAACGAATTTTTGTCCAAAATACCAACTAATAACTACCCTCCCAACACACATGCAATTACACATTTACCCCTCATACTCTATATAAATAAAGTAGTATAGATTGAATTGATAAGATGCAAACTTGACAAAATAACCAATTAAAAAACCCGTTGCCATTGAGACAATTTCAACTCCTAGCAACCCTACAAGACAGAGCAGAACTGCCCCATAGGAGCAGCTGCTGGATTCGAATTGTCAACCTTTTGGTTAGCAGCTGTAGCTCACTGTAGGTCTTAACAACTGTGCCACCAGGGCTCTAACCAATAAAAGGGCTATCATATTTTTAGTAGGTTAACAAGTTCAAGAAAGAGATAGTAAACTCTAAATATAGATTGTTGCCTTGGATTTCTTCCATCTGATTCCTAGAATTCATTATTCAAAATTAATGTTGCCAAGAGAAAAATCAGTAGCCTTTGTCTTTTGCATGTAGTTCCATTTCGACTTCCAGATACACCACAAAACTTCTTGGCCAGAATATTGAAGTGGGTAGACATGGTTTAGGTAATTAGAAAAAAGCTTCTCCTTTTGATTGGACAGGTATGTATTTACCTAGCTTTGTCTTTATTATTTTGGTGGTTTGGCATAGCAAATGTAAATAACAAGGCACTTGCATGTCAGGTTATCAATGTCAGTTTTACAGGATGGAAATTAGTTTTAGAAATAGGCCCTTTCCTGCCAAATCTTTGCCATTTAAAACTAAAGAGACTGAAGAATTCATAAGATGCTACAATTTCTAGTTTGAGTGACAGTTTGCTGTACATGCCAGGGTCTTTATATCTGTTGTTTCAAGCTGATCCCCTAGTAGTATTTCAGGGGAATGCAATTAGTTCCATTTTGCTATCAGTTGCCATAGAGTTGGTTCTGACTCACTGTTACTCCATGATTAAGGCCGATCCACACATATTTTATTGTGTCCTACAGCCTGAGCTTTCTTTTAAAAAAATGTATATCTATATCTATATAGATACATAAGATGTAAGCAATGGGTGAAACTGGGTGACAGCTACACAGAGCCTTTCAGGATTATTTTTCACATTGTGAAGATACTGTGGTAGGGATGGACATGGTACAGTCAGTGCTTGGGAGAAGGCAGGTGTGGCTGGAGGGTCAGAGCAAGAAGGAGAGACCTGAGATGGGAGGTCAGGGACCAGATGACCTGGGTCTTTTGGGCCATATTTAGGGATATATGGCTGAAATCTACCAAAAAGAATGGGAAGTCATGTAAGGGTTTTGAGTTTGGGAGTTGACATGACAAGGTATACATATATTTTGTTTAGCTTTTTATTTTCAAATAATTGTAAATTTATAAAACCAAAAACCAAACTAATTGCCATCAAGTCAATTCCGACTCATAGTGACTGTACAGGACAGCGTAGAGCTGCCCTATAGGGTTTCCAAGGAGCAGCCAGTTGATTTGAACTGCCCACCTTTCAGGTAGCAGCCAATCTCTTATCCACAGCACCACCAGGGCTTGCAAAGTGGGCACAAAGACACACAAACAAGAAGACAGATACCAAGTGAGAATTGTCTACAAGCAAAGGAACACCAAAGATTGCCAGCTGACACCAGAAACTAGGAGAGAAGCCCACGGAAGGAATCACCATGACCAAGACCCTGATTTGGACTTTAGCTTTCAGAAGTGTGAGAAAATAAATTTCTATTCTTTAAAGCCACCCACTTGAGGTTTTTTTGTTATAGCAGCACTAGGAAACTAAGACAAATGTTAATAAGATCAAACCTATTGACAGTGTAACCATACCTTCCTGTTTTTCCTGGCCAGTTTATACCAGTCTTCTCTGCAAAATCGTAATTAGTAACTTCCTCCTCCTCTTACCCACAAAGTGACCCATATTTAATGATACATTATTTTATCCCCCTAGGTCAGTGACTGAGTCCCTGGGTGGCACAAATAGCTAAGTGGTCAACTATTAGCTGTAAGGTTGGTGGTTTGAACCTACCTTCGGGTGCCTTGGAAGACAGGTTTGGCTATCTGCTTCTGAAAACCCTATAGGGCAATTCTACTCTGCACACATGGGGTCGCCATTGAGTCAGAATCAACTTGATGGGCACTAACAACAATAAAGGTCAGGAAGAGTATAAGAGCTTTTGAATTTCTAAGTGCCAGATCAGTGGAATATAAAGCACCTGCATCAGAAACACCTGGGACTATGATCACCCAATTCCTAGAGTCCCCCTAAGACCTACTAAATCAGATTCTTGTGGTTGGGGCCTGGGAGCAAATTTTTCAAAAGTTCCATCATAACTCCATAGTGGAGCCTTTTAAAAGCATGCATCCTTGGAAGAGTTCTTGAAGTGTCTGGTCCTTAAAGTCCAGGGAATGACACGGGTACCTGTATAATTTCAAAAACATTACCTGTGGTTGGTGAGGCTCACTGGAGCCAGGGTTTGAAATGCATGGCAGAACTGGTAGACCTAATTCCCTTGAGTTTAAGTTAAAAGCTTGAATTTGAACTTCTGGCTCTATCATCTAGTTACAGCAACTTTGGGCAAATCACTTAGCCTCTATGTATCTCTATTTTCTGGTTAATACAATGGAAATAATACAAAGGCATTCATCTCTGTGGATCATAACAAATTATGGAGAACATTGTGAAGAATGGGAATTCCAGAACACTTAATTGTGGTCATAACGAACCTGTACATAGACCAAGAGGCAGTCCGTCAAACAGAACAAGGGAATGCTGTGTGGCTTAAAATTAGGAAAGATGTGGATCAGGGTTGTATTATTTCACCATATTTATTCAATCTCTGTGCTGAGCTGATCTGAGAAGATGGACTATATGAAGAAGAAAGGGGCATCATGATTGGAGGAAGGCTCATTAACAGCCTATGTTATGCAGATGACACAACCTTGCTTGCTGAAAGTGATGAGAACTTGAAGCACTTACTGATGAAGGGCAAAGACCCCAGCCTTCATTATGGATTACACCTCAACATAAAGAAACCAAAAATCCTCACAACTGGACCAATAGGCAAAATCATGATAAACGGAGAAAAGACTGAAGTTGTCAAGGATTTCATTGTACTTGGAACCACAACCAATGCCCATGGAAGCAACAGTCAAGAAATCAAATGACATATTACATTGGGCAAATTTGCCGCAAAAGATCTCTTCAAAATGTTGAAAAGCAAAGATACTACTAAGGTGCACCTGACCAAGCTATGGTATTTTCAATTGCCTCATATGTGTGGGAAAGCTGGACAACAAAGAAAACCAAAGAAGAGTTGATGCTTTGAATTATGGTGTTGGTGAAGAATATTGAATATACTGTGAACTACCAGAAGAACAAACAAGTCTGTCTTGGAAGAAGTGCAGCCAGAGTGCTGCTTGGAAGTGAGAATAGTAAGACTTCATCTCGTGTACTTTGGATATGATATCAGGGGGGATCAATCCCTTGAGAAAGACATCACGCTTGTTAAGGTAGAGTGTTAGCGAAAAAGAGGAAAACTCTTGACAAGATGAATTGACACAGAGGCTACAACAATGGGCTCAAACATAGCAACAATTGTGAGGATGTCACAGGACCAGGTAGTGTTTTGTTCTGTTGTACATAGGGTCACTATTCGTTGGAACTGACTCTACGGCACCTAACAACAACAACAACAGCAATACCCACCTAAACTACTTCCTGGAGTTTCTCTAGTATCATATATAGAGAGAGAGAGAGATGGCAGTGGGTTTTTTTATATATATACATAAAAAAATTATAAAAGCACTCTGCAAAGGAGATGCTTCATCCTCTGCATAAAATCCCACCAGCCTTTCCTAGCTGCCAAAGTGCTGGATGCACCCAAAAAAAAAAAAATACCAAACCCGTTGCCATCAAGTTGATTCTGACTCATAGCGATTGCCCGCCTCACTGTCTCCCTAGCTGCTAATGGACGTAGCAGCTACTAATGGACATAAAGTATGTGCTTTAGGGGAAGATGATTGCCCTCTGAAGAGACCCAGGATTCTGTTAAGCTATCTTAAAAAAAAAAAAAAAAATTTTTTTCTTTTTTTAAAAAAAAAAATCTTAAAGGGGGGTTAAAGGAGGAAGGGCTGTTCTTTGGTGCCAGTGAATCTAGCCAACTCTGAACAAGGGCAATAAATGATGTCCATTGCCTGAAGGGGCTTTCTACTTTTATCACTACCTTTTACTTTTATTACCCCCCTTTTATTACCCCTTCCTCTTCCTGGTTTCTGTACATGCTATTTTGCGTGTAGACATGGCTGTCCAATTAATAATTAATCCTGGGAGAGAGGAATTTAGGTGTTCTCCTCTCAAGATGTGAACTGGAGGGTGCTTGGATGTAATTTAACCCTGTGGACTGGAGCCTAACTTTGGGGAACCTACACTGATGACGATGTGTGTGCTGTTTTACTTATTCCTGACTTTGTTATTCTGTAAGTAATAAACACCTGTTGATCACACCATTAGAAGTGTGTGGTCTGTGCTCTGCTCCAAATTGTTCTTCGCCAAGAACTTGTGAATATAGTGACATTGAACAAAGTATTCTCCATGGTGGTCCCTGGGTGACACAAGCAGTTCGTGATCAGCTGCTCACCTAACAGTTGGCAATTCGAACCCACCCATTGGCTCCGTGGAAGAAAAGCCTGGTCATCTACTTCCGTAAAGATTGCTGTTTGATGCTGTCGGGTTGATTTCAATTCATAGTAATCCACATGGCTGAATAGAACTGCCGCATAGGGTTTTCTAGGCTGTAATCTTTACGGGAGCAGGTCACCAGGTCTTTCTCCTGCAGAGCTATCATGTGAGTTTGAACCGCTAACCTTTTGGTTAGCCGCTGAGCACTCTGTAACATGTGGGGTCTCCATGAGTCAGATTGAACTCAAAGGCAGTTTTTTGTTTTTTTTTTTTTAACCTCATCTAACCTCCCCGCCTTACATTCCTGCCTCACTGAACTCTTTCAACTCCCAGAACAAGCCAAGCTCTACCCAGCATCAGAGGCTTTACACATGCTCTTGTTACTCCTTCCTATCTTTGCATCCTTTGAATTTCAGCTGATACATATTATATCCTCGGAGAGAACTTTCCTGACCTTACCTAAAGCCAGATCCCTTCTGTTTTTCTCTATCAAGCCATCTTATTCTTTTCCTTCTTAACACCTCTCTCTCTTGACAATTGTGAATATATTTACTGTTTTAAAGTACTTTCTGTCTCTCCCATTGACCTAGAAGTTCCATGAAGGGAGAACTGCGTCCATTTGGTTTACCCCCATTTCACTAGTACCTCTGTGCACCGCTGTGTAGTGCCAGACATAGAGAGGACACTCACGAATTATTTGTTAAATAATTCTGCTATTGGGCGTTGTTTTTACATATGTTCTCATCTAAGCCTCTCCATTTGTGCTTTAAAAACTATCTTATTTCCTGCTGGATTTTTTTTTTTTGCACTGGACTGAGCCCCATCTCTTACCTCACTGTTGTTGTTAACTGATGTCAAGTCAGCCCCCAAATCATGGGTGGGATCAAACCATTATGATCCATAGGGTTTTCACTGACTAATTTTCTGAAGTGTATCTCCAGGCCTTTATTCCTAATCTGTCTTCATCTGGGACCTCTGCTGAAACCTGTTCAGTGTCATAGCAACACACAAACCTCCACGGACAAACGGGTGGTGGCTATGCATGAGGTGCGTTAGCCAGCAACTGAACCTGGGTATCCCTCATGGAAGACAAGGAAGCTACCACTTAAGCCACAATATCCTTAAGTCCCACCTTACTTTGCTTTTCTCTAAACCTTTTAGTTTTAACATTAAAGGAAGAAAGGAGAAAAGAAAATAACATTTGTAAAGTAGGTGGCAGAATTCCTCAGGAAAAGAACCATCTTATATTTGGCAAAATATTTTGATGGACCATGTAATGGTTGGAACATTTGTCCTCCAGGCATATTTAGAATATGCAAGGAGAGGAACAAAGAGGATTAGATTTTCCTGAAAAATACAGAAGCCACTTGAGTTGGGAGTGGGAGACAGCTTGACAGGGAGCGAGGAAGGGGCCTAGTAACTGAGGGTCCTTGAAGAAGTGACAGTAGCAAGGAGAAGCGAGGGCTTAGCACAGCAGCAAAAGCCTGGGGGCACCATAAGCAAAAGGGAATAGTTCCAAGTAGAGGACCAGCCAAGGAATTTCTAACAGCAGAAACCAAAAAACCAGCAAACCCATTGCCATTGAGCTGGTTCTGACTTATGGTGACCCCATGTGTTACACAACAGAACTGTTCCATAGGGTTTTCTTGGTTGTAATCTTCATGGAAGTGGATAACTAGGCCTTTCTTCTGTAGTGCTGCTGGCTGGGTTCAAATTGCCAACCTTTCGGTTAGTAGCTGAGCAAAAACTGTTTTTACCAACCAGGGATCTTCCTAATAGCAGGGATATCTAATACTCAACTTTAAGGTTTTCGATTGCTGTGTTGTGTTGTATTGTTAATTCCCTCACCTTTATCCTGAATCTTAAAAACAAAAGTTGATTACACAAAGGTACTGTATGTAAGTGGCATACAGAAAATTAAGGAAAAAGATGACGCTTTACATTTGCTTAATGAGAATTACAAAAAGAGGGAGTAGCCACAAGAAGAGACACAAGACAGAGAGAGATCAATGGAAGCAAAGATTCAGAATAAGAGATAACCAAAAGAAATATGATCCTCACAAGAACCACAGAGATAGGAAGATGCTGAACTTCCTACCAAACCTGGGATTCAGGCCATATTCTAAAAGCAATGGATCAAAATAAGCTGAACAGACTGAAAGGCTTTGTTCTTCCTCATGTCTGACATCACCGTTACCAGTACACCCCACAGACACCATTCCCTGGAGTGATTAGCTAAAGATGTTAGCTAAAAGGAGCACTATTTGCATGTCAGTCTTAAAGACAGTTGTCAGAAATGTGTGGCTGGAGAAGAGGACAGGATCTGGATTCAAGCAGGTGAAACTGCAAAGAGGGTAAGAAAGTGGTCTTCGAGGCCTGGTTAGAAAAGTGGCTCTCCATCACACCCGTTATGTAGCTGCAACCAAGTCTCTGCCTCAAACCAAAAAAAAAAAACAAGCCCCTTGCCGGTGGAGTCGATTCCGATTCATAGCGACCCTATAGGTCGGAGTAGAACTGCCCCATAGAGCTTACAAGGAGCACCTGGTGGATTTGAACTGCCGACCTGTTGGTTAGCAGCTGTAGCACTTAACCACTATACCACCAGGATTTCCCTCTGTCCCTTAGTTCCCTCTAAAATAGGGATAACAACATTACTTAATGCACAGAATTGTAGTAAGGCTCAAATGATATAATGAACATTGTTCTAGTTTCCCAGCGTGGCTAGCAGCTCACAGAGCCCTGGTGGCACAGTGGTTAAGCACTCAGCCAGCAACTGGAACCCACCAGCTGCTCCGTGGGAGAAATATGTGGCAGTCTGATTTCCTAAAGATTTCTAGCCTTGAAAACCCTATGGGGTAGTTATTCTCGGTCATATAGCACTATGAGTCAGGATTGACTCAGTGGCAGGGAGTTTTTTTGGTTTAGTGCTGCTATCATAGAAATAACACAAGTGGGTGGCTTTAAACAACAGAAATTTATTTTCTCACAGTTCAGGAAGCTAGAAGTCTGAATACAGAGTGTGGCTTTAGGGGGAATCCTTGCCTATTTCATTCGCAGGTCTGGGGCTAGAATTCCGACACATATTTGGAGGCGGACACAATTCAATTTATAACACACATGGAGCACTGAGCAGAGTTGCTGGCACAGATGTAGGGCTCTCTTCTCTACCCCAGGCACTGTGCTGTTGGAGACTCGGGGGAGGTTACCAATCCAACCAGCTCATTGTAGAGATGGGAAAACTGAGGCCCAGAGGGGACATAGGATTTCATGAGTGAGCTAGTAATTGAAATAGATGTTCCTGACCCTAGATCACAAAGAGGTCACACAAGCCACGTAACGGAAATATGTCCGTGGCAGTAGGGAATTCAGAAGTTCAGCACTAAAGCAGCGTGGACCTGAAACTAGAAAAAACAAGAGGGCAGGGTTATCTGCTGGAGCCCGCAGACGGTAAAGGATGAGGGCTTGTTCCAAAGGTGAGACGGAAGGTTACTGTGAAGCTGCTTAGTAATCCCCAGGCTTCCAAAAACGGAAGCTGAGGAGGCCTCCTATTTGATGCTCTACTTCTTAGGCAAAAAAAAAAAAAAAAAAAAACTTCCAGCTCCGTCATTGCTCAAGGTGAGCTGAAATAGGGCGCACCACGTGCTGCTAGCAGGCAGCTGTATTTACTCGCGTGTGCTTCTGCAGGCGGCACGGGGACCCGCAGTGCCGTCTCTCTGCCAGCCGCCCGGAGCACTGTTCAGTGAAGCTCCTACGGTTTGTTAAAGCGTTTTCAGCGTGGCAGGGAATAATTACCACGGCCAGGCATAGGACTGTTGATCTTGTTTTAACACAAGGGAAACAAGTGATCTCTCTTTTTCATCCTAATCATCTTCTGGCTTTGACACTGAGAATGGGGACTCCGGGGACTGCAGAAGAAGACTTTGTACTCTCCTTCTGTATCTTTAAGAAAGAAAATATTAGAGACATTAAATTTAGATCTATTAGGCCGTGTGCTGGCATCAGAGCTTGCTTCAGAATGCAAAGCTCTCTAATTCACACCTGAAACTCTTCAGGGCTTTGGGGAGCTGTCTCTGAGAACTATAAAATTAGGTATAAAATTATGTATTTATCTTTATGTTTTAGGAGAAAGGCTCCAAAACTTTTCTTAAAATTTAATAGGGATCCATATAGCAAAAATGTGAAGAACTGCTGGTCTCAAGCTGCCTCACAAGGTACTGAATCTTAGTTCTTATTAGCTCTGCAGCTCCAATACAGCTAGCCTCTGATTTGCAACTTCTGCAAACCCAGTTGAAGCTGACTTAGGAAGTTGTTAGCTGCCATCAAGTCAGCCCCCATGGGGAACCACCCCATGACTGGCAGTGACCCCATGCACAAATGAATGATAAGCTACCTGGTCCTGCGCCATTGGCATGATTGGTTGGGGATTGGACCGTTGTGATCCAGAAGGTTTCTACTGGCTGATTTTCAGGAGTAGATCACCAGGCTCTTCTTCCCAGTCTGTCTTAGTCTGGAAGCTCCAGTGAAAGCTGTACAGCATCAGAGCAACAGACAACTTCCACTGACAGACAGGTGGTGGCTGCCCATGAGATAAAGGCAGTGTACTGACTCTTGTTATTAAAAAGTCCAGGAATAGCCTTCCTCAGAAATGGCTGGATATAAGCTTTTAAACAAGGTCACCAAGACTAATTTTTTTTTTTTTTCCTCCATTCCTTGACTGCTTTTTTCTTCAGTTTCAGGAAAGGCCTTGCCACCTAGTGGCAACAAATCCATTGCAGCTCCAATCTTACAGCCCCACAGCTGAGGAAATCCAATAGAAAGAGTGAGCCTTCTACCCAGCAATTCCAATAATTGACTCTGTTGGGGCCAACTTGAGTCACATGCTCTATCCCTAGGCCAAGCACAATCACCCTGTAGATCTCACCCAAGGTTGATTTTACCCCCAGGGCACATTTGGCAGTCTGGAATCATTTTTGGTTTCACAACTCAGATGTGCTACTGGCACCAATCAGTGCCCCACCACAAAGAATTATCCATTCCAAAATTCAATAGTGTCAAAGTTGAAAACTCCACTGTAGCCAAAGTAATGGAAGACTGATTAGTCAAGCCAGAACTGATGTCTTCCCTGGAACAGGAGAAGAGGAACTAACTACTGAAAGCGAAGGCAGAAAGAAAAGGTTTCCAAAGGAAAATCAGAACACTGCTACCAGAGAAAGGAGGAATGTGTCCAAGACAAGAGAATCAAAATAGATCTCTGCTAAGGAAGTTATAAGAGCTCTCTGCCACTGAAAATTTAGGATATGTCAAGTTCTACCATAAACATATTCTAGGGTAATTATTTAATCCTTTAATCAATATTGTATAAAGTAGTTATTATTATACGCATTTTATAGATGAAGCATTTAAGGTTTACCCAGCTAATAAGAGGCAAAAGGCATCTCCTATTCATGATTTCTGACTATATTCTGAGCTCTCTCAACATTACTCTGTGCCTTATAAAATTCTGTTAGGAGAAAGAAAAAAAAGAAAGAAGCTCCACTACTTTGAAAATAAATAAAAAGGGATAAAAGGATCTTGTCAGCTGATTATTTGGACTTGACTCCAATGAAAAGAATAGTTGCCTTAGGAAGACATTATGTAGGCTGCACGTATTCTGTATATTCATGTGCTGGTTTTCACTTGTATATTTTAGGTCATTGAACAAACTCCTTTTTCTTTTTTGATTGCATGAGCAGGGTTTATTTAGGGGGAAAAAAAACCCACAAGTCCTTTAGAGCATATATTTTCAGACTCTGTGTATATTCTTTATCACCAAATGTCAAGTTTCAAACTGCTTGCCACAGGGCAATTGTGATTTATTCTCCTTCTCGACGTCTGTGAACTGGTATAATTGGAAGTGATAAATATCTCCAAAAGAGAACATGCAGTCCCAGGTTTGCCTGTGTGTGTGTGTGCATGTGTCTTTCAGGGGTTGGGGGTGAGGCGTAATGGCTTCCTTAAAGTGTTATAGACTGATTTCATATTTGTTTCAGTTCTCGGGGCTTGTTTGTAAGTTATACCAGACAGTCTTTCTATTTTGGTCATTTTTTTAAACTGTTTATTTTAGAAACTGTTGTTAATTTCCGTTGAGTTAATTCTGACTCTTGACCACCTGGTGTGTTACAGAGTAGAACTGCCCTGTAGAGTTTTCGTGGCTGTCATCTTTAGAGAAGCAGATTGTCATACCTTTCCTTCCACAGGAACCCACCTAGGGACCTAATGTCAGGTATAGTATCATTTACCTTCTAGCTATTTGAATATGCATCTCGAAAATGACATGTTCTTGCATAACCGTGATGCCATTATTGCACAAAATAAAATCAACACAAACTCCTTACTGCTATCTAATAGCAAATCTATATTCAGATTTCTCTAATTGTCTGAAAAATGTCTTTTTACACATGGTTTGTTTGAATTAGTCCTTAAGCAAAGTAAACTCATGTTATTACGTTGTTAGATCTTTTACGCTTCTTTTAGTAAAGAACACTCTCCCCTCTCATTCCCACTTTTTATGCCACTGGCTTGCTAAAGAATCCAGTTACGGTACGTTGCTCTGCAAGCTGAATTTGGCAGATTGCTTCCTCTTGCTGTAGTTAAGCTTATTTATTTTGACTTTATTTTCTGTAGACTGGACTATAAAATTCAGGAGAAATTTTAATTTTCGTGAGTTCACTGTGGTGGTATATCCTTCTATTGAGTCCTTTTAACGATGGTAAGACTAATCAGTGATTGTAGGTGGTAACAGCTCGATTCTTCTATTACAAAGCCCCTCATTAACCTGAACTTTTCACTTAATGTTTTACCACTATTTTATGGGAGCCCTGGTGGCACAGTGGTTAAGTGTTTGGCTGCTAACCAAAAGGTAGTCAGTTCAAATCCACCAGCAGCTTCTTGGAAGCCCTATGGGGCGGTTCTACTCTGTCTTATTGGATTGTTTGAATCAGCTGTTTTACTACCCACCCACCCAGTGCTGTTGAGTCGATTCTAACTCATAGCAACCCTATAGGACAGAGTAGAACTGCCCCCGTACAGTTTCCAGGAGTTGCAAAATGGTGGTATTTCTATCATTCGTTTTGCATTTATAAGCTGGAATTCTGCTTTAATTTTTTTTCTGTCATTCACTAGGGCTATTTATCCCCCTAATGTATAGTTTATAGTGTAAAAGTAGGATAAATATTTATTTTCACTTAATAATCAATGTTCAGGGTAATGACTGGTATCCTAACAATTTTCTTTGGTGCCCAATTTTGTTTCAATAATTCTTAATATTGTGTATGGGGGGTATGTCTTATTATGAACTCCTGGCTTTTTTGTATTTAGTGTATTTTAAGGAATTGCAGCTGTTATTCTTCTTGTAACCGTTTAATATTGAAAACTTTAAATACTTAATAATTGTCGAGAGGATAATAGATAATGAATTCCTATGTATCCATCCCCAAGATTCAACAATTAGCAACTTATGGCAAATCTTTTATTTATCTATAGGTCCACATTCTATACCCCCAAAAGAGATAATTTTGAAATAAATTCTAAAAAACCGTATATTTCCGTAAACATTTAGTATGTGTCTCTAACGGAAAGGGACTCATTAAAAAATAAAAGCCATGCCCACAATACCAAACAAAATTAACAATAATTTCTCAAAATCATAAGATAACCAGACAGTATTTCTCCAACTCTTTTACAATTGTATTCATGTGTATTTACATTTTGTTTGAGTCAGGATAGAAATAAGATCAATACATCATAATTATTTCATATATCTCCTAATTCTCTTTTAAGTTTTAGGATACCCCTTCATGTCTCTCCTTTCTTTGCTGTTTTTGTTTGTTTTAGTTGTTGCTGTTGTAGAAACCAGCTTTTTAGTACTGTATATTTTCCACAGTTTGGAGTTTGCTATTTGGGTTACTATTTAAAAAGCTGCAAAAAGAATTTTTTGTCATCATTCTTTGAAAACTCAAACTGTTCCATCTTTAGGAGTGGAAAAATGAAATGGTTATTAGTTAACTTCATTATGGCTCATATCAGAAAACTTTAGAAAGTGCTAAAATAAAAGAGAAACCAAGGAAATGAAGATAATAAAAATGCAAACATTCCTAAATATTAAAGGAAAATTTTGAAAAAGGAAAATAGACCACAGTGAAACAGTTTATGCATACTCTAAATAAATTAATTTTAAAATTTCAAAACTAAGAGCAAAGAGTATCTCAAGAGATAAAAATAAAAGGAGAGCAAACATACAGGAGGCAAATTCGTTTAAAAAGAAAGCAGAGGCTAATTATTTTGCCATCAGACAAGAGAGAGAACAGGCCAAAAATACTAAAGGAGGCAAGGAAGAATATTTAACAATACTGACGATCACAATCCACGAAGAAAATATTACAATTATTAATACATATGTACCACATCACATAGCCACAAATTTATAATGAAGACATTACAGGCAATGCAAAGAGAAATAGACAAAGCAAGCTAATAAGTGAAAGAAAATACCAGCAAGAATATAGAAAAACTAAACAACATAATCAGTAAGAGAATAACAATAGCCGTAAATAAAAATATGGAGCTCAAGAAGACAGATTATATTTCTGCAACTGAGTGTGGAATGTTTGTGAAACTTGATTACATATTAAGCCAAAAAACAAACTTTATGCAACACTTCTATGATCACAATGCAATAAAGAGTAGAACTGTCCCATAGAGTTTCCAAGGAACTGCTGGTGGATTCAAACTGTTGACCTTTTGATTAACAGCCTGAACTCAACCACTGTGCCACCAGTGCTCCTAGAAATTGATAGCAGGGTAAAAGACAAGCAAACAAATCCAAAAGTCTCTCCCATCTATAATTAAAAATAAAACTAAACCCTATTTATTAATATGCCCCTGAGGCGAAGAGAAAATCCAAAATTATATGTCTTGATTTCTTTTTTTCTCATTTTGTCTAGTCTAGAACTTACCAATGTTGTTAGTCTTTTCAAATAATCAAGTTTTAGCTATGTTAATCCAGTTTGTTTGCTTGCTTTCTTATTAATTTCTTTTTTTTTTTTTTTTTGCTTATTTTCCTTACTTAAGTTGATGGATCTTTTTTATTTCTTGAGCTAGATACTTAGCTTACTAATTTTGCCCTACAATCATATACTAATATATTCATTAAAAGTCTAATTTTTTCTGTAAGCATGGCTTTAGATGTACCCCCAACTTTTCATATGTGGTACATTCATTCTAATTCAGTACATGATTCTTTAATTTCTATTTTCCTTTCTTCTTTGACACTGGGGATTATTAAAAAGAATATTTCTTAATTTCCAATCATAGGAAATACTCCTAGTTATAATTTTGCATTATGGCATGGCTAGATAACATTGGTAAAATTTCAATCTCTAGAAAAAACTTTAACATTTGCTTTTTGGCTCAGCATATGGTCACTTTTTGAAATGTTCTTGTTTGGGAAATGAATGTGTATTCATTGTTTTATTCTATATATGTCTACTAGGTTGAGTTTGCTGATTGTGTATTTCAAATATTCCATATTTTTATTTGCTTTGTTTGCTTTTTATTGATACAAGTGATTAAAAATCTCCCATAATGATTCTACATTTGTCTATTTCTTGTTTTAAGTATGTAAAAGTTTGAATACAACGTAGAATTGTTATATTTTCCCGGAGAACTGAAAATTTTACATTAAGAAGTGTTCTTCTTTAAATCTAATTATGCTTTTTGTCTTAAAATTTACTTTCCAGTATCACTATAACTATACTAATTTGTTTTCAGTTAATGCCTGTGACATATATAGATATACATATATAGATTACAGATTTACATATATTCATAATTTATACACACACACAGAGAGATGTAGACAAAGACAGATAGAGCACTTTATTTAAGCATAATTGAAGTACCAAATATATACATAAAGTGTGCAGTTTTGTAAGTTGACATATGTATACACTTGTGAAACCATCACCATAATCAAGATAATAAATGTTTGTAATCCATCCCTTCCTCCACCTGAGTCTGCAAGCAATGACTCTGTTTCACTCTATGAGTTTGATGGATATTATAGTCTTTCAGTACACATTTAGTGTTAGCTCTAAAGATTTTGCATTCATTCTTGACTTATTAAAGTCTAATACTAATGACTATGTTAATCACCTTTCTGGACAACAAAGGACCTTAGAACACTTTAACCCTATATACCTTTCTTCTGATTTATATGACATTTCTCATGTATTTTAATTCTCTTTTTTATGTATTTTAAACCCAAAAGACATTATTAACACTGCATATACAGTCAGTCAATATTTCTTTATATTTACCTATATTTTTAACTTTTATATGTTCTTTATTCTTCTTTTTTTTTTTTTTTATTCCTTTACTTTCCTTATGGGATCATTTTCCTACTGCCTTTTTTATTTCCTTTAGTACAGACCAGCTGATGAGAAATTTCTCTAATGTTTGTGAGTCTGAAAATGTTTTAATTTGACCTTTATTTTTCAATAATATTTTTCTGTTTAATATAGAATTCTGGATTTACAATTTTAAAATACCATTGGCTTCAATTGACTTCTGACTTACAATATTACTGTTGAGAAGTCAGCTGTCCCTTCTGTTGTTGCTCCTTTGAAGATAATATTCTACTTTTTCTGGTTGCTCTTCTAATTTTCTGTTTATCTTTAGTTTTAAAGACTTGGACTGTAAAGTGTCTAGATGTGAGTTTATTTTTATTTATCCAGCTAGGAGAGTTTAAGGCTCTTTATCTTGTTCAATGGCTTGATATTCTTCATCAGTTTTAGAAATTTTAGTCATTATTTTTGCAAATATTGTTATTGCCCGAGTCTTTCTCCTTTCATTTACCTCACCAACTATATACAGTTTATTGTAAATCTGAGTTTACTTTGTATTAAAAATATGTCCCAACATTGTCCATTTTTCATCACCTCCATAATTGGTCACCCAGATCTGAAGCCACCTCAATAATCTGATAATTTATCTCACTTCTTCTACTCTTACTCATCTAGACACTGTTCACATTCCAGTCAGACTGATCTTTTTAAATATAGAACAGATCATGTCGCTTCCCTGTTCAAAACATTCTAATGATTTGCCAGTACACTCTCTCCTCCACTAGATTTTAAGCTCCATGATAGGAGGAATATTGTCAGTCTTATTCACTGCTATAGCACTAATGCCTAAAAATACTTCTGGCACTTAATATTTTAAAAAAAGAGTTTGAATAAGTGGATAAATGGAAATACAGAGGGGAAACTTCATTACCTAATGTGTTGTGAAGGAGGGAAGTCTCCACTCCCATTTTTGAGGGGCTGAGTAGAAGCATTGGGTAGGAACACATTCCTCTTGCACTGATTAATAAAAGAGGTGCAGTAGCAGCAAGGAATGTAACCCAATTAAAAAAAAAAAAAAAAACACTTTTCAAATTATTTTAATCACCTAAATTAAAAACAAACAAAAACACTCTTCAAATTATTTTAATCACTTAAGTCATACGTATATTTGGGATGCACAGACTTTTTTTTTTTTAGGATATATGTTTGGCAAGTTGGATTGGGATTGTCTTTCCCTTTCCATACAAGCAATAAAGTTCTCTTTCTATTCAAGTATCAGGATTTAGAGGCCACCAGAGGTAAAAATATGCTGCTGGTTTTTTTCTTTGTTTTCTTTTGCTTTTTTTTTCTGACTGAAAGTCTTCAGTTGTTGCTCACTTACTCAGAAACTAAGAGGTCTCCATGGACACTCCTGAATGGTAGTGACAAGTCACCCACTATGTATTGCTCTTGCAGGTGTTGGAAATTGAAGACTGGAAATACTGCAGGCAACCACAAACGGAGTGTTTATAGGTCAGGCTCCAAGATCCAGAGTAGAATTTTGTGGGGCAGCTAATAATTTACAAAAATTTTAGAAAATATTACTTTAAACTATGTTAAAGTAGTATTGAGTTAATAATGTTAATTTAATTTTTTTAAGGATTTGTTGAAAATCACTTCCCATCAATGTTAGCTAGGAAACAGAGATGTGCTACTTGGTCTGCTGCTCCTGTACCCTGTCAAGTGAAAATACTCTCCATAAACTATGATTTATATAGAGGACCCCATGCCATCTGCTGCTACAAGAAAATAGCACAGGGTTACAGAGTATCCAAAAGGCTGTCTGTTAAATGTCTGCAACATGGTCCTGAGGGGAGCAGGAGCAAGAAGCATCAGCCAGGCAGTGGCAAAAACGAGAGCAAGCAAGGTTCAAACAAGTGGTTCATTTCTGCTGCCATTCAAGGCTATCTCTGAATATCTTGATGATGTGTCAGCTTCACTATTTCTACCCTCAGCATTTTGTGGCTCTTTTCTTATTTTGGCTTCCCAGAATTGAAAGCTCTTTCCTGTGTTAGAGGAAATTTTCCATCTTATGAGCCTGTATAGGTCCAGATGAGGGTTTTTCCAGCCCCCTTGCAACTTAGACAGATATGTGACCTAAGCTTGGTTCATCAAAAGCAATAAAAGGGAACTTTGAAAGAGCAACTAGTGACTCAAAAAGGTGAACAAGAAAGCAGTACCAGTAATAAATTTTTAGTAGCATCAGTGCAAAATGACCATTATATCCGTTTTGTCCCTCTAGTGGCTGCGCTAGAAGACATGGCATCGTGTGTTAAGTGCTGACCTCATCACCTGGTTCTGTAGGGTAATTTTGGCCATGATGTTGGTTACCTAGATTTTAGTTATTCTTACCCGTTTTTGGAGCCTGATTTTGTAGTCTTTCACCCTGTGTCTTTACTGTTGCAATAAATTAGTTTTCCTCTTATATCAGCCAGAAGTGGTTTGTGTTGTTTGAGGCTATGACTCCTGAGAAGTGTAATCATCATCATTATCATCTTCATCATTATTAACAGCAAAAGTTTCCTGAGCATTTGATGCTTGCCAGGTACTCTGCTAAACACTATGTGCAATATCTCACAAATGTCTTTCAGTAAAAATGGGCTTTCAACAATTCTGAGAGGTAAGTACTGTAATTATCTTCATTTTACTTTTGACAAAACTAAAGTTTGCCGAAATTAAGGAATTTGGCAAAGCTGGGATTTGAACTCAAGGGCCCTGGTGGTACAGTGGCTAAGAGCTCAGGCTGCTAACCAGAATGTCGACAGTTCTAATCCACCAGCTGCTCTTTGGAAACCCTATGGGTAGTCCTATTCTGTCCTATATGGTCACTATGAGTCACAATCGATTCCACAGCAATGGGTTTTCTGGTTTACTTTTACTTCCCATATACTACTGCTTCTTTAATACTAGTAGTATTGTTGATGTTATTATTGCACTTCCTTACCCTTTACCAAACTTTATTATTTCTAACAATTTTACCTTATATTATTCCACTGCTATAACAATGGTTTCAGTGCTCTGTGAAATAAACTTAGAAGATATTAGTAGCCTCATTTTAGAGATTAGAAACCTGAGAAGATTAATGAATTGTTCAAAGTCACATGCATTTTATAGGTGATGGAGATTGGTATTGAAAACAGATCTTTTGACTCTAATGTGATTCAAATCTTATTACACTAGTAACATCTTAAGATAATTTTACTTCACTTGCAAGTACAGGACCACTTTAATAATGTAAGTACACTGTGAAACACTGAGACACCATGTGTGTTTTGATCAGGTTTGTATCGCCAAAGAATCTAGAATCCTAAATACCTGTTGAAATGGTAAATTGGATCAATTTATATCATATGCCTCGATCTTAAAGAGCTGGAGGCCCAGTGGCACAGTGGTTAAATGCTCAACTGCTAACAAAATGTCAGTGGTTCAAACCCACCAGCTGCTCCACGGGAGAAAGATGTGGCAGCCTGTTTCCATAAAGATTTACAGCCTTTGAAACCTTATGGGGCAGTTCTACTCTGTCCTGGAGGGTCGCCATGAGTCGGAATGGACTTGGCGGCAGTGGGTTTTATATATATATATGGAGCCCTGGAGGCACAGTGGTTAGGCACAGTGGTTTAGAGCTATGGCTGTTAGCCATATGTGTATATACACACACACAGTAAAGTAGAGGGTCAGATATAATAAAGGAAACACTCGATAAGATGGTTTGACACAATAGCCACAACAATGGATAGCCAGGACAATGGATTCAAACCTACCAACAATCATAAACATGGTACAGGACCAGGCAGCATGTCCTTCTGTTATACACAGGTCATCATTAGTTGGAACTGACTCAGCAGCAACCAATAACAACAACATATATATTTATATGTTTAACTGTTTCTTGTTTGACTCTCACATTAAAAGTACAAACTTCGAAAACAAGGCCCATTCAGTTTTGGTCACTGCTGAATTCCCAGTGACTAAATCAGTACTGGACTCACAGTAATCGCTGAATAGATACTTTTTTGAGTAAAACAAGGTAGGTTTGGTCTCATGTAAACCTACTTTTAAATTACTGGCTGAGTTGTTTACACTTGTCTTTTTGAAAAATCACTCTCTTCCCTCTGAATAGAAGGGTTAAGCCCTATTGATCATCCTCAGCCTTTTTCCTGTTCCATGCTGGGCACTTGCCCTATTCCTTATCATATTTTATTTCAGTGCTTCTTTCTTATGTTCCTTGACACTGAACTAGGATTTTTGTTCTTCCTGTAAATCGCTTTAAATGTTAACAGGTAGAATGTCTTCTATTTTATAAATGGATTTTGAAAACCATAGGTGTAAACAGAAAGACATAAACGGGAAGGAAGGAAGGAAGGGAGGAAGGGAGGAGGGAGGAAAGGAGGAAGGAAGAGTAAATACCATTGGGTAGTTTGGCCTGGAAATAAGTAAAAAAAAAAAAAAAAAGTCACACCTCTACTTGCTAAAGTCCTCATTCCTGCGCTAGCTACAAGGAAATAAACTTAAGATTAGTTCCTTTTCGACTGGTATCTCTGAAGATGACTCTCTTTCCTAAGAACTAAAAAAATTTGAAAGCTGAGCCAGAATCAGTGCAAAATTGGCCTGGAATAGGACACAAATACAAATCTATCTGTTGTTTCAAAATGTGAAACTCAAAGCAAAATTATATAACACTAATTAATTTCATAAACACAAATTGATTTTATTCAATTCCCTAATTGAAAACCAGCATAAGGACCATAACGGCATATGAATGAGTTGAATGGGTTTCTTTTCAAAACAACAACACTGGATTTATAAGCAGATAAACTTTGTTTAAACTTGCCTGAGAGGCAGCCCCTGCCATATACAATTTGAATGGCCTTGAGCAAGATTTCTGGCCTCTCTAAGCCTCAGTTTCCATAAACAATGCATTGCAAAAAGGAAACATGAAGCAGCTACTAAAAAACCAGGTTGTGATATTTATTGCCACGTGTTGCATCTTATATGGCCCAAAGCATCTTCCCCTCAGTCACTTAACCTTTGTGCTTATAAATCTGCTACCCTACAGCAGAAAGTTTACACAGCAGAGTGTGTTTTTCAGTTTGATGCATAAACAGCCCATTATAAATTACTTTTGTGATACATAAGTCAGTGTTCTCCAGCGTTGCATAGTGCCTGTGGTCTTAAAAGTTTGCAAGTGATAATTTAAGGAATAAAGATTGGTCTCTATTCTGGTGGAGTAACAGAGAAAGGAGAGTCAGGAACAGGAGGAGGATATGGAATGTGTGGCTAATTGCCTCCATGAACAACTGCCTCCTTTGCCAAGAAACCAGAAGAACTGGATAGTGCCCAGCTACCATTACAAAACATTTTGACCAAAAATTTCATAGAATAATCCTGATCAAAAGGGCAAAAATGCAAAACAGAATTTTAAATTCTCATAGACTCCAGGTTTTCTGGAGCCATGAAAGTTGGATGAACTCCTAAAACTATTGCCCTGAGATAATCTTTAAACCTTAATCCAAAAACATTCCCTGAAGTCTTCTTAAATCAAACAATAGTTTAGCTCATCTAGTTAAAATGTCTGCCTTGAGCATTATGCCCTTTTAAGGATTATCTATGTGAGATCAAGTCGATAACAACAACTCAAAAGATTAGATAGAAACCTTAGAGGATGAGGAATTTATGTTAATGGGTGAGGAACAACTCAGAAAAGGAGGGTGAGAATGGTTGCACAACTTGAAGAATAATCAATGTCACTAAATGGTACATGTAAAAATAGCTGAATTGGTGTAAGTTTTGCTGTGTGTATTCTTAGCAACAACAAAATAAATAAAACTAAAAAAGATACTCTCTCTTTGAATTAAAAAAAAATCATGCCCTGTACCACTGTTTGCAATTTTAAAATATATCAAATATGGTGATTACTCTAATTCAAAAAAAGGTTGCCATCCAGTCAATGCTGACTGACGGCAACCCCATGTTTGCCAAAGTAGAACTGTCATAGTTTGCAATTTCAAAATATATCAAATATCATGATTACTTTAATTAAAAAAAAAAACAGTTGCTATCCAGTGGATTCTGACTCATGACTCGACAAGCTTCATGGGAGCCAGAGTAGAGCTGCTCCATAGGGTTTTCAAGGCTGTGATCTTTCAGAAACAGATCATTAAGCCTTTCTTCAGAACCACCTCTGGGTGGGTTTGAATGGCCAGCCTTAAGGCTTAGAGTCTAGAGCTTAACCCTGTGCAGGCCCAGGGACTCCTGATTAATAGTGAGGGCTATACAGCATGTCTACCTGCCTGTCTTCCTTCCAGCCATTCAATTTTTTTTCTTGTGCCACTTTTCATAATTCTGATTTTCTAAGAATTTTTTCATCTAAATTTTCAACTTCTTTATAATATCCTCATGTATACTTGAAAAGAATGTATATTTTGTACTTACTGGATGTAGTGTTTATATAGAAATAGAGATTTTTAGATATATAGTGAGAAAGAAAATCAAATGTATTGGTGTTCAAATTTTCTGCATTTGTACTCATTTTGTGTGTGTGTGTGCTTGTTCTATCAAATAATGACCATTCACTCAATAAATATTTATTGAATCTTACTATGTGCAAGGCACAGTGTTAAACACATTCCATGGACCATTTCACCCAATACTCAAAATTCTGTGAAATTAGAGAACGCAAACCAAGGCCATAAGAGATTAAGCAATTACCCATCGTCCTACAGCTGGAGGGATGGAATAGAGTGGGATGAGTACATGGTCCAAATCATTACTAGAATTCAATTCTGCATTACTCCATTCATTCATGACATTATTCAAAATTTGTATAGGTAACGGTCTTCATCATATATATGGCGAAGATGTTTTGTTTGATTTTTCCCCATCTATGTGTTCTTCAAAGTCCCTTGCCAGCAATTTCTCCTTACCCAGGAATGAGTTTCCTTGATGATATTTCAGCTTTCCATCTTACAGGTCTCAGAAACTAGTGACTGTATTGTGATTCTCACAGTAAACGTTGAATTCTCCTTTTTATTGGCAAAAATAATAATAACAATATCCTGATTGGGAATGTGAGCTGAGAAGAGATCCCCAATTTGGGGAGAAAATGAACAGATAGGTAGATAGATAGAGATTAAAAAAATCCAAAAACCCGTTGCTGTTGAGTCAATTCTGACTCATACCGACCCTATAGATACAGATAGATGAGTGATATTGAAAATCATACCACTCTATAACACTCTGTGTGTCCCCCAAGACAGCAATACTTCAAGAGTCTTTATGTACGGATATTGGTCATTTCTTCACCAATATAGTCAGTGAGCTCCCCAAGGGCAGGGTCTTTAGGATTTATTGACTTTTTTCACTTAAATTATATATAGGTACATATAATAGATAAAAGGAGTCTTAAAAAATGATTAAGAGCTCAACTACTAGCAAAAGATTGGAAGTTCAAACCTATCCAGAGGTGCCTTGGAAGACAGGCCTGGCAATCTGCTTTCGAAAGGTCACAGCCTTGAAAACCCTATGGAGCAGTTCTACTCTGCACACATGGGTTTTCCATGAGTTGGAATTGACTCAATGGCAACTAAGAACAACAATAATAACAACATGATAGATAAATCTTAAATCATAAGATAAGCACAACTCCAAAATGGACTTATCTTGCTTTGCTTCAAACTTATTTTAAATCCCTGTTTCAAAGTCTCAGTGAGTTAGCTGGTGTGATAACAAGGCACCCTTACCTACATCTGAAATTTCCCATTGAAACATTTCTGCAGGATTTCCTCCATAACTTGCAATCCACAAATCCCTTGTTATCCAGGTATTATAAACTTTAAATGGTCCCTGGAGAAAGCCAGCCTAATAGCCTTCTTTTATAGTTAGTACAACTGTAAGGAATTACGGTTAGCCTCTTATTGAAAAATGTATGAGACAAGATAATAAAAAGGGAGCATTGTACAATAAATCATTTTGACTAGGTATGGAAGTAATAAACACAGATCAACTAAAAGGTTAGAACATTGACTAATGGCACCATTACAGCTGTACCTATAGGGAACAAGCAGTTCATCTTTGTGCTGAACATGTACCATTGAAGAAAACAGTCATTTTGGCTTATTTTTATTGTTGTTGTGTTCTTTCATATATACACTTTTTTAACTCACAAGAATTTAAGATAGTCTTGGTAATATGAAATGCCCAAATTTGAAGTATATTTCTTGTGCAATGATGCTATATTAGCTGTCCCATTATCTTAATGATATTTGTAATGCTCTGATCATTCAAATAATAGCATATGAGGAATTAATAGGTATTGTGCTAAATTGGATATTGAAAACTTTGGGTTTAAATTTAAATTGGGAAAGAACTTCATATAGGCATAAAGATGGCAAATGAAGGTGCAGAAACACTTTTAATAACTTTTCAAATCCTTGCCAGTGTTCATTCACTTCTCACTTCAGTGGAAAAAGAAGAAGAAAAATCTTTTAACTCAATATTAAAGTTCTAAGTGGGCTTGTGAGGAGCTGCCTTATTGGATTCTGCAGGCAGAAGTCATGAAAATTTGAGCTCGTTAGTGTCAGTTCCAATGCTGATTTGGAAGTTTTATGATTGAATCAAATGACAGAATTAGACTCATTCAAAAGTTGTGATACCTGGAAGAATAAAACAGATCCTTGAGGGCTGGGGGGAGGACCTTTACTGATGTATATTGTCATAGGATACACTGCACATATTTAAAATGTACAATTTGAAAAGTTTTGATGTATCTATAAACCCGTGACCATGAGTCGAAATTGACGGCAACTGGTTATAAACCTGTGAAATCACCACCGCCATCAAAACAATAAACATCTCAATCACCCACAAAATTTTCCTTATGTCTCCTAGTGATCTTTTATTCCTGCCCCTCCCTGCTCTCCTGATCCTGTTGCCAGGCGACATCTGTTTTTTGTGACATTGGAATTCATTTCCCAAAAATTTTATATAAATAGAATCATATAGTGTTTACTCTTCTTTAGCCTGTCTACTTTCACCCAGAATAACGATTTTGACATTTATTCATGTTGTGGTAGGTATTAATAGTCCATTCACTTTTATTTCTCAGTGGAATTCATTGTATGGATGAATGTCTATTCATTTACCTGTTAATGGACATTAGGGTGTTTCTAATTTTTTGGCTATTGCACATAAAGCTGTTGGGAACCTCACTGTATAAGTCTTTCTAGGAATTTATACTTTTATTTCTGTGGGGTAGATACCTAAGAGTGGAATGGCTGAATTCTATGACAGGGATATGTTTAACGTTTTAAGAAACTATCGAACTGTGTTAATTTATAGTCCCAGCAGTAGTGTATTAGAGTTTAAGATCATCCACATCCGTGCCAACACTTAATATGGTCAGTCTTTTTTAATTTTAAGCATTCTGAAAGTTGTTTACTGGTTTTCCTTTGTGGTTTTAATTTGCATTTCCCCAATGACTACTGATGTTGATAATCTTTTCATGAGTATATTTATTGGTTTTAATTATTGGTTCAGATTTATTGGCCGATTTTTTTTAAAAATTGAGTTCTTGGAGGCGGGGCCAAGATGGCTGACTAGGTAGAAACTACCGCGGATCCCTCTTGCAACAAAGACTTGGAAAAACAAGTGAATCAATCACATACATGACAATCTATGAACCCTGACCATCAAACACAGATCTAAAGAGTTGACCTGAGTGACAGGGGAGTGAAAAGCCGCACCCTGAAGCAGCGACCGCCTCTGGAACCAGTGTCCGGCTCCACAGCCTTGAGCCCTCGCGGTTACCTAGTGCTGAGTGGTGGAGCTGATTGTGGCTTGCTGAGGTGGGGCAGGCACAGGACACAGCCCTAACCCCTAGCCCCCTGGGGTAACCTCAGTAGAGACTCAGCCAGTGCAAGCAGGCTGCACACTGACATGGCTAACTAGAGAACGAGCAACCACGGGGAAGCAGCGACTGTTTTTGGAGCCTGGAGCCAGCATCCCAGTCAGAAAGCCTTGGTGCCGGGCTTTGGACTGGGAGCAGGGCAGCTGAGCACAGCTTCCTGAGGCAGTGCAAGCATGGGAGGCAGCCCTAGTCCCCCGAAGTGACCTCGGGGGAAGCCCAGCCAGTGCATGCAGGCAAGGCAACAATGGGTCTGACAGGAGGAGAAGTCACCTGGAGGCAGCGACTGGTTTTGGAGCCTGAAGTGCGGCGTCCCAGCCGGGGAATCTTGGTCCTGGGCTTTGGACTGGAAACGAAGGTGCTGGCCAGGGCTTCTGAGACAGCACAAGCAGGAGACCCAGGCCTGACCCTTAGGGGCAATCTCAACCCAGCCAGGGCACACAGGCTCAGATAAAACAGTCATCACCAAACGAGATAAGTAACTTTGTCTATATTCCTGGGTGCTACTCTCTCCTATCTATCTGATCCCTCCCCTCCCTCCCCCAGGCGGCTTCATTAACATTGAATTTCCTGGGCCAGAGAGTGAAGTGCTCTGTGGTTTTTTTTTTTCTGACCCATTCTCCTGGCCTGAGAGAAGCAGCTATTAATAACCCAAGGATGAAAAATCCTTCCCTGACTTCCCTAAACTGGAATAAAAATACAGAACAAGCTCCAGCCAAGCATATGAGATCCACAGTCTTCGGCTTTCATCCCTACAGGGAAAAAGGTGGCTATTAGAATGCAAAGGCAATTCTGATAGAGATCTGACTGTAATTGTTTTAGCAGATCACTGGAAAGACAAGTTTTCCAGGTCTGATATCTCTACCTATTAAACAGAGCTCTCACTGAGCCACAACAGGGAACTGAGGGCTGAAACTCCACCCAAACCACCTACCCACCTGCCAAAGGGGTCTGAGGATACTGACTTCTACCAATCTTTAGAGGTACAAGCCTTGGGTGCCTAAGGTACAGCTGCAGAGCCCACCCACCAAAGTGCTTTAGGAATAGAGACACACCTACCTCACTAGCATGTGGGGGAAGGCTGTCAACATCCTGCCTGCCCTGGAGTGTGACCCCCTGCCGCTACTAGAATCTGGTGCACACAGCCATCACCACTACTCCTCTAAGTGATTAGGTGACAGTCTACACCACACACTTGGTGACCCAAAATCAGAACACCTAAGCTGATTCTATTCAAGAATAGTGAATAAACTCTTAGGCTTGTATATCTGGTAACAGCCCAAACCAGCTGGTAATAGGACATAAGTGATTCAAAAGCTACAACAATCAAGACAGCACAATGTAGTAGCCCATTTACATATATTGAAAGAAAACAAAACAAGATAAGACCCAGTGAGCAAATATAAAATAAATCATTACAATATCTTATAGATGGCTCAGAGACAGCAGTCGATATCAAACCACATAAAGAAGCAGATCACGATTGCTTCTACAAATCCCCAAATTAAAGAATCAAAATCATTCCCAAATGAAGATACAATCCTGGAATGGCCAGATGCAGAATATAAAAAACTAATGTACAGAATGCTTCAAAACATCAGGGATGACCTCAGAAATGAAATAAGGCAATCTACAGAAAAAGCCAAGGAACACACTGATAAAGCAGTTGAAGAAATCAAAAAGATTATTCAAGAACATAGTGGAAAAATTAATAGCTGCAAGAATCCATAGAGAGACAGCATTGAGAAATCCAAAAGATTAACAGTAAAATTACAGAATTAGGCAACTCAGTAGGGAATCAGAGGACCAGAATCGAGCAATTGGAATGCAGAGTGGGGGGGGGGTTGGAGGATAAGGCAATTGACACCAATATAGTTGAAGAAAAATCACATAAAAGAATTTCAAAAAATGAAGAAACCCTAAGAATCATGTGGGACTCTATCAAGAAGAATAACTTGCGTGTGATTGGAGTCCCAGAACAGGGAGGGATAACAGAAAATACAGAGAGAATAGTTGAAGATCTGTTGGCGGAAAACTTCCCTGACATCATGAAAGACGAAAGGCTATCTATCCGAGATGCTCATTGAACCCCATATAAGATTGATCCAAAAAGAAAACCACCAAGGCATATTATCATCAAGTTTACCAAAACCAAAGATAGAGAGAAAATTTTAAAAGCAGCCAGGGATAAAAGAAAAGTCACCTACAAAGGAAAATCAATAAGAATAAGTTCAGACTACTCAGCAGAAACCATGCAGTCAAGAAGGAAATGGGATGACATATATAGAGCACTGAAGGAGAAAAACTGCCAGCTAAGGATCACATATCCAGCAAAACTCTCTTACAAACATGAAGGTGAAATTAAAAAATTTACAGATAAACACAAGCTTAGAGAATTTGCAAAAACCAAAGCAAAGCTACAAGAATTAACAAAGGACATTGGTCAGAAAATCAATAATATCAGATACCAACAGAACACAAGGTCACAGAACAGAACATCCTGATATCAACTTAAATAGGGAAATCATAAAAAAAAATTAAGATGAATTTCAAAAAGAAAAAAATGCTCAAAACAGGGAATCATTGAAGTCATTATGTAAAAGATTACGATAATCAAAAAGAGGGACTAAATACAGGAGGCATAGATCTTCCATAAGGAGAGGAAAACAAGGCGATATAGGATGATACAAGTTAGGTTTTTACTTAGAAAAATAGGGGTAAAAATTAAGGTAACCACAAAGAGGTCTAACAATTCCATAACTCAAAATAAAAACCAAGAAAAACGTAACAACTCAGCAAACGTAAAGTCAAATACTATGAAAATGAGGAACACACAATTTACAAAGAAAAACTCAGCACAAAAAAGTAAGTGGAAAAATGAAATTGTCAACAACACACAAAAAGGCATCAAAATGACAGCACTAAACTCATACTTATCTATATTTACACTGAATGTAAATGGACTAAATGCACCAATAAAGAGACAGAGAGTCTCAGACTGGATAAAGAAACACGATCCATCTATATGCTGCCTACAAGAGAGATACCTAAGACTTACAGACACGAAGAAACTAAAACTCGAAGGATGGAAAAAAATATATATAGCAAACAACAACCAAAAAAGACAGGAGTGGCAATACTAATTTCTGGCAAAATAGACTTTAAAGTTAAATCTACCACAAAGGATAAAGAAGGACACTACATAATGATTAAAGGGACAATTGACCAGGAAGATATAACCATATTAAATATTTTTGCACCCAATGACAGGGCTGCAAGATACATAAAACAAACTTTAACAGAATTGAAAAGTGAGATAGACACCTCCACAATTATAGTAGGAGACTTCAACATACCACTTTCGGAGAAGGATAGGGCTTCCAGTAAGAAGCTCAATAGAGACACAGAAGATCTAATTGCTACAATCAACCAACTTGACCTCATAGACTTATACAGAACACTCCACCCAACAGCTGCAAAGTATACTTTTTTTCTAGTGCACAGGGAACATTCTCTAGAATAGATCACATACTAGGTCATAAAACAAAACTTTGCAGAATCCAAAACATTGAAATACTACAAAGCATCTACCACAAGGCCATAAAAGTAGATATCAATAGCAGAAAAATTAGGGAAAAGAAATCAAATACTTGGAAACTGAACAATACCCTGCTGAAAAAAGACTGGATTATAGAAGATATTAAGAAGGGAATAAAGATATTCACAGAATGGAAAAAAAAAGAAAACACTTCCTATCAAAACCTCTGGACCACAGCAAAAGCAGTGCTCAGAGGTCAATTTATATCAATAAATGCACACATACATAAAGAAGAAAGAGCCAAAATCAGAGAACTGTCCCTACAACTTGAACAAAGAGAAAGCGAGCAACAAAAGAATCCATCAGGCACCAGAAGAAAACAAATAATAAAAATTAGAGCTGAACTAAATGAATTGGAGAACAGAAAAACAATTGAAAGAATTAACAAAGCCAAAAGCTGGTTCTTTGAAAAAATTAACAAAATTGATAAACCATTGGCCAGACTGACTAAAGAAATACAGGAAAGGAAACAAATAAACCGAATAAGAAATGAAATGGGCCATATCACAACAGACCCAACTGAAATTAAAAGAATCATATCAGGTTATTACGAAAAATTGTACTCTAACAAATTTGCAAACCTAGAAGAAATGGATGAATTCCTGGAAAAACACTAGCTACCAAAACTAACACAATCAGAAGGAGAACAACTAAATAGACCCATAACAAAAAAAGAGATTGAAAAGATAATCAAAAAACTCCCCCTAAAAAAAGCCCTGGCCCGGACGGCTTCACTACAGAGTTCTACCAAACTTTCAGAGAAAAGTTAACACCACTACTACTAAAGGTATTTCAAAGCATAGAAAATGACGGAATGCTACCTAACTCATTCTATGAAGCCACCATATCCCTGATACCAAAACCAGGAAAAGACACCACAAAAAAAGAAAATTACAGGCCTATATCCCTCATGCACATAGATGCAAAAACCCTCAACAAAATTCTAGCCAATAGAATTCCACAACATATCAAAAAAATAATCCACCACGACCAAGTGGGATTTATACCAGGTATGCAAGGTTGGTTCAATATTAGAAAAACCATTAATGTAATCCACCATATAAATAAAACAAAAGACAAAAACCACATGATCTCATCAATTGATGCAGAAAAGGCATTTGACAAAGTCCAACACACATTCATGATAAAATAAATCTCAGCAAAATAGGAATTGAAGGAAAATTCCTCAACATAATAAAGGGTGTCTATTTATTTATTTGTGTAAAAAAATTTTTTTTTTTTATACAAAGCCAACAGCCAACATCATTCTAAATGGAGAGAGCCTGAAAGCATTTCCCTTGAGAACAGGAAGCAGACAAGGGTGCCCTTTATCACTGCTCTTATTCAACATTGTGCTAGAGGTCCTAGCCAGAGCAATTAGGCTAGACAAAGAAATAAAGGGCATCTGGATTCACAAGGAGGAAGTAAAATTATCTCTATTTGCAGATGACATGATCTTATACACAGAAAACCCTAAGGAATCCTCCAGAAAACTACTGAAACTAATAGAAGAGTTTGGCAGTTTCAGGTTACAAGATAAACATACAAAAATCACTTGGATTCCTCTACATCAACAAAAAGAACATGGAAGAGGAAATCACCAAATCGATAGCATTCACAGTAGCCCCCAAGAAGGTAAAATACTTAGGAATAAATCTTACCAAAGATGTAAAAGACCCATACAAAGAAAACTACAAAGTACTAGTGCAAGAAACTAAAAGGGACCTACATAAGTGGAAAAACATACCTTGATCATGGATAGGAAGACTTAACATAGTAAAAATGTCTATTCTACCAAAAGCCATCTATACATACAATGCACTTCCGATCCAAATTCCAATGACAGTTTTTAATGTGATGGAGAAACAAATCACCAACTTCATATGGAAGGGAAAGAAGCCTCGGATAAGTGAAGCATAACCGAAAAAGAAGAAGAAAGTGGGAGGTTTCACTCTACCTGATTTTAGAACATATTATACAGCCACAGTAGTCAAAACAGCCTGGTACTGGTACAACGACAGGCACATGGACCAATGGAACAGAATTGAGAACCCAGATATAAATCCATCCACATATGAGCAGCTGATATTTGACAAAGGCCCAGTGTCAGTTAATTGCGGAAAAGATAGTCTTTTTAACAAATGGTGCTGGCATAACTGGATATCCATTTGCAAAAAAATGAAACAGGACCCATACCTCACACCATGCACAAAAACTAACTCCAAGTGGATCAAAGGCCTAAACATAAAGACTAAAATGATAAAGATCATAGAAGAAAAAATAGGGACAACCTTAGGAGCCCTAATACAAGGCATAAACAGAATATAAAACATTACTAAAAATGGTGAAGAGAAACCAGATAACTGGGAGCTCCTAAAAATCAAACACCTATGCTCATCTAAAGACTTCACCAAAAGAGTAAAAAGACCACCTACAGATTGGGAAAAAATTTTCAACTATGACATTTCCGACCAGCACCTGTCTTTAAAATCTACATGATTCTGTTCAAACTCCACCACAAAAAGACAAATAACCCAATTAAAAATTGGGCAAAGGATATGAACACGCACTTCACTAAAGAAGATATTCAGGCAGCTAACAGATACAGGAGAAAATGCTCTCCATCATTAGCCATCAGAGATATGGAAATTAAAACTACAGTGAGATTCCATCTCACTCCAGCAAGGCTGGCATTAATCCAAAAACACAAAATAATAAATGTTGGAGAGGCTGTGGAGAGATTGGAACTCTTATACACTGCTGGTGGGAATGTAAAATGGTACAACCACTTTGGAAATCAATCTGGCGTTTCCTTAAAAAGTTAGAAATAGAACTACCATACAACCGAGAAATCCCACTCCTCAGAATATATCCTAGAGAAATAAGAGCCTTTACACGAACAGATATATGCACACCCATGTTCATTGCAGCACTGTTTACAATAGCAAAAACATGGAAGTAACCAAGGTGTCCATCAATAGATGAATGGATAAATAAATTATGGTATATTTACACAATGGAATACTATGCATTGATAAAGAAGAGTGACAAATCTGTCAAACATTTCATAACATGGAGGAACCTGGAAGGCATTATGCTGAGTGAAATTAACCAGATGCAAAAGGATAAATACTGTATCAGACCACTATTATAAGGTCTTGAGAAATAGTTTAAACTGAGAAGAACACATTCTTTTGTGGTTACGAGACGGGGGAGGGAAAGAGGGTGGGAGAGGGTTATTTACTGATTAGATAGTAGTTAAGAACTACTTTAGGTGAAGGGAAGGACAACACTCAATACAGGGAAGGTCAGCTCAACTGGACTGGACCAAAAGCAGTTTCCTGAATAAACTGAAAGCTTCGAAGGTCAGCAGAGCAAGGGCGGGGGTTTGGAGACTATGGCTTCAGGGGACATCTAAGTCAATTGGCAAAATAAATTCTATTAAGAAAACGTTCTGGTTTTTTTTTGCATCTCACTTTGAAGTGTGGCATCTGGGGTCTTCAAAGCTAACAAGCGGCCACCTAAGATGCATCAATTGGTCTCAACCCACCTGGATCAAAGGAAATGAAGAACACCAAGGTCAGAAGATAATTATGAGCCCAAGAGTCAGAAAGGGACATATGAGCTAGAAACTTACATCATCCTGAGACCAGAAGAACTAGATGGTGCCCAGCCACAACCGATGAGTGCCCTGACAGGGAGCACAACAGAGAACCCCTGAGGGAGCAGGAGAACAGTGGGATGCAGACCCCATATTCTCATAAAAAGACCGGGCGGTCATGGTCATGGTCCCCAAATCTTCTGTTCGCCCAGGACAGGAACCATTCCTGAAGACAACTCATCAGACATGGATTGGACTGGACAAGGGGTTAGAGAGAGATGCTGATGAGGAGTAAGCTACCTGTATCAGGTGGACACTTGAGACTGTGTTGGCATCTCCTGTCTAGAGGGGAGATGGGAGGGTAGAGAGGGTTAGAAACAGGCAAAAAGGTCACGAAAGAAGAGACTGGAAGGAGGGAGCAGGCTGACTCATTAAGGGGAGAGTAAATGGGAGTATATAGTAAGGTGTATGTAAATTTATATGTGAGAGACCGACTTGGTTTGTAAACTTTCACTTAAAGCACAATAAAAATTATTTTTTAAAAAATTGAGTTCTTTGTCTTCTAATTGAGGCTTGTTGTATTTTATCATGTTCTAGTTGTGAATCCTTTATCAGATTATGCTTTGCAAAGTTTTCTCACAGCCTGTGGCTTTTCATGTCATTCTTTTAAGCCTTTTGAAGGGCAAAGGCTTTTCATTTTGGTGAAGTCTAAGTTATGCATTTACTCTTTTATGGGCTGTATGTATAGAGTTACAACAAATACCCTGGTTGCCCAGTGGTTAGGCACTTGGCTGATAATTGAAAGGTTGGTGGCAGAAAAATGTGGCAGTTTCCTTCAGTAAAGATATCGGATTTGGTTTTTTGGTTAGTACAGAGTTACATCCAAGCGTTTTTTTGTTTAACCCAACGTCTCATATTGTCCTCTAAAATTTTTATAATTTTAGGTTTTACATTTAGTTTGGTGGTTCATTTTGGGTTATATTTCTATGCAATGGTATAAACTAGTTTTTTTTTTTTTTTTTGCATGTGAATATACAATTTTTCAAGCACCAGTTAATAAAAAGCTATACTTTCTCCACTGCTTCATATATGTATGGGTTTATTTCTAGAGTCTGCATTTTGTTCCATGTATTTGTCTATCTTTGTGACAAAATATTTTTTGCAGTTAGTATAGTTTTGTAATAAGCCTTAATATCAAATACTGTTAATTCTCCAGTATTGTTTTTTTCAAAGTTGTTTCGTCTGTCTATTACTATTTCCATAGTAATTTTAGAATCAGTTTGTCAGTTTCTAGAAATAAAACCTGCTGCATTTTTGACTGGTTTTGTGTTGAATCTATAGATTAATTTGGGGGAAATTGACATCTTAATTGTATTGACTCTTCTGACCTATGAAGATGGTCTATGTCTCCATGTTTTAGGTCTTCTTTAGTTTCTCTCAAAAGTGTTTTGCAGTCTTCAGTGGAACAGGGCTTTCACATTATTATGTCCTCAAATTCATATCTAAGTATTTAGTATTATTGTAAATTGTGAAGCTTTCTTAATTTCAGTTTTAGATTGTTCGTTGATTGTATATAGAAATCCAAATGATTTTGGTGTGTTAACTTATTTTTCCTGCAGTCTGGCTGAACACATGTATTAGTTTTAGTAGCTTTTCTTATAAATTCCATCGGATTTTTTACATAGACTCTCATGTCAGCTACAGATAAAAGCAGTTTCACTTCTTCTTTTCCAACCTGGACAGCTTTTCTCTCTTTTCCTTACTTGATTGCAAGGAATAGAGTCCTCAGTATTCTGTTTACTAGAAGTGGTGAGAGCAGACATCCTTGTCTTGTTGCTGACCTTAGGAGGAAAGTATGTAGCCTTTCACCATTGCATAAAATGTTAGCTTTTTTTTTTTTTTAAGTGTTTTGATTATGCTTTTTTCAGGTTGAGGATTCCTTTTTGTTTCTCCTTTGCTGACACTTTTTTATCAAAAATGAATGCTGGATTACATTTGTTTTCTTTTATACTTAGTCAACACAGGAAATTGCATTTGTCCTAGTCATCTAGTGCTGCTATAACAGAAATACCACAAGCGGTTGACTTTAACAAGGGGAAGTTTATTCTCTCACAGTCCAGTGGACTAGAAGTTCAAATTCAGTGCACCGGCTCCAAGGGAAGGCCTTTTCTCTCTGGCAGCTCTAGAGGAAGGTCCTCATCCTCAGTCTTCCCTTGGTCTTGCTTCCATTTCCTTTTATCTTTTATAAAATAAGATAAAAGGTGGTGCAGGCAACACCCCTGGGAAATTCCCTTAACATTGGCTTAGGCATGTGACCTTAGTAAGAGTGTTACAATTCCACCCTGTCTTAGGCTGGGTTCTCTAGAGAAGCAAAACCAGTAAAGCGTATAAATATACATAGAGAGAGATTTATATCAAGGAAACAGCTCATGTGATTGTAGAGGCTGAAACATCCCAAGTCTGTATATCAGGATAGAGGCTTCTGTCAATTCACATAGCTACAGGGGCTGGCAAACCCAAGATGACAGGTCGGAGAGTGGGGCTTCTGCTCTCAGGATGCAAAGATCAACGGGTTCCAAGATCTGCAGATAAGCTGATAGCTCAAGTCCCAAGAACTGGAGGTCAGATGAACAGGAGGCAATGCAGGATCCAGAGTGAGTGAAAAAGTCAGAACATCTCCTTATATGTGGATGCAGACCACACCCCCAAGGAAACGCCCTTTCAACTGATTGGCTACTCACAGCAGATTCAATCATGGGAGTGATTACATATAAATACTGAGAATCCTGGCCCAGCCAAGCCGACACATAATCTTAACTATCATAGCATTGATTACTTTTTGTGTGGTAAACCAACCTTGTATTCTTGGGGTAAGCCCCAATTGCATTTGTGTTTATGAGGGATGTTGGTCTATAGATTTAAACCTATAATATCTTTGCCTGGCTTTCATAACTGGTCTCATAGAATGGGGAGGAAATTATTCCCTCCTGTTCAATTTTCTGTGTAGAATTGGTATTGATTGTTTCTCCTTCAAATATTTGGCAGAATTGATCAGTGAAGCAATATTGGCTTAGGGTTTTCAATTTTTTTAAATAGATACAGTGCTAATGTTTTCTATATTTGATGAATGATCTTTGGTAGTTTATGTCTTTCGGGAACCTTGTCCATTTACTCTAAATTGTTAAATTTATAGGGGAAAAGTCATTCATAATATTTCCTTAATAATAATTAGTAGTAGAATCTGTAATATCACCTCTTTCATTAGTAATACAGGTAATTTGTGCTTTTCCTGATTAGTATGGCTAAAACATCAATTTATTGATCTTGTTTCTTGAATCTTTAATCTTGATTCTTTCCTTCCTTTTACTTACGTTAGATTTAATTTTCTCTTCTTTTTCTAGTTTCTTACAATAGAAGCTGAGATCACTCATTTAAAGCCTTTCGGTTTTCTATTATTGGCACCAGAAGGTGGACAATGACCCAGATCTTAGTTGAACAACTGCAGCATTCCATATTCAAATGATGGGGGGGGGGAGAAAAAATAACTAGCCATAAGAATCTTCTCATTATTCCACTCCTACCTCGTTTGTGAGAGCCCTGAATTGTCAAACAAATCAAACTCAGAGGTATATGCCACAGACAATGAAAACAAATAGTCAACGCTTAAATAATCAACACTAGAACAGCACAGTTTTGGTCAGGATGATTGACTCAGCTTGCTAGTTGCTGGGCTCCCAGATAGAGGAACGCTAAGATGTCTCCAGGGCCTTTTAGCTTTATCCAAGCTGCCCAGACTGAGCAGCAGAGAGTTCAGTCCTGATCCAAGGCATAGCACACACACACACACACACACACAAAAAAAAAAAAAAAAAAAAAACTGTGCAAGAAAATCAACCAGAGCACCTTTAGCACAAGCATTTATTCATGAATGCTAGGCATAAGGCTGTCCCAACTTATGCCATCTAAATATGTACAGTTCAATGTATATCAGTTATACCTTGATAAAGCTGTTAAAAATACACACAACATACAGAAATACAAAGATACAAAGAAATAGGTTTACAACAAGTAGGTTTCAGATCCAAGAATGAGATTTTTAGTGTCAGAAACACCTGAGTCCTTCTTCTGGTACATACCAGCCATATGACCTAGGGTGAGACTTTTTAAAAAATTTTTTAATGTACTTTTTATGAAGGTTTACAGAACAAACTAGTTTCTCATCCAACAGTTAGTACATACATTGTTCTATGACCTTAGTTAACAACCCCACAACATGTCAACACTCTCCCTTCTCAACCCTGGGTTCCCTATTACCAGCTTTCCTGATCTCTCCTGCCTTCCAGTCCCTGCCCCATGGCTGGTGCGCCCCTTTAGTCTTCTTTTGTTCCATGGGCCTGGTCTCAGGAATGATCTCATTACTGAGTTGAAAGGGTGTTCGGGGGCCATACTCTCAGGGTTTCTCTAGTCTCTGTCAGGCCAGCAAGCCTCATCTTTCTTTTTGAGTTAGAATTTTGTTCTACATTTTTCTCCAGCTCTGTGTGGGACCCTCTATTGTGATCCCTGTCAGAGCAGTCAGTGGTGGTAGCCAGGCACCATCTAGTTTTACTAGACTCGGTCTGATAGAGGCCATGGTAGATGTGGCCCATTAGTCCTTTGGACTAATCTTTCCCTTATATCTTTAGGTTTCTTCATTCTTCCTTGTTCCCAAAGAGGTGAGACCAGTGGAGTATCCTAGATGGCCACTCACAGGCTTTTAACACCCCAGACGCTACTTACCAAAGTAGAATGTAGAACACATTCTTTAAAAACTGTTATGCCAGTTGAGCTAGATGTTCCCTGAAACCATGGTCCCCACAGACCTCGGCCCAGCAATTTGGTCCCTCAGGGAATTTGGATGTGTCTATATGACAAGGCATTTTAAATCAATGGAAAAACTTATTCAATAGTGGTATTGGGAAAATTGTATATTCTTTGGAAAAGCAAAATAATGAAATACTGATATATGATACAAAACATGATACCAATAATATTCAAACCATGAAATTGTTTAAAGAAGAAACAGGAGAATATTTGTATAATCTTGATGTGAAATAAAGAGACAAATTTGTCTATGCATTAAAACTTCTTATGGCAAAAGACATTGTGAGCAAAGATAAAAGAATAAATATTGTTTTCAACAGTATATTGTTATTATTGTATTTATTATTACTATATAAAAAGCCTTTATGGGTCATTAGGAAAAAATGGGCAAAAGGAATACGCAATTCACAAGTGAAGAAATAGAAATGGCAAACATATTACTCAACTATCTAATAATTTAAAAAATGCAAAGTAAAATGAGATTATTTAGTCACCTGTAATACTAGCAGATTAAAAATGATGTTTAATGCCAGTGATGTTATGAGAAAATAGGTAGATCATAAAGTATTGTTTAGGTTATAAAATTTTTAATCTTCAGAGGGTAATCTGTCAATATGTATCAAAATTTTAAATGTGCCTTGATTTAGCAATTTGGTATCTTTGAGTTTACTCTAAGGAGGAATACAAAGATGTATTTTCATTGTAATATTTATAAGAGCAAAGAAATTAGAATTAAGGAGGTACAAAGAGGTATTTTCATTGTAATATTTATAAGAGCAAAGAAATTAGAATTAACATAGATGTCCATTAATAGGGGACTCTGAATAAATAATATTACATTCACAGACAGGATGCTATGTAGATTTTCAAATTGTTATAAAATGAGATATTTTTGATAATGAGAAAGGTTTTAAATCATACATACACTATGATCCTAATTTTTTACATAAAAACATGGAAAAGCATAAAATGCTTAGAAAAATACTGTAAGGTTTTATGCTTTTCTGTATTTTTTCAATTAATTTATATTGCATAAGTATGTGAAAAGATACATATACACACACACATATATATGCACGTACATATAAACATTTTAAGGATGTATTATAAATATATTATTTAATAACTGGAAATATTAATGTTGAATTCCTAATTTTCCCCCATTTTCTAGCTGAGGAAATTTCCTAATTTCATGGTTTGAAAACTGAGGTATGTTGGCATGTTTTAAAAGAGAAATCGACTTAGCATTCATAGATGACCTTGAAGTGGAGACCTTGAGATCATTTGGGCTATTGTTCCTACAAAAGTCATGCTGTCGATTTTGCTAGTACAGTCACAACTGTAATCATCTTTGGTACAAGCCCGGCAGGTTGCAGAAAATAAAAGTCAAACTCCTGTTCTAACACAAATTGTGAGACTACACTGAAGTCTTGCAGTGATCATATTGCTTCATTTTTTATCCTGGCAAATGGGGGAGCTTGAATATTGGGTCCGGGAAGAGATGAGGAAAGCACTGTATCAACATCCGCTTTCCTCTTAGGCTCTCGGAGAGAAAGGTGTGGGTACCGCGTAGTACCAAGGCAGAGAATCCCAATGAGCAGCTGCATTGCCTGAGCAAATCCAAGAACAATGGTGGGAATGTGACCCGAGTGAAAGTGTTACTGCCGAATGTCCTGAGCCTGGAGCAGCTGGTGCTCACGCTCATTGAGGCTGAGCCACCCAATGTGCTCGTGAGCCGCCCCACCTAGGGTGAGACGTTTTATGTCTTTGTTCCTCAGTTTCAGTATCTGGAACATGGAAATAAAATACCCAGTTTATGTAGAAAAAAAAGTTATGCAGCCTATGAAGTTTTCTGAAAAAAAGAATATCAAGGAGAGAAAACTAGCTCTATTATAGAGGAAAATATAATCTCAAGTTACCATAGTTAAAGCAGTGTGGTACAATACAGGACTAGGCAAAAAACTAAACGAAACAGAAAAGAGTCCAGAAATTCATCCCAATACCACGGCAAATTTGTCTTTGTTACAGAAGGCACTTCAAATAATTGGATAAAATTTGTTGGTGGTGTATTATGTAGACAGAAATGGACAGCTGAAGAGCAATGGATTTTCAGAAAAATAAAATACGGAGATTTTCCTATACCGCCATGTTGTTCAGGAACACCTGGGCATTGACCTGACTTTGCTACCACAGGTTGTAATTTAGACCTGGTAACACAGAAGAGCTTATACAGGAGAACTCGGTGTTTCTATATATTTTCATAAATAAAAATGCTTAGATTTTTTAAGCGTGCATCTTAAAGTGATAATAAAAGCAGCAAGTCAAAAAGGGATGTGGCATGGCCATAATTCAGCTTTCCAGATCCATGGAATAAATCATCCGTGGCTTCGTGTTGGCCTTTGAGAGCCTTCTCCTAGGAGAAGTATTTTTTTTTTTTTTTTAATATCAAAGTAGGAAACATTTCTAAGTCTGGCTCAAAGGTCAATGAAATAATGCGATTGAGAAACACAACACATGAGAAAACCATTTCTCCATAGGGGAAAACGATACACACATACACACCAGTAAACAAAGCTAAGACACACTGGAAAAACTGGGGAAATAATTTTTTCTCAGTTACCACAGACAAGGGGCTAATTTCCAAGTATACAATAACTCCTCCAAGTAATAGGAAAAAACATAAAAGTCCTACTAGAAAAATGAGTAAATGAGACTAACACAATTCAAAAAATCATAAATTATCTTTAAATATTTGAAAACATTTTCAGCCTTATTTCCAATACAAAAAAAAAAAAAGACAAATTAAAACTGGAAATTGCCACTTTCACTATTACATTGACTAAGATCAGAGCTTAATCAATCACTGTGTTGGTAAGTGTATGGATAAGTAATCACAGTCTTATTTGCTTGACAAGGTGCTAAATTGGTACAACCTCCATGTAGGACAATTTCACAATATTTTCCTATTTAAAAATGCATGTACCTTCACCAGATCCCTGGTCGCGCATTGGTTAAAAACTTGGCGCTAACCAAAAGGTCAGCAGTTTGAATCCACCAGCCACTCCTTGGAAACCCTATGGGGAAGTTCTGCTCTGTCCTGCAGGGTTGTTAGGAGCCTGAATCGACTAGACAACAACGGGTTTAAGTTTTTTTTTAATACTTTCACCAACAATTCCACTCCTAGGGATGTTTCTAAAAGAGTTACCACAGGCATATCATATTTGATAATTTCATTAAAATGTCTTTGGTTGCTAAAGATTGGAATTGGTTTTGGGTGGGAAGTTAAATATGGACCCTGTTACTACATATTGGCTGGAATCAGAAATCTACACCTGAAAGGATGCTTTTTTCAATATTTTTTGAAACATCCCATGTGATCAGGACCTACACATTTCAGAATCCTAACACACACCTATTTATTGTTTATCCCTACATGTTTTCTGCCTTTCTTTTATTTGTGCATTTATCCATTCACTATTCACTTGGAGTTTCTTTTAATGTGAAGCCTTCTGTGTCACTATGATACAATGGGGGACAAAGCCATTCAATGTCTGAATGTAGTCATTGACTCCCACCCACTGCCTAGTGAATGAAAAATATTTGTCAAAGTTCTAAGATAAGTGCTCTGAAAAAAAAAAAGGAAGTATGATCCTAAGAGACTAATAAAAAATTAACCTACGTAATGACTTTGTAATGTATCAACTTGACTTAAAAAAAAAAGCCATTGGCATTAAGTCAATTCCAACTCACAGCGATCAACTTGACTAGGCTGAACTATATTTTCTAGAATCCACTTTCTTGTACGTTTTCAGTTAAGATGTGCCCCAGGGAAGATACTTGGGAGATCCGGAAAGAGAAGCAGCAGCCATGATTTAGCTCATATACCTACTTGCTGATCTACTGACTCACCACATTTGTGTGAAACAGCGGCGGGAACTGTATGGCTAGCTCTACCTTCCCCCCTGGATCCTTCTTCACTTTTCTGATATCTGGGCCATATGTGTTTAGTTTTGTGATGGCAGGCCCTGGATTCTACAGGATACTCCCACCACTAAAGTCAGACACAAGAATAGATAGTTTTACCCTATCCTTATGGTGTTGCAGCATGAGTTGGTAGTTTCCAGCTTCCTCTTTTCCCCCATTTAACATCCATCCTCCCTTCTTGACTGTTGGCCCTGGGGTCTTCACCTCCAGCACTGGACACAGAGACAACAACCTTGTAAAGACTGCTTAACCAGCTACCACAGTTGTTTAAGGCGAATTCTCTGTAATAAAGCTCTTTCTCTTGCTATATCTACCTATCGTCTATCATCTATCTGTCTGTCTGTCTATCTATCTATCTATCTATCTAATCTATCTGTCTGTCTGTCTATCTATCTCTATCATCCATCTATTTATCATCTATCTTCATCTATCATCTATCTACCTATCTATCTATCTATCCATCCATCCATCTTATCATCTATTGGGTCTATGCCTCTATCTATCTACATATGTTCTTAAACTCTCCTAATGGCTGTCTGTGCTTAGGACATAAGAAACTGAATGCCTTGAATCTTAGTCATAATTTCAGAATAACAGGAAAAATTCCTCTCAAAATCCTGTTAAATATTACCCTGAAGGCAGTAAGGAGCCACTGAAGCATATTAGGATGGGGCATGACAGGGTTTGCCTTTTAGAAAAAAAATAGCTCTGACTGTTGAATGCAAAACCATAACGGAGACAAGAAGCAGAGTGTCTAGTTAATAGGCTGTAGGAGCTCTTCAAATTTAAAAAAGAAAAAATTTATAAGGGCATGAAAAAAAAGGCATAGAAAATTAAAAGGCTGTGATAGAGATATTAGGAAGTAGACTCAGCAGAATTTGTCGAACTTTGATGTATCTCCACTGATAAAGTGTTCGCATTTTGAAAGGAAAAAAAGAGGTAAAACACACAGGAGCAAATTGTTTATTAGGAGCATTTCAGGTTCTGACTCTTGAAAAGATATTTAGAGACAGAGAAGCCTTCCTAATATCTCTTGGCGACTCTGCATTGCCCTATGTCTAGTATAGTTTGTATACCCAGTAAAAAAAACCCAGTCCCAGTGCCGTCGAGTCAATTCCGACTCGTAGCTCCTATGAATTGTAGCCCATAGACCAGCACCTCCTTCATTTCCTGGGATCTTGCCAGAAATGCAGATTCTCAGGCCTCACTCTAAGCTTCCTGTAGCAGAATCTGCATCTTATCAGGATCCCCAGACGAGTCATGTGTACCTGAAAACTGAAAGAGCTCTGCGAATGCGCCAGCAGAGTGGAAAAAAATCTAAATCATATTTTGCTCTCTCTCCCAAGCCTTTAAAGTATAATGTCCTAGGCCCAAAAGGAAAACGACTGGCTATAGAAATGTTTAGATTTTCCCCTCCTCTCTCCTAAAGCATCAAGGGAAAGCTTCACATTCTTCTTGACACTTATCACCTTCGAAGTACTATTTTAGCCGCTTCCAACTCACTGGAGCAGGTGGGACTCCTGACATCTAATCACCACTTGTAATTTTCGAACATCACAACAGCCCTGGCTGTCAGTGGGGTTTGCCAAAGCGTTTGGCATAAACAGACTTAGCACAACTCCAGCAATGCTAATAATAAAAGGCGTTCCTTTGGGATGCCTTAGAAGCAGATGTAAAACATTATCTAATATGAACTAGATTAAAGACGGTTCTTCTGATGAAGGCGTTTTTCCCCTTTTGTAATTTCCTCTTACTAATAATGAGTAGAGAATAGATGAGGCCATTTGTGTCTCTGAAAGCCTTTAATAAGACGAAGGGCAAGTATTTGGCTTGGGAGTAAAGGCATTGTAGCCTTGGCCAAGTGCTAAGTCTCCCTTATCCATAGGTAACGACAGTCCATTTCACCAGTATTCACCTGATGTCTGCTCATTTTATCTCCGAACGCTCTAGGGGAAGAACTTTTCTTGTCTCTTTCAGTTTCTGGTAGTCCAAGGCATTCCATGGCTTGCAGTTGTAGCTTAACTCCATTGGCACATGGCCATTTTTCCTCTGTGTTTCTTCTCCCCTTTTAGAGGACACCACTCAGCTAAGATTAGAACCCACCCTACTCCAGTGTGACTTCATGTTAACTTGACTGATAACATCTTCAAAGACTCTAATTTAAACAAGGTCACATTTACCAGGACCAAATGTTAGGAGTTCAAAATACCTTTTTGGGGGAAACAACTCAGTCCATAATAGTCCCCTCTACTAAATAATAAGTTCTATGAAACCAATTCTGTTTTTTCCAGCCAGAAACTATCATGTAATAGTGATCAGTAAATATCTGTTGCATAAATACATGCCTGCTATCCTACCCACCAAAAATGAGCTCTTGTACCTTGAATCTCTATAGCTCCTTTTATGTACTGTATATCTGCTATGCACTTAATCCTGTGTTCTTTTGCATCTATTTTTTGTGCCTAGAATACACGATTATCATCAGCTCCTGGAGGGAAAACATGTCTTTGTTCTTTTCAGTATGTCCTATTTGGCATAATTTGCTGCACATAATAGGTCTCAGAAAAGATTAGCTTAAATGATGAGTGAACTAGTCCTCTGCACTGTTAATTCATATCAGACAGGCAAGAATTTAATCATTTTAAAGCTCAAAGTTACTTGGCAAAGGAGACCAAGTTTTTGCAGAACTTCAATTGAAGTGAATCATTTCCTTGTCTTTCCTCTACTCTTTTCCTTGCCCAGAGTTGGGGAATTAACTCATGTTTCCCCTTGACTATGATTTGGGAAGAAAAATGGAAGATAGAGATGCTTGCAATCACTAGTCTTGGGTTAAATTATTCTACACAGTGATTTATATTACCTTGATAGGTATCTTTCATCCAAGTGAGGGAATAAAGGAGGGAAACTTGATTTGTCAGGAGAATGCCATGTCGTCATTGTGTGCTACCAAGTTGAATCCAACTCAGTGCAACCCTATGGGACAAAGTAGAACTGCTCCATAGGGTTTCCTAGGTTGTAATCTTTATGGGAGCAGATCACCAGGTCTTTTCTCCTGTGGAGCAGCTACTGGTTCAAACCGCTGACCTATCAACCGAGCACTGCTCGACCATTGTGCTACCAGGGCGCCTTAAAGAAGGCCTTAGGAGGAATTTAATTCTTGACATTTTTAACTGAATTATCTCTAAGACATCAGGGAGAAGTAGAAGTATCCTGAATGATCAATGAAATATTAGTCTGTAGCTTCTGACACTGTGCAGTAAATCAGATGTCTGATACTGTTTTCATGAATTCATTCAACATTTAAGAGTCTTTGTGTGCCAGGCATTGTTCTAGACCTTGAAGTCTTAGTGACCAAGGCAAACAAGTTTCCTGCCCTCACGGTAATCATTGGAGAGACAAGTAATGAAACAATGTAGTTTCACATATTACTAAATGACACAAAAGAGGTAAAGCAGGGGATATTATATTGAATGACAGGGGGCATTCTTTTTGCTCGGTTGGTCGGGAAAGGCTTTTGCGAAGGGGTGACATTTGAGAGGAGACTGGAATTATGAGAAGAAGCCCTCACGTTCTCCTTGCCTCTTGCCCCATCCTTCCTTCTCTCCTTCTCTTCCCTTCACCTCCTCCCAAATTCTTATGAAAGGAACTATGGCCCAACTGAATGAGGTGTCTACTTCTCACCTAAAGAACAATGACCAGGAATGATGGGGTCACATTTTGTAGCATGGCCTTCATAGGAACCTGCTTGTTTGAAGTGGCAGTTAAAGGGATCATTGTGGGTGGCCAGACAACCCAATTGTTATTGAAAGACTGCTGACTGTCGCCCCGTTCCCTTAACCATCTAGGAAAGAGGAAAGAGACAAAAATGAGGGGGAAGGAAGCAGAACGTGTGGGAGAGATTTTCTCCAGCTTAGAAGTGAGGAAGTAGAATTCAGGTCACCCCAAGACTCTTACCTCAAACTCCTGGTTTAACGCCAAATGAAGAATTTAGTGTCCATATACACATCATGGAATTTAGAGTAAAACAGTTCAATTTCAAGGAAACATATCTTCATTGATTATAATTGTGTCTTTGTAATGATGCACCATGGTGCAGGGTGACATAATTTAGTGGTTGCTCCTTTGTTGATGTATTGGTTTAATATATTTTCTCTTATAATTATTGAGACACTTAAGTGTATGCCTTTCTTTATATGCATCAGGCAGTGAGCATAGTTAAGTGCTGTTAAACAACTTAGCCATTGTGTCCCCTACCTCTTATACTTTCCAGTTGATACCAAACCCTGCAGAGTGATATTGGTGGTTGATTTGAGAATGGCCCTGTATTTTCTCCCTTATATTACTTCTACTAACTGTGACATACCACTTCTCTTCTCATTTTTTTACTTCAGTGGGATCTTTTACTTCACCAGAGAGGAAGTAAGACTTTTCTTAATGCTGAAATGAAGAGAAACAATGTGTATAATGTTTCTAGTGCTTTCCTCATAAGAACCTGAAAACTTGGTGAACCAGTCAGTATATCAATTAATTAACAAATTATGAGGATTCCTTGATTTGATTTAACATTCATTTGGTAAATATGAATATATGATCAATATATAAAAATCAATTGTATTTCTATACACTAGCAATGAACATTCTGAAAACATTACATTTATAATGAAGACATTTATAATAGCATCAAAAAAATAAAATAGGAATAAATTTAACAAAAGATGTGTACTGAAATCTATAAAACATCATTGAATGATGTTAAAGAAGACCAAAATAAGTGGAAAGATATCCCATGTTCATGGATTGGAGTACTTAATATTGTTGTTAAGACAACAACACTCCCCAAATTGATCTACAGATTAAACTCAATCTCTATTGAATCTCAGCTGGATTTTTTTCAGAAATTAACAAACTGATCCTACATTCATATACAAATTCAAGAGACGCAGAATAGTCAAACAATCTTGAAAAAGAAGAACAGTAACATTTATATGTAAGAATAGGCTATGACAAACACTGTGCTGGCTGTTGAGAATGGGCTGGAGGAGTGCTTAATGTGTTAAAAGGGTATTATCATCCATCCCCCTTGCTGCTAAATTATTCTTAGTAACAAGAGAATTGACATAGTAATGATAATGGCCTATAGCCTTCACTGAGCCATACATTACTTGTGAGGCTTTGTACTAGGTGCTTTATATGCATTATCATTCTCGAACCTCACAACAATGTCACAACTGACTACTTCTGTTCCCAGTGTAGAGATGGACAGTTCTAGAAGGAAAATCACTGTGTTTTATCACTCAACCTAGTCTAGCACACACGCCTTTGATGTTGCCCCACTATAGATCACAGCTCCCAGGCTTAAAACTGCCACATTTATCATTAATCTGAAATTGGCATCAGGTACTCTATGCATTATGTCAATTCTCCATTATCAAACATGTCTTCAAGAAAGAGGCTAACACTCATCTCCAGTTATACTTAAAATTGCTAAACTTAACCGGTACTTTCTTTTTCCAGAAATTAGCTCTCAGTTGTAGAATTCTTCCAAAGTCAAAAGAAAATTACCACTTCACCAATTTTTAAAAAATATTTTCTTGAAAAAAAGTGTTTAATCTACTTAAGTAAAAATATTATATGTTATTGATATTTTTCAGATCATCTCTGAAGCCTCAAGTCACTATGTTTTGATATTGTCTGCTGTCTTCGGGATATTCATTATGTATTTTCTTCATTTCTTGATTGTAGATTTGTTTGTTTCATCCTGGCTTTTTTGTTTTATTTGATTATGTCTGAGTAGGCAGGCTGTGCCTTTGTTTTTTGCTCATCTGTAATCATGATACTTTTCACCTCCTTGTCCAATGGGCAGGGCCAATCATTCAGCTATGGTGCAGCAGGGCAGGTCCAGCTAAAGGGGAGAGGCTGGGATGGGTTGTTTGTGGCATGTACCAGGGCTGACAGGGTGGGCCAGGAATCAGCGCTGGACAAGGTCTGGTAGGCCGTGCCTGTGCTGCCCAGAGGTGTGATGTTCAGTATATGATGCAGGTAAATAGGAAAGAGGAGGGAAGTAGTGATGTATGGAGGAGTATGGGTATGGGTATGGGAAAGAAGAGAGAAAAACAGGAACCAAAAGCAAAGAAAGAAAACACACACACACACACAAAGAGTGCAAAGGGAGCTTGCCATTAGAGTGGAGAGATGAGAACCCAAGAAATGAACAGAAGCAAAAATGAAAAAAGAAAAAAATAACTAGATGAAAATTTGGAAAAAAGAAAAAAAGAAGAAGAAAAGAAAGGCCTCCAGGGTCCCACCAGTGCAGCCATGAAGATTGGGGAAGACGCCCAGGTTGTGCAATATAGCCTGGCTAGAGGGGGTATAGATGCCATGCAGCACCATGTATTCAGGAGACAGGAAAAGAAGGTAAGTTTAAACAGATGAGAATTGATAAATGAAGAAAGGCAGAGAGAGAAAAGGAGAGAAGGAAAAAAGAAAAGAAATGCCCCCAGAGATCCCACCTACTTGACTCTGCAGACTGGGGGAGTGGCTCCTAGGCTGTGCAGTGTAACCCAGCTAAAAGGGGCTCCTAAGTGCAAAAAAAGAAAGAAAACAAACAAACAGAACAAAGGAAAACAAAAAGGGCAAAAAAAAAAAAGCCACAGGGATCCCACCAGCATGGGAGCCCCGGGCCAGGGAAGCAGATCCCCAATTGACTGGGGCTTCACAGCCTTTCAAGAAGAATCAAAAATGGCACCTGGAGCCAGGTGTTCAAGAGAAAGGAGGGGGAAGTGGTGGGAAGCAAGGAAGAAACCAGAAGAGATGTAATGAAACAACACCAGCTCAGGGACCTGGCCAGCATGGATGGGGTGAATCCAAGCAGCCCAGGGTGGAAGCAGTTGCCTCCTGGCCAAGAGACTGTGGCTGGTGGGAAGTAGAGGAGGCTGAAGGGGGAGGGTAAGAAGGGGGAAGGTTAGGAAAGCATATATCGCTCATTACCAGTTGCTCTGTCTCTTGCTGGGAACTTGGTGAAGCTGCTTTTCCATACTCTCTGTCTGCTGATCTGCAGTGTGACTGGGGTAAATCCAAGTGCCATGGACATTGCACTTCCCAGCCAGCCGAGCCACCACATTCAGCCAGGAAACTCAGGGGTAGAGCAGCAGGGAGAGGATGAGGGGTGGGAAAGCGTGGGTTGCTGGTTACCGGCTGCTCTGTCTCCTGCTGGGAGCTCCATGAAGCTGCTTTCCTGTATCCCTGTCAGCTGATCTTCAACAGGAATCCAAGATGGTGAATTCGTGCTGCGTTAGCTGATAAGGAACTTCGGCACATATCTCTCCTCCATCTCAGACCTCTGTCAGTTTCTTATTCCATTTGGTGTTTGGCTGAGTTCTTTATCTCTTCATTTGACACTTCAGGTTCCAGGAATGACGTTTGTCTCTATTATACTTAGTTTTTCAGGTCTTTGCTGTGGATGGATGGTGTGGTGCCTCTGTCTATGGCACCATGTTGGCTGGAACACATTTATGATTTTTAATCAAATCTCACATCTGGGTTCAACTTCCAGAGATTCTGATTTAATTGATATGGGGTATAACAGGGTTGTGGAATTTTCAAAGATCCCAGCAGATCCTGTTGCTGTTAGGTGCTACTGAGTCATTTTCAACTCATAGAGGCCCTGTGTAAAACAGAACGAAACTATGCCCTGTCCTGTGTCATCCTCACAACAGTTGTTATGTTTGAACCTATTGTTGCAGCCACTATAACAATCTCATGAGGGTCTTCCTCTTTTTTGCTGATCCTCTACTTTACCAAGCGTGATGTCCTTCTCCAGGGACTGGTCCCTCTAGATAACATGCCTAAAGATCATAAGATGAAGTCCCTTCATCCTCCCTTCTAAGGAGTTTTGTGGCTGTACTTCTGAGACAGATTTTTCCATTCTTCTGACAGTCCATGGTATATTTAATATTCTTTCATCAACACCATAATTCAAAGGCATTAATTCCTCTTCAGTCTTCCCTATTCATTGTCCAGTTTTCACATACATATGAAGTGGTTGAAAATACTATGGCTTGGGTCAGGCACAACTTAGTCCTCAAAGTAATATCTTTGCTTTTTAATACTTTTAAGAGGTCTTTTGCATCTGATTTGCCTAATGCAAATAATTTCATTTCTTGATTGCTGCTTCCATGGGCATTGTTTATGAATTCAAGTAAAATGAACTCCTTGATAACTTCAATATTTTCTGTTTATCATGATGTTGTCTATTGGTCCAATTGTGAGGATTTTTGTTTTCTTTATGTTGATGTGTCATCCATACTGAAAGGTACAGTCTTCAATTTTCATAAGTAAGTGCTTCAAGTCCTCTTCATTTTCAGCAAGCAAGGTTGTGTCATCTGCATATCAGGTTTGTAACGAGTCTTCCTTCAATCCCGATGCCAAGTTCTTCTTCATGTAGTCCAGATTCTCTGATTATTTGCTAAGCATATAGATTAAATAAGTATGGTGAAAGAATACAACCCTGATGCACACCTTTCCTGATTTTAAACCACACAGTATTCTCTTGTTCTTTTTAAACAACTGCCTCTTGGGCTATGTATTTGTTCCTCATGAGCACAATTAAGTTTTCTGGAATTCCCATTCTTTGCAATGTTACCTGTGATTTCTTAATGATCCACACAGTGGAATACCTTTGCAAAGTCAATAAAATACAGGTAAACATCTTTCTGGCATTCTCTGCTTTCAGCCAGGATCCATCTGACATCAGCACTGATATCCCCCTTTCCATATCCACTTCTGAATCTGGCTTGCATTTCTGGCAGTTCCTTGTCAATGTACTGCTGCAACTATTTTTGAATGACCATAAGCAAAATTTTACCTGCCTGTGATAGTAATGATATTGGATAATTTCCATATTCTTTCTTTTCAGTGGGCACAAATATGGATCTCTACCAGTCAGTTTGCCAAGTATCCATCTTCCAATTTTCTTGGAAGAGATGTGTGAGCGCTTCCAGCATTACATGGTTTGTTGAAACATCTCAGTTGATATTCTATCAATTCCTCAAGGATTGTTTTTCTCCAATGCTTTCAGTGTAGTCTGGACATCTTCCTTCAGTACCATCAGTTCTTGATCATATGCTACCTCCTGAAATGGTTGAACGTCAATCAATTCTTTTTGGTATAGTGGCTCTGTGTATTTCTTCCATCTTCTTTTGATACTTTCTTTGCTGTTCAATATTTTGCCCATAGAATCCTTCAATATTGCAAACTTGAGTATTGAATTTTTCTTCAGTTCTTTCAGCTTAAGAAATGTTAAGCATGTCTTCTCTTTTGGTTTTCTAACTCCAGGTCTTTGCACATTTCATTGTAATACTTTAGTTTGTCTTCTTGAGCTGCCTTTTGAAATCTTCTGTTCAGCTCTTCAACTTCATCATTTCTTCCTTTCACTTTAGCTAGTTGACATTCAAGATCAAGTTTCAGAGTTTCTTCTGACATCCTTTTTGGTCTTTTCTTTCTTTCTTGTCTCTTTAATGACCTTTTGCTTTCTTTGTGTATGGTGTCCTTGATGCCATTCCACAACTTGTCTGGTCTTTGGTCATTAGTGTTAAACAGGTCAAATCTATTCTTGAGATGGCCTCTAAATTCAAGTGAGATATACTTAAGGTCGTACATTGGTTCTCACAGACTTGTTTTAATTTTCTTCAGCTTCAGTTTGAACTTGCACATGAGCAATGATGGTATATTCTGCAGTAGGCCCCTGGCCTTGTTCTGACTGATGATGTACAGCTGCTCCATTGTCAGTAGATTCTACCTTGCAGCCTTGTACGTTGGAAACCACTGCCTTATAATGTCTTTTTGAGAGACAATAAAGAATAGGTCAGCACAGAGGATAACCTGTCTTGGTTCCCATATTTGTGAAATGAAAACCTTTGACTACTATTTTTTCAAAATATCTTTTAAGAAACACAGTCCTTTTCATGGGGAAAAAAAAAAGACTAAAATTTAGCCAGAATCTCCAGTTTATAAAGCTAGTAAGAGTATGGGTACTCTGGTTCTCAGGCTGAACATGGGGCCAGAGGAGCATTTGGCGGGGAAAGTGGATGACTTTAGCCCCAAACTTTTTACTCACAGCCTTCCCCACTGTCAGCCTGAACCAAACCCTATAGACACACATAGGAATTGATAATATTTGTGTAGTTACAGAGACAAATAGGCTGCTGGTAGAACAGTTCAAAGCTACTGGCTTAGGGCTTTCTACTACTACTCCAAGAACACTCCAGGACTGAAAGGTGAGGATTTGGGCACTACTCGGGCCAATTTTTGGCATCCTAGATGGAAATCAAGGAGCCCTGATTAAGCATTTGGCAGTTAACCAAAGGTTGTCAGTTTGAACCCACTCAGCGGTTCTACAGGACAAACACCTGACAATCTTCTACCATAAAGATTACAGCCTAGAAAACCCTATAGAGCAGTTCTATTCTATCACATGCACTCGATGACACCTAACAACAGCATTTAGAAATCAGCTCTGCCTTAAAACACATACACAGAACAAAGGAAACTACTACTAGACCTCTAGGTCCTCTTCAGTCCCTGAGCATGTGTGATCCAGTAAAGTAACAATTGTGTGTTGATTAATTAATTCAGTCAATACATGTATTTTTTTTTTTTTATTGTAAAAGGTATTGTATCAGTCAGGGTTCTACAGAGAAACAGAACCAATAGGACGTGTGTGTGTGTGTGTAAAGAAATTTATTTTAAGCAATTGGCTTGGCTCATGCAATTGTGGGGGCTGGAAGTCTAAAATTCATAGGTAAGGCCAGCCAGCTGGAAACTCAGCCAGAAGTTGAACTTTCAGTCTGGAGGCAGAATTCCTTCTCTCCAAAACCTCAATTTTTGCTCTTAAGGCCTTCAGCTGATTGGATGGGGTCTACTAACACTGTCAGGGGAAACTGATTGTAGATGTTAACCACAGCTACAAAATACCCTCAGAGCAACACCTAGATTAGTGTTGGATTAAATAACTGGGTATCAGAGCCTAGCCAAGTTTACACACAAAATTAGCCATCACAGCAACTGCTGCAGCTATAGGAGATACAGCGATGAATTAAAAATAGCTGAGCTGTGTTTTTTTTTTTTTTTATAATTTTTATTGAGCTTTAAGTGAACGTTTACAAATCAAGTCACTCTGTCACATATAAGCTTATATACACCTTACTCCATACTCCCACTTACTCTCCCCCTAATGAACCAGCCCTTCCAGTCTCTCCTTTCGTGACAATTTTGCCAGCTTCCAACCCTCTCTACCCTCCTATCTCCCCTCCAGACAGGAGATGCCAGCACAATCTCAAGTGCCCACCTGATACAAGTAGCTCACTCTTCATCAGCATCTCTCTCCAACCCATTGTCCACTCCCTTCCAGGTCTAATGAGTTGTCTTCGGGAGTGGTTCCTGTCCTGGGCCGACAGAAGTTTTCGGGACCATGACCTCCGGGATTCCTCTAGTCTCATTCAGACCATTAAGTCTGGTCTTTTTATGAGAATTTGGGGTCTGCATCCCACTGATCTCCTGCTCCCTCAGGGGTTCTCTGTTGTGCTCCCTGTCAGGGCACTCATCGGTTGTGGCTGGGCACCATCTAGTTCTTCTGGTCTCAGGATGATGTAAGTCTCTGGTTCATGTGGCCCTTTCTGTCTCTTGGGCTCATAGTTGTCATGTGACCTTGGTGTTCTTCATTCTCCTTTCATCCAGGTGGGTTGAGACCAACTGATGCATCTTAGATGGCCACTTGTTAGCATTTAAGACCCAGATGCCACATTTCAAAGTGGGATGCAGAATGTTTTCATAATAGAATTATTTTGCCAATTGACTAAGAAGTCCCCTGAAGCCATAGTCCCCAAAACCCCGCTCTTGCTCCGCTGACCTTTGAAGCATTCATTTTATCTCGGAAACTTCTTTGCTTTTGGTCCAGTCCAGTTGAGCTGATCTTCCGTGTATTGAGTGTTGTCCTTCCCTTCACCTAAAGTAGTTCTTATCTACTAACTAATCAGTAAATAACCCTCTCCCACCCTCCCTCCCTCCCCACCTCGTAACCACAAAAGTATGTGTTCTTCTCAATTTATACTATTTCTCAAGATCTTATAATAGTGGTCTTATACAATATTTGTCCTTTTAAAACTGACTAATTTCACTCAGCATAATGCCTTCCAGATTCCTCCATGTTATGAAATGTTTCACAAATTCATCACTGTTCTTTATCGATGCGTAGTATTCCATTGTGTGAATATACCATAATTTATTTAACCATTCATTCGTTGATGGACACCTTGGTTGCTTCCAGCTTTTTGCTACTGTAAACAGAGCTGCAATAAACACGGGTGCGCATATATCTGTTCGTGTGAAGGTTCTTATTTCTCTAGGGTATATTTCGAGGAGTGGAATTTCTGGGTTGTATGGTAGTTCTATTTCTAACTGTTTAAGAAAACGCCAGATAAATTTCCAAAGTGGTTGTACCATTTTACATTCCCACCAGCAGTGTTTAAGAGTTCCAATCTCTCCGCAGCCTCTCCAAGATTTATTATTTTGTGTTTTTTTGGATTAATGCCAGCCTTGTTGGAGTGAGATAGAATCTCATCGTAGTTTTAATTTGCATTTCTCTAATGGCTAATGATCGAGAGCATTTTCTCATGTATCTGTTAGCTGCCTGAATATCTTCTTTAGTGAAGTGCGTGTTCATATCCTTTGCCCACTTCTTGATTGGTTTGTTTGTCTTTTTGTGGTTGAGTTTGAACAGAATCATATAGATTTTAGAGATCAGGCGCTGGTCGGAGATGTCATAGTTGAAAATTTTTTCCCAATCTGTAGGTGGTCTTTTTACTCTTTTGATGAAGTCTTTAGATGAGCATAGGTGTTTGATTTTTAGGAGCTCCCAGTTATCTGGTTTCTCTCTGTCATTTTTGGTAATGTTTTGTATTCTGTTTATGCCTTGTACTAGGGCTCCTAAAGTTGTCCCTATTTTTTCTCCCATGATCTTTATCGTTTTAGTCTTTATGTTCAGGTCTTTGATCCACTTGGAGTTAGTTTTTGTGCATGGTGTGAGGTATGAGTCCTGTTTCATTTTTTTGCAAATGGATATCCAGTTATGCCAGCACCATTTGTTAAAAAGACTATCTTTTCCCCAAGTAACTGACACTGGGCCTTTGTCAAATATCAGCTGCTCATATGTGGACGGATTTATATCTGGGTCCTCAATTCTGTTCCATTGGTCTATGTGCCTGTTGTTGTACCAGTACCAGGCTGTTTTGACTACTGTGGCTGTATAATATGTTCTAAAATCAGGTAGAGTGAGGCCTCCCACTTTCTTCTTCTTTTTCGGTAATGCTTCACTTATCCGAGGCTTCTTTCCCTTCCATATGAAGTTGGTGATTTGTTTCTCCATCACATTAAAAAATGTCATTGGAATTTGGATTGGAAGTGCATTGTATGTATAGATGGCTTTTGGTAGAGTAGACATTTTTACTATGTTAAGTCTTCCTATCCATGATCAAGGTATGTTTTTCCACTTAAGTAGGTCCTTTTTAGTTTCTTGTTGTAGTACTTTGTAGTTTTCTTTGTATAGGTCTTTTACATCTTTGGTAAGATTTATTCCTGAGCTGTGTTCTTAAGGAGGTTTCAGTCCAGTCAGGGAGCCATGACAAGAAATAATGAACACAAATAAAATAATAAATGCTAAGGAAACAATGTAAGAGAAAAATGGTGCAAGACCTATTTCAGTCAAGGGGGGTCAGGAACAGCCACACTAAAGACGACATTTATGCCAAGATTGGAAAGAATCAGCCAAGCTATATCAATGAGGGCATGGGGGTGGGGCTGGAAGAATAGGAGTTTAAGAAGAAAGAACATCATTTACAAAGGTTCTGAGATGGGAAGCAGCTTGCTGAGTTCAAGAAAGTGATAGTTGGCCAGTGTGGCTAGGGTTCGGTGAGTAAGGTAGAGAGTGGCTTGAGATAAGGGCAGGGGGAATGGGGGTAAGAACAGGCTGGACCTTCAAGACCACAGTGAGGATTTGTGCCACTAGAGGTGGGGGATGGAGACATGATGAGATTTAGCTCTAAATGTGGTCACTTGGGCTGTGGTAGGGTGAATGGATGGAATGGAAACAAGAATGAGAACAGGGAGTACATTTAGGTAACCACTGTCAGAGCCCAGGGAGAACCATGTCTTGGTTCAAGGTTCTGACCTGGAAGAAAAGAGGAGGGAGGATTTAAAATTTCTTTTAAAAGTAGAATCCAAAGACTCACCTTCAGGAAATGGTCAGATAAGAGAAAGTGAGTCCATTCAAACTCAATCTAAAACTTGAAAAGGTACTGAGGAAAAGCCTTATTGGCCCCACAGTATCATCCAGGCCTGCTACTGGACCCACTGAGTGCTTTGGACAAAAAATCTGGTGAATGTGGATTTTAATTTCCTGATCTGTCTGGAAAGTGGATATACACTCTACCCTGACTATATGCGATTATTACGAGGAAAAATGGAATCAAATATCAAATGCAAATGCCAGCTATAAAAAAAAAAAATGCCAGCTATAGTATAGTGCTATTAGTGGATGTCACTGACATCAATTTCAAAAAGTTGTCAAGGGTAAATGGACAGATGATATTATACCGAGTTTCAATAGCTAGACTATTTACTTCTTAATAAGGATTGAAGGATTGATGTCTTGTGCCTGGCTCTGATTATTTAGCTTAGCAAACTTGAAAGAGTCAATAATAGCAGGTCATGCACTGTGTGCCAGATGTTGTGCTAAGTAAGCACTTTACACACCTTAACTAATTTATCCCTTACAACAATCAGGTGTGTAGGTCTTGTTGTCCTCGTGTGAGAGATAAGAAAGCTCTGGCTCAATGACAACAGGCAATTTAACTTACCTCTTCGCTAAAAGGGGTGTCTGGCAGAGTCACAACACATATGGGTTTTCAATACTATGCTCAATTCCCCATGTTTCAATTTCCATATCTTCACACAGATATAATGCTGACAGCTTTATGGGATGAAGTACTGTTGATGTTATGTGCCATTAAGTAGGTTCTGACTCATAGCGACGCTATGTACAACAGAATGAAACACTGACCTGTCTTACACCATCCTCACAATCTTTGTTATGCTTGAGGCCACTGTTGTAGCCACTGCATCAATCAATCTCACTGAGGGTCTTCCTCTTTTACACTGACCCTCTACTTTATCAAGTATGATGTCTTCCGGGGACCAATCCCTCCTAATAACACGACCAAAGTATGTGAGATGCATCTTGCTTCTAAGAAGCACTCCGGCTGTACTTCGTTCAAGACAGATTTGTTCATTTTTTCGCAGTCCAGGGTATATTCAATATTCTTCCTCAATGCCATAATCCAAAGGTGTCAGTTCTTCAGTTTTTCTTATTCACAGTCCAGCTTTCCCATGCATATGAGGCCATTGAAAACATCATGGCTTGGGTCAGGAGCACCTTAGTCCTCAAAGTGGTACCTTTGCTTTTTAACACTTTAAAAAGGTCTTTTGCAGGAAATTTGCCCAATGCAATACATCGTTTGATTTCTTAACTGTTGCTTCTGTGAGCATTGATTGTAGATTCAAGTAATATGAAATCTTTGACAACTTCAATATTTTCTTTGTTTATTATGATATTGCTTATTGGTCCAATTGTGAAAATTTTTGTTTCTTTATGCTACGGTGTAATTCATACTGAAGTCTGTAGTCTTTGATCTTCGTTAGTAAGTGGTTCAAGTTCTCTTCTCTCTCAGCGAGCAAGGTTGTGTCATCTGCATAGCAAAGGTTGTTAATGAGCCTTCCTCCCATCCTGATGCCCCCTTTTTCTTCATATAGTCCATCTTCTGGAATTATTTGCTCAATATACAGACTGAATAAGTATGGTGAAAGGATTCAACCCTGACGCACGCCTTTCCTGACTTTAACCCGTGCAGTATCCCCTTGTTCTGTTCAAAAGACTGCTTCTTGATCTATGTACAGAATCCTCATGAGCACCATTAAGTGTCCCCGAACTCCTATTCTTCACAATGTTACCCATAATTTGTTACGATCCACAGATTTGAATGCCTTTGCACAGTCAACAAAACACAGGTAAACATCTTTATGGTATTGCCTGCTTTTAGTCAGGATCCATCTGACTTCAGCAACGATATCATTTGTTCTACATCCTCTTCTGACTCTGGCTTGAATTTTTGGCAGTTCCCTGTCTATGTACTGCTGTGGATGCTTTTGAATTATCTTCAGCAAAATATTGCTTACCTGTGATATTAATGATATCATGTGATAATTTCTCTGTTTGATGGGGTCACCTTTCTTTGTAATAGGCATAAACATGAATCTCTTCAAGGCGGTTGGCCAGGTAGCTGTCTTCCAAATATTTTGGCATAGTTGAGTGAACACTACCAGTGCTGTATCCGTGTCTTGAAACATCTCAACTGGTATTTCACCAACTCCTGGAGCCTTGTTTTTTGCCAATGCCTCAGTGCAGCTTGGACCTCTTTCTTCAGTATCATGGGTTCTTGATCATATGCTACCTCATGAAATGGCTGAACGTCGATAAATTCTTTTTGGTATAGTGACTTTGTGTATTCTTTCCATCTTTCTATGATGCTTCCTGTGTCATTTAATATTCTCTTGTAAAAATCTTCAATATTCCAAGTCAAGGCTTGAATTTTTTCTTCAGTTCTGTCAGCTTGAGAAATGCCAAGTGTGTCCTTCCCTTTTGTTTTATAACTACAGGTCTTTGCACATGTCATTATAATACTTTACTTTGTCTTTAGACATTCTTTGAAGTCTTACGTTCAACTGTTTCTATTCATCACTTCTTCCATTTGCTTTAGCTAGTCACTGTTCAAGAGTGAGTTTCAGAGTCTCTCCTAACATCCATTTTGGTCTTTTCTTTCTTTCTTGTCTTTTTAATGACCTCTTGCTTTCTTCATGTATGATGTCCTTGATGTCATTCCACAACTCATCTAGTCTTGGGTCATTAGTGTTCAATATGAAAATCTATTCTTGAGATTGTCTCTAAATTCAGGTGGGATATAGTCAAGGTTGTACTTTGGCTCTCGTGGATTTGTTCTAATCTTCTTTAGTTTCAGCTCGAACTTGCATATGAGCAATTGTTGGTCTGTTCTGCAATAGTCCCCTGGCCTCGTTCTGTCTGATGATATTGAGCTTTTCCATCACCTCTTTCCACAGATGTATTCAATTTGATTTCTGTGTATTCCATCTGGCAAGGTCCATGTGTATAGTCACCGTTTCTGTTGTTGAAAAAAGGTATTTGCGTGTTAATCTTGCAATACTCTATCACGTAATCATCATTTCTGTCACCATGGCTATATTTTCCAACTACCAATTCTTCTGCTTTGCTTCCAACTTTTGCATCCCAGTCACCAGTAATTATCAAATTGAATTAAAGATCAAGTTAAATAGCATATGTAAAAGATATTTGTAAATTGTAATGCATGTTAGGTATTATACAGGCCATAAGTTCTCTGTGTGGCCCAAATGGTTAATATGCTCAGCTATTAACCAAAAGATTGGCAATTCAAGTCCACTCAGCAGCATCTCAGCAGAAAGGTCTGGCAATCTACTTCCAAAAAATCTGGCATCGAAAAGCCTTTGGATCACAATCCTACGCGGCTATGTAAGTGGTCACCATTTGCTATGAGTTGGATTTGGTTCAAGGACAATTAGTTTGGTTTAAGCTCCATGTATTTTATTCTATGACTATGAGTTGGATGGCCTTAGAAATCTGAGTGTCCAGTGTTCTTCTGTCAAAGGTTGAAGATGTGCTTTTTCTTTAACATCGTTGTGTTTGTCATTTTTTTCTTAATCTGTGTTTTCTCCCCTAGGTCCTGTCTGAGCTGATCTGCTACAGATAACACATTTTTATCTGCTTCTAAGTTTGTCACTTCAGGGCTATCATTTATGAGATGGCAGCTTTTTTAGGATATCTTGAAATGATGCAGTTTGGGATTAAGACCTATGCCAGCAGCCAAGAACTTTCTTCTAGTTGTCTCTGATTCATGGCGACCTTATGTATAACAGAAAGAAACATCGCCTGGAATTGCATCACCTTCATGATTGTCAGTATGCTTGAGTTCATTTTTGCTGCTATTGCATAATGTCTTCCAACCTAGGCTCATTTTTCAGCACTATCTCGGCATTTCTCAAGCTGAAAGAACTGAAGAAAAAAATCAAGCCTCGAGTTTCCATAGTGAAGGATTCTATGGGGAAAATATTAAACGACACAGGAAGCATCAAAAGAAGATGAAGGAATACACAGAGTAATTGTACCAAAAAGAATTAGTTGATGTTCAACCATTTCAAGAGAGGGCATATGATCAGGAACCGACAGCACTGAAGGAAGAAGCCCAAGCCACACTAAAGGCATTGGTGAAAAACAAGGCTCCAGGAATTGATGGAATATCAATTGAGATATTTCAACAAACAGATGCAGCCCTGGAGGTGCTCACTCGTATATGTCAAGAAATATGGAAGACAGCTTCCTGGCCAACTGACTGGAAGAGATCCATATTTATGCCTAGTCCCAAGAAAGGTGATCCAATTGAATGTGGAAATTATAGCACAATATCATTATTATCACACACAAGCAAAATTTTGCTGAAGATCATTCAAAAATGGCTGCAGCAGAATATCGACAGGGAACTGCCAGAAATACAGGCTGGTTTCAGAAGAGGATGTAGAACCAGGGATATGATTGCTGATGTCAGATGGATCCTGGCTGAAAGCAGAGAATACCAGAAGGATGTTTACCTGTGTTTTATTGACTATGCAAAGGCATTCGACTGTGTGGATCATAACAAATTATGGATAACATTGTGGAGAATGGGAATTCCAGAACACTTAATTGTGCTCATGAGGAACCTTTACATAAATCAAGAGGCAGTTGTTTGAACAGAACAAGGGGATACTGATTGGTTTAAAGTCAGGAAAGGTGTGCGTTAGGGTTGTATTCTTTCGCCATACCTATTCAATCTGTATGCTGAACAAATAATCCGAGAAGCTGGACTACATGAAGAAGAACAGGGCATCAGGATTGGAGGAAAACTCATTAACAACCTGCATTATGCAGATGACACAACCTTGCTTGCTGAAAGTGAAGAGGACTTGAAGCATTTACTAATGAAGATCAAAGACTACAGCCTTCAGTATGGATTGCACCTCAACATGAAGAAAACAAAAATCCTCACAACTGGACCAACGAGCAACATCATGATAAACAGAGAAAAGATTGAAGCTGTCAAGGATTTTATTTTACTTAGACCCACAATCAACGGCCATGGAAGCAGCAGTCAAGAATTCGGAAGATGGATTGCATTGGGTAAATCTGCTGCAAAGAACCTCTTTAAAGTGTTGAAGAGCAAAGATATCACCTTGAAGACTAAGGTGCGCCTGACCCAAGCCATGTTATTTTCAATCAGATCATATGCATGTGAAAGCTGGACCACTAATAAGGAAGACTGAAGAAGAATTGACGCCTTTGAATTGTGGTGTTGGTGAAGAATATTGACTATACCATGGACTGCCAAAAGAAGGAACAAATCTGTCTTAGAAGTACAACCAGAAATGCTCCTTAGAACCAAGGATGGCAAGACTGTGTCTTACATATTTTGGACATGTTGTCAGGAGCGATCAGTCCCTGGAGAAGGACATCATGCTTGGCAGAGTACAGGATCAGCGGAAAAGAGGAAGACCCTCAACGAGGTGGATTGGCACAGTGGCTGCAACCATTGTTGCATTACAACAATTGTAAGGATGGCTCAGGACCGGGCAGTGTTTCGTTCTGTTGTGCATAGGGTTGCTATGAGTCGGAACTGACTCGACGGTACCTAACAACAACAACAACAACAACATCTAGGACAATATTCTGTTATGATCCATAATGTTTTCATTGGCTAATTTTGGGAAGTAGATTGCCAGACTTTTCTTCATAGTCTGTCTAAGTCTGGAAGTTCTGTTGATGCCTGCTCACCACGAGTGACCCTGCTGGTATTTGAAATACCCATGGCATAGCACCCAGCATTACAGTAACACGCACTCACCACAACTGGACAAACTGACAAACAAGTGGTGGCACATTCTGTTGTTGTTGTTAAGTGCCCTTTAGTCAATTTCGACTCATAATGACCTTACAGGACAGAGTAGAACTGCTCCATACAGTTTTCTAGGCTGTAATCTTTATGGGAGCAGATTGCCAGGTTTTTCTCCTATGAAGTTACTGGGTGGGTTCAAGCTGCCAATCTTTTGGTTAACAGCTGAGCACTTAAACACTAGGGCTCTGGACTCTTCTTATTCTTGAGCCACGTTCAGCCAAGCAAGGTGAAATCATCATGAGGAAAGGAGAGTCAATGCCCTGTCTCCCTGGACAAAATCTCTGCCTACATCTTTTCCCTCCTCCAAAAAGCCTAACCACAGCCACTGATGAAATGTTCATGTACTTTGGGAAGCCTTTCAACAACTAAAGAACTGAAGTTTTCTTTGTAAATTAAAATCTTGGGTGAAAAAAACATTTGGGTATAAAACTTTCTAATTGGGGATCCTATTATCTGGCTCTGAGTTATGTGGACCTTGGGAATCATAAGGGATCTTAGGATAAGCATGATAATACAAAGACTTCAGTTGTAATCACCATATCTGCCAGTCAGTTGTAGTCAATAGCGAAAAGTCAATGTTGAGTGAACGCTAACAATGGTCTCCACTCTGTGCAGTGTAAAGCAAAATGGGCACACACCCTGTCCTGAAGATTCGTAAGATTTGACTGAAGAGATGAATAGAAATGAAATTCAAGATAGAATGCAATTCACAAACAAGTGATATGATAAATTTGACTGCATTTGGTCTAATTCCTATACCATTTATTCAGTTGTTTCACAATAACCTTTGACAGAAAATGACTAAGTTCAGTGAAAAGAGCCAGTTAACTTCTTACTGAAGGAGTCAAGTTTGTGCTGTCCAGGTCCTTTTTCAGTTGATTCTTGAGGATGAGAAGGATTTGGAGAGAGAGAAAGGAGACGGGCCGTCCAGGTGAGGGAATAACAGGAACAATGATATTTTTTGAGGCAAGGCTGAAGCAGTACAGGAAATTGAACTGGGAAGGGCAAGAGCATGAGCTGGAGATTGTCAGTCTCTTACTAAGTGTCAATATTTCATTTTTATTAAACACATTCAACTCTAAATCCACATATCAATATTCCTAGCAGGCTGAGGGTAGCCATGTTCTTGTCAGACCTGGTTCATGCTCCATGTTGAGATTTAGACATGGTTGAGTAGAAGAGATGGGGCCTGACAGAAATCTCTTTGCCTGAGAGACCAAAAAACCCTCAGGTGTTTCTGAAGGAATTATTCAGATAGGACTGAACTGAAATCCTGGCTCTGCATGTTCTTTAGCAAGTTATTTAACCTTGCTAAACATCAATTGTCTCATTAATGAAATGGAGATTCATCCAACAAATATTCTCTGAGCACTTATTCTGTTTCAGACACTATTCTAGATGCTGGGGGAATGGCAGGAAACAAAAAAGACAAAAAACCCTCCTCTAGGAAATAATAACAGTGATCTGCCTTCCAGGATTTAGTTACAGGTTAAAAAGCATAGAGCACTTAGCATAGTGCCAACCACATGGCAAGGGCTCTGTAAAGGTTAGTAGCTGTTATTGAGTCAGGCGGATGTGCTTGGTTCAGTAACAAGGACTTAATTTTCAGGGAAGTGCAATTATTGTAACTTGCATTTATCCTCCACTGGGGATTTAGGCAAAAATCTGAATAAAAGAATCCTGAGTGGAATCAGAAGCAGCTAACTCACCAGGAAACTTTGTAAGGTACTGGGCTTTTGGGCAGAGGCCATCTGGCAAAATGGGCTACAAAAAAGGAAAGTCAATCTATGTGCTTCTGCCTGAAACAGCATAGCTTTTGCACCTTCTGGGCTCTGGTGACCAGTGGCACTGTTAGTAAGCAGAAGAGACAATGCGGATAGCAACAACATATGGTAGTGCCCAGAGGAAGCAGCAAACACATGTAAACTGCTATGGTGTCCAGAAGATGTGAAGATGCAGAAATATGACACGTCCTGGAAGGAAGCCAGAACAAGAGCCTATACGTCTTACTGGAATCCATGAAAAGAAGGGTAACACTCCAGAGGCTGCTGCCACCACCATGACAACCCCACATGTGTCAGAGTAGAACTGTGCTCCATAGGATTTTCAATAGATGATTTTTTGGAAGTAGATTGCCAGGCCTTTCTTCCTAAGTGCCTCTGGGTGGACTAAGTCTCCGACCTTTCGGTTAGCAGCCAAGTGTGTTAACCATTTGTATTCCAAGGACTAAAAGACATAGAAATCAGATAGAAGGAGTCAGTGAACCATTGGTTAAACCTGTGCTCATCTTGATTCCTGCATAACACTACTAAAGCCTTGAAGGTGAAGATGTCTTCTCGTACTATCTCCATGCGTAATTGCACAATAAGTAGCATAAATGATCAACTGGTGTTATACACTGGCTATCCTGTTTATAAATAAGAGCTCACTTGAAGAAATGACATGCCCTAGAATAAAAATTACCAAATACATCCATGTGAGTGTGTTTGGAGCTACAGTATAAAAGAAAGAACAATGAAAATGATCCCAGTGAATATAGAGAGAGGTCAATGTCTGGCCCTAAATGGATATCCAGTAAATAGTAAATGCTCAGGATGAATGAGATCAATTGTGGAGAAAAAATCAATGCGGCCAGGCTGCAAAAGAGCATTAACTTTAATGGTTCTCATTTTTATGTATAAATTCTACAACAAGAAGAGCAAAACAGCAATAAAACTGCTTGGGATGGCCCTTAGCTATTTTTTTCACACAGTGGCTATCTTTCTGTGGCCTGACCTTTGCAGAACCAGAAGAACGACTGTTTCACCTCAAGACTCCAAATAACTGGTTTGACTTCTTCGGATGATGAATTGACCATTTTAAAAATAGAATATTCACAATCACCCTTGGTTTGACTGTGATGATTAAATTCATTCATTAATTAAATCCCTCCATGTGTCTGGCAGGCACTGTTAAAAGTGCTTAAGGTATCATAGTGAACAAGGCAGTTAAGATCACTCCTATCATGGAGATTACATTTTATGATGGACCACAAAAAAGAAAATAAACAATCAAGATGACTTCATGAATCAATAATGCTATGAATAATAAAAATAGAGAGATGTGCTAAACTGAGTTCATATGTGATGGTGGGTGCTCATGTATGTATAATATATGAGGTAGTGATCAGAGAAAAACTCTCTGAAGAGGTGAGCTTTTGAGATCTAAATGACAAGAAGATACCCATGTGAAAGGTTGTGGGAAAAGCATTCTAGACAGAGGGAACAGTACATGAAAAATTTTAGGTCAGGAATAAGGTTGGAATATTCTCGGAATAGAAAGAAGGTCAGTGAACTGGAATATAATGAAAAAGTGGGAGAGTGGTAGGAAATGAGATTAGACAGGGAGGCAAAGGCCAGAATGTGGTACACTTTGTAGACCTTGAAACGAGGTTACATTTTGTTTTAGGTCCATTGGGAAATTATTGAACGGCATTAGTCTGTGACGTCGTGACCCATTTTGCACAGATTATTTTAGCGTCAGTCTGGTGAATCGATTGATCAATAGATAACTAATTTAGTAGCTGCTTGGATGGAAATGTGTATTTACAAGAGGAAAGAACCCTAAAAATGGTAAATATATTATTTTGACTACCCTTAATTTCTTTGAAGAACATATGACTGTTAAAGAAAAATTATAACACGTATTATGGGGTTTATTATGCAATATATGTCAGTGTCATATATTAGGTAACAATGGCACAAAAGCCAGAGAGTAATTGAAACTATGCTATTGCAACATTCTTACTTTTACGTAGTGTGATGCAAAATTAACTCTAAAAACACTGTTAAATTAAGGATAAATATTGCAATCCCTAAAGCAACCACTAAATAATGCAGATAGGCTCAGCTAAAAAGTCAACAACAAAAAAAACTTGTTGCCAAACCTACGCTGACTCATAGCAACCCTATAGGATAGGGTAGAACTGCCCCGTAGGGTTTCCAAGGAATGGCTGGTGGATTTGAACTATGGACCTTTTGGTTAGCAACCAACATCTTAACCACTGCATTGCCAGGGCTCCAAAAAGCCAACAGAGGCATTAAAATGGAACATTAAAAACATTTATTAACCTTGTGATAGTTAGGGTAGTGTGTCAACTTGGCTGGGCCATGATTCTCAGTAGTTTGGCAGTTATGTAATGATGTAGTCATCCTCCATGATGTGATCTGATGTGATCAGTCAATCAGTTGTAAAAGGAGTTTCCTCGGGGGTATGGCCTGCATTCAATATATAAGTAGATGTTCTGGCAAAGCTCACTCACTTACTCTGTATCCTGCATCAGGCTTGTCATCATCTGACCTTGTTTCTTGAGACTTGAGCCAGTGGCCTGTTGTAGTACCTGTGGATCTTGGGATTTGTTGGCCTCCACAGCCTGTGAGCCAGCAGCTTGTCATCTTACCTGCAAGTCTTGGACTCTTTAGTCTCTGCAGCCTGTGAGCCAATGGTCTGCCATCTGACCTGCCAATCTTGGGTTTGTCTGCCCCTGCAGCTACATGAGTCAGGAGAAGCCTCCAGCCGGACACCTGATACCTCTGACCCACAGACTTGGGACTTCCAGCCTCTACAACCATGTGAGACATTTCCTTGGGATCAATCTCTCTCTCTCTCTATATATATATATCCATATATACACGCTTTAGTGATTTTGATTCTCCAGAGAACCAAGCCTAAGAAAAACCTTAAGAAAGTAAGAAATAAGGAAAAGAAAAAAAAAGCCATGAGAATAGAGAAAAAACTATAAAATGGTAGTTAAATCCAACTATATTAATTATTAAATTTTAATGGATTAAACATCGCAGTTAAAAAGCAGTGATTGTTAGATCGGATTTAATAAAAGACCCAGTTATATGCTGTCTAGAAGAAACCCACTTTTACTAAAGACACAGTTGGGTTAAACTAAAAGGATGGAAAAAGAAATACCATGTAAATAATAGGCATAAAAGATGTTCACCTAAACTAATTGATATTTATAGACTTTTCCAACAACTGTAGAATGCACATTCTTTTCATATATCCATGGAATGTTCGCCAAGGTAAGCCTTATGTTAGGCCATAAAATAAGTTTCTACAGATTTCAAAATAATTGAAATCTTACAGAGTATATTCTCTGACTAAAATGTAATAAAGTTAGAAATCAATAAAAATAAGACGTTCATAAACCCCAAATATTTGTAAATGCAATAAAGAACACTTCTAAATAAGCTATGGCTTAAAGAAACTAAAGTTACACATTTTTAACAAGAATACTACAGAAATGACGTTTTGTATTTTCCAGTAAATCATGTCAAGGAATTCATACCATTATGTCTTAGTTTTGATGAACTTAACCTTGCTCACTTCATCCTGATATGCTGTATTTCATTACCTTTCAGACTGAAATATATATATTTTTAAATTTTCTTTGTCATTTCTTCTTTAACCCAAAGCTAACTAGCTAACAATGAAATTCAGATGATCACTGTGGTTTAGTAAATAGTGTTGTACCAGTATTAATCTCCTGGTTTTGATAGCTGTCCCATGGTTCTGAAAGATTTAACATCAGGGAAATTCGGGAAAAGGGTATATGTGAACTCTCTGTACTCTTTTACTCAACTTTTCTGTAAGTCTAAATTTACATTAAATTTTTTAAAATGTTGAATTCATCTAAAGCACTGTTTAAATGAAAACTATAGCTTAAAATTGCTTATTTTAGAAAAGAAAAAAGGCTTAAAATCAGTGATCTACATTTCTATCTAGAAGAACAAGTTAAACCCAAATAAATAAAAGCAAATAAAAAAATTAAAGATAAGAACAGAAATCAAAAAATAAAAACAAACATAGAAAATCAACAGAGAAAAAAATCCACTTTTCTAAATTCTGCTTTTATCTGTTCATTAAATTAAGGGAATGAGATAATAATAGAAGTACATGATTTATATATTGACATGCTTTTGCCAAGTCCCTAGTGTTCAGGGACCACTTTAAAAGAAATTTACACTTTGAGGGTTTTCGGACCACCCAAGTAGTATTAAACTGTGCTTCAAAGCCTCTTCAAGGAAGGCTTAAGGTTAGAACAGTTTAGACATCTGCTTAACCAGAAAAACCAAACCCGTTGGCATCCAGTCTATTCCCACTCCTAGTGACCCTGTAGAACAGAGTAGAACTGTCCCATAGGGTTTCTAAGAAGCAGCTGGTGTATTTGAACTACTGACCTTTTGATTAGCAGACAAGCTTTTAACCACTGTGCCACAAGGGCTACAGAGATCTAGTTAGTGGCAAGGCAGCATTATTATGGCCCCCAGGGGTTGGAGCCTTTGTAGCACAGTGGTAAAGAGCCTGGCTACTAACCAAAACGTCAGCTGTTCAAATCCACAAGCTGCCCCTATGGGACAGTTCTACTTCGCCCTATAGAGTCAATGTGAGCTGGAATCCATTTGACAGCAAGGCCTTTGGTTTTAAGGGATTGAGGGAACTGTTCATTTCTAGTTCATAACATACACTAAAATATTGCCCTTTGCTGTTCCAGATGTATACAGTGAAAATTTTCTGTTAGAACCCCCTTTTCAATATTTCCCAAAAGTCCCGTAAAAACTGAAGATCAGATTCACCAGTTTCAAAATTTCCTCAGGTCAAAGGCAATCTCAGTACTGTGCTTTACCACGCTGGGTCCTGTTGTTGTCATTGTTAGGTACTGTTGAGTCAGTTCCGACTCATAGCGACCCTATGCACAACAGAATGAAACACTGCCTGGTCCTGCGCCATTCTTAAAATCGTTGTTATGCTTGAGCTCATTGTTGCAGCCACTGTGTCAATCCACTTGTTGAGGGTCTTCCTCTTTTCTGCTGACCCTGTACTCTGCCAAGCATGATGTCCTTCTCCAGGGACTGATTCCTCCTGACAACATGTCCAAAGTATGTAAGACACAGTCTCGCCATCCTTGCTTCTAAGGAGCATTCTTGTTGTACTTCTAAGACAGATTTGTTCCTTCTTTTGGCAGTCCATGGTGTAGTCAATATTCTTCGCCAATGCTGCAATTCAAAGGCATCAATTCTTCTTCGGTCTTCCTTATTAGTTGTCCAGCTTTCACACACATATGATCCGAATGAAAATACAACGGCTTGGGTCAGGTGCACCTTGGTATTCAAGGTGACATTTTTGCTCTTCAACACTTTGAAGAGGTCCTTTGCAGCAGATTTACCCAATGCAATGCATCTTTCAATTTCTTGACTGCTGCTTCCATGGCCGTTGATTGTGGATCCAAGTAAAATGAAATCCTTGACAACTTCAATCTTTTCTCCATTTATCATGATGTTACTCGTTGGTCCAGTTATGAGGATTTTTGTTTTCTTTATGTTCAGCAATCCATACTGAAGACTGTGGTCTTTGATCTTCATTAGTAAGTGCTTCAAGTCCTCTTCACTTTCAGCAAGCAAGGTTGTGTCATCTGCATAATGCAGGTTGTTAATGAGTCTTCCTCCAATCCTGATGCCCTGTTCTTCTTCATGTAGTCCAGCTTCTCGGATTATTTGTTCAGCATACAGATTGAATAGGTATGGTGAAAGAATACAACCCTAACGCACACCCTTCCTGACTTTAAACCAATCAGTATCCCCTTGTTCTGTCCAAACAACTGCCTCTTGATTTATGTAAAGGTTCCTCATGAGCACAATTAAGTGTTCTGGAATTCCCATCCACACAGTCGAATGCCTTTGCACAGTCAATAAAACACAGGTAAACATCCTTCTGGTATTCTCTGCTTTCAGCCAGGATCCATCTGACATCAGCAATCATATCCCTGGTTCCACATCCTCTTCTGAAACCAGCCTGTATTTCTGGCAGTTCCTGTCGATATTCTGCTGCAGCCATTTTTGAATGATCTTCAGCAAAATTTTGCTTGTGTGTGATAATAATGATATTGTGCTATAATTTCCGCATTCAGCTGGATCACCTTTCTTGGGACTAGGCATAAATGTGGATCTCTTACAGTCAGTTGGCCAGGAAGCTGTCCTCCGTATTTCTTGACATATGTGAGTGAGCACCTCCAGCGCTGCATCTGTTTGTTAAAACATCTCAATTGATATTCCATCAGCTCCTGGAGACTTGTTTTTTGCCAATGCCTTCAGAGCAGCTTGGACTTCTTCCTTCAGTACCATTGGTTCCTGATCATATACCACCTCTTGAAATGGTAGAACATCAACTAATTCTTTTTGGTATGATGACTCCGTGTATCCCTTCCATCTTCTTTTGATGTCATTTAATATTTTCCCCATAGAATCCTTCACTATGGAAACTCGAGGCTTGATTTTTTTCTTCAGTTCTTTCAGCTTGAGAAATGCCGAGCATGTTCTTCCCTTTTGGTTTTCCATCTCCAGCTCTTTGCATGTCATTATAATACTTAATTCTGTCTTCTCAAGACACCTTTTGAAGTCTTCTGTTCAGTTCTTTTACTTCATGAATTCTTCCTTTTGCTTTAGCTGCTCGACGCTCAAGAGCATGTTTCAGAGTCTCCTCTGACATCCGTCTTGGTCTGTTCTTTCTTTCCTGTCTTTTCAGTGACCTCTTGCTTTCTTCATGGATGATGTCCTTGATGTCGTTCCACAACTTGTCTGGTCTGCGGTCACTGGTGTTCAATGTGTCAAATCTATTCTTCAAATGGCCTCTAAATTCAGTTGGGATGTACTCAAGGTCATATTTTGACTCTCGTGGATGTGCTCTGATTTTCTTCAGTTTCAGCTTGAATTTGCTTATGAGCAATTGATGGTCTGTTCCACAGTCGGCCCCTGGCCTTGTTCTGACTGATGATATTAAGCTTTTCCATCATCTCTTTCCACAGATGTAGTCAGTTTGATTTCTGTATGTTCCATCTGGTGAGGTATATGTGTATAAAAAAAACAAAAACCAGTGCTGTAGTCACCGTTTATGTTGGTGAAAGAAGGTATTTGCAAAGAAGAAGTTGTTGGTCTTGCAAAATTCTACCATTCGATCTCCAGCATTGTTTCTGTCACCAAGGCCATATTTTCCAACTATTGATCCTTCTTCTTTGTTTCCAACTTTTGCATTCCAATCACCAGTAATTATCAATGCATCTTGATTGCATGTTTAATCAATTTCAGACTGCCACAGCTGTTAAAAATCTTCCATTCCTTCATCTTTGGCCCTAGTGGTTGGTACATAAATTTGAATAATACCTGTATTAACTGGTCTTCCTTGTAGGCGTATGGATATTATCTTATCACCCCCATGTGTCTGTCAGTTTGTTGTACTGTGGGAGCTTGCATGTTGCTGTGATGCTGGAAGCTATGCCACCAGTATTCAGATACCATCAGGGTCACCCATGGAGGACAGGTTTCAGCTGAGCTTCCAGACTAAGACAGACTAGGATGAAGGACCCAGCAGTCTACTTCTGAAAAGCATTAGCCAGTGAAAATCTTATGAATAGCAGCGGAACATTGTCTGATATAGTGCTGGAAGATGAGCCCCCCAGGTTGGAAGGCACTCAAAAGATAACTGGGGAAGAGCTGCCTCCTCAAAGTAGAGTCAACCTTAATGACGTGGATGGAGTAAAGCTTTTGGGACCTTCATTCGCTGATGTGGCATGACTCAAAATGAGAAGAAACAGCTGCAAACCTCCATTAATAATCAGAACCTGGAGTGTACGAGGTATGAATCTAGGAAAATTGGAAATTGTCAAAAATGAAATAGAACGCCTAAACATCGATATCCTAGGCATTAGTGAGCTGAAATGGACTGGTATTGGCCATTTTGAATCAGACAATCATATAGTCTACTGTGCTGGGAATGACAACTTGAAGAAGAATGGTGTTGCATTCATCATCAAAAAGGACATTTCAAAATCTACCCTGAAGTACAACGCTGTCAGTGATAGGATAATATCCATACATCCTGGGTCCTAGCCTTCGCTTAAAGAAGACCTCAGCAAATGTTTTCTGTAAAGCACCAAATAGTAAATATTCTAGGCTTTGATTGTGAGCCATGGGGTTCTCTGTCGTAACTACACAACACTGTCACTGTAGCATGAAAGCAACCATAGACAATAGGCAGAAAAAATGAGCATAACTGTGTTCTAGTAACATTTCATTTATGGAGATTAAAATGTGAATTTTACATAATTTTCATGTGAGACTTTTTTCCCAACCATTTAAAAATAAAATGTAAAAACATTTTTAGCTTGCAACCATATTTAAAAGAGGCAGCAGGCTGGATGTGGCCCACAGGTTGTAGTTTCCAACCCCTGACTTAGAGATGTGCCTGATAAATTTTTGCTTCTTTGTCATTGTGTGTGTGTGTGCGCACAAGCGTGTATTTACACATACTTACATACATTATACGTATATGTGTACATAGATATCTGTACACACGTACATACATATATACAGCAGAAGGCTATGGTAAGATATCTAGCCAACCATATTACCAAAAATGGAAGTAAATACAGCAAAATTAGATTTAGAAGTACTTACAGATTCCATTAACCCCGTAGATGTTTTTCAAACTACTCTTAGATTATAAATTCTCATATATTGTACAGCAATGTTCATTGCTGTACTACCCACAATATCCAAAAGGCAGAAACAACCAAAATGTCCATCAAAAGATGAATGGATAAACAAGACATGGTACATACATACAACGGAATATTAGTCATAGAAAGAAATGAGGTCCTGATACATACTACAACACTGTAGAACTTTGAAAATATGCTGAGTGAAATAAGTCAATCACAAAAGGTCAAGTATTGTATGATCTCACTTGTATGAAGTATCTTGAATAGGCAAAGATACAGAGACCAAAGGCAGGAGGAGGGGGCAAAAGGAAAGTCATTGCTTAGGAAGCAGTGAGTTTCTGTTCATAGTGATGGAAAATTTGGCAACCATTATTGGTGATGGCTGCACAACACAATGTAATTGATATTGCTAAATCGAACAAGTGAAGAACTTCTTGTAAAATGTTGTGGCATATATATCTTTATAGTAATAATATTTTTTTAAAAATCTAGGCATTGATGAAAAAAGAAATCTTTGTATATTCACAGCCACTTCTTCCTTAGACTTCAAATGTAATGTTACCATTGAAATATTTCATAAAATATAAATTAAATAGACACTTATTTGTGCTTAGTATGAAACTTTAAGTTAAAAATTATCCATTTAGTCTTAGGAATTAAGTAGAAACATTGTATTACATAAAGTGTAAGACATTATTCTGAAACATTAATTTCAGAATAGTGTTTAAGAACTGATATTAAAGAAAAGAAAAATACTGGATATTCACTATACTAAAACTGTTCAAGACTAATGGTACTTCCTAGAACCATCAAAATGTGTTTTATAATAGCCTAACATTCATGGTAGATATTGTAAGTGCTTATTTTGATATTTAATAATATTTAAGAATCATAATGGCAAATGTGGAGCTATCCCTATTAATAACTTTTATTTCTATGGGAAAAGCCACAGTTTTAAAATGGAAGTAATGGATGATGGAACAAAAGAACAGTGCAGTATATCATAGTAAAGAATGTCAATATTTATTCTAAGAAGTACAACACCAAGGTTGGGCTGATGTCCAAAAACAAAAAAATGCATATCAAAAGAAACACTTCTTATTCCTAAAAGCAAAGCAATGTTTATGAGAATTAAAGTATTGGTGTGCAAGAATGAGTTAGGCCAAATTTGACTGTACTACCTTTTCATTTATTAAGCAAATGTACCCACAATTAATGTCTGGAATACTGAAATTTCTTCAGTCCTCTGAAGAAACCCAAGAACTGGAATCCAAGACATTTGTAAAGTAGCTAATTGAGTTCTTTGACTTGTTTTTCACGAGATGCAAAAAGAGACTTCTCCCTCAGTGTGGAAAGGAGAGATACAAGTTCTTCAACAAATTTGTTATAGAAGGAAGAACTCAGTTCTCCCATCTCACCTACATACTCAGATAGCTTTAGTCCACAAGTTCATACATTCACAGCTCCAATTTTGTAACCTAAGATCTTTTTAAACTTAAGTTTTCTGAATCCCAAGATGCCTTAATTTCTTTTCAGAAATCAAAATACTAAATAAAGATCATTTGGCCCTGGGCCTAATCATATAAAAAACAAACCCAACCCAACGCATTGCCACTGAGTCAATTCTGACTCATAGTGACCCTATAGGACAGCATAGAAGTGCCCCATAGGGTTTCTAAGCAGCAGCTGGTAGATTCAACCTGCCAACCTTTTGGTTAGGAGCTGTAGCTCTTAACCACTGCACCACTAGGGAAAGAAGTCTGTAAAAATGGTGTGGAGGCAATGTCGGATCTCCTCTAAATTCATGAGGGGGAGAGAGAATCAAGATCAAAAGTCCAAGGCTGATTCCCCCTGAGGCGGAGGTCAGACAGGTCTCTCTCCAACCTTTTTACCGATTCTGACATCAACTGTCCTCCCACAGCACTCTCTGCTTCTCTGATGGGTTCCATAATTCATTGCAATAGCAACACAGAACTCACAGACCATACGTATAGTTAGGGGTTTATTAGTGAAGTAACAGATTACAGTTCAGGTTCAGGAACATTCAGGATACAGTTCTTCAATCAAGACAGTTTCTTCTCAGCCATGCTGGCAGGCAGGTCTCTCTCTGGCCAGTGACCCCGCAGCCTCACCTCTCCCCTGCTCAGGCAAATGTTACAAGCTCTTTTAGTTCTTCCAATAAGTGCCCAAAGGCACCCCACTCCACCAGTAAGCCTCAGCCAGAAGGTGCTCAGCTCTAGCTCCGTGGATCAACAACCCTGGCTCCACCAAGTGTCCAGAGGCAACCTACTCCACCAGAGAGCTTCGTGCCAAAGGAGCTCAGCTTTCTTGATCCGTGGGGGTGAAAAGCCCACTGCACTGTCTCCTGCCATTCTCCTGTGGTCTCCTTGTTCTGCTGCCTTTGCTGCCGCCATTTTTCTGCCACTGTTTTTCATCATCTCTTGCTGTCTCCAGTATTATAGACCTTTTTCTCTGTCTCCTGGGTCAAGGAGGTTCTCAGTGCAGGGATCCAGGGTCCAGTGGACATGCTCCACTCCTGGCTCTTCTTTGGTGGGAGTTAAAAAGACTATGGCTGGAAGGGCCATATTAAGTAATTCACTGTGCCACACACTCAGAGTCACCAAGACTCAAATGATAATCACATTTGAAAGTCATAATGAGTGAATAAGCAAGACTGGGTTTAAATTTCAATGGTGTGTAATGTGAATTGGCAGTACAATTTTATGCCCTGAGTGCCAAAGGTGTTCAATTCTGTAATAACTATAATGTGTGCTTCTTTTAACACTTCAGTAAGACTGCATCCCAAGAAAGATAGTCTTACTTTATAAAAACTGAAAAGGGCCTCAAATCTATTCAGAAATAACTTTGGCTCAAAATTCTAACCATATAAAACTAAATAATTTATTATTAGAAGGTGGTGGTTTCAAACAGAAAAGGTTGGGCAAAATACTCTGGTGGCAGTCAAGGAATTATGGGCTTGGAGAATCTATCACAAGTGTTCTATCCTAATCTGGAAGGCAGGTAAAACTTTCCTGAAGAAGCTGATATTTGAGCTGAGATCTCAAAGAGAAATGGGAGCTACTTCACAAAGACCAATAGAAGAGTATTCCTATCCAAAAAACTCATCTATGCATAAACTGAGAGAAGGAAAATCAATGTCACTGAAGGGGAAGAAAAAAGACCATTTGACTGTATTCAGAAAAAAAACAGGAATTGTAGAGTGGGCTGAGCCAAGTGAAATAGGCAAGAGTCATACTAGATAGGGTTTTGGTTCTCTAAGGATTTTAACTTTTATTCTAAAAGTAGCAGCAATCCATTGAAGTATTTTGAATGGGAGAGTAAAATAGATTTGTACTGTAATGGTGTCTCTTTGTCAATTGCATGCAGAATTATTTAGAGTTGGGAGTCTTCAAACTAGAGTAGATTCAAGAACCAGCAGAAGAGAACAGAGGTGCTGATGGTTTAGATCATTGAAGTGGCCGTCAAGCTGGAGAGATACGACCAGATTTGAGAGGTACTCGGGGAGTCAAAAAAGACATAAACAGCAGAATAATCATAGCTGGGATGTTTTAAAAGCCTTTGGTTATCAGCATCTGGTAAGAGCAGGGTAAGACCCTACAAGATGACTTCCCTGCAAAAAGCAGCTATAAAACCTGGACGTAATTTAAAGATCATCTATCTGAGAGCACTGGAGAATGAACAGAAACAAACTCTGGGGGGAAGTACACGCAGGCACAGAGGAAGAGAGGAGCTATAAAGTAAGTTCCCATTTTTATAGCTTTTAATCTAGGTGGAAGTGCATTTGGCATGGCTCATGTATTGTGGCAAGGGTTCTTGTGGGGGAAAAATGCAGTGTTTCTGACTGAGGGAACTGTGGCTATTAAAGAGAATGAAGAAATTCCAAAAGGGAAAAAGAGGGTATCCCCAAATTCTTTCTACCCATGTCTCTCATGGATCCTTGAACTACACACGGATAACTACACATAAAGCAACTCAGCTAAAGACAAAAGATCCAAATTGATACCAAAGAACCAGAGATTTCAGTTCAAGTTCAGCCCATGTAATTACTTCCTGAAAAAAATCCATAACATTCATTAGAGAAAAATAATACAACTTAACATTCATAACATTCATAGTGTCTAGGATTCTATCCCATATTACCTGACATGTGAAGAACCGAGAAAGTGAAACACATTCTCAAGAGATAAGAAAGTCAGCTGAGTTTGACTCTGAAATGAACCAGATGATAGACTTAACAAAGATTTTAAATCAGCTAGTATACATATCCTCAATGAAGAAAAATCAAAATGCCTTCTCAAAGAATTAAAAGATAGCGCATCTCAGCAGAATAGAAATGACAAAAAATAATTCAAAATCCTAGAAATGAAAAAAATCTCAAAATAAAAGAAGTCACTGGATGGACCTAAAAAAAAAAGAGATGACAGATATAAATGTGAACTAACTTAAAGATAGATTAGTAGGAATTACCTAATTTGAAGAACAGATAAAAAGAAAAATAAAGTAAAATAAAATGAACAGAGCTTCAGGGACCTGTTAAATAATACCAAATGGCTCAAGGTACATTAAATTGGAGTAGTATCATTAGAAGAAAGAAAAAAAATGTGGTAGAAAAAATATTTGAAAAATAATGGCCACAAATTTCCCAAATTTGATGAAATTTGAGATATTTCCAGATACTAGATAGTCAATGTACAGACAGAAGAATGAACATTAAGAGGTCCACACACTGAAACATATTTTACAGTCAAACAGTTAAAATCAGAAGAAAATGAGCAAGTCTTGAAAGCAGCAAAGGAAAAATGACATATTACATCCAGGGAACAATAGCCCAATTAACAGCTGATTCCCCACTAGAAGCTGAAAGGTCAGAATGAAGTAGGATAAATTTTTTTGTTTTGAAAGAAAAATAAAAGCCATGCCCAAATTCTATATCCAGAGAAAATCAACTTTTCCTTTTTTTAAAAGGTAAAAGAAAAGCCAGGTTCTGACAAGAGAAGACTAAGACAATTTTTTAACAAGCAAACATTCACCGCAAGAAATCCCTAAGGGAATTCTACACACTAAAAAGAAATGATGAGATAGAAGCTCAGATCCTCAGACAACACTGAAGAATATTACAAATGGTAAATATTTAGGTAAATTTAAAAGACTATTTTTTTTTCTTTTTGCTTCTTTCTCATAATTTCTTTATTAAGTATATAACAATTTAAAGCAAAAATTATAACATTGGTAGAATTTATAACACATAATATGTGTAATAACTATAACAGAAAGGATGAGGTATGTGATTCCAAAGTTTCTATACATCCTGTAGAGAGATACTACATTATCTCTAAATAGAATGTGAAAAGTTAAGGATGTATATTTTTGTCCATAAGGCAACCACTTAAAAAAATGGAATGAAGTATAACTAAAAAGGAGTTTAAGAGGATGCAGGATCTGGAAGAACTCCTTAAGAGATTTGGGGGCTAGGCAGTGCCATGTGAGAACAGTATCAAAAGACCTCTAATGGACTACTGTGGCGGCCACTGAAGTGCACCGTTTGAATCTCCCTCAGGAAAGAACTTGCCATTCTGTTGTGAGGAGTGCTTTCAAGCTGAGGCCATGCTGTTCGAGGTCAACTTTAACCAAAGACTGAGCATGGTGGGAGTAGTAGGGCATGGACATTCCTGCCCAACTCAAGGCTCCTCTAATGGGAAATCTTTGCTCCAGATATCTTCCATGGGGTTGGCAAAGTCTTTTTCATATCTACACTGTATTTGGAGGCATTCCCTGCCCATCATTGTTTCTTTCCCTTTTATCTTTTACACCCAAATAAACCTCTCATATTTGGAAACCCTGGTGATATAGTGGTTAGGTGCTACGGCTGCTAATCAAGAGGTCGGCAGTTCAAATCCACCAGGCGCTCCTTGGAAACTCTATGGGGCAGTTCTACTCTGTTCTATAGGGTCACTATGAGTCGGAATCGACTCGACAGCAGTGGGTTTGGTTTTTTGTTTTGGTTTATCCATAACTTCATACACATATATGCAGGGGACCCAACTAACACAGCTTCCATTCCAAAGATGGGGCCAAGCCTCTCATCTTTAACAGCTTTCCAGTTACCTTTATCAGAGCCAGGAAGCAGACAGAAAATGTGATTGTTAGGTGCCCTCAAGTCAATTCTGACTCACGGCAACCCAATGTGACAGAGTAGAACTAACTGCCCCATAGGGTTTCCTAGTCTGGAATCTCTGCAGAAGCAGATTGCCAGGTCTTTCTCCCATGAAGCGACTGAGTGGGTTCAAACCACCAACTTTTCAGTTAACAGCTGAGCTCTTAATCATCATGCCACCAGAGCTCCTTTGTACAGAAAACGAAGCATCATTTTTGCCTGAAGATTGTGAAAAGGAGTAGTATGTCCCATTCTCACATACATGTCCTTCCCCCAAGGAGTATAAGACAGTGGTGTCTAAGCATGTAGTGTCTATATGCTGTGTTTGCCAAGGTAAAGATCACATCTTCTGCTCCAGATTTTCCTGCCAGTAGAGAGATGAGATCAGTATTCCAGGATTCATAATAAACATTCACAACAGGTATTTGCTGAAATAGACACTGCACTTGGAATAAATTCAAGCTATTTATAGTCTTATTGTCACAACACATCATTCATGGTAAAGAAGAGAATTTTATGATATTTTTTCATTCCTACATTAAAAAAGGTATGTAACCATTATGCAAGGACAAAAGTTATATGAATAAAATGTAAGATTGAGGCAAATCTCTCAGGTGTCACTGGTCTAAAGAGAACACTAGAATTAAGAATTGGCTCTTTGCCTATTTTAATAAGAAATGAAAAGATAATTTTGAGAATAGAAACAGATAAAAAGCAATTTCGCACCCTTTCAAGAGGACAATATTGAGCTCCACAATTGAAGTAATGATTTAACCCTTTACTGATCAAGTTGGAGCTTTCAGGACAATGGGAATTTGCTCGGTATAGAAGAAAGAACACAGATCTGGTGTGATGGATTGAATTGTGTCCCCCCAAAATATCTGCCAACTTCGCTAGACCTCATTCCCAGTATTTACTGTCCACCATTTTGTCATCTGATGTGATTATCCTATGTGTTGTAAATCCTACCTCTATGATATTAATGAGGGAGGATTAGAGGCAGTTATGTTAATGAGGCAGGACTCAATCTATGAGATTAGGTTGTGTCTTAAGCCAACCTCTTTTGAGATATATAAAAAAAGAAGTGAGCAGAGAGATGGGGGACCTCATACCACCAAGAGAACAGCACTCGGAGCAAAGCACTTCCTTTGGACCCAAGCTTCATGTGTTGAGAAACTCCTAGTCCAGGGGAAGATTGATAACAAGGACCTTCCTCCAGAGGCGACAGAGAGAAAAAGCCCTCCCTTGGAGCTGAGGCCCTAAATCTGGATTTCTAGCCTACCACACTGTGAGAGAATAAACTTCTGTTTGTTGAAGCCACCCACTTGTGGTATTTCTGTTATAGCAGCACTAGATAACTAAGACACCTAGATTTGGGGCCCAATTGCACAACATATTAGCTGTGGCCATGGTCACTGAAGTTGATGCCCTCATCTGTAAAATTGCCAGAATAATACCCAGAATGAACTTCAAGAAGATGAAATATAGAAAAAAGTAAAACAGCTATTACAATGCATGACTGACTTCCAAAGGACCCTCAGATAATTCCTAATTATATTAATAACAATTTGATTGTCTACAGCCTCTCTGCTATTCCAACCAGAAATTACAGTTGAACAACAAAATGATACTGATTTGGAGTACTTGAACCCAACTTGGTCCAAGAAACTGAATAAAGCATTTGAGAATAACAACTGAAGCTGCAATGGCAGCCTCAAGTGACTTTCTTATAAGGAGAAGGAATGTTGAATATGATAGTTCAACTTTGAAACAAAAACAGAGGAAAAAAAAATAGGAAACAAAAAAAGAACAAGGAAAAATGAATGCAAGAACATGATAGATTTGAAAGCTGAAAATCACTTGGAGCCTGGAAATACCACACATGCCTTGAAGTTCTTAGGGACCTATCCACACACCCATCCATCCATCCATCCATCCATCCATCCATCCATCCATCCATCCATCCATCCATCCATCCATCCATCCATCCATCCAATATTTATACTTAGTTCTTAACAAATACCTTGATTGCAGGACCTTGATAAGAAATCTGGAAACTCAATTTTCCTTGATCAGCTCAGGCCTTTTAAAACATTTTGATTAGGAGCCCAGAATGCCAAGTGATTAAGAGCATAGATACTGGTATCAGACTACCAGTTTACCAGTTGCCATCAAGTCAATTCTGATTCATGGTGACCCCATGTGTGTCAAAGTAGAACTGTGCTCTGTAGGCTTTTAATGACTGATTTTTTGGAAGCAGATCTCAAGGTGTTTCTTGTAAGGTGCCTCTGGGTGGACTCAACTCTTCATCCTTTTAGTTAGCAATCTTTTAGTTAGCATGGCAAATTTGCATCACGCAGGGACTTCAGTCCCGGCTCTAATAATGTGACCTCTGCCAATTATTTAACCTCTCTGTGCCTCATTTTCCTCATCTGCAAAGCGTGAGTAATAACAGTACCTAATTCAGAAAGTGGAAGATTAAATGAGATGTTCTTATAACTTGCTTAGATGGTCATCCCATGGTAAGTACTAATTGTTATTAGCTATTGTTATCATCCTGTCTGTTATCACTCCCATTACAGTGACTGCTTTGCCAGAGTAAGAGGCTTAAGAATTGTTATTAAGAGGGAAAGCTGAACTCATATAGTTTCCCTTCCACACACAGCAACCTTGATCTTGCTTTCTTAATTGTCTTTAGGGGTAAAGTGAAACAGTAAAAGAAAAGAAGGCAGAACAAGAAGAAAGAAGAAAAACAATAAATTAACCTTTATCAAGGGTCCAATTTCTTCCTAGCACAGTGGGACTTTCCATGGTTACCTTTTAAAAATGTGCAATCATATGCATTCAATATGACAATATCACTTCACAGATGAGGAAACTGGGGATCAAAAAGTCACACAAAAACACTTGAGACACACAGGAGGGGGTGACAGAGTGGGGATTTGATCAGTCTTTCTCCTAACACTAAAGCTAAGAGAAGAAGGGCAGAAGAGAACACATTTGTGTAATACTTTACAGCTTACAAAGTGCTTCCTGTATTTAATTTTATTTCAACTGCACAGAATTTTTATGTGGTACATCAGGCAGATTGGATTTTATAAATGAGGACAATGGAGGCTCAAAAAGGTTACATGACATGTCCAAGATCAGGCAGCAAATAAGTAGAGGAGGTGGGAGTTAAAGGCAGGTATCCTTTCCCATTCCATCTCTTTTCCTTTGCTCCACTCTCAAGTGAGTGAAGGACAAGGAGGAACCTAGAGCGATGTCTGCAATGATTCCAGAGAGGAAGAGTGGGATTTATGTCTCCCGAAAATGTACTTAACAATTTCCCCTCCTTTTATCCAAGCTCAATTATCTTAGGACATTGTAAGCTTCATGAGGGCAAAAAAAAATCTGTCTTTTACATAAGTCTAGCCCCAGTACCTAAACAATGCTGGCATTGGGTAAGGACTTGCTACATATCTGTTGAAAAATAAATAAACAGATCTAAAAACAGTGCCAAGCCTGTAAAAACCTAATAAGAATGAATCTGTTGTTTTGGCAGAGGAAGGCTTGCCTACGGGAGCTTTAAATTATCACCTAGTAAGCCCTGGTTACGTGCATGGATGCTTCTTAAATACATTTCGGTTATATTGTTCAGACTTTCTTTGCGGGTTGCTATATATGTTTTTTTTCACCTCTCTAAATATAAATCTCTAGATTTGCACATACCCTTCTCCTTGCAGGAAGAAGTAGACCATGTCGTCCCCCATGTGACCCGTTAGCCTTGTGAGAAACCCCAGCCCTGCAACATCTGGCCTGCAGCCAAGCAACCATAGTCAGTAAGCCTGATGGACATTTCTGAGCTCCTGCAGGGTCAGGATGAGGACTGCAGAGTTCAGTTACACAAAAAGTTATTGGCATTTTTCAGCAATCATCTTAAAATGCATTTAGTGTGGCTCCTAAAGCTAGAATGGCATAGCAGCATACACCCAATTAAAGCTAATAAATAGTGGAAAAGATACATTTTTCTTATCAGGAAAAGAATGAGCAAGAGAATCCAAACCTCATGGCAGAGCAAACGGTCTTGTCCTTTAGCTTGCCAGATGGGGATCTAAGGTCCCCGGGGTAGGGACTGAGCCATGGGGTGCCACCTCACACTAATGAGGTTTGCCCTAGAATTCAAGAAGACAGATGGATCTGCAGGTTGGAACCCCTCAGCAATCTCCCTGGGTGTTGGCACACTTTCATTGGTCCAATTCTGCCTTCTCTCTCTCTCTCCCTGCCCCCTCCTATCTCCTCTTCTACTTGTTTTTTTATTATGCTTTTATAACGCTGCAAACCAAAAACCAAACCCACTGCCACTGAGCCAATTCCGACTCATAGCAACTCTATGGCGGCATTATAGGACAAAGTAGAACTGCCCCATATGGTTTCCAAGGCTGTGATCTTTGCAGAAGCAGACTGCTACATCTTTCTCCTGCAGAGCAGCTAGTAAGTTGGAACTGCCATCCTTTTGGTTAGCAGACAAGTGCTTTAATTACCATGCCACCAATGGCCAATAAATATTCTCCCCTGCATCCTTCCGTTTACATCTCACTGGCTGAATACTTTTCTAGCCTCACACAACTCTCTCTTCCTTCCTCCATTCCACACCCCCTTTTTCTCCAGTATTTTAGTCTGCAACTGTTCCAGCTTGATCTTTTCTGACCCCATTAAATTCCTATTTATTCACAAGTGTTCCAGACAGGAGCCATATATGAATTAATAAGAAAGAAAGGAAGACATTATTATAAAGTCTTATTTCTGTGTCTGGTTCTCAATTTAATGTTGCTGGAAAAAAAAGTTTGCCAAAGAAAACATTTTGGTCTTTGAAGGAAGTATAGGTCTCTCATTACCCCTGCCAAATTTAAGAACTCTGTGGATATCAGCTAATGTGCACAATCTAATATTACACTGTGAGACATGAGTAGATTTTTATGGAACTTGTAGATACATCCAAGAAAGCATGATCCATAGGCATCAGGCATCATGTACAGAAGCATGTGGGATATGGGGTTTGGGAACCCTGGTCAACTGGTCTTTTATGTGGGAATGGCTGAAATACAAGGTCCAGTCCATTGGTGGAGAGTATTGTGTGGTTGTTCACCATTTTGTGATCTGATGTGATTATCCTGTATTGTAAATCCTAACCTCTACGATGCTAATGGGGCAGGATTAGAGGCAGTTATGATAATGAGACAGGACTCAATCTACAGGATTACGTTGTATCTTGAGTCAATCTCTTTTGAGATATGAAAGAGAGAATCGAGCAAAGAGAAGAGGGACCGCCTGCCACTAAGAATGAAGGGCCAGGAGAGGAGTACATCCTTGGACCCGGGTCCTGTGTTGAGAAATTCTAGACCCAGGGAAGACTGATTACAAGGACCTTTTCCCAGAGCTGACAGAGAAAGTCTTCCTCTGGAGCTGATGTCCCAAATTCAGATTTCTAGCCTCCTAGACTGTGGGAGAATAAATTTGTTTGTTAAAGCCATTCACTTGTGGTACTTCTGTAATAGCATCACTGATTGAACCCTTTGGTGCTAGGGGCCAAGTGATAGCACTTAATCGACAAAGACAAGGTGGGCATGGTTACCATAATGGAAAGTGAAGTGAAAGCAGTAATCAGAATAGTCTGACTCATATGGACTTAAGGCATTGGCTACTTATTCATGGTGTCCCTAGGTGTGAAATAGATGAGAAATCTATTAAGTATTTACTTCATCTGTACCAGTGGAAGAATTCTAAGACTAGTGAATGGCAGTCTAACTTTAATTTCCAGAATAGAGAGTCACTGCCCCTCAATTAGTTCCCAGACTTGAGACATTTATAGACCCACAACCCCTTGAATGAAGGGGAGACCAGGTCCCTTTGAGGGAGGAACAACTTTACTGCCAAAAATTTATAGCATTAATCTTTATCCAAGCCTTCCCCAGGGGGATCTAGGCCTTTTATGAGAGTGACTGTTCATTGGGAAAAGGATATAATAAGAATCTTCAGGGATTACTGGACACTGGCTCTTTACTAATACTAATTTCAGGAGACCCAAAAGGTCATTGTGACCCACCAGTCACAGTAGGGACATACAGAGCTCAGGTCTACCTCACAGTGGATCCAGTGTGTCCCCAAATTCATCCTATAGTTATTTTCCCAGTTCCAGAATGTATAATTGGAAGACATACTCAGAAACTGAAAGAACTCCCACATCGGACCCTTGACATGTGGAGTAAGGGCTATTATGGTATTAAAAGCCAGGTGGAAGCCATTAGAATTGCCTCTACCTAGGAAAATAGTGAATCAAAAGCAATATAGTACTCCTGGAAGGATTATAGAGATTAATGCTGCCATCAAGGACTTGAAGGATACAGAGGTGGTGATTTCCACCATATTCCCATTCAATTCATCTGTTTAGCATATGCAATAAACAGATGGATCTTGGAGAATGACAGTGGATTATCATAAACTTAACCAGGTGGTGACTTCAATTGTAGCTGCTTTTCCAGATGTGATTTCATTGCTTGAACAAATTAATACATCTCCTGGTAACTGGTATGCAACTATGGATCTGGCTAATGCCTTTTTCTCCACACCTGTTTCAAAGGAACATCTGAAGAAGTTTGCCTTCAGCTGGCAAGGCCAGCAATATACCTTCACTGTCATACCTCAGAGAATATCAGCTTTCCAGCACTATGTCATAGTTTAGTCTGCACAGATCTTGATTGCCTTTCCCTTCCACAAGATATCACACTGGACAACTATATTGATAATATATTATGCTGATTGAACCTAGTAAGGAAGAAGTACCAATGATTCTAGACTTATTGATAAAACATTTGTATGCTAGAGGGTGGGAAACTAATCTGACAAAAAATCAGGCACCTTCCGCCTAAGTGAAATTTCTAGGAGCCCAGTGATATGGGGCATGTCGAAATATTCCTTCTAAAGTAAAGGATAAGTTGTTATATCTGGCCCCTCCTACAACTAGAAAGGAGGCACAACACTTGGTGGGCCTCTTTGGATTTTGGAGGAAACATATCCTTCCTTTGGGTGTGCTACTCTGGTCTATTTATCAAGTGACTTGAAAAGCTGCTAGTTTTGAGAGCGGCCCAGAACAAAAGAAGGCTCTGCAACAGGTTCAGGCTGCTGTGCAAGCTGCTGTGCTACTTCAGCCATATGATTCAGCTGATCCCATGGTACACGGAGTGTCAGTGACAGATAGAGATACTATTTGGAGTCCTTGGCAGACCCGTACTGGTGAATCACAGTGCAGACCTTAGAATTTTAGGGCAAAGCTCTGCTATCCTCTGCAGATAACTACTCTCCTTTTGAGAAACGACTTTTGTCTTGTTACTGGGCCTTAGTAGAAACTGAAAGCTTAACCATGGGCCATCAAGTCACCTTGTGGCCTGAGATGCCCATCATGGTTCAGCTGTGTGTTGTCTAACCCAAAGAGTCATAAAGTTAGACATGTACAGCAGCACTCCATCATTAAATGGAAGTGGTACATACAAGATCAGGCTTGAGCAGGACCTGAAAGCACAAGTAAGTTGCATAAGGAGGTGACCCAAATGCCCATGGTCTCCACTCCTGTCACATTACTTTCTCTTTTGCAGTCTGCACCTATGGCTTCATGGGGAGTTCTATATGATCAGTTGACTGAGGAAGAGAAAACTTGCTCCTGGTTTACAGATGCGTCTGCACAATATACAGGCATTACTCGAAAGGAGCAGCACTGCAGTTCCTTTCTGGGTCCTTCCTGAAGGACAGTGGTGAAGGGAAATCCTCCCAGTGGGCAGAACCTCTAACAGTGCACCTGGTTGTTCTCTTTGCTTGGAAGGAGAAATGGCCAGTTGTGCAATTATATACTGATTTATGGGCTGTAGCCAATGGTTTGGCTGGATGGTCAGGAACCTGGAAGGAAAATGATTGGAAAGTTGGTGACAAGGAGGTATGGGGAAGAGGTATGTGGACAGATATCTCTGAATGGGACAAAAAGTGAAGATATTTGTGTCTCATGTGAATGCTCACCAAACGGTGACCTTGACAGAGTAGGACTTCAACAATCAAGTGAATTGGATGATGTCTTCTGTGGAAACCAGCCATTCTCTTTCCCCAGCCACTACTGTCATTGCCTAATGGGCTCATGAACAATGAGACCATGGCAACAGGGATGGAGGTTATGCATGGACTCAGCAACATGAACTTCCACTTACGAAGGCTGACTTGGCTACAGCCACTGCTCAGTGCCCAATTTGCCAACAGTAGACACCAACACTGAGTCCCCAATATGGCACCATTCCTTGAGGTTACCAGCAACCTGGTGGCAGGTTGATTACACTGGATTACTTCCATCATGGAAGGGGCAGTACTTCATTCTTACTAGGCACTTATTCTGGATATGGATTTGCCTTCCCTGCACGCAATGCTTCTGCTAAAACTACCATTTGTGGACTCACAGAAGGCTTCATCCACCATCATGGTATCCCAGATAGTATTGCATTGAATCAAGGAACTCACTTCACAGCAAATGAATTGTGGCAATGGGCCCATGCCCATGGAATTCAATGGTCTTGCCATGTTCTGCATCACCCTGAATCAGCTGGTGTGATAGAACAATGAAATGGCCTCCTAAAGACACAATTACAGTGCCAGCTAGGTAGTGATACATTGCAGATTTGGGGTAATGTTCTCCTGGAGGCTGATTTGCTCTAAATCACCACCCAATATATGGTGATGATTTTTCCACAGCCAAGATTCATGGGTCCAGGATGGAAGGAGTGGAGATGGGAGTGATACCACTCATTACTACACCTAATGACCCACTGTGACCCTATGCTCTGTGGGTCTAGAGGTCTTAGTTCTAAAGCAAAGAATGCTCCCACCTGGAGACACACAGTTGATTACATGGAACTGGAAGTTAAGAATGTCACTTGGCCACTTTGAGCTCCTCATGCCTCTGAATCAGTAGACAAAGAAAGGAGTTACTATATTTGTTAGTGTGACTTATCCTGATTACCAAGGGGAAATTGGATTGATATTGCATAAAGGAGGTAAAGAAGAGTATTCTGGAACATAGGAAATCCTTTAGAACGTCTCTTGGTACTACCATGCCCTGTGATTAAAGTCAATAGAAAACTACCACAGGTCAATTCTGACATGTCTAATAATGGCCCAGACCCTTCAGGAATGAAGGTTTTGATCACCCTACCAGTTTTTTGTTTTTTTTTTTACCAGGCAAAAAACCTCGATCAGCTGAGGTGCTTGCTGAGGGTAAAGGGAATATGGAAAGTGTCATGGAAGAAGGTAGTTCTAAATATCAGTTATGATCATGTGACCAGTTGCAGAAACAAGGACTGAAATTATTATGCCTATTTTTTCCTCGTTTTATTCTACATGTATGTGTATGTATATATAAATATATATACCCACTCTTCATTTATCTACATGGTTCGACTAAAAAGACCAGGTTGTTATGCAAAAATAGAGAACGATCACATCAGGTCACAAAATGCAGGATGAGTACGTCATTACATAACTGCCAAACCACCGAGAATCACGGCCCAGCCAAGCTGAATTTAACCATCACAGGCAACATTACTCTTGCCCTACACCTTGGTGTTTGTTGCTGCCAGATGTACGTCATTAATGGGCAAAATAGTGGATAGTGGGGTTTTTACTATTTTCCTAAATATGAAATGTCAGATAACTAGGTAGTCTGTAAATAAGGAGTAGGCGTGTGTGCGTGTGTGTGTATATATATATGTAGCAAATATTTTTGTTTTCTTCCCTCCTTTCTCTGGTTACTAATAAAATATAAGATGTAAATGGAGCTGGTGCATTTGGGTTGTACACATGTTAGTTGTATTATGTTAGGAGCAAATATGACCTTATAATTTATTTAGAGATTATGCATGGTTTAAGGAGATGTATACAGGTGCCAAGTTGACAAGGGATGGACTGTGATAGTTAAAGTTATGTGCCAACTTGGCTAGGCCATGATTCCCAGTATTATGTAAGTATCTTCCATTTGTGTGATATTATGTAACTATCTGCCATTTTCTGTGTTGTAAATCCTATTGAGACAGAATTAGGGTGGGGTGTATCTTGAGTCACACCCTTACAAGAGTCTCACCTTTACTCAAGTCACCTTTATCTGATGTGAGGGGAGTTTCCTTGAAGGTGTGGCTATATCCAGTATATATTGGATGTTCTAGCAAAGCTCTCTCTGGCTCTGGATCCTGCATTATCATCTGACCTCCTGGTTCTTGGGACTTGAGCTAGAAGCCTGTCATGTGACCCAATAGTTCTGGGATTCTCCAGCTTCTGCAGCCTTGTCAGCCAGTAGCCTGCCATCTGACTTGCCAATTTTGGGATTCACAAGTTTTTGCAGTCCCGTCAGTCAACAGTCTGTCATCTGACCTACCAATTGTGGATTTGTCAGCCCCTGCAACCACATGAGTCTGGAGAAGCCTCAAGCCTGATGCCTGACCAATGGCAATGACTTGCCAGCCTCTACAACCACACGAGCCATTTCCTTAAGATGAGAAAGAAAGAGAGAACCCAGCCTAAGACAACGAGAGAATAATCAGATGAGCCCTTACCTTCCAAAGAAGAAGAAACTTAAAACAGGTAGGTTCTAGGGGCAGAAGGAGAGACTTGGACAAGTATAAAGGGTACAGTAGTGGGGTGGTACTCTCTCCAATTTAAGAAGCCCTGGTGACACAGTGATTGAGAGCTCTGGCTGCTAACCAAAAGGTTGGCAGTTTGAATCCACCAGCCACTCCTTGGAAACTCCATGGAGTGGTTCTATTTTGTCTTATACAGTCACTGTAAGTTGGAATCAACTTGAGGGCAACAGGTATTTGGTTTTAGCTCTTGGTACTGGAGACTATGTGAATTTTGTTGACTCTCCCATTCAGCATCAACTCCAGTGAGACCCTAGAAATGGGAATTTCTCTTGAAAAGCCAGGAAAAGGATTTCTTCCCACCCAATGACCTCTAAGGACAGGGGACTCACACCAACTTGCCATTCTTCCTTTTACAAAAAAACTCCCAAATATTTTAATGCCCCTAAGACCTTGGTACCAGATTTGAAGCCAATTAAAAAAGTTTACACGGCTTAATTTATTTAATTTCAGAATGGAGTTCATGACTACTGAGTTCTATAATCAGATTTAGGTTTTTATATATAAATGCAGAGAAGTGAGATTGATAGAACAAAGTCTGGTAGCTTCACTGAAGGGGTCTCGTGATGAGTATTCCCAAATCTTCATTTATAGACATACCATAAGCCCTTGTGTCACAATGGTTAAGTGCTTGGTTGCTAACCAAAAGATCAGTTGTTCAACCCCACCAGTGGCTCAAGGGAGAAAGATCTGGTGATCTGCTCCTGTAAAAAATATAGTCTAGGAAACCCTATGGAGCAGTTCTACTCTGTCCTATATGGTAGCTATGAGTTGTAATTGAGTCAACAGCACACAAAAACAATACATTGGATCTTGATATTCTGAGGAGTATATCTGTGGACCTTCAGAAATCCCCAATTTTCAAATATTCTCATAGTACGTACTTGAAAAAGCAGTAATATTTGAAAAAATATGTGTTCACTTCATATCCTGACTCTATCAGAAAAATTTCTTCTGAATCTCAGTTCCCTGGAGAATCATGTATTTCATATGCTTAGCCTCCAGAGAAACATTCCACAGGAGTTGTTGCATATTTTCGGACGAAATAGAATGAGGAAGACTCACTCACCAGTTAAGTGCCTCCCTGCTGTACATCATCCCTATGTGGTGCTCAAGTGGGTGCTTCCACAATATTAAAATTATCATATCATGGGACACTGGGATTCCTTAGAACTAATAAAAGTATTGATTGTTAAATCCATGAAGGCCAACAGTCTGTGGCATACCAGTTGTCATTGAGCCAACCTCAACTCATGGTACCCCTCTGCCGCCCCTACCCCCCACCAAGTGTGTCAGAGCAGAACTGTGCTCTATAGGGTTTCCAGTGGACTATTTTTCATAGAAGTAGCTCACCAAACCTTTCTTCTCAGGTGCCTCTGGGTGGACTTGAACCTCTGACTTTTCAGTGAGCAGCCAAGCACCTTAACCATTTGTACCACCTACTCCTTGACACATAGTAGGTGTAGGTACTTAATAAGTGCTGGTTAACTGGATGGACGGATGGATGGATGGGTGGATGGATGAATTTGTGAATGGATGGATGAATAAGGATTATGCCACCAGTTGTTGCATTGCATATGGAGATGGTGTGGTATGAAAATGATCTACAGATCTATGTGTCAAAGAAAATATCATAAACAGGTTGATGTATTCCCTTAAGGCTACTCAGAAAAGATGGGACGTGAGCTGACCACTAAAAGACAAGTGGAATGCAGACAGAGAAAGGAACTTTTATGAAGTTATTTAACCTCCCAATCTCTGAGGTTTTCCCCTCGTCCCTTAGAGGCGGAGGCAAATCTGCCCCTCTTTGTGGGAATGTTCTGGAACTGGAGATAATGCATAAAATCTGCTGAGTGCTAATTAGCTCTATTTGTCAGGGCACAGGAAGCCATCAGGTCTGAGTGGCTGATTGCAAGGTCTGTAGCTGAAAATACTTCTTGCCTACTGCCTGGAGGGGCTGATAAGGGAAATGGCTACACTCTGTAAATTAACATATTCTAGGCAGGTCAGAAGGACTAGGTTGTGGAAAACAGTGGTAAAGATGGAAAGAAAGTTGAAACCAATCCCATTTTAGTTACCATGCTTAAGTAATGAAGCTGTGAATTCCTTGACAAGGATCTTTGCCTTGGAGGCAGCAGTGGGTGGCACCTGAGTATAATTTTTAGGGGTAACTCCTGGCAAATTTAGGAAAGAAGTATTCTCATGCTCATTTTGCTCACTCCTTATTTCTTTTTTCATTTTGCCCTTTCCCACTTGAGCAGTCAGTTCCACACTGTTATCCTTCCTCTTCCTCTTAAGCACAGAGTATTTGCAACTCTTCTACTCCATCTGAATATGCCTGTACTGGATAATTTCTCAAGCTCAAGATTTCCCTGGATATCTTCATGGTTTCGGAGAAAGAATACTGGACTAGATATCAGAAAAAGCCAGGATTCTGATCTGGTCCTTGTTGTTAGGTGCATTAGTCATGACTCCTTTGTTTGGAAGTTATACAGATCAAAGTAGCTTGAGAATAAATAATTAAAAAAAAAAAGGGAACTCAGTTGGCTTATGTAATTGAAGTTCCAGAGTGGTGAAGGCTTCGGACTTTGCTGGATTCAAGGGTTTATCAATAACAGCCACGTTCTGTCTCCTCTCCTTCTCTCAACCCTTGTTCTTTCAATGTAGTCCAAAGTCTAACCTTTTTTAATTTGACCTTCTTCTCATATTGACTCTCTCCATAGTGGTAGCAAATATGGTCATTTGTAACCCCAAGCTGTTAAACTTATAATTCACTCTCCAAAAGAAAGAAGGATTTCCCTTTCTTTCCTAGGTCTGTGTATCAAAACTCCAGGAACCAGGAGAATGTGATAATCTGAGAACTCAGGCTGGTATCATGCTCTACCTGTGTGTTGGTGTGATGGTGGAATAGAGCAACAGCTCATGAGCACCATGAGGGACATCTCCACCAAGATCTCATGGAAGGGGTAAGAAGATATTCACAAAAAGGAAAGGATGTTTGTCAGAAAGACAACCACTGTTCCTAGTATTTCACCTACTGTAAAATAATGGGATTAGTAATATTATAGATATGGATATACTTTGAAAACCATAAATCCAGACACAAATAAAAGCTGGTATTGTCATATAAATCTTTTGTTTCATGATTTCAGGACCTTTGCTATACAAGGTATCAGTTGACTTATAAGGCTGTTGGTAGGATTGAATGGGACACTGTGCATGAGAGCTTTTCAGAGTGTACCTGGCATAAAGTTGGTACCCAATATTAGTATCTCTCCTTCATGCCAGATAATATGCAATTTGCCAAAAATTTTATCCAAAGAGAAGAACCTAGTGGTTAAAATTAGTCATTTTTTCTGCCAAATGGCGAAGACATTTGGGGATGAGTGGGTAAAATTGCCAATATTATTTAGTGTATTTTTTCTTCCTCTTCTGTCTTTCTCTCTCTCCCTACACACCTTTTTTTTTTTTTTTTTTTTTTTTTGTGGGGCCAAGGACAACTGTACAGAGTGGAATTCATGCAAGTTAAGGTAAATAAGTATCTATGTATATGCTAGTATACCATTTGAAGTATCTGATACACATCAATGTTAGTTACATGGGTGATGTTGATGACATTGACGCTAGCAACTGAAATGAGGATAATAGGTGCCAGTTCCATGGCACAAAACCTTTCATGTGCAGCATTTTTTTTTAATGTGAACTGCGGCCCTGTATTCAGAGCACCTTTCTCTAGGCAGTACGTGTTCATCATGGGATACAGAAATTGGCCGACATACTAGTTACCAAGGTCACGGGGCATGTGATATGAGTCCCATTGTAGGTTACATAGTTACTAAAAAATGACTTCTCCATCAGCAGTAATCAGAGGGAGATTCAGAGGATGAGTGGCCTCTCAGGCAGCACTATAAAGTTACAATCCATGGAGGCAGTGAGATGTGGTAGAAAGAACACTAGACTAGAATTTGGGAGACCCGCACCTCATCTTGACTCATTGGTCAACTCATTGCATGACCTTGGATAAGTCAATTACCTGGTCTGGACATGAGAATTAACTGATCTTGGAGATGACCTTTGACAGTTTTGTGTATTCCACTGCTTCTGGGGAACAGCCCAGCACCTGTAAGCTGGCCCTGATACTAAGAAGGTATTTGTTGTTGTGTGCTGTCACATCGATTCCTACTCATAATGACCCTATATGACTAAGTACAGCTGATCCACAGGGTTTCCAAGGCTATAATCCTTATGGAATCAGATTGCCAGGCCTTTTTTCCCATAGTAGCTGGTGGGTTCAATTCACAGACCTTTGGGTTAGCAGTCTAGTGTTTAACCATTGGGCCACTAGGGATTTGGCTGGTTTTAAATATGGACTTGGAGTCCCTGGGTGGTACAAACGGTTGATACACTCAGCTTTTAACCAAAAGCTTAGTAGTTCGAGTCCACACAGAAGCACCTCAGAAAAAAAGGGCTGGCGATCTACTTCCAAATATCAATCATTGAAAACTCTGTGAAGCACAGCTCTACTCTGACTGACACACACGAGGTTACCATGAGTCAGAGTCAACTCAACAGCAACTGACTTAAATATGGATTTAGAACTAGAGCTAACTTTGGTGTTTTTTTTTTTTTTTTCTTTTCACCTTCCCCTACTTTCTTACTGGGTTATTTGTCATTTAGCTTCAGATCAGTAATATCACCCTAGTTTCCAACACATGCACACACACATACATACGAATACCTGTACATATGCACAAACACACCAAAAACTTCTGTGGAGTCACACACCACTTTTAATTGATGTACCAAAGTTACTTGAGTGAAACAGAGACTTGTATACCAATGTTCATTGCAGAACTATTCACAATCACCAAAGGGTGGAAACAACCTAAACGCCCATCAACAGATAAATGGGTAAAGAAAATGTAGAACATACATACAATGAAATATGAAATTAGCCCATAAGAGAAGTGAACTCTTGATACAGGCTACAATATGGATGGAGTTGTAAGGCATTATGCTGAGTGAAATAAGTCAATCAAAAAGGGCATATATTGTATGACCTCACTTATATAAAAAAAAAAAGTGTATACAGACCAAAGTTTATTAGTGGTTACCAGGGGCAGAAGGGAGGAGGAAAGCAGGGGTTAATGGTGATAAAGAAATCACATTGATTAAGGGTAGGGTTGCACAGCTGATTATTGTAATTGTTTTCAGTAAGTTGTACACCTATAATAAGTTGAATTGGTCAAGTTTAGTTGAATTGGTCAAGTTTGTGAGATAGATACACTTAAAACAGTGACAAAAATGAAAACAAAAAATGGTAGCTGCTGAGGCTGCTTATGTACAACCAAAAACCTCATGGGATTTAGTTCCTTGGTTTAGAGGTAAAGGGTCATGGTTTCATAGGACTCTCCAGTTACTTGTCCGAATGACATGTTCAGTGCTTTGGTTCTACCTCCAAGTTCATCGCATAGTGCCTGGGATCTTGAACCCTTGCAAGTGGCCATCCAAGACACAACAATTGGTCTCCATTTGCCTGGAGCAACAGAGGAAAAAGAAGAGTCAGGAATAGAAGAATATGGAATATATGACCACCTCCATAAACAACTGCTTTCTTTGCCATGAGACCAGAAGAACTGGATGGTGCCCAGCTACGATTACTGAACATTGTGATCAAAGACTCTATAGTAGAATCCTGCTCAAAAGGGGGGAAATGCAGAGCAGAATTTCAAATTCTCATGGACTCCATATTTTCTGGACCCAAGGGGACTAGATGAACCCCTGAAACTATTGTTCTGAGGTAATCTTTAAACCTTAAAACAAAAATATTCCCTTAAGTCTTAAAACCAAACAATGGCTTAGCTTTACAAGTAAAAATTGTCTACCTTAAGCATTATGCTCATTTAAGAATTATCTACATGGGATCAAAGTGACAACAGCAACTGGATTAGATAGGAACCTTAGGGGGTAGTAAGGTTATGTTAATGGGGAACGAACAACTCAGAAAAAGAGGGAGAGTAGTTGCATGACTCGAAGAGTATAATCGATGTTACAGAATTGTACATGTAGAAATGGTTGAACTGGTGCATGTTTTGCTGTATATATTCTCAACAATAACAAAATAAAATTAAGGAAAAAAAAAAAAAAACTACCTGAGTGGAGATATTTTGGACATGATCACTGGCCATGCTGTACTAACTCCATAAAAGGTAATCATTGATAGAATCCTAAAAAAGAATTCCCCTTTCACTCATGAAAATATAAACCTCTCTTTCCAACTCTTTTTTTCTCTGCCCTGTCCTTTTTCCTTCTCCATAAATCCACATAGTGACTCACGTTTAATCCCCACCTGTATAAAAAAGCTGACGTGCTGAAACACCACTAAACTTCATTCTCAAGAGCCTCTTCTGTCTTTCTGTCCATACCTGTAAAATACCATTGTTCTATTTCCCTGTAGACTATAAGCGTTATGAGAGCAGGAGCCCTAAAACTTTGTTCATTGCTATCTAACACCGTTGTACATACTGTCTGGCACATTAAAGCTCAATAAATAAATTAATTAATGGATAAGTGAATGAATAGCTGATTGGATATCTTGGGATGATTTGGTGTTGACATTTGTATAGAAGCTGTTATTGACTGAACTGTGTCCCCCCAAAAAATACACGTTGAAATACTGGCCCCTATACCTATAAATAAGCCCTGGTAGCAAAGTGGTTAAGTGCTAACTGAAAGATTGCCAATTCAAACCCACCAGCTGCTCCTTGGGAGAAAGATGTGGCAGTCTGCTTCTATAACGATTACAGCCTTGCAAACTCTATGGGACAGTTCTACTCTGTCCTATGGGTTGCTGTGAGTCAGAATTGACTCCAAGGCAATGAGTTTGTTTGTTTTTCCATACCTATAAATATGATCCTGTTTCAAAAAAGGGTTTGCTTTGTTATGTGAAGTAAGTCATACCTGAGTAGAATTCAGTTCCAAATATAATTACTTCTGAGTTATAAAAATATCAGAATGGACACAGACACACCCAGGGAAAGTCTATACACGAGGATAGCTACAAGCTGAAGAATGCCAAGGAACTAAGGAACACCTGTGGTTATTGACAAGGAAGGGATCAACATTGCCGAGACCCTGCTTTGGACTTTTAGCCTCCAGAACTGTGAGAAAATATATTTCTGCTCTTTAAAGCCAGCCACTTGTGATACTTGTATTACAGCAGCATATTAAATATTTTGTTGTTGTAGTTGCTTCTTTTGTTTTGTTTTTGTTTTTTGTAATGCCATGTACTATGAAACTATATAGGAGCCCTGGTGGTGCAGTGGTTAAGAGCTTAGCTGCTAACCAAAAGATCAGCAGTTCAAGTCCACCAACTGCTCCTTGGCAACTCTTTGGGACAGTTCTACTCTGCCCTGTAGGGTTGCTACTGTGTCAGAATTGACTCAACAGCAATGGGTTTTTTGTTTGTTTGTTTTGTTTTGTGTGGTATGAAACTACATTGGTTGCTACCTCATTTTCTTGTAATATATGTGGGAGGAAATCCTGTTAGGAATTTTTGAAAATTCAGCTTCTGGGAAGCAACTAGACTCTTAGCATGCAGGTATATGGATAAACAACTCTCCAATCACACTCTCTAGTACAGTAAATCTTAGTGTAAAGGAGAAGTTTGAACTATTAGGGGTAGATGGTTAGAGAGACAGGAGACTTTTCAGAGAAGGAATAAATAATAAACAGATCCAGCATGGCTGGGAACTGGAGGCAGCTGAGTACCACCATCCATAGCATAATTCAGTGGACAGCACAGCAAGAGAGCCAAATGAAATGCAACAGTCAATGTTTGTTTCAAAACAGTCTGAGAATCACATGGTGTAATCCTTCCCATTTTGAAGATAAGGAATCTAATGATAAGAGAGGTTAGGTGACATGTCGCTGATCATACAAATAATCTGGGATTCTAATTCCAAATTCAGAGAGAGTAGATCATAAAGGTTTCTAATGTGCATGGTATGTGGTGGAGGCCAGAGAAGAAGGCCATCAAATATGAATGAATAGATAGCCAAGGTTACCTGAGAATTCTCAGGGAACTGAGAGGTCTTTGATTTTACCCCTCTAAATCTAGGCTCTTACTTCTGGAGTTCAGCCTAAGAAAGACTAGTTCTTACAAATGTCGCTTTAATGTCTTCAGCAACCTGTTCACACTGTTCTATCTCTAGAACATCAACTCCCTGCAACTGGAGTAAAATATATATATTTTAATGCATGACTGTGGTTATTTCTGTCCTCTGAATTTTTTTAGAAGAAATCTTATAAGCATAGTTGGTCCAGGTTAGTGCTTCTCAAACTATAGTGGTTTACATTTATTTGCAGAACTTTAAAAAATTAAGATTCCTGCCAGTAATTCTAATAAAGTAGGTCTATGGTGGGTCTCTTGATTTAAAATCAGAAAAGGTGTGTATCAGGGTTGTATCCTTTCACCATACTTATTCAGTATGTATGTTGAGCAAATAATCTGAGAAGCTGGACTATATGAAGAAGAATGGGGCATCAGGATTGGAGGAAGACTCATTAACAACCTGCAATATGCAGATGACACAACCTTGCTTGCTGAAAACTGATGACAATCAAAGACTATAGGCTTCAGTATGGATTACACCTCAACATAAAAAAAATAAAGATCCTCACAACTGGAGCAATAATCAACGTCATGATAAACAGAAAATACTGACGTTGTCAAGGATTTCATTTTACTTGGATCCACAATCAACAACTCTGGAAGCAGCAGTCAAGAAACCAAATGATGTATTGCATTGGGCAAATCTGCTGCAAAAGACCTCTTTAAAGTGTTAAAAAGCAAAGATGTCACCTTGAGGACTAAGGTGCACCTGACGCAAGCCATGGTATTTCCAATTGCCTCATATGCATGGGAAACCTGGGCGATGAATAAGGAAGACCGAATAAAAAAATTAATGCCTTTGAATTATGGCATTGGGGAAGAATATCGGATATACCATGGATTGCCAGAAGAATGAACAAATCTGTCTTGGAAGAAGTACAGCCAGAAGGCTCCTTAGAAGTGAGGACAGCAAGATTTCATCTCACATACTTTGGAGATGTTATTAGAAGCGACAAATCCCTGAAGATGGATATCATGCTTGGTAGAGTAGAGGGTCAACAAAAAAAACGAAGATCCTTACTGAGATGGATTGATAGAGTGGCTGCCGCGATGGGTTCAAACATAGCAACTACTGCCAGGAAGGTTCAGAACCGGGCAGCGTTTCCTTCCTATGTACATAGGGTCGATATGACTCGGAGCCAATCAAGGGCACCTAACAACAACATGATGGGTCTCTGGGTCCATTGGGTGGTACAGACTCTTTGCACTTGACTTTTAGCCTGAAGGTTCTTGGTAGTTCAAAACCATGCAGTGTTACCATGGAAGAATGGCGTGCTTCCCTAAAGATTACAGCCAAGCCCTATGGAGCAGTTTTAATCTGTAACTTATGGGTTCACTGTGAGCTGAAATTGACTCAAGAGCAACAGGTCTGCTGGTTCTCTAGAGTATATATTTTTAATAAGATCCTTAGGGGATTTTGAGGCAAGTAGTCCATAGACCATGCTTAGAAAAAAAAAAAAAAGGACTAGGAGCAAAAAAGAGAAAGTGCCCCAAAAAGATTCATAGCAGTGAATGAGGAGTTCCTGACTGAACTGTACACAGAGTAGTTGCCCAACAAATACTCATTAAGTTGGTAAGTGGAGGAGGGAAGATGGATGAATGGAACGGTGGATGGATGCATGGACGAACAAATGGTTATATGAAGTAGAAAGATGGATAAATGATTGAGTAAATGGATGAAGACGCCTTCTTTTACTTTACAGTCAAACCAGATAGTAACTTTACCAACATCCCCAAAACCGCTCTCCTCAAATATGGCAAAATTTATTACCGCAGGTGAAACCATTAGAATACACGATAAGTGGATATTTGCTCTTCCAAAATGATTTGTACTATTTTTGTTGTTACACATTAAGTCTAACTAATATTACTTCTAGATTTATTTTTTGAGGAGGTGATGGGGTGATACAAAATATCAGCAAGCCACTTTGCTTGACTTAAATATTGATTTCCCTAGCTTCTTGGACAACGTATTTCGTTTCTATGGGTTACAAACCGCCATGTACTTCGGCTGCTGCCCTTTATGTATGGGACTACCTAATAAATAGTTTGTTATGTGAGGTGTCTAATTGTGAGGTTAGAGCATACCCATTAAAGGCATTTACCTTGTAATTTGTGATGAGAGACTCTGAGTGAAATAAAGCGTGGAAGCTGATTATTATGTCTGAGGCTATAAGAACATAAAGCCACTCATTTATTTTAGAACTGGGAATTAATGTAGCATGATAAGTTAACATTAGAAAGAGGACTGCCACAGAGCAAAGCTCTTTCTGCCACACCTTTTGGACCAGGAGGTTTCCTTCTAAGGTATTTAGGGTCTTTGTCCAGCTCCTTAGCTCTCCTGCTCTACCTCTTTCTCCTCCTCACCTCTCTTGACCTCTAAACTCTGGAACTCTCCCTTCCACTGGATTCATGCTAGCAAAAAAAAAAAAAAAACAGTGTATTGTAGGAGTTCAGTGCATAGGCTTGGGAGAAAGACTGCCTGCTTGAAAATTCTAACTCTGGCACTTAACTTCTTCTCAACCACTCATGGCCTCGGTTTCCTCATCTGAAAAACAATAGTAATGACAGTAATTAGCTCACAAGATTGTCATAAGGATTACATGAGCTAATAATGCATTAAGTATTTAGAACTTAATAAATCCTTAATAAACTGTGTTTTTTTATTAACATGGAGGGAATTTAATAACATTTCAGAAACAGTGAAAAATAAAGAAAAACACATAATCCTAGCACTCTGACCCACGCCTATTATTTTTAATTTTAATGCACCATCTTTTGGAAGCAGAATTTTGTCTGTTGGATCCTTTTGGTAGACTTAGAAAAACCACAAACCTGACCATCAATCTTTTACTATTTTCTCTTGCAGAAAAGATTTCTTACGCACCAGAAGGCCAGAAACTCACTTCCCAATTTGAAAAGATCTTTACAGCTAAATAGTGTTTGTTTAGATTCAAGTATTGAATTGCCTGAGAGGAATACCTTATTCAACCAGCAGTCAATCCATGAATCTAGATTCCTTTACCTGGTTAGTTCCATATTCTGAATGAATTTATTGTATTAGAATCATGGGCTTGAACTTTGAGGTTAGCCAGACCTGGGTTCAAGTCCAGAATCTGAAACTGTGACTTGGGCAAGTAACTGAGTTCCTCAGCTAGCTCATCTGGAAAAATGAGAATACTACTACTATATAGTGCTGTCAGAATTGTAATAAGAAGGGTAAGAAATTACCCTTGTTTTAAGCTATCACATTGGAAAGTGGAGAATTGCCCTGAGGGAGTAATAAACCCACTGCGATAGGATCAATTCAGACTCAGCAACCCCATAAGGTTTCCAAGGCTGTAAATCTCTACAGAAACGGATTGCCACATCTTTCTCCCATGGAGCAGCTGGTGGCTTTTCAAACTGCCGATCTTTCAGTTAGCAGTTGATCACTTTAACCACTGTGCAACAAGTAATAGTACATGATTTTTTTTTTTTTTGGTCTGGAGCTGAGAAAGCTGGAGGCAGAGATTCTTTTAGGGACCTTGGACACTACTTTGCTTTCTCTCCCCACACCTCCATCTCCACCCTGATTGAGTTTATCATTGCACTGATCCTAAAAAGCAAGGAGCATTACATATTTGTAAACATTCCCTTAATCCAAAGTACGAGGACTGTTAGCATAAGTCTTGTTGGATCCCTAAGTATAAAAGGACAGTGATGTGGCAAGACAGGAGCTTTCAGATGCAGAAAGATCCCTTATGAATGGACAGTGTCATTACCCACTGAAGTTTCATTAGTAATTTTGGGGGCCAAGGGAAACAAGACTGAGTTATGTTGAATTTGCTCTTTCCAATGAGATTTGTGCCCTGTTCCAATTAAATGAAACTTAACCTCAACTTTCTCTGTGTGTGTACTTGTGTGTGTGTGTGTGCGCGTGTGCATGTGTGTGTGTGTGTGTGTACTCCTTCTACCAAACTGTAAGCCACCAGAGTTGCTGCAAAAAAACAAAACCAAACCAGTTGACATGGAGTGAATTCTGACTCATGGCAACTCCATGTGTTGCAGAGTAGAACTGTGCTCCAAGGGTTTCATGTCTGTGAACTTTTAGAAGTAGAGAGCCAGGCCTTTCTTTCTAGGTGCCTCCGGGTGGGTTCAAACTGCTAACCTTTTTGTTAGTAGCCATGATTTTAACTGTTTGTGCCACCCAGAGTTGCTGCAGTTACCTGTTACTTTCTTTCTGCTAACTTTTTGGTTAGCAGCTGTAGCATGTAACCGCTACACCACTAAGGTTCCCTGTTCGAATCTAAAGAGTCCAAATGAGCAGTCTCATTTCATTGGAAACAAAGACTGGGAATGGGAATTCTGGAGCTAAAATGATGGAAAGGGAGGTGGTGACCCTACTTTTTTACTGTTGCCACCAAGATAGTGCTCCAGTGTCACTCTCGGAAGGCCGCAGCCAAAGCCCTTGCCTGTTTTCTGTTTAACACAGTTCTGAGTAAACTGTAACAACCTACGTTGTTAGTGTTTATTGAGAGGATATTAGACATTAAGATTTCCAATCATGACTTCTTTCAAGAGTTTACAAAGTAGCTTTCCTGCCTCTGCCTTGATGACTTGTCTTCTTCAAACTCACTTCCTGTTAATTATGACACCAAGCTTGGCTTCGTGGGGAGAGGCGATCAAGGAGCTTGGGCCCCTTGCTGAGAAACACATTAGCACAATTTCTAAAATATGCTCTTTAAACTCATTTGATGTATGATATGTGTTATCATTTAATAAATATTGGGCTAGCTTAGGTTCTGCCTGCATTAGAAACATCTGCTGTTAAGTTCCTTTAAACAAGACAAAGCGGATATTCTGGTAATGGTGCAATTGTTTCAAAGTTTTTATTTTTTAAATAAAATTGTGCATCAAGAAGCTTAAATGACCTAATTATAAAGTATGCATTGGGAAATACTTCATTCTGTCTTAAAAATATAAATTAGACCTGTCTTAATTTGGATTGCAGATCTTATTATGAACTTGTTTTTCTTTCAACTGTCTCTTTTGATACATAAATGAGGTGTAATTACATATGTGTGGAAGGTTATTATATACAAATATGTTCAGAAATTATGTGAATAAAATGCATAATAGGCTTTAGTATTCTTCTCATAAAATAATATAGATTAGAACCAAAATAAGCAATTTGTTCTCTTTTCGCATCCACCTCATCTGCTCCTTTTTCACGTTAGAGCTAAGGAGGATAGCAGAGAATAGAAACAAAACAATTCGTCATTACGACCTCTGCCTGAATGGAAATTTCATTTCTTTGAGTATTCCCTTAAACATAAATTTACTATTTGCACGGCTTTTATTATCTCTATCCCTTTAAGTTAAACCTCTCTGTCGATGCCTTAGCTCAAACTTCAAGATAAATCTCTAAACCCAAATTCTAATTTTAAGGAAGGAATGAAAGGAGAATGTTCAAGGGACAGTTGAAGCTATGGCCATTTTCAGTAATGCCTGCCCATACCATAAATATTTAGTTTTCCCAGAAGATTCACAATGCGAAGACTCCAAATATGTAATTTAAAGAACAGTCTGCATATTCATTTTCTTTCCTTATGTTTACAGGCTGTTGCAATGAGAGGACTCCAACTTGAAACTGAGTGAGAATGTGTGCGTGTGTGCGTATGTGTGATAAACAGCTAATTACCTTTCAGTCACCTTAGCAATGTTTACAGGAAGACTAAGAAGCTCTCACATAGCTCTATTATCCAGTTTGAGATTTTTGGGCAGCAATTTTCAGATGCTCTTTGTTTAGCAAGTTCTTATAAGGCCAATTTAAATTTTTTGCTTTGGGCAGAGACCATGTTGATTGAATCCAGATGGAGAGAACCAGCTTGCAAAAGCTTTGGTATGCCAACACAGTAGACTAGACTTAGCTCTGAACAGTTCAGTTAGAAAGGTTAACATAGAAATGTCCACCATGGAGCTTTCTCAAAGTGTTCTGCTTGGTCCCATGAATTCTCCAACCAAGCCTCATTAGATAGCAAAGAAGGCACAGTAGCTTATTCTTTCAACAAATGTTTTTTTAATTAAATGTTTATTGAGGTTTAAGTGAAACTTTACAAATCTAGTCAGTCTCTCATACAAAAATTTGTATACACCTTACCATACACTCCTAATTGCTCTCCCCCTAAAGAGACAGCACACTCCTTCCCTCCACTCTCTCTCCTAATATCCAGCCAGCCAGCTACTGGCCCCCTTGCCCTCTCATCTCCCCACCAGACAGGAGATGCCAACATAGTCTCATGCGTCTCCTTGATCCAAGAAGCTTGTTCTTCACCAGTATCATTTTCTAATCCATAGTCCAGTCCAAACCCTGTCTAAAGAGTTGGCTTTGGGAATGGTTTTTGTCTTGGGCTAACAGAAGGTCTGGGGGCCATGACCTCCGGGGTCCTTCTAGTCTCAGTCAGACCACTAAGTCTGGTCTTTTTACGAGAATTTGGGGTCTGCATCCCACTGCTCTCCTGCTCCCTCAGGGTTCTCTGTTATGTTCCCTTGTAAGGGCAATTATTGGTTGTGGCCAGGCACCATCTAGTTCTTCTGGTCTTGTGCTGATGTAGTCTCTGGTTTATGTGGTCCTTTCTGTCTCTTGGGCTCGTAATTACCTTGAGTCTTTGGTGTTCATTCTTCCTTGCTCCAGGTGGGTTGAGATCAATTGATGCATCTTAGATGGCCGCTTGCTAGCATTTAAGACCCCAGACACCACTCTCCAAGTGGGAAGCAGAATGTTTTCTTAATAGATTTTATTATGCCAATTGACTTAGATGTCCCCTGAAACTATGGTCCTCAAAACCCCACCCCCACTACGCTGGCCTTTGAAGCATTCAGTTTATTCAGGAAACTTATTTGCTCTTGGTTTAGTCCAGTTGTGCTGACCTCTCCTGTATTGCATGCTGTCTTTCCCTTCACCTAAAGTAAAACGTATCTACATATTAGTGAAAACCCCTCCCCCTCCCTCCCTCCCCCGCCTCACATAACCATCAAAGAATATTTTCTTCTCTGTTTAAACTGTTTCTCCAGTTCTTATACTAGTGGTCTTATACAATATTTGTCCTTTTATAACTAACTTCACTCAGTGTAATGTCTTCCACATTCCTCCATGTTAAGAAATGTTTCACGGATTCACCTCTGTTCTTTATCGATGCATAATATTCCATTGTGTAAATATACTCTAATTTATTTATCCATTCATCCATTGATGGGCACCTTGGTTGCTTCCATCTTTTTGCTATTGTAAACAGTGCTGCAATGAACATGGATGTGCATATATCTGTTCGTGCAAAGGTTGTTATTTCTCTAGAGTATATTCCAAGGAGTGGGATTGCTGGATCCTATGGTAATTCTATTTCTACATTTTCAAGGAAGCGACAATTGATTTCCAAAGTGGTTGTACCATTTTACATTCCCACCAGCAGTGTAGAAGTGTTCCAATCTCTGCACAGCCTCTCCAACATTTATTATTTTGAATTTTTTGGATTAATGCCAGCCTTGTTGGAGTGAGATAGAATCTCATTGTAGTTTTGACTTGCATTTTTTTAATGGCTAATGATCATGAGCATTTCCTCATTTATCTGTTAGCTACCTGAATGCCTTCTTTAGTGAAGTGCCTGTTCATATCTTTTGCCCATTTTTTAATTGGGTTATTTGTCTTTTTGTAGTTGAGTTTTTACAGTATCATGTAGATTTTGGAGATCGGTTACATCATAGCTAAAAACTTTTTCCCAGTCTGTAGGTAGTCTTTTTACTCTTTTGGCGAAGTCTTTGAATGAGCATAGGTGTTTGATTGTTAGGAGCTCCCTGTTATCTGGTTTATCTTCTGCATTTTTAGTAATGTTTTGCATACTGTTTATGCCATGTATTAGGGCACCTACATTGTCCTTATTTTTTCTTCCATGGTCATTATTGTTTTAGATTTTATATTTAGGTCTTTGATCCATTTGAGTTAGTTTTTGTGCATGGTGTGAGGTATAGGTCTTGTTTCACTTTTTTGCAGATGGATACCAACTTATGCTAGCGCCATTTGCTAAACAGACTATCTTTTCCCCAATTAACTGACTTTGGGTCTTCGTCAAATATCAGCTGCTCATACGTGGATGAATTTATGTCTGGATTCTCAATTTTGTTCCATGGTCTATGTATCTGTTGTTGTACCAGTACCAGGCTGTTTTGACTACTGTGGCAGTATGATAGATTCTAAAATCAGGTAAAGTGAGGCCTCCCACTTTGTTCTTCTTTTTCAATAGTGCTTTACTTATCCCGGGCCTCTTGCCCTTTCGTATGAAGTTGGTGATTTGTTTCTCCATCTCATTAAAAAATATAGTTGGAATTTGGACTGGAATTACATTGTATCTATAGATTGCTTTTGGTAGAATAGACATTTTTACAATGTTCAGTCTTCCTATCCATGAGCAAGGTATGTTTTTCCACTTATGTAGGTCTCTTTTGGTTTCTTGCAGTAGCATCTTGTAGTTTTCTTTGTATAGGTCTTTTACATCTCTGGTAAGATTTACTCCTAAGTATTTTATCTTTTGGGGAGCTACTGTAAATGGTATTGATCTGATGGTTTCCTCTTCGATGTTCTTTTTGTTGATGTAGAGGAATCCAACTGGTTTTTGTATGTTTATCTTGTATCCTGATCCTCTGTTGAACTCTTCCATTAGTCTCAGTAGCTTTCTTGAGGATTCTTCAGGGTTTTCTGTGTATAAGATCATGTCATCTGCAAATAGAGATACGTTTACTTCTTCCTCACCAATTTGGTTGCCCTTTATTTCTTTATCTAGCCTAATTGCTCTGGCTAGGACCTCCAGCACAATGTTGAATAAGAGTGGTGATAAAGAGCATCCTTGTCTGGTTCCTGTTCTCAAGGGGAATGATTTCAGAATCTCTCCATTTGGGATGATGTTGGCCGTTGGCTTTATATAAATGTCCTTTATTATGTTGAGGAATTTTCCTTATAGTCCTTTTTTGCCGAGAGTTTTTATCATGAAAGGGTGTTGAACTTTGTCAAATGCCTTTTCTCCATTATTGATAAAATCATGTGGTTCTTGTCTTTTGTTTTATTTATATGATAGATTACATTAATTGTTTTTCTAATATTTACCATCTCTGCATACCTGGTATGAATCCCACTTGGTCATGGTGAATTACTTTTTTGATACGTTGTTGAATTCTATTGACTATAATTTTGTTGAGGGTTTTTACATCTAAGTTCATAAGGGATAAGGGATACAGGTCTGTAATTTTCTTTTTCAGTGGTGTCTTTACCTGGTTTTGGAAACCTGGTGGCATAGTGGTTAAGTGCTACGGCTGCTAACCAAAGGGTTGGCAGTTCGAATCTGCCAGGCACTCCTTGGAAACTCTATGGGGCAGTTCTGCCCTGTCCTATAGGGTTGCTATGAGTCAGATTCGACTCGATGGCACTAGGTTTGGTTGGGTTTTTGGTTACCTGGTTTTGGTATCAGGGATATGCTGGCTTCACAGAATGGGGAGTATTCCATCCTTTTCTACGCTCTGAAGTACCTTTAGTAGTAATGGTGTTAGCTCTTCTCTGAAAGTTTGGTAAAACTCTGCAGTGAAGCCGTCAGGGCCAGGGCTTTTTTTGTTGCGAATTTTTTGATTACTTTTCCAATCTCTTTTTTGTTATGGGTCTATTTAGTTGTTCTACCTCTGTTTGTGTTAAATCCAACAGTATCAATAATTACACTCAATGTAAACAGTCTAAATCTACCAATTAAAACATAAAACAAACCAGTTGACGTTAAGAAAATTCCAAGACATGGTGACCCCTTGTGTGTTAGAGTAGAACTGTAATAAAACATCTCATAGTGACCCTATGGGACAGAGTAGAACTGTCCCATAGGGTTTCCAAGGAGCGACTGGAGGATTTGAACTTCTGACCTTTTGGCTAGCAGCCAAGCTCTTAACCACTATGCCACCAGAGCTCTGTAACAAAACATAGATATTGTCAAACTGGATAAAAACAAACCCAGATGCTGTCAAGTCTATTCCAACTCATGACTACCTCATGTATTTCAGAACAGAACTGTGCTCCATAGGATTTTCAATGGCTGTGTACTTTCTGAAGTAGATTGCCAGGACTTTCTTTTGAGGTTCCTCTGGGTGGGCTCGAATTGTCAACTTTTTGGTTAATACAACTATATCATGTCTAGAGGAAAAACAGTAAGAGTGGTTGACCATAAAAAGATGGAAAAATATATACTACGCAAACAAGAATCAAAATAAATACGGAATGACTATCTTGATATCACACAAAGTAGATTTCAGAATAAGAAATATTAATAGAAATGAAGAGGGACATTACACCATGATAAAGGGGTGACTGCACCAGGAAGACATAAGTATTCTAAGTTTTATGCACCTAACCACAAATCTTCAAAACATATGAGGCAAAAACATCAAACTAGAAGGAATTTGATAATAGACAAATCACTATCATAGCTGAAGGCTTCAACATTCCTTTCTGAGTAATTAATAGAATAAGAGGATAGAAAACAAATTAGGATATAGAAGACTTGAACAACACTCAACTAATTTGACCTAATTGACATGTATAGAACACTCTACCAACAGCATCAGAGTACACATTCTTTCAAATGCACATAGACCACATTCTTGTCCATAAAACCTCAACTTTTTAAAAAAAAATTAAAATCATACAAAGTACACTCCTTGACAATAATGGAATTAAGTAGAAATCAACAAGTTTCTAATACGAAGGTCTTCATCGAATACCTGGTTCTTCATTTAGAATTTATCATCTGATAATAGCAGGAAAACTTATCCAGAAATCAGCTATCCCTTAAGTATTATATACTTAGCCTAGGTCTTCAAAATTTCAGTGCTACACCCATGTTTATTGCAGCTTTGTTTACAATAGCAAAAAGCTGGAAGCAACCAAGGTGTCCATCAACGGATGAACGGTTAAATAAATTATGGTATATTCACACAATGGAATACTATGCATCGATAAAGAGCAGTGACAAATCTGTGAAACATTTCATAACATAGAGGAACCTGTAAGGCATTATGCTGAGTGAAATTAGCCAGAGGCAAAAAGACAAATATTGTATAAGACCACTATTATAAGATCTTGAGAAATAGTATAAACTGAGAAGAACACGGGGGGGAGGGAGGGAGGGTGGGAGAGGGTTATTTACTGATTAGTTAGTAGATAAGAACTACTTTAGGTGAAAGGAAGGTCAGCTCAACTGGATTGGACCAAAAGCAGTTTCCGGGATAAACTGAATGCTTCAAAGGTCAGCGGAGCAAGGGCAGGGGTTTGGGGACTATGGCTTAAGGGGACTTCTAAGTCAATTGGCAAAATAAATTCTATTAAGAAAACATTCAGCATTCCACTTTGAAATGTGGCGTCTGGGGTCTTAAATGCTAACAGGTGGCCATCTAAGATACATCAATTGGTCTCAATCCACCTGGATCAAAGGAGAATGAAGAACACCAAGGTCACACGAAAACTATGAGCCCAAGAGACAGAAACGGCCACATGAACCAGAGACTTACATCATCCTGAGACCAGAAGAACCCAATGGTGCCCGGCCACAACCGATGACTGCCCTGACAGGGAGCACAACAGAGAACCCCTGAGGGAGCAGGAGATCAGTGGGATGCAGACCTCAAATTCTCATAAAAAGACCAGACTTAATGGTCTGACTGAGACTAGAGGAATCCCGGCAGTCATGGTCCCCAAACCTTCTGTTGGCCCAGGACAGGAACCACTCCCGAAGACAACTCATCAGACATGGAAGGGACTGGACAATGGGCTGGAGAGAGATGGTGATGAAGAGTGAGCTACTTGTATCAGATGGACACTTGAGACTGTGTTGGCATCGCCTGTCTGGAGGGGAGATAGGAGAGTAGAGAGGGCTAGAAACTGGCAAAATCATCACGAAAGGAGAGACTAGAAGGAGGGAGCAGGCTGACTCATTGGGGGAGAGTAAGTGGGAGTATGGAGTAAGGTGTATATAAGCTTATAGATGATAGACTGACTTGATTTGTAAACATTCACTTAAAGCACAATAAAAATTATTTAAAAAAAAATTTCAGTGCTAGAGGATATTTCAGAATTTAGTTGCAACCTTCATGGTACAAAAGGAGAGAATGAAGCCATTAAAGACTGGTTGACTTACCTGGGGTGTCAAAACCAGAGGCTGGATTCGTCATGGTAGCATTCAGAGAATAAGATGACCATTACCCGCTTGAAAGAAATGTCAACTTGTTTTGGGGGGGACGGGGGGAAGTCATCTTGAAATAGTGCTGCTTTACTAGACTGGCCATCTGTACTTTTCTCCGTTCATGTAGTAGAGAAAAACACAGAAAATCTCTGTTATTTACCGTCACTGTTGGAAAATGAACAGGAAAGATACCTCCCAGAGTCATGGGAGAGACGGTAGATGCATAACTTATTGCTGAACCTATACATTTGGTCATTCAATTTTTTTTTTAACTATGACAATGTTTATTTCTATGTATATAAATTTTAATATATACATACATACATTTCTTAAAGTGTCTTTATTTTGACAATACCATGAGGTAGGCATGGATAATCCCAATTTGTATAAAAGAAGCATTACAGGGAAGTTGTTAAGAGCTTGAGTTCTGAATTTTAATGGTCAGTGGTACAGTGGTTAAGAGCTTGACTGCTAATTAAAAGGTCTGCAGTTTGAATCTGCCAGCTTTTCCTTAGAAACCCTATGAGGCAGCTCTACTCTGTCCTATGGGGTCACTATGAGTGTGAATCAACTCCACGGCAACAGGTTTGGGTTTTTTGTTTTGTTTAGGTGTTCGAATTCTCAGCTCTGCTTCTTTGTAACCATACAACCTCACTAGAGTGTACAATGCTTTGTATATGTACTGGTGCCATTGTTGTAGCAGCTTTGCTGTAAGAATGTGTGAAGGGGGACATGAAAAAACACTTAGCACAGAGTAAAACTGTGAATGGATGAATGTCCCTCCCTTCTATCCATCCATCCTGCATTGGTTTGCTTGTGTTTACTTTCTATACAGACATTATTCTGCAGCTGCCCTATTTTTGAACACCTATCATATGCAGAGATTTTTTCTAGATGTTGGAGAAAATGGCAAAGAAACATTTTTTTTTTCCTTTCGTATATAAAAACGCTTTTACATTAAATAACCCAGGAAGGAATTTGGACATTATCTGCATTTTTACCAGATAAGGGAAACTTCCAGTAAAAGGATTATCCTCCTCTTTGTGATTTCTTACAGTTTCTAAACTGGCTCCATCATGAAAAAAGGAAAATTATATTCATAGGAAAGATGATATCTAAAATGATCCAAGAAAAAGGCTAGGGTCTATGAGCAAGAGCCAGAGGGACTACTGAAACTATAAGGACAAAGGCTGAAGGAGGTGTGATCCCTGGGAAGTGATGACGGCCCTGGAAACAAAATATGAACAAATACTAAATAATGTCACATGTCTTATCAATAGCCTACTAGCCACTCAAATTCCCAGCACAAATTCACAGGTCACTAGGGGCTTATTTAAGCCAAGTGAGTCAGTCCATTTCCAGACAGAAAGAATTAGAAAATTTTATCTTTCTACTAAAGTTTCCACGTTTTGACTCATAGGTGCTTCTATTATTGCCACATGATGAAATTACTCAAAATTTGTGCCACACCATATAATATGCCCATATTCTGTGTTGTACTGATGTCCCTGCAGGTTCAGGTCTCTTTAGATTACACCCCCAACTTCAGCCATTATTTATTAAGCTTGCCTCAGGAGCTATTCTCTGCCCAAACTTGCTTTCCCTCATGACTACCTTGATCATCACCAGGCAAGATTCCCCTGTCCTTGGGATGGGTTCCTTTTTTTTCTTTTCTTTTTTTTTACTGGGTAAAAATATAGATAACCTACCATTTGCCAATTAAACATCTTTCACATGTACAATTCAGTGACACCAATTGTATCAATCACGCTATGTAACCAGCACTAATATTGCCAAATTTTCCATTACCATCAATAGAAACTCCTCTTTTTGAGACCCTGTCTCTGATCACAAACCTCTTGTAGAACCATTTTAATTTATCGGAGAATTTCCAATAACTTCTCCAAGAGGGGAGGTGTTGGTTTCCATCCCTTTCTTCTCAAAAGGCTCATTTGAATCATAGTAATCAACCAGATTCCTCCCCAGCTAGCACCTCTACTCAGGGGCCTGTCAGGATCACACAGTTCCCACAAGTCCCGTGGCCCTCTACATCTAGCAGGTGATTCTTCCCAGAACAGAGAAAACTGCTCCAAGGTGGGCCACCTTCAAAGAAGTCAGCTGGGAACTTTAAAATGGTACCTTTTCTTCTAAATCAAGTGAACACTTTGTTATAATTAAGACCAGAAAAAATTCCATGAAGCTTAAAAACAATAGGCTTTAAAAGTGAAAGTAATTCTGGGGTTTAAGCTGAGAAAGAAATATATGGAATTTTCTTGAAGCTGAGGCTATAGTGTCACTATGAGTTGGAACTGACTTGACAGCAGTGGAGTTTTTTGTTTGTTTGTTTGTTTGTTTTGGAGCCACTAAATAAGCTCAAAATATGTTCTGGAAGATAGACCCCAAATGCAGAGATCAGTTAGGCTGTTTGGGCAAATGGCTTACACTTCGACTGAAACTGAGAAGGATTATCCACCTCACAAACATGCAGATTGTTAGAATTCATGTATTGAAATTGAGTTACTATTTCTTGAGACTAACTTGGCACAAGTTCCATGCCAGGCACTGTGCCCAGATAAAGACGGCATAAACACCTTGCTATAGAAGCCCTGTGGAACCCTAATCACAGAAACCTGCCAAGACTTTGTAAAAACAGAGTCGCTCTACCTTTCTCAAAGTATATTCTAGATGGTTACATGGACAAAAAATGAAAAGTAATTTCAGAAATTTAGGATTAAATAAGAGTAAATAGATCTCTTTACTGTGAGGTAGTATGCTTTGTCACTCTCCAAAAGCAGTGGCGAATATGCAAGGTTTTCTATTCGTGTTAACAGAGAAACAGTTTTATTTTCTGTGAAGCATCTTTCAGTGCTGGTCAGTGGTCTGCAAAGCCCTATTTGGGAATTGCTGGAGTGATTGCCTCTTTCCACTAGCTTAAATATTTTAGGACAGAAAGAATGATACAAATATAGACCCTGAGCTTGCCCCTCGCGCCAGCAAAAGAGAAAGTACAGAAATATGCTAACATCCATTAAGCTTCTTTGACTCATTATATGGTGACTCCAAGGTTTTGATTAACGGAAGCATTACTGGAAACAGCACTCGATTCTTTTTCAGGCAGGCAGCACATCACACCTAAAGGTGAGTGCATTAATCTTCCTTACTTTGTTTACTTTTACTCTCCCTCTTCTTTATAAATGATTACCTATACCATTTCTGGGGTGTCTTTTGTTTGTACAATTTGACCGCTAGAGACAAAACTGTGCTGAGAAGTATATAAGAGTCCCTCATGCCTATACACCAAAAAAGAAACCAAACCCACTGCCACCGAGTCGATTGCAACTCATAGTGACCCTACAGGACAGAGTAGAGCTGCTTGGAAACTAGGGTTTCCAAGGCTGTAGTCCTCACTACAGCAAACTGCCACATCTTTCTCCCTCTGAGTGGCTGGTGGGTTCCAACCTCTGACCTTTTGGTTAGCAGAAGAGTGCTTAACTACTGTTCCTCAGACATATACCAAAAACAAACAAACAAAAAAAAAAAACCCATTGCCATGGAGTTGGTTCTGCACAGATCCCTAGTAATATGTCTCCTGTTTTGAGAACCAATCTGAATAAAGCTAACTATTTCAAGTCTATGTTTTGAAGGGATGAGCTTAAGCAGCTTGAAAAGCTATGAAATACATGCATATACATTTTTATTTGGACTGCTGCCTGGCAAAGGCAGGAAATGTAACATAATGCAGTTAAAGTGAGGGGACGAGGAAGAGCACACGCAGCACTGACTTTGGGAAGGAGGACTTCTCTTCTCTGTGGGGTAAACAGGAGCCTGGGAGTGTAGGGCTGTGGGAAAGTAGGTACTGCTGGAAACAAGAGATGAGAGGAGCTTGGAGGAAACTTAGATACAACCTAGGCTAATCTTCTCAAATAACGAAGAAAAAATCTAAGACTTCTTTGGGGGATGGATGTGGGGAGTACCTGGGATCATGTGTATCGTCTGCAAGAAACCGAAAAGTAGAAATCTGTTTTCCTAACACCTGGTGGATTGCTTTTTCGGTTCTACTAAAATGATGGGAAAGGATTAACACTAGTGACCCAGGTCCTTCTCAAACCTGCTCCTCTCCATTATTTTTCATCTTGGTAAATGCCACCACCATCCACCTAGTTGCACATATCCCCAACCGAGGAATCATTCTTAATTTCTCTCTTTTCCTCCATATTTTCATTTAATCTATCATTAAGACCTATTGGCTCAGCCTTCAAAATGTGCCTTTCAAAATATAGCCACCTCTACTGATAACATCAAACTATATCTCTTTCTTGGATGATTTTCAATTGGTCCTCCCAGTTTCCATTCCTGATCCTGACAATCTATACTCCACATAGTAATCAGAGTGATATTTTTAAAACATAAATCACATTACTCTCCAACTGAAGCGGCTTACCATTGCCTTAGAATATAATAAGACTTCCTTATACTTTACAAAGCCCATAATCTGGCTCCTGACTTCCTCTCTGGCTTATTTTGTACCACACTGGCCATATTGACCTTCTTTTCTTCAGACAGGCTAATCTCACCCCTGCCTTTGGGTCTTTGTCATCACCGTTTCCTCTGACTGGAACGCTTTGTCTCCAGTGTTTTGCATGGCATCTCCTTCTCATCACTGAAGCTCTTTTCAAAACTTTCCCCTTTAGCGAGGTCTTCCATGACCACACAATCCCCCGCACCCTAGAGTCATCCCTATCACATAAACCAGCTTTTTTTTTCATTAATAACTTACAACTATCCGTAAGTACAATTATTGCTTCTTAATTGTCTGTCTCCTCCCACTTTTCATTAAAATATGAGCTCCATAAGCTCCATGAGGTCAGGGACTATAAATATGTTGTTCATCCCTGCACCCTCAGAGTCCAAAAGACTATCTGTGGAATAAAAGATCCTCAATAGATATTTGAAAATTTAATGTGCACCTGGAAGATTACCAAATAAAAATCATTAATATTCATTGTTAAAATTCATACATTTTTATATTAAAACAAGAAAAAATACTAAAAGATTATTAGTCTTTGTGCTGTGTAATGCTATCTAGATTTGCCAGTGGGATAAATGAAGACAGAGTGGTTAAGGCTTCTAACCAAAGTTATGTATCTAGTGCCACAGTAAGACCTAACAGATGGAAAATAATGATTTAGTAACACAGAAGAATAGCTATTTCTGTGGTAGATAAAAAAGGTATTTCTTAAAAGAAAGACACCTAAGTATTAATAAAAAATAAAAAATTGGGATTAGAGTTGGAAGATAGGATTTTGCTAATCAATACCAGTGGCCAAGTCTTCTAACAACTCTGAGCCTCAAAAAATATTTGATGTACCAAACTATGAGATGGAATATTATAAGTGATGCCTGCCTGAAACTTTCTGAAATAAAATAAGAAACTTATTTTGAACTGTGACTGTGTATTTATTTATAGAAGTTCTAAATGTATATCAATATTGGCTTTTTTAATCAAATTTTATGACCAAAAGAACATGTCTTGTAGAATTTTTATAAAATACCTTCAAACATGAATTAAGTACCTACCATGTAAAAAATGTTTAAGGGTATATACAAATAATAGCGTTTTTTTAAAGCATAGAGGTAGCCAGTAAAAGAACAAATGAGGATAATTTTGAATATTTAGCCTGGAAATTATATAGAAATGGGGGAAAAGAGAAAGGACGATAAAGAAAGAGTTTTCTTCAAATATTGGTGGCTTATTCTGAGTGATTATATGGCTTATTATGAGTAATTAGACTAGCTCTGCGTTGCTGCAGAGAGCAGAATGAAGATTAAATGGAGAAATACTTCAAGAGGGGTATTTCAGAAGCTACAATCTTACTTAGTACTTGTAGCAGTGACAGCTCCCACGTTGGATTAGAGAGTAGGGAGAGCTAGATTACTGGAACTAGTCATAGTTGCAGACAGTGTGCTGTGCTGGTAAATGTTTAACAACGAGCTACCCAGTAAAAAAAGAAAAAAAAGAAGGGGCAGTGGGGAGGCTAATTTGTTGAGTTTGATGATTTCCATGGTGTAAATACAGCCTTCATGCCCAGCTTCAAGCTAACATCACTAAAGGTGGAACTGGGAAGAAATGCATACAGCCAGGTATGAGCTGGTGCAAACCAGCTCAATCACAGCACTGGATATAGTAAAAATTCCTTCAGTGGCAAGTTGCAATAAATTGAACACAGATATAAGGAAAAACTGAAAATGTATTGGTTGTGTAATGGAGAAATTGAGGGGAAAAGGCTACATTCAGGCATTGCTGGATTCAAGTGCTCAAGTGTTGGGTAAAGAATCTTGCTCCTGTTTCATTCATTGGTTCAAAACTATTTATTGAATGTTAACTCTTTGCCAAGCATTATTCTGAGACCTGAGTTCACAGTGGTAAAATAGTTCTGTCTTAATGAAGCTATGTTGTAGTGGAGGAGATGGTCAATAAACAAATAAATACATAACAGAGTGAGTGATGAATGAGCGATAAAAGTTATGAAGAAGAACAAAACAAGGTTAAGGAATAAGAAGTGATGGTGGAGTTTGAGGGGGGATATAACAGACAGGGGGGTCAGGCAGGTCACATTGAGCAGGAGGTAAACTACATAAATCCCTGGGAGAGAGCATCACAGGTAGAGAGACCAGTAAGTGCACGGGTGCTGAGATGCAGCATGTTTGCATGTTGGAGGTTTGTCAAGGAGTCCTGTATGTTTGGACTTGAGTGAGTGAGAGGGAGAGTGGCAGGAAAGGAGGTAAGGAGGGAAATGGGACCAAGACATGTATAACCCTGTAGCCAGGATAAGTAGTTTGCATTTTATTATAAGACTGATGCAAAATCACTGGAGATTTTGAACAAGGGACTAACATGACTTGATTTATATTTTTAAACAACTCATGTGCTTGCTGAGTAAAGAGTTGACTTAAGGGGAAAAGACACTCTAGGAAGCAGGAGGCCACTTAGGAGATTAGTGTCATAATCTAAGTGAGAGATGATGGTCACTTGGACAAAGATATAGCAGGAAAGCTAAAGACTGGTGGTCAGATCTGTGACTGACAATATTTAATGAGGGGCTGGCTGTGTAGTTTAAGAAAAAGAGAGGCATCAAGATTGACTCTGATATTTTCAGGCCTAAGCAGAAAAATCAAGAGTTTTGATTCATACATGTATAGTACAAGATTCACAGAGACGCACATTAGACAATCTGATACTCAGGGAGGAGAAGTCAAGGCTGAAGGTAAAATCATGGGAGTTATCCATCAATGGAGAGATGATATTTAAGGTCATAGGCAGTGAGTGTAGACAGAGAAAAACAAAGAGGATCTAGGACTGAGCCCTAGGCTAAAGGAGGAAGAGGATAGAGACATGGAGATGATAAAGGAACAAATGGCAAGGAAAAAAAAAAATGATGTCCCAAAAGTCAGTTGAAGTCAATATGTCAAGAAGATGATAGAAATTTAAGTGCCAAATGCTACTGAAACAATGAGTAAGATGAGAACCTGACAAGGGATTTCATTGGAATGATAGAATAGTAATCTAATCGGTGAGTGTTAAAGAGGATATGGGAGGAGAAAGTAGACAGGGAACACAGATAATACCTTCAAGTTCACTGTAAAGGACAGTAGAGAACTAGGGCATAACTTGAAGGTGAGGTGCGAGTTAAAGGAAAAGTGTTTTTTGTTTGTTTTTATTTCTGTTTTTGTTTTATCTTTAGTTGGAAAAAAATCACAGCAAGTTTATAAATCGATGGAAATCATATGGTAGAGGGGAGAACACTGATGATGACAGAGAGCAAGGTATAAACACAGGAGCAATCTCTTTGGTAGAAAGTGCTAAGGTTTGGGATCCAGTGCACATGGGAGGGACTTGATATTAGATAGGAGCAGGGACAGCTCACTATTGTAAGGAAGGGAAGTGAAATATATGGTTACAGAAGGTGGAAGGTTGTTAGATTTGACAGGGGAAACTTAAGAAAGTTCTCTTCTCATTGCTTCTACTTTCTTAGTGAAATAAGAAGCAAGACTATCAGCTGCAAGTGGATGGGAGAGAAAATATCAGAAGCTTGAAGAGAAAGAAAAATATTTGAAGTGGACTTCTTAGACAATGAGAGAATGAATTGACCAGGAAAATATATTAAAATTGCCAGGCATTGGCAAGGGCCCACTTGAGGTTTGCAGTCATATTTCTGGATGTTGCCTTCATTGTCTGACAAGGTCAACCCTGTTTGTGCCAAGATGACTACCTGTTTCTCCTGATGTATATTCTACCAGCTCAGAAAATCCAATGGAAAGAAAGAGCCTCTTTCCCAAGAACTATGGCAAATAGCCCTGAGTGAGCTCTTATCTGCTGGACTTGAGCCCGTGATCAGGTTTAATCCCACTGTCCTGGCCAGGAGGATGCTATACTCTGATTAGCTAGGTCATGCATCCTCCCCTGGGAGTCCCGGGATTGTGCAAATAGTTAACATGCTCACCTGCTGACTGAAAGGTTGGAGGTTCAAGTCCACCCAAAAGCACCTCAGAAGAAAAGCTTAGCAATCTACTTTCAAAAAATCAACCACTGAAAACCCTATAGAGCACAGTTCTACTCTGACACGCACGGAGTCTCCATGAGTCCGAATGAACTAGAGGGTAACTGGCTTAACTGGCCTCCTCGCCTGGAGCCTGGGGGCAGTGTGGATTCAGCCTTACTTAATTATAAGCCTAGAGTAAGAAGGGTGGTTTCCCAAAGAAAATTATGGTATATGTTACCATACGAAGGAGGAATAGGCAAAATATCTATATCTGCCTCTACGTATATATTGACATATTTGTTTACTGAAAAACTTGCAGGAAGAATCAAGCATCACGGTGGTGCAATGGTTAAGAGCTATAGCTGCTAACCAAAAGGTCAGCAGTTTGAATCCACCAGCCACTTCTTGGAAACCCTAAGGGGAAGTTCTCTCTGTCCTATAGGGTCGCTATGAGTTGGAATCGACTTGACAGCAATGGGTTTAAGACTTTTCTATTCTAATGGCCTTTAGTTCCCTAGCTTTGAAATTCTCAAATTGGACACATTGGGCTAAGAAAGGAAATGACCTGATAGTCGTATTATTCATGATTTTTATTAACCCTCTGATTGCTCACCAGCTGTACCTATACAGTGATTTTTAAACTGCTTTTTTTCAGTATGTACAGGCTTCCTATAGCACTTGGTCTTATATTGCTAGGCAGTACTATTTTCTTTGGGATTTTTTTTTTTTTTATATATATCTGTCACATTGCATTCAGTTTCCCTTAGAGAGTTCCTTATATTAAAAAAAAAAAAAATCAGGTTTTTTAAAACTCTTTCTGCATCATCCCTATCCAAAATTGCAATTCCATTTTCATTTAATTCTAACTACTTATGTGTTAAATTTTTCCTTCCTAATAATATCTGTCGCTATGAGTCGGAATCGACTCGACAGCACTGAGTTTAATAATATCTGTGTGGATTTATATCTCAGTACCTGCACAATCACGTAAGTTGCTATGGCAATATTATAAAATTATTGCAAATCATGAGGTCTCTCTGAAACCATGCATGTTGGATTTAGAAATAACATTGCTGAAAACCCTGCACTTCAGATAAGCAGAGGTTCCTAAGTGGAATTACTGCCCCAATTTTTTCCTTAACTTACTATTAGGTTCTTGATTTTAAGTAAAGACAAGCAGTATAAAGAAAATTATTCCCTCCTTAAAAAAACAAAAAATTAAATTAGTCTTGAAAAGAAGCTATCTGGATAAGTAGAAAGAATCATGTTAACTAAACTTGGGTTTTAGTACTTCCTCTGCCATATACAAACTTTGTGAACTCTGGACAAATCACTTCACCTTGCTGTGCTTTAGCTTGCTCATCTATAAAATGACGGCGAAAATATTAAACTACTTCTTAGACTTGTTAGAATTTAAATGAGATAAAGTACACATAAAGTTTGCATATATTGTCTGGGACAGGGTCATGATTTGTTCCTTTCCTCCCTAATATCCCAACCCTCAGAGTTACATCTACTACAACAAGCCAACCTCAAGGTTCTTGGCAACCCATTTGCCAGCTGAAAACCAAAAGGAACTTTTGATTCCAGAACAACCCTCTAAGCTAAAAGGCAGGACATAGAGACAGCAGTACTCTATGAAATTTTTCATGAATGGTTGCTATCTCAGGTCAGCTTCTGTAGAATCTCTGAGACAGGGATTCTTGTACAAGTGGTCTATTGAGGGAGGGCTCTCAGAAGAAATCTCCAGAGAAGTGAGGAAAGCAGGACAGTACAGAGAAGAGCTAGGCAAAGACTCAACCTGACTCCACAGGGAGCTCTACAGCATGAATGGCACCACAGAAATGTGACACCTTGAGGCAAGAGGACCAAGCTTTAATTCCTCTGTATGTCAGTCTTTAGCTGAGAGATATAGCCTGTGGTGAGTGGATATGGGCATAACCTCCCAGGCATCCCTGGCAAGACGGCTCTCACTGACCTCTGGCAAATCTCTGGGGAAGGGTGAGCAGCTACGAGGCATTAGCAGACCACACACATAGCAGCTGGGCCTAGTAAAAGAAATATAGGTTTAAAATGTCAGCAGTTAGACTCCACCAGCCACTCCTAGGAAACCCTTTGGTGCAGCCTACTCTGTCATATAGGGTCGCTGTGAGTTGGAATCAAATCAACAGCCATGGATTTGGTTTTTGGTAAGAACTACACCCCACTCTTCCTACCATACACATACAATTTTTTTCTTCACAATGGAAAGGAGTAGGGATGACTGTTAAGTGAGGGGGAATTGAGATTTTTTTCTAAAAAGAATGGAATATAAAATTTGACTTGATGGAAGTGACTGCCACAACGTCCACTTACTTGTATCTATCGTGTCAGAAATGGCTTATTTTCTCTAAATTATTGTCTGATTTGATCTTCACAGCAACCCTGTGATCTTGGTGCTATTGGGTAACTTGCCCAAGGCCATTAGCTATCAAGAACCAGAACCAAAATCCAAAACCTAGCCTAGATGAATATGTCATAAGTCGAGGACTTTAGTAGGGGTGTGTGTGTGTGCGCGCATGTGTGTGTGTGTGTGTGTGCATGTATGGAAACACTGGTAGTGTAGCAGTTAAGAGCTACAGCTGCTAACCAAAAGGTTAGCAGTTCAAATCTACCAGGTGCTCCTTGGAAACTCTGTGGGGCAGTGGCACTTCTACTCTGTCCTATAGGGTTGCTATGAGTCAGAATCAACTTGATGGCAAGGGGTTTGTTTGTGTGTGTGTGTGTTTTTTTTTTTTTTTGGTATATGTATATATAATATATCCTACTAAAACCGTAGAAAAAATTCGAGCCTCAAGTTGCAATACTGAAGAATTCTATAGACAAAAATTGAATGACACAGGAAGCACCAAAATAAGATGGAAGGAACACACAGTTATTGTATCAAAAAGGATTGGTCAACATTCAACCATTTTAGGAGGCAGCATACGATCAAGAACCAATGGTACCGAAAGAAGAAGTCCAAGCTGCACTGAAAGCATTGGTGAAAAACAAGGCTCCAGGAATTGATGGAATAACAATTGAGATGTTTCAATGAATGGGTACAACGCTGGAAGCGTTCACTCACCTATGCCAAGAAATTTGGAAGACAGCTACCTGGCCAACTGACTGGAAAAGATTCATATTTGTGCCCATTTCAAAGAAAGGTGACCCAACAGAATGTGGAAATTATCGAACAATATCATTAATATGACGCACAATCAAATTTTGCTGAAGATAATTAAAAAATGGTTGCAATAGTACATTGACAGGGAACTGCCAGAAATGTAAGCCAGAACCAGAAGAGTCTGTGAAGCAATGGATATCATTGCTGATGTCAAATGAATCTTTTTTTTTTAATTGTCCTTTAGATGAAGGCTTTCAGAAAAAATTAGTTTCTCATCAAACAATTAATACACATATCGTTTTGTGACATTGGTTGTCAACACTCTCCCCACCAGCTGCTCCTTGGGAACCCTATAGTGCAGTTCTACCCTGTCATATATGGTCACTATGAGTCGAAATTGACTCGATGGCAACAGCTTTGGTTTTGTTTTGGTGTGGTTTAAGATCAGGAAAGGTGTGTGTCAGAGTTGTATCCTTTCATCATACGTATTCAATCTGTATGCTGAGCAAATAATCTGAGAAGTTGGACTATACATATGAAAAATAATCCAGCATCAGGTTTAGAGGAAGACTAATTAACAATCTAAGATATGCAGTTGACAAAAACTTGCTTGCTGAAAGTAAAGAACACTTGAAGCACTTACGGATAATGATCAAAACTATATTGTACCTCAACATAGAGGAAACAAAAATCCTCACAACTGGACCAATAAGCAACAACATGATAGATGGAGAAAATATTGACATTGTCAAGGATTTTATTTAACTCAGATCCACAATTAACACCCATGGAAGCAGCAGACAAGAAATCAAACGACACATTGCATTGGGCAAATCTGCTCCGAAAGGTCTCTTTAAAGAGTTAAAAAGCAAAACATCACCTTGAGGACTAAGGAGTGCCTGACCCAAGCCATGGTATGTTCAACAGCTTCATTGGCATGCAAAAGCTGGACAAGGAATAAAGAAGACCGAAGAAGAATTGACGTCTTTGAATTACAGTGTTGAGGAAGAATATTGAATACACCATGACCTGCCAGAAGAACAAACAAACCTGTCTTAGAAGAAGTACAGCCAGAATGCTCCTTAGAAGCAAGAATGGTGGGAGACTTTGTCGCACATACTTTGGACATATTATTCAGAAGGGCTAGTCCCTGGAAAAGGCCATTATGCTTGGTGAAGTAGAGGGTCAACAAAAAGGAGGAAGGCCTTCAAGGAGATGGACTGACACAGTGGCTGCAACAATGGGCTCAAACCTAGCAATGATTGTGAGAATGGGACAGGTCTGGACACTGTTTCATTCTGTTGTATTGTGAGTCGGAACCAACTCTATGGTACCTAACAACAAAAACAACACTAAGACTAGAGAAAGGAGCCCTGGTGGCACCGTAGTTTAAAGCCCTCATCTGCTAACCAAAAGTTTTGCGCTTCTAATGCACTAGTCGCTCTGAGGGAGAAAGACGTGGCAGTCCACTGGTGTAAAGATTTACAGCCTTGGAAGTCCTGTGGTGCAGTTCCACTCAGTTCTACTTAGTTCTGTAGGGTTGCTCTGAGTCAGAGTTGACTCAATGACAATGGGTTTTAAGACTGGAGACACTGAGTAATGGTTACAATCATTGGATTTTGAGATTCAAAATTTATTTTTTAACTTAGGTCCGAAATACTTATGTTTCATGACCTTCTCGTGCTCTTTGGGTTTAGATAGTGACATTGTCCTTGCTTCTTATTCTTGACTGCTAGTCAGTACAGAGAAAATACTTTTATTCAGTGAAAGAAGGCAACTTTAAGCTGCCCAGCTTCTCTTCAGGACATGAGGGAGAGGATCCACTTTTACTCAGGCTTCTCTGTCAGGAAGCAAAATTTTGAAGTTGACCTCAAGAGCTGGAGTAGATGGATAGAAGCATTTTTAATCCCAGAGATACCCTGCTCAAGTTCTGCATCAAACACCTACCTCTCTGCTCCCTTTTTTCCTCTTGAATGATACAAGAGACCTAATCAGTCTCCTTGGAAAGCCATTTGAGGAGCTGTCTCCCCTCACTGTCTCCTCACTTCAATCATATCTCCAGTCCTTTCACAGAATGTGGAGATTACTTTCAACTAGAGGATTTAAAAAGAAAAATCTGACCTAATGTTTTCTCTGGTAATGCAGCCAAGCAATGAATTCCCCATTCCCCCATTCTTAACTAAAACTTCAAGCCAATCTGCTCATTGCTGGCAGAAATGATAAGATAAAACACTCCATGGGTGGGTTGGGAGCCAACTGGTTGGATTTTCAGTTAAGCAGTATTTGAGAACTGAATTTTAAATATGATGCATTATGATAAAGGAATGAGGAAATATTTTTCTGACAAATAAAAATCAAGGATATTTACAAACCATTATCAAAGACTCCAATGACTATACATTTATAAGTACTACCTAGTCAAAAAATACCCCTCTGTTTTCAGTAGTGTGTAGTTGGGAAAATATCCTCTAGTTTGTTATTCCTCTGCTTGTTAGTGATGTTATTAATGTGACTCTGATCTACCAAGAAGACCTTCTTAAGTTCATCTCGTTCACTCTCCATGGTAGTCACTGCTGAGATGAGTTGATGAAACCCACTCAATTGAAAATGTATGGACTTATTAAGCACTTACTATTTGTGTAACCTAAAGGTTGGCAGTTTAAACCAATTCAGTGATGCTGTGGGAGGAAGTCCTAGAAATCTCCTTTCATAAAGATTACAGCCAAGAAAATTCTATGGAGCAGTTCTACTCTGTAACACATGGGGTCACAATGAGTTAGAATTGACTGGACCGCAATGGAATTGGATTTTTTCTTTTGGAAGGGAACACAGCCATAGAAAGCAGAGCCTTTCAAAAGGTGAGGAGATGAAGAATCAATGCCATGTGTTCAGTGATAGAAGAAGAGTGTGCTGTCTGGACACAAAGGAAGAGATCCTGAGTATCTCGCCCAGGCTAGGTAGGGACAGATGACCAGGCATCTGAGCAAAGGCATTAGAGAAGAGAAGGAACTTGAGGTGGGCTGTAAAATGTAGGTAAGAATTCAATAGGCCGAGAAAGCATTAGAGAGAGTAAGAATTGAGCAGAGCCTTGAGGTGAGAATGAAGACTGCCTTAGGCTGGGTTCTCTAGAGAAGCAACACAAGTAAAGTGTATAAATATATATAGAGAGAGATTTATATCAAGGAAACAGCTCACTTGATTGTAGAGGCTGGAACGTCCCAAGCCCGTGGATCAGGGTAGAAGCTTCCTCTGCTTCATGTAGCTGAAAGGGCTAGAGAATCCAAGATTGGTAGGTCGGAGAGCAGGGCTTTTGTTCACAGGCTGTGAAGTTCACTGAATCACAAGATCAACAGGGAAGACCACAAGGTTTCTCCTGATTCATGAAGGAGCAGGGACTGGCAAACCCAAGATCAGCAGATTGGAGGGCAAGGCTCTTGCTCACAGGCTGTGAAGACCAACAAATTCCAAGATCAGCAGACAAGCTGCTAGCTCAAGTCCCAAGAGCTGGAGGTCAGGTGAACAGGAAACAGTTGCAGGATCCAGAGGAGACAAAATCCAGAATGTCCACTTATATTCAGATGCAGGCCACGTGCCCAAAGAAACTCCCTTTCAACTGATTGGCTACTTGCAGCAGATCCCCTCATGGAGGTGATCACACATAAAGACTGAGAATCACAGCTTAGCCAAGTTGACACAAAACCTTAACCATCACAAAGACAAAAGTGCTGAGAACCATAGAGAGTGCCTCCTGGTTAGAATAATGTTGGTTACCACCTACCGAACACTTAATACGTACCAGATATGATGCAGCCCTCTATGTACACACTGTCTCATTTAATCAGACAGTAATAGCTGAGTGGGCAATAGCAAAAAATCCAGCTCCAACAGACTTAATTACAAAAGAGAATTTATAAAATAATGTAACTCAGTAGTCAAAGGTATATCTGGGGGTATGAGAAGGCCAACTCATTTTGCAAAGAATTAGGGAGGGGAGCCAGACATAGCTTTCATCTGGATTGAGAATATTTTGGTTTCTCATCATCTTTAAATGCCTTGCTATAGGTTTCAAATCCTCACTCTGCCACTAGATAGCTGTATGATTTTAGGGAAGTTACTTAACCTCTCTGTGCCTCAGTTTCCTCATCTATAAAATGAAGATGATGGTCATGAGGATTACATGAGTTAATTAAGATGAAAGAACTGAGAAAATTTTCAAGCCTTTAGTTACAATATTGAAGGATTCTACAGAAAAAAAAAATAGTAAACAACGCAGGAAACATCAAAAGAAGATGGAAGGAATACACAGAGTCACTGTACCAAAAACATTCAACCATTTCAGGAGGTAGCGTATGATCAGGAACTGATGGTACTGAAGGAAGAGGTCCAAGCTGCACTGAAAGCACTGGCAAAAAACAAGGCTCCAAGAATTGACAGAATGCCAGTTAAGATGTTTCAACAAACATATGCAGCTCTGGAAGTGCTCATTCATCTATGCCAAGAAATTTGAAGATAGCTACCTGGCCAACCGACTGAAAGCAGTCCATATTTGTACCCATTCCAAAGAAAGGTGATCCAACAGAATGCAGAAATTATTGAACGATATCATTAATATCACGCACAAGTAAAAATTTGCTGAAGATCTTTCAAAAGCCGTTGCAGCGGAACATCAATAGGGAACTTCCAGAATTTCAAGCGGATACAGAAGAAAACATGGAACAAAGGTTATCACTACTGATGTCAGATGGATCATGGTTGAAAGCAGAGAATACCAGAAAGATGTTTACCTGTGTTTTATTGACTATGCAAAGGAATTTGACTGTGTGGATCCTAACAAATTATGGATAACATTGAGAAGAATGGGAATTTCAGAACACTTTGTTATGCTCATAAAGAACCTGTACTTAGACCAAGAGGCACTTATTTGAACAGAACAAGGGAATACTGCATGGTTTAAAGTCAGGAAAGGTGTTTGCCAGGGTTGTATCCTTTCACCATATTTATTCAATCTGTACGCTGAGCAAATAATCCAAGAAGCTGGACTATATGAAGAAGAATATGCCATCAGGATTGGAGAAAGAGTCATTAACAACCTGCATTATGCATGTGACACAACCTTGCTTGCTGAAATAACTCGAAGCACTTACTGATGAAAATCAAAGACTTCAGCCTTCAATATGGATGGCATCACAACATAAAGAAAACAAAAATCTCACAACTGAACCAATGTGCAACATCAAGATAAATGGAGAAAAGATTGAAGTTGTAAAGGATTTCATTTTACTTGTATCCACAATCAACGCCCATGCAAGCAGCAGTGAAGAAATCAAATGATGCATTGTATTGGGCAAATCTGCTGCAAAAGATCTCTTTAAAGAGTTAAAAAGCAAAAATATCACTTTAAGGACTAAGGTGTGCCTGACCTACGCCATGGTATTTTCAATTGCCTTATACTCATGTGAAAGCTGGGCAATAAATAAAGAAGACTGTAGAAGAATAGATGCCTTTGAATTATGATGTTGTCAAAGAATGTTGAATATACCATGGAGTGCCAGAAGAATCAACAAATCTGTCTTGGAAGAAGTGCAGCCAGTATGCTTATTAGAAGTGAGGATACTCTGGACATGGTATCAGGAGAGACCAGTCCCTGGAGAAGCATATCATACTTGGTAAAGTAGAGGGTAGGCGAAAAAGAGGGAGACCCTCAACAAGATGGATTGACACAGTGACTGCAACAATGGGCTCAAGCATAACAACGATTGTGAGTGTGGTGCAGGACCTGGCAGTGTTTCCTTCTGTTGCACACATACACACACTCATATGCATATACATATTGAAAGAGAGAGAGAAATAATTCATCTAGGAAATCCTGATAAATATTTTCCAGTGGTAACATCTTATGGCCCTATTAATTATTAATTCTTATAGATATGGTTACTAGAGGGTCTGTATAATTATATCTCTCAGTAATACAACTAGTATTTATTGTTTTCTTCCCATGAGTCAGGCACTGTGATAGGTGCCAGGGATACATTAGTGAACAAAAAAGGCTAGTACCTGCCTTCACTAAGTTAACAGATTCGTAGGTAGAAGTGAGGAGGTTACTATAATACACTGCGCACCAGAAGTTGGAACAAACAAGAACCTGTGACTCTTTAACCTGGATGGAAAGTTCATGGAAAAATAGAGGAATCAGGGAATGTCTAGCTACTGTTTCAATTTCAAATCAGAAATAGAGGCCAGAGGTAAGTTTCTGATGAGCTTAAATATCAAAAATTATACTAGGGCCCTATAAGGGGTTTCTTTTAGAAGCAGTGATAAATCTATCCTTATTAAAATTCTCTTCACTGTGTCTTAAGTGACATTTCAATCTTCTGTCTTTTCTTATCTACTAGACTTCTGTGGGCCACCTGGTGATAGTCTGCACTCCACTACTATCTTAGAATGCTTTTAACCTTACCCCTGGTTGAGATGTATGATCTATGTAATTTTGGTATTCAGATGACATGTTAAAGTTGAACATGAGGGAGGATTCAAGCTGTGATTTAGGAATCGAGATGTCTAGGCCAAACCATTCTTTCAGTGCTTATCAGCAAGTGCTAAAAATCAGAAGATGTCAAGGGCAAAATGGGACACTAGGAAAAGGAGCTGAAAAAGGAACATCCCTGAATTGGTGGCAAAAGTTTCTGACTTCCCCAGACTGCCTTGATAATCTTGCTTCATCTCATTTTCACAAGATATGGTTATGGTGGTTAAGGTGGTGTATTGGGAGCCTTCTGGGATTGGGTGGAGAGAGTTTATGATTATATGTATGCTGAAAAAAAAGTAACTTATTTTATTTATTCCTATATTCAGAAACAGTAGCAGAGTACCAGGTGTGAGCAGATCAATGCAACATGTCAGGAGACACAGCATATGACATGACAGGTTAGATCCCTGCCCTCAGGAATTTTACAGTCCAGTGAAGAGATAGACAATAAACAATAACAGAGTTGCATATTGTGAGTCATGGTTTATAACATATTTATGGTTTTGTCACAGAGAATAACAAAGAGTGTACGCTTAGATCACATTCTTTCATGTGTCAGGTCTGGCTTGTGCTTTGCCTGCCGTCTACATATTTCTTTATAGTCATGAAAAAAATAAATTATTGCAATCCAGGCTAGTCTTTGGTTACTGATCACCCTTCCTGGGAGGGCACCCTCAAACCAAAAAACCCATTGTCATCAAGTCTATTCTGACTCATAGCAACCCTATAGGACAGAGTAGACTACTCCATAGAGTTTTCTAGGCTGTAATCTTTTACAGATGCAGACTGTCACATCTTTCTCCCATGCAGTGGCCGGTGGGTTTGGACTGCTGACCTTTTGCCTAGTTCTCTCTTATTTTACAGAAGTGAATTCCTTCTGAAGGTGCATTCTTCAGTTGTCCACTTCCTAAAAAAGGATTCTATCTTTATCTCATGCATTATCCCACAGACGTTTGGAAGAATTATGCTTATGGGCAAAGAATATCTAAGATCTTGTGCATGCCGAGAGGCATGGGGTTTGTTGCCTGCTCTTGAGGAGACATTGACCGATAAGAGTGTCAAAATAAAATGTCATTTGAGGGGACTCCAGAGTGACAATAATGATGGTAGTAATTCCTAGGAAGGATTAGTCCCTTAGTACAAAGCAAAGAGGCTTCATAAAGGAGGAGGAAGACCAGATAGTGAAAAAGAGAAGAGAAGGAGAAAGGGTAGGAAGAGAAAGAGGAAAAGACACAGGAGGAAAAAAGGAGGGGGAAGCCTTTGAACAAAAGGTAGAATTTTGACATAATTAGAAACTTCTCCAGGCCTTATAACTCCTTTTGAGTTCTCTATTAGTAGACAAGTGCTTAACTGTGCCACCCAGGGCTCCAGAGCTCTACCATAGTGACAGTTCTTCCCAGTTCAGTCATAGCTGAGGAGGGGACACTAGACAGACCCAAATTTTTAAAATTTGGATGACCTGAAGCCATAATTGGAATGGGAAAAAGTACAGGTCAAAGCTCTGCTAGAAATTTAATCTCCCTCTTATAAAACAGGAGCAGTATATGTGTTGCATAACAACTAAATCACTTGCCCGTCAGATTCTGCACAGACTTGGACACAGCAGTGTGGGGCTCAAAGATAGTGTCCGATCACGTCACTTTGAATGTGTGTTGCTCTCCTCATTACTGGCAATACGCCCTCTCCTCACTTATTGGTATGTTAAGTTCCAAAGATTAGGTCTTTATGTGAAATTGGTGTTATGTAAAAATGGAGGATGACCATATCAGATCACAAAATGGGTGATGACTACATCATTACATAACTGCCAAGTTACATCATTACATAACTGCCAAACCACTGAGAATTATGGCCCAGCCAAGCTGACACATAGCTTTACATTTGTGACTGCCGGGTGTACATTGTTAACGTGCAAAATAGTCAGTGGGTTTTTTACTGTTGTCGTAAATGTGGAATGTCAGATAATGAAATAGTCAATAAGTGAGAAAAAGGTATAATCTACTTTCATGCATCAGGCTCCTGAAAGGGCTCACTCTGCCTCTTCCAAGTCTTCCATTCCAGGGTTTCAACCTGTAATTTTTTTCCCATTCCGGTTATGGTTCTGTATCACCTAGATTTTAAAAAATTTGGGTCTGTTCTGGTTTCACTTTGTCGGCCATGACTGAACCAGTTCGCACCAGTTTGAAGCCCTGCATAGACAAGCTGCAATGATATCTTGCCTGGAATAGAGAAAAAGACTTTTCCAGAGCCTCCTGAGTCCTGTCTGCTGCCTTTCAGTGCTCTCCACAACTCCGTTGGTGTAATTGTTTAAAATGGGAAATTTGGTCATGTCACCTACCCTGTTTATAACCCCGAGATGGTTTCTCATTGCTCCCAAAAGATAGTTTAAAACTCTTAATGTGTCCTATAGAGCCCTGCATGGTCTCTCTACACAACCCTCTCTAGCACTCCTCTCTGCCATGTTCCTCTGCGCCAGCCTCAATGGTTTTTTTTTTCACTTCCTCAAAAAAGCCATATTCCTCCCTACTACCTTGCAAAAGCCCCTCTCCACCTTCTCCACACACATACACATAGAAAACACATACACAAAAAAACATAAACATACAGATGTACACACGCAAGCATACACACAAACACATATGCACACAGATGTGCACACACACACACACACACTTTTGTGCCTAACTTTATCCATTTTAACTTTTCCATATCCTTTACCCCTCAACTCAGTCTTTCCTTTTGGAAATCTTCCTTAACCCTCAAGTCAAGACCTGTTTTCTATTTAATCTCTCTCATAACCACCCTGATCACAGTTTTTCATTTTGTATTTGCTTGATTATTCGATTACTATTTGCCTTACTCATTAGATTTTAAGTTCCTTGAGGGCAGAAATTTGTTTTGTTCAGCATGGTGTCTACCCCGGTACCTGATAGGTGCTCAATAATTTTTTTTTTAAATGACAAAAGGAACAAATCAATTGTCCAATAGATGAATCAGGGAAAGAAGAAGAAGTGAGGAAAAGTTCAGATGTAGTAATGCGTGTGGATGTTTAAGAAACAGAGAAAATTAGTTTGGCTGGGGGAAAAGGTATTCGAAAGGGGACAGTGAAGATAAGAATGAGAAGGTAGGTTAGGGCCACATCTAGGAAGCTTTTACCTTCTCCAAGAAGCAATGGGGAATTGATTAAGATTCTTGAAGACCAGGGAAACTGCAGCAATGCAATGCTGTAGAAAAACTCATCTGGCAGGGCATGCAGAATGGACTGGAAAGCACATGTGATTATTTAAAACATCGTTGTCACAAAAACAAAATCTAAGTGATTATTTCTACTCCATACCATGCTATTGGATGAATCTCACCTCCTCCTGGAGTCACACTTGCACCTGGTTCCTGGCCCTTCAAACGTGGTTTCTGAGTACAGCTGCTGCAGCTGCATCTCAAGCTCTTGTTATCATCAAGCTTGCTGGGCTCAGATTCTCAGAGGCGGCTCTACAGTGTGAGCACTTCATTGAGAAAGAGGTTGCTTTTGTCATCAGAGCAGGGATCCTTAAACTGAGATTCAGAGACATCTATGTGCCTCTGGCTTAGCTTTGGGGAACTCTGTGAACCACTTGGAAATATGTGCAAAAATCTGTGAGTGCACAATTTTCTTGGCAGGGCTTTTATACGATTTTCAATGGAGTATTCAATTTTTTTTTTTATTCAATACCCCCCAAATTTAAGTTCCCCCAGGTCTAGAGAGAGGGATCATATTTATTATAGCCAGCATATGGGGTCCTCTGGGCCAGCACCCATCTGTTTAAGAGTTGGGAAAGCAAACACAAGCCCCTTTGATGATCTTCACTGGTACAGAAGGATAAACCAAAGATATCATTAAAAGATGTGATCGTTTCTTGATTCTTCACGCATTTGTCAGAATCTTCTTGCATTATTACTCAGCATAGATGTCTATGTATATAATATAATTTGAGCAATGAAATACTTCCCAGACTGAAAAGGAGTACTAGTTTCCTATTCCTGCTGTAAGAAATTACTACAAACTTAGTGACTTAAAACAACATAAATTTATTGTCTTATAGTTCTGAAGGTCAGAAGTCCAAAATTAGTTTCACTGCGTGTCAAGTCTCACAAGGTGTCAGCAGGGTTGGTTCCTTCTGGAGGCTCCGGTGAAATTCCAGCTTCATTAGGACACGTGTTTTCCTTGGCCAATGACCTCTTCCTCCATCTTCAAGGCCAGAAGCATAGCATCTTCATATTTCCCTCTACTTATACCATCATATCACCTTCTCTTTGACTCTAACTCTAATGCCTCCTTCTTAGAAGAACGCTTATAAAATTACTTTGGGCCCGTGCAGATAATTCAGGATAATCTCCTCATCTCAAGATCCTTAACTTAATCACATCTACAAAGTCCTTTTTGCCATGAAAATGAACACATTCACAGGTTCTGAGGATTAGGATATGGGTATTTTGGGGGCCCATTATTCAGACTGCAACGTACCTAAACTGTATATAACATTCTTCAGCCTAAGACACTGAATTATTCTTTTCACATAGGTCACCTTGAATTAACAGGATATTGTGCTAGTATTAGTCTACTATTAGCCCTAATGTGACTCTGAGGAAATGGGCATTTAAGTTTTTATATAAAAAATATAGTAATAACGCTTACATTTTCTTCTGATTATGAAGTTAATTCTTTAATTTCTTGTTGTTGCTAGGCTCCATCGAGTCAGTTCCAACTCATAGTGACCCTATGCACAACAGAACGAAACAGTGGCTGTCCTGCACCATCCCCACAATTGTTGCTGTCGCTGAACCCATTGTTGCAGCCATCATGTCAATCCAACTCATTGAAGGTCTTTGTCTTTCTCGCTGACTCTCTATTTTACCAAGCATGATGTCCTTCTCTAGGGGCTGATCCCTCCTGACAATATGTCCGAAGTATGTGAGATGTAGTCTCGCCATCCTTGTTTCTGAAGAGCATTCTGGTTGAACCTCTTCTAAGACGGATTTGCTTGTTCTTCTGGCAGTCCATGGTATAGTCAATATCCAATTCGATCCTGTAATATTTTGTGAAACTAGCCAAGGAATATAAAACCCACTGCCATTGAGTCGATTCCAACTCATAGCAACCCTATAGGACAGAGTAGAACCGCCCCATAGAGTTTCCAAGGAGCGCCTGGTGGATTCAAACTGCTGACCTTTTGGTTAGCAGCTGTGGTACTTAGCCGCTACGCCACCAGGGTTTCCAGGAATATAAAAAGGTAACAAATTTTAAAATAAGTCTCTTAACTACAAGCATGATTAATACTACAGCGTATTCTTTTTAGTCTTTCATTACTGGGTATGTCAGTACACACATATTCATATGTGTACACATATGAACATATACTCCTTTTTCCCTACAAAAAGAAAGGTCATAGGATAAAAAAATGTGAATTTTCCTTTTTTCCTACATAACATCACAAACATTTCCCATATCATCAGATGTTCATCGAAAGCAAAATTTTAATGTAATACTTTTTTAATATAAACAACTATCCCAAAATCTGAACCATTCCTGTTTTAAATGGTCTTATTTCTTTTTTATGTTAACAGTAGTTTTTAGAGGTATAACTAAGTAGAGTAAATGCAAATGTCTTAACTTACACCCCATGTAAACACCTAGACCAAGATGTCGAACATTCCCATGACAGTAGAAAGTTCCATTCTGCTTTTTTTCTATCAATTCCCCCACTCAAGGCTACAAGTCATCTTCTTTCTATCATCACCGATAAGTTTTGTCTGTTCTTGAACTTCATATAACTTATTTCATACTAAATGTACAGTGTACTCTTGTTTTTTACTTTTTTTTTTAACTCAATGTAGTGTTTTTGAAATTTATCCATATTGTTCCATGAAGCATTCGTTTATTCTTCTGTATTGCTAAGAAGTATTGTGTTGTATGAATACACCACATTCTTCATGATGAAAATTGCTGATGGTCACTTGGAGATTTGAGTTATTCTTATTTGGAGCTAGTGTGATTAAATCTTTTTGAACATCCTGATAGAAGTCAGAAGTACTCACTTCTCTTCCGTATAAAAATAGGAGTGAAATTTCTATGCTGACGGGTCAGTTTCAGTGTATTAGAAACTGCCAAATAATTTTCTAAGTTTTATATTCCCAACAAGATAGGTGAAGTTGTACCTCATTATGCTTTTAATAGGTATTTCCCTAATGACTAATGATGGGAAGCACATTTTCATGTGCTTATTGGTTATGCCAGTATCTTTTTATGTGGGATGATTTATCTTTTTATTATTTATTTGTAGAAATCCTTTATATATTATCAATAGAAGTTATTTATTATACATATACATTATATTTCTTTCCTGCCTGTAGCTTGCCTTTTTACTTTATTAATGGTGTTTTTTGATGAGCAGAAGTTTTAAATTTTGGTGGAGTCCTGTTCATAATTTTTTTCTTTTATAAGTAGTATTTTTCGTAGCCTATTTAAGTAATGTTTGTCTAGCCCAAGTTCATAAACATACATTTTCTTACATTTTCTTCTAAAAAAATCTAATAGCTGCTTTTCTCACTTTTGAGTCAATGATCCATATCATATTAAGGTTCTTTTTATTTGATATGCATATCTAGTTTTTCTAGCACCATTTATTGCAAAGACATTCCTTTTGCTATTGAACTATATTGATGTCTTTGTCAATAATCGATCAGCCATATATAAAAACATTAAAATTATTTCCAGTTTCTTATTTTATAAATTATTTATTCTTAAGTCTTTTACCGTATCAGCTGATTATATTTTTAAAATAGATTACCAGAAGTAGAATTACTGAGCCAAAGAATGTGAATACTTCGATACTCTTAGCATGTACTATCAAATTTCTTCACAACTGCCTACTCCACTTTACACCCAAAGCAGTCATAGGTGAGAATACCCACTTAACTACCCTGTCATTAGCAAAAATATTTATTTTAAAATACAGTTAACTGAATTGTTACTAGCCTTTTGAATTTATTTTGGAATTTTTCTATTTACTGGATAAGTAATAGTTTACGGTGACTGAAAAAAGTTTGAGAGATCTTATACCAAAATGAACAGAGAGCTCCTATGTGCCCATAAGTGACTGAGCTAAGAGAAAGCAAAAAGAAGAATGAAGAGAAAAGTCAAACTTCAGCTGCTTCAAAAATTTGCCTAGAGATGGTCTTAAAAATATAACTGTGATTTGAAGCAATGCTTCTTAACCTAGAATTCGAAGCAAAATTATAAATGTCTTGCCTGCACACACAAGCATTTTTCTGGGAAGAAGTTCAATGCTTTTCTTAGATTGCCTAAGAATCACTTACACATTATTTTTAAAAGCTTTTGTGGCATCCACTTTTTGTAAGTGGAGGATCAGCTATTATGGTTTTCTCTTGGGAAGCCCTTAGAAATAGAACATTAACTCTGGGTAGTCATTTAAAGTTTTACTTTTCCAGTTTGCAAAAAGGTAAATTAAGACCCAGAGCAGAAAATAACTGGCTGAAGCTTATGTATCTCCTTAGTGGCAGCCCCTGCCATTAAAGCTCAGAGTCTTAACTTCGTCTTCAGTATCTTTTTTGCTGCAACAGATATATATGTCTCCCTAGGCAAAGCCTCCAGCTTCTGGCAGTGGCATGCTTCCCTTTGTACCCCACGGTGGGGTAGTGATCATTGATAAATTATTGATGAGAGTAGAATGATTGTGGGATGAAGCAAATTGTGGCTTGCATAAAGAATAAAAAAGGAAGGAAGGGAGAGAGGGAGAGAGAGAAGAAGGGAGGAAGGGAGGAAAAGAGAGAACGAAAGAGAGAGATGAAGGAAGCAAAGGAAAGAAAGAAGTTGAAAATATAAGTGCATGCAATTTATTGTCTGATAAATAATTATTGAACTTCTAAAACCTACCAGGCACTGTGCTAGGCATTGATGTAGCAGTGATTCGTGAAGATGGAGCAGGACTGGGCAAAGTTTTGTTCTGTTTTATACATGGGGTCATCATAAGTTGGAACCTACTCAATGGCAACTAACAACAAGGCTTCTTGAAGAAGTGATATTTAAACTGAAATTTGAAGGATGAGTAGGAATTAACTAATCAAAGAGGGAAGAGTGAGGTAAAGGATGGTATTTCAGTCAGAGGGAATAATATGTATAAAGGGAGGAGGAAAAAAGCAGGTTGATTTTGGAAATCGGAAGGAAGTAAAGTGCAGCTTGAGGAAAGCACATGAGGGGTGAATGGCAGAGATGAGCTGAGGGAGGCCAACTGGGTCTGAATCATTTGAAGCCTTTGAAGCCATAGCAAAGATGTACCCCACGAATACTGAACTGAAGGATTTGACACAAAGAAGTACCAGTGATCACATTTGCACCCTTACTTAAAACAGACAGCTGCAAGAGTAGACATGTAGGGCCTCCCAGGGGACTGTTGTTGTTCTCCAAGTTACAGCTGGGCAGTGGCCCCATGAAAGAGAAATATATTCCAGGGATTTTTTAGAGCCATAATCAATAGAATTTGGCATTAAATTGGATGGGGGGGGGGATAAGGTAAGTAAAAGGGGAAAGTTAAGAATGATAACAGTGATGCATGGTTTCTGGCAAAGGCTAGAGGGGGAGCTGGTTGTCAGGTGGGGGATGTATCTAGATAAATCGTAAGCAGAGATCTGAAGACAGCCTGCTGAGCACACCTAGAACATAGTGATGATCAGAACCCAAGCTCTAACATAGAGATATTCCTCAATAAAAAGAAGGAAATTGATGGTCAGTGGTCCTAACATACGCTCGGTTTTATTGTTTTGTTTAGTTTTTTGTCAGAGGTTCCTGGAGTGCTCTTACCAGATGATATTGTACATTGGGTGACATCTGACCAGTGTCTGCTTAGAAAGTGCCCCATAAGATACCCTAAAGCCTTTTAATCCAGACAATCTATCTTTAGACCCTAAACACAATTAAACCTGACAATGAATGAGTAGATCATTCGATCTCTCGTTCATTTATTCAACGTACATTTATTGACCTCTGCCACTTGCTAGGGCCTGTGCTGGATGCTGGAGATATAGCTCATCACACAGGTAAGATGTTTGGTGTTTAATTTCTTTGAAGTCAGTAGCTCTTGGAGGTGATTCAACAAACCTAAGCTGTAGAAACTGTACAGGAAAAAAATACACCAATTATTACCTGAATAAGGATAGGCTATTTTGCCTGGGAGGTCTTTACTTCTCTGCTTTTCTCTTTTTTTTTTTTTTTTTGGAGTGTGGTGATGTTAAACTCAATAAACACTATCCACAGAATGGATGACAAGCCCTCCAACACTTAATTCCAATTAAAACCAACCTAAGGAAAAAAAAAAAAAGACTTGTATCACTAGATGGATAGAATATTCCCTACTGGCTAATTTACTGTGTGCCCTGTAAATCAAAGAAGAATCTTTCTTGCCTAAGAAAAACCATCTGTCAAACTTATTCAAAGGTTATGCCACTTTCCTTTTAGGCATGTAACAGTTGAATAGCTTGAAAATGTGCTTAATGAATGTGTTTCACATAACAATTGGATTATTTCAAGAATCCACCTCAATAAATTCTCACTGGGTATACTCTCTATGCAAAGCAATGTATGCGTGGAGAAATGAGAGAGTTCCGCCATGCCCCAGGATCTTATGACCTCTTCGGAAAAAGTGCTAGTACTAGATATAATTAACTCTAAAATAAGGCAGTGTGTGATATAATGAGGTGGTTGGAAGAAAAGGTCTGCCTTTCATAGACAGAAGGTGACATCTATCCAACTTTCTAGAAGAAGGCAATATTGGAATTAACAACTTTACCCCATGTCTCCTTCTTGTTACGCATTTCTTTCCATTGGAAGAAATTATTCAATTTGTTGTCTCAGAAAAACCTAGGCATATAAGGATGAAAAGCCCACTGCTTTTAAGAGGCAATGGTGGGATGAAGGCCCAATGCATGCCACAAGATGAATGAACCTTGAAAACATTATGCTGAGTAAAAGAAGTCAGTCACAAAAGGACAGATGTATGATCCCACTTATATGAAATATCTAGAACACACCAGTGCATAGAGACCAAGGTTTTATTAGTGATTACCAGGGGCAGCCAGGACAGAGGGGAAAAGAAGGACTCAGTGCTTAGGGAAGACTGAGCTTCTGATGGCTGAACAACATGATGAACATAATTAATGTCACTGACCTGTACATGAGAAGATTGTTAAGATGTCAAAGGTTTTGTTACATTCGTTATCTACCGCAATTCAAAAAAAAAGCTTATGGTGTACAAATTATCAATGCCCTTTTTCTTCTTGTACTATAGATATGCAAGATATCATTATTGGAGAAGATGGGGCAAAGGGTTCACAGAACCTGACTGTATATTTTTTTTGCAACTTCCTGTGAATTGATAATTATTTTAAAATTTAAAAAAAAATCTTGAAAAGAAATAGTGGCCTCTGTATTTCTCTAAGACTCTGTTGTCCAACACAGTAGCCACTAGCTACATGTAGCTTTGAGCACTTGAGATGTGCTATAAATGTAAAATATATACCAGATAGGTTTAGTATGAAAAAAAAAAGAATGCAAAAAGCTCATTAATAATTTTCATATTGATTACATGCTGAAATTATAATGTTTTGGGTATATTGGGTTAAATAAAATATATTACTAAGTTTACCCATAAATTTTTTATGAGACCACTAGAAAATTTTAAATTACATATGTGGCTTACATTATATTTCTACTGAACGGTGCTACTCTAAAGCATTCTCCCAATTGAGTTTATGAGGGGAACTGCAATTTTATGATTAGCTGGCTTTTTCTCAACAGACTCAACTTCTCCCACATGGAGCGTAGATTTGGGAAAGGGAAGAACAGGGAAGCCTTAGGTCTAAATCATGTTTGACAATCCAGAAAGACTTGTCGTTTGTGAGCCTTTAAGCCTCATTTATTAATTATTCCTTTTTGCTTCTGGTCCCTATTTCATTGGCTAAAACTGGGACAAGAGAACAAGGATGATTAGGTTTCTTTAAATCTCCAATACAAAGGTATATAGTTGAACTACTAAGAGAATATAGAGGAGGAAGAGATGATATTTAATCCAGGGTATATGAAATAAACTAATAATGAAATAGCATTTATATTGAGTTATAGAGTATTCCAGGAAAAATATGTATCAGAGACAAAGGCATGGAACCTGGAAATGTGGGAGAGGGTAGGGAACCAACTAATCACTCTACTTGGGTTAATATAAGGATATTTGTCCATGCAGTGTATAGTGGCTCAAAGTCATTTAGAACAGATTATAGAAGAACTTGAACTTGAATGCAGGCTTTAAGGTTTGGGCTTATTCTACAAGCAAAGAGGAAGCATAAAAGGATTTTTGAGCAGAGGACTAAGATGATTGGGGCTATGTTTTGAAATAACTCCTAGTACTGTGAAATAAGGAGCCCAGTGGCACAGTGGTTAAGAGCTCAGCTGCTAACCAAAAGGTTGCAGTTTGAATCCACCAGCCGCTCCCTGGAAATGCTATGGGGCAGTTCCACTCTGTCCTACAGGGTCACTATGAGTTGGAATTGACTTGACGGCAATGGGTTTGGTTTTGGTTTGGAGTTAGTGTGACACAAAGACATACAAAGAAATTAGAGGTGGAGAGACCACAGTACCCAAGAATTGCCCAATATTCTATACAACCTGGACATGAAAGGTGAAGACAGCCAAGCTAGTATTCATTATTTTTCCTTTTGAATTCAGCAAGTGATTGCTGAGGATATTCTCAAACCCAGCACTGTGTAAGGAAGATGGACTACCTGTTCTCATTGAGCATATAGTCTACTGTGGAAGATAGATATTAAACAAATATTTAAAAGTGTGTTACTGAATATTATGGAGGTCAAGGGAAAAATATTTCTTGCACAATTAACAGAATCCTAACCTATCTAATCTTGAGAGTGAGGAAGTGACATTTCAGCAGAACCCTGAAAAATAATTCACCAGTGGAGGTAGCTGGGGGAGGGGGAAAATGAATGTGCCAGGCTGAGGGAGCAACAGGTACAAAGGGCCTGAGATGGGAAAGAGCATGATGCTTTCAAAGGTCATAAAGGAGTCCAGTATGACTAGAATGTGAGAGCACAAGGAAAGAAAGGGTGAGATCAAGCACAACTTTATAAGTCTTGATAGAGATTGCAGTCCATACGCTTAAAAAAAAGGTGGAAGTCTGAAGGAATTTATATGGAGGAGGGAAATAATTCAATATAAATTCAATATTGGAATGTGAAGGTAGGTGAAACCCATCCAAACCACATGGCTGACAGAACATGAGGAAAGATGTTTTAGAATGTATTGAAAGACTGTGCCCAGGAGAAGACAGAAAAAAAAAAAATGCTAGACAGCATGTTAAAAATATTTATTTTCTGAATAAATGAATGAATGATGGATGAGAAGGGGGAAGACAGGAGGTAGAGACCTTTTAAATTATTCGCCATTGAGTTGACTCTGATTCACGGTGACCCCGTGTGTGTTAGAGTAGAACTATGCTCCACAGAGTCCTTAATGTAAAATTTTTTGGAAGTAGATCACCAGACCTTTCTTCTGAGAACACTGGGTGGACTTGAACCTTCAGCCTTTCAGTTAGCAGCTAAGCCTGTTAACCATTTGTACCCCCAGGGACTTCAGAGACCTTTTAGGAGGCTGTTATTGTATGGTCAAGAAGAAGATGGTTGTTACTGAGTTTTAGTTGTTAGCAGTGGATGTAGAAAAAATAAGTAAGCAAACAAGTAAATAAAGAACCTAGAATTATTTATAAAGTAACTGGATGAGACTTAGTGATTGATTGAATGCTGGGAGGTGATGGAGAGGGAGGAACCACAGACAATGTTTATGTTGCTGGCTTGGTAGATGATGATAACTTCCATGAAGACAAGGAACAAGGAGAAGTGTATAGAGAGGATTAAAAACACCATGCATAGTATATAGGGCCTCTTTAGCCTGTTGTATTAAATTTCTCATGGATTTAGAGATGACTAAATCCTACCCCATAATTTTATAGATGAGAAACTTTTAATGATGTTAACAGTCTGGTTAATGATGGAGCTGGAGCTGGACCTAACCTCTTGAATCCCCTGAAGCTCAGCTTTTTTTTTTTTTCTTTTTTAATTGTGCTTTAAGGGAAAGTTCACAGTTCAAGTTAGTTTCTCATACAAAAATTTATACACACATTGTTATATGACCCTAGTTGGTCCCTCTGTAATGTCACAGCACACTCCTTTCCACCTCGGATTTCCCATGTCCATTCAACCAGCTCCTGTCCCTTTCTGCCTTCTCATCTAGCCTTCAGACAGGAGCTGCCCATTCAGTCTCCTGTATCTACTTGAGCTAAGAAGCACACTCCTCACGAGTATCATTTTACGTCTTAGAGTTCAGTCTAATCTTTGTCTGAAGAGTGGGCGTTGGGAATAGTTTTAGTTTGGGGCTAGCAGACACTCCAGGGGCCATGTCTTCTTCTGGAGTCCCTCCAGTCTCAGTCAGACCATTAAGGCTGGTCTTTTTATGTGAATTTGAGTTCTGCACCACACTTTTCTCCTGCTCCTTCAGGGACTCTGTTGTATGCCCTGTCAGGGCTGTCATTGGTGGTAGCTGGACACCATCTAGTTCTTCTGGTCTCAGGCTGATGGAGTCTCTGGACTTTATGGCCCTTTCTGTCTCTTGGGCTGATATTTTCCTTGTGTCTTTGGTGTTCTTCATTCTCCATTGTTCCACGTGGGTTGGGACAATTGATGCATCTTAGATGGCCGCTTGCTAGCTTTTAAGACCCCAGAAGCCACTCACCAAAGTGGGATGCAGAACATTTTCTTAATAAACTTTGTTATGCCAGTTGACCTAGAAATCCCCTGAAGCCATGGTCCCTAGGCCCCCACTCCTGCTACTCTGTCCCTCAAAGTGTTTTGTCATATTCAGGAAACTTCTTAGCTTTTGGTTTAGTCCAGTTGTGCTTCCTTTGTATTGTGTGTTGTCCTTCCCTTCACCTAAAATAATTCTTGTCTACTGTCTAGTTAGTGAATACCTCTCTCTCTCCTCCCTCCCTACCTCATAACTATCAAAGAATGTTTTTTTCTGTTGTTTAAACCTTTTCTTGAGTTCTTATAATAGTGGTCTCATACAGTATTTGTCCTTTTGTGACTGACTAATTTCACTCAGCAATAATGCTTTCCAGATTCATCCATGTTATGAAATGTTCCACAGAATCATCCTTGTTCTTTATTGTGGCATAGTATTCCATTGTGTGAATATATCATAATTTGTTGTTAATCCATTCATTTATCGTTAATCCATTCATTTGTTGATGGGCACCTACCTCAATTCCATCTTTTTAGTATTGTGAACAGCGCTGCAATGAACATGTGTGTACGTATATCTATTCATGTGAGGGCTCTTATTTCTCTAGAATATATTTCAATGATTGGGATTGGAGGCTCCTTTTTTTATGGTACTATTTCTAGCTTTTTAAGGAAGTGCCAAATCTATTTCCAAAGTGGTCATACCATTTTACATTCCCACCAGCAGCGTATAAATGTTCCAATCTCTCCACAACCTCTCCAATATTTATTACTTTGTGTTTTTTGGATTGATGCTAGCCTTGTTGGGTGAGATGGTATCTCACTGTAGTTTTGATTTGCATTTTTCTAATGGCTATGATCACAAGCATTTCCTCATGTATCTGTTAGCCGCCTGAATGTTTTCTTTGGTGAAGCACCTGTTCATATCTTTTGCCCATTGTTTATTTGGGTTATTTGTCTTTTTGTTGTTGAGGTTTTGCAGTATCTCACAGATTGTAGAGATTACACCCTAATCAGATTTGTAGTAGCCAAAATTTTCTCCCAGTCCATAGGTTGTCTTTTTACACTTTTGGTGAAGTCTTTGGATGAGTATAAGTGTTTGATTTTTAGGGAGCTCCCAGTTATCTAGTTTGTCTTCTGGCGCTTGCGCATCGTTAGTTATAGTGTGTATTCTGTTTTCGTCACCTATTAGGGCTACCAGCATTGTCCCTATTTTTTCTTTCATGATCTTTAACGTTTTAGATTTTATATTTAGGTCTTTGATCCATTTTGATTTAGTTTTTGTGCATGACATGAGGTATGGGTCTTGTTTCATTTTTTTGCAGATGGACATACAGTTACGCCAGCACCATTTGTTAAAGAGAGTGCCTTTTCCCCATTTAACAGACTTTGGGCTTTTGTCAAATATCAGTGGATGAATTTAGGCTTGGTTTCTCAATAATGTACCAGTTTTGACTACAGCGGTAGTATAATAGGTTCTAAAATTAGTTAGTGTGAGGCTTCCCACTTTGTTCTTCTTCAGTAATGCTTTACTTATCCGGGACCTCTTCCCTTTCCATGTGAAGTTTGTTTCTCCATCTCATTAAAAAATGCCATTGGTTTTGGTTTGGGATTGCATTTTATCTGTAGATCGCTTTGGGTAGAACTGACATTTTCAAAATGTTGAGTCTTCCTATCCATGAGGAAGGTAAGTTTTTCCACTTACGTAGGTCTCTTTTGGTTTCTTGCTGTAGTGTCTTGTAGTTTTCTTTGCATAGGTCTTTTACGTCTCTGGTTAGATTTATTCCTAATTGTCTGCTTGGGGGCCATTATAAATGCTTTTGATTTGGTGGTTTCCTCTTTGAAGTTCTCTTTGTCAGTGTAAAGGAATCCAACTGATTTTTATATGTTTATCTTGTATCCTGATACTTTGCTGAAATCTTCTATTAGTTCCAGTAGTTTTTGTGTGGATTCTTTGGGGTTTTCTGTGTATAAGATCATATCATCTGCAAATAGAGATACTTGTACTTCTTCCTTACCAACTTGGATGCCTTTTATTTCTTTAACTAGCCTAATTGCTCTGGCTAGGACCTCCAGCACAATGCTGAATAAGAATGGTGATAAAGGGCATCCTTGTCTGGTTCCCATCCTTAAGGGGAATGCTTTCAGGCTCTTTTCCATTTAGCATGATGTTGGCTGTTGGCTTTATATAAATGCCCTTTATTATGTTGAGGAATTTCTCTTCTATTCCTACTTTGCTGAGAGTTTTTATCATGAATGAGTGTTGGACTTTGTTAAATGCTTTTTCTGCATCAGTTGATAAGATCATGTGGTTCTAGTATTTGTTTTATTGATGAGATGGATTACATTGTTTTTCTAATGTTGTACCACCCCTGCATACCTGGTATGAATCCAATTTGGTCACAGTGAATTACTTTTTTGATATGTTGTTGAATTCTATTGGCTAGAATTTTGTTTTGAGCCTATGTTCATGAGGGATATTGGTCTGTGATTTTCTTTTTTTGTGTGTCTTTACCTGGTTTTGGTATCAGGGTTATGCTGGCTTCAGAGAATGAATCTGGGAAAATTCCATCCTTTTCTATGCTCTGAAATACCTGTAGTAGTAGTGGTATTAACTCTTTTATGGAAAGTTTGGTAGAATTCTCCAGTGAAACCATCAGAGCCATGGCTTTTTTTTGTTGGGAATTTTTAAATTAGCTTTTCAATCTCTTCTTTTGTTATACATTTGTTCAGTTGTTCTACCTCAGTTTGTGTTAGTTTAGGTAGGTGGTGTGTTTCTAGAAATTTGTCTGTTTCCTCTAGATTTTCAGATTTGTTACAGTACAATTTTTCATAGTATTCTGTTATGATTCTTTTCATTTCATTTGGGTCTGTTGTGATATTGCCCATCTCATTTCTTATTTGGGTTATTTGCTTCCTCTCCTGTTTTTCTCTTGTTAGCTTGGCCAATGGTTTATCGATTTTGTTGGTCTTTTCAAAGAACCAGCTTTTGGTCTTGTTAACTTTTTCAATTACTTTCCTATTTCATTTAGTTTTGCTCTAATTTTTATTGTTCGTTTTCTTCTAGTGCCCGAGGGCTTCTTTTGCTGCTTTCTATTTGTTCTAGTTGCAGGATTAATGCTTTCAATTTGGTGCTTTCTTTTTTTTTTGGATGTGTGCATTTATTGCTATAGATTGACCTCTGAGTACTGCTTTTGCTGTGTCCCAAAGTTTCTGGTAGGACGTGTTTTCATTCTTATTTGATTCTGTGAATTTCTTTATTCCAGCCTTAATTTCCTCTGTAACTCAGTAGTTCTTGAGCAAGGTGTTGTTCAGTTCCATGTGTTTTTTTTTTTTTTTCCTTGCTTTTTCTGTTATTGATTTCTACTTTTATGGTCAGAAATGATTCTTTGTAATATTTTGATGCTTTGGATTCCGTTAAGTCTTGCTTTATGGCCTAATACATGGTCTATTCTGGAGAATATTCCATGTGTGTTGGAAAAGAAAATATATTTGGTTGCTGTTGTTTGGGTGGAGTGTTCTGTATATATCTATGAGGTTAAGTTGGTTGATAGTGGCATTTAGATTTTCCATATCTTTATTGCACATCTTTCTGGATGTTCTGTCCTTAACCAAAAGTGATATTTTGAAGCTTCCTACTATTGTTGTGAAGCTGCCTATCTCTCTTTTCAAACCTGTTAGAGTTTGTTTTATGTATTTTGGAGCTCTGTTGTTGGGTATGTAAATACTTGTTATGGTTATGCCCTTCTGATGTATTGACCCTTTAATAATTATATGGTGTCCTTCCTTACCCTTTGTGGTAGATTTTATTTAAAGTCCATTTTGTCAGAGACTAATATTGCCATTCCTACTCTTTTTTTATTGAGGTTTGCTTGATATTTTTCCATCCTTTGAGTTTTAGTTTGTTTGTGTCTTTAAGTCTAAGGCGTGTCTCTTATAGGCAGCATATAGATGGATCATGTTTTTTTATCCATTCTGCCACTGTCTCTTTATTGGTGCTTTTAGTCCATTTACATTTAGTGTAATTGTTGATAGGTATGAGTTTAGTGCTGTCATTTTGATGTCTTTTTGTGTCTGTGTGTTGTTGACAGCTTCTTTGTTCCACTTAATTTTCTGTGCTGAGTCATTTTTCTTTATGTATTTTTTTTTTCATCTTTTTAATTGTTGTTGATCTTATGTTTGCTGAGTCTTTGTGTTTTTCTGGCTTTTTATTATGATGTGTAGGATTGTTAGTTTCCTTTGTGGTTAACTTAACATTTACCCCTGTTTTTCTAAGTTTAAACCAATCTTTTATTTCTTTATGTCACCTTGACGTCCTCTCCATAGGAAAGATCTATTAAATTTTTTTAGTCCATCTTTTTTGTTTTAATGTTGTCGACTTTTATATATTAGCTGCTCTATTTCCCTATTTTCAGTATTTTAGCTTTGATTTATTTCTGTGACTTCTCTATCTGGGTTTATATCTGGTTGTTCCATCCTGTGTTCTAGTCTTTGGTTGTTATCTGAGGTTATTGATTTTCTAATGAGAGGACTCCCATTAGTATTTCTTGTAATTTCGGTTTGGTTTTTACAAATTCCCTAAAATTTTGTTTATCTGGAAGTGCCCTGATTTTGCCATCATATTTGAGAAACAGTTTACTGGATATATCTTGTCTGGCAATTTTTTTCCTTCAAGGCTTTCTATATGTCATCCCATTGTCTTCTTCCCTGCATGGTTTCTGCTGAGTAATCTGAGCTTAGTCTTATTGACTCTCCCTTGTAGGTGACTTTTTGTTTTTCCCTGGCTACTCTTAAAATTCTCTACCTTTGGTTTAGCAAGTTTGATTATTATACGTCTTGGTGACTTTCTTTTGGGATCTACCTTGCGTGGGGTTCAATGAGCATCTTGGGTAGATATCTTCTCATCTTTCACGCTATCCAGGAAGTTCTCTGCCAACAAAACTTCAGCAATTTTCTTTGCATTTTCTGTTATCCCTCCCCCCCCCCCATTCTGGTACTCCAATCACTTGTAGGCTATTCTTCTTGATAGCATCTCAGGTAATTCTTGGGTTTTCTTCATTTTTTTTTTAATTCTTTTATCTGATTTTTCCTCAAATAAATTGGCGTCAATTGCTTTACCTTCAATCTCACTAATTTTGACTTCCATTGCCTCAATTCTGTTCCTATGACTTTCTATTGGGTTGTCTAATTCTGAAATTTTATTGTTAATTTTCTGAATTTCTGTTTGCTGTCTCTCTATGGATTCTTGCATCCTGTCAAATTTGTCATTGTGCTATTCTATAATCTTCTTAAGTTCCTCTATTGCTTTGTGTGTTCCTTGGCTTGTTCTGCATTTCACCTGATCTCTTCAAGAGTTCTGTATATTAATCTTTTTTATTCTACCTCTGGTAATTCCAAGAAATTCTCTTCCTCCAGAAGATTTCTTGATTCTTTGTTTTGGGAGCTTGCTGAAGCCATCATGGTCTGCTTCTTTAAGAAATTTGATATTGACTGTTTTCTTTGAGCCATCAATAAGTTATTGTATTTATTTATTTTATGTTTCGTTACTGCGTCCTTGTTTCTTGTTTTGTTATGATATGCCCCAATAGGCTGCTCATATGAGCTAGTTCAATTATTGGTGCCTTGAAGCTCTCACACCCTGTCACCAGGTGGTTAGATCTGTTGCTACGTATGTGAGCCCAGGAGTCTATTTACTTTCCTTATATGGATTCAGGTGTCCAGGTGGTCAGTCACCAAGTGTGTGGTGTAGGTTCTCACCTGCAGTACTAAATGGGCAGGGGTGATTGGTGTAGGCACTGCTATCTGGCTGTAGTACGGGGTCAAGTGCTGAGCAAGGCAGGGGGCTGACAACTGCCCTTGAGTGTCTGGGAGGAAAGCATGTCCCTGTTCCCTAGAGAGAATAGATGGGTGGGTTTTGTAGCCAGACTATGGGCACCCAATTCCAGTGGCTGTGAGGACTGGACCCCTGTTACAGGTGGCTAGGTGTCATGGGTGGAGCTACCAGTCCTCAGGCCCCTGATGTGAGTAGGTGAGAACTCTGCTTAATAAGCAGAATGGTGTCAAATGTCATGAACCTACTACTCCACATTGTAGCTGATACAGTTGAAGTTGGGCTTCAGGTATATACCCTGTTGTACCATGCTAAAGATGGCCTACACTACAGGTCTACCCAGGGGTGAAAGGCATTCAAAGTCCATGGACCCCGTATGCCTGTGCCTGTGCAAAGGAGTTGTGCCTGCCCTAAGTTCTCAGCTTGGGGGAGCTGGCAGATTATTTTTTTCCTGTTTGTTAATTTATTCCCTCTCCAAGGCTGAGAGAATAGCGCAGGGCATGTGACGGGTCCTATTTGCAGCCTAGGGGATATGGCAATCTCAGAAGCTAGCCTGGGACCTGGTGCAGAGCAGGGAGGGGGTAGGTAAATGGGAGACAGGTTTTTCCCGAAAGGGTGTTTTTTGATCCACTCAGTAGGTTAGATGCATGTACTTCTTTTGCTGATTGAGCATCGCTTTTTACTGGTTCTGGAGATGTGAGATGACTCTCTGCCACTTGGTCTCACCCAATGTGGAAAACACATCCCAAGCACCACTGCTTGCCTCACTGTGCACAGCTGATCTTGCCTGCAGGGTGCTGGTTCCTACCGGGTCGGGTCTAGCAACACCTCGCTGCCTCCGAACCATCTCTCCTCCCCCCTGGAGCTCAGAGGGATTCCTCAACTTTGCCTTTGATGTTCAGGGCTTCTAGACTGTTACATATAATTGATTCACTTGTTTTTTGTTTTTTGGGGGGGTCTTTGTTATAAGAGGGATGGCAGAAAACATCTGACTACTTCACCATCTTGGCCCTCCCTGCCCTAGCTCAGTTCTTCACAACCTTGCTTCTCAAAGTGTGCTCTGTGGACCTGACAACATCAGCACCATATGGAAGCTTGGAAGAAATGCAGATTTCAGACTGCATTCCATCCAGATCTACTGAATCTGAACCTGCATTTTAACAAGATTTCCAGGTGATTTGTATGTGTCCTAGTGCTTGAATCTCACTGCTCTGTATTACACTTTCCTATTTTGTATGTACAAGTCAATACCTTAAAGAAACAAAAGATTATTCTTTATAGCCAAAGAGAAGCATACTTATTTTCCTTTTACATAACCCAGGACTATAAAACTCCATTCTATGTTAAGTAAAAAAGAACCATTCCATTCCTTGTAATACCAGGGGGGTGTTGTTACTCTTTTGAAAAAGAAAAGTTAGATTTCTTGGCCACTTTTCCTGTGACAGAGGATGTGATTGAATATAGCTATGAGCTCAAAATACAATCAATCTGCTATTTATAATGGCTTAAATTGTTCTTAGGAATAAAGATAACATATTTTATCTTTTAGATGCTATTGGCTTTGTAGCTCACCCTTGACACCAATCTGATTAATTCCAGACAGACATCTTGTTCCCAATTATTTGCTTTCAAAGACTTTGGAGAATTCTCAAAGCTCCTCTGTTCTGCACAATAAGCCTTCAGCATATTTAAGTGTTTTCCATTGAAAGTGATTTGACTTGCATTTAAATTAATTTTACACATTCAGATGATCCTTTCTTTATCCTATGCCTGGAAGTGGCACAGCTTTTGCTGTCTGTTTCCATATTTGACACTCTAGCCAAATATTTCCTCTAATGCTCTATTCTCTTACTCGAGGGTAGCTAGGTCTTCATAGACCTATCTCTCAGAGGTCGTATTACCATTACGTAGGAAGTCTCCTGAAAGCTGAGCCTAATCTTATTTGTCTTTGGCTCCTGAGAACCATCCATAATGCCCAGCATCTACACTCTGTAAATACTCTTAAATCATGGCTTAAACAATAAACTCACAAAACCAAAAATTTCAGAATATGTTCTGACTTCAAGGAAGGCTTGATTCAGTAGTTCATAGAATACCATCAAGGCTCCATCTCTTTTCTTTTGGTAGCACAATGGCTTCAGTGTTTCCCAATTCTACATCCTTATATCACGCCATCCAAGGGGAGAAAGAGAGAATCTCTTCTACTTGCTCCCATGGAAGAGAGAGGAAACATCTATTCCCAATAGGCCCAATAACTTCTTGATTTTAACTGGCTATCTTATGTCCATGCCTGAATCAAACTTGGTGTCCAGGAAGATGGACTATATTGATTGCCTTAAACTAAACCAAGCCATTCTTGAAGTTCGTAAATGGTTGTGGAGCTCACCCATGCCACCTGACTATGTGTACGGAAGAGGATGTGTGTACTAGAGAAAAAATTTGAAAATTGTGCCAAGAAGTAGAAAGGCAGAAAACTAAAGATTTCAATCGTTGGATAAATGAATGAATAATGAAATTCATATTGACTTCAGAAGCCTTAAACAGAACCAAGTCTTAAAATACAGCCTAGGAATGTTGAATATTATTTCTTGAATAATTTCCAAGGGGGAAAGCATTGTTAAAATCTTCAAGAAAATGTATCCATGTTCCTTCAAATCAATGTATCTGTTCCTGATCTCCATTCCTGCTACATGCAGATCTTATCTTCCAAATACATATTTAACCCCTTTCCTTCTGTTCTGATCATAATGTGACTGAATTCTGCCACTTACTAATTTCACTGTTATTCAGAAATGTGGAGTATGTTTAAATTCTTAGCTCACATCAAACCTCAAATGCCAGTTATTCATTAGCATTATCCCTTCTTCCCCTTCAAAGGTCAAAGGTAACAGATACATTCTGCTTTGTTCTACATTTGCCTTTAGATTCTGTCATGCCTAAGTTCAGTGCTCATCTAGAAATAACCATAGGCTCCCATTATAGTTGCATATGAGAGTCCAGTGGCAAAGGAATTCAACATGGATTGAAGGCACCATCTATTAGAAATCCAATATTAATGGTTTGTTTGTTTAGATTTGTGATCCTTCTTCTTTATTTCTACCTTCATATTAGTCCGATAGAGCTTGAAACTTCCTGTCATTTACTGCCAAGAACAATAGCTTCCTGTCAGTTGGAAAAAAAAATTATCTTTTATACCATTCTAAAAACGTAAAAAAACGTATAGATGCATTGCAAATCATGTATGAAGCTCACACTTCTTAAATTATAGAGCAGATCTCTGGCTTGCTTTTGTTTTTATCTTTCCTACTTCCAATTAGCTGCTGTCTCAGGAACAGTTGTCAACCACGGTAAATATATTCTTAGTATGGATATAAATGATTTAAATGCCCATATATGAAGTTTCATGCTCTGTTTCATTCTGGGACCAACCCCAATAAACTATGAAAATCCAATTTTAAAAATTGTTATAACATAACTAAGACTGTGTTCTATATGACAGCACCAACATATTTTAGACATTTTTTTAAAAGTTGTGAAATTGGTCATTTACTCCAAAGACATGTTAAATATTTGATAGGGAATGGTAGATTGTCTTCTTAAAACAACCAAACTAATGTTTTCTCCACTCCTGGTTTGGCATCCGTATATCAAGGTAAAATTTTTTATGCCAGAGAAGAGAATTGTTATCTTTATAAATATTCTATGAACCATTCTGTGGTGCTAAGAGGATGTACTTTGGAGATAGGTTTGGGTTCAAATCTTACTTCTGAAATTTACTTTTTGTGAAGATGTAGGCAAATTACCTTGCCTCCCTAATCTCAGTTTGTCTCAGAATTAAATGAGCTCGTGTAGAAAGATCACTTAGTACAGCTGGGGACAGAATAGGCACTCAATGGATGCTAACTGTTATTAACCCTTAAGTTCACACACATTCATCTCAAGTCGTTCCAAAAGTCACCATAGTTCATATGCATGGGGATTGCTTGAAGGCATATTTGGTAATTGTAAAGTAAATGTTGTGAGAAAAGCAACTGTACATACAAATTAGAATTTTAACTTTTTAACAGATTTGCCTGAAAAATGTCTGATCAAATATGTATTGCAATCCTCAATCTGCCACTCATTTTTGTAAACAAAGATTTATTGAAACACCAAACTCTGTTATTGAATCAATTCCTACTCATGGGTACCCCATGTGTGGTCACTTTGTTTATGTGTTGTCTATGATAGCTTTCACACTACAACAGTAGAATTGAGCATTGCAACAGAGACCATTTGACCTGCAAAGCCTAAGATATTTTCTCTCTGGCCTTTACAGAATATGTTTGCAGACCCCTGTGCTACATTATCCCTTAGTAAGATCTTTAAACAGAGATCTAGAAGCATTCAATGGATTGGTGTAAATAACCTTCAAGGTCCATTTCAACGATTTTCTTATGATACCATAAAAATGCCTCAATATGGCTTTTAGGAAATATAATCAAAAAGACAAAATATATTTTCTTCGCTGAGGCTTATAGCCGCACATTATAATATTCTACATTCCACCAAAAGCAGAGCTAGAGACAAGTGTTTATATGCAGGTAATTTGTTTGGGAAGTGATCTCAGGAAGCAGCAGTTGGGAACTGGGAATAATGAAACAGGATATGAGAGAAAGCCATTACAAGGATGTGTTATGGGGCTGATCACCACTGTGGGCAACTGAGGCTGGATCCTGCAAAGACCCCCTGAAGAGCTCTGTAAATGCAACTAAGATGTCTACCTGAGGGATGGAAGAAGAAAGCATGTATCCACCAGCTTCCATCTCTCATGGGGTAAGCCTCCCCTAGGATGTTAACTCCCTTACACTTCCAGGTTTGCACATGCACCAGTGTCAACAGGATTTCCATACATATCCCTCAACACAGCCATGTAGAAGGTCCAGGTTCAGAAAGTGAGAAATACACAGTGCGGCTGGTGGTGAGGTGGATGTGGTGCTCTGGTACTGCTTAATATTAAGCAGCTGGAGTAGAAGAGGATGTGAGGCAGGGCATCAGGGTACCCAAAATAGTACAGGTAGTCTCCGACTAATGACGGGGTTCTGTTCCGATGACTCCGTTATAAATCAGTTCTAAGTCTAATACCTCATTTACTTTTTTTTTTTTTTTTTTAGTTTTTATGATTATTGCCTTTGGTTATCAGTATCTTTATAAATATGATCTTTATTGTCTTTGGGGATGGAAACATTACATATAAATTTACAGATATATTTTAACATATACATAAATGCATTAAAAAAACACACAAATCATGAAAATTTTCTCCAACAATGAAGAAGAGTTGGACTTTGGCATTTTGTCAGTTGTGGTAATAACTCCACTTGTGGAAGCTTCTGGATCACCTGGATTATCCCTGGGAATGGGGATGGTATTTTTAGTCAGAAATGTAGTGAGAGTTGTCTGTATGGTCCTTTTCTTTTTTTCTTCACATATTTCATGGTAACATCTCACTGCTTCCTGAACCTACCTATCAATTTTAGCATATCGACCAGTGTTTGGGTCCATGTTTTCAAGCAACTGAAGGCCCTGATATAGTTGAGAAAAAAACTCCAGCTAACACTTTTGCTGTAATTTTTTTTTTTTAATTTTTATTGTGCTTTAAGTGGAAGTTTACAAGTCAGTATCTCATGCAAAAATTTATATACACCTTTCTATATGCCCCAATTGCTCTCCACCTAATGAGACAGCACACTCCTTCCCTCCACTCTATCTTTTCGTGTCCATTCCAAAAGCTTGTGAGCCCCTCTGCCCTCTCATCTCCCTTCCAGATACGAGATGACAACATAGTTTATTGTGCCTATTTGATCTAGAAACTCATTCTTCACCAGCATCATTTTCTATCCCATTGTCTAGTCCAAACCCTGCCTGAAGAGTTCGCTTTGGAAATGGTTCCTGTCTTGGGCTAACAGAAGGTCTGGGGACCATGACACCGGGGTCCTTCTAGTCTCAGTCAGACCATTAAGTCTGGTCTTTTTTCAAGAATTTGGGGTCTGCATACCACTACTCTCCTGCTCCCTCAGGGGTTCGCTGTTGTGTTCCCTGTCAGGGCAGTCATAGGTTGTAGCCAGGCATCATCTAGTTCTTTTGGTCTCAGGCTGATATAGTCTCTGGTTTCTGTGGCTCATTCTGCCTCTTGGGCTCATAATTACCTTGTGTCTTCGGTGTTCTTCATTCTCCTTTGCTCCAGGTGGGTTGAGACCAATTGATGCATCTTAGATGGCCCCTTGCTAGAGTTTAAGACCCCAGATGCCACTATCCAAAGAGGGATGCAGAATGTTTTCTTAACAGATTTTATTATGTCAATTGACTTAAATGTCCCCTGAGATCACGGTCTCCAAACACCCACCCCTGCTACTCTGGCCTTCGAAGCATTCAGTTTATTCTGGGAATTTCTTTGCTTTTGGTTCAGTACAGTTGTGCTGAACTCTCCTGTGTTGTGTATTGACTTTCCCTTCACCTAAAGTAGCTCTTATCTGCTATCTAATTAGTGGGTACTCCTCTCCCTCCTTCCCCCCCTTCTAACCATCAAAGAAATTATTGTTCTCTGTTTAAACTATTTCTGAAGTTCTTATAATAGTGGTCTTATACAATATTTGTCCTTTTAAAACTGACTAATTTAACTCAGCATAATGCCTTCCAGATTCCTCCATGTTATGAAATGTTTCACAGATTCATCACTGTTCTTTATCGATGCGTAGTATTCCATATTTATCCATTCATCCATCGATGGGCACCTTGGTTGCTTCCATCTTTTTGCTATTGTAAACAGTGCTGCAATTAACTTCTGTGTGCATATATCTGTTCGTGTAAAGGCTCTTATTTCTCTGGGGTATAGTCCAAGGAGTGGGATCGCTGAATCGTATGGTAGTTCTATTTCTGGCTTCTTAATACCAAATCGATTGCCAAAGTGGCTGTACCATTTTATATTCCCACCAGCAGTGTATAAGTGTTCCAGTCTCTCCATACCCTCACCAACATTTATTATTTTGTGTTTTTTGGATTAATGCCATCCTTGTTGGAGTGAGATGGAATCTCATTATAGTTGTGATTTGCTTTTCTCGAATGGCTAATGATTGTGAGCATTTCTGCATGTATCTGTTAGCTACCTGAATGTCTTCGTTAATGAAGTGTCTGTTCATATCTTTGGCCGATTTTTTAATTGGGTTATTTGTCTTTTTGGAGTTGAGTTTTTGCAGTATCATATAGATTTTAGAGATCAGGAGCTGATCGGAAATGTCATTGCTAAAAACTTTTTCCCAGTCTGTAGGTAATCTTTTAACACTTTTGCTGAAGTCTTTGAATGAATGCAGGTGTTTGATTTTTAGGAGCTCCCAGTTATCTGGTTTCTCTTCTGCATTGTTAGTAATGTTCTGTATACGGTTTATGCCATGTATTAGGGCTCTGGGTTACTGGAACATTATCCCTATTTTTTCTTCCATAATCTTTATCATTGTAGAGTTTATATCTAGGTCTTTGATCCATTTTGAGTTAGTTTTTGTGTGTAGTATGAGGTATGAGTCTTGTTTCATTTTTTTGCAGATGGATATCCAGTTATGCCAGCACTATTTCCTAAAAAGATTGTCTTTTCCCATTTAACTGATTTGGCCCTTTGTCAAATATCAACTGCTCATAGGTGGATGAATTTATGTCTGGATTCGCAATTCTGTTCCATTGGTCTATGTATCTGTTGTTGTACCAGTACCAGGCTGTTTTAACTACTGTGGCGGTATAATAGGTTCTAAAATCAGGTAGAGTGAGGCCTCCCACTTTGTTCTTCTTTTTCAATAGTGCTTTACTTATCCCGGGCCTCTTGCCCTTTCGTATGAAGTTGGCGAATTGTTTCCCCATCTCATTAAAAAATGTCATTGGAATTTGAATCAGAATTGTATTGTATCTATAGATTGCTTTTGGTAGAATAGACATTTTTACAATGTTACATCTTGCTATCCATGAGCAAGGTATGTTTTTCTACTTACGTAGGTCTCCTTTGGTTTCTTCCAGAAGTGTTTTGTAGTTTTCTTTGTATAAGTCTTTTACATCTCTGGTAAGATTTATTCGTAAGTATTTTATCTTCTTGGGGGCTACTGTAAATGGCATTGATTTGGTGATTTCCTCTCTGATGTTCTTGTTGTTGATGTAGAGGAATCCAACTGATTTTTATATGTTTATCTTGTATCCTGGTACTCTCCTGAAGTCTTCTATTAGTTTCAGTAGTTTTCTTGAGGATTCCTTAGGGTTTTCTGTGTATAAGATCATGTCATCTGCAAATACAGATACTTTTACTTCTTCCTCACCAATTTGGTTGCCCTTTATTTCTTTATCTAGCCTAATTGCTCCGGCTAGGACCTCCAACACAATGTTGAATAAGAATGGTAATAAAGCGTATCTTTGTCTGGTTCCCAATCTCAATGCGGAGTGCTTTCAGACTTTCCATTAGGATGATGTTGGCTATTGCTTTGTATAAATGCCCTTTATTATGTTGAGGAATTTTCCTTCTATTCCTATTTTGCTGAGAGTTTATATCATGAATGGGTGTTGAACTTTGTCAAATACCTTTTCTGCATCAATTGATAAAAGCATGTGATTCTTGTCTTTTATTTATATGATGGGTTACATTAATTGTTTTTCTAATGTTGAACCATCCCTGCATACCTGGTATGAATCCCACTTGGTCATGGTGAATAATTTTTTTGATATGTTGTTGAATTCTATTGGCTAAGATTTTGTTGAGGATTTTTGCATCTATGTTCATGATTGATAGAGGTCTGTAATTTTCTTTTTTTGTGGTGTCTTTACCTGGTTTTGGTATCAGGGATATGCTGGCTTCATAGAATGAGTTTGGGAGTATCCTGTCCTTTTCTATGCTCTGAAATACCTTAAGTAGTAGTGGTGTTAACTCTTCTCTGAAAGTTTGGTAGAACTCTGCAGTGAAGCCTTCCAGGCCAGGGCTTTTTTTTGTTGGGAGTTTTTTGATTACCTTTTCAAACTTATCTTTTGTTATGGGTCTGTTTAGTTGTTCTGCCTTTGTTTGTGTTAGTTTAGGTAGGTAGTGTGTTTCTAGGAATTCATCCATTTCTTCTAGGTTTTCAAATTTGTTAGAGTACAATTTTTCATAGTAATCTGATATGAGTCTTTTAATTTCAGTTGAGCCTGTTGTAATATTGCCCATCTCATTTCTTATTTGGGTTATTTTCTTCCTCTCCTGCTTTTCTTTTCTCAGTTTACCCAAAGGTTTATCAATTTTGTTGATTTTTGCAAAGAACCAGCCTATGGTCTTGTTAATTCTTTCAATTGTTTTTTCTGTTTTCTATTTCATTTAATTCTGCTCTAATTTTTATTATTATTTTTTTAATTTTTATTATTTGCTTTCTTCTGGTGCCTGAGGATTTATTTTTTCGCTCTCTTTCTATTTGTTCAAGTTGTAGGGATAATCCTCTGATTTTAGTCCTTTCTTCTTTTTGGACGTGTGCATTTATTGATATAAATTGGTCTCTGAGCACTGCTTTTGCTGCATCCCAAAGGTTCTGATAGGAAGTGCTTTTATTCTCATTGGATTCTATGAATTTCTTTATGCCATCCTTAATGTCTCCTATAACCCAGTCTTTTTTGAACAGGGTATTGTTCAGTTTCCAAGTTTTTAATTTATTTTCCTTGCTTTTTCTGTTATCGATTTCTACTTTTATGGCCTTATGGTCGGAGAAGATGCTTTGTTATTTTTCAGTGTTTTGGATTCTGCTAAGGCTTGCTTTATGACCTAATATGTGTTCTATTCTAGAGAACGTTCCATGTGCACTAGAAAAGAAAGTATACTCGGCTGCTGTTGGGTGGAGTATTCTGTATATGTCCATAAGATCAAGTTGGTTGATTGTGGCATTTAGATCTTCCATGTCTTTATTGAGCTTCTTTCTGGATGTTCTGTCCCTCACTGAAAGTGGTGTGCTGAAGTCTCCTACTATTATTGTGGCGTTGTCTATCTCACTTTTCAATGCTGTTAGAGTTTGTTTTATGCATCTTGCAGCTCTGTTATTGGCTGCATAAATATTTAATATGGTTATATCCTCCTGGTATATTGTCCCTGTAATCATTATATAGCTTCCTTCCTTATCTTTTGTGGTAGATTTAACTTTAAAGTCTATTTTGTCAGAAATTAATATTGCCACTCCTGCTCTTTTTTGATTGTGCTTGCTTGATATATATTTTTCCATTCTTTGAGTTTTAGTCTGTTTGTGTCTCTCAGTCTAAGGTGTGTCTCTTGTAGGCAGCATATAGATGGATTGTGTTTTTTTAATCCACCCTGCCACTCTCTGTCTCTTTATTGGTGCATTTAGTCCATTTATATTCAGGGTAATTATGGATAGGTATGAATTTAGTGCTGTCATTTGGATGTCATTTTTTGTGTGTTGTTTCTTTTTCTTTTTCCTACTTAATTTTTTGTTCTGAGTAGTTTATCTTTGTACGTTGTCTTTTCCTCATATTCGTTGTTGTTGATTTTGTTTCTGGTGAGTCTCTATTTTTTTTTTCTTCTTGTATTTTATTTTGATGTGTAGGATAGTTTGACTCCTTTGTGGTTACCTTAATATTTACCCCTATTTTTCTAAATTTAAACCTAACTTTTATTTCTTTGTATCGCTTTGTCTTCCTCTCCATATGAAAGGTCTATGACTACATTTCTTAGTCCCTCATTATTGTTTTTCACTGTAAAATTTTTTTGATAACTCCTCTTTCTCGTCCTCATTATTTCTTCTTCAACATTTCTTTCCTCTTCAAAATCCATTAAATCTTGCTCTGCCAATTCCCCTTCTTCATTATCTATGAGCTGTTCCACATTGATGATATCAAGTTTTAATCCATTGTTCTCACCATGTGGATGATTTTTCACTGATCTCTTTCATTGTATTCTCTTGAACAAATGCTTGGAACATATTCACATAACTCTGCAATGTTTTCCATATCCTCTGCATGCATTTTCCTCTAACTGGCTTCCAGGAAGATGCACCATTGCAGATAACTGAAGAATATTATAGTTTATCCAGAAATTATGTAATGTTACCGTACCTCCATGTGTTGCAGCCACTGCCTGAGTAAATGTAATCCATAGGTAGTATGCCTTGAAGGTGTCATTTGCACCACAGTCCATACCTAAATCGCAACTGTCATATTGGGACATAGATACACCACTTTCACATCTTAATCTGCGTGAGGAGGATGTCCTGGGGCATTATCAAGTAGCAGCAGAATCTTGAAAAGAATGTTCTTTTCAAGTCAGTAGGCATGCACTTCTGGGATGAAACAATTTAAAAACCAGTCTTCAAATAACATGATCATCACTCAGGCCCTGGAGTTACTCTTGTAGTAGACTGGCAGCTTATTTTTGTCAATGTTTTTGAATGCTCAGGGGTTTTCAGAACAGTAAACAATAAAGGTTTTAATTTAAACCCAGCAGCATTTCCTCCAAGCAGCAGCGTGATTCTGTCTTTAAATGCCTTGAAACCTGGCATACAGGTCGCCTCTTTGTGAATGTAAGTCTGTTCTGGCATGCTTCTTTTCCAAAGCAAGCCTGATTCATCCATGCTGAAAATCTGCTCTGATAGATATTCTTTGTCTTCCCTTATCTTTTCCAGCTTATCACTGAATTTTTCTCAAGCTTCAACATTAGTGCTTCCTGCTTCTACAATTACACACATGTTATGTAAGCCAAATCTGCTTTTGAAGGAAGCGATGTAACCATCCATTGTTGGCATTAAAGTACTTGCTGTTCTTCAGGTTTTCAAAAAGGCTGTGTGCTTTAGTTTGAATAGTCAGTAAACTCATACGAATCCTTTTCTGGACTTGGTCTTCTATCTGAATTATCAACAGCAACTTCTCCATCTCGTGGATTCACCCTTGCCTCTTCTTTGTCAAAATTGTCCATTTTATGTGAATCACTCCTTTAACTTCCTCCAAAATCCTATTCTTGTCCTTAATGATTGTTGAAATGGTCAAATGAGACAGTCCTTCCTCATGTGCTATTTTGCTTTCTTTTCATTACCATAGGCCTTAATAATCTTCATTTTTATATCTATGTCTAGAGCCTTCTACACCTTGTTTTTTTTGGATTAGAACTTTCAGTGGCATTTCTTCTTTTGCTAAACATATTGTTGCGGGTATGAGAAGGCCAGATGGTACAGTTTGAGAAACTTGAACAACTCAGCTTCAAATTAACAACTGATGCTTCTTATGATATAAAACACTGAGTAGGATCACACTATAGGCCTGGTCTATGTATAATGAAGTCGGCATCAGTGTCTTAACAGAAGTTGGAGTTTTAACAGCTGGCAAGCCTGTGCACAGTACAATTGTCATATATTGTTAGAGTTGAACATTGCCCAACTCTCTTCCATTCCACCTCCTGATACTGACACCGACTTCAGTGCAGACCAGGCCGTAGCCTGCTATATGACAGTGTTTTGGACAGTAAATCATAAAATTGAACATATTAGACTGAACATCTGAGAATAATAACATCAGCAAATTAGGCACTGCAATATTGTATGTAGTACATATTACTAATGATAAGATGTACAAAAAAAGAAAGGTTGTAAGTGTGACTCGTCATATGTACGAATACATTATATGTACGTATGTCATAAGTTGGGGACTACCTGTATTGACATTTATTGAGTGCTTATGATGTGCAAATCACTGGATGGGAAATGCTTTCTCTGCATTATCCCTTTAATTCTGATAACAACACAATGAGCTGGATAGGTTTATTTTGCTTCTATTAGAAGATGCATTATTGACAGTTGAAGAAATTAATGAGGGAACTTAAGTTAGAGACACTAAATAGATCATAATAGCCATGACAGTAGTTAATATTTATTTACTGAAATTTTAGTGATAGGCTTTAGCCCTTTACTTGAATTGACTCATTTAATCCCCAATAAACCACAGAAGACAGATGAAATTGTTGTATGTATTTTATGGATGAGGACACTATGGTTTATAGAAGTTAATCAACTTGACTAAGGACATACAGTTAGTAAATGGCAGATCTTGGTTGGGATTCAAATCAAGGTCTGCCCGACTCCAGAGTTCATGCTCTCAAAGATTTTCTTATTCTGCTTTTCAAAATTCCCATAGTTTCTCTTGGCCAAACACAAATCTACCATGAATACATTTTCTGAAAGAATTTTTGTGAGGATTTTAATGATTCCTACACTATGTCTAGGCCATACACTCAATCTAAGCCAGTCAATAAAAAGGTTGAAAATCCCAATACATTTGTCATTTAATTGGTTATTTTAATCACATGTTGTTCATTAGAACACTAGAGGATATTGTATATCCAAACTAAACTATCATTAATAAATATGTTGGAGTCTTCAGCAAGTCCTTGTGAGCTTTTAAATTTTTATTGTTTTCAGGTTCTAGGTGATAGAGAAATGACCCAAGCCTGTAAGTAGCATTTAAAAGCATACTGATTCAATTTTAAAGTGATTGTCATGGCACAATGTACTATGGCTTCACATATGGTGACAAGCAAAAGGCAGTGTCACAAGATGAAAAGATAAATTAGGTCTCACAATAGCCTGGTGCAATGAAAATACTCTTGAAACTAGAGTTAGAAGTCATGAGAGTTCAAGGTCCAGTTGGCTACTTATGTGACTCATGCAAGTCCTTTAACTTCTCAAAATCAGTTCCCTGATTTTCAAAATGAGGTACAAAACACCTGCCCAGACTAACACAAAGGTTCCAATGAGATCATTAATATACTTGAAAACATTCAATAAACCTAAAATATAGTATAAATCCAAGGGGTAGCTAATAGGATAAAGTCTATTTCAGCTGGAATGTGTGGGAGAGGCTATACTGCTATCGAATATGCCTTTGGATGCAATCAACAGACTGTTGCTACCAAAAATGATGCATATACAGTAATAAACTCAAGGGCCTAAAAGCATTAAAATTTACAAACTGCCAGGGAGTCTTTCAAGACACTGGATGATCAGCGTTAGTAGTTACATTTCAGTGGGACACCAGTCAATGACTGATGTGTAAAACTGGCATGGCAGAGGTGTCTGACCTCCTCTAACTTCACAGGAGAAAGGAGAATCCAGATCAACAGCCCCAGGCTGATTCCTATGAGGCAGACATCAGACATGCCTCCTCTCTCTACCAGCTTTACCAATTCTGACACCAACCATCCCTCCCATGGCACTCTCTACTTCTCTGCTGAGTTCGATAATTCATTGCAATGGCCACACAAAACTCAAAGATTATACTCATTGTTACGGGATTTATTAGGGAAGTAACAGGTTTCAACTAAGGTAGAGGAATGCTCAGTATACAGCTCTTCTATCAGGATAGCCTCTTTTCAGCCATGTCTGCAGGCAGGCCCCTCTCTGGCCCCTCAGCCTCTGCCCTGCTCAGGCAAGTATTACAAAGCTATTTTAGCTCTGCCTAAAAATATATATATATATATGTATTTTTTTTTATAAGTGCCCAGAGGCACCTCACTCTGCTAGCAAGCCTCAGCCTGAAGGCTCTCAACTCTAGTTCCCTCGGTCGACAAGCCTAGCTCTACCAAGTACCTGTAAGTACCCTACCCCACCAGCAAGCCTCCTATCCAAAGGCATTCAGCTTACTAGCTCCTGTGGGCCAGAAAGTCCACTGCACCGTCTCTTGCCAGTCTCATGGTTCAGCTGCCTCTGCTGTTGCCATTTGTCTGCCACTGCTTCTCACTGTCTTCTGTGTTATGCCTCTCTTTCTCAATCTCTCTCTCTCTCTGTCTCCTAGGTCTAGAAGGGTCTCAGCGCAGGGATTCCAGGTCCAAATGACATGCTTTGCTCCTGGCTCTTTCTCCTTGGTGGTAGTGAGCTCCTCTCCTTTCCACTTCTGGAATGGTTCATTTTAAGCCTATCAGGATGGAAAAACTGAAAAATCTCTTTGTTAGGGTTCCATAGACCTTATTTGCATGGCCTTACCCCCACACCAGTGCCATGAACTTAATTTGCATTATTAGCAAACTATTCAAACCCTTTGGTGGGCCACAATTACTTTATTTGAATACTCCCACCCAATCACTTGAGTGGGGGTTACAAGACCATGGTGAGAAAGACCATATGAAAACCATCCAACGATCCATCACACACTGAATGATGCTTGAGCATATTTGCTTTTTTGGTTAAGGAAATAACTATCAATGTGTTTTTATCAACACCATTTTTTTCCAGTCCAGAAGTACACATAATTCTCGGGGCAGTTTTTTTTTTTTTTTTTTTAGGTTTTCAGAAAAAGTAAATATTTCAGTTAATGAATAGAACTGATGCTATTTCATTGCTATAAAACCAAATCAAAACCATTGCTGTCCAGTTGATTCCAACTCATAGCAACCCTATAGGACATAGTAGAAATGCCCCATATAGTTCCCAAAGATTCGTAGACTCAAACTGCCAGCCTTTTGGTTAGCTGCCCAGTTTTTAACCACTGCACCACCAGGGCTCCACTGCTATAGAGGACAAATATTTATTGAATTGAGTAATGATGACAAATATTATTGATGTTTATTGAATGCTTAGCATGTGCCAGACATTTAGCTAACCACTTTCTATTCTTTCCCATACTATCAGGGAATCTACTGTCTAACAAAAGCTCTATGATCCTATGAGAAAACTGACTTTTTCAGTTTTCCTCTATACTTGCAAAGTCGTTCAGAGTCGTGTGGATTTTTTTTTTTTTTCCTTCTATTTCTGGGTAAATTGTTCTGCTAAATGATTCTAGTGTTTAAATCAGCTGCAATTGGATTCAGATTCACCAATGGCTTTTGTGGTAGGAAAATGAGTCAAAACATGCCTAGAGAATAAGAATGCCCAGATCCTAAAAGAGTGCCAACTCACCGGTAGGGTATGACTTCATCTACTTTGAAAGAAACTCCTCTGGGAAACTTAGGCTTTCTTTATCCCTGCCTCTGAAATTTCAAAGGAAAATTTTCTCCCTGCCAAGGCTACAGGAAAAGGAAGAAATGGCCTGCCATTCTCAGAGCAAGTCAGCAGGCTATGAAGAGCCCAAAGGATGTGGCATTGGTTGAAATTAATTTTAAGTGGTTTTTTTTTTTTTTTGCAGAAAGATACATGCCAATTCTAACATTGCTCCTGATTCTTTTGTCAAGCTCTCCTTGTATCTTCCTTGGTACCTTGATACCCTGGACAGGTTAATTCTTCTCTCTATACTTCAATATCTCTATTTATAAAAGGCCATTTACATCATAGATTCATGAGGTTAAATGAGATAATCAATGTAAAGCACTTAGCAGAGTATTTACCTTGATAAACAGTATGTGTTTGATAAATGTTAGATGTAAATGTTATACTTTCAAGCATATTTGAGAATACACCGAGCCAACTGCCATTGAGTCAATTCTGACTCATGGTGACCCCATGTGTGTCAGAGTACAACTATGTTTCATAGGGTTTTCAATGACTTTTTTTAATGCTATCGTATATGCTTTTTTGTAGTTTTCTTTTCAATAATTTATTTTATTTTGTTGTTGAGGATATACACAGCAGAACACATCCCAATTCAAAAATTTCTACATTCACATTTCAGTGATATTCATTACATTAAATTGTACAACCATTCTCACCTTCCTTTTCTGAATTATTTCTCCCCCATTAACATAAACTCACCACCACTAAGTTTTCTATCTAATCTTTTGAGTTGCTGTTGTCAATTTGATTCCATACAGATAGTTCTTAAAAAAGCACAATGCCCAAGACAGAAATTCTTTACTGGTTAAGCTAAATTATTGTTTGGTTTTAAGAAGGCTTCAGGGGATATTTTTGATTTAAGGTTTAAAGATTATCTCAGGGCAATAGTTTTGGGGTTTCATCTCAGCTTCCATGGCTCCAGAAAGCCTAGATTCCATGGCAATTTGAAAGTCTGTTCTATAGTTTTTTGAAGTAAATCACCAGGCCTTTCTTCTAAGGCACCTCCAAGTGTTGAACCTCCAAACTTTTGGTTTGCGGCTGAGCACATTAACCATTTGTACCACCCAGGGACTCCATATTTTAGAATAGAGGCAAGTAACTCTTTTTGTCTGGAGCAGAGAATTCATGTAGCAGAGTAGCATCTATCTCATATTTTGTTGTGGGGACTAAATGAGATAAGGCATGTACTGTGATTATCATCAAGCCAGGAATATTGCAGGTGCCCAACAAATGGTGGATGCTATAATTTTGATAAAAGTGATGCCAATTATAAAGACATACTACTCACTTATTCTTGCTTTTTCAGTAATAGCTCATTTTACTCATAGAACCAATCAGAATTAGTGGCATATTAGATTTATTATTATGTTTGTAAATGCTTCCTTTTTTTTCTGAAAATACTTCTTTTAATACTAAACCATGAATGAGAGAAAGACTAGCTTTAGAGATAGCAAAGGAGGTACCCACTTTTGTATGATTTCAGAAGCCAAAGAGGTTCCACATATCATATTTCTCACCTCTTGCCTGGAATTCCACTCAAACCCTTCGGTTATTATTTTCAGCTCAGATTCTAATGAGAGCAGTAAACATTTAAACTATTACCATGTATTTATATTTTTATATGGATGAATTTATTAGAATGTTTATAGATCATTATATTCCCATTTGATCAATATTCATACAGCACTGAGGAATGGAAAATTCAACTGAAAATCTCACTGCACTCCCTTACAAAAGAATAACCAGTTGTCAAAGTTTTATATGCAAGTATAGACATGTGCACATGCAGACACACCATACATACAGTTTTATCTTTACATAAACGAGGCCATATTGTACATATTTTTCTTAAGTGTATTTTTTTCACCTAATAACGTATTTTGAAGGTTTGTCTATGTTTGTGTGCGCAGAATCACTCTGTCTTTTTTTAATGCTATATAGTATTCATGATTCATTTATCTACTTCCCTTATCGGAGGTTAAATAAACCATGAATACTATTAGTGAGGACAATGAATAAGGAAGACCGAAAAATAATTGATGCTTTTAAATTATGGAGTTGATGCAGAATACTAATTATAGATAGCATGGTGTGCCAGAAGAACAAAAAATCTGTTTTGGAAGAAGTACAGCCAGAATGCTCTTAGAAGCAAGGATGGTGAGACTTCATCTCAAGTATTTTAGACACGTTACCAGGAGAGATCACTCCCTGAAGAAGGACATCATGCTTGGTAAGGTAGAGGGTCAGCAAAGAAGAAGAAGACCCTCAATGAGATGAACTGACGCTGTGGCTGCAACGATGGACTCAGACATAACAACGATTGTGAGGATGACACAGGACCCAGCAGTGTTTCGTTCTGCTGTACATAGGGTTGCTATGAGTCAGAACCGATTCAGCGGCACCTAACTCATTGGTGAACACACAAGTAATTTCAAATTATTTAATACTTCAAACAATGCTGAAATGCATATTCTTTTATATATGTCTATTTTACATGTATTAATATTTCTTTAGGATAACTTCATACAACTCAGATATGAAATTTCACTCATAATACTTAGTGCATTTAAAATTTGATAGACTCTGCCAAATTGCCTCCCAAACACACTTTATCAATTTAGAATCTCGTTGTGTCTGCTAGAAATTCTGCATTAAACAAAAATTCTTAATTAAAAATAAACTAAATAAATAGGGGTTTATTTCCCTCACAAAACAGTAAGTCTGGTGGTGGGCAGCTTATGATATTTTTTTCAATGGCTTACAAATATCATACCTGCATATCTGTGAGTTCCTTGGCCATTTCTTTATTATGGCAAAATGACAGTCATTGTTCCAGGTATCATGTCTGTATTCAAAATAAATTGAAGCAGAGAATAAAGGTACCTACCACAACTCTACCTTCTTGTCAATGAATACTCACTTTCTCATATGCCTCCACAGCAGACTTTTTCATCTATATTATTGATTATAACTGTTCTACGTGATCACCACAGCTTCAAAGAAGGCTGGGAAAAATGAATACTTATATTTCAAGTCTCTAAAATTGACTCAGGCAAGGGATAAAGTGATAGGGAATGGATACAGGATACCAAAATACCAGTTTGTCACACCCACAGAAGTGTCTGAGAATGCTCATTTTCTTGCATTCTTGCCAACACTATACAGCTCAAACTTTTTGTGAGTGTAATGGATTACAAATACACATGCATGTGTCTATCTTATTTTTAAAATATGGATTTATCTGATAATTTATGAGGTTGAGCAACATTTTCATATATATATATTTTGGGGGGAGGGTCATTTGTAATTCTCTCCTATGAATTGCCAGTTTATATCAATAGTTCATTGATTGCTCATCTTAACATACTCAGGAGTAGGTTTTCATAGTGAAAGAGAACACAGGGATGTCCAGTCTCTGAGTTAAGAGAAAAGAATATCCAAACAGGAAAGACTTCAAAACTGGAAGGCAGGGCATTAGGAAATCAATTTTTTTTTAAGTATTTTTACTTTGAATAAAAGAATAGCATTCCCTAGCAACCTCTCAACATAACCTCAGAAGATACAAGATCCTTTGACAAACCAAGGCCCAGGTTAGGTGTCCCATAATTGATTGATCTTCAGAATTACATAAGGAGCATAGTCAATATTCCTCTTCCCACTTCTGAAGATTATGATTCGGTAAGTACTTAGCAGGCTTTGAAATGTGCATGTGCGTGTACCTGTTTTCTCGCAAGGGTCACAGGTGGCTCCAAGGTTTAGCAGCCAGCCCTCAGGCCAGTACATGTGAATCATTAGCCAAGACGAGAAGAGTGCTCTTTGTGCATATCTTTGTAAAATGTGTATCTTTGTAAAAAGGTAGAAAAAAAATGCAGGGGAGCTAAATTTCAGCAAAACGCACACTTTGAGATAAAATTAAGTACTCCTTTTCTAATCGAAAGAACCAATAAATTGCAATGTAGGTAAACAAATGGTGTATATTTTATAGGGTTTTCAACTACCAGTGAGCAAAATAAATGTATTATATTTTACTTTCTATTTGGAATGTGAAATGTAATTTGATCTCTGGTATAGCTGACTCTCCAGTAAAATTTGCCTGTTTTAAATAATTATTATTTCTGCGGATATATTACCTTGAAATAAAGTCTGAGTTATATTGAAAAAAAAAACTAGAAAATTTCTACATCCATCTTTGGGAAAATTGAATGGTGGTGTTTAAGGATTTACTGGCTTATTCTGCCTTGCTTCTTATCCAAAACTTCATAATAAAAATTAATCTTTCCCCAATTACCTGAGGACTTTAGGTGACAGAATTTCTATGTAATAACGTTAGTTGTCTTGCTCCAACTGAATGCAGAAGTTAAGGGTGTGGTCTCTACAGCAAGAGTGACTGAGCTGGAGTTCCAGCTCTACTCATCCTACCTATGTGATTTCGGATGAAGCTATCATTATCTCTACGCCTCAGTTTCCTCTTATGCAAAGTGGGAATAGTAATGATACATATCATTGTGCTTATTAAATTGGCTAATACATGTAAACCTATCTGTATCTGTTATACAGTAAGTGTTCAAAATTTTAGCCACTAAGCATCAGAGGTAACCATCAGCAAATTATTGAACTAATGTTTTTACATGCAACTCCTTTGTGAAACATAAAGGAATGCACATAGGATATGTCTCAACTGCAAAACAATTTTATAATCTTTGAAACAGGAACACAAGTCTATGAAACGGGTATTTTTCTCTGTCCTTCACTGCTAATGCCATCGCAATGGTTCTGTCAGTTATCTCTTGGTGGAAAACAAATTATCCTAAAGGTTGCAGGCTTAAAACAAGAATTCATTATTTCTCAAGATTCTGTGTATTGGCTGAACAGTTCTTGTCTTGCCTGGGCTCACTTGTGAAGCTGCATTCATCTGGAGACACTGCTGAGAGTTGGACTAAGATGGGATAGCTGGGAGAGTTGAGTCTCTTTCTCCACAAGGTCTTGCATTCCAGACTCCTTCAAGGCATGATGATACCAGGACAGCATTCCAAGAGGATAAAAACAAAAGCTGCATGTCTTCACTAGGCCTAGCTTTGGAAGTCACGTTATGTGATATTGCATCTACCACATTCTATTGGCCAAAGCAAGTCACAAGGTCAACCTGCTCTTAAGGGTTATAAAAACAAGGCTCCACTTTTTAAAGGTAGGAGCTTCAAAGTCACGTTGTAAGGCATGAGAGAGATTATTTCAGCCGCGTTTAAAAACAATCTACCTCAGTAACTGGCACACCAATGTTATCTATGGTTTTTAATAATATTGTTGTAAATAAATGAAACAGAAAAGAGAAAACTTGGCTTGGTCTATTCTTTGGTATGTATTATGAGAAGGCCTTATTTATTTTGATTCTATAACTTGCCTGTGAAGAGATAAGTTACATGTTAGCTGACAGATGAGGAAACTGAAGTTAACTTGTTACCACTCCCTGTCATTTAATAGAAAACACCCCTTCATAGAACTCTGTCCTAGACAGTTGAGTATCACACTGAGAATTTCTTAGTAACTTAGAATAGAGGACTAAAGTGACCATAAAAGGGTATTGCAGAAACTAGAAAGGAAGAGTAGATGGGTGATTAAGAAAACAATTCACCCATTTCATGTTATGTCTAGAACCCATCCTGTTTTATAGAATAAAGCATTATCGATTGGGATGAAACTAGGCATCTATTATAACCCAGAACCTAGGCTTTTGCAGACCAAAATTAGTGTTTTGATATAACATAGCCAAGCTAACCGAACAACTCATTCAATACAAACGATCAACAAACACTTGTCTTCTAGTATCCAGACTCTGAAAATTACTGCAAACGAGAAATAGGTATTAAAAGCCAGGTAACAAACAAGTAAAGCTATTTAAGTTGTTTTTAGTTAAGTCAGGTGATAATGTTTTGAATTGCAAACCTTAACAGGGCGATTATGTAGACATGAGAAGAATGGCCTTGGCTTGTACAATTGCTCATAACTTGACAATTTCTTCTCTCTCCACCTGCCATGCTTTCCCCACCACATCCCCATTTCCGCAATGTATTAACTTCTTTAACTATCACCCTGAGGTTTTGAACAGAGGAGAACTGTATAAGCCTGTATATTTTGTCTGTCCTCAGAGACTCAACAAAATACAAAGTAATATATTAGAAATTTGGGGTAAAAAGCCATTAGTGTCAGTCTCAACAATCATCCATCTATCAGTTTGTCATACTGTTGCTATGATGCTGGAAGCTATGTCATCTGTATTTCAAGGTGACCAGCAGGGTAACCCATGGTGGATAGTTTAGAGTGGAGCTTCCAGAATGAGACAGACTAGGAAGGAAGGCCTGGTGAACTACCCCCAAAAATTAGCCAATGAAAATTGTATTACACTTTTGAAAAATGACATTGTACATGTCTAATGGAAAAATCATGTATAAAAATCTAATAATTTTTGCAGACTACACAATTTAAAGCTTTTTTTTTCAATTGGTGTTTGTGCAAAATAGATAATAAGCAAGACATTTAAGTAAATCTATAGTTCTGCAAAAAAAAATTATGAATCATAACAGAGTATTATCCCGTAGAGTGCTTGAAGATGAGCCCCCTAGACTGGAAGAAACTACGCAATATCTGCAACAATGAACTCAAACATCTCAATGATCAGACAGCCTTTTGTTCTGTTTACTTATGGTCACCATGAGTCAGAGTGGATTCCAGAGCAACTAATAACAACAATCCGTCTCAAAGATCTGAAAGCTTAAGGCTTATAAGGGATTCAGAAAGATTAGATTTTCGTTGATAAAAGTTTCACGTCCTGGACAAGAATTAGCAATTCTCAAAACGAGCTGGCTCTCACAAACTCAGATGTTGAGACAACTTAATCTCGGGAGAGGGGTCATAGAGACCATTGCAGCCTATAAATACTAATGACATATCTTTTCAAGAGAGAGTCTTTACTGTGGAATTGAATGAACATGTTATTAAGGAAAAAAAACAATGGTTTGGTTTCAATGATTAAAATGGTTTGTTGTCAATAACAAATTCAGTGATTAGAACATAACCCTTTATATCACACTGGCAGGGTAAAATAGTACTTTTTTATGTGCTTAGCCAGAGAAGGGAATTAATGATAGAAATTTTAGGACCTGTCCTGATAGCCAGAGTGATGTTTCTGAATGGAGGACGTACTTAACATCCCTTTCTCTGATGCTGTAGATCAAAATCACATTGAACTTATAGGTATCCCAATGCAAAAGTCCTGAACTGTTCTAATTATCATGCAGTGGAATGAAATTAATGGAAACCACGTTGGAAAAAGAAAGATAGTTTCTTTCCAATCGTGCGAAATGTCTAGTGTCTCTTGGGAATGGAATTACTCAGGAAAACAAATGAAATTGAATATGGTGGCTTTATGATATAAGCTTAATTTATGCTTACAATTTAATCGAGTTGACCAAAAACCAAGATAATTCAGTCACTTGAGCACACAACAGCTTCAGTGGCAATTGGCCAATTTTTCCACTTCACCCTTGTTCAAAACAGGGCCCTGTTTGGGGTCTCTAGATCTCCTTTACAACCCACCAAATTCATTTGGTGCTATACTTCGTGGATGCAATTAACTAGCATTAGAAAATCCTGATTAAAGCATTATGATTAATTCAAGCATATTCATTTCCACTTCATCAGCTCTGTTCATTTGAATCTGTGCTCAATAATTCTTCTTAGCCTCGGCTTCTTTCTTTAAATAAAAAAATCAGAATATCTTCTCTTTCCCAGTAGCAGAAAAGAGGGAATACTGGGGTGATGTAAGGTTGTGTTTTGATCTATTTGAAGGTTCTTCCAGAGCTGAGTGCCTATAAATTTATTTATGCTAAGAATATTTTTAGACTCGAGCTTTATGTCCAATGTGGATTTCAGAAGAACTTTACGCAGCACGTTTCTCCCTCATTGAAGTATCAAATATCAAAATAGTATTTGATGTCCAAGAAACTTGTAAAGGCTTCTTTTTCCTTTCAGCAAAGAAGGTCATATTTTTCTATCAAAAAGATTTAAAGTCCCAATTTTGATACTTCCCTCATAAGAGCTCTCTGCTTCACTTTGGCTGCTTTCCTCCCTAGCTTCTTCTCTCTCTTAATGGTTTTTCTATCCTCAGACTCCTGGGAGTTCTGCTTAGAGTCAGTCTGTACCTGCAAGCTGCCATCTATCCTCAATGAAGAAGAGAGTTTTTGTCTACTGGATAAAGCACTGAGGGTTTAACTGAAAATGGGTTTGATGAGCTGACCTTGAGGGGAATAAAGAATACAGAAAATGAGCTCACTCACTAACAAATGCAAGGGCATAGAAGAATTTTAGCCACACTTTCTCATGTATATTAAGCCTTTACTGGATTTTCCTCTCCTTTAAGCCACAAAGAGCCACATTTTGGTTGGCACCTGTTTGCTCTGTTCTTTGTGGCATTTTGAAAAGCCAAAGAATTGAGAATGCCATGAAGGTTATGCTCAGTGCATTTTCAATATCTATGAAATTATTTACTCAGGATTTATTCCTCCTGACATTGCCATGAAAACCTTGGTGGCGTAGTGGTTAAGTATGACGGCTGCTAACCAAAAGGTCAGCAGCTCGAATCTGCCAGGAGCTCCTTGGAAACTCTGTGGGGCAGTTCTACTCTGTCCTATAGGGTCGCTATGAGTTGGAATAGACTCTAAGGCAGTGGGTTTTGGGGTTTTTTTATATTACCGTTAACTCCCCCAAGACTTGAAACGTTTGAGGGAGCCAATTAGATCAGAGAAGGGGCAGACTTGAAAACCTCCCCAGTCATGGCCACCTGTCCTGACATTTAGCAGCAATGTAACCAACATATCATTTTGTCACTGTGTAACTTCTGCTATTCCCCCAAACCCAAGAAAAATATGAAGGGAAAACAGGTTGACATCATCAAACCCATACAACTCAACAGGAAAGCCATCCAAAAGTATTTCAAGGGAATAATTTTCAAGATATATTTCGACAAAAGACATGGGTAGTGGGTGCTTGTGTATGTATGGGCAGGAGAGGAAGCCTTAAAGGGTTTAATCATGTAGATGTCTATTATTAAATAAAACTTAGTTTCCATCACATGTGCACCAATCTATTTTATGCCACAAAACACTTTCCGTAGGTGGCAATCAATACAGTACAATTTTGTGCTGTGTTTAGACAGGCCTCTTAAATCTCCCTGAAGAAAGGTACAATGCCCCCAAATTACCTGTATTTAGGCTTTGGGAAGAAAAAAAAAGTCTAATTAGGTTAAGAAACAATGCTATCAAAGAGGGAGTAAACTAGCTAGAATGTTTTCGTGAGGCTAACTAATTATTATCCACTCCCATATAGAAATGAACTTTATGAAAACAGGAACACTGGACTAGAAGATAGACAACTCAGACACAAGTTCAACCTCTTCCTATAAACTTGCCAAATGGCCTTCAGTGACATAATTATCCTTTCTCAATATCAACATTCCCATCTGTAGAATGGGGATATATAAAACAGACTTTGCCTCCCCCATGAGAGCTGCTGTGAAGATCTAATGGAATATTGGCCATGGATGAATTACATAAACATACAGATGGCTTCACTTTACAGAACTGTTAGGTTTGGAAATCAGCACATGTAGTGAAAATCAGAGTCAAAATTACCTTCTTAAAAAATCATTTCTATCTCCCTTGAAATATAGGATTCATGGTAGGGTTGCCAAATACAGCTAATAAAAACATACTTAAACTAAAAAATGATTTGTCCTGTTTACCTCAAATTCCAAGTTAACTGGGCAACCCTTATTTATCTGGCACCTCTAACTAATGGCAACTCTTACACACCATGAGAGCACTAACACGGTCATCTCTCAGTAAGTCCAATACAGCCAGCTTTTCCTCCAGTTTTAACAGATCTCTGATTCTTCACTTGAGAACCAGATGGAGACAGCTGGCTTGAGAGCAGATTGCATGAAAAATGTTCACCTTGGAACAGCAGACTCACACACACAATAAGGTGTGAGTTTATGCACAGAAAGGCACATAGGACTTGGAGAAAGAATCTCCTCTCCTGATCACTCTGAGGGATATATTTATTGACTGGAAGAGAAGAATGTCCTTCTTATTTTGTTTTTGCTTTGGTTTTGGCAAGCAAGTTAAATCAATACAAGTTAGTGTGCAACAAAAGGGTTGTACAAAGTGCTGTAAAAATATCAGAAAGTATTATGATAACTACTCATCGAAAACCCCACACATAACCTCCTAAGGAAAGCAAAACTTCGGTTTTAAACATAAGACCCATCTTAGTGAAATTTAGTGAATCTTAAATGCTCTCTATATCACACCTCCCATTACAGTTGTCACTCCGACAGTCACATTATCATTTTAGCCTTACTAGGTCTGCACTTCCTGCAAGAATTTCAGGATGCAGAGAATGTTCCAAGAGGATTGTGAAGATCTTCACGCAACCTCATTATCACAAATCAGAAACTTGAAAAACAACATCAAGCGCGTGCATTTATCAACCTGACAGTCTGCCACCAAAAAAGAACCCTGGAAACAGAATCTTAATATATCTACCACAGAGTTAGCAAAAGGTCTCCCTTTTAGTGCCCAGACAATACATTATCATATAATCTGTTATAATCCACAAAAAAATTACAATGAAATATCTTCATAAGGATGTTCATTACTAATGCTCCATATTAAAAAAAATTAAAATTAAAAACCTTGTCTTTTGAAACCAAATTACTGCTCTTCAGGATTCATCTAAGCATGGGTAAAATGCTACTAGATGTATAAATAGAGTAGCTATAGAATAATGTAGAGTCCCCGGTTTGCTAGATTTTTTAAAAAATCTTATTTATGTTATTTAAAGTTTAAAATATTCATTATACATCATTTTAAAAATTCACTCATGCAACTCACCAAGATAAAAAGTTAACTTGTAGTTAGTCAATTTCTTTCTGATTTGATTCCATTTATATTAGCATATTAAGTCTATTGCCAATATATCCACAACAGCTGTAGGGTTTTCCACATGGGGGATTTCCCATTCTCATCCATTTCAGGGAAGCTGAAACAATTGAGAAGCTGCTGTGGTCTGAAGAGCACCTTATTATTGTTTTGATTCTATAGTTGGGTTACTCCTGCTCTGTGAGTAAGGTGGCAGATACTGTGTATCATTGACTAGGGTCACTTCCAGTAGCTCTGTAGAGTAGAAGCTTGCACCTATGTTTCTTGAAGTTCAGCTGAATGATTTGCATCCCAGTTACTGGAAGTGATTGGAACTAAATATACACAGTGAATTCCCAAATGTATATCAGATGGGTATTTCCTATAGGTAGCTCAGGAGGGAATCAATAAGAATTATGGTGATTTAAAATATTCATTTTGTTTTCTGTCCAGACTATGATTATCCGCACTACATAAGTGCTATAAGTCATAGGAATGGGTAGTTATATGACGGATTCCAAGATTAGAAAGAACCATGCCTGAGCATCCAGTAATAAATAAATTCTCCTTGTGCTGACGTCCGGGTTGGCATTATAGGTGGGAAGAGTAAGGAAGCAGGCTAGTGTCCATCTAGTTACTTTCTCCCATCATTATTTTGGTTCTTGGCTTTCAGAAGATGCTGAGGTTTTTGTTTATATTGCCATCTTATTTCTGCCTTGATAAGAGTCTCTCTTTCACTTTCTCTGTGTGTGTGTGTGAGTGTGTGTGTAAAGGTAGCTGATAAACCAAGGATTGTACCAGAAATCTTAGGATTTGAACTCATTTCCCTTCCCTTGGCCTTCCACAGCTGTAAAATGGGTGAGGAGGGTAAGTGTTAGACTATTTACTAAATAAGCTTCCACTCATCTTTGATAGCCTGACACGTCATTGTTGTTGTTAGGTGCCATCCAGTTTGTTCCTACTCATAGCAACCATATGTACAATAGAATGAAACACTGCCCAGTCCTGCACCATCCTCACAATTGTTTTTAGGCTTGAGCCCATTGTTGCAGCCACTGTATCAATCCATCTTGTTGACAGTCTTCCTCTTTTTCACTGACACTCTACTTTACCGAACATAATGTCCTTCTCCAGGGACTGATCCCTCCTGATAACATGTCTGAAGTATGTGAGAATTAGTCTCACCATTTTTGCTTCTAAGGAGCATTCTGGCTGTACTTCTTCCAAGACAGATTTATTCAGGGTTTTTTTTTTTTTCCTTTGGCAGTCCATGGTGTAGTCAGTATTCTCCGCCAACACAATAATTCAAAGGCATCAATTTTTCTTTGGTCTTCCTTATTCATTGTGCAGCTTTTGCATGCATGTGAGGTGAATGAAAACACCATGGCTTGGGTTAGGTGCACCTTAATCCTTAGAGTGACATCTTTGCTTTTCAACACTTTAAAGAGGTCTTTTGCAGCAGATTTGCCTAGTGCAATGCATCAATTGATTTCTTGACTGCTGCTTCCGTGGGTGTTGATTGTAGACTCAAGTAAGATGAAATCTTTGACCATTTCAATCTTTTCTTCATTTATCATGATGTTGTGATTGGCCCAGTTGTGGGTATTTTTGTTTTCTTTATGTTGAGGTATAATCCATACTGAAGGCTGTGGCCTTTGGCCTTCATCAGTACGTGTTTCAAATCCTCTTCACTTTCAGATAAGCAAGCAAGTTTGTGTTATCTGCATAACACAGGTTGTTAATGAGTCTTCCTCTAAACCTGACGCTGCATTCTTCTTCACATACTCCAGTTTCTTGGATTATTTGCTGAGCATAGAGATTGAATAAGTATGGTGAAAGGACACAACCCTGAGGCACACCTTTCCTGACTTTAAACCACACAGTGTCCCCTTGGTCTTTTGGAACAACTGCCTCTTGATCTGTGTACAGTTCCTCATGAGCACAATTAAGTGTTCTGGAATTCCCATTCTTCAAAATGTTATCCATAATTTGTTATGATCCACACAGTAGAATACTTTTGCATAGTCAATAAAACACAAGTAAACATCTTTCTGGTATCTTGTGCTTTTAGCCAGGATCCATCTGACATCAGCAGTGGTATCCCTGGTTCCATGTCCTCTTCTGAATTCGGCTTGAATTTCTGGCAGTTCCCTGTTGATGTACTCCTACAGCCATTTTTGAATGATCTTAAGCAAAATTTCCCTTGCGTGTGATATTAATGATATTTTTCAATAATTTCTGCATTCAGTTGGATTACCTTTGTTTGGAATAGGCGTATATACAGATTTCATCCAGTCATTTGGCTGGGTAACTGTCTTTCAAATTTCTTGGCATAGATAAGTGAGTACTTCCAGTGCTGCATCCATTTGTTAAAACATCTCAATTGGCATTCTGTCAATTCCTGACATAGTCAATAGCCTGACATGGTCAGTGTCTTACTTTCTCAGCAAAATAGCCACCAAAGAATTTGTGTTTGTATATGTGTGTGAAGAAGAGAGACAGAGAGAGAAAAGAAAGGTATTGATGAGTTTTATTTTATTGCTAATTTATTTTTATAACATCCTAGTGGATCAAGAGTCTCAAATGACCTGCAGTCTCCATGGCCAGCTTGCTTCTTCCATCACTCAAGCTTCTTTGATGTTACAGAAAGCTTTTCATGCTCATTAAAAACATACACAGTTTTTGCTTTGCAACTGTTGATTAAATGCATGAAGCCTGAGGAACTATCTGCTACATAAACCAAATCTGTAAGCTTCTCCCGAGTATTAAATGGAAAGATGGATTATTTTATTCGATCCAGTTTCTTTCTCTATGTATCATGACCCATTTTATTTCTCTCCTCAAGTAGGAAGACAAATTTAATCTCTCAATTTGTTTACACTGATGAGCCTGGTCTGCTGGCTAAGGCACCAAATAACAGGTGGAAGGTGAGGTCTTTGATGACATGTTCCTATTTTTTAATAATATTTTCTAAAAAGAATTATATTCAAAATAAATTTTTAAGCTATTCAAGAGTAGACAATTGTCTTGGTCATCTAGTGGTGCTATTACAGAAATACCACAAGTGGATGGCTTTAACAAAGAGAAATTTTTTCTCTCACAGTCTAGTAGGCTACGAGTCCAAATTCAGGGTGTCAGCTCCAGGGGAAGGCTTTCTCTGTAGGCTCTGGAGGAAGGTCCATGTCATCAAACTTCCCTTGGCCTAGGAGATTCTCCACTCGAACCTCAGGTCCAAAGTACATGCTCTACTTCAGGCACTGCTTTCTTGGTGATATGAGGTTCCCATGTCTCTCTCCTCACTTCTCTCTTTTATATGTCAAAAGAGCTTGGCTTAAGACATTATCTAATCTTGTAGATAACAATATAACTGCCACTAATCCATCCCACTACATCATAGTGATAGGATTTACAACACATAGAGAAATGATATCAGATGACAAAATGGTAGAAAATCATACAATACAGAGAATCGTGACCTAGCCAAGTTGACAGATATTTTTGGAGGACACAATTCAATCCACCACATTCCACTCTTTGGCCCCCTAAAATTCATGTCCTTGCCATTTGTAAAACATATTCACCCCATCATGTCATAGCAAAAGTCTTAAATCAACTCCAAATCAAAAATCCTTCCTTATCTGTGAAATCTAGAATACAAGTTATCTGCTTCCAAAGGTACAATGGCAGAACAGGCATAAGCTAGACATTTCCACTACAAATGGGAGAAACTGGAGGGAAAGAAGGAATTACAGGCACCAAACAAGTCAGCAGAACATATTACATTAGCCCTCAAGTCTTGAAAATAATTCTCCATTCTTCACTTCTCTTAGAAACATCAGAAGCCATGGCTCCACACTCTGAAACCTCCAGAATTCAAGGCCATACCTTTTGAGACTGAGGCAGTGTGGCTTCCTGTGTTCCTTGTCTCTTCCACTTCTGCTTCCTGGTTCCTTGGCCTCTTGGCCCTTGGGCCTCACACCCACATCTGCTTTGCTGGGCCACATGTTTCAAAGCTCTGTAGCTCTACCAATAAGTGCCTGGAGGCACCCTACTCTGTCAGCAAACTTTGGCCAGAAAGCACTTACCTATCTTGTTCCATGGGTCAGCAAGCCTAGCTCCACTGATAAGTGCATGAAGGCACCCCACTTCACCAGGAACCCTCCCGTGCACAGGCACTCAGCTCTCTCACTCCGTAGGTTGGCTCCAGGGTTGTATGGTGCTGGTTTCCTGGTTCTGCTGCTGCCACTCCTCTGCTGCTGTCCATCCTCTATCCATTCACAGTTTCAAAACCACTTCTACATTTTAGGTATCTGTTAGAGCAGCACCCAGCTCCCGGTACCTAATTCTGTCTTGGTCGCCTAGTGCTGCTATAACAGAAATACCACAAGTGGATGCCTTTAACAAAGAGAAATTTATTCTCTCACAGTCTAATAGGCTCCAAGTCCAAATTCAGAGTGTCAGCTCCAGGGGAAGGCTTTCTCTGTAGGCTCTGGAGGAAGGTCCATGTCATCAAACTTCCCTTGGCCTAAGAGTTTCCCCACACAGGAACCTCAGATCCAAAGGACATGCTCTGCTTCTGGCACTGCTTTCTTGGTGATATGAGGTCCTCATGTCTCTCCGCTCACTTCTCTCTTTTATGTCTCAAAAGAGCTTGGCTTAAGACACTGTCTAATCTTGTAGATATCATCAATATATCTGCCACTAATCTAACCCATGACATCATAGTGATAGGGTTTACAACACAGGGAAATGACATCAGATGACAAAATAGTAGACAATCATAAAATACTGAGAATCATGACCTAGCCAAGTTAACAGATAATTTTTGGGGACACAATTCAATCCATGACACCACTGTACACATTGAAGTAATCAGAAGAGAAAATCAGATGATAAAGTCCACTGGTAAACTCAGGAAGCCTAGCAGTCATGGTTAAGTTTCTCACTATAATATATATATGTAATAGTTGTATAATTCTTTGAATATTATACATATGAAGCTCTGGTGGCACAGTGGTTAAGAGCTCAGCTCCAAAAGTTTGGCAGTTTGAATCCACCTGGCACTCCTTAGAAACCTTAAGAGTCAGTTCTACTCTGTCCTATAGGGTTGCTATAATGTGTGTGTGTGTGTATATATATATACACACACACACACATATATATATATATATAAACAAGACTGATACCACCTTGGCCTCATCTGCACACATTCATTCAGCTTTTCCGATCAGCCACATGGGCACTAAAACATTCATATGTCATGCTGAAAATGTCTTCAGTAATGATTTTATGATCAATTACTTTGAAAATTACTTATGAAAATTAACATAATTTATCACTTAAAGGGTACTTAAAACCTATATAAAGTGACCAAATCATGATGGTATTTATTTTTTTGCTTTAAACAATAGTTAAGGAAAGAGATAGCCTTCCCATGTAGTTGATGTAGTACATGTATTACAAATACACTGAAATGTGTAATTTTATGGTTTGGGGTAAAGTATACTTTTTTATAGATTGTTTACTATAGTTCAACCGCAAACTTGTACCAAACAGGATATTACCAAATGTTCTCCTATCTATTGAGCGTCACATTTTGAGATGATGATTTTGAAGTAGAAGATTCAGATGATCTTTGTTTGGAGGTACGTTTATCTGGACTGTGTTCAGTCAAGACCCCTGTGGTGATTTTTTCTCTGATATTGCATTAAGTGGGTTTTCATTTTTATGTTTTTTTGCTTATATTAAAGGTTGTATACATATAATAATATTTATAATATGTGAAAATTATTTGGAGTAACAATAATTCAAACATCCATGTACCAACAACCAGCTTAGGGGTTAAAACGTCAGAAATTCCTAAAAGCCTTATCTCATTGCTCCATTGCACATCCACCTGAGTTAACTACTGTTCTGAATGTCATGGTTCTATAACATATGTACTTTGCCAATAATGGATCATTTAGTTTTATCAGGTTTTTGAAATTGATGCTAATGGAATTACACTGTAGGAATTCTTTGATAACTTGATTTTTTTCCCTTAACATTATATTTTTTATATTCATCAATGTTGATAGGTACAGCTTTAGTTCACACCTTTTCAGTTCTGTTTAGTGTTACTTTAATACTCCACTTTATTTTTTTATTTTCCTTTGAGTGAATGTTTGGGTGGTTCCATCTGTTTTTGCTATTGGTGTATAATTCTTGAAAAATACTCAAAATTTATAAAATTATTAAGCCACGGGGGTAGGCATCTGAGCTTCACAAAACAGTGCTAAATTATTTCCTTAAGTGATTGTACCAATTTATATTAATGCCATCAGAGTCTGAGAGTTCCCATTGCTCCACATCCTTGCCTACTCATTATTGTCCAACTTTTCCATTTTTCTCTATCTGATGGGTATGAAACAGAAGCTCATGGTCATTTGCATTTGTATTTTGTTGATGACTAATGTTGTGAATGTCTTTTCACATATTTACTAATACCTTATATTTCTTCTTCTGTCAAGTGTCCATTCAGGTATTTTATCTATACTGATTGGGTTGTTAGCCTTTCCTTATTAATTTATACAAGCTCATCAGTTCATCAGATACTCAGGAAAATTAAACTGTATCTTCTCACATGCATAATTTGTCTTTTCACATTCTTTAAGATACCTTTTGGTGAGTAGACATTTCATTGTTAATAAGTTAAATTTATCAAACTTTTAAAAAATAATTTCTTAGCCTTAGATTTAAAAATATTCTTCTGTATTTTCTCCTACAAGCTTTAAAGTATGCCTTTAAACTTGATTTTTTGTATATGATGTGATTTGTGGATGCAATTTCTATTTTTCCCTTGTTCTTGAGGTTAGGTGCCGTCAAGTCAGTTGTGACTGATAGGGACGTTATGTACAATAGAAAAAAATACTGCATGGTCTTGCACCATCTTCACAATCATTGCTATGAGCTCACTGTTGCAACAACTGTGTCAATCCACCTCACTGAGCCACTTGTCTGTTTGTTGTACTGTGGTGACTTGTATGTTGCGTGATACTGAAAGCTACGCCACTGGTATTTCAAATACCAGCAAGGTCCCCAATTATGAACAGGTTTCAGTGGTGCTTCCAGACTAAGACTTGAAAGAACCTAGCAATCCACTTCTGAAAAAACTTGGCCAGTGGAAACCTTATGGATAGCAATTTCTCCCCTATGAATCACAAATTGTTTCAGCACTATTAGTCCATTCTTTCCCCATCATGTGGAGTACCATTCTTGTCAAAATTAAATTTCCTTATATGCAACTCTATTCCTGGGCTCTTTATTATGTTTGACTGGACTATTTGTAATTCTCTACACCAATATCATTATGTCAGTGTTTATAGCTTGATTGTAAGTCTTAATTTCTGATAGTGTGGTTTTCCCACTTTATTCAAATTCAAAAATATCATGAACAAAATACGTTTGGCCCTTTGGTCTTAGATGTAAACCTCAGAATCAGCTTGTCAAGTTCCATAAACACTCTGTTGGGATTTTGACAAAATTGCCTCAGATCTGTAAATCAGTTTGAGGCACATTGATGTCTTTATGATATTAATTTTCCATTTTATGGACATGGTATACATTTCCATTTATTTGTGTTTTCTTTAGTGTCTTTTAGTGAAATTTTAAATTTTTTCTCCATAATAGATTTGCACATATCTCTAGGTTAATATTTTAAGTTTACTATATCCAGGTGTCACCCTGGTGGCACAGTAGTTAAGAACTCAACTGTTAAGCAAAAGGTCAGCAGTTCAAATACGCCAATCGCTACTTGGAAACCCTATGGGGTAATTCTACTCTATCCCATAGGGTGACTATGAGTCAGAATTGACTTGATGACAACGGGTTTGGTTTTTGGTTTTATATTCAAGTAATACCCAAGTAAGTCATATTTTTTTAAATTATGTTATTTTTATTGATGATGTAAAGAAATTTATTTGGAATTTATACTTTTTTTTTAATTCAGTGACCTACCTGCTGGATTCTCTTAATAATTCTAATAATAGATTTGTTCCTTCTTTTGGCTTTTCTACATGGACAATTTTATCACCTGCAATTAATGACAGAATTTTTTTTCCATTTCAACGTTTATATCTTTTTTTTTTCTCACCTCACTGCTGTAACCTGAATTACTAATATAATATTGACTTGAAAATTTTGCAGCATCAGAGGGCAGAGCCAACATGGCCCTATAGATAGAAGTACCACACTGTTCCTCCACAGCAAAGACCCACAAATTAAGTAAAACAGAGAAAACATCAATCCTGAAACCCTAAGCATTAAATGAAGAGATAAAGAACTCAACCAAGCACTGAATGGAATAAGAAACTGACAGAGAACAGAGAGCAAGGAGAGATAGGAGTGCAGGTTGCCTATCAGCTAACATGGCATGGATTTGCCATCTTGGACTCCTTAGTCACTATGAACAGAGGACACGAAGTACAAGAAGACAGCTTCAAGGAACTCCCAGCAGGAGACAGACCAGCTGGTAACCAGTGATACATGCTTTCCCACCCCCCACCCTTCTCTTGCTCAGGCTCCACTGCTTCCCAGAGGGCTGCGACTGCTTGGCTGGGGAGGTGTCAGCTCCTTGCCCCTTGGATTCACACCACCACACCAATCAGCTCTCTCAGTGCCATTTTTTTTGTTACTGTTGTTGCTTTTTCAGCTTCTGGTTTCTTCTCTCTCTCATCTCCTTCCCTTCTTTTCTTTCAAATATCTGGCTCCATGTGCCATCTCTGTTCCTTCTAGATGGGCTGTGAAGTGCAGCTCAGCTGGGGAACCACTTCCCCAGGCCATGCTGCCACACCAGTGGGATCCCTGGGGGAATTTTTTTTTCCTTTTCTTTTTTTCCTTTTTGTGTTTCCTCATTTCTCAATTTCTCATCTCTCTCTACTTTCCTTCTTTCCCTGTCTCCTGAATACCTGGCACTGTGTGCCATCTCTGCCCCTTCTAGACAGATTGTACAGTGCCACTCAGCTAGGGAGCCAATTCCTTGGTCTGTGCTGCCAAGCCAATGGGCTCCCAGGGGATTTATTTTTCTTTTCTTGATTTCTTGTATCTCTCTACTATCATTCCCTTTTTTCTCCTAAACACCTTATGCTGTGTGCCATATCTGCTCCTGCTAGACAGGTTGTGCAGTGTTGTGCGGCTGGGACCCACTTCCACGGACTGCACCATCATGCTATGGGCTCTCTCAGGGCATTTTTTCCTGTTTCCTTTTCTTGGTTTCTTGTCTCTGTCTACATTCTTTCCATTCCTTTCTTCTAACCACCTAGCCACATGTGCCTTTCTCTCTTCTTTTTTTATTTTTTCTACTTTCTTAACTCTCTCTCCTTTCCTTCCTTGTCTTTCTCCTGACCACCTAGCTGTGTGTACTGTATCTGTCCCTTCTTGACAGGCTGTGCCTCACCACCTGGCTAGAAAGCCACCAACACACAGCTTCCCCAGGTCTGCACAACTCCAACAACAGGCTCCCTCAGCAAAGTTTTTGGGATCCTGTTTCTCTTTCTCTTCTTTCCCATACCCACTTAGCTCCACACGGCACAACCCCCTCATTCCTCCTGCCTATCTGCTCTGTGAGCTGAGCATCGCACCCCCGAGCAGCACAGGCACATCCTACCATACCCTACCCTGCACTGTTACCTGACACTGCCTTCTCAGCCCCAATATGTGCCACAAATAACCTACCTCAGCCCCTCCACTTATGCTGAACTTGCCCTGCTGCACCATAGCTGAGTGACTGGCCCTTGGACAAGGTGGTGAGAAGTATTGTGACCACACATGTGCAAACAATAAAGAATGCCAAGCCCACCTGCTCACACATAACCAAATAAAATAAAAACAGGACAAAACAAACAAATCTACCATCAATAAATAAAGAAAACATCTCCTGAATGTCAGAAGACAGCAGACAATATCAAAATATATGAAGAAAAAAAAAAAAAAAAAACAGGAGAAGCTGGTTCCAGCAGGCATCCAAATTAAAACACCAGATGACTTTCCAGTAGAAGAAAAGTCACTGGAATTAATTGATAGGAAATTGAAATCTCTAATATTCAGAGCTATCCAAGAGATGAACCAAAAAACAGACAAAAATGAGGAAAAAATAGACAAAATCATGGAAAAGACAGACAAAACAATGGAAGAATTCAGGAAAATAATGCAGGAACAAAAAGTAAAAATAAATTCACAGCTAGAAAGCATATACATGCAGCAATTATAAACCCAAAAGATAAGCCACAAGATTTCAGAAACAGATGCTGTCATAAAAGGTCTGAGGAGCAGGTTTGGAATAATGGAAGACAGGATCAGTGAAATTGGAGACAAATCCTTGAATACCACTTTGAATAAAAGTCAGAAAAAAAGAACAAAGAAAAACAAAGAAACCCTGAAAATGATGTGGGATACAATCAAAAGCAAAAATTTCGAGTGATTGGAGTTAACAGAACAGAGGAAGAAAACAGAAAACACAGAGAGGGTCACTGAAGAACTGCTGACAGAAAAATTCCCTAATATCATGAAAGATGAAAACCTGACCATTCAAAAGGCTCAACAAACCACATATATGAGAGACTCCAGAAGAAAATCTCCAAGGCATATCATAATCACACTTGCTAAAACCAAAGACAAAGAAAGAATCCTGAGAACAGCATGAGAAAAACAAAAAGTCACATACAGAGGAGAAACAATAAGACTACGTTCTAATTACTCGACAGAAATTACTCAGGCAAGACGGCAATGGGACGACATACATAAAAAATTGAAAGAAAAAAATTGCCAACCAAGAACAATATATCCTGCAAAACTCTCGCTCAAATATGATGGTGAAATTAGGACATTTCCAGATAAACAGAAATTAAAGAAATATGTAAAAACTAAACTAAAACTTACAAGAATTATTAAAGACAGTCCTTCAGTTAGAGATCATACAACATCAGATGACAGCCCGAATCTACAATGCAAAACTACATCAGCCGGCTACCAACCTAGGTAATGAACTCTCAAGGATTTATCAAAACTTAAAAGATTTACAGCAGGGAATAGAGAGGTTAATCTGTAAATGACAACAAAGTCAGAACAATAAAACAGGGAATGAACAGTGTAGGTATAGAACTTTCTAATGGAGAGGAACTCAAGGTGGTTCAAAGTAATAAAAGACTGGTTCAAACTTAGGAAGATAAGGGTAAATTTTAAGGAAACCACAGAGAAAGTTATCAATCTATTCATCAAAATAAAGAAAAATATAAGTCTTAGCAAACACAAAATCTACAAAAACAAAAGAAATTTTAAAAATCCACAAACAAAAGAAATTCAGCACAGGAAAGTAAGAGGAACAAAGAAAACATCGGCACCACAAAAAAAAAAAAAAAAAAAGCACTACAAAATGACAGCAGTAAACCCACACCTATCAATAATTACACACCTATCAATAATTACACTCAATGTAAAAGGCCTAAATGCACCAATAAAGAGACAGAGAGTGACAGAATGGAATCAAAAAATTAAAAAAACAGGATCCATCAATATATTGTCTACAGGAGACACTCCTTAAAATCAAAGGCATAAATTTATTAAAAATCAAAGGATGGAAAACATATATATCAAGCAAACCACTGCCAAAAAAGAGCAGGAGTGGCATTACTAATCTCAGATAAAACAGACTTTAAAACAAAATCCACTGTAAAAGCAAAGAAGGGCATGATATAATGATCAAAAAGATAACCCAGCATGAAGACATAACCATAATAAATATCTACACACCCAATCACAGGGCTCCAAAATACATTTTAAAAAAAAGAACTCTAACAGCACTGAAAAGAGAAAATGACAGTTACACAATAAGAGTAGAAGACTTCAACACACCACTCTTAGTAAATGACAGAACACCTAGAGAGAAACTCAGCAAAGATACAGTCAGCCAACTTGATCTCATAGACATATATAGAACATCCCACTCAACAGCTGCAAAGTACACATTCTTTTACAAAGCGCATGGAACATTCTCCAGAAAAGAACACCTTAGGTCACAAAGCAACCCTCAGCAAAATCCAAAACATTGAGATAATTCACAGTATCTTCTCTCATTACAACGCCATCAAAGTAGAAATTAACAACAGGAAGAGCAAGGGAAAAAAATCAATTACATGGAAACTGAATAACACCCTGCTTAAAAACCACTGGGTAATAGAAGAAATCAAAGGTGGAATGGAAAAATTCCTAGAATCAAATGAGAATGAAAACAAATCATACCAAAACCTTTGGGACACAGAAAAAGCAATCCTCAAAGGTCAATTTATAGCAATAGATGCACACATCAAAAAAGAAGAAAGGGACAATATCAAAACATTACCTTCACAACTCAAACAAATAGAAAGAGAACAGCAAAAGAAACTCACGGCCAACAGAAGAAAGGAAATAAAGATCAGAGCAGAAATGAATGAAATAGAGAATAGAAAAACAATAGGAAGAATCAATAAATCAAAAGTCGGTTCTTTGAAAGGATCAACAAAACCAACAAACCACTGGCCAAATTCACAAAAGGAAAACAGGAGAGCATGAAATAATCCAAAAAAGAAAAGAAATGGGGGACATTGCAACAGATCCAACGGAAATAAAAAGGATCATAACAGAGTACTATGAAAAATTGTACTCCAACAAATTTGAAAACCTAGAGGAAATGGACAAATTTCTAGAAACACACTACCTACCCAAATTAACACAAAATGATGTTGAAAATATGAACAGACCCATAACAAGAGAAGAGACAGAAATGGTAATGAAAAAAAAAAAACTCCCAACAAGAAAAAGGCCCTGGCCCAGATAACTTCACTGGAGAACTCCACCAAACTTTCAGAGAAGAGCTTACACCAGTATTACTCAAACTATTTCAGAACATAGAAAAGGAAGGTATACTTCTGAATTCATTCTATTAACCCAGCATAACCCTGATACCAAAACCAGGAAAAGACACCACAAAAACAAAAAAGAAAAAATTACAGACCAATATCTCTCATGAATACAAATGCAAAAATTCTCAACAAAATTCTAACCAATATAATTCAGCATCATATCAAAAAAATAATACAACATGACCAAGAAGGATTCATACCAGGTATGCAAGTATGGTTCAATATTACAAAGTCAATCAACATAATCCACCAAATAAATAAAAGAATCACATGATCATCTCAATAGACACAGAAAAGGCATTCGACAAAGTCCAACATCCCCTAATAAAAACTTTCAATAAAATAGGTATAAAAGGGAAATTCCTCAACATAATAAAGGGCATCTATACAAAACCAACAGGCAACATCAATGTTAATGGAGAGAGGCTGAAAACATTCCCCTTGAGAACAGGAACAAGACAAGCATGCCCTTTATGACCACTCCTCTTTAACATTGTGCTGGAAGTCCTAGGTAGAGCAAGAGGCAAGAAAAAGAAATAAAGGGCATCCAAATTAGTAATGAAGAAGTAAAACGGCCCTATTTGTAGACGATATGGTACTATACATAGAAAACACAAAAGAGCCCAGGAGAAAACTACTGGAACTAATAGAAAGATCCAGCGGGTTAGCAAGATATAAGATAAACATACAAAATCAGTTGGATTCCTATACACCAGTAAAAGGAACAATGACAAGGAAATCAGGAAAACGATACCATTTATAATAGCCCCTAAAAAAGTGAAATGCTTGGAAATAAATCTAACCAGGGATATAAGAGAGCTATACAAAGAAAACTACAAAACACTACTGCAAGAAGCCAAAAGAAATCTACATAAATGGAAAAACATACCATGCTCCTGGATAGGTAGACTCAACATAGTGATAATGTCAATTCTACCCAAAGCAATATAAAAATACAATGCAATCTCAATCCAAATACCAACAGCATTCTTTCAACAGATGGAAAAAATAATCATTAACTTTATATGGAAGGGAAAGATGCCCCGAATAAGTAAAGTACTTTGAAGAAGAAGAATAAATAGAAGGACTTGCACTACCTGACCTCAGAACCTACTGTATGGTTACAGTAGTCAAAACAGCCTGGTACTGGTACAATGACAGATACATTGACCAATGGAACAGAATTGAGAACCCAGATGTAAATCCATCCACCTATGGTCACCTGATCTTCTACAAGGGCCCAAAGTCCATTAAATGGGGCAAAGACAGTCTTTTTAATACATGATTCCAGCAAAACTGAATGTCCATCTGTAAAAAAATGAAACAAGATCATACCTCACCACATACGCAGAAACTAATTCAAAGTGGATCAAAGGCCTAAATATAAAACCAAAAACTGTAAAGATCATAGAAGAAAAACAGGATCAACGCTAGAGGCCCTAAAACATGGCATTAACAGTATACAAGCCATAACTAACAACACACAAACTCCAGAAAATAAACTAGATAACTGGAATCTTCTAACTGGAAGATTCTGCTCATCGAAAGACTTCACCAAAAGAGTAAAGAGAACCTACAGACTGAGAAAAAAAAATTGGCTATTATAAATCAGGCAAAGGTCTAATCTCTAAAATCTACAGGAAAATCCAACACCTCTACAACAAAAAGACAAATAATCCAATTAAAAAATGGGCAAAGGAAATGAACAGACACTTCACCAAAGTGGCTAACAGACACATGAGGAAATGTTCTCAATCACTAGCCATTATAGAAATCCATATCAAAAACACAATCAGATACCATCTCACCCTGGCATTCCTGGCTTGAATCAAAAAAAACAGAAAATAAGAAATTTTGGAGAGGCTATGCGGATATTGGAATTCTTACACATTGCTGGTGGGAATGCAAAATGCTGCAACATTTCGGAAAATAATATAGCATTTCCTTCAAAAGCTAGAAATAGAAATATCATATAATCCAGCAATTCCACTCCAAGGAATATATCTTAGAGAAATAAGAGCCATCACACGAATAGACATATGCACATCCATGTTCACTGCAGCCTTGTTCACAGTAGCAAAAAGATGGAAACAACCTAGACGCCTGTCAACTGAAGAATGGACAAACTATGGTATGTACACACAATGGAGCACTGTGCAACAAAAAAGAACAATGATGAATCTACTAAGCATCTCACAGCATGGATGGATGAATCAGGAGGGAATTATATTGAGTGAAATAAGTCAATCACAACAGGACAAATATTGTATGAGACGACTACTATAAAAATTCATGAAAATGTTTACACACAAAAAGGAACAATCTTTGATGGTTATGAGGGAGGGGAGGGGTAAGGATGAGAAATCACTAAATAGACAATAATTCCCCCCCCGCCAAAAAAAAACCCGTTGCCGTCGAGTCAATTCCAACTCACACCGACCCTATAGGACAGAGTAGAACTGCCCCATAGAGTTTCCAAGGGGCATCTGGTAGATTTGAACAGCTGACCTTTTGGTTAGCAGCCATAGCACTTACCCACTATGCCACCAGGGTTTCCAAATAAACAATAGATAAGTGTTAACTTTGGTGAAAGGTAAGACAGTACACAATACTGGAAAAGCCAGCACAATTTGTACAAGGCAAGGTCATCGACACCCCATAGACACTTCCAAACTCCCTGAGGGACAGGATTACTGGGCTGAAGGATGTGGGGACCATGGTCTCAGGGAACATCTAGCTCAATTGGCATAACATAGTTTATAAAGAAAATGTTCCATATTCTACTTTGATGAGTAGTGTCTGGGGTCTTAAAAGCTTCTGAGTGGCCATCTAAAATACTCCACCGGTCTCACCCCAGGAGCAAGGGAGAATGAAAGAAAACCAAAGACACAAGGAAAAGATTAGTCCAGATGACTGATGGACCACAAGTGCTATAGCATCCACCAGACTGAGTCCGGCACAACTAGATGGTGCCCAGCTACCATCACCAACTGCTCTGACAGGCATCACAATAGAGGGTCTGGGACAGAGCTGGAGAAAAATGTAGAACAAAATTCTAATTCACCAAAAAAAAGACTAGGATTACTGGTCTGACAGAGACTGAAGAAACACTGAGAATATGGCCCCTGGACACCTTTGTAGCTCAATAATGAAGTCACTCCTGATGTTCACCCTTCAGCCAAAGATTAACCATAAAAAGATTAGACAGGCCCATAAAACAAAATGAGACAAGGGGCACACCATCCCAGGGGCAAGGGCTATAAGGCAGGAGGGGACAGGAAAGCTGGTAATAGGGAACCCAAGGTCAAGAAGGGGAGAGTGTTGACATGTCATGAGGTTGGTAACCAATGTCACAAAACAATATGTGTACTAATTGTTCAATGAGAAGCCAGTTTGTTCTGTAAACCTTCATCTAAAGTACAAAAATTAAAAAAAAAAAATCAAAAGGCTTAAAGAAGGAGAAAATTTTGTAATATCTCTCTGACCTTTTTTCTGATCTTAAAAAATGTTTTTGCATCTTGTTATTATGAAATATTACCTATGGATGTCGGATTGTATTGAATATATTTTCTTAATCCTTTAATGTGTCTTTTTAATATATTAACGTGGTTAATTGCATTGATTAAGTTTTAAAATATTAAACCAATCTAGCATATTTTGCTTGAACCTAACTTGTTCATGATGTATTGACTTTTTTGTTCAATGCCGGATTTCATTCGTTAGTATTTACTTCTGGATTTTTGCATCTATGATCATGATTAAGACTGGACTGTGAATTTCATCTACCTTACTGCTTCCTCAGATTTTGTTATCTCAATTACGTTACCTTGTATGAAAGGTGTTGGAGTTGTAATCCTTTTTCTATTACCTGGAATTGCTTGAGTGAGATCAGAATCACCTGTTTCTTGAAATAGAGCTTGCCTGAAAAACCATTTGATGCTGAAATTTTTGGTGGTTGGGAAGTTTGTTTTTTTTTTTTTTTTAAAAAATAGTACTTTATTGTGTTTAAGGTAAAAGTTTACACAGCAAATTGGGTTCCCATTTAACGATTTCTACACAAATTATTCAGCGATATTGGTTACATTTTTCACAATGTGTCATCATTTTCATTCAGTCCCTTCTGATTGTACCATTTTGGTGGGAAACTTTTAACTATTTATTTCATGGTTGCAACACTAAGCAATTACTTTCTTCTCTAGTCAGTTTGATGAAGTCATGTTTTTCTAAGAATTTTCCATTTTCAAATTCATTGACCAAAATTGTTTGTATAATCCTTGCATAATTTTTGTTTGTAGGATCTATGGTTATGTCCCTTTTTTCTCATTTTCTATTTTGCTAATTTATTTCTTCTCTCTCTCACTCTTCCTGTATCAGTCTCTTTCCCTCTGTTTGGATAGTTCCAGTAGAAATGTGTTGATTTTATTATTTTTTCAAACAATCACTGGTTTTAAACATATGCTTCAAACATCCTATTTTATTCAACAATCTGTGTTTCTTGTTTCAAGTGAAATTATCTTAATTTCAGATAAAGGAAGAAAAAAATCTCAACACCTAGATGTTCGGGGATTTTTGTGTTACATGGAAACTGAAATTGCATATAGCTCCTTGTTTGTGCATTTGAGTGAGTATATATGTGAATGTATACATAGGAAGTTGAATTGGTGTGTGGAAGCTTGTACTTTTTTGTATTTGTAATTAGAACTGGGAAAAAAGAAAACTCTAATGTCTAAAGTGGCAAAAAAGCTTTTTAAAAACACCAGTCTTTGCTCATCTGTTGCAGCAGGCTAGTAATATCTGTACACTCTTTTATGATCAGAATCATGAGCTCTCACACTTTGATTTGATGTAGCACAAACACCACAATGTTTCTGAAACACATAAGCAAAAAATTCTCTGTATATTCCTTGGGCTTTCATAAAGCCTAAAGGTGAAAATATGAAATTGGTCAGTGGGAAAATGAGAAATTTTGTTGACTTACTCATCCATGTCTGTGTAGATTTCTTTAAAAGAGAAAAAAAAAAAATTCCCCAAAAGTTCTTCCAATAAAACTTGTGGTCTAGGAATATCTTCGATTCCCCTGCTTCCTGTGCTGTGCAGTCTACCATGAAGTGCCTGGTTTGAGATGAGTCATTCAGCACAGAGAAAGAAAATATTCCTAAACCTCATTTGGGATAGAACTTTTTTGCATGAATAATTTATAATCCCTCTTGGGAAGTAACTAGAGTTCCTGATAAAATGTCCGAAAAATTATCTGATATCTTTTAATGAGATTAATAACCCCTTAACATGAGAGCTACCCACCTGCTCTGTCAATATGGGCTTAATCATCTCAGACCACATATTTAAAAACAGGTAATCAGCCTTGTGACTTTTTCCTTAAAATCTTTAACTGGGCATTCCTATACATTGTTTCCTGTTTGTCTCTATGAAAAAATAAAACTTTGAATTGGTTTTCTCTGGGGTTTCTTCCCTTGAGGCTAGCTAGATATGTCTTTTCTATGTATTTGTAATTAGTTTATCTGGGAAGTTAACAGGGCTTCTGAGGAAGAAGACCTTACATATACCTGTGCAAATATAAGGCCTTTAAGAGAAAACAGTTAGAGGGTAGAGCAAGATGGCAAACTGAGTGGGTGCTCCCATTTACTCCCCCAGCAACTAACCCACTGAAGAATGAATAAGAACAAGCACAGACTGAGATGTCAGAACTCAGAGTAGAAGCTGAGGTGTTGAAGAGTTGGGGTGAGCCCAGATATGGGGAAAAGGAGGAGCAGGGACTGAACAGAATGTGAGTAAACCCAACCACTAACATTGGGAATGCTTGCTCATCACAGCCATTTTGGGATGGGGCTGGACAACACCCTAAACAGGGAGCACAGAAAGAGAGTTAATCTGAGGAAGATGTAGCCTATTGAGTAATCCTCAGTAAAATTTTACTTGCATGTGATATTAATGTTACTGTTCAATAATTTCCACATTCATTTGGATTACCTTTCTTGGGAAAGAAACTGACAGACACCTGGGGGACATAAGGATGGGTATAGGCAAATTGGTATATGAGTAGGTACCCATGTGTACATAGGTGGGAACAGATAGAAGTAGCTATAGTTATTGTAAATACAAATATGTGGGTGCAGGCACACATGTTCATTGAAGATACAAATACAGATACTCCTCAGACATAATCAAACACCTTCCAAAACTGGTTTTCTGGGCTTGAAAGCTTAGGACCTTGGTCTCATGGGACAACTCAGTCAATTGGAATAGCATGATTCACAAACATCACAATCTGTATCTTGGTGAAGTGAGTAGAATCTGGGGTCTTAAAAGCTTGTGAGCGGCCATCTAAGACACAGCTATGGGCTTCTATCTCTAGGATCAAAACAGTACGAAAGTAAACAAACGTTCAGGGAAGAAACAAGTCTACATGAGCCACAACCTCATCTACCCTGAGGCCAGAAGAACTACATGGTGCCCAGCTATCACAGCTGACCATTCTGACCGTGGTCACAATAGATAGTCCTGCAAAGAGTGGCAGCAAAATGTGGAACAGAACTCAAATTCTTTAGGGGAAAGAAAAAAAAAAAAAGCCAGGCAAACTAGAACAGTGGAGAACAGAGGATTCCCTGAGACTCACCCTGAGACACTAGGTAAACCTAGAACTGAGCATATCCCCTGAGATCGCCTTTCAGCAAAATAATAGACTGGCACACAAAATAAAGGATATTACCTGTAAGATCGGTGCCATTCTTAAAAACTATCTGTATGAGACCAGAAGGTCAACAACAACTCAAAATCAAAGATGAGGAGATAAAGTGGCAGGGAAACTAGAACACTGGAAGTGGAACAAACAACACAATTACCGAGAATGTTGACACATTGTGATAAATATAACTAATGTCACTGAACAATTTGTGCAGACTTGTCAGATGGGAACCTAACTTGCTGTGTAAGGTTTCACCAAAAGCTCAATAAAATATTATTTAAAAAAAAAAAAATGACAGTTAATAGGCTGGGCTTTAAAGTAGAATTTTGACATGCAGAACTGAGAAAGGGAATCCCAAACAGAGGAAAAAATGTAAATAAGATTTGTTTTCCAATTTTCTCACCTTACTCCCTCATTTAAAGAAAGAAAGAACACTCTAACATAGTACCTGAAATTTCTAAATTTGTGAGAGAAAAGCACAAATTTTAAATCAAAGAATCTTGATAAGCTAAATAAATATTTAGTTATTTTAAAGCAAGTAATTTGCCTTTTTGAACACATTAATACACTAATTTGCTGATAGATTATAATTACTAATTAACTCAATCAACATTTTGCAATGTTAATTAATCACAAAGACAACTTCCCAAAGAATGCATATTACTCTTTACTTCTTATATTGAAGCGCCAATTCTCAGTCTTTCAATAATATATTGAAGCATTATTTGACAGATAATTCAATAAGAGTGTTTATTAGAAATGGAGTCATTTCAAGGTTAAATTTTAGAAATACAATAAATGTTCTTACTTACGTACAAAAACCACAGGCCAAGGGATTGATGGAGATTGTCTTTTTCAACACATTTCATATGAAAAGGACCATAAAAAAGCAAAACAAAACTCACTGCCATCCAGTCGGTTCTGACTTGTGGATAATCCATGTGTTGCAGAGCAGAATTGCTTATAAAGTTTTGAAGATTGTGATCTTGGCCAAGCAGATTACCAGGCCTTTCTTCCGAGGTGCCTCTGTCTGAGTTTGAACTGCCAACCTTTTGGTTAGTAGCTGAGTATTTTACCATTTGTGCCACCCAGGTCCCAAAAGGACAATATCAGATCTCTAGACACAGCTTTTTTCAGTTGATTCAGTTGTTAAGTTCCCTTTCCAGTAATTATGAACTCTGGTAATACATTGAAGACATAGGAAAAAGCTGATATGCTAGGTGTAAAAAATGCACAAATAGTCTACTCTGCCATTGCATCTTTTTCCCCTTTCTTCAGTGAAGAATTTGTGCCTTTTAAACAAATCATTATAAAATCTAAGAAAATTGTAATCCTGACAGCTAAGTACAAACTTATAACTTCTTCCTTTTTCTTTCTTACAAAACAACCAAAAACTAAACCAAACCCAATGCCTTAGAGTTGATTCCAACTCATAGCAACCCTATAGGACAGAGTAGAGCTGCCCCACAGGGTTCCCAAAGAGAGCCTGGTGGATTCGAACTGCTGACCTCTTGGTTAGCAACTGAACTCTTAACCACTACGCCACCAGGGTTTCCTTACAAAACAAAGCGGATGATTTTCCTGTCATTGTAAAAGTCAGATGGAGAGTTACCAACAACACAGGCTGACTCTCGCCAATTAAACTATGAAGCACAAAGCTGTTTTACTAAAGTGGACATTTTGTTCAGGGGCGGCTATACTACTAGAAGTACTTTCTTGTCACAAAATGGACATCTGAATATTTAAATCTAAATGTGTGAGTAGATGTATCTAGAGCAAGAAGATTATAAAACAAAATTTCACTTGAGTTAGGGAAATGTTTTTTTCAATATTTTTTAAATAAACTTTTTATTTTACAATAGTTTTAGATTTACAGAAAACTTTTGAAGATAGTACAGAGAGTATCTATATACCCCACGCCCGGTTTCTCTTACTGTTAACATCTCACTTTAGTATGGTACAATTTGTCATAGTAATGAACCAATATTAATACACTATTATTAACTGAAGTATATACTTTATCCAGGAACCCTAGTGGCACAACAGTTAAGCACTCAGATGCTAACCAAAAGGTTGGTGGTTCAAACCAACCCAGCGACTCTGCTGAAGAAAGTCCTGACGATCCAGTTTTGTAAACATCACAGTCTAGAAAATCCTATGGGGAAATTCTACTCTGTCACATGTGGTCACTATGAGTTGAAAATCGACTTGAGGACACCTAACAACAACACACTTTATTCAGAATCTCTTAGTTTTTATTTATTTATTTTCTGTTCCAGGATCCCATCATGTGTATCATGTCACATTTAGGAATCATGGCTTGTTTTGCTCCTCTTAGCTATGACAGTTTCCTTGTTTTTGATGACTTTGACAGTTTTGAGGAATATTGGTCAAGTATTTTGTAGAATGTTCTTAAATTCAGATTTATCTAAAGTCTTTCGTATGATTAGGATGGTATCACGATTTTCGGGGAGGGAAACCACAGAGATGAAATGCTATTCTTATCACATTATATTAGGGGTATATGTTATTAACTTCTTGATGTTAACCTTGATCCTCTGGCTAAGGTAGTGTTCGTCAGGCTCTCCGCTGTAAACTTACTCCTTCCTCCCTCGCCCCCACCCCCATTTCTATACCACACTCCTTGGAAGGAAGTCACTATGCACAGCCCTTACTTAATGAATAAAGAGTTATGTTCCACCTCTTCGAGAGCAGAACATCTATACAAATAATATGGAATTCTTCTGCATGGAAGATTTGTTTCTTCTGCCCCATTTACTTATTTATACAATCATTTATTTAGACCAGTATGAACTCATATTTATATTTTGAGTTATAATTAATACTAATTTATTTACTCATTTTTGCTCAAATTTTTCCAGCTTTAGCCATTGAGAGCTCTTTCAGTTTGTTCCTATTAAACTTTAGAAACCAACACTGTGGGAGTTTTTTGAATATTTTTTAACTTTCTGGAATGAGAAGATGCTGTATACCTATCTTGCGTATTTAGATTTCTAGAATCCATTATTTCTCTAAGGAGTTCTAGTTCCTTTTATCAGAGAACCATTAGAAACCAACATCTAGGTACTAGGTGTGCTCATTGGAACTGGGCTCTTCTCGCTTCTAGGCTTTCTCAGCTTACAAAACGAAGAAATATATGTGTGTATATTGAAGGGTTCATATTGTTGTTGTTGTTGTTAGATGCCAATTCCAACTCATGGTGACCCCACTTATGCACAGTAGAACTGTTCAATATGGTTTTCAAGGCTGTGACCTTTTAGGAGAACATTGGCAGGCCTGCCTTCTGAGGTATCTATGGGCGGGTTTAAACTGCCAACCTTTCAGTTAGTAGTCGAATGTTTAATGTCTATAAATATTCCTATATGTAATCATCTGTATCTTTATTAAGCTAAATATGAGTCCACACTGATGACTCCAGCTCTAATCCATTACCACATGAATCATTCTAGATTTCTTACCTTGCTTATCTGTAACTTCCAACTTAACAGTAAGAAATCAGGCTTCCATGGCCCACCATTCATTTACTTAATTTTTCAATTTTAGTATATATATGTAGTGATTTCAGCATTGTTAAACTGTACTTCCATGGGAAACAACTTTGTCAACTAGAGCACAGTGCTTAAGTGCATTTTTTTTTGCTTTTAGTCTTACATACTGTCTAGTCATTGCCAAAGTTACTTAGACCAAATCTTTTTTCCCACCCCTTATATTTATAACACAGTTATATAATACACACATATATGTATATATACATGTGTACATATATATACGCCCTCTCGTCACTTATTGACATGGTTAAGTTCCAGAGACCAGGGGTCATTATGTGAAATTGGTGTTATGCAAAAATGGAGAATGGCCACATCAGATCGCAAAATGTAGGATGACTACATCATTACGTAACTGCCAAATCACTAAGAATCATGGCCCACCCAAACTGACACAGAACTTTAACCATCAAAGCCAGCATTACTCTTGCCTCGCACCTTGGAGTTCATTACGGCCAGACATAAGTCATTCATGTGCAAAAGAGTCAGATGGTAGATTTTTTACTACTGTTGTAAATGTGAAATGTCAGAAAATAAGGTAGTCAATAAGTGAGGAGGAAGTGTTTTATATACATACATATATTACAGAAACCCTGGTGGCGTAGTGGTTAAGTGCTACAGCTGCTAACCAAAAGGTTGGCAGTTTGAATCCACTAGATGCTCCTTGGAAACTCTATGGGGCAGTTCTACTCTGTCCTATAGGGTCGCTATGAGTCAGAATTGACTCGATGGCAACGGGTATTTATATATATCACAGAGATTTTGAATGCATTCAGGTTTACTCTTTGTGCTGTAAAGTTCTATGTACTCTAACAAATTCATAGTGCCATGCATCTACTATTACAGTATCACACAGAATAGTTTCACCACCCTAAAAATATTCCCCACGCTCTAGCTATTCAAACCTCAATGGGTTTTTAAAATCAAGCGATTTTTGGCCTACAATTTTCTATTTCAAAAACAATTTTCTGCATAAGGGGCAATTATCAAATTAATATAATTTTGAGAAGATCTAAAAACATGAGGCTGTCTCTGAGCAGCCATAGTCTGAGAAGGGTAAGTCCAAGAATACTGGACAATTGAAACAGAAGAAAAGTATGAGAGCACCAACAATTAATGTCACTCATTGTAATTTTCCTTGAACTTCAATATGTAATTGTTTCACTTTGTAAATTATCAAGTTTATTCATTCATTCATTCAACAAATGTTTATTAAGCACCTACTATAAGCTAGACATCGTATAAAGCATTGGAGATATAGTAATGTCTAATACATACCCCTTGCTTTAAACAAATTTAATCTCATAGCATTTTATCCCTAGATTTTCATTACTTTCTAGAGACGTTCAAGAAATGGTGGAAAGAACTTCACAGCAATGAAGTTCAAATGCTGACTCTCGACATTTGCTAACTCATTGCATGTATGATCTTGTTGGACAAATGCCTACCATGGTTTCTTTGTTTCCACATCTGTAATATGGGATAAGAACATCCACCTCAAACAATTGTTTGAGAGACTATATAAGTTTGTATCCTGAACAGCATCTGACACATCATAACTTTTCAGGGGGCTAAAATCTACTAGCACTTCTTTCAAAAGAGAAAAATGTTGCTCTCCTTTGGTTACTTTCCTTTTTTCTGCTCCTATCACATTTGATTATGGAACTGTCAGGAAGGATGATGAAATGCAGATCTCTTAAGCAATCAGGCACCTGGTGCCCACTCCAGATATACTGAATCAGGATCTCTGGTGTGAGCCAGAGGAGTTGGGGAACCAAAGATCTGTATGTTTAACAAACATAGAAAGGGACTCTCATCATCACAGAAGTTGAAGAAACACTGCCAGGATTTTTCTAGGTTGTATTCAGTGTTGAAAGGAGCTATGTCTAAGATTCACAGAAGGAAATGGTCAGGAACTGTAGCATAGTGATAAAGACAACAAAAAATATTAAGGGGATGTTGATAGTGGCAGTTTAATATTCTTTCAGTACTCTGCCTTATGCCTGGCTCTGAGCTGAGCAGTTGATAAACATCATTTAACTGTATTGTCACATAACTGTGAGGTAGATACTGTTATTTTTCCCTTTTTTCAGATGACTACATGAGCCTTAAATTATATAACTCATCCAAGGTCATAAACAGTGAAGTCAAGATTCAAACCTGTTCTACCTGACTTCAGACTCATTTCTCTCAACTGCAATATCAAAACGATGGTGGACTTGGGTACCAGGCAAAGCTCTCTAGTCTTATCTATATGCTGACTAGTCTATACAATTCAAATATTTAATAAACAAATGACTTTAGGCCAGTTGGAGCCCTCGTGGCAATGGGTAAGTGACACGGCTGCTAATCAAAAGGTTGGCAGTTCAAATCCACCAGCCGCTCCTTGGAAACCCTATGGGCCAGTTCTACTCTGTCCTCTAGGGTTTCTATGGGTCAGAATTGACTCAGTGCCAATGGGTTAGGACAGTTATGTCACGTGCCTTAGTTTTCCATATGTAAAATGCAGGAATTATACTAGAAATTCTACTAGTTCTAACGATCTGTAGTTCTCTTCTTCACTTACCTGCCCTCCCTCATTTGTATTTATTTTGGCCTTGGTTCTTGTGTAGTTTTCATCCTCACTTGCAATCTTTGCACAATGAAACCTTACTGATTGAGTAGTTTAGATATCCCTTCAATGCGAAAAGGAATTCTGTCTCTGAAGTTACACGAAGTGCTGAAGTCACACAAAGACCACATAAGATGTTCTGATTTTTAACTATTTCATAAGCTATTTTATGTGAGCACCCTCAGCAATTGCTGGAGCCCCAATCAGAAACTCTGTCTCTGAATTAACTTGACATATAATTGAGAAAAGAAAATTAAAACCATTTTTCCTGAAGTTATAGTCATTTTTTTTTCTGATTCCATATGCTGCAACTGGGGCCTATAAACAAACCCAGCTCCTAAAGGGAAATATATCCTCCACATGCCCCTTTTATGGTGAGATGTTTAGCCACGGCACAACTTTAGACAAGTCCCACAGCTTCTCTGAACAAGAAGTTCACAGCTAGAAAAATGATAAAAACAGTTACCGATTTTCAAGATAAATCACAGTATAAAAGGTTAAGAATTCCGGAAACATAATTTGAGGCATTTGGAAAGCTCTTTCCTGGGGCTTTTTAGCTAAAATCGGGATGTTTTCATGCTGACTTCTTTTTATTTCTAAAACTTGACCTCCCTAACAGCAAATTTTAGTATAATAAGAACTGCTGTTTTGATTATCTATGGGGGGGAAAAAAAAGCCCTAGATAAGTTAGTTTAGGAATTTACCCAAGGTCAAGTATCTAGAATCCAAACTTCTTAACTCCCATTCTGGCACCTAAGTTGCCACTTTAATTCCCTTTCCCCCCAAATTCTATGATAAACACATTTAGGAAGCTGTCAGTATGAATGTGAAGTATATGCATCACAAAGTTATTCAACCAAAAAAAAGCAGTTGCCTGTTGACCCCAGGTGTGTCAGAGCAGAACTATGCTCCATAGGGTTTTCAATGGCTGATTCTTCAGAGGTAGATTGCCAGGCTTTTCCTCCAAGGTGCCTCTGGATGGACTCCAGCCTCCAACCTCTCAGTTAACAGCCAAGAACGTTAACCATTTGCACCACCCAGGGACTCCCATTCAACCCAAACAAATACTTAACAAGGAGAGACTATTTCTCAAGCAGTAGTGCTAAAGAGATAGGCCATGGTCACTACCTTCAACCAGCTTATTCTCTGGGGAACCACTAAGGTAGCTGAGCCAATGCTACAGTAAAGACATATGGTGCTCTGGGAGAAGAGAGACACTGGGGGCTTGGAAAGATTTAATAGAGAAGCTGGCATTGGAGTTTACCTCAAAGGATACAGAGAAATTTTGATAGGTTTGAGGATACATTGCATGGGAGGACAGTCCAGAAAATACCAGGAACAAAGGAAGGAAAGTGGTGCATCACTTGATTAGGCCCGTGTCTTTACTTGTCCCAACAACCACTGAGTAAACATGCACTTCTTTAGCAGAAACACAAGGGGATTTCAGTCCAGCAAACTAGGATGTGTAGCTCAGTTTATCCATTTACACCTATGTCAACTTGGGCAAGTCACATAACCTCTCTGAGACTCGGTTTCCTATTTTAGTGGGTAATTGGGAGGAAGAGGAAGACTGACCGTGGTTAGCATGTAGTAGGTGCTCAATAAAGGGAAGTTCTTACTATTTATAGGGTAAAACCAAACCAAACCAAACCGGTTGCTGTTGTATTCTCTTGAAATAGAAAAGGTGGTAGAGACAATGGCGAGACATTTTCCCATGGTACGATTCCATCCTGTCTCCTTTATTCTCATTCAAAATTGAACTTAAAACTGGTTTTCCCCTTCTTGCTTGCATGTATTTTCACCATATTTGTCAAATGTCCTGTTGGTGAGAAATCAATTTTTCATAACTTACTTGTATTCTTTTCCAAATGAGAAAAGACTTTCATAGACATCTGGATATGAGTTAAAATAAAATGAAACATTTTCTGCTCACTCCAAGGCTTTATTCACCATGACAACCAATACTTTCTATTACAAGTTTGACTGACCTCTTCTAACCCCCGTTTGCCATTATACTTCTTGAAACAAACGTGATAAAACAGCATTATACATTTGTAAACAGCCAGATTTTAAACAGCTCAGCTCCTGAGCCAGAGCGTGTCCCTTCCTTCCAGAAGTAACAACACAATCTCAGAAATAATAATGCTATGTAACAGTTATTAAATGCTTGTTATTTGTTCTGAAGTTTGCTGAAGTCTTGCATGATTATTTCATTTAATTATCAAGAAAACCCTAATAATAGGCACGCAATGAATATTAGTAGTTAGTACTAGGATTGTTGCCACTCCTTGCACAATTTACACTGCTGACAATAGCCCTTTTCTAGGGGGGTTTTGTTTGCTTGTTTGTTTGTTTCCCTGAACCTGTATTTTTCCAGGAAGTTTCCTTTCATTCCTCAACTCTCCTCTTTGCTTTATCCCCCATCCAGAGTGATGGGGAGAGGCCAAGGCAAGATTTTCCATCTGACGATAGGTTTTTTCTCTTTTGCTTTTTCTTCTGAGAATCTTTAACTGTAAGGAACCTGGCTATACGGTAATTTAAAATTAATTTAATACATCATTTTTCCACTTTTGTCCAGTTCAAAATACTCCCTTATTTTCATTGTGACTTCTTTGACTCATGGGCATTAAGAAGCATGCTGCTCAATTTCTTAATATTTGGTAATACTTTTCTGTTTTTGATTTCTAGTTTAATTCTACTATGGTAAGGGAACAAGCACACTAGGATTTTAGTCCTTTGAAATTTGTTGCTTCTTGAACCAGCCAACGGTCAGTGTTCATAAATATTCCATATGCAATTGAAAAGCATTTATATTCTGCACTTGTTGGGTGTTATTCTCTATAAATGTTAATTAAGATGAGTTAACCAAAACAAAACCAAACCCACTGCCGTCGAGTCGATTCCAACTCATAGCAACCCTGTAGGACAGAGTAGAACTGCCCCATAGAGTTTCCAAGGAGCGAGCGCCTGGCAGCCATAAGCCATAGATAGCACTTAATCACTACATCACCAGGGTTTCCTAAGATAAGTTAGCTGATAAAAAAAAAAAAAAAAACATTGCCATCGAGTCAATTTCAACTCCCAGTGACCCTGTAGGACAGAGTAGAGCTGCCCCATAGGGTTTCCAAGGAGCAGCTAGTGGATTCAAACTGCTGACCTTTTTAGTTAGCCAGCCAAGCACTTACCAATTTGCAACCAGGAGTCCAAGTTAGTTAACAGTGGTTTTCAAATTCACTATTCCCTAACTGATTCCTTGCCTGCTTTTTCTGTCACTTACAACTATGACTGGAAATTTTAACACAACTATTTCTCGTATTAGTTGTGTCAACTTTTGCTTTATACATTTTGAAACTGCTATTAAGTGCATAAAATTTTTGGATAATTATTTCTGTCCATTGAATTAGCCTTTTTTTTTATTATGAAATGTCCTTGATTATGTTTAGTAATACTTCTTGCCTTAAAGCTTTATTTGTATGATATTAATATAGCCACTTGAAGTTTATTTTGGTTATTATTTGCATGGTCTATCTTTTTAGAATATAACTCTTGTAAATGGAAAAGATTTGTCTCTTTATCAAGACTTAACAATCTTTGTTTTTTACTTGGAGTATTAAGTTCATTAACATGTAATTACAGCTATAACTAGGGTTAAGCCTACTATCTTGGTCTTTGTTTTCTTTCTGTTCCATTTGTTCTTTGTTTCTTTATTACTCCTGTCCTACCTTCTTTTTTATTATTCAGTTTAATCTTCTCTGTTAGCTTCTGATGATATCACTTTACCTTACTATTTCAGAGATTAGCCTAAAGATTACATTATGCATCCTTGATTTATGCAGTCTACCTGAAATTAGTACTGCTTCTCAAATAATGAAAGAACTTTACAGCAGTTTGGAGCCCTGGTAGCACAGTGGTTAAAGTGCCCGGCTGCTAACTGAAGGGTAGGTGGTTTGAACCCACCAGCTGCTCCACAGGAGAAAGATGTGACAGTCTGCTTCTGTAAAAATTTACAGCCTTTGAAACACTATGGTTGGCAGTTCAAATCCACCAAGCTATCCTTGGATACCCTATGAGGCAGTTCTACTCTGTCCTGTAGGGCTGCTGTGAGTTGGAATTGACTCCACAGCAGTGGGTTTGGTTTTTTGGACCTTCTGAGCTATTGTTTTCAGGACTTAACTTCTACTTGTTATGAACGTCACAATACAGTTAATATTACTGCTTAAACAGTCAGTATAAATTTGCCTTTTTTATTCTCTTAATTATTTTATACAGTGTTGTGCTTTATGTAGGAAAATTTTACATTGGCCTGAAAAATTTCCTTCAATATTTCTTGTACTGTCAGTGTACTCGTGAAAATTTTTCACACTTCTGCTTGTTTGAAATATCTTAATTTTGCACTTATTTTTGATAGATAAAGCTGTCTGTTTTCTGCAATGTAAAGTTACCATTTCATTTTTTTCTGTTTTCCATACTTCCCATTGGAATATCTTACTATTTTTTGTTTTCTTTTTGTCTTTGGCTACTTAAAGATTTTCTATTTGGCTTTGGTTTTCAGCAGTTTAATTATGTTGTCCTAGGTGCCATTTATGTTTGCCTTGCTATGGCTGCTAATTAAAAAGTTGGCCATTCAAATCCACCAGAAACTCTATGGGGCAGTTCTACTCTGCCCTGTAGGGTCCCTATGAGTCAGAAACGACTCGACCACAAGTTTTTTTTTTGCTGGGTATTTGTCTTTTGATTGCGTGGTTGAAGTCTTTAACCAGTTGTGGAAAATTTTCAATCATTGTCCCCTCATATATTCCTACTGTCCATTTCTTTCTCTCTTCTCATTCTGGGACTCTGACCACCGCCCCCCCAAAAAAAAAAATCTATTGCCATCAAGTCAATTCCAACTCAGAGCAACCCTATAGGATAGAGTAGAACTGCCCCCATAGGGCTTTCAAGGAGTAGCTGGTGGATTCGAACTGCCAATCTTTTCATTAGCAGCCATAGATTTTAACCAGGATGGTAAAACTAAACTCTGCCCTACATGTCTCTTATGCACTCTTCTTGCTCTTCCATTCTTTCTTCTCTCCTAGTTTTTGCTGTGTATTTTCTATTGATCTATCTATCTTTGAGTTTACTAATTTCACCTTCTGCTGTCTACTGTCTACCCTTTAACTCATCCAATGAATTCTTAGTTTCAGATATTATATATATATAGTTCTAGAATATCCATTTGATTATTTCAAAGGTTGAAAGTTTCCGTTGAGTCTTTCTCTTGTCATCTATATTGTCCATTTTCTATTTTCTTTGACATATTCATAATCATTATTTTAAAGTATAAGTCTGCCTTCTCCAACATGTAGTTTATATTTGGGTCTGATTCTACTAATAATTTTTAGCTACATTTCCCTAACACTTCAAGTGTCTACTAATCTTGTTATTGCATTCTGGATATTGTATACAAAATTGTTATAGAAACTGATGTTGATGTTAGGGGATTTTTGGTTTTGGTTTTAGTTTTAGGTTTTTGTTTTGTTTTTGCCCTTTGCCCTTTCCTCTTTCAGGCATAGGCTGAAGGGCTGGTCACTTCAATCCAATTAAAACTTAAGCAGGGTCAGGTCTACTTGTTCCTTTGGTTGGACTCAAACTATCTCCAGTTTCAGTGTCTCAGAGGTGAGACCTATTGTGTACTTTTTCCAAATACTTCCCTTTTGTGCGACTTTGGCCCTAAACATTGCAAAGCTGTACAAGATTGTAGTATCCTTTGCCTGGTGACGTCCTTAGCTTCCCATACTGTCATGTTGTTGTTGATAGGTGCCATCAAGTCAGTTCCAACTCATAGCTACCGTATGTACAACAGAATGAAATGTTGCCCAGTCCTGCGCCATCCTCACAATCATTGTTATGCTTGAGCCCATTATTGTTGGCACTGTGTCAATCCATCTTGTTGAGTTGTTCCTCTTTTTTGCTGACCTTCTCCAGGGACTGATCTCACCTTCTCCAGGGACTGATCTCTCCTAATAACATGTCCAAAATATGTGAGACACAGTCTGGACATTCTTGCTTCTAAGAAGCATTCCGGTTGAACTTCTTCCAAGACAGATTTGTTCATTCTTCTGGCAGTCCATGGTATATTCAATATTCTTCTCCAACACCACAATTCAAAGACATCAGTTCTTCTTTGGTCTTCCTTATTCATTGTCCAGCTTTCACATGTATATGAGGCAATTGAAAACACCATGGCTTAGGTCAGGTGGACCTTAATCCTTAGAGTGACATCTTTGCTTTTCAACACTTTAAAGAGATCTTTTGCAGCAGATTTGTCCAATGCAATGTGTCTTTTGATTTCTTGAGTGTTGCTCCCACGGGGGTAGATTGTGGATTCAAGTAAAATGAAATCCTCGACAACTTCAATCTTTTCTACATTTATCATGACGTTGCTTATTGGCCCAGTTGTGAGGATTTTTGTTTTCTTTATGTTGAGGTGTAATCCATCTGAAAGCTGTGGCCTTTGATCTTAATCAGTATGTGCTTCAAGTCCTCTTCACTTTCAGTAAGCAAGGCTGTGTCATCTGCACATTGCAGGTTATTAACGAGTCTATCTCCAATACTAATGCCATGTTCTTCTTCATATAATCCAGCTTCTTGGATTATTTGTTCAGTATTATATAGATTGATGCACACCTTTCCTGACTTGAAACCATGCAGTATCAACTTGTTCTGTTGAAACAACTGCCTCTTGATCTATGTACAGGTTCTTCATAGCACAATTAAGTGTTCTGGAATTCCCATTCTTTGCAATGTTATCCATAATTTGTTATGATCCACGCAGTCGAATGCCTTTGCATACTCAATAAAACACAGGTAAACAACTTTCTAGTATTCTCAGCTTTCAGCCAGGATCCATCTGATATCAGAGGTGATATCTCTGATTCCATGCCCTCTTCTAAATCCAGCCTGAATTTCTGGCAGTTCCCTGTCGATATACTGCTGCAGTTGCTTTTGAATGATCTTCAGCAAAATTTTACTTTCGTGTGATATTAATGATATTGTTCGATAATTTCCACATTCTGTTAGATCACCTTTCTTGGGAATAGACATAAATATGGATCTCTTCCTGTCGGTTGGCTGGGAAACTGTCATCCAAATTTCTTGGCATAGACAAATGAGCACTTCCAGTGCTTTATATCCATTGATTAAAACATCTTAATTGGTATTCCTTCAATTCCTGGAGCCTTGTTTTTTGCCAACGCCTTCAGTGCAGCCTGGATTTCTTCCTTTAGTACCAATGGTTCCTGATCATATGCTACCTCCTGAAATGGCTGAATGTTGACTAATTCTTTTTGGTATAGAGAACCTGTATATTCCTTCCATTTTCTTTTAATGCTTCCTGCATCATTTAATATTCTCCCACAGAATTCTTCAATATTGCAACTCTATGCCATCATTGTCTGCTACAAATGTCCTGTGGCGGAAAACCAGTCACGCAATAGTCTAGATTTTAGACTGTCATAGCAGCTCCCACGACCATCAAAAGCTCCCTGTGTTTCCCTTTCTCCTAAAAATTCCCCTCCGGCATTGGAAAGCCAGGCTGAGAGCCTACTATCAGACTTGGCAAATATCTCCAGGAAAGGAAAAAGACATAAATGTTATCTCATTCAGAAAGGGCTCTTCCCTCTAAGAAATTTTATTTCATCTCTCTCTCTTTGCTTCCATACCTCTCCAATGTCTTTAAAAATAATATTTCTAAATATTTATTCTCTTATGGCTGGTTGTTGCATAGGAACAATGGCTTGTCGCTACTTATTTCAACCTATTTGGAAGCAGAAGTTCCACAGTAAATCTGAAAGGGAAAATTTCCCCATAACTCCCCCTTTAATGCCTCACCAAGTCTTCCATCTTAAAATTCACAAATTTATTCAGTCATTTATTTAACTAATACTTGAGTGCCTATTAAATAGTGAGTGCTGTGCTAGGTTCTGTCATTGTAGAACTTAAAGCTGATTGAAAGAACTACATATTTAAATAAAACCAGCACACAATTAAAAGAGTTTTTTGATATGAAGAAAAATCTGAGGCAAAAAAAAAAAAAAAAAAGCAACGGGCCACTGATTTAGATTTCAAGGTCAAGGTGACAATTAAGATTAGACCTTAAATATAAAAAGAAAATACTCTAGCAAGGAGTGGGGACAATATTATTTGAGTAAGAAGAAATATTGTTTGTAAAAGCCTAAAATGGAAAGGGAATTTTTTTTTTTTTTAAACATGCACGCATGAGTAAAAAGGAGTATGTCGCTGAATTAGGCTAACATGGGAGGCAGGGGCCAGATTATATAAAGCCTTATGATCATATTAAGGGTTTTGTGTTGGATCCATTGAATGGTTTTGAGCAAGGGACTGCTAATTTTCTCTGTGGAGAGTAGTTTGGAAGAGAGTAAGACTGAACATGAAGAGATGGATTAAGAAGCTATTGAAACTGTCCATGGAAGAAAATGATGGTAGCTTGGATTAAGGTGATGGCAATGGAATTGGAGAACTGGTTGAATCTGAGATATATTTTTTATTTTATTAAAATACAAAGATATATTTTAATAGGCCTTGGTGACAGAACAAATAGGGAAGTGAGGGAGAAAGAGGTATCAAAACTTTTGCCTTAAACAAATATAAAACTTTATATTTTGTTTATATGGATTTTACAAAGTACTCCACATGCATTATCTGATTTGATCCTCATAACAACACAACAGACCAACATTATTATTACTTTTATATATAAGGTAAAGGCGGCTCAGTAGAGTCGAGTAGACTGTCTGTCATTAATACAATAATTAATCCACAGCTGAGCCCAGAATCAACTTCTGTAAAATTGGCCCAGGGCTCTTTTTCTCTATATAGCTTTACTCCCTCATATGTGTTTAAAAAACACAAGAGATGACTCTTGTGGCAATTGTCAGAAAGCTGATGCTTCGCCACGTCCTCAGGCACTACTAAAGGTCCAGCCAACCCATCACCAAGTAGTTCAAAGGCAATAATCTGGAGCCTATATTGACAATATTAATATTAGATAAATTTTATCGAGGCCTTCACGATGTTTTAAGCCTTTAACATGCATTACCTCATTTAATTGTCATAACAAAGCTTTGGAATAGATAATAATATTAACCCCGCTTTAGAGATAAGGAGGAGGAACCCTGGTGCTGAAATGGTTAAGTGCTCGACTGCTAACTGAAAGGTAAAACCAAACCAAACTCATTGACATGAAGTCAATTTTGACTCATAGCGACTCTATAGTACAGAATAGAACTGCCAGATATGGTTTCTGCCTTGGTTATCTAGTGCTGCTATAACAGAAATACCACAAGTAGATGGCTTTAACAAAGAGAAAATTATTTCTTCACAGTAAAGTAGGCTAAAAGTTCAAATTCAGGGCATCAGCTCCAGGGGAAGTCTTTCTCTTTCTGCAGGTCTTCTCATCAATCTTTCCCTGAACTAGGAGCTTCTCCACCCAGGGACCCCATGTCCAAAGGACACCCTCTGCTTCTGGCACCACTTTCTTGGTGGTATGAAGTTCTCCAGTCTCTCTGTTCCCTTGTATCTTTTATATCTCAGAAGAGATTGCCTCGAGACACAATCCAATCTTATAGATTGAGTCCTGCCTCACTAACACAATTGCAACCCATTGCCCCTCATTAACATCATGGAGGCAGGATTTACAACATAAAGGAAAATCACACAATACCAGGAATCATGGCCCAGCCAAACTGATACACACATTTTTGGTGGGACTTAATTCAGTCCATGACAGTTCCCAAGGAGCAGCTGGTGAACTCAAACTGCCAACCTTTTGGTTAGTAGCCAAGCTCTTAATCACTGCATCACCAGGCCTGTAACTGAAAGGTAGGCAACTTGAACCCACCAGTGGCTCCCTGGGAGAAAAGACCAGGTGATCTGCTGATAAAGATTACAGCCGAGGAAACCTTACAGGCAGTTTTATTCTGTCCTATACCGTCACTGTAACTAGGAATCAACTTGATGGCACACAACAACAACAGAGATAAGGAAGTAAGGCACAGAAAGGGTAAATAACTTGCTTGAGATTTCAGAATTGGTAATTGGACAAGCCAAGAAATGCCAGAGGCTATACTAAGCTGTCCACTATGAACTCCAGAGGAAAATTTTAAAAGCATGGACTTTATGATCGCAAGAAAACTGAATTCAGACACAAAAGATCAGTGTTCTAGTCTTGGCTATGTCACTAATGAACTCTGCAGCTTTTAATGAGTTCCTTGTCCCTCACCATTGGCCTCAGTTTCTACTTCTGTTAAATGAAAGATTTTTATTACATTATTTCTAAGGGCTCCTTCTGATTCTTATTGTCTTTTCCCTGACTGCTTATAGATAGATATTAAGCCCTCGTGGCACAGCGGTTCAGAGCTCAGCTGCTAAATAAAAGGTCAGCCATTTGAATCCACCAGCCACTCACTGGAAACCCTATGTGGCAGTTCCACTCTGTCCCATAGGGTCACTATGAATTGGAACTCACTAGACACCAACAGGTTTGGTAGATAGATACTCATCTTTTCAGCCTTAGCTCTTAACCACTATGCCACCAGGGTTTCCCATATTTTCAAGGGTTGGTTATTATATTTTGTGTTACTGCCACTCAGTCCCCCTCTTGACTACACCCCACCCATTTCTCTTTTCCTGCCTGAAAACCTCCCTCCACCCTAGAGCCCCCAGGTTTCTTAGATGGGTCCCAGCTTGCTTACAGGGTGCTCAAGAAATATCAGCTTGGGTGACAGCTCAGCAATTAACTCATCCTGCTAACACACTCCCTATGTTAAAGCGCTAAATTGCAGAGGGTGTTTATCATATGTCGGGCTCACAGCCTCCTGCTGTCAGCTTTGATTTGCTAATTACCTGTAAAAGACTTGGTGCCTAGAACACCTGGTCTTCAGAGCGAGCTGCATGGTGAAGATTCAACTGCAGTGGCGGTGAACTGCCCAGCAGCATCTCAAGAGGGCCCTGCCTGCCTTCCTCACCCCACCCTTCGCTTTTCAGAGAGAAGTGAAGAAAAAGCAAGGGCACCTTGCAATGAAGCAAGAGAGGTCTTAGTCTGGATTGAAATGGTTAAGGGAAGTGGGAATGTCCACCCTCATCCACCACCATGGTGCTATATGATGCTGTAATGATAAACTAATGAACACTTACACAGTTCTTACTATGTACCAGAATCTATGCCAAAAATATAACCTTATTGTAGGGTAAAAACATCACAAAGTTTAGTAAGGCAGAAAGTTTTATCTGGCATATATTCAAAAAAGCAAAAGCCAGAAATCGGACAAGCATGCTGCTAGAGCCATGTCTGTCCAAGTACAAGGAAATATAACAGAATGACCAGTATATTTTAACACTACAAAATGGGCAAAACCATTGAAAGCTTAACCTTTTCACAGATTGGCTAGAAACTGTGATCCTACATTTTGAATTTTCTTAATGATCATTGGTGCGGGTTTCAGTAATGACATTAGGGAAGGTCATCATTGGTCCAACAAATTTTCTATTTGCTAAATGTTTTGTGTTGTGTTGTGTTGTGGTTGATTGGGTTATATGAAATGTTCCCTAAAAGTTATTTTTCATCGTTGTGAGTCCAGCTCCAGCCGAATCACGTTCTTTATGCTCAAGAGCAGGGAGTAATGACTCCAGTAGTATTTTCTAAATCAACCTGCACAAATCTATTTAATCTTTACAATGCCCCCAGGAGTTTCATCAACTTGGCCAAGGTCACCCAGCAGGTGGGGTGCTGTTTAGGAGCTTTAGGCTCTGGAATCAAATTTGCCTGGTTCAAATCTCAGCTCAGCCTGAGAATTTACAATCAGGTCTCTAGATCCCTCTCTACTGCTCTATTTTCCACATTCCAGGCGTCTATCTCTATGTTTTCTGAAGGGTAGTACTGAGTCTGTAAGCAAAATAAAAAGAAGCCATTTGATGAACTGAAAAAATAGGGGTTCTTGTACCATGAGGGAAACCTTGGTGGCATAGTGGTTAAGTGCTACAGCTGTTAACCAAGAGATTGGCAGTTCAAATCCACCAGGCGCTGCTTGGAAACTCGATGGGGCAGTTCTACTCTGTCCTACAGGGTCACTATGAGTTCAGAATCAACTCGACGGCAGTGGAGTGGGTGGGTACCATGAAAGCAAGGCCCTACTCTTGACACTTGACAAAATACTTCCCGCTCTGTTTCCTAGTTCTTTCTTTGAAAATGATTCTGCTTGTGTGTAAAGTTATTTGACTTAATTCTTCAGTTGGGAATAGATAACTATTTCTCCTGGGAAGTAGCAAAGAATGTTTTTGTGCTGAGTTTCTACAAAAACCTAATTGTCAAGTTCCTTGGGAGAAAGGGGCTAGAAGCTGCAGAGCACACATGCAGTGTCATTCTGTGGACACTCTGTAAGAAGTCTATTCTGGACAGCTACACGGATTACTATTTTCTTCAGGAGATATCTGCACATGTGAAAGAATTGGAAGTAAGAAGATTTCTTATTCTCAAAACTGGCTTCCTAGGCCAAGAGATGAATGTGGCAACCTCAGACGCTGGTGCAAGAGTCCCTAGTGGATCAGAGGCCAATACTCAAATTACCCAAATTACAGGTGCAATGATGTACTTGTAATTTGAACCACTGAAACTTTTTAGCAAAACAAAGGGATCCATTGAAAAAGAGGCAATGTGGTAATCTTAAATACAAATACTGGGTTTGGGGTCGGAAAGACCTTGATTAAGTTCCTAGCTGTACAACCTGGGTAAGATATCCAGCCTCTCTCAACACAAACTTCTTCCAAAGAGGGAATTTCAATGTCTACCTCAAGGGGGTTTTATGATGATTAAACGAGATAATATACACAAAATCTGTAGGCCAGTTTCCGACACAGAGTAGGTACCAATACAGTGTAGCTATTTCATTCTCCATTCCATGTAGAAAAAGGGGGGAGAGGCTCTTTCAATGTGTTAAAGATTTTAAAGTTTGTCCGATGACCTCAACCTTTAAAAGGAACACTCAGACTCGGGTATTAAGTGATACTAGGGGCCAATGTTGAACATTACTGCATGCTAGGCATGAAGCCAAGTAACTGATATGTATTCCAGTATTAAGAGATTCCTTTCATTATTACCTCCATTTTAAAGATGAGGAAATTGAGGTTCTAACTAGTAACAAAATCAGGATGGAATCTAAGTCTGCCAGAATTCAGAGCCAAAACACTCAGCCACTGCACTTTCTAGACACACTAGGTTCTTATCTGCATGGCCTCACTAGCCCTGCATTTTTATTCTCTTCTTGACCTGTTTTCACAATCTTTTCTACAGTAACGCCTTAATTCATGTGGGCTTGTGAGAATCCCGATGGTGAAGCTATTCCTGCACTTTGCTCAGGAAACTTGTTCTTCGTATTCGGTGTACATGAATGGCGATATGGGTGCACTTGTACCCATATTCTTCACCCAAACTCTTCTTAGCGTCCTTAAGACTTTAGAAGTACTCAGCCATATAAATAGGCTGATTATCAATTGTTCTTATTTATTCATTAAATCAAGTAACCTCCACTGGGCAAACATGTTTCAGTTCCTATGTGTCTATGTCGCCAAGCTAGAAGCAGCTTTAGAATTCATCTAGTCAATCGCCTTCATTTTACATCAAAGGACACTGTGGCCCTACAGGCTGATAGTAGCAGTACAGTTGTACTAGTAGTAACAGTAGAGTTGTAACAATAGCGGTTGAAATAATAGAAGTAGTGGTAGCAGTAGCCATAGCAATAGCCATAGTAGTTGTAGCACCAGCACTGAGTGCTCACTATAAACTAGACACAGTGCTATGCACTTTATCTGCATTATTTCATTTAGCCCCCACAAACATCTAGGAAAAATAGGCATTACCTTTATCTAACATATTTTCACAGTATATCCAACTGAAATGTAAACTATCAACTATATCTTAAAAATATTGTCACATTGGATTTTCTTATAGCACCCCACATGAGTTTGGTGGCTAAATATTATCTGAAATGTGCAAAGTCGTCTATGTAAGGCAGATGCAAATGATAAAGCTTAAAAGCCACAGAGAACTATGAACCAACCTTCCGAGAAGAAGAGTGATCAGCAGCTTTTGGCCCATCCAGTCCATTGCCTGTTTTTGTAAATAAAGTTTTATTGAAGCACAGTCACACCCATTCATTCATGTATTGTTTTGGCTGCTTTCACACCACAATGACATAAATGAGTAGCTGCAACAGAGACTTTATGGACAGACAGCAAAGACAAAAATATTTACTATCTGGCTTTTTACAGAAAAAAGTGCCAGTTGTAGTAATAGTAGTAGTAATGGTAGCAGAGATATTTCCCCCATTATTTATGTTGGTGAGATTCATTCATGTGGTTGTATGGAGCAGTAATTTGTTAATTTTCATTACTGTATAGTAATACCATTATATAAATATACCACAATATATTCAGTACTTCCATTACCATTCAGATGTGTTTTATATTTCCATTATGATTTTTTTCTTTTTCTCTCAAGAGGGATTTAAAGGTGCTTTTAAAGTTTCTATTAGTGTTCATTTTTTCTTTAAATTAATTTTTTTAAGTTGTTTGTAAATGCATTGTGATAAGGAGTTCTGATAGTAACTACTTTCTGAAATTTAGTGAGATTTCCTTTATGACGTAGTATTTTGTCAATTTTGCAAATGCTCCATATGTGTGCTTGAAAAAAAAAAAAAAGATTCCCTAGTTGTTGGATGCAGGCTTCTCTCTGTATTTATCATATCAAGTTTGTTGTTTGTGACATTCTCCGTACATCTACGGTCCCCACTAACCCACTGCCATTAAGTCAATTCCGACTCATAGCAACCCTATAGAACAGAGTAGAACTGCCCCATAGGATTTCCAAGGAGCAGCTGGTAGATTCGAACTGCTGACCTTTTGGTTAGCAGCCAATCTTTTAACCACTGTGCTACCAGGACTCCATATCTACTATAGCAAGCTTGTTATGTGTGTGTTCAATTTTCTGTATCCTACTAATTTTCCATCTGCTTGACTTAAAATTGAGAAAGATATTTTGAAACTTTCCACTATGACTGTGGATCTCTCAATGTCTTCATGTAGTCCCAACAATTTTATATATATATATATATATATATAATTAGATGCATATGATGGCGTATTATATGTAGATTATTAGATGCGTATGATTTTAGAATTGTTACTTCTTCCTGATAAATTGAACCTATTATTATTTAATAGTAACCTTCCTTATCACTACTCTTTATCTTAAAGTCTAATTTGTCCCATAACTCAGCTTTCTTTTGTTAGTATTTGTTTGATATGCCTGTTTCCATCATTCTTCTTTCAGTCTTCTTATGGTCTTATGTTTTAAATAGATGTGTCTTAAATACTAGAGATTTGGATTTTTCAAAATTTTATCTGTCTTGTTTTCAATAAATATATTTCTTTTTAATTGTGGTAAATCATATATTTGAACAGATTTCAACCATCATATTTTGTTTTCTATTTTTTCCTGCTTCTTCTATGTTTTCTATTCTATTGATTCTTTTACTGCTATATATTATATATATATATACATATATATATATATTTCTTTTTAAATTTTATAGCCTTAAAAGTAGGGTAGATTTCAGTATTTTATATATATATATATACATACACCAAAGGGAATAGTGGACTCTAAAATATTACTATTATTACTGACCACAAAAATAAGCATTTGTAAACTTTACATATATATATATATATATATATATATATACTCCGATATCCATTTTCAGAGTCCAGTAGTGATAAAGAAACAGGGATTTTTATCCCTGTCTTTTCATTTTCTTTTAGAAATCTTATAACTATTGGAACTCAAAGATATTCAAAGGGACACTTTGAAGATGTGAAGGAATATCCATTTTGGAGCAGACTGTGAGATGCCACAGAATATGAATAAGCCTCAGAAAAGGCAATACTCTGACCACGTATAAAGCAAAACAGAGACAAGACATCTCTATAACCACAAACTGACTACACGCTCCCTCTTTTAACTGACATAATCAATTGCTGGTTCTTTACCAATGACAGCTCTGTGGTGGTGGTTGCCATCAAGTCCCTTCCAACTCACAGCAGCCCCATATGTTACAGAGCAGAACTGTTCCATGGGTTTTCTTGGCTGTAATTTTAACAGAAGCAGACTACCAGGCCCACCATTGGGTAGGTTTGAACTGCCAACCTTTAGCTTAGCCCTGAGTAAAAACCATTTGTGCCACAACTCTAGCTCCACACAATCCTCTCACCCCCTAGATAAAATGCAATCACTGAATTGCCCCTACTTCTTGAGAGCTTCTGGTCGAGAATCAGCCCCTACTTCCTTCCTCCCCTCTCCCCTTAGAATTATCCAACTTAAGCTTAAATCCTATAAAAATCAAAAATCCCTTTTTAAGCTCCTTCGCCCTTAGCAAGATGGCACAAATTTGCTGTGGAAGGTGTTCTCTCTGTGGAAACAGGCTAAATCTAGCTTTTTTTTTTTTGACTGGTATTCCTGGTGGGCTTTGACCAATGGACTTCAATAGCCTTAATCTCTGTTTTTAAAAATAACAAGGAAATTGTTTAAGTAACAATGAGATCATGCTGGTATTTCTAGTATAAGCTACACAGAAAAATCGAGTTGTTTTAATAAAACTGGCTTTTGGAAACAGGGCTTCAAAAAGCATGCATGCAGTAGGTATAGTCTAAGTTTTGAAAATAGTAATATGTGCCTTACAAATGTAAGGGGAAGATCCCTGGGTGGCGCAAAGAGTTTGCTCTTGGCTACTAACTGAAAGGTTGGTGGTTCGAACTTGCCCAGCGGAGCCAAGGAAGAAATGCCTGGCCATCTCCTTCCATAAAGTTTACAACCAAGGAAACCTTATAGTGCATTTCTCTATAACACATGGTTTGGCCATGAGTCAGGGGCCAACTCAATGGAAACAGGTTATTGTGGTCATAGGGTGGACTCCATCATAATTACCCCTGTTTTTTTATTTTTCCTTCCTTTACCTAATTCTTTTTTTTATCCTAATTCCTTCTTTTGAATAATGGGAATATTAATAACCTACCAATTATTGCTTTTTAGAATGTGAAAGTTGGGAACAAAGAAGGAGGATTGGGAGTTGGAAAATATGGCCTTGGTGATAGAAATGATGCCAGAGATTACATGATAGAATTTTGCAAGACCAATGACTTCTTCATTGCAAATACCTTTTTGCACCACTGTAAACAGCAACTATACACATGGACCTCACCAGATAGAATACAAAAGAATCAAATTGACTACATCTTTGGAAAGAGACGGTGGAAAAGCTCAATATCATCAGTCAGAACAAGTCCAGGGGATGACCACAGAACAGACCATCAATTGCTCATATGCAAGCTCAAGTTGAAACTGAAGAAAATTAGAACAAGTCCACAAGAGCCAAAGTACAACCTCGAGTACATCCCACCTGAATTTAGAGGCCATCCCAAGAATAGATTTGACACGTTGAACCATTGAACAGTAATGACCAAAGACCAGGTGAGTTGTGGAATGACATCAAGGACATCATACATGAAGAGGGCAAGGGGTCATTAAAAAGACAGGAAAGAAAGAAAAGACCAAAATGAATGTTAGAAGAGTCTCTGAAACTTGCTCTTAAACGTCAAGTAGCTAAAAGCCAAAGGAAGAAATAATGAAGTAAAAGACCTGAACAGAAGATTTCAAAGGGTGGCTTGAGAAGACAAAGTATTATAATGGCACATGCAAAGACCTGGAGATAGAGAACCAAAAGGGAAGAACGCACTTTGGCATTTCTCAAGTTGAAAGAACTGAAGAAAAAATTCAAGCCTCAAGTTGCAGTATTGATGATTTCTACAGGACAAACACTAAATGATGCAGGAAGCATCAAAAGAAGATGGAAGGAATACACAGAGTCACTGTACCAAAAAGAATTGCTCAAAGTTCAACCATTTCAGGAGGTAGCATATGATCAGGAACCAATGGTACTAAAGGAAGAAATCCAAGCTGCGCTGAACGCATTGGCAAAAAACAAGGCTCCAGGAATTGGCAGAATACCAATTGAGATGTTTTAACAAATGGATGCAGGACCGAAGGTACACCTTTTTCTACGCCAAGAAATCTGGAAGACAGCTACCTGGCCAACAACTGAAAGAGATCCATATTTGTACCCATCTCAAAGAAAGGTGATCAAACAGAATGCAGAAATTTTCTAACAATATTATTAATATCACACACAAGTAAACTTTTGCTGAAGATCATTCAAAAGCAGCTGCAGCAATATATCAACAGGGAACAGCCAGAAATTCAAGCTGGATTCAGAAGAGGACATGAAACCAGGGATATCATTGCTGATGTCAGATGGATCCTGGCTAAAAGCAAAGAATACCAGAAAGATGTTTACCTGTGTTTTGTTGACTATGCAAAGGCATTTGACTGTGTGGATCATACCAAATTATGGGTGACATTGCAAAGAATGGGAATTCCAGAACAACTAATTTTGCTCATAAGGAACCTGTACATAGATCAAGAGGCAGTTGTTCAAACAGAACAAGGGGATACTGTGTGGTTTAAAGTCAGGAAAGATGTGGGTCAAGGTTGTATCCTTTCACCATACCTATTCAATCGGTAAAAAAAAAAAAAAAATTTTTTTTTTTTTTTTATTCAATCTGTATGCTGAGCAAATAATCTGAGGAGCTGGACCATACGAAGAAGAACCGGGAATCAGGGTTGGAGGAAGACTCATTAACATCCTGCAATATGAAGATTATACAACCTTGCTTGCTGAAAGTGAAGAAGACTTGAAGCACTTACTGATGAAGATCGAAGACCATAGCCTTCAGTGTGGGTTACACCTGATCATAAAGAAAACAAAAATCTTCACAACTGGCCCAATACAAAACATCACGATAAACAGAAGATTGAAGTTGTCAAGGATTTCAGTTTACCTGGATCCACAATCAATACCCATGGAAGCAGCAGTGAAGAAATCAAAAGACGCATTGCACTGGGCAAATCTGCTGCAAAAGGCCTCTTTAAAGTGTTGAAAAGCAAAGATGTCATCTTGAAGATTAAGATGCGCCTGAGCCAAGCCAAGGTGTTTTCAATGGCATCATATGCACGCAAAAGCTGGATGATGAATAAGGAAGAGCGAAGAAGAATTGATCCCTTTGAACTGTGGTACTGGCGAAGAATACTGAATAAACAATGTACTGCTAAAAAAAGAACAAATCTGTCTTGAAATGGGTGCAACCAGAATGCTCCTTAGAATCCAGGATGGTGGGACTATATCTCACATACTTTGGACATGTTATTAGGAGGGATCAGCCCCTGCAGAACAGCATCATGCTTGGTAAAGTACAGGGTCAGCAGAAAAGAGGAAGACCCTCAACAAGATGGATTGACACAGTGGCTGCAACAACGCACCCAAGCATAACGATTGTGAGGATGGCGCAAGACTGAGCAGTGTTTTGTTCTGTTGTACGTGGAGTCTCTATGAGTTGGAACCAATTCAATAGCACCTAACAACAACAACAACTTGCTTGTTTCAGCTTTACTGAGAAAAAAAAAAAAAGGCACAGAAGTTAAAAAGAAAAGTTTGTTTACAGACATCTCCCAATGTACATGTGTAAATGTAAAACGTGGATGAGAACATTAGTTCTCAATTTTCGCTGCATTCTACAATCACATAGGGAATTAAAAATAGAATCCCAATGCCTATACCCAATTAATCAGAATTCTGAAGGAGAGGCTTAAACATGAAAGTAGACATTTTTATCATCATTTTATGAAGGTCAGGTAATTTGTTAAAGGACAGTTAGTTAAAAAGTAATAATGACACCAATGTATTTTCACAGTATATACAATTGAAATATAAACTATCAGCTACATCTTAAAAGTAGTTGTCACACTGGATTTTGTTACAGTGTTTTTTAAAATTCTTCAAATAATTCCAATGCACAGCCAAATTTGAGAGCCAGTTGGGTTAGAGCAGTGCTTTTCAAGCTGTAATATTCACAGAAATAACTGGATCTTGATAAAATGTAGACTGATCCAGTAGGTCCAGGAAAGGGCCTGAGCATCTACATTTTTAACAAATTCTTAAGTGATCCTGGTGCTGCCCATTCATGAGGCATCCATGGATTAGGGAATAAAGATGTTAAAGAACTTTTTTTTTAATAGACTAATGGAAAATAAAAATTACAAATACATTCATAGCTCAAGTTGATAGCTAAGCTAATACAAAGTCTTGGTGCCAGAGAGCACGCAACAACTGAAGAGCCTAGCAAAGAAAAAAAAATTATTTGTTTACAAAAGAATATTTTGTGAGTGTAATTCCTCCCTACCCATCCTATCAGCTTCCCATTGGCATAGGACTGAAACCGTAGAAAGGTTAAATACACAGTGGAGAAGATTTTTTTTTTTAATAAAAAGGAAAATGCAAAACAATAAAAATTTGAATGATTTAGTTTATAAGGAATTAGGAAGGGAATTAAGTATTTATGAAAATGACTTTCAATTTTTTTAGCAAAGTGAAAAGAATTGTTAATATGTGTAGTTAAATTTTACCATTTGTACAGTGCACGTATAATTAATGTGCTATTTAAAAAAAAAAGCCAATATATCTGGATGCACTGTGAAATGTTCTAAGTGCAATACAAATAAATGTTGCATTTATCATAAAAAAAAATTGAAAAGAAACTCAGCATGCAGTAAGGCTAAGTAAACGTGTATATTAGAAATTACACAACTTAGCAAATACTACCCAGAGACCTTGCAAATACCTTTTTTCCAACAACATAAATGGTGACTGTACAGGTGGACCTCACCGGATGGAATACGCAGGAATCAAATCAACTGCATCTGTGGAAACAGATAGCTAGAGAAGCTCAATATCATCACCCAGAATAAGGTCAGGGGCTAACTGTGGAATAGACCGTAAATTGCCCCTATGCAAGTTCAAGCTGAAGAAAAAATTAAAACAAGTCCCAAAGAGCCAAAGTAAGACTTTGAGTGTATCCCACCTGAATTTAGAGACCACCCCAAGAGTGGAGTTGACACATCGAACACTAATGACCAAAACCAGACGAGTTGTCAAATGACATCAAGGGCATCATATATAAAGAAAGCAAATGGTCATTAAAAAGACAGAAAGAAAGAAAAGAACTAAGTGGATGTCAGAAGAGACTCTGAAACTTGCTCTTGAATGCAGAGTACCTAAAGCAAATGCAAGAAATAACAAAATAAAGGAGCTGAACAGAAAATTTCAAAGGGTGGCTGGAGAAGACAAAGTAAATTGTTATAATGAAATGTGAAAAGAACTGGAGCTGGGAAACCAAGCTGAAAGAAATGAAGAAAAAATTCAAGCCTTGACTTGCAATATTGAAGGATTCTTTGGGCAAAATACTGAATGATGCAGGAAGCATCAAAAGAAGATGGAAAGAATACACAGAGTCACTCTATACCAAAAAGAATTGGTTGACATTCAACCATTTCAAAAGGTAGCATATGATGAAGAACCAATGGAATTGAAGGAAGAAATCCAAGCTGCACTGAAGGCATTGATGGGAAATAAAGCTCCAGAAATACCAACTGAGATGTTTCAACAAAAGGATGCAGCACTGGAGATGCTACTCGTCTATGCCAAGAAATTTAGAAGACAGCTTCCTGGACAATCCACTGGAAAAGATCCATATTTGTGCCCATTCCAAAGAAAGGTGATCCAAAAGAAAGCAAAAATGATTTAACTTTCTCATGCAAGTAAACTTTTGCTGAAGATCATTCAAAAGCGGTTGCAGCAGTACATTGACAGGGAACTTGCCAGAAATTCAAGCCTGATTCAGAAGAGGACATGGAAGGAGGGATATCATTGCTGATGTCAGACTGATCTTGGCTGAAAGCAGACAATACCAAAAAGGTGTTTACCTGTGTTTTATTGTCTATGCAAAGGCATTTGACTATGTGGATCATAAGAAATTATGGATAACATTGCAAAGAATGGTAATTTCAGAACACTTAATTGTGCTCATGAGGAACCTGTACATAGACCAAGTTCAGTAATTCAAATAGAACAAGGGAATACTGCAGGGTTTAAAATCAGGAAATTCGGGTGGGATATACTCAAGGTCATACTTTGGCTCTCTTGGACTTGTCCTAATTTTCTTCAACTTGAACTTGCACATGAGCAACTGATGGCCTATTCCACCACAATCAGCTCCTGGTCTTGCTCTGACCGATGATATTGAGCTGCATGTGAAAGCTAGACAATGAATAAGGAAGACTAAAGAAGAATCGATGCCTTTGAATCATGGTGTTGGCAAAGAATATTGAATATACCATGGACTGCTAGAAGAAACAATGTTCCTTGGAAGTACAGCCAGAATGCTTCTTAGAATTCAGGATGATGAGACTTTGTCTCACATACTTTGGACATATTATTAGGAGTGACCAGTCTCTGGAGAAGGACATCATGCTTGTTAGAGTAGAGGGTCAGCAAAAAAGACGAAGACCCTCAACGAGATGAATTGACACAGTGGCTGCAACAATGGGCTCAAGCATAACAATGGTTGTGAGGATGGTGCTGGATCAGGCAGTGTTTCCTTCTGTTGTATATGGGGTTGCTATGAGTCAGGGCTGATTCAGCGGTACCTAACAACAACAAAGAAGAATTGGTGCATTTGAATTATGGTGTTTTTCGAAGAATACTGAATATAACATGGACTGCCTGAAGAAAGAACAAATCTGTCTTGGAGGAAGGACAGTTAGAATGCTCCTTAGAAGCAAGCATGATGAGACTTTGTCTTACATACTTAGGAGGGACCAGTCTCTAAAGAAGGACATCATGCTTGGTAAAGTAGAGGTCAGTGAAAAAAGAAGACTCTCAACGAAATTGATTGACATAGTGGCTGCAACAATGGGATTAAACATAGCAATAATTGTGAGGATGGCATAGGATCGGGCAGTTTTTTATTGTTTTACATGGGTTTGCTGTGAGTCAGAATTGACTCAATGGTACCTAACAACAGCAACCCAGAGACCAATTAATTGTTTTGAATCAGAGGCCAAAATAAAGATTGTGTCCAATTATAACCTTCGAAAACATGTATTCTATAAACATAGTTCAACTTTGATTTTTTTTTTTTTTAGTTCAACTTTGAGTACCTACTCTATACTATTGTTAGAAGATGCAAGATAAGTAAGACCAGATCCCTGCCCTTAAGTAACTCATTAAACTGTTAAGGACGTTGTAATGTTACTGCTAGAAATATTTCTTTATATTTCTCTTACGAGCTGAGAGTTTCGTCTTAAGCTTGATTTCTTTTCTTTTTTATTTTTTTCTAACTCCCAGAGTTTTGCCGACAGCAGGAAGCCCTCTGTGAACTCTGCTAATGCAATACCCTTTGAGGATAAAGGGAATAAGAAGACTAGAGTAGGAAATTCTTCAATTGTCTTGATCTGCCCAGCTTATGACCTATTTCAGGCACAAGCTGAAGTGAGGTTTTGTTCTTTCCAAAAGATTTTCATCTGGGCTGCAAATTCACAATGAAAAAATATTTGTTATCCCAAGAAATCAGAGGGACGGGACAGAAAAGTAAGTTGGAGTTATATTATTCCTGAGCACTACCATGATCTGATCTGAACTTTCAGTTCCAAAAGGTGCCATTAGGAATTCTTGCATGAAGAAATCAGTCTGATTTGGCCAACGCTCTGAGGAGAGAGAGCGAGTGTTTGTGGAGTCTGGGGATAAAGAAACTAGGCATCAGCAACCAGGCCTTTGTGCACATTTGCTAGTTACAAGTCTATTTATGAATACACTCATATGTGGTTCCCCGGTGTGAAGACTGCTGCCGCCATTTTCAGGATAGGTAGGAAATCCTCATCACCTTCTCTGGGGAATGTAATGTGCCTGAAATGCCAAGAGGCAACTGACATCTTCCTCTGAGTTGAAAGGTTAATTCCAGACTTACTTCGTCAGGCCCTACCTAGGATAGCTGCCCTGAGCATTGCCAGGTTGTGTAGCTTTGACCATTAAACTTTTGCTTACAAGTTATTCTTACTCTGTTCCACAGACACAGACAAAAACACTGTCTACAAGCAGCAAGGAATCCCTGAGTGGTGCAGTTAACACACTTGACTGCTAACCAAAAGGTTGATGATTCAAATCCACCCCGTAGTGGTGCCTCAGAAGAAAAGCCAGGCTTTCTACTTTTGAAAAATCATCCATTGAAAATCTTATGGAGGGCTGTTCTACTTTACCACACATGGCGTCGCCATGAGTTTGAATTGACTTTATTATAAACAACAAACTTGAATAGGTTTCAACAACCACAAGGTGTCTGGACAAGAGAGTCATTGGTTCCATCCAAATCCTATGTCACCACAGATAAGAGACCTAAATGTATGCCTACTAAGGAAGCAGAAACCAGAGATGTTGCATTTGTGCCCAATTGTGCTCCAAAGATTTTGAGATCTTCCAGTAGCTATGGTCTGTTTTCTGTTATCTCTGGCTTTTAACAGTTTGACTATTGTGTACCCAGGTGTGAATCTCTTAGTACTTACCCTACTTGGAGTTAATCGAAGATCTTAGGTGTGCAGATTAATGTTTCCATAAAATTTGGGAAATTTCCCCCATTATTTCTTCAAATATTTTTTTCTCCTGTTCCTTTTCCTTCTGGAACTTCCATTGCATGTGTGTTAGTATTCTTGATACTAACTCTGTTCATTTTATCTTCAATCTTTTTTTCTCTTTTCTTTAGATAATTTCTATTAATCTGTATGCAAGGTTATTTATTCTTCTGCAAGCTCAAACATTCTGTTGATTCCTGTAGTGAATTTTTCATTTCAAGTATTCTGTTTTTATATCTATAATTTCCATTTGGTTCTTTTTTATAATTTCTATTTCCTTATTGAAAAGGCTCTATTTTTATTCATCATTGTCACACTTTCATTTAATTTTTAAACATGGTTTCCTTTAGTTCTTTTTACATATTTATAATATAGCTGTTTTAAAGTTTTTGTTTGCTAAATCCAAAATATGGGGACATACAGAGACAGTTTCTATTGACTTTTTTCCTGAGTATGGTTCACACAATGTTTCTTTGTGTGTCTCATAACATTTTGTTGAAAATGGAACATTTTAGATATTATATTGTAGCATTTCTGGGCTCTGATTTTTGCTGTTACTGCTGTTTTTTTGTTTTGTTTTGTTTTAATTGTTTGTTTACTTAGTCGTCTGGGCAAAATCTCTGAAATTTACCTTTCCCATGGTGTGCAGCCTCTGATGTCTCTGTTCAGGGTTTTTTTTTTTTCCTTAAAAAAAAAAATCACTTTTTTATTTCTAAGCCTGTTTTCCTATGGGTCGTTCCTGGGTCTGGATAACTTAGTAGAGAGTCAGTGATTGAACAGAGACTATGGTCACACATCTTCAGCTAGGAAGGATTCATCTTCTGCCGATATATCTGTTTAACTACAGGAGTGCATTAAAAGTTCAAGCCATTTAAAAATCAGGCCCAGCTTTTACTTTCTCCTGGGTCTTTTCAATTTTCTGTTTCACATGCCTGCTGTCTCAGCCAAGAATGTGTTTGCCGCAACTACAACTACAACCTCTAGCTCTATTAGCCGTCCATCACCTGCCGTGCATCATTTCCACCAAAACCATTGCTGAAATTTGCCATCTCTCCAAATCTAGTGATCACCCTTCAACTGTGACAATGAAGCCTCTCCCACTCTGTTGGAACTTCCATGTTAATAGCATTGGGGGCAGTGATGGGAAATTCCCCAGGCAAGAACACCACAGATTCCCACTGTTCTTACTCAGACTTTCAAGCATAAGACTTCTCAGATTGCTGTACGCCTTTGGTCAATTCCCATCATGATGGGATGGCTGTTTTTGCCAGTTTTGTCCAGCTTTACAATTGCTTTTGGGGGGAAGTTTTGTTGACCTTTTCGCTCAGTCATAGCCAAAAGTCCTACTACTGTCCTGTATTTCTGAAGGATGACATAGCAGTGCTGTACTGAAAAGAAGTCACTACAACAATTCTTCCAAGAGTAAAAAACAGGAGAAGTCTGTGATTCTAGTCTATTTTACTCTGTGCCTCCAAACAGGCACTCCAGGGGGCAGATTCAGTGCTGACCATGTTCTTGTTTGTCTCTGAGACTTAAAACAAGGAAGAAATTAATCGTGAAATGAGTACAAAAAAGTCAGTACAATTAAATAATTGAAGCATGGCTTTGTAACCAACCACACATACTCTCAAATCTTGATTCCTAGTCCTATAAAGCCACAACCTTAGCCAAGGAATCTAGATTCCCTGGGCTTTATTCACTCAAAATTATTGAGTTCACAATAATTAGGTTTCAAGAGTATGTATCTCATAGTGTCTACAGATCAAGTGACATAATGTGTGTGAAAGGCCTACTGTTGAGTCCATGATACATTGGCTAGGTGTTAATTTTGTTGTTGTTAGGTGCCGTCGAGTCAGTTCTGACTCATAGCGACCATATGTACCACAGAACAAAACACTGCCCGGTCCTGTGCCATCCTCACAATCATTGTTATGCTTCAGCCCATTGTTGCAGCCACTCTGTCAATCCATCTCGTTGAGGGTCTTCCTCTTTTCTGCTGGCCCTGTACTTTACCAAGCATGATGTCCTTCTCCAGGGACAGATCCCTCCTGACAACATGTCCAAAGTATTTAAGATGCAGTCTCACCATCCTTGCTTCTAAGGAGCATTCTGGTTGTACTTCTTCCAAAGACAGATTTGTTCGTTCTTTTAGCAGTCCATGGTATATTCAATATGCTTCACCAACACGACAATTCAAAGGCATCGATTCTTCTTTGTTCTTCCTTATTCATTGTCCAGCTTTCGCATGCATATGATGCAATTGAAAATGCCATAGCTTGGGTCAGTCGCACCTTAGTCTTCAAGGTGACATCTTTGCTTTTCAACACTTTAAAGAGATTTTTTTGCAGCAGACTTGCCCAATGTAATGTGCCTTTTGATTTCTTGACTGCTGCTTCCATGGGTGTTGATTGTGGATCCAAGTAAAATTAAATCCTTGACAACCTCAATCTTTTCTCCATTTATCATAGTGTTCCTTATTGGTCCACTTGTGAGGATTTTTGTTTTCTTTGTGTTGAAGTGTAATCCATACTGAAGGCTGTGATCTTTGATCTTCATCAGTGCTTCAAGTCCTCTTCACTTTCAGCAAGCAAGGTGTTAAGTAGGTAACTATTAATTTATTACCAGCTACCACTGAAAACCACCATGCACAAGCCTTGGTGTGATGAAAAAGTAGTGAGAGAGCAAGAGCAAGGATCCGGGATTTTGGAGCACATGTTACACCTATATCTGCCTGGGTGGATTTAGATATGATGATCTCCATCTCTAGACCTCACTTACCTGCTTTGTCAATAAGGGGTTTGCATCAGATTATTTCTGAGATTCTTTCAAACTCTAATATTCATTGAGTCTATGAATTATTTCCTTTGGCCTAATTCAGAACATAATTTGAAGTTTAGCATTTTTTTTTTTTTAACATCTACCCAGACATGTTAAGTTTCTTATGAGCAGGCACTATTTTGGTTATTTCTATTACTTCCAAACTATTAGACATCATGTCGTGGTTTTGAATGTGATGATAATCCAATTCCTCTACCTCCCAAGTTTTAAATCAATGGAGAAATAGACACAGGAGGCAGAAACACACACACACACACAAACTATTATCATTGAGTCAATTCCAACTCACAGTGATGCTATAGGACAGAGCAGAACTATCCCATAGGGTTTCCAAGGAGTGGCTGGTGAATTAGAACTGCCAAATTTTTGGTTAACAGCTGAGCTCTTAACAACTGCTCCACCAGAGCTCCAGGAGGCAGATAGGTATACAAATATCAGCTTTTTTTTTTTTTTTCTCTGCCCCACAGGTATAACCTCTATTGCAGCACGGGACTTTAATACAAGGTTAAAATGGGTTTCCCATCCATTCTTTGCTGAACTTAACTTTCACAGCCACTCGGAATGGAGCAGCCAGGCCACTGTGAGCCTCACACTCAGGAACATTGCCCTCCCAATGTGCTTACTACAGGAAAGGCACAGACAGTATGCACGTGCATTGAGCAGTGGCTTGAGCGAGAGACACACTTAAGAAAAGGCCAGTGCTAAGTGCTGATCAGGGATTCCCTCTGCCCTCTTCCTGAATATCACCAATCAGACATGTTACCCATCTCCCTGTGGAGAAGAGAGAGAAAAATGAATACCACTGAAAATGATTCTTTAGTCACTGGTACCTTTTTGAGAAAAAGAGGAAAGATCTCTAACCTCTGGGAATGTGAGCGCTAAGTGTTTCTCTTTGTATGTAGCAAGCCCCTAATAGGTAAGTATCAATCACTTCTCATGGTCTACTTTTATATATAGATAACATGTTTTACACTCTTTACCACACCGGAAAGTTCATTCACGTTATTGGGGTGTTTAATTAAAATTATTTATGCAGCACTACAGGGTCACACCTAATGATAAAGACTCACCCTCCTGAACATAACAATCAGCAGAGAGCTTTGAGGAGCTATCTGTAGTGGAGTCAGTTCTGAACGAGACTGAACATGAATAAATGATGCTACTTCTAAGCCTAGGTGGAGCCTGGGAAAATAATTCACACGTCAAGTTGCATATGATGAGCAGTGAATATGTATGCTTTCTCTCTGCTTAGACACTATGTAAGTCAGTTATTTACAAACATTTTTTAGAAGTACAAACTCTACCTAAATGAAATCTTAGCCATAACATCAAACAAACTGCTTTTATTGAAGTTGGGTTAGGGATCCAGTAACACCATTGGCTCTGCCTCTGGTCTGAGGGAACAAGTGACTATTGGCAGAGACGGGAAGAAACCAGTCTTCTAGTCCAGGGCTCTTTCCACCTTATCTCCTTATCTGCTGAAATATTGGGAATAATCCGGCCTTATCTTCATAATATGGAACTAGATCACCAGTAGACAGCATAGACCTCTGAATGTCCCATGGTCTCTGTGGGTTACTCTGAGGAATAATGATTAGGTTTAGAGTCCCGAGTTTCAGTCTCAGCTTTGGCCTAACTAGTAAGTTCTTTGACTGAACCACATCTCTGTTTTATCATCTGTAAAATAACACCCTTATCCTAGGTGAAGTGAGATAATTTGTGTAAATGCTAAATAAATGGAGGGTGATGGTAATTATTGTTGTAAAGCAGCCCCAATACAAGTCTGAAACAATGGTTCTCAATGGTAAGTGGGCATCAAAATCACATGGGGAGCATTTTGTAAGAGTCCATGCTTGGACTTCATCCAAGGAATGTTTGATTCATGAATTCTAGGAGGAGCTGGAGAATCTTTACTCCTTCTCACAGCTCTTCAGATGATTCTGTTGCACAACCAGATTTGAGAATCATGTTATTGTTGTTGTTGGGTGTCTTCGAGTTGATTTCAACTCATAGTGACCCTATGTGACAGAGTAAAACTGCTCCAGAGGGTTTTCTTGGCTATAATCTTTAGGAAAGCAGATCACTAGTTCTTTCTCCCAAGGAACCGTTGAGTGGATTCGAATCGTCAACCTCTCGGCTAGCAGCCAAGCACTTAACAGTTGGCTATAAATGCTTGAAATTAACAATGAAATATTTCAGAATGACAGAAGCATCTCCCTCCTTTTCTTACTCTAGGTGACCATGGTGTAGCATGTTATGACAGAAAATGCATACTAAGAGTTATATCTATTGAGCCAAGAACTGTGCCAAGTTCCAGGGTCTCTTGATAAGTAGTTTACATGAGTAAACTAGAAGAGTCTATTATTCTATTATTATTTCCCATTTTAGCACACCAAAGTTCAGAGAAGAGAAGTAATTTTCCCAAGGTCACACAGTCTAGTAAGTGGGCATAATGGGAATTTAAACCCAGGCACTCTAACTCAAGAAGTAGCTCTTTGGAACACTACTCCGACCTTTCCTAAAACATAACACGTGCATGTTAGGTATATATGAGACTGTTTTAGATCTATGAAGGCATAGCATTAAATAACATAGTGACATAAGTATTCTTTTTTGTATTCTCTTCCTTTCCTCTGGTTTCTTGAATGAGAAAGTCTTGTTCTGGTGATAGTGTGGCTCTAGCAACTCTCTTAGTTAATCTATCAAAGCTTCGACCCTTAGCAGACAGTAGTGCCTAGGACTAAATAATATGTATTTACTTTCACTTTTTTTTTTTTTACTTTCACTGTACTTACTTTTTCAGTTTCCCTTTATTTATGGCAATTTTTACTGGTTTTCCATTTGTGATAGTGATAGTTCTTAAAGAAATGTATATATGTTTTAAATAAAGAAATTAAATATATGTATATTAGCATCAAAAGTATATGCAAATGACCCCAGAATGTGGCAATGAGTGACTAAAGTCTGGGAAATGTTGCATTACATTGCCTTATTACATTATACTTCTTCCTAACCACTATGCTACTCTGGCCCAGGATCAGCATTTCCAATGATTTCTCCTGGGGAGCTTGTTTAACTAAGGAACAGAGAGCAAAAAGGCTGACCATGGCTGGGTTGCCAATATCCTGTGCTTTTCAAAGAACTCCTGGAGGACACTGAGTAATAGAGGCTACTCAGGAAATCGATATTGTGCTAATGAGCATGTGGGGCCTTCTAGGAGGCTAGTACACTCCACAGGCTGGAAGCAAAGAGCAATCATTTGAAGATCAGGAAATAAGGAGGACAAGCCCTTAAGTGAAGCATAGCTGAGTACTTCTCTAAAAACTGCTTCATCCCCACACTACATATACGGTTGTGGGTGCTAGAAACCGTATCTATTTTATATGGACCCTCATTCTTAGCTACAGCTTATTGAAGCAGGGTTTGAAAACTGACTCAAACTGGGTCCAATACAGTTTCTCCCCTATGGAAAATTAGAATTGATACAAGAGATATTATCCAATTTCCATCATGTCTTGAACTAGAAGGATGTATAAACTAGGGAGTTGTGGTACGACCAATACCTGCTATGTTATTGTTGTTGTTAGGTGCCATCAAGACAATTCTGACTCATAGCGACCCTATATACAATAGAACAAAACACTGCCTGATCCCGTGCCATCCTCACAATTGTTGCTATGTTCGAGCCCATTGTGGAAGCCACTCTGTCAATCCATCTCATTGAAGGTCTCCCTCTTTTTCACTGACCCTCTGCTTTACAGAGTATGATGTGCTTCTTCAAGGACTGGTCACTCCTGATAACATGTCCAAAGTATGTGAGATGAGGTCTCACCATCCTTGCTTCTAATGAGTATTCTGGCTATACTTCTTCCAAAACAGAGCTGTTCACTCCTCTGGTAGTCCACGGTGTGTTCAATATTCTTCATCAACACCATAATTCAAAGGCACAATTCTTCCCTGGTCTTCCCCATTCACTGCCCAGCTTTAGCATGCGTATGAGGTGATTGAAACACCATGACTTGGATCAGGTGCACCTCAGTCCTCAAAGGGACATCTTTGCTTTTTAGCACTTTAACCAGACCTTTGCAGAAGATTTGCCTAATACAATGTGTCGTTTGATTTCTTGACTGCTGCATCCATGGGCGTTAATTACGGATTCAAGTAAAATAAAATTCTTGACAACTTCAATGTTTTCTCCATTCATCGTGATGTTGCTTATTGGTCCAGTTGTGAGGATTTTTATTTCCTTTATGTTGAGATATAATCCATACTGAAGGATGTGGTCTTTGACCTTCATCAGTAAGAGCTTCAAGCCCTCTTCACTTTCAGCAAGCAAGGTTGTATCATCTGCATATTGCAGGTTGTTAATGAGTCTTCTTTCAATCCTGCTGCCCCCTTCTTCTTCATATACTCCAGATTCTCAGCTTACTTGCTCAGCATACAGTCTGAATAAGTATGGTGAAAGGATAGAACCCTGACACGCACCTTTCCTGACCTTAAGCCACACAGTATTGCCTTGTTCTATTCAAACGACTACCTTTTGGTCTAAGTACAGGTTCCTCATTAGCACAATCAAGCATTCTGGAATTCCCATTCTTCACAATGTTATGCACAATTTGTTATGATCCACATAGTTGAATGTCTTTTCATAGTCAACAAAACACAGGTAAACATCTTTCTGGTATTCTCTGCTTTTAGCCAGGATCCATCTGACATCAGTAATGATATCCCTGGTTCCACATCCTTTTCTGAATCTGGTCTGAACTTCTGGCAGTTCCCTGTCGATGTACTGTTGCACCCGCCCTTGAACGATCCCCAACAAAATTTTACTTGTGTGTGATACTAATGATATTGTTCAATAATTTTTGCACTCGGTTGGATTTCCTTTCTTTAGAATGGGTAAAAACATGGATCTCCTCCAGTCCATTGGCCAAACAGCTCTCCCCCAAATTTCTTGCATAGACAAGAGAATGCTTCCAGCCCTGCACCTGTTTGCTGAAACATCTCAAATGGTATTCTGTCAACTCCTGGAGCTTGCCTTTCACAATGCCTTCAGTCCAGCCTGGACCTCTTCCCTCAGTATCATCAGTTCTTGATCATATGCTACCTCCTGAAATGGCTAAACATTGACTAATTCTCTTCGGTACAGTGACTCTGTGTATTCCTTCTATCTTCCTTTGATGCTTTCTGCATCATTCATCATTTTCCCTGTAGAATCTCTCAATATTGCAACTCAGGGCTTGAGTTTTTTTCTTCAGTTCTTTCAGCTTGAGAAATGCCAAGCATATTCTTCCCTCTTGGCTCTCCATCTCCAGGTCTTTGCACTCCTCACCATATACTTTACTTTGTCTTCTTGAAACCCTCTGTCAAGCTCTTCCGCAGCATTACTTCTTCCTTTTGCTTTAGCCACTGGACATTCTGCCATGTGTCTGTCAGTTTGTCATACTGTGTAGGCTTGCATGTTGCTGTGATACTAGACACTTTGTCACTGGTATTACAAATACCAGCAAAGTCACCCTTGGTGGACAGGTTTCAGCTGAGCTTCCAGACTAAGACAGACTAAGAAGAGGGACCTGGCAGTCTACTGCTGAAAAAAAATAGCTAGTGATAACCTTATGAATAGCATATAATGCCAGAAGATGAGCCCCTCAGGTCAGAAGGCACTCAAAATGTGACTGCAGAAGAGCTGCCTCCTCAAAATTAAGTCAACCTTAATGATGTCAATGCAGTTAAGCTTTTGGGACCTTCGTTGGCTGACGTGGTATGACTCAAAATGAGAAGAAACAGTTGCAAACACCCATGAATAGTTTGAATGTGGAATGTAAAAAGTATGAATCCAAGAAAATCGAAAGTACTCAAAAATGAAATGGAATGCATAAAAATCAATATCCTAGGCATTAGTGAGCTGAAATGGACTGGTATTGGCCATTCTGAATCAGACAATCATATGGTCTACTATGCCAGGAATGACAAATTGAAGAGGAATGGAGTCACGTTCATCATCAAAAAGAACATTTTAAGATCTGTCCTGAGCAATTCACCATGAGAACACAACCATAATAAATATCTATGCACACAATGACAAGGCTCCAAAATACATAAAACAAATTCTAACAAACCTGAAAAGAGAAACCCACTTTCACAATAATAGTAGGAGACTTCAACACACCACTCTCAGTAAAGGACAGAACATCTAAAAATAAACTCAACAAAGATAGAGAAGATCTAAAGACCACGATCAAACAACTTGACCTCATAGACATACATAGAACACTCCACTCAACAGCAGCAAAGTACACATTCTTTCCCAATGCACGTGAAATGTTCTCCAGAATAGGCCACATCATAGGCCACAAAGCCAACTCAACAAAATCCAAAACAGTGCGATAATACAATGCATCTTCTCTAATTACAACACCTTAAAAGTAGAAATTAATAACAAGAAGAGAAAGGAAAAATAATCAAATATCTGGAAACTGAATATCACCTTGCTTAAGAAGCACTGAGTAATAGATAGAATCAAAAAATTCCTAGAATCAAATGAGAAGGAAAACACATCATACCAAAACCTTTGGGACACAGCAAAGGCAATACTCAGAGGTCAATTTATAGCAATTGATGAACACATCAAAAGAAGACTGAGCCAAAATCAAAACATTAGCTATACAACTTGAGCAAATAGAGAACAGCAAAAGAAGCCCATGGCAACCAGAAAAAAGGAAATAATAATGAACAAAGCACAAAGATAAACAATAGAATCAATAGAAAAACAATAGAATCAACAAAACCAAAAGATGGTTTTTTTGAAAGGATGAACAAATTTGACAAACCATTGGCCAAACTGACAGAAGAAAAGAAGGAGAACACACAAATAACCCAAATAAGAAATGAGATGGGGGACATTACAACAGACCCAACTGAAATAAAAAAGATCATAACAGAATACCATGAAAAACTGTGCTCCAACGAACTTGAAAACCTAGAGGAAATGGACAACTTCCTAGAAACACTACCTACCTAAACTAACAAACTGAGGTCAAAAATCTGAACAGACCCATAACAACAGAACAAAATTCTAACTCACAAAAAGAGACCAGACTTATTGGTCTGACAGAGACTTGAAGAAACCCTAATAGTATGGGCCCCAACACCCTTTTAACTCAGTTCTGAAGTCACTCCTGAGGTACACATTTCAGTCGAAGATTAGATGGGCCCGTAAAACAAAATGAGACTAAATGGGCACATCAGCCCAGGGACAAGGACAAAAAGTCAGGAGGGGACAGGAAAGTTGACAAGGGGGAACCCAAAGTTGAGAAGGGGAGAGCATTGACATGTCTTGGGGTTGGCAACCAATGTCACAAAACAATATGTATATTAATTGTTTAATGAGAAAATAATTTGCTCTGTAAACCACCTAAAGTATATCTATATATATATATATTTTGATACACTTTAGGTGGTTTACGGAGCAAATATATATATATATATTTTTTTTTTTTAAAAAGATCTATCCTGAAGTACAACACTGTCAGTGATAGGATAATATCCATACACCTACAAGGAAGACCAGTTAATACAACTATTATTCAAATTTCTGCACCAACCACTAAGAACAAAGATGAAGAAATTGAAGATTTTTACCAACTTCTGCAGTCTGAAATTGATCAAACATGCAATCAAGACGCATTGATAATTATTAGTGATTGAAATGTGAAAGTTGGAAGCAAAGAAGGATTGGTAGTTGGAAAATATGGCCTTGATGGCAGAAACGATGCTGAAGATCACATGAATTTTGCAAGACCAATGACGTCATTGCAAATACCTTTTTTCAACAACATAAACAGCAATTATACACATGGACCTCACCAGATGGAATACACAGGAATCAAACTGACTACATCCATGGAAAGAGGTGATAGAAAGGCTCAATATCATCAGTCACAACAAGGCCAGGGGCCGACTGTGGAATAGACTATCAATTGTTCATATGCAAGTTTAAAGTTAAAGAAAATTAGAACAAGTCCACAAGTAAAACCATAAGTATATCCCACCTGAATTTAGAGACCATATGAAGTACAAATTTGATACATTGAACACTAATGACCAAAGACCAGATGGTTGTGGAATGACATCAAGGACATCACACATGAATAAAGCAAGACATTAAAACCTGTTGCCGTTAAGTCGATTCTGACTCATACAGACTCTATAGGTCATTAAGGGGACAAGAAAGAAAAGACCAAAATGGATGTCAGAGAGACTTCAGGGGTTGCTCTTGAAATTGGTATATGCCCAGGAAAGTAGGTAGTCAGTCTACAGAAAGGGAGAGGAAAGACATAGCCTTTTAGCAAGGAACGAAAATGAAAGATCGTGTAGGTTTATGTAGCCAGACAGCAGTTTCTGGTTAACAGCCACTCGTTCTAGCCTGTTGCTGTTACCAGTTGTGCAGCAGACTGCCTCAAAACTGACTGTCTTAAAACAACTATTTTATTATAGCTCATGATTTTGTGGGTTAGGAATAAAGACAGGGTTTCAGTGGGTAATATTCCTGCTTCATGTATCTTTGACTAAAGTTATTTGGTTTTATTCAGCTAGATGGACTGGTCTGGAGGACCCATGATGGCTTCACTCCTATATCTGGGGCCTTAGCAGGGTTGGCTGGAAGCCTGGACTTAGCTGGGACTGTTGACTGGAGCATCTACATGTGGCCTCTCCAGCAGTCCAGATTAGATGGGCTTCTTGCAGAGTGGATCAGGATTCACAAAGAATGGGTTCCGAAAAGAGGAAGTAGAAGTTACCAGTCTCATAAGGTCTGGGGCTGACACCTGGCACTGAATTCATTTCTGCCACATTCTATTGGTCAAGCAACTCACTACGTCCAGTTCACATTGAAGGGGAGGAGAATTTGACTTGATCTCTCAATGAAAAAATAGAAAGGAATGTGATGTTATCTTTAATCTACCACATAGTCATTTATGATGGCTGACTGCACTTGGGTCCCAAAAATGTTGTGTCTCCACAAGAAGTAGCTCATCTTGGATAAGCTGGTTTGACCTGCTTTTTTTTACTCACACCAGTGAGTAAATGATAAGGACAGAGCTTTATATCTGGTTGACGTTCAAAGACTCTTTGAACATAAATGAATACACCAGGGCACTAAGCAAAAAACAGGAATTCAGGAAAGAACAGGCTTTCAGGCTTTGCTGTGAGAAAAACCAAGGTTCAAATGCTGACTTGACAATTTCCTAGTTTTTTGACCCCAGGCAAGTTACTTTCCTTTTTTTTTTTTTTTTTCTTTTAATTTTATTGTATTTCAGGTGGAATTTGCAATGAAAATTAGTTTCTCATTCAAAATTTATACTCGAATTGTTTTGTGACTTTGGTTGCAATCCTCGCAATGTGTCAACACTCTCCCCCTTTCCCTTTATACCCCAGGTTCCCTGTGTCCATTCCTCTGGGATTCCTGTTCTTGCCATCTTAGCTTTGCTTTTGGTCAGGTGTTGCCCATTTGTCTCATTATACTTGATTGAACTAAGAAGGACGTTTCTAATGTGTTATTTTTTGTTTTATAGGTCTGTCTAACCTTTGGCCAAAAGGTGGACTTCAGGAGTGGCTTCAGTTCTGAGTTAGCAGGGTGTTGGGTAGCCACAGCCTCCAGGGTTCCTCTGGTCTCTCTCTGTCAGACCAGTAAGTCTGGTCTTTTTTTGTGTGTGTGAATTTGAATTTTGTTCTACATTTTTCACCAGCTCTGCTTGGGACCCTTTATTGTGATCCCTGTCAGGGCAGTGAGTGGTGGTAGCCAGACATTATCTACTTCTTGTGGGCTGAGGCTGGCGGGAGCTGTGGTTCTTGTGGTCCATTAGACCTTTGGACTGATATTTTTCTCATGTTTTTGGTTTTCTTCATTCTCCTTTGCTCCAAACATGATGAGACCAATAGATTTAACTTAGATGTCTGCTTGAAAGCTTTTAAGACCCCAGATGCTATTCACCAAAGTAGGATGTAGAACATTTTCTTTATGAACTACGCCATGCCAATTGACTTAGATGTCCCCTGAGACCATGGTCCCCAGCCCTCAGGCCCAGTAACTAGGTCCCTGAAGGTGTTTAAAAGTGTCTAGGAATCTTCTATGACCTTGCCTTGGTTAAGTCATGCTGACTTCCCCTACATAGTGTGTTATCTTTCCTTTCACCAAAGTTAATACTTGTTTACTATCTAGTTAGTAGTTTCCCCTCCCCACCCATCCTCTCCCTGATAACTGTCAAAGATTGTTTTTTTCTACGTGCAAACCTTTTCTTGGGTTTTTATTACAGAGGTCTCATACAATATTTGTTCTTTTGTGATTGACATATTTCACTTAGGACAATGCCCTCCAGGTTCATTCATGTTGTGAGATGTTCACAAATTCATCATTGTTCTTCATTGCTGTGTAATATTCCATTGTGTGTGTATGTACAATAATTTATTTGTCCACTCATCTATTGATGGGCACTTAGGTTGTTCCCTTTTTGCTATAGTGAATAGTGCTACAGTGAACATGAGTGTGTTTATGTCTATTCGTGTGACGGCTCTTATTTCTCTAGGATATATTCCTAGGAGTAGGATTGCTGTATCATATGGTATTTCTACTCCTAGTTTTTAAGGAGGTGCCATATCTTTTTCCATAGTGGTTGGATCCTTTTACATTCCAACCAGCAGTGCATAAGAGTTCCAGTCTCCCTGCAGCCTCTTTAAAATTTGTTTTCTATTTTTTTTAATTCGTACCAATAATGTTGGGGTCAGATGGTATTCATTGTTTTGATTTGCATTTCTCTAATGGCTAATGATCGCAAGCACTTCCTCATATGTCTGTTAGCACCTGAATGTCTTCTTTAATGAAGTGTCTGTTCATATCCTTTGCCCATTTTTTAATTGGATTATTTGTCTTTTTGTTATTGAGGTGTTGAAGTATTCTATAGATTTTAGAGATTAGATCCTAGTTGGATATGTCGAAGTCAACTTTTTTTTTCCAATCTGTACATTCTCTTTTTACTCTTGATGAAGTCTTTTGATGAGCATAAGTGTTTAATTTTTAGAAGCTCCCAGTTAATCTAATTTATCTTTTGGTGTTTGTAAATTGTTAGTTATGGTTTGCATTGTATTTATACCACCTATTAGGGCCCCTAGGATTGTTCCTATTTTTATTGTTTTAGGTTTTATATTTACACCTTTGATCCATTTTGAATTAGTTTTTGTGTATGGTGTGAGGTGTGTGTCCTGATTCATTTTTCACAGATGGACATCTAGTTTTGCCAGAAAGGTTTGGTAAAAATACTGTTTTTTTTTCCCATTTAATGGATTTTGGTCCTTTGTCAAAGATCAGCTGACCATAGGTAGTTGGAATTATGTCTGGTTTCTCAATTCTGTTCCATTGGTCTACATGTCTGTCACTGTTCCAGTACCAGACAGTTTTGACTACCGTGGCTGTATAGTAGGTTCTAAGATCAGGTAGTGTGAGGCATCCCACATTGTTCTTTTTCTTCGATAATGCTTTGTTTATCCAGGGCCTCTTTCCTTTCCATATAAAATTGGTGATTAGTTTTTCCATCTCATTAAATAATGTTCTTGCATTATATCTGTAGATCACTTAGGGTAGAACTGACATTTTCACAATGTTGAGTCTTCCTATCCATGAGCATGCTATGTTTTTCAATTTATGTAGGTCTCTTGGTTTCTTGCAATAGTGTTTTGTAGTTTTCTTTACATAGGCCTCGTATGTCCCTGGTTAAATTTATTCCTAAGCATTTTATCTTTTTAGGGCCTATTAAAAATGGGGGAGCCCTGGTGGCACAGTAGTTAAGAGCTATGGGTACTAACCAAAAGGTCAGCAGTTCGACTCCACCAGCCACTCCTTGGAAACCGTATGGGGCAGTTCTACTCCGTCCTTTAAGTTCTCTATAAGTTGGAATCAACTTGACAGCAACGGGCTTGGTATGGTTTTTAAATGGTATTATTTTCCTGATTTCCTTTTCAAAGCTCTCTTTGTTAGTGTGTAGGAATCCAACTGATTTGGAACCAACTGATATGTTGATCTTGTATCCTGCTATTCTGCTGAATCTTTCTATTAGTTTCAGTAGTTTTCTTGTGGAATCTTACAGGTTCTCTGTGGAGAGGATCATATCATCTGCAAATAAGGACAGTTTCACTTCTTCCTTTTCAATTTGAATGCGCTTTATTTCTTTATCATGCCTTATTGCTCTAGCTAGGATTCCCAGTGCAATGTTAAATAGGTGTGGTGATAAAGGACATCCCTGTCTTGTTCTCATTCTCAGGGGGAATGCTTTCAGTCTCTCTCCATTGACGATGATGTTGGCTGTTGACTTTGTATAGATACCCTTTTTTATGTTGAGGAATTTCCCTTCTATTCCTATTTTATTGAGAGATTTTATCAGGAATGGGTGGGCTTTACCAAATGCTCTTTCTGCATTGACTGAGATTATCATATGATTATGTTCTTTTGTTCTATTTACATGGGGGATTATATGGCTTGGGTTTCTAATGTCGAACCATCCTTGCATAACTGATATGAATCCAACTTGGTCGTGGTGTGTTTGTATATACATATGATGCTGAATTTTATTGGCTAGAATTTTGTTTGGAATTTTTGTGTCTATATTCATGAGAGATAATGGCCTATAATTTTATTTTTATGGTGTCTTTGCCTGCCTTTGGTATCAAGGTTATGCTGGCTTCATAAAATGAATTTGGGAGTATTCTTTTTTTTTACTATGCTCTGAAACAATTTGAGTAGTACTGGTGTAAGCACTTCTCTGAATGTTTGGTAGAATTCTCCAGTGAAGCCGTCTTGGCCTGGGCTTTTCTTTTGGTGAAAGTTTTTTTTTATTACCTCTTCAATCTCTTTTTTGTTATGGATCTGTTCAGATTTTCTATTTCAGTTTGTGTTAGTTTATGTAGGTAGTGTTTTTCTAGAAATTTGTCCATTTCCTCTGGGTTTTCAAATTTGTTGTAGTACAGTTTTTCCTAGTATTCTGTTATGATCCTTTTTATTTCGGTTGGGCCTCTTGTAATGCACCCCCCCCCCCCGTTCTCATTTCTTATTTGGGTTATTTGCTTCTTCTGTTTTTTTTTTTGGCCAGTTTGATCAGTGGCTTGTCAATTTGGTTGATCTTTTCAAATACCCAACTTTTGGTCTTGTTCATTCTATTTTTTTTTTTTTTCTGTTTCATTTATTTCTGTTCTAATCTTTATTATTTCTTTTTCTCTGGTGCCTGCATGGTCCTTTTGCTGTTCTCTTTCTATTTGTTTGAGTTGTAGGCCTAATGTTTTTATTTTGGCCCATTTTTCTCTTTTGACTGTGTGTTTATTGCTATGAATTGACCTCTGAGTACTACCTTTACTGTGTCCCAAAGACTTTGATATGATGTCTTTTCATTCTCATTTGATTCTAGAAATTTTTTTTATTCCCTTTTTGATTTCTTCTTTTTTCCAGTTGTTTTCAAGCAAGGTGTTTTTTTAAGGGTTGCTTTATGGCCTAAAACGTGGTCTCTTCTGAAGAACGTTCCATGTGCACTGGAAAAGAATGTATACTTTCTGCTGATGGTTGGAGTGAGTGTTCTATATATGTCAATGAGATCAAATTGGTTGATTTTGGCCTTTAGATCTTCCGTATCTTTGTTGAGTTTCTTTCTAGATGTTCTGTTCTTTACTGAGAGTGTTTTATTGAAGTCTGCTACTATTATTGTGGAACTGTCTATTTGTTTTCAGTGCTGTTAGAGTTTGTTCTATGTATTTTGAAGCCCTGACGTTGGGTGTGTAGATATTTATTATGGTTATGTTTTCTTGGTGGATTATTCCTTTAATCTTTTTATAATGTCCCTCCTTGTCTTTTATGGTTGATTTTGTTTTAAAGTCTATTTTATCTGAGATTAGTGTTGCCACTCCTGTACTTTTTTTGCTACTGTTTGCTTGATATATTTTTTCCATTCTTCGATTTTTAATATAATCACGTCTTTCTGTTTAAGGTGTGTCTCTTGTAGACAGCATATTGATAGGTTGTGCTTTTTTATCCATTCTGCCACTTTCTATTTACAGGTGCACTTAAGCCACTTATCTTCAGTGTGATTATCGATAGATAGGAGTTTATTGCTGTCCTATTATTGTGTTTCATTTTGTGGTGCTAACGTTTTCTTTATTCCTCTTGCTTTCCTGTGCTGAGTTCCTTTTGTTCATGGATTTTTTTCTCTTCTTTCATTATCATAGTTTTTATTTACTGAGACTTTGTGTTTTTCTTCTTTTTTATCCTGATGAGTAGGTTTGTTCACTTTCTCTGTGGTTACCTTGAAATTTACCCTTATCTACTTTTTTTGGTTTTTGCCTAAGTTTGAACCAGTCTTTTATTACTTGATATCACCTTGACCTACTCTGCATTTGAAAGTTCTATACCTAAACTGTTTATTTCCCCTTTTACGGTTTTGACATTGTCATCATTTACAGATTGACATCTTTGTTTCCCTGTTTTAAGCCTTTCAGCTTTGTTTTATTATTGAGAGTCCTTTACCTTCATTGGTATCTGGCTGTTGTTGTCATGTGTCCTAGACATCAGTTGTTGTCTGATGTTGTTGGTTCTCTAATCAAAGGACTCCCTTCAATATTTCTTGTAAGTTTGATTTGGTTTTGGACAAATTCCCTTAATTCCTGTTCATCTGGAAGTGTCCTAATTTCACCATTGTACTTAAGAGAGAATTTTGCAGGATATATTATTCTTGGTTGGCAGGTTTTCGTTTTTTTCAAGGATTTATATATATCATCCCATTGCCTTCTTGCCTGCATAATCTCTACCGAGTAACCAGAGTTCAGTCTTATTGTTTCCCCTTCGTATGTGACTTTTCATTTTTCTCGAACTAGCCTCAGGATTCTTTCTTTGTCTTTGGTTTTGGCAAGCGTGATTATATGTCTTAATGACTTTCATTTAGCTTTTAACCTAGTGGGGTTTGTTGAGCTTCTTAGATGGCCAGTTTTTCATCTTTCACAGTATTTTGGAAGTTTTCTGTCAGAAAATCGTCAACAATCTTCTTTGTGTTTTCCATTTTCTCCTCTTCTTCTAGAACTCCAAACACACACAAATTTTTGCTCTTGATTGTGTCCCACATAATTCTTAGGTCTTCTTCATTTTTCTTCATTCTTTTCTCTGATTTTTTTCTCAAAGTGGGATCTATGGATTTGTCTTCCATCCTGCTAGTTCTGCCTTCCATTGTTTCAAATTTGCTCCTAAAACCTTCTATTGAGTTGCACATTTCTGAAATTTTGTTGTTTATGTTTTGGATTTCTAGTTGCTGTTTATGGTTTCTAACTGTTTATTTATTTTGATGTTATGTTCTTGTATTATTTTCCTGAATTCTTTTATAGCTTTGTCTGTGTTTTCCTTGATTTGGGCTATGTTTTCATTAGTTCTGTCTATATTTATTTTTAACTATTTTTCCTTGGTTTTGTCTGTGTTTTCCTTAATCTCTTTCCTAATCCCTTGGACAGCCGTAAATATTACTCTTTTGTATTCCATATCAATATCAGAGAGTTCCACTGCTTTTTCTTCTATCGGGATGTCATTAAGATTATTTTGGTCACTTGCTGGAACCATCTACTCCTTCTTTTGTATATGTTTTGTTATTGTCTGTCATCTCTGAGACACTCAGTTACTATTTTATTTATTGATTGTGTGTTCATTTGTTTCATCATGCTTCTTTGTTTTGTTTGATACATCAGGGCAGGGGGGCCAGACCAGCTTTGCTACTTGCTTGTCTGAGGGCACTACAGCTCTCACCGCCTTGCCCAAGTGGGCAGGCCAGCAGCAGGCAGGGTGACACTCCTTCACTGTACACTGGTTTGGCAAGGTGGCTGAGAGTGGACTGGGTGGGTGCTGTCTACCTCCTAATATTGGTAGCTATGTAGAACATTCACAGCCCCTTGCCAGATAGGCGGGGGTTCAAACAGGGAGTGGTATGGGCTCTGTTTCCCCCCATTCTGCAGCTGGTTGAGCGGCAGGAGGGGAAGGACAACGCAGGTCTGGTGTGGCAGTAGGCTGGAGTCGAGGACACCCTAGCCATGGTGGCACAGTGAGGGCTTGTGGGAAGCGGAGGCATATCATATGGGTCTAAGTGGGGGGAAGGGGGAAAAGGGAGAGAGAAAGGGAAAAAAAATAGCCTGTGGGCTGGGGCAGGGCAGATCTCGGGGCTAGCAGGAAGGTGGAGGTATACTGGCATACTGGGCTAGGTGGGAGGTAGAAAGAAATGAGAAAAATAAAATAAAATTAATGGCAGGACAGTGGGTGCTGGCACAGTGGGTACAGGCAGGTGGGAGCGTTGTGGGCCTGGGGCAGAGGCAGTCTTGTGTGCCAGTGACACTCTATCCATGGAAGCACAGTAGGGGCTGGTGGGAAGTGGGGGAGGTGGTGCACAGGGCTAAGTGGGAAAAGAAAAAACAGCACAAAAATAAATGACAGGATGGTGGGGGCCACAGGTGGGGGTGAGGCAGATCCAGGGCAATGGCAGGCTGGTGCTCTGGCGGCTTTCTAGCCAAGGCTGCATGGCAGGGTCCCACAGCAAGAGGGGAGGTGGGGCAGGGCATAGCAGGGGCAGCTGCAGGCCAGTGGCTCTCTACCCAAGATGGTGTGGCATGGCCCAGCAGGAAGGGGTAAAGATGGCATACAGGGATAGGTGGGAGGGAGAAAGTAAAAAAAAAAAAAAAAAAGTGTGGTGGGAGCCTGTGGGTGGGGGTGTGTTGGACCCAGGGAGGTGATGGGCCAATAGCTCTCTACCCACAGCAGTGCAGAGAAGCAGGAAGGTGTAGAGGTGGGGTACAGGGCTGCGTGGGGGGCAGAAAGAAAAGGAGGAAAGAGAAAAAACGGTGTGGCAGGAGCTGGTGGGTGGGGGCAAGTGGGGGCAGGTTGGCTGCAGACAGGTGGCTCTTTAGCCAAGGCAGCATGGCATGGCCTGTCGGGAAGGAGTGGGAGTGGTATACTAGGCAGAAGGGTGAGGGATAGAAAAGCATGTTTCTTGGTTATTGAGTGTTCTTTCTCCCCCTGGGAGCTCCATGAAGTTGCTTTCCTGTATCACCTGTCTAGGGTTGTTGCTCTCTGTACTCCAAGATGGAGATGCTGTGCCGTGTTAGTTGGCAGGAAAACTCCACTCCATATCTCTCCTCATTCTCTGCTTTCCTTCAGTTTCTTCTACCATTCAGTGTTTGATCTAGTTCTTTATCCTTTCATTTGATGTTTAGGGTTCCAAGATTGACATTTTTATCTGTTTTAGTTTTTCAGGTCTTTGCTGCAGAGGGATGGCATGATGCACCTGTCTAGGGTGCCATGTTGGCTCCACTTCTCTACTTTCCTTTTTTAAGCTTTAGTTCCCTTATCTGCAAAGTGAAATTGGTTACAGTGCCTACATTATTCAGTAGTTTGAAGAGTCAAATGAGATTATACACACAAAACTCTCAACACAATGTCTGGCACATAGTAAGCACCCAGGGAATGTTATTATTACAGTAGTCCCCCCTTATCTGTGAGGGTACATTCTAAGACCCATCATGGATACCTGAAGCTCCTGATAGTATTGAACTTTGTATATACTATGTTTTGTCCTAAACATACATACCCATGATAAAGTCTAACTTATAAATTAGGTACAGTAAGAGATTAACAACAATAACTAATAATAAAATAGAGCAATTATAGCATTATACTGTAATAAAAGTTATGTGAATGTAGTCCTAGGCAGGATGGAATGGGACAGTGTGAGATTTCATCATGTTACTCATTTAACATTTTTGGACCATGGCTAACCTCAGGTAACTGAAACCACAGATAAGGGGAGGCTATAGTATTTTCATTTGATGTTGTTATTTTTAGAGTTTTGAGTCAAAGAAAGATAAGAGAAAGGTTATACACCCAAGGAATATACAACCTAGCTGGGGAGACAGACTATCCCTACCAAGATAGAAATAACATTACAAAGTGGCATTCTATTAAAATAAGAGAATGGTACAGAAGCAATATCTACAGGTAAAATATTGTAAATTGGGCAATCAGAAAGAGTTCCAAAGTGGAGGTTGGGTTTGAGGAAGGCTTTAAAGTATGCACTAGTGTTAGGCAAAAATGGAAAAGAAGGGAGGGAATTCCAGGGAGGTGGAACACCTGAAGCACAGGTAAAACATGTGTTGGAAATGTTCAGGAACCCTAGGTGAATAAGTGCAGGCATGAGAACTGTGGGAGGTAAGGTGGAGAGGAGGTAGGTACCCAATGATGTGAGAGGCTTAAATGCCAAGTTCAGGAAGTTGGGATTATACTTTAGACTGGGAAATTCCTTGGAAATTTTTAATACAATGTTTAGTAACATTATATTAATCTTGTAACAGTATCTAGGACTGAGTGAAGGGAGAAAGATTCAACAAAGAGAGGCTATCTCTGACCATAATATAGATACAAGATGAGTAAGAATGGAGACTAGATGATAATGGTGGAAAACAAAACAAAGGTAGGTGTGTGGGAGCTGTCATACAGGCAACCCAGACAGGGCTGATGGAAATTGTGACTGACAGCATGTGAGGAGAAAAGAAGAGATGATGATGTCACCCAGGTATCAATTCTGAATGAGATGAACAATAATTGCCTCATCAAGAGAAATGGTGAAGTCTAAGAAGGGAGTTAATTTGGAGCAAGAGGGAAGCTGGAGGGAAGGAGAGAGAAAACACTTGAATGGAAGGACAAAGAGAGAATGAGAGGACAGAGAAAATTAATAAGGTACAAGACATCATCATTGCTTCAACCTTCAGAGAAGAAAATATATACTAGAGGCAATGAATCATTCATCCTAGAAGCACAGGTGTTTACACACTTGAGTTAGAGCTTTTGAAGTAATAGGTCATGTGGGAAACAATTTGTAATCCCAAATCCCAGAGACTGTTGTGATTTTCAGGTATCCTTGGTTTTTTAACCATAAACTAGATATTAAGCTCACAAGTGGAGGTATGAAACCAGGGGTTCTTCCCCCATGTGTATTCTTCACAGAGACACTTTGAGATCAGTTGATATAAAACTGGAGGACAGGAAAATAGAGAGAAGTATAATGCATAAATTCTTTACTGCAGTTATGTGTTACCAGGTCCTCTCAGCAGCAGTGTGTGTGTGTGTGTGTGTGTGACATAAACACTCCCCAAAGAACCAATTTAATCCTCCACAGTGACTGCTCTGAGACACAGTGGGGACTCAGTGTGATTACCTCAATACAGGAGCAGCTCTTCCTAACACAAGACTACCTGCCTGTTTTTGTGCCTCCAAATGCAGTTCATGGCTGGGGGCAGGCAGAAAGCTGCCTGCTTCCCCCAGCACTATATACTGTCCAACCAGGTGGGCAGAAACAGTCATAGCTCACTGAGGGTCAAGAGGAATTGCCTGGAGTCCAAGCCAACAACTGGAATCTGAGGAACTCAGCTTGAGAAATCCCTAATGTTTTCTTTCCTTTTGGTTTTCTTGTTTCTTCTCATTTTGAGTTGTGCCACATCAGAAAATGAAGGTCCTGAAAGCTTTACTCCACACATGTAATTAAGGTCAACTCAACATTAAGGAGGCAGCTCTTCTCCTGTCATATTTTGAGTGCCTTCTGACCTAGGGGCCTCATCTTCCAACACTGTATCAGACAATGTTCCACTGTTATCCATAAGGTTTTCACTGGCCAATTTTTTAGAAGAAGATGGCCAGGTCCTTATTCCTAATCTGTCTTAGTCTGGAACCTCTGCTGAAATCTATCCACCATGGGTTACCCTGCTGGTATTTGAAATACCAGTGGCATAGCTTCCAGCATCACAGCAATACAGAAGCCACCACAGTACAACAAACTGACAGACAAGTAATGTAAACCTGCACACTACCAAGAGTTATTCGGAAGGAACTGCTGCTTTGCACATATTTGTTGTTGTTGTTATCAAGGGCAAAGGATAGAACATATTTTATCAATTTTTTTTTTTTAGTTTGATTTATAACTCATAAACATTTAAAAATACAGTATGTGGGCCTCCATTTGTACTCTTGCCCTGATTCCACAAACATTAGGGCTGGCCTGCCTGCCCTTCTCCAATATTATCTTCAGGGTTCTTGCTGATTCTATATAACTGAGATATCTTTCTAATAAATCTCTTTCTGTTTTAGTGCATTGGGTTCAGATTTCATTGTTTGCAATTGAGAATCTCCCAGGTATACCCAGCATTGAAGAGTTGCCTTCATTTTATCTTGTCAACCCCTAAGACTTGTTTCTCTTTCTTTTTTTCCCTAATGGTATTGTTTGGAAGGGGTATGTGTATGTGTGTGTGTGTACATTCACATGTGTTTGTAAATACAGAAAATATAATGAAGAAAGAAAGAAAATGACCCATAATTCAATTAATATTTCTGTGCAGATTTTTTTTTCCATATTTCATTTTTGGCAGAACTAGTATTACATTTGCAGGATTTTATATCCATCCCTTTCACTTAGCTTAATCCTTTCCTGATCATTAAAAATTCTCCAGGAACAGTGTTTTTAATGGCACAATCCCATTGTGTAGGTGTTTCATAACTTATATATCCTATCCTTGAGTTTTTTCACTGTTATAAATGATGCTGAGATTGAGATCATTATGTACATTTTTTTCTATATTTCTTGTTATTTCTTTAAAATATTCAGAAAGGAAGGGATGTACATTTTTACAGGATTGATAAATATTAACAGATTATCCTGTCAAGGTTTTAACAACTCGCCCTTCAGCCAATAACGTTTGAGAATGCTTCTTTTCCTATACCTTCCATATCCAGCTCTATTTTTCACCATATACCCTCAGAGCTATTGTTAGCTACACATTCTAGATCCAAGGGAGAGCCCCTCCTCACACACGTGCATTATCCACCTCTTTTCACTGTTGAGGAAGAAGAGGTTCTCTAATAGTTTTAAGTACAAAATGGAGGCGATTATAAATTGAACTAAAGTGGGAACTTCCCTCTTGGACTTTTTCCTTTTTGATCCTGAGCTGTTAGAGATAGCTCAATCCTCCTTCCAAAAACTTCATCCTCTCAATTTGGAAAGCCAAACAGGAAATGGGGGTGATACTGAGGGGAACACTTATGCCAGACACTAATCTAGGTAAAAAAATTCTTTAGTGGGTCACATTTGTCTCAGCCTAATGCAGCTGGTGTATAAAATACAGAAGGATTAGAACCTGAAAAATAATAAAGAGTAGGTATTTGTCTAAGGGAAAACCTGGTGGCGTAGTGGTTAAGAGCTATGGCAGCTAACCAAAAGGTTGGCAGTTCAAATCCACGAGGCACTCCTTGGAAACTCTATGGGGCAATTCTACTCTGTCCTATAGGGTTGCTATGAGTTGGAATCGACCAGACGGCAATGGGTTTGGTTTTTTTTTTTTATTTGCCTAAGGGATATGGGGGGTAAGGGACATGGGGGAGGGTAATTGTGTTCGTAATGGTTATTCTAAAAATCTGTTCATGGTTTTGGTATTTTTGAGATATCAACCATTTCGCCATCAGAGACCTAAAACTATTAAATTGTATGTCATAGTAATTTCTAAAAGTTACCTGCTACAATGCGAATTAATCAAGTGGAGTTTGAGATCTGGTTGTCTGGTTTTCTGGTAGAAAATGGAACTAAATGATGCCTCTCACAAAGACCTCAGCAAGGACAAAGGTATGCCGATACTGGTGGAAACATCCTGGAGGCTAGAGTCTAACTAAATTGAATGGTTTCCCAAAATGGCTTACTGTGGGAAAAGCCATAGTTCAAGTGTGGCTGTGTGGAAAAAGAGGTGCAACCTGGGAGAACGTAGTTGGCCTAACTTGTTGTTGCCATCAAGTTGCCCCAAACTCATGGTGATCCCACGCAGAATGGAATAAAACACTGCTCGGTCCTGTGCCATTCCCATGATCAGTTATGGATCGAACTATAGTGATTCATACAGTTTTTATTGCCTAATTTTCAGAAGTAGATAGCTAGGCCTTTATTTCTAGTCCATCATAGTATGGAAGCTCCACTGAAACCTGTCCAGCATCGCACCAACACACAAACCATTGTTGAAAGATGGGTGGTGGGGGACTCAAACCTGGGCCTCCCACATGAAAAGTGAGAATCCTACCACTGAACCACCAATGCCTACATTAGGTGGTTGGAAATGGGAGAAAACACCCATGAGGGATGGGAGCCTGGTAGATTCAGGATCAAAGTGTAAAACCAAGGAAACACATGAGAGTTAAGAGTTTTTATGCCACTAAACACTGGAGAGTCCATTTTTTATGGAGTACAGACTCTGTGGAAGGGAAGTTGGGTTGTCTGGCTGGCTTAAAAGCACAGCTTTGTAGCAGACATAACTTTGGGTTTCTCTCCACAAGACTGTAAATACATTTTAAAATAATAAACACATGCTATTAAAACAGGGTGGAACAATTTATCCAATTAAACTACACACTTTATAATACTGTATTCACCCCATCCACACAGCTCATCTAACACTAGGAATTTGATAGTTATAGGCAAACGGTTCAAAATCCAGTCTGCACTTTTTCAAGGCATCCCTGTTAATCCTACCTACCCTTTTACCTCTTTCTGTGGCTCTGATGTAGACCCAGATTTACTTCTGCTCTAAAAAATAATACAACCTGGGATGTTTAAAAGTAAATTGTTAGTCTTCATTCCAGAATATCTGAGATGGCCAAATATCTCAAGCTGTTGTTTTCTGTGAATATCATAAAGATTATATACGTACATGTAAAGTATATATATACATACATATATATATTACTCTGGAAAAGACAAGCACCCTCCTCCCTGTCCTCCCATTTTACCTTGGAGTGAAGGGCTTTCTGTGGTCTATATAAACCAGACCAATACCTGTCAGTTTGTCATACTGTGGTGGCTTGTATTTGCTATGATACCGGAAGCTATGCCACTGGTATTTCAATACCAGCAGGGCCCCAAACATTTAGAAAAGAATTGACACCAATGCTGTTTAAACTCTTCCAAAAGATATAAAAGCAAAGAATACTCCCTAACACATTCTATGAAGCAAACATAACCCTGATACTAAACCAAGACAAAGACGCCACAAAAAAAAGAAACTACAGGCCAATATCTCTTATGAATATACATGCAAAAATCCTCAACAAAATACTAGCGAATAGAATCCAACAGCATATGAAAGGAGTCAGACAACATGACCAAGTGGGATTTATATCAGGAATCCAGGGATGATTCAACATTAGAAAATCAGTCAATGTAATACAATGCAACAATAGAAAAGAAAAAAAAACCCACTGCCGTCAAGTCGATTCTGACTCATAAAGGAAAAAGAACATAATCATCTCTAAGCAAGCAGAAAAAGCATTTTACAAAATCCAACAAGCTTTCTTGATGAAAACTATTAAGACGATGAAATAGAAAGGAAGTTCTTCAATATGATTCAGGGTATATATTGAAAGCCAACAGCCAACAATACTTATTGGAGAAAGATTAAGAGCTTTCACCTTGAAATAGGCAACAAGACAAGGGTCCCCACTCTCACCACTTCTTCTCAATACTGTAATGGAAGCCAGAGCAGTAAGACAAAAAAAAAAAAGAAATAAAATTTATCCAGATTGGAAAAGAAAAAGTAAAATTATCTCTATTGTGGATGACAAATCCTATATATCAAAAATCCCAAGGAGTCTCCAAGAAAGCTTCTAAAGCTAATAGAGCTATTTAGCAATGTTGCAAGGTACAAGGTCAATGAACAAAAATCAGTTGGGTTTCTATACAACACCGATGAGAAATCTAAAAGGAAATTAGGGAAACAATTCCATTTATAATAGCTTCTAAGAGCAAAAAATACCTAGGAATAAATTTAAGCAGAGATGTGAAAGATTTATACAATGAAAATTATAAAACACTGCTGAAAGAAATTAAAGTAGACTTAAATAAATGGAAAGAAGACAATATTGTTCAGACATCAATACTACCCAATATGATCTATAGATTCAGTGCAATCCTGATCACAATTCCAATAGCATTCTTTACAGAAATAGAAAAACCAGTCCTCAATCCTCAACTTTATATGGAACGGCAAGAGACCCTGAATAGCTAAAGCAATGTTGAAAGAGAACAAAGTAGGAGAACTCACACTTCTGGATTTTAAAACACTGTATACAGCTACAATAATCAAAACAGCCTGGCACTGGTATAACAATAGACACATAGACCAATGGAATAGAACAACAGACACACAGACCAATGGACTAGAAAAATAGACACATAGACCGATGGAATAGAAATAAATCCACACATCTATAGTCAACTGATTTTTGACAAGGATGATAAGCCCATTTGATGGGGAAAGAAGAGTCTTTTCAATAAATGATGTTGGGAAAACTGAATTTCCACATGCAGAAAAATGAAACAGGATACATGACTCACATACACAAAAACAAATTCAAAATGGATTGAACACCTAAACGTGCTAACTAAAACCATAAAATTCTTAGAAGAAAATGCAGAGGCAATGCTATTGAGTCTAGCTTTTAACAATGGATGATCTAATATAATAAAAAAAGCAAAAAGAACAAAAGACAAAATAAATAAATGGAACCTCATAAAAATTAAAAAACTTTTGTTAGTCAAAAGACTTTAGCATAAAAGTGAAAAGACAAGTTCCCGACTGGGAGAATATCTTTGGAAACCATATATTTGGTAAGAATCTAATAAGCAAAATAAATCTAAAACTTCGACAGCTAAACAACAAAAAGACAACCCAATCAAAAAGTGGGCAAAGGACTTGAGTAGACATTTCACCAAAGAGGACATTCAAAAGGCCACCAAACACATGAAAAGATGCTCAAGGTCATTAGCCATCAAACAGATGCAAATCAAAATCACAATGAGATAAAATTTCACTCCCACTAGGATGGCTAAGATTAAAAAAGAGAGAGAGATGGAGAAAATAACAAATGTTGGTGAGTACGTGGGGAAATTAGAACCCTTATCCATTTCTAATGGGAATGCAAAATGGTACAGCCGCTGTGGAAAACAGTGTGGCGACTCCTCAAAAAACTAAAAATAGAACTACCACATGACCCAGCAATTCCAAAAGACTGGAAAGCAGAGACTCAAACAGATACTTCTATACAAATGTTCTTTGCAGCACAATTCACAACAGCTAAAAGTTGGAAACAATCTAATATCCATCAACAGATGAATGAATAAACAAAATGTGGTACATACAATGGAATACTGCTCAGCCAGTAAGAGAAATAAGATCTTGATATATGGCTGGAACTTGAAAACATTATGATGAGTGAAATAAGTCAATCACAATTGTATGACCTCACTTATATAAAAAGACAAGAACAGGCAAATATATAGAGATCAAAGCTTATTAGTGGTTACCTGGGGTGGAGGTGAGGGGAGGGAGAAGGGGAGGGTTACTGCTTATGGAGTACTGACTTTCAGGTTACGGTGATGGAAAATCTCATTGATTAAGGTTAGTGTTACACAGTCAATTAATGTAATTGCTGTCAATAAGTTGTACACCTGTAAAAAGCTGGATTGTCAAAAGTTGTGTGATAGATATATTTACAGCCATAACAACAAAAAAGAGTAGCTTCTGAGACTGCTTATATACAACTAAACACCTCATGGGATTTGGTTTCTTAGTTTGGAGGTTTAGGGTCATGGTTTCATGGGATAACTTAGTTAATTCACCTAATAATGTGTTTAGTGAGTCTGTTCTATCTTCTAGTTCATTGTGCAGTGCCTCCGGTCTTAGAAGCTTTTGAGCGGCCAGCTGAGGTACAACAATTGGTCTCTATTCACCTAGAGCAACAGAGGAAAAAGGAGAGTCAGGAATGGGAGGAAGAAATGGAATGTGTGGCTAATTGCCTCCATGAACAACTGCCTCCGTTGCTATGAGACGAGAATAACTGCTGGTGACCTGCTAACATAACTGAATATTTTGGTCAAAGATTCTGTGGAAGAATCCTAATCAAAAGAGGCAAAATATAGAACAGAATTTAGGAATCCATGAACACTGGATGAACACCGGATGAACACCTGAACCTAATGCTCAAATATAATCTTTAAACCTTAAAATTAAACCAAAAATATCCCCTGAAGTCTTCTTAAAATCAAACAATTGCTTAGATTAACTAGTAAAGAATATCTGCCTTGAGCATTGCGCCCGTTTTAAGATCTATCTGTATGGGACCAAACTGACAACAGCAACTTGAAATATTAGATAGGAAACTGGAAAGCAGTGAGGTTATGTTAATGGAGGAACAACTTGGAAAAAGAGGGTGAGAATGGTTGCACAACTCAAAGAATATAATCAAAGTCACTGAATTGTACATGTAGAAGTTGTTGAACTGGCTTATGTTCTGCTGTGTATATTCTCGAAAACAATAACAAAAATAAAATAAATTATTTTATTAGAAACACCAAGCCATCCCTCCACAACAAAGACCCAAAAAACTAAATAAAACAGAGACAGATGTCATTCCTGAAACCTGAAGTGTCAAATGAAGACATGAACTCAGTCAAGCACCAAATGCAATAAGAAACTGACAGAGGGCATTGAGCGAGGAGAGAGACCTGCAGAGTGCCCCATAGCTATGGCAGCATGAATCCGCCATCTTGGACTCGTGTGGGGGATCGGCAGACACGGAGCACGGGAAAGCAGCTTCTCCTGAACACCAGCAGGAGACAGAGCACCTGGTAACCAGCGATACAGGCTTTCCCACCCCCCATCCTCTCCCCCCCTGCTCTACCTCAGAACTTACTGGCTGGCTGCAGTGGCTTGGCCAGCCAGGAAGTATAGCGTCCGTGCTGCTTGGATTTGCCCCACCCACATCGGTGGACCGGAAGTACGGGAAAGCAGTTTCATGAAGTTCCCAGCAGGAGAGAGAGAGCACACGGTAAGGAGGTATTTACACTTCCCTAACCTCCCCTTCTTCCTTCCGCTTTCATCACCTCTGCTTCCTGCCACTCGCAGTCTCTCCATGGAGAGGCAACTGCTTTGGCCTCAGGCTGCTTGGATTTACCCTGCCCATACTGGCCAGGCTCCTGAGCTGGTGCTGGTTCTTTCCGTCTCTTTCGGTTTCTTCTATGCCTCCTACCACCTCCCCCTCCTCTTCTCTGGAACACCTGACTCTGTGTGCTATCTTTGCTTCTTCTTGAAAGCTTGTGAAGCCGCGCTCAACTGGGAACCACTCTCCTGGCCGGTGATACCAAGTTGGTAAGATCCTTGGGGCTTTTTTTTTTTTTTTGCCTTATTTTGCTATGTTCTGTTTGTTTTCTTTTTCTTTTCACAGCTTGAGAGCCCCTTCTAGCGGAGCTGCACTGCACAGCCTAGGAGCCAATCTGTGCAGCCGCGTAGGTGGGATCCCTGGGGGCATTTCTTTTTCTTTTTTTTTTTTTCTTTTCCCTCTTCTGTCTTCTTCATTTCTCAGTTCTCGTTTTTCTACACTTACCTTCTTTTCCTGTCTCCTAAATACCTGGTGCTGTGTGACATCTATACCCCCTCTAACCAGGCTATACTGTGTAGGCTGGGAACCACTTCTCTGATCTTAGCAGCCCCACTGGTTCGACTCTGAGACTCCTGGGGGCTTTTCTTTTCTTTTTTCATTTCCAAATTTTTACCTATTTCTTTTATTTACTTTCTTTTTTTTCCTTTTTCTTTTTTCTTTTCTCCATTTCTCGATTTCTTTTCTCTCCTCTCCACTCCAACGGAAAGCTCCTTTAGCACTCCCTTTTCTTTCTTTCTTTGCTTGTTAGTTTTTAGCCCCTGTTTCTCTCTCCTCTCTCTCCCTTTTCTCATACCCCTGTTAGCTCCACCCATCACAACCCCCCCTCCTTTTTCCTGCCTACCTGCACCATGCACTGAACATCACACCCCCGAGCAGCAGAGGCACAGGCTACTGGAACCTGCCCAGCACTGATTCCTGGCCCGCCCTGTTGGCCCTAGTACGTGCCACAAACAACCCAACCCAGCCCATCCCCTTCAGCTGGACCTGCCCTGCTGCACCATAGCTGAATGACTGGCCCTGCCCATTGGACAAGGAGGTGAAAAGTATCGTGACTACAGACAAGCAAACAACAAAGAACACACAGCCCACCTGCTCAGACATAACCAAATGAAACAAAAAGGCAGGACAAAACAAACAAATCTACAGTCAAGAAATGAAGAAAATGATTACTGAATGTCCCAAAGACAGCAGACAATATCAAAACATTAAAAAAAAACCAGGACAGGATGGGTCCAGTAGGCATCCAAAATAAAACACCAGATGACTTTCCAATAGAAGAAAAGGCACTAGAACTTCCTGACAGGGAATTCAAATCTTTAATATTCAGAGTAATCCAAGAGTTGAAGCAAAAAGCAGATAAAAAATGAGGAAAAAATAGACAAATTCATGGCAAATACAGACCAAAAAATGGAACAATTTAGGAAAGTAATATAGGGAAAAATGCCAAAATAAACTCACAACTAGAAATCATACAAGAACAACAATTCGAAATCCAAAAAATAAACAAGTTTTCAGAAATGGACAGTGTCATCAAAGGGCTAAGGAGCAGATTTGAAACAATGGAACACAGAATCAGTGAAACTGAAGACAAACACTTGTATACAACTCTGTTAGAGGAAAAATCAGAAAAAAGAACAAATAAAAATGAAGAAATGCTGAGAATTATGTGGGATACAATCAAAAGCAAAAATTTGCAAGTGATCAGAATTCCAGAATAGGGGGAGAAAACGGAAAACACAGAGAGAATCATTGAAGAATTGCTGACAGAAGACTTCCCTAATACCATGAAAGATGAGAAGCTGACCATCCAAGAAGCTCAATGAACCACATATAGGATAAAAAAAAAAAAGGATAGACCCCCCCCAAAAAAATACCAAGGCATACCACAATCACACTCACTAAAACCAAAGACAAAGAAAAAATTCTGCAAGCAGATTGAGAAAAACAAAAAGTCATATACAGAGGAGAAACAATAAGACTAAGCTCCGATTATTTGGCAGAAACCATGCAGGCAAGAAGGCAATGGGATGCCATATATAAAACCTTGAAAGAAAAAAATTGCCAATGAAGAATCATATGTCCTGAAAAACTTTCATTCAAACATGATGGTGAAATTAGAATGTTTCCAGATAAACAAAAATTAAGGGGATATGTAAAAAGCAAACCAGTCTTACAAGAATTATTAAAGGGAGTCCTTCAGTCCAAGAACAAACAGCATCATACCACAGCCTAAATCTAGGAGGCAAGATTGTACCAGCCAGGTACCAACCTAGAAAATGAACTCCCAAGGGCTATCCAAAACCAAAACATTGCAACAGGGAACAAGAGACGTTAATCTGTAAATGACAACAATGTCAGAACAATAAAAGAAGGAATAAATGGTATAGGTATAGAACTTTCTAACAGAGAGGAAGTCAAGGCAATACCAAGTAAAAATAGACTGGTTCAAACCTAGGAAGATATGGGTAAATTTCAGTGTAACCACAAAGAAAGTTAACAAACCTACTCATCAAAATAAAGAAAAAAACATAAAGTCTCAATAAAAACAAAATCTACAAAAACAAAAGAAATGAAAAATAAATCCACAAACAAAAGGAACTCAGCACAGGAGAGTAAGAGCAACAAAGAAAATAATAGCACCACAAATAAAAGCACTACAAAATGATAGCAATAAACTCACAGCTATCAATAATTACACTGAATGCAAATGGCATAAACGCACCCATAAAGAGAAGCAGAGTGACAGAATGGATTAAAAAAACAGGATTCATCAATATGCTGTCTACAAGAGACACACCTTAGAAAAAAAGTGTAAATTTATTAAAAATCGAAGGATGGAAAAAAATATGTCAAGCAAATAACTACCAAAAAAGAGCAGGAGTGGCAATACTAATCTCAGATAAGATAAACTTTAAAACAAAATCCACCTTAAAGTACAAAGATGGGCACTATATAATGATTAAGGGGGTGATCCATCATGAAGACTTAACCATAATAAACATCTGCATACCCAATGACAAGTCTCCAAAATACATAAAACAAACTCTAACAGCACTGAAAAGAGAAATTAACAGTTCCACAATAATAGTAGGAGACTTCAATACACCACTCTCAGTAAAGGACAGAACATCTAGAAAGAAACTCAGCAAAGATACAGAAGAACTAAAGAGCATAGTCAGCCAACTTGACCTCATAGACATATATAGAGCACACCACACAACAGCTGCAAAGTACACATTCTTTTGCAATGCACCATGGAATGTTCTCCAGAATAGACCACATCTTAGGCCACAGAGCAACCCTCAACAAAATCCAAAAACACTGAGATAATACAAAGTATCTTCTCTGAAACAACAGGAAGAGCAAGGAAAAAAAAAATCAATTACATGGAAAGTGAATAACACCCTGCTTAAAAACAACTGGGTAATAGAAGAGATAAAAGATGGAATCAAAAAGTTCCTAGAATCAAACGAGAATGAAAACGCACCATACCCAAAACTTTGGGACACAGCAAAGGCAGTCCTCAAAGGTCAATTTATAGCACTAGATGCACACATCAAAAAAGAAGAGACAAAATCAAAACATTACACAACTTGAACAAGTAGAGAGCAGCAAAAGAAGCCCACAGCCACCAGAAGAAAGGAAATAATAAAGATCAGAGTGGAAATAAAGGAAATAGAGAATAGAAAAACATAGAAAGGGTCAACAAAACCAAAAGTTGGTTCTTTGAAAGGGTCGACAAAATCGACAAACCACTGGCCAAATTGACAAAAGAAAAACAGGACAGAACACAAATAATCCAAATAAGAAATGAAATGGGGACATTACAACAGACCCAACTGAAATAAAAGGGATGATAACAGAATTATGAAAAACTATACTCCAACAAATTTGAAAACCTAGAGGAAATGGACAAATTTCTAAAACCACGCTACATACCCAAACTAACACAAAATGATGTAGAAAATCAGAACACACTGGTAAAAAGAGAAGAGATTGAAAACGTAATTAAAAAAAAAAAACTCCCAACCAAAAAAAGCCCTGGCCCAGATGGCTTCACTGGAGATTTCTACCAAACAGAGACGAGCTTACATCACTGCTACTCGAACTATTTCAGAATCAAGAAAAGGAAGCAATACATCCTAATTCATCCTATGAAACCAGCATAACCCTGATACCAAAATCAGGCAAAGACACCACAAAAAGAGAAAATTACAGACCAATATCTTTCATGAATATAGATGCAAAAACTCTAGCCAATAGAATCCAACATCATATCAAAAAAATAAATAATACAACGTGACCAAGTAGGATTAATATGAGGTATGCAAGGATGGTTCAACATTAGAAAATCAATCAATGTAAACCACCACATAAATAAAAGGAAAGAAAAGAATCACATGATCATCTCAACTGACGCAGAAAAGGCATTCAACAAAGTCCAACACCCATTCCTGATAAAAACTCTCAATAAAATAAGTATAGAAGGGAAATTTCTCAACATAATAAAGGGCATCTATGCAAAACTAAGAAACCCTGGTGCCGTAGTGGTTAAGTGCTACAGCTGCTAACCAAAGGGTCGGCAGTTCAAATCCACCAGGCGCTCCTTGGAAACTCTATGGGGCAGTTCTACGCTGTCCTACAGGGTCGCTATGAGTCAGAATCGACTCGACGGCACTGGGTTTGTTTTGTTTTTATGCAAAACTAATGGCTAACATCATACTCAATGGAGAGAAGCTGAAAACATTCTCCTTGAAAACAGGAACAAGACAAGGATGCCCTTTATCACCATTCCTTTTTAACATTGCGTTGGAAGTCTTAGCTACAGCAATAAGGCAAGAAACAGAAATAAAGAACATCCAAATTGGTAATGAAGAAGTTAAACTCTCCCTATTTGCAGATGATACAATACTATACTTAAAAAAAAAAAAAAAAACTTAGAAAATCCAAAAGACTCCACCAGAAAACTACTGAAACTAGTAGAAACATTCAGCAGAATAGCAGGATACAAGCTCAACATACAAAAATCAGTTGGATTCCTATACACCAATAAAGAGAACGAAGAAAAGGAAATCCGGAAAACAATACCATTTTTTTTTTAATAGCCCCTAAAAAAATAAAATACTTGGGAGTAAATCTAACCAGGGATGTAAAAGACCTATACAAAGAAAACTACAAAACACTACTGCAAGAAACCAAGAGATCTACAGAAATGGAAAAACATACCATGCTCATGGATAGGTAGACTCAACATTGTGAAAATGACAGTTCTATCCAAAACAATTTACAAATACAATGCAATCCCGATCCAAATAATAACAATATTCTTTAAAGAGATGGAAAAACTTACCATTAACTTTATATGGAAAGAGAAGTGGCCCTGGATAAGTAAGGCACTACTGAAGAAGGAGAATAAAGTAGGAGGACTCACACTATCTCACTGCAGAAACTACTATACAGCTATGGTACTCAAAACAGTATGGTACTGGTACAACAACAGATACATTAACCAATGGAACAGAATTGAGAACCCAGATGTAAATCCATCCACCTGTGGTCCCCTGATCTTCAACAAGGGCCCAAAGTCCATCTAGTGGGGAAAAGACAGTCTTTTTAACAAATGGTGCTGGCAAAACTGGATGTCCATCTGCAAAAAAATGAAATAGGACCCATACCTCACACCATATACAAAAAATAAGAGTGGATCAAAGACCTAAATATAAAGCTAAAGACTATGAAGTTCATACAAGAAAAAATAGGATCAATGCTAGAGGCCCTAATACACGGCATTAAAAGGATACAAATCACAACCAACAACACACAAGCTCCAGAGCATAAGCTAGATAACTGGGCTCTTCTAAAAATTAAATATTTATGCTCGTCAAAAGACTTCACCAAAAGAGTAAAAAGAGAACCTACAGACTGGGAAAAAAAAATTTGGCTATTACAAATCAGACAAAGGTCTAATCTCTAAAACGTACAAGAGGATCCAACACCTGTACAACAAAAAGACAAATAATCCAATTAAAGAATGGGCAAAGGATACGAACAGAACCTCACCAAAGAATTCAAGCAGCCAACAGACACATGAGGAAATGCTCAGGATCTCTAGCCATCACAGAAATGCAAATCAGAACCACAATGAGATACCATCTCACCCCAGCATTACTGGCACGAATCAATAAAACAGGAGATAAATGTTGGAGAGACTGCGGGGAGATTGGAACTCTTCTGCAGTGCTAGTGGGAATGCAAAATCATACAACCAATTTGGGAAATGATATGGCACTTCCTTAGAAAGCTAGAAATAGAAATACCTTGTGATCCAGCAATCCCACACCTAGGAATATATCCTAGAGAAATAAGAGTCATCACACAAACAGATATATGTACACCCACATTCACTGCAGCATTGTTCACAATGCCAAAAAGACGGAAACAACCTAGATGACCATCTACAGATGAGTGGATAAACAAACTGTGGCACATAAACACAATGGAGTATGACACAACGCTAAAGAACAACGATGAATCTGTAAAGCATCACATAACATGGATGCATCTGGAGGACACTGAAACAGGCTGCACAGCCATATCTTGAACAGTACCTGAGCCATTTTTTTCCTCTTTCTTCTTTCCCTTCTTTCCCTCCCCCAGCCCATCCCTGCCTCCAAGTAAGATCCTGACATTAGCTCCCCAAATGGTTAAGTGTTAACCAATGTTTCCTCTAGGACTGTGGAAAACAAGTGATACTGATCTAAGCCTGTCAAATAAGACGAAGGATGGCGCCAGCCGCCCCCTGAGCTGATGGGATAATGGCAGGAAAAGATCAACATGTTTGAGATAGAACCACCAAAACCCAACAGAAGAAAGAGAGCGCACGTTCCACAAATCCGCAAATCTTATGGCCCCTTTTTCCCTTAAAAACCTGAGCCGATTGGTAGTCTGGTGAGACAGATGACTTTAGGAGGAGATCATTCCCCTCCGTTTCCATATACCAGTATATCTAATACAGCTCTTTCTGCCCACCTCACCCCTGTCTCAAGAATTGGCTATTTGCGGCAGGCGGCTCTAACTCGCGAAATTGAAATTGCGTAACAATTTGGTGGCCCACAAGGGACCGCAGCCATTTGAGACGTGGTGGCCCCGCGGCGGGGCCCGGGGCCTGGTCTACAGTTCTCCTACCAAGCGGCTGCTGGGGACTCTGTTTGTCCCCGGAGGCTGTCCCCGGACCTGGGCTTCCCAGCGGCGTCACCGGTCCCCAACCGCGCCAAAGAGGTGTGTGAAGGCGAGACCTAACCAGGATCCTGAGGCGAGTCGGCGACCCTCTCCCTGTTGCGCTCACGGCCGGGGCGGATAGGGCGGACCAGCTCGGCTTCCGGAACTGGACCCGGGCCCTTCGTTTCTAAGGCGAGTGGCACCTTGGATGACTGTCACCGTGAGTAGGATCGCAAGGAGGGACTCTTGGTGACTCTAGAGCTGGGCAGGCCTATGAGTGTGTATCGGCGGTGCATTTTTGTGTTTGGATCGTTGTCCGTCTCTGGTTGGCGCACCCTGGTTTTGGGGAGTGGATATAGACATTTTTCTATCGGTTTAGATGGGGATATTGAAGCCCCTCCGCCTGGCATTGAGGATAGGAGGTATCTGGAGGATTGAAGTGGAGATTGAGACATTCCTAGTAATGCGTTAGACCTCACTAAGATTATCCTCATTTCCCCTTTCCTTTGTGGCTTTTGTGGTCTGAGTGTTTTCATCTGTCAGGTTCGTCCTAGGTACAATCCGTCTTGCTGTCTGGGAGGTTGAGACTGCAAGGTTATCTCCGTTGCTTTTGTCGGTCTGTCTGTGTGTCTTGTATATGATTACTTGCCCTCGTGAGGTTTTATTTTTTTTTCCGCTGTCGTCATCTCGTACATCCCTATTCATACAAAACCCCTCACCAGGTTCAAGAACAGTTTTAACCTAAGTTTCTTGAGATTGACAATTAGTTTCATCAGTCTGAGAAAGCCCACCGTGTACAGACTATTTTAGAAGACTGTCCCCAAAGAAGTTAGGGTCCTAAGATAGGAACGCAAGAAATCCTGAAAGAATTAAACCCTGGTGGCGTAATGGTTAAGTGCTGCGGCTGCTAACCAAGGGGTCGGCAGTTGGAATCCGCCAGGCGCTCCTTGGAAACTCTATGGGGCAGTTCTACTCTGTCGTATAGGGTCACTGTGAGTCGGAATCGACTCAGCGCCACTGGGGTTTTTTGTTTTTGTTTTTTAGAGAAGAGATAGATTAAACATTGTGCTCGAGAGGCTCAAACTCTCCCCTTTGTCAAGCAAAGTTGATCCTGCCTGAGGCAGGAAAAGGAGAGTTCAAACAAAACAGACACTAGCATGGGAGAGGGCCCATCTATTCCAGTTGAATCCCCGCTGGGCTGCGTTTTGGCCAATTGGAAAAGGTATAGTTATGAGCCCATGACCAAAAAGCGGATGATTCACCTGTGTAACAGCATATGGCCCCAATACCAGTTGGGGGACCAAGAACAGTGGCCCCCAGAGCGGTCTTTATGTTATAATACAGTACTTCAATTGGATTTGCTCTGCAGAAGAACTAAAAAGCGGGATGAAGTCCCTTACGTACAAACCTTCATGTCTCTCTACCAAACCTCGCACTCCCCAATCGGGTTTTCTTCCAGGGAAGATCAAAGGCCAGAGCGTTCCCTGAATCCTCATCAGAGGACCGCCTCCTAGAGGGATGGGCTCTGGCCACCGTGTCGGCTCCCCCTCCCCCGTATAGGGGAGGTGCAGTAGAAGCCGAGGGGTCGGACCGTGAAACGCCAACAAGGTCTCCAAACAGAACGGTCGAGCCCGATTCTAGCTTGGCCGGCACACCAAAGGCGGACGGAAGAGGAGGATCAGACAGGGAAGGTCCGACTACTTCAGGTATGGTCTCCCCTTCTCATACCCGTCAGGGTACCGTTTTGGGTGAGGGTGCCTCGGGAGTCCAGGCAGGGCAATACCCACTGAGAGAAGTTCCTGCCAGAGTGGATGATAAAGGGCAGCCGTGGGAGGCAATGCTGGTACGTACTCCATTTTCCACCTCTGATCTATGTAACTGGAAGAGCCATAGCCTCCCCTACCGGAGTGACCCAAACAGAAGGGCTGAGCTGTTTTTTTCTCTTTTCTGTACTCACGGCCCCACCTGGGCAGATATACAGGCGCTCCTCACCACTCTGTTAACTTCAGAAGAACGCTGTATGGTGTTAGAGCAGGCTCGGAAAGAGGCCGATAGGCTCCGTAACTTAGACCCTAGTAATGGAGCCCGACCCCCTGGGACAGAAGCCATCCTTACTAGAGATACGGGTTGGAATCACAATCGTGAAGAAGGGGCGAGTAGACTTCAGTTCTATCGGGACTGCCTAATCGTTGGGTTGAGAAACGGGGCCCCCAAACCCAAGCGCTTACAAAAGGTTAGAGAAATTATCCAGGGAAAAAAGGAAGACCCATCCACTTTCTTAGAAAGGGTGACAGACACGTTTCGTCAGTACACTGATACCAACCCCAAAGATCCCAACAACACCCGGCTTATAAACATGACTTTTATTTCGCAGAGTCCCCCTGATATTCGAAAAAAATTACAAAAATTAGAAGGAGGACTTGGGATGCCAATAGGGCAGCTGCTTGAAGTAAATTTTAAGGTGTTCAATAATCGGGACCAGGTATCAGAACAAAAAGATGAAACAAAAGGTGGCCTTACTAGCAGCGGCCTTAGCCCCCCACCAGTGAAGAAGGGGGAAGGGAGATAAGAACCATAAGAAGGACCACCCAGGGGCAAGGAGGGAGACCTTTAGAATCTGACCGGTGCGCCTTCTGTAAAAGACGGGGCCGCTGGAAGCGGGAGTGCCCAGGGAAAAGGGAAAGTCGACACAGACCAAAACCCACCACTCTCCAGGCTTATCGGGAAGGACCCGCACGGTTAGATGATTGCGAATGACGGGGTCCAGGGGCTCAAACCTCGCTGGCTATCTCCCACCACGAGCCCCGGGTAACCCTAAAGGTGGGAGGACACCCTATTGACTTTATTCTGGACACGGGTGCCACCTTTTCGGTTTTGAACGCCGCGGAATCTCCCCTTAGTCCACGTACTGCCCCAGTGGTAGGGGTTTCAGGAAAACTTTCAACTCAGCCTTCCCTCCAACAGGTGAATTGTGAAATTGGAAAAGACTTGTTATACCACGAGTTCCTTTATATGCCGGAATCCCCCGCCCCCCTCCTCAGGAGGGATGTGTTGTCAAAACTTGGGGCACGAGTCACCTTTGGACCGTCTCAAATTTTGGTGCAAATTCCGCCCGAACGGGCTTGCTCTTTGCAAGCAGCCTTGTTGCTAGAGGAACCAGCGGCCCCTAGCGACATCCCCGTCCACATACAACAAGAAGTGAACCCAAAGTCTGGGCATCAGGGAGGCCGGGAAGGGCCAGGTTCCCTGATTTGCCCTAAAGCCTGGAGCACCTGTTGTAAATCAGAAACGATACCCGCTGCCTAGAGAAGCTCTGGAAGGGATTGCTGCACTGGTCCAAAGATTTATAAAGATTGGACTTTTAAGATCATGCCGGTCCCCGTATAACACCCCCATTCTGTCAGTGTTAAAGCCCGGGACAGGAGAATATCGGTTTGTGCAAAACTTAAGAAAGATTAATCAAATAGTAGAAGATACTCACCCGGTTGTGCCCAACCCATATACTCTCCTAGTAACCATACCCAGCAAATATGCTTGGTTTTCAGTATTAGATCTGAAAAATGCTTTCTTTTGCATTCCTGAGTCTCAACTTTTGTTTGCATTTGAATAGACTGATTTAGAAACAGGGGCAAAAAGACACCTCACGTGGCAGGTGCTAGTCCAAGGGTTCAAAAACTCCCCCACAATTTTCGGAGAGACATTGGCTAAAGACATGAGGGCCTTGCAACTAGAAAAGGGGATGTTCTTACAGTATGTGGGCAAAATTTTAGTGGCAAGTGAAACTCAAGAAGACTCAGATCGAAATACCATCCTAGTCTTAAACCATCTGGCTAGGTGCGGGCACCGAGTTTCCAAAAAGAAGGCCCAAATATCACAACAACCAGGGAGATACCTGAGGTTCCAAATATCACAGGGGCAGCGGAGCCTTCTCCAGGACCGGTGAGAAGCTATTATGTGGGTAGCGCTCCCTACCTCTAAGTGACAACTTAGAGGTTTTCTTTGTGGGTACCTACTCAGGTTGGGTGGAGGCTTTCCCTTGTCGAACAGAACAAGCTCGAGAAGTAACTAAAGTACTACTCAAAGAGATTATCGGATTGGCGATTTCAATTCAAAGTGACAGTGGAGGAGCTTTCGTGGCACAAATAACCCAAGAAGTCAGCAAAGCCCTGAGTATAAATTGGAGGCTACGTTCTGCCTGGAGGCCACAGTCGACAGGAAAGACTGAGAAGATGAATCACACCCTAAAAAAGGCTCTGGCAAAAATATGTCAGGAGACTAACTTAACGTGGTTACAAGTCCTGCCTGTTGCACTGCTTAGAATCCGAGTGGCCCCTCGATGTGGGCTTAAGTTAAGCCCTTATGAATTAGAATATGGGAGACCATTCCTGAGAAAGTCCACCTTCCCCACCTCGGTAATGACAGAGGTGGAAAAGAGAGACGGGATCCGTTCTCTGGGAGCTGTTGTAAACATTATTAACCAGTATGCCTCTCTCCATCTGTCTTTTCCCTCTGATACCCCTCTTCACAGATTCCGGCCAGGAGATCAGGTATTACTAAAGACTTGCAGACACCAGCACCCTGAGACCAGCTGGCTCCCAAATGGGAGGGGCCTTTTGAAGTCCTCCTGACTACTCACTCACCTTTAAAGTTGGCGGGAGTGACTGCATGGGTGCATCATTGCAGAGTAAAAACAGCTCCGCTTGAAAAAGAAGGAACTGAAGAGTCACTTTATTCCTGCACACCGGTTCAAGGTTCAAAGTACAGGTTAAAAAAAATTACAAAATGACAGTTTTAACCTTTGTTTTCCTTTTCTTCCAAGGTTCACGCCAGACCGTGGCAACAAATCAGGCCCCTGTGATTCTGCGAATCAGAGGGACTCTGACCTTACAAGTAGAGGTGCCCTGACTCTTCCATGTGTCGTATCGTCTCTGACTCCAGTTGGCCCCATTAAATGGATACTGGTAACCCTGGAGAAAGAACAGATGGTTGTCTGGGACTTTAAAACTGCTGGCTTTTCCTGAGTGACCCCCATGGCTGACACCACTCAGTCATACAATCGAGACTTTTTGATCGTTATTTCAGATATAATTTCTTGTCTGATGCAGGGTTTTATTACTGTGTGAAGTTTAAAAAAGGGTCGCCAAAAGACATTGAAATCAGTAGGAGGGAAGGAATCCAGGTAGTTGTTGTAGGATATCAAGAGCCTGCCCACCTTCCAGATGGGTGGGGCTGGTCATCCAATGGCCTAGTCACCATATCCCAAGCAGTGGCCAAGGGGGGAAATCTCAGCAACTGCTGGATATGCCATCATCTTCCTCGGTCAGGAGCACCTCTGAGCCCCATGGCAGCCCCAATTTTTGACTATCACAAAGATGTCCCTAACTGTACCTTGACTCACCATGCCCCCAAGGCCCCAATCCGAGCTCGGCTCATACAGTACCCATTTTCCATACCTTGTTTTCTCCTCACTGATCTGTATAATCATACCTCGGGAACCAGATAGGAAACAAAATCACAAAGCCGCTGAGCTAAAGTCACACAGCAGGTTTTTCGAGACCTCCGGCTTCTTTCATCCTGCAACAAAACTTTGATCATACCCTAGTTGATTCACATCAATTCTAGTATTCCCAATGGCCCCAATAAGAATCTATCCTTGTGTGCTCCACCAGGATACACCTTCCTGTGTGGAGGGAGACCCTACCCCACCAGTGAAGTCCCCATCCCTAGGCCGTCACCTTACACCTGGGCCATTCAATGCTTAACAGGAGTTCACTTTGTGGGACAGTGTACTCTGGGGTTGCTGACTTTCCCAACCCAAATTCATCCACCGTCTGCCCAACACACCATGAAGATCCCCCCGAAAGAAAAGGGATGTGTTGTCAGTAGATCCTACGTCCCTAGAAATGACAGGGATGGAAAGTAACCCTGTTCTAGAGGAAAACGGGTTTGAGTCGTGGTTCTTGAGAACAATTATTCCAGGTTTAGGAATGTACCACATGGAGGCAGCCATTAGAAGCTTGTTGGATACTATCCACCTACTTGCCCTAGGAACTGAAAAGGCGCTTAGAGCCCAACAAACCTCTTTAAACTCCTTAGTACAAGTGGACCTAGATAATAGAATGTCCTTAGACTTATTAGCCAAATCGGGAGGAGTGTGTGCTGTGATTAACAAAACCTGTTGTGCCTGGATAAACACCACCAGAGAGGTAGAGGTAGGACTAGATGCTATCCACAAGGTAACCAAATGGACTGCCCCAACACCTAGGCAAGAGAGCATGTGGGATTGGTTCACTAACCTTTTCCCCACCTTGGGGTCCTGGTTGACCCCTTTTTAACTTTGGGAGTAATAGTGGCTTTGGTCTGCATTTGCGCTCCCTGTCTAATAGAAGTAGTTACCGGGGCGCCACCAACACCCTCAAGGCTGGAGAGGTCTTTGCCCCGGTAGACCAAACTACTCCTTTCCCAGACTCCGGGGATGTGCGTCACTTAATCCAATGAGATGTTGCCAAATTTCATCTTTCCAAACCACAACCTGTATCCGACCCCTGGTAGATGTCAGGTTTCTCTCCCCATTCGATGTCCCCATCCAGCAGGAAGTAGCTACAGAGAGACATGGTGCCCTGTTTCCCAAGACTGAGAAACCTACAACAAAAAAGGGGGATTGAAACAGGCTGCTCAGCCATATCTTGAACAGTACCTGAGCCATTTTTTTCCTCTTTCTTCTTTCCCTCCCCCAGCCCATCCCTGCCTCCAAGTAAGATCCTGACATTAGCTCCCCAAATGGTTAAGTGTTAACCAATGTTTCCTCTAGGACTGTGGAAAACAAGTGATACTGATCTAAGCCTGTCAAATAAGACGAAGGATGGTGCCAGCCGCCCCCTGAGCTGATGGGATAATGGCAGGAAAAGATCAACATGTTTGAGATAGAACCACCAAAACCCAACAGAAGAAAGAGAGCGCACGTTCCACAAGTCCGCAAATCTTATGGCCCCTTTTTCCCTTAAAAACCTGAGCCGATTGGTAGTCTGGTGAGACAGATGACTTTAGGAGGAGATCATTCCCCTCCGTTTCCATATACCAGTATATCTAATACAGCTCTTTCTGCCCACCTCACCCCTGTCTCAAGAATTGGCTATTTGCGGCAGGCGGCTCTAACTCGCGAAATTGAAATTGCGTAACAATTTGGTGGCCCACAAGGGACCGCAGCCATTTGAGACGTGGTGGCCCCGCGGCGGGGCCCGGGGCCTGGTCTACAGTTCTCCTACCAAGCGGCTGCTGGGGACTCTGTTTGTCCCCGGAGGCTGTCCCCGGACCTGGGCTTCCCAGCGGCGTCACCGGTCCCCAACCGCGCCAAAGAGGTGTGTGAAGGCGAGACCTAACCAGGATCCTGAGGCGAGTCGGCGACCCTCTCCCTGTTGCGCTCACGGCCGGGGCGGATAGGGCGGACCAGCTCGGCTTCCGGAACTGGACCCGGGCCCTTCGTTTCTAAGGCGAGTGGCACCTTGGATGACTGTCACCGTGAGTAGGATCGCAAGGAGGGACTCTTGGTGACTCTAGAGCTGGGCAGGCCTATGAGTGTGTATCGGCGGTGCATTTTTGTGTTTGGATCGTTGTCCGTCTCTGGTTGGCGCACCCTGGTTTTGGGGAGTGGATATAGACATTTTTCTATCGGTTTAGATGGGGATATTGAAGCCCCTCCGCCTGGCATTGAGGATAGGAGGTATCTGGAGGATTGAAGTGGAGATTGAGACATTCCTAGTAATGCGTTAGACCTCACTAAGATTATCCTCATTTCCCCTTTCCTTTGTGGCTTTTGTGGTCTGAGTGTTTTCATCTGTCAGGTTCGTCCTAGGTACAATCCGTCTTGCTGTCTGGGAGGTTGAGACTGCAAGGTTATCTCCGTTGCTTTTGTCGGTCTGTCTGTGTGTCTTGTATATGATTACTTGCCCTCGTGAGGTTTTATTTTTTTTTCCGCTGTCGTCATCTCGTACATCCCTATTCATACAAAACCCCTCACCAGGTTCAAGAACAGTTTTAACCTAAGTTTCTTGAGATTGACAATTAGTTTCATCAGTCTGAGAAAGCCCACCGTGTACAGACTATTTTAGAAGACTGTCCCCAAAGAAGTTAGGGTCCTAAGATAGGAACGCAAGAAATCCTGAAAGAATTAAACCCTGGTGGCGTAATGGTTAAGTGCTGCGGCTGCTAACCAAGGGGTCGGCAGTTGGAATCCGCCAGGCGCTCCTTGGAAACTCTATGGGGCAGTTCTACTCTGTCGTATAGGGTCACTGTGAGTCGGAATCGACTCAGCGCCACTGGGGTTTTTTGTTTTTGTTTTTTAGAGAAGAGATAGATTAAACATTGTGCTCGAGAGGCTCAAACTCTCCCCTTTGTCAAGCAAAGTTGATCCTGCCTGAGGCAGGAAAAGGAGAGTTCAAACAAAACAGACACTAGCATGGGAGAGGGCCCATCTATTCCAGTTGAATCCCCGCTGGGCTGCGTTTTGGCCAATTGGAAAAGGTATAGTTATGAGCCCATGACCAAAAAGCGGATGATTCACCTGTGTAACAGCATATGGCCCCAATACCAGTTGGGGGACCAAGAACAGTGGCCCCCAGAGCGGTCTTTATGTTATAATACAGTACTTCAATTGGATTTGCTCTGCAGAAGAACTAAAAAGCGGGATGAAGTCCCTTACGTACAAACCTTCATGTCTCTCTACCAAACCTCGCACTCCCCAATCGGGTTTTCTTCCAGGGAAGATCAAAGGCCAGAGCGTTCCCTGAATCCTCATCAGAGGACCGCCTCCTAGAGGGATGGGCTCTGGCCACCGTGTCGGCTCCCCCTCCCCCGTATAGGGGAGGTGCAGTAGAAGCCGAGGGGTCGGACCGTGAAACGCCAACAAGGTCTCCAAACAGAACGGTCGAGCCCGATTCTAGCTTGGCCGGCACACCAAAGGCGGACGGAAGAGGAGGATCAGACAGGGAAGGTCCGACTACTTCAGGTATGGTCTCCCCTTCTCATACCCGTCAGGGTACCGTTTTGGGTGAGGGTGCCTCGGGAGTCCAGGCAGGGCAATACCCACTGAGAGAAGTTCCTGCCAGAGTGGATGATAAAGGGCAGCCGTGGGAGGCAATGCTGGTACGTACTCCATTTTCCACCTCTGATCTATGTAACTGGAAGAGCCATAGCCTCCCCTACCGGAGTGACCCAAACAGAAGGGCTGAGCTGTTTTTTTCTCTTTTCTGTACTCACGGCCCCACCTGGGCAGATATACAGGCGCTCCTCACCACTCTGTTAACTTCAGAAGAACGCTGTATGGTGTTAGAGCAGGCTCGGAAAGAGGCCGATAGGCTCCGTAACTTAGACCCTAGTAATGGAGCCCGACCCCCTGGGACAGAAGCCATCCTTACTAGAGATACGGGTTGGAATCACAATCGTGAAGAAGGGGCGAGTAGACTTCAGTTCTATCGGGACTGCCTAATCGTTGGGTTGAGAAACGGGGCCCCCAAACCCAAGCGCTTACAAAAGGTTAGAGAAATTATCCAGGGAAAAAAGGAAGACCCATCCACTTTCTTAGAAAGGGTGACAGACACGTTTCGTCAGTACACTGATACCAACCCCAAAGATCCCAACAACACCCGGCTTATAAACATGACTTTTATTTCGCAGAGTCCCCCTGATATTCGAAAAAAATTACAAAAATTAGAAGGAGGACTTGGGATGCCAATAGGGCAGCTGCTTGAAGTAAATTTTAAGGTGTTCAATAATCGGGACCAGGTATCAGAACAAAAAGATGAAACAAAAGGTGGCCTTACTAGCAGCGGCCTTAGCCCCCCACCAGTGAAGAAGGGGGAAGGGAGATAAGAACCATAAGAAGGACCACCCAGGGGCAAGGAGGGAGACCTTTAGAATCTGACCGGTGCGCCTTCTGTAAAAGACGGGGCCGCTGGAAGCGGGAGTGCCCAGGGAAAAGGGAAAGTCGAGACAGACCAAAACCCACCACTCTCCAGGCTTATCGGGAAGGACCCGCACGGTTAGATGATTGCGAATGACGGGGTCCAGGGGCTCAAACCTCGCTGGCTATCTCCCACCACGAGCCCCGGGTAACCCTAAAGGTGGGAGGACACCCTATTGACTTTATTCTGGACACGGGTGCCACCTTTTCGGTTTTGAACGCCGCGGAATCTCCCCTTAGTCCACGTACTGCCCCAGTGGTAGGGGTTTCAGGAAAACTTTCAACTCAGCCTTCCCTCCAACAGGTGAATTGTGAAATTGGAAAAGACTTGTTATACCACGAGTTCCTTTATATGCCGGAATCCCCCGCCCCCCTCCTCAGGAGGGATGTGTTGTCAAAACTTGGGGCACGAGTCACCTTTGGACCGTCTCAAATTTTGGTGCAAATTCCGCCCGAACGGGCTTGCTCTTTGCAAGCAGCCTTGTTGCTAGAGGAACCAGCGGCCCCTAGCGACATCCCCGTCCACATACAACAAGAAGTGAACCCAAAGTCTGGGCATCAGGGAGGCCGGGAAGGGCCAGGTTCCCTGATTTGCCCTAAAGCCTGGAGCACCTGTTGTAAATCAGAAACGATACCCGCTGCCTAGAGAAGCTCTGGAAGGGATTGCTGCACTGGTCCAAAGATTTATAAAGATTGGACTTTTAAGATCATGCCGGTCCCCGTATAACACCCCCATTCTGTCAGTGTTAAAGCCCGGGACAGGAGAATATCGGTTTGTGCAAAACTTAAGAAAGATTAATCAAATAGTAGAAGATACTCACCCGGTTGTGCCCAACCCATATACTCTCCTAGTAACCATACCCAGCAAATATGCTTGGTTTTCAGTATTAGATCTGAAAAATGCTTTCTTTTGCATTCCTGAGTCTCAACTTTTGTTTGCATTTGAATAGACTGATTTAGAAACAGGGGCAAAAAGACACCTCACGTGGCAGGTGCTAGTCCAAGGGTTCAAAAACTCCCCCACAATTTTCGGAGAGACATTGGCTAAAGACATGAGGGCCTTGCAACTAGAAAAGGGGATGTTCTTACAGTATGTGGGCAAAATTTTAGTGGCAAGTGAAACTCAAGAAGACTCAGATCGAAATACCATCCTAGTCTTAAACCATCTGGCTAGGTGTGGGCACCGAGTTTCCAAAAAGAAGGCCCAAATATCACAACAACCAGGGAGATACCTGAGGTTCCAAATATCACAGGGGCAGCGGAGCCTTCTCCAGGACCGGTGAGAAGCTATTATGTGGGTAGCGCTCCCTACCTCTAAGTGACAACTTAGAGGTTTTCTTTGTGGGTACCTACTCAGGTTGGGTGGAGGCTTTCCCTTGTCGAACAGAACAAGCTCGAGAAGTAACTAAAGTACTACTCAAAGAGATTATCGGATTGGCGATTTCAATTCAAAGTGACAGTGGAGGAGCTTTCGTGGCACAAATAACCCAAGAAGTCAGCAAAGCCCTGAGTATAAATTGGAGGCTACGTTCTGCCTGGAGGCCACAGTCGACAGGAAAGACTGAGAAGATGAATCACACCCTAAAAAAGGCTCTGGCAAAAATATGTCAGGAGACTAACTTAACGTGGTTACAAGTCCTGCCTGTTGCACTGCTTAGAATCCGAGTGGCCCCTCGATGTGGGCTTAAGTTAAGCCCTTATGAATTAGAATATGGGAGACCATTCCTGAGAAAGTCCACCTTCCCCACCTCGGTAATGACAGAGGTGGAAAAGAGAGACGGGATCCGTTCTCTGGGAGCTGTTGTAAACATTATTAACCAGTATGCCTCTCTCCATCTGTCTTTTCCCTCTGATACCCCTCTTCACAGATTCCGGCCAGGAGATCAGGTATTACTAAAGACTTGCAGACACCAGCACCCTGAGACCAGCTGGCTCCCAAATGGGAGGGGCCTTTTGAAGTCCTCCTGACTACTCACTCACCTTTAAAGTTGGCGGGAGTGACTGCATGGGTGCATCATTGCAGAGTAAAAACAGCTCCGCTTGAAAAAGAAGGAACTGAAGAGTCACTTTATTCCTGCACACCGGTTCAAGGTTCAAAGTACAGGTTAAAAAAAATTACAAAATGACAGTTTTAACCTTTGTTTTCCTTTTCTTCCAAGGTTCACGCCAGACCGTGGCAACAAATCAGGCCCCTGTGATTCTGCGAATCAGAGGGACTCTGACCTTACAAGTAGAGGTGCCCTGACTCTTCCATGTGTCGTATCGTCTCTGACTCCAGTTGGCCCCATTAAATGGATACTGGTAACCCTGGAGAAAGAACAGATGGTTGTCTGGGACTTTAAAACTGCTGGCTTTTCCTGAGTGACCCCCATGGCTGACACCACTCAGTCATACAATCGAGACTTTTTGATCGTTATTTCAGATATAATTTCTTGTCTGATGCAGGGTTTTATTACTGTGTGAAGTTTAAAAAAGGGTCGCCAAAAGACATTGAAATCAGTAGGAGGGAAGGAATCCAGGTAGTTGTTGTAGGATATCAAGAGCCTGCCCACCTTCCAGATGGGTGGGGCTGGTCATCCAATGGCCTAGTCACCATATCCCAAGCAGTGGCCAAGGGGGGAAATCTCAGCAACTGCTGGATATGCCATCATCTTCCTCGGTCAGGAGCACCTCTGAGCCCCATGGCAGCCCCAATTTTTGACTATCACAAAGATGTCCCTAACTGTACCTTGACTCACCATGCCCCCAAGGCCCCAATCCGAGCTCGGCTCATACAGTACCCATTTTCCATACCTTGTTTTCTCCTCACTAATCTGTATAATCATACCTCGGGAACCAGATAGGAAACAAAATCACAAAGCCGCTGAGCTAAAGTCACACAGCAGGTTTTTCGAGACCTCCGGCTTCTTTCATCCTGCAACAAAACTTTGATCATACCCTAGTTGATTCACATCAATTCTAGTATTCCCAATGGCCCCAATAAGAATCTATCCTTGTGTGCTCCACCAGGATACACCTTCCTGTGTGGAGGGAGACCCTACCCCACCAGTGAAGTCCCCATCCCTAGGCCGTCACCTTACACCTGGGCCATTCAATGCTTAACAGGAGTTCACTTTGTGGGACAGTGTACTCTGGGGTTGCTGACTTTCCCAACCCAAATTCATCCACCGTCTGCCCAACACACCATGAAGATCCCCCCGAAAGAAAAGGGATGTGTTGTCAGTAGATCCTACGTCCCTAGAAATGACAGGGATGGAAAGTAACCCTGTTCTAGAGGAAAACGGGTTTGAGTCGTGGTTCTTGAGAACAATTATTCCAGGTTTAGGAATGTACCACATGGAGGCAGCCATTAGAAGCTTGTTGGATACTATCCACCTACTTGCCCTAGGAACTGAAAAGGCGCTTAGAGCCCAACAAACCTCTTTAAACTCCTTAGTACAAGTGGACCTAGATAATAGAATGTCCTTAGACTTATTAGCCAAATCGGGAGGAGTGTGTGCTGTGATTAACAAAACCTGTTGTGCCTGGATAAACACCACCAGAGAGATAGAGGTAGGACTAGATGCTATCCACAAGGTAACCAAATGGACTGCCCCAACACCTAGGCAAGAGAGCATGTGGGATTGGTTCACTAACCTTTTCCCCACCTTGGGGTCCTGGTTGACCCCTTTTTAACTTTGGGAGTAATAGTGGCTTTGGTCTGCATTTGCGCTCCCTGTCTAATAGAAGTAGTTACCGGGGCGCCACCAACACCCTCAAGGCTGGAGAGGTCTTTGCCCCGGTAGACCAAACTACTCCTTTCCCAGACTCCGGGGATGTGCGTCACTTAATCCAATGAGATGTTGCCAAATTTCATCTTTCCAAACCACAACCTGTATCCGACCCCTGGTAGATGTCAGGTTTCTCTCCCCATTCGATGTCCCCATCCAGCAGGAAGTAGCTACAGAGAGACATGGTGCCCTGTTTCCCAAGACTGAGAAACCTACAACAAAAAAGGGGGATTGAAACAGGCTGCTCAGCCATATCTTGAACAGTACCTGAGCCATTTTTTTCCTCTTTCTTCTTTCCCTCCCCCAGCCCATCCCTGCCTCCAAGTAAGATCCTGACATTAGCTCCCCAAATGGTTAAGTGTTAACCAATGTTTCCTCTAGGACTGTGGAAAACAAGTGATACTGATCTAAGCCTGTCAAATAAGACGAAGGATGGCGCCAGCCGCCCCCTGAGCTGATGGGATAATGGCAGGAAAAGATCAACATGTTTGAGATAGAACCACCAAAACCCAACAGAAGAAAGAGAGCGCACGTTCCACAAGTCCGCAAATCTTATGGCCCCTTTTTCCCTTAAAAACCTGAGCCGATTGGTAGTCTGGTGAGACAGATGACTTTAGGAGGAGATCATTCCCCTCCGTTTCCATATACCAGTATATCTAATACAGCTCTTTCTGCCCACCTCACCCCTGTCTCAAGAATTGGCTATTTGCGGCAGGCGGCTCTAACTCGCGAAATTGAAATTGCGTAACAATTTGGTGGCCCACAAGGGACCGCAGCCATTTGAGACGTGGTGGCCCCGCGGCGGGGCCCGGGGCCTGGTCTACAGTTCTCCTACCAAGCGGCTGCTGGGGACTCTGTTTGTCCCCGGAGGCTGTCCCCGGACCTGGGCTTCCCAGCGGCGTCACCGGTCCCCAACCGCGCCAAAGAGGTGTGTGAAGGCGAGACCTAACCAGGATCCTGAGGCGAGTCGGCGACCCTCTCCCTGTTGTGCTCACGGCCGGGGCGGATAGGGCGGACCAGCTCGGCTTCCGGAACTGGACCCGGGCCCTTCGTTTCTAAGGCGAGTGGCACCTTGGATGACTGTCACCGTGAGTAGGATCGCAAGGAGGGACTCTTGGTGACTCTAGAGCTGGGCAGGCCTATGAGTGTGTATCGGCGGTGCATTTTTGTGTTTGGATCGTTGTCCGTCTCTGGTTGGCGCACCCTGGTTTTGGGGAGTGGATATAGACATTTTTCTATCGGTTTAGATGGGGATATTGAAGCCCCTCCGCCTGGCATTGAGGATAGGAGGTATCTGGAGGATTGAAGTGGAGATTGAGACATTCCTAGTAATGCGTTAGACCTCACTAAGATTATCCTCATTTCCCCTTTCCTTTGTGGCTTTTGTGGTCTGAGTGTTTTCATCTGTCAGGTTCGTCCTAGGTACAATCCGTCTTGCTGTCTGGGAGGTTGAGACTGCAAGGTTATCTCCGTTGCTTTTGTCGGTCTGTCTGTGTGTCTTGTATATGATTACTTGCCCTCGTGAGGTTTTATTTTTTTTTCCGCTGTCGTCATCTCGTACATCCCTATTCATACAAAACCCCTCACCAGGTTCAAGAACAGTTTTAACCTAAGTTTCTTGAGATTGACAATTAGTTTCATCAGTCTGAGAAAGCCCACCGTGTACAGACTATTTTAGAAGACTGTCCCCAAAGAAGTTAGGGTCCTAAGATAGGAACGCAAGAAATCCTGAAAGAATTAAACCCTGGTGGCGTAATGGTTAAGTGCTGCGGCTGCTAACCAAGGGGTCGGCAGTTGGAATCCGCCAGGCGCTCCTTGGAAACTCTATGGGGCAGTTCTACTCTGTCGTATAGGGTCACTGTGAGTCGGAATCGACTCAGCGCCACTGGGGTTTTTTGTTTTTGTTTTTTAGAGAAGAGATAGATTAAACATTGTGCTCGAGAGGCTCAAACTCTCCCCTTTGTCAAGCAAAGTTGATCCTGCCTGAGGCAGGAAAAGGAGAGTTCAAACAAAACAGACACTAGCATGGGAGAGGGCCCATCTATTCCAGTTGAATCCCCGCTGGGCTGCGTTTTGGCCAATTGGAAAAGGTATAGTTATGAGCCCATGACCAAAAAGCGGATGATTCACCTGTGTAACAGCATATGGCCCCAATACCAGTTGGGGGACCAAGAACAGTGGCCCCCAGAGCGGTCTTTATGTTATAATACAGTACTTCAATTGGATTTGCTCTGCAGAAGAACTAAAAAGCGGGATGAAGTCCCTTACGTACAAACCTTCATGTCTCTCTACCAAACCTCGCACTCCCCAATCGGGTTTTCTTCCAGGGAAGATCAAAGGCCAGAGCGTTCCCTGAATCCTCATCAGAGGACCGCCTCCTAGAGGGATGGGCTCTGGCCACCGTGTCGGCTCCCCCTCCCCCGTATAGGGGAGGTGCAGTAGAAGCCGAGGGGTCGGACCGTGAAACGCCAACAAGGTCTCCAAACAGAACGGTCGAGCCCGATTCTAGCTTGGCCGGCACACCAAAGGCGGACGGAAGAGGAGGATCAGACAGGGAAGGTCCGACTACTTCAGGTATGGTCTCCCCTTCTCATACCCGTCAGGGTACCGTTTTGGGTGAGGGTGCCTCGGGAGTCCAGGCAGGGCAATACCCACTGAGAGAAGTTCCTGCCAGAGTGGATGATAAAGGGCAGCCGTGGGAGGCAATGCTGGTACGTACTCCATTTTCCACCTCTGATCTATGTAACTGGAAGAGCCATAGCCTCCCCTACCGGAGTGACCCAAACAGAAGGGCTGAGCTGTTTTTTTCTCTTTTCTGTACTCACGGCCCCACCTGGGCAGATATACAGGCGGTCCTCACCACTCTGTTAACTTCAGAAGAACGCTGTATGGTGTTAGAGCAGGCTCGGAAAGAGGCCGATAGGCTCCGTAACTTAGACCCTAGTAATGGAGCCCGACCCCCTGGGACAGAAGCCATCCTTACTAGAGATACGGGTTGGAATCACAATCGTGAAGAAGGGGCGAGTAGACTTCAGTTCTATCGGGACTGCCTAATCGTTGGGTTGAGAAACGGGGCCCCCAAACCCAAGCGCTTACAAAAGGTTAGAGAAATTATCCAGGGAAAAAAGGAAGACCCATCCACTTTCTTAGAAAGGGTGACAGACACGTTTCGTCAGTACACTGATACCAACCCCAAAGATCCCAACAACACCCGGCTTATAAACATGACTTTTATTTCGCAGAGTCCCCCTGATATTCGAAAAAAATTACAAAAATTAGAAGGAGGACTTGGGATGCCAATAGGGCAGCTGCTTGAAGTAAATTTTAAGGTGTTCAATAATCGGGACCAGGTATCAGAACAAAAAGATGAAACAAAAGGTGGCCTTACTAGCAGCGGCCTTAGCCCCCCACCAGTGAAGAAGGGGGAAGGGAGATAAGAACCATAAGAAGGACCACCCAGGGGCAAGGAGGGAGACCTTTAGAATCTGACCGGTGCGCCTTCTGTAAAAGACGGGGCCGCTGGAAGCGGGAGTGCCCAGGGAAAAGGGAAAGTCGAGACAGACCAAAACCCACCACTCTCCAGGCTTATCGGGAAGGACCCGCACGGTTAGATGATTGCGAATGACGGGGCCCAGGGGCTCAAACCTCGCTGGCTATCTCCCACCACGAGCCCCGGGTAACCCTAAAGGTGGGAGGACACCCTATTGACTTTATTCTGGACACGGGTGCCACCTTTTCGGTTTTGAACGCCGCGGAATCTCCCCTTAGTCCACGTACTGCCCCAGTGGTAGGGGTTTCAGGAAAACTTTCAACTCAGCCTTCCCTCCAACAGGTGAATTGTGAAATTGGAAAAGACTTGTTATACCACGAGTTCCTTTATATGCCGGAATCCCCCGCCCCCCTCCTCAGGAGGGATGTATTGTCAAAACTTGGGGCACGAGTCACCTTTGGACCGTCTCAAATTTTGGTGCAAATTCCGCCCGAACGGGCTTGCTCTTTGCAAGCAGCCTTGTTGCTAGAGGAACCAGCGGCCCCTAGCGACATCCCCGTCCACATACAACAAGAAGTGAACCCAAAGTCTGGGCATCAGGGAGGCCGGGAAGGGCCAGGTTCCCTGATTTGCCCTAAAGCCTGGAGCACCTGTTGTAAATCAGAAACGATACCCGCTGCCTAGAGAAGCTCTGGAAGGGATTGCTGCACTGGTCCAAAGATTTATAAAGATTGGACTTTTAAGATCATGCCGGTCCCCGTATAACACCCCCATTCTGTCAGTGTTAAAGCCCGGGACAGGAGAATATCGGTTTGTGCAAAACTTAAGAAAGATTAATCAAATAGTAGAAGATACTCACCCGGTTGTGCCCAACCCATATACTCTCCTAGTAACCATACCCAGCAAATATGCTTGGTTTTCAGTATTAGATCTGAAAAATGCTTTCTTTTGCATTCCTGAGTCTCAACTTTTGTTTGCATTTGAATAGACTGATTTAGAAACAGGGGCAAAAAGACACCTCACGTGGCAGGTGCTAGTCCAAGGGTTCAAAAACTCCCCCACAATTTTCGGAGAGACATTGGCTAAAGACATGAGGGCCTTGCAACTAGAAAAGGGGATGTTCTTACAGTATGTGGGCAAAATTTTAGTGGCAAGTGAAACTCAAGAAGACTCAGATCGAAATACCATCCTAGTCTTAAACCATCTGGCTAGGTGTGGGCACCGAGTTTCCAAAAAGAAGGCCCAAATATCACAACAACCAGGGAGATACCTGAGGTTCCAAATATCACAGGGGCAGCGGAGCCTTCTCCAGGACCGGTGAGAAGCTATTATGTGGGTAGCGCTCCCTACCTCTAAGTGACAACTTAGAGGTTTTCTTTGTGGGTACCTACTCAGGTTGGGTGGAGGCTTTCCCTTGTCGAACAGAACAAGCTCGAGAAGTAACTAAAGTACTACTCAAAGAGATTATCGGATTGGCGATTTCAATTCAAAGTGACAGTGGAGGAGCTTTCGTGGCACAAATAACCCAAGAAGTCAGCAAAGCCCTGAGTATAAATTGGAGGCTACGTTCTGCCTGGAGGCCACAGTCGACAGGAAAGACTGAGAAGATGAATCACACCCTAAAAAAGGCTCTGGCAAAAATATGTCAGGAGACTAACTTAACGTGGTTACAAGTCCTGCCTGTTGCACTGCTTAGAATCCGAGTGGCCCCTCGATGTGGGCTTAAGTTAAGCCCTTATGAATTAGAATATGGGAGACCATTCCTGAGAAAGTCCACCTTCCCCACCTCGGTAATGACAGAGGTGGAAAAGAGAGACGGGATCCGTTCTCTGGGAGCTGTTGTAAACATTATTAACCAGTATGCCTCTCTCCATCTGTCTTTTCCCTCTGATACCCCTCTTCACAGATTCCGGCCAGGAGATCAGGTATTACTAAAGACTTGCAGACACCAGCACCCTGAGACCAGCTGGCTCCCAAATGGGAGGGGCCTTTTGAAGTCCTCCTGACTACTCACTCACCTTTAAAGTTGGCGGGAGTGACTGCATGGGTGCATCATTGCAGAGTAAAAACAGCTCCGCTTGAAAAAGAAGGAACTGAAGAGTCACTTTATTCCTGCACACCGGTTCAAGGTTCAAAGTACAGGTTAAAAAAAATTACAAAATGACAGTTTTAACCTTTGTTTTCCTTTTCTTCCAAGGTTCACGCCAGACCGTGGCAACAAATCAGGCCCCTGTGATTCTGCGAATCAGAGGGACTCTGACCTTACAAGTAGAGGTGCCCTGACTCTTCCATGTGTCGTATCGTCTCTGACTCCAGTTGGCCCCATTAAATGGATACTGGTAACCCTGGAGAAAGAACAGATGGTTGTCTGGGACTTTAAAACTGCTGGCTTTTCCTGAGTGACCCCCATGGCTGACACCACTCAGTCATACAATCGAGACTTTTTGATCGTTATTTCAGATATAATTTCTTGTCTGATGCAGGGTTTTATTACTGTGTGAAGTTTAAAAAAGGGTCGCCAAAAGACATTGAAATCAGTAGGAGGGAAGGAATCCAGGTAGTTGTTGTAGGATATCAAGAGCCTGCCCACCTTCCAGATGGGTGGGGCTGGTCATCCAATGGCCTAGTCACCATATCCCAAGCAGTGGCCAAGGGGGGAAATCTCAGCAACTGCTGGATATGCCATCATCTTCCTCGGTCAGGAGCACCTCTGAGCCCCATGGCAGCCCCAATTTTTGACTATCACAAAGATGTCCCTAACTGTACCTTGACTCACCATGCCCCCAAGGCCCCAATCCGAGCTCGGCTCATACAGTACCCATTTTCCATACCTTGTTTTCTCCTCACTAATCTGTATAATCATACCTCGGGAACCAGATAGGAAACAAAATCACAAAGCCGCTGAGCTAAAGTCACACAGCAGGTTTTTCGAGACCTCCGGCTTCTTTCATCCTGCAACAAAACTTTGATCATACCCTAGTTGATTCACATCAATTCTAGTATTCCCAATGGCCCCAATAAGAATCTATCCTTGTGTGCTCCACCAGGATACACCTTCCTGTGTGGAGGGAGACCCTACCCCACCAGTGAAGTCCCCATCCCTAGGCCGTCACCTTACACCTGGGCCATTCAATGCTTAACAGGAGTTCACTTTGTGGGACAGTGTACTCTGGGGTTGCTGACTTTCCCAACCCAAATTCATCCACCGTCTGCCCAACACACCATGAAGATCCCCCCGAAAGAAAAGGGATGTGTTGTCAGTAGATCCTACGTCCCTAGAAATGACAGGGATGGAAAGTAACCCTGTTCTAGAGGAAAACGGGTTTGAGTGGTGGTTCTTGAGAACAATTATTCCAGGTTTAGGAATGTACCACATGGAGGCAGCCATTAGAAGCTTGTTGGATACTATCCACCTACTTGCCCTAGGAACTGAAAAGGCGCTTAGAGCCCAACAAACCTCTTTAAACTCCTTAGTACAAGTGGACCTAGATAATAGAATGTCCTTAGACTTATTAGCCAAATCGGGAGGAGTGTGTGCTGTGATTAACAAAACCTGTTGTGCCTGGATAAACACCACCAGAGAGATAGAGGTAGGACTAGATGCTATCCACAAGGTAACCAAATGGACTGCCCCAACACCTAGGCAAGAGAGCATGTGGGATTGGTTCACTAACCTTTTCCCCACCTTGGGGTCCTGGTTGACCCCTTTTTAACTTTGGGAGTAATAGTGGCTTTGGTCTGCATTTGCGCTCCCTGTCTAATAGAAGTAGTTACCGGGGCGCCACCAACACCCTCAAGGCTGGAGAGGTCTTTGCCCCGGTAGACCAAACTACTCCTTTCCCAGACTCCGGGGATGTGCGTCACTTAATCCAATGAGATGTTGCCAAATTTCATCTTTCCAAACCACAACCTGTATCCGACCCCTGGTAGATGTCAGGTTTCTCTCCCCATTCGATGTCCCCATCCAGCAGGAAGTAGCTACAGAGAGACATGGTGCCCTGTTTCCCAAGACTGAGAAACCTACAACAAAAAAGGGGGATTGAAACAGGCTGCTCAGCCATATCTTGAACAGTACCTGAGCCATTTTTTTCCTCTTTCTTCTTTCCCTCCCCCAGCCCATCCCTGCCTCCAAGTAAGATCCTGACATTAGCTCCCCAAATGGTTAAGTGTTAACCAATGTTTCCTCTAGGACTGTGGAAAACAAGTGATACTGATCTAAGCCTGTCAAATAAGACGAAGGATGGCGCCAGCCGCCCCCTGAGCTGATGGGATAATGGCAGGAAAAGATCAACATGTTTGAGATAGAACCACCAAAACCCAACAGAAGAAAGAGAGCGCACGTTCCACAAGTCCGCAAATCTTATGGCCCCTTTTTCCCTTAAAAACCTGAGCCGATTGGTAGTCTGGTGAGACAGATGACTTTAGGAGGAGATCATTCCCCTCCGTTTCCATATACCAGTATATCTAATACAGCTCTTTCTGCCCACCTCACCCCTGTCTCAAGAATTGGCTATTTGCGGCAGGCGGCTCTAACTCGCGAAATTGAAATTGCGTAACAATTTGGTGGCCCACAAGGGACCGCAGCCATTTGAGACGTGGTGGCCCCGCGGCGGGGCCCGGGGCCTGGTCTACAGTTCTCCTACCAAGCGGCTGCTGGGGACTCTGTTTGTCCCCGGAGGCTGTCCCCGGACCTGGGCTTCCCAGCGGCGTCACCGGTCCCCAACCGCGCCAAAGAGGTGTGTGAAGGCGAGACCTAACCAGGATCCTGAGGCGAGTCGGCGACCCTCTCCCTGTTGCGCTCACGGCCGGGGCGGATAGGGCGGACCAGCTCGGCTTCCGGAACTGGACCCGGGCCCTTCGTTTCTAAGGCGAGTGGCACCTTGGATGACTGTCACCGTGAGTAGGATCGCAAGGAGGGACTCTTGGTGACTCTAGAGCTGGGCAGGCCTATGAGTGTGTATCGGCGGTGCATTTTTGTGTTTGGATCGTTGTCCGTCTCTGGTTGGCGCACCCTGGTTTTGGGGAGTGGATATAGACATTTTTCTATCGGTTTAGATGGGGATATTGAAGCCCCTCCGCCTGGCATTGAGGATAGGAGGTATCTGGAGGATTGAAGTGGAGATTGAGACATTCCTAGTAATGCGTTAGACCTCACTAAGATTATCCTCATTTCCCCTTTCCTTTGTGGCTTTTGTGGTCTGAGTGTTTTCATCTGTCAGGTTCGTCCTAGGTACAATCCGTCTTGCTGTCTGGGAGGTTGAGACTGCAAGGTTATCTCCGTTGCTTTTGTCGGTCTGTCTGTGTGTCTTGTATATGATTACTTGCCCTCGTGAGGTTTTATTTTTTTTTCCGCTGTCGTCATCTCGTACATCCCTATTCATACAAAACCCCTCACCAGGTTCAAGAACAGTTTTAACCTAAGTTTCTTGAGATTGACAATTAGTTTCATCAGTCTGAGAAAGCCCACCGTGTACAGACTATTTTAGAAGACTGTCCCCAAAGAAGTTAGGGTCCTAAGATAGGAACGCAAGAAATCCTGAAAGAATTAAACCCTGGTGGCGTAATGGTTAAGTGCTGCGGCTGCTAACCAAGGGGTCGGCAGTTGGAATCCGCCAGGCGCTCCTTGGAAACTCTATGGGGCAGTTCTACTCTGTCGTATAGGGTCACTGTGAGTCGGAATCGACTCAGCGCCACTGGGGTTTTTTGTTTTTGTTTTTTAGAGAAGAGATAGATTAAACATTGTGCTCGAGAGGCTCAAACTCTCCCCTTTGTCAAGCAAAGTTGATCCTGCCTGAGGCAGGAAAAGGAGAGTTCAAACAAAACAGACACTAGCATGGGAGAGGGCCCATCTATTCCAGTTGAATCCCCGCTGGGCTGCGTTTTGGCCAATTGGAAAAGGTATAGTTATGAGCCCATGACCAAAAAGCGGATGATTCACCTGTGTAACAGCATATGGCCCCAATACCAGTTGGGGGACCAAGAACAGTGGCCCCCAGAGCGGTCTTTATGTTATAATACAGTACTTCAATTGGATTTGCTCTGCAGAAGAACTAAAAAGCGGGATGAAGTCCCTTACGTACAAACCTTCATGTCTCTCTACCAAACCTCGCACTCCCCAATCGGGTTTTCTTCCAGGGAAGATCAAAGGCCAGAGCGTTCCCTGAATCCTCATCAGAGGACCGCCTCCTAGAGGGATGGGCTCTGGCCACCGTGTCGGCTCCCCCTCCCCCGTATAGGGGAGGTGCAGTAGAAGCCGAGGGGTCGGACCGTGAAACGCCAACAAGGTCTCCAAACAGAACGGTCGAGCCCGATTCTAGCTTGGCCGGCACACCAAAGGCGGACGGAAGAGGAGGATCAGACAGGGAAGGTCCGACTACTTCAGGTATGGTCTCCCCTTCTCATACCCGTCAGGGTACCGTTTTGGGTGAGGGTGCCTCGGGAGTCCAGGCAGGGCAATACCCACTGAGAGAAGTTCCTGCCAGAGTGGATGATAAAGGGCAGCCGTGGGAGGCAATGCTGGTACGTACTCCATTTTCCACCTCTGATCTATGTAACTGGAAGAGCCATAGCCTCCCCTACCGGAGTGACCCAAACAGAAGGGCTGAGCTGTTTTTTTCTCTTTTCTGTACTCACGGCCCCACCTGGGCAGATATACAGGCGGTCCTCACCACTCTGTTAACTTCAGAAGAACGCTGTATGGTGTTAGAGCAGGCTCGGAAAGAGGCCGATAGGCTCCGTAACTTAGACCCTAGTAATGGAGCCCGACCCCCTGGGACAGAAGCCATCCTTACTAGAGATACGGGTTGGAATCACAATCGTGAAGAAGGGGCGAGTAGACTTCAGTTCTATCGGGACTGCCTAATCGTTGGGTTGAGAAACGGGGCCCCCAAACCCAAGCGCTTACAAAAGGTTAGAGAAATTATCCAGGGAAAAAAGGAAGACCCATCCACTTTCTTAGAAAGGGTGACAGACACGTTTCGTCAGTACACTGATACCAACCCCAAAGATCCCAACAACACCCGGCTTATAAACATGACTTTTATTTCGCAGAGTCCCCCTGATATTCGAAAAAAATTACAAAAATTAGAAGGAGGACTTGGGATGCCAATAGGGCAGCTGCTTGAAGTAAATTTTAAGGTGTTCAATAATCGGGACCAGGTATCAGAACAAAAAGATGAAACAAAAGGTGGCCTTACTAGCAGCGGCCTTAGCCCCCCACCAGTGAAGAAGGGGGAAGGGAGATAAGAACCATAAGAAGGACCACCCAGGGGCAAGGAGGGAGACCTTTAGAATCTGACCGGTGCGCCTTCTGTAAAAGACGGGGCCGCTGGAAGCGGGAGTGCCCAGGGAAAAGGGAAAGTCGAGACAGACCAAAACCCACCACTCTCCAGGCTTATCGGGAAGGACCCGCACGGTTAGATGATTGCGAATGACGGGGTCCAGGGGCTCAAACCTCGCTGGCTATCTCCCACCACGAGCCCCGGGTAACCCTAAAGGTGGGAGGACACCCTATTGACTTTATTCTGGACACGGGTGCCACCTTTTCGGTTTTGAACGCCGCGGAATCTCCCCTTAGTCCACGTACTGCCCCAGTGGTAGGGGTTTCAGGAAAACTTTCAACTCAGCCTTCCCTCCAACAGGTGAATTGTGAAATTGGAAAAGACTTGTTATACCACGAGTTCCTTTATATGCCGGAATCCCCCGCCCCCCTCCTCAGGAGGGATGTGTTGTCAAAACTTGGGGCACGAGTCACCTTTGGACCGTCTCAAATTTTGGTGCAAATTCCGCCCGAACGGGCTTGCTCTTTGCAAGCAGCCTTGTTGCTAGAGGAACCAGCGGCCCCTAGCGACATCCCCGTCCACATACAACAAGAAGTGAACCCAAAGTCTGGGCATCAGGGAGGCCGGGAAGGGCCAGGTTCCCTGATTTGCCCTAAAGCCTGGAGCACCTGTTGTAAATCAGAAACGATACCCGCTGCCTAGAGAAGCTCTGGAAGGGATTGCTGCACTGGTCCAAAGATTTATAAAGATTGGACTTTTAAGATCATGCCGGTCCCCGTATAACACCCCCATTCTGTCAGTGTTAAAGCCCGGGACAGGAGAATATCGGTTTGTGCAAAACTTAAGAAAGATTAATCAAATAGTAGAAGATACTCACCCGGTTGTGCCCAACCCATATACTCTCCTAGTAACCATACCCAGCAAATATGCTTGGTTTTCAGTATTAGATCTGAAAAATGCTTTCTTTTGCATTCCTGAGTCTCAACTTTTGTTTGCATTTGAATAGACTGATTTAGAAACAGGGGCAAAAAGACACCTCACGTGGCAGGTGCTAGTCCAAGGGTTCAAAAACTCCCCCACAATTTTCGGAGAGACATTGGCTAAAGACATGAGGGCCTTGCAACTAGAAAAGGGGATGTTCTTACAGTATGTGGGCAAAATTTTAGTGGCAAGTGAAACTCAAGAAGACTCAGATCGAAATACCATCCTAGTCTTAAACCATCTGGCTAGGTGTGGGCACCGAGTTTCCAAAAAGAAGGCCCAAATATCACAACAACCAGGGAGATACCTGAGGTTCCAAATATCACAGGGGCAGCGGAGCCTTCTCCAGGACCGGTGAGAAGCTATTATGTGGGTAGCGCTCCCTACCTCTAAGTGACAACTTAGAGGTTTTCTTTGTGGGTACCTACTCAGGTTGGGTGGAGGCTTTCCCTTGTCGAACAGAACAAGCTCGAGAAGTAACTAAAGTACTACTCAAAGAGATTATCGGATTGGCGATTTCAATTCAAAGTGACAGTGGAGGAGCTTTCGTGGCACAGATAACCCAAGAAGTCAGCAAAGCCCTGAGTATAAATTGGAGGCTACGTTCTGCCTGGAGGCCACAGTCGACAGGAAAGACTGAGAAGATGAATCACACCCTAAAAAAGGCTCTGGCAAAAATATGTCAGGAGACTAACTTAACGTGGTTACAAGTCCTGCCTGTTGCACTGCTTAGAATCCGAGTGGCCCCTCGATGTGGGCTTAAGTTAAGCCCTTATGAATTAGAATATGGGAGACCATTCCTGAGAAAGTCCACCTTCCCCACCTCGGTAATGACAGAGGTGGAAAAGAGAGACGGGATCCGTTCTCTGGGAGCTGTTGTAAACATTATTAACCAGTATGCCTCTCTCCATCTGTCTTTTCCCTCTGATACCCCTCTTCACAGATTCCGGCCAGGAGATCAGGTATTACTAAAGACTTGCAGACACCAGCACCCTGAGACCAGCTGGCTCCCAAATGGGAGGGGCCTTTTGAAGTCCTCCTGACTACTCACTCACCTTTAAAGTTGGCGGGAGTGACTGCATGGGTGCATCATTGCAGAGTAAAAACAGCTCCGCTTGAAAAAGAAGGAACTGAAGAGTCACTTTATTCCTGCACACCGGTTCAAGGTTCAAAGTACAGGTTAAAAAAAATTACAAAATGACAGTTTTAACCTTTGTTTTCCTTTTCTTCCAAGGTTCACGCCAGACCGTGGCAACAAATCAGGCCCCTGTGATTCTGCGAATCAGAGGAACTCTGACCTTACAAGTAGAGGTGCCCTGACTCTTCCATGTGTCGTATCGTCTCTGACTCCAGTTGGCCCCATTAAATGGATACTGGTAACCCTGGAGAAAGAACAGATGGTTGTCTGGGACTTTAAAACTGCTGGCTTTTCCTGAGTGACCCCCATGGCTGACACCACTCAGTCATACAATCGAGACTTTTTGATCGTTATTTCAGATATAATTTCTTGTCTGATGCAGGGTTTTACTACTGTGTGAAGTTTAAAAAAGGGTCGCCAAAAGACATTGAAATCAGTAGGAGGGAAGGAATCCAGGTAGTTGTTGTAGGATATCAAGAGCCTGCCCACCTTCCAGATGGGTGGGGCTGGTCATCCAATGGCCTAGTCACCATATCCCAAGCAGTGGCCAAGGGGGGAAATCTCAGCAACTGCTGGATATGCCATCATCTTCCTCGGTCAGGAGCACCTCTGAGCCCCATGGCAGCCCCAATTTTTGACTATCACAAAGATGTCCCTAACTGTACCTTGACTCACCATGCCCCCAAGGCCCCAATCCGAGCTCGGCTCATACAGTACCCATTTTCCATACCTTGTTTTCTCCTCACTGATCTTTATAATCATACCTCGGGAACCAGATAGGAAACAAAATCACAAAGCCGCTGAGCTAAAGTCACACAGCAGGTTTTTCGAGACCTCCGGCTTCTTTCATCCTGCAACAAAACTTTGATCATACCCTAGTTGATTCACATCAATTCTAGTATTCCCAATGGCCCCAATAAGAATCTATCCTTGTGTGCTCCACCAGGATACACCTTCCTGTGTGGAGGGAGACCCTACCCCACCAGTGAAGTCCCCATCCCTAGGCCGTCACCTTACACCTGGGCCATTCAATGCTTAACAGGAGTTCACTTTGTGGGACAGTGTACTCCGGGGTTGCTGACTTTCCCAACCCAAATTCATCCACCGTCTGCCCAACACACCACGAAGATCCCCCCGAAAGAAAAGGGGTGTGTTTTCAGTAGAACCTACGTCCCTAGAAATGACAGGGATGGAAAGTAACCCTGTTCTAGAGGAAAACGGGTTTGAGTGGTGGTTCTTGAGAACAATTATTCCAGGTTTAGGAATGTACCACATGGAGGCAGCCATTAGAAGCTTGTTGGATACTATCCACCTACTAGCCCTAGGAACTGAAAAGGCGCTTAGAGCCCAACAAACCTCTTTAAACTCCTTAGTACAAGTGGACTTAGATAATAGACTGTCCTTAGACTTCTTATTAGCCAAATCGGGAGGAGTGTGTGCTGTGATTAACAAAACCTGTTGTGCCTGGATAAACACCACCAGAGAGGTAGAGGTAGGACTAGATGCTATCCACAAGGTAACCAAGTGGACTGCCCCAACACCTAGGCAAGAGAGCATGTGGGATTGGTTCACTAACCTTTTCCCCACCTTGGGGTCCTGGTTGACCCCTTTTTAACTTTGGGAGTAATAGTGGCTTTGGTCTGCATTTGCGCTCCCTGTCTAATAGAAGTAGTTACCGGGGCGCCACCAACACCCTCAAGGCTGGAGAGGTCTTTGCCCCGGTAGACCAAACTACTCCTTTCCCAGACTCCGGGGATGTGCGTCACTTAATCCAATGAGATGTTGCCAAATTTCATCTTTCCAAACCACAACCTGTATCCGACCCCTGGTAGATGTCAGGTTTCTCTCCCCATTCGATGTCCCCATCCAGCAGGAAGTAGCTACAGAGAGACATGGTGCCCTGTTTCCCAAGACTGAGAAACCTACAACAAAAAAGGGGGATTGAAACAGGCTGCTCAGCCATATCTTGAACAGTACCTGAGCCATTTTTTTCCTCTTTCTTCTTTCCCTCCCCCAGCCCATCCCTGCCTCCAAGTAAGATCCTGACATTAGCTCCCCAAATGGTTAAGTGTTAACCAATGTTTCCTCTAGGACTGTGGAAAACAAGTGATACTGATCTAAGCCTGTCAAATAAGACGAAGGATGGCGCCAGCCGCCCCCTGAGCTGATGGGATAATGGCAGGAAAAGATCAACATGTTTGAGATAGAACCACCAAAACCCAACAGAAGAAAGAGAGCGCACGTTCCACAAGTCCGCAAATCTTATGGCCCCTTTTTCCCTTAAAAACCTGAGCCGATTGGTAGTCTGGTGAGACAGATGACTTTAGGAGGAGATCATTCCCCTCCGTTTCCATATACCAGTATATCTAATACAGCTCTTTCTGCCCACCTCACCCCTGTCTCAAGAATTGGCTATTTGCGGCAGGCGGCTCTAACTCGCGAAATTGAAATTGCGTAACAATTTGGTGGCCCACAAGGGACCGCAGCCATTTGAGACGTGGTGGCCCCGCGGCGGGGCCCGGGGCCTGGTCTACAGTTCTCCTACCAAGCGGCTGCTGGGGACTCTGTTTGTCCCCGGAGGCTGTCCCCGGACCTGGGCTTCCCAGCGGCGTCACCGGTCCCCAACCGCGCCAAAGAGGTGTGTGAAGGCGAGACCTAACCAGGATCCTGAGGCGAGTCGGCGACCCTCTCCCTGTTGCGCTCACGGCCGGGGCGGATAGGGCGGACCAGCTCGGCTTCCGGAACTGGACCCGGGCCCTTCGTTTCTAAGGCGAGTGGCACCTTGGATGACTGTCACCGTGAGTAGGATCGCAAGGAGGGACTCTTGGTGACTCTAGAGCTGGGCAGGCCTATGAGTGTGTATCGGCGGTGCATTTTTGTGTTTGGATCGTTGTCCGTCTCTGGTTGGCGCACCCTGGTTTTGGGGAGTGGATATAGACATTTTTCTATCGGTTTAGATGGGGATATTGAAGCCCCTCCGCCTGGCATTGAGGATAGGAGGTATCTGGAGGATTGAAGTGGAGATTGAGACATTCCTAGTAATGCGTTAGACCTCACTAAGATTATCCTCATTTCCCCTTTCCTTTGTGGCTTTTGTGGTCTGAGTGTTTTCATCTGTCAGGTTCGTCCTAGGTACAATCCGTCTTGCTGTCTGGGAGGTTGAGACTGCAAGGTTATCTCCGTTGCTTTTGTCGGTCTGTCTGTGTGTCTTGTATATGATTACTTGCCCTCGTGAGGTTTTATTTTTTTTTCCGCTGTCGTCATCTCGTACATCCCTATTCATACAAAACCCCTCACCAGGTTCAAGAACAGTTTTAACCTAAGTTTCTTGAGATTGACAATTAGTTTCATCAGTCTGAGAAAGCCCACCGTGTACAGACTATTTTAGAAGACTGTCCCCAAAGAAGTTAGGGTCCTAAGATAGGAACGCAAGAAATCCTGAAAGAATTAAACCCTGGTGGCGTAATGGTTAAGTGCTGCGGCTGCTAACCAAGGGGTCGGCAGTTGGAATCCGCCAGGCGCTCCTTGGAAACTCTATGGGGCAGTTCTACTCTGTCGTATAGGGTCACTGTGAGTCGGAATCGACTCAGCGCCACTGGGGTTTTTTGTTTTTGTTTTTTAGAGAAGAGATAGATTAAACATTGTGCTCGAGAGGCTCAAACTCTCCCCTTTGTCAAGCAAAGTTGATCCTGCCTGAGGCAGGAAAAGGAGAGTTCAAACAAAACAGACACTAGCATGGGAGAGGGCCCATCTATTCCAGTTGAATCCCCGCTGGGCTGCGTTTTGGCCAATTGGAAAAGGTATAGTTATGAGCCCATGACCAAAAAGCGGATGATTCACCTGTGTAACAGCATATGGCCCCAATACCAGTTGGGGGACCAAGAACAGTGGCCCCCAGAGCGGTCTTTATGTTATAATACAGTACTTCAATTGGATTTGCTCTGCAGAAGAACTAAAAAGCGGGATGAAGTCCCTTACGTACAAACCTTCATGTCTCTCTACCAAACCTCGCACTCCCCAATCGGGTTTTCTTCCAGGGAAGATCAAAGGCCAGAGCGTTCCCTGAATCCTCATCAGAGGACCGCCTCCTAGAGGGATGGGCTCTGGCCACCGTGTCGGCTCCCCCTCCCCCGTATAGGGGAGGTGCAGTAGAAGCCGAGGGGTCGGACCGTGAAACGCCAACAAGGTCTCCAAACAGAACGGTCGAGCCCGATTCTAGCTTGGCCGGCACACCAAAGGCGGACGGAAGAGGAGGATCAGACAGGGAAGGTCCGACTACTTCAGGTATGGTCTCCCCTTCTCATACCCGTCAGGGTACCGTTTTGGGTGAGGGTGCCTCGGGAGTCCAGGCAGGGCAATACCCACTGAGAGAAGTTCCTGCCAGAGTGGATGATAAAGGGCAGCCGTGGGAGGCAATGCTGGTACGTACTCCATTTTCCACCTCTGATCTATGTAACTGGAAGAGCCATAGCCTCCCCTACCGGAGTGACCCAAACAGAAGGGCTGAGCTGTTTTTTTCTCTTTTCTGTACTCACGGCCCCACCTGGGCAGATATACAGGCGCTCCTCACCACTCTGTTAACTTCAGAAGAACGCTGTATGGTGTTAGAGCAGGCTCGGAAAGAGGCCGATAGGCTCCGTAACTTAGACCCTAGTAATGGAGCCCGACCCCCTGGGACAGAAGCCATCCTTACTAGAGATACGGGTTGGAATCACAATCGTGAAGAAGGGGCGAGTAGACTTCAGTTCTATCGGGACTGCCTAATCGTTGGGTTGAGAAACGGGGCCCCCAAACCCAAGCGCTTACAAAAGGTTAGAGAAATTATCCAGGGAAAAAAGGAAGACCCATCCACTTTCTTAGAAAGGGTGACAGACACGTTTCGTCAGTACACTGATACCAACCCCAAAGATCCCAACAACACCCGGCTTATAAACATGACTTTTATTTCGCAGAGTCCCCCTGATATTCGAAAAAAATTACAAAAATTAGAAGGAGGACTTGGGATGCCAATAGGGCAGCTGCTTGAAGTAAATTTTAAGGTGTTCAATAATCGGGACCAGGTATCAGAACAAAAAGATGAAACAAAAGGTGGCCTTACTAGCAGCGGCCTTAGCCCCCCACCAGTGAAGAAGGGGGAAGGGAGATAAGAACCATAAGAAGGACCACCCAGGGGCAAGGAGGGAGACCTTTAGAATCTGACCGGTGCGCCTTCTGTAAAAGACGGGGCCGCTGGAAGCGGGAGTGCCCAGGGAAAAGGGAAAGTCGAGACAGACCAAAACCCACCACTCTCCAGGCTTATCGGGAAGGACCCGCACGGTTAGATGATTGCGAATGACGGGGTCCAGGGGCTCAAACCTCGCTGGCTATCTCCCACCACGAGCCCCGGGTAACCCTAAAGGTGGGAGGACACCCTATTGACTTTATTCTGGACACGGGTGCCACCTTTTCGGTTTTGAACGCCGCGGAATCTCCCCTTAGTCCACGTACTGCCCCAGTGGTAGGGGTTTCAGGAAAACTTTCAACTCAGCCTTCCCTCCAACAGGTGAATTGTGAAATTGGAAAAGACTTGTTATACCACGAGTTCCTTTATATGCCGGAATCCCCCGCCCCCCTCCTCAGGAGGGATGTGTTGTCAAAACTTGGGGCACGAGTCACCTTTGGACCGTCTCAAATTTTGGTGCAAATTCCGCCCGAACGGGCTTGCTCTTTGCAAGCAGCCTTGTTGCTAGAGGAACCAGCGGCCCCTAGCGACATCCCCGTCCACATACAACAAGAAGTGAACCCAAAGTCTGGGCATCAGGGAGGCCGGGAAGGGCCAGGTTCCCTGATTTGCCCTAAAGCCTGGAGCACCTGTTGTAAATCAGAAACGATACCCGCTGCCTAGAGAAGCTCTGGAAGGGATTGCTGCACTGGTCCAAAGATTTATAAAGATTGGACTTTTAAGATCATGCCGGTCCCCGTATAACACCCCCATTCTGTCAGTGTTAAAGCCCGGGACAGGAGAATATCGGTTTGTGCAAAACTTAAGAAAGATTAATCAAATAGTAGAAGATACTCACCCGGTTGTGCCCAACCCATATACTCTCCTAGTAACCATACCCAGCAAATATGCTTGGTTTTCAGTATTAGATCTGAAAAATGCTTTCTTTTGCATTCCTGAGTCTCAACTTTTGTTTGCATTTGAATAGACTGATTTAGAAACAGGGGCAAAAAGACACCTCACGTGGCAGGTGCTAGTCCAAGGGTTCAAAAACTCCCCCACAATTTTCGGAGAGACATTGGCTAAAGACATGAGGGCCTTGCAACTAGAAAAGGGGATGTTCTTACAGTATGTGGGCAAAATTTTAGTGGCAAGTGAAACTCAAGAAGACTCAGATCGAAATACCATCCTAGTCTTAAACCATCTGGCTAGGTGTGGGCACCGAGTTTCCAAAAAGAAGGCCCAAATATCACAACAACCAGGGAGATACCTGAGGTTCCAAATATCACAGGGGCAGCGGAGCCTTCTCCAGGACCGGTGAGAAGCTATTATGTGGGTAGCGCTCCCTACCTCTAAGTGACAACTTAGAGGTTTTCTTTGTGGGTACCTACTCAGGTTGGGTGGAGGCTTTCCCTTGTCGAACAGAACAAGCTCGAGAAGTAACTAAAGTACTACTCAAAGAGATTATCGGATTGGCGATTTCAATTCAAAGTGACAGTGGAGGAGCTTTCGTGGCACAGATAACCCAAGAAGTCAGCAAAGCCCTGAGTATAAATTGGAGGCTACGTTCTGCCTGGAGGCCACAGTCGACAGGAAAGACTGAGAAGATGAATCACACCCTAAAAAAGGCTCTGGCAAAAATATGTCAGGAGACTAACTTAACGTGGTTACAAGTCCTGCCTGTTGCACTGCTTAGAATCCGAGTGGCCCCTCGATGTGGGCTTAAGTTAAGCCCTTATGAATTAGAATATGGGAGACCATTCCTGAGAAAGTCCACCTTCCCCACCTCGGTAATGACAGAGGTGGAAAAGAGAGACGGGATCCGTTCTCTGGGAGCTGTTGTAAACATTATTAACCAGTATGCCTCTCTCCATCTGTCTTTTCCCTCTGATACCCCTCTTCACAGATTCCGGCCAGGAGATCAGGTATTACTAAAGACTTGCAGACACCAGCACCCTGAGACCAGCTGGCTCCCAAATGGGAGGGGCCTTTTGAAGTCCTCCTGACTACTCACTCACCTTTAAAGTTGGCGGGAGTGACTGCATGGGTGCATCATTGCAGAGTAAAAACAGCTCCGCTTGAAAAAGAAGGAACTGAAGAGTCACTTTATTCCTGCACACCGGTTCAAGGTTCAAAGTACAGGTTAAAAAAAATTACAAAATGACAGTTTTAACCTTTGTTTTCCTTTTCTTCCAAGGTTCACGCCAGACCGTGGCAACAAATCAGGCCCCTGTGATTCTGCGAATCAGAGGGACTCTGACCTTACAAGTAGAGGTGCCCTGACTCTTCCATGTGTCGTATCGTCTCTGACTCCAGTTGGCCCCATTAAATGGATACTGGTAACCCTGGAGAAAGAACAGATGGTTGTCTGGGACTTTAAAACTGCTGGCTTTTCCTGAGTGACCCCCATGGCTGACACCACTCAGTCATACAATCGAGACTTTTTGATCGTTATTTCAGATATAATTTCTTGTCTGATGCAGGGTTTTATTACTGTGTGAAGTTTAAAAAAGGGTCGCCAAAAGACATTGAAATCAGTAGGAGGGAAGGAATCCAGGTAGTTGTTGTAGGATATCAAGAGCCTGCCCACCTTCCAGATGGGTGGGGCTGGTCATCCAATGGCCTAGTCACCATATCCCAAGCAGTGGCCAAGGGGGGAAATCTCAGCAACTGCTGGATATGCCATCATCTTCCTCGGTCAGGAGCACCTCTGAGCCCCATGGCAGCCCCAATTTTTGACTATCACAAAGATGTCCCTAACTGTACCTTGACTCACCATGCCCCCAAGGCCCCAATCCGAGCTCGGCTCATACAGTACCCATTTTCCATACCTTGTTTTCTCCTCACTGATCTGTATAATCATACCTCGGGAACCAGATAGGAAACAAAATCACAAAGCCGCTGAGCTAAAGTCACACAGCAGGTTTTTCGAGACCTCCGGCTTCTTTCATCCTGCAACAAAACTTTGATCATACCCTAGTTGATTCACATCAATTCTAGTATTCCCAATGGCCCCAATAAGAATCTATCCTTGTGTGCTCCACCAGGATACACCTTCCTGTGTGGAGGGAGACCCTACCCCACCAGTGAAGTCCCCATCCCTAGGCCGTCACCTTACACCTGGGCCATTCAATGCTTAACAGGAGTTCACTTTGTGGGACAGTGTACTCTGGGGTTGCTGACTTTCCCAACCCAAATTCATCCACCGTCTGCCCAACACACCATGAAGATCCCCCCGAAAGAAAAGGGATGTGTTGTCAGTAGATCCTACGTCCCTAGAAATGACAGGGATGGAAAGTAACCCTGTTCTAGAGGAAAACGGGTTTGAGTGGTGGTTCTTGAGAACAATTATTCCAGGTTTAGGAATGTACCACATGGAGGCAGCCATTAGAAGCTTGTTGGATACTATCCACCTACTTGCCCTAGGAACTGAAACGGCGCTTAGAGCCCAACAAACCTCTTTAAACTCCTTAGTACAAGTGGACCTAGATAATAGAATATCCTTAGACTTCTTATTAGCCAAATCGGGAGGAGTGTGTGCTGTGATTAACAAAACCTGTTGTGCCTGGATAAACACCACCAGAGAGGTAGAGGTAGGACTAGATGCTATCCACAAGGTAACCAAATGGACTGCCCCAACACCTAGGCAAGAGAGCATGTGGGATTGGTTCACTAACCTTTTCCCCACCTTGGGGTCCTGGTTGACCCCTTTTTAACTTTGGGAGTAATAGTGGCTTTGGTCTGCATTTGCGCTCCCTGTCTAATAGAAGTAGTTACCGGGGCGCCACCAACACCCTCAAGGCTGGAGAGGTCTTTGCCCCGGTAGACCAAACTACTCCTTTCCCAGACTCCGGGGATGTGCGTCACTTAATCCAATGAGATGTTGCCAAATTTCATCTTTCCAAACCACAACCTGTATCTGACCCCTAGTAGATGTCAGGTTTCTCTCCCCATTCGATGTCCCCATCCAGCAGGAAGTAGCTAAAGAGAGACATGGTGCCCTGTTTCCCAAGATTGAGAATCCTACAACAAAAAAGGGGGATTGAAACAGGCTGCTCAGCCATATCTTGAACAGTACCTGAGCCATTTTTTTCCTCTTTCTTCTTTCCCTTCTTTCCCTCCCCCAGCCCATCCCTGCCTCCAAGTAAGATCCTGACATTAGCTCCCCAAATGGTTAAGTGTTAACCAATGTTTCCTCTAGGACTGTGGAAAACAAGTGATATTGATCTAAGCCTGTCAAATAAGACGAAGGATGGCGCCAGCCGCCCCCTGAGCTGATGGGATAATGGCAGGAAAAGATCAACATGTTTGAGATACAACCACCGAAACCAAACAGAAAAAAGAGAGTGCACATTCCACAAGTCCCCAAATCTTATGGCCCCTTTTTCCCTTAAAAACCTGAGCCGATTGGTAGTCTGGTGAGACAGATGACTTTAGGAGGAGATCATTCCCCTCTGTCTCCATATACCGGTATATCTAGTAAAGTTCTTTCTACCCAGCTCACCCGTCTCAAGAATTGGCTATTTGCGGCAGGCGGCTCTAACTCACGAAATTGGGGTAACAACATTATGCTGACTGAAATAAGTCAATCACAAAAGCACAAATACTGTATGAGACCACTACTATAAAAACTCATGAAAAGGTTACATACAAAAAGAAACAATCTTTGATGGTTACGAGGGTGGGGAGGGGTGGAGATCGAAAAACACTTAATAGACAATAGATAAGTGGTAACTTTGGTGAAGGGTAAGACAGTACACAATACTGGAGAAGCCAGCACAGCCTGTACATGGCAGGGCCATGGTACCTCCATAGACACACCCAAACTCCCTGAGGAACCGGATTGCTGGGCTGAGGGCTGTGCGGACCATGGTCCCAGGGAACACCTAACTCAACTGGCATAACAAGTTTATAAAAAAATTTTCTACATTTTACTTTAGTGAGTAGCGTCTGGGGTCTTCAAAGCCTGTGAGAGGTCATCTAGGATATTCTGGTCTCACCCGTTCAGGAGCAAGGAAGAATGAAGAAAACTAAAGACATAAGGGAAAGATTAGTCCAAAGGACTAATGGACCACATCTACCACAGCCTCCACCATACTGAGTCCAGTACAACTAGATGGTGCCCAGCTACCACCACTGACTGCTCTGACAGAGATAACAATAGAGGGTCCCAGACAGAGCCGGAGAAAAATTTAGAACAAAATTCTAACTCAAAAAGAAAGACCAGACTTGCTGGCCTGACAGAGACTGGAGAAACCCTGAGAGTATGGACCCCGGACACCCTTCCATCTCAGTAATGAGGTCACTTCTGAGGTTCACCCTTCAGCCAAAGATTGAACAGGCCCAAGGAACAAAACAAGACTAAAGGGGCCACCAGCCCTGGTGTGGAGACTGGAAAGTAGGAGGGAACAGGAAAGTTGGTAATAGGGAATCCAGGGTTGAGAAGGGAGAGTGTTGATGTGTCATGGGATTGTTAACCAGTGTCATAGAACAATGTGTGTACTGTTTCATGAGAAACTAGTTTGTTCTATAAACCTTCATCTAAAGTTCAACAACAACAACAGCAACAAAAAAATACCAGCAGGGTCACCTATGGTGGATAAATTTCAGAGGAGCTTACATACTAAGATAGATTAGGAAGAAAGGTCTGGCAATTCTGTTTTGAAAATTAGCAAGCAAAACTTTATGGATCGCAACAGAGCATTGTCCAACTTGCTTGTTGTGGACACGTCATCAGGAGGGACTAATCGCTAGAGGAGGACATCATGCTTGGTTAAGTAGAGGGCCAGTGAGAGTGAGGGAGACCCTCAGTGAGATAGATAAGACACATTAGCCGAAATGATAGATTCGGACATATTGGTGATTATGAAGATGATGCAGGACCAGGCAATGTTTTGTTCTGTTTTAGGCAAGGTCACCGTGAGTTGGCATCAACTTGACTGCAGCTAACAACAACAACAACATATGAACTAGAAACTATCTGTGCTCTTTTGAGAAGAGCTGAGGCATCACCTTACTTCCTTTGGTTGGAGTTTCCTCATCTTTGGTAAGCTACCCTGGTACACTCAAAAAGCCAAAACTGCTAGGAAAGAATGTCTGAAGCCATAATACAGATCAGTTGAAGAAACCTAATTACACTGGATTAAAGTAAATTTGCTCCTAGTCCTGAGTTAAATGTCAGATGGCATCAGGATCCCACATTTACTTGGCTCCTATCCTGAAGTAGGCAGAATGTATAGGGATTGCCTGGCTTTATCTCTTCTCTACTGATCAGTAGATTTACAGACCTTGAGCTTAGAAAATGTATGTCCTGTCATAGCCCTGGTGGCGCAGTGGTTAAGTGTTCTGCTGCTGATCAAAAAGGTCAGCAGTTTGAATCCACCAGCTGCTTCTTGGAAATCCTGTGGGGCAGTTCTCCTCTGTCCTATAGGGTTGTTATGAGTCAGAATCAACTCGGTAGCAATGAGTTTTGTTTTGTCCTAGAGAGACATAATGCATTGAGATGGATCATTTTAGTGTGGCCTTTCTTGACATGGTGTTGTAACTCCTACTCAAGTGATTGGGTGGGACCATGCAAATAACATCTTTGAAACCCTAAGGAAGGGATTGGTTAGCTTTGCTATCCTGTTAGGCTTAAAATGAGCCATCAAGAAAGAGAGGATCTCACCACAACCAAGAAGAAGGGCCAGGAGCAGAGCGTGTCCTTTGGACCTGGGATACCTGTGCTGAGGCCCTCCTAGACCCAAGAGGCAGAGAGAGCTGTAATGCTGGCAATGATGAGAAACAGCAGCAGAAAAAATAGAAGCATCAGAGGCAACAGAGTCAGGAGACTGGCAGGAGACCAGTAGGAGACAGCACAATGTGCTTCCCAGCCCATGGAGCAAGAACGCTGAGTGACTTTGGTCAGGAGGCTTACTAGAGGAATAGGGTGCCTCCATGCACTTGGCTTAGCTAGGTTTACCGACCCAAGGAGCTAGAACTGAGCGTCTCCTGGCTGAGGCTTACTGGTGGAGTGGGGTGCCTCTTAGCACTTAGCTGCAGAGCTAAAAGAACTTTGCAGCACTTGCCTGAGCAGGGCAGAGGCTGAGGGGCCAGAGAGAGGCCTGCCTGTGGGCACGGCTGAGGAGAGACTGTCCTGGTGGAAAAACTGTATCCTGAGTGTTTCTGAACCTTGTAACCTGTTACTTGCCTAATAAATCCCACAATCATGAATTTTTCTGAGAATTCTGGGGGGCCATTGCAGTGAGTTTTTTAATCCAGCTGAGAAGTAGAGAGTGCCATGGGAGGGACGGTTGGTCTGAACTGGTAAAGATGGTGGAGAGAAGAGACATGTCTGACTTCTGCCTCATAGGAATCAGCTTTGGGCTGTTGATCTTGATTCTCCTTTCCCTTTGTGAAGTTAGTGGAGGTCAGATACCACCCCCACGCCATTGTTACACGTGCAAGGCACATGCCTACTCTCAGAGTATGTGAATGTTCCGGATCCAAGTTTCCAAGCTGAGTGGAAAGAAGGAAAGTGGAGGTGGTAGAAAAAAGTCAAGTCTGCCCCTTCAACGCACATCAGATTTGGAAACTAATCTTTGCAACTGCATTTGCCTTTATTCTTCTTGACTTAAGTTAATGGGATGAAAATAGCTTCAGAATACATCATTTTTTTCCAATTTCACGTAGCCGCAAACCTTTTATTAAGAAGAGTTGACCTTCCACACTCCAGTGAATGTGTTCTGTTCCCTTAATTTCACTAGCAAGCAGATAACCAGTCCAATGTCACTTGCCAAACCCGGCATAGCACAGTGAGCATTTAATTAGCCCTGTGTTAGGTCCAAAGTAGACAAAGCCACCACTAGAAGGAAAATGTTTTTCCTCCCCATTTGGGCAGAAATATAGACTCAATAGGATTTGTGATTTCATATCTCTTGGTGAAATATTTTCAGCATACAGAGCAATATAAAGGATGTCTGTACTTGTTTTTTTTTTTTAAATGTTTCCTTGAATGATCATAACAAAGATGGTGTAACAATATGGGATTTGGATTCAGACAGACTTAGATTAAATACCAATCGCATCAACTAGCAGTAAAATTTTGGCCAAATTACTGAGCACAGTGTACATGTTCACGTATCAAAGTTGCTTAACTTAACCCACAGAGGTCTGGGACCTACTGGAAAGCTCCTAAAATAGGATCTCTGAGGTTTAGATCTAAGAATCTGTTTTTTTAAATGAGCACTCAGATGATGCAGAACCCCTGGGTCGTGCAAATGGTTAATACGCTCAACTGGCATCCAAAAGGTTGGAGGCTCGGAGTCCACTTAGAGACAGCTTGGAAGAAAGGCCTGGTTATCTACTTCTGAAAAATAGGCCATGAAAAAACCTATGGAGCACAGTTCTCCTCTGACATAAATGGAGTCATCATAAGTTGGAATTGACTTGATGGCAACTGATACTGGTACAGATGATGCTAGGTTTGGTAGCCTCTTGCCTCAATTCTCTACACCTCAGCTTCCTTATCTATAAAAGATGGTCCAATGACTATCCCATGTGTATCATAGGAGATAAAGGATGTAAAACCTCTATCGTAGTGTCCCTCACTCACGTAACATATTAGATATTCTCTTTATATTAATACTTTTTTAAATTGTGCTTTAGGTGACAGTTTACAGCTCAATTTCTCATACAAAAATTTATACATATATTGTTATATGACACTAGTTGCAATCCTTCTAATGTGACAGCAAACCCCCCCTTTCTAGTCCGGTTTTCCTGTGTCCATCCAACCAGCTCCTGTCCCGTTCTGCCTTCTCACCCTGCCTCCAGGCAGGAGCGCCCATTTAGTCTTGTGTTTCTGCTTGAATTAAGAAGCACCCTCATCATGAGTATTATTTTATGTTTTATGGTCCAGTCTAATCTTTGCCTGAAGAGTTGGCTTCAGGGATGGCTTTAGTTCTGGGTTAACAGAGCATCCAGGGACATGTCTTCAAGGGTTCCTCCAGTCTCAGAACATTAAGTCTGGTCTTTTTACACTTTTCTCCCGCTCCATCAGGAACTCTCTGTTGTGTTCTCTGTCAAGGTGATCATTGGTGGTAGCCGGGCACCATCTAGTCCTTCTGGTCTCAGGCTGATGGAATCTCTGGTTTATGTGGCCCTTTTGCATCTTGGGGTAATATTTTCCTTGTGGCTTTCGTGTTCTTCATTCTCCTTTGCTCCGGGTAGATTGGGACCAACTGATGCATCTTAGACAGCACTGGCAAGCTTTTAAGACCCCAGGTGCCGCTTACCATAGTGGGATGCAGAACATTTTCTTAATAAACTTTGTTAGGCCAATTGACCTAGATGTCCGCCAAAACCATGGTCCCCAGGCCCCCACCCCTGCTACTCTGTCTCTCGAAGTGTTTGGTTGTGTTCAGGAAACTTCTTAGCTTTTGGTTTAGTCCAGTTATGCCGACTTCCCCTGTATTGTGTGTTGTCCTTCCCTTCACTTAAAATAACTCTTGTCTACTATCTAGTTAGTGAATTCCCTCTCCCTCTCCACCCTCATAATCATCAAAGAATGTTTTCTTCTGTGTTTAAGCCTTTCCTTGAGTTCTTATAATAGTGGTCTCATACAACATTAATGCTTTTGAGATGATTTCCTCTAGAAGATTTCAGCTAGGTTTTAGGAGGCTAACCTATTGATCCTAACTAATGTGTTAGGTTCCTAGAGCTGCCTAAACAAAATACCACAGTGTGGGTGGCTTTAAAGAGCATTAAATTTATTATCTCACAGTTCTGGAGGCTGAAGACCAAATCAGAGTCTTGGCCATGTCAATTCCTTCTGGGGGCGTTGAGAGAAGAACTGTTTCATGCCTCTTGCCTACATTCTGGTGGCTGCTTAAAGCATCTTTTGCTGCTTAAGGATGCATCTGTCTCTGTCAATCCCATGGTGTCTGGCTTTCACCACTCAGAAGGGATTAGAATCCACTCTACTCTGGTACGACATTGTTAACTGATAACATCTGCAAAGAAAAGCCCTATTTCTCAAACAAGGTCATGTTCACCAGTGCAGGAGTTAGGACTTAACATATCTTTTGGAGAGACACAATTCAGCCTGTAACAATTGCCATGTGACTACTCTTCCTCTGCTACAAAAATGGTTATAGCAGTACTGCTGCTAAAGGAAACCATGAAACAAACAAACAACCCACAAGCAAAGCATCTCCCAGCCAGGAGACCTGACAATAAGTCAGAGAAATGCTTTTCTTCTTTTTTAACCAACAGTTTAACTCTGAAAAACCAGTAAAAATGGATTTGAAAGATCGGAACTACATGTTCTTCCCCCATTTTCGTTTTATCTGAAAGCAAATGAAGAAAAGAGAAGCACTTTGCAGCAGGTGATCATGCTAATTTTCTGGGTCATTTCCTCAAGGTGTCCTTAAAAGTAGCAATCATCTCTGTTCAAAGCAATTCCCTCCCATTAGACACATCAGCTTCCCAGATGTTTGACACCTTCTAATAGCCTGCTTTCTGTTACCTCAAAAAGCATCGCCAGTGTGGATTAGCTTTTTCTCTAGCCTCGTCCACTGAAAACAGCATTAAAAAAAGGATAACCAAAGTCCTACAACAGCATTTTTCAGAGCAGATGCTCCAGGATGATGTCCATGTATCTGTGGGGCATTTTTTATTTTTTAGAGCCCTTTTTGTAGCCTCGTCACATCAGGTGTCACAACACAGGAGGTAGGTAAAACAGGTATCATTGCTGCATTTTTTAAAGATGAGAAAGCTGAGGTATCTGAGCCTGAGTGAAGTCATAGAGCTTGCCAAGTGAACAAGATGGAACAAGAAATGCTGAAATCTTAGTCTGTATTTTTCAGGACCACCTAGCTTTCAGTTTATCATACTGTGGTGGCTTGTATGTTGCTGTGCTGCAACCAGTATTTCAAATACCATCAGGGTCACCCATTGTGAACGATTTGCAATGGATTTTCCAGACTAAGACTATAAAGAAAGGCCTGGCAATCTACTTCCGAAAATTAGCCAAGGGAAGTCCTAAGGATCATAGAAAATATTGCCTGATATAGTGTTGGAAGATCAACCCCCTAGGTTGGAAGGCTCTCAAAATACACACTGGTTGCAACAATCGACTCAAGAGTGCGAATGATTGTGAAGTGGTGCAGGATCAGGCAACGTTTGTTCTGCTGTACATGGGGTGACTGTGAGTCACATCCAACTCAATGGCAACTAACAACATTTTTCAGGACTCCAACCCAACTGGATTTATGCAAAAGGGAAGTGTGTTGGGTTTTCAAGCCAGGGATTCCAAAGAACAGACATAGTTTTAGGCATAGAGTTTAAACAATGCCGTTGAGTTTCAGTGGCATCAGATTGCTGGAGCACTCTCTCCCCATGTGTATCATATGTATGTGTGCCTATGAGTGTGTGGCTCCCGTCTTTCTGTGTGTCTGTGGGTATATGTTTCTGGGTGATGCATCTATATGTGTATATGTCTAGGGTATCTCTCTCTGTGTATTTCTACTTTTTTCTTTCTGCCTTTTTCAGTCTATCAGTCTCATTCTGCCCATTTCTTAATCTCTCTTTTTCCAACTCTTTCCATCTGTTTCCTCCCTCTCTGTTATCAGCTCTGCTTTCTTCTTTTAAAATTTCATATGGAACAGTTAGACTTGATCCATATGGTAACAAGAGGGCTCCTTAAATTTTCACACTCTCATCCTCCATGCAATCCAAAGTGTAATGCAAACCTCCTCTCTCTCAAAGGTCATGCTAAATGCCTAAAAATATTCTGGTTGACTTTGCTTGGGTCCTGTGTCCTCACCTGAACCACAGTGGCACTCTGGTCAACCTGGGTCACATACGGACCTTTAGACAGGGGGGCCTTCTTAATTCAGCCCCATCAGAATCACTTTGAAGTTGGAATAACTTCCCTAAATGAAAAGCGGAAAACCTGGTGACGTAGTGGTTAAGTGCTACAGCTGCTAACCAAAGGGTCAGCAGTTCGAATCCGCCACGCACTCCTTGGAAACTCTATGGGGCAGTTCTACTCTGTCCTGTAGGGTCCCTATGAGTTGGAATCAACTCGACGGCACTGGGTTTGGTTTTTTTTAAAGGAAAAGCAGGATGCTGTTACCAAAAATGGGAAAGGGCTCATGAGTAGGCAAAAGCAACACATATCCATATGACTTTCATTTTAGTGCACGATGTATTGCCTCCTGATATGGTGTTTTAAAGAAATTCTTCCTGTTTTAAAGTTAGGGCAAAAAGAGAAGTCCATATGTTACCTGAAATAATGCCACATGGTAAATATCATTGAGGGTAAAAGCTACTTCAACAGACTAACCTCCTTTTTCTTGTAGATAAGCTTCATCCATAGAGAAGTTTTATGAGAAAACCTGTTCACCTGGGCAAAAAAGAAGTGTGGCAGAGGGAAAGAAAGCTTAGGTAAGTCACAGCAGCTCTGTGCCTCAGTTTCCCCATTTGCCAAATGGGGTAGTGTAAGTCATGAGGATTTCTGCAGACGTCAGGATCCACCGTAGCTATCTTAAACAGAAAATGATTCATTACAAGTTCACATAATTTCTGGGAAGCATGCTTGGACGTTATTTAACTGGGAACAAATGCATTTATGAGAAATGTCCAATCACTCCATGGACTATTCTGTGGAAGCTCCAATGCAAATGTCACTCCCTACTTGGGCAGAATATGATGGAGGCAGAAAATAGAACTTTTACTCCAGCTGCCCCAGAAGAGCCAAACACCTCGACCATTGTGCTTCCAAGAAGATCCAACCTCAACGTGCATAGCTACCATCTCTTGCTGCTCATTTTCCACAAACAAATATAGACACCGCAAATCAAGCCTGCTTCTGGATGTGATAGGAAGGTCTAGAATCATGGCTTATCAGTGGCATGAATTCTCTGAGCACTTGCTGATCAGTAGAGCGTAGAGTCAAAAACATGGGCTTTGGACTCAGACCAACCTGATCTCTAAGATGCGTGATTTCACTTTAACTTCTTTAAATTCTCCATTTATACCGCCTGTAAAATAGGAATCCCTATAAATAGAGATCAAGTATGCAGAGCACTGGCGCAAAAACAAGGTAACTCTTAGTGTTTCCACTATAAAACTTGAATGTATGTGAAAATATACACTATACATAGTTGCATGTGGTGCGAATGGTTAACACGTTTGGCTGCTAACCAAAAGGTTGGAGGTTTGAGTCCGCCCAAAGTCACCTCGGAAAAAAGTCCTGGCAATCTACTTCCAAAAAAGTAGCCATTAAAAACCCTATGTAGCACAGTTCTACTCTGACACACATAGGGTGTCTATGAGTCAAAATCAACTCGACATCAACTGATTTTATACTCTATATGTGTGTTTTCTCTCTATCTTATCTCCTGGGCCCGCCTTTCCACACACAACTGCACTGACTTGATTTCTGTGCAACTGTTTGTTGAAAAAAACCCTCCCCAGGTGAAATGTCAGTAATTGGCAACCTTTATTTACAGTTTTGAATACATCACCTAGACCCTCCTCTATGGCCCACATGGCAGCATAGCCACTCCCTACCACCCACAGGCTGGGCTCACGCATCAGAGACAGCTCTGCCCCTCGCCCTGGATCGGGAGTCATGAGGCACTTCAGGACAGATTGCTCAAATTTCTGCTTTCCGGATACCAGGCCCATCTCCATGGCATCATTCAGCTGAAAATAGACAGGAGGTTTATTTCAAGTTCCACGGAAGGGAAACAGATAGATGGAGAGATGATTAAAATGAAAGACTAACTTGTCTTTCCACAAATTCCTGAACGAACCTACTTCCCTAAATGCCCTTTCAGACCACACCAGACCTATTGCTGTTCCCCACTCATCCTGGCTCAGAGTAGTAAACTGCTAGACCTCATACACTGGACCTGACTTTTAATTCTATTTTTGCTGTTTTCTGTCTCTTGGGTTTTCTGGTTTTTTTTTTTTTTTTTTGTATCATCAACAAGACTATACCTTCTCCTCACTTACTATCTCATTAGCCAACATTTCATATTTATGACAATAGTAAAAAATCTACTATCTAACTATTTTGCACATTAATGACAACACCTGGCAGTAACGAACAGCAACAGCGAGGTGCGACGCCAGAGTCACACTGGCTTTGATGGTTAAGGCTATGTGTCAACTTGGCTGGGCCGTGATTCTCAGTGGTTTGGCAGTCATGTAATGAAGTGATTTGGCAGTTATATAATGATGTGGTCATCCTCCATTTTGTAATCTGATGTGGTCATCCTCCATTTTTGCATTAAGCTAATTTTGCGTAACAACCTGGTCTTTGGAGGTAAGTGAGGAGAGGACGTATAAGGTTCTGTAGGAGGGAAGGTAAGACCTATTCTTTTTTTTCATATTCCCTAATTTCCTAAGTCAAAAGATAAGTGTACCTTTGAAATAAACAGACTTGTATCTCAGCTACTTAAACTTTTTTAGTTTTTTTACTTATTATGTAAAACTAGGCAAGTCACTTAACTTCCCTCAGTTTTAGTTTTTTGGGGGGATGTTTTTATATAAAAGAGTTTAAAAGCACTCAGCATAATACCTGCCACAATAAAAGATAGCTCTCACTAAATACAGTACCTAAATATGTTAGCCTGAAAACAGATTGACTGAGTTTGTGTTTTCTGCAGCTCTTGTTGACAGTTTTATGTAACTTTGCTTTGTTAGAATTTTGTTTTGGTTTTATATAAACCAAAAACCAAACCCATTGTCATCAGGTTGATTCCAACTCATGGCAACCCCGTATGTTACAGAATAGTACTGCTCCACAGGGTTTTCTTGGTTTTAATCTTTATGGAAGCAAGTCACCAGGCATTTCTTCCACAGCACTGCTGGGCCAGTTCGAACCACCAACTTTTCGATTAATCGTCAAGCACAAGCCATTTGCACCACCCAGGGCCAATAATAATCCATAAGATATACTGTTGTTGTGTGGATTAAGTGAGACAAGCAATACAAAGGGCTTAGCAAAATGCCTGGCCCAGAGCAAACTTCTTCAAAATCCTCCTTTGCCTTCTCATAGGAGGCTAAATTCAGATTAGTGGAAAGAATAGGTTCCATATGGATAGTCTCAGTCTTCCAGGAGAATTTTTGTTTTTCTTTTTAATCGAGTCAACTAAATACTCCTTCATTATCCATTATTATTCTTTTACCACCGTATACTCCTACCCTATCCCTGGACAATTACACTTGATTGTTACAAAACAAACAATAGAGGTGCATCCTGATAAACTAGTTATTATGGAGTACCAGGACTTTTAAATACAGCTAGCTAATGCTCCAGAGAGCCAGTCTTTTTTCATCTGTACTCCAGTGTGACCAAAGGGCAGAAATGGCCTGATTAGGCAACATGGCTCCCCCTACTGGATGAAGGAGATTTGGACCTTCTTTTGGCTCTGTCAAAAGAAAGCAAACCCAAAAAACCCAGTGCCTTCGAAAGAAAAGCTATGCAAATATAAGAACTCTCTCCAGCTGCCCACACTACAGATTCAATTAGAGTGCTATGTAGGGCGTTCTCCTCTAAACAGGACTCTGGCAGCTGAATGCCAGTGAAGCTCAGCCCACATTCATCTTCCTTTTCTCAGAATTCTCATTGTGCTAAGAGCTTAATTATACTCTAAATTTGTATCATTCTGTTTTCTGTTTGCCCAGCCTTCCCAGCAGTCCCTATACATGTCTATATAGGACTTTGTATTTACAAATCACTCCTATGATTATATGTTCCTAGAAGGCAGGAGCCTTAAACTTCACCTTCTCTTGCATCATTTCTCTGTGCCTGCATGGTAGGAGCCAAAAGATGGACTTGGCCATGAAGACAACAAGAGGGAAAGCAGAAATGTTCCCAAAGAGTGTTTAATAAAGGAAAACATGTATTAATTGCCTGCTCGGAGCACTTAAGGTCTTCATGATCCAGTGGGGAGGACAAACAGACACACAAAGCACTCACTCATCTATATCGTGATAAGGCATATCTACGCCTTGGCCATGAGAGAAAGGAGCCACTGTATTAAAAGCACAGAGGAGATTCAGAGACCTGTGAATTTATCCTTTCATTGTTGTCATTGTTAGTTGTCACTGAGTGACCTCCAACTCAGGGCAACCTTATGTATGACAGAACAAAATATTGCCCAGTCCTGGGCCATCTTCATCATTGTTGGCATGTTTGAATCCATTGTTGAGGTTATTATGTTGTCCATCTCATGGAGAGTTTCCTCATTTTGCTGGCCAATGAAAATGATCCTTTCACTAGAATTTGCTATATTTGCAGTTATGTCCTTTTATGAGACCTCCAAAATATGGAAGGTCATTTCGTTTATCTGAAGCTGGGCTCTCCTTTAAAAAAAACGCCCAGTTGTGACTATCTTTTATTTCTCTTTCCCATTCCTTCATGGCTGGGTTGTTTCATCTTACTCCCTTCCTTGTTAATGCCTTCACAGTAGAACTCAAAAGACAGTAAGGTGTCATGGGGCTGCATTTTCCTTTGGCTAGGACAGGGGTTTTGTACTGCTACTCTTGGTTAGTGGGGGAAAAAAGACAAGCTCAAGATCATAGAGCATTCTTTTCTCAGACTTTGAAGAGATATCAGCTCTTCGTGGTCACAGATTCTTAGGAGAACCAAAGAGAACTTAGCAGAATCTCTCAAGTAGCAGGTCTTTGGGGAGAAAATGAGACACACAGTGGAGGTTTCTTTCATTTTAAACTCTGAGCATAAAAACCGAAGCTGAATACAGTCAGTGCCTGCACCTAAAAAAATAGCAAAAAAAAAAAAAATTCCTATAGGAGAAAGTAAGACAGCATCAAATTTCTAATTTGGGAATAGCCAAATTATGGTCCCAATTTGGTTCTTGCCTTATTATCTACCAAGTGGCAGGGGAGTAAACAGACTCCTGTTCTGGCTGGGTGATGTCAGGCCGATTCCTACTCCTAGTAACTCTGTGTGACCAAGTAGAGCTGCCCCATGGGGTTTTCTAGGCTGTAATCTTTATGAGAGTGACTGGCAGGTCTTTCTCCCACAGAGCCACTGGCTGGGTTAGAACTGCCAACTTTTCAGTTAGCAGCCAAGTGCTTAACCGTTGTACCACCAGGGCTCCTTAAACAGACTCTAGAGAGCTATTTTCTCCTCTTCCTATTCAAAGAAAGGGAAAGATATTTAATAGATTGAAACAATATAAAATCTGGAAGCAACTTTTGAGATCATTATTACTGCCTGCACAAGTTTTAAGTGATAAAATCAAATCTCAGACATGCCCAGTCAGTGGCAAAGCTAAGATTCAAACTTAGGACCTTTGACCTCACATCCACTATCCTTTGACATCTAGTACACTGCATGTCTTTGGAGGAATACAGGCAGACCCCAGGTTACCAACATCCAATTTACATACAGCCTGTGGTTATGAACCAACCCCCGTAAAGCAGATTATATTAAAAATTCGAGGTACATGTAAAGGTTCATAATAACAAACGGGCACTACTTTGCAATGTGCATCAAAACATTATTATTATTACTATTATTATTACTGTATTGTTATGTTAAAGACATCTTAGTGTATCCGAAAGTGTTTCTTTAATGTTTTTTATGCATAGAAAGGTACACTGTGTACTAAGACAAACATTTGACTAACTGATGTTAGATATAAGCCTTACCTAAATATTCTGCTTTATGTACAAAATAAACTTAAAGACAGATTTAGGATTGGGACTCGTTCATAATCCAAGCGCTGCCTGTACTCATTACTGGTCCTCATTATTAAAGGAATGTTAAATATTGCCATTAAAAAAAACTACCAGCTTTGTATTATTGGTCCCAGTATTACCTGAATCTTAAATACTGCCCATCATCCAGACACATATTGTCTTGATAACAGAGTTTCAGTTAAGCTTACAAAGTCACTAATTGCAATTAAAGTGTGTGATGGCTGACCATGTTAATATCAGAGAAGCAAGCAAATAGGACACTGAATTTACATTGTAGTAATCAATCCGGGTGTCACATCTCAGCAGGGGGTAAGGTTCTCAAGTCAGCTTCTAAAGCAAACACCACAAATTGCCAGTAATCACCCTTCAACACCTCTCAGAAAGCTCCACATTGTAGATCATACTAACTCATCAACACAGCCTATCCAACACAGATGATAGTTGCTCCAATTTTGGAACAGATTGCTCTTTCTTCAGTTGAGCAGCAGATGAAGTGGTGAGTTGGCTTCCATTCAGGGGCAATGTTGTATGAAAAATATGTATCTTTAAACACTAAACACTCCACACAGTTAGACTCTCGCTCTGTGGGAAACGGGGGAGAACTTAGTACCAGCAGAGAAACAGCACATCACAGCGCCTCTGTCAGGCTGCCTCGGGCATATGCTTGAGTGGCTTGGCAGGTAAGATCACCTGCATTATTTAAATGTTTTCCTTCCTCCTTCTGTCTCCTATCTTTACTGAGCTCCTGGAGTTTGCCAAAATTAAGTTGAAATTAAATGTATGTTGAGACATGATTGAACTTATCTGTGAAATTCAGCCAAGTTGGTTATTATCATAAAAAGTCACCAGGTGGCGTGAACTGTTTGCGCTTGACTACTAAGCTAAAGGTTGGCCATTCAAACCCACCCAGGAGTGCCGCAGAAGAAAGACCTGGCAATCTTCCATAAAGACAACCCTATGATGGAGCATGGTTCTACTCTGTAACATATGTGGTCACTACAAGTCAGAATCAACTTGTCTGTTGATTTTTTTGTTGTTGGGTTTTTTTTTTTTTTTTTTGGTTTGGTTATTATAAATTTCTGACTCAGAATAATGAAGCTACATATACACACAGGTACTTATTGTACTGATCTCACTGCCAGACAGCCTCTGTGCTTGCCTTCCAACCACATTTATCATCATAGCAACCATATGCTGAAAAAACGTTAAAGGCAGTGTATCTGGATGGGAGTCAAGAGAACCACGTTTTAATCCTGGTTTTACAATTAACTGGCTAAGAGATTCTGATGGTTAAGGTTGTGTGCCCACTTGGGTGGGCCATGATTCTCAGTGGTTTGGCAGTTATGATGTAGTTTGGCAGTTATGTAATGATGTAATCAAGTCCATGATGAGATCTGCTATGATCAACCAACCAGTTGAAAGGGAGTTTCCTCAGGGACATGGCCTGCCTTCAGTATATAAATGGATATTCCAGCAAGACTGTCCCTCTGGATCCTGCATGTGGCTTATCATCATCAGACCTCTGGTTCTTGGAAATTGAGCTAGCAGCTTACCTACCAATCTTGAGATTAGTCAGCCTCAGCAGCCCATGAGCCAGTAGCCTGATGTCTGACCTGCCAATCTTGAGGTCAACAGTCCCTGCGGCTATGTGAGTCAGGATAAGTCTCCAGCCTGATGCCTGATCCACAGACTTGGGACTTGCCAGCCTCTACAACTGTTTGAGCTATTTCCTTGAGATAAATATATATATATATTTTTTTATATATATACACACACACACACACACACACACTTCACTGGTTTTGTAAGCCATTTCCTGAGATATATGTCTCTTTCTATGTATATATACGCTTCACTGGATTTGCTTCTCTAGAAAATCTAGCGTAAGACAGAGACCTTGTAAAGTTTATCTAACCTCCAAATCTCAAATCCTTTATCTTCAAAGAGAAGACTAAGACAAGATATCCAAGGTGACTTTCAATTCTAAATTTACGTTAGGAGTTTATGCAGCTAGTTACTGCAAGTGTTGAAACTTCAGCCAGAAATAGAACAAACTGGAAATATGGTGCTCCCTGCTCCCTTCCTTCCTTTCTTTCTTCTTCCCTCCTCTCCTTCTAACCTTTCCCCTTCTTTTACCACCTCTCTTCTTTTCTTTCCTTTCGTCTTTCCTTTCTCAAACCATAACTGAGTGTCGGTTATGTGTTAGGGACTGTGTAGGCCCTGGGAATACAAAGGCAAACCTGAGATTAGACCATACTGCCTCTTGTACCTTGAAAATTCTTTTCCTATCACTTATCTTAAATGCAGCCGAGCAAGTGCAGTCTGATACTATTATCATAGAGTAACTCAGTGTGAAGTTTCTTTGGAAAATCATATCCATTATCTAATTTAGATAAGCAAAAATACTTTTTAGGCTCCAGCAGGAAGTCATACAAATCATTCTAAATTATCAAAAAGGTCCCTGAAGTTGGCTGTGCTTTATTCATTGGTAAAGAAGGAAAAGAGACAAAAAGCTCCAAGCATAAAATTTAGGGTCATTTATAATCTTCTTCCTATTATACACCATTGACCCCCAGCTCCAGGACAGGAAGGCAGTGTGGTTTATGAGAAAAAGCTCAGGTGCTCAGTGAGACAGAACCAGTTCAAGTTATAGCTCCACTATGTACCAGCTGGGTCACCTGAATGTATAACTTCACCTGCAAGTGATGGTATCTACCTTGCAGGACTATGGTAAAGAAGGTGAAGTGCAGGAAAACAGCCTAGAAGAGGGCACTACACATAATAGAAAAAGTAACTATGAGCGTAATTATGAGCATAATTCAAGGGAAAGTGACACACATTCACATAGCACCAGCCATGTGCCAAGATCATATAATTAGGAGGGCCAGGCTGATTTCGAAGTGTACATTGGCTCAAACAAAATGGAAGCTAGTCTCTTACTCATCTAACAGTGCACGTGGATGTTTCTTTGGCAACTAGCTTTCCTCCACGTGGTGATTCAGAAACCCAGGCTCTTTTCCAACATGTGGCTCAGTCACCATCATTGTCACGTGTTTGGCTGACAAAGAGACTGTAACGAAGGCAGCCATGCTTCTGGAAACCCGTGGTCCATAAGAGATACATATCGTTTCTGCCTTCATCCCATTATTGGAAACTATATATTCCACACTTGGGTGTGGTGGCGGGGGGAGATAGTCACTGGCTGACAGTCACTTCCCAGAAATGACTCTATACAACAGAAAGGGAGAAAAATGTTGATTGGTCACTAACTGTCTCTGCTACTGAAACTCTACGTTACCATACCCATTGCCATCACGTGGAATCTAACTCATAGCAACCCTATAGGACAGAGTAGAACTTCCTCATACAGTTTCCAAGGCAGTGGTTAAGAGCTTGGCTGTTAACCAAAAGGTCAGCAATTTGAATCCACCAGCCACTCCCTGGAAACCGTATGAGGCATTTCTGTTCTGTCCCATAGGGTGGCTATGAGTCAGAATCGACTTGATGGCAACGATTTCTTTAGTTAGATGGTTTTTAATCATTACAAAAACAGACTGCCGCATCTTTCTGTTGCGGAGCAGCTGGTGGGTTCAAGCTGCCAGCCTCTTCAATTAGCAGCCAAGCACTTTGAGCACTTCATCACCAGGGCACCTTCTGATTGTGTAAGGCCACCTACATCTACGAGATAGGTGTTATTACCCCTACCTTATTGATTAGGAAATTTCACGTCAATTAAGGTAAAACCCCCAGGTCACAGGGATCCAAGTCCAAGTATCTGACTCCAAGGCAGTGTTCCGAATCCCACCTCATTGCAGTCCTATGGGGTAGATTTCACAGACACATGAAGGGTGGGTGTATTATACCCACCCAGCATTGGCTCAAAGGGTATTAATTTACACACAAAATGCTCATATCTAGCCTTTCTTAGAAAATCAGATCTGGCAACCAGGGATCCCCAATTCAGCCTGAAGATGTGCTCTTGCTCTCCCACTTTCTGGTTTACTTACCATTGTTTCCCCCAACCCCCAATTTTATCACGCCTGGCTTCACTCATGGGGCTCTGGTGGTGCAGTGGTTAAGTAACCGCTAACCAAAGGGTCAGCAGTTCGAATCCACCACTTGCTCCTTGGAAACCCTATGGGGCAATTCTACTCGGTCCTATGGGTGTGAATTGACTCAACACCAACGGGTTTTGATTTGGCTTCACTCATTGACATCATCTAAGACACTTTAAGCACTTGAGCTATCACCTCTGGTACAAGGAATAGCTTTATTATTTTATTTTTTGACAAGGAGAGTCTACATTTTGCTCTAAAAAAAAAGGTTGCTGTCAGGTCAACCCCAACTCATGGTGACCCATGTACGTAAAGTAGAACTGAGCTCCATAGAGTTTTCAGTGGCTAATTTTTTTGGAAGTAGATTTCCAGGCCTTTCTTCTGAGGCATCTCTGGGTGGGCTCAAACCACCAACCTTTGGGTTAGCAGCTCAGTGCATTATCCCTTTGCACCACCTTGTAACTCCACATTTTGCTCTAAAAACTTGTAACGATCATGTGAAGATCAAAGAAGTTAGGTATATATTTCTTTTTGAAACTGTCAGAAAGAGAACTATTTAATACTTTTCGTGGCTTTCCAGATTTTGTGCTTCTCACCCCTGTCTTTCACCTCAGATTATTACTCATTCCTGGCTCACAAATTCATCTAAATACATTTCCCCGCAGCTTGTGGCTGCAGAAAGAACTCTCCTACTCCTCGAGATCGGTTTAGTGTCTCTTTTCTGGGTCCCTTCCCACGTTGCACTTATCTACACTCCTCACTCCACTCCTGACGACAATAGATTTGCTTCTATCACTTCCTTCCATCTAATCAATGCATCAGCTATTTGTCAACAGAGCCCCAGCAAATTTCGACTCCATGTTCCCAAGATTAGAGCTCTGTAAAGAACCTGACAAGCAGAGGACAAAGGACTGGGAGGGAGGATGGATGCTGATTGGCAAACAGAGGAGTAGCATGAGCCACCCATCCACTCCCCCTGTGGGCTTGTTCCCTGACCCTGAAAAATCAGTTCCAGCTTTGCAGTCTGAAACATGGCACCACTGAGGATTGAGGACGGGGATGGTCCAGCCAGGCCAATCTCATTACATTTAATTAAATGTAATTTTAATTTAAAGCCATAAGTCTGACCTAACAACCAGGCTCTGCTTTAACATTACAGTGACTAGCAGCATGGAAGGGATTCACAGCGTTCTCAGGTTCAAAACTCATTTATTATTTGGGTTCCCAAGGGCATGATTTTCTTTCTCTCTCTTTTTTTTTTTTTTTTTGGTAGTTGCCTTACTGTATGCACTTTGTTATTAACTGGACTTTTCATTCAACTTTCTAATTGGCCATTTTTCTGCCCTTACTACCTTAATTCTTCTTCAGCTCTCCCAGCAACCTTTCTAAGAGAGATAAAGGCCAAGAAAACTGTGTTCCCATCTGATGTAGTTACCTAGCTCTGCTGTAGCAAAATATACCACAAGCGGGTAGCTTTAGAGAATAGAATTTATTGTCTCACAGTCTGGAGGTTAGAGTCTGAATTCAGGGTGTCAGCTCTAAGGAAGGACCATATTTGTCTTTTTCAGCTTCTAGTAACTGCTAGCAATCCTTGGTGTTCCTGGGCTCACAGATGAATCTGCACGTAGCATCTGTCTTCCCTCTGTGTGTGTCTGTGCCTAGTCTCCTTTTTATAAAATACCACTGAGAAGGGATTCAGTTTAAGACCTCCCCTACTCTGGTATGGTCTCATTAACATAACGAAAAAAATGTCCTCTATCCAAACAGGGTCATGTTTACAAGTACAGGGATAGGACTTCAACATAACTTTTTGGGAGACATAATTCAATCCATAACACCATCATTCCATACCATGTGTCCTGAAATGAGTCCCATGAAATATCAGTCCAACAAGAGGCTCCTAAAAAGAAGTTTCCATACTCACGTAAATTTTGCCAATGCTGCCTACTGCGTGGAAAGCCTGGTAGCATAGTGGTTAAGAGCTACAGCTGCTAACCAAAAAGGTCGGCAGTTCAAATCCCCCAGGCGCTCCTTGGAAACCCTGTGGGGCAGTCCTACTCTGCCCTACAGGGTTGCTATGGGTCAGAATCAACTCATTGGCAATGGGTACCTACTACGTGGTCCTCTAACATATTTACAACACAAGTTAGCAAATCAAAAGCTCAAAAAAAAAAAAAAAAAAACCTTTTGTTTACAAAGCAGAAAGTATTTAGATGTAACCTATATTCCCCATACTTATTCTACTACGGAGCCCTAGTGGAGTGGTTAAGAACTTGGCTGCTAACCAAAAGGTCAGCAGTTTGAATCCACCAGCCGCTCCTTGGATACCATATAAGGCAGTTCTGCTACGTCCTGTAGAGTCGCTATGAGTCAGAATCAACTCTACGGCAACGAGTTTGGTTTTTTTAATTTTTTTGGTATTCTACTATAGGATCCCACCCAGCCCTCTTTTATCATGAAACACCTAGTCATGTCTGTTGAAATTAGTGTTCCATGGTTCACATTTTGGGAAATATTTTCGCAGTTATCAAGAGGTACTTTATTAGAGGTAGATGCATGTAGTTACTCAACCGTAACTACATGCGTGTTAGATCCCTTCCTGTATCTACAGTATTCACCATGTAACTTTTCAGTTCTTCCCATAAAAGATGAGTTTGGGCTTGACCACATAACTTGCTTTAGCCAATGGTATGTTAGACACAGCACAAGCAAGGGCATAAAATGTGCTTGTGCCATTGAGTGTGTCATCTTGTATTTCTGCCTTTATCATGAGAAGAACATGTCCCAGCCCACCCACTGGTCCCAGATGGAAGACGAGAGATACATAGAGTAAGGCAGCCCCCAGCCAACCCACAGACCTGAGACCTGAAGCCGGGCTTCCCCTGCTGACCAGCAAAGCATGATCAAGAAATCAATGTTTATTTTATATGCCTCTGAGATGTTGGGGCTGTTTGTTATGCAGCTATAGTTGACTAACATGCCATGTTAGGTTCTGTTCTAGAAAATGTGGACTACATACAAGAAGAAAAAAAAATTACCCCTGCCCTGATGACCTTATTGTAGGGGAGAGCAGAAACAAGAAGTTATAATTCATGGCAATTAAAATAAGGGTGCCAAAAGAAGTACCAATAATATGTTGTGGGAACATGAAAGTAAAACTGATGCTATCGAGAAGTTCATCAACAAGAAGGTTGAATTCTGTTTGATTCCTTTCTATATTTCTTTTTTTTGGGGGGGGTGGGGGGAAGCTTAAAGGATTAAAATGATTACACTAGAAGAAGAATCAAGAGGGAGAACATTCCAGGCTAATAGAACAGCATGCAAGAAAAGAAGGAGTATAAAAATCTGTCCCTTCAGGGTGGTCATATACCCTTGTATATGCGTATTGGTGTGCCCTTTTTTGCAACAGAGAAAACTAGATAGTTACCCAAGATCACATAACTAGTAAGCGACAGAACTGGGCTCTAGAGCCTAAGCCTCCTAACTCTAGTTCTAGACCCCAGGTCCATACGAGTTTATGTAGCCTTTATGCAATAGAAAAGCGAAATGGAAAATTGACTCACTGTTGTACCTGGAAGTAGCCGAAAGACACAGGAGTCGACCAATAAAGTATGTATGTCAGGCTGCCAATAACAAAAACAACAACCACCATAATAAGAACAAAAACAGCAATTGCCATGATAGCTGATATTTATTGCACACTTACTATGTGCCAAACACTGTGCTTAGCACTTTTTTTGTTATCTGTTTTTCATAATAATAACCCCATGAGTAAGGTACTATTATTAAAAGCAACATGAAATAAATAAGGCACAGAGAAGTTATGCAATTTGCCTCTAGTGCAGTGGGTTTCTTTTACATGGACTTTCTGGCCCTAGGTTTGTAATTCCTCCTAAATGATTGGTCAGGCGACAGTCTTGCCAGAGTTTAATGGGTTTACTATCCCAAAAGCAGCTTGCAGGGGATTGGTTGGTTTACTATCCTCATAAGCGGCTCGCAAGGATTGGTCAGTTTATGACCCATTCTGTAATTACCATGAGAAGAACATACTGAGATTGGTTGGGGAGCCCTGCCCATAACTGACCTTTACCCAGATTGGTTAGGGAGCCCACCTTATAACTGACGAGTACATATAAAAACCCTGGTGCCTGAGAAGAGGGATCCCGGTCAAGAGGAGAGTTGCCCAAAGTCGCCCTGAGGAACACCAGTGCCGGTAAGGAGCTTCTCTGAAGCTTCCCTGGTTGACCAAGGGAGAGATGCATTCCTGCTTCGGAAGCTTTCCCAGACCTTGCCCGTATACATTTTTCCTGAGTTGTATTCTGAGTTTCCTGAGGTTTACCCTGAGTTGCATCTCAAATTGTATCCTGTTACTTCTGCATTGTTACTCTAATAAACAATATAACCATGAATATACCATATTTTTATGCAAATAGTGTGCACGCTATACAAATTTTGCAAACCACAACCCCCCTCGCATCAGTCTTCTGTGTATACTACGCACTTTATATGTGAAAAATACAGTAGTCTGAGTATTTGTGAGTTCTGTGTGACCATTGCAGCAAATTACTGAACCCAGCAGAGAAATAGAGAGTGAAATAATGGAGAAGTGGGAAGGTGGAGGTATATTTGACTTCCGCCTCATAGGAACCATCCTTATGCTGATTCTGGTTCATGATGTTATCCTTACATTGCCCAAGGTCACGTAGTAACTGAGGGAGTTAGGGGACAAAACCATGCTTATCTGTCACTAGAACCTAAGCTCTATCTATCCCTAGAACCTAAGCTCTAATCACTGTGTTCAACTTCAGTAGTAAATTAAAATCTCCCAGAGGCTTTTAAAATACACTGATGCCCAGGTCCTATGCCACACTAATTAAATTAGCACCTTTGCCAACAATGTCCCAGGCATCAGACCATCTTACAAGCTCCATGGGTGGCTCTTTGTACAGCCAGGGTTAAGAACCGCTGCTCTACTGTCACCTAGGTATCAACGGTAGAGCAAGGCCAGAGTCAGAGGCAGGTGCAAGCCTGCCATGAGACTTTGAAGAGGATTCAGAGTGTTTAGAAAGAGGAAAAAAAAAAAAAACCAGAACCACCAATCAATCAGACAGAAGCCAAACAGGGTAAAACTGGCTTAATGTGTTCACACACTTATAAATCAATTGAGTACACCTTGGAATTAACTCACTGTTAAAAGCAATGTTTTAAATGAAGAAAGATTTCCAGAATAGTCCTTTAGGACATAAATGACCCATATTATGAGCAATCTACAGTAGCAATATTATTAGATTACAACTGAGCTTTTCGGAGTAAAAGAAAGAAGAGATGGCAGATTCCCCCATCATTCCTGAACAGACTGTTACCAAAATTTTGAAATTGTCCAGGTTAAATTTTGTCATCTTTTCAACACACTTTCTAAATTGTCTTACATTTCTTTCCCCTGGTGCCTAAGGCCTGCATGTTTTCCTTAACTTCCCCCCTATAATGGAGTCACACAATTTTTAAGACAACTTGACATGTGATATAAAAAACAGTCACCACTGAGTTGACTCCAACTCATGGTGACACCATGTTTGCCACAGTAGAACTGTGCTCTATATGATTTTTAATGGTTGATTTTTTTTTTTTTTTAATTAGATTGTCATGCCTTTCTTCCAAGGTACCTCTGGGTAGACTCAAACCTCCAACCTTTCAGTTAGCAGTACAGCATGTTAACTGTATGCACCACTCTAAATGACATAGTTCACCTGAGCAACACTTGCTGTCATGTAAAACTCCCCACTGAGGCTGCACACAGGCTCAGCATCCTTCTGTCCAATGGCTGAGAAGCAGATACCACTGGTGCTTGGGGGGAAATGGGCTTGTCTCGTAGGCCTGACAGCCAAATACAGCAGTAGTGAGTCAATGGAGCAGCTCCAATGCACTAGCAGAGGTTCAGTCAGGGCAGGAAGCACAGCTGCTGGACGCAAATGCTTCTCCTGTTGCCTCCACTGGTTTAGTTGGTCCTTAGATCTTTCTCTGTCAATTACACAGTATGTACTTTTCAGTTCCACCCACCAAGCCAGACCTCACATTTGGCTATTTCCTTGTCCACTCAATTTTCATGAAGACCTCACTGGCTACAGGTCCAGGAGCACATGATAGAAAACCAAGTCCACCATACATATTCTTTGCTTACTGGGTGTCCACATCCAAGTCATGTCGCTTTTGGACCTGTTCAAAAGTCTATGACTTATGCAAGACCAAACAACCAAACCCATTGCTTTGGGGTCAATCCCAATTCGTGCTGATTCCAAATGTTATGGAGTAGAACTGCTCCATAGAATTTTCTTGGCGGTAATCTTCACAGAAACAAATCACCAGACCTTTTTCCATCAATGTCCTAGGGTGAGTTCAAATCGCCAACCTTTAGGTTAATAAAAAAAAAAAAATAGTTGAGAGTAAACTGTTTGTTCCATCCAGGAGCCTTGTGGCTTATGCAAGGTAACTGGTATTTCTCCTTTTGTCAGATGATAAAATTGAATCCTAAGATATAAAGAGCATTAACCAAACCAAAATCAAACCTGTTGCTGTCAAGTCAATTCCAACTCATAGTGACCTTATAGGACAGAGTAGAACTGCCCCCATAGAGTTTCCAAAGAGTGGCTGGTGGATTCGAACTGCTGACCTTTTGATTAGCATCCAAATGCTTAACCACTGCACCACCAGGACCCCACAAAGAGCATTAGGATGCTAAAATATTACAGTTGGATGAGAAATTATCTTAGCTCACATAATTCATGTCAGGGCTAAAACCATTTATTCAATCAACAAACATTTTCGGAACACTTACCTTGTGCTAGATATCAGGCTAGGACCTGGAGCAGGGAGATACATAAAACATAGTTGATGCCCTAAAGTTGTCGGTAATCTAGAAGGGCTATCAGCAAACTATGACTGGTGGACCAAATTGAGCCCAGTGACTGTTATGGTATATTCATTTGTGTTGAAACACCCCCATGCCCATTCATTTACGTATTGTCTGTGGCTACTTTTACATCACAATGGCAAAGTTGAAGAGTTGTCACAGACTGTGTAGTAAAAAACTATTTACTATCTGGGCCTTTACAGAAAAGCTTTGTCAACGCCTGATTTAGTAGAAGGATGTCTAAATGAAATCAAGTGTTGCAGGTAATATTATAGAATTCTGTGTGGGGTATACAGGCTGGGCTGTAATGGGGGGGGGGGCGGGTAACTTTGCAGAAAAGATGAGATCTTGAAAGGAGCCCAGACAGAGAGACAGGGTATGAGAATGATAGGCAGAGGCAACAGTGAGCAAAATAATGGAGATAAGAAACAGCAAGGCTCCTAAGGGAACCACAAATCATTCAGCACATATGGATGGCACTTAGGATACGGAGAGTGGGGTTAAGGAAGGGAGGGAGAAAAGTCAGCGGAGAGTGGTGGTCGGGGGCCGCCTGTGTGCAAAGCTAGACTCACTGACCTGGGCCCAGAAAACTTTGAGACTTTTGTGGGACAGATGCAGGGTATACTAAAAACCAAATCCTGCCTTTCTCTTCCAGGCTGTGCAAGCCCCTACAGGCATTTAGAGTTCAGTAATCATTATGCCATTAAATTATAACCTGAGGCATAATTTTGACTAAATAAATTGAAACTCTTTCATAGAATTCAAGATACTATTTCCCCTTATAATAGTTCATGACAACTAGAGTATTAGCTAAGAAGGAGAATTACAGGGTTTTTTTTATTGCATCAGGAGACCTGGCTTAATCTGGAGGAGCTGAGAAGGTTTTCCCAAGGAGTGTTATTGAAGACAAGACTGAGAGCACAGTAGACATTTGCCAGGTAAAGAGTCAGGGAGTAACATGAGAACTGTCAACATTTCAAAATCTTCAAAGCCCAATATTCCAAAATGGTACTTCACACCCTGGGAGGGTCACTGGGTTAAAATCTCATTGGGGCCACGTGGAAAATGGAGATAATAATGGTACCCATTTCATAGGACTGCTCTGAGGACAGAAGAGAGGACTGTATGGAAGGTGCTTAACGTAAGGTCTGCACACAGCCAGTGTGCAAGAAATGCTAGTTCTCACTCTCAGGACCTGTCTTTTCTTTCCTGTTATTTAATAATGGTGGGCCTATCTTGTATCTCTTATACCCATCTCAGAGTCTAGGTGTACAAAATTTTGGTCCGTAAATTGTTGTGGAATTTCAATTCATGGAGTATTTTTGGTGGATCAGTGAATGTCAGCATCAGAATAAGTTGGAGTCAATGGAACTCCATCTTCCACCAAGGGCAAGAATCCCTGTTTCTGAATCCCTAATTGGTGGTCTTCTGATTCCCACTTGAATCAGACCGGTTTCTTGACCACTTGTTCCTGAATGGGCAGCTCTGATGGCAGGAAAATTCTTCTCCCTATGGAGCTCAAAACAACTTTCTTGAAATAGCTACCCATTGAACTTCACCTATCCTCTGGGTCACAAAGAACATGGTTTCTGTCCCTTCTGCATGACAACCCATCAAAGGTCCTGACAGCAGCTTTTCCATACAGAGCCCAGTCCCCAGGTTGGGGTCCCTCTACTTCACTGCACTGTCTCATCTCTGACCTTCATTGATTTAAAAGACAAAGATCCTTACAACAAAGTTCACATCTCATCCATCTCTGTATCCAAGAGCCCAGCACAATATCTCTTACATAGTAGGCACTCAGTAAACATTTGTTGACAAATAAATGAAAGAATGCCTGTTCTAAAGCATATTATTCTTTAAAAAGTAACAAGACTTTTCAGCCACTTTTATTTCACACTCTAGTATACATAAGAAAACATCATGGGAAACTTAATAAAGATGCAGATTTCTGTACTACACCTTCAGAAATTCTGATTCCATCAAACTAGGATCTCCCTAGGAATTTTCATTTTTATCAAGCATTTTGGATGTATCTGGATCAGGTGATCTGCTGGCCACACTTGGAGAAACAATGCTTTACGCACTCCAGAAGTCAAACCAAACAACTTTTATTAAATTTGATACTTGGAAGTAGCAAACACATTTCAGTTATTTCTACCTAGAACAATTTTCATTTTCTCTATTATTATTTTTTTTTTTCTCCTTGAAACTTTTTTTTCTCATTACCCAGCCATAGCTCCCCTCCTAAGCTGCAAGGTAAGTATGCTCCATCTATTACATTCTTTTCAGGCCTCCTAAGGAGATAATTAGGCATTGCAATTGATTGCAATTTACTAATCAGAGCAGGATGTTGTAGAGTTTGGGGGAAAAAAAAACACAGTGCTGAAGTCTAGTATAAATGTAAGGCAAGTGCACCCAGCGACAAGGAACAAGACAAAAATAACCACCAAATCATAGGATGTGTTAAGCTGGTTCCCTATTTTACACTGTGGTGCCCTGATCTATAAAAGGGGGATATTAAAACCTGCCTGGTCTAACACCCCAGCCAAGTATGAGTTTCCTTCTACAAATACGTGTTTATCTATGTGCTAGGCAGTGTCCTTGGTACTAAGCATACATCAGAGAATAAGACCAAATCCCTACCCTTTGGGAAGACAGATCATAAACATGGAAACACACACATTTATACTGTATTACACTATAAAGCAAATAAGTACACCTGGGTGAGGGAACAGACAGTAAGGGAGGAAGGGGTACTACTGAGATCTCCTATTACATAAGAAGGTCAGAGAAAGACTCTCCAAGAAAGCGATATTTGAGCAGAAACCTTTGATGTGGAAAAACATGTCAGAAAGAGTGAATGGCAATGCAAAAGGCCTACGTGGGAGCCAGGGGGTGAGGAGTGAACTTTACTGGTTAAAAGGACCAGGAGGAAGGCCTGTGTGACCGAGGCAGAGCAAGCGAAGGGAAGAGTGGTGGAGCCAAATAAGACCACACAGGTGGAAGCATTTTGAAAAGTAGCCTAGGATATTAAGCTTGCAAGAACCTCAGCAATTATCTACTCTAGCTCATTCATTGAACAGGTGGAAAAATACAAGCCCGGAGAAGTTAGCAGAGGGGTCATAGGTAGGAGACTGAAACCAGGTCCTGTGATATGTGACAGTGCCTGTTGTCATCTTCCTTGGTTTTCTTCTGGCTCTTCCTCTATTGTTCTTTTTCATTCCTCTAGTTTCCTACTCTTCTTCCAAAAAGCCCTGATGGCACAATGGTTAAGTGCTGGTTTGCTAACCAAAAGGTTGGCAGTTTGAACTCACCAGTGGCTTTGCAGGACATAAGACCTGAGTATCTGCTCCCATAAAGATTGCAGCCTAGAAAAGTCTATGGGGCAGTTTTATTCTGTCATAAAGGATTGCTATGAGTTGAAATTAACAGCACGCAACAGCCGTCCTCCTGGTTCCCTTCCTTTTCTTCTCCTTTCTATTCTCGCCTCTTCTTACTGATGCCCTCTTTCTTTGTCTTCATGATATCAATCTTTTCTAACTCCATAGCTTGTGGTCAGAGCAGAGTTACATCAAAGCAATGAGATTTATCCCTATATGAAAGCAGTTTCGACCACCAAGTCTGTGCTACTCAGCAGCATCATCAGATGCTTTTAATCTTGACATCTGAGTACCTAGAAATATCACTCCCCTAGTTCCCTTTCTACTACCCTCCTAAAAAGTTCCTTGTTATTTTGGCTGAAAATCCTGTTTCCTGGTATCTGGTGCACAAGGCATCTCTATGACTACAGAGAGTATATATCTGCACTACAAGCCCCCATATTTCATACAGAAACTGCAAAGGAAGACCAAAGTATAGCAAAATCCAAACAGAACATTTTAATATAGTGGAAAAGACATTAAGTACCAGTCACCACCATGATGAATAGAGGGTGACTAAAAACTTGAGGGAAACCACAGGAAATAGCTACCTCTTCAAAAGACATCTGCTTCTAGCTTATCCCATTTCTGGGGAGAAATATCTTTTTTTCATTCCAGAGTCTTGTGAGAGAGGCTAAAGGATGGTGGTGTTTTGAGTTTTGATATCAGTGACCCAAGCTGACCCAAAATTCAAACATCTGAATTCTAAAGTGCAAATGCAGAAGCAATGAAAGGTGAATTCCTCACATACTCTCCTCAGCCCACATCCCCAAGTGAGTCTGAAAACAAATTCCTCACCATTATATTCCAATTTCATGTTTCTAACCACATAGTTACAGAATGCAGTGCTAGCATCTGTGTAAATTGATTTTTCTTTTCCTGTAGAAAGAAGCCTTTGCTGTCACAACAGAGTATATTCCTTAAGAAGAAAGTAGAGGGGATTACTGGAAGTGCTTTTATCCTGCTAAACAGCCAACATCAGTCTCCACGCAGTTTCTCATCTCCTCTAAGTCAGTCTGCAGTGGCTAAAAACACATAATGGAGTCTCTAAAAAGTAAAACCCAGAGTCTACTTATACAGCTAATCAAACTGGGCCTCAGTTTACTCATCTGTAAAATGAAGGAGTTGAAAAAATGATGTTTAGATCCATCCTATTCCTTCTAGGTTCTCAAAACCTCACATTACGAATAATGCTGCACTGGAAATAGAGTAAGTCCCAGGCTTCTATCTCCTCTTACTTCCTACTACTAATCAAAGAAAAGTATATTTCTAGTTTTGTTTTGTGTATTTAGATCTTGATATTATTAAAATAACATATTATAATGAAATTTCAGAAGGAAGAAGGGAGAGACTAAAATTTAGTTAAGGAGCACTGTGGGATGGATGCTGGACAGTATCTTGTGATGGTTTTGGACTTTGATTTTAGAGTTTGGTTACTTTGATAAATTGTGGTTAAATGTGTAATATAAGTTGATTTATAAAATGTCTATGTTTAGATAAAGGACCACAAAATGGCAGAGAAGAGTTTTGGCAAATCCTTTCCCAAAAGGCAATGTTAAAACTGGACAAAATTGGCAAAAAAAAAAGGACCACTATAAAAAAAAAAAAATTTTAAGACCACTATAGGACTTTGTAAATGGACCAAATGTAAGCAATAAATTGAAAAGTGTACAAAATGAACTACTAAACAACTATAAGCACAGAGGGAGTCAGTGTGTTTTTAGCCCCAGACAGCTCCCATTACCCCCATTTCACCTCTGTGGCATGGTAATTATAACAGGACTGGGCAGGATGTGAGAACAGTTGACTCTACTATTGTAGAGACCTGGTTTGATTTGAAGTGGAATTGGCAAAATCCAATCACCAGAGAGCATTGAATGTGAGGCCTTGCACAGGCAGAAAGTAATATCTGTGGCATATTTGAAAACTGCCTAAATTCAAAGGCCATCATAAAAAGTGGAAGTATCAAGGTGTTGAAGCACAACCTATGATGAATCTTTCACTGACCTTGTAGCTATGCTGACCTAGGACCAATCCCAAAAAAACCAGGCTTAAAAGTTAAATGATAATAAACTCAGCAGAGATGTCAGTGGTCACACACTAAAGGAGTGATAGACTCTATCAAATTGGTCCATCCAGGTCACTAAACAAATAAACAAGTAATAAAAAAAAAAAAAAATAACAGCAATAACATCTCCCTGGAAGTGGAGAAATCAGAATTCAGAGTGCTATAATATATCATCTAAAATGCTCAGTTTTCAAAAAAAACATGAAAAATGCAAAGAAATAAGAATATAAACAACACACAGATAAAAATCATTAATATGTTTTAATAGTTTAGGTATGATGTATCTAGATGTGAATCTTTATCTGACAGGACCTAGATCTTGGCTTTAGCAGGCCATGTTTAAAAAATTAAAGGACATTTAACAAAGAATATCAGTAAATAAAAAAATATAAAACAGAATCAAATGGAAATTCTGGAGTTGAAAGCACAGTAGATGAAATTTTAAAAATGTTGTTGTTTTGATCATTCGTTTATTTGTTTAGCCATCTGGATGGGCTAATTCTATAGTCCGTCTCACCTGTAGTGTGTGACCACTGATATCTCTACTGAGAGTTTATTATTATTATAGAAGATTTGAGCTAGCAGAAGAATCAGAAAACTTGAAAATAGATCAATAAAGATTAACTGATCTGCAAAACAGAGGAAAAACTAAGTGTCTCAGAGACCTGTGAAACAAAATCAAGAATAGCAACATATGTATAATGGGAGTCCCAGAAGATACATCATACCTAAACTATTAAATTCCTAAGACAAAGAGAAAATCTTGAAAGAAAGCACAATAAGAGTAACAGTTTAGTTCTCATCAGGAACAACAGAAGCTGTAAGGCAGTAGGGTAACATATTCGCCATGCTGAAAAATGAATATTGACCAATAATTCTATATCCACCAAAACTGTCCTTCAAAACCAAAAGTGAAATAAAGACTTTCCTAGATAAACAAAGATGGGAACTATTTATTCCAGTGAACCTGCCTTAAAACACTTCCCAACAGAAATCCTTAGGCTGAAAGGACATGACACCCTATGGTAATTCAAACCTACAGAAAGAAAGAACACTTCTAAAGATAATTACATAGGTAAGTATAACAGAGAATATAAACACATTTTTGCCATTTCTTCTCGTGTTGTTAGTTGCCATAGAATCTTTTCTTTCTTAACTGGTTTAAAGGACAACTCCATTTTAGATATAACATAAACATATGAAAATCAGTTGGATTCCTATATATTAATAAAGCCAAACCAAAAAACCAAACCCAGTGCTGTCGAGTCGATCCCGGCTCATAGCAACCCTATAGGACAGAGTAGAACTGCCCCATAGAGTTTCCAAGGAGTGCCTGGCAGATTTGAACTGCCTACCCTTTGGTTAGCAGCCATAGCACTTAACCATTATGCCACCAGGGTTTCCATACATTAATAAAGAGAATGACAAAAAGGAAATCAGAAAAATAATACCATTTATAATAAAAGGAATGAATATAATTGGAGAAGTGAAAGACCTATATAAAGAAAACTATAAAACAGTACTGTAAGAAACTAAAAGAGAACTACATAAATGGAAAAACATACCATGCTCATGGATAGATAGACTCAACATTGTGAAAATGCCAATTCTACCCAAAGAAATCTACAAATACAATGCAATCTTGATCCAAATACCAACAGCATTCTTAAGAGATGGAAAAACTAATCATGAACTTTATATGGAAAGTAAAGAGGCCCCATATAAGTAAAGTACTATTGAAGAAAATGAAAAAAATAGGAGGACTCACACTACCTGACCTCAGAACCTACTATACAGCTACAGTAGTCAAAACAGCCTGGTACTGGTACAATGACAGATACATTGATCAATAGATTAGAATTGAAGACCCAGATGTAAATCCATCCACCTGTGATCACCTAACCTTTGACAAGGGAACAAAGTCAATCAAATGTGGAAAAGAGAGTCTTTTTAATAAATAATGCTGGCAAAACTGGATGGCCATCTTCAAAAAAAATGAAACAGCACCCATAATTCACAAGATACACAGAAACTAATTCAAAATGGATCAAAGACCTAAATATAAAACCAAAAACTATAAAGATCATAGAAGAAAAAATAGAATTAACGCTAGAGGCCCTAATGCACAGCATTAACAGGATGGAATTCATAACTAACAACACACAAACTCCAGAAAATAAGCTAGATAATTGGGATCTTCTGAAAATTAAACACTTATGCTTACTGAAAGACTTCACCAAAAGAGTAAAAAGACAACCTACAAACTGGGAAAAAATTTTTGGTTATGACAAATCTGCCAAAGATCTAATCTCTAAAATCTACAGGAAAATCCAACACTCTACAACAAAAAGACAATAATCCAATTAAAAAATGGGCAAAGGATATGACTAGACACTTCACCAAAGAAGACATTCAAGCATCTAACAGACACATGAGGAAATGCTCGTGATCACCAGCCATTAGAGAAATGCAAACCAAAACCACAATGAGATATTATCTCACCCCAACATTACTGGCAGAAATTAAAAAAAAAAAAAAACAGAAAATAACAAATGTTGTAGAGGCTTCGAGGAGATTGGAACTCTTAAGCACTGCTGATGGGAATAAAAAATGGTACAACTGCTTTTGAAAATGATATAATGCTTCCTTAAAAAGCTAGAAATAGAAATATGATCCAGCGATCCCACTCCTAGGAATATATCCTAGAGAAATAACAGCCATCACTGGAATAGACATGCACACCCATGTTCATTGCAGCATTGTTCACAATAACAAAAAGATGGAAACAACTTAGAAGCGTATCAACAGATGAATGGATCAACAAACTGTGGTACATACAGACAATGGAAAGATTAGACAGGCCCATAAAACAAAACGAGACTAAATGGGCACACAAACCCAAGGGCAAGGACAAGAAGTCAGGACAGGACAGGAAAGCTGGTAATAGGGAACCAAGGTCTAGAAGGGGAGAGTGTTGATATGTTGTGGGGCTGGCAACCAATGTCACAAAACAATACTTGTACTAATTGTTTAATGAGAAGCTAGTTTGTTCCATAAACTTTTGCCTAAGGTAAAATCAAAAAAAAAAAGGACAACTGCATTTAAATTTTTTTTAATTGTGTTACTGAACTTATTAGATATAAATAAGTAATATGTATTATAGTAAACATATTCCGACTCGACGGCACTGGGTTTTTTTATTATAGTAAAAGTCCAAAAGAGAAAAAGAGAATGAACTATATTGGGCCAAAGTTTGTATATGTTACTGGATTTGTTTGTAAAAATCTGAAGTATGATAAATTAAGATCTATATTGTAATTCAAAGAGCAATCACTAGTAAAACACTTTTAAAAATAAATATTTAAAATATCAACAAAGGAATTGAAATAGTACAAAAAATCTGTTTAACGCAAAATTATCAGCAAAGAAGGACCATAGGAACAAGAAAAAAAACACATAAGAAACAATTAGCAAAATGGGAGAAAGAAACCCAACCATATAAAAAGCTCAAGGTAAATGGATTAAACACTCAAAATAAAAGGCAAAAGTTATCAGACTGAATTAAAAAATCAGCACCCAAAAATATGCTGCCTGTCTTTGAGATATAAAGACACAAATAAGTTGAAAGTAAAAGGTAGAAAGATATACTGTGAAAACTATAATAATAAGAAAGATGGAGAAGCTATACTATTATCAGACAGAACAGACTTTAAGAAATGAAACTTTATTAGAGACAAAGATGGATACTTTATGGTGATAAAAGAATCAATTAATCATGAAGGTATAAACCTAACAAACCTGTATGCACATAACAATGAAGCCCCCAAATACATGAAACACAAACTGACCAAACCAAAAAGAAACCTGAGGTTGGATTTGCTCCCAGGTCAACAATGGACAACTGAACAATAACTGTAGAGTTTAATACCCTTTTCTCAATAATTGATATAGAAACTAAACAAAGCATCTGCAACAACGTAGAAGACTTAAACAACATAATCAACCAACATGACCTAACTGACATCTATGAAACAATCCATCCAATAACAGAAAAATGTTCCTTCTTCTCAAGTGTGCATGGATCATTCTTCAATATAGACCATATGCTAGGCCATAAAACAGTATCAATACATTTTAAAATGTTGATATCATACAAATTATGTTCTCACAATGGAATTAAATTAGAAATAAACAACAAAAGGAAAATGGGAAATTCATAAATATTTTTAAAAGTAACGACCGGTTGGTTGGAAGGCATGGGGAGTCCCCCATCCTCTCTAAACTGAGACTCTAGTCTTGTGATCATCATGAGCTTGCTGGAGCCACGACATGTTTCCTGCAGTGACACCTTCAGCTCACGCACCGCTGATGGGTCCTGCACCTTTTCCCATTTGTATAGTGCTTCTGGGGCTTGACTCCTAGTTTGCTCCTTAAGGCCAAGTGGCCAAAGGCACTGAATGTTTTCTTATCTTCATGCATGTCACCTGGGACAAAGACAGTGAAGGGCTGAGTGTAACAGCTGCTGACAATGAAGTTTTCAAAGGGGTGGGAGCCGTAAAAGAAAGTGGCAAAAGGTTTGTGGGGAGGTTCCCCTGAATGGTGTGGTGAAAGAAGCTACTGGAGTCCCCTGAAATACTTTTGCTCTTTGTGACTAGAGTGGTAGACAAGGTAGGGGCAGTGTGGCTCATTCTGGCTTTAACCCAGTATCTTTATTCTGCCAGTATCTTTATTCTGCCAGTATCTTTATTCTGCCCTAGCTACTGAATTATGGTCCTAGAAAGAAATATTAGTTCTAATAATTGAGCTTTGCTCATTTCTTATCTGTATAACCCCCTTGTAAAAAAAAAAAAAACCTGTAGCTCAGTTTAAATAACTGAGAGGCTCTTGTCTTCTGAGTCGGGGAACTTTCCTTGGTTCCCCATCTTGTATTCCAGATCTTCCTATCTGTCTTGCCCAACAAATAGACTGTGATCTCTATGAGGGCAAGAATATCATCTATTTAATTCTCCATTATATCACCAGCCCCAGAAACAGAGCTTGGTTCAGAGTAAATGCTCAAAGCTCAGAACCTCTACCTGAATTGGTCGACTTCATTCCACCCTCCTATCTGTGGGTCAAATGAGGACACCTAGGTCAGTAAACCCCACTGTCAGGTATACCTGTTTCAATAAAAATGAAACAATGAAAGGAGAGTGTCTCTCACTGGGTTTTTGGCGTAAGACTGATAGCAAGTGTTCACATTTTCAATTTCTTTTTATATAGACATTGCTGCTCTTCGGAGGATTGGGTGCTTGCATCTTGAAACAACACTCAGTCTCTCTGGAATTAAATTTCATGACAGCTTTGCAGCAACTGTCATGGTAGAAATAGGATGCCCAATTTTTAGGGGTTATGGTGTGTACCATCTCAACTCTCTGAGGCTGAAAATGCCCTGACTCCTTGCATCCTCCAAGAGCTGTAACTTTATTACACAGCGATTACTGTCATTCATGAGAAGGTGGGGAGGGATTTGCGATGGATGGGATCAGAGCTCCCTCTCATTATACACTCAGCCACTCAGAAGGATTCTGATTTGTGGCTTTCACTTTGCATTTAGCTGCTTCTGCTCAGGTCAAAGGGATTAAAATTAGGGGCCTAAGGGAGGAATCAAAATATTCACGTATTTTTGTTTGTTTCAGTGTAACTCCTGACCTCTTGTGATGACAGCTTAGAGTCATAGAAACAAAGTTCAGACTCTGGGACCTGGCTTGTCATAACACCCTGGCTTGTCATTATTTGCCATATGACCTTCATCAAGTTACTTCATGTCTCACAGTTACCATTGCTTCAGCCGTAAAATGGAAACAATATCAACTCACCCAAGGGATTGTTTTAAGTGAAAGGGAACCCCAATCATCGTTGACCTCTTGTCCTAGGGTCCTTTATCTCAGTGGCTATCTCTGTAATCACTCAACACCCATGTGCGTGCAGATCTCAGCACCTCATAAGTTCCTCTGAAGAATCCATTCACACAAGTGTCCTCATGGGCAATGTTTTTATCAAAGTTCTCGTAAGGCGGATTGTGGAAGATGTATATTGCATACATAATATTATTTTTTTTAAACTCTCATCCGTGTTTTCTGTTCTTGCAAAGGCCTTCCTCAGGTCACTGGGTAGAGTAGACAATTTAAGCTTGACCAATAACTTAAAGGTTGGCAGTCTAAACACACTCAGTGGCACTGTGGAAGAAAGGCTTGGCAATGTGCTTCTGAAGACTACAGCCAAGAAAGCCCTATGGTGCAGTTTTACTCCATAACGTGTGGGGTTGCCATGAGCTGGACGACACTGGGATTTTTTAAAGGCCTTCCTCAGCTGAGCTGTGCCTAGCCACCATGGGGATTGGGGTGCTTTCTGACTGTTCTGACAGTCTAGCTGGTCCCTCTCCTTCCCTTCCTACCCAAACCAAAACCCATTGCTGCCAAGTTGATTCCAACTCATACCAACCCTATAGGACAGAATAGAACTGCCCCATATAGTTTCCAAGGCGTGGTTGATGGATTTGAACTGCCGACCTTTTTGATAGCAGCCGAATGCCTAACCACTGCACCACCAGGACTTCATCCCCTTCCTGAGGACCTGGAATTCCTTACCCTGCTATAATTATGCAGAATAGCTTTTCACCCACTGAAGCCTTGGGGCTGACCTCTGTGGCCCTGGAAGCTTAAAGGAGTTCATGAAAATAAATTTCAAAAAAAATATTCAGGTGTCTTCAATGAGGAAACATTGTCTTCACTGCAAAGAAAAATTTTTAATTTCCATGGGTTCACACTGTACATGTTCTTATTCTCAAGGGACTTCTCAGAGAGACAGAATACACACACTCACCCACATATACACACGCTGAAAATAGCTAATTACGCAATGTTACTTATGTGTAATATATGAATATATGTGATTATGTGACAAAATAGAATGTATGCAGAAAATTAGCAATAGATCAGGTAGTCTAGGGAGTTTTCTGAGAGGAGATGGGCTTGTATGGGTTCTGATGTTTGCAGAGAACTGGGATGAGCATTCTAATGTGGAATTTAAAAATGTTTTCCTTTTAGGAGGAAATAGCCAGGCTGATCTCCTCAATTCGTGATAAACAAACAGATTAAATTCAGCCACTAATCCCAAGAGGCCTTGTACTTCTTTCGGAAATTGCAAAGCCAGAGCCTAGAAATCACTGGGAGTACTGCAGAACCAAGCAGCCATAGTCGTTTTAATACAGCTGACCCTGCAACTTAAAGGGTCATCGCGATGTATTGGGTGCGGAACATGTTGGGCAGCCTTAAGGAGATTCTGGAAGGTTGTAGATAAGAAGGCATGGCAAAGACAAAGTCCGTGCTCCATTAGTATGCTCTAAAACTGCCTCCCAGACAGCATCCTACTGGGTTATAAGTGTCTGGACAGCAGGGCTCATAGCAGATTGAATCCTGGGTCCCCTTAGTACCCACAGAAGGAGTTGGGACCCAATAGATAGCTGTTGATGGAAAAATAAATGAGCTGAGCACAGGCGGAAAAGAAAAAGCACTCTTTCATGCTCCTTTGCTCATCCATTCATTCAATCGTTCATTCAATATGATTTGTTGAAAGCCTACTGTCTGCTAGGACCTACATTAAGAGCTACCTTCAAAGCTTTTTTTTTTTTTTTCAAAGCTTATTAGGGTTACCAAAAAAACCAAACCAAACCCATTGCCATCTAGTCAATTCCAGCTCCTAGTGACCCTATAGTTACTATGGTTAAAGACCATAAAAAATAAACAAGTCAATAAGCAAATAATTACCATTTGTTATAGGTGCTATAATGTTAACATCAAAACCAATAGCCAAACACACCAATTGCCTTTGACTCGGACAACTCATGGTGATCCCGTATGCATCAGAGTAGAATTGTGCTCTGTAGGATTTTCAGAAGTAGATCGCCAGGTCTTTCTCTCAGGGCAGACTTGAAGTACCTCCAACCTTTCACTTAGCCGCCAAGCACATAACCCGGGAGTAAGGTTAACAAATAGGACAAGATGGAAGACAGATACCTGGCAGGTTAAGTTTTGTCTGGTCATTTCACCTTCCTAAACCTCTATTTCATTCAGCTTTTAAGAAAATTACCAACATCCTCCCTACTTGCCCTGGGCAGGTGAGGGGAAGAGATATGAGATAGCAGATGACTTAGAAACATCATACTTTCAAAAGGTTGACACATTATCTTTGTAAAGCATTAGTAACAAATAACCAGGAAGATGGTTTAACTGCATTGGTGGGAAGTCAGAAGTACAGAATTTGACAGAAGAAATCCAGTTTTGTTATTTTTAGTTGTAACAAGTAGAGAAAAAAATTTTCTCAGTGGCACATCGCAGAATTCCTCTTAAGAAGCAAACAGTATTTCTTGGAAGAATGCTGAAAGAGGATCTCTCTGGGGGTTGTTGAATCATTGTGGGGAAAGCATGTCAGTTTATGCCAAGCCTTCAGAGAAAAGCAGAGCTGCTTGGTGGTTGCAGGGAGGAGAATTTGTTTCTAAAAGGGAAAAGGAGAAAAAAGAAACACAGAGAAGAAGGGAGGGGAGGAGAAGAAAGGAAGAGGAAAAGACAGAAAACGTTGCAGAAAGCAAAGTGTCCTCTCCCCTTGACCCCTTACATCTTCAGTACGGTGATCTAACTCGTACAATTGGAGTAACTTTATTTCCCTGGAAACAGGAGAACGGGCAGACAGCAGGAGCTAGAGACAGAAAGTATCAGGAGGAAACAAGCCCATGAGAATGCCAAGAAATCTTGGTGAAGCTTTAGCTTTCCCAGAGGTGGAAGGAAGCAAGCAATCAAAGAAGGTTGTTTTGTTTTCCAAAAGGCAAGGATGTCCCTACTGTCACCTTGGTTATAAGAGAAACAAAACAGGGGTTATTACAGAGTATATCCAGATAGACAGGAATCTTTGAAATGAGCATGTTTTTATGAAAACTGCCAAGTTGCTTCAAACCAGTTCTCTTATGCAGTCTACAGCTAGGATCATCTCATTCACATCATTAGTTTCTTCAGCAGACTCTTTCTTCCCAGGGCATAGAAGGTTGACTGCAGCCCAGTTTCCAGTGGAGATGGACTCCCAGTCACCTAATTCCAGTACACGTGGAATTAGCAGTGTTTTTGTGCATCTTTTAAGAGTCCAGAGAGCATAGGCAGCATAGCCTTACTTGGGGAGTGACTAGCGACAGACTCACTGACTTAATGGGTGGAAGAAAGGAAATTTCACGCTTTCTGCTGGGAAGGAGGACCTTCAAGGGATTAAGATATTCTAGTACAGTTGGCCCTTCCATATCCGTGGGTTCTGCATCCACAGATTTGACCAAACTCGGATCAAAAATACAGAAAAAAAAAGAACAGACTTTTTTTTTAAGCCATCGTCCCATAAACAATACAGTGTAACAACTATTACATAGCATTTACATTGTATTCGGTATTATAAGTAATCTAGAGAAGATTTAAAGTATGTGGGAGGATGTGTGTAGGTTATACGCAAATCCTTCGCCATTTTTTGTAAGGGGCTTGAGCATCCACAGAATTTGGTATCAGCAGGGGTCCTAGAATCAATCCCCTGAAGATACCGAGAGACATGTATGATATTTTGAGATTTGATTTTCAATGTGGCATTTTCTCAATATAAAATGGTTAAGAACACTGGCTCTGGAATCTAACTTCCTGGGTTCAAATCCTTGTTCTACTACTTGCTGTTATGCAACCTTGGTCAAGTTTCTTAACCTCTCTGAGCTTCAGTTCCATTAACCGTACAATGGACATACCTATCTCACAAGCTTTAGTGAAGTCTAAAGAAGGCAATGCATGTGTGTGAGTCCTTAGCTCACAGTGCCAGGCATTATGTGTTAATAATGTCAGTAAATGTTATCTGTTTTTACTTCTGTAATTATTGTCTCTGCTACCCAGAGCTGGAATTGCATTAAAAAATCTATTCATTATAAATTAATTATTAATTATACAATTTCTCACCAATTAGTCTAAGACATACTTTAAAGCAGGTGAAGGTGAAGTTTATTTGACACGTATTTGACATTTTTCAGTCTGATCCTTGTTGGTACTGGCACTTCCTTGTCACAACAGCGTCATCAAAACTCGCCTGTCCTATTATCCCATTCCTCTGCTAAGGCAAAAGAAATGATGCTATTCAACCAAACGTGTTAATGGCTGATGATGACAGTGTATAGGATGACTTAGATATAATCTTTCTTCACTCTTAACTCAAAGGTATGGGTTAAAGTCAAGAGATGGCAAGATATAGGGGTACAAACCAGGAATAGACATTCAAGAAAATTCAAGTCTTTTTTTTTTTTTTTTTAAATTCAACTCTTAACTCCAGCTCTGCTATTACTTAAACACTGTTGCTGTTGAGTCTTTTCCAACTCATAGCAACCCTATAGGACAGAGAAGAACTGCCCTATAGGGTTTCCAAGGGGCGGCTGGTGGATTCGAACTGCCGAACTTTTAGTCAGCAGCTGAGCTCAAAACCAGTGTGCCACCAGGGCTCCTTGCTATTACCTAGAGGTACGATATTGAGAAGTAAGATCTCTCTGAGTCTTACTTCACTGATTAGTAAAATAGCATTATCTAAGTTACACCATTTAGGTTCATTTTTGTTTTAAAATGAGAGTAATTCATATTACATTTAGAAAAATTATAAAACATAATTTAGATTTGGACCTTCAATTAGAATTCATGGAAAAAAAGAACAGGATTCAAAGTTAGGAGATAAGTTCAGTTTTGACCCTGTTTTTTGTTTTGTTTTGTTTTTTGTTATCTTAGATACCTAGCTATACTTGACTGAAACTCAGTTTCTTCATTATCTGTAAAATGAAGGGGTTAGTTATAACTGTCTTTACCAAAGCATTCCATGAATTTGAGAAACAATGGATTATAAAAGTAGACTTCCTTATTGTAGGAATTCTCAGAGACATTCAATGCTAATGTGTATTGTGACTATTTGAGGAGGTATTCTTTACACCTTTCTAAAACTTCTTTGATGAAAGAACCATTTCTTTTCCATAGTGGGTCTTATTTCATGGAACACCCTTTGAGAAACATGGATCCAGGTGACCAGCAAAGTCCTTTGTGATTTCAACACCCATGTCGCTGTTAACTGCCACCAAGTTGACCCTGCATATCATGGCCACACGCGTACACAAGGACTGAAATGCCACCTAGTCCTGTGCCATCCCCATGATGGGCTTCAGATCAGGCCATTTGATCCGTAGGGTTTTCACTGGCTGATTAAGAAGCAGATTTCCAGGCCTTTCTTCCTAGTTTCTCTTAGTCTGGAAGCTCTGCTGAAACTTGTTCAGCATCATAGTAACAGACAAGCTTCCAGTGACTGATGGGTGTTAGCTGCATTTGCGATGCATTGGCTGGGAGTCCAACCCTGGTCTTCACATGAAAGGTGAAAATTCTACCACCAAACCACCAATGCCTCTCAATAGCTCTAGGTTCTGTGACTTTGCCTTAAGGAGAGTGATGGGGATGAGAGAAAAGCAGCCTTCAAGTCACATGATGTCAGCAGCCTCATTCAACTTCCCCAGGAGAGCAGTGGTGCTCTCAAAGAGTTAACCTGCCTTCCCGTGAACCCAAATTCACAGGCCCAGAGGAACCTGGGCTCAGAAAGAACTGTCCTTCCTGTCTTATTAAGCCTTAGAGATAGAGAGATGGGAAAAAAATTCTATGACATTGTAAAGTATTATAAGCCTCTGTTCAGCAAGATCTTTTATAGTTCAGGTAAAAGCAATCTGGAAAACGGAAATTTTAAAGAGGTTTCTTTTGCAGAACTGGACAAGAGAGTTAGGTGCTCTTCACCTCTCTAATGCTGATAATTATCTCTGAAGACCTCTCTTGCCCCCTCAGATGAGTTTCTCTAGGTTTCAAAGAAACTCATTCCATAACAGCTTGAAAGAGTAGAAAAGAGGTTGCCGGTGCTAAAGTTGTTTGGCTTAAAAGAAAAGATTTAGAAATTCAATATGAGAAGAAACGCCTCTCACAGGTCCTATTCAACCATAAAAATTAGAATCCTTTAAAATTACAGTAATGTTTCGTATGAAATATTTTATAAATAATACAAATAAACTAGTGGTTAAATTTTGTGTTATTTTAAGTTCAGTGATGAGGGTATTAAAAAACTTGTATACACAATTTTGCACATTAATGAATGAAATAGAAGTATAAGAATTAGAGCTTTAAAAAAAAAACAGATAATATCTAGCCTGCTCTCCCCATTTCAAAGAAGAAATTGGCCCAGAGAGGGAAATGACTTGCCCATGGTCAAAGAATAAATTAGTGGTGGAGTCCAGGTGAGAAATCTTATCTCACATCTCTGTTCCCTTTTTAGGCTAAGCTGGTTTTGACAGGCATGGGTCAGATATTATGTTTAAAAAAAAATGACAAGCTTTTATTTTAGAATCCTTGCTATAGACAATCAAGGAAATATGGATGTTTACATTTTCAAAGAGCTTAATGCTGTTCCTTTAAGAATGATACCATGGGCAATTACTTCCAATAACCACAATAGCAGTACTGCTTTGATAAAATGCCACCTAGTGGAGCTTAGAGGTAAAACACACTTCCTCCATGTATTTCTCTCAAACAGAAATACCTTTTTATTCTCCCATTTTAACCAATATCATTATCTCCCTGAGTGCTACATGATTCAGAATAACCCTGAAAATTGTTCTACTTCCAGAGAACGGCAGGGAAGATAAGACTGCACAAAAATTAGTTCACAAGAAAGAAGGTATTTGGGGTCAAGCTGAAAATCATGGGCCTAGGGAGCCTTAAACAGCCATTGGTGGTTCAGTGGTAGAATTCCTACTTTCTATGCAGAAGACCCAGGTTCGATCCCCAGCCAATGCACCTCATGCAGAGCCACCAGCCTTCTGTCAGTGGAGCCTTGCATGTTGTATGATACTGAACAGTTTTCCATGAACCTTCTAGACTAAGATGGACTAGGAAGAAAGGCCTGATCATCTACTTCTGAAAATCAACCAATGAAAACTCTATGGGTCATAAAGGTTCCATCTGCAACCAATCGTGAGAATGGTGCAGGACTGGGCAGCAGGTTGCCATGAGTCAGGGGCTGACTTGATGGCAGCTAACAACAACAGAAAAAAAAAAAAACCCCGTTGCCATCGAGTTGATTCTGACTCGTAGAAACCCTATAGGCAGAGGCCTTAAATCGTCACTTATTTAATGGAAAACAAAAACAGAATTAGAAGTAAATGTGTTGTGCTACCACCTTTCTATGGTTTGGGGTGTTCAAGTTAGTATGGAAGGTGGAAAAGGGATACTTTTTACCATGAATGCCCTATAAGAAAATGCTTTTCCTGGAGTCAGAAAACCTCAAGACTAGAAAGCAGATAAAATGTTGTTCAGCCCAGCTCTCTGACTGTGGAGACCTCCTCACCAATCCAGTTTAAAGACCCAGCCCAGATAATAGTGTAGATGGTCACCGTGGAAGGATAATGGCTATCTGTGAAGTTTTCCACGTGGAAAACTAAGACCAAGGGACAGAAGTACCAGGAAGGCAGATTTCAACTCCGTAGGAGGAAGAACTCTCAAAATCAGAAGTGCCCAACACGAAATGAAAAGGCGAGATTCCTGCCCCTGGTTGTTGACTATGTTGTTGTTGGTGGTGATGGTGTTAGCTGCTGAATCTGTCCCCAAGAAGGCTTAATATTAACCATATGGAGACCAAATATTTAAAAAAGTGTGGGGTGAGCTGTGCCAAAGGGTAGAAGATTTAAGAATCTGTCTTTCTCTTAGGTTGGTTTTCCTGGAAAACAGATGCAGAGGGTACTTTGGATGCAATCAGATGGTTACTGGGAAGTGCCCTCATGATCTATCCCTGCGGGGGAGTGAAGAAGCAGGGCTAGTCAGAGGGGAATGTTGAATTATGAAAAGCAGAAAGTCCTGTGCAGACTCCAAGGCGAGGTCCGGAGCTGGGATGGACTTTCAGAGTTGTGCCTTGAGGAAAGAGAGCCAGGCTTTTACATGCCTGTTGACCAACCTGTAACCAGTTGCCTTTGAGACAATTCAGATTCAATGGACTCGGGAGCTAACCAGAAGGTTAGATGTTCAAGTCCACCCAGAGGCACCTTGGAAGAAAATCCTAGAAATCTACTTTCTAAAAATCAGCCACTGAAAGCCCTATAGAGTACACTTCTACTTTGACACACAAGGGGTTGCCTGCTGACCAGTCATTGTAGATGGACTTCCTGGGAGAGGGAATGTGACCTTGGGCTAGCAGCTCCTTTTGTCTGAGAATCATTCCGAGAGAGAGACTGACAGCAGTCTACTGCCAACACGAGTGCTTCAGCTCTGAAGGAGGATGTAGACAGCACATGGTGGCATCCGTTACAGGCCTCTCTCTCTGTCTTTCTAGGACCTGACTAAGAAGTTATTCTTCTCCTCCTCTGTCTTGGTAGTCTAGTACTGCTCTATCAGAAATACCCAAGTAAATGGCTTTAACAAAGAGAAATTTATTCTCTCACAGTCCAAATTCAGGGCGTCAGCTCCAGGGGAAGGCCTTCTTTCTCTGTTGGCCCTGGAGGAAGGTCCTTCTCGCTAGTCTTCCCTTGGTCTGGGAGCATCTCACCACAGGAGCTTCAGGTCCAAAGACATGCTGTACTCCTGGCACTGCTTTCTTGGTGGCATGACATCCTCCTGTCTCTCTGCTTACTTCTCTCTTTTATATCTTGAAAGAGACTGGCTTAAGACACTATCCAATCTCATAGATTTCATCAATATAACTGCTGCTAATCCATCTTATTACATCATAGTGATAAGATTTACAACACATAGGGAAATTACATCAGATGATAAAATGGTAGACAATCATGACCTAGCCAAGTTGACAGATATTTTTGGGAGACACAGTTCAATCCATGACATCCTCCAAGAGTAAAAAACCTTTAACCTTCCTTTCCTTTACAGAAGAGTGCTAAAGTCTTTTTGTTTGCAGGGTGCTTTAGAATGTTGTACAACAATTTGTATTTTCCCCTTCAGTATTATATCTTAGGAGCCTAAGACATGCTAAGGTAGAAACTTAATTTGTCCTTTTCTGATATTTGTCTACTTCTGATATAAATTGATCCTTGCTTTGAATCTTAACTTATCTGTGCTTCCTTTCATATGTATATAAAATGGGTACAATATGAATACTTTCTCTCATGGACTATTGCAAGGGTTAAATTAAATAATGACTATGAACTAGCATAATACCTATACCAGTATAAGCACATAATGTGTTATCATTATTACAAAAAAAAAAAAAAACTGTTCATGTATATTATACTTGAAGTCCTTACCTGGACTAATGGTTCTCAAAATGTCCTCTGGGTGCTCCTGGGGATCCCTGAGGCCCATTTAGTGGGTTCACGAAGTAAAACTGTTTTTCGTAATAATAATTAAGGCAGTTTCCTTTTTCACTCTCTTTTATTCTCAAGGCTGCAATGGAGTTTTCCAGAGGCTACATGACATGTATTGTTATTGCTCCCATGTTAAAGTTTAATGGGCTTATCGTTGTTATTATTATATAAATTTTAAAAGTTTTTTTTTGTTTTTGTTTTTAATTTCCAAGTTTTGGTTTCTAATCTGGTAAATATTGCAGATATAAGCCATATAAACAAAACCTTTTTAGGGACCTCAATAATTTTAATGACTGCAAAGAGATCCTGAATGTAAAATGTTTGAGGACCACTGGCCTGGACAAACTCTGTCACCCAATTTTAAATCTTGCTGCCACCCACCCACCACCTACCACCAAGACTGCCTGATGGCCTTCTCTGACTTCTTTTCTATTTCAAGGCTGCTCTCTCTTTTTCAAAAAATTATGATTTCCTCAGGATGCCATCTTTGATATGGAGCATGGGGTGGAGTCAAAGAGTACACTGTGTGCTTTGACTCTGGGTACAATCTGTTGGAAGATCCCAGGACGTCAAAGAGGTATCAGATAATTGGAAGCCACAGTTAAAACTTGCCCAGACACACCGAGCAGCACCAAATGGATCACAAAGTTTGACTGCTGCCCTGCTACTCAGTTGCTGACTATTTTAGGAGGACAGACAACGTGTGGAATGATGTGGATTCCATACTTAAATAAATTATAATGTGAGGCTTTCTCTAATGATCACCATAGAGACAGCCCCCTCAAGTCAATTTGACAGTGGAAGAAAAATTGCAGCAATGCAGTTTCAAACTGTCAGGATTTAGGAATGGAAGAACACTTACAGCTCATGCACAGACTTTCATTTCTTACCCTCCCTTCAGTCCCTGATTATTGTGAGTTCTTGGAATGAGGAGAGGAGTAGGATAGGAAGACAGGCAGTGTACCCTCAAAGGAAGAATGTCATGAAAAGGGAAAACAAAGGCTGGTGATAAAAGAACCTTATTACATAACACTGTGTTGCATGCATTAGGCAAATCTACTGCAAAAGACTTCTTTAAAGTGTTAAAAACCAAAGATGTCACCTTGAGGACTGAGGTGCGCCTGACCCAAGCCATGGTATTTTAAATTGCCTCATATGCATGCGAAAGCTGGACAATGAGTAAGGAAAATCAAAGAAGAATTGATGCCTTTAAATTGTGGTGTTGGTGAAGAATATTGAAAATACCATGGGTTGTCAGAAGAACTAACAAACCTGTCTTGGACAAAGTACAGCCAAAATGTTCCTTAGAAGTGAGGATAGTGAGACTTCATCTCATGTACTTTTGACATGTTGTCAGGAGGGACCAGTCCCTGGAGAAGGGCATCATGCTTGGTAAAGCAGAGGGTTAGGGCAAGAGAGGAAGACCCTCAAGAAAATGGATTAATACAGTGGTGACAACAATGGACTCAAGCATAACAACAATTGCAGGGATGGTGAAGGACGGGGTGGCGTTTCATTCTGTTGTATATATGGTTGCTGAGTTGAAACCTACTAGATGGCACCTAACAACAACAGTGTTGCAGCAACTTAGGTCCTTCTCCCATTCTTCCTCCCAACAGCCCTATGACAGAGACGGCCACCCACATTCTACAGATAAGAAGCTTGAGGAGTAGAGAAGTTTAAATGACTTGCCAATGACCTTGCCTCAATTAAGTAACAGAACTGGGTCATTCACCCTGGACTTCCCACGACAAAACAGACTACTTTGCCTTCTGTGAGCCAAATGGATACAGTTTTAAATTTAATTTTATGTTTATTAATCTAGCACTGAACTAGAATCAATGGAGTCTTCAAAGATATAAAGCTATACCCAGATATGCCCTGTTCTCAAAGGAGCTTTGAGAAAGGCAGAGAAGAAAGTAGCCTTTATGAGAGATGAGGAGTTCCTGGGTGGTGCAACCAGTTAACATTCTCAACTGCTAACTGAAAGATTTGAGGTTCAAGTCCACCCAGGCGTGCTTCAGAAGAAAGATCTGGTGACCTATTTCCAAAACATTAGCCACTGAAAACCCTATAGAGCACAGTTCTACTCTGACACATATGGGATTGTGACATGTCTCAATTGACTCAACAGCAACTTGTGTTTTTTTAAATGAGAGATCAAATAGATGTCCAGCCCTACAGAAGCACAGAGAGGAGAAGGGAATAGCATTTTGGCAGCACCGCTGCAGAAATAGTATTTTAAAAGCATCCTCTCATTTCATCCTCACAGCTCTCTAGAAAAGATTTAATTATTATCCCCATTTTATGGATGAGAAAACAGAGGTCCAAAAGCGATGAAGCAACTTGGCAAAAGTCACGCAAGTTGTAAGTCCTGGAGCTTGGATTCAGACCAAACTGTGTGTTTCATAAAGCCCATTACCTTTCTATGCCCTGGTTCCTCGGGAAGGAACACTAATGATCGTAAGGAGTTGGGAAAGATCTTGTGCAATGAGTATATACGACAGACTCTGATGTCTTTGGAGTCCCTGGGTGGTACGAACAGTTAAGCACTCTGTTAGTAGTTGTGGTTCAGTGTCATTGAGTTGGTACTGACTCAGTGCAACCCTATGGACAACAGAAAAAAAAAAAAAAAAAACACTACTACCCGGTCTTGCACCATTCTCACAACTGTTGCTATTTAAGCCCATTGTTGCAGCCACTGTGTCAATCCACCTCACTGAGGGTCTTCCTCTTTTTTACCGACCATCTACTTTACCAAGCTTGATGTCCTTCTCCAGGGACTGGTCCCTCCTGACTACATGTCCAAAGTACATGAGACAGAGTCTCATCATCCTCAACTTCTAAGGAATATTCTAACCATACTTCTTCCAAGACAGGTTTGTTCTTTCTTCTGGCCCCCAAAAAGTCCATGGTATATTCAGTATTCTCCAACACCATAATTCAAAGGCATCCACTCTTCTTCAGTCTTTCTTATTCATTGCCCAGCTTTCACATGCATATGAGGCAATTGAAAATACCATGAATGGCTTGGGTCCTCAAAGTGTCATATTTGCTTTTTAACTCTTTAAAGAGAACTTTTGCAGCAGATTTGCCCAATGAAATACGTCATTTGATTTCTTGACTGCTGCTTCATGGGCACTGATTGTGGATTCAAGTAAAATAAAATCCTTGACAACTTCAATCTTTTCTCCATTTATCATGATGTTGCTTATTGGTCCAATTGTGAGGATTTTTGTTTTCGTTATGTTGAGGTATAATCCATACTGAAGGCTGAAGCTTTGATCTTCATCAGTAAGTGCTTCAAGTCCTCTTTGCTTTCAGCAAGCAAGGTTGTGTCATCTTCATATTGCAGGTTGTTAATGAGTCTTCCTCCAGTCCCAGTGCCCCATTCTTCTTCATATAGTCCAGCTATAAGTGCTCTACTACTAGTCAAAACGTTGATGGTTTCAACCCACTCACAGGTACCTCAGAAGACAGACCTGATGATCTGTCTCTGAATGATGCCTTTCTTACCTAAATCTCTATTTCTTTCTTGATACCATCTCTGCCTTATTTTTGTACCCCAATTTTATACTAAACCTTACTTTTCAAAGATTATGGCAACAGCAAAAACATACTGACCTCAGCTTGGCTCAATAGAATATCAGAGTGAGGAGAGATTTCAGAGCATCTTGTCTAATCCCCTTAGTTCACAAATAAGTAGTGTGAGGCCCAGAGAGGGAAAGAGACTCTCCCAAGGTCACACAGGCAGACTCTCAGTCCAGTGTTCTTTTCCTCGGTTGACTGTGCATGATCCATCACCAAACACGGTCATCTTTTCTCTACATACAGAAAATGTCCTTCCCCTACTTTCAGGAGAAAGGAGTCAAAGTATAGCTGGCCCGCCTTGGAGTGGAACTGACTCCACCCTCCTCTTCTCTCCACAGTCCCATGATGTCTTCATTCTCTTCATCTTGCAGGGATTTCAGTATCAAATCCTACATGGGACACAGGAACAATTTGTATCCCACTACTGTATCCATTTCCAAATCAAAGTAGCCAACTTTGATCCAAGAGGCCATCTGTGAAGAAACACAAAGATCCCTTCAGCTGTGCACCTAAGAGCTTCTTCCTTGTTACAATGGACAAGAACTATAGTCTGGTGAGAATTAGAGGAGACCTTAGAAGTTAATCTGTTCCTTAGTCCCCAGCAAATACCTTTGAGCTTTTGCTTAAATTTTAAATGACAAGATACTTACTTCCTTATCAGACAGTTTTCCCATTTTCCCTCAATTGTTTTAAAGTTGTTTTTGTTTTGTTTTTTAACCATTATAATCCAGGGACCCAGGGGGCTCAGTCTCAGAGGGGTTTCATGTTCAAGAAGTACAGTCAACATCCACAAATAAGGAGAAAGGAACTCCATTCTCCTCTCAACTGGCACCGAAAGGAATCCAAATAAAAGGTCCGTAGCAATAATTAATAAAATCTTTCTTTTCTCATCTTTTTCCCTAATGTGGAACTGTTCCAACACTACCCTCTCCCTTCAAAAATTCCTCCTCACTCCAACCAAAGCAGCTTTCTTTCCTTCTCCTTTTCCTTACCCCTCTTTCCCAGCCCTATATTATATGGATTGACTTAGAAAGAATCATCCCTTTTAGACAAGAAAGAAACAGATTTGGCAATTTCAGGATTCTTTTTTGTAGGATGTCAAAGTTTCCCTGCGTCCTACTTACAGTCCTGTTGAAGTAACATAACCTCAGAGCCATGCTAAGTCCCTCTTCTACATGACAGCACTTTAAATACTTAACAAAGAGTTCTGAAGCATACACCCACCTTCTTTTCTGTCTCTAAACCAACAAGCCTGCTCTGAAGTCATTTTTTTTCTTGGGCTTTCACATATTTTATGTGTGACTTATGACATGAAAGTACTTTGGAGAAGGAGTTTAAAAAAAATCAGCCTTTGATAACATAGTTTATAAGGAAAATGTTCTACATTCTACTTTGGTGAGTAGTGTCTGAGGTCTTACAAGCCTGTGAGTGGCCATCTAGGATATTCCACTGGTCTCACCCCTTTGAGAGCAAGGAATAATGAAGAAAACTAAAGATACGAGGGGAAGATTAGTCCAAAAGACTAATGGACTACATCTACCATGGCCTCCACCATACTGAGTCCAGTACAACTAGATGGTGCCCAGCTACCACCACTGATTGCTCTGACAGGGATCACAATAGAGGGTCCTGGACAGAGTTGGAAAAAAAGTGTAGAACAAAATTCTAACTCAAAAAGAAAGGGCCTATTTGCTGGCCTGACAGAGACTGGAGAAACCGCGAGAGTATGGCCCCTAGACACCCGTTCAGCTCAATAATAATGAACTGACTCCTGAGGTTCACCCTTCAGCCAAAGATTGGACAGGCCAATAAAACAAAATGAGTCTAACGGGCACACCAGCCCATGGACAAGAACTAGAAGGCAGGAGTGGACAGGAAAACTGGTAACAGGAACCCAAGGTTGAGAAGGGAGAGTGTTGGCATGTCATGGGCTTGTTAACCAATGATATAAAACAATACATGTACTACCTGTTTAATGAGAAACTATTTGTTCTGTAAACCGTCATGTAAAGTACAATTTAAAAAAAGGGATCACAAAAAAAAAAAAAAAATCACCCTTTGGCATTATTGCTAAAAGAAGAAAAACTGCTTGCAAGTATTAATTAAGTTAGACAGTGAACAAAAGCCCTACCCTCAAGGAGTTTACCTTTTGATTGGCGGAGACTAAAAACAAATAAGTAAATAAATTAATACATAAAGCAATATCATACAATGTTAACACTAGAAAGAAATTAAAATAAAACATGAGAGGGAGAGTTACTGAGAATTGGTGTGGAGTTACTTAAGCCAGTGTGATCAGGGAAGACCTATTGAAGATGTGACATTGAAGTTGAAACCTGAATACTCCGAAGGAGGCAACCCCATAATCAACTGGAGTCTGGTGCAAAGACCTTGAGATGGGAACAGTATGGCATACTCAAGGGGGAAGAAAAGCAACCCATGGAGTTAGAATTACCATTAATTATTAATTAAATTTAAAAACTCGCTGCAGAACAGCATGTATAGGGTGAACCTGATTATGGGAATTATACAAGTGAGAGGTGAATATAGACATAGGAAGAGATGTATTTCTGGATGGAAATGTAAGAAAATATATCAATGTTGTTTGCTTTCAGGAGCAAGACAGTAGAAGAGGGGGTAAGAGACTTTTACCATTTATTTTGTACCTTACTGTACAGTTTTTAAATTGGTTTTATCATGTGCATTTTTTTAATTTATCAAATAAATACTTTTTTTTTTAATTACATCCAATTTTTCTTCAAGAGAAAATCTGAATCCAGGAATAAAAAATGTAAGTAAAGATTATTGCTGAAGAGGAGTGGCTTTGGACATACATTCGTAAAGAGAGAAGGAAAACCTGACTTTAAATAGGAACCAAGCAAAGAATGAGGCCATCTGTTCTACCTGGAGATACCTGGCAGACTCTCTCCCCAGCATCAGGAGTAAAAGCTACAGGACAAGATTCTACCATCCAAAGCTCTGCAACTATCAACAGCAACATTGGGTGGGACCAGCTGCTAGGATTATCCACAAGATAATTTCAGAGCAGAAAGACAATGGGGGAGGATGGTATAAAAACACCTGAGAAGGCCAGAAGAAGCCAAAATCCAGACAGATCAAGGGAGTACTCAGGAAGGACTCCCATGGTAAGGGGCCTCAGAAAACCTGGAGGCTAATGAGGGATGAAAGGTTGTTACCAGGTATATTTCTGGAACCTTCCAGGGAAACTCATCCCCTAGGTCCTGCCATCTGAGCCAGGCTAAGAGCCTGTGCTAATAATTGTCATTTAAGCTCTGACCACTTCTTCTCTGTACATGTGTTTTGAAAAATCCGCAGCTGCTATACGTCAAATCCATATCTGTAATGGAATCAGCAGGTATCCAATGGAAGGCAGGTACAAAGCTCATGTCAAGAGCAGAGCGGATTGGGCAGCCCACTGCAATAACAGAGAAAATTAGGGACAGGGTTCTTTCCTGGATTCCTGAATCTTTTCTTCTTTCAGTTCAGTTTTCTTATTTTATCAGTCCCCCTTGTATATTTGGTAACTTGTTGTTGTTAGTTGCCATTGAGTCGATCTGACTCCCTGGGTGGTGCAAATGGTGAAGCACTCGACTACTAGCCCAAAGGTTGGCAGTTCAAGCCTATTTAGAGGTACCTCAGAAGACAGACCTGGCAATCTGTTTCCGAAAGGTCACAGCCTTGAAAACTCTATGGAACAGTCCTACTCTGCGTACATAGGGTAGCCATTTGGTGACTAGAAAGCCAGTTTTCTGATAAACAGCCCATGCAGTGAGATATGGTAGCTCAGGTAAGGAAAATAAGTTTTTATTCACCCATGCAAACTGCCACACGCCTAAACACTGTTCTATAAGTCCCTGCCCTTTAATACGCCCACACATGGTTGCTTATGATAGCCAGCTTTACTGTGAACATTGCAACTTTTTGCATTTTCATACATTACCTGTGCAAGCTCTACCAGACCCTTTAGCCTCTCTCTCTCTCTCCCGCTCTCTCTCTCTCTTGCATTCGTCATTATTAAAGTAGGATATTAAGCAAGGGTGGCAATTCATGGAAGGACAAAGGATGTAAACTACATTTTCCTTGGCTTCCCATTAGAGTTCATTTTGCAAACCTTAATCTCTAAAATGCTTTCACTTACTCAAAGAGAAAGATTATTACACATGTGACTTTCCTACGTCCAAGGCCACCAGTTGCTGTCAAGTTGATTCTGACTCATGGTGACTCCTTGTGTGTCAGAGTAGAACTGTGCTCCATAGGGTTTTCAATGGTTTTTCAGAAGTGGATCATCACGGCTTTCTTCTGAGAGGCCTTTGGGTGGACTTGAACCTCCAACGTTTTGGTTAGCAGCCAAGCTCATTAACCATTTGCACCACTCAGGGACTCCATGCCCAAGACAGGTAACACTAATTCAGCACAACAGCGCTTTCTCCTACTGCATCTCGATGAGGCCTCAGAGCTTCAGGCAGCTACTTTAGAACTGACAGATGAACTGAGACTATTTGCTGTCCCTGGAGGTGCTATGATCAGCCTTTTCCTTTAAGTCCTATCCATGGCTTGTCTGCCAAAGGTGTCAATTTTTCTTGCACTTGCACAGTATGTTGTGTGTGTGTGTGTGTGTGTGTGTATAGTACATCATGCTGTCACTAATGGATGGCTGCTGAGGAGCTTTTAATCTGCATAGAGCACATCCTTATGCTGGAAAAGAAGCCAAACTTTGCTCATGGATCATCATTTGTCTTCGAAGGAAGGTCTGTAAATGTAAGGGTTTGCCATTAAATAATTTCCTTGATGCTTTCTGAAGCATTTAAAAACAATCCAATTTAGAGGGGAGAAATTTTAACTCATTCCCCATAAGTCAGCCCTTTTCTATCCATGAGGAAAAATTGTTAATATTCAGAGATTGAGAATTGATTGTTCCATGAATACCAACGGATGGGGCCATGGCATTAAAGGCTATAGCCATCTTCTGCTTCCCTCTCGTGCCTTCCACTGTGTGCAGCTTGGTTAGGAAGTCAAATCAGGGATTGTCCTTGGCAGGACTTGTCAGCTGCCTGTCCTGTTCTTAAACTTCATAAAACACTCACTTAGCTGGGTCAGGGTTCTCCCTGGAGACTTACCATCACTTCCTTTGCCTGCTGGGTTAGAGTCTCATTTGCTCATCCTTCTAATTAACAAAAAATATTTTGGGCATCTACTATGTGCCAGGCATTGCTGTAGGTATTAGAAATACAACAATATATACAACAAAGTAAAATAGATCTTTAAAAAAAAAGTTGCTGTTGAGTCAATTCCAACTCATAGACCCCATGTGTGTCAGAGTAAAACTGTGCTCCCTAGGGTTTTCAATGGCTGATTTTTCAGAAGTAGATCTTCCAGACCTTTCTTGTAAGGCACATCTGGGTAGACTCCCACCTTCAGTCTTTCCATTAGCAGCCAAGCATGTTAATTGTTTGCATCACCCAGAGACTCCTTACTTTAAATAAATAAATAAAACCTAGAGTTTGCCAGATGGATAAAACAAGGCAAGCAAGTTGAAAAAAGAACGAAGGGATGAAAAGGAAGTATGTTGTGATTTTGAGTAGGATGGTTGGGAAAGCCCTCACTCTTGTGCAAGACTTTAGAAACTGAGGATTGAGTCATCTAACTGTTTGGGGAAAGGAACACTTTGAGTAAGGAAAGGAGCAAGTACAAAGAGCAGGCAACATGTTTGGGGCATCTGAGGAGCAGGAAGGAGGCCAATGATGCTGGAGCAGAGTGAGATGAGGAGAAAGTGATAGGAAAAAGGTCAGGGTTATGAGCTGAGTGACAGGGAGCAGACTGTGTGGGACCTCTGAAGTCGTTGTGGTGATTCAGGGTGAGAGGGAATAGAGGGATGCTGCATTGGTTTCTTATTGCTGTTGTAAGAAAATACTTTAACATGGTCGCTTAAACGGCCACGAATTTATTTTTATAAATTTTTTTTTTTTTTTTTTATGGTGCTAGAGGTCAGAGATCCAAAATCAGTTTCAATGGGCTAAAGTCAAGATGTCAGTAGGGCTTGTTCCTTTTGGAGGCTCTGAGGGAAAAATCATTTCCATTCATCTTTCAGTGTATAATCGCCACTTGTATTCCTTGGCCCATGGCTCCTTCTTCAGTCTTCAGAGTGCATCACTCCAATCTCTTCCGTTACTGCATCACCTTCTCCTCCCAGTCTGACTCTTCATCCTTGCATCTTGTGTGGACCTTTATGATTACATCAGGTCCACAGAGATATCTAGGATAATATACCCCATCTCAAGAGCCTTAATCAAACCTCCAAAGTCCCTTTCGTCATATAAGATGACATTTATAGGTTCTAAAGATTAGGACGTGGACCTATTTGGGGAGCCATTGTTTAGCCTGCCACAGGTGTCTTAATTTGACTTAGATTTTTAAAGGATCCTCTGGTTTTCTTAAGAATAGGCTCATTTGGCTATCATTCCTTGCATGTAATTCACACACAAGTATGGTGAGGACAGAGAAGCATGGAAGATGGATGCAAGCCAGGTAAGATTCTGGCTGTGCAAAAATTCTGACTGAAATACCATCAAAATAGAATTAAAAAAAAAAAAAAGAACCCAATATCCCATGTAACCCTAACACTGTGATATACTTTCAAATATATTTACAATTTTCAAGACTGACACTAAGAGCTACAGAGATCCTTTTGTGTCTTGGTTTATGATTTACTTCAGTTAATCTTAGACTCTGAATTGCATCAGAATCACCAGAGGAGTGTGTTAAAATGCAACTTCCAGAACTCCACCTCCAGAGAGTCTGACTCAGAAGGTGTAGGAGATAGTAGTACGGTCTGCATCCCAGATGATGGTGGGGAAAAGGAGAGAAAAGACACGTAGGCTGAGTACATAACGTGGGTATTTGGTTTGGTTTGCAGCTATGAATTCACTGGGCATTTACCACGTGTAGGTAGGTATGATCTCACTTTATTCTCACAAAACCCTAAGAATTGGAAGGAAAGTACTGTTACTAATGCCATTTTACAGATGAGAAAACTCAGGCCCTAAGAAATGCGATGTCTTCCCCAGATCACATATCCAGTCAAGGCAGAGCTGGGGTTTTAAGTTGGACTTTTTTAACTCTGACTCCCTGGCCATGTCTTTAACCAGTGTTCTGTGTTGGGGATGGGAGATGGATTGATGGGCGACTGGGGGTGTGAAAAGGAATAATGATTCTAAGGTGCTGTTGTCGATAATGTCTGGACTTATGTTGGGATTAGATGGGCAAGCTCTGGAGTCAAACTCCCTGGGTTCAATTCTGGACGTTGCCACTTACCAGCCATGTTACTTTAGCCAAGCTACCTCACCTCTCTAAAAGCCACTTTTCTATAAATGACAACACAAATAGCACTTATATCATGGGGTTACTGTGTTGGTTAAAAAAGATAATGCATTACATTTTATTCTTTGTGGTCTGCAACACCTCTGGATGGTCCACCATCTGCTTTCCTCTCCAACCTCACGTCTGCGCTACTCTCTTCCATGGTGTGTCTTGCTCCAGAGATACCACCGTTCTTTTGTTTCACAAACAACTCTGATACAGTTAGTACTTTTACCATGGAATGCTCCTCTGCCTGAAAGACTTCCCCCTGAGACCTTTGCATGGCAAATTCTTTCTTACTCATTGAGGTCTCTGTTCAAAAGTCTCTCCCACAGACAAGTGTTCCCTGTACACAATAGAAAGAATCTCCCCATCCCTGTTACTATTATATTACCCTGATTTATTTTTAAGTATTGTATTTATTTTCATAGTACTTATCCCTACCTGCGATTACGTTGTTTATTTGTTTACCTGTTTATTATCAGTATCTCTTTTAAGGTCCCCAGGTGGCGTGAATTGTTACCACCTGACTACTAACCACAGGGTTGGAGATTTAAACCCACCCAACAGTGCCATGGAAGAAAGGGCTGGCAACCTGTTTCTGTAAAGATCACAGCCAAGAAAACCCTATGGAGGAGCAGTTCTAGTTTGTAATAAATAAGGTCACTAAAAGTTGGAGCCATCTCAATGGAAATGGTTTTTTGTTTTGTTTTAACTAGAATTTAAGGTGCATATGCTCGCTTGTTTACTACTACAGCCCAAGGTCCTAGAACACTGCCTGACACATAAAGAGCATGCAATGAATATATGTGGAAAGAAAGGAAGGAAGGAAAAAAAGGAAGAGAGAAAAACACTTAGTATACCACCTGATTCATAGAAATACTAATATATAAATTAGCTACTACTACTGTAGTATGGAAACCCTGGTGGTGTAGTGGTTAAGTGCTATGGCTGCTAACCAAGAGGTCAACAGTTCAAATCCCCCAGGCGCTCCTTGGAAACGCTATGGGGCAGTTCTACTCTGTCCTATAGGGTTGCTATGAGTCGGAATCAACTCGATGGCAGTGGGTTTGGTTTTTTGGTTACTGTTACTATTAAACATTTATTTATTATATACCTACTCTAAGCCAGGAAACCCTGGTGACGTAGTGGTTAAGTGCTACAACTGCTAACCAAAAGGTGGGCAATTCGAATCCACTAGGTGCTCCTTGGAAACTCTATGGGGCAGTTCTACCCTGTCCTATAGGGCCACTATGAGTAGCAAAGGAGCCCTGGTGGTGCAGTGGTTAAGCACTCGGCTGCTAATGAAAGGTTGGTGATTTGAACCCACCAGTCGCTCTTCAAGAGAAAGATGCTTCAGTCTGCTTCTGTAAAGATTACAGCCTTGGAAACTCTATGAAATAGTCTGCTCTGTCTGATACAGGATCACTATGAGTCAGAATCCATCTGGACAGCAATAGGTCTAAGCCAGGCACTGTGCTAAACTAGGTTTCTCAGCCTTGAGGCAGGGCGTATTCCTCTAACCACTCTTGTGTATGGACTTAAAATGTTAGGGGGAACTCAGAGTGAGAATCTCTAACTCTTAGAGCTCATTGAATTCAGCACTCACAACCACATTTTCAATGTCTTCAGGAAATCCAGATCGAGCTGGAACCTGCCCCACTCACACAAGTCATTCTCCAAGCCCACATCAGACAGGGTGACCAAACAGATGGACTCTGCATTGCGCCCAGGAGTCCCGCCAGCTCTGGCTGTGCTGGCCACGCTGGAGAATCTCACAGAAATGGGGTGGAATTTACAAATGTCCAAAGGGGAGTGAGGCCCTAAGTCCCGCTTCCAATTTTGAATCACTCAGGTTATGGGTTTTAAATGAACCTTTTCATTGTTTATCTTCACTTAATGCGTGCTTCTTTTCCATCTGGGATAATGAGACATCATCTGGCCCTCTTGCCAACCTCATCACAACAATTACCTGTCTGGCAGAAAATGGTCAGCTTTGGGAACAGACTCAGCTTCTGTACAGAGTCAGACACATGCATCCCCTTTTCTGCATCGTTGTGGGCATCAGTGAGAGAGCAACAGGAGAGGTTCTATGGATTCAGAGACCTTCGGGGGTCACTCATTCCTTCACCAGCTTTAATTAACAACTGGGCAGAAATGCCTGTCAGCTGAGACAGAATCAGTTCCCAAAACAGTGATGATCTGTGTTATGGAGAATTTTTGAATCCTTCTTGAGCATCCATAATGCATTTTTCAAGATGACAGTGCCAGTAAGTTGCCCTTCGTTGAAAACACCCATTCTATCCAGACGTGGAGTCTGTCAATCTAAAAGTCAGGCCTTTTTCTGTCCTCCCAGCTTTGGAAAAATAAGCACTGGAATTCAGTTCACTTCAGCAAATACTTACAGAACATGTACTATGTGCCAGGTCCCATGTGTTGGTGTTACCATGGCAAACTGGGCACTTCTGTCATGGAGCTCTCAGTCTAGCGTAAGATAAAGTCAAGGAAATAACTCATCACAACTTAATGTCATGAGAGCTAGGCTGCTACAGATTATTTTAGAGCCCATAAAAGTTTCCATAACCCAGACTGGGCAGAGAGAAAAGCCAGAGGAAGAGGTATCTTAATCCAAACCTGAATGACAAGACCAAAGAATCCTGGACTGCAAGTCAATGGATCTAGGATCCAGGCCCCATTCTTTAAGTTATTAGCTTTGTAACCATGGACAAGCCATTTAAAAACAAAGAACATCAGTGTTCTCACCTTAGAGAGGTGGATAATAACACCTGGGTCAACCATCTTACAGGATCAGGTAGAAAATATATGTGCAAGTAATGGGTAAATTCTAAAGCATTCTGGAATGCTCAAGGAAAGTGTGTTAGTTTCCTAGTGCTGCTGTAACAAAAATATAACTGGGCGGTTTAATGAACAGAAATTTATTATCTTATAGTTCTGGAGGCTAAAAGTCAAATCAGAGTCTTGGCTATATTGATTCTTTCTGTGGCTCTCTCTCCTAGTTTTGGGTGACTGCAGCAATCCTTGGCATTCCTTCGCTATTTATAGATGCATCCACCTCTGTTGTCACGTGGCTTCTCCCCTGTGTGTCTGTCTATTCTCATCTTTTTATAAGACACCACTCAGAAGGGACTAGGTTTAGGACCCACCCTACTCTAATATGACCTCATTCACATAACAAAAGAAAGCCCCTATTTCCAAACAGAATCATAGTCCCAGATACAGGACTTAGACTTCTACAAAATTTTGGGGGGGACACCATTCAATCCATAGTAGCAAGATATTATATGTGGTGTCATCTGCTGCCAGTTCTCCAACATCTCAGCCTGTGTGTGTTTGAATTGGGGCCAGAAATTTTGGCTTCACCTTTTCCCAGTATCTCTGAAAATGCTTGAGGTTATTTTGTGACAAATCTCCACAAATGCAAACCCGAATTTATTGCCAGTTTAACTCTGCTGATAGTCTATCTTCTCTCGCCATGCCCCAAGCTCTGACCCCATCATGTTTTCTCTGTTCCCTACTTTCTTAGTAAGCAAAAGAGCAATGATCCATGGATGTTCACTGGTATGTTTTCGGGTTTGTAGGCAGAATTGGAAGTAAAATGTTAATATTTAAAGCAGCAAGGATGAATAAGTTTCAGACTAAAACATGGTTCTAACGCAACATAAATATGAGGAACAAGCTCTTTCATGGAAATATGGCAAGATTTATTTTCACGTCTCATCTTTCATAAAGCATGAGAGCACTCTAAACTCGAAGGTCAGCTGCTTTCACCTATGGTCCTTGGAGGCACCAGAGTTAAAGTTCTCTTCTCCTAAATTGAAACACATTTTCCACTAATGAATAAAATAGTGATCATGTGTTCATCTCCAAGTGTGATATCTGGGATCCTCTATGAGACAGCAAACCAAACTCTAAAAACCCTGAACCCAATTCTATGACTAGACATGAACAAAAAAAAAAAGAAAAGAAAAACACCTAAAATAAAGACTGAGATGAGAAGACAGAAGACAACCTGGAAAAGGAAATAGGAGGAGCCACTAAGTATTAGTCAATGGAGATAATGCCTGTACCCTTATGACCCACATTGTCATAACCGAAGATAAGCAATGACTGTCTTAGAGACAGACTTTTCCAGAGAACTTTTGAACTGGATGAGGTTTCTTATGAATACCAAACCTCAGAAGTTAAGATAGAGGCTGTTTCTCAATTCAACACAGCCTGCACATTTGTGTGGTTTGACCAAGGGCTCAAGTTACTAAAATAAAGGTACATCAGTGGGTTAAGGTAAGCATTAATGGAGGAGGATTTGGGGGTTTGGTTTTTGTTTGTTTTTTTCTTCCCTTCAGGAGAGGTTGTCATTCATTAAAATCCAAGTGAGGATGTCCGGAACCAGATGTCTCCATCTGGAGTTCTCTTGGGAGACAGTATAGCAAAGCAGTTAAAAGCTTGAATTCTGGAATCTGATTATCTTAACTTGAGTTGTATTAGCATTTTTTAATTTGCCCATTGTCTGCATTTTGGTCTAATACAGAAAAGCATTCATTTCCCTCCCTATCCAAAGGTTTAAATCTGAGGAAAGCACAATCACTTGAGGAAATAGGAAAGATGGAGATAGCAAAACTTCTTCCCCAGTATAGCTAATGGGGTAGTACAGAGAGGGTGAGTCAAGGATGCTTTCATGTTCAATAAATGACCTATCCTAGCATGGCTGAGACAGAACACCTATTTGTCCTCAATCCAGAAGATGGTTTGAAGGCAAATGTTCTCTCAGTCTACATTATCTCTAAAGGAAGGATATTCTTCTCCCTAAGCATGCAGAGAGGTGTCGCAGAGATGATGCTGAAGCAGAGTTGGCTTACCAGCCTACTGGAATTTACCATTTCTTCCCCAACCTGTCCTCGTTCTTAGCGTGCTCGTCATTACAAACCACTTGCTGTTAGAGTACAACTGTGCTCCATAGGGTTTTCAATGGCTGATTTTTTGGAAGTAGATCACCAGGACTTTTTTCCGAGGTGCCTCTGGGTGGACTTGAACCTCCAACCTTACAGTTAGCAGCCAAACGTGTTAACCATTTGTACTCACCAGGGACTCCACTCCTCTGTTTTACTGAGGATAGCTTTGCAGCCTAAGATGTGGTCTGTTCTGGAGAACGTCCCATGTGCATTGGAAAAGAATGTGTGCTTTGCAGCTGATGGGTGGAGTGTTCTATATATGTCTATTAGGCTGAATTGGCTGATTGTGGTCTTTAGATCTTCCGTATCTTTGTTGAGTTTCTTTCTAGATGATGTTCTCTCCTTTACTAAGAGTGACGTGTTGAAGTCTCCTGCTATTATTGCGGAACTGTCAATTTCTCTTTTCAGTGTCGTTAGAGTTTGTTTTATGTATTTTGGAGCCCTGTCGCTGGGTGCGTAGATATTTATTATGACTATGTCTTCGTGATGGTTTTTTTTTTCATGGTGGATTGTCCCTTTAATCATTACATAATGTCCTTCTTTGACTTTTATGGTGGATTTTGTTTTAAAGTCTATTTTTTCTGAGATTAGTATTGCCACTCCTGCTCTTTTTCGATAGCTGTTTGCTTGATATATTTTTTCCCATCTTTTAATTTTTAATAAATTTATATCTTTGTTTCTAAGGTATGTCTCTTGTAGACAGCATATTGATGGATCCTGTTTTTTCATCCATTCTGTCACTCTCTGTCTCTTTATGGGAGCATTTAGGCCATTTATGTTCAGTTTAATTATTGGTAGGTATGAGTTTATTGCTGTCATTTTGTAGTGCTTTTTTTTTTTTTTTTGTAGTACTGACATTTTCTTTGTTCCTTTTTCTCTCCTGTGCTGAATTCCTTTTGTTTATGGATTTTTTCTTCATTTCTTTTGTTTTTGTAGATTTTGTGTTTACTGAGACTTTGTTTTTCTTCTTTATTTTGATGAGTAGGTTTGTTAACTTTCTTTGTGGGTACATTGAAATTTACTGTTATCTTCCTAAGTTTGAACCAGTCTATTATTACTTGGTATCACCTTGCCTTCCTCTCCATTAAAAAGTTCTATATTTATACCGTTTATTCCCTCTTTTATTGTCCTGACGTTGTTGTCATTTACAGATTAACCTCTCTGGTTCCCTGTTGAAAATCTTTCAGTTTTAATTAATCCTTGAGAGTTCATTTCCTAGTTTGGTACCTGGTTGGTGCAGTCTTGCATCCTAGATTCAGGCTGTTGTCTGATGGTTTTTGTTCTGAAATCAAAGGATTCCCTTTAATAATTCTCATAAGTTTGGTTTTTACATACTCCCTTAATTTCAATTTATCTGGAAATGTCCTAATTTCACTATCATATTTGAAGGAGGATTTTGCAGGATATGTTATTCTTGGTTGGCAATTTTTTTCTTTCAAGGTTTTATATATGCCATCCCATTGCCTTCTTGCCTCCATGGTTTCTGCTGAGCAATCAGAGCTTAGTCTTACGGTTTCTCCTCTGTATGTGACTTTTTGTTTTTCTCGAGCTGCTCTCAGAATTCTTTTTGAGAAAGAATTATGATATGCCTTGGTGATTTTCTTTTGGGGTCTATCCTATATGGGGTCGTTTGAGCTTCTTGAATGGTCAGCTTTTCATCTTTCATGATATTAGGGAAGTTTCTGTCAGCAATTCTTCAATGATCCTCTCTGTGTTTTCTGTTTTCTCCCCCTGTTCTGGAACTTTGATCACTCACAGATTTTTGCTTTTGATTGTATCCCACATCATTATCAGGGTTTCTTCATTTTTCTACTTCCTTTTCTCTGATTTTCTACTCCTCTATTATATATAAAAAAAAATGGACTACATTTAATTCAGCCTTATTTTGCATTCTTTAGTTCTGTGTTTCCCTGTTTCTATACTAAGAATTTCTTGAAGTGGAGACCAAACATTGCACCTCTCTCTTTCTTCTTCCCCCATCTTGCCTTCAAAGCCCTGTTCATAATAAATATTTCATGAGGTATTTGGTGACAAAGAAAATAGATGAATGAAGTTAGATTTCCAATCTCACTTTTTTTTAATCAAGTCTGGCCCAGTGCAAAACAAGGAAGAAAGGTAAGTTTTAATCAAGTATAATCATAGCTACCTCTTTACTACTCTTTCTTTCTACTTTTGCCTCTCGTATTGCTGCCTTCCTTCACTGAAGTCATAGCATATGTTTCAAACCATCTATCAAAACTGCCTTGTCTTGCTTCACGTTTATGAATAAATTATATTTCTAGATTTTTGAGGTAAAAACTTGGTTTTTTGGTAAAGTCGTCCATGATTTAATGGTTAGGTATGTGCTGGTTCAAAGTGTATTTTATAGGAGGTTCCTGGGGCCATAATGCTTTTATGCAGAGGATGATATGTCCAATTCTAGACTGTTTAATAAGCCAAAGGAAAGATAATTTGGGATGGAGGAGCTTTCTAGTGTCCTTCAAATGACTCGGCCTGCAACCCGCTTTAAGATCTAGTTAGGAACAGCCATCCACACAATGAATATGAAAAACTGAGAATAAAGAAAGCATCAGTCATTCAATTTTCAAAAAGTCAAGTAGAGGCAGCTGTTGCCAAAAGCCTCAGAAATAAATTGCTGCTTGAGATGAGCCTTGTATTTTATATGTTTAAGGACATTAATCTTAGGAATATGAGCAAGAAATCAGTGAAGCAGGTATTCCCTTAGTCTTTGAAATGGTGCCTTCCTCCACTTGATTTTCCTGGGTGTTATTTTGCTGGAAGCTGTCAGAATGCCAACAGGTAAATGATCATTACAAGTTAAATAGGTAATTTTGGCTAAAGAGAAAATGCAAATTGGGAGATAACTGGGAAAGAAAATCTGCTATCAGCCAGAATAACTGTGGAGGACGTGGTTGTAGGTGGGAGCAACTGAAGAAAGACAGCTTAACATCTTTAGCCCATCTTTGATTTCTGGAGGAAGACGAGTTCTTAACTAAGCACAATGCATGGTGAAAAAAACCAGAGGTCATTGAGTAGGAATATCTGTTCTGGCACTAATAAGATGTATTAGAGGGAACCAGGCACTTTATTTTGGGGGCCCAAATTGTCCCATATTAAAAATGAAAGTGTTAGATCAAATGGTGTCCAAAGTCCCTTTCCACCTCTAATGCTCTAGGAGTTCAGAAAACTACTTGGGATACTTTGGACCTATCAGCCTTCTGATTAAAATTTTCACTCATACTCACTTTCCCGCTGTGCAATCTCAGGACACTTAGCAGTAGATTAGGCAAAGAGTTCAGTTTCTGGATCTTTGGATATGAAAAATGTGGCATCACTTTCTCATTATTGATTCCAATTGTTATCTTTTGGTTTATGATGCATAAAATATATTGTGAAAAATAGACTCCAACCTGTACTGCTGAACCAGTGGACTCTGTATCTCATCTTCAGGTACAGTTTTCTAAAAAGATTTGTCTACGGATAGACCATCAACCACGGAAGTCAGCCACAATGATGTGATGAGCTTTGATCTTTCAAGCAGGGACAAATTTCTAGTTGAGAGGGAGTCTATCACGGCTCTGACCTTTGGAAGTTGTGCAGATAAAACACAGCTTGGAAAAGCCTTAAAACTGGCATGTGTTGGGGGCATGGTCAGCCTTTACACCTCCCGTTCAGGCTGCCTAAGTAAAGGTGTTAGGCCCAGAACATTCTCTGAGAAGAAGGCTGGGAATTCAGTCACCTTCTCTCTCCCAGTTCCTTCTCCTTATTAGAGAAGTCGTCCCCCTGCTCTGGGCACACAGTAAAATCTTCTGTCTTGCACATGCATGGGCACCATATGGTACATAGCCAACACTACTTCTATATCTGTTCCCAGTAGGGAGGGAACAGGGTCTCTTATACTATAGCACAAGACCAAGGATGTGCCATATTGTAAGAGCCGGCCTCAAGGGGTGGTCTGCAGGGGAAACAGACTTTGCAAAGCCAAACGTGAGTGCCCTTATGTGGTCCACTACCTCACTACAGTTTGCTAAGTCATCCTTATGTTAGTCCCAGACAAGTAGCCAGTATTGCCCACTACCCCTATAAAACCTCTGCCCTCACACTGTGGAGTGTGAAGATCTGCTTTGGTCCCGTGGCCACCAGGGACTGCCTCGTATGTGAGTCTCCCTAATAAACTCCTTTGCCATAACACTGAATTTGCTCATCTCTTTCTTCGGTCTCGGGTATCCTCCACTTTTGGGAACAAATTTCAAGTTACTGGTCCATGTCTGGACAGCATGAGACTGCCTTTGTCCCATTTGTTCATTCATTCATTTGACCAACATCTACTGAGTGCCTAAAATGTGCCAGACACAGTCCCAGGCACTGGGGAAGAAGTAATAGGTAAGACAAACCTGGTCCTTTTCCCCATGAAGCTTACTGTTTAAAGGATGCCATGAGAGTTTGTGTGCAAGTGGTTTATGATATGTTCTAACCCAAAGGTTGGAATTTCAAACTCACCCAGATGCTCTACCAAAGAAAAGGCCTAGAAAGCAACTTCTGTAAAGATTATAGCCAATAAAACTCTATGGAACGTTTCTACTCTGGAACACGTGGAGTTGCCCTCAGTTGGGGGCCAACTCTATGGCAGCTAACAACAACAATAACATGAGAGTTTCATGGGAGACAGAGCCCCGACTTGGATGTCAGGGAAACCCTCTCTCAATAATAGCACGTGAAGATTGAAAGATAGCTCTTAGACCCCTCCTAAGCCTTCCAGTTCTTTTATACATTCCTTATATGAGAGGTTTCCATTTCTGCCCCTGAATGCAGCAGTTCATCAGAGTCTCCCTTAAGTGGAACCATCAAGAGTGAACCCCAGATGCATCTAATCTAATCACTTCTCAGGACCTGTTCATTACCAGAACCAACAGAGGAAGAAATAAGAATTGGGTTGAACTCCAGATCTCAATCCTCATTCTTTGTTACCAAGATATTCATTTCTACATTTTGGGCTTTTCTGAGAATATTTGAACAACTTCACTTTAGAAACAGAACAGGATCTGCAGAGTCCCTGTCTATCTCAATTATTCCAAAAGCCTGATTCCTCCTTCTTAAGGAAACCCATTTACCATAACTTTTTTGCCAAGACATTATTGGATTTAGAGGGACTCCTGCAGCACGGGAAATTAAGTTGACCTGATTCATTCATTGGTTGTTTTCAACAAATTACCAAAAGCCTTCTATGAGTCAGGAATTGTGCTGGGCCCTGGGGGAACGGGGTGAACTCACTTGGTCCCTATTCTTATAAACCTTATCCTTATAGAGCTTTCAATTAGTGGGGGAGGCAGACCTTGAACAATGACACAGAGTTTTAAGAATATCACATTCAGACTCCTCCCAGAATATCATCAAGCTCTGTATTGGTCCTCAAACTTCAGTGTGCATAAGAATAATCTGGAGGGATTGTTAAAATGCAGATCCCAGGTGCCATCCTCAGAGAGCTCAGTAGGTGTAGGATAGAGCCAGGAGCCTGAAATTTTTCACAAGTTCTCCAAAATCTTGACATAGGTGGTCTCCATACCACCCTCTGGAAACACTGCTTTATTAAAAGGCTATCATTCTTTGCTGATGGATTTTTATGCAGCCTCATAAATCGAAGTGGGCCAGATTATATTTCCTTCCATTTTAATAAAGAAGTTACTCAAAATTAAATTTCTGTGCCTCACTCCCTTCCTCTGGTATTTAACAGACCTCCAGGGATCTGTTTTAATTAAGTATTTCATGGAGAGAACACCTGTTCAGAATGCCGGGGCTTTATTTGAAAAACAATGATTAAAAACCAAAATCTCACTATTCCTGGAAGGGGAAGAGCATTTATTTGTTTGAAGGCACAGATAATAATTGTCAAATAGGAAGTGGAGTGAGAATGTATATGACACTGTGTCTTAGTCAAGGTTCTCTAGAGAAACAGAGCCAGTGAGACAGGTAGATGATTGAGGACAGATAGATGATTGAGGACAGATAGATGATAGAGAGAATTATTTTAAAGGATTGGCTCACTTGATTGTGGGGGCTATCAAGTACAAAATCTGTGGGTCAGGTGATAGGCTAAAGATTCCTGCAGGCTTGTGTCCCAAAATCTGTAGGTCAGGTGATGGTAAGAGCGAAGGGCAAAATATCTCTTTATAGTCTAGAAGCAGAATATACCCTGGGGAAAACTCCTTTTTTGCTCCTAAGGCCTTCAGCTGATTGGATGAGGCCCACCCACATTTTGGAGAGTAATCTGCTTTACTTTTACTTGAGGTCAACTGATTTAATCACATGTAACTACTTCATAACAGGATCTAGACTAATGTTTGACTAAAGAACTGGGCACCATAGCCTAGCCAAGTTAACACGTAAAAATTAACCATCACAGACTGCATGTAGATTTAATCTCCATTGGATAATATTGATACAAGTGGGGAAAGCAAACAGGTCTCATCTCATGGAACTACTCTGGACACTGATGGTGGCTGAATGGAGCTAAGTAATAAGAATAATCTTAAAATGGCTTCTGGGCTCAGTGTAGAATGTGTGATGCGATGGGATAAGTGCTTGACAGGCTTCAGTTCCTGCTGCTTCAAGATAAGGATGCAAGTGACAGGTCCCAGGAAAAGTAGAGCCAGTTTTAGATAAACCCAATCCACCTGAGGCCTCTGAGAAACTTGAAACAATCTGCAACCACAGAAAGCTAGACAATGTCAACAAGGGCTGCCCTTTCTCCACCTTCTCCACCAGCACAGTCACATACTCTCTTAATGGACTCCTCATGGTGTAAAGTTTGTGCTCCCTCCCCATAATATCAAAAAGAAAGCAAGAAAGTAAAATTTATACTGTATATCTTGACAAGACATTAGCACAATCTATTCTAGTACTAGTTATCATTTTCCATCAAGTTAATTATGACTCATGGTGACTCCATGTGTGCCAGAGTACACCTGTGCTCCACGGGGTTTTCAATGGATGATTTTTCAGAAGTAAATCACAAGTCTTTCTTCCAAGGAGTCTTTCTGTGGACTCCAACCTCCAATCTTTTGGTTAGCAGCCAAGGGTATTAACCATTTACACCACCCAGGAACTCTAGCACAATGTATAACAGGAAAAAAGACAAAATGAAAACCACTCAAATCTTTAATAAAAATTAACTGGAAACCACGCTACATTTCAAATGGATAGAAGCTCTTTGACTCTGGCTAGGAGGGAAAAAAAAGTATCAGAGAGACAAAGTAATTGGGTTTCTGTCAAATCAGAGTGCCCTATGTTTCAAAACTATACTATGAAAGTTGAAAAATCGGTGTTAGGTGTACAATCTAAAAAGAAATCCTGAGTAGCATCCACAGTGACTTTTGGTTCATGGTCTTTTATTAATATAGCCATGTACAGGTCTTCACAATTAGGCCATCCATCAAGTCAAAGAGTGGTGGCCGCTTGTGCTATTATTCCTTCTGTTAGCACTCACTCACAAGTATTTTATGGGCCACTTCCTATGTGCAGAGTACAGGGTGAGACTCTAGCAGAGGGCACAAAATTGAATCACAGGAGGGCACCTTCTCCATTTGGGGAAACAAGATACATGTCATCCCACTATATATGTGTAACCAACTGTCCACATTCTTACTGGCAGCTCCCATAGTAAAGGGGTGCTCAGAGGTGGGAGCAACCAGAGACAGCTTCTTGCAGGAAGCAGAAGCAAGTCTTGCAATGAGTCATAGGGTTAGGATAGTCATTTTTGGTTGAAGACAAAGCAGGATTTGGTTCTAAGCAATAAGTCCAAAGGCCCAGATTCCGAATTGAGTGATCTTTCCCTGATAAAAGCAAGCGGAATGATAGAAAATAAGGTATGTCCCTAGTTATCAAATAAATGCAGAGTAAAAATAGGACAGTATCTCCCATTGGTCAAATTGAATATATGTAATATCAGAGTCAGCAGATCATACCCAGGGACCGTGCATAATTTCCTACAACTTTCTTGAGGGACAACTGGCAATGTGTATCAATGGCCTTAAAATTTGTCATACTCTTTGAGGTAGCAATGCCACTTCTAGGAATTTATCCTAAGGAAATTATATGGATATTGTTAAATATAAATAACTTCATTGCAGAATATTTATAAAAATGAAAAAAAAAATACACAAAAACCTGTATGTTCAATAGTAGGTAATTAGTTAAATTGTGACACATGTCAAAAGAAAAATATAATGGAGAGAATATTTAAAACTTGGAAAACATTCAGAAGAACTGATGAAGACTATGATCCAGTTTGGAAATCATTTACAAATCTAGAAACATATTCTCCAAAATGTCAGTTAACAATGGTCTCTATGGATTATAAAACTAAGGATGATTTTTATTTGCCTCTTTTTATTTATCTCCAAATTTTCTATAATGAATATGTATTACTTCAGAAACGAGAAAACCAAGAAAAGTACTCTTTCAAAAACTAAGAAAATACCTTCTTTACAGAAATGAAAAAAACAAATCCTCAACTTTATATGGAATGGCAAGAGGCCCCGAAGAACTAAAGCAATGTTGAAAAAGAAGAAAAAGTAGGAGGACTCATACTTCCTGGTTTTAGAATATATTATACAACTTTGTTAATCTAAACAATGGTATAACAATAGACATACATGTAGTCCCTGACTTACAACAGGGTTTCATTCCATCGACTCTATCATCATGAGTCAGTTCTGATAAGTCAAATGCCTCATTTTTTTTCTTTTTAGTTTTCATTATTATTGCCTTTTATTATCAGTATCTTTAAATATCCAACCTTTATTTGTCTTTGGTGGTTGGAATGAGAATGATACCATCAGCAAATTATGCTTTGCAATGTTGTATGTGGTACATATTATTATTAAAGATAAGATGTAAAAAAAAAAAAACACTGATGTGGTTCATTGTAACTGGAATGTGTCATAAGTCGGGAACTACCTGTATAGACCAATGAAATAGAATTGAGGGTTCAGAAATGAACTCATACATCTGTGCTCAGCTGATTTTTGACAAGGGTGCTAAATTCATTCAATAGGGAAGAAAGAGCCTCTTCAATAAATGGTGTTGGAAAAAACTGGATTTCCACATGCAGAAAAATGAAACAGGATCCATGCCTCACACCATACACAAAAACAAACTCAAAATGGACTAAGGACATAAATATGCAAACTAAAACCATAAAATTCTTAGAAAATGCAGGGGCACTGCTGTCAGCCATAGCTTTTAATAATAGATTATTTAACACAATAAAAAAAAAAAAAAACAGTGAAAGATAAAATAAATAAATGGGACCTTATAAAAGTTAAAAACTTTTGTTCATCAAAATACTTTGCCAAAAAAGTGAAAAGACAAGCTACCAACTGGGAGAATATCTTCAGAAACTATATATCTGATAAGGATCTAATAACCGAAAAATATCTAAAACTTCTACAGCTTAACAACAAAAAGACCAAAAAAAAAATCATAAAATTGGCAAAGGATTTGGATAGATATTTCATAAAAGAGGACATTCAAATGGACCCCAAACACATGAAAAGACGTTCAATGTCATTAGCCATCAGACTGAAGAATATCAAAACACAATGAGATACCATCCTACAAATTCTTATCCATTGTTGGTAAGAATGCAAAATAGTACAGCCATTGTGGAAAACAGTGTGGCAGTTCCTCAAAAAACTTAAAATAGAACTTCCATAAAACAAAAAAAAGAAGAAGAAGAAGAGAGAGAGATCACAATAGAGGGTCCTGGACAGAGCTGGAGAAAAATGTAGAACAGAATTCTAACTCACAAAAAAAGACCAGACTTACTGGCCTGACAGAGGCTGGAGAAAATATGGCTCCCAGGCATCATTTTGGCTCAGTAATGAAGTCACTCTTGAGGTCTAGCCTTCAGCCAAAGATTAGACAGGCCCATAAAACAGAATGAGATTAAAGGAGGACATCAGCCCAGGGGCAAGGACTAGAAGGCAGGAGGAGACAGGAAAGCTGGTAATACGGAACCCAAGGTCAGGAAGGGAGAGTGTTGATTTTTTGTGGGGTTGTTAACCAATGTCATAAAACAATATGTGTACTGTTTAATGAGAAACTCGTTTTCTCTGCAAACCTTAATCTAACATACAATTTAAAAAAAAAGAAAGAAAGAAAATAGAAATAATAAAAACAAACAAATAAAAACAAACTCATTGCCTGAGTGAATTCTGACTCATAACGACCCTATATGACAGGGTAGAACTGCTCCATAGGATTTCCAAGGAGCAGCTAGTGGATTCAAGCTGCAAACCTTTCTGTCAGCAGCCTAATGCTTAACCACTTTGCCACCATATGACTCAGCAATTCCACTCCTAGTATAAATCCAAAAGAACTTAAAAACAGAGACTTGTACACCAATGCTCACTGCAGCACTATTCACAATAGCCAAAAGGTGGAAACACCCTAAATGCCCATCAACATGGATAAACGTGTTGGTATGTATTTACAATGGAATACCACTCAACCAGTAATGAAACAAAGTCTTGATACATGCTACAATATGGAAGAAGCTTGAAGACATTATGCAAGTGAAATAAGTCAATCACAAAAGGACAAATGTTGTATACCCTCATTTATATAAAAAGACAAGAAAAGGCAAATGTATAGAGACCAAAGTTTATTAGTGGTTACCTGGGATGGGAAGGAGGGGCAAAAGGGTCAGGAGTTAAAGGTGATGGAAAAATCGCATTGATTAAAGGTAGCGTTGCAGAGCCAATTACTGTAATTTCTGTCAACAAGTTGTACACCTGTAAAAAGTAGAATTGGTAAAAGTTGTGTGATATATTTACAACAATGAAAAAAAAAACAGAGTAGCTGCTGAGGCTGCTTATGTACAACCAAAAACCTCATGGGATTTGGTTCCTTGGGTTGGAGGTTTAGGGTCATGGTTTCATGGGACATCCCAGCTAACTGGCCTAATAATGTGTTTAGTGCTTCTGTTCTACCTCCTAGTTTGTTGAGTAGTGCCTGGTGCCTTTAAAGCTTTCAAGCAGCCACACAAGTCACAGCAATTGGTCTCTATTTGCCTGGAGTAACAGAGAAAGAGGGAGAGTCAGAATAGGAAGAGGATATGGAATATGCGGCTAATTGCTTCCATGAACAACTGCCTCCTTTAACAGGAGACAAGAACTGGATGGTACTCAGCTACCATTACTGAACATTTTGGTCAAAGATTCTGTAGAAGAATCCTGATCAAAAGGCAAAAAATGGAGAACAGAATTTCAAATTCTCAAGGAATCCAGACCTTTGGAACCATGGAGGCTGAAGAACCCCTGAAACTTTTGCCTGAGGTAATCTTTAAACCTTAAAGCAAAAATATCCCCTGGAGTGTTCTTAAAGCCAAAAAATAGTTCTGCTTAGCTAGTAAAAAATGTGTGTCTTGAGCATTATACTCTCTTAAGAACTACCTATATGGGATAAAAGTGACAACAGAAACTCAAAAGATTATATAGGGACCTCAAAGGGCAGTGAGTTTATGTTAATGGGGGAGGAACAACTCAGAAAATGAGGCTGAGAATGATTATACAACTTAAAGACTATAACCAATGTCCATTGAATAGTACATGTAGTAACGGTTCCATGGGTGTATGTTTTGCTGTGGTCAACGCAACAAGAAATTTTTTTTTATCATCAAAAACTAAGGAAATGTTGGGAAAACTAGGTTTCCACATGCAAAATAATGAATCAGGATCTGCACCTCACACCATACACAAAAACCATTTTAAAACGATTGATGACTGAAATGTGAAGACTAAAACCATAAAATTCTTAGCAGAAAATGTAGAGGCGAGGCAGTGGAACCTAAGACATATTATCAGATATGATAACTAAAACTCAAGCAGCAAAAGACGAAATAGATAAATGGAACCTCATAAAAATTAAATAGTTTCATACATCAAACGATTTTATCAACAAAATAAAAAGATCCTACAGATTGGGAGAAAAATTTTGGAAGCCATATATCAGATAAAGGCCTAATATACAAAATATATATATAACCTCATAACTAAAGGACAAAAGCAAACAAACGAACAATAAAACCTGGACAAAACCTTGGACAGTTCCCCAAAGAGTATATTCAAATGATCAAGAAGCGCACGAAAAGATGTTCAACATCCTTGCCATTGTTGTTGTGTGCCATCATCACAATCGTTTTTATGCTGGAGCTCATTGTTGTAGCCACTGTGTCAATCCATCTCGTTATCTTCCTTTTTTATGCTGATCCTCGCCTTAACATGTCCAAAGTATGTGAGATGAAGTCTCTCTATCCTTGCTTCTAAGGAGCATTCTGGCTGTACTTCTTCCGAAATAGATCTGTGTGTTCTTCTGGAAGTCCATGGTATATTCAATGTTTTTTGCCAATGCCATAATTCATATCAATTAATTTTTCTTTGGTCTTCCTCATTCATTGTTCAGCTTTCACATGCATATGAGGTGATTGAAAAATACCATGGCTTAGGTCAGGCACACCTTAGTTCTCAAGTGACATCTTTGTTTTTTAACACATTAAAGAGGTCTTTCACAGCAAATTTCCTCAATGCAATACGTCGTTTGATTTCGTGACTGCTCCTTCTATGGATGTTGATTATGGGTTTAAGTAAAATGAAATCTTTGACAACTTCAGTATTTTCTCCATTTATCATGAAAATCCAGTTATAAGGATTTTCATTTTCTTTATGTTGAGGTATAATTCGTACTGAAGGCTGTAGTTTTTTTATCTTCATCAGTAAGTGCTTCAAGTCCTCTTCACTTTCAGCAAGCTGCGTTATGTCACCTGCATTATGCAGGTTCTTAACAAATCTTCCTTCAATCCTGATGCCCCTTACTTTTTCATATAGCCCAGCTTCTTGGATTATTTGTTCAGAATACAGATTGAATAAATATGGTGAAAGGATACAACCATGATACTCACGTTTCCTGACATTAAACCATGCAGTATCCTCTTGTTCTGTTTGAACGACTACCTCTTGGTCTATGTACAGGTTCCTCATGAGCACAATAAAGTGTTCTGGAATTCATATTCTTCACCATGTTATCCATAATTTGTTATGATCCACACAGTCAAATGCCTTTGCTTAGTCAATAAAACACAGATAAACATCTTTCTGGTATTCTCTGCTTTCAGCCAGGATCCATCTGACATCAGCAACGATATCCTTTGTTCCACATCCTCTTCTGAATCTGATTTGAATTTCTGGCAGTTTCCTGTCAATGTACTGTTACAGCCGCTTTTGAATGATCTTCAGCAAAATTTTACTTGCATGTGGTATTAATGGTATTGTTCAATAATTTCTGCATTCAGTTGGATCACCTTTCTTGGGAATAGGCATAAATATGGACCTCTTCCAGTCCGTTGGCCAGGTAGCTGTCTTCCAAATTCCTTGGGTTAGATGAATGAGCACTTCCAGCACTGCCTACATTTGTTGAAACATCTCAATTCGTATTCCATCAATTCCTGCAGTTTTTTTTTTTTTTTTTCTTTTGCCAATGTCATCTGTACAGCTTGGACTTCTTCCTCTGATACTATAAGTTCTCAATTATATGCTACCCCCTGAAATGATTGAACATCAAACAATCTTTTTGGTACACTGACCCCACCCCACCCCACCACATGTCAGTCAGTTTGTCATACTATGGAGGCTTGCATGTTGCTGTGATGCTGGAAGCTAAGCCAATGGTACTCAAATACCAGAAGGGTCACCCATGGTGGACAGGTCTCAGCTGAGTTTCCACACTAAGACAGACTAGGAAGAAGGACTCGGCAGTCTATTTCTGAAAATAATTAGGCAGTGAAAACCTAATGAACAGCAGTGGAACATTGTCTGAATAGTGCTGGAAGATGAGCCTCTCAGGTTGGAAGGCACTCAAAAGATAGGGAAAGAGCTGCCTCCTCATATTAGAGTCGATCTTAATGACGTGGATGGAGTCAAGCTTTCGGGACCTTGATTTGCTAGTATGGCACAACTCAAAATGAGAAGAACCAGCTGCAAACATTCATTAATATTTGGAAAGTGGAATGTAAGAAGTATGAATCTAGGAAAATTGGAAAACATCAAAAATGAGATGGAACACATAAACATCAATATCCTAGGCATTAGTGAGCTGAAATGGACTGCTATTAGCCATTTTGAATCAGACAATCATATGGTCTACTATGCCTAGAATGAAAACTTGAAGAGGAATAGCATTGCATTCATCATCAAAAAGAACATTTCAAGATCTATCCTGAAGTACAAAGCTGTCAGTGATAGAATAATATCCACATGCCTACAAGAAAGACTAGTTAACATAACTATTATTCTAATTTACACACCAACCACTAAGGCCAAAGAAGAGGAAATTGAAGATTTTTACTGACCTCTGCAGTCTGAAATTGATTGAACATGAAATCAGGATGCATTGATAATTACTGGTGATCAGAAGGTGAAAATTGGAGACAAAGAAGGATCAGTAGTTGGAAAATATGGCCTTGGTAATAGAAACATTGTCAGAGATCACATGATAGAATTTTTCAAGACCAACAACTTCTTCATTGTGAATACCTTTTTTCAACAATATAAATGCAGACTATACACATGGACCTTGCCAGATGGAAAACACAGGAATCAAATCAACCACATCTGTGGAGAGAGATGATGGAAAAGCTCAGTATCATCAGTGAGAACAAGGCCAGGGCCTGACTGCAGAACAGACCATCATTTGCTCATATGCAAGTTCAGGTTGAAGCTGAAACAAATTAGAACAATCATGAGAGCCAGAGCACAACCTTAAATATATCTCACCAGAATTCAGAGGCCATCTCAAGAATAGATTTGAAGCACTGAACACTAATGACTGAAGACCAGGCGAGTTGTAGAATGACATCAAGAACATCATCCATGAAGAAAGCAAGAGGTCATCAAAAAGCAAAGAAAGAGAAGACCAAAATGGTTGTCAGAAGAGACTCTGAAACTTGCTCTTGATCTCTGAGTAACTAAAGTAAATGAAAGAAATGAAGTAAAAGAGCTGAACAGAAGATTTCAAAGGGTGGCTCAAGAAGACAAAGTATTATAATGACATGTGCAAAGACCTGGAGTCAGAAAAAACAGAACAGAAGTACAAGCTTGGCATTTCTCAAGCTGAAAAAACCGAAAAAAAAAAAAATTGAAGCCTCAATATTGAAGGACTCTATGGGCAAAATACTGAACAACGCCAGAAGCATCTAAAGAAGTTGGAAGAAATACACAGTCGGTATACCAAAAAGAATTAGTCGATGTTCAATTATTTCAGAAGGACAGAAATAGTGATTTTTTTCACCACTGTATCCCCAGCACTTAGCACAGTTCTTGGAACATAGACATCCCTAATAAAGAAGACTTCAATGAATACATGAAGAAAAGCATGGATAAACTAATGAAGAACATAGGGTTGAGAAGTACAAATCAAATGGCACAAACATTTGGAAGCCATTAATCATCTTTAGGTGAAAAAATTTTAAAGTCTTTCACAGCGAAAATAGACACAGGGTAACAGTGTCCAAGATCTCGTGAAAAACAATAGCATTTAAGCACTTACTTTCTCTATTAAATGCACTTTATACATAAGAACTCATTTCTTGCTGTAACAACGCTGTGATGCAAGTAATATTATCATCCCCCAAGGAAGGGGAACACTTTATCTAGACCACTCAGCTATGAGCCAAGCAATCTGGTGCCAAAATCCATGTTGGTAACCATTAGGCTATATTCCTGCTCCTTGTCTGATGACCAGGTTATCAGCACTGGGAAACTGCTGTGGAAATGCATAGGTGAGGCAAGGAAACATAAGTTCCCTTATTTTATCATCTGCGCTATTGATGGAGTGGGGTGGCAGCTCCAAGAGAGCATTTTTCCCCTGGGTAAATAAAGCAAACACATTTTCCCATGTCACTCCCATCATTCAATTCCTATCCAATGCCCCCTTCCAATTCACTGGCAAAACAATGGCAATAATGATAATAATGGCATCGGCACATTTTGGTCCTCACACACTCCTTGCTGTGCCTAGCACAATGCACTGCACATATTAGGTGCTTAGTCAATGTGATGCCAACCAAATGAGTCCTGTAGTTCTTGCCTTACAATTAAATTATTGACCAACAGTCATATGAGATCTAGTTGCCTATATAATAACTCCATTTGGGGGAGCAGGTGGGTCTTAAGAATCTCATTCTAAAACTAAGACTAGTTGAAAAAATAAAGAAGCTGAACACAGATTGCCTTAGCCATGGAGCAGGGAGAACTGCTTATGGGGCCCTCACACCTGGTTTCTTCTCCAGAAGCAGGGTTAATACCATGGAGAATGAGCCGGGGGGGCTGAGCTAGCATGAAGTGAACTGAGTTTGAGACACATAAATCTGAAAGGCCTACAGATCACCTGGAGGTGGCAGCAGTGTGAGGTTTAGGTCTCAGGTGGGAGAAAGGTCAGGTCTAGGGCTCAGTGTGATATGAAAAGTTTTAACTACATCATTTCTAAGGCCTCTTAAAAACCCAAACTAAACCTGTTGCCGTCCGAATTGATTCCAACTCCATTGCGACCCTATAGGACAGAGTGGAACTGCCCATAGGGTTTCCAAGATTGTAAATCTTTATGGAAGCTGACTTGCACATCATTCTTCCACAGAGCAGCTGGTGGGTTCAAACCACTGACCTTTCGCTTATCAGCTGAGTTTCAGCACTGCACCACCGGGGTTCCTTTTGTTGAAATTTATCTCTAAAATTACTCCCTTGAAATACAGCTAGAATATTCTGTGAGCCTAAAATTCTCTTCAGACAAAGCTCATTTGTGAGTCAAAGGGAGGAGGAACATTCTGGAATCAGCTGGAGAATTCCTGAGGGCAGGGGTAGAAGAATGAGTTGGAAACAATCAAGAATAGCTGGTTCTGAGTCTAAAAAAACACAAAGAAATGCTGGTCTGGGAACTGGAGAATTTAGATCGATTCTAGGGCAGTATTTCTTAAAGTATAAGTGCAAGACCACCTATGTCAGAATCAACTAGGAGAGTTTTTTAGAATGCACATTTTTTAGACTTCCTGGAATCTGAGAGTTTGATGTAGAAATCTACATTTTTAACGTCCCATGTGACTCTTATGAATTCCAAAAATCTGGCAATCTCTAATGGAGGGAGATAATACTAACTTGCCAGAGTTGTTGTGGTTAAGTGCCATCCAGTTGCTTTCTACTCATAGCGACCCCATGTACAACAGAAAAAAACACTACCCAGTCCTGCGCCATTCTCACAATCACTGCTATATTTGAGTCTATTGTTGCAGTGGCCATGTCAACCCAACTCATGGAGGGTGTTCTTCTTTTTCACTGACCCTCTACCCTACCAAGCATGATGTCCTTCTCAAGGGACAGGTCCCTCCTGATAACACATCCAAAGTACATGAGACAAAGTCTTGCCATTCTCCTCTAAGAAGTATTCTGGCTGTACTTCTTCCAAGACAGATTTGTTCCTTCTTCTGGCAGACCATGGTATATTCAATATTCTTCACCAACATCATAATTCAAATGCATCAATTCTTCTTCTGTCTCCCTTATTTATTGTCCAGCTTTCACATGTATATGAGGAGATTGAACACACCATGGCTTGAATCAGGAGTACCTTAGCCCTCGAAGTGACATGTTTGCTTTTTTAACACTTTGAAGAGGTCTTTTGTAACAGATTTGCCCAATGCAATATGTCGTTTGATTTCTCGACTGCTGCTTCCATGGGCGTTGATTGTGGACCAAGTAAAACGAAATTCTTGGTGGAGGGAGATAATACTAACTTGCCAGAGCAGCAAAATAAAATCTCAGAGTCTTAAGATTTGAGATCTAAGTAATGATTGTCCTTTTTCATGCATAATATCACTCCTTACCTTTAAGACCACCCAGTTGTGAGTGGAACAACCATTGATTGGGGTGACTAAATGTTTTTTAATAACAGACATGAATGCATTGCTAAAATTTCCTTGCTGATCTCCTGAACACTGCACAGAGAAAGAAAATGGAATCTCCTTTTGGCCTGGTGGGCAAATTTTGACCTGGCACTAACATTCTCTCCCTTGCCTTTCTGCTGAGAAGAAAGGTAGCTGCAGGGTCTGCTGTGAGGAAAGCTGGGGTCCCTCCCTGTAGTAAGGGTACAACATAGCCAAGTCTCTGGCATTAGTGATAGAGCCTCCTTGGGCTGAACTATAGTCACCCTGTGACAATAGTTAGGCAGAGACTTCCATCTGGATATCTGCCCTACAAATTCCTGTGTTTTTTTTTTTTTACCAAAACCAGTTGCCATTGAGTCAACTCTGACTCACAGTGACCCCATGTGTGTAGAGCTGTGCTCCATAGGGTTTTCAGTGGCTGATTTTCAGAAGTAGATGGCCAAGCTTTACTTCTGAGGTGCTTTTGGGTGGACTCAAACTTCCAACTTTTCAGTTAACAGCTAAGCGTGTTAAACATTTTTTAAGCACTAGAAAAGGGATACCGTCAATTTTCCCAAGAGCCTGGCCAAGGTCCCAGGTTCTGGCTCTAAATAATTCAGGGCTCCCTCTCAAAATAAATGGGAAGAACCAGAGCAGGGACCAGTGGGGACCAGACCAGGACAACCACCCACCAGCTAACAGCACCGAGACAGCCTCTCTGGGTTAGCTCTGGGCACCAGAGCCTGTTAGGCCAGCCCTGCCAGAACCAAAGTAAAGGAGGGTGGAGGTGAAGAGCTTGGGGGAAAAGCCCAGAGTGGATGGGGTGGGTGGGGCTAAACAGGTTTCAGTGGCAGGGCAGGAGACAAAGAAATCAAGATTGAAGAATTGTGTTCAGGAGTATGACACCAAAGGCTGGCTTCTAGAAGGAACTGGGGCTGCCCTCCCCCAGACACACCTCTGCTGGGGGCACCTGCACCAGCCAGGAGGCAAGAAGGAAGTTCTCTGACTAAGACTACCGTTTGTGGGATAACTGGGGGCGGTAGCAGCCCAGCCTCCCTCCCTCCTGCCCCACCAGAATGAAAATACCTGAGGAGTGCTGACTGCCCTTGTGGAGCCTGTACCTGCACCAAGGAGGGAGAAGGTAAGTGACCTGCTAGATGTCAAGCCTGGGGAATATTTTTTCTCCTCAGCTCTCTCTACTACTTGCTGGCCGGGGGCATGAATGCTACTTTGAAAGGGAGCCTCCAGTCTGGTCCTAATCCTTCCAATCATAGGCCCTGGGTGCTGTGGGGCTGCAGTTGAGTCTACCGCTAGTGGCTCTAAAGGACTCTCATCCCTCCATCTATGTGGAGAGGCCTATGGAGCCCTCATGGCACAGTGGTTAAGAGTTTGGCTGCTAACCAAAAGATCAATAGTTTGAATCTACCAACTGCTCCTTGGAAACCCTATGGGGCAGTTCCACTCTGCCCTATAGCATGGTTATAAGTCGGAATCAACCTGACGGCAACAGGTTTGGATTTTGGGTTTTTTTTTTTTTTTCTTTCTTTTTTTTAATAGAGTTCCAGGAGGTCCCCAGGTGACACAATAGGTTTATGCTTGATTACTAATCTAAAGGTTGGTGGTTCAAATCCTCCTAGTGGTGCTGTGGAAGAAATGCCTGGTAATCTATTTCTATAAAGATTACAGCTAAGAAAACCCTATGTGTTTCTCTGTAATACATGGGTTTGCCATGAGTCAGAATCTACTTGATGGCAACAAATTTGGCTTTGGTATGAGGTCGCCATGAGAATCGACTCCAAACAGCTGGTTTGGTTTGTTTTTTGCCCTAACCGTAAGATGTAGGCTGTGCAGTTGATGGGGAGAGGCTTCCTTTCGTGTGGGTTAGGGGAACTGTTGCAGACAGTAATGGTTATCATTCCAAGTGATTCTGGCTCCTTCTGCACACTGATGAACAGGCAGCCCACTCAAACGGCCTTGGCCTTTGATGCCTACTGCTTAAATGAAATCCCTATATGGAGTGCCTATGATATACCAGGCATAGGGTTTCCAAGGCTATAATCTTTACAGAAACAGGCTGCCACATCTTTCTCCTGAGGAGAGAGGCTGGTGGGTGCAAACTGCCAACCTTTTGGTTAGCAGTAAAGCACTTAACCACTGCACCACCAGGACTCCTAAAAATAGTAATAGCCAAAAAATCCTGTTGGCATTGAGTCGAATCCGACTCATAGCAACCCTATAGTACAGGGTAGAACTGCCCCATAGAGTTTCCAAGGAGCTCCTGGTGGATTTGAACTGCCGACCTTTTGGTTAGCAGCTGAGTTTTTAACCATAGCAACAACTTAGTGGACTCTAATGCAAAGCATGATTGTGAAGCATTTTACGTGTATTGTCACAAGTCGAGAGGCAGGTGTTATTATCTACTATGACTGAGGAGGATGCTGAGGCTCAAGGAGGTCCGCTAAGCCAAACTAGATTTGCTGACCCTGGAGCTTGTGCTGTTGACATACGTCAATAAGGTCATATTTAACTGAGGGTCTTTCATATCCATAGTGTACAGAGGTCGTGAAGAACAACTCAGATTTGCAAAAAAAAGCTCTCTCCAGTTGGAGCAAAACTGACAGCTCCATCTCCTGCTGCCATGCTCAGAGATGAATTTAGAGTTTGGTCTTTCAGACCTCAATGGCCCCTTCTTGTGAATTTGGAGACTGTGAGGAGTTCACTGTCAGCAGTCTGTAATCCACATTGTCTGTGCTCTTAAGGATTCAGGGACCATGCAGTTGAGAAACAGAGCTGGTCTTTGAAGCTCCAGAGCTGGCAGTGGAAGAGGGAAGGATGTGTTTGAGAAGAGCCGAACACTGAGCCCATACTGTGGCCACTTAGAATTAAATCCAAACTCCATTGTACAGTTTACCAGGTCCCTTATGACTCCAACTCTTCCCATTTCCCAGCCTCACCTATTACTGAGTCCCCCAGCTCATGAGCCAGCACCCTGGCTCTCTCTGTTCTTTTCACTCCTCAGTACCTTTGCACATGATCTTCCCTCTACCTGGAACACTTTTGCCTTGGCTTTTCCTGTAGTTGGCTCCTTATTTTCAATCAGATTTCAGCTCAAATGTTGCCTCTTCAAAGAGGGCTTTCTGGGCCACAGCATCGAAGGTAGTCCCCAACTACTCTCCTTCACACTAGAAATTTTCATAATATTTATGGCAGTCTGAAATTCTGTCTTCTTGTTTATTATCTCTTCAACTAGAAGGTAAGTTCCATGAGGGTAGGGACCTTTTGCGTCTTCTGACTACTGGGCATTGCTGGACCCTCAGTGCTTAGCAGAGCTCCTGAAAATAGCAGGTTCTCAGTTAATATTTGTTGAATGAATGAATAACAGCAGGGGCATAGGAGATCTGATGGCCACGAGTTTGCTGCCTTGTCACCAAATACCTCTACTCAATTGCCCTCAGAAAAACAAACACCTTGGGCTAGAAACTGAAGTAGAGAGCACCTGGGTTGTCAGGTGTTCAAAGGGCAATTGATTTCATCCATGAGATAGCATGGGGGGAAAAGTTAAATGGCATTAAGTGAATTTAGTTCCTCCAAGAAATAGCAAGCTATAACAGCAGGGTATGATAAGATTGAGTGCTGCAATGGTTCAGTGGTAGAAATCTCACCTTTCTTGTGGGAGACCCAGGTTCAATTCTTGTTCATGTTGAACAGATTTCAGTGGACTAGGAAGAAAGACCTGCTCCCAAAAATCAGGCCACAAAAACCCTAAGGATCACAAAAGCCTGATCTATTGCACACGGGGTCTCCAGGAGTCAGGGACCGACTCAATGGCAGGCAGTGAAAACAATATCATGAGAATGACTGTGCTGACTAGTCTTGGTAAATAATAACCACTGTCTAGGAATTTCCTCGACTTGCTCTTCTGATTGCCAGATGTGGTGTTGGTTTGAGCAATATCTGTGGTACCTGTCATGCCAATATAACCTCAGAATGCTGAGAGTTCTCACTTCCAGCTCTGCTTCAACAAGCCATCCACTCAAATTTCCAGCAAGCTTTGCTCACGCATAGTTTGCTGTTTCAGGTGTTATTAATTTGCAGGATGAGAAGAGGCTTATACTGAGGATCAAGAGATCCACGACATTTCTGTGGGCTATAACCACTCTCAGCAGCAGTGGGCAAGTCCCTTAATGCTCCCACCTCCCGTGTTTCTCGTATGTAAATTGCAATGATAACCTCTGCCCTCGGTCCCACGTGAGATCGTGCTGAGGTACAGGTATGGTGCGTATCCTTTCTGGAGCATTCAGTGTGACCCTGATGTAGGAACTTGTTCTCCATAACTCTTGTTCACAAGCATGAAGGCGCAGAAGTAAGGGGGAGCAGAGAATACACAGGGGTGTGTGTTTGTTTTGGAAAACTTCACTCATAGAAAATTCACAATTGCAAAAGAAAGCTATTAGAGGAAGAAACGTCTCCACGGGATTCCTTTTCCCAGGCAGCTACCTCAAGAAGCCACTTACACACTTTAATTAACTCCCAGCCTATTTGCCTTGCAAAGATGAGCATTAAAATCCAGCCTAGTGATGCTTCCTCCTTGGCAACCAAGTGGCATTTGGCAGTATTTCACGTGCTCGTCATGTTTTTGGATCTCTTCTTGCACTTGTGCATTCTTTATTATAATGGGTGTTAAACCTTCCTAACGTAAGCCCTGGCCCTGTGCTCATTTAAGTGGTATCTGATTTTACAAATACTCCTCAGGTTAGCTCTGTGATTTTTTTAGGCACTCCTTATATTGCTCCATTTACTCCCTTGTGTTATTCTTGATTTGCAGATTTTAGAAAATCTGCTTTTTTTTCAAAGAAAATGTATTTTTGCCAAGCCAAAGTCTTAGCGATTTTCTGGGGAGGTAGGGCCCAAAAGCACTGTTTTATTGTGGGAAGAGAATTACATTAAATGTCTGGAGATCTGGGCTTAAATCCTGGCCTTACTTCTCAATGATCTTTTCCCAACTCCTTGAGCCACAGTGGTAAGAACAACATTGGCCGTGAACATTTATTGTTTACCAAGTGCTAAGAGCTTGGGTCATCCCATTTGGTCTTCATGCTGACTATCTCTGTTTTGAAAATAGGACAGTGAGGTTTAGAAGGTACAAGGTTACCAGATAGTAAGTGATGGAACCCAGATTTGAACCATGCTGGCAAAGGTGAAACTAGGATATGGCAGGTATTGCACCAGCCCTGGGCACGTGGCACCACTGAGCAGTTTCTGTTAACCTGGTATGCCCAGCTGCATACCTGTGGAAAATGACACCTATGGCAAGCACCAGAATTGAGCCCCTGTCCAAACACCTGACATCCCTCTTTTAGATAGCTGTTATAATCTCAGCTCAATAACACAAGTCAAGCTCGTTAATCTTTTAATTAACACATTACTGTGCTTTAAGAAGGACGTTGGGCCGTACAGGGTTAATAGAAACTGTTTGATGGTGCCAAGCACCCAGGGCTAGTGCAATACCCTAGATATGTACTACATGCTGGTTTACTTGAGAGCCTGTGCTCTTATCCCCCAGAAGCTGCTCTAGTTGAAATTCCTCTCCATCCATGAGTTGACATTATCTGCCCTACTCTCAGGAACACTGGAAAATCTCAGCCGACGAGATGATGCCTATAAAGGTTCTTTGAAATTGTGAAATGGGAGTTGTAGCTGGTTTCATTTCACCACTGTCTGCTATGCTTGTTTATCAATATTTAGAAAAAGGTTTTAAAGAGGCTCCTTTTCTTCAAAGGTGTCTGTGTAATTCCTAGGGCTGTTGTAACAAAATACCACAAAGTGGGTGGCTTTAAAGAAACCCAAAGCAGAGTATCGGCCATGCTGATTCCTTCTAAGGGCTCTGGCAGAGAAACTGCTTCATGCCTCTGTCAGAGCTCCTGGTGGTCCCAGCAATTCTTTGCATTCCTTAACTTGTAGACAAACCTTCATGTGGTGTCTTCCCCTGTGTGCATCTGGGTCTGTTCTCTTTTATTAGACACAACTTAGATGGAATTAGGACCCACCCTACTCAGGTTAGGTTATCGTGTTAACTGATAGCTTACCAAAGATCCTATTTACAAACAAGGTCATATTTACAGGTTCACAGGTTAGAACTTCAACATATCTTTTTTTTTTTTTTTTTTTAACAATATTTTATTGAATTCAGCATATCTTTTTTGTGGACACAATGCAATCCACAATAGTGCCTTTGTGGTCTTTAAAGAAAATGACAAATATTTTCATAAAGAAAACAAAATGGTGCAAATTGACATAAAGGAGCATGAAACTCAGCCATAACCCAGAACATACATGGGAGACTGGGTTGAAACCAAACTGTTTTAAATTCTTAAAAACTTTAGAAGAATTTGCAAATACTATGAGGTCCCTAGGAGACCTGGTGATGCAGTGGTTACGAGCTTGGCTGCTAACAAAAAGGTCAGCAGTCCACCAATGGCTTCTTAGAAACTCAATGGGGCAGTTCTGCTCTGTCCTATAGGGTCGCTATGAGTTGGAACTTGAAGGCAACCACTTTTTTTTTTTTTTTGGTTATATGCTGTACTAGAAACTAATGACATCATAATGATAACCAACATTTATTAACTACTTCTTAATACCCGACTCTGATAAAAGTATTTTTCTCATGGTATCTCATGTGTAAGAAGCAGTTTATCATAGAGGTTAAGAGCGTGGACTCGTGGTTAAGAGGGCCTGAGTGCCATGCCTGGCTCTATCAGTTGCTAACTCTATGACCTTGGACAAGTTTTTCAACCACTCTGTGTCTCAGTTTCCCCATCTGTATACTGGTAATAATAATAAACCTATCTCCTGTGGTTGTTGTGAGGGTTATATAAGTTAATACACATAAGGTAAGCAGTGACTGGCATATAATAAACTCTCAAATGTTTGCTGCTGCTATTACTTTTCTATCATCTCTTCCATAGGTCCTATCACCCCCACTTCATAAGTGTGTTGTTGTTCTTTGGTGCTGTCAAGTCAGTTCCGACATATAGCGACCCTATATAGCACAGAACGAAACACTGCCTGGTCCTGTGTCATCCTCACAGTCGTTGCTATGTTTGAGCCCATTGTTGCAGCCACTGTGTCAATCTATCTCTTCAAGTTTCTTCCTCTTTTTCGCTGACCCTCTTCTCTATCAAGCATGATGTTCTTCTCCAGGGATTGGTCCTTCCTGATAACATGTCCAGAGTATAGAAGACGAAGTTTTGACATCCTCTCCTCTAAGGAGCATCCTGGCTGTACTTCTTCCAAGACAGATTTGTTCATCCTTCTGGCAGTACTAAACACATTTATGGTATGTTCAATATTCTTTGCCAACACCATAATTCAAAGGCATCAATTCTCATTCAATGTTCTTATTCGTTGTCCAGGTTTTGCATGCGTATGAGGTTAAAGGTACCATGGCTTGGGTCAGGTGCACCTTAGTCCTCAAAATGACATCTTTGCTTTTTAACACCTTAAAGAGGTCTTTTGCAGCGGATTTGTCCAATGCAATATGTCATTTAATATTTGTTTCTTACAATATTATGTGAGCCATTTTAGTTGTCTGTTTTTACTTGTGCTTTAGGTAAATGCTTACAGATCAAATTAGTTTCTCATGGAAAAATTAATACACGTATTGTTTTGTGGCATTGGTTGTAAAACCTGCAATGTGTCAGCACTTTTCCTTCTCAACCTTAGGTTTCCAATTTCCATTCATTCAGCTTTCCTGCCTCCGTAGCCCTCTCCTCCCGCCCCTGCCACCTTCTTGCCCTTGCCCCGGGCTAGTGTGTCCATTTAGTCTGGTATACATGATTGAACCATGTGTGTTATTGTTTGTTTTATGGGCCTGTCTAATCTTTGGCTGAAGGGTAAACCTCAGGAGTGACGTCAATACTGAGATAAAAGGTGTCCAGGGGCCATACTCTTGGGGTTTCTCCAGTCTCTGTTAGACCAGTAAGTCTGTTGTTTTGTTTTGTTGTGGGTTTGAATTTTGTTCTACATTTTTCTCCTGCTCTGTCTGGGATCCTCTACTGTGATCCCTGTTAGGGCAGTTGGTGATGGTAGCCGGGTACCATCTAGTTGTGCTGAACTCAGTCTGGTAGAGGCTGTGGTGGTTGTGGTCCATTAGTCCTTTGGACTAATCTTTCCCTTGTGTCCTCAGTTTTCTTCATTCTCCCTTGCTCCAGATGAGGTGGGACCAGTGGAGTATCTTACATGGCTGCTCACAAGTTTTTAAGGCCCCAAACACTACTCACCAAAGCAGGATGTAGAACATTTTCCTTATAAACTATATCACACCAGTTGAGCTAGATGTCCCCCAAGACAATGGTCCCCAGGCCTCAGCCCAGTAACTCAGTCCCTCAGGGAGCTGGATGTATCTATGAAGCTTCTATGGCTTCCCCAGTATTGTGTACTGTCTTATCCTTCCTCAAAGTTACCACTTGCCTGTTGTCTAGTTAGTGTTTTTCTCTTCCCACCTCTACCCTCCCTAGTAACCATCAAAGATTGTTTCTTTCTGTGTGTAAACTTTTTCATGAGTTTTTATAATAGTGGTCTCATACAGTATTTGTCCTTTTGTGATTGACTTATTTCACTCAGCATAACACCCTCCAGATTCATCCATGTTGTGAAATGTTTCACAGATTCATCATTGTTCTTTATCATTGAGTAGTATTCCATTGGGTATATTGTTGATGGGCAATTAGGTTTTTTCCATCTTTTTGCTATTGTGAATAATGCTGCAGTGAACATGGGTGTGTATATGTCTATTCATGTGATGGCTTCTATTCTCTAGGATATATTCCTAGGAGTGGGATTGCTGGATAGTACAGTATTTCTATTTCTAGCTTTATCAGGAAGCGCCATATCATTTTCCAAAATGGCTATACCATTTTGCATTCCTACCAGCAGGGCATGAGCGTTTCAATTTTCCGGCAGCCTCTCCAAAATTTATTAATTGCTGTTTTCTGATTTGTTCTGGTAATGTTAGGGTGAAAGGGTATCTCATTGTAGTTTTGATGTGCATTTCTCTAATGGCTAGTGATCGCGAACATTTCTTCATGTATCTGTTAGCTGCTTGAATGTCTTCTTTGGTAATGTGTCTATTGACATCCTTTGCCCATTTTTTAATTGGCTTATTTGTCTTTTTATTGTAGAAGTGTTGGATTTCCCTACAGATTTTAGAGATGAGAACTTTGTTGAATTTGTCATAGCCAAAAATTTTTTTCCAGTTTGTAGATTCTCTTTCTACCCTTCTGGTAAAGTCTTTTGATGAACCTAAGTATTTAATTTTTAGAATAACTCAGTTATCTAGTTTATCTTCTGGCATTTGCGTATTGGTAATTATGGTTTATATTCTATTTATGTCATATATTAGGGCCCCTAGCATTGACCCTATTTTTTCTTCCATGATCTTTATAGTTTTTGGTTTTATGTTTAGCTCTTTGATTCATTTTAAATAAGTTTTTGTGTATGATGTCATTTGATTTCTTGATGGCTGCTTCTATGGGTGTTGATTGTGGATCCAAGTAAAATGAAATCCTTGACAACTTCAATCTTTTCTCTGTTTATCGTGATGTTGCTTATTAGTCCAGTTGTGAGGATCTTTGTTTTATTTATGTTGAGGTATAATCCGTATTGAAGGCTGTAGTCTTTGATGTTCTTCCGTAGGTGCTTCAAGTCCTCTTTGTTTTCATCTTACAGGTTGTTAATGGGTCCTCCTCCAATCATTGTGCTGCGTTCTTCTTCATATAGTCTGCTTCTCAGATTATTTGCTCAGCATACAAATTGAGTAAGTATGGTGAAAGGATACAACCCTTACCCACACCTTTTCTGATTTTAAATCACTCAGTGTCCCCTTGTTCTGTTTGAATGACAGCCTCTTGGCCTATGTATGGGTTCCACGTAAGCATAATTAAGCATTCTGGAATTCTGATTCTTCTCAATGCTATCTGTAATTTATCATCATCCACATAGTTGAATGCCTTTGCATAGTCAATAAAACACAGGTAAATATCTTTCTGGCGTCCTCTGCTTTCAGCCAAGATTCATCTGACATCAGCAATGATATTTTAAGTGTCCCTGCTGCCATCAAGTCAATTCTGACTCATAGCAACACTGTAGGACAGAGTAGAATTGCCCCATATGGTTTCCAAGGAGCGGATGGTGAATTCAAACTGCTGACCTTTTAGTTAGCAGCCTGAGTTGTTAACCGCTGTGCTACGAGGGCTCCATTATAAATATAGAAATTGATAGGGGACACAACTATAATCTAGATTTGAGCCTGGTATTGTTTTATTTGAGAGCCTGCCCTCTTCTATGTCATATTTCCTTAATAAACCCTCAGTGAAACCCACATTTTTCTGGTAGTTTGTACTACAAGACCCAACCTACTTGTTCTCCATGAATGTACCTCTTGGGACTTACAGCCTCTGATATGCCCTGTCATCCTCATGAGTGAGATGTCTTGCTGACAAGGACTTGAGTTGTATCTCTAGAATATAACCAGCCTAGCGAGAACTTTCTCTTCTATTCAATATTCTCTCCGTGGGCAGGCAACCACACTGGCCCTGGGGAGATAAGTTGATTCATTAAGCAATTAGTGGAGCTACTGTTCCTCAAGAGGGAGCACAGTACCTGACAATTTAGGGGGCATCTTTCAGTTCTGTGATAATATTGTCCTGTGCTGGTTTAAAACTGTAGGCATAAAATCTCTTCAGTTGGCACCAATTTGGGGGTAAGTGGCAAGAAGAAATTGTCCAGAGACTGTCCTGTGCTGGTCAAAGGCAGTTGCTAGTCCTTGTGCTCTTCCAACATTTATCGTTGTTGTTAGCTGCTATCATGTTGGCCCAAGACTCATGGTGATCTCATCCACAAGAAAACAAACTGTTCCCTATTCATCCCCATGATCAGTTGCCGATAGGACTGTCATGATCCATAAGGTTTTAATTGGCTGATTTTCAGAAGTAGATTGCCAGGCCTTTCTTCCTACTCCATCTTAGTCTGGAAGCTTCACTGAAACCTGTTCAGCATGATAGACGCATCCAAGCCTCCAGTGACAGATGAGTAATGGTTGGGCTGGTACCCAGTTGATATCGGAGTTATTTACTCACTCTGCCCCTGGGCAGGGACTTGCCTCTGCCATAATCTTAGCAGGCAATGTAAGCACGCTCTGGCCTGAAGGAAGCAGTCCTGCAGTCCTGCCACCTGCACTGAGTATGCACCCTCTAAGATGCCTCCCAAGTAACAACAGTAATTAATAATTAATAATAGCTTCCCTTTATTGAGTACTCAGTATGTGTAAGTTTACTTAGTTCACGTTAACCCTAACACAACAACCTGAAGTAGGTTCTCTTGTATTATCCTCTCTGTTTTGCAGAGGGGGAAGCTGAAGTTCAGAGAACCCACAGATCTGGCCAGGGTCGCCCAGCTGAAACTGGCACCACCAGGACAGGAAGCCAAGCCAGTGTGATAGAACACATGTTCTTCACCTCTGACCTCAACTGCCTCAGACTCCCCTTGCTGGATCACTCTTAAAGAGATGGGTTGATAACACATTACTGATTAGCTTTGGAAAAACCAGTCCTGCTGGGTTACCCCATGTGGGAAGTGGAAAAACCTACCTCACCTGTTTTCCGGGTCTTCCCACCCCTGACCTGGGTGGTGGAGTCTGCTTATTTTTTTTTGCACATGGTTGAGCTCCTTAGTTTCTCAGTTTGGCCTTTCCCCCACCAAACCTTTTATCATGGGATTATCCCAAGAGGTAAGCGTGAGTGTGAAGTCTTTGTCTCTCTGAGACAGCCTTAGCCCCACTCCTTACCCACTTGAATGGTAACCCTGTGGCATTTCTCCAATTTCCCTTTTTTTGTTTCTTTAGAGCCTAGTTTGATAACAAGCTGGTTTTGATCACAGATAATAAAGAATATCTTCAGTGTTATGGAATAGTTCAAGTAATTGGCATCTTAGTCTGAGGACTGACCCATGAATTCTGTCACTTCTCAAACCAGACAAAATGGTAGTCTGCGTTGTCGCTGCTATATCAAGAAAGTGTCACCCTTCGTAAGTGGTTATGCAACTGGGCTATTATCAGGAAGGTATATAGAAAAGTGGGACAGTGGGGTTCAGTGGTAGGATTCTTGCCTTACATGTGGGAGACCCAGGTTTGATTCCTTGCCAATGTGCCTCATGTGCAGCCACCACCCATCTGTCAGTGGAGGGTTGTGAGTTGCTATGATACTGAACAGGTTTCAGCAGAGCTTCCAGATTAGGACAGACTAGAAAGAAAGGCCTGGCAATCTACTCCCATCAGCCAATGAAAACCCAATGGATCAATGGTGCAATCCACAATCTATCATGGCAATGATGCAAGACTAGGCAGTGTTTATTCCCATTGTGTGTGGGGCCACCAAGAGTTAGGGACCAACTCAACAGCAGCTAATTATGACAAATATAGAAAAGAGATAATTCTAGTTGAAATCTTAAACGCTCCTTCCCTTTAATATCTATGTGATCTTAGAAAAATTACTTAACTTAGTTTCCACGGTAGCATAATATTGCTTTCATTTCAGTCAAGTTTGGCACACTTACTGGATGGCTGTGGTATCCCAGCCCCAGCTGTTGTTGCTGCTGTTGTTGTAGTTAGGTGCCGTTGAGTGGATTTTGACTCATAGTGAGCCTATGTACAACAGAATGAAGCATTGCCCAGCCCTTTGCCATCCTCACAATTACTGCTATGTTTGAGCTCATTGTTGTAGCCACTGTGCCAATCTATCTCCTTGAGGGTCTTCCTCTTTTGCTGATCCTCTACTTTAGCAAGCCTGATGTCCTTCTCCAGGGACTGGTCCCTCATAACATGTCCAAATTACATGAGATGAAGTCTTTACCTCCTCGCTTCTAAGAAGGCTGAACTTCTTCCAAGACAGAGTTGTTCCTTCTTCGGGCAATCCGTGGTATATTCAATATTCTTCACTAACATCGTAATTCAAATGCATCAATTCTTCTTCGGTCTTCCTTATTCATTGTACAGCTTTCACGTGTATATGAGGCAACTGAAAATACCATGGCTTGGGTCAGGCACATCTTAGTCCTCAAAGTGACATCTTTGCTTTTTAACACTTCAAAGAGGTTTTTTGCAGCAAATTTGCCCAATGCAATATGTCATTTGATTTCTCAACTGCTGCATTGATTATGGATCCAAGTAAAGTTAAATCTTTGAGAACTTCAATACTTTCTTCCTTTGTTATGATGTTGCTCATTGCTCCAGTTGTGAGGATATTTCTTTTCCCTATGTTGAAGTGTAATCCATACTGAAAGCTGTGGTCTTTGGTCTTCATCAGCAAGAGCTTCGAGTCCTCTTCATTTTGTCATCTGGTTATTGAAGGTTGTTAATGAGTCTTCCTCCAATCCTGATGCCATGTTCTTCTTCATATATTCTAGTTTCTCAGATTATTTGCACAGCATACATACTAAATACATATGGTGAAAAGATACAACACTGATGCATACTTCTTTCTGATTTTAAGCCATGCAGTATCCCCTTGTTCTGTTCAAACAACTGCCTCTTGGTCTATGTATAGGTCCCACATGAGCACACTTAAGTGTTCTGGAATTCCCGTTCAGTGCTGACAGCTATATGTATACCATTTCACTTAATTCACCAAAAAATAAACCCACTGCCATCAAGTCGATTCCGATTCATAGAGACCATATAGGGTTTTCAAGGCTGTAAATCTCTACGGAAGCAGACTGCCACATCTTTCTCCTGCAGAGCTGATGGTTTCTAACTGTCAACTTTTCTGTTAGTAGTTGATTGCTTTGACCACAACGCCACCAGGGCTCCTTTAGTAAATGGTGAAGGTGATATTTGAACCAGTTATCCCAATGTCAAAATCCATTCCCTGGATCAGTGTAATTCGCTGGCTGGATGTTTCACGTTAAATTCTCCCTTCTCTGCCACAAAATCACCCACAAGTAGCTCATGCTGAGGACATTTCCCCAGATCCCGTCAGACTGCACTGCTCCTCCTCATTTGCCACCCTTCCAGTTGATGATGGGAGCAGCACCAGCCAACCGCCCCTGGCCACCACTCACTATCCTTTCTGCTCATTCTGCTCCTCCCTTCACAGAATGATACCCATCAATAAGAGTAAACCTCTGTTTTTCTCTAATAATGGAGAGATGTTCCAAACAAATCCTTATGCTTATCTATGAAGATGACACCATCTAGTTCCTCTCGCTCTGCACGGCGGAAGCAGCAGCAGGTACTGCAGTGGCTGGGGCATGCAGAGAGAGGCAGGAATTGTCTATGGGTGAGTAGAAGGGGCCACTGAGTCAGGGGCTCAGAAGGGACCTAGTAGGAGGTAAGCCTATGATTGCAAGGGTGTCTCTGTCTCATCTGTCACTGTGCCAGCACCCAGAGCTGTGCCTGGCACCTAGGAGAGGCACAAATGTTTATTCATGAAATCAGTGTTTTAGCTTTCAAGAAGAGTGTGTATCTGGTGCAGATTTGTTTTCTAGATTTTTGTTTGTTTTGTTTTGCTTATGAGTGAAAACAGAAGGGAGAGAGGGAAAGGATTAAATATTGAGCTTTTATAATTCTCACATTTGGAAGCTTTTGTTAAATTAGCACCTCAGTAGAGTGTTTCTCTGCCCAGCACCCTTTGAGTGAGTTTGAACTCTATCTTAGGGCAGAGTTTGTCACTTCTCACCTATTTAATAATGCCACTACAGGAGCTGGGCACCCTGTCACTCACACTCTACCTCTTGTCAGTCACAGGCATAAACTTGGTTGGGCTGTGACCTTCTGAGTGTCCCTGGACCCCACTTTCACCTATATCCTCCTCCTTCCTTAATTCCTTTTCAGTGAAGAGCCTAGTACCATAAGATTTTCATTTATTGAGCATGAACTATATGCTAGGCACAGTACTAAATACCTTGGTATCTTATCACGTTTAATCTTCACAAGAAACCTTAGCATCTTGCATTTGAAAAAACTGATGCGTGGAGAGGTGAAACTGATTCAACACAGGTCACCCAGCTGATTGGTGGTGAGGCCAGGCCTCAGAGCCAGGGCCGCACAGTGAATCCTCCTAATGCCTTCAGCCTTCCCCATATGAGAAGGAAGTCCATCCCTCTCTGACTTTTCTCAAGGCAGATCCCCACCCATACGAAAACGCGTCACTTTCTAGAACAACAATCCCTTGGTGTCACTCATACTGGAAAGCCCTGGAGTTGGGCTCCTTATCTCTTGCAGGGGACACAAAATCACATAAGCGGCCTGAGCCTTCATTCTTGGTCTCCATCCTGTTAAGGCTGAGAGAGAAGGGGCTGTTGTGTGGTCTGATTTGTAGAGAATAGTCCAGCCCTCAGAAAAGGGTGCCTTAGGTACAAATCATGAAACACTGAAGGGAAAGTCATGTTCACAAAATGCCCAAAGTGTGGAGATAAAGGTTAGCTGCGAGTTCAGATTGGGGAGCCTGGGGTGCATCCTATGCTTCGGTCATTCATGTGCCACTTGTGCAGTATGTTACATAGCTGGAGACAGCCTTCACTAACACTTACTCAACACAGTAACTACAATGGAGCCTTAGGTTAGTTTTAAAAAAGGGAACTACTTTAACCGGAAATTTAGTATTTCTAATCACAAACGGAGATTAATTGTAAAATTAAATACCAGGAACACAGAACAACGGGAGTAAACTCTAGCCAGGCACTGCTGTCCACTGAAAGCTCTGGCTCTTAGACAGGTCCTTGCTTTGTGAAAAGAGAGAATTTCAGTTGGAATCGACTGGACAGCAATGGGTTTGGAGTTTTGATTTTTGATGGCACAGTAAGGAGCATTAGTGGTGCCAGTGGTTAAGCACTCGGCTGCTAACCGAAAGATTGGCAGTTCAAATCCACCAGCTGCTACAAGGGAGAAAGATGTGACAGTCTGCTTCTGTAAAGATTTACAGCCTTGGAAGTCCTATGGAGAAGTTCTCCTCTGCCTTATAGGGTCACTATGAGTCGATATAGACTCAATGGCTAATGAGTTTGGTTTTTTTAGTTGGCGGCACAGTGGTGAAATGCTCAACTGCTAAAGGAAAGGTCAGTGGTTTAAACCCACTAGCTGCTTTACAGAAGAAAGATGTGGCAGTCAGCTTCTGTAAAGATTACAGCCTTGGAAACCCCATTGAGTAGTTCTACTCTGTCATAGAGACCAACTCGACATCAACTGTTTGTTTTTGTTTTAAACTTTGATTGTCTCCTTAAAGCAGTGGTTCTCAACCTCAGCCATGCCTTAGACTCTAGGCTGCTTAAAGTTAGGACCCCAGGCAAGCAGCATCAGCATCAGGAGCTTGTAAGCAAAGCAGAGTCTCAGGCTCCACCCAAGACCCCCAGAATCAGAATCTGCATTTTACCAAGTTCCCCCAGTGGCTTGCGTGACATTGCAGTATAAGAAGCACTACACAGGACTAATTAAGTCAGAATCTCTGGAGATGGAGCTGAGCATCGGTGTTTATTAAGCTCCCCATGAATTCACTGGGCAGCCAAGGTTGTGAACCGCTGACTTATAATAATGGGAAAAATTTGCAAGAGTTGAAACAGAAACAGTTGTCTTACCGTGTGATTCAATGTTATTCAATGTGGGGTCCATGTGCCTCTTAAAATCATTGCATGTGCTGTGTATGCCTGGAAGCGCTAGCCAGGATGACTATCTCAGAGCTCATGGATGTCACACAGTATGCGATTCACCTGAACTTGGTGGGAAAGATGCTTGTATATACTAGCTTTGAGAACATTTATCTCTATATAAAATAGGTTTCACAATTCTACACCAAAATATGTACATATTAAGGGCTCATTTATCCAGGGGGCATAAAATCAGGATAATTGTAAAATCAGACTTTGGAGTTAGAAAAACTTGGATTTGAATCCACCTCTCTGAGCCCCATGTCAAATGGGGTTGACACCTATGCAATATGGCTGTCTAGGTGAGATGGCATGGGTCATGCTTGATCCACTCTAAGTGCTCAATCACCGTAGGTGACAATTATGGTGGTTCTGTCCACTTTCCTTTCCATTCCCACCCGTGTCTTGTCCTGGGCACCTCTTGCTGCCGCTGCTTCCTTCATATTTGCTTATTCTGCCTTGAACAGCTCATGAACAGATGACATTTCTCACATTGTCATTCAAGCTAAGAAACTCAAGTTTCAAGTTTCACCTCCTGCCATCTCTTGACAAACAGGAAAAAAAAAAAAAAAACTCTGCTATCTCTTACCAAATTATCTGACACTTTTCTGAAAAATAACTGAAACCTCATTACATGGATGAACAGCTTTCCATCAGCTCATTCCTAGCTCTGATATTAATATAATTGTTGCCAACACATCAGAGTTGGCCTCAGAGGCAGTTAGAAGGGCGTTGTTGTTAGCAACCTGAGACAGCTGCTAGTGCAAAGAGAGCTATGGAAGCTACATGAGTTTCTGCACCAATAGATGACAGTTTAGAGTGGATTTCTCTCTTCCTTTCATTGCCATGAGAGATATCAGCAGGGAAAGGAAAGGATAACCAAGTCAGGGAGTAGAAGTCTTCCCCTCACAGAAGCCAGAATGAGATTTTCAAAATGCAAATCGCAACGTGTTTAACCAGTTACCAGTTGCCATTAAGTCAATCCCAACTCATGGTGACCCCATGCAGGTCAGAGTAGAACTGTGCTCCATAGGGTCTTCAGTGGCTGATTTTTTGGAAGTAGATCACCAAGGCTTTTTTCCAAGGTGCTACTGGGTGGACTTGAACCTCTGAACTTTCAGTTAGTAGCCGAGAATGTTAACTGTTTGCACCACCCAAGGATTCCATGAACATGTTTAAATTCCTGCCTAAAACCCCATAAGAGCTTCTCAATGCTTTGAGAATGAAGACCAACATTCCTTATAAGGTCTACACACTGTGTCTTCAAGTTACTCCTCCCACCTCATTTCCCAGACTCTGATTTGTCTGATTATATGGTTTTCTCGCTCACTTGACTGAGTACTTGCTCCGTGTAAGTTCTGGTCCTCAAGACCACAGACCAGGCCTGGTTTGTGAAGTATCATACCTCTAGGCCCTAGTACATAAAAAAAAAGAAAAAAAAAAAGTACATAGAATATGCTAAATAAATTCATTGAAGAATAAATGCATGTAGAACGTTTTTCTACTTAATCTGCCACTCCCTGCTTCGCAATTTTCTCCCAGTAGCACTGAGATGCCCTTAGCTGCCCACGTATGTGCTACGCTGTTTTCTATCTCCAAACCTTTGCTTAGGCTGTACCTTCACCTAAAATGGTTCTCTTATCCCTCACTCACTTCATCTAGGAAATCTTACTCCTGGAGGACTATCTCCTCCAGTGACCTTTCCCTGGTCCACCAATTGTCTAGGGTCTTGTGGCCCTTCCTCTGTCCCCATTATGCTCCAGGCAAAACACTCAGTTGTGTTCCAGGTTTGTGTTCTGTCTGTGCCTGCCTCTCCAACACTTTGAGAAAGAAAAAAATGAGAAGATGTAAAATGTGTGTGGAATGATAGGTGATGAGTAAAAGGATCCCTGTACCTGTGCTCGTGTGCGTGTGTATGTGAGAGAGAGAAAAATGTTTTATGGTGATTAAAAAAGTGATCCTTTCAGCCTCAGCACTTTTGCACTTGCTGTTCCTTCCACCTCAATGCTTTTCCCACCCCTTCTCCTAGTTACTTGCACTATCCTTCAGACCTTGGATGCTTTATTCCACTGTCCATGAAACCTTCCCTGCCCCACTCCCTGCACTCAATCAAGCCTCCTGCTATGTGGTCTGCTAGCAACTTATGTTTCCTTTATGTAGCTTATTATCATTTCCAGTTATTAACTATGTGTTTATTTGAGCTAAATTTGTCTTCCCCTTTAATCTGGAAACTTCATAAGGGCTAATTTTATCTCCATTTCCCCCTGGTAAATCAGCCAGTGAAAACCCTATGGATCACAACAGCCAGAGCTGCAACTTATCTTGGGGATGGTACAGGCCTGGCAGTGTTTCATTCCACTATGCATGGGATCGCCATGAGTCAGGAACCAACTCGACAGCAGCTAACAACAACTTAGCACCCTAGTTGTTGCCAGGCATCCAGTAGTTGCACAGTGAAGTACGTATTTCATTATTTGCTACCCTGATTAGGACCCTGAGTGTGAAAAGAAAGAGAAGGCAGTATGGGAATGCCCAGCTTCCCTCCTCCCTGTGGATCATGGAGATGGTGTTCCTCCTTTAGCTATGCACAGAAACTCTGCCCAGTCATACAGCATGGCAGGGACTTGCCAGGGAGGTGTGAGACAACTGGTCTCCACCCTGTCCCTCAGTGCTTTTTTTCCCTGCTTAAACCAGGCCACGTTCCCCTAAGAGCTTGTTCCTTGGAAAACTTAGCCAGGTCCAGCTGCCAAATGCTGAGGCAGCAAGGTGCATGATGACAAACCCAGCAGGGAAGGCAGGTGGCAGGGAGAACAGCAAAGTGTGGCTAATAAGTAGGTCTGACATCCCTAGACGTGTTCTGTCAGGAAGAATAAGCCTTATCAGGTTCTGGGGGCTGGCAGGGTGAGAGCGGCTATCTCTTCCTCCACCCCTGCTGCCCCATTCGAAGCAGACAAATGGTGTGATTTGACTTAAGGAGTATAAGGATCCTGTAGGTACCCTGCTGGCTGACATTAACAGGACCTTGATATTCCTGCATTGCCAAACCACCTCAAGCTTTCATTCCATTTGTCCTGTCCTAGAAAGCCTTCTGGTGGCTGTCTCCAGCCAGTTCCAGCTTAAAAGCGTTCAAATATCCAGGCAGCAGAGGGAACAACTCCTGAAAAGTATGTATCAAGTGTGCTTTTTCTTGACTGGTAAAAGCCCCTTGACCATTGGCCTGGTAACAGCTAGGAGATCAGGCAGAGAAAGAAAGTGCACTGGGGTCAGAGCCTGGACCACACACCCAGGTCTACTCCTGATATACTACATGTCGCCTGCAGCTTACTTTCTGTGCCTCAGCTTACCCTCTTGTAAAATAAAGAGGCAGGACTTGATCAGGGATTTTCACATCCTGTTCTCTGGAGCTGCAGGATTTGGAAGCAATAATCTGGACCCACTGTGGTAGGCAACAGAGCCCCTGGTGGTGCAGATGGTTAACATGCTCAGCTGCTAACCAAAAGATTGGTGATTCCAGAAGTGCCTAGAAAGAAAGTCCTGACAACTTACTTCTAAAAAATCAGCCATTGAAAGCCCTTTGGGTTAGTCAGTCACAAAAGGACAAATATTGTATGAGACCATTATTGTAAGAACTCAAGAAAAGGTTTAAACACAAAAGAAAACATCCTTTGATGGTTACGAGGGTGGAGAGGGAGGGAGTGAGAGGGTTATTCCCTAATTGGATAGTAGATAAGAATTATATTAAGTGAAGGGAAGGACAACACAATACAGGAGAAGTCAGCACAACTGGACTAATCCAAAAGCTACGAAGTTTCCTGAACACAACCAAACACTTCGAGAGACAGAGTAGCAGGGGCAGGGGACTGGGGATCATCGTTTCAGGGGACATCTAGGTCAATTGACATAACAAAGCATATTAAGAGAATGTTCTGCATCCCACTTTGGTGAGTGGTATCTGGGGTCTTAAAAGCTAGCAAGTGACCATCTAAGATGTATCAATTGGTCTCAGCTCACCTGGAGCAAAGGAGAATGAAGAATACCAAAGACACAAGGCAAATATGAGCCCAAGAGAAAGAAAGGGCTACATATACCAGAGACTCCATCAACCTGAGATGAGAAGAACTAGTTGTTGCCCAGCTGCCACCAATGACTGCCCTGACAGGGAACACAACAGAGAATCCTGATAGAGCAGGAGAAAAGTGGGATGCAGACCTCAAATTCTAGTAAAAAGACCAGACCTAATGGTTTAACTGAGACATGGAGGGATCCCAGACTCTCTGTTAGCCCAAAACTAAAACCATTCTCAAAGCCAACTCTTTAGGCAAAGCTTAGACTGGACTATAAGACATAAAATGATACTGGTGAGGAGTGTGCTTCTTAGCTCAAGTAGACACATGAGACTATGTGGGCAGCTCCTGTCTGGACACGAGATGAGAAGGCAGAGGAGGACAGGAGCTGGTTGAATGGACACAGAGAAGGAGTGTGCTGTCACATTGTAGGGAGAGCAACTAGGATTAAATAATAATATGTGTATAAGTTTTTCTGCACACATTGCTATGACTGACTTGAATCATAAACTTTTACTTAAAGCACAATTTAGAAAAAGAAAAAGAAAACCCTTTGGAGTACAGCTCTACTCTCATACACATGGTGTCTCCATGAGTCAGTCAGCCTGATAGCAACTGAAGAATTGAAGTGGTGGGCAAAGGGGTAAAACATTGAGGCACTCATTCTGCACACTTGCCCCTACATCTCACACACATGCACACACACACACACTCAGACACACACTCACACGCACCACGTACACTCCCATTTTCTCTTCTCAGAGGAGCTTTCATCTGTTTCATATACCAGCACACTGTAAAGGATACACAGTTCTGTAGGTGATAAGAAAATAGGGTCAAATGGAATATAAAAAGGTTTACAAACCATTGAATCAGATGATCTCAGAGCTGTACCAGCTCCTTGAGAGTTCAGCTGCAATACTGAGGTGCACAGTCCTCTTCTGGATGTCTATTAGAAGGTAGTAAGAGTGAAGTGGTTAAAGAGAATGGACTCTAGAGCCAGACTGCGTGTGTTTAAATCTGGCTTCTACAATTTACTTGCTGTGTGTCCTTAGGAAAGTTACTTTACGTCTCTGTCCTTTCATTTCCTCATCTCTAAAATGGGGATAAAGGAACGCCTGCTTATTGGAGTTGTTTTGAGGAATAAATGAGTTAAATATGTAAAATGCTTAGAGCAATGCAAACACGATAAGCATTGGCAGTCATGATTTTATTGCTAACACTATTAAGCCAGCTGTGCTTAACATTTTGTAGGATCATGGATCCCTCTGTAAATCTATTAAAGTTATAGACCCTTTCCCTGGAAAACTATGCACAAAAACACATTATGCATTCAATTCAGGGAGAAGTTGGCCCAATATCTTCAGTGGGAAAATTGAGGCCCAGAACAGAGAAAAAAAAATTGCCCAAGCTCATTTAACAGTAAATAAACTCTGCTTTAATAAAGCAAAGCAAAAACTAAGCCCAGGCTTCCCAATTCTCAGCCTGACATTCTTTTCAGTACATGCTCCTGCACTCATCTTCAAACACAGACACAGTCAGATGGTCATATAGACTTTGATTGCATCCCTGCTCTTCCATTTATTAGTTATATGACTTTGGGCAAGTTTCTGAATGTTACCAAGCGTCAGTTTCCTTATCTGTAAAATGGGGATATAATGTATGTTATGGATTGAATTTTGTCTCCCAAAAATGTGTGTCAACATGGCTAGGCCATGATTCCCAGTATTGTGTGGTTGCCCTTCATTTCGTGATCTGATGTGATTATCCTATGTGTTGTAAATCCTAAGCCCAGGTGATACAGTGGTTAAGAGTTTGGCTGCTTATATTCGATTTGGGCAGCAAGATGGCAGCTGTGCAGGTGTACTGGGGAGGGAAAATTCTAGAAGACAGCCAGGAGACAGGAGATGACATGGTTCTTGTTGGACTTCTCACTTCAGAATAGGGTCTGGACAATGATTTTACTTCCTATTTGTTCCTCCTGTTGCTGCATCCTTTCTTGAGGTCAATTAGCAGTCACAACTCTCTCTTCTGTGTATGTGGGAAGGACCAAATCTGGCATTGGCTAGTTTAAGGACTTTACTGGCATTTGTAGGGTCATGTTACACACTACTGGTGATTGGAATGTGAAAGCTGGAAACAAAAAAAGAAGGATTGGAACCTTGAAAATATGGCTTGGTTACAGAAATGATGTTGGAGATCACATGATAGAATTCTTTGTTGCAAATATGTGGTCACATGATAGACTTCTTCATTGCAAACACCTTTTTTCAAGAATAAAAACAGTGACTGTACATGTGGACCTCCCAAGATGGGATACACAGGAATCAAATTAGCTATATATGTGGAAAGAGACAATGGAAAAGCTCAGTATCATCAGTCAAAACAAGGCCAGGGAATGACTGTGGAACAGATCATCAATTGCTTATATTCAAGTTCAAGTTGAAGCTCAAGAAAATTAGAATAAGTCCACGAGAGCCAAAGTACAATCTTAAGTATATCCCACATGAGTTTAGAGACCATCTGAAGACTAGATTTGACGTATTGAACACTAAGACCAGGGGAGTTGTGGAATGACATCAAGAACATCACACATGAAGAAAGCAAGAGGTCATTAAAAATACAAGAAAGAAAGAAAAGACCAAAGTAGATGTTAGAAGAGACTGACTGAAAGTTGCTTTTGAAGGTTGAGTAGCTAAAGCCAAAAGAAGAAATGATACAGTCAAAGAGCTGAACAGAAGATTTCAAAGAGCAGCTCAGGAAGACAAAGAATTACAATGAATTGTGCAAAGACCTAGAAATAGAAAACCAAAAGGGAAGAAAACACTCAGCATTTCTCAAGCTGAAAAAACAGAAGAAAAAAATTAAGCCTCATGTTACCACATCGAAGGATTCTATGGGGAAAATATTAAATGATACAGGAAGCATCAAAAGAAGATGGTAGGAATACAGAGTCACTATACCCAAAAGAATTGGTCGACATTCAACCATTTCAGGTGATAGCATGTGATCAAGAACCAATGGTACTGAAGGAAAAGGTCCAAGCTGCACTGAAGGCATTGGTGAAAAACAAGTTCTAGGAATTGACTGAATACCAATTGAGATGCTTCAGCAAACAGGTGCAGCATTGGAAGTCCTCACTCATCTATGCCAAGAAACTCAGAAGACACCTAGGCAACCGACTGGAAGAGATCCATATTTGTGCCCATTCCAAAGAAAGGTGATCCAACAGGGTGGGGAAATTATCGAAAGATATCATTAACATCAATCACAAGCAAAATTTTGCTGAAGATCATTCAAAAGCAGCTGCAGCAGTACATCAACAGGGAACGGCCAGAAATTCAAGCCAGATTCAGAAGATGACATGAAACTAAGGATATCACGGCTGATGTCAGATGGATCCTGGCTGAAAGCAGAGAATCCCAGAAAGATGCTTACCTGTGTTTTATTGACTATGCAAAGGCATTCAACTGTGTGGATCATGACAAATTATGGATAACATTGCGAAGACTAGGAATTCCAGAACACTTAGTTGTGCTCATGAGGAACCTGTACTTAGACCAAGAGGCACTGGTTAGAATGGAACAAGAGGATACTGCATGGTTTAAAGTTTAAAAAAGGTGTGCATCAGGGTTATATCCTTTCACCATACTTATTCAATCTGTAGGCTGAGCAAATAATCTGAGAAGCTGGACCATGTGAAGAAGAAGGGGGCATCAGGATTGCAGGAAGACTCATTAACAACCTGCAAAATGCAGATGACACAATGTTTTTAGCTGAAAGCAAAGAGGACTTGAAGCAATTACTAAAGAAGGTCAAAGACTACAGCCTTCATAATGGATTACATCTCAAAAAAAGAAAACAAAAATCCTCACAACTGGACCAATTAGCAACATCATGGTAAATGGAGAAAATATTGAAGATGTCAAGAATTTCATTATACTTGGATCCATAATCAATGCCCGTAGAAGCAGGAGTCAAGAAATCAAAAGACATGGCATTAGGCAAATCTGCTGCAAAAGGCCTCTTTAAAGTGTTAAAAAGCAAAGATGTCTCATTAGATGACCCAAGCTGTGATATTTTCAATGGCCTCACATACATATGAAAACTGGACAATGAATAAGAAGACCGAAGAAGAATTGATACCTTCGAATTGTGGTGTTGGCAAAGAATATTGAATATATCATGGACTGCCAGATGAATGAACAAGTCTGTCTTGGAAGAAGTACAGCCAGAATGCTCCTTAGAAGCAAGGATGGAGAGACTTCCCTTCACATACTTTGGACATGCCATCAGGAGGGACAAATGCCTGGAGGAGGACATTTTGCTTGGTAAAGTAGAGGGCTGTCAAAAAAGAGAGGGACCCTTAATGAGATGGATTGACACAGAGGCTCCAACAGTGAGCTCAAACATAATAACGATTGTGAGGATGACCCAGCACCAGGCAGTGTTTCGTTCTGTTATACACAGGGTCGCTATGAGTCAGAACCAAATTGATGGCACCTAACACCATGATGTCAATGAGGCAGGATTAGAGGCAGTTTATATTAATAAGGCAGGACTCAATCTACAGGATTAGGGTGTTTCTTGAATCAATCTCTTTTGAAATACAAAAGAGAGAATCCAGCAGAGAAGAGAGGGACCTCATTACTACCAAGCAAGAACAGCCAGTAGTGGAGAGCATCCTTTGGACCCAGAATCCCTGCACTGAGAAGCTCCTAGACCAGGGAAAGATTGATGACAAGGACCTTCCCCCAGAGCTGACAAAGAAAGAAAGCCTTCCCCTGAGGCTGGCACCCTGAATTCAGACTTCTAGCCTCCTAAACTGTGAGAAAATAAATTTCTGTTTGTTAAAGCCATCCACTTGTGGTATTTCTGTTATAGCAGCACTAGATAACTAAGACAATGTACCTCTTGGATTGCTGTAAAGCTCTGACCTCAATGGGGGCACAGAGCAGGTGCTCAATACTTGTTGAGCTACCCCACCCTGCCTATTTCTATACTAGCATAAGGGCTGTTTTGTGAAGTGAAGACTCCCCTTTATACAGATGGCAGGTTAAGAGAACTCTAAGGGTCTTATCTGTAAAACATGTAATAGTACCAGAAAATAAATTGGTGCACTTCAGGGAGAGCCCTGGGCCCAAGTGTAGGAAGAATAAGTGCCTTATTCTCTGTCTTGACAGAGATACAACCTTCAAACAACCTACCTCTCCACTTTCAAACGTCATTTCATCATACTTAAAGATCTTTCAAAGCATTGTTTCATATGATTTGAAGGGTGTTGAGTGACTTGTTCAAGGAGGGAGTTATTTGCAAAGCTGTCATGAGAACCCAGAACTCTTGAGTCAGAATACAAGACATTTCCTTTATTATTGCAGGCATTGTGATTTTTAAGGAATCCTACCTCTAGGCCCCTAAGCTGGTCTCCATCTTATCCCTGGGCACCAGCCTCAACTTAGCCTCTTCCAGGTTTTATGAAACTCCCATGACAGGCCTTTCCCAGGATAGACAGGCTGTTTCTTAGGTCTGGACCCTGAAAAGAATTTTTCTCATGGTCCTTTTAAAAGGAGGCACTGGACCATTTCTTCAGCCTTTTATTAAAATTGCAGAATTCTACCTTCTCCGTCCCATGCTAACCACTTCTTTCTCTGAACCACCATAAATTAGCACCTGGGCATACAATCTTGGCTGCATATACCAAAATCCAGTCGCTGTCAAGTCACCCCTGACTTGACTCATGGTGACTCCATGTGTGTCAGAGTAGGACTGTGGTGACTAGAATTTTCAATGGCTGTGATCTTTTGGAAGAAAATAGCCAGGGCTTTTTCTTCCAAAAGAAAGGCATCTCTGGATGGGCTCAAACCTCCTACCTAGCATTTAGCAACAAAGCACATTAACGCTTTGCACTGCCCAGGGACTCCTTGGCTACATATAGCCTTTCATTTTCTATCTAGTTGGTTCATGTTTATGAGTTTTAACTCTCCAATTAGATTTGTAAAATTTCTTGAGAGTAAGGTGAGATTTTATAGCTTCTTTTGCCGTTGGGTCTAGCATAGTTTTGAACATAGAAGAAAGTTTAACAAATTTTTTTTTACCTAACCAGGCAAAACATAAAAGCCTGTTTAATTCTCTTCCGTAAATAAACACATACATACATACATATACACACACACATATATATTTAAGTGGTGGATAGCTTGGGTTTTTTGGAGAAGTATTTTGTTAATTCAACCTAGCTTCCTGTCAAATAATGAACAATCTGGTAACTACCAGGTTCTGATAAATGATTGCTAATTAAATTTTATGACAAATAGAGCAGAGTTAATCTATTTTCATATTAGAAAGAGTCCAATATTTTTATTGAATTACTACAAATCTCTCACACACACACAAAAAAAAATTCACACAAGGTATACATTAATTTAAGCACCTTCCAAAGAGACCTAGTTTCAGGAACTGCAATTTGTTAAGAGACTGGACTGGGTATTTCCACAGCAAATAATTCCACTTATATTACACCCAGGCCCAGTAACACCACGTGTCCTGAAAAACTCATTGCTGTCAGTACGAGGCTTTCAGCCCCGTAAAAGGTGTAAGAGCGTGAAGAATACATAAAGGAGACAGAACTTTCAGGATCTTTAAATTTTATCAGCTTTTGGCAAGCACTCTCTTTTTAGAAGCCTGTTAAAACAAAAACCAAACCCATTGCCCATCAAGCCAATTCAGACTCATGGTGACCCCACGTGTTTCAGAGTAGAACTGAACTCCATAGGGTTTTCTTGGTTGTAATGTTTATGGAAGTAGGTTTCCAGGCCTTTCTCCTAACTAACCTCACTAACCTGTTGCATTCAAATCGATTCAGACTCATAACGACCCTATAGGACAGAGTAGAACTGCCCCATAGGGTTTCCAAGGAACAGCTGGTGAATTTGAACTGCCGACCTTTTAGATAGCAGCTGAGCTCTTAACCACTGTGCCACCAGAGCTCCATGTGGCACCACTAGGTGAGTTCAAACTGCCAACCTTCAGGTCAGTAGTAGAGCACAAACTGTTTGCGCCACCCAGGGACTCATTGTTATTATTATTATTCAATTGTTGTTGGTGTGTGCTATGGAGTCGATTCTGACTCATAGTGACCCTATATGACAGAGTAAAACTGTCCCACAGGGTTTTCTGACTATAGTCTTTATGGGAGCAGATCGCCAGGTCTTTTCATGCATGGCCTCTGGTGGATTCCAACAGCAGACTTTTGGGTTAACAGCCAAGCACTTAAATATTGCACCACCAGGACTCTGGCTCCCCGTTGGGAAATTGAACCCTGCACTTGCATGACAGGCGGGGATAGTCACCACTATATTATTCAATTAGCTACTCGATACTCAATATTTACAGAGCATATACTCTGTACATATCAGATTTTGTTCGCGGAATAGGGTCTAGAGCATTGAACAAGATGGACAAAGTCCCTGCTCTCATGGAGCTGTCATTCCTGTAGGAAGAGACAGAAAAGAGACATACAAATAGGGAAGACTTCAGAAAATGATGAATATGTGAATAAAATAAAACAAAGTAATGGGGTATTGCCTGGATAGGACGATTTTAGCTAAGAGAGTCAAGAAAACACTCTCTGAGCTGAAGCCTGAAAGTCAAAAAGAAACCAGGCCTGAGAAGATCTTGGAGGGAAGAGGATGGGGGAAAGGGAATGGAAAGTTATTTTAGGCAGAAAACCAAAAACAAACAAACAAACAAACCCAGTGCTGTCGAGCCGATTCTGACTCATAGCGACCCTATAGGACAGAGTAGAACTGCCCCATAAAGTTTCCAAGGGGCGCCTGGCGGATTCAAAACGGTCAACCCTTTGATTAGCAGCTGTAGCACTTAACCACTACTCCACCAGGGTTTAGGCAGAGATATGAGCAAATACAAAGGCCCTAATGAAGGCCTGTCAAGGGTCAGAAAGACAGAGTGTGGCTGGAGCACGGTGGACTAAAGAGGAAGGAGATGCAAGATAAGAAGAGAAATGAGCAGAATCCATCATACAAGGCCTCTTAGACCGTGGAAAGGAGTTTGAATTTTTACTCTTCCAGACCCTGCCTTTAACAAATTCAGGAACAAAACCCAAAGGTGAAATGACTTTTTCATGGTCACTGAAACACTCTATGCTTTTGGAAATTAGATCTCCTCGCTTTCTGACAGTTCTTGTTTTGCTTTCCTGAGCTGCTTGCAAACAGCAGCTTCCATGTGGCTCTGCTCAGGCCTTAGAGATGGAATCTGAGACTTCTCAGGCACTCTGCAACCTGATGTTTCCCAAGTTCTTTCCCCCATGCATTATTTTCCTCCTAATTAGAGATGAATATATTCTCATCACTTAGGTGTTTTATAAACAAGAGAAAAAAAAAAAGAGAAAGAAGCAATTCCAAGCCATTTAAGCCAACATTAGTTATTTAAATACTGAAATCCTCAAGATGGAAAGTAGACCTGGTGGGTGGCTCTGGAAACCATTTCCTCCGAAATTTCTCTATGGCTGTCTCATTGGGGTGTACCCAAGGATCAGTACAATCGCACACTACCTGGAACAGGATCCTGCTTCCTGGATTCAGGACACTGGCTCTCTCAAGAGATGGACCTACTAATGCCATTTATAGCCCTCCAACATGTTCCTCCTCTCATTCCTGTAGACCACTGACCTGGGACTGGGGTTATCCTTCACTTGCCTGATGGGCGAACCACTGTGATACGTGATAAGCCCAAGGCTTTGGTGTCAGATTTGAATTTGAAGCATTCTCCAATGCCACATTAAGTCAAGATAATAGTACTTACCTCAGAGGGTTGCTATCATAACTAACAGGACAATGTATGCAGTGTCTGGCACAGTATCCAGCAAAGTAGTTTCCCCTTCCTATAATACCTATTAGAATCAGGGACTCTCCAAGTCCCTGATCAACCTGCCTTTTTTTTGTTTCATCTGTAATAAACTGTCCAAAAACTATTTAATGAGCACCTACTGAGCGCCTTGAATGCTTTCAGGTACACCAAACCAGTTAGTGTTTAGGGAGTGTCCACAAAGTACCAGCCATTGCACCAGGCATTATAAAATCTAGAAGAGGTGCAATGAGACAAAGTTTCTACTTCTTGCTACATGGGCAATCTTCAGTTAAAATATTCTTTAGGATTCTGTACCTCCAAATGCCAAAATATATGTTCTTGGGAGGAAGAGATTAAGGAGAGAGGGATTCCAGCTGGAGCAATGGTGGACAATGTGGAGGTGTTATTGTGACCTGGACAGAATTAGGGTAAACAAAGAGGAGAGGTGGCGGCCTTTCATGCTAGGGGGCTAACTCTGTGAGTGTAAAATGGAAGGGAATGGTAAGGAGATGATAGCTCCTGCCCCAAACTGGATTAGGTGTTTTGTGAAGAAAAGGGTCTTTTAGGAAGCTGGAGTCCGAGGAAGTTTTGGAGAACGCCAGCATGCCAACTTTGCCTTCTCCCCATGATGAGAATGCGGCCTTGTTACTACCAACTTGAACAGTCGGGAAAGCCTGAGACTTTTACATAAACTCAAGAGTTCTTACTTCTTCCAGAAAGTGGATACTATCTGAGCACAAAAGGGTAGGGATGGGACAAAACCCTTTCTAGCCACAGAACCTGTGCAAAGGAGTCAACAGAAGCCACAGGTCCTGTTTGGAAACTAGAGGTTCAGGAAAAAATAGTCATTTGTTGCATCTAACGCTATTCATCTCTTCATTATTATTATTATTTTTTTTAATTTTGGCCCAAATAAATCAGGTTCTCATAGTGCTGGAAAAGAATGTCCTTCCTGATAGCCCATGCTGCAGTGCCTCCCCTAAGGTCCCCAGAGCCCCTCTGCTTCCCCCATCAGCACCCTCATCACTCTGTGTTGTGACTGCCTGTCTGTAACTGACCCACGTGAGACCATAGGCCATTTGAGGTCCCATAACTGTTATGTACACCATTCAATCCCCAGAGCTTTGCACAGTACCTGGTACACAGTGGATATTTCATTAATATTTAATATGTTGAATTAAATTGAGATCAGATTTCCTAGAACAGAGGGGCCGTTATTGTTTTTAAGTGTCATTGAGTCAGTTTCAACTCATAGCAACTCCATGTGGCAGAATACAACTGCCCCATAGGGTTTTCTAAGCTATAGTCTTTATGGGAGCAGATCACCAGGTCTATCTCCCATGAAGTCACTTTGTGGGTTTGAACCACCAATCTTTTGGTTAGCAGTCAAGTGCTTAACCCAGAGCAGAAGGTGGTGAGTAGGAAATAAGGAAGTTGAGGTCAGAATGTGGAGGCAGTGAGCCTGACAGAAGGTTGGACTTGATCAGTGGGTAGAAGGAGGGCTGGCCAGTGCAATAAGGGAGTAATAAGCCTTGAACTGTACTGTAAGCACACCTCTTAGCAGAGCTCTGGGGATGAATGGGATAAAATTAGCAAAGTCATTAGCATGATGATTACAGGAATCTCCTCCTGCAGGGGGCTAGGAGGGACCCAGGGGGTTGCTGGGCTCCTAGCCACCATGACTTTCAGATCAGACCTCTGTTGCTTTCTTGCTGAGGATGGAGTAAGTGATGCTCAAGTCCTGCTGGCCGAGTTTCCTCTTGGAGATGGGAGCTTTGTGTGAGGAAGGAGGGAGGGAGAGGGCAAGCCAGGAAGTGAGCTGTGTCTGCTGATCCCAGCCCCACAGAAGCAGATGAACAGCCTTGCTTAGGGAGCATGAGGATTTGGAGTCTGAATGTGTGCTTTGAAATCAGACAGCCCATCGTTTGAATCCATACTGTTCCACTTAACAGTTCAATGACCACAGGTAAGTAAAAACTGAATACATGGTATAAGTAGTTGTTCTAATAATACCAATTATTATCTTATATGATGATCATCATTATTACATTATGAGGAACTCTGCAGGCAGGTGTCCAAGGCAATAAAAGGGAAAGGAACTATCTTCTAGAGTGGCCCAGGCTAGGACTAGAGAGCTCAGAAAGGATCGTTTTTCAGTAGGTGCTTCTTTCTATGTCCTCTTTTACACTTTCTGCATTTTTTTTTTTTTTTTTTGAAAGATGGAGTATAACAGAGTGAACCAGAAGTGATTTCAAACTCTGTTGGTCACAAACCCTGAAATCTCCACGTCTTAACATGTAAAATTTACTTCTCACTCTTGTCACAGCCATTGTGAGTTAGAAGTCCCTCATCCTCAAAGGTCTCCAAGGTCACTGAGGCAAGAGGTGCTCCAGCTCTTAATTACCTCAGCCTGGTGGTAGCTTATGTCACTGCCACTCATGTTTCATTGGCCAGTGCTAGTCATCATGGCCCTAGATGAATCCAGTGGAGGCTGGAGTTAAAGACTAACACATAGATATTTCATGAGCACTAACTATCCCCTTTCTTGCTGTATAATGTCAGAGAGGTCACTTAAACTCTTTGAGCCGTACTTTCCTCAACTTTAAAATGAACCCAACAGTTTCTATTGCAAGAAGATGTATAAGGATTATGTGGACTCTAACTAGCTCAAGGAAATAGGGACTATATTGGAAGGATATGAGATAACTTATAGAATCTAAGTGAAGATTGAAGCACCAAGTTGTAAAAGACAGGAAACTGTCCATGCAAAGTAGTACAGGAAACTTGTGGGTGCCATTTGGCCACGTGCTGGCCCTTTGGCAAACACAGGCTTGGACAGTTTGATAGCCTCTCTGGGGCTAAATACAGAGAAGAGGTAGTTCTTCAAAAAGAAATTTGGGTGCTATTCTAGAAGAGGAGGAATGGAGCCTGAGTGTTCACAAAAACAAATTTGCATTGGCTGTATTGGTTAGGAATGAGTCATATACAAAGTAAGACCCAATTATAGTGACTTAAACAAGAAGTACAGACGGAAACAGTCCAGGGCTGGTGCATTGTCTCAATGATACACTCAGGGGCCTAGGCTCTCTGCCATCCTTAGTACATTGGCTTCTCATGTCTATACCTTATAGTCGCAATACGGCTGCTGCATGTCCAGCAGGAAGAGGAAGGAGAAGTGGTACTAGCAGACTGTTATTACACCTCATTGGCGACTCATAGTTGCAAGGGAACCTGGGAAATTCTTTTAGTTTTCTAAATACCCTTTGGTAGATTTAAGCAAAAAAAAACAAACCCAAACCCATTGCCGTCATGTCAATTCGACTCATAGAACCCTATAGGACAGAGTAGAACTGTCCATAGGTTTTCCAAGGAGCGGCTGATGGGTTTGAACTCCCAGCTTTTTGGCTAGCAGCTGTGGCTCTTAACCACTGCACCACCAGGGCTAAGGAGAAGTTAAACATGGAGTATGGATCTGCTATTATGCAATGTCTGCCAAATGCCCACACTTTAACATTAGTATTAATAAACTAATGTCTTGATAAAGGAAGGAAGTGAGAAGAAATACTGATTGGACTGAAGAATTTCTTCCACTAGCTCTTCCTTCCAAGGTGCTTATGAAAGATGGGTAGGTGTGAAAATTATTCCTTGGGGGCAGTTAAGCCCTTTGGTGGCCCAGGAGAACCTGAGTAGTATTGGGTATGGAGAGGGAATCAGTTGACAGATGTTTTCCTAAAGGCTGCTTCTGGATGGAGCTCAGTGGTTAAAAGCTCCCTGAATAGTGAAATGCCTCAAAGGTCCTAGCGCAATCCACTTCCTCAGTCACATGTTGACAAGAAATTTTGGAGGAGAATATTTTAAAATGTTCACATGCCTTGCAGAGTGCCCGATACATTCCAAGTTCTCAACAAAGGGTAATATTTTCTAAGTTCCCTCAAAACATACCTGTCTCCCATTTCCAGATGTTCAAAAGCTAAAAACCAGGTACTGATACCCAATGGGGCAGGTTTCCACATACAATAAATAGTCACTAAAGGGGCAGAGGAAAGCCTAGTGGTGTAGTGGTTAAGAACGACAGCTGCTAACCAAAAGGTTGGCAGTTGGAATTCACCAGGTGCTCCTTGGAAACCCTATTGGGTGGTTCTACTCTGTCCTAAAGGGTTGCTATAAGTTGGAATCAATTAGAGGGCAGTGGGTTTTTCAAAGGGAGAGAGGCAGAGAAAGTGGAGCAAGGGCAAAGACTAAGCATCCATGGAAAGCTGTAAGTCCCTGGGTAAATAAAATTGTCCTATTTCTTAACCCTTTCCCAGCAACCCCCTCCCCCACCCCAGACACATTCTTTTCATTCCAGTAAAACCAGGTAGGCTTGTGACAGACTTCTAAGGTGTAAACATCTACACTTTTAATTATTTTATAAAATAACTAATTTATTATCCATTTGACAGCCAGCATGTATTGAATATCTGCAATATGCTAGATGCTATTGTTGGGTTTTATATACATTAAAACAACATTAGTTGACATTGAGGAAGTCCTCACTGAGCCCCAGGCTGTGCTGAATGCTGTAGAGAAACACCATCTTCTCCGCTCCTCACAACAGCCCCAGTGTGTAATGGTCCTATTATTTGACCTGTTTTGTAGATGAAGAAATTGAGGATTCAAGCAAGTTATAAAATATGTCAAGTATCATTAAAAAAAAAAAAAAAAAAACTAATGCCATCGAAAAAAAAAATCATAGTTTATGGAAACCCTGGTGGCGTAGTCGTTAAGCGCTACAGCTGCTAACCAAAGGGTCGGCAGTTCGAATCTGCCAGGCGCTCCTTGGAAACTCTATGGGGCAGTTCTACTCTGTCCTCTAGGGTTGCTAGGAGTCAGAATCGACTCTTTGGCACTGGGTTTGGTTTTTTTGGTTTATCATAGTTTAAGTGGTAGAGCTGTGAGTCAGACTTGCTCTCTTAGTCACTAGGCTAGTCTGCTATTTAATTTTCTTAGCAGCTCTGCGGGGCATAGATTGTCTCACATTAGACCTGAGGAACCCAGGACTCAATGAAATTGGTGACTTGCCCAAGGCCAACAGCAGAGCTGTTAACTGCAGAGCTGGGAATGAACCCAGGCTCATCTAAATTTTAAATACAAAGTTAAGCAATGCCATAAGGCTTCTTATCCATGGCTGAACATATCTAGTGCTTAAATTCCTACCTATAATTCCAATTTCAAGAGTTACATGCACAGTGTAATATAGTGATAAAGAATACAGACTTTGGAATCAAACTAACCACCCCAGGTTCTAGCTCTCTGATATTAGGGAGATTTCTCAATCTCTCTAAGTCTCAGTTTTCTCATCTGTAAATTGGAACTAACAGTAGTATCTACTTCATATGTTTGTTGTGAGGACTTGGTATAATACCTGGTCCAGAGTTACTGTTATCTTTCTTCCAGTTTTTTGAATTTCATACAGTTTTAATTCATTGTATAACCTTAGGCAATCTCCTCCTTGTTCTGGGCCTCAGTTTCCTCATTTGTGAAATAGGAGGGGGCTGTCTCAATAACCTTGAAGTGCCCTTCCAGCTGTCATTCCATGGTTCTCTCATTTCATCATCAGGCGCCAAGTGAAGCCACACTTTCTCAAGCTGGCACCTATAAGAAAAGCATAAGGTCTCCGTGAAAATAAACACATGGTTAGTGTTGGCAACAGGTGTGCCAACACCCCCAAATTATTATGATTATGATAGCTATCATTTGTACAGCACTTACTCTGTACCAACAGCTCTTCTGAACATTGTAGATAAATTATCATATTTAATTCAAGAATCTGTTCATCCCCTTCCTTCTCTCTTGCTGACGTCAGCGAAAAATCTATTTTGCCTAAAATATGTATTGCGAGTTGGGCAGGCAGCTTGACAAGGTATCACATCAGCTGTCTGTCCGTCATGCATCTCTGTCTATACTGTAAATACCCATAATAGAATAGGCAACATGTATCGAGCAGGCCCTAAATTCTAGCGGCTGTTATAACCACTTCACACAGGCTGTTTCATCTACTCCTCTCAGTAGCCCTATAGTGTAAGTACTATTAATATCCCTATTTTATAGCAAGGATGTGAGGCTCAAAGAGATTAAGTAGCTTGCCCAGCTAGTCAGTGGGAACGCTAGCAATCAAGCTCCATAGGCTTTATACTATTAATCACCACTTTTAGAATGTTCTGGAATTCTTTTTTTTTTTTTTTTTAATTCAAGCCCCTTTTTAAAAAGCAGGAAACCAGATCCAGCTTCCTGAATAGTGGAAAATGCACTGGGCTCCTTCCTCATCTCTGGCAGCTTTTCTAGAGGAAGAGACCAGGGTGGTTCTTATCCTGAGCCCTCCCTCCCCCCACCCCAGTATGGGCGTGCAGAAGCCTTTATCTCTAAAGCCCTCTCTACTCAAGCCTGTGGAGACAGAAGCTGCCAGGTGAGGCTGTCCTGTGGATATATCTGACCTCACATATGTCCTGACTCTTCACGCACACGTAGACACCAACCCAGACTGCTAGTCATGGATGTCCTCCTGGTCCAGAGTGTTGGCCCGCTAAATCGAGTCCCAGCCCTCACTGAAAAAAGAAGTAGCGTACAAATAGAGCTTTGGCTTATAGTCAGATGGAAAAAAAGATATTAAAATTACATCAGGGCTTCTGTAATGTTTCATTTGCAGTGGACCATCAAATGGATAGGTATTTAGGATTTTGTGCCACAAGAAAGAGCAGATTCAGGTTTTTGCAAGTTTTCCATTTACTGAGAAGATGCTCTGTGGTTCTGGTTACTCCATGCCTTTGTGAAACCTACCCCCAACTCAGGTGATAGAATGTGTTTGGGCCCGTGAGAGCCGCTACACCAAGGCATGATGTGCCATACAGTTCGTTGAACTTCCTGTAGAAGCACTTCTTTCTGTGCATTAGGGGTGGGGAGCTGAGGACCACACATGAGAGTCTTCAAGCCAATGACCTCCTCAGACCTGCTGCGTTAACAGAGACAGGCTTCTCTGAGAACCTGCCTTGAATGGCTTACTAGGATCACTGCGCTTCAAGTCAGTAGACCAGGTTCTGGTGTTGGTCTGACACAAGCCAGCTACAGAGCCCTGGGTAAGTTGGCCTTTCTGAGCCGCAGTCTCCTTGTCTATAAGATATAATGGTTAGACTAAACAATCTCTATGACTCCTTCTTCTTTAATGTGTCACATGGCAAATAATAAGGCTTCAGCCATTCACTGCTGCTGTTAATAGTTACTATTGTTATTAGTTTTTGAGGCACAGTACTTGATCTACTACGCACCAAGCTCCAAAAGGGCAGGTTTGTTTTGTCCAAGATTCTAAATTACATCTTTATCTGACTCATGAACTGTATAAACTTACATGCACCCATTGAAATAAACATAAACTTATCCAACCACCCCCACCCCCGTGTACACGCCAGCCCATGAAGCATGTTGCTATGGATTGAATTGTGCCCCCTACAAATATGTGCTGAAGTCCTAACCCTGTATTTGTAAATACAACCCTGTTTGGAAATAGGAGTTTTTCCTTCTTTTTTTTAAACAAACTGGTTTCTCATTAAACAGTTAGTACACATATTGTTTTATGACATTGGTTAACAACACCACGACATATCAACACTCTCCCTTCTCAAACTTGGGCTCCCTATTACCACATTTCCTGTCCCCTCTTGCCTTCTAGTCCTTGCCCCGGAGCTGGTGTGCCCTTTAGTTTTATGGACCTGTCTAATCTTTGGCTGAAGGATGAACCTTAGGAGTGACTTCATTACTGAGCTGAAAGGGTGTCTGGGGGTCATACTCTCAGGATTTCTCTAGTCTCTGTCAGGCCAGCAAGTCTGCTCTTTCTTTTGGAGTTATAATTTTTGTTCTACATTTTTCTCCAGCTGTGACCAGGGCCCTCTATTTTGATCTCTGTCATAGCAGTCAGTGGTGGTAGCCCGGCACCATCTAGTTGTACTGGACTCAGTCTGGTGGAGGCCATGGTAGATGTTGTCCATTAGCCCTGTGGATTAATCTTTCCCTTGTATCTTTAGTTTTTTTTTCATTCTCCCTTGATCCCAAAGGGATGAGACCAGTGGAGTATCCTAGATGGCCACACACGGGCTTTTAAGACCCCAGACACTATTAACCAAAGCAGAATGTAGAACATTTTCTGTATAAACTATGTTATGCCAGTTGAGCTAGATGTTCCTCAAGACCATGGGTTCCACAGCCCTCAGCCCAGCAATTCCATCCCTCAGGGAGTTTGGATGCATCTATAGAGCTACCATGACTTAGCCTTGTACAGGTTTTTCTGGCTTCCCCATTATTGTGTACTGTCTTACCCTTCACCAAAGTTACCGCTTATCTATTGTCTATTTAGTGTTTTTCCATCCCCATCCCTCCCCTCCCTCATAACCATCAAAGATTGTTTCTTTTTGTGTGTAAAACTTTTCAGTATAGTAGTGGTCTTATACAATATTTGGCCTTTTGTCATTGACTTATTTCACTCAGCATAATGCCCTCTAGATTCATCCATGTTATGAGATGCTTCACAGATTCATGGTTGCTCTTTAGCGTTGTGTAATACTCCATTGTGTGTATGTACCACAGTGTGTTTATCCATTTATCTGTTGCTGGCCATCTAGGTTGTTTCCATCTTTTTGCTATTGTGAACAATGCTGCAGTGAACATTGGTGTGCATATGTCTAGTCGTGTGACGACACTTATTTCTCTAGGATATATTCCTAGGAGGGGGATTGTTGAATCATATGGCGTTTTTATTTCTGGCTTTTTAAGGAAGATCCATATTGTTTTCCAAAATGGTTGTATCATTTTGCACTCCTACCAGCAGTGCATAAGAGTTCCGATCTCCCTGCAACCTCTCCAACATTTGTGATTTCCTGTTTGTTTGTTTTTTTTAATCAGTATCAGTAATGCCAGGGTGAGATGGTATCTCATTGTGGTTTTGATTTGCATTTCTCTAATGGCTAATGATCACCAGCATTTCCTTATGTGTCTGTTGGCTGATTGAAATGTTGTCTTTGGTGAAGTGTCTGTTCATTTCCTTTGCCCATTTTTTAATTGGATTATTTGTCTTTTTGTGGTATAGGTATTGCACTTTCTTGTAGATTTTAGAGATTTGACCTTTGTCTGCTTTGTAATAGCCAAAATTTTTTCCCAGTCTGTAGGTTCTGTTTTTACTCTTTTGGTGAAGTCTTTTGATGAGCTTAAGTGTTTAATTTTTTAAAGATCCCAGTTATCTAGCTTATCTTCTGGAGTTTGCATGTTGTTCATTGTGGTTTGTATCCTGTTAATGCCATTTATTAGGGCCTCTAGCCTTGATCCTATTTTTTCTTCTGTGAACTTCATAGTTTTTGGCTTTATATTTAGGACTTTGATTCATTTTGAATTAGTTTTTGCATGTGGTGTGAGGTATGGGTCCTGTTTCATTTTTTTTGCAGATGGACATCCAGTTTTGCAGCACCATTTGTTAAAAAGACTGTCTTTTCCCCATTTGATGGACTTTGGGCCCTTGTCAAAGATCAGGTGACCATAGGTGGATGGGTTTACATCTGGGTTCTCAATTCTGTTCCATTGGTCAATGTATCTGTCATACCAGTATTGGGCTGTTTTGACTACCGTAGCTGTATAGTACGTTCTGAGGTCAGGTAGTGCAAGTCCTCCTCCTTTATTCTTCTTCTTCAATAGTGTGTTACTTGTCCGAGGCTTCTTCCCTTTCCATATAAAGTTATTGATATGTTTTTCCATCTCTTTAAAGAATGTTGTTGGTATTTGAATCGGGATTGCATTATATTTGTAAATCGCTTTGGGTAGAATTGTCATTTTCACAATGTTGAGTCTACCTATCCATGAGCATGGTATGTTTTTCCATTTATACAGATCTCTTTTGGTTTCTTGTGGTAGCATTTTGTACTTTTCTTTGTATAGGTCTTTTACATCCCTGGTTAGATTTATTCTTAAGTATTTAAAAAAAAAATTTTATTTTATTTTATTTTTTTAGGGGCTATAATAAATACTATTGTTTTCCTGGTTTCCTTTTCATCGTTCTCTTTGTTAGGAATTCAACTGATTTTTTGCATGTTTATCTTGTATCCTGCTATTCTGCTGAATCTTTCTATTAGTTTCAGTAGTTTTCTTGTGGAGTCTTTTGGGTTTTCTATGTATAGTATCATATCATCCTCAAATAGGGACAGTTTAACTTCATTGCCAATTTGGATGTCGTTTATTTCTTTTTCTTGCCTTATTGCTCTAGCTAGGACTTCTAGTACAATGTTAAATAGGAGTGCTGATAAAAGGCATCCTTGTCTTGTTCTTGTTCTCAAGGGGAGTGTTTTCAGACTCTCTCCATTAAGAATAATGTTGGCCGTTTGTTTTGCATAGATGCCCTTTATTATGTTGAGAAATTTCCCTTCTATACTTATTTTATTGAGAGTTTTTATCAGGAATAGGTGTTGGACTTTGTCAAATGCCTTTTCTGCATAGATTGAGATAATCATGTGATTCTTTTCTTTCCTCTTATTTATGTGGTGGATTATGTTGGTTGATTTTTTAATGTTGAACCATCCTTGCATAGCTTGGTCGTGGTGTATTTTTTTTTTTTATATGATACTGAATCCTATTGGCTAGAATTTTGTTGAGAATTTTTGCATCTATATTCATGAGAGATATTGGTCTGTAATTTTCTTTTTTTATGATGTCTTTTCCTGGTTTTGGTATCAGGGTTGTTCTGGCTTCATAGAATGAATTTGGAAGTATTGCTTCCTTGTCTACGTTCTGAAATAGTTTGAGTGGCACTGGTGTAAGCTCTTCTCTGAAAGTATGGTAGTATTCTCCAGTAAAACCATTTGGGCCAGGGATTTTTTGTTGTTGTTGGGAGTTTTTTTAGTATCTTTTCAATCTCCCTTCTTGCTATGGGAGGAGTTTTTCTTTTGTTATTATAATGAGGTCATACCACAGCAGGGTGAGTCCTAAACCTAATCACTTTTCAGTGATGCCTTATAAAAAGAGCAGAATAGACACAGACACACACACGGGAGATGCCATGTGAAGAAGATGGAGGCAGATGAGTCTATAAGCACAGGAAGGCAAAGTATTGCTGGAAGCTACCAGGAGCTAAAAGAGACAAGGAATGACCGTCCCCTAGAGCCAATACCCTGATTTGGACTTCTAGCCTCCAAAACCATGAGAAAATAAATTTCTGTTCTTTAATTCTACCTGCATGTGGTATTTCTGTTATGGCAGGAGCCATAGGTAACTTGACCCATGTCCACACTAATTGCCTGTGTCAGCCTCCTAGCACTTACACGCCGGGTCCCTTTAGTCATTTCTGATTTTACGCCCTTCTTGTTTCCTCTAACACTTATTATTCAACACACCCTTGGAATAACAGTGGCCTTTCCCATCTCTCCGAATGTTCCACTTTTTAAGCAATCAGTTGTTTAGCGACTAATATGTGCTAGGTCCCGTAGGGGGAAAAAAAATTAGGAAAAGCTGGGAACTGCCATCACAGAGTCTACAGCTATTTGAGAAAAGAAAAGATGCCCTAATTTTTCTTTCTGTCACTTTCAGTTCTTGCACTGTCATTGTTATTATTTCTTCCAGTATCTTAAGTCCCATTCCTTTCCCCTCGAGCAGACTTATAAATTATTTTCCACTGTGCATTCTTTATCTCCTCAAAGGCCTGGTGTTTCTTCATTTTGAAGGAAGTTTAGCCCCACTACTTCTCACCCACACATTTGCCAACATCTCTCATGTTGCTGAGTATTTGACAGCGAGGCATCATTGGGTGCCCTGAAGCCAAGAGTAGTGAATTTGCTTCTACAAGGTCCCCCAACAAATCAAACATAAGGCCAGCCTAGGAAATAGGATCCTCTTCTCTCAGTAAGTGCACTTCACCTCTCCTGCCCACAAGAGTACTTCTGGGAAGTCTTAGCATCTATTTTTTAGCACCTAAAAAAGAGACTTATTTTCTTTTTGTCTTGTATAAAATGGGATAGTTTTTTTCTGGAATTCCACCTCACAGTTAAAAAAGGCAAACAATTTCTATTATACTTTGGTTTTGAATTTTCACAATGTAAACAATTAGTTCTCTCATTAAGCCTTTTCTGTACATGATCTTGGAGCCCTGGTGGTGCAGTGGTTAAGAGCCTGGCTGCTAATCAAAAGGTCAGCGGTTCGAGTCTACCAGCAGCTCCTTGGAAACCCTATGGGGCAGTTCTACTCTGTCCTATAGGGTCTCTATGAGTCAGAATCGACTCGATGGCAACAGGTCTGGTATTTTACGGGTACATGACCTCATACTTTCACTCCTTCATGGAACAGTAGAAAGAAGGGCATTTTAGAGCCTGCCCAGCAGATGTGAGTTTTTATCTTGGTTCTGTTACTTACCAGTCTTATGATCTTGGACAAGTTACCTTCACTGACCTTCATTTTCTTCATAAGCAGAGCATGGGAAAATAAAGACCTACCTCATGTGGTTGTTGGGAAGATTAAAGGAGGTGGAGTCTATAAAACAGTGCTTAGCAGATAACAGGAGCTCAACAACCTATTGTCTAAATCAACAATGTATTGGTCTCTTGCTGTGTACAAATCACTGTTGGGCATACTGAAATAGAATTGGTTGCTGACCCAGCCCTCTCTTGTCATTTTTCCATTCATTCATGAAGTAAATATTTGATGTGTACCTAGCAGATGCTTGCTACCTAACCCCCATCCTTTCAAGTCTCAACTCTAATATCATCTCTACAGAAATGTCCTCCCTGACCACCATATCTAAGATTGGCCCCCTCAGTTACTCAGCAGCATCACACTGCCTTGTGAATTTCTTTATGGTACTTATCACCATCTATCTGTGTTTTGTTTGTTTGCATTTTGCTCATTGTCTGCTCTTTTCCACTAAGCAGGAAGCCGAGAGTTTGTCTCCCTTTTCGTTACTAAATCCCACACTTAGCACAGAGCTTGGAACAAAGTAGATATTCTAACCATTTTTAAAAGAATGAATGAATTCTAGCTGTTAGGGATACACTGAGAAACACAAAAGTCATAGACATGGCCTTGATCTGATTCACAACCAAGTGGGAAAGCATATGGACCTTTTAATTAAGATTTTAAAATCCCTCTATTTCTATTAAGACTACATGTATGTTCTACCTCAGAGTAAACAATGATGGGTTTTGTAAGGTAGGTACAAATGGAAGCGCCAAGCCCAGAGAGAAAAGGTAGCCAGGGTGAAGGAGATGTGGGAAATGTTAGGTAAAAAGTGACCTCTGAGTGAAGCCCACATTTTCAAAGCATTCCCAGAAGCAAGCCCTTTCCTCATTTTGTCTTGTGGTCACTCCCAGAAAGAGATTCCTCTTGCTGAGCTGAGAACTGAGTTCTGCTTTAGACATGTTTTTATTTTCACCTCTGGTATTTTTCTACGATCTTGGAACAACCACATTATGGTACTCTCCAGGAAGAAAAGAGGAGTCATTAGTCAGCACCAAGATTAAAAGGAGAAAAGAATAATACTTCCCTGGCTTCCAAAAGAGTTTATACTCTCCAGAGAGCTTTCTTGTGCTTTTTTCAATGACATGAGTAATACACAGATATTAAAAAAATACAGGTAAGCAAAACAAAGAAAGTAAAAATCATCCCATGACTCAGCTGGCTATAGGTATGTATATGTGCCTAATTTTTTTGAATACATGTGTACTTTTTTTCCTCCAAAACTGATCATAAAACCAAAAAATCAAACCCATTGCTGTTGAGTTGATTCAGACTCATAGTGACCCTCTAGGACAGAGTAGAACTGACCCATATAGTTTCCAAGGAGTGGCTGGTGGATTTGAATTATCGGCCTTTTTGGTTCACAGCTGAAAACCAGTCATAGAGTAGCTAATTATTGAGCTTGTGTTTTTGTTGCTGTTGTTAATGCTTAATAATATACAATGATCACTTTCCATATGAAGAGGACTTAAAACACTTCCTGATGAAGATCAAAGACTACAGCCTTCAGTGTGAATTATACCTCAACATAAAGAAAACAAAAATCTCCCATTTGAGCCAAAAAGCGGCATCATGATAAACGGAGACAAGATTGAAGCTGTCAAGGATTTCATATTACTTGGATCCACAATCAACACTCAGGGAAGCAGCAGTCAAGAAATCAAATAACACATTGCATTGGGCAAACCTGCTACAAGGGATCTCTTTAAAGTGTTGAAAAGCAAAGATATCATTAAGGATTAAGGTGCCCCTGACCCAAGCCATGGTGTTTTCAATTGCCTCATATGCATATGGAAGCTAGACAGTGATTAAGGGAGACCAAAGAAGAATTGATGCCTTTGAATTATGGTGTTGGTGAAAAATATTGAATATACTATAGACTGCCAGAAGAACGAACATCTGTCTTGGAAGAAGTACAGCCAGAGTGCTCATTAGAAGCAAGGATGGGGAGACTTCGGCTCACATACTTTGGACATGTTATCAGGAGGGGCGAGTCCCTGGAGAAGGACATCATGATTGGTAAGATAGAGGGTCAGTGAAAAAGAGGAAGACTGTAAACAAGATGGATTGGCACAGTGGCTGCAACAATGGGCTCAAGCATAATAACAATTGTGAGAATGGTGCAGCACCAGGCAGTATTTCATTCTGTTGTACATGGGGTTGCAATGAGTTGGAATGACTCAAGGGCACTTAACAACAATAACGACAACCATATTATTTTTTATAAACATATAATATTTCATTTAAAGGATGTAAGACATACATTAATACCTATGTAAAGGGAGACTGAAGAAGGAAGTATGGGGAAATCATAAAAGAGGTGTTCCTGGAAGTTAAGAGCTCAGACCCTGGATGGTTCCCAGGTTCATATCCTGGCTATGCATTTAGTAGTGGCAGGACCTCAGCAAGCCTCTGAACCTGTCTGAGAATTGTTTTCCTCATCTACAAAATAGGAATAGTGATGGCAACTGTTTCCTGTGGAGGTTTTAAGTATAAAATAAATTAATTAAAGTAAAATATTTGGCCCCACAGTGTTCAACAAATGTCAATTTATTTTCATATTTCAAGGAGTGAAAGAACAGGAATAAAAGAGGAATAAATGCAAGCAAAGAAAAAGAAGAGAAGAAAAAGAAAAGATTTAGGGGGAAAGAGACGTCTGTAAACTGTGAGGTTATTCTGTAATTAAGGGAAGACTAAGAGATTTTTTTTTTTTTTAAGAGATGGCAGAAAACTCAGGAGAGGAGATCACGATGGCTGCTTGAGAAAGGGAGGACTTTATACAGGAGCTGCTAATCTGTGTATTTGAGCTCTAATGGTCTCCTCCTCACTGCTTTAGGGGAAAAAAAAAATGACAAAAACTTCTGCTCTTGAGTGTTCTTGTCTGGGCTGGAGGCTTCCAGCTGAGAGTGCCTAGAACAACCAGAATTCTCCCCTCTGCTCCTCAGGGAAGGGCGCCCCCTTGAGGATGGCCTGAGAAGTGGACCACAGCTGCTGCCCTACACTGTTGTTTTCTCTATCCTGTCTTCTGGGAAAGCGACCTCCCTTGTGTCTCATTGGAGAATTCCCAGAATAAGTGAGGTGCGTTACCTCCACCCACAGAAACTTAGATTCTGAGCTCACCAGCCAGAGGAAAACCATGACTGGTGTTTTGCTGTTGTTGCTGTCTTCCACCTAACTTTTTATTATTTTGATCAGCTTTATTGAGGTATAATTACCATATAGTAAACTGCATATTTAAAGCACATATTTTATGTATTGACATATGCATAAACCTGTGAAACCACCACCACATTTAAGGTAATGAACATATACACCACCCCCAAAATCATGCCCCTTGGTGGTCCCACCCACCTGGCTCCTCTGTTCCCAATCTGCTTTCTACATGACTGCATTTTAATTCCTTTTCCAGATTCTTATTTTAAGTAAAGATCAGACAAGCCAATGCTATCTTGTACCTTTGGTTCCTTCGGGGGCGGGGGGGGGTGGTGCTAACAATATTTTTCACCATATCCTTCTAAAAATTGTGGCACCTCTCCCCCAACACCTAACCAGCTTCTGTAAAGACAGCTCTGTAGTTCAACACACGTTACTGCAAACGTAAATGTTTTTATATCGATTCTTGTTATTGTTTTTGATTTCCCTGTGGAATTTGAGGAGCCCTGGTAGCGTAGTGGTTAAGAGCTCTGCTGCTAACCAAAAGGTCAGCAGTTCAAATCCACCAGCCGCTCCTTGAAAACCCTACAGGGCAGTTCTACTCTGTCCTATAGGGCTGCTATGAGGCGGCATCTAACAACAACATGGAATTGGAAATATGATTCACCGGACATAATTTTGGCACTAAGATGGAAGCAATATTATAGCTTCGTTCATTCAACAAAGGGAGCCTCTTCTATAGGAGGCTTTGTGTGTGTAGGGGAAGACAAAACAGACAAGGTCCCTTATTCGCAAAAATCACGGTATAGGAAGGGGGACAGATCACAACCAAGTAAACAAGTAATTATTTATGACAGAAAGTAAAAAGCAGGTAGTAACGAAGAATTGAATTTTTTTTTTTTTTAAATGTGAAGTCTAAAGGATGGCCTGACTGAATGGAAACAGTTAATTAAGTTGATAGCAAGCTCCTCCTAGTCCTTTAATTCTCAAAGCTTGTGGAAGCCTGGGGAAAGAGTGTCTGGCCTGGGACAACAGCAGATGCTACGGGGTTGGTGCAGGAAAGAAATCGGGGCTTCAAGGGAACAACAGGACAGCATGGCTGAAGCAAGAAAGAAAAATAAGAGGCCTGAGATGAAGTTGGAGGGGTTGGCAGGGGCCAGATCACATGAGTCCACGAAGGACTTGGAAAGAGTTCGAGTTTTATTCTAAATCTAACAAGAAGTCACTGTTGTTATTGGCTGCCGTTAACTCAGCTCAGACTCAGGGCAACCAGTCCTTCACCATCTTTAGGATCACCTGCATGTTTGAGTCCGGTCAGACAGTGTTGGGTTCTGATCCATAAGGTTTTCATTGGCTAATTTGCAGAAGTAGACCACCAAGTCTTTCTCCTGATCTGTCTTAGTCTGAAAGCTCTGCTGAAACCTGTCCACCGTGGGTGACCCTGCTGGTATTTGAAATACTGGTGGCATAGCTTCCAGCACCACAGCAACAGACAAGCCACCACAATACAACAAAATGATGTCCGAAGTTTTAATCAGACAATTGGCGCAATCTGATTAGTTAAAGATTGCAGCGTCTCACTAATGGCGACGTAAATGGAGAAAATGTTAATTTTCTGATTAAAACAAATAATTATGAATGTAAAATTCTCTCTATATCATGGCACACTCCTCTGGAGAAAAATAACAAATGACTATTTCATTCTAAAACCTGCTATCTGCCAGGTACACGTCCAGGCATTTCATCTATACTTCTCATTTGCCTCTACAAAACATGTATTTTTCCTATTTCACAGATGAGAAAACTGACTCAGAGCTTAAGTAATTTTCCCAAGATTATACAACTTCGGTAGCTTACCTAAGTAAATTAATACAGCCAGGAAAATGCCTGTTCCTATCAAAACTCTTCTACAACTTTTTGCCACAAGGGCACATTTAAAATCTGTTTCCTGGTGTCCGTGGAGGCCATTGGCTTTTAGACAGAAAATAGGTCATGCACTCAAAGGAGGAAGTAACAGAGAAAATCACCTGGGGTGAAGGACACATGCGGGTGGCATTCTGTGGCAAGGGACAGAGTGCCATCAATGGTCATACAGACTATGTGTATGGTTACTCTACCACCTAGCAAAGTAACACAGTGTCCAGTCACCATGAAAACTGGACAGTTCTGGCAACACCAAACATTTGCCAAATAAGAGCAAACCTCGGCAAACTGCTTCATGGGAAGCAGTTAAAACTCCCAGCTAAGGAGCCCTTAATTGTCCATTAAGAGAACCTTTAGATCATTTCTTTAATCATTCAGTGTATATCTATTAAACAGCTATAATACTAGGTATTAGAATTATAAGGCTGAGCAAAATAATATGTAGTCTCTGCCTTCATGAAGCTTACATTCTATTGGAGGAGACAGACATGAATCAAATAACCACAGGAAGGCAAATTATGCATTTGAAGATAGCTCTGAAGGAGAAGTGGCATGAGGGCGTCAAGGAAGGTTCCCTGATGAAGTGGTAATTGAGTTTACTACGAAAAGAAAGGGTGGAGAGTAGGGAAGTTGAGGAAGAGAGAGAACAGCATTACAGGCCGAGGGAACAGTATGTGCAAAGGCCCAGTGGCAGGGGATTTCTTGGTAGAGTTCAGGATCTGACTGGGTTGTAGATGTGAGAAAATGTGCAGTCTAGGGTGAGGCTGGAGAGGCAGCCTGGGTCAGATCGTGCAGAGTCCTGTAGGCCACATTTAAGATTTTGGTCCTAGTCCTCAGAACACCCTCAAGACCCCATCTCTATTCCATGCTCTGAATTTCTTGTCCCCTCAGCCCTTACCACCCCCTCCTGTCTTTGTTACAGCGTGTCTCCCACCCCTTTTCCATTATCTCCACAGGAGTGGAAACTTTCTGTTGTTCGCGCTGAGTCCCCAGTGCACAGCATGTGATGGGGCTCGAATATTTGTTGAATAAAGTCATGGATTTCCGTTTTGAAAATAGCACTCAGGTTGCAGTATGAAGAATGGATGGGTTGGGGTGAACGGTAAGGCAAGGCAGCCAACTGGTGGATTCTGCAGTAGAAGGGAGAGTTGGGACCCGGTTACTCCTGACAATCCCTGTGTGTGCTCCACTGCCCGGGGAATAGGCCGCAGCTGGTTCTCTGCAATAAGCAAGCCTTACCTTGAAAAGTAGCACACCTTCTGAGCTGAGCACTCTGGCCCTTTGATGCAGACTGCCTTATGAGTGTGTGTTTGTTGTGTTCCGCCAAATCAGTTCTGACTCAGAGCGACCCTACAAGAAGGACGGAGTAGAACTGCCCCATAGGGTTTCCAAGGCTGTAAATCTTCACAGAAGCAGACTGTCACATCTTTCTCCTAGGAAGCAGCCGGTGGCTTGGAGCTGCCGACCTTTCGATTAGCAGCCGAGTGCTTTAACCACTACACCACCAGGACTTCTTGCAGACTGCCTTAGCAGAGGTTAAACAGTCAGAGGTCAAAGGGTAGGGACCCATTCATTCCATGAGGAGCCTTGGAAGGCTGGAGCCAGCTGGCAGGATACAGCTGTTGTTGAAAGAGCCCTGGGCTAGGCACCCAGAGACCTGGATTCCAGCCCAGCCTCTGTCATTTCACAGTGACACATTTACGTCCCTCCATCTCTCTGGTTCTCCGTCATGTAATGGATGTATATGACGAACTTGATCTAGATGACCTATTCCCAGCCTTTTCTTCCCCACAGAAGATTTTTGTCTACTATACGATAAGAGCAAATTGTGTTTGTTTGACACATTATAACAAGGTGTTACCGTGTAATGAGTGTTATGGTAAACCATACTGTGAATTCAGCAACACTTCTAATAAGATTCGTATTTCATTATTCCCAGTTACACCTAGCCACATCTCAAAAATAGTATATATGTATGCGTAAACTCTGATACTTATTCAATCTAGAGATAATGTCTAGTGCTCATGGATTTGCAGACCCCTAACGAACATTTCTTGGCCTTTTGAATTACAAACTTGCTGGAATAGAAAACACAAAAGATCCTAGATACAAAGAAAGACAAAGCCAATTGTAGAAAGGAGAAAGAAATGACTTCACAGACTGCGTTAATGTGGAGGCACTTACTTCGTTCCTTTGTCAACAGGGTTCCAGTTAGATTATGCCATTATTCTCCTGCGGTAAAAACATAGCCATCAGCAGACACGGGCAGCACACATGGGGTTTTGCCACCTGCTTTCAGGTATCTACCTGAGAATTACTCTCTCCAGTGCTACAGGCAGCAAAAATAATTCATCGCAACTTCCTTGTGATTCCTGTGCTTTTAATAATTTGGTACGAGAGACTAGTTCATTCATCCAATTTTATCACAGTTAAGTTTGGGATATTTAGGGATCCATAGTCCATTCCATTTGAGAAGATGTACTCAAAAAAAAGAATTAATCAGAAGCATAAATTAAGTACAGTTTATAGGTAGGATATAGGATAATCAATTAACTAAAGCAAGAGCCCTCAACTGGTGAAGAATTTAAAGGGAAAATTAGAGAAAGGAAGGGTTATAGTCAGTGGCGTACTGATAGATGTATAACAACTGGCTCTCCAGGGGAAAAAAGCCCTGATGTACAGTGTTTGCCAATTTCCTTTGTATAAATATTCCTACAAGGGCCAATTTTAAGCTGCCAATGTGGCATCACTGAATGTGGAGTTGGGAAGAGATGTGCACAATCAGCCCTGCAAGCTGGTCGGAGCAGGCTACAACACGCTGGTTATAGTGTTATTAGTAGGGTGTACAGGGCAGTCCCAGTTTACAGCTGTCGTCCAGACATTCCATCTTTTGCTTTCAAATGTATCTTCTTTTATTTAATATATTATGGTCACTCTGGCTATTAAGTGACAAAAATCTTTAGGTCTTTTCATGGGTAGAAAACCCTGCCTTTTCCCCTCTGCTTTCTGATTCCAGGCAGGTAATACTAACTGATGTCCTGCTCTCCCAGGAGAAAGAGCACTCCCAGAGTCAAAAAATAGATCACCTTATTCCAGAGCTAGGAAAGCATCTTTCACCGGAATGCAGACTCCGAGATGGCTTCTAGACTGGGTCACAGAATGAGGAAGGTTCAGAGGAGCTGCCTGGACTTTGAGAGAACTCTGTCAGCTGCTCAATGGAATTTTTGAGAAGTTGCTTCAAGAAGCTCTTCTAGAAAAGCCCAAACTCTGGAAATAGGTGCTGCTCTCTCTCGGACTCTGCTGCATTTTTTTTCTATTTTCTTTTGTCAGAGGTGCTGATTCTCTTTTCCCCAAGTTCATTAATTTCTCAGTTTTAATGCATTTCTCCTCTAATTAAGTGCCACTTCTCATATGCTTATGGCAGTGAGTGCCCCGGGGCCAAGATTGCCCCTCTGTGTCAGAGGTCATTCCACCCTGTGCTCCAACCCCAGGCATAGGCACGCACACAGGCACATAGGAGCCACTTACTAAGGGAGGTTCACAAAAGGTAACTCCACCTATAAACCTTTCACTGAATACATTCAAGCAAATATTTGAGCATCTACTGCATTCCAAGGGCCGTTCTAGATGCTTAGGATTTTTGCAGAGAACAAAAGGCAAAAATCTCAGCCTCCCGGCGTAAGTGAACTCTATCATAGGTTAGAAGTTTGTAAGTGCCTAATAGAAAAAAGAAAAGAGTAGGGGAAAAGACATTGGGAATGCCACAGGATGGAATGGGGTGAGGTGTGATTATGGATAACTAGTAATCAGTTGCCATAGACTCCAACTCATGGTGACCCCATGTGTGTCAGAGTAGACCTGCACTCCATAGGGTTTTCAATGGCTGATTTTTCAGAAGTAGATTGCGAGACCTTTCTTCTGAGGTGTCTCTGGGTGGACTTGAACCTCCAACCTTTTGGTTAGCAGCCAAGCTCATTAGTCACATTAACTGTTTGCACCACCCAGGGACTCTATGATTATAAGTAGGGTGGTGAGAAGTTAACCCTTATGTTATGGATTGAATTGTGTCCCCCAAAAATGTGTGTCAACTTGGCTAGGCCACGTTTCCCAGTACTGTGTGATTGGCCATAATTTTGCCATCGATGTGATTTTTCTATGTGTTTTAAATCCTACCTCCTGGTGGCTTAGTGGTTAAGTGCTACAGCTACTAACCAAAGGATCAGCAATTCGAATCCTCCAGGCGCTCCTTGGAAACTCTATGGGGCAGTTCTACTTTGTCCTACAGGGTCGCTATGAGTCAGAATCGATTCAGGGGCACTAGGTCACTAGGTTTTATGATGTTAATGAGGCAGGATGAGAGGCAGTTATGTTAATAAGGCAGAACTCAGTCTACAAGATTAGGTTGTATCTTAAGTCAATCTCTTTTGAAATATAAAAGAAAGACGCTAACGGAGAGACATGGGGACCTCCTACTTTCAAGAAAGTAGTGCCAGGAGAAGAGTGCTTCCTTTGAACCCAAGGTCCCTGCGCTGAGAAGCTCCTAGTCCAGGGGAAGACTGATAACAAAGAACCTTCCTCCAGAGCCAACAGGGAGAGAAAGACTTTCCCCTGAGCTGATACCCTGAATTTGAACTTCTAACCTCATAGGCTGTGAAAGAATAGACTTCTGTTTGTTAAAGCCAACCACTTGTGGTATTTCTGTTATGGCAGCACTAGAAACTAAGACACCTTAGCAGTGACTTGTTTCAAGTCAGACTTAGCCATGCAGACAGCAAGGGAGGAACAATCCAGATAGTGGGGATGGTGAGTGAAACCCCTAAAGAGGCTGTATGACTAGTCTATTCAAGGAACTGTAAGGGGGCCAATGTGGCTAGGGTTACATGAGTGAGGGGACATAGCCAGGGTGAAATCAGAGAAGCAATGAGTGCAGATTGTGTGAGGTTTTGAGGGCCCGTGTAAGGACTTTGGCTTTCATTCTGAGTGAAATGGAGGCCAGAGCCAAGTTTTGATCAGTGGAGAGATGAGATCTGACTTGTGTTTTACTCATTCTATGCTATTTTTCCACTTACCTAATAATTTTAACACCAATTCAAAATTCATGCTTGAATCAATGGCATTAGGGTTTGCGAAATGCTTTTTTCTAACTCTGTCACTCATTCTACATTTATTAGCTGACTTTTCTTAGTGAAATAGAGCTGCTCTGGGTATTTGATTACCCAGGAATACATTTCCTGCTGGAAAGTAAAAATAAATGCTTAGGTCATTCCTTTTAATTGCAAATTTTCAAGGAAAGCAGGTTTTTTTTTTGTTTTTTTTTTTTAAAGCAACCTGAAATAGAGGCTAATGCACCTGCGCTTTAGAGGGGCACCCCCACTGTCTCCTCTTGCATGTCCTTTCTTATTTAAAACAAAACAAAACATTGACTTTGAGGTGATTCCGACTCACAGTAACCCTATAGAACAGAGTAGAACTGCCCCATAGGGTTTCCAAGGCTGTAATCTCAATGGGAGAAGCCCTGGTTGCATAGCGGTTAAGTGTTCTGCTGCTAACCAAGAGAGAGGTCAGTGGTTCAAACCCACCAGCCCCTCTGTCAGAGGACGATGTAGCAATCTGCTTCCACCTTGGAAACCCTATGGGAGCAGTTCTACTCTGTCCTATAGACTCTCTATGAGTCAGAATCCATCATCTGCCAACTGGTTTGGGTTTTTAATCTTTACCGAAGCAGACTGCCACATCTTTCTCCCATGGAGTTGGGATTTAAACTGCTGACCAAGCTGGGGTTCAAACCACTGACCATTTGGTTAGCAACTGAGAGCTTAACCACTGCACCACTAGAGCTTGCCTGGGATGAAATCCTGGCATGGGAGCCATTCCTTTGCGTTAGCTGCCATCTTTTGGAGACTTCTTTTGAACCGTGCATCCGTGATACCTGGAAGGCAAGGGAAGGCTCTGGAGGAGAGGATATTCCTAGAGTTGTTGATTGGATGAGCTGGATGTTTTCCCCTGAAGAGCAGCTTTGTGGTAGTGCCACTTTCCTACTCCACAACCTTCATTAGCTAGTTACAGCCCAGTGGCCTCATCAAGTTTTCGAGGCTGTGTGTAATCTGCCCATAGTAGGTGTTCAAACACTTAAAGGAAAGAATTTGTACGGCAGCTGTAGTGATTTTCAAATGTGTACTTTCATTGGTACATTTAACCAATCTATACTGAGCACCTATTTCTCGAATGATGAGTCCTGTGGAGAATACAAAAATGAATTCAAGAAGTGGATCCTGTCTTCTGGGAGGGTCCAATTCAGAAGATGAGAGAGGATGTGTTGGTAAATCACTATAACACAAAATAAGAAGTGCTAAAAGCCAGAGAACCAAGAACAATAGTTTAGAAACACTCTGGTGTTTCTCTCTGCTTCTGCCACTGATATTTTCTCCAATCTCCAATGAATCATCCCATCAACTAGGATGAAAACAATTTTCACAAGGCCACGAGGGACTGTCTCTTGTCCCTATAAGAGCTTTCAGTGTCACACAATGCCCCTCCCAGGCAGAGAACAAAGACAGGCTCATTCTATGTCGTGTTTTGTTTGTTTCTCTCTCTTACTAATTTGGGTTGAGTTCTCACTCCTAACAGCATTTTATAACTTGCCTTTCCACCAACAACCATGACTTTTATTTTCAGAATTCCTATAAACTAGGAATCAATACATTTGCCTCTGAAGTCTATCCAAGGTGGCTATAAGCTCCAGCTTCCTCTGGCTTGCCTGAAAAGTCATTTCTGGGCCTGTTGTTTACATGGGGTTTTCAGCCAGCCTTGCGAACACATCTGGAGAGAAGACAAACACTTGCTAAGGAACTGCTTTTTCTCTAATTTCCTGCTGGTTCAGTCTTCACGTTCCCCATCTGGGCCAAGCAGGGTGCTACCTTCCTTGTTAGGATCCCACTGTGCACCTTGTATCACTCCTCCTGATTAAAACAGGGGAGCTGAGAACAATCAGATGCCTCTGCAGCTCTCCCTCTCAGCTCATCTGTTTTCTCTGTTTACTTATTCATTCACTTATGTATTCATTTATTCAACAAATACTGATTAATCCCCTGTCTTCTGATATACTCGGCCTATTCCCAAAAGGGTGGAAGGTGGCTTGTGCAATCAAACAAAATGCAAAACAGGGTACCCAGGGATAAGAACAGAAAGGAAAGAGGAGGTGTTAGCACTAGCTCCAAGGGTGGTCAGAATTTGTCCTTGGCTCTATCCCAGCAAAGATTTCTGGATTTTTGCTTTCTGCTCAACCAAGACATGCAGGATGGTGCGCAGAGTATAACTTTTCCAGCCACCAAACACATTTATTGATCATCCAATGGTGTGTTTGGTTTTTGTACTCAAATGCCTTCGGAATAAATGAAAGAATGAATTCTCTGGTCCCCACATTTTAGTCCTTTGCATGTCACCTTAACTACATGATGTTATTTATTCTGTAGTTTTCTTTCAATTAACATTTTAATTAAATTTATTAAAAAAAAAACATTCATCCCTTCCATAAATGGGAAACTTACATCAGTTGCCATCACTAGACGTTAATAGCAAAAATAAATAACAGTTTAAATCATTGCGTTCCATGTAAACAATGGTGCCTGCCAAAAGCTCTGAGCTGTGGTATCTTCCCTTGTGTTACAAGGGAGAGTAGAACCTGTTAGGCCTTAAAATCCTGCTAGCACTAAACCAAGGTACCAATTCTTTTGACTATTCGATACAAAAAAAATGAAAAAGAAAAAGCTCACTACAGTCATCAGTGCCGTATTGCCCTTTTTAAGGGTCATCCTAAATCATCTCATCCTGCCAAAAACCGTTTTACATGCCAGTCCCTTACACTGGAATCATTGATCAATTAACTGAAGCTGAAATTCATTGGATAGAGTTTCTTCCCTCCTTGGAAAATAGGAAAAATTCTTTGACTCTTACACGTGCAACATCAAGCTATAATCACCTGCTCCCTTTTTAATGAACGAAAAGACTGTTGCAAGATGGTTGGCCCCAGAGCTCTGTGTGGGTGTGTGGGGGAGGGGAGGTGGGGCGTGTGTGTGTGTGTGTCTTTGTGAAGAGGTATAGCTCAGATGAGATTTTGGAAGTCTAGCAGAAGTGAATATTAACCAGTTGCTGTCACGTCGACTCCAACTCATGGTGACCCCACAGGTTGCTGGGTAGAACTGCGCTACATAAAGTTTCCATGGCTGTGATGTTTCAGAAGCAGATGATCAAGCCTTTCTTCCAAGGGACCTCTGGATGGGTTCAAACTGCCAAACTTTCTGTTAGTAGCTACGAGCTTAACTGTGCCAGCCAGAGACTCTACTCTTTAGACTGTTAGGTCGTTAAAATATCCTTAAAAAGGAGGTAAAGCTGGTCTTACCAATATGGTTCCCTTTCCACGGCCCACTGGACTTTAAAAAGTCGCCACGAGTTGGAATCGACTTGATGGCAACGAGTTCAGTTTTTGGTTTTTTAAGGCTAAGTTGGAAACCCTGGTGGTATAGTGGTTAAGAACTACCGTTGCTAACCAAAAGGTCAGCAGTTCAAATCCACCAGGTGCAACTTGGAAACTCTGTCTTGTAGGGTCTCTATAAGTTGGAATCGACTCTACAGCAATAGGTTTTGTTTGGTTTTTTAAGGCTAGGCTGACGTTGTCATGCCCAGAGACAGCTGATCTCCCTGTCCCTCAGTTCTAACTCCTCTGGGGCTGGCTTTTTGTGGAGCCCAAGAGGCCCCTTCCTGACCTCCTGCCCTATTTTTCCTGCTGCATTTCTCCTTTTGTCTTCATGGGATCTTTCTATCATTTTATGATGTTTCCATTGTGATTACTCATTTTGAATAAGGTTCCTTGTTTCTAAACCAGTTGTTCGCAGGAAGTTTTTGTGGAGGAGGCTCCAGAAAGAATTTTAAATGAGGGTTTGAGTGAGTTTTTTAGCCGTATCTTTTCCCAAACCACAGAAATAGGCAGTTATAGGAGTAGTCCCTGACTCACAGGCATTGTTTCCTAGAAACCGGGCTTTTGTATGACTTTTGTGTTAAGCCCTATCCCCTCAGCTTTTCTTAACCAAACAGAGAGTAGGGGTTGATGTGATAAAGGATCATAACCTAGGAGATGAATTGCATCATACAGTTCCCATATTGATGGGGAAAAAATGAAAGCTGGTAGATACAATGGAAACCCTGGTGGCATAGTGGTTAAGTGCTACGGCTGCTAACCAAAGGGTTGGCAGTTCGAATCTGCCAGGCACTCCTTGGAAACTCTATGGGACAGTTCTACTCTGTCCTATAGGATTGCTATGAGTCGGAATCGACTCATTGGCACTGGGTTTAGTTTTTTTGGTTTTTGGTAGATGCGATGCCTCTGAGGTTACAGTTGGGTTGGGGAGAGTGTAGTAATAATAGCAACTGCAATCTGAGTACTTATTATGCCAGAAAAAAGGAACCCTTGTGGCACAGTGGTTAAAGCTCTTAGCTGCCTACCTGAAAGTCGGTAGTTTGAACTCATCAGCCGCTCCACGGAAGAAAGATGAGGCAGTATGCTTCCGTAAAGATTTAGTCTTGGAAACTCTGTGGGGCAGTTCTACTCTGCCCTATAGCACTATGGGTTGGAATCAACTTGACTGCAACGAGTTTGGTTTTCTTGTGTTATCCCAGAATAAGAAGTATATGTATATACAAGCTCACACATACATACACATACCTGACATATATATATAATATATACATACACACTATTTAAAATAACCATGTAAATTAGATATTATTATGCTTACTTTGCAGATGAAAAAACTAAGACTGAGAGATTAAGTAGCTTTCCAAGGTCAAACAACAAGTAAAATGTGGCAGGCGTGAAATTCGAACCAAGCCTGTCTAAACTGATTCCAATGCACGCTCATAACCTGACAGATGCTCCAGTGGTTGATAAAGAATTAGCCTTCATAAAAATTACTTGATTTCCCTTTTTAATGACTGCATTTCAATAGTTGTAGTATGTCTGTAAGGAGCCCTCTTCGCGAAGTGGTTAAGTGCTTGGCTGCCGACTGAAAGGCTGGTTGCTCGAACCCACCAGGTGCCCCGAGGAAGAAAGATGTGGTGGTCTGTTTCCATAAAGATTACAGCCTTGGAAATCCTATAGGGCAATTCTACTCTGTCCTGTACGGTCACTATGAGTTGGAATAGACTGGACAGCAATGGGTAAGGATAGTATGTCTCTGGCCTCACCCACCATTGAAGGCCCCAAATCATAATTATCTTCATCTATTCAGATATAATGCCATGGATTCCAGTATTCTCCTCATCAAAGATTCGTGGGATTTCAAAACCATGCCCGTTTGTGCAATCTCAATAAATCCCAGGCCCCTCCAGTTTTTGGGTCTTAGAGAAGGTCATTCACCTTCCAAGAGCTTAGGATATTGTTGTGTAGCTGGTGTGTTGAGAGGAGAAAAAACTTCTCTTTATGAGTTTATGATAACCCAAGCTCTGACTTTCAGGTCAGTTACACCTTTTTTTAATTTTTTTTAATAAGTTGTTGTTGCTAGGTGCCGTCGAGTCGGTTCCGACTCATAGCGACCCTATGCACAACAGAACGAAACACTACCCGGTCCTGCGCCATCCTTAAAATCGTTGTTATGCCTGAGCTCATTGTTGCAGCCACTGTGTCAATCCACCTCGTTGAGGGTCTTCCACTTTTCCGCTGACGCTGTGCTCTGCCAAGCATGATGTCCTTCTCCAGGGACTGATCCCTCCTGACAACATGTCCAAAGTATGTAAGATGCAGTCTCCCCATCTTTGCCTCTAAGGAGCATTCTGGCCGCACTTCTTCCAAGACAGATTTGTTCGTTCTTTTGGCAGTCCGTGGTCTATTCAATATTCTTCGCCAACACCACAATTCAAAGGCGTCAACTCTTCTTCAGTCTTCCTTATTCATTGTCCAGCTTTCGCATGCATATCACGTGATTGAAAATACCATGGCTTGGGTCAGGCGCACCTTAGTCTTCAGCATTTTGAAGAGGTCCTTTGCGGTAAATTTACCCAATGCAATGCATCTTTTGATTTCTTGACTGCTGCTTCCATGGCTGTTGATTGTGGATCCAAGTAAAATGAAATGCTTGACAACTTCAATCTTTTATCCATTTATCATGATGTTGCTCATTGGTCCAGTTGTGAGGATTTTTGTTTTCTTTATGTTGAGGTGCAACCCATACTGAAGACTGTTTTCTTTGATCTTCGTTAGCAAGTGCTTCAAGTCCTCTTCACTTTCAGCAAGCAAGGTTGTGTCATTTGTAACGCAGGTTCTTAATGAGTCTTCCTCCAATCCTGGTGCCCCGTTCTTCTTCATACAGTCCAGCTTCTTGTATTATTTGTTCAGCATACAGATTAAATAGGTACGGTGAAAGAATACAATCCTGACGCATACCTTTCCTGACTTTAAACCAGTCAGTATCCCCTTGTTCTGTCCAAACAACTGCCTCTTGATCTATGTAAAGTTTCCTCATGAGCACAATTAAGTGCTGTAATTCCCATTCTTCACAGTGTTATCCATAGTTTGTTATGATCCACACAGTCGAATGCCTTTGCATAGTCAATAAAACAGGTAAACATCCATTATTCTCTGCTTTCAGCCAGGATCCATCTGACATCAGCAATGATATCCCTGGTTCCACGTCCTCTTCTGAATCCAGCCTGAATTTCTGGCAGTTCCCTGTCGATATACTGCTGCAGCCATTTTTGAATGATTTTCAGCAGAATTTTGCTTGCATGTGGTATTAATGATATTGTTCTATAATTTCCACATTCAGCTGGATCACCTTTCTTGGGACTAGGCATAAATATGGGTCTCTTCCAGTCAGTTGGCCAGGAAGCTGTCTTCCATGTTTCTTGGCATAGACGAGTGAGCACCTCCAGCACTGCATCTGTTTGTTGAAACATCTCAATTGATATTCCATCAATTCCTGAAGCCTTGTTTTTTGCAAGTGCCTTCAGAGCAGCTTGGACTTCTTCCTTCAGTGCCATCGGTTCCTGATCATATGCCACCTCTTGAACTGGTAGAATATCTACTAATTCTTTTTGGTATAATGACTCTGTGTATTCCTTCCATCTTCTTTTGATGCTTCTTGAATCGTTTAATATTTTCCCTATGGAATCCTTCACTATTGCAACTCGAGGCTTGAATTTTTTCTTCAGTTCTTTCAGCTTGAGAAACGCCGAGCGTGTTCTTCCCTTTTGGCTGTCCATTTCCAGCTCTTTGCACATGTCATTATAATACTTTACTTTGTCTTCTCAAGAGGCTCTTTGAAATCTCCTGTTCAGTTCTTGTGCTTCATCAGTTCTTCCTTTTGCTTTAGCTGCTCTACGCTCAAGAGCAAGTTTCAGAGTCTCCTCTGACATCCACCTTGGTCTTTTCTTTCTTTCCTGTCTTTTCAGTGACCTCTTGGTTTCCTCATGGATGATGCCCTTGATGTCATTCCACAACTTGTCTGGTCTTCAGTCACTAGTGTTCAATGCGTCAAATCTATTCTTGAGATGGTCTCCAAATTCAGGTGGGATATACTGAAGGTCATATTTTGGCTCTCGTGGACTTGCTCTGATTTTCTTCAGTTTCAGCTTGAACTTGCATATAAGCCATTGATGGTCTGTTCCACAGTTGGCCCCTGGCTTTGTTCTGACTGATGATATTGAGCTTTTCCATCATCTCTCTCCACAGATGTAGTCAATTTGATTTCTGTGTGTTCCATCTGGCGAGGTCCATGTGTATAGTCGCCATTTATGTCGGTGAAAGAAGGTATTTGCAATGAAGAAGTCGTTGGTCTTACAAAATCCTATCATTTGATCTCCAGCATTGTTTCTATCACCAAGGCCATATTTTCCAACTACTGGTCCTTCTTCTTTGTTTCAAACTTTTGCATTCCAATTGCCAGTAATTATCAATGCATCTCGATTGCATGTTCGATCAATTTCAGACTGCAGCAGCTGATAAAAATCTTCTATTTCTTCATCTTTGGCCCTAGTGTTTGGTGCGTAAATTTGAATAATAGTCGTATTAACTGGTCTTCCTTGTACGCGTATGGATATTATCCTATCACTGACAGCATTGTACTTCAGGATAGATCTTGAAACGTTCTTTTTGACGATGAATGCAACACCATTCTTCTTCGAATTGTCATTCCCAGCATAGTAGACTATATGACTGTGATTCAAAATGACCAATACCAGTCCATTTCAGCTCACTAATGCCTAGGATATCGATGTTTATGCATTCCATTTCATTCTTGACGATTTCTAATTTTCCTAGATTCATACTTCATACATTCTAGGTTCCAGTTATTAATGGATGTTTGCAGCTGTTTCTTCTCATTTTGAGTCTTGCCACATCAGCAAATGAAGGTCCCGAAAGCTTTACTCCATCATTAAGTTCAGCTCTACTTTGAGGAGGCAGCTCTTCCCTAGTCATCTTTTGAGTGCCTTCCAACCTGGGGGGCTCATCTCCAGCACTATATCAGGCAATGTTCTGCTGCTATTCATAAGGTTTTCACTGGCTAATGTTTTTCAGAAGTAGACTGTCGGGTCCTTCTTCCTAGTCTGTCTTAGTCTGGAAGCTCAGCTGAAACCTGTCCTCCATGGGTGACCCTGCTGGTGTCTGAATACCGGTGGCATAGCTTCCAGCATCACAGCAACACATGAGCCCCCACAGTACGACAAACTGACAAGTAAATTAAAAATTTTAAAACCTTGTGTTTGTATACTGGAATATGAACTTAATTTTGGTCATATGCTTTAGAAATCAGCTTCTTGTTGGAAAATATGCAAGGTTTTCATTTTGTTTTGTTGTTTGTTTTTTTCTTTCTTTCTTTCTTCTTCATAGCAGCAAATAAAATGTTGAGTGCAGGTGGGAAAAATTGACTTAAACCTCAGTGTGAGCCCTGTGGTGACGTTTATTTCTCAATTTAAGTGAGAAAGAAAGAGTAAATGAGTTCGAATGTACTGTAGGCTTTCCCTGAGATAATAACCAACTGTTTAACATGTTCAAATTAATCAGGAAGCTGAAAGAATTCTGACAAAAGGTCAAACAGGAAATAACCCTTTTGTGTAAAATTAGCCACTACTCCATCTTCTGTGAAAAGAGCCCTGGTGGTGCAACGATTACATGCTGGGCTGCTAACCTAAAGGTTGGTGGTTCAAACCCATCCAGCAGCTCCGCAGGAGAAAGACCTGGTGATCTGCTTCCGTAAAGATTACAACCTAGAAAACCCTATGGGGCAGTTCTACTCTGTCACATGGACTCACTATGAGTTGAAATCAACTCAACAATACCACCAACCTTATGCCTGATGGTGGTCTAGCAGCCTCTCTTGATGCAGGAAGGTTGTTGACTTTGTATAGAAGCTTTAGAGGTTAGGTCAGACATAACTGTGCCATCCAGGCTTAATACTACCCTAGACTTGTGATGCTCTGATGCTAGTATTCTATAGCCCTTGGGGATATCACCCCTTGTTGTTTGTTGTTGTTCGTTGTTGCTGTCTGTAGTTGAGCCAATTCTGACTCATGGCCACCCCATGTGTTACAGAGCGTAACTGCTCCACCGGGTTTTCTTGGCTGTAATCTTTACAGAAGCAGACCAACAGGCCTTTCCTTCCATGGTGCCACTGGGTAGGTTTTAACTGCCAACCTTTTGGTTACTAGCTGCACACAAACCATTTACACCTCCCAGAGACCTATCACCTTTTAGCTCTGTTATACGGCATTTATGAAGCAAAATATGAAGCCAAAGCTGCAAAGCATGCTTAAGGACCTCTAATACAAGGCATATTATCATTTACCTTGAGTTCTAAGATGCCATCAATTGTCCGTGTATTATGGATTTAATATAATAGCCTTTTGGAATTAAAAATATTTCTTTGAAGGTACACATCAACTGTAACACACCTCACGGTTTCAGAAACATTAATATGTGAGAAAGCGAGAATTATGATAATATGACCTTTGAGTCTTATGAAGCTAATTTGAATACATCTTTCCCAAAGAGTTTCCCAGAAAAAAATTATCCACCAGGTATAGTGTAATATTAATTGCTGCGGAGATGGATGGAATACCAAACATAGGCCTCTCTTCCTGCAGTCTTTGGATCAATTCAGAGTTAGTTCTTATGCGGAATTGTGGGAAGGGCCACTCATAGACATGCAGTTGGAGAACCTCTAACTAATGTCACTGATGTAACAGCAGAGGTAGGATTCATGCCCTGAGTAGACACAGAAGGTTGAGGCAGATCCTAGAAATCAGAAACCGGAAATCAAAATACTATACAGATGACAAAGTAACAGAGGGAACAAAGGGAAAAAGCAGTGAAGTGACAGGAAGACATGGGTGCTGCTGACTACTAGGGACTGGTAGAATGGAGAGGAATTCTGGAGATGTGGAACAAGGTTTTGAGAGTCTTTCCCAAGGCTATTTGTGTGCAAGAGTGTTCCTAGACAATATGTGGTCCCTGGGCTCTTCCTACTGCTGAGGCACAATCTAAGATGTCCTCACATCTGATACTTCTGCTTTTACCGGGTTATTCAAAAAAGACGTCATGGAGGCATGCTACTGGATGAATCAAATGCTTGAGTCTATTAAAAAGATCACAGTGTGGCACTCAGAGCCTGCTGCTTTTGGACCAAAACCCAAGGAGGCACTTAATATGTTCTGTTCTCACTTTATTACATTTTTCATCCATATATTATTTTATTATGACCGCCATGACAATGGCTAATCTTTAATTAGAGCTCATAGCATATCCAGTGCTCGACATGTATAACCTATGACTTAGGTGTTGGCCGTGTCCCCACGTTACAGATGAGGTCAGTGATGAAGACTTACAGAGGTGGAGTAACTTGCTTTAGGTCACACAGCTAACAAAAAGTAAGGATCTGAACCCAGAACTGTTTAGCTTAAAAGTTCTCTTAACCATAACCATACACTACCTCTACAGTTTTTATGAGAGTTAATAAACCCTCAAAGTCACTGATCTTTATTGGCAACACAGGTGGTGTAGTGGTTAAGTGCTATGGCTGCTAAACAAAAGATCGGCAGTTTGAATCCACCAGGCACTCCTCGGAAACTCTATGAGGCACTTCTACCCTGTCTTATAGGTGCTCTATGAGTCGGAATCAACTCAACAGCAATGGATAATTTCTTAATTAAGATTTTGTACCACATTTGAGTCTTTGGTTTTCCTCAAAAGTAACCTAATTTTGCCAGATTACGCAACATCTCCAGCTATAGCATGAAAATCTTAAAATCAAATTAACCAAAATTATGTAAATTGAAATTAAAAAAAAAAATCAGAAAAAAGCAAACCCCACTGCAGTGGGAAATAAGCGCTGTGAAATGGTATAGTATGCCATTTTTGGAGTTGAGACATTAAAAAATTCTAACATTGAAAACCAAAAATATGGAATAGTGTAGTACTTGTTCTTATAATTGAGACTCTATGACATAAATGTCACTAGATTAATCCCCACAGAGGTTTTCATAGACCGTGGTAATAAAGGTGATGGCAGTGGCCTTGGCACAAATCAAGTGAACAATTATACGTGGGTTACCTTTCTGTGCAGGGAAACCCTGGTGGTGTAGTGGTTAAGTGCTATGGCTGCTAAACAAAATGTTGACCATTGGAATCCACGAGGTGCTCCTTGGGGACTCTATGGGGCAGTTCTACTCTGTCCTATAGGGTCACTATGAGTCAGAACTAACTCCACAGCAACGGGGTTGGTTTGGTTTTTTGGTATCTGTGCAGAGGAAGAGAACTAGCAGCATTATTAAATACCAGACAATTTTCTAAGGACATAAGGTATTTTAAATGTTAAGAATATGTATGAAAGAACCATAGCCAATCAATCTTTTCTTCTATCTCCAAAAATTAGATTTTTCTTTAATTTTGTCTTTACAGATGCTCACATGTTATTTAGAAGAAAAGCAGCACTATTTCTATCGCTAGCATTCAGTGTTTGGTGAGCTCCTGTTCTTAGTATTTCCTTCCATGAGGTTCCATTTTAGAATATGAACATAATGCATATTTGTTGTTTGTGTCTACCTGGAATTCCTGACCTCCTTCTGATTAGAAAACTCCCTTTTCTTGTGAAGAACACATTCCAGGAGGTTAAAAGGTATGACCTTTCCACAGAGGTGCACACATGAGCTGATGAATCAGAGTATTCATCCCTATGGCAACAATGATTGGTCAGGAATGCACGCCCAACCCAGAGTGAGCCAACTGGAGTCTTCCCAGGGATTTTGGCAAAATAAAATTTATCAGGAATGACTTTCTTTTGAAGCTTCCAGGCTGAGTTGGGATGTGTGTCTGGAGTTTCTAAAGACCATCTGGTCAGCCACATGGAGAAAGCCAGTATAAAACATGTAAGGAGAGAGCTGATGACATTGTTGGAGCTTTGGATCTAGTTCTGTAAGCCAACAAATTCCCTTTTTGCTTAAATGGTTTGAGCTGGGTAGAAACCAATTGGGTAGAAGTACAGCGATTATGGTGACCTCAATAAGACAGTGTGAGGTGACAGAAGTACACTGAATTAGAAGTTTTGAGATACTTTGGTTGTGACATTGACTTGTGATTCAAGCAAACTAATCTTTCTCTGTCTCCTTTTTCAGTGATTTGCTAATATTGGATCTAATAAACTCTGAGGCCTTATTTCATTTTCTGTTTTTATTCCATGTTCCATCATTTTAATTTTATTAATTCCTAGTTATCTCACCTACAAGTCTTGTAGAATGGTAAGCTTTAAAAAAAAAAAAAAAAAATTTTTTTTTTTTTTTTTTTTTTTTTTATACACACTGCTTATTAGCACACTTAGCTAAAACACAGCTTTTATTTCTTGATGAAGAAGGTCACATCTCTCTGTTCTCAGGTCCTGCTCCACCTCTATCCCAAGAAGCTACCTTGCAAATACGTACTATTAGACAGCCACAGGGCCTGCATAACTGTGCATATCTGCCTCTGAGGAAATCCATCCTTCCATCTAGAAAATCTACCTGAGTACTTTCACTCAATGACTAGGAATCCATGTACAAAAGCCACTATGCAGTTTCCCTTATTTAATGTCTTCATTTTTTTTTTCTTTAGATTCCCATAACACTTGTTCCAATCAATAGTTCCTACACAATTGTCCAACTAAAACCCCTAATTCCCTTGAAAGAGGAATTATGACACACACAAACACATATCTGTCAATAGGTTCTATGAATAGAAATTCCACATTGAACAAGCAACTATATCATAATTCTGCTGTATTCTGTAGTGTTTGATATTTTTCCTTCTTAACTAAGTCAAAAGTATTATGTATGGAGATATTTATGCCTTTTGGATTTAAGTATTTACAGGTTATTGAAATCATACAATATTGGAAAAACCTGGGATTCTGCCTACTGACATTCTACTATGTATCGAGCTTCTCAAGAAGAGTACTAGTTCAGTGTGTGTTCTAAAATAAAGAGTAAGCTTCACGCTTAGGCCAAGAATTTGCTTAAAATTTCAAAGGTGTCATTATGTCTTATCAGATCCAAATATAAATAAGACCAGTGGTATAGTTAGGCAAGTGAGTTCTACCAGTTGACTCCTGTTACAACTACCTGTGGTCACTTGAATTGACCTCCAGTGGAACCAGATATTAACAGATATATTTCACTGAGTGTGAATAGCCACAATTTGTAAGCTCTGTAAATATTTTATACCCCCCAAAACAAACAAAAAAACCTGTTGCCGTTGAGGCAATGCTGACTCATAGCGAGCCTATAAGACAGAATAGAACTGCCCAAGGTTTCCAAGGAGCAGTTGGTAGATTTGAACTGCCAACCTTTTGGTTAGCAGCTGGTAGCACTTAACCACTGCACCACCAGAGCTCCATTTTATACCCAGCCATATATAATTCTTATAAGATCCTAGACATACATAAAGATATTTATGTGACTTGTATACAGTTATTTTATCCTATACTAGTGAATCCTTAGTGATTAGTTTTCTGGGAACCCCTAGGTAATTTGCCATGTAGCGATATAAGAGAGAATGACATTCTCTTTTAAGTTCCAACTTTCAACTTCTAAAAGCCTCCCCTAAATTTCTTCAATGAAGTACTGAAATTAAATATGTCAAAAAATTTTATATCGTTTCTTTTTTACAAATTATATGTAAGGAGAGACCTTTTGCCCTTGTTTAGCTTAAACCACCAATTTCAAATTTGTATGTGATGACCCAGTGGAAGGAGCACTGGCCTATGATATCCCTTAAATAATGTCACTTCTTTGTGCTTGGACTATTCAAATTGTCTGTTATAGATTGCTCTGGCTCCAGTATTCTCCTTTGATGACTCATCCTAACTGCCGTCAAATGTATTTCCCAAACTGGCAAGTGCCCTCATATCATGCTCCTGATTAAAAGTCTCCTATCAGTTGCTTGTTGCTTCTGGATTAATACTGATATTAGTGATAATGTTAATACTTATGAGAGCCAACAATTACTGGATCTACTATATGCACTATGTGATATATTTTACATACATTTTCCCATCTAATTTTCCACAATAACGCTTTGAAGTTTGACAGATGTAGAAACAGAGACTCAAAGAGGCTAGGTAATTTGTCCACTTAAGCATGTGATGGAAATGGGACACAAGCCCAGATCTGTTGGACTCAAGTTTGTACTCTTAGCCATGACGCTGTACTGCCTCTTATTCCTTATGAAACACCAGCTCCTTGCCCAGTCTTTCACAAAATGAAGCCCTTCTTTGTTCACATGAATCTCTTGTTCTTATGGGAAATGGGTTCCTTTGTGTGGCCTTTTGCCTTGGTTCTTTGGAAAAACAGTTTGGGAGATTTTTCCCTAAACCTTGAGCGTTGTTACCTTTGCTCTGCTTCTTTGGAGAAACTACGTAGGACACCTCCCAGGTTACTGTCTACCCAAGAGGGTTGTTACTTTTGTCCAGGGAACAAGCCATCTCTGCCAGCAGAAATTGTTACTTTTGTGCAAGATCTGAGTTGATGACATCTCATGGGCTTGTGATTCTCCCAAAATGATTGGCTGGGCTACCATCTTGCAAGGGATTTCTCTATTTACTATTCACATGTGACTTGAAAATCCTCCCAATAGGATCAAGTGACTTGTGTTCCACCAAGGTGATTGGGCTGTTTGTGGTCCTACTTGCAGAGCCATGCCTTGAAATCGACAGGGAGTTTGCTTATATGAGCAGACAACCCCACAGAGGTTTCTCAGAAAAGAGAGAGGAGGTAAAGAACCTCCTAAAAAGCTATAATACAGGAAGGGTGGGCTGGAATTCTCACGTAGAAACTGAAGTTGCTGCCAACTGGCAGAAATTCTTCTTCAAAGTTTTTCAACCGATTGAATCAGTCCCACACAACTGATTATGGACTTTAATCACATCTACAAAATACCTTCACAGCAAAACCTTAAGTAGTGTTTGATTGAATAACTAGAGACTGTAGTAATACTAATTTCCTTGGTCTGCTACAACAGATTGCCACAATTGCGTGGCTTAAAACAAAAGAAATTTATGCTATCACAGTTGTAGAGGCTAGAGGTCTGAAATCAAGGTCTCGGCAGGGCCATGCTTCTCTGAAGATTCTGGGGAAGAATTCTTCCTTGCCTCTTAGTCTTGATGGTTTCTGGCAATCCCTGGTGTTCATTGGCTTGTAGCTACATCACTCCCATTTCTGCTTTTGTTGTCACATGGCATCCTCCATGTTTCTGTGCCTGTACATTCCCTTCTTATAAAAACACCAGTCATTAAATATCAAACTCACCCTCATTCAGTATGACCTCATCTTAAGTAATTACATCTGCAAAGACCCTATTTCCAAATAAGGTTCCATTCTGAGGTTCCAGCTGGACATGAAATTTGAGGGGGAACTATTCAATTCCAGAACAGTAGCCTAGCCAAGTGGACATACAAAGATGACTATCATAGTCCCCAAGAATCTTGCATGAAGTCCGTGAATCTTCTCTTTTCCAATTGTATGTCTATATGAAGCTAGATCTTTCTACATATCTTTCAACCAAAACAACATAATGCAGAAGATATAAGAATTCAGCTGTCTCATATTAATCAAAATATTAAACACATTTGCAAAATTTATCACTAATTTTTTATTTGAAAAATATTATTTTTCTTAAAAAATATGTTACTTATGTTAACATATAGTGGGTATATTGTTATTTTTAAATAAGTTACTCATTATTTTAAATTTTTTCTAAGTTTAAATTTCTAATACAGTAAAAATAGACAGATATAACCCACATAAACAAAAACTCATTAGGGTCCTCATTCATTTGTAAGAGTGTAAAGGAGCTCTGATGCCAAAAATTTTGAGAACTTCTGTCCTATGCAAATGTTTGCTTAAAGAACCTTACCCTTATCAATAATACACATAGTTTAATAAGTATCCTTATAGTTGGCATTAATCATCGAAAGTGTTCGCAATGCAGTTAAACCTACTGAAGTAGCCAGAATGGGGAATGGGGGCACTTGTACCCTGTCCAAAGGGAGTACCCATTATTTAGCAAGGGCCAACTCTTGACCTGTGGGAATGTGTACCCATTGTTGTCAGTTCTTTGGCTTGTTGCACACACACACACACACACTCCATTGTTATAAGAAATGTTCCTACGTTTAAATGCTGCCAACTAATCTAAAATATAAGTTTGTGTAGACCAAAGTATGTCTGTAGCTGTCACCATTTTTGTGCTCTGGCTTAGGAATACTGAACATCACAAAAACTGCTTGATGACAAAGGACCAGAAAGTTACCATTCACTAATGTAGCCTGTGGTTACTGTCTGTGTTTTAGCTGAGCCCATCCCTGCCCTCCACCTGCCTCCATCAACTCTGTCTAAGATAATGGTTCTTCAGCATTATTTTGTCTTTTCTTGCAAAAACTTACTTCAGAAACCAAATTAATTGGTGGAGGCCCAGACTGAGATTTCACCGTCCTTCAAATTGTTCGTCTTCAAAAGCTCATGCTTAAGGAAGGGCAGATGAGACCCACCAAATTCACCTCATTTACTCAGCAAAGCAAAGTCCTACAGTTATCCTAATCTATCGACTTAAGAGGACATTTAAAACCAGTTGCCATCAACTGGACTGCAATTTGTGGCAACCTCATGTGTAACAGAGTATTACCCTAGCAACCAACCAAGATCTTTCTTTCCATTTCATTTTTATTTCCAAGCGTCGTGACATTCCCCCCTTTTTACCTTCACAATAGGCTTGTTGCTTGTTCTCCTTTCCCCTTTATTATGGACCCACCAATAACTATCTATCAATATGGCAACTGGATCATAACATTTGCCCCAATTAGCTGAGTTACAGGCAACTTGGTAAAAAGATTATACATGAAAATATTATTTTAGGACACGAATTGAAGCAGTCAATAAGTCCATAAATCATTCTGATGTGTGTATGTGTGATGCCTTCCCATAATCAGTAAGCATGATATGTTGGTGCTTTGTATAATCAAACAGTAATCGATAAGAACTATGACTACGGTGAAATGAGACTTCTGAAGCTTTGAGGGCAAATTAATAACCAGCACGCACATAAAAGTCACTGCAGAGTCTTTTCTTCCTTCCTTAAGTGCCCTTGAAACCCAGCTACTGAATTATATTCCAGGCCCCCAAAGAGAGTTATAGGTTATAATTGTCTGCCACTTAATTACATGCACTACAAAAGGTAAGTGGACAAAGCCATTTTTGTACCATGTACAGAGAATAAAATTGCTTATGAATTTTGCTCACGCTGGCTCATTGGTTCACAGAGAGTAGAAATGTACGCAGGAGCCATGTCGAACAGTGATGGTGCTGTGTGAACGCACAACAGAGCCCGAGAACACTGCCTTCAGTGTTCTGAGACTGGGCCCCGCACTCACAGGCTTGCTATTCTTCTCTTCACTCCTGGCCAAGCGAGGAGACTTTTTTTTCCTCCTTTTTTTCTTTGTTGGTCACAGTTGTTTCTCTCCAAACCATCATCTTCTCTGAGTTTCCAAGACAGCATTAGCTTAAGGCCTCACTTTGACATCATCAGATAAAATCAGAGAAATGAAAAATGCCGCAGGAAAAAGAAATGGTATTTTAGCTGAGCTGTACAAGAGAAATATTGCCACTTCGAAGCACTGTTCTCTGTGCCTTCCCCTGGAGCCTGCTCAGTAGAGACGTCACCTTTGCGGGGTAAGTAAAAGCAACCTGGCCTTCCCATAAAACTGGGGAGTGATCTCCTCCTATGATCCCTGACTCTCAGTTTTGAATCAGGCCTGATATATAACTACTTTTCTCTATGTTTATAGGAAATTTCATTTGGCTTGCTGGGTGCAAGATCTGCATTCCTTTTCTAACAGAATGTTGTGTTTTTCTTCAGTTGATTCCATTATGATAGGCTAATAGCAAATGCTACTTCCTTATGGCCAAAAGCTTGCAGGCTGAATGTGCCTGAATACATTCTATGATAAATAATATATTCTGCATTCACCAAGAGCAGCCTGAGGAAGCAGATGGAGGCAGTACCTTGTTATCAAAAAGGAACTACAGCTTGAGGAAGAGAGTGAGATCAATATATAGCTTTCCAATTTCACCTTGATAAACTCTGAAACGCCCACTGCAGTGGTTCTCAGCTACAGGTAGAAACTTTAGTTTTCCTTTGAACTCAAAGGAGAAACTGGTGCTTAAAGAAAAAGTTATTTACTCCCTGAATATTACCTGCTCCTTCCAGAAAAATTTCCATAAGTGCAGCTAAGCCTAAGATAAATGCAATTAGTACAATTCTACTTTGGTACTCCAATTCAGGCTGGGATAACACCTTCCTGAACCGCAAGGCAAAAATATATATATACGTATATACAGAATCACTCTGAGCAGTTAGTTGTTTAGCCATTGTTGTTTTTAGTAGCTGTCGAGTCGATTCCAACTCACAGTGACCCCATGTGTGCGGACTAGAAATGCTTCATAGGGTTTTCAAGGCTGTGACCTTTCAGAAGTAGATCGCCAGGCCTGTCTTTGGCGGCACCTCTGGGTAGGTTGGAACCACCAAGCTAGTAGTCGAGCACTTAACCGTTTGCACCATCCATGGACTTCTTGTTTCACCTACAGGAGTTTAAATACCTGGTGGAACTCGTTTGTCCATTGAATTTGCTACACAATTCTGGCCAAGGTAGCCAGAGGGGAATTCAAAACCCCTGGGAAGAAGTTTGACTTCCAAGAGCCCTTTTGGCACCCTGTATTTTTCTTCTCCAACACGCCCTTCTACTTTCCGGGCCTTACGAAAGTATAGTCTGAGAGCACCAGGAGTGTCATTTCCATTAGCAGATGCACTGTTACGTTAAGCCATTAATCAGACAAACCACAGATGTTGTTTTCTTTTCAGTCATTAGTATAATTACTCTTAATAACACCTACTGAATATGCCATTTCATTGCCATTGATGACTTTCAAAAAATTTATCAGACTATTCATTTCTTAGAACTCTAGATAGACTGCAATTATAAGCATCTCTACTTTGGTGGGTTTGAGATCTCTTCTCATGTTATCACCTTGTATTTTCCAAAGACTGTATTGTAGCGAGGTAACCTCACATAAAAATGGATTAATAGCCTCTTGAGAGACTGAAAATTGAAACTTGCATGCCAAGTTGGTAATGAAACCAAGTTCTCCTTATGCTAAAAGATGGGTGTTATCTTTCGAAACATATGATACTAATAAATCCATTTAAAGAGGCTGTCATTCTCAAAGGCAGAACTAAGAAGGGCACTTAGTCCAGCTCCCTGGCTTACTGATGGTGAAAATAGGACCCAGAGAAATGAGATTTGAGTTCCAAGACAGAACAAGGAGAAGAATCTAAGACGCATGGTCCTCAATCCAGTGTCAGTTCTACCATGCTCATTCTCCGAACAGTCCCTATTGCCTCAGAAGGGAATAAACATCTCATTCTTGACTCAAGAGTAAACTAAAACAGGTTAGATTTCTGAGACTGTTTCTACCCACATACCTACTCTCTCAAAACAAAATGTAGCCAGAAATTTGGAATTTCTTGTTTGAACCTAGGGAGCCCTATCCTCATTGCTGATCAAATATCACTGATTTCTCCTTTTTTGGTGATATTGTTTTAAAATTCTTCCTCCTAAGAAGTTGAAACCTCTGGGGGCCTTCCTCCTTCTCACCTCTTAGTTCTGTATACAACCCACTTTATTAAGAGATTCCATAAATTGGGTTGTAACAATAGCAGTGGTGTGACTTAGTAGTAAACACATGGGCTTTGGAATCAAAGTGAGATTTGAATCCTAGCTGTACTTTTTAATAATTGTATGACTTTGGGTAAATTACTTAGCCTCTCAAATCCTCATGTGGGGAGAATTTGTTTGTGGGAAGAGTGAGTGGGTGGGTAGCTGAGTGTGTCTCATCACCTAGTACAATGCAATGACTGATTCTCAGAAGGCACTTAATTTAGTCATTACTACTAATTGTTATAGATGTTTTAATGTATGAAAGAAAGAAAATCTCATTATCTGCTTTTGATATTACTGATCACTGGCTGCCATTGCCAAAGCAGAGGGCTTACAGATAGTTAGCAGCCTGCAAGCAAACTCTATTATTTTTATCTCTTAGCCAAGGTTTTTGCTGGCTGCTCTGGCAGAGTGTAGTATTAATTTGAATCGCTAGACTGAAGAAACAAGACAGGAGTGAAAGCATAAGTTGAGGGTTTCTTTACCTCATCAGTCCCATTAAATGAAAATTCCAGGTCTCTGCAATCGCTAACAAACTTGGTAGTAAAATTCCACACACATGCTATAATATCTTCTCTGCCTTCTCCCCAAGTACAACCCGGAGCCCATTACCCATTGCCGTCAAGTCCATTCCGACTCAGCGACCCTATAGGACAGAGTAGAACTGTCCCATACAGTTCCCAAGGAGTACTTGGTGGATTCAAACTGCTGACTTTTTGGTTAGCAGCTATAGCTCTTAACCACTATGCCACCAGGGTTTCCACAACCCAGAGCAGTGGTTCTTGAAATGTGGTTACTAGAGCAGTCGCATCAGCATTAATCAGGACTGTGTAAATGCAAACTCTCCAACCCTTTTCCAGATATGGTGAGTCAGAAACTCTAGGGAAAGATTCAGGAATCTGTGTTTTTAACAAGCCTTCAGGTGACTCTGATGCTCAATGGAGTTAGAAAACCATGACTTGGAGAATCTGCCCAGCTGCTTTATATACTGCAGTGTTTCTCAAAATGATGGAGAGGACTCAAAATGATCTTAGTCAGCACAAAGATGGCTTTAGGTGGCCCTCAAAGGTGGCTTCAAATAGCTGAGTCACATAGTGAAAGTTTCCTTCTTTTAATTCTCTCTCAATCCTTAAGTTTCAGTTCAATTTGAAAAAGAACACCTTTGCTCTCGAGTGATTCCAACTCATAGTGACCCTATAGGACAGAGTAGAACTGCCCCATAGAGTTTCCAAGGAGTGCCTGGTAGATTTCAACTGCCGAACTTTTGGTTAGCAGCCATAGCTCTTAAACGCTACACCATCAGGCTTTCCAGTTTGATGTTAACGGGTCTTTAGTACCTCTCTAACCGTTACTAATCTCCCTAGTTTTCAAAAAAGAGAGTGGGATGCAAACTTAGTGTTTTGGGGAGCCACCAGTGTCTAGTTAGAATTTATCAAAGTTTTAGGGTCTTTGTGTATATTTTTACAACTACTTTCTATCTATGGCACATTGTAATTGTTTTCTATTTAAGTGCTGATAAGAAGTTTCTTTGTAAACGTTTACAATCATCAATTTAAAGAAAAAGCTAAGAAAACAATAATACAGTTGATATATGGATATGGCAAAATTTGTGTCAGTGATATGGGGGTCAGTTCATATGTGGTAGAGAGAACCCAATTACATCAGCATTTTAATTCCATTTGTGCTATTTATTATTTGTGATACTTTTCTTAGCCTTAATTTTCTCATCTATCAAATGGGAATAATACTTCCAACATCATAGAAATGTAAGTGAACTGACGTGGGAAATGCGTGCTACAATCCTCAGAATATAGGTACTTGCTATATTATTATTCCTTCAAGCCTTATTTTGAAGCAAGTTTGCCTTTGACAAAGCATTTCTGTCTGGATTTCAAATTCCTCATCTGTAAGATGAAGGTAAAGGAGATTTGATGATCTTGAAGGCCTCTTTTAGCTTTCATTGTTGTTAGTTGTTGCCAGTTGGCTCCAACTCATGGCAGTCTTGTGAAATACAGAACAAAACCTTGTCTGGCCCTGCACAATTCATGAGCACTGGTATATTTGAGTCCATTGTTGTGGCTATTGTGACATTCCATCTCGTTGAGGGTTTCCCTCTTTTTCATTGGCCCTCTACTTTACCAAACATGGTGTCCTTTTCTATCAATTAGTCTTTCCTGATGACTTGTCCAAAGTAAACAGGATGAAATTTCATTATCTTCACTTATAAGGAGCATTCTGGTTGTATTTCCTCTAGGACTGATTTGTTCATTCTTTTGGCAGTCCATAGTACATTCAATATTCTTCATCAGTACCATGATATGAATGAATCAATTCTTCTTTGGTCTTCTTTTTACATTTTCCATCATTCACATGCATATAAGACAATTGAAAAGACCCTGGCTTGGGTCAGGCACGCCTGAGTCATCAAAGTGACATTTTTGCTTTTTAAAGCTTTGAAGAGGTCTTTTGCAACAGATTTGTCCAAAGTAAATTTCTTGACTGCTGCTTCAATTGGCAATGATTACTGATCCAAGTAGAATGAAATCCTTAACTTCAATTTGTTCTCCATTTATCATGATGTTGCTTATGAGTCCAATTGTGAGAACTTTTGTTTTCTTCATGTTCAGGTGTAACGCATACTGAAGGCTGTAGCCTTTGACCTTCATCAGTAAGTACTTCAAGTCCTCTTCATTTCTGGCAGTTATACATGTATATGTATATGCATGTGCGCATATGGTATGTGTGTATATGTATGTACATACATATATATACACACATACACACATATGATATGTATATACATTTACATATATAATACATTCTATAAACCCTACCTTTACATCAGTTTCGCCTAGCCATAAGTAGCTCTATTCCCCAGACTAAAACTTGAGTGCTTAGGAATATTATTAAAAGCAGATGAGCTGTGTTAGAAAAAAATACATAGTCATGAGGAATGTGGGAGCTGATGTACATTTCAGAGCTCAAAGGTAATTTCATTGTGTTTTATTATCATCTGTCAAACTTAAAGAAATACTGAGACTAGAAAATAGATTGTCATGAAGGTTTCTGAGGACAATGGTTTCCATGAGTTGGTGTAAATATATTCAGAGGGGCTTGTTCCTACCTAATAACCCTCGTTCTTCCCTCTGAATTGCTGAGGCATTAGCTTATAGCATTTGAAAGGCTGTTTGTCCTTTGCTGTCAAGTGAACTTAATAGAATAATAGAAAACTGAAAAATTCAATCAGATCTTGTTGTTTCTCTAGGGTGTTTCATGACTATTTACTCTTTTTAAAGAGAAAAAGAAAAGAGAGCTTTTCTTTCATCTTATACAAAACACTGACCAAGTTTAACAGTGTAGGTTCTAGTTAGCAGGTGACACCTCAAGTTCTCCCTTCTCACCATTCCAGTTGATGGATGGTGAAAACAGTATCCGAGGAGTTACTACAAGCCGGCACTGTTCTGAAATCAGAGATTGTAACCCTCAGCTTATTTATTGCTTGTAGCATTCTTGTCAGTCTGGAGACCTAAACAACAACAACAACAACAAATGCTGAAATTACCTTCTCTTAATCTGAAGGGAAAAAAGAAAATAGCTTGCACTGCCTTTTACATGACTGGCTATTAAAGAGTCCCAGAAGCTAGATCCTCTCAAATATTGTCAGTTCTGATAAAACACTCCAGTGGGGCTATTCAACTCGATTCAGCAGAAACATAATAGAAAATTAAGTAAAAAATACATAACTAGTTACCGTTGAGTTGATTCCAGCTTATGGAGACCCCATATGTATCAGAGTAGAACTGTGCTCTACAGATTTTTTAAAACCTGATTTTTTGGAAGTAAATCATCAGGCCTTTCTTCTGAGGTGTCACTGGAGGGACTCAAACTGCCAACCTTTTGGTTAATAGCTGAGTGCATTAACTATTTGCACCACTAAGGGATTCTGAAATTTAAATAAGGCACAGGGAATGTGCTTGGAGTCTGACAGACAAGGGTTTAAGTTATCATCTCCTTGCGCTCCAGTTTCCTCATCTATAAAATGAGGGTAAAATGATCCTACCTCAAAAAATTGTTCTGAGACTTAATCAAGGAGGCAATGTTGACAATAACCAGAACATTTACTGAGCACTTACTGCCTACTAGGTGCTAGTCCAAGGGCTGTACACGTCTAGGGCCATTTAAGCCTCGATAAATCATTGAGGTAGATACTATTATTATCCATGTTGTGGATGTAGAAATTGAGTCCACAGAAGACTTTACTAACTTGCCTATATTATATGGCTGGAAGTGGCAGGGCCAAATCTGGGACCAAGGTAGACTGGCTCCGGATGCTCTTCTCTAAGGCTTAAAAATGCTTGACATTTTTATTAGTTTCCCAGGGCTGCCATAACAAAGTACCACAAACTCTGTGGCTTAAAACAACAGAAATTTATTCTCTCACAGTACTGGAGGCTAGAAACCAAAAATTAACGTGTTGAGAGGACCATGCTCTTTCTGAAGACTCTGGGGAAGGAATCTTTTCTGTCTAGTCTATCTTCTGGTGGTCTCAGTTATTGCTTTGCTTGTGGCAGCATAGCTCTAATATACTTTTTTTTTTTTTTTAAATAATGCTTATTATTTACATGGGTGCGTTATTTGAGGAAATACGGTATGCCTTCATCTTCAATGGCTATCTCCCTGTGTATCTGTGTATCTTCTCTTCTTTTTATGAGGACACCAGTCATACGGGATTAGGGCCTACCCTACTCTGGTGTGAATTCATTGTTTTTTTAATTATGTCCACAAAGACCCAATTTCCAAATAAGATCACAACCACAGGTACCAAGGGTTAGGATTTCAACATATCTTTTGGGGGGACACAATTTAGCCCATAATAACATTGTTCTTGCCATTTTGTATGAGTTGAACCCTGCAAAATTACAGGTACTTGACCATTTTTGAGCTATAAAAGCGGCAATTTCATGTGGTTCTACCTAGTAAGCAATGAATACATATCAATAGAAGCTACAGCTGCTACCACTAGCAGTAATAACAATAATAATATTGATTTTATCCTTGAGCTTCACTCAGTAATATAAAGAATATAAGTGGCATTGTAATGTAAAGACCACCAGCTTGGCAATCAGGACCAGAGTGAGCTCTAGGTCCCAATTTCCCCAGTTATAGAATAGTGAGATTGGTCTTCTCCAGTTCTAATAGTCAATGGCAGAGCTTTTAAAACTACCTGTGGAGAAAGACCAATCCATCTTTGACCAATATCTAGTCCTACCATACATGAATAGCACACATTAGCGCCATACACAACTCACCACACATTTGACAATACCCAAGTTGGTGCAAACCTTGCTGAACAAGGCAAGTGTACTGATCACATGCTTGAATGTTACAAGGTCGAATTGAAGTACCCATTTCTAAACACATATTTTCATTTTCTGTACTTGTCATGAACCAGTGGTAAACTGTTCACACAATGACAATGGTCCATGGGCTGTACTTTGAGTAGCATTGGAATTCTATGATAGAGATAAATCAATTCTTAAAGAAAAGGAAATGTGTGTGTGTGTTCCCTTCTCTTTAAAAAATATATTCTCCTTGACCATTAGAGATGAATGCGGATAAAACAATAGAGAATTTTAAAAATAAATGCTGCAGATGTATGATACAAACAATATTACTCAGGGCATTTGGGTAAGACAAAGAAAGCAGTGTGTACCACAGTCTGTTAGTACATTTATTAAGAATTTGTTTTTACCTAACTTGCTGTGTAAACTTTCACCTGAAACATCATTTAAAAAATTGTTTTTTATTTAAAGCAATAATTAACCACCTTCTATGTTAGCATTGCATTGGGCAAATCCACTGCAAAAGACCTCTTCAAAGCGTTAAAAAGCAAAGATGTCACGTTGAAGACTAAGGTGCCTCTGACCAAAGCCATGAAGTTTTTAATCACCTCATATGCGTGCGAAAGCTGGACATTGAATAAGGAAGACTGAAGAAGAATTGACACCTTTAAATTATGATGTTAGTGAAACCCTGGTGGCGTAGTGGTTAAGTGCTATGGCTGCTAACCAAAAGGGCAGCATTTCGAATCCACCAGGCGCTCCTTGGAAACTCTATGGGGCAGTTCTACTCTGCCCTATAGGGTAGCTATGAGTCAGAATTGACAGCAGCAGGTTTGCCTAAGGAATGAACAAATCTGTCTTGAAGAAGTACAGCCAGAATGCTCCTTAGAAGCAAGAATGGTGAGACTACATCTCACATACTTTGGACATGTTGCAGGAGGAGAGATCAGTCCCTGGAGAAGGACATCATGCTTGGTAAAGAGGAAGACCCTCAATGAGACAGATTGATACAGTGACTGCAACAGTAGGCTCAAGCATAGCAATGATTGTGAGGATGGCACAGGATTGGACAGTGTTTCGTTCTGCTGTACATAGGGTTAATATAAGTCGGAATCTACTCTATAGCACCTAACAACAACATTTTACCATGTTTGAAGCACTGGGGAATTAGAGATAAATGAGATATCATCCCTATCCCCTGGAAGCTCACAGTCTAGCTAGAAACCTTGGCACGTAAATTCATAATACCCTGAAGGAAAGCAAAAGAAGTCTTTAACTGGGCTTAGGTATCAGAGAGGGCTTCATGCCTGACATGGAATTCATGATATTCAGTTGTTTAGAAAGCTGCCTGGGTGGCACAAACAGTTAAGCACCCAGCTACTAACTGAAAAGTTGGCGGTTCACATCCACCCAGAGATGCCTTGAAATAAAAGTCTGGAGATCTACTTCGGAAAGGTCACAGCCTTGGAAACCTGTGGAGTACCTTTCACTGTGGTATACTTGGGGTCACCGTGGGTCAGAATCTACTCCACAGCAACAGGTTCATTCTTTTGGTTTCTTGTTTAGAAAGGTTTCACTTGACTAACAAACCTTTTTATTGACCTATAACTTATACACACACAGATGCACACGCACACAATGAACTAATCTTGAGAGTACAGCTTGATGAATTTTAACACAGTGAACAAGCCCATGTAGCCACCACCTAGATGAAGAAATCAAATGTTACTAGTTTTCCAGAGGCCCTGATGTGCTGCTTCCCAATCATTACCCTCTCATGCTTCACCAAGTGTAACCATGATCCTAACTTCTGTCATGAATTTGCCTGTTCTTGAAACCCTATATGAATGGAATCACATTAATGTATTCCTTTGTGTCTGACTTTTTTGCTCAATGTAATGTCTACATTGCAGTTCCCAAACTGGGTACCAAGGCATCCCAGGGTGCAGTAATGAACTCCAAAGGCACTGCAGGATAGTTTAAAATTTTAGAGAAACATAGTGATGCTAGACATATGTCAGATATGAACCAACTAATAAAAAATAAAAATTTTTATAGCTCCTGGTAATTCACAGTTTCCACATTAGATTGCACTACTTCCCTTTTGCTGGCGTCCTAGCTTTGTGGCTCCAGGTTTTGAAGGATAGCTGTGACATAAAGCAAGTACATGCAAAAACAAATGGGGAACAGAAAATGAGGGTGGCAGTATCCAATCTGATTCCACGATTTGAGAAGTTGTGGACTGCCCAATGAGGAGCCCCGGTGGCAGAGCAGTTAAGCACTTGGCTGCTAACCAAAAGGCTGGCGTTAGAACCTACCAGCCACTCCACGGGAGTTAAGATGTGGCAGTCTGCTTCCTTGAAGATTACAGCCTTGGAAACCCTATGGGACAGTTCTACTCTGTCCTATAGGGTTGATATGAGTTGACTCGTGAGTCACACTATGCGTTACTTGAAGGCAGTGGGCGGGGCACTGCCCAAGAGGCACACGTATCCTGTTAGTAAGCTATTGTGGCTATTTAGGAGTGAAATAAATATATTAGTTTCTTCTTTAAAATTTATGTATATTTTTTAGATAGCTGCTAAGTTATGAGGACATAAATATTTATTAAGTTGTTAGGACCTAACCACTTAAACAGAAGCGTTATTTCTTTCGGCATAGGAATGCTTTGAAAAAATTCCTGCGACGCTAAGGGAACTGAGAAAGATTGGGAAATGCTGGTCTATGAAATTCATCCATGTTGTTGTATGTAACAGTTGTTGGTTTATTTTCATTCTTATTTGGTTTTCTATCGCGTGAATAAAAACTCATTGCCGTGGAGTCGATTCCAAATCATAGCGACCCTCTAGGACAGAGTAGAACTGCCCCACAGGGTTTCCAAGGAGTGGCTGGTGGATTCAAACCTCTGACCTTTGGGTTGGTAGATGAGCTCTTAACCATTGCACCACCAGGGCAACGCAATTTATTTATGTGTTCTGTTGATTGGAATTTGGGTTCTTTCCAGTTTGGGTTCTTATGAATAATGCCCCTATGAACAGTTTTGAGTATATCTTTTAGTACACATATATATGTATTTCTGTTGAGTATCTATTTAGGAGTGGAATTGCTGAGTCATAGGATATGCATATTTCAGCTTTAGCAGGTACTGCCAAACAGTCTTCAAAAACGGTCATTCCAATTGACATTCCCACCAGGACTGTATGAGAATATGAGTTGTTCCACGTCCTTACTACCACACCTTATTTTTAGTCATTTTATTATTAGCCATTCTAGTGGGCACGGATAGATTCAGATTTTGTGCTGTTTAAATCTTAATTCAGGAGTCCCTGGGTATTGCGAATGGTTAACAGGGTCAGCTTCTAACCAAAAGGTTGGAGGTTCACTTCCACCCAGAGGCATTCTGGAAGAAAGGCCTGGTGATCTCCTTCTGAAAAATGAGCCATTGAAAACCTTACGGGACATAGTTCTACTCTAACACATACGCGGTCGCCCTGAGTGAGAATTGACTCCATAGCAACTGGTTAACCAGCTAAAGCTTAATTCAATTTGGGGGCTCTACTGAAGAAAAGTCACTGTCTTAGAAGAAGTATAGCCAGGATCCTCCCTAGAAGTGAAGGTGGACATGCAATCAGGAGGGCCCAGTCCCTGGAGAAGGACATCATGCTTGGTAAAGCAGAGGGTCAGCAAAAAATGAGAAGACCCTCAACGAGATGGATTGACACATGGCTGCAACGATGAGCTCAAGAATAGCAATGATTGTGAGGATGACACAGGACTGGGCAGTGTTTCCTTCTGTTGTACATAAGGTCACTATGTACAACAGCATCTAAACAACAACACTTAAGAAAAGATAAATTATAAATACAAAAACAAGTTTAAGAATGAATAGTTATTGAAAAAATGAGAAAATAAATTACAGCAAATTATAAAATACCAAAGCTGGAAAATAATTCCAAATATCACAAAATTTTTTAAAAATGAGAAAAATCTTGTTAGTTCACTGCCTGTCATACCCCTACAATATTCCTTTCTGTTTTTTAGCTGCATACTCTTGGGTTTCCTCTTCTACAGCTAAAAATCTTGTATTACCAGTTTCTATAAAGAAAATAGATAATTCATTCTTTCTTCTAGAACGTTTAGTCAAAACTTTTTTTATTATAAATAGAGAAGTTTCTTTAAATTCACCATTTATCAAATTAGAGAAAATCTATATCAGATTTTTTTTAATTAATTGCAAATTTTCAAGACACTTTAAGTTGTACAATAAACCAAAAATCAAACCAAACCCACTGCCGTCGAGTCAATTCTGACTCATAGCGACCCTATAGAACAGAGTAGAACTGCCCCATAGAGTTTCCAAGGAGCACTTGGTGGATTTGAACTGCTGACTTCTTGGTTAGCAGCCGTAGCACTTAACCACTACACCACCAGGGTTTCCAATAAGTAGTCTTAAATACTCTAAATTGATGGCATTCATTAACTGCTTGTCATCAATGTCCTGGTTGTAGTGGCTCATTATGAGTTTTGTATATTTCTTTTGGTTTCCTGCGTTGCCATCTAAATCAATACAGCAGGCAGTAAGAGTATACCTAGAAGCCATTCTTCCCTGGGACAGGTCACAACTAAATAACTGTGCCTGGAGGTGACCAGAAACCATGTAAAAATACCCCACTAAACCCAAACAAAATGTGTTCTCAACTCCCAGTAGGCTTTACCTGCATGCCAGAAATTTTGGTATGTCATATTTTCATTATCATTCAGTTCAAAATATTTCCTAAATTTCTCATTATGATTTCCTCTTGGCCCATGAGTTATTTAGAAGTTTATTGCTAAGTTTCCAAATTTTGAAGCAAATATTTTCCAGTTATTTTTCTGTTACCTATGTCTAGTTTATATCCATTGTGGTCCAAGCACATGCTCTCTCTGATTTCAGTCCTTTGAAATGTGTTGAGACTTGTTTTGTGGCCAGCATGTTGTCTATTTTGCTAAACGTTGTCACTGAACATTTCTTGAAAAGAATTCATATTCTGCTTTGGTTGGGTATACCCACCCACATATATATACACACATGTGTTTACTAATTTTGTTGTGTCTATTAAATACACTGTTCAAATATTCTATATTCTTGATGAATTTTTTTCATCTGCTTATTCAACCAATTACTAAGTAAGCCATGTTAAAAATCCTTTCTCCTTTTAGTTCTGTAAATTTTTGCTTTATATCTTTCGAAGCCATGTTATAAAGTATATGTAAATTACAAATATTATATCTTCCAGGTAGGTTGACATTTCTTATTATGAAATATCACTGTATCTCTTGCCTTAAAATCAGATTTGTCTAAGATATCTATAGCTACATCTGCTCTCTTTTGGTTGGTGTTTGAATGGTATACCTTTTTATTCTTTTACTTTCAATATCATTTCCTTTCATCTAAAGTGTAAGCATATTGCTGGGTTTTATATATTTTTAACTAATCTGAAACTTGTTTTCTGTTAAATGAAGTTTTAAGTCCACTTGCATTCAATGTAATTCTAACATATATAAGTTCAAATCTACCATCTAACTTTTTATTTTCTATTAATCCTACTTCTATGGGTTTTTTTAATCCTCTCCTGTCTTTCTTTGGTTTATATCAATTTTTTTTTATTTCATCTTTCTCTTTATAAGCTTGTTATGCACCCTTTTATTATTATTATTTGAGTGGTTTTCTTAGAGATTAAAACTTCAACCTTTGACTTACTAAACCAAAAAAAAAACCCTGTTGCTGTCAAGTCATCCCAGCCCTATAGGACAGAGCAGAACTGCCCCATGGGATTTCCAAGGAGTGACTGCTGTATTCTAACTTCTGACCCTTTTGTTAGCAGCTGACCTCTTAACCACTGGGCCGCTAGGGCCCCGTTGACTCATTAAAGTAATATAAATTAGTACTTCCAGCACTCTCTGGACAATGTAAAGAATTTAGAGCTTCAATGTACCGCTTTCCCACTGTGGTGTGACTGATTACTGATTGATTACTTTTGTATGGCCTTTCTAGCCATGGTCTTGTAACTCCCACCCAGGTGATCCAAGGGGATTGGTCAGTTTTGTCTTAAAAGAGAGTCATTTCCAGACCAGAGGGGAGGAGCCTAACACCAAGGAAGGAGAGACCAGCAGGAGATGGTTGTGTGGGCTTCTGGGCCTATGGAGAGAGAAAGTTGAGTGATTTTTGGCAGAGACTGAGGGCCAGGGAGAGCCGTGTGCCTGTGAGCTATTCTGATGGAAGAACTGTATCCTCAGTGCTCCTGAGCCCGAATTGTAGCTGTTACTTCCCTAACAAACCCCATAATTGTGAGTGTGGCCGTTAAAACAAATTATCAAACCCAGACGAGGGTGCTGTGGGAGAGATGGTTGGTGTTAGAATTAGTGAAGATGGCAGAGAGAGGAGGCTTTTCTGGCTTCCACCTCATTGGAGTCAGCTTTGCACTGTTGATCTTGGTTCTCCTTCCCCTTTGAGGGTTTGGAAGAAGTCAGACACCTCCCCCAAGCCATTTTTAAAAACCAAAAAAAAATTTTTAAACACCATTGCCATAGAGTTGATTCCAACTCAGAGCAACCTCATAGGTCAGGGTAGAACTGCCCTATAGTCTTTCCAAGTTGTGGCTGGTGTCTTCGAACTGCTGACCTTTTGGTTAGCAGCCATAACTCATGGTAGCTCCTAACCACTGCACCACCAAAGCTCCTTGAGTATAAAAGTTCAGTGTATATTTTAAACCTCATAAAGCTTACAGTGAATATTTAATTAAATTTACCTGAACATTTACGTTTCCATCTACATCTCTATGCTTCCATTTTTCTTTTGCCCAAAGAGCTTCCTTTTGATGTTTCTTTTAGCGTAAGCCTACCAATAATCAATTCTGTGTTTTTGCCTAAAAACTTTCCTTTTTGTCATCAACTTTTTAACTTTTTATTAGGGAACAATTTCACACATACAGAAAAGTTACAAGAACAAGAATAGTACAAAAATATGTGTATATGCTTTACTCAGTTTTCCCTATTGCTAGCATTTTTGCCCCATTTGCTTTATCATTTGCATGTGTGTGTGTGTTTGCATTATGGGATTTTTTATTTTTTGGGTGCATGATTTATTTATTGATTTATATTTGTATTTAATGACCCATTTGAAAGTAATTTGCACACATCATGTCCTTTGACCCCTAAATATCTCCACTGTGTATCTGCAGTTAATTTTGTATTAATTATGCCTCAATAAATCTGTTTTTAAAAAATAAAGAGTTTAGGACTTAGACTTTACCATCTCCATTCTAGGCGAGACTAAAGGCGTATATTCAAATACTCTGTTCATAAATTTGGTGGATTAGTTCTTTTTCACTGTCCCCTTTAGTGTGATTAGGTTGTTTATTGGCAATACAGCTGGATTTGTTTGTTTTCAGTTTGCTTTCTGTATTAAGCAACTTTATTGATTTAATTTTATTTTGTGAACATGGAGAACACTGACGTACTTCTAAAAATCAAAACTATAAAAAAAAAAGGTATACTCAGAAAAGCGTCACTGCCTCTCACATTCCTTCCACCTCATTCCCCCTTATCCCTTGTAGGTAACCAACTTCATTACTCCCTGGCTTATTCTTCCTGTGTTTCTTGTTGTAAAGATAAACAGATATACATATATTCTCTTATTTCCCCTTTTCACACAGGTAGCATGTCAGCTCTTTTGCAATTTGCCTTTTTCATTTAACAACATCTCCCAGAAATCACTCCACATCCATTTATAGAGAGCTCCCTTATTCTTTGTTTACAGCTGCATTGTACTCCACGGAATGTATGTACCACGATTTATTCAACAATCTCTTATGCTTAGGCATTTAAGTAACTTCCTACAAATAATGTTGCAATGAATAGCTTTGCGTATGTGTGTTTCTGTTGGGAGTATATTGTCAGGATAAATCCCTAGAAGTAGAATTGCTGGGTAAAAGAATAAAGTCACATGCAGTTTTGTTCCCATAAAAAACAAACCAGTTGCTGTCAAGTCTATTCTGACTCATGATGATCCCATGTGTGCAGAGAAAGTAGAACTGCACTCCATAGGGTTTTCAAGCTTGTGACCTTTTGGAAGTAGAACACCAAGCCTTTCTTTCAAAGCACCCCTAGGTGGGTTTGGACCACTAAATTCTTCATTAGCAGTCAAGCACTTAGCCATTTGTACCACCCAGGGACTTCCGCAGTTTTGTCGGCTGATGCCAAACACCCTCAGTAAGGATTGTACCATTGTACAATGTATGAGGGTGACTGTTTCCCAACAACCATGCAACCCTTTAAATTTTTGCCAATTTGATGGGTGGAAAATAGTATTGCAGTGGGTTTTAACTTTCACTTATCTTAAATAAGTGAAGCCAAACGTCTTTTCATATGTTTAAGGACTATTTTTATGTTTTTGCAAATTTCCTTTTGATGTATTTTACCCATTTTTGCATTGGATTATTAGTATTTTTTTCCTTTAAGTATTAATTTTTTTGTGTGTATTAGTGATATTGGCCCTTCGTTTATATGTTGAAAATATTTTCTTCAAGTTTTTCACTTGTCTTTTGACTTTGCTTACGGTGTTTTTTTCCGTGGGAAAAAAAAAAGTTTTTTTTTTTAAGTGGTCAATATATCAATCCTTTCTTTTATTGCATTTGGATTTTTTTAGTCATGGTTAAAAAATGTTTCACTAAACTAAGATTATAGAGGAATTCACCCATATTTTCTTCTAGTACTAGTGAAGGTTTATCTTTTACATTTAGATTTTTGAGCCATTTAGAGTTTGTTCTTGTATATGACATCAAGAATGGATCCAACTTTACCCTTTTTTAAAAATGATCATCCAGTTATCCCAAAATTTATTTTTATATTTTGCTTTAATAGATAAAAATTTATGTAAAAAAATATTCCCAAGTTGTTTGAGATACACCATTATACTAGATTTCTACAGATTTTTATTCTCTTCCATTGGTCAGTCTGTGTCAGCATGAGATTATCACACTGTTTTCATTAAAGAGTGTTTACACTACTAGTTTTACACTGTTAATATCTATAGAACTAGACATCCCCCTTGTAGCTTTTCTTTTTCACTGTGTTCCTACCTATTATTGCATATTCATTTTTCCATATAAACTTTAGCCTCATTATATCCAGCTTGATAATAAAGGGTGCCAATATTTTTGTTTGAGTTATATTACATTTATAAATTAAGTTAGGCAAAGCTGATATGTTGTTTATGTGGAGCAACCTAACCAAGAATAAGGGCTGTCTTTCTACTTGTTCAAATCTACTTTTGTGTCTTTCAGAAAGATTTTGTTTTCTTCATATGGGTTTTGAACATTTCTTGTTAATTTTATTCCTCAGTATTTTATCTTTGTTGTTGCTATGGTAAAATTTCTTGTTCCTATAGTATTTGAACATTATTGAGGTTTTTTGAAAATATTTTTATTGTGAAAATGTAGAGTGGTTTAGCATTATAAACACTTTTGCCTCGTTTTATGCTTTTGTTTTGAATTCTACTTTGTCCTGTATTAAGATTTCAGTCCCCACGCTCCTATTTTTTCCATTTGCCTAGTAAATCCTTGTCTATTCCTTTACTTTTTAGCCTTTTGGAATCACTGCATTTTAGGTATGTCTCTTGGGTTTTAATTAATGGGCCAATTTGAGAATCTTTTCATTTTAATAGATGAGATAAGCTCATTCATGTATATTGATATGACTGATATGTTTAGTCTCAAGTCTATCGTCTTACATTGTAATTACTGCAAGCACTATGTTATGTTGACTGAGTTTCTTTCTCTCTTTGATTTATCTTGCTTTTTTTTTTCTTTTGGGGATTTATGAAATTTTGTGTTTTTATCTTAGTGTTTAGTTTTGTACCTTTATAGTGTCCTTTATTCCCTTTTGTATTGCTTAGCTTTTCATTTTCTTAAAACTTTCAATAGATTCCTAAACTTAGAATAAAATCCAATGTCTTTGCTATAGTCTACAAGGCCCTTTATGACCAAGCTGCTGAACTATTTCTCTAAAGTCATTTACTACCTGTCTTCGTTTCCTAGGGCTGCAATGGCAAAATAGCACAAAGTGGTGACTTTAAAGAACAGAAATTTATTTTCTTACAGTTCCAGAGGCTAGAAGTCTAAATTCAGGCCATTGGCAGGGCTGTGCTTGCTCTCTCTCTCCCTCTCTCTCTGCAGGCTCTAAGGAAAGATCTTTGCAGTCTCTTTCAGCTTCTGGCTGAAATCAAAACCAAAGCCATTGCCACTGAGTCAATTCCAACTCATGGCAACCCCCTGTGTTACAAAGTAGAACTGCTCCATAGGGTTTTCTTGACTGTAATCTCTATGGAAGCAGATCACCAGGACCTTCTTCTGTGGCATTGCTGGGTAGGTTTGAACAGCCAAACTTTTAGGTTAGTAGTTGAGCACAAACCATGTGTGTCACCCGGGGACCTCAACTTCTGTCAGCCCTGGGCATTCCTTGACATGTACATGTATCCTCGCATGCTGTCTTCCCCTGTGTGTGACTCTGTTTCCTTGTATTTCTTTCTCTTTATAAAATGCCACTCAGGAGGGATTAGGATTAGGATCCACCCAACTTCAGTATGGTTTCATTAATTTCACTGATAACATCTGCAGAAGAAAACCCTATTTCCCCAAACAAGGTCATGTTCACCGGTTCAGGGCTTAGGACTTCAACACATCTTGTTGCAGGGCACAGTTCAATCCTTAACACTACCACTCTCCACTCATTCGCTCACTGAGCTCCAGCAACATGACTTCCTTGGTCTTCCTCAAGCACATTCCCATCTCAGGGCCTTTGCACTCAGAATAACTATACCTGAAACCGTTCCCTAAGATTTTTTACACAATTCACTCGTTACTTCACTTAGGTCTCTGCTCAAATTTCATCTCTTCATCAAGAGAGTCCCTAATCACCCTTACTTAAAAGAGCACCTTCTTATCTTGATTGATTTTTCTTCAAAGCATTTTCCATTACTTGACAATATTAATGTAAATGTAAATCACAGGTAGATTGAATGTTCTCTTCAACTAAGGAACTCATTTTCACTGGTTTTTTGGCATCATTAAAGTGATGTCCAGCTAAAATTCTAAAGCTTCAAAGCCTAGATTGACTATATTGAGGCTCTCAAATCAAGAACAGAACTAGGAAGTTATTTGGCATTGAAGACGCAAATGGTGACTGACCACCAGTTGACAGCCCTGCGTGCTAAAGTTTTGCTCTAGCTGTTTCCACACCACAATTTGAAAGTTGCATCCACACCTTATTCTGATGGTATATATGGGCCTGTTTTTCTATGGTCACTGGCTCGTTCTAACAGGAGTCTAGGATAAGGGTCCATTCTGAAACCCCGAGTAAAATCTGTACAATGTGAGAAACTTCCATAATGGAAGTCTAGTACCAGCCGTCCCATGCAACTTGCCAATTTGCTCACTGGATAAAGCAAGAAGAGAGGTATCAGGAATAGATGAGGTATGGTTCAGTGACCTGGGGCTTTACAAAATTTGTGCCAAATGAGAAAGTAACCAGAGTATGCTTTTAAGTGTCAGTTTAATCTTATAATTCTGGCAAAAATTGGGGAGCAAAAGCCCAATCCCAAATGGTACCTGAGCTCTGTGACTATACTGCAGAATCCTGGTGTGGAACAAGTTAGCTCTAATACTTTCCTTTAACTTCTGGGGCAATAAATACCTTTATGAATGTAAAGGTTAATGTGTCCTGGTGAGCTAGTGATAAGCACAGGAATGATAAGCTCCAGGGAAAGAATGGGGTAGAGAATGGATCATAGAGAAATAACTCTGAAAATGGTTCTCCAGGACTAAGGGATAAACCAGATGGTACTATATTTGAAAAATAGGGAGAACAATTCATGGTTATTTATATTTCTGCTATGAAGGCAGTGTCTGTTTTTCTGTAAGATAGCTTCTTTGCTAAGGATTATTCACTTGAATAGGGAAAAGCTACCACCAAATGATACTTTAATGGCTAGCATAAAAAATGTGTTACTTTTGCTGTGGTTTGGCTGCCAAAACAAATCTTGGTAGACAGACCTCAGTCATATTTTAGACACTTGGTTGGGTTTTTCTCAAGATAAAATGGTAACAACAGCTTGGGAAAGAAACACTAACCTGAGTTTCCCTTTCAAAAATGATTCAATTAAACAGATGCTTCACAAGCTCTTGCTAGGTTCGGGGCATTGTGCTAGGTTCTAAGGTCATATAAATAGGAATAAAATATAAATCCTGCCCTTTTATGGTTTTATGAAGAATATTCTAACAGCTAAAGCTTCTGTATTGTGTGATAAGAGTGATGCTAAATAGGAATAATAACAATAGGTAGATGACCCATCCCACACATATTTATAGTGGCTGATTTTTTAATCCCTGCTTTTAGGATCTTCCTAGAAGAAAAAAGAAAACTCTATCTTAGAACAGCCAAACGACTTTTAGCATTGGGCAAATGCAATCAGCAATGATGAGAAAACACGTTGGACTGACTGATGAGGTAGAAAGACTTTTGATTGCCTGGATATGTGATAAGACAGTGACTCCATAGGCCTAGAACCCAAACAATGATTTCTGCAAAGTGTTGTCGAACTGTAAAATCCCTAATGCAAAAAAAAAAAAAAAAAAAGGGGGGGGACATTAAAGAGAGGCATTTTAAGCTTGAGCAAGAGAATATTTGATCACTCCAGGAAGAGAATGTATTGACATAGCCTCATAGTTCAGGGAAAAGCTGCTAAGAATGATGGTACTGTGGAATATAAGAAGAAAGAGAAAATGACAGAGATGGGGTAGGAAAAAGGATTCTTGGAGGAGCTGGGGAGGTGGTATTTAATCTGAGCCTTGAAGGACGTGGCTGGGTGGAGTCTGTTGGAAAGAATGATTGAAGAAGAACCAGAGTAAGCAAACAATGGAGCCCTGAACTTGCTAGGAATCTTGTGCAGGGAAATGATTTGTCTACTCGGTTGGTAAGAGCTGAGGAAGCAAAGATAGTTTGCAACTAGTTCAGAGAGGATGTTGATTTTGGGCTGTATTCAATGAGCAATGGAAAAAATTAGGATGTGAAGAATAATACAATGAAATCAGGACATTAGAAAGGTAACCCTGGAGAAACAATGTAAAGGACAGGTAGAGTTAGCAGGGTATGAGTACCAGTAGTTGTCTTAGTTTCTTAGTGCTGCTATAACAGAAGTACCACAAGTGGGTAGCTTTAACAAACAGAAATTTATTTCCTCACACTTCAGAAGGCTAGAAGTCCAAATTCAGGGCACTGGCTCTAGGAGAAGGCTCTCTCTATCTATTCTAGGGGAAAGTCTTGTCTTAGCTTCTCTAGCATTCTTCTTGTCATTTCTTGGATATCTCCTTGTGGCATCTCTCCCTCATTTGCTCTTGCTTCTGTGCCTAATCTGCTCTTTTCATATCTCAAAAGTGGTTAGGATTAAGACACACTCTAAACTGGTATGATGATGTCATTAACATAACAAAGAAAATCCTATTCCCAATTGGAATTACATCCACAAGTATTGGGGTGAGGATTTATAACACATATTTTGGGGAGACACAATTCAGTCCATAACAGTAGCCTAGAACAGAGATTATAAGCACAAAGACACATCTAATTTTGTCCTGTATCATAAACGGCATATTGACAAGCACATGGCAGGCAGTCCACAAATATTTCATTCACTCAATCCATGATTATAGCATGTCCGTATGTACAAGCATCTGCAGAAGCTAGAGAAATGGAGAAATTTACCTTGTTTTCAAGGAACTTAAAATTCTTCTTGATTTGTCATTAATTTACAAGATTTGGAAGGTCATTCAAGGGCCAGTTACCCAATTGTTTTGAAATGGTTTGCATTCTACTACCAGTTTAATCAGCAATCCAGAGCAAACTTGAAGACTGAGCCATACGAAAGGTTTAAAATTGCACAAAAACTAACAATCGAACTTGGCTCTCTGTTACATCTTCATATAGGTCTTATTGGCTTATTTCCACTGAGACTGAAGTTATATCTAGAATACCAGAAAGCGAATGATTCAATCAAATATCAGGCCTCACTACCCCAACAATCAGGAAGCCTGAAATTGACCATATTCTTTTTTTTACATATTTCTAGCACATGAAGAAAAAACCCTACCTAGAAGCCCAACACCTTAAGCCAATGCCCTACTTGATTTTTAGACATTATCCAAACATATATAGGCAATAGCTGCTTGCAAGACAGGGATTTAGAATCCGTAAGAGGAAAGACTCTTTGGCTGAAAAATAGTGTAGTAACATATAGCCTCACAATGTTTTGTGTGCCCCAGGCTTGCCTTCATCCTTACCCCCTGAGAAGAGAAATAAGCTGGGTTCATGCCAGTGGGTCAAGATCCAAATGTAGCTCATGAGCTTATTCCTGATGTAGGTAGGAGGTCCCAGAGAACAGCATGTTCTGTAAAACCCTGGGAAGCAGAGAGGGCTGACCATATGTTCCCCTTGTCATTTCTACCTGTCATTTTCTACTCCCCTGCCCCCTCCCAGTGACTGATAAGCAAAAGCTTGACAGTCTTTCCCATAAGAAAACACAAGCTATAAATCTCAGCTTGTTTTTCAGCAAGCACAGTTTCTTTCTGAGCCACTGCTTCCTGGAATTTGAAGTAACAGTTCAACCCTATATTTTTGCTACCTACACTCTCAACCTCAAATTATTTTATTTCTTGTTTCATCTTAATTCAGGATGTGAGAAACAGAGCTCTCATAAAATGTACAAATCTCACTGAGGAGTTACTGCTGGCTCTGTTCTTCATGTCTTTTGGATATTCTCCCACTGGCCATTTGTTCAGAGGTCCTTCTGGCCTCATCAGTAACATGTACCTCAGCTGTCATTTGCTTTTTGAGGGAAATCTTGATTCTCAGTTTCTAGGGAAAGGTAATAAATCCTCACAAAATAAGTTTCTGTAAGGGACTGAGAGGGTGAGGTGGTGGGTGAGACAGCTACAAACTTCTGACCAAGGAATACATTTGGATGCATGCAAACTAATCCTGTTCTGGCCATCAACTATAGGGAGAAGCATTGATGATGCTGAAGTCTTACAGTCCTCAAAGAAAGAATCCATTCTGATCACTATCCCATGCTGCCCTTGTTATTGGTAGTTGCTTTCGAGGCGATTCCGACTCATGGCGACCCCACGTGTGTAGAATAGAACTTCTCTATAGGATTTTTGAAGCTGAGACCTTTCAGAAGCAGATCGTCAGACCTGTCTTCTGAGGCACCTCTGGGTGGGTTCAAACTGCCAACCTTTCAACTAGTAGTCGAGTGCTAATGGTTTGTGCCACCCAAGGACTCAACTCCATGCTAGGATTTGAAAACATGGAAAAATTCTAAAATATATACCACGTGGATTGTGATCAAAGATGATGACTTATCATCGCTTGAGCTCCTTGGTTGATTAATGTTTTATTTCACCTACATTTTAAATGTGGCTTACCCTCTTGATCCATCTTCTATTTTTTGATTTCCATTCACGTTTACCTCCACTAGTATAATTTTATAAAGAGTGTTGACCTTGAAAAGGCAACATACTTTTGTATGGATTCAACAAATAAATTTTAAAACTCAGCATTTATTGGTTTCTGCCACATCTGGTCCAAGACTGAACTTAGCCACCCAGGACAAGATGCCCATTATTCTCCAGCAGCATAGTATCTGCTGTTGTTCCTTGAAAAGATGGACATGAAAGTGATCTCTGCCCAGAAGAAGGGCTGCTTTTGCCTCTCCCCTAGGGACAGTTGTTTTCCATGGAACCATACTTCTGAGATTGAAAAGTTCATCTCCTACACTTGGGCTTTTTAGACACACTATTGGTTTGATCACCATTTTAATATTTAGATCTGGTGAGCTTTGTTTCATGGCTGCACCCAAGTAGGTTAAAAAAAATTTCCAGGAAATCACAGAGCATGCGAAGATCTGTAACTAAGTTTTTCCACAGCATTTAGATTTTCCTTTAAAGTATACTTTCCTGCATAATTATACTTTGACCATTTTATATGAAAACTTCTGAAAATGTGTTTTTAAAATCATATTTTTTTTCAAAACACATCTTCCCTCTGCCAAAATGTAGATGATACAGAATCGCACAAAGTAAACATCTAGTTCTTTTTATAGATCCCATTCTATATGCTGGCTTCATTCCTTCTCTGGAGCTTTCATTGACATCAGTTGTAGAATATATGCTATAGAAACCTGCACCACAGATAAAGGGACTAGAGAGCATTTCTGAACTAAAAAACAAACCCTAGCCCAGAGGGTTTTGTACATAGAAATTTGGCTCAATTCCTAACGAATCTGGATTACATGAAGGCAACAATGTTTTCTCTGTGGATAACCAATCAATACAAGTACAAATAAAGGCTTAGATTGATCTGCAGCTGGAAGCACACTTGAGAAAGCAAAACACAGGTTTTCAAAGCTCGAAAAATCTTAGGTTTATTTGATCTAGAGTCATGATTACAATTTGTCACATGCTGAAAACATGTATTTATTAGCAAACATGTATTATATGCTTCATTTCCAAGGCACCTTGCTGTTTGTTGCAATGCCTATACATACACACAGTGACTGGAAAAAATTAAGGAGTGAATTGCTTGAGTGCATTGGAGAAGATTATAAAAAGGTATGCCACTAACTTCAGCCATACAAAGAAACATTACCAGGAAATAATTTAAATGGCATTGGTGAAATGAATTTTATGTTGGAAGTCTCAAATCCAGTCAATAAACATTTGCTGAGCAACTATTACGTGCCAAACATGTGCCGTTGTTTTTGTTAGTTGCCATCAAGTTGATTCTGACTCATGACGGCCCCATGTGTGTCAGAGGAAAGCAGTGCTACACAGGGTTTTCAAAGGCTGTGACCTTTCAGAAGCAGATCGCTGGACATGCGCTAGGTCCTAGGGATGCAGGGGGTGCATAGGACAGTCTCTGACCTCAAACAGCTCACAGCTAAGTGAGGAAGAGAGACATAAAAAGAATAATTACCACATGGTTTATTAATCAATATACCAAAACCAGTTGTTGAGTTGACCCAACTAATAGCAAGCCCATGTGTGAGAGCAGAACTGTGCTCCACAGGGTTTTTAATAGCTGATTTTTTAGAAGTAGATCACCAGGCCTTTCTTCTAAGGGGCATCTGGGTGGACTCAAACCTTCAACCTTTCAGTCAGCAGCCAAGCATGTTAACTTTTTTGAACCACTCACAAACTCCACTAAGCAATATAGTAGCAGAATAAACAAAACTATGAAGAAAAGTCCTAGAGAATTGGTTAGGCTTTATGCAAGTATAAAAAACTTGTTGTTGTTGTTAGGTGCTGTTGAGTCAGTTCCAATTCATAGCACAACAGAACGAAACACTGCCCAGTCCTGTACCATCCTTACAATCGTTATGCTTGAGCTCATTGTTGCAGCCACTGTGTCAATCCACCTCGTTGAGGGTCTTCCTCTTTTCCGCTGACCCTGTACTCTGCCAAGCATGGTATCCTTGGAGGAAGACTCATTAACAACCTGCATTATGCAAATGACAACCTTGCTTGCTGAAAGTGAAGAGGACTTGAAGCACTTAATAATGAAGATCAAAGACCACAGCCTTCAGTGTGGATTGCACCTCAACATAAAGAAAACAAAAATCCTCATGACTGGACCAATGAGCAACACAGAAAACTAGGTGGCCCAAAATATGGTACTATATTTAACCTCTAGTAAATTTTAAAAATTTTTCTTTTTTTTTTTTTAATGTTAGACAATAGGAGTCCCTGGATGGCACAAATGGTTAAGCTCTCAACTACTATCCAAAAGGTTGGTGGCTCAAACCCACCCAGAGACCTTGGGAGACAGGCCCAGCAATCAGTTTCCAAAATGCCACAGCCTTGAAAACCCTATGGTGCAGTTCTACTCGGCACACATGTGGTTGCCAGAGTTGGAATTGACTAGATCGTGACTAACAACAACGTTAGACAAAATTTTGGGGATCACAGGTCAATGCTGTATTTTGCCAGAGGAACTAGTCATGAAAATATAAGGAGGCTTACCCAAAGCTAGCAAGCAACAGAGTGGGTCTAGGAGAATCCTTGATACCTAGGCTAGTGCCCACTCACTACACACACTTGAGAACGCTTTGGTAGGGACATTCAGAAAAGACTTGTGGCCCATTCTGGCACACTTCTCACCTGGGAAGGAACTGTGCCCACTGATTTTCCATTCTCAAGCTACTTATGTTGGGACGAAACCTTGTAAGCATGCCCAAGTACCTGCCAGCAACCAAAGAAAAATGCAAACAGTTTGAAATAAACATTTTCATTACAAATATGATGGAGGGTATTAGTATTTTTTTGGGTGGGCTATTTTACTTTGAACCATCTCAACAAAGTGGGAAGTGCTGGTGTTTACTGAAAAAGCTATTTACAACCTCTCTCTCCCCTTTCTAGAATAGCAGGAACATAAATAAACAGCTAATATATTTCTGCAGTGTCACTGCTTGGAGGTTTGCTAAAGCCCCCTTGTTTATGTTATATATATTTCAAGGCCACTAGAGCTACTATCTTTTCTAGGAATTAGTTTAACACCCTTTAATATTCATAAAGTAATAAAAATTGGAAAACCAATATCTAGCTTCTATTCACTCTGAATCCCGTTTCATCTTTATTCATTAGACTACTGAGATACAGAGGCAAGAAAGTTTTCTAGAAACTAAATGGGGGGTCTTAAACATGAACACTTACTTCAGCCTCATATTTCCTCTTCTTAGAGTTCATCTAAAGGAGATTGCTCAAAATAAATAAAAGATTCATTGTATAAATATAAGAGAATTGGTTATAATAATACAAATTGTGCCAACACTTTAAATTGTTGTACAATAGATACAGGTTAGGTAAATTAGATTAATTTTTGGAATATCATAAAGCCATTAAAATACTAATTAATAGCTATATCATTGTCGTTAGTTGCCATCTAGTCAATTCCAACTCATGGCGACCCCATGTGTGCAGCGTAGAACTGCTTCACAGAGTTTTCAAGGCTGTGACCTCTCAGAAGCAGATCACCAGGTCTGTACTCCAACATGCCTCTGAGTGGTTTCAAAACGTCAACCTTTTGGCTAGTAGTTGCCACCAGGGACTCATTAGCTATACACCCATTGCCCTCAAGCTGATTCTGACTCATAGAGGCCCTATAGGACAGAGTAGAATTGCCCTGTAGGGTTTCCAAGGAGCAGCTGGTAGATTTGAACTTCCAACCTTTTTGTTAGCAGCGAGCTCTTAACCACTGTACCACCAGGACTCCAATAGCTATATAGTTAAATGAAAAAAATTGTAAAACATAATGTTTGTTCCCACATGTCTTAGTAATCTAGTGCTGCTATAACAGAAATACCATAAGTGGATGGCTTTAACAAACAGAAATTTATTTTCTCACAGTTTAGGAAGCTAGAAGTCCAAATTTAGGGCTCCAGCTACTGGGAAAGGCTTTCTCTGTCAGTTCTGGGGGAAGATTCTTGTCCATCAATCTTCCCCTGGTCTAGGAGCTTCTCAGCAGCAGGAACCCTGGTTCCAAAGGACATGCTCCGCTCCCACACTTCTTTCTTTCTTGGTAGCTTGAGGTCCCTGTCTCTGTGCTTGCTTCTCTCCTTATATCTCTTCTAAGATAAAAGATGGTGCAGGCCACACTCCAGGGAAACTCTCCTTACGTCCGATCAGGGCTGTGACTTGAGTAAGGGTGTTACATTCCACCCTGATCCTCTTTAACATAACCTAATCTTGCCTCATTAGCCACAGGCAGAGATGAGAATTTACAACACAAAGGAAAATTAGGTCAAACCACAAAATGGGGGACAACCACACAATACTGGGAATCATGGCCTAGCCAAGTTGACATACATTTTTGAGTGATATAATTCAATCCATAATACCATATATGACATTATCGCAGTTTAGATGAACTAAATATCTTACAAAACAATTTGACTAGATGTTCTGGAAGTCATCTAAAAGTGAAAATATAGCAAATGTCCTATTAAATGCTAGCTAAGCAACCAAGGAAAAGAAGAAAATTCTGAGATCAAAAACAAAAGAGGAACAAAAAAAGAGAGAAATGAATATTACTAGTCTGGGTGCCTGAGGTGAATTAGTGCTGGTGATGGCAGATAAAACTTCTAGGTTTCTAATATAAGAGATTGTTTTGTTGTTGTTGTTTGTTTGTTGTTTGTTGTTTTGTTTTTGGTTTAGTGTGCAGGAGAGCTTCTGGGTGATACAAACAGTTAATGTGCTCAGCTGAATACTTAATGTGCTCATCAGCTAACCAAAAGTTTGAAAGTTCGAGTCTACCCAGAGGTGCCTCCAAAGAAAGGCCTGACAATTCACTTGCAAAAAATCAGCCACTGAAAACCCTATGTTGCACAATTCCACTCTGACACAGACGGAGTTGCCGTGAGTCATAGTTGACTTGATAGCAACTGGTGTCTTAGTGTAGAGGAGTTAGTATCTTTAGCCTTGATTATTTGAAATTTTTTTTTACTTAAATTACCTACATAAAACCACAAACTTCAAAGGACTACAACTTTAGTAAAAAAGTAGAATTTGGGGGAAAAAAAAAAACCCCACTTTTTAGCAAAGGAACATTAGAAGCTTACATATCATGTCCTGAGCTCAAATAAAAGTATAATGAAACCTCCCCTGAAAATTCATAACATGTTTGTCTTCACTTGTGTTTGGAATTTAATTTTTATACCATCTGCTTTCTCCGGGAATTATTAAGCTATAAAATTCACATAAAAAAATGGTCTTGGGAATATCTGCTTCGGGCCTAGCTTGCTACCCTACCATGAATGACTCGAAAAATTGGCAGATAAATTTTTTCAAACATTGCACAAAAGGCAGTGCAGGACTGTGATCTCTAAGAGAAAGGAAATTAACAAGGTGAGCCCATGAATGCCCTCACTTTCTGCCTGTATGCAAATTCCAGACCATTTCTCTGGGACAGAGAAATGAAAGAGAACACAGAAGACTCAATGATTTGAGAAGACAGAAATAAGAGTTCCAAAAGGCTAAGACACACAGCCTCATAGGACACTGTACCAGTGAAAAGGGCACTACACAGAGAAAGAACTCCAAAAAATTGCATAGGGATACCTTTGATTCTGTTCATGAATACTAAGCTGCACATGTATAGGATAAAACTCCACAAGATCAGCCAAACTAAACCCTTGGAACAGTAAGAAGAAAAACTAGCAGAGCTCACATAACTTTGGAAGAGATTTGCGTTCTGACCAGCCAGCATGTAGTGCTAATCAAACACTGAGGGCACTCAGTAGCCACCCCTTAAGAATCACACCTTAGTGGTTGAGCTAAATTAGTCCTAGGGTAGAAGTAACTTTAGACCAACTCTAAAGAATCTTAAAAATAAGCTTCAAAAGATTAGTGTAATCTACAAATAATTTACTGATTATCACAACAAAGTTCAACACCTTTTTAAAGGAAGACAACAAAATCCAGACACTCAACAACGTAAAATTCACAATGTCCAGCATCCAATCAAGTACTACCAGACTTGTAATAAAGCAGGAAAATGTGATTCATATTAGGAGAAAAATTAGTCAATAGAAACAGATCCAGAAATGGCAGAGATGATGGAATTAGCAGACAAGGACCATAAAAAAATAGCTGTTATAAACATTCTCAGTGATTTAAAGGAAAACATGAACATAGTGACTCATAGCGACCCTATAGGACAGGGTAGAACTGCCCCATAGACTTTCCAAGGAGCGCCTGGAGGATTCAAACTGCCAACCTTCTGGAACATAGTGAGAAGAGAAATATAAGATACAAAGAAGAACCAAATGGACCTTTTAGAGCTAACATTCTATTTAAACATAAAATTAACTATACGGGATTAACAACAGACTAGATACTGCAGAAGAAAAGATAGTGACCTTAAAAACAAAGTAAAAACTATTCAAACTACAGCAAAGAGAAAAACGAAGTAATGGGGAAAAAACAGAGACTCAGTGACCTATGAGACAATAATAAATGAGTTAATTATATGTAATTATAATCCTAGGAGGAAGAGTACCCAGAAAAATATTTTTTGGAAGTAATAATGGCTGAAAACTTTAAAAATGATGAAAATTATAAATTTACAATTTCAAAAAGCTCAAAAACCCCAAGTAAGATAAACATAAGGAAAACTATACCATAAAACATTATAATTAAGTTCTAAAAATCATTGAAGAAAGAAAAAATACCTTAAAAGCAGCAAGACTAAAAAAGATACATTACCTAGAGAGGAATGAAAATAAGAATTATTAATTATTCACAGAAAACATATTCATGTACATATAAATTTTTTTTAATAAAAAAAGCTACTAAAACTAATAAATGAGTTTAGCAAGGTAACAAAATAAATGTACAAAATTCATCTGCATTTTTATAAACTAGCAAAAATATTTGGAAATTAAATTTAAAATACTATTTAAAATATTTTAAAACTTAACAAAATGTTACCTAGAAAGCACTGGTGAGAAAAAGCAAAAAAGACCTAAATGAAGACACACTAAGTTTATGGATTGGAAAACTCAAGGTTATTAAGATATCAATTCCATTGGAAATGATCTATGGATTCCATAAAATCCCAATCAAAATCCAAGTAGGCTTTATTGTAGAAATTAAAAAGCTGATTCTAAAATTTACATGGAAATGCAAATGAATTAATATAGCCAAAGAAATTTTGAAAATGAAGAACAAAGTGAAGAACTTTCACTGCCTGATTTTAAGACTTACAGTAAAATTATTATAATCAAGATAGTACAGTATTGACATACATATGGACATACAAACAAATGGAACAGAATAAAGATGCCAGAAATAGACACACATATATACAGTCAATACAACTTGACAAAGTCATCAAGGTAGTTCAACACAGAGAAGATAGCCGTTTCAACAAATGGTGCTAGAACAACTGGCTGTCCATATGGGGGAATAAATCAACTTTGACAAATGAACTTGGAAAAAAATTAACTTACACCACACTTTCAGTTTAAAACAAAAATATAAAGCTCCTTGAAGAAAACATTCTCCTGTGTTCAGAATGTTAAAAGTAAAAAACAAATGTGAAACCAATTTATCAAGAATTGAAATTATCAATACAACAAATACCAGAATAAGACAAAAAAGAACTTCAGATAATAAAACTATCAGGAGAAGGCTATAAAATGAGTGATAAAAGGGGGAAATTAAATATATAAAGAAAAGGAAAAAAAAAGAAAAAGACTCTATCAAATACCACCAGGCAGTTTTGGAATAGAACCAAATAAGGCTTCTGGTATCAAAAAAGTACAATAATATTAAAAAAAAAAAAAAAAAACTTGATGGGTTAAACAGCAAAAGAGACACAGGGAAGGGAGAAGTGGTGAACTAGGGCATAGTTATAAAGAAATTACCCAAAGACCAGAGCAGTGATTTAATGAGACAGAAGTTTAAAAAAAAAATTAAAAGGTACGGAGGAAAGACTAGAGAGAAAAGGAGAGAGAATGAGACCTACCGAAGCTGTTGTTCTAATATCTCAGATTAACTAGAACGGAGATTTAGAGATTGAAGGTCAGGCCATATGTAAACACAAAGTAAAAATGCAGAATAGTAGATCAATAAAAATCTCAGAAATAACATATAGAAAATATAGACTATTTGCAAAGAAATAAAGTGATGACTTTTCATTTTGAAAATAGAAGAAAAGCATAATAACTTTAAAGTGGCAGAGAAAAGTAATTGTAACCAGAAGATAACGAATGTGCAGCTAAAGCGTAATTTAAGAGTGAGACCAAAATAAAGACATTTTCAGACAAAGACCAAAAGAAATGAACTCCTAAGAGACTCCTCCAGAAGACTGCTAATGAAATTAAACCACTAGGGAAAAAAAGAAAAAATGCTGAGCAAAAACAATGGAAAATATGTGGGAAAAATCTAAGCAGTACTGACTAGATAAGAGAATAATAACATCATTTTTAATGTGAGGGTAATAAAAATAAAGTAGGAATAAACTTCTGGATGACAACCTGTAAGACACATAGGGATGGAGCAGGAAAGAAAGTGATCAGAATTAAAGAATTTTAAAGTCTTAATGGAAGAATTCTTGTTCATCTGATGAAGGGCACCAATTAAAAAGCTACAGTGATCATTCCATGTAAAGGTGAAACTTCACAAGCTTTCCCTTTAGAATCAGAAACACAATATGCTCGCTGTCATCACTTCTATGCAATATTCCACTCAAAATTTTAGCTAGCAAAATAAAATAAGAAAAATATTAAGCATTGGAAAGAAAGAAAAAAATTTACTTTTTGCATATGATGTGATTGCCTACATAGATCATTCTTACAAAATATTGAGATAATAGGAAAGTTCAACCATGAAGTCAAATGAATTTTGTACAATTTAGTATAATTTTTGAAAATGTGATTTTTAAGAATTATGATTTATAATACAAACAAAATAAGGTTACTAGTAGTGAATCAAACAAAAGATGTACATGTTATTAATGGAAGAAATATAATTATATAAATATATAGAGAGAGAAAGATATAAATAATAGCAAAACATACCATGTTCAGGGATGGGAAATTCCAACAGTGAAAAGCTAGTTCTCCCCAAATTAATCTAAAAATTCAGTTCAATTTTAATCAAAATTCCAACAGTTTCTTTGTTTTAGTTCATTTTGTTTTCAAATGAAACTTGTCTGTTGGGCTTAAAATTCATATGGAAGAGCAAAATGCAAAAATAGCCCAGACAATTTTAAAGAAAAAGAAGAAGTTGGAGGGATTGATCTGTTGAAACCTGAATAAATTAAGAGTATAGTAATAGTTTGGAATCTCTGGGTGGTGTAAAACGTTAATGCACTCAGCTGCTGACTGAAAGGTTAGTTCGAGTCCACCCAAATGTGCCTTGAAAGAAAGGCCTGGTGATCTACTTCCAAAAAATCAGCCATTGAAAATCCTATGAAGTACAGTTCTATTTTGACACACATGGGGTCCCCTGAGTCTTACCGACTTGACGGCAACTGGTTGGTAGTAATAGTTTACAGACAAATGGTGTGCTGGAAAACTGGCTCTCTGAGAAAAAAAAAAAAGGCCTGATTTGTAGCAGTTGCTAATTTCAAGCTCCCAACAGTTTAACAACAGGTTGTAAAATTCCTGAATATTTAGCAATCAGTTCTGCAAGCTCATAAGAGCTGCTCCAGCCTGCCAATGGATGAATAGATCAATAAAAGAGAATAGAAACCCCAGAAAGTGACCCATACAAATATGGAAACTAGATATAAGACAGACATAGCATCAGGAATGAAAATATTATTCCAAAAATGGAGTTGGATAATGGGTTACAGAAAAATTAAAGTAAAATTAGATCTCAATCTCACATCATTTACAAAATTTGATTCAGCTTGAATTAAAGACTTAAATATGAAAAGCAACACTTTAAATAATTTAAAGGGAAATATAGAAGACTCTGCTTATGACCTTGAAGAAGAAAAGGCTTTCTTAAAAAGATCTGAAATGAATAAAGCATAAAGGAATAGATCGATAAATTTCTACATTAAAATTAAAAACTTTTGTACGAGAAAAGGCATCTCAAATAAAGGTTAAAAAGAAGTCACAGACTTGGAAAAAGTATTTGCAGTTCATATAATCAACCAAGCATTACTAGGTAGAGTTAATTTGGAAAGCTTACAAATCAACACCAACAGAAAAAGACAAACTAATAGAAATGAAGGAAAATTTGTACTACATGCAAGGCACTGTGGTGTGTGCTCAGTTGATGGTAGGAAGGAAACTGACATGATTCTGCTCACAGGATGCTCCAAGCCCAGTGAGGGAGATTAGAAACAATAAACAGGCAAACAAATAAACAAACAGGCAAATAACTTGTAATGTCAAGTTGAATACATTTCTTCAAAGACAGTAAATGTGGTAATGTATTATAGAATGATGGAGGACCTGCCTAAATAAAGCGGTCAGGGAAAATCTCCCTGAGAATGACTAATTTAAGCTAACATTGAGTCTGGGGCAGAACCCTCCAAGAAGAACGATATGGCCAAAGGGTTAAGGTGTAGAAAACAACTGACTGAAAGGGAACATGATAAACCAAAACCAAACCCAGTGCCGTCAATCAGGCTCATAGCGACCCTATAGGACAGGGTAGAACTGCCCCATAGAGTTTCCAAGAAGCAGCTGGCGGATTCAAACTGCCAACCCTTTGGTTAGCAGCCGTAGCACTTAACCACTATGCCACCAGGGTTCCCAGGGAACGTGATAGAGGAGAAAATTGATGATACCGTATAGATTCTCAGGCTTTTGAAGGATAAATTACCAAAAACTCAAAATGCTCATATCGAGTTTATACTCATATGTTTGGGGGTTACCAAGGCCATGCTCACCATATTGGATCTTTTGACCACCCTCAGGCAGAGACAACCTGTTATGCTCAAATTATTGTCTTCATAGGGGACATGGTTGTTGTTAGTTGCCATAGAGTTGGCTCCAACTCATGGAGACCTTGTGTGAAGAAACGTTGCCTGGTCTGAGCCATCTTCATGACTGTTGGTAAGTTTGAGACCATTGTTGAGGCCATTGTGTCAATTCATCTCATTAACGGTTTCCCATTTTCCCTGACACTCAACCTTCTCAAACATGATGTCGTTTTCTAGCAACTGGTCTTTCCTAATGACATGTCCAAATTAAGCCATCCTCACTTCTAAGGAGCATTCTGGTTGTATTTCTTCTAAGACTGATTTCTTTGTTATTGAATATATTCAGTGTTCTTCACCAACACCACAATTCAAATGTGTCAATTCTTCTTCAGATTTTCTTTTTCATTGTTCATCTTTCACATGATTGAAAAGACCATGGCTTGGGTCAGGTGCACCTTAGTCATCAAAGTGACATCTACACTTTCTAAAACTCTTAATAGGTTTTTTGCAGCAGATTTGCCCAGTGCAATATGCCATTTTTTTTTTATATGCCATTTGATTTTTTGACTGCTGTGACCTAGAGGGAAAACACATACTGTGTTAAAGTAAAATTAAGAAGATTTATTGAAAGTCCAGAGAACAGTCTGGACCTGAAAAATGTCCAAAATCATGAATTGAAAATGGCCATTCCAGGGAGGGACAAAGAAACAACCATCCTTATAGGGCTGCCCCAGGAACTAAGGCTACAATATTAGGATTGGCTGAAAGACGATCAGGGGAGTTAGAGGTGGGCTATCTTGAAGCCGAAGCTTAGCAGGGATTGGTTACAAAGGTATATGTGGGAATTTAGGATCAGATACAAGGCAGAAATGTAAGGGGTACGTGCTTATTGGATGGTCCTGAGGTGATTACCTGATAGTCACAAGATCGTTACACAGCGTATTTTCCGAAAACAGCTTGTATAGATTAATTTGTTGGGGGCAGCACATTTCCTGCGGATATCTTACACAAAAACTTACAATTAGCATGTGTGTCAAGACCCCCACAGAGAAAAGCATTTTCTGAGGCACTTGATTGGGTCAGCGCAAAGGTTAACATCTGCTGTGCCAAGATAGGGAAAGGAAAAAGGAAAAAATGAATTCAGCCTTTAACACTAGATTAGCCATTTTACTTTAGATCCAAAACCTCAGATTTTAAAGTACTTGTTCAGCTGCTTCTGTGGATATCGATTGTTAATCCGAGTAGAATGAAATCATTGACAACTTCAATTTCTTCTTCAAGGGAATATGGTACAGTCTTCATTTCTAGGGATATTACAATAACAAAATCACAGAGTCATTAAACAAAAAAAAAACAAACCCAGTGCCGTCGAGTCGATTCTGACTCATAGCGACACTATAGGACAGAGTAGCACCACCCCATAGAGTTTCCAAGGAGCACCTGGCAGATTCGAACAGCCAACTCTGGTTAGCAACCGTAGCACTTACCCACTACGCCACCAGGGTTTCCACAGAGTCATCAGAAAGGCCCTAAACCCAGTCTTCCATCCCTGATAAGACATCTTCAGTGCCTACGGGAATATTCCCTGCAGCCACGTACTCACCACCACACAGTACAGACCAGTGTGTTTCACAGCTTTAGCTAAAAAGCACCTTTTCAAGTAGGTAATACAAGCTCATAATAAACAATCAAAGATCAAAAATTGTTCACAGAAAAATGAAACCTCTTTCCTTGCCTGTCCCCTTCGAAATAGCTTCCCTTACAGGGACAAACCGGCATCACCAGAAAAGCCTACACATTTATAAATACACATGTATATTTTAATTTTGCAACACAATATGAGCAACTCTACACATGCTCTGCTCCTTGCTTTTTTTCTCTTGGAGTTTCATACTGGTGTCTAGAGAACTGCTTCATTTTTTTTTTTTTTAACAGCTGTTTATATCATTTCCTAATAGAGTTCTAATACTTTGCTCAAATTTCTTTTTCTTTTCCTGCTCTGAACTCTGCCTCTATAACTTTTCCTCCTTCATCTTTTCTTTTCTCTGGAGCCCTTGAAAATGGAGCTGATCTCACTTGCACGCCACTGAACTCCTACATGAAGTAAGGAAAACAATTTTCCTGAACTGAGGACAACAGAGGGCTCTGTTGCCAGAAACACCTACAAAAGACACCATGAGTCCTGGAAAGGAATATAGGATATTGGTTACGAATAGAGGCTTAGGGACAGGTCACCCATGTTCAAATGTGAACTTTGCCAGCTTACAGCTAAGTGACCTTGGGCAAATTACTCAAACTCTCTGTCCCTCTACAATGTCCTCAACTGTAAAGTGGAACTAATGCAGGGTGCAAATAGGGTTACCGGGGAGATTAATTGGCATTCTTGCCAAATGTCTACCACACAGAGTCCAATAAGGGCTAATCATTGTTATTGTTGTTATCCCCTGCCTTCCTCCATGAATAGAGATTTCCCAAGACCTCTTGGGCAATGTTCTGAGAGAAAGATAGGCAGCGGTGAAGAAAAAACCCCACTCTCAGCTTGCATTTCTATCTCTTGAAACTTCCCCTCTGCAGTGAAAGGGATGGGCTAGAACCAACTGGACAACTCAGCAGAGAAACTCCAGGATTAATCTTGGGGATCTGTGTGTGTGTGTGTGTGTGTGTGTATACATATACATGTGCACGTCTTCATGCATGTATGTGTGCTCTTATTAAGGAAAGATGGCAATGCCTCGTTGCCCTCCAAAACTCTGCCTGGTAACTTGTTTTCAGGTCCTAGCTGGAGTAGTTGCAAGAACAGTTGACCTCAGTCTGTGTCAGGGGAGTGCAATTTGACTTGCAACTATCTTCACACAGAATTCTCCCATCCAAGCCATCTGCTCGCACACACAGCTGCCAAGCACAGAGGAGGCAGCGTGACCCTCTGGAGTTACTGGGGCACTTGGGGCAAAGCAATCACTGTGTAAATGCACTTAAGTGCTTTAGATTTCACTGTACCTGGGCCTTGGCAGCCAGCAAGACAGGCTTCTGGCTCTGAAAGATGTGGTTTAGTCCCAGGTGGCTGTTCTAGGTGGATGTGACTCAGTTAGTGTAGTCATCCATAAATGTTCACAAGTGCTTGCCAAACCTTGAATCAACAGCTTTGTGGGCAGCTGTGGTTCAACACCCAAAATGATCAGGGAACTTAAACCTTAATGACAATCTAAATGGTTTCTCCAAGATACACTTAATTCAGATTTAACAAGAAGGTTAAATTTAACAACATGTTGTTAAATACCAGTTTGTTGTTTAATATGGATATGCCGAAGGGCTGCCATGTAGAAGATGCACATTAGTATTAATTACTGCAAAGTAATTTTAATCATCATCTATTAAATTGCAATATTTCTTATTAAATTGGGATAATTGATGAGCAGAATCCTAAATATATAAGCAATGGCATATAATCTTAAAAGCTCTTCTACTCCCAAGAAGAAGAATAAAAGCAAATATGTGCAATATGTGGACACATACCATGTGCCAGGCACTATTCTAAACACTTTACAAGTAACACAATTAATCCTACAACAACACCAAGAGGTAGTCTTGTTTTTACCTTTATTTTATGGTCAAACAGCTAGCAAGTGATACAGCCAAGATTTGAACCCAATTGTCTTGGACATCTAGTGCTGTTAAAACAGAAATACCACAAGTGGATGGCTTTAACAAAGAGAAATGTATTCTCTCACAATCTAGTAGGCTACAAGTCCCAGTTCAGGGCGTCAGCTCCAGGGGAAGGCTTTCTCTGTCGGCTGTAGAAGAAGGTCTCTGTCATCAATCTTCCTTTGGCGTAGGAGCTTCTCCGTGCAGGAATCTCAGATCCAAAGGACACGCTCTGCTCCCGGTACTGCTTTCTTGGTGGTATGAAGTCCCCATGTCTCTTTGGTCACTTCTTTCTTTTATATATCAAAAGAGATTGGCTTAAGACACTCTCTCATCTGGTAGACCTCATCAATATAACTGCCACTAATCCATCTCATTACATCATAGTGAAAGAATTTACAACACATAGGGAAATCACATCAGATGACAAAATGGTAGACAATTATGCAATACTGGGAATCATGACCTAGCCAAGTTGACAGATATTTTGGGGGGACACAATTGAATCCATGACATCAAGTCAACTGAATTTGGAGCCCACATGCTTAACCGCTAATCATAATGTCTTCCACGCGACTACAGACTTGCAAATGATTAGTTTTCAAACTCCAGTAAAATTTTGAAGTGACATAAAACTTTGGATCCAGATGAACCTGGGTCAGAATCTGGCTTCACCGCTTTCTAACTGTGTGATTGTGGGCTCAATAACCATGTTTTCTCATTGGAAAATGTCAGTATTAATGTATGCTCACACTGTAAGACAATGTATGTGGAGGGACTGGCATGTAATAGGAGCTCCAGTTCATTCATTGGACAAATATTTATAGAGCATTCTCTATTCACCACTCCTGTGCTAGACACCAAAAAAAGCAGTTGCCATCGAGTTGATTCCAACTCACGGCACTGAGTTTGCAGTTACACCCACTGTGTCAATCCATCTCATTGAGGGTCTTCCTCTTTTTCTCTGACCCTCTACTTTACCAAACATGATGTTCTTTTCCGGGAACATCCCCAGGGACTGATCCCTCCTGATAACATATCCAATGTGAGACATAGTCTCACCATCCTTGCTTCTGAGTAGCATTCTGGATGTATTTCTTCCAAGATAGATTTTTTCATTCTTCTGGCAGTCCGTGGTATATTCAATATTCTTCACCAACACCATAAGTCAAAGACATCAACCCTGCTTTGGTCTTCCTCATTCATCGTCCAGCTTTTGCATACATATGAGACTATTAAAAACACCATGGCTTGGGTCAGGTACACCTTAGTCCACAAGGTGCCATCTTTGCTTTTTAACACTTTAAAGAGATCTTTTGCAGCTGCTTTGCACAATGCAATGTGTCATTTGATTTCCTGACTGATGCTTCCATGGGTGTTGATTATGGATCCAAATGAAATGAAATCTTAGACAACTTCAGTCTTTTCTCTGTTTATCACGATGTTGCTTATTGGTCCAGTTGTGAGGATTTTTGTTTTCTTTATGTTGAGGTGTAATCCATACTGAAGATGGTAGTCTTTGATCTTTATCAGTAAGTGCTTCAAGTCGTCTTCACTTTCAACAAGCAAAGTTTGTTAATGAGTCATCCTCCCATCCTGATGCCCCATTCTTCTTTGTATAGTCCAACTTTTGTATAGGCATTTGTGTAGGATCTCCCAATTCAGCTGACAGTTCAAATCTTGGCTCCGTCACTTGCTAGCTATTTGACCACGGGGTTACCTAGCCACTCTGTGCCTCAGTTTACTCAAGTATAAAATAAAGGTAGAAAGAGGACTACCTCATGGTATTGTAGGATTGTGTTACTTGTAAAGTGTTTAGTATACTAACATTCTCACATTGTATGTGCCCACATATTACACATTATCCAGAGCTCTTTGACCTATATCATTAAAGTAGAGCTCGGTGGTTGGATTCAACCCATTGACGTTGAGTCAATTCTGACTCTACAAGGTTTAAATAAATCCACCACCTACAGGCAGTGTGACCTTGAGCAAGTATCCTCTTTCTATGCTGTAGTTTACTTCTCTGAAAAATGAGTTATGGTGAAGATTAAATCAGATAATGTCTAAAGCACTTAGCGTAGTTCCTGGCACAAGGTAGACAGTAAATGTTAACTGAGGCCCATGGCTGATGTTGGAGAGGTTGTTTAATCCACAATCAAAATGGTTGCTCACAGCATCCTCCATTTGCAGAAAAGGAAAACCTGAGGCTCAAGTAAAGAGCTGCCATGTAAAATATGCAAATTAGTATTAATTACTACTAAACAATTTTAATTCTTAGCTAATAGATTTCAATACATCTTACTAAATTGTGATAGTTGATGAGCAGAATCTTAAAATAATGACATATAGTATCAAGAGTAGGAACTCAGGTTTTGCAATGGTTAAGTGCTCTGCTACTTACCAAAAGGTTTGAATCTACCCAGCGGCTCCATGGGAAAAAGACCTGGCGATCTGCTCCTGTAAAGAGTACAACCTAAGAATCCCTATGGGGCAGTTCTACTCTGCCACATGGGGTCACTATGAGCCAAAAATAGTCTCAATGGCACCCAAAAGCAACTGTCTCAAGAGTCCTTTCTCCAAGTGTACCAGGCACTGATAAAGAGAGATGAAGTAACCTATGGGAGTTTATACAGCTGGTCAAACCCAGATGAGCTGGTTCTAAACCCCTTATGCCAGGTGAGCCATTTGAAGCCCCTAAAGCAGGAACGTGCCATGGAGAAAGCATTAAGAAAAGGGCTTTTCAGGGAGTGTTTGCTGGAGAGTGAGAGCAGCTAGTAAAGTAAGTCCTTCCTTCTGAGCAAGCCTTTGAACACACCTTGTATTGACCCCCCCAGTTGTTTCACCTTCTGCCTTTTTCTGGAATGAAGAACTATGAGACTGGAGAGAAGCAGAGTTGTCTTCCCTGAGCTCAGCCAGAGCTGACAGTGGCATCCCTGCCCGCTCTGGACTTGGCTCCTGCTACAGCAGTGGGGCTGCAATTCTGATGCAAACCGCCCCCTAATGTGCACTCTCTAAGTTTGGGAGGCTGCACCTGAGGGAACATGATGCAGTGACCTTTAGGAACTAACATTTAGGCAGGAGGAAAGAGGAAAAACTTGAGTGCCTTAAACAGTAAGCACCATACCTTTTTTGAAGCGAAGTCTGAGAAAAACAGGGCTCTCTGTATGAGAGGATTCTTTGCCCTGTGTTTTGGACTTGTGTGGGCCACAGTTTTTCAACCTCAGCACTTTTGGCTTTATAGGCTGGGTAATTCTTCATTGTGGGGGGTTTTCCTGTGCATTGTATGATATTTAGCAACATCTCTGGCTTCGAACCAATTAGATGCCGATGGCACTCCCCACCATGAGTAGTGACAACCAAAACATGACTTCAAACATTGTCAAATATCCCCTGCAGGTGCAAAACTGCCACCAGTTGAGAACCACTCGTATAGGTTGATTTGGAAACAGACCATGGATGTGGGTTAGGTATGTTCCTGGCTTTCATTTAGAGGCAGAGACAAGAATTTGTGGCCAGATATTACCTGGGGAAAAAGCTCTGCACCACTGGGCTACTTATTTTAGGCTAGATCTTTGTAAATTGGGGCAAATCAGGAAGCACTTGGCTCATCCCCTTGCCTGGTGTGGAAGAAAGCAGTCATGAGGTGCTCATCTTCCTCACCTTATTTTAGGCTTTCTATGCCCCGCCTATGTTTTTAAGAAATAATCTCTCAGCACCTGATACAAGGTGGTGTGAACCATCTCCAAAGAGGTAAACTAAATGGAAAAGTTGTTGTAGAAATGTCTTCCATGCCTCAACCACCACCTCCACAGACATGGCTGGAAGGCAGCAGCAGATGGATGAGACTCTGAGGAGCTGACCAGCATTCTTCCTGGCCATCACGTTTGCCTGGATCCAACAAATATTTCCTTGGGAAGATCTTCTACGCATTCTGCTGTAGGCCTTATGCTCGACGAAATGGAGGATGTTACAGTGAGGAAGGCTTTATTTCCAACTCCAAAGATTCCAATCCATTTAGAAGGACCGTGTGGTCTACAAATCTTTTAACCTAAGTATAATACCTAAAATTGAAATTAGATTTGGATTCTGTCTGATTAACAGGTGAACTTGGGGTCTGCAGTGCCAAGAGTTGCAGAGAGGGTGGCTGGGCTCTACCTAGGCATTAACTTGAACTAGAACTTATGTTTTCCTTTCCTGGGTCTCTGGTTTGGAGGGGTGTGGATTCAGTAGAATAGAATATTTATTCATTTACTCATTCATTCAATCCATATTTACTGAGCACTACTAGAAACCCTGGTGGTATAAGTACTTAAGTGCTACAGCTGGTAACCAAAAAGGTCAGCAGTTCGAATCCACCAGGGGTTCCTTGGGAACTCTATGGGGCAGTTCTACTCCGCCCTATAGGGTTTCTATGAGTTGGAATCAACTCCACGGCAACGGGTTTGGTTTTTGGTTTTTCTTACTGTATTCCAGATTGTGCTGCTCAGAATACGAGATGGCAAACAAACCATATTCACTCCATTCCCTCATAATGTCTGCCATCTGTTAAAGGTTGAATTGTGTTCCGCAAAAATATATTTTGACGTTTTAACACCCTGTACCTGTGAATATGGCCTTATTTGAAAATAACGTGTTTACAGATGTAATTATTTAACATGAGGTCATACTGGAGTAGAGTGAGCCCTAATCTAATATGACTGGTGTCCTTATAAAAAGTGGAGAAGAGACACAGAGAGGCAGACACATAGTGAAGGATGCCACGTGACAACAGAGAGACTAGAGTTATGCTGCCACATGCCAAGGAACACCTGGGGCTCCCAGAAACTAGGAGAGGCAAGGAAGTTTCTTCCCCTAGAGCCTTCGGAGAGAACATGGCCCTGCTGATGCTCTGAATTCAGACTTCTAGCCTCCAGAACTGTGATACAATAAATTTCTGTTGTTTTAAGCCACATACCAAAAATACAAACCCTTTGCCATCAAGTCGATTCTGATTCATGGCCACCCATGTTTTACAGAATAGAATTGCCCATAGGGTTTTCTTGGCTGTAATCTTTATGGAAGTGGTGGCACACTGGTTACAGTGTTTGGCTGCTAACTGAAAAGGTCAGCTGTTCCAACCCATCAGCCATCCTCAGGAGAAAGATGTGGCAGTCTGCTTCCTTAAAGATTTACAGCTTTGGAGACCCCATGGGGCAGTTCTACTTTGTCATACATGGCTGCTATGAGTCAAAATTGACTCAATGGCAATGAGTTTGGTTTTTGGGGGGGTTGGAATCTTTATGGAAGCAGGTTGCCAGGCCCTTCTTTCATGTCCCTGCCACATGGTATGTGGTAATTTATTACAGCAGTCTTAGGGAACTAAAACACCATCTAATGGGGAAGATAGACATTAGGCAGAAATCTCACAAAATAAATACGTAAATACCACTAGTAATAAGAGCTACAAAGAAAAAAATCAGGCACCCACCCAGTGCCTCCACCTGCTATAGTCTAAAGCTGATGGGGAGGGGAGCTATAAGCAGAGGCTAAAGGAACTGTTGACGGGAAGGATTTTGTGAGATATGAGCTGAAGCAGAGCCACTACAAGATCAAGGAAACCAAATAAAATGGTGAGACACAGAGAGGGGCAATGTCCGCATTTCTGTAAGGAAAGCAACACCATTTAAGTTCCCAGTGGGGTTTTATGGCTTTGGGAGCACCCTGGGCAGGAAATCAGTGTTCACAGAGAGGACCCCAGTGTGTAGGGTGGTGGTAACGTCCACCACCAGTGGATTTCTGGGCCACAGTAATCAAGAAAGAGGCCAGAGTTGCACAAGTTCATGTGAAACTCCACCAAGAATCCTGGAAACAATTCTAGGTGAGGCTGAGGACTGATGGAGGTTCTATAGCATGTAGGTGGGATGAAAAGCCAGCAAACTGTGCTGCAGATCTCAGCTGTGAGAGCTCTAAAGGGCTTCAAATGAAAGGGAAGTTTCAAAGCCTCCTGGAAGAGGTAGGCCTTCACCTGAGCCTTAAAACACAGATGTTTTAAATTTGTTTCTTAAACTAATGTTATTATTCCCAAGTGATATCTAGGAAGTACTTTCTGCTCAACTAAGCAAATAAGCATCAAAGGAGAATAGCTTATCTGTTGAATCCAGTAAAGGAAGAAAATAAACCAATTACGTTATGAGCCAAATCAAGTATAAGTGGAGATTATTAAGAGAAATCCAAGATTCTTGTCTAGCAGAAATATATTGTCCTTATTTGTCAATCCAAATATTTATCTAGCTTGTAAGAATTGTAGATTACAACACTAACAATGGCTAACATTAATGGATCAAAACCCAGCTCCCCCACTGCCTACCTATACAATGAAGGGCAAGTTTCTTAACCTCTCTGCACTTCAATTTTCTCACCTGTAAAACAGGAACAGTAATGCCATCTATGTGTAAAGTGCTTAGAAGACTGCCTGGCACATAGTAAATGCTACGTGAATGTTACTATTATTAACATTTTCATTTTTATCATTATCATTACTATGGACCTGACTGGATATATACAGGATCTCATTTAATCTTCACAATGATCTTATAAAATAGATACTTTGATTATTTCCATTTTACAGCTGAGGAAACTGAGGCCTAGTGAGGTTATCCAATTAGCCAAAGTCACTTGTTGACCAAGTTACAGAACCCAGATTGAAACCTATAATATTGGGCTCCAGAGTTCATATTTTTAACCACTACCCTGCAATGAGAAGAAAAAATGTGTATAAAGCACCAGCCAAAATGTTGGGTCTTAATAAATGACAGCTATTATAATTATCATAATTATCTGTGGTGCCCAATTTCCTTCTTAAGTGAGATACTGAGTATACAACATTTGGTTCAGTGCCTGTCACATAGTTAGTGCTCCAACTCAAAAGCCCTTGTACAGTTAAAAAGGAGTGAGGTTCAAATTCCTAGTTAGGAAATTGTGCATCTTGAATGGAGAACCATAGGTGAACCACAATTTGTAAGGCAGACAAAAATTATTTTCTCTAGGAATCTAGGGAGCTGAAAACTGTAAATCTTACCAGGCCACATAAAGTTATGTGTTCCAGAACCTTCCAGCTTCTGCCCATCTCCACATTCGGCCATTCTTTCACCTGAGTTATGTGTTTTTCCTCAAGCATCAGACAGTTAACGTTCATGAGTGGCCTAGTTGGGACAGTAATTCAGCACCCAAATCCAGTCATCCATGGATTTTTAGGCACATACTGGAAGCTGTGTGGAGAATTAGAAACAACACACTTTTCATCCCTTAAATAAGCACTTTTTACAGCAATATCAGCAAAGCAAACATCGGCATTAATTAACAGTGACTTTAGAATGTGTGATTTTTTTATTAGCTCTGGAAGGGGCCACAGGGAGGAAGGTAAAGGATGACACATGTCATCACATGTCTGGGGGAAAAAAGGAGCTAAATTCAGAAAGCAGAAGTAGACTCCTGTTTGCTTAAAAATAGAAAATGTTTAGAAACCTCAAGTGGTTCACGGTGGAGACAGTGAAGCCAGATGACAAATCCCCCCAGAGTGCCACGCTATGACTGACCAGTGAGCAGTTACACTGCTGAGGACACGAAACAGCACAGACTTCTTAGCCTTAATGAAGACGTGGAAAGGTGTTCTGAACCTAAGGACTTTTTCTTTCATCAATGTCCCTTTTTAAAACCTAAATCTGAACTATCTATCTATATAGATTTAGGTATTTAAGAGGTACATTAATGAATATTAATATATATTATAAATGTACACTAATACATACATAAACCAAACCAACTGCCATAGAGTCATTTTGATTCATAGCAACCCTATTGGACAGAGTGAAACTGCCCCATAGGGTTTCCAAGGCTGTAAACCTTTATGGAAGTAGACTGGCACATCTTTCTCTTGAGGAGTGGCTAGTGGGCTCAAAGAACCAACCTTCTGGTTAGTAGCCAAGCACTTAACCACTGCACCACCAGGGGCTCTCTCTTTCTCTCCCTCTCTCTCTAGTTGATTCCAGTTGAGTTGATACCAACTCATAGTGACCCTATAGGAAAGAGCAGAACTGCTCCGTAGGACACTTTATAAACACACACATGTATATCAGTTCCTATTACTGTCTGTCTGTAACACCCTTTGATGGGTTACCATTTCACTAACAATAAAGACCAGTCTATTCCTTGCTCCGTTCCTACTTCCACCTTCAGCCGCTGGGCTCTAGCCACAGTGGTTCCCTCAAAAAGTTCTCTAAATGTGTTGAATTCTCTCCCACCTCAGCCTCTTCGAAATTCCAAGTTCTTTCTAGAAATATGCCCTCCCCCCGCCCCCCAGCTTTTGGCCTGGCTGACTCTTTCTTACTTTTCAAGTCTTAGCTTAAATATCACCACCTCAAAGAAATCTTCCCTTGACCAACCTAAGTTCCCTGATCCCATTTTCTCTCACCTTGTCTCCACACTTCTTCCAGTCCTTAGCACCATGCCAGCACTTGTTTGTTGGTTTGGTTATTGGATTGTCTTAGCTTCCCCACTAAACTGTGCGTTTGTCCCCCAGCAGTTCCGTGACTAGTTTGTTTCCTCCGAATTTGCTAACCCAGACCTAAGGGAGTCCCTGTCACACATTATGTACTAAATGAATAGCTGTTTAGTAAATAAAACACTAGAGTGCCTGTTATATGCCAGGCCAAGTGCTGGGCACTTGGAAGACATGGAATGTGTGAAATAGGATCCCTGCTTTCAAAGCACTTAAGCTGGTGGAAAATTGGTGGTAGAAGAAAATAATTTTAAGATAGGATATGTTAGGTTCAAGCAGAGAGTGACTAAAAACGTGCCATACGAGCAACTCAGAGCAAGGAATTTAGCACAGCTGGCAAAGTGGAGGGTCACAGGTGGGGAAAGACTTGGAAAATTGTTAACAGAGCAAAACGGAGCCGGTATTGATGCAAAAAGTGAGAGTAATTCATTGTGCAGGCAATCAACCATGGGTAACCTCGAGAGCATTTGGTGCCTCTGTGGGCCAGAGTTGGAGAACCATGTGGAGTGGGTATCTGAGCCCAGCTGCTGCTGCTGGCAAGGCAATCAAGAGGAAGGTGGTGCCTTGCCCAGCTAGGGGTTTTTGTGCCCTTGTCCCTGGGGCCCCAAAGTGCTTAAAACCATGTGTGTTTAATGAGTTCTGACACCCACTGGCAACTCAGGTAGAATTTCACTGACCACCCTCTGATGCCCCTGGCAGCTGGGGCTGGTTCTACACAGCAGTTTTCTTTAGGTTTCTGCTTCCCTCCATCCCCTCCAGCTTCTCTCCTGAGTGTATTGTTTATTTAAGCTCCTGGTTAACCTAACCTCTGATATTCCTGGGGCAAACTGCACTCAACCTTTCTCTCCAAGAGGCAGCTGGCTTAGAAGAGCCTCTCTGTCTGACTTTTCTCCTAGACCTTCTGGATGCCCTTCAGGTCCTCCTGGCACAGATGGTGGGTATCTGAGTGAAGTCTTCACTCTCAAGATTCTTACTTTCTGTAAGAGTCTGCAATAGTCAATATGTCAAAGGATAAATTGTGAAGCTTTCTCTACAATTTGCTGGCTAGAATCAAATGTCCTTCTGGAGGAACCACCACCCACCTGTCGATTTGTTTTACCATGGTGGCTTGTGTGTTGCTATGATGCTGGAAGCTATGCCATCAATATTTCAAATACTAGCAGGATTACCCATGGTGGACAGGTTTCAGTAGAACTTACAGACTAAGACAGATTAGGGAGAAAGGTCAGGCTATCTACTTCTGAAAATTAGGCAATGAAAACCCTGTGGATCACAGAATATTATCCAAGACTTTAATACCATTACTTTGGACACATGATAAACAAGGAATGATTGCTGGAGAATGGTATCATATCTGGTAAAGTGGAGGTCCAGGAAAGGGGAAGGAAACCCTCAATGAGATGGATTGACACAATAGCCGTAACAGTGTACTCACACCTATCAACCATCATGAAGATGGTACAGGACTGGGCAACTTTTCGCTTTGTTTCGTTCACGGGGTCACAACGAGTCAGAGCCAACTCGACAGCAACCAACAACAACAATCTAGAGGAAGGAGATCTTTCCAAAGGGCACACAGCAATGTGAAGAAAGGCAATGCTACTTCGGGGGCCTGAAGATGTGACCAGCCTGGCATTCTGAATGCATTTGTGAAAGGATTCATTTAGAGGCGCTGTTTTTGGAGACTGAAAGAGGTAACACATAAAAAGTGCTTAGCACAGTGGCTGCCACGTGGTAAACAACCACATGCTGCTAGCTAATATTGTTATTACTACTATGATGACTATTGCTGTCACTGCAGTTTCATGAGTTAGAGCCGCCTGCTGCAAACAGTCGATTCTTGAGACAGGTGAGGTGGATAGCAAGAACCTTAGTATATGTACCAGTATATATACCAGAGGGGAGTGATCTCCTCCTAAAGCTGTCTGTCTCAAGGAACTGCAGTCCAGCTGTAGTTTTATAGGGAAAAGGGGACATGGGTTTTAGGAACTTGTGGAATGTCCATTCTCTTTCTATGTGGTTTAGGTGTTGATCTTTTCCTGTCCTTATCCCATCAGCCCAGGGGGTGACTGGTGCCATCTTGATGGACATAATCCTGTTTAACAGGCTTAGATCAATATCACTTATTTTTCCATGGTCCTAAGGGAAATGTTGGTTAACATTTAACTTTTAGAGGAGCTAACAACAAAATCATACTTGGAGACAGAGATAGGCTAGGGAAGGGAAAAATGGTGCAGGTTATGTCCAACATATGGCTGAGCAGCCTGTTCCATTGCCAGTAATGTTAATATTTTTAGCTTACAGACATGGAAATCTCCATAGCACCTAAGGCAAGACATGGTCTTAACCACTCACTGGTGTATTGGCTAATAGGACTTGGAAAGGGGATGGGAAAAAAGAAGAGAGGAAAGTCCACAGGACTCAAGATGGTTGGAGGAGAGGGGCTTCAGGAAATAGAGAAAGAGAAGAGACAAGCAGCAGCTTCTGTGAAGAATGAAATGTTAACACTGAATTTTTATGAAAGCTTGTTGAGTGATATCCACACAACTGTCCTCCATATCTCTTTTTAGGAGACTATGCATCAATTGTTAAAACTTCTAGGGAGTTATTAGAGGTGGTGGCATAAAGATTGCCCCCCCATGTGGGCTCTTGGCTAAGGAGGCCCAGTGACAGATGAGTACTCCAGAGCTCAGAGAGGTTGGGTGATTTACTGAAGGTCTCACAGTTAGTAAACAAAGGAGCCAGGCCCAGAATTCGAGGAAGAGGTGGGAGATGGCTTACCCAAGACAGTACAATTGATACCAAACAGAGTCAAGTCTAGAACCCAGGCCACCCTTCTCTTGACACTAGTTTTCAATGGCTTTATCCACAGGCATGAGTAATGTGGAAATTTCCTTTAATGTCTGGAAGACATTTTTTGTCTCCGTACCTGTGGGACCTACAAAACTTTGAGGAAAATTTTTTGCTATTGAGATACCCTATCCTAGACTCAGCTCAAGAAATGCTATTTTTAATGAGGTTAAAGGAAGATGACCTGTGATAAGATAAATAGGGACTGGAATGGCTTGTGCCCCCACGTCAAGGTAGAAATAAAAAGAGAGATGATTTCCATATAACACGGGCCTACTTCTTTAACATCAGTGAGAAGCGTATCCTACCATGCATCCATCTGCTTATTTATTCAGTAGATACTGAGGACCAGCCCTGTGCCAGCACTGTGCTTAGTGCTGGTAAGAAAAGGATGAACGAGATGAATGTGCTCCCTGCATTTATGAAACATAATACAAGGAGGGGGAGACAGACAATAATAATGCTAAAACAAATGAAGTGCTACTTTGAAATTTGAAAATTGCTATACTTAAATAACCAGAGTGCTGTGAGAGAGACAATTGGTGATGATGCTACTTTAGGTCAGGGAGTTAGAGAAGGTCTTTCTAAGGAAATGAAGTTAAAGGAGGGAACTGGAAGAGTCAGCTATGTAAAGAGGCTAGAGAGGTACTTCATTCCAAACACAATGCCCCAAGTGGGCATCAAGCTTGGACTGTTTCTTGGAAATCAGAAGGCCAGTGTGGCCAGAACTTAGAGCTGGAAGTGGAAATTGAGTTTTATGAGGTTGCAGAGGTAGGCAGGGGACACTTTCACCTTACAATATAGGTTAAAGTGTGTAAATAAAATTCAAAGAACAACAAATATCCACTGAAGTGTCTTAAGAATGGGGGTGGGGGAAATTATCTAGTTTGCATTTTTCAAGATTTCTCTATGAAGAACAGATTATGGGAGGGCAAGAACGAAGCAAGGAGAAACTATGAGCCTGTAACACTGTAGCACTGGTCTAGGCAGCAGTTGGCAGAGTTTTGGACCCGGTGGTAGTGGTGCAGATGGAAATGAGAGGAAGGTTCTGAGATACCACTTGGAGGTGGATCCTATAAGACTTGATTAAAGGGCTAGATGTTGGGCTTGAGGAGAAAAGATAAATCAGGAGCAAATAGGTGGATAGTGGTACCATTTACAGAAATGAGAAAGAGCAGGGGAGGAACAGAATGGTGGGCAGGGCAGGTAGAACTGGTTTATGAAGGGTTCTCGAGGAGTCATGTCAAGCAGGAGAAGCCTGTGAAACATCCAAGTGGAGATGTCAAGTCAGCCACTGAATATACAAGTCTAGAGCTCAGGGAAGTGGTCTAAGCTGGAGATCTAATTTAAGACTCATCAGCCAGTATATGGTATGTAAAGTCATGGGAGTGGACAAGGTCACCCAGGGAGAGAAGAATCAAATCCCCTTGCAAGAAATGTGTTGACATCTCACTCTGCCCTAATTTAAGCCTAAGTCCCAATAAATTTTGGACTGTAGCCTTTTCAGGCTTATGGGTAAATTCCCATCTGCTACGCTGAGTCCTCTGACCCTCAAAATTCACATGAATAAAATATAGTGATATCTGAAAATGTCTTTACATAGAGAAATCAGAAAATGCCCAAGGACAGCCAGTGTATAAAGTACTTGGGCATGAATTTTAGTGCAATCCATCATAAGAAGGGATTTTGGCCACTTGGAGTCCTCATGGGTATTACTCTCACTTCCTCTCTTTTAAGAATTGCATGGGTTCACACATACACAGGTTGTATTTGTACTTGTGGAGGTATAATTACACTAAATACACTGATTTCTTTCCTGTGGCAAGCCCACTTTATCATTAACTACCTCTCGCTTGCTCAGTGGAGAAAGCCTGACACAAAGGTATCCCCTGCCTCTAACCCAGTTAGATTGACAAAGGCATCAACATCAGTAGGTGCGAGAGATGGTCAAGATATAATTATACAAAATTCAGCTCACCTGACACTTGCCTTAACCAAATTTGGTGAGAATCGATAGATTAGGGAGTCCCTGGGTGGCACGAATGGTTAAGCACTCCACTACTAGCCAAAAGAGTGGCGATTCAAACCCACCCAGAGGCATCTCAGATGACAAACCTGGCAATCTGTTTCCAAAACATCACAGCCTTGAAAATCCTATGGAGCAGCTCTGCTCTGTACATATGGGGTCATAGGAGTTGGAATCAGCTCAGTGGCAACTAATAACAACAGATAGGTTGGGAACTTCTTGAGGTAGTTTTTGTCTTCTTATGCTTGTATTCTTGGTTCCTAACACGGTGCCTAACATCATGCTTGGTAAAGTAGAGGGTCAGCAAAAAAGAGGAAGACCCTCAATGAGATGGACTGACACAGTGGCTGCAACAAATGGGCTCAAGTATGACAACAATTGTGAGGATGGCGCAGGACCAGGCAATGTTTTATTCTGTTGTACATAGGATTGCTATGAGTCCGAATCAACTCAACAACACATAACAGCAACATGGTACCTACCTCATAGTACAAGTCAGTCCCGACGACTGGAATATTAGGCTTCCATCTCTGAGCTCTCCTGCTACTGTGCTTCCCATCACTCCTTAAACTCTGCTACACAGCCCTCTTTCTGTTTCCTAAGTACTCCAAACTCATTCTGACCTCAGGGCTTTTGCACTTGCAGTTTCCTCTGCCTGGCACACCCTGTCGCCTTATCTTCATGTGGCTGACTCCCTCTTGGATTCAGATTTCAACTCAAGCATCATCTTCCCAGAGAGGCTTTTTCCAATAACCTGAGCTTAGAGGAGGTCACCATTCATTTCCATCCCATTATCCTACTTTATTATCTTCATGGACTGTACTACATTCTGCAATCACGTGTTTATTTATTTGCTTTTTATTTAGTGTCCATTCCCTCCACTAGAACAGAAGCTACTTGAGGATAAGACCCTTATCTGTCTCATCATCCTGTATCCACATGGCCAAGACAGTGTCCAACACTTAGAAGACACTCACTCAATAAAATCTGGTTTAATGAGTAAAGGTAGCATTAGAGCTCTTGAGTATATGTCAGCTATCCTATTTAAAGCTTTACACTTACCTTATTATACCCTCACCAAAAACGAGTATGAGGGGGATGTGGGAGTGTTTATTATTTTCTCAGTGTCATACAGAGGGCTGCTGCTAAAGCCAGAAATCAAATACAGGCAATTCTTTTTACAACCACACAGCTTTGTAGAACTTTCAGGAAATGAATGAAAGTTATTATAAAATGAGACAGGAATATTTTCAATTTTAAACCCCTCTACACCTACCTGAAGACACAATCAATAATGTTATTCATCCATTCATTCATTCAAGAAATATGTATTCAATATCTTTTCTGCTCAAGAAATTGTACTAGGTAATGAGGACTCCCAAAGTAAGGAGCTCAATAGGTGTGTTCAGTTCTTTCTTTATTTACCACTCCAACAAATAAGTAATGAGCACCTGCTACATGCTGGTCAGTGTCATAGTATCTGGCCCAACTAGTCTCTATCCTTCTGAATTTCTGTGGTTTCCTACTCCTGGGTGCCTGTTTTTCCATCTCTCTACCACCTAACATCTCTCTACCACCTAACATCTCTCTACCACCTAACCTAAAGCAAAAGGAAGAACTGATGAAGTAAAAGAACTGAACAGAAGATTTCAAAGGGCAGCTCAAGAAGACAAAGTAAAAGTATTATAATGACATGTACAAAGAGCTGGAGATGGAAAACCAAAAGGGAAGAACACACTCGACATTTCTCAAGCTGAAAGAATTGAAGAAAAAAATTCAAGCCTTGAGTTGCAAGAGTGAAAGATTCTGTGGGGAAAATATTGAATGACGCAGGAAGCATCAAAAGAAGATAGAGGGAATACACAGAGTCATTATACCAAAAAGAATTAGTGGATGTTCAACCATTTCAAGAGGTGGCATATGATCAGGAACCGATGGTACTGAAGTAAGAAGTCCAAGCTGCTCTGAAGGCATTGGCGAAAAACAAGGCTCCAGGAATTGATGGAATATCAGTTCAGATGTTTCAACAAACAGATGCAGTGCTGGAGGTGCTCACTCATCTACGTCAAGAAATACAGAATACAGTTTCCTGGCCAACTGACTCGAAGAGATCCATATTTATGCCTATTCCCAAGAAAAGTGATCCAACCGAATGTGGAAGTTATAGAACAATATCATTAATATCACATGCAAGCAAAATATTGCTGAAGATCATTCAAAAACGGCTGCAGCAGTATATCGACAGGGAACTGCCAGAAATTCAGGCCAATTTCAGAAGAGGACGTGAAACCAGGGATATCATTGCTGATGTCAGAGGGATCCTGGTTGAAAGCAGAGAATACGAGAAGGATGTTTACCTGTGTTTTATTGACTATGCAAAGGCATTCGACTGTGTGGATCATAACATTGCAAAGAACGGGAATTCCAGAACACTTAATTGTGCTCATGAGGAAACTTTATATAGATCAAGAGGCAGTTGTTTCGGACAGAACAAGGGGATACTGATTGGTTTAAAGTCAGGAAAGGTGTGCGTCAGGGTTGTATTCTTTCACCATACCAATTCAATCTGTATGCTGAGCAAATAATCCAAGAAGCTGGACTATACGAAGAAGAATGGGGCATCAGGATTGGAGGAAGACTCATTAACAACCTGCGTTATGCAGATGACACAACCTTGCTTGCTGAAAGTGAAGAGGACTTGAAGCACTTACTAATGAAGATCAAAGACCACAGCCTTCGTATGGATTGCACCTCAAGATAAAGAAAACAAAAATCCTCACAACTGGACCAATGAGCAACATCATGATAAACGGAGTAAAAATCGAAGTTGTCAAGGATTTCATTTTACTTGGATCCACAATCAATAGCCATGGAAGCAGCAGTCAAGAAATTGAGACTCATTGCATTGGATAAATCTGCTGCAAAGGACCTCTTTGAAGCATTGAAGAGCAAAGATGTCACCTTGACGACTAAGATGCCCAAACCATGGTATTTTCAATCACATCATATGCATGTGAAAGCTGGACAATGAATAAGGAAGACCGAAGAAGAATTGATGCCTTCGAATTGTGATGTTGGCGAAGAATATTGAATATACAACTTGGACTGCCAAAAGAACGAACAAATCTGTCTTAGAAGAAGTACAACCAGAATGCTCCTTAGAAGCAAGGATGGGGAGACTGCGTCTTACATACTTTGGACATGTTGTCAGGAGGGATCAGTCCCTGGAAAAGGACATCGTGCTTGGCAAAGTACAGGGTCAGCGGAAAAGAGGAAGACCCTCAACGAGGTGGATTGACACAGTGGCTGCAATAATGAGCTCAAGCATAACAACTATTGTAAGGATGGCACAGGATGGGGCAGTGTTTCGTTCTGTTGTGCATAGGGTCGCTATGAGTCAAAACCAACTCAATGGCACCTAACAACAACAACAGCCACCTAACATGCTTATCTCTACTTTCCTATTGCAAAAAGTCTTCTCCATACAGCAAAAGAGACTGCCACAGTTGGCTCTGAGTTTACATCGTCCCAGCCCAGTGATGACAAATCAAAGAACAGCTTCTATTTCCTCCTATTTCCTAATTTATAAATCCCAGAAAAAGATTTTGATTGGCTGAAGTTTTGGTCACATGATTCCCTTGGCTCAATCGCTGTGGCTAGAGGAATGTTATACTCAGGAAAGCCAGGCCAGGATCATCTGCCTTCCTCTGTGGGAAGTAGACCCATCAAAATCACATGGCTGGAGGACCATTGAAGCCATTCCCCAGAGGAATAGGGTGATGCAGAACAGACAGGACAGTGGATGTCCACCATCCTGCTCAAAATGCTATGATTCATCAACTTCCCACCAGATCCTGAAAAGAAGGATATTGTCTGTCTTCTTCATTACTGTGTACCCCATGCTGATGACATATTAGCTCCTCAAAAACTGTCTATAGGATTGATGAGGTGAACTGAAAGAATGATATTTTATTATTTGAAAAAAATTATCTGTAATATACTTCATAATGGATAACTAAATGCTACTTGTACCACACTATTGTTGAGGACTGTTGATCTACAGGATGGAAATACTAATACTTAAGCTACATAACTTTCATGGCTTTCTTGATGGTTAAATGATATTGGACTGTGAAATGGCTTTGAAAAGTATTAAACAACATATGAATACAAGACATTTTTTTGTAAGTAGTCAGCTAGGAAATGAATGTTCAGCAGAATTATGTAACTAGGCTGTTTGAGGGCTATGGCAAAAAATGGAACTTTGTAGAAAAAGTTTCAACTGGCAAGAAATACTTAGGCAGCAAAAGACAATTTTCTAAAATGATGGGTTTGAAAAGAATGAATCATCAATGAATGTTGGTGCAAAACATTATTTAGGAAGTCTGGACATACTCCTGATTAAAGATATTTTCAAGAGCAACTCCAACAGAAATAATAAAATGCTGGGCACAAACCTGTTGGCTTAATTCTATCAGTGAACCAGGATAAAAGAACTCAAACCCACAGCTCCACCAAGTGTCCTTGGCCTCTTTTAAGACATGGCATATGTATATTCAGTTGAGTACTTTAGGTCTCTTCATTTTAGTTTAGGTGTTGCCCTCCTGGAAAAGGAAAAGTGGAAAGGAACCCAGAATGACCTTTCCATTCAACAGTGACCAATCCCATTAACCATGTGAATAAGTTAAGGGCCAAGTAAACTGCTGTCATGAAAACTAAAGTACAGCAGCTCAGAAGCTTAGAAGAGAAAAATTGTATATTTCTTATAGTCCAGCAAGCTCAAAGAAATGAGCATATGTAGGCAGATACTATTGGTTATCTCCCCAATCCATTCTTTCTTTACTTTAGTGATGAAAATTCTAACTTTTAGTTGAGCATGTTATCCTTCTTAGCCGTTTATAGAGCTATATATGGTCACATGACCAAGTTTTGGCCAATGGGATATGAGCAGAAGGACTGTATGCAACTACTAAGCAGTATTCTTAAAGAAAGAGCTTTGCTTGACACTTCTTCCATCCTGCTGCCTAGAATTCAGATGTCATGGCTAAGGCTCTGACAGCCATTTTCAGGTCAGAAGAATGAGCGTCAACCCTGGAAGTGGCAGAGCAGACAGCTGGAATCAGCCTGGATCCCTGATGACTCTGTAAAACCACCTTAGGGGAAAGCCCTGGACTGCCTATCTCTAGGCGTTTTTTTTTTTTTCCGAGAATTTTGGCAACTTTATATATTGATTATGGAACTTTCCTTTGCACACCTTTAGGTTACCTGTGTGTGTTCATCCTCATATGACCAAACATTACACAGATTGCCATAAATAGCAATAAGAACAGACTACAAGATGACAGCTTGAGGCTACATTGAGAGAAGCACTAAAAGGAGAGATATCGCCTCCAATTTTTCTGTCTGGTGGAAGTGCGGGAATTTTAGTTCCACCACTCCCTGTATCTATTCAGCAGTATATAAATGATTAAGCAGTACTTCTATCAGAGCTCCTACCCTATTTTATATTCCCCAGCTCATCTGCCCAACAAAGGATCTTCGTCTCTGGCCTACAATAATAGTTTCTCTATCTGCGATGAAATTTGCCAGTGATCTAAATAAGGAAGTGTTATTCTTTTTTTTTTTTTAATTGTACTTAAGATGAAGGTTTACAGAACAACCTAGCTTCTCATTAAACAGTTAGTACACATACTGTCCTGTGACATTTGTTACCAACCCCTCTAGACTTCTTTAAAGCAAAAGAGTAAGACATTAGGTATATAAGCCACTGAAATTTGGTGTTTTCTCCCATGTACAGTCACAGTCAGTCCTAACCAGCACAGGCAGCTTTCAAGCCTCAAAACAAATAAACAAAAACAAAAAAAGAAATCCATTGCCATCAAGTTAATTCCGACTTATAGCGACACTATAGGACAGAGTAGAATGGCACTAAAGGGTTTCCAAGGCTGTAAATCTTCAAGGAAGCAGACTGCCACGTCTTTCTCCTGCTGAGCAGCTGGTGGGCTCAAACCACCAACCTTTTGGTTAGCAGCCAAGTGCTTTAACCACTGTACTACCCAGGGTTCCTTTCTTCAAGCCCCACCTGCTGCTGTATCAAACGTAATAGAGGACTAAGTTAAACCAACAACCAGTGTATCAGATTCTTATTGCTGCTGTAACAGATCACCATAAATTTAATTGTTTAAGACAACACAACTTCATCACCTTACCATTCTGTAAGTCAGAAATCCAACACGGCTGTCACCAGCCTAAAATCAGGGTATTGCTATGGCGCATTCTAGAGCCTCTAGGGAAATTTATTTCCTTGCTCATTCAGGGTGTTGGCCTAATTTAGTTCCTTGCAGTTGTAGGACTGAGATCCCTCCCCCTTGTTTTCTTGCACCTGTTAGCTGAGGCCTGTTCCCAGCTTTTAAAGGCTACCCACATTTCTTAGCTCATGGCCTCCTTCCTCCATCTTCAGACCAGGAACAGGATCAAGTCCCTATCATGCTTCAAATTTCTCTTTCCTCTTCTTCCTCCTCACATCTCCCTGAACCATCTTTCTACTTTCCTCTTCCACTTTTAAGGACCCATGTGATTACTTTGGGCCCCCACAGATGATCCAGGATAATCTCCTTGAGCCCTGGTGGTGCAATGGTTAAGTGCTTGGCTACTATCTGAGAAGCCTGTGGCTTGAGCGTACCAGTCACTCCATGGGAGAAAAGTCCTGGTGATCTGCTACTGTAAAGATTACAACCTAGGAAACCATGCGGAACATAGTTCTACTCTGTCATATAGAGTTGCTATGAGTTGGAATCAACCCTACAGCACACAACAACAAACTTTCTTTTGGGATGTAATGTAGCATATTCACTGGTTCCAAAGATTAGGGTATGGCATCTTTGGAGAGCCATTATTCTGCTAAACACCATCAGAGAATATGAGGTTCCCTTGCACCCTATTCTCCTACTAATTTAATATCTTGTGTTGGTGATATTCCTCACTTACAGGTGCAAGGACCCAGGGAGCAATATACTCTGTATGCTCAGGGTCCTTTATAGCCCTAACACAGTCAGGAATCCTGCCCTCCTCTAGTTTTCAGGAATAATGCCATCTTTACCTGATCCCTCAAATGTATTAGGGATAAGGAACCAACTCCAAAAAAACATCTAATGAATGTTTAAGGAGCCTGATTGCAGGCCAAGTTTTGGTAACTGCTGGGAGTTTTTTTTTTTGATAGGTGTGGGGTGGGAATCAGGGTTAGGACCAGGATCTCCCTTTAACTTTCCTCCAAGCTAGAACCTCAAAGAGCCTGGACAACTCTAAAAATTGCTTAATTCTATCTAGTGAGAGCGTATAGGGTCACTACAAGTCAGATTCAACTCAATGGCAACGAGTTGTTTGACGGAGAGTGGGTTCCAAAGAGCAAATTTCTTACAGATTCTTTCAGGTTAGATTTGAGGATAGATTGGAAATTGGGTATATCTTATCCAAGGCAGTAATTTCAGAGAAAGAAGAGAAAAGAGGGATAAAATACCCCTCAAGGAAGATGAGGAGGACGAGGACCTCCCAAACTTTCTGAGTGGGACTAGGGAAAAGTCACCTGATTGGTAGTGTTCTCCTTGCAGACCAACTGCACTTGATGTCTTTTTTCCCTCACACACTTTGGGGAAGGCAGTGGGTAGTCACTGGAAGGTAAGCTCCAAGAGGACTAAGACCTTGTCTGTCCTTTTTTCTTTATCTCCAGCTCTCAGACTACTGTTTAACACCGAGTACTTAACAAATATATGTTTGTATGAATAAATGAATGATTGACTGATTGTTGTCACCCAAGTCTTTTTCTGGTCTTTTTCCCCCTAAGCAGCATTGCATACTAGTGAAAAGTATATGCTCTGAAGTCAAAAGTAGATCCAGGTCTCACCTCTGCCGTTTATCCCACCAATGTATTCCCTGAGAATCTAGACCTGAGTCTATGTCCTATCTGTAACATGTAGCCAATAATGACTGGCTTTCTGTTGGTTCATGAAGATAACAGATGGAAAGTGCTTAGTGAATTTCCCAGCAGTCACTGAATGTTAGCTCTTAATAGTAGTTCAAACCTTCTGTTCCTGAGATAGTATCCCCTTGATCCTCAAATTTAATTTCCAGCCTACATGCCTTTACTTGGGTCAGTTGGCCTGTCTCTTCAGCATTTCGAACATATGTATGATTGTGTGCACACACGAGTACATACACACAAATATCATAGAGGTCAAAGCTAATTTAAACGTTATATTTTCCAGTTATTATGGCTCTCGTCAGAAGTCAAGAAGCCCTGGTGGTACAACAGTTAAGTTCTCAGCAGCTAACTGAAAGGTCGACAGTTCGAACCCACCTAGTGGCTCCATGGGAGAAAAGACCTGTTGATCTGCTCTCATAAAGACTACAGCCTAGAAAACCATATGGGGCAGTTCTACTGTCACATGGGGTCACTATGAGTCAATATCACATGGGTTATTACTAGTAGAAATCGACCCAATGGCACCTAACACCAGTAAGAAGTTATATTTCCACTTCCAAATTCTTGGATGCTGATTAAGTCACTTTGCATTTATTAATACCAATGTCTTGCATATAATATAGAACCCAATACACTTTGAATGGATGGATGACTGGACCAATGGACTGATGGAAAGATTAACTTACTTATGTCCTCTGGCATCTCCACAGGGATTTATTTATCTTTATAGCCCCTCCTGGTGCCCCTGGGTGGTGCAAATGGTTAACATACTTGACTGCTAACCAAAAGGTCAGAGGTTCAAGTCCACCCAGAGGTGCCTTGGAAGAAAGGCCTGGCTATGTACTTTCCAAAAAACTAGCCATTGAAAACTCAATGGAGAACAGTTCTCCTCTGATACACATGGGGCCACCATGAATCAGAGTCTACTTGATGGCAACTGGAATAGCCCCCACTGGTCAGCACCGTGCCTTACTCATAGTAGAGATTCAGCAAAAGTTGTTTGGTGGGGATAGAAGATGAGAAAAATCAGAAAAAGTAAATCAAGACCAATCCCCACCTGGATTCATTCTCCCTTCAGGGCATCCTGTTGAAAGGAGTTATTGAGTAGAGAAGCAGGGAGTTGATAGCCACTCTCTGGACTCTCTCCCAGGGCCTTTTTAGAACAGGAAAGTTAATTATGGAACCAGATTAACAGTTTCTTTTTTGATACAGTCAGAGTAAAACCAGCAGGATGCAATTTAGCTCTTCCCCACTTTCCAAATAGCAGCAAATTTTCATACAAAACAAAGAGGCATTTGAATTGCAAATTGCTTAGCAAATCAGCTAGCAACCCCAACGGAAGAATATTTCTGCTGCTTTCAAACCCACCCGGCTGTTGCCTTTTCAGGTTTAACCATGTAGTGGTTAAACCTTCACAAAGGCCTGGGTGTCTTGCTGTTTCAACTCTTAGCCAAGTGGGGAGGAGGAGTGATTCAGTAAGGCTTACTAGAATGCTCCAGCATGGTCTTTTTGCTCAGAACATTTTTCTCTTCTGCAGACCCTCTCTAACTCTCAGGGCACCAACCTCCACTCATGGAATGTGGTCTGAAGAGTCCCTGGAGGTCCTCACATTCAAGGGTAACAAGAGCAAATGCCTATGAAGGCAGGGCAGGGATACATGTGAATAAAGAGGGTGGGGGGTGGGTGCACATGTGTCTGCTGAGGAAGTGGTAAGGACTGGCATGAACATAGAACCTCATGCCCCATCTAACCATCCTTGTCATACAGCAATGCCGGTCTGTTGTTGAGTGTTGCTAGGTGTGATTTTTCCTGGAAGACTGTAATCTAAGTTCTTACTTAAAATATCTTTCATTTTAGCCATCGACATCTAATTTAAAAAAACACATACATATATCATCTATTGGCTGAATATGGCCTATGGGCCACCAGTTTACAACTTCTGATCTTGTTCTACTTCCTTTTTTGGTAGATGGGAATACTGAGGTGGAGAGAAGGAAATCCCTTATAAAAGGTCAGAGAATGGCCAAGTCTAATTCCTTGTCCAGGACTTGGTTGATCCCATCACACGGCCTCCCTCAAATCTCTGCCCCTGAAGGACACAGGGCAGTCTCATTTTCACAAGAGCATTTATGAACCGTGTTATTTCTGATTAAAATAAGTATTATAGAGGATTTGGAAAATAAAGTAAATAAAACAAAATCACAAACTGGTGCCATTTTATTTATGGGGGGACCAGAGGTTAGGGTGGGAACCTAGATGGAGACGAGCTGCTTTGGGTTCAGAATAGCCCCAAATAGCTAGTAGGAAAGTTAGGACAGGGGTTGAAAATGCATGCATTTACAGAGACCAATCCAGGGGCAAAAAGGAGCAAAGGAGGCCAGATGGGGAACAGGGTAAAGAAAGCAAACATGCCTTCTAAAGGATACAGACACTGCTTGGGCTCAGCTTGTGTCATATGGGAGTGCAGATACACTGCTGCCAGTCCTTTTGATATTTTTTAAGAGAAGCTTGCAATCTAAATTTTTATGTAAACTTTTTCAATGTTTAAAAAAAAAACTCAATTTTAAAAAATTGTGAGTCATACAAAGTACATCAAAAAAACAAAAACCTGTTACTGTTGAGTCAATTCTGACTCACAGGACCCTACTGGCCAAATAGAACTGCCTATAGGGCTTCCAAAAAGCAGCTGGTGGATTCAAGCTGCTGGCCTTTTGGTTAGCAACCGAGCTCTTAACCATTGGGGCAACAGGGCTCCCCCATAACTTCCTCTTTGCAGCCTCTGCTGAGCCACTCACTGGGGGTAGACCGAAGTATTGGTCCATCAGTCAGCAGTGGGACAGAGAGCTTATACGTGATCAGTCAGGTCGTAGACCATCAGAAAGGGCTGGCATGGAGGTGGCCAGGTCAAGGGGATGAGACTAAGGAAGCAAGGTTGTACACGGACTTAGGGCAGCAGTCTCCTGGGTCAGAGAAAGCTTCCACCTGAACTATCCTTTCAGTCTGCACGTACCTTGGGGAGATCTTGTGCCCAAGTCTAAAGCCCCTACTGTGACCTTTTATATTGTGTGGAGTGAGTGTGTATGTGTCTGTGTACATATGTATAATCTTTACTTTGCTAAAATCATACAGGTAATCTCCTTGGTAACTCTGTGAAAGACTATTTTCTCCAAAGCAGAAATGTTTAAGTCAGTAAAGATAGCATTTCAAAGTATTGATCACTGAATCAGAAGTCAGTAGACGGGAACGGGAGGAGCCCTGTCCAAGTCCCTTAACCTGTCTCTAAGTCTCCATTTCATGCTTTGTAAAGTGAGAATTATAATACCTGCCCTATCATCCTGTATTAGTGACAATTTTTGGTCAGAAGAAATGATACACAAATCAAACTGGCTTAAGAAAAATGGGATGTGTTGGTTTGTACTTACGTATGGGATGTACTGGTTCATAAGAGGATTTGAAGCACTCACTGATGAAGATCAAAGACCACAGCCTTCAGTATGGATTACACCTTAACATAAAGAAAACAAAAATCCTCACAACTGGACAAATAAGCAACATCATGATAAATGGAGAAAATGTTGAAACAGTCAAGGATTTAATTTTACTTGGGTCCACAAGCAACACCCACGGAAGCAGCAGTAAAGAAATCAAAAGACACGTTGCACTGGGCAAATCTGCTGCCAAAGACCTCTTTAAAGTGTTAAGAAGCAAAGGTGTCACTTTAAGGACTAAGGTGCGCCTGAGGAGTTTTCCATCGCCTCATATGCATATGACATATGGACAATAAGCAAGGAAGACTGAATTAATGCCTTTAAATTATGGTGTTGGTAAAGAATATTGAATATATCATGGACTGTCAGAAGAATGAACAAATTTGCCTTGGAAGAAGTACAGCCAGAATGCTCCTTATGAGTGAGGGAGGATGGCGAAACTTTATCTCCCGTACTTTGGACATGTTATAAGGAGGGACCAATCCCTGGAGAAGGACATCATGCTCGGTAGAGGGTCATCAAAAAAGAGGAAGACCCTCGATGAGATGCACTGACACAGTGGCTGCAGCAATGAGTTCAAACATAGCAACGGTTATAAAGATGGTGCAGGATTGGGCAGTGTTTCATTCTGTTGTACATAGGGTCACTATGAGTCAGAACCAACTTGACAGCACCTAATAACAGCATGGTTCATACAACTGAAAAATCTAAGCATGTTAACAATAGCTAGATCCAGGGGTTCACATGATATTGGGGCTTGTCACTTCCCTCTCCCTCAAAACCACAGTCCTGATTTCCCACATTGGCTATCAGACATATATCCCGCCTTTCCAAGTGCATTAGAAAGACATCTTCTCTTCCCCTACATTTTCAACACAAGTTTCAAGATTGAACTCCAGTGGCCTGAACTGGGTTCCTGGTTCTAGAATCAGTCAATGTGGTAAAAAAAAAAAAAAAAAAAAAAGGGATGAAATGCACTGAATGGATTAGACCAGTGTGCATTTCATATAGCATTAGGGATTTAACTAGGGGTCTATGGGAAAATTATTTTCATTCTGGAGGGTGGCAGATAAAGTAGGAGACCTGACTCATCAGCCCTATAAACTGTTCCTAAGGAAACGACTTCCAACCTGATGTATGATGTTTATTTAACATTGGAGCCATCTAGCTAAAGAGAAAAGTACTTGATTACTGCCTGGTTGTAAAATGAGATTGTATATTTTGTATTTATTTTCCCTTCCTATGTTTTTTTTTTATGTCTTGCAGGTTTGCTTTGACAAGGCGATCAGGACTGCCTGGTGACACTTGTTTCAATGAAAGCAACAGTGTGAAGAGTAAGTAGTTTTTCCTATTATTTATTGCTTCTAGGATATGGACTCCTTTCTGGTCAATACCTAGCCCATTCAAGTGAGTGTATTCAACTACTATTCCTTTTCCCAACCCACTGAAATAAATATCAGCTGGCCTTATTGGTAAATCAAATGTCAAGTACACGTCTTAAAGTTTTCTCCATTCTATATTCCCCAGAACAACATAGAGATTGTCAAGGTGCATGTCACTTAGAATGTCTTCTTGGCTGCAAGCAACATGAAACATAGGTTCAAGGTGTCTTAAATAATACAAAAAAAAATTGTTAGCTCTCATAACAAGAAGTTCTGAGATAGGGCAGCTTCATGGTTGTTTAATGGAACAGCTCGATCATATCACTAAAACCTGGGTTTTGACAGCTTCGGCAGACATCTTCCCATGTGTCTCTTTTTATCATCAAGGAAAGCCTTTCCAGGAAGTCTCAGGAAACTTCACAACCCACTGGCCAGAACTGTGTCACATGCCCTTGCCTAAACCAATCCCTGGCAAAGGGAATGGGGCCACCATGATTAGCTTAGACCAATCAGGAGTCACTTCCTGGAGTTAGGGATGAGATCCGTGTCCTTTGAAGCACTAGGTGCCATAGAGGAAGGTGAATATCTGAAAAAAATTAAAGTTTTGCTAGGAAGGAAAAAGGAAGAATTGATTTTTATTGAAAGGCAATCAACAGCATCTGCTAATTGGTTTTTTTTTTTTTTATACGCTATTTAAATCCCAGCAGTGCTTCCTGTAAGATGAAAGCTTATACAGGTACCTAAGTTTCAAGACACCATGTATCACCCCATCATCCACTGCAGAAAAAGTAGAAGCCAAGCCTTTGTTAATCTCTCTTGAGGTTGTGGGTAAAATTAAAAAGAACACTTAGAAATACTTTTGACTCTGGATTCAAAACCCAAGTCATTATCATTATATGCAGACCATTTCTCCAATTTGCATAATTATAAACTCCCCCTCAAACAGTAAACATCTCTGCCAATTTAAAAAAGAAAAAGAAAAAAAACAACTACAAAGCAGTATTAAATATGCATTGCTAATTTGACTTTCTAATTTGTCTGAGATCTTCACACAGACGTGCATAACTCCACAGATACTGAAGTGCTTAATAAAACTTTCCACCTGTCTGAAAAGAAATCAACAGGAAAAGGAAAGCTAAAAACCAGTTTTCTAGCTAAAGAATTTTAATTGACACCTGGAAATTGCCAGTAGGAATTAATTCTGGTAAAATAACTCTCAAATTCATTATTCTGTGCATTGACACCATCATTCAAAATTATTGCTGATTGCTTTGTGCAACCAGACGAAGACAGTATTTCCTCCAACACCTTCATTTGGTTTTAAGAGTCGCCTGCGTGTTGTAGGTGATCTTATAAGTGGACATTTATAGGAAGTGATTTAAGAGATGCAGGAATATTTTCCTCCCCCAAATCTCTCCCTTATTGATCTTCCTAAAATGCCCACACTAATTCTGGGCTTGGTCATTGAACGTCAAAGCTACTGTGCAAATATGTTACCTGGCCAAGGTAGAATATGAAACTATTGTTATGTACCTCAATTAAGTTTACTGGTTAACCCCGATGACAACTGGGACACAGGACACAGATTTGTTTGTGCACAGAGAGAAGTCCTCCTGGAGTTACATTACACATTACATACATATATGAGTGGGCATCTATGTATAATGGAGATAAACATTGTGTATGCCCACGGAGAACACCCACATTACATACATGAGTTCCTTTTATGCAAGCAATTCTGCAACCTGCTTTTTAAACTCAACAATACATTGTAGACATCTTTTCATTACAGTGTGTTTGTGTGTGTGTGCATGCGCACAAGTGTGTGTATATGTGTAGACATTGCCATTTTTTACTCTTGGTTATTATTGCTTTTTAGGAATGAGTGGTAATTTATTTATTCAATTCTCTACTAAAGAATAGTTGTCAATTCTATTTTTTTTAACTACTCATAGTATACCAAACATTCTTGTGCACAGCTCTCTTTCTCCACACACGGGGTGATCGCTTCTGTCATCAGTGCCTACAAGGGTGATTAGTAAGTCAGGGTGAGTTCGCCCAGTTGTGTTAAGGGAAAGCCATGAATAGGCTGGAGTCTTGACACTGCCCATGGGCTACCAGAGCATGGCTTCTGTGGGGCTCTGGATATTCCTACGAAGCCTTGGGCTCCTACAGAGCCTAGATAAGAGGAGGAAAGAAAATGATGACAGCCGAAAGTGAACTTTGCTATGCCACATTTTTGTCTCCAGTTATCACAAAACAATAAGGAATTACTGATATTATAGGTAATCATTATGTTTATTTTTGCATTTCCTTGAGAATTGTCCGTCTGCCCCTTACCTGGATTGTAAGATTCCTGTGGGCAGCAGCCAAGTATGTTTTCTTTGTTCAACAATACATACCGAGAGCCGAGCATACTTACATTACTGTGTGTATATAATTTTGAGGTGAAAGAGTGAGTTATGTAGAAAATCTTTCATGAGGGAAAGAGATGTGGAAGGAAGTTATTGAAGAGTGAAGTTTCCAGGGACTCTATTCTCTTCTCATCCCACCCCCAGTATCTCTTTTGTCTATTATTCTCTCCTTCCCACCACAATGGAAATATACCACACAATTTCAGGTGTTACTCCATTATCTTGGGGCAAGAGATGATTCCGCCTCAGGAAGTACTGTATAAGGAGCAGCTCGTAGTAAATGGGTCATTCTTGTCTATCAAGAGTTTATTTCTAATTCAATTCACTCAGCCCATGGCCTTAGGGTCAACCTGTTTTTATGACCAGCATTTGACTTATTTTCACCTGTTGCTTCTCTTCTAAACAAGATGAGGTTTGTGCGATTATGAAAACTGAGGTAAGGATATGCTTGGAGACGTGACTTTATACTAAATTTTAACCACTGCAACATGAATGAGCTCTGTAATGGGCCAGTTTGATTTGCTCCAAAACATACCAGAAAGCTGAGATATTTCTGTTTCCATAAATGGTATTTATTTGCCTTTACTAGTTTGAAAGATGTTTTTTTGTCATATCGTTCAAGGTTTAAGCATATACCCTATGGGCATATGCGTTCATAAAGTGCATCTCCATCTCTAATTAAATATGAGTAAAGTTTACTTTTCTGGGTAAAAGTGACTCTGATTAGACGTTTTTTCATGCACACCATAATTGATTGTCTTGCCCACCCCTGGGGTCATCCCCACTTTGGAGACTATGAACTGAGTTCTTTCCAGTGGTGACGTTGTATGATCCACCAAACTCTAGTGGACAATCAAGATTGGAAATACGGTTGGAAAGTTCTGCTGCGCAGTCACTTAAAACGGGGCGGGGAGGGAATTGGTTGTCAGCCTCCTCCTCCTCACTCCACTGTGTGTACTAGTAGGAATATTGAAGAAGTAGGAGTTTGGATAACTCCTTCCTGTCACTTTGTGTCATCAAGTCACTTAAGGAAGAATATCGTAGGATTGGAGGACTGCAGAACCTTCCTTCCAGTCAGGGAGCTATGGGGCTTCACTGAGGGAGGAAAATAGGCCTTTAAATCCTGCCTGTGGATGGAAGAAAGTTCAGATGCAGTTTCCCGATGAGGTTCTATACTTAATAAAGAGCTATTTAGTACTATTTTTAAATTATTTATGTATTTATTTTAAATAGATGACTTCTTCACATGATGAAAACATTTTAATGCATTATGGATATTTGGTAAAAAGCAAGCTTTCTGCAGACCCCATCTTTAACCTCTCCACTCTCCCCCCCAAATCAACCACTTTGTATGTGTGTCTGTCTGGACAAATGTGTGTGGATATCCCTATTTTTATTTTTTGTAGCCCAGATGGTATACACACTGTTCTGCATCTTGGTTTTTTTTCACTTTCTTGGAGTTGGTTTCATATTATCACACTCAATGCTTTTTCATCCTTTTGAACAGCCATATAATATTCTTCAGTTTGAATGTGCCAAAATTTATGTAGCCTTTCCCCTATAAATATTTAGGTTGATTCCAATCTTTTGCTCTTGTAAGCAATGCTGCAATAAATATATCCTTTAGAGAAGTGTTTTAGAAAGCACTTGCCTTTCACTGTCAGTGCCTAACAGCTGGCTTTCTGACCATTTAAGAATTGTGTAGTCACAGCTGGAGCCAGGTTGGGGTGAGCATCATTGAATAACAGGGAGATATAAGCACCTTCTGTATGCCACCAACAAAATATAAAACTTGGTGTTTTTCCTGAATAAGCCCCATAAAGCTACTAAGAACAGGATTATGTGACTTTCCTGGAAAGCTAGAGAAGCTCAGGCTCCATCTTCCATCTTTGATTTTCCCAGTCCAGTCCTGGGAAGCAAGAGAAAAGATTCAGCTACGGACTAGCTATGAGATCTTGGTCAATAGCATTTATTGAGATGGCATGGGTGGCCTTGAACAGCGGTAGCGTGGTGCGGTGGGGGAGGATCAGCTTTCAGGTCAGTGCACCTGAACTTTGTGAATGATTCTCCAGTTGAGATACTGTTATCAGAAAGTGGAGGAATGGGTGCTGGGCAAGCACAATGCCCACTCAAGGAGATTCCAGCATCTCTGAATCTCCTTGCTTCTCTGGTGTGCCATCCTCAGCGGGACTGAATGACCTCTAAGGTCCCATCCACACAGGGCTTTCCCCAGCTTTGTGATTTTCCATCATGAATTTGGACAGGTGCTGGAGGGCCTAGCTCTGGCATCTGCTTTTATTTTGTTTGATCCCCATCTTGTCAGATCACTGAGAACTTACCAGATGTGGCAACCTGCCCCTTCTTCTGGCCACCTGCATGTGGTAATTAGTAACAGTTACCCAATCGAAATGCCTTCTGAAGGCACAAGTTTGCTTTGATTCTTCAGATCAGTATTCTGGCCAGAGTGGCAGACACACACACTGAAATTTCAGTCTTGGAGTTCTGACGGGGCAAGATTTTTCAAGTGTAGACGTATTGTTATGAGCATACCGATGCTAGGCTGACAAATCTTCCCCTTACACCAAGTGTCACAGGGGGAAAAAAGTCTGTAATAATGACAACAATAACAGCAGCAGCAGAAGCTACCATTCGAGTTTCTATTATATCCCTGAGTCTGTGTGAGGCAATAGAGCATTGTGACTAACAGTATGGGTCCTGGTGTCTGTCTAAGGGCTTTGAAAGCCCAACTCTATCACTCATAGCTGTGTTACTCTGGCACATTTCTTGACCTCTCTGAACATCAATTATATCATCTATAAAACAGATTGTTAAGGGCATTGGTGGTTCAGTGGTAGGATTCTCGCCTTCCATGCAGGATACCCGGGTTTGATTCCTACCTAATGCGCGTCACATGTAACCATCACTTATCTGTCAGTGGAGGCTTGCCTGTTGCTATACTGCTGAACAGGTTTCAGTGGAACTTCCAGATCACAATGGATTAGGAAGAAAGGTCTGGCGATCTACTTGTGAAAACAGCCAATGAAAACCCTATGGATCACAACAGTCAGATCTACAACCAATCATCGGGATGGTACAGGACTGGGCAGCATTTCATTCTGTTGTACATGGGGTCTCCCTGAGTCAAAGGGCTGACTCGATGGCAGCTAACAACAACAACAACAGAAAACAGAGCAATAATTGTACCTACCTTGTAGGGCTATTGTGAAGATCAAATGAGGTAACCCGTGGAAAGTATTTAGCCCCGTGCCTGGCACGTAGAAACTGCATAGTACAGCTTGGCTGTTATTTTAGCTGTCCCAGCAAGACTGTTTCTCCCCATTTCATAAATGTGCAAACTGAGAATTAGAGAAGATAAATAACTTTCCCATGACCAAAAGGAGCAGAACTAGGATTTAAACTTAGGTCTGTCCACCTGATTAGTTCTTCAAATAATTATTGGGCACCTCCTATGTTCCAAGCACTGGGAACAGAGCAGCAAGCAAGCAGAGCACAATCCTGGCCCTCGTTGAGCTGACAGTCTAATAAGACACCACTCAGCTCCTTGCCATACTTACTATCCCTTCCTTTTGTAATGCTACTCCAGGGCATCTAGTTAAAATGCCCTCTCGGTGCTCTTGACAGTAACTGTAATAAAAAAACAGTTACTGTCAAGAGCTAATATTTATTGGATGCTACTTGGTGCTCAGAAGTCCATGGGTACTGTAAAAATTTAATGCACTCAGCTGCTAACTGAAAGGTTGGAGATTCAAATCCACTTAGAAACTCCTGGGAAGAAATGCCTAGCAATCTACTCCCGAGGGGGGGAACATCAGCCATTGAAAACCCTATGGAGCACAGTTTTGCTCTGACACACGCAGGGTTACCATGAGTTGGAATTGACTCAATGGCCACTGGTTTACTGGTGGTTATCTGGTGCTCATTTAATCTTCCAAGCAGGTCTGTATGGCAGCTACTATTATTATCCCCATTCTACAGATTAGATACCTAAGGCTTGGAGAAGACAGAATGACTTCTCAAGGTCGCATAGCTAGAAAATGGTAACTCTGGGATTTGAACCCAGAAACAGAGCCAAAGCCAGCTCACTAGCGCAGTTCATGATATTGTTTCCAAGGAGTCAAGGTAAAGGGTGACTGGATTTAGAGCAAGAACAAAAAGCTATCTTACCACTGCAGCCCATATCTAATCACGCATGAGTTGTGTCCCTTGTTTATGCCCTGAGCTCCTATAGATACCCTCAGAGAGAAAAAAAGTACTAAAAAAGACATTTAGCCATGGAAACAAAGAAATCGGGTGCTAATTAAAATCAAGAAGCAGAAGTGAAACTGACTAAACCGGCTCTCCTAAGCCCTGCTTAGCTTTATTTTCAAGGACCCCAGCGTCAAGGGGCAAGCTTGATTAGGTCGGACAGTGGCAGGCTCTGAAGCCCCTCAGCCCTCAGAGATGGAGCTGGACTTGGCTACTGCAGACAGGCGTGGCCTGGGGAGATGTGGGCAGAGGCAGAGCCAGAAGTCTGGCTAACAAACAGCCACGGCCTGGTGGCTTCTGCAGAGCTGCTACAGATCACAGAGCTGTGTTTGAAGGAGCCAAACATACTTCTGTTCTGCCTCCTTAATTCAGAAGATTCATCTGAAATGCCACAAGTGCCTGGTGGGTCCAGGGAGCCAGTGATGCTGGCAACAAGTAAAACGCCGTCAGCATGATGTTTCCCCATTTGCTAGCTTTATTCAGGGCTCACAGTTACCAGGAAAAGAGAGACAGTCGGCACAAGTGAGACTGTTGACTGGGAGTAAAAACAAGGCAGAGAAGAGATGTTTATGCAGAAAACAGAGACCCTGCCCTTTACAAACAGGCAAAGGCAGACCCAGCTGCAGCCCAAGCGTAGGTCTGTGTTACTTACAAAACAGAACTCCCAGCAAAAGACAGAGACTAAATTTGTATTCTGGTTCCCAACATGGAATTAAGAAATTGAAAACAATACATCCTTCACAGATCGAGTCCCTACCTGCCTCCCAAAGCAAAAAAAAATCACCTCAGGAAAACATAAAAGACATTGCTTAAACAGGCTGAGCACAGAAAATACAGCCATGTGTTGGCAAAGGTCTTCATCCTTTTCCAAGAGCTTAAAGATGGAGGGTCTCAAGGTACCAAGGGAGGGAACAAAGGAGGGTGTTATTAACCCATTTTACAGATATACAAACTCCGAATATCCAGAGGGTTAAGAGGTCACTCAGCAATTTGATGGGAGAACCACAACCAGAAGTCTGGATGTCTCTGCTCCTGGTAAACAGCTGGACTTTAGCTAGCTGCTTCTCCAGGGGAAACACGATCGTGCACCAGAGAGCTCCGCGCAGCCAGTACAACCTGGGATGTGCTCCATGCTCATTAGCTGTCATTAACTTGCTGGGGCCTCTGGTCACTCTTCCTGTAGGGCAGAACTGAAGGCCAATGTCATTTACTCTGTGTCGACCTCCTGAGGTTATACTGGCGAAGCTTCTAATGTACCTCCAGCACTAGATCTGGAATCTGCATATGAATAAAAAGAGAGAGAGAAAGTTGAATCTGTGATAATTCCACAGACGCTTACCTGGACGCTTACAATGGCAAATGGCACAAGAGCCCTCAGAGCCACTATGAGTTTTATAAAGTAGCTTCCGCTGTTACTAATGAAACGCCATGCTTTTACCAAGGCAGGCCACACATCAAAGAAGCCAGAGGTCTGTGAGTTCAGAGCATGAAACCAGGCTGCATGGGACAGGAATGTTTGCCCACTGCTTAACTAAGAGATGTTTCTGGAACTCTGAAACTCTCTCACCCAGAACTTCCCACTAAACTGCTGACAAACTGTAGCAGAGTGGCCCAGAGTCAGATAAGCCAGAGTTCAAGATCTAGATCTGCCACTCCCTAGCTGTGTAAACATGGAAAAAATAACTACTTTGAGTCTTTAATGTCTCAACTATAATAAGCAGGAGCTGTTAATATACCTACCAAGTAGCACATAAAGCATTCAATTGAATAAATGGGAAACCACAGCATTAGTAGTAGTATTCCAGGAGAGCTGGAAATGAGCCCAGAAATCACCTCACCCAGGTTCCCAAACCTGGCTGAGCATGAGCATCACATGAGGTGCTTTCTAAATGCGTGAGCCTGTGCCCCAGCAGCCCTGCCCCTGCAGCCGGCCCTCAGTATACGCCACTTCTGGGACTTTACCGCTCCTTTGATGGGCAATACAGAGTCCCTCTAGGGTAAAAGTATCTGTGCTTCCATTAGTGAAGACAACAGCTATTTTTCGAAATCTCAATGGGGAGGGCCTACTCTTCTGTAGTTTTCAAAGCTCCTCAAATATTTCTTGAGTAACCAGATTAGCATCAATCCTTAGAATGATCTTGGGGAACCACTGACCTAAACCCCTGTTGTAGTTGTTGTTAAGTCGATTCCGACTCATGACAACCCCAGATGTGCAGAGTAGAACTGCTTCGTAGGGGTTTTAAGGCTGTGACCTTCAGAAGCAGATCACGAGGCCAGTCTTCCGAGGCACCTCTGGGTTGGCTCAAACTGCCATCCTCTCGGCTAGTAGTCAAGAACTTAATCATTTGCACCACTCAGGGTCTCCTGACTTGAGGCCCGGAGAGGCTAAGAAAGCTCCCAAAGGTCACAGAACCACAGAGCTAATTAGCATCAATCAATGAATCAAAAAACCCATCCTTAGTTTTTCTGATTGCCAGTCTAATGACCTTCCCACAAAGTCAATGCAACAAAATTAAGGAAAGAATGGAACAGTCTTCAGAGTTGATTTCCTCAAGTGTATTCCAGGTGGCCCACATCTACCATGTGTTAGCTACTGTTTAGAGCCATCAACTGGTTTCTCCCTAAGGATTTACACTGTGAATTTCAGTTTAGAACAACAATTCCAGGGACATTTCAGAATCCGAGTGTCAAAGCATCACTGTCTTCCTGAGGAAAGTGTGGCTTTTCAGAACATGAGGCCAGAGCCCAGGCATCCCAGCTCCATCCCATAAACATAAGCCTCCAGGAGATTCCTGAATGAGCAATGCCCAGGAGAAAGGGAGCAACCCAGAAGAGCAAACCACGCCCCACACACAAACTCATCAATGGTGGCCAGGGTTGCAGATGGAACCTGAGAATAGTATTAAGGACGGCTACTTTTCCTTGAAGCTAAGTATGCGGCAGGAACTGCGCTAAGTGTTGAGATGACTTACTTCAGCAGACCTAAGGGTACAGTGCCACTGTTTATCCTTTTATTCTCATTTAGCACCATTTTTCTAATACTTAATTTTATTTTGGGTGAAAAAAGGACACAACAAAACCTGTTCCCGTTCTAGTTTCTAGACACAGTGATCAGTGACATTACTCACATTCTTCACATTGTGTCAACATTCTCACTGTTTCAATTCTAGTTGTTTCACTTCCATGTACTTAAACTTCCTACCCCTCAACCTGCTTATCTATGTTTTAAAATAGCTTGACCCTTTGGTCTTTTACAGATTTTTTTTAAAAAATGCAGTACTCAATGGTGGCAATCCTTATTTTCTGAGCTATTACTTAATCTAAAGGTGACTTCAGGGGGTAGTTTGAATTCAAGTTTTGAAGAATAAATCAGGGCTATCACTTTTTTTTTTTTGGAATGGTACTTTAGGTGGAAGTTTACAGAGCAAATTTCTCACTAAACAATTAATACACACATTGTTTTGTGACATTGGTTGCCAACCCTGGGATGTGTCAACACTCTCCCCTTCTCTGCCCTGGGTTCCCTGTTTCCATTCATCCAGTTTTCCTGTCCCTCCCTGCCTATGAAGCATGTTCCTCACATGTGCTATTGTTTGGCCTATAGATATGTCTAATCTTTGGCTGAAGTGTGAGCCAGGGGAGAGACTTCAGTACTGAGTTAAAAGGGTTACTTATTTTTATCATCATTATAAACCAAAAAAAAAAAACTCACTGCTCTCAAGTTGATGCCGACTTATAACAACCCTATAGGGCAGAATAGAGCTGGCCCACAGGGTTTCCAAAGCTGTTAATCTTTATGAAAGAAAACTGCCTCATCTTCCGGCCATTGGAGTTTGAACTGCCAACCTTTTGTTTAGCAACCAAGTGCTTTAACCACTGCACCACCAGGGTGCCTCTCATCATTGTAAGGATGATAAAATGTAACCTTGGGGATCCAGGGTACAGGCCTGAGTTGAGCATACCAGCGCTAGTTGCCATCTAGTCGATTCCAACTTATGGTGACCCCATGTGTGTAGAGTAGAACTGACCCCTCCTTGGGTTTTCATGGTTGTGACCTTTCAGAAGCCAGTTGCCAGGCCTTTCCTCTGGGTGAACTCAAACCACCAACCTTTCAGTTAGGAGCTGAGCGCTAAACCATTTGTGCTACCCAAGGAATCTGAGATGAGCATAATGGCATATAAAAAAAGATAGGTGGAAGGATCATACCTTTACTAAGGTAGGAAAATCTGCTTTGAATAAATCCCAAAACTGTTAAGAATGACTTTCCTTTAAATAGCAGAACGTTTGTTGCCCTCACACTTCCCTATGCTCCACTTTTCTGGGTTGTAAAATAAGGGTTCATACTGTACCCACTTCCTAAGTTTGCACAGATTAAATGATTTAATAGATACAAAGCACTTAGCACAATGAATGCACAGTAATTCCTATATAAATGTTCAATATTGTTATAATTACTATTAGCGTGTGGGTTTGGTTTTAATAAGGAGTAAAATTTACTTAAGTCTAAGTTAGAAATGATAGTGAATGATTCAATTGAATGTATGTATGTGTATATATATGTATAATACATTTATATAATTATGAATGCCTTTAGGTACTATATCAGTTTTTGTATTGCTCTGTAACAAATTACCGAAACAAAGCACCTTAAAACAACACCCATTTATTACCTCAGTTTCTATAAGTCAGAAGTCCAGAGTTCTCTGTTCGGGGCCTCAAAAGACTGAAATCAAGTTATCAGTTGGACTGTGTTCCCTCCTGGACGCACTGAGGAAGAATCTGCTTCCAGGCTTATTCAGGTTGTTGACTAAACTCAGTTCCTCACAGTCTAGCACTGAGGTCCCCATGCTACAGCCATTCTCAGCTGCATCCCTTGCCATGTGGCCCCATCCACCCACCTTCAATGGAAAATCTCTCTCCCATTGTATCCTACTCCTGCTTCAAATCTCTCTCGCCAAGAAGAGCCCAGTCTCTGTTAAGGGTTCACCTGATTAGTCAGGCTCACCCACTCTAATCTTCCTCTCTAAGGACAACTGATTTGGGACCTTAATTACAACTGCGAAATTCCCTCCCCAGCAGTACCTAGAATAGTGTTTGATTGAATAACTGTGAAAAGGTGTGTATACATCGGCCTGGGAATCTTGGGGACCATCTTAGAATTCTTCCTACCACAGACACATTTTCTCAGCAACACTGGCTTGGGTCAAAACAAGATGGGACAGTAAAATGATGAGGGACTTTTTGATGTGTGGTTTGTAAAATAATTCTTTAAAAATTATTCTCATTGCTTTATAATCATACCTCAAATGTGGGACACCTGGGACCCTTGACCAGCACTTAGCAGGAATGACAGTTAACGATGTTAATGGTACTGTGCTATTAGAAACTGTATAGGAAGAATCCCAAATACTCTTCAATACCAGCTGTAAGCCATTTAACCTTTCTATGTCTATTTTATCCCCTATAGAAGGGAGACATGACCATTTGCTGATGTGAGAGCTTAAAGATGTTTTACATAAATGGCAATGATAATGAACATCTGCTATTTCTTGCAAGCTTACCGTGTGCAGGCATCATGGTATAATTGAAGACACGTGGCTTCAGGACTGAGGCCAGATCCATATTTCAATCCTAGTTCCATCTTTTTGGGTAAATTTCTTAACCACTTGGAGCCTTGGTAACTTTAGGGAGCATTGACAAGAATGATAGCTAATGGGTGCCAACCTAAGTCTGGAGAAAGTGTATGTGTGCAGTTTGTAATGGGCTGCTAACCTACAGGTTGGGAGTTCAAACCCATCCAGTGGCACCACAGAGAAAGGCCTGGCGATCTGCTTCTGTAAAGAGTACAGCCAAGAAAACCCTGTGGAACAATTCTGCTCTGCCACACAGGGGGTCGCTATGAGTCAGAACCAATTCTATGGCAAACAACAGATTCAGCGCATGTGTTCACTCAATAGATGGTAAGTATGCAAATACAGACCTTACAGAAATACTATCTTTCTAAAAATACAGTCATTCAAGTACCACCTTCATGATTTTTACCGTACTTGCATGCCATCTATTCTGTTTTACTTAGTATTCTTTAAAACATTTTTTTTCTTATCCATGAAATTACAAATCCGATGTGCTTGTTTCCTTTTTTTCTAAGACCGCATAAAATAAATACATAACTGTTAAACTAAAAGTGTACTCACCAAGATTGCCATATGTACCACCAGAAATAAAAATGCCACCTGTTAGAGAAGGCTGCAGTAAGGATGTGAAAAGCCCCCTTTTAAGTGGAATAGGGTTCTCCATGAGGACCCTGAAGAGAAAAATTGAGAGCTAATGGGATTTTCAACAACTTAATTTTGTTTTTTTGAGAGAGTGCCTGGGAATTGAATTCACCTGATTTTTAAATTAAGGTTAAAAAAAGAATAGGAAAAAACTGTATTCAGTGAAAACAAAATGAAAATACGCCAGAGCCAGGACGCATACTCAGATCTTTCTAATTCCAAGGCCCATGCTTTTCACATCACGATAAACAACAAGGGCAATGGGAACGAGACAAGGGGGCGGGGGAAGGTAGCAGAGAAGTAAAGAAAGAAATGCAGAGGAAGAGGGATTGGCAAATTGTGGGCATCCACAGAGTTTTTTTTACAGAGGATGGGGGAAGGAAAAGAGAAAATACATTACGAAATAGAAAGAAAAGATTCAGTGTATTCTTAAGTGATTTGGTAAATTCTTAAGTGACTATAAACCATCCTGATCACCCCATACTTGAGCTCCTATGGACCTTACAATGTAGTTACCTCCTATCACTTCTCTGTCAGTTATTGACAGCTCTTCAGCTGCTCTTTTAAGCCTTTAGAACTCCCCTCGGAGCCAGAGTGATGTGGCTGCCCACTATTGCAACATTATGAGCCACACAATATGCTCAGTAATCAGGGCAGTGTGTGACAGCGGTATCTGAGTATCAAGCTGGGATCCTTAACTCTGAGTCTCTGTACTTAGCTGAGAAAAAAAAAAAAAAAAATAGCAACACTGATTGTAGTATGGTAACCAACCGAAAATGATGTCGAGCAAGGGAGTAAGATGATTGCAGCGCTTCTTTCTGACTTTCCACTCCTTGCTAAGTGGCTCTCAGGAGGTGGCTTACTTGCAGCCATTTGCTTCTACAACTAGAATTAAATGTTCTGCCTTTGCCACTGCCTGTCCCAAGAAGCATGGCAGCCCTGACTGCTGAGCAACCAGGGAAGAGCATTCTCATTCTATATTTTAATTAGACCTTGACATCTGGTGTGGACTGTGAGTGCTTATTTGCACACCTGCAGGCTATTGGCTGTAAAGGAGCCCAACCTGTCTGGGGATTACTAGTGCAGATGGAGACTGCAGTCATTTAATTTAATAGAGCAATTGTGTGGGCCTTGCAGAAATGCTCAGCAATTGTGAAATGTGGGCTTCTCAAATTTAGGTACAAATCTGTTCTTTTTGTAACACACATTTCACCTCTTCTGTCAGTCTTCATCACCAACACAGCCCATTAGAAGAGAATCAGGGCAGCCTTGGAAATTTTGCAGGGGAGAGGGAAGAGAGGTAGGGCCCTAGGATGGGACTGGAGCTATAAAGATAATGTAATTTGTCCAGGATTTACATGACCACCTTCCCTCCTCTGTTGAACAAATGTGCCTTGTACTGCTCCAGCCTCATGGAAGGAGCCTCTGCCTTTGAATGTGTAGAAGGAGGTGAATGTCTGGCACCTACTGAGAAGGATGCAAATTTGATGGGAGGTAGCCAGAGTCACCTCATGGGCTCTTGTGTTTCCATAACGTTGGGCAAGACCTCTTACTTTCCCATTACTAGGAAGCCAACTCCTATAATATCTGTTTTATTTACCACTGTATCCCCAATAGGACACAGTGGTGCAAACACTTAATGCATTCAGCTGCTAACCAAAAGGCTGGAGGTTGGAGTCCACCAGAGGCACCTCAGAAGAAAAGCCTGGTGATCCACTTCCAAAAATCAGCCATTGAAAACCCTATGGAACACAGGTGTACTGTGGTACATGTGAGTTCACTATGAGTCGGAATCTGGTTTGTCTTTTACTGATAAACCGATACCTCTTGTGGTACCTGACATAGCTTGCATGCTCAATAAGCATTTAAGGAAAGAAAGAAAGAATGAATAACAAACCAGCTGAGGTCATATTGCCAGTCCACTGAGACCCATTAGCTTCCTGAATGCATCCTTCTGAGTGTTCTCAAAAGTCTGGACCCACCCTGGGTAACTTGCTGGAAGATTCCACCTGTATGTACATTCATTAGCTATAAAACTGGGGTGTTCTTAGTTGGCTTACATTGTTTCCTACTTATCTCTAGCTTGCCTGTGGGATCCCAGTTAGCTCACATTCTAGCTGAGGAGAAGGGACTCTTAGAAGATGAGTAGCAAATGACGCAAAACAGAATTATTTCCTGATGTGGTGGTACAGATTAACATTGGAGGAGTTCAGAAGACAGAGAACTCCCAGTTGGCCAGGAAACCAAGGCAAAATGCCTTTGCTTTAGGCCTTGAGGGATGGGTAGTCAGAGAAGTTGTGGAAGTCGTCCAGATAAACAAAAAGGGAAATATAAAGTAGTTAACAACACGGTTATGGGCAGACCTGGGTTGTATTCCCGCCTTCACCATTTACTGGCCATGTGGATTTAGACGAATAGCATTATCTGTCTAAACCTTAGTTTTGTTTTAAAAATGGAAAAAAATATGACTATGCCACATGCACTTCAGAAATAATTAGGAATAAAAGAGGCAATATGTGTAGATAATTTAGCAAAATTCCAGGCATACTGTTATTAGTTATTGTTAGTTGCCATTGAGTATGTTCCAACTCATGGTGACCCCATGTACAACAGAATGAAGTGTTGTTTGGTCCTGCACCATCTTCACAATGGTTGAGATGTTCAGGTCCATTGTTGCAGCCACTGTGTATTTTGAGTGCCTTCCAGTCTACAGAGGACTCACCTTCCAGCGCTGTATTTGACAATATTCCATTGTGATCCATAGGGTTTTCATTGGCTAATTTTCAGAAGTAGATCACCAGGCCTTTCTTCCTTGTGTGTCTTAGTCTGGACACTCGACTGAAACCTGTCCACCATAGGTGACCCTGCTGGTATTTGAAATACCAGTTGGAGAGCTTCCAATATCATAGTAACATGCAAGCCACAACAATACAGCAAACTGACAGACAGGTGGTTGAGGCGTATACTAAATGTGCAATAAATAGCTTTAAGGAGAAAATAAAGGAGGAGGATAAAAGGAAAGAAGAGGGTGATAATTATAATGACAACAATGACCAAGACCCCAAAGTAGAAGATTGCCCTAACTGAAAGAAAGAGAAGAGACTCATTCAATGGAGTATGGAAACAGAGTCAAGAAAACCTGGAAGAATGTGAAGTGGCAACTAAATACTGAGAGGCGGAAACAGGCTAGGAAAGGAATATTGACTTGTAAGAAGTACAAAGGAGTCAGGCTTCAGAAGGTCTGGTTCACCAAATGCAAAATGCAAGTATTAAAAGAACAATACCAATGTTACAGAGTATACCAAGTTTATGCTTGTCTGCTCATGGTGGAATAAAGGCAAACTTCTCACATGATTATCATATTTACGAAGGTCAGGACATATCCACAGGCATCAGCATAGCAAATATTCAGGGTTAAATTGTTTTTATATGGAGTCAAGGTTTATGTGAAATCGTCAAGGTTCTAATATCCTAATATTTGGAGTACCAGACCTGTTAGGGAGAGCTGTTATTTTTTTGGTTTTCTCAGGATACGGTTTGTTTTGTTTTGTTTGTTTTCCCTCATGTTGGAAGCAAAGTATCAGTTTTTGCTTGTACTGGTTAAAAAAAAAAAAAAAAAAAAAAATTTTTTTTTTTTTTTTTTGAAGTAATAGCTATAATCCATTTCATGGTCACAGAATTTTTAATTCCAGATTGAAGATTTTTGAATTCAGGAAAACATGGGTTCAAATCCCAGAATCACCAGTAAATGGCATTATGAGCGCAGATATATTAATCTCTCTGCAGTACAGTTTCTTCATTTGTAAAAAGGAGATAGCAACACCTACCCTGTTTCTTGTTATGAATTAAAATATAGGTAAGCACTAAGCATGGAAACTCTGGTGGCATAGTGATTAAGTGCTATGGCTGCTAATCAAAATGTCGGCAGTTCAAATCCACCAGGCCCTCCTTGGAAACTTTTTATTCCTGGGTGTTGTGTATTTGGACATATCCAGGAAGCAAGGTCTTGGGAGATAGATTTTGACCTGCTCAGTTATGATTATTTCCAGCAGCAAGCATACAATTTAAAACCCAGTCATGGGGCGGAGCCAAGATGGCGGACTAGGCAGACGCTACCTCGGATCCCTCTTACAACAAAGACACAGAAAAACAAGTGAATCGATCACATACATAACAATCTACGAACCCTGAACAACAAACTCAGATTTAGAGACGGAGAACGAACTAATACGGGGAAGCAGCGATTGTTTCCAGAGCCTGGAGCCAGCGTACCAGTCACGTACGGCACAAGCACAGAGAGCTGCTCCACCCCCCTGAACTAACCCTGGGAGGGGGACCAGCCGGTTCCGCAGGCGGCGTGGGACGCAGCTGGTAGGAGAAGTCCCCGGGAGGCAGTGACTGGTCTCGGAGCAGGAAGAGCAGCGTCCCAGCCGGAGAACCGTCCCGCCGGGCTTTGGACTGGACGCAGGCGGCTTCATTAACATCCGAATAGCCTGAGCCAGAGGGAGAACTCTGATAGGGATCGGACTGCATTTTTTTTTTTTTTTAGCAGATTTTCTGGAAAAACTAGTTTCCCAGTGATGGCTCGGAGACAACAATCCATATCAAACCACTTAAAGAAGCAGACCATGACAGCTTCTCCAACCCCCCAAACAAAAGAATCAAAATCTTTCCCAAATGAAGATACAATCCTGGAATTATCAGATACAGAATATAAAAAACTAATTTACAGAATGCTTAAAAATATCACAAATGAAATTAGGATAACTGCAGAAAAAGCCAAGGAACACAGCGATAAAACTGTTGAAGAACTCAAAAAAATTATTCAAGAACATAGTGGAAAAATTAATAAGTTGCAAGAATCCATAGAGAGACAACATGTAGAAATCCAAAAGATTAACAATAAAATTACGGAATTAGACAACACAATAGGAAGTCAGAGGAGCAGACTCGAGCAATTAGAATGCAGACTGGGACATCTGGAGGACCAGGGAATCAACACCAACATAGCTGAAAAAAAATCAGATAAAAGAATTTAAAAAAATGAAGAAACCCTAAGAATTATGTGGGACTCTATCAAGAAGGATAACCTGCGGGTGATTGGAGTCCCAGAACAGGGAGGGGGGACAGAAAACACAGAGAAAATAGTTGAAGAACTCCTGACAGAAAACTTCCCTGACATCATGAAAGACGAAAGGATATCTATCCAAGATGCTCATCGAACCCCATTTAAGATTGATCCAAAAAGAAAAACACCAAGACATATTGTCATCAAACTCACCAAAACCAAAGATAAACAGAAAATTTTAAAAGCAGCCAGGGAGAAAAGAAAGGTTTCCTTCAAGGGAGAATCAATAAGAATAAGTTCAGACTACTCAGCAGAAACCATGCAGGCAAGAAGGGAATGGGACGACATATACAGAACACTGAAGGAGAAAAACTGCCAGCCAAGGATCATATATCCAGCAAAACTCTCTCTGAAATATGAAGGCGAAATTAAGATATTTACAGACAAACACAAGTTTAGAGAATTTACAAAAACCAAACCAAAGCTACAAGAAATACTAAAGGATATTGTTTGGTCAGAAAACCAATAATATCAGATATCAGCACAACACAAGGTCACAAAACAGAACGTCCTGATATCAACTCAAATAGGGAAATCACAAAAACAAACAAATTAAGATTAATTAAAAAAAAATACACATAACAGGGAATCATGGAAGTCAATAGGTAAAAGATCACAATAATCAAAAAGAGGGACTAAATACAGGAGGCATTGAACTGCCATATGGAGAGTGATACAAGGCGATATAGAACAACACAAGTTAGGTTTTTACTTAGAAAAATAGGGGTAAATAATAAGGTAACCACAAAAAGGTATAACAACTCTATAACTCAAGATAAAAGCCAAGAAAAACGTAACGACTCAACTAACATAAAGTCAAACACTATGAAAATGAGGATCTCACAATTTACTAAGAAAAACGCCTCAGCACAAAAAAGTAAGTGGAAAAATGAAATTGTCAACAACACACATAAAAAGGCATCAAAATGACAGCACTAAAAACTTATTTATCTATAATTACCCTGAATGTAAATGGACTAAATGCACCAATAAAGAGACAGAGAGTCACAGACTGGATAAAGAAACACGATCCATCTATATGCTGCCTACAAGAGACACATCTTAGACTTAGACTTAGAGACACAAACAAACTAAAACTCAAAGGATGGAAAAAAGTATATCAAGCAAACAATAAGCAAAAAAGAAGAGGAGTAGCAATATTAATTTCTGACAAAATAGACTTTAGACTTAAATCCACCACAAAGGATAAAGAAGGACACTATATAATGATAAAAGGGACAATTGATCAGGAAGATATAACCATATTAAATATATATGCACCCAATGACAGGGCTGCAAGATACATAAATCAAATTTTAACAGAATTGAAAAGTGAGATAGATACCTCCACAATTATAGTAGGAGACTTCAACACACCACTTTCGGAGAAGGACAGGACATCCAGTAAGAAGCTCAATAGAGACACGGAAGATCTAATTACAACGATCAACCAACTTGACCTCATTGACTTATACAGAACCCTCCACCCAACTGCTGCAAAATATACTTTTTTTTCTAGCGCACATGGAACATTCTCTAGAATAGACCACATATTAGGTCATAAAACAAACCTTTGCAGAGTCCAAAACATCGAAATATTACAAAGCATCTTCTCAGACCACAAGGCAATAAAACTAGAGATCAATAACAGAAAAACTAGGGAAAAGAAATCAAATACTTGGAAAATGAACAATACCCTCCTGAAAAAAGACTGGGTTATAGAAGACATCAAGGAGGGAATAAGGAAATTCATAGAAAGCAACGAGAATGAAAATACTTCCTATCAAAACCTCTGGGACACAGCAAAAGCAGTGCTCAGAGGCCAATTTATATCAATAAATGCACACATACAAAAAGAAGAAAGAGCCAAAATCAGAGAACTGTCCCTACAACTTGAACAAATAGAAAGTGAGCAACAAAAGAATCCATCAGGCACCAGAAGAAAACAAATAATAAAAATTAGAGCTGAACTAAATGAATTAGAGAACAGAAAAACAATTGAAAGAATTAACAAAGCCAAAAGCTGGCTCTTTGAAAAAATTAACAAAATTGGTAAACCATTGGCTAGACTGACTAAAGAAAAACAGGAAAGGAAACAAATAACCCGAATAAGAAACGAGAAGGACCACATCACAACAGAACCAAGTGAAATTAAAAGAATCATTTCAGATTATTATGAAAAATTGTACTCTAACAAATTTGAAAACCTAGGAGAAATGGATGAATTCCTGGAAAAACACTACCTACCTAAACTAACACATTCAGAAGTAGAACAACTAAATAGACCCATAACAAAAAAAACCCAGTCATGCCTCCCTTCACTGAAATATCAGCACACTGTTGTGTTTGTGAAGTGCCTGTTGGCAATAAATAAATGGAGCTGTTAACTTACGTTCTGTGGGCAGGAAGGTGCTCAGATGGCTAGATTTGCCAGGAATAAGAATGAAAATCGATCCCTTTCTTGATGTTCAGAATTTGGGAGCAATATTCTAAAATTGCTGGTACCTTCTTCCGTTACCTAAGGAGACAACTCTGAGAATGTGAGCCAAGTGCTTAGGACAGAGCCCAGGCCCTCTGCGCACAGCGTAGATGTTGCCTCTGCAGATGGACTAGAAGGACTCCAGTGTTTCTATTAACAAGCAAGTCCAGGAGCAAAGTTAGAGCAAAAATGGGGAAGGAGGAGTTACTTTACTGAAACAGGGGACAGAATGAAGGAAATAGTTGCAATATTCAGATTTCTTCATGATCTCTAAAAGAAGGTACCCTGACTAGAAAACAATTCATCTGTTGGTGAGGATGGAAGGTGGAAAATAAAATGTTTGCGTGGAGATGGAAAGTAGGAGAGAGCAGGCAGGTGGATATCCCTTCAGTTACAGTCTGACTGCTTTTGCACAACCTATTAAAAGCAAAAAACCAAACCAGTTTCCATCAAGTCGATTCTGAATCATGGCAAACCCATGTGTGTCAGAACAGGACCACACTTGGTAGGATTTTCAAGGTCGTGACCTTTCAGAAGCAGAACACCAGGCCTTTCTTCTTAGGCACCTCTCTCTGGGTGGATTCAAATGACCAACCTTTTGGTTAGTAGTAGAGTGCTTAACCATTTGTACCACCAAGGGACTCCCTTATAGGTATAGATGTTTATAAAATGTAACCTTGGATGTTTGGAAGGATCAAATTTAGAAAGACCCGTTCCTTACTGAGTTCAGGAAAACACGTGGATAAATAACCTTAAAATAAAAAAGATAAAACTTGCTGTTTTCTTTTTGTACATTCAGTGAAAGATAATTATGTGCATATCATTCATGAGTGACAAAGTTATTCCCTTATTAACAGGTTTAGAGCCTTGGAATATGTTATCCCACTTACCTGTGTTTCCTTTATGACACAACTTAAGGACTAAGGTGTTATTCAAAACATGAATTGTCATTACAAAATAGACTTTGGAAAAATAGGTAGACAGACAGATAGATAGATCCACCGGACAGATACCAGGCAGGGCTTTCCTTACCATGAAGGGTGTAAAATATTTAATGATGTCTGTGCTTAGAATTCTGTCAGATAATAAGGCAAACTTGGAGAGAATAATTAGAACTTAAAATGACCCTTAGAGGTAAGACCAAACTTCTTTTACAGATTCTAGAATCATGAATTTTTGTAAGTGAAAGAACTCTAAAGGTCATATAATAATTTGAATTATTATGGACTGAGTTGCCGATTTCATGGTGATTTTGCAGTTACAGAGTCTGGAACCCTAAGAGGCCCAAATCGACCTCTCTTATCACCCTAACACTTTATGGGTTTCCCAGGAAAATCGTGTACAATGGTTAACAATAAAAAGGGATGCACAGTACTGGGTGATTGACAGCGATTGTTATGGACTGAATTGCGTTCCCCCCGCCCCAAAATTTATTGAAGTCCTAACCCCTGCACCTTGTTTAGGGAAATAGGGTTTTTCTTTGCAGGTATTATCAGTCGAGTTAAGGAAATCTTACCAGAGTAGAGTGTACTAATCCTACTCCTAAACACCCTTGTCAGCAGACAGACACTAGGGAAGCCAGCAGGTGAGGATTCCTCTACAAGTAAAGGAATGCCCAGGGCTACCAGAAGCTGTGAGAACAGAAAGGATCTTCCCCTAGAGTCAACAGAGAAATGGAGAGAGCATAAAAAATAGCCCTGCTGATTTCCTGGTATCAAACTTCTAGCCTCCAGAATGCTAAGAAACTAAATTTCTGTTCTTTAAAGCCACCCACTTTGTCGTATTTCATTAGGGCAGCCCTAGGGAACTAGGACACTGTGGAAATTTTACAAATTCTGCTACAAAGGTTAGGTTGGATCACAAATTATACTTCTTACTTGCCCTCTCTCTCCCTCCCTACTTCCCATCTAAATCATGACTCCAATATAGTAAAGATGCCTATGGGAAAAGGATGGCCAGGCCCAAGAGGGTCTCCAAGGCCACTCACCTGTCCAGGTGCACTGAATTAGAAAAAAAGTGTGAAAAGCTAGCAGTATCCCCTAGTGGCCAGATTTGCCTACATCTGTTTACCATGTGGAGACAGGAAGATAGAAGCACAAGAAAGGGACTGAAGTTTTCCTAGGTACAGTGGCCCTGACCGCTAGTAATCATCAACCTCCCTGTCAATGTTTGATCAGATAAGTACCTTCTCTTGCAGAGGGACTGGGAAGACAAAGGGCATGGTTGGAAGCTTCCCAGTGTGTAGAGACAGAATGCAAGTGCTTCTGTTTTACAATAACAATAGCAGTATCCACCACGCATGAAGTATATACTGTGTGCTAGGTACTGTCCAGAAGTGCAAATGATGGTGCAAATGATTAAGCACTCAGCTACTAACCAAAAGGTTGACGGTTTGGAGTTATCCAGAGGTACCCAGAAGAAAGGCTTGGTGATCTACTTCAGAAAGGTCACAACCATTGAAAATCCAATGGAGCAGTTCTACTCTGAAACTTATGGGGTCACCATGAGTTGGAATCTACTCAACACCAACTGGTTTGGCTTCTTTGTTTTGTTTTAGGTGCTGTTCGTGGGGCTTAATGTGCATTACCTCATTTAATCTTCACATAACACTATGGAGTTGACATTATTATACCCAAGTTACAGATAATTGAGGCTTAGAAGGGTCAGCTTTCACCTACTTCAGCTGTCAGGGTTTAAAATACACCCACTCCTCACTTATCAACATGGTTAGGTTCCAAAGACCAGGTTGTTATGGGAAAATCAGCATTATGCAAAAATGGAGGATGACCACAGCAGATCACAAAATGGAAGATGACTACATCATTACATAACTTCCAAATTACGTCGTTACATAACTGGCAAGTTACATCATTATATAATGGCCAAACAACAGATAATCATGGCCCAGCCAAGTTCACACATAGCAATTAACCATCACAGCCAGTGATGGTTACTCTCACCTTGCACCTTGGCATTCATTCGTTACTGCCAGACATTCATTGTTAATGCACAAAGTGGTCGGACGGTAGATTTTTACTATTTTCATAAATGTGAAATATGAGATAATGAGATAGTTGATAAGTGAGGAGTACATGTATTGCCTGTAGTTGACCTGCATAATAATAGAAAATTCACTTTAACCACCACCCGAACCCTAGGCAGCTTGGTTGTAATGTTGGTAATTCTTTTTTATATATATATATAATTTTTATTGTGCTTTAAGTGAAAGTTTACAAATCAAGTCAGTCTCTCACACAAAAACTCATATACACCTTGCTACACATTACCAATTACTCCCCCCGCAATGAAGCAGCCCGCTCTCTCTCTCCACTCTCTTCTTTCGTGTCCATTTCGCCAGCTTCTAAGCCCCTCCACCCTCTCATCTAATGTTGGTAATTCTGACTGTGATTAAGTTTCTCCTGCTGTTGAAGATGTTGTCTCTTCTATAGGCTACTATACGGAATATTATTCTTCCGTCTACAGCGGTGTTCTCAATCATGTGGATTTTGCCTCCCAGAAGACTTTAGCAATTTCTGAAGAAATTTTTGATTGCCACAACTGTGAGAGGGGTGCTATTAATATCTGGTGGGTAGAGGACAGGGACACTGCTAAATATCTTCCACTGCTCAGGACAGCCCCGTACAGCAAAGAACTGCTATTATTGTTGTTGTCTCAGTTCCAATTCACAGCAACCCAATACACAATGGAACGAAACATTGCCCTGTCTTGCGCCATCTTCACAATCATTGCTATGTTTAAGTCCATCGTTGCAGCCACTGTGGCAATCCATTTTATTGATCCTCTGCCAAGTATGATATCTTTCTCCAGGGATTGGTCTCTTCTGATAACATGTCCAAAGTACATGAGACACAGTTTTACCATCCTCGCTTCTAAGGAGCATTCTGGGTGTACTTCTCCCAAGACAGATTTGTTCGTTCTTCTGACAGTCCATGGTATATTCAATATTCTTCACCAACACCATAATTCAAATGCATCAAATCTTCTTTGGTGTTCCTTATATATTCTCCAGCTTTTGCACGCATATACTAAAAAAAAAAAAAAAACCATCACTGTCAAGTCAAGTCTGACTCGTAGTGAACATATAGGACAGAGTAGAATTGCTCCACAGGGTTTCCAAGGAGTGGCTGGTGAATTCAAACTGCCGACCTTTTGCTAGTAGCTGAGCTCTTAACCATTGCACCACCAGGGCTCAGTTCTGCATGCATATAAGGCAATTGAAAATACCATGGCTTGGGTCAGGCGTACCTTAGTCCTCAAAGTGAAGTTTTTGCTTTTTAACACTTTAAAGGTGTCTTTTGCAGTAGATTCGCCCAATGCAATGTGTCTTTTGATTTCCTGACTACTGCTTCCATGGGTGTTGGTGGTGGATCCAGGTAAAGTGAAATCCTCGACAACTTCAACCTTTTCTCCATTTATCATGGTGTTGCTTATTGGTCCAGTATGAGGATTTTTGTTTTCTTTATGTTGAGGTGTAATCCATACTGGAGGCTGTGGTCTTTGATCTTCATCAGTAAGTGCTTCAAGTCCTCTTCACCTTCAACAAGCAAGGCGTGTTATCTGCATATTGCGGGTTGTTAATGAGTCTCCCTCCAATCCTGATGCCATGTTCTTCTTCGTATAGTCCAGATTATCAGATTATTTTCTCAGTATACAGATTGAATAAGTATGGTGAAAGATACAACCCTGTTGCACACGTTTTTTAACTTTAAACTACTTAGTATAGCCTTGTTCTGTTTGAATGACTGCTTCTTGGTCTAAGTATAGGTTCCTCATGAGTACAACTAAGTGTTCCGGAATTCCCACTCTTCTCAGTGTTATTCATAATTTGTTATGATCCACACAGTCAAATGCCTTTGCGTAGTCAATAAAACACAAGTAAACACCTTTCTGGTACTCTTTGCTTTCAGCCAAGATCCACTGGACATCAGCAATGATGTCCTTTGTTCCTTGTTCTCTTCTGAATCTGGCTTGAATTTCTGGCAGTTCCCTGTCAATGTACTGCTGCATCCATTTTTAAGTTATCTTCAGCAAAATTTCACCTGCTTGTGATATTAATTGTATTGTTCAATAATTTCCACATTCTATTGGATCACCTATCTTTGAAATGGGGACAATTATGGATCTCTTCCAGTCAATTGGCCAGAGAACTGTCTTCCAAAGACAGATTAGGAAGAAGGACTTGGCACTTCTGGAGAAATTGGACCATGAAACCTTATGAATAGCAGCAGAACATTGTCTGATATAGTGCCAGAAGGTGAGCCTCTCAGGTTGGAAGGCACTCAAAATATGACTGGGGAAGAGCTACCTCCTCAAAATGGTGTCAGCCTTAATGACATGGATGGAGTAAAGCTTTCAGGACCTTTATTTGCTGTTGTGGCACAACTTAAAATGTGAAAAAGCAGCTGCGAGTATCCATTAATAATTAGAATGTGGAATGTATGAAGGATGAATCTAGGAAAATCGAAAATCACCAGAAATGAAATGGAATGCATAGGGATCAATATTCTAGACATTAGTGAGCTGAAATGAACTGGTACCGGGCATTTTGAATTGGACAACCATATGGTTTACTATGCCAGGAATGACAAATTGAAGGATGACATCACATTCATTGTCAAAAAAGAGCATTTCAAGTTTTATCTTTAAGTACAATGCTGTCAATGATAGGAATATATCCATATACCTGCAAGGAAGACCAGTTAATACAGCTATTATTCAAATTTATACAACAACCACTATTGGATAAATTGTAGATTTTTACCGTCTTCTGTGGTCTAAATTTGATCAAACATGCAATCAAGATGCATTGATAATTAGTGGTGTTGGGATATAAAAGTTGTAAACAAAGAAGGATTAGTTGTTAAAAAATACAGGGTCACTATGAGTCGGAATCAACAACAACAGGTTTGGGGTTTTTGTCTGTTTGTTTTTGGTGATAGAAAGGACACCGGAGATCACATGATAGAATTTTGCAAGACCAACAGCTTCTTCATTGCAAATACCTTTTTCAACAACATAAACACCGACTATACACATGGACCTTGCCAGACAGAATACATAGGAATCGAATCAACCACACCTGTGGAAAGAGACGATGAAGAAGCTCAATATCACCAGTCAGAAAAAGGCCAGGGCCGACGGTGAAACAGACCATCATTTGCTCATACGTAAGTTCAGGTTGAAGCTGAAGAAAGTTAAAACAAGTCCAAGACAACCAAGTTATGACCATGAGTATATCCCACCTGAATTAAGAGTCCATCTCAAGAATAGATTTGACACATTGAACACTAATGCCCAAAGACCAGATGAGTTGTAGAATAACTTCAAGCACATCATACATGAAGAAAGCGAAAGTTCATTAAAAAGACAGAAAGAAGGAAAAGACCAAAATGGATGTCAGAAGAAACTCTGAAACTTGCTCTTGAATGTAGAGTAGCTAAATTGAATGAAAGAAATAATGAAGTAAAAGAGCTGAATAGAAAATTTCAAAGCGTTGCTCAAAAAGACAAAGTAAAGTATTATAATGAAATGTGTAAAGGCCTGGAGTTATAAAACCAAAAGGGAGGAACACACTTGGCATTTCTCAAGCTGAAAGAACTGAAGAAGAATTTCAAACCACAAGTTGTAATATTGAAGGATGCTATAGGAAAATATTGAACGATGAAAGAAACATCAAAAGAAGATGTAAGGAATACACAGAATCACTGTACTAAAAAGAAATAATCAATGTTCAACTATTTCAGGAGGTAGCAAACAAACAAGAACCGATGGTATTGCAGGAAGAGGTCTAAGCTGCACATTGATGAAAAACAAGGCTCCAGGATTGATGAAATACCAATTAACATGTTTCAACAAACAGATACAAAGCTGGAAGCTCTCACTCATCTTTGCCAAGAAACTTGGAAGACAACAAAAATTATCTAGCCCAAAGTATCAGTAGTGCAGAGGTTGAGAAACCCTGCTCTGCCACCAAGTGTCTAACCCTTCCACCCTATGTACACCCCTATCCTTACCACTCTTACGTTCCAGTGTTCCTACACCTACCTGTTTTAATAATCCCCTTTTCTTAAACTAAAAATTCAGAAGACTGAATTTGTATCACCCACTCAAACTCTAGTGAGCAACACCACCAGATTTGAGAGTGCCCAGTTTCTGTTTCAACTGTCTTTCAACTACATCATGTCCAATTTTTTAATTCATTCATTGGGAATAAGGGTGAATAATGCAATGTCTCTAGTTGCACAAAGTTTATACTTCAATGAACCTTTACATTAATTCTACATATTCCCTCCCCATATGTCAAGTATCCTCTCTGTTGTCATTTGATTTGGTCACGTCTACTTTTAAAGCCAATAAAGATTCCTATGATCCATATCCTCATGGAAGCTGACTACTTTCATGTCAAATATGAGTCTGTGCATACAGATCAATAGAACAGAATTAAAAGGCCAGAAATAGGCCCACACATATATAGTCAATTAATTTTGACAAAGGTAACAAGGCAATTCAATGGGAAAAGGATAATCCAGCAATTGGATAGCCACAAGCAAAAAAACCAACCTGGACTCTACTTCACACCATAAACAAAAATTAACTCAAAATGGATCATAACCTAAACGTAAGATCTAAATTTACAAAATTTCTAGGAGAAAATCACAGTGACCATGGGCTTGGCAAAGACTTCCTAAATGTGACATGAAAGCATGAACTGTAAAAGAAAAAACAATCAGCAATTTGGACTTCATAAAATCAAATCTTTTACATTTCAAAAGACATTTTACAAAATAAAAAAAAAGCTATTAACTGGGGGAAAATATTTGCTCAACATATATCCAACAAAGAACTATTATCTAAAGCATGTGAAGAACTCATAACTTCGAAAAACAACTCCCTTAAAAAAAATAGGAAAAGATTTGAACAGACACTTCACCAATAAATAAATTATATATATATACACACATAATATATATATGGAGCCCTGGTGGCACAGTGGTTAAGCATTCGGCTGCTAACCAAAAGGTTGACAGTTTGAATCCACCACCAGCTCCTTGGAAACCCTAGAGGGCAATTCTACCCTGTCCTATAGGGTCGTTATGGGGCGCTATGAGTCAGAATTGACTCAGTGGCAACGGGTTTGGTTTTGGTTTTATACACACACACACACACACACACACACACACAGCAAATAAAAAGATGAGCAACATCTTTAGTCATTAAGGAAATACAAATTAAAGATGCAATGAGATATCACTACAACTTTCTTACCAAAAAAAAAAAAAAACCCAGTACTGTCGAGTTGATTCCAACTCGTAGCAACCCTATAGGACAGAGTAGAACTGCCCCATAGAGTTTCCAAGGAGCCCCTGGCGAATTCAAACTGCCAACCCTTTGGCTAGCAGCCGTAGCACTTAACCACTATGCCACCAGGGTTTCCACAACTTTCTTAGAATGGCTAAAAATTATGAAGACTAGCATACAAAGGATTATTGAGAATGTGGAGCTGCTGCGACTGTCATACAGGGCTGCTGGGGATACAAAATGGTAAAATAACTTTGTAAAACAGGGTAGCAGTTTCTTGAAAAGTTAAACTTATACCGGTTATTCGACCTAGCCGTTCCTCTCCTGAGTATTTACTGAAAGAAAAGAGAAACATATACACACAAAGCCTTGGACACAAGTGTTCAGAGCACCTTTATTTGTAAGAGCTCAAAACTGGAGACAACCCAAATATCCATCAACAGTTAACAGATAAACAAATTGTGGTATATCCAGACAATAAAAAAGAACAAATTACTGATACACACAACAATGTGGATGAATTTCAAAATAATAATACTGAGTGAGAGAAACCAGATAAACCCTACCAAAAAAGAGTACATACTGTAGGATATAATTTATATAAATTTTTAGAAAATACAAACTAAACTATAGGACTGAAAGCAAATCAGTGGTTGTTTGGAGGATGGGGGTGGAGAGGGGCAGAGGATTATAAAGGGGCACAAGAAAACTTCTGGGATGATAGATTTGTTCATTATCTTGACCGCAGTGATGATTTCACAAATGCGTGCATATGTCAAAATCCATCAAGTTATACATTTTAAATGCGTGCTTTATTGAGCAGCAACTGAACTGTAGAAAATAATATGAAATTACATGAAATAATAAGATAGAATAGTTGATCTGTGTCAAGGAGAACAAGACTGTGTCCTTCACCTCCCTTTCCCTATTTGAGGGGCCCCCGTCCAGTGGATAGCATCAGTTTCTATCGTTCTGTGCTAACTTCAGTGGCCACAAGAGTGTTTGCTTCATTAAGTTCCAGCCAGCGAGACCTCCCAACCTCTGTCATCTCTAGGAAGGTTCTGCTGGTGTCATCAGTCAGCGGTCAGAAGCCCATCCATAAATAACTGAAAAGGCAATGATTGCTCAGAAATTACACACTGGTGACATCCGTGGCCTCATCTAGGATAATCTTCGTCATTAAGTCAGGATGGAGTTATACCAATCATTTTAGAGTCAAAGGTGTAGCTTGGAGGTCATACCAGTCACCATCTGCTAAGAGACAGTGTCTGAGCCCACTTTTCCCTTTCCCCTGAACCTCACAATGCGTCATCCTTGAGTTTCATTTCACATCTTCATTTGTTCCCTGATTACATGCCTTTGGAAGCTTATTTGTTTTGACTTTCCAATGTCTTTTTCCTGACCAAAAAACAATAAAATCTTGAACTGCATGAAGACCACAGTTCATCATGACAGATTTATTTTCCCAGCAAGAAAACCTCCTTCTCTGGTGTAGGTTAAACATGGGTTTAAGAGTCAGTAATTTACATGGATGTAGTTTGGGAAGATGATTGTGATGCTCCATGACAGAATTTTGTCATCTCCCCATCAGCTTTCTCTATGTCTGTATGTATTATGGAAAGGGGCTATAATTTATATTATACATGTGAAGCTGCCTGCTGTAGTAGAAATTACTACCAACTTTAAACTCATATCTGGACTCACAACCCATTGGAATAATTTCCTAGCTGTATGACCTTGGGCAATTTTCTTTACTTCTATGAACCTCAGTTTTCTCTTCTGTAAAGTCAGATCATTGTTGTAGGGGTTTAATAAGGTATTTTCTATAAATAACCTTGTTCAATACCCACTAAAAACAAGCAAAAGAAGCTATAATATAGTGGTTCAGATCATGGGGTCTGAAACCAGACGGTCTACATTTCTATCCTAACTTTATCTTTCTTTGTAATACCTGTGCCTCAGTTTCCTCATCTGTAGAGATAATAAGAGTGCAGTTAGCAATGAGTTAAATTAATTAAAACATAACAATACCTGACAAAAGACGAGGTCTGAATAAATGCTAGTTGTCATCAGTATTATTATTGTAGTTATTTCTTATGATGTCTGCCCCATAATAGGTGTTGTATGAATGGTAGGCATTGTTCATTTAAAACCCTCTGTCTCTTTAGTTTTCAAAAATACTGCCTTTACTTTGATGTGAAACATGGGAGTTTTTAAAACCTATTGAAAATAAAAATGACACCTTGCTCTGTGTGTGTGTTCGTGTGTTGCTCAGCAAAGCAAATAGAATAATAACTAATGTGAGATTTTAATTATCATGTGTCAGCGATGCTGCTTTGTAAATCAAAGCTAATTGATTCTGAGCAGTTGCTACATCTTCTATCCTCCTACCACCTCAGGAGCAAACATGTTATTTTCTATGTGAACAACAAGGGTGCTTCTAGAAAAGGTATTTAGAACTAAGCAGGGTACCATCTAGGCAAGGGCAATTTCAAGGTTGGCAACCTAGACATATCATACTGAGTTCCACCCAAGGTGTGGATCCTAGAAGAGGGCATCTTTTTTTTTTTTTTTCTCATTGTAAAGTTGGATATAGCTCAGCCTTCTCTGACAGCTCCCTTTGGCTTGTCCTTCAGAAAACAGCCCAAACTTTTTGAATCAATAATTTTGTTTAACAATTCTCTAGTACTCTTTAGTATAATGGATTTGATAAGTCAATTGGCTGCGATGTGAAGCAGTACTTTCTTTTGTTCATCTAAATACATAGTTTTCAAACTTATTATGCTGAACTACCCCTTCTTCACACTGAATCTTCCAGGGAAACTTTATTCATAAAGTACATAGTAAGAGACACTGAGTGCAGAGTAAGAAATGAAGTCAGTGGTCACCCAATCAACACTCCCCCACTCTTATCCTCTGCAGCCACCACGAAGTACTTGCAAGAAACTCCAAATGTTCTTCAGATCATAATGTGAAAATGTCTTCTCTAAAGTAGCTGTCTTCACTCAGGTTTCCAAAGAAGCCCCCTCATCACTGGGTATTTCACTAGAAGCCCTAAATCCCCTTGACTTCACTGGTTGGGGTTTTATACATTTCAACACGTTGCCTTTAACCTGTCTTCTTTCCAAAGTGAAAAAAACCCTTAATTTTTCAAGAAATCAAAAAATCCTTCTTCTTACGCTATCATTTATTTCTTTAATCGTTGCAATGATTAAGAAAGGGGAAATAGATTGAAATTTTAAGATTGTTTAATCTGGAAAGACACAAGCGAAACTTTGGAATGATTGAACTCCATGTCATAGGACTGGGAGTAGAAAGATGTGTTTGTTCAGAAAATTTTTGACAAATGAATCTAGGAGTGTTCTTCCTCATAGCTTGAAAATACAGATCCATGTGGAGTATGAGAATTTATTACAGCAGCAAGTATAGACCAAATATAGAAATTGCTGTGCGAAAGGCTGAGCAAACCAAGATGATAAAACCGTGTTTACTATTCACCTAGGACTGGGATGGCAAATCTATGCCATGTATGCCACCATTCCCATCTCCAATGCCCAAGGCAAACACCACCGATTGATCATGGCATAAGTGCAGCCTCAGAATTCTGCACAACAGAGAGTTCCAGGCAGCCATAACCAAATAATTAATCAGCATTGGCACATGATTTGAAGTCTATTCGCCAATCCTAACCTAGTGCAAGGAGGCCCTGGGTCGTGCAAACAGTTACTGCACTTGACTTCTAACAAAAATCTGGTTGTTTGAGTCTACCCAGAGCACTTCAGAAGAAAGGCCCAGCAATCTACTTCCAAAAATCAGCCATTGAAAACCATATGGAGCACAGTTCTACTCTGACACACATGAAGTTGCCATTCATTGGCATCAACTCAATGGGCAACTAGTGAAGGACTGGTGGATGTGAATCTAGCCCAACCACCAGCCTTCACATATGGGAAAACAGAGACCCAGAGGGCAGACAGTCAAACAGCTAATAAGTGGTGGGTGTCCAGACCGTTTCACCAACACTGCACATTACACTGAACATGCTAGAACATTGATTGGACCCTGTTTGAGAATTCAAGTCCTGACTTCCCACATCCATATATAAAAAATTAAGAGCATCTTCCAGCCTTCTTCCAGTCCAAAAGTTGCTGTACAGTGTTTTAAAATTGATGTCACCAATGCTACATGTGGAATTAGTATGGTATAAAGTTTAAGAGCACAGGCTTGGCCTGATGAGATAGAACTGGGTTGGTATTCCTGTTTTGTTTCTTATTTGCTGCGTGATCTCCAGAATTCAATTTACCCTCTGTCATGGGTTGAATTGTATCCTCCAAAAACATGTGTTAGAATCCTAACCCTTGTACCTGTAGATACAATCACATTTGGGGATAGGGATTTCTTTGTTATGTTAATGAGGCCATGTCTTTGTAGGGTGTGGCCTAAACCTAATCACTTCTGAGATATAAACACAGCAGATTAGACGCAAAAGTAAGCACAAAGGAGGACGGGGATAGAAGCCATGTTAAAATCTCCAAGGAACCAAGGAACGCTTGGGCTATGGAAAGTGAAAGAGACAAGAGTGTTCCCCCAGAGCCGACAGAGAGAGAGCCATGCCCTAGAGCCAGCACCCTAAATTCAGCTTCTAGCCTCCTGAACTGTGAGAAAATAAATTTCTATTCTTTGGGAAGAACTGCTTACCATTTCTCAAGTGGAAAGAACTGAAGATAAATTTCAAGCCTCAAGTTGCAATACTGAAGGATTCTATGGACAAAATATTGAATGACACAGGAAGCATCAAAAGAAGATGGAAGGAATACACTGAGTCACTGTACCAAAAACAATCGGTCAGTCGTCAAGCAATTCAGGAGGCAGCATATGATCATGAGCTGATGGTACTGAAGGAAAAAGCCCAAGCTGCGCTGAAGGCATTGGCAAAAAACAAAGCTCCAGCAATTGACAGAATACCAGTCGAGATGTTTCGACAAATGAATTCAACACTGGAAAAAGTCACTCACCTATGCCAAGAAATTTGGAAAACAGATACCAATCTGTCTTGGAAGAAGTACGGCCAGAATGCTCCTTAGAAGTAAGGATGGTGAGACTTTGTCTCATGTACCGTGGACGTATTATCAGGAGGAACCAGTCCCTGGAGAAGGACATCATGCTTTGCGAAATAGAGGGTCAATGAAAATGACCCTCAATGAGATGGATTGACATAGTGGCTGCAACAATGGGCTCAAGCATAACAACGATTGTGAGGAAGGCACAGGACCAGGCAGTGTTTAGTTCTGTTGTACATGGGGTCACTATGAGTCAGAACTGATTCGACTGCACTTAACAACATCAACAAAGCCATCCACTTTCTGTTACAGCAGCACTAGGTGACTAAGACACCCTCTGTGAGCCTCAGTTTCTCATACATAGAATAAGTACCCACCTTACACAGAGGCTGTGAGATTAAATCAGAGACTGTGTATGAAAATGCCTATCACAGGGCACAGAACTTGTTAGGCAGGATGCTTAAGCAAGAAGCATTTTCCTTTTTTACCTTCCTTCTTTCCTTTCCTCTTCTCTGCCTGTTTGTTTCCACGAGTTATTAGCTCTTTGACCTTGGGCCAGAAACTTAACCTTTCTGAGCTCCTTTCTTCATTTTTAAAATGGGGATCACGTTATTACTGACCACATTGAGTTGCTGTGAGGAATAAATAAGATTATAGCAGTAGCAACAAATTTTAACTCATGACATGGGTACAGACTCCATACAAAAGAGTCTTTTGGCAAGCTACTTCCCTCCTGGCACTTCCCTGTCTGGCCCCAATGGTGTTTGCCATGAAGGTGCATTTATGTTATGGCCAGTGCAGATGGAGTGCAAAGGAGATGGCTACCAAGAGGTGGTCATTGTGTGGTGGGTTTGATAGTCACTGGACTACTAGTTTGCACACCTTGATTCCCACCTAACTTGTCATGAGCTTGCTTTGTGACCTTGGCAGATCGTTTAGCCTTTCTGGCCTTCAAGGTAATCCACCATGCCCACCTTACAGCGCTAGATGAACCAAATGAGCAACTACCCAAGGAAACACGAAGGATCCACTAGTGGAAGGAATCTTTTTTTGTTTTGTTTTTTCTTTTTCCTAGAGCAAAAAGTGTGTGAAGGTGGGTTGGGGTGTAACCTGTACCCTGAAGTTTGAATTAGCTCTGGTTTATCTATATTCTCGTACACGCACACATATCTTTCTATGTGAAGATTCTTTTTTTTTTTAACTTCAGAATTGGAAACGCAGCTGCCCTACTTAGTGTCAAGAATGTCTATGAGCAGACAACTTCAACTCCTACGCATAGAGCCAATTAGAGGGATGTGCACTGATCCAGATCCTCAAAGAATCTTCTCCTGGTCTTTTCAGTAAGGATCCTGTGTTCAGAGAGCTCCTGAGTTATTACAGCTAATAACCTAGTTCAACCAGGACAAAAAATGTAAAAGAGATTGTTCTTTTTTCCTGTCCCCCACCATACACAGATGCAAGCACGCATGGACGCACACACATATACACACACACATACACATTCCTGTCTTCAGCACCCTCGTGTCAAACATTTTAGAATTCCTCCTGGCGAGCCTTTGTGAGGCTCCAGAGTGACCAATAGGATGGATCCGGTGACATGTATCAGTTCCGATAGACCATTTTGATCAGCAGCAATGAGTTTCCAGAATGGTATGAAATCAATAGGCAATTTACAATGAATCCTTTGGGCTATTAGGTATCTTGCAGAAGGTAGGATAAATCCTCATTTCATGCTAATTATAGGAAAAGGGATATATTTTCCCCCTCCAAAGAAAATGAAAGGACTAGACCATTATCAGTTACCATGGCAACTCAGATCCACTACATACTCAGTTCATCCTGTCACTATGGAAGACTCAAAATGAAAAACAACACTAAGCTTCTCTCTGTTTTTTGTCAAATATTTGGAAGGGACATTCCATGGCATGAGCCTGAAACAACTTGTTCAGAGAGAAAAGGAGAGGAGAATGTGAGAAGTAGGTAGAGGAGGAGCAGAGAGCCTGAGTACACTGGGGACATGTTCAGGAACTAAAGGTAGCTAATGTAGGCAGTGCCAATAAAACTGAGAGGAAAGGAAAAGAAAACAATTAATGTTTATGGAGTGCCCACCACATGCCTGGCATTGTGCTTAATAATGAACAACCTATGACTTCCCTGAGCTTTCTGACTGAAAGGGAAGGACAAGTAAACACACAATTAAAATATAGGAGGCAAGGGTTGCCAGGACATAAGGACAGGGAACATGGGAATATACGGGAGTGGTGCTGCACATGTTTTGAGGGAATGAAGATTTCCTACAGGAAATGTCTACACTAGGATCTGAATAATGAGTAGGGGGAGACCAGGTGAAGAAGTCCTGGGAGAATCCTGGTTGAGAGGATGAAATATGTTGTGGCCTTGAAGAGAGAGAAATCCTGGTCTTGGGGAATGGCAGGAAGTTCAGGGTGACTGGAGTGGAGTGTGAGGAGGATTAGAATAAACAGTGAGGCTGCAAAGGTTAAAAAAAAAAAAAATTAGCAGGGGCTAAATTGCGGCATAGCTTAGAATACATCATACTTAAGGGCTGATGTATTTTCTCACAGTTTAGAAGGCTAGGAGTCTGAATTCTGGGTTCCAGCTCTAGGGCAAGGTCTTCGTCTCTTTCCAGCTTCTGTTCCTTGGTTCCTTGGCGATCTTCATGTGGCATGGCATCTATTTTCCCCCATCTGTGCTTCCTTGCTTCTGCTCTTTATATCTCAAAAACGACCTCCTTACAACACACCCTACACTGATATGGTCTCATTAACATAACAAAGAAAACCCTATTCTCAAATGGGATATTCACAAGTAAGGGATTAGGATTTACAACACATATTTTGAGGAACACTGTTCAATCCATAATAGTTGGAATTTACATCAAAGGTAATGAGAAGCTGCTAAAGTGTTTTAAGCAGGTTTGTGACATAATCAGAGTCATGCCAGCCACAGAGTGGAGGATGCTTATGGAGCCAAACCGTAATGGTGGGGGAAATGAGAGCAACATCTACAGTCATGAGTATAAGTGATAGATTAGACAAGGCTGATGACAGTGGGGATGGAGAAATGTGATTAATTCTAGGAATTTTAAGAACTAACAGTACTCATTGGGGATGAAAGAGAGAGGAATATAAAAAATGAAGCCCAAGTTTCTGGCTGAGGCAACTGAGTGAATGGAAAGGCCATTCCGTTCTTGGGTCAGTGATGAAGGAGCAAGTTTGGGGTCATTTTGATGGTTATAAAGAAGCCAGGTTGGTGGAGCCATGTTATACCTTTAGAATAACCCTTGTCAAGCTTTTGTGTAAAATTGTGCATGGGTATGCTCAGTATTTGAAACAGGTCTTGAAGAATGCTACAAGAAGGTAACCTGTTCAGCTTAGGACATGAGAGAGATTCCAGAGAAAGATCATGTGTAGACCTCACCACCAGGTACCTAAAAGCAACCACACCAAAACAATTCAGAGAATCTCCTTATACTCCATCTTTAGTTACAACCTATACTCCTTCTACATTTTTCATTACTGTTACCTGTATGTGAAAGATTGTAGGTTGACCTTAGTCTTGGAGGAGGAAGGGAATTTAATTCCACTATTGCTGTTTGTGCCAATATCTGGAGACTTAGCACTTGTGGAACAAGAAGAGAGAACCTTCCAATCCCTTCTTCTTGTGCATGCCTTGACTTCTCTGGGAGGCATTCCCTCAAGGTGACCTTGAACTCAACACTCTCAGTCAGGTTTGGAGAAATTTTTAGTGAGAATGCCAAAGGTTGCATGTGATAGAGTCTAATGAGGATAGAATGTGGCCTATATGTGTTGTTTCTGGTGGTGGTTGACCAGCTGACTGTTAAAGATGCCATCTGTGATTTTCCCCTATGTTTATGTATTCTCTCTTATAGCAAGTCTAATGTTGAACTCATCATCTTCTACTAATGTACAGGCTTGCTCCATAGGCTGAACACATCCATACTTACAGCCAAACAAGATCTTGGCTTCTGCCATTTTAAATACATGGCACGGCACATGAAGTCAGAGCGTTTGTGTGTGAGACCCAGCTCCACCAGTAACTGACGTGTTAATCTTGAGTAAATTGCTCACATTCTCAGAGAGCTTTCTTCTCTGTATTGGATAATAATGAGCCCATGCCACCAAATGGTGATGTGGGATAAGTAAGACAAGGATTAGAAAAGATCTGTGGAAACTGAAACAAATGTTGGACTTATCATAGCCTAGAGAGGGCAGCTGGATTATAGAAACAGGAAGAGAGAACCTTCCAACCCCTTCTTCCTGCTGCCTCACGTGCATGCCTTTACTTTTCTGGGAGGCATTCCCTCAGGGTGACCTTGAACCCGCTCCATAGGAAGGCATGAGGGTCTGAGAAGAAGGATATCTACATATGTAATAGAGTTGCCATGCCCAGACTTCCACATGGAGAAGACAGTGAATGAATAAACCCCCTCTGCATTGTGTTTTTTTCGCTCCCTCATGTGCTTGAAACCCTCATCTTAGGCAGCCTTAGGCACAGTCCCCAGACATGGTTAGTTCATTTTCATTCCCTCCAGTAACTAGTAATAAGTCACTCCCAGAGTAGCAGATAGAACCCAGACTGCCTGGATTCAGCTCTGCCGTTTACTAGGTGTGTGGTCTCGGGTAAGTCATTTCACTTGTGGAAGTGTCTATTTTCTCATCTGTAAAATAGATATAATCCTTCTCAAACATTGGTATAAGGATTAGAGATCATTTATGCAAAGGTCAAGGACAGGGCCTAGCACAGAGCAGGCACTCAATAAGCAGTAGCTCCATTATTTTATTTCTAATAATTTATCATATAAGAGAAAACAAGAGGCCGTGCTTCCCCAGACCCTCAGCGCACCCCTCTCAAACTTGCTATGAATCACTATAGCTGTGTGATGGCCTCCCCAGTTCTGAGGGAAACATCTGAATTCAGTGCTTATCATCAGAGAACACTGGGAAAAATGCTGTCTCCAACTGATCAACAATCTTAGTCAGCATCGCTTATGTCTGTGTCTTGAAGTTGCTCCTGCGTCTCAGAGCCCCTTCATAGGAGCCAGGTCCAGTAAGAATGGGAGGCCATCTCTACAGGCAAAGAGGGTAGGAGGCTGGAGAGAGAGGCCTAGCTGGGCCCATGCTCCACAGCGCTCCTCCGTAGTAGGTGGTTGTGTGAAGGATAGGTGAAGGGTATTCGGTTTTAATTGGGAAATGCTGTCAATTGTCCTAGGCTCATTTAAAAATCCATTAGTAACAGGAAGTGGACAGATTAAGCAATGAGGAAAGCAAAAGAAAAAAAGCTGTCAGAGCCCTGCTTTGTAGGGAGGCAATGACCTGTCGAACCTTCTCCAGCGAGGGCTGTACTGAATGCAAAGAAGCTGCTAGAGTCAATTGCAAGATGCTGTGGAGGGAGTGGAGGTGTCTGGGCCAATCCACACAAAATCCTGAGCAAGCTTGTTCTGGCAGCTCCCAGAGGTGTTGCGGCAGTAATCCACACAGCACATCTCAGTCCTGCAGCTGTTTCTGGCAGCCCAGCAACTGTGCCACCAGCTGTAAGCCACCTCAGCCCCTGAACACAGTCCCTCCCCTTTCCCTTCTCTATTTGCTGGATTCTGACCAGGGGCCAGCTATCCTTTCATCCTGGGAGCCCTCAGTCTAGCTAAGGGTCCATGGTGAGCCTGAGCAATGAGGGATGATACAGAAATCTACCAGAAAATGAATCAGAAGAGAAGAAAAAGGAGGAAAAAAAATAAAAGTGATGAGAACAAGAAATGAAAGGGAATTATTACAGGGCAGTTTAGAGGACCACTGGTCTGGTTAATTGAGTTCAGCACACTAGAAGGCACTGGGGGAGATGGGAAGAATACTAGTCAGGAATGAAAGTCACAAATTCAAATACCTGGAGAGGTGAGTCAGGTAACATGATAGAAAAAGGTGGTTCTTCCTGAGCCTGGGAATGAGGGGCAAAGGCTCCTGAACTCTGGCCTCTGTGGCCTTGCAGGGCTGAGGCCCAGGGACACTGGATCTAACCAGAGGTCAAGAAGCCAGATTTGTATGTAAAATCTCACATTTTTTCCTTGAACTTTGACAGCTGACACCCCACCCCACCCCCCCAACATGTTATAGGCCAAACAAAGCCAATCTGCAGCTAGGCACAGCGCAGCCAACTTGTCACCACCAGTAAAGAGTCTTAAGTTCAAGTCCAGGGCTTGCCACTTGCTATGTGACCTTGGCCAATTCACCCTCCATCCCTGGGTCACAATTCCCTAACTGGAAATGGAAGTATGGTGATGAAAGTCTTGAATGTTCAGAGGTACGGGATGCCAGGTGCCTGCTGAAGGTGCTTACAGATTAGAGAAATAAAGACTTGCATACTGGAAAACTTGAATGGCCTGATAGAGTCACTCTGAAGATTATATAAGAGGATCAATTTAAAGCCGCTAGAAAGTGCCTGCCTCAGCCTGATGCTGAGCAATTCGTCTCCTCAGGCTCAACCCCTTTCGGGACTCCTCTCTGAGCAAGACGTAGCGGCTGATCATCACTGTGGATTCTGACTGCAGACATATTTAAAAAAAAAAAAACAGTGGCCGTTCCGTCAATGCCCACTCACGGCAACTCCGTGTGTGCAGAGTAGAACTGCTCCACAGGGTTTTCAAGCCTGTCACCTTTCAGAAGCAGGTCACCAGACCTTTCTTCTGAGGTGTGCCTCTTGGTGGGTTCAAACCATCAACTTTTCGATTGGTTAATAGTCAAGTACACAACTATTTGTGCCACCCAGGGACTCCGCAGACATGTTAAAAGCAAACAAACAAACCAAACCCATGACTGTATAGGACAGAGCAGAGCTGCCTTACAGGGCTTCTAAGGAGCAGCTGGTGGATTCAAACTGCCAACCTTTTAGTTAGCTGCCAAGCTCTTAACCACTGCACCACCAGGCAAACATGTTAGGGTACTCTAACTGAGTGGGTAAGAAAGGCAGCAATAGAGAGGAGACAGCCAATTTCAAGTCTCGGCTTTAACACTTCTGGTCCCAACAGCTAATCACCGATGCTGCTATGCACATCCCACATGCCAGGTACTGTACTAAGCGCTTTCAAGAATTATTTGCAATTAATCCTTATGCCAACCTAATGAGGTAGATGTTATAATCATCCCCATTTTATTAACGAGGAAATAAGCTAGAATTCCAGGGTTTTAGGTGAAATCTCTCAATTCTTTTAAAGTGCAGCAACTAAATCAAATATTTTTTAAAAACATTATACAGTCCAAACTCGGCCCAATCAGCAAGTTGGGCACAGCCCATGGGCAATCATTTTTCAACTTCTGGTCAAGAACCTTGGGTTCCATTCCTAGCTTCTCCATTTTCTGTGTGAGTCATGTACCCTTCTAGGCCATCATAGAGATATTAAATAACCTGCTGTACTGAGTTGAATCATGTCCACCAAAAATTTCATGTCCACCTGAGAACTCTGAACGTGACCTAATTTGGATATAGGGTCTTTTCAGATGTGATCAAGTTACGATGAGCTCAGACTGGATCAGGAAGGGGCCTCAATCCAATGACTCGGGTCCTTATAAGGAAAGGGAGATTTAGAATCACAGAGCCACACACGCAAGGAAGATGGCCACGTGAAGATGGAAGCAGAGGTATTGGGGGAATGCACTTCAAGTCAGGAAACACCAAGGATTGCCAAGAGCCACCAGAAGCTAGGGGAGAGACAAGGAAGGAATCTTCCCTAGAGCCTTCAGAGGGAGCGTGGCCCTGCCAACACCTTGATTTCAGACTTCTAGCCCCTAAAACTATGAGAGAATCAATTTCTGCTGTGTTTAAGCCACCCAGTTTATGGTAATATATTACAGCAGACCTAGGAAATTAATACACTTGCCAACGTCACAGAATTTTTAAGTGGTGAGCCCAGAATTTGAACCCAGGGAATCCAGGGTCAATAAATTTAATTACTGTACGGCAGCCCTGGTGGTGCAGTGGTTAAGAGCTATGGCTGTTAACCAAAAGGTTGGCAGTTCAAATCCACGAACTGCTCCTTGGAAACCCTTTGGGGTAGTTCTACTCTGTCCTACAGAGTCGCTATGAGTCAGAATCAACTTGGTGGCAACTAGCTTGTTTGTTTGCTTGTTTGTTTTTTGGACTGCAGTCCTCAATACCTTTCCACCATCCAGCTACCTAGATCTAAATGGGACACAGGATGCCGGCCCACTTCCATTGGCTGATACCTTTAACAAACTCACATGAAAGACAGAACAAAAGTGTATGTCTGAAGACTTCCAAACCCAACTGTCATAGAGTCGACTGTGACTCATGGAGACCCATGTGTTACAAGGTAGAACTGGTCTATATGGTATTCTTGGCTATAATCTGCATGGAAGCAGGTCTTCAGGACTTTCTTCTGTGGTGCTGCTGCGTGGGTTCGAAACATCAATTTTTAGGTTAGTAGTCAAGCACCAACTGTGCCTCCCAGGGATCTGTATTCCATAGATTTCTTTAAATATGAAGGTAAAGAAGACGGAGCTGCATCCGTTGACCTAAGATGTTAAGATTGCATCATTAAGCTTTTTTTTTCCCAGTCATATGACAATTTTGATTCACGCCTCAGAGTAAGAGGAATCTGGCTTTAATATTGGGTGTCATTTGGTCTTAAAAGCTCTTGACAAGAAAATGAAACAGCCCAGGGCTTTTTCGTGTTTATTTTTAGCAATGAAATCTTTTTTAAAAGAATGAAATCTTATATAGAATTGCCAGCCTGTAAAATAGAATCAGCTGGTGTCCATTATCTCTTGCTAAGGCGTAATAATAATAATACTGATAATAGCAGCAGCTAATCCCTGCTGAGGACTTGCCGGGTCCCAGACACTATTCTAAGACCTTGTACAAGGAAACTGTTTTAAACCTTTCACCAACCCTATGAGGAAAATGTCACACAGAGATGTTATGTACTTTGTTCAAGGTCACAGAACTAAGTGTGGGAGTCAGGAAGGCTGGCTTGAAGGCCCATTCCCTTTCCTCTTCTACTGCTTGGCTGCTCACCCCAGGACACTGGAGAGGTGCCCAGGTGAGAAGCTGCTGATTTGCAAATGGGAGCCGGCAATACAGAGCCTGGGCTTTGTGGATTGTGATTTCGGATCAAATTTGATTTTACTAACCCCAGGAATTTAACACATGTGAAATGTCTCTCTCCCAGTTGACAGTTGCACAGGCCTGTCATTGTACCTTAGTCTTAGCCATTCTGTCTTTGAGATGCTTAAAGGGGTCTTTCAAAGTGAAAGTCATGTCAGCTTCAGAGCTTCAACTATAAGTCAGAATATCCCAAATATTACTGTTCACATTGAATGGAAATCTGCCCAGTCTTTAATGTGGTTAGGAACAAGCAGGCCTTAAAATCATTTTCTTTATAATAGACAAAAGCAGCACTGTTGACTGCAGGAGATGGGGCTCAGAGCCCACCACCTGTTGGGCTTCACCTCAGCAGCGCATGAGGCATCTTCAGGAACCTTACCAAAACAAAAAAACAAACCCACTGCCGTTAAGTCAATTCCGACTCATAGCGACCCTACAGGACAGAGTAGAACTGCCCATTAGAGTTTCCAAGGAGCACCTGGTGGATTCGAACTGCCAACCTTTTGGTTAGCAGCCACAGCACTTAACCACTACACCGCCAGAGTGGGACCTGAGGACACTGGGAATCCAGTCAGAAAGTACCTCTCTAGCCACGTAGAAGCATGCTTGCTGGCTCTCCCTAGGAAAGAGACAGAGTTGTATCCTGGGGCCAGGGAGAAACTGGAACATTGGAGGTAGTGGGTAGGGAGGTGGAGGGGGGCGGTGTACTGGTTTCCTAGAGCTGCAGTAACAAAAAAAACCACAAATGTGTATGGCTTAGAAACACAGAAATGTATTGTCTCACATTTCTGGAGGTAGGAGTCTGAATTCAGGGTATCAACAGGGCCATGTTGTCTCTCCGAAGGCTCTAAAGGAAAATTCTTTCCTGTCTCCTGAGTTCTGAGAGCCCCAGATTTTCCTTGGCTTGCAGCTGCAGCATAACTTTGTTGTCATATGGCCTCTGTCTTCTGTCTGTCTCTCTGTGTCTCTTCTCTTTTATAGGACACCTCTCAGATTGGATTAGGACCCACCCTACTCTAATTGGTATAACCTCATATTAACTAACTGGTAACATCTTCAAAGACTCTATTTTCAAACAAGGTCACATTCACAGTTACCAGGGGATAGGACTTCAACATATCTTTTGGGGGGATCCAATTCAATCCTTAACTGAGGGGTGCAGCAATCCTGGGGCTCTGACCCTGAGCCGAGAGACTTTTCTAGCACCCTCTGTAACATTGGCAATGACTCACCTCAGATTTGCAAAGGAATTGCAGGTACTTGGTTTGTCTGGGACTAAGCATGGATATTTAATTTGCAGGGTTAGGCTGGGGCTGATAGTACAAAGAATTATAAATCAAACTTCTCTAAATTTTTTTTATACTTTACTGATAAAATACAACTTTTAAATTAAACACTGAACTTAAACATTAAGCTTCTAGAACATATATCTTAACCTCAGCACTATTGACATTTTGAGCCAAATAATTCTTTGTCATGGGAACTGTCCTGTGCATTGTAGGCTGTTTACTCTGCCCACTACTTGCCAAAACCCTCTACCCCAAGTGTGACAATAGAAAGTATCTTCAGACATTGCAAAATGTTGCCTGGGGTGGGGGGGTGAAATCAACTCCAGTTGAGAACACTCAACTAGATAGTTTCAAAGGCACCATTTAGCGATAGTCCTCTGATCCCTATGACATTTTAGAGAACTTTTAAATAAAAAGTTTAACTCAATGTATTTTTTATATTGCTAAACTTTCCCTTTCTCTGGATGCCCTGGTTTGTAGGTTGAGGTCAAGATCACAGTGGTTTGCCATCACTCTTGCTCTTGGTATTAGACCTCAAGTCAGTTGCTAGAAAAATTTATCCTATTCATCTTTCACAGATTGACCCTCGCGCCACCTCCTGTTGCTCCCGTCTCCCTTCTCTCATCTTCCCTCCTCATCCTACAAATGTGAAACTAGAAGAAAAATGAAAATAAATTTCAAGTGTCTTGGCTTAGGAAGTGTAACTCACTGAGACAAGCTTTCTCTTATCAAGAGGCATCATTTGTTTTTTTACTTTGTATTTTTAGATTGTCTTTTTCCCATCAGATTTCTCTGGTAATAGCTACAGGCTCAAGTCACACCCTCTATGTAAGCATAGGGGTTAAGAGTCAGGGTGCCATAATCAGACCACAGCCTGGGTTGGAATCCTGGCTCATCCATCTGTCTACTAATTTCAAGATGATGGGCAAGTCCCTGAAACTCTTAGCTTCAGTTTTTATTGTCTTCAGTTCTGTTATCTATCAATAATAGTACTAGCCCCACAGGGTTGTTGTAAGGATTTAATAAAATACTGATGTAAAGTGTTTAGCAAAGAGTTGTGCATATAGTAAGCATCAATGCGTATGATTATTTTTGATTATCACTTTATTCCCTTTCCTCCTATTTCAGCTAGAAGTATCTGGAGGTAATGACTTCAGGCAGCCAGAAAGAAGATTTCTTTAGAACTTATGTAGAAATAAGCATATTATAAAAACAGTTAAAACCTTCCAATCACTCTGAGATCACCAGACAAGACATCCATAGACTAGCCACGAAGAACTCAGTCAGAGCCAGAAGCCAGGAAGTCACAAAGACCCTCTCCCAAACATCCCCAAAATTACTCTTTCCCTTCTTCCTTGTCTTAGGCACCTGTAGGGTCTCCCACAGTCCAACTATCTTCCCTTTTCCAAAAGTAGCTGCTGCCATCGTTTAAAATGGCTATACTTGAGTTCTGACTCAACGCAATGGGTTTGGTTTTGGTTTATACTTGAGGTCAGAATGGCAGGGGAGAAAGCTCTTGTTTCCTTGGTAATACTTATTTGCTCAGCAGGTGAAAAGCAAAGACTCGAGGGGAGTCTTAGGTGCACCCAAAGTAACTACTGCCTTTCTCACCACTACGAGTTAACTCTTGGCAGTCTGCGTGTCCAGCCTGAGGAAAACAGCCCTATGGGATTTAAGAAAGGTTCAGAAGACTTGCTAAACTTTTTGTTTGTTTGGTTTTTAGTTTAATCAGCAAAGATTTAAGTGCTTACCAAGGCGTCCTATTTCCTCTGTGGGAGTGTGAGCAATGAAGGACCTGGTACTAGCTTTTTTTATGATGAAATAAGTATTCCGTGTAGCATAGTGCTTGCCCACTTGGTCTGGAAATACAGATGCCCAAGTTTGAATCAAAGCTCTTCCATTTACTAGTTGTGAGGAAAGGATTGTCACCTCACAATTTTAAGATACTCTCCTATCCATTAGCAAAGGTGGCTCCTACTCCTTTTTGGTAACCAGGAGCAGATATCTGGTTCTTTTAAGCCAGAGAGGAAACCAAACATCAGAGAGCTTAAGTCAGTTGCTCAGGATTGCACATCAGGTCTTCAAGGATCTGAGAATGACAACTACTCAGACAAGTTATTCAATAAGTTTGTATTTCTTTTGCATAAGATATTCTAATGATTCAGTTTGTAAACATTTGTGAACCACTTAGGTCAAAGCCTGGCACTTAATAAGTGCTCAACAAATAATGATTGTTTGGATGGTGATCATAGTGATACAAAAAGACCCCTGCACTAGCAATTAGGAGACCTGACCTGTCAGAGTCCCCAGATCTGCCCCTAATTGCTAAACTTAACCTCAGCAACTATCTCAACCTCTGTGGCTTGGTTCTTCATCAGGCTAAAAAAAAAAAAGAGAATGAACAAATCCGTCTTGGAAGAAGTACAACCAGAATGCTCCTTAGAAGCAAGGATGGCAAGACTGTATCTCACATACTTTGGACATGTTATCAGAAGGGATCAGTCCCTGGAGAAGGACATCATGCTTGGTAGAGTAGAGGGTCAGCGAAAAAGAGGAACACCTTCAACATTGAATTGACACAGTGGCTGCAACAATGGGCTCGAGCGTAACAATGATTGTGAGGATGGCGAAGGATCGGGCAGTGTTTCATTCTGTTGTACACAGGGTCGCTATGAGTCAGAACCTAGTGGACTGCATCTAACAACAATAATGACACTATCTGACTCTATTTGCTTATGTGGTGCAGGACTGGGCAACGTTTAGTTCAGTTACACCTAAGGTTGCTACGAATCTGAGCCAACTCAATGGCAACTAACAACAACAACGATTGCTTGTAAACATTGTGAAAGACTCAACTGAACTATATATAGAGAAGATCCTTGAAAAGTGTGAAAAACAAAACAGATTCAACTAATAATAATTCTCTCATTCTTTGCATGTTGTCATTGTTGCATTTGATTCTGCCAATGGCAGTTGAGAGTCTGGTTATCCAACAGGCTCTTCTAGCACATTACTAGCCAAGGAGAAACTGCCAGAAATGACTGCTGATGGCAACTAGGGCAGAGCCAGGGTTAGTACCAAAGTCTCTGACCTCTAATCTAGGATAAATATGCATCTTCTTAAAGATAATTCTTGTTTGTTGAATAGCTCCCCAGTGGAGGCTGGAGCAAAGGGAATGAGGATTGGAGAGGCCATTTCTATTCCAAGACCTTATAACGTCCCGTTGAAATGGGAGCTGGGTTAGGGAGCTGTCAAGTGTTGGTGCATCTCCCTACAGCAGGTCTGCAACATGCTGGGGATGAAGATCAAAGGTTCAAAGACTTTCACCATTGCTACTCCTTCATGCCCACCACTCATCTGTCAGTTTGCTATACTGTAGTGGCCTTCATGTTGCTATGATGCTGGAAACTATACCACCAGTATTTCAACCCATTGTGAACAGGTTTGAGCAGAGCTTCCAGATTAAGAAGGACTAAGAAGAAAAGCATGGCAATCTACTTCCAAAAATTAACCAATTAGGAACCCTATGTGTCACAAATTTTGAAGATGACGCAAAACCAGGTAACAGTTTGTTCTGCTATACATAATGTCCCCATGAGTCAGACCCAGCTTGATGGCAACTAACAACATCAACAACTCCTTGCACGTGCAGAGCCCAGCTGGAAAAATGTAACTGTGGAGGAAGAAGATATTGTAGGGCCTAGTGTACTTTGTAAATAGCTGAGGTTGCTAAGTAACCTGAGGACAGGTGGTGCCAATATCTCATTACTGAATTTAGCATTCATTTTGGGTTGAGGCCACAGACCATTGCTGCGCTTATTATGGAGGGGAGAAAAATCAGTCTAGAACTAGGATGGTTTAACATTAGAAAGAATAGCCTAAGTGTGGAGTGAAATAGCCTTTTAGGTATTTGAAGAGAATACTCAGGGGGAAAAAAAAAGACAATTTTTCAACATGACTGCCTAGAGCAGAGGCACAGTCAATAGTCAGAGGTCATGAGGAAATGAGTTGTTACCCCACACCTGGCATATGAACAATTCAGTGGCTCAAAACGGGATGGAATACTTTGTGAGATAACTAGTTCCCCACTAGTGGTGTCCAAGCACAGAGTGGTTTACAAACTGTGTTCTGTGTAGCCTTGGGGTTCTCCTGAAGTTCAATAAAGTCCTGACACATGTAGCAATGAGCTTTTACAGTAGTTCCTAAGACAAAAATCACATTTGGTCAAACGTACCTTTGAAAATCTTTTAACTCGTCCATAAAGTGTAATACGCATGATTTTGTTTCTCACAACCCTGACAGTTAAAGTTGGATTGCTTACAGGAACCATATTGTTGAGGATGGTTATCTTTCAACACCGGAATCGCTTTCAGTGGAGCTAGATGCCCCAGGATTGCAGGAATAGGGGCCATTCATGCCTCTCACCCATGCGCTCCCCAGGGCACATACTCTGAGAGTGGATAGAATGGCAGGAGGAACCACTCACATTATTTAAATGGATGTATTTTTGCATGAGTAAGTGCATGACACATATGGTTGAATGTGCACCACTTAAAATTAGATATGCTGCTGGTTCACAAATCTCACTGGATGGGATGGGGTGAAATTTGGGCTCCTCTATCTGTTACAATTTTAAAACCTCTTTATATCTCTGTCTTACATATGAGGGGGTTCTGTCTCCAACTTCACTGAGATTTAATTTCCACCCCCCTTATTGCCTTTGAGCGGATTTCAACTCATAAAAAATAGTGACCCTAATTTAGGAATAATAAAATTTACCAATTTTAGATTTGCTATATGGATTTTAGCAATTCTCTATAGTTCTGTAACCACCACTACAATCAATTTCTTTAACATTTCCATCACAAGTTTTTTTTGTCCCTATACCACTTTGCAATCAATCGTCTTCCCTTATCCTCAGCTGTGGGCAACCACTGATCTGCTTTCTATCACTATAGTTTTGCCTTTATGAGCATCCAGTTTATTCTAAATCCTTGCCAACACTTAATATTGTCACTGTTTTTAATTTTAGTCAATTTAATGCACTTGTCAATGTGGTTTTAATTTGCATTTTTCTCATGTCTCATGGAGTCAGGTATGTTTTCATGTGTTTATTTGCCATTCATTTTATCTTCTTTTCTGAAGTGTCTGTTCAAATCTTTTGCCAATTAGGTTGTTTTTCTTGTTATCATTGAATTTTCAGTGTTCTTTATATGTTGTGGATAAAAGCCCTTTCTCAGAGCTATATTTTGCAAATATTTTCTTTCGGTATATGGTTTGTTTTTCAGCTTTCTTAATTGTGTCTTTCAAACCATGAAACTTTTTAATTTTTATGTAATCCAATTAATTATTTTCTTTTATGGTTGGTGCTTTTGGTGTCCTATCTAAGAAACCTTTGCCTAACCCAAGACCACAGGTTTTCCTCGCATACACTCCTCTGGAAATGTTGCTGTTGTTGTTTCTCTCAGTTCTTACATTTAGTTCTGTGATTCATTTCAAATTCATTTTTGCCTATAGGGTTAGGTAAGAGTAGAAGTTTTTTTTCCACACAGATATCCAGTTGTTCCAGCACAAATGATTGAAAAGGCTATCTTTCCCCTATTGAATTACCTTGACACCCTTGTCAAAAATCAGTTGTCCATACAAGGGTCTATGTCTAGATTCTCTATTGTGTTCCATTGGCCTAGCTGTCTACATTTACACTGATACCACACTGTCTTAATTATTTTAAATTTATAGTAAGTCTTGAAATCAGGCAGTAGAGGTCCTTCAAACTTGATCTTCTCTGTCAAGGTTGTTTTGATTATTCCAAGTCCTTTCCACAAAGCCCCCAAATGGCAGGAGGCAAAAGGGGACTGAAGTTCCAGCTGTGCTCTTTTCTAAGCTGTGTATCTTGCTACAAGCTTGTGTCTGTTAAAACAAGGGGCTCCCTTTCTCTTACACAAAATCAGGCCCTATCACTTGCTAGGCCCTAGGCTGTCATGACACTACCAGAGAGAAAGAAAAGACCAAGTGCGGACCTGATAGCCTTTTAGTTTTTTGAAGAGAGCTCTTAGAGAAAAAAGGCAATTTTCAACATGGCTGCCTAGAGCAGAACCAGAGTCAATAAGCAGAGGTTATTGACTAATTCACTCACCCAGGAGGCAGCACCTGTTTATAATTCACACAAAGACAATACATGCACTAATGGTGGCCCTGCTTACACAACCTGGCCCCCATCACCTTTCTGACCTCACCACCTACCATGCCTCCATTTCCCACCCGCTCTGCTCCAGTTACACTGGTCTCCTTGCTCTTGTCAAAAATGACAAGGAAGCTGCTGCTTCAGGTCCTTTCATTGGCTCTTTTCTCTACTTGGAAACCTCCTCTTCCAGATATCCCCCAGGTTTTGCTCCCTTACTTCAAGTCTGTTCAAATGTCACCTAGTCCTAAAAGCGAAGTATTGAACAGCAATCCCACCCCCATTTATTACCTAGTCCCCTTACCCTGCTTTATTTTGCTTCATAACATCAGTATTTGGAATATTATGCAGTTGTTTCTTGAAGGGTGTCTTAGTTATCTAGTGCTGCTATAACAGAAATACTACAGGTAAAAAAAAAAAAAAAAAAAGGACGGGTTTAACAAACAGAAATTTTTTCTCTCATAGTGTAGTAGGCTAGAAGTCCAAATTCAGGGTGCCAGCTCCAGGAGAAGGCTTTCTATTTCTGTCAGCTCTGGAGAAAGATCCTTGTCATCAATCTTCCCCTGGTCTAGGAGCTTCCCAATGCAGGGGCCAAGGGTCCAAAAGACTTGTCTGCTCCTGGCAGTACTTTCTTGGTAGTATGAGGCCCTTCTCTCTGTTTGATTCTCTCTTTTATATCTCAAAACAGATTAACTCAACATACAACCTAATCCTATAGATTGAGTCCTGCCTCATTAACATAACTGCCTGTAATCCTGCCTCATTAACATCATAGAGGTAGGATTTACAACAGGGAGGAAAATCTCATCAGGTCACAAAATGGTAGACAACCATACAATACTGGTAATCATGGCCTAGCCAAGTTGATACATATTTTGGGGGGACATAATTCAATTCATAACAGAGGACTTTATTTTTTGTTGTTGTTGTATGTTTGTTTGTTTGTTTTTCATTGTTGTATCCCCAGTGCCCAAAATAGCACATGTCATAACAAGCACTCAGTAATCATTTGTTATTGGACGGATGGACGGACGGACGAAGTAATAAAAATTGAAGTCTTATCACGGTGTCTGGCATGTAATTGTTGTTGTTTGTTGTTGTTAGGAGCCTTTGAGTCAGTTCCGACTCATAGCAAACCTATGTACAACAAAACAAAACATTGCCCAGTCCTGCGCCATCCTCACAATCATTGCTATGTTTGAGCCCATTGTTGCAACCACCGTGTCAATAAATCTTGTTCAGGGTCTTTCTCTTTTTCTCTCCCTCCACTTTACCAAGCACAATGTTCTTCTCCAGAGATTGGTACCTCCTGATAACATGTCCAGAGTATGTGAAACCAAATCTCACCATCCTCAATTCTAGGGAATATACTGGCTGTATTTCTTCCAAGACAGATTTGTTCATTCTTTTGGCAGTCCATGTTATATTCATTACTCTTCACAACACCATTATTCAAATGTATCAATTCTTTTTCCATCTTCCTTACTTCTTGTCCAGCTTTCACATGCATATTTGGTGATTGAAAATACTATGGCTTGGGTCAGGCACACCTCAGTCTTAAAATGACCTCGTATTAACATTATTAACACTTAATAAATCATAGGTTTTATTATCAAGCACTTGATAAATATGTGTTCAATGAATAAATGAATTCATTTGTTCAAAAGTAGCAACAAGAACTTTACTTATATTGAGCCAGGCTCATCATCTGCCCCTTGACGTTGGATCTCAACCCCTGATTGCTTTACCAGATTCTCCATCCAGATGTTAGGCACCCAGGGCTCAGAAAGTGATTGCGCCATGCCAGCAACAGACTCCCTTAACGTAACCTTATTCCAAGTCAGATACTTGTAAGAGTGTCAGGAGAAGGCCCCTGCTCACTTGTCAGACAGCATGCCCTACGCATAGCCAAACTCATGCCCAAAGGGTTAGCCCAAATATGGCCTGGCTGGTCATGATGACAAACTCTGGGCCAGGAGCACATGGCTGCTCTAAACTTAAATGTCAGAAGTTTTTTGATTCCCTGGGACCCACGCAAGGCTGGCTCATTTAGCTACAGTGTCTTGGGTTTGTGGCTTTTCATATTTAAAATGAACTAAAAATAGTAATGAAAAGAACTGCTGTTGAATAAAAAAGTAGCTTCTACATCTTCCCTACAGAATCTGTACTCAAAGTGAACTTTTTTCTTTGTTAAATTTCTTTGGTTTGCATACTTACAACTCAAAAAAACAAAAAACAAACCCCGTTGCCGTCGAGTCGATTACTACTCATAGCGACCCTATATGACTGCCCTATAGGATTTCCAAGATTGTAAATCTTTACAAAGCAGACTGCCACATCTTTCTCCTGCAGAGGGGCTGGTAGGTTTGAAACACTGACCTTTCAGTTAGCAGCCAACTGCTTAACGACTTCATCACCAGAGATCCTTTTAGTTCCAACTAAAGAAAAGAAAAAGAAAGAAAGAAAAAAGGCTCTTATGGAAAGATTGCTGGGGAACCATGTAGAATCCAAAGAATGATTGAACCCAGGTGTCAGGGAGCACAGGTCCAGGGCAGCCCCATGACCTCGGTATCAAAGGTCCAGGCTCTTTCCACCAGTGTTCTGCCATTAAAGTAACTCCTCAGCAAATCCAAATCTGGAGAGAATTTGATTGGCCCAACTTGTTTTAAAGGTGCACCTTGGTCCAGTTGCCCAGGGAACGGGTCATGTAGAACCATGGTGCTGGGGGTGGGAGGGGTCCAGTTTTCAGAAGAGAAGATGACCATACCCTTGAGGGTGTCTAAAACGCATATGGGAACACGAGCGGGCACTAGGAAATCAGACAGACAATTTCAGAGGGGCTGCTTTATGGGCAACGTACACACAAAAGAAAAGCACATGGTGTGCTCAGTGACCCAGCCCAACAGCAAAAAAAAATATTGATTTTTCTCAGCAGCTCCTTCAGCCTTAAGCATATGCAACAGCTGTGCAGGCTGTGTCTAGTACGCATCATTACAACTTGCATCTAGTGAGAGAAGGCACATTAGGAAGCCAAAGAATTCATTTCCATCCTAGTTGAGCGGCCTTGGGCTTATTACTTAATCTTTCTTGGCCTCAGATTCCCCATCTATAAAATGGGAAGAGTAATATTTCTCCTCGCCAGGCAAGCATGAAGTGAGATGACAGGGAGTGGTATATGGAAGCCGAGAGCACAAACTTGAGTCAGAATAGGGAGGTTGAGCCCTGGTCCTGTCATCTGCCAGCTGCGGAACACTGCAGAGACCTCACCTTCTCTGAGCTGCACTCTTTGCAGCTATAAACCAAGGACAGATGTACGCATCACAGTCTTTGTCAGCATTCAGTGATTTCTAGAAGCGTTGTGCATAGGGCTTAGCAGTTAGAGGGGCACTACGGTGAAAACTTAGCTTTAAGTGGCACTGCTTTGAAAAATGCAAAATATTCTATAGATACACACTGTGGTTTTGTATTACTGTTCTCACCATTATTGTTATCGTCAGCATCACCACTGATTCAAAGAACCAGAAGTAGGAATAAGAATGAAGACCAGCTTCAATGTATGGTTATATCCTCTCTTCCTCAAATGACTCTCCATTGCTATCAAGTAAAATAAAAAATAAATGGCTAGATTTGATAGACAAGGCTGTCTGAGTTCTGATTGCTGACTTTCCAACCTCATTTCTCCCTCTCCCTCTCCCTCTCCCTCTCCCTCTCCCTCTCCCTCTCCCTCTCCCTCTCCCTCTCCCTCTCCCTCTCCCCTCTCCCTCTCCCTCTCCCTCTCCCTCTCCCTCTCCCTCTCCCTCTCCCTCTCCCCTCTCCCTCTCCCCTCTCCCTCTCCCTCTCCCTCTCCCTCTCCCTCTCCCTCTCCCTCTCCCTCTCTTGTTCTGCCACTTTCCACATACTTTATAATACAGGCTCATCAGGTATAGGCTCTTCCCCAAATGCACTCTATATCTCAAGTGTCTGTGCCTTTATTCTTGGCATTTTCTTCCCTTGGAAAACCACCTTTGACCAGTCTCTACCTATTGAAATTCTTATATCAAATCCCATGTAATCTCCTCCGAGGCCCTTACTATTGTCCTTACCTTTGCAGTGCCGGAATTATTTGTTCAGCCCTTAGAACTTTGCTTGTGCCTTCGTTCACATTTAGCCCTTATTTTATTTGGATGGAGCCCTGGTGGTGCAGTGGTTAAGAGCTCAGCTGTTAACCAACAGATACTCTGTTTAGTTGCCTTCATGATGCCAACCCCCTCCCCCGCATTAAAAGCCCTTGAGAGCAGATAGACAGGAAGACTGTGTCATAATCATCTTTGCAATTCTCATGAGCTAGTACAGTGGCTGACACATAGGCAGAACACAATACCTGTTGGAAGGAAGGAAGAAAGAAGGGAGAGCGGGAAAGGAAGGGAGGGAGAGAGGGAGAGAGGGAGGGAGGGAGGAAGGAAGGAAGGAAGGGAGGGAGGGAGGGAAGGAGGGAGGGAGGGAAGGAGGAGGACAGAAAAAATAGCGCCGTAAACTGCCTTCTGTAAAGCTCAAGCTATGATCATGGTGTTCGCACTGTGTTTTAACCAACCAAGCTGCCCTGTCCAGTCCAGCAAGAACATCCAAAAATTCCTTCCTTTGATTATAAGCCTCCAGAGGTTTTTTAATCTTTGCATGCTATCAGAAAGTGAATTTCCAGAAACTCTGAAACCTTAAGGGACCTAGTAATAATTTAATTCATTATTTCCATTTTACAGGTGAGGAAACTGAGACCCAAAGAGATTTAACAACTGTTAAAGAGCTGAGACTAGAATCAGGGGTCATCTGTGCCCCGTCTGTCCAGACCATCCCTTCGTTGGCTCCTGTGTGCCATTCTTAGGGTTGCCTATTTTCATTTTCCCCATGGCCCCAGGTCCCTGCTGGCCCAACCCAGTGTAACAGTGGCTTATTCCAGGAGCTTGTTATTCAGAGAGAGAAGAGGACAATATAGTCAAAAAGAATAAAGCTGCCAGCAAAAGAACTGAGTGAGCTTGCGAAGTTGGAAGGAGATGAGTCCACAAGGCTACTCTCTTTTTTGACATCAACAGCTAGTTTGGGGTTCCCAAAGCCACCCTCAGGTTTGATAATTCACTAGAAGGACTCACACAGCTCTCTGAAAGCTGCTATAACCACAGTTGCAGCTAACTGCAGGGAAAAGATACAGATTAAAGTCAGCCAAGAGAAGAGGTGCATGATAGAGCAGAGTCCAGAAAAGCACCAAATGCAGAACTTCATTGTCCTGTCCTGGTGAAAATCATGGACAACACTAACATCTCCCAGCAACCACGTGGGACAATATGTACAGTGTATTGCTAACCAGGGAAGCTCACTCAGCGTTGGTGTCCAGAGATTTTGTTAGAGCTCCATCACATAGGCACAGTTGACTGCCCACATGGCTGATCTCAGTCTCAAGCCCCTCTGAAGGAAAAGCTGATATCACATGACCCAAAGCCCCCACCCTAAATCACATCGTTAGACTATCTGGTGTGACTAAATGCCCCCAAATCAAAAACTAAACCCATTGCTAATGAGTTGATTCTGACTCAAGGTGACCCCATGTGTTACAGAGTAGAACTGAGCTCCATAGGGTTTTGCGGGCTGTAATATTTTTAGAAACAGACTACCAGGGCTTTCTTTCTTTGTGCTTCTGGGTGGGCTTGAACTGCTAACATTTTGATTAGCAGCTGAATGCAAACTCCATCACCCAGACACATTCAGTGCCTGGACTTAGGGATTACCTCCCAGAATCCAAGGGCAAAGACAAGACCTCTTTCTGGATAAGGTTGAATTCTTTACTACACAGAGCCCAGTATAGATACTATTTCTGACCTTTTACCCTTGCTTCAGCAAAGCATATTGAGAAATGTGTAAGCTTTGGGGTCAGACAGGCCTGTGCAGCCTTTACCACTTGTACTTGTGTGACTTCAACAAGTCATTCATGTCTCTAAGCCTCAGTTTACTCCTTTGGAATATGACGTAGAGATGCTTGTCCCTGTGGTATTGTAAGGATCAGATTTAATGCTTTTAAAGTACTGTTTAACTTTCTTAGTGCTGCTGTAGCAAAAACACCACAAATGGGTAGCTTTAAAGAACAGGAATTTATTTTCTCATGGCTCAGGAAGCTAGAAATCCAAATTCAGGGCACTGGCTATAGGAGAAGGCTTTCTCTCTGTCAGCTCTAGGGGATGATCCTTGTCTTGTTCATCTTCTGTGAGCCCAACATTCCTCATTACATGGTAATCTTCACATGGTGTCTATCTTCCTTGCTTACTTGCTTATGTATTTAATCTACTTTTTTTATAACTCAGAAGTGATTAGGTTTAGGACCCACCCTACACTGATATGGCCTCATCAACATAACAAAGAAAACTCTATTCCCCAATGGGACTACATCCACAGGTGTGTTGTTGTTGTTGTTAGGTGCCATGGAGTCGGTTCTGACTTCTAGCGACCCTATGTACCACAGAACAAAACACTGCCCAGTCCTACGCCATCCTTACAGTCGTTGTTATGCTTGAGCCCCTTGTTTTGCAGCCACTGTGTCAACCCATCTCATTGAGGGTCTTCCTCTTTTCCGCTGCCCCTGTACTTTACCAAGCATGATGTTCTTCTCCACAGACTGATCTCTCCTGACGACATGTCCAAAGTATATAAGACACGGTCTCACCATCCTTGTTTCTAAGGAGCATTGTGGTTGTACTTCTTCCAAGACAAATTTGTTCATTCTTTTGGCAATCCGTGGTATATTCAATATTCTTTGCCAACACCACAATTCAAAGGCATCAATTCTTTTTTGGTCTTCCTTATTCATTGTCCAGCTTTCGGATGCATATGATGTGATTGAAAATACCATGGCTTGGGTCAGGCGCACCTTACTCTTCAAGTTGACATCTTTGCTTTTCAACATTTTAAAGAAGCCCTTTGCAGCAGATTTGCCCAATGCAATGTGTGTTTTGATTTCTTGACTTCTGCTTTCATGGGTGTTAATTGTGGATCCAAGTAAAATAAAACCCACAGGTATAGGGGCTAGAATTCTAACAACTATTTTGGGGGATGCAATCCAATTCATGACAAGTACTTAATACAATGCTAATATGCAGTATGAGGGCACATTGGTTAAGCACTCGGCTGGTAACCAAAAGGTTAGCAGTTCGCACCCACCAGCTGATTCAAGGAAGAAAGATGTGGCAGTCTGCATCCGTAAAGATTTACAGCCTTTGAAACACTGTGGGGCAGTTCCACTCTGTCCTGTAGGGTCACTGTGAGTCAGAATTAACTCAACGGTGCTGGGTTTGGTTTATTCTTCAGTACTTTTTCTCTCTCTCTCTCCCCTCTAACTCTCTTGTCTGCTCACTCTCTGTTTCCTTTTCCAACCTCCCTGTCTTCTCTCAGGATGGGAGGTTGTCCCTTGAGTCTGCTGTGAATAAGGAAATGGCAAATTCTTGCAGCAGCCTTGGGACATCCTGCCTCCTAGAGCCCTAGAGACAGCACTTGCCTGTGTCTGTTTAACAAAGCCAGACTTCAGAACCTAGGATGAATGAGGGCTCACAGTTTGTAATGACTTTGTGCCACTCCAGGTTTGGTGTAAATTGAAGATGGAAATATGTTTTCCAAAAATACCAAGCTGTTGCTGATGTCTGGGCCTGTTTTTACCTTTGGTGATACAACCTTCCTGTCTGGGCTTTTCTTCAGGCTCCCAGGATGGCTGGGCTCTGGTGCCAGGAAACTTTCTTAAGATAGCCTTGCCCTCCTCGCTGTGTTAGCTAACAGTCCACCCACTGCACAGAGAAGAAGTCTACACACCCAAGAGTAACACTGACCACGTTAGGAAGCAAGGTGTTCATGAGACTGCTGAAATGGCCCCTGCTGGTCCAGGTGTGTGCATTGCTCAGCTGCTCCCTGGTGCCACCTGGAATTGTTCTGTGGTTTGGGAAAAGGCAAACCTTCCTCCAACCCATATTCCCTGATTGAGATCAGCCTTCTGTATCCACTTTTCTCAAAAATGCCTTCCTTCTACTCCCATACTCCTCATCTGGCTACACATCCATACGTCACAGGGTTAAAATAGTGAGGGAAAAAAAAAATGTCATTTGGGGCCTCAGTTTCCAGGCTGTTAAGGATCCAAGTCACAAATTTTGTCATTTTCCTCCCTTCACCACTTCCCATAAATGTGACGTCTGGAAAAGGCTATGACAACAGACCTGTATATTTTCTGCCTGAGAATCTCATAATAAGCCTATGAGGTAGTCTCAGGCAATTAGAACTGGACAAGATAATTAAATGAGGGCAATGGTGGCTCAGTGGTAGAATTCTCACTTTCTGTGTGAAAGACCCAGGTTCAACCTAGCCGATCTACCTCAAGCACAGCCACCATCTGTCTGTCAGTGGAGGCTTGTGTTGCTGTGATGCTGAACAGATTTCAGAGTTTCTTCCAGGCTAAGATAGGCCAGGAAGAAGAGCCCGATGGAAATCAGCCAGTGAAAACCCTATGAATCAATGGTTTGGTCCCTCCCTGCGGGACCGAATTGCTGGGCTGAGGGCTATGGGGACCATGGTCTCAGGGAACATCTAGCTCAATTGGCATAACATGGTTTATAAAGAAAATGTTCTATATTCTGCTTTGGTGAGTAGAGTCTGTGGTCTTAAAAGCCTGTGAGCAGCCATCTAAAATACAACACTGGCCTCACCCCTTCGGGAGCAAGGGAGAATGAAGAAAACTAAAGATACAAGGGAAAGATTAGTCCAAAGGACTAACAGACCACATCTACCAAGGCCTCCACCAGCTTGAGTCCAGCACAACTAGATAGTGCCCAGCTACCACCACCAATTGCTCTGACAAGGATCACAATAGAGGGTCCTGGACAGAGCTGGAGAAAAATGTAGAACAAAATTTTAACTCACAAAAAAAGGCCAGACTTACTGGCCTGACAGAGACTAAAGAACCCTGAGAGTATGGCCCCCAGATACCTTTTTGGCTCAGTAATGAAGTCACTCCCAAGGCTCACCCTTCAGCCAATGATTAGACAGTCCCATAAAACAAAATAAGACTAAAGGGGCGCACCAGCCCAGCGGCAAGGACTAGAAGGCAGGAGGGAACAGAAAAGCTGGTAAAAGGTAACCCAAGGTTGAGAACGGAGAGAGTTGACATGTCATGAGGTTGTTAATCAATGTCATAAAATAATGTGTACTAACTGTTTAATGAGAAACTAGTTTGTTCTGTAAACCTTCATCTAAAGTACTATTTTAAAAAAAAGAAATTTTTTAAAAATGGAGTTTTAATTGAGATTGCACTAAATTGATACAGTGATTTGGGAAGAATTGATGTAAAAAAAATGGTTTGATCCACAACCCATCGTGAGGATGGCATAGGACTAGGTGAATCGGGGGGCTGACTCGACGGCAGCCAATGAGAACGACAAGATCATTAAACATTACTGCAGTGCCTGTATTTTACCTGTGAGGTCTAGAGAGAAAATTACTTCTCCAGGGTCACAGGCATTCTTAGTGAGCAGAGTGGGAGACTGCTGCAGGGTAATCAGTGAAAACTGAATGAAGTGAACTAAACCAAATATTTGGTTTCCATATGTTTGCATGCTCCATAGGCTTCCGTAGGTTCTGGTTTCTCTTTTTTTTAGATTCAAATTACATTTCCTCTGTTAACATCCCTTCCTTCTTTCATCTTCTTTGTAGTATTCTTTCTCCTCTTCTCCTTCTAGTCCAGGCATCAGCATCTTTTTCAATAATTCTCTTTATTATTAGGACACAGGAATGAATCTACTTCCTTAATCCAGTAATTAGGCAAATGTTTATTAAGTGCTTCCTACGTGCAAGACACTCTAGAAAAAGCAATGAACAAAACAGACAAAAATCCCTGCCCTGTTGCAATTTCTATTCAAGTAGCGGGAAGCAAGCAGTAAGAAAATAAAGAATAGTAAAGACATAGAGTGTGTCCGATGGTGATAAATGCTTCGAAAGGAAAATAGAGTGTGTCAAACAGAGGCGGCTTACAGTTTTTAATAGGGGGTAAAGGAAATCCTCACGGAAAAGGTGACATTTGAGCAAGGCCCAGAGCTGGTGATAGAGGGAGCCCTGTGGGCTCTAAGACAGGGGTAAGCGCAGGGCCTGAGGCTGTGAGGTGGCACCTGCCTGGTGCCCTCAGAACAAGAAGGAGGCCAGAGAGGCTGGAGCAGAGTGAGACAGGGGGAAGGGACTCAGAAAGGTGGTCAGTAAAGAGAATGTGTAGGGCCATCTGCAGAGTAATAAGGGATACAAATATAAAGAAATTGTAGTTACTCTGTGTTTTACTCTGAGCATATAGGAAGCCATTGGAGGGTTTTGAGAATAGACTTTAGTGAGGCAAGAGCAGAAGTGGCACCAGCTAGGAGCCTATTTCAGTAAGCCAGTTGAGAGATAAGGATGGCTCGGACCAGTGGAGGTGACAAGAAGTGGTCAGGCTCAGTGTATATATTGTATATATCAAATTGATTCTAACTCACAGTGCCCCTAGAGGACAGGGTAGAACTTCCCCATAGGGTTTCCAAGGCTGTAAATCTTTACAGAAGCAGATTGTCATGTCTTTCTCCCATGGAGCAGCTGGTGGGTTCAAACTACTGACCTTTTGGTTAGCAGTCAAGCACTTTAGCCACTGTGCCACCAGGGCTCCTTATATGTTGAGGTGAAGAACATGGTATTTCCTGAATGATTAGATATGATTAGATTTAGCAGAAAGAGACAAGTAAGAATGACACGAAGGTTTCAGCCAGCACCTGAAATGCTGCAAGTGCCATTTGGAAACAAATTATGCTTAAACTCTCTCTGCCACAGTTTCCTTACCTCCAAAAAGGGGAAAATAATTGAATTGATAATGTTGCTGTGAAAGTTAAATGCATAAATACATGTAAAATGCCTGGTTCACAAAAAGTGAATGTTGGCTGCTAGCCCCATCATCATCCTCCTGTCCTGCCTTCTTCAGAAAACTATCTTCAGTCTGATAGGACCTTGTTTATTTAGTTTTCTTTGTCATCTATCCCCCAACCAAAATGTAGGCTTCATGAGGGCAAGGATCTCATCTGTCAAGTTCACTGCTATATCGCCAGCATCTACAATAATGTTTTAAGCATGGTACATACTTGATCAATATTTACGAGTAGAAGGGTGAAAGGCTAGAACACCCAGGCAGCCTGGATTTCCCAAGACATTTCTGCCTGATATGACTTCAATGTTTCATTCACTCATATGTGTCCATCTGTGGCTTGGGAAATTTGGACACTTGCCTTAAGGAAAAGTCTGTGGGTGTTGCAAACAGTTAAGGCACTTTGCTGCTAACCAAAAGGTAGGAAGTTTGAGTCCACCTAGAAGTACCCTAGAAGAAAGGCCTGGTGAGCTACTTCTGGAAAAGTCAACCATTGAAAACACTATGGAGCATGGTTCTACTCTGACACACGGGGGTCGCCATGAGTCAGAATTGATTCCACAGCAACTAGAGGAAAGAGGCCTTAAGGAAGGCTTTCAAAGGTGGACCACAGATTAGACAGTCCACTCAGAATAAATCCCACCTCTGTGCTTTGCCTTGATGAAGAGAAACGTTCTACCTAAATGTAGACACACTGAGGTTCCTGTCCCTGAGGTCCATGTCTGCTCCTTCTAAAGTTGAAATCAGTGCCCTGGTTGTTTTCTAATTAGCAGAGTCACTATGTGGCCTCCACCCCCGGCTGTCAAGGTGTCGCAGATCTGCGGACTGGCTTTCCATCCCAGGATGCTTGAGCTTGCTGAACAAGGCTGGTGGGAGGCAGGAAAAGGGCACAGAGCCAATTAGATTGAAATGGAATCTGGCCTTCAGAGGCCCCTTGTCAGGGCGAGGAGTATTGGATGTTCCCAAAGATGACAGATGCTTCTTTATTTGGGCTGCTCTCTGGGGTTAGAAGTCATTTGTAAATAAGATTTGCTCCATTTGTTATGGCAAGTTCTATTCTCCGTGCCTTATTTTTTTTTAATCCCTGAGTCTTTTTCCCTGTGTTTTGACATACTCACTGCCAGCAGAAAAGCTGTATGGTCTGGAATGAATATTTCAAATCCTTGGGACCAATTGAAGTAGAAACCAACAGACAGGTTCGGTGAGGGCATTGTTGATCAGTTCACACAGCGCTGAAACAAACTAATGGGACAAAAAAAAGCAGAACAACTGTTGTGGTGAATGAATGACTGCGTATCAGAATGAATATTAGGTGGAGGAAGCCTCAAAAATTATCTCCTCTGATTTTAACTGGGGGGGAGGGAAGTCAGCTAAATTCTATTATTTAGTCATTATGTCGTTAGTCTAAGCAAATTTAGTCTTTGTGTAGATTGTATTCCACAGAATATAATCTTTAAGTAGATAATAACCTACTCTGAGTACAAACACAAATTTTAATCTAAATCAGGGGATATTCTATCCAGGTCAATGGATTCGTAAGAACCTACGAACAGTCTGAAATGTGTTTGCTTTAATGTGTTAACTCCTTATAAAGAAAGCACACACTATGTGGCAGCCATTGTTCTAATGTTCTAGAAGCATTAATTCATTTAATCCTCACAATCCTGTTTTGTTAGGTTCCACTGAGTCAGTTACAACCCGTAGTGACACTATGTACAACAAAACGAAACACTACCAGTTCCTGTGCCATCCTCGCAATCATTGCTATGTTTGAGCTCATTGTTGTAGCCACTGTGTCCATCCATCTTGTCGAGGGTCTTCCTCTTTTTCACTGACCCTCTATTTTACCAAGGATGATTTCTGTCTTCAGCGATTGGTCCCTCCTGATAACATGTCCAAGGTACGTGAGATGAAGTCTTGCCATTCTTGCTTCTAAGAAGTATTCTCACTGTATTTCCCCAAGACAGATTTGTTCATTCTTCTGGCAATCCATGTTATATTCAATATTCTTCACCAACACCATAATTCAAAGGTGTCAATTCTTCTTTGGTCTTCCTTATCATTGTCCAGCTTTCAACTGCGTACAAGGTGGTCAAAAACACCATGGCTTGGGTCAAGCTCATCTTTGGTCCTTAAAGTTACATCTTTGCTTTTTAACACTTTAAAGAGATCTGTTGCAGCCAATTTGCCTGATGTCATTTGATTTCCTGACTGCAGTTTTCATGGGTGCTGATTGTGGATCCAAGTAAAATGAAATCCTTGACAACTTCAATCTTTTCTCCATTTATCATGATATTGCTTATTGGTCCATTTGTGAGGATTTGTGTTTCTTTATGTTGAGGTGTAGTCCATACTGAGAGCTGTTGCTTCAAGTCCCCTTCACTTTCAGCAAGCAAGGTTGTGTCATCTGCATAGCACAGGTTGTTAATGAGTCTTCCTCCAATCTTGATGCCACATTCCTCTTCTTCTAATATAGCTTCTTGGATTATATACTCAGCATGTAGATTGAGTAAATATGTTGAAAGGATACAACCCTGACCACACCTTTCCTGACTTTAAACCATGAAGTATCCCCTTGTTCTGTCTGAACGACTGTCTTTTGGTCTAAGTACAGGCTCCTCATAAGCCTAGGAGGTAGATATTATACTGTCCTCTCCTAGATAATGTAATTGAGATGCTGAGAGGTTAAGAATCACAGGTCGTAAGTGGCACAGTTGGGATTTGTACCCAAGTAGTCTGGAGCCAGAGTCCCCAGGTGATGCGAACAGCTAATGAGCTCAGCTGCTAACTGAAAGGTTGGATGTTGGAGTCCACCCAGTGGTACCTTGGAAGAAAGGCCTGGTGACCTACTTCTGAAAAATCAGCCACCAAAAACCCTGTGGAGCATAGTTCTACTCGCACACACGTGGGGTTACCATGAGTCAGAATCAACTCCACAGCAACCGGTTTAGTCTGGATCCAATTGTATACAAACGTCATGATAGGTGTAGGAGAGAGCCTGGATGTGGGAGTATTTTTGGGTTTTGTTTTATAAAGGAGGTTATAGTGAAAGGAATCAGGAACATCTCATAGAATCCAAGGGCAAAGGGAACACCTGGCCTCATGAGGGATGGGAACCAGGAAATGTAAAGACATTGGGAGCCTTTGCAGCCATTTGTCTGGTCTCTTTGGTCTTGTTTGTCTTCTCTACAAGACTGACATGAATCCTTCATGAGCCTGAATGTGGCCCATCGCAACTGACCGCTACAGTAGCCTCAGCTTCTTAACTTCCTTCAACTGGTTCTCATTAGTTTCTCCCAGTTACCTGTGATTCTGAAGCTAATAATGACTAGCCTAAATGGACAGTGATTTAAAAGTTTAATTTTCAGAAATTAAACTTAGAAATTTTGGGTTGTACTGTCACATCATGTTCAGAACTTCCTATTCCATGTTCCTTCCAGTATGATTGTAAGACTCATGGCAATGGATCTGGACCTAAAGAAGACAAGAGTGTGCACTCTACCCCAGGTATGAGTGTTGGAGATCTAACAAAATTCACCCACCACTCATCTGTCAGTGGAGGCTTACATGTTGCTATGATGCTGAACAGGTTTCAGCAGAGCTTCCAGACTAAGACAGACTAGGAAGAAAGGCCTAGTGAGCTACTTCCGAAAATCAGCCAATGCAAACCCTATAGATCCACAATGGTCTGATCCTTAACTGATCATGGGAATGGGAGAGGACCAGGCAGCTTTTCCTTTTCTTGTGCTTGAGTTCACCATGAGCTGGGTGACTTGACAGCAGCTAACAACAACAGTCTTGAAACCACATTTTCCCCTTTGATAAAACTAATCTTAGAAATCAGGTCAGCCTCACCGTATTTTCCCATGGATGCTCATTGCCCAGGATGGGCTGATGTTTCATAAGAACAGAGCTTTATTGTCCATGAATCCCTAGGTGTTCTGATGCACCCTGTCCCCAAGATTCTAAAAAGAACAATATGTATGCACAACCCCCAACCTATGAAGGCCTACTAGCAATTCTCCACATTTAAACTGTGTTTATCATAAATAAGACACATACACACCCTCCTCAGCAACCATGACTGTCCTACTTATTGCAACCAGTATAGACTCTGATGCCAATTACAAGCGGAGTCAATTGGTACCAGGCCAGGGTAAGTCACAATAATAAGAAAGAGCAATGGGCTGAGACACAAGGTGGAATAACTTTTGATTGCATGGCTTTATGAACAGACATGCAAATCATATGCTTCTCTACCAAAGCTACAGTTTCAACCCAGGCAACTTCGCTCTGTGAAAAGCTATAACCAGATGTGATGAAACATAGAGGAAGGAGCTATCAGCATGAGTAAAGGATGGCTTGAGCTCTTCAGGGAGAGAGGCCTATCAACTTTGGGATAAGCTACAAATGCAGAAATGAAGCAAGGGAAGAATCTTCCAGAGAACTGAACTGAAACTATGGAAGTAAGAAGCTATTAACTGCAAAGAGTATTTTATATCTCAAAACAAGGATCAGGATTTCCTGGTCAAAGCCGGGTTTCATGCATGTTGACTCATAAGAAAAGTTTATGAGTTGACTTTAATTTGGATTCCATTCAGAGGACCTTGGAGCAAAGAAAAGTACTTAAGAAGCTTGTTAGAGAGGTATTTGCCTGGAAAGAAGCCAGCATTTTCATTTCAAACATCATTGCCCCCAGATTTTTTTAAAGCCTCTTTAAAAAGAAAGGAAAAAATCTTACAATGTAGCCTTTATATTTGGTATTTGATTTTTCTTAATTAATATTTGCAAAAGCTCATATTCAGGGTTTATTTTTCCTTTCATTTATTTTCATGATAAGTGTTGGTATTTTTATGGTATACGAAGAGTTTCCATAAGAGTAATACCAATTCATGACATCACACCTACGGGAAATAAGGGCTTACGCTTCATCAGCTGGATTTGCCAGCAGAAAACAGTTAGGTTGGGAGTTGCAGCTCAGTTATACTCAGTGTGGCCATAAGATCACCAATGCCCTGGAAGTTGCGAGATATTCCAGAATCTTTCCTTAAGGAGAAATGCAACTTCATTACTACCTTTCGTAGTGTCTGCAACTCCGTACACCACCTAACATCCATTCAAGCAATGTCTGGTCGCATATATGTCCATGTTCCCAACCCCCATAAAGACCATTATATTAAAAATTCCAGATACGTACAATGGTTCCTAACAACAAATAGGCACTACTTTGCAATGCACATCAAAACATTATTATTATGTTAAAGATGTTTTAGTGTATCTGGAAGTGTTTCTCTAACTTTTTTTATGTGTAGAAAAGTCTACTATATACTATATACTAAGACAAACATTTGACTGACATTAGATACAAACTGTACCTAACTGTTCTGACTTACATACAAATTCAACTTAAAGAGACTTGGGAATGGAACTTGTTTGTAATTCAGGGACTGCCTGTATGTAATATGATGCTCACACAACATCCAAATCACACAACATCCTATTTCACAGAATGTAGTTTTTTTTTTTTTTTATTGTGAACGTTAAGTTATACGTGACTGTATATATAAAGAAAAAAGTCCAGCCACCACGGTAGCTCTGTTTGTTTTTCTGGAATTGACAAAATCATAGATTTTGGAGCCTAAGAGACCTGCATTTTGATCCAAACTGGTCCCTATGTGATCCATGGGATCTTCATCAAATCACTTTGCCTTCAGGGATTGGGTCTTTCCATTTGTGAAATGGCAATAACAATACCTACCTTGCAAAACACTAGAGCTATATCTATCTAACAGTGCCTGGAACATGATGTTATTACCTTGCTATTCAGAAAATGCTATTGTGTTCACAGTGCTAGGGGCAAGGTGTACAAACATGAATAATGGATTTGTCTTTGCCCTCAAGGAGGTTAATCTAATTTTGTATTTATTGTGCTGAGTGTGCAGACCCAGTCCCTGGATCCTCAATCTTATTGAATTTATTTATTCATTTATTTGTTTATTTGTTTATTCAACAAACATTTAAGTTCCTACCATGTGTCAGCAAGGAGCCCTGGTGGTGCAGTGGTTAAGCACTCGGTAGCTAACCGAAAGCTCCACGGTTCAAACCCACCAGCCACTTTCCTGGAGAAAGATGTGACAGTCTGCTCCCATTAAAAGATTACAGCCCAGGAAACCCTAGGGGGCAGTTCTACTCTGTCCTATAGGGTCGTTCTGAGTCAGAATCGACTGGACGGCAATATGTTTGGTTTTTAGTTTATGTGCCAGCACTGTGGTAGATCTTGGGCTAAACACAGTACCTGTCCTCAAGGAGCTTCCTAGAGGAGAAACAAAGTGAACAGGTGATGAGAATGCTATGCTGTGGCTGGGCCCTGGTACTGCCCTAGTTTAGGTTTCAGAGTAAATGACAGTAGGGATGCCAGTGTACATACACTCCTTCTGGCCAGGGTTTCCACTTAAGAGACCCTCTATGCTTCCTGCCTTACAGAATAATAGAAGCATTAAGTGAATAATAGAAGCTGTAAGAAGCCCTTATTATTCAGCCATAAAGAGACTTGAAGTTCTGATAGATGCCACAACATGGATGAACCTTGAAAACATGGGAGTCAAATTAGTCTGACACAAAAGGGCAAATACTGGATGATCCCACTTATATGAAATATCTAGAATAAGCAAGGGCATAGAGACAAAAAGAGATTAATGGCTATTAAGGGCAGGAGATTTTGAATATAGCATGGACTGCCAGAAAAACAAGCAAATCTCTCTTGGAAGGAGTACAACCAGAATGCTCTCTAGAAGCAAGGGCAGAGAGACTTCATCTCACATACTTTGGACATGTTATCAGGAGGGACCAGTCCCAGGAGAAAGACATCTTACTTGGTAAAGTAGCAGGTCAGTGAAAAAGAAGAACACCCTTAACCAGGGGGATTGACAGAGTGGCAACAACGACGGGCTCAAACATAACAATGATTGTGAGGATGGTATAGGACTGGGCAGTGTTTCGTTCTGTTGTACATAGGGTTGCTGTGAGTCGAACCAACCCAACGAATCCTAACAACAACAACAACAGGGGCAGAAGGGAGTGGGAAATGGGGAGTCATTGCTTGAGGGGCACTGAGTTTCTGTTTAGGGCAATGAAAAACACTTGGAAATGTATAATGGTGATGTTCCCATAGCATGGTGAATGTAATTAATGTCACTGAATTGTACACTTAAACATGGTTACCACGGCAAATATCTTGTTTTATATATACATTACCACAATTAAAAAAAAATTAATAAGAGAGATCCATATGTGCCGACATGGTAAGAGAGCTACTGTAGATTGTTAAACAAAAATGGAAGTATCAGAAGAAGAAAAAGAAGCCCTCTTTATTTCTTTGGCTTCTGGACCAAGTCCTCACTCTGAGCAATTAGAAAATTGCTAGTTTTCTTTCCCCTTCAGCTCAGCCTGGCCCTGGCCCTCCCAAACTGAGACTGTACCAAAAAAAAAAAAATAGGGTAAATCCAGTCCCCCATCTCATCTACCCTGTCTTGTTTTAGGTACAAACCAGAGAACCCTTTCTAGAAGTTCTAGTAGGAAATGGGACAGGGTGTGTAACCAGGCATCGAATGAGCTAGTAACATGTCTCGGCACAGCATGGTGGTACAGCATAGCCCTGGCTCCGAAGTCAGACAGGTGTGGGTTCTAGTCTGGACTCTGCCCCCTGTGCACTGTGGCATCTTGGGGAAGATGTTTCACCTCTCTGAGCCTTATTTTCCTCTTCTGTAATTAAAGAAATAGCAGTAGTTCTTGGCTCCCAGGGCTCTTGTGAGGTTAAGAAGGTAATGCTGCAAAGGCCTTAGCTTAATGTTTGACATTTGATAAGCTCTAGACCAATTTACTCCTGTGAAAGCAGGTCCTCTCCAAAAGGAGGACTTTGCGCTTTGGAGCAAATTGTCCTGAGTTCAGTGAGCGCTCAACCTTTCAATGGTGGAGGCAATTCCTGGAGATTTAGACCCTTTTCTGCAAGAAGAGATGAAAATGAAGCGTCAGAAAGAGTGAGGGAACTGCAGAAAGCTAGGAGAAAGTTAGAGAAGACACATACCTGCCAAAAGACTTACCACGTCACCCAAATTTATCAAATCTTAACATTATGTCATTTTTGCTTTAGTTTTTTTTAAATAAAAAACGTTAGAGACGTACTTGAAGTTTATTGTGCATCCCTCTCCAGTCCCACTCCTTCCCATATTCTCTAGACATAACTATCATCCTAAATTTATTGTCAATTATTCTCTTGCATGTTTTTATACTAAGTATATGTAAAATCCGTAAACAAATATATAGCATTATTTTATGTTTTAAAGATTACATAAATGGTATTTATGACAAAAAATAAAAAACGAACCCATTGCTATCTAGTCAATTCTGACCCATAGTGACCCTATAGAACACAGCAGAGCTACCCCATAGTTTCTAAAGAGTGACTGGTAGATATGAACTGCCAAGGTCTTTACCACTGCATCCCCAGGACTCTGTATTTATGGCAGAGGTTCTTAATTATGACCAAAAAAAAAAAAAAAAAATTATGACAGAAGCTCTTAATTACCTATTCAATATTTATTTTATTTTTCTTCCTTATAGAACATGTAGCTTATTCTAGGCAATAATGCACCCAACTAATGGTGGTGCAGTGGTTAAGAGCTATGGCTGCTAACCAAAAAAGGACGGCAGTTCAAATCCACCAGCTGCTCCTTGGAAACCTTATGGGGCAGGTCTACTCTGTCCTATAGGGTGGCTATGAGGTGGAGTTGACTCAACGGCAATGGGTTTGATTTTAGAAACCCTGGTTGCATAGTGGTTAAGAGCTACAGCAGGTAACCAGAAGACTGGCAGTTCAAATACACCAGGCATTCCTTGGAAACCGTATAGGCAGTTCTACTCTGTCCTATAGGATCGCTATGAGTTGGTATCGACTCGACGGCAATGGGTTTGGGTTTTTTTTTTTGGTTTTAAAGGACTGCATTTCTCACTTTCCCTTGCACCTATAGGGGCAGCCAAATGAGATGAAAGCAAAAGTCACTGAGCAGACCTTCTGGGAAGACAGAGTCCCTGGGTGGTGGAAACAGTTACTACACTAGGCTGCTAACCAAAATGTTGGATGTTCGAGTCTACCCAGCAGCAGCTCAGAAGAAAGTCCTCGTGATATACTTCAAAAAATCAGCCACTGAAAACCCCCTGGAGCATAGCTCTACCCTGACACACTTGAGGTTGCCATAAGTCAGAATTGACTCAGTGGCAACTGGCTTTACTGGTCTGGGAAAGGGAGTCAACTCAGCCGGCAGGCATACCTTTTACTTTTGCTCCTCTTTTCTTCCTCCTACTTAGAACATGACAGTGAGGGCTGAACCTCCAGTAGCTGGTTGGTTTGTGATGCCACCTTGAGGTTAGAAACTAGTGCTAAAGATGGTGGAGCAAACACCTGAATCCCTCATAACCTTGGAGGCTCCATATCAGCCTTGGACTACCAACCTCTAGATTTATTGTATGTGAAAAATAAATCTCTATGTTGTTTAAGCTGCCGTTGTTGTTGTAAAATGCAATTGAGCCTAACCCTAAGTAATAGAGGATTATACTGGATGTATAATTTTCTAAATAGAATTTTTTGCTCAGCGTATTTTTGTTGCTCAGCATTCTGTTTGTTTTTCCGAGGCAGCTATAGTGTTTAAAACACTGGTTCTAGAATCAGACTGACTGGTTCACAGCCTAATTCTGCCACTGACTTGCTACAAGCCTCTGGGTAATTTCCGTGTACCTCAGTTTGTTCATCTATTAAAAAAAAAAATAGTTGCCGTTGAGTCACCTCAACTCATGGTAACCCCTTGTGTTACAGAGTAAAATTGCTCCACTGGGTTTTTAATAGCTACTATCTTTCAGAAGTAGATCACCAGGCCTTTTTCCAGAGGTGCCTCTGGGTGGATTTGAACTGCCAACCTTTGGTTAGTAGCAAGCACTTAACCATTTGTGCCATCCAGGGACTCTGTCATCTATAAAATGGGGATGATAATAGTACTCCCCTCACAGGGTTGTCAGCATAAGAATTAAATTAGTTAATATCCACATGCAAAAGAATTAGAATAGTGCCTACAGCAAAATAATAATTAGCCCTTATTGGGACTTATTAACTATTTTTTTGTTATTCATCCATGACGGTATAGTTGAATTTTAGCTGCCGAATAATATTCCATTTTATGAACATGCTACAGTTTATTTCTCATGTTACTGTTTGATGGGTATTTAAGTTGTTTCCAGTTTTTAATTTTTACTAAATGATGATGCAATGAATGTTTCTGAATATTATCCTTATGCACATGTGTGCAAGTTTCTCCAGGTGTTATGGATTGAATCGTGTCCTCCAAAAATATGTGTCTACTTGGCTAGGCCATGAATCCCACTATTATGTGATTGTCCACCATATTGTCATCTGATGTGCTTTTCCTGTGTGTTATAAATCCTACCTCTATGATGTTAATGAGGCAGGATTCGAGGCAGTTATGTTAATGAGGCATGACTGAATCTGCAAGATCAGATTGTGTCTTAAACTAACCTCTTTTGAGGTATAAAAGAGAAAAACAAGCAGAGAAACATGGGGACCTCATACTACCAAGAAACCAATGCTGGGAGCAGAGCATGTCCTTTGGACCCAGGGTTCCTGTGCAGAGAAGCTTCTAGACCAGGGGAAGATTGATGACAGACTTTCCTCTAAAGCCAACAGAGAAAGCCATCCCCTAGAGCCAGCCAGCACCCTGAATTTGGACTTCTGGCCTCCTAGACTGTGAGAGAATAGATCTCTGTTTGTTAAAGAGATCCGCTTGTGGTTATTGCTGTTACAGCAGCACTAGATAACTAAGACACCAGGATAAAAAAACAAAAAACACCAGGATACCTGCCTAAAAGTAGAAATGCTGTTTAAGGCACGTGTACCTTCGACCTGGCTTGATAAAGCGAAATTGCTTTCTGAATTGTTCATACAATTTGCACATGAAAGTGCTCACTGCTTTTCATCTTTGCTAAATTTCTCTCTAGTTAAAGTTTTTTTTTTTTTTTTTTTCCGGTACAATAACAAGGTATTGCCTCGTTTTTTTAATTTCTGTTTCTCTGATGCTGATGAGGCTGGGAATATTTTTCATGTCATTTTCTTTGATGGTGTAGGTTTCCTCTTCTATGAACAACATGTTCACATCATTTCTTATTTTTCTGCTAGGTTGCTTATCATTTCAAATTTGTATATGTAATAGTGTTGCAAACACCTCCTTCCAGTCTGTGACTTGCCCTTCCACATTGTTTGGGTCATAGAAACTTCAGTGTAGTTAAACTTATGAACGTGTATTCATTATTATTATTGCCTTAAAAAATCCTCCCCTACCTCATTGCCATAAGGCTAATTTCCTATATTTTGTTTAAATCCCTCCTCCTCATTTAGGTCTTTGAGGAACCTGGAATTTATTGTTTTTATGTGAAGAAGGGATTCATTGTTGTCTTTTATATGGGTTATAAATTATCTCAACACTATTTATTGTGTAGTCATTCTGTCCCACTGATCTGTAATGTCATAGCTTTCTCATATCAAGTCCCCATACGTGCACGAGGCTGTTTCTGGGTGGTCTCATGTGTATTACCTGACTATTTGCTATCCTTGTGCCAATACCCTCTGTCTGAATCACAGTCTCTGGGGTGTCTTAAATCCATGAGATGATTCTGGAACCTTGGTTTGTTGGCATGGTGCAGATAATTCCAACTGTAGTCAGGATGGCTTTGCCCCTGTTCAGACAGCTCTATGCAGGATAGTCTCAGCGGCACAGGAACACAGCTGAAGGGTAGAATAGATTTAGCTCAAACTTGCCTTTTAGCTCCCATCTCAAGATGTGCCCTGTGGTGTTTCAGACGCCAAATCCCATACACACATTCTGCTCCTATCAGAGTCTACTCTACATGATGCTGTACTCAACAGTAACATCCCCGTTGCAAGATGGAAGAGCCACTTATCTTACTGATATTCCAAAGGAGAGGAAAGTTGCCTAGATGCAATATTTATGGCCTGGATAATCATGAAGCACTGTAACAGAGACCATTACATTGTAGATGTAAAACATCACCAAATCCCCATATGCACAACTCTACAAAGATTGAGAAAACTGGAAATAAATTACCCACTAACCAGATGAGGTGTTTTCTCCTTGGTTCTTTCATGAAAGGACTAGTGAAGCAACTGGAGGCGGGTGCGGGGTGGGGGTCAAGTGTAGCTCTCTCTGAGTGTTAATTTGCTTTTATCTCAATTCCCTATATCAGAATAATAAGCCTAAGTGCTCCAGAGGGAATGCTAATTTTGTTTTAAAAACCAGATAACAAAATCCCAGCAACACCCTAAAAATGTTTTAACGGTTGCCAGCTCCCCTGGGCATCAGGAAATGTTAGTGGGTCTGCCTCAGAGGCTTCAATCAGCATTCAATCAGACAGGAACATAAAAAGCAACGCTCAATGGGTTTTCTAAACAGCCAGGCTCTCTTGCCAGTGATTGAAGTTTAACGAACAGGGGAGAACTGGGCCTCAGGGACTGAGTCTGCAGAAGGGGTAGATTCCTGGAGCCACACAGTCCCTATCCCCTGTCATGGAGACCAGCCAGGGAACATCACTTTACCCTTCTCCTTCAACCAATGGTGGCTGATTGATTTATCACTATGCTTCATGTCCATATCTCCATGGACCTTTGCTATTTACACCAGAGTATTCAAGTGGTAAAACCTATTTCTCTACTTTTATACATTTCCTTTTTGTCTCGTTTCTCTCTTTTTCTGTCTCTGGGTTTGTGGTTTCCTCGTAGGAAACCTGGATCCCTGGGTAGTGCAAATGTGCTCGGCTGCTAACCAAAATACTGGAGGTTTGAATCCACTCTGAGGCAACTCATAAGAAAGACCTGGCTATCTACTTCCAAAAACTCAGCCATTGAAAATCCTATGGAGCATAGTTCTACTCTGATATGCATGGGGTCACTATGAGTCAAAACTGGCTTGATGGCAACTAGTTAACTTGCATAAGAGTCCCTCAATCATCTTCTCCTTCAAAATCATGTAGAACCCCTTCTACTCATCTGAGAGTAATTTTTTTTTTTTTTTTTTTTAACTATAGGAAACAAACAGATTAACAACTGTGGCCTATTATTCTTCAGTAAGCCATACTTGGATCTATGGGCCTGTATTCAGAAGATAAAATGTGCATGTTGCAATCAAGGAAAGAGAAAGTGTGATGTCACAAGCCCATAGAAAGTCTGTCCAGACATGTGCTTGCTTGTAGTTCAGTGAGTCTTATAGCAATCAGACAGCCCTTTCAGAGTCTCCAGTGAGGTGGGAAAGTTGTGATTAACTGATTTACAGCCCAGGGGTCATGCCTACAGAGCCATCCACACCCCTGCCACCACTGTCAGCTCAGACATGCTGTACTCAGGCGTCTCACAATAGAGAGAAAGCTAGAACCAACGTGGGTCACATCAGAAAGTCGCTTAGCATCGTTTCAGATAGAACACCAGTTGACCTCAAGTTGATTCCAACTCTTGGCGACCCCGTGTGTTACAGAGGAGAACTGCACTCCATAGGGTTTTCAATGGCTAATTTTCCAGAAGCAGATCACCAGCCCTTTCTCCTGAGGTGCTTCTGGGTGGGTTCGAACATTTCACATTTCGTTTAATACCCAAGCGCTTAACCGTTTGTGCCACCCAGGGACTCCCTCGGATAAGAATAAAGGGATATTAAAACAAACGACAAACCAATCTTTAATTGAGTGGAGACTCAATGGGTGCCTTAAACCATCTGATCACCATTGTGACACTGGAGTCAGTCTGAATACTTGTCTCTAATTTGAAATGCTTTGTAATTTAAGGGGAAAAATTTTGTTTTTAATCACTTGGCTGAAATCCGAATAAAGTCTGTAGTATAGTTAATTATTGTAGCAATGGGAATTCCTGAGTTTTGACAAATGTATCATGGTTATGTAAGAGTTAACATTAGGAGACTCTCAATCAAAGGGCGTATAGGAACTTTTTGTACTATCTTTGCATTGTTGCTCTAAAACTAGAATTATTCCAAAATAAAAAATTTCTTTTTAAATGGAATCAACCAGGGCAATCACAAATGTCTAAAGCTATAGGTGTAAACATAAATGGAATTCTGGCTCAAGGTGAAAAAGAAAAACCAGGAGCCAAGGTGCCAGGGCTGTGTATTAGGGAAATGTGATAACCTCTACTTCTTCTATATTTGTGGCCTTAGGCAAGTCCCTTTACCTCTCTTCATTTTATTTGTTATTCCAGAGGAAAAGACAGTCACTCAGATTCATCTACAAAATATTAAGAAATTCGGAATTATCTACTGGCACACCCTCCAAACCACAGTTTCCCCAAGTACAAAAAATTCAGTATAAGCAAATTTACTTCTGCAGATGTTTTTGGTCACCCAGAGAATCTCAGTTCCAGTAGATGCAAATAGCAAGTTATTTCTAAGAAAAGAGAGAACTAAAGAGTTGGGGATAAATAAAGAGAGTATTTTGGAAGTCAAAGTTTGCAAGAAAGGCAAGGAATATTGAAAGCAAGTGAACTATGATCTTAAAACTGCACTCTGGGTCCGCTGGGAGAGCCTTTGCCAAGAGGTATGAGCCTCTGGCTATGAGTACTTTGGCCAGGGGCCCTCCTGAGCAGGGGTAAGGACATGAAGTCCTGTGCACTGGAAGGGGGGTTTCAGAAACACCTCCCTAATAGTCTGCCCATCTCAAAAATCCAGTCACTCAGAGTCTCTGAGATCTGAGGAGCCCTGAGTTATAAAACCAGAACAATTTCATTTTAATGCTTCTTAACCAATGTTAGCTACAAATAAAATTAATTTCAAGTTCCTTGTGTCAGGAGAGGCAGGCATCTGAATGTTCTAGGGAACCTATTCCAAGTGAAATTGTGCCATACCTATTGTTATTTAAATGGAAAATGTCATTTATATTGGCATCATTTAGGATGTTACATTGATTGTTTTGTTCAAAGTATTTTTCATCATACTCCCAAAACTTGGTCCCAAGAAAAGGGAACTTCTGCTATGAGATCTCAAGTTCCTTCACCACAAATACCTCTAGATAAGGATGCTGAGGAACTTAACTCTTACTGCTATAATACAGACTCAGCCTATGTCAAAGGACTGTTTTTGGGGTAGAATGGAATTATAGGAATAAAGATTTTTTACTTTTTTTAAAAAATAATTTTAAACAATTATTTTTTATTCATCAAACAAATTAATTGCTTCCTAATGCCAGTCCTTGCATGGGGGGAAGAAGTACAGAGTGGTAACTGCTCCCATGACACATTTGGATAGAGTGGTGACCGCTCCCAGGAGACACGGGGGTGGGGAGGGGAGTAGTTAAGTGTGGTGACTACTCACATGAGACACTGTGGAGTAGAGAGTGGTGACTCTTCCCAAGAGGCACTGGAGGGGGTGGTTAGAGTGTGGTGACTATTGCCACGAGACACTGGGGGGTAGAGTGTGGTGACTGTTCCCAGGAGACATGGAGGGGGGCGTAGAGTGTGGTGACTACTCCCATGAGACACTGGGGGGTAGAGCGTGATGAGGGTTCCCATGAGACACTGGGATGTAGAGTCGTGACTGTTCCCAGGAGGCACTGGGGGGAGGGATTAGAGTGGTGACTGTTCTCAGTAAGCACTGGGGGCTAGAGTCATTATGCTCCCAGAAGGCTGAGGTAAAGTATTGAATAAACCCACTGCCATCAAGTCAATTCTGACTCATAGCAACCCTATAGGGCAGAGTAGAACTGCCCCATAGAGTTTCCAAGGAGTGCATGGCAGATTCAAACTGCTGACCTGTTGGTTAGCAGCCATAGCATTTAACCACTACACCACCAGGGTTTTCAAAGTATTGAAAGTATTGTCTAGAAGCCCTCAATCCAGACAAGTACGCAGGCTCAATAGACAGAGTTAAAAGCTAATATGGGATAAGTACAGAGTACTATGAAGCACTTGAGTAGCCCCTAAATCATACTTCAGGAGTCAAGGGAGGCTTTCCAGAGGAGATAACATCAAATCCTAAAGAATAAACAAGTATTATCTAGGCTGGTATGGGGGAAGAGGTTGGAGGGAGTGCTAGTGACGATGATTGTGGCAGAGCAAGATGGCCATGAAAGGAAATAAAGTGATTTTCTTATGATTGCAGTAGAATGTGAAAGAGAGGTTAACAAAAGATGGGGCTGGAGAGATTGGCTGTGTCTAGTTCTTGGAGGAAAAAATTATAAATTATGTTAAAATTTTATTCTATCTGAGGGTAGTTGAAAGCCAGAAAGGGTTTAAAGCAAGGTAATGATATGAAATTAATGGTTTACAGTTTAGAGAGATCCTTCTGAGTTCACTGTGGGACAGAGATTGGAGGGAAGCAAAACTGGAAGTGGGGACAAATTATGAAGCTGTTGAAGCAATCAAGATGAGAGTGGCCTGGACTAGTGTGGTGGCAATGGGCTGGGGAAGAGTGAACAGAACTAACAGATAGTTATGGGTTACAATCAACAGGACCTAGAAATTAACTGGATATGTTGGGTGAGGGAGAAATCAAAGGCTTGAGCAACTGAAAAGGTAACATTGCCATTCTATGAGACAGGAAATAGGGAAGGATCATAAACGTAGGGCTAAAAATAATGAGTCTCTTTGGAAGCAAATGGAGACTGACATTCCTCAGAGATGTTCAGATGGTAATACCCAAGAGACAGTTGGATCTTTCTTAAAATTTCTCCCTACTCTGGGACTAGAAGTTTGGAACATATGGAGGCCTTTTGAGAACTCTGGTTTATTACTATATTAAACTAACAAAAGAGGGAAATAATAAAGATGAGAAGTTTCTGCTATTTCCTTGGAAGTGTGAGAATGTCCAACCCAAAGCAGGTGTGAGAGATAGAAGTCTCCATTTTTGACAAAAGAACAGATCAACCACTATGTATTTATACACCATGGGATCACTTAGCTTTTATGGAGAGTCCAGGCTGTCATCGGGAGAGAAATAATCTGCCCTCTTAGAAAGCCTCTCATCAGGTGCCTTGACTTGGGATAAGTCAGGGTGAGAAATAAAGTGGGGAAGAAAGTGGTAGAGCTATACATGGGCCTTAGTAATTATCTAGCTCAATGCCCTCATTTTATAGAGGAAGGAACTAAGGCGCAGGAAGAGTAAGCGACTTGCCAATCATCATACAACTGGCTAGTTGTATGTACATATACATTGCACACGTAGACAGGCTGTGCCTCAAATTTCCAGGCAGCCATTAGACTGCGAGGAAGGAGACACGTACACCCACTGGCACCAACCATTCCATGGGTGTTATGGTCATCTATGATCAAGCCGGACACACGAGACACGCAGTGTTGGCAAAGTTAAAGCCATTATTATTACTTATAGAAAGCAAACATTAAACAGTAACTACAGATTCCCAAAGGAGAACTGCTTACCCCTCCCCAAATTACTCATGTCCCTCCTTACGTTTCTGGGTAGGCAAGCCATGGTTCAGGTCAGACGCTGTGTTTGTGTCACCACTGCCTACAGCTATCACCACACTGCTGGCTGGGCTACACAGCTCTGGAAACTTCTGCTCTACTGCTGTGCTTTGCTGGGTCTTGCTGCCACCTGGAAGACCCCTGCACAGGGTTTTCTGAGCCTCTGCCACTGCCCTTCTAAGCCTCTGCTGCTGGCCCTGGTGACACTACCCAGTATGATGGGGCTCTCTTGCAGCCATGTTACCCAGAATCCTGCTGCCCAGGGTGGGAGGCATGCAACCTCTACATGGGGCACAATCAGGCCTCTCTTGCCCCACATAACAAGTATTACTGCTTTTTTAGCTCCACTGGCAAGCCTTCTGCCCAGAAGAGTTGGGCTCTACCGTGCTATAGGAAGACCCCTGCAAAGGATCCTCTGAGGCAATCCCTGTATGGGACACACTCGGGCCTCTACCCTGCATAAGCAAGTGTTACAGCTTTTAGCTCCCCCTGAAAGCCTCCTGCCCCAAGGTTCTCAGGTCTCTCTCCATGAGCTGGGCAGGCTTATCACCACTGTCTCTCACCGTCTTCAGCATTGGGTCTTTCTTCTGGGTCTAGGAGGTTCTCAGCACAGGGGCCCCAAGTCCTTGGTCCAAAGGACAGCTCTGCTTCAGACTCTTCTTCTTGATGGTAGTGAGACCCCCTGAACCTCCATGAGATTAAAAAAAAAAGCCTAGCAGAATGACAAAACCAACCAATCCCCTTGGTAGGCTACAGTCACCTTATTTGCATGGTCATAGTAAACGTTCCAATTCCTGCAAGGGTTTTATGCACCTTATTTTCATAGTCCCAGCCAATCATTTTGTGAGAGTTACAAGGCCGTGGCTAGAAACGCCATATAAAAGCAATTCACTGCACTGCACTAGTAGTGTATATAAGCCAGAAGTCATCTTGGTGTATCCCAACCTTTATGATTTAGATGAGATCAGCTTGAACCTCCATCCTGTATCCTAAGGAAAATCGAGTGCCATCACCTCCCCTCAACTTTTGCAAATTCCTATGGGACTAATTTTTCTCCAAGTCATCTCTTGTTCTGATTTCCAGCATTTGCTGAATTTCTCATTCTCTACTCTTTCTTGTGGCTTTTATCTTCTCCCCCCTGGCATTGAGCCAAACATAGGGACAGCCCCTTCTTCTTGGCTTCTTCATCTTTACCCTCAATCAAAAGAAACCATTCACATGAGGCAACTCTGGGCTGTAAATTTTTGTTAACAATTTCAGAATAACATGGAAAGATATAATATCATATATATGTATACATATAGCAAATATTTGACTTCTTTGTTTTCCTAAAAAGGCCTCAGATATTTTCTATGAACACAGATAGGAACCTGCTACCATTTTAATCTTGATTTCTCATGCTGTTGCCCACTAATTCTCCCTTCCTCTTTCTTTTTTCCCCTTCCCTTTAATACTCATCTCCTTGTCTTTCACCCTAAGTGCTGATCAGTGTATATTCCTTCCCTAAGGGAACTCTGGAGTCCATGGGTGATCAAATAATTAACTTACTCAGCAGCTAAACAAAGGCTGGAGGTGTGAATCCATCCAGAGACACCTCGGAAGAAAAGCCTGGTGATCTACTTCTGAAGAATCAGCCATTGAAAATTCTGCGGAGCACAGTTCTGCTCTGACACACATGGAGTTGACATAAGTAGGGGGACTGGCCCTACAGCAACTGGGAAGGGAACTCTGGAGGCAGCTATCAAAATATCTTTTTTTTTTTTTTTCTTCTTCTTACCCCACTTCACAATGCTGGTCCCATACTCTTTGTACTAAGCCAGGTGCCTACTCCATGTGACCTTGAGAAAGTCCCTCCCAAATTTCTCAGGCCCTGCTCACCCACTTCAGCCTTTCCTAGGTGTATTAGTTCAACATGTAACTCACACCCAAGGCTGCACATGTTTTGAGTGAGGTGAATTGAGCCGTTCAATGTGTGATATTGTCTTTTAATTGCTTTCAGCCCTGCGGACTTTGGACAACTTTCTTCACCCTTCAATTCAGCTCTGATTTATTCAGCTTCTGTGAACAATTTATTCACTTGTGATTAGGCCCAATGTAATTATTTTGTCGGTAAAACAAACGAAAAGAATCTATAAAACAACTTTTAAGTGAGATAACAATTCTGCCTGGAGAGATATTAAAAACGAAATTATGCATCTCATTTCACCTGCCTCTTACAAAGAAATGATTGCTCACATTGTCTTTTTTATTTCCCAAGATCTTTTGGCTTTCATTTAGGAAGGTACCTGGGAAAGCAGGCTTGGAATAGCGGGAAGAAAATGGGAAAGGTAGTTTTTAATGGAGAGCATATATGTAAGGGCTTAACATAATGTTTCTCCAGTTTGAATTTTAGAGACCTCTACTTTTGAATGACCTGGGATCTAGTTAATGGAGCCCTCATGGTGCAATGATTAAGAATGTGGCTGCTAACCAAAGGGTCAGCAGTTCATATCCACCAGTCATTCCTTGGAAACCCTATGGGGCAGTTCTACTCTGTCCTATAGGGTCGCTGTGAGTGAGAACTGACTTGACAGCAATGGATTTGGTTTGGTTTTTTATATCCTCAGAGCTTCTGATTCAGTGGGTCTGAGAGGTGCGAACAAGAGGTGGAGTTTCTCACTTGCCTATTCTTGCACCTTCTAGACTCAAATGCCTGCTTCTGGCTACCCAAGCCCTCTTGTACAACAATGGAGTACTTGTACTTCTCCAGGAAGCTTCCTTTTCCCAACCCTTCCATTCATGTTTTCTTCTATCTCTGATAACTTCTAGTACTTTCTATCTGGCATTTATTCAATTCCACATTGATAGGCTAACCCGTTAGGTTTTCACATGTATATAAGTCATCTCTCCAACAACTTTTTTAGGCCAGGAACTACGCATTACTGATTTTTCCCTCTGCACTTAGCCAAGTGTCCTGCTTTCAATCCTGTTTCCAACCTTAGAGCTCAGAAATTTCCTATAATTTTAGTATTAGTGGCTTGAGAAAATATAGCAAAATCATACCATCAAATCAGTAATGCCTTTAAATAAATTTGTAATGTATTAATCTCAACACCATATGTGACACTTAAAAAATGGTGGCTCACATGTATATGAGGCACATTATGCATTCCATCTACAGACCTTGTGGAAGCACATATGAATTCTATGATATCTTGTCATCAGCTACCCAGTGCTTAGGGACCAGAATTTAGGAGCCCTGGTGGTGCAGTGGTTAAGAGCTCAGGCTGCTAACCAAAATGTCAGCAACTTGAATCCACCAGTCACTCCTTGGAAACCCTGCAGGGCAGTTCTACTCTGTCCTATAGGGTCACTATGAGTCAGAACTGACTTGATGGCAATGGGTTTGGTTTGTTTTTGTTACCTCAAAATTAGAGCAAGACACTCAAGTAGAGGTGTCAGAGGCTTGGAAATTGTGGTTATCCCTTTCTTCACCTAACAAAGGCCATAATGACAGACCCGACCTCATCCTACTGCCACTACAGCTACATTTCTCCAGTAGCTCTCACTGGATTAATCCTATAACCATCTTTCTGAAGAAATGTCATTTAATTTGAGACCTAGAAAAGGCATTTGGTGCTGACCAAAGTTTCTATGTGCTTCCCACATAGCCCAGCCTCTCTTGAAGTTGGTATGTGGTCATGTGACTGACTCTAACCAGCAGACTATGAACAAAGTTTTGTAATTCATTTCCAGGCCCCTGTCACGAATACAGTCAAAGACACATGTTGAGATCATGAGGTAGAGGGAGCCTGGATCCCTGAGTCACTGGATGGAAGAGAGTCATCTGGACCTACAATGGACTCTTCATGAGTTGCGCTAAGCTACTCAGATTTGGGAATTGATTGTTTCACAGCATAGCCTAGTCTATCCTGATAAATATACTAGGCAAGGTGTGAAGACAAAGCTTTAAAGAAAAAAGAACACTAGATGCCTAGACCCTTTCTAAAAAACAAACCAAAAACGGCCTGAAGTACTTGACCATATGGAAAATACTGAGCAGGAAAGAAAGAGGTAGACATGGGTTGGATCATATGGAAAATAATAAGATGCCTGGGTTTTATATAAAGGCAATCAAAGTTACTGAGAGCTTTAAAAAGAAGACTGACATGATCTGATTTATACCAGAAAAATAGCTGTTCTATGTGAAGCCTAGATTGGAAAGAGAGCAAGAGGAGATACAGGAACAAGTTAGAAGTCTATTCCAGTAGTCCAGGCAAGAGGTAATAGTGTCTTTTATTAGATTGGAAACAGTTGAAATGGTGAGAAGCAGATAGATTTGAAAAATATTTAGAAGGCAAAAATGAGTAGAACTTAAAAGAAGGAGAACTCAAAGATAACTCCTGGATCATCTGCATCTGGGTAAAGGAGATTCTATCCTTAGAACTGGCAACCGCTGGAAACAAAGTGAATTTCAGAGAGAAGTCCAAGGAGCTATAGAAATGTTAAAGTTGAGAAACCTGGAAAACAAGTGGAGATGGCAAGGAAGCAGTTGGATACACTGGCCTAAAGCTCATGATAGAGGTCTGAGCTCCAAACACACCAAACGGAAGCAGCTTGCTTCGTAACTGGTGATGGCCTAAACTCTAATGAACTTGAGGGGGTGATGAATGTGGCAGACTACAAAAATATCTTCTTGTTTTTTTAAAAAAATGGCTGTCCTTGAAAATATGTTGAGAAAGGTTCTTAAAGGCTGTGAAGCTAGGAGAAAACCAATCACAAGTAAAAAGCATTAACCAGAAGTTCGTAATGGAGGCACATGGCAGGCTAATGATGCTTGAGCTGTGTGAAGGTCTCCCCTTGAAGCTTTCCTTTCCACAAAGGCCCACCCTACAGAATTTCATTCATCATGTATATTAATTATCTTCCACAAAATTGCATCCTCTGATTAATTTTATTTAAAGTGATTGCTTATACTTTTCTTGATCTTCCTTACCCCCTGGTCTCCACTCTCACCAGCAATCCCCTCCGCACCCTGCTAAAGGGCTTGGAGACTCAACTTGGTTCTTTTTCAATAGTTCTTCTTCTCTAAAGGAAGTCAGCATCTGGCATCCTAATTATAGGACATGTTTTGCGTCTGTGAATGAGGCACAATCACCACTCTTGCTTTTCCCATGGGGGCCGGGTGGGGGTGGGGAGGGGAGAGGGCAGAACACTCTCTGGAGTTTACAAGAACTGATTGCATGAGCAGCTATACAAAGATCCCTATAGCTGCATGCAGTCCAAGGCTTCTGGCTGACCCTAACTGCCCAGTAGAGAAAAATTTCCCCTTTGATTGTTTCTTTTTCACTAAGTCCTGATTGAACTTTCTTGGGCAGGTCACGAAACTGGAAAACCTTGTGAGGGGCTTTTAAACTGGGATTTGTGTTTTCTAGCTTACAACTAACGCTTCTCCTCAAATCTAAAATACCATCAATTGAATAATACTTTGCAAGGGTAAAACAAACAAAAAAAATACTACCATATCAATTGTGTGACATATTTTAGATTCAAAACATTAAAATGTGAAGGAAAAAAAATGTGTATTTTGGGTTCTAATAAATATAGTTTGTCCTGAAAGGAAGTAGAAAGAAACTGACAGGTTCTAGAGAGAAATTTTTTCATTCCTCTCACTTCTGTTTCTTCATCTATAAAATGGGTACAGGTGAAATGTCTACCCAGACTACATAAAAGTAATGTTCATTTCCTTAAGAAAATCCAATTAAGGTAAGTAGAAAAAAACACATTGAATAAGAAATTGAAATTAAGATTCTTTTATTGCAAATCTTTCCTTGATTTACTCAAATGATTAGGGAATGAAAAGGAATTTGGTCCACTGAATTTTCTGTTTAACTCGGGCTTGAGGTAGAACATTTCGTTGTTGTTCTTGTTGTGTTTGGACCCTTTGGTGGGGTAAAAAAATAAAAAACTTGTAAAACATGTTAGCAGTCTTTCCTGCATTAGTAGATAAGCTTTAACTAATGAAAATGACTGATGCTTTCTGGGTGATTGGTGATGTTTCTGAATCTAGGTTACCACAAGAGCAGATAGAGATATATACGGTGTAAGACAACACTGTAAAAATGAGCCAACATTGTTTATTTTAAGAAAAGTAGCTCTTTTTAATACCTATTTAAAAAATGACAAATGTGTATAACCTCATAATTACAGATATCAATGCTTTAGCACAAAGCCAAGATAAATAGCTAAGTTCTTAAAAAATGAGTTGACTTAAAGGAAAATATGTTGTATGCAATAAAACAAATAATGCTTGAATCCACAGCTCTGATCACGTCTAACTGCCTAAACTCTTCATGACTCCTTCTCACCCTCAACAGAATAGCCTTAACAGGGTTCAGGACATGATCCAGCTATCTGGCTCCTGTCTGCCACTCCCACCTGAACCTCTGTCACTCTTTGCCCCTTACTTCCATTACTCTATAAGACACCCCTATGAACTTCTCTTTCTGGAACCGGTTCCTCTGCCTGGAAGACCCTCCCACAATCTCCCTACCTAGCTAACTCTGGTTCGTTCAGCTGTTTAAATAAATATTCCTTTTTCCAGGAAATCTTCCCTGACTCTGCCACAGTGTGTGTGTGCCTCTGTGTGTGTGCATGTGTCCATATGCATGTATGTGTGTGTATACATATATACATACACAAAGAGGTCCCTGGGTGTCGCAAATGGTTTGCACTTATCCAGTAACCTAGGCTGGGAGTTCAAACCCACCCAGTGGAGCCACCAAAAAAAGCCCTGGCAATCTGCAATGTAAAATAAGATAACAGTAAAGGTAAAGATTACAACCATAAAGATTATAGCCAAGAAAACCCTATGGAGCAGCTCTACTCTGGAACACATGAGATTGCCATGAGTCAGAATCAACTGGATGGCAACAGGTTTAGTTTGGTTTATACATACACACACACGTACATAAACATATACAAACATACACATTTTTTTTCTGAATCATTGAGAATAAGTTAGAGGTGTCTTCCTCTTTTATGTCTGAATACTTGTGGATGGATTTCTTAAGAACAAGGACATTCTCTTACATAACTACATAACCATCAAAATTATAGAATTTAACATTAATAAAATACTATTACCTAATCTACAGTTCATATTTAAATTTCATCAACTGTCTAAAGACATCCTTTGTACCTAGTACAGGGTCCAACCCAGCATCACATATTACATTTAGCTGTTACATCTTTTTAGTCTTCTTCAGTCAGAAATAGTTCCTCGGCTATTATTTGATCTTTGAAAAACACAGGCCATTTATTTTGTAGAGTATCTCCAATGTGTTTTTTTTAATATTTCCAGAAATGGAAGTACTGTCATGTTCTTCTCAGTTCGTTATATCAGTAGGCACAAGACATCTGCATGCCCCAAAATTGGTGACGTTTGCTTTGATCTCTTGGGTACGGTTTGCCAAGTTTTTCCACTACAAAGTGATTCTTTTTACAATTGTAATTAATAATTTTGCATAAGGATATTTTGACACTATGAAAATATCCAGTTCCTCATCAAACTTTCACCCACTAGTTTAGCATCTATTTTACATCTGCTTAATTTTTAAGGAAGCTTATTTTGCATTGTTTTAAAAAAAGAAAGAAGATATAATTATGATAAATAGATTGTTTAAACCGCCCCACCTAAAACATCTGCCTTTCCCATATCAGTCCAATCTCTTCATTTATGAAGATCTTATCATGTAGGATTGAGAGAACTCTGACGTGTATGGCCTTAGCCAAGGCAAGATTTCTCATTTGCATTTTCAAATTTATTCATGAATTATCCTTTCATTTCCTTTTTCCTTTGCAATAAAAAATAATCTATGAAAGAGGCATATTTTTCATAATGAGAAAGTAGATATACACTATTATTTCTGCCTTGCCAAATTTCATAATATTGCTTTTGGTTCACATTGTGACGGGCATCAGTAATTGCATATATTTTTTTACGCTTGCTGCAAGGGCTCACTTGAGGCTTTGAAGAGCATCCTGCAGCCTTGGAGTTTGTGGATTGAAAAATCATTTAGATTGATTAAAGCCATGAGGAGAATTATGATGAGTGTCACGTCATATGGGCATCAGGAAGGTAAAATATTATTACCATTTAAACCGGAAACGGAGTTCTTTTTCTAAGTGAAACATATTCAAAATGACAGGCTGGGTTGTTTGTACGATTAGTAATACCTGACATCACTCATCCATTTAGTCAAAAGAAAATCATTCTATGAGCCTACTAAGTGAGGACCACCACCATCTACAATTTCTAACTTTTCAGTGGAGATCCTTGAATAATATCCTTCTGGGTTTTTAACAAAATTTGACCAAAAGGAGCCTTGAGGGCTTGCTTATAGGTTCCATTAAAGGCACACAGAAGCTCAAATATTCCTCGATAAAGCAACATTGCTTTGCCATCTAGGGAGATCATCTGTTTGACCAAGGGCTCAGTTTCAGAAATCACCAAACGGACTGGGTAGAGAGGAAGTGATCCTCTTGCAGTTAACCAGATCATAAAAAGTCAGCTGATGTTTCCTGGAATGGAGTCAAGACAGTGCAGTCACCTATGACCCAAATGTCCTAGGAAAGAGCCTGTCTTTTCTAGTCCACCTGTCACTCTCACTTGAGATTCTGACCACAAACGAGTTTCTCTCGATGTCATCAGAAAATTTCAGAGCTGGAGCAAATCTAAAGAATAAATACCTTTCCCCTTTTTTTAAGTCATGTCTCAACATAATTTTCTATTAGTTTCTCACAAAAATCTTGTTAAAAAATTTAAAACACAGAATAGGAATAGTTTTCTTTGTATTATGGTAAAGAAACTGGAGATCAGCAAGGTGAAGGGACAGCTCAGCCTACTAATAAACTACAGCTAGAATTTTAACCTCCTTGGTCATAGCCAACCAGACCATATTTTTACTTTTTCTGATAGCCCCAACCAGGTCATCAATATCCCCAGCCCCATTAAGTGCTTTCATGGACTCACCACAGTTTTAGTTGTGTTATTGATATGATTATTTAATGTCTTTCACCCTAGAACATATGGACTACAGTAATTAAGCTTATTTTTCTTACATCATATCCCACTATCTACACTGGATCAGTGAGTGGGCAAGTGGATGGGCCAATATGCTACTTTGTTCTCCTGACCATAGCCACTTACTGGTTTTGTTCTCTCATCTTAGACTGCTGCCAGAAATGGCCCTCTCCGTGGACTCCTCTTGGCACCGGTGGCAGTGGCGTGTCAAAGATGGCTTCCCACAGTCTGCATCAGAATTTACACCACTGCTGTCTACAAGGAGGCAGAGCCAGAACTACAACCTCAGACAGCAGCGGGTTGTGTTCCCCAACAACAGAATATTCCACCAGGATTGGGGAAAGATCTCCAGGAGATACTCTGGCAACAGAATCTGCACAACCAAATATACCCTCCTCACCTTCCTGCCACAGAATCTCTTTGAGCAGTTTCACAGGTATACAACCACTTGACCCAAACATTTTTAACAAGTGTCTGCCACTTAGGCAAACTTGGAGGTCCTGCTCTCTGGGGCCACATCCGCTTTCATATCCAAATGAAATAGTGCAGGCATCCATCCACATGCCTGAAGAAGTGTATGCCATTCATTCATTCATGAGTCAACAAATACTGGGTTCTACTCTGTATCAGGTTATGTGCTGAGTGCTAGAGATACATGAGGGAAAAAGAGAGACATTGACCTTGTTGAGCTTATTGTCTAGTGAAAGAGATAGATATTAATTTTACAAATCATGGAAATTGATGTAAAATTATAACTCAGACAGACACTTCCAAGGAGAGGTGATAGTGCTATTAGAAGGAATAATAGGGAAATCTGGCCTAGTTAAGGAAGACAAGGGCGACTTCCCTGAAGAAGGGATGATTAAAGAGTGATCTGAAGAACAAAAACACATTTACTGGGTGAGGAGAGGCAGAGAGAAATCACAGAAGGGATCCAGGAGAATGTTCCTGCAGGCAGACCTGCATGTGCAAGGGCACTGTGGAAAGAAGGAGCAAGATGTGCTTGGAAAACTTGAAAACACAAGCCACTTTCTTGAGCTACTATACGAGAAATAATTTTAAAGCAAATTATATACTTTGATATCATCTTAAATTTTGTAATTATTATTATTTACTGAGCAACTTCTATGTTCTATACTGTGTACTTTACAAATGTTATCCTATGAAGTACTTATAAGAGCTCTTTAAAGTATGTAGTACTGTCTCTATTTTACACAAGGGAAACTGAGGCTCAGGAAAGTCACACAATTAGTAAACAATAGGGCCAGAGTTTGAATCCAGTTCAGTTTGGCTTCAAAGCTCTTACCATAATGTTCTAAGCAACATTGTCATTTTGGTTGGTAAGAGCCAATGTTAAGAAAGGAATAGAGTGGCGAGTATATTTTTCTTCTCTCTTCATGGCTTGCACTCATACTTTGCTTGCCCCTTCCAGGTGGGCTAACCTCTATTTCCTGTTCCTGGTGATTCTAAACTGGATGCCTTCAATGGAAGTGTTCCACAGGGAAATCACCATGTTACCATTGGCCGTTGTCCTTTTCATCATCATGGTCAAGGACGGCATGGAAGACTTCAAGAGATACCTCTTTGATAGAGAGGTAAATTGCTCCAGTATCCAAATATATGAAAGGTAAGGGAAATCATACCTCTGTTTTCTCGTTTGCAAATAAGTTATGCAAACTCATCAGCATTTTCGAAGGATTGGCCTCTCTTCTGAGATTATATTTTCTTAACCAAAACCAAACTAGTTGTCATGGAGGTGATTTTAATTCATGGCAACCCCATCTGCGTCAGAGTTGAAATGTACTCCATAGAGTTTTCAGTGACTGGTTTTTCAGAAGTAGATGACCAGACCTTTCTTCCAAGGCACATTTGGATGGATACGAACCTCCAAACTTTTAGTGAGCAGGCGAGCACATTAACTATTTGCACCACCCAGAGAATCACTCATTTAATTAAGGGATTCTCAACCGGGGGTGGTTTTGCCCCTTAGGGGATATTTGGCTATGTCTGAAGACATTTTTGATTATCATACTAGGAGGGAGGGCACTACTAGCATCTGGTGGGTAAGGGCCAGGATGCTTTTAAACATCCTACAATGCACAGGACAGCTCCCCATGACAAAGAATTATCTGGACCAAAAGGCTAATAATGGCATGGTTGAGACGCCTTGTATAAACTCTCTCACTATTAAGCACACACACACACACACACAAAAGTTGCTATCAAGTCTATTCCGACTCATAGTGACCCTATTAAGCACAAGGATGTTATATTATTAAGAAAACCAAAAAGCCAAATCCATTGCTGTCAATTCTGACTCATAGCGGCCCTGTAATACAGAGTAGAACTGCCCCATAGGTGTCCAAGGAGTGCCTGGTGGATTCGAACTGCTGACCTTTAGATTAGCAGCCGAGCTCGTAATCACTGAGCCACCAGGGCCCCATATCTCAGGAGACTAAACTCAAGAGCAAGTCTTTGGAGGGCCTCAGACAATGTCTCTGAAACAAGAAAATACATACCATGATTAAAGTATCCGAGGGAGGGTCTTGACTTAAAATCCTTGCTGTTAGAACTAAATCCGGTCGGCTTTAGGACCCAGAGTTAGCCCACCTCTACTAGGCTGCCAGGTGAAAAAGGAAGATACCTGTGGGTGACGTCTACATTCCAACAGGTGGAGTTCTCAAGTAGAAGGAAGTGGCCTGGCAGAGTGCACACCTGTTCTCTGCAAACTCTTTCCTTGTCATATTCCTCCTGGTTTGTATGCCAGCTTTTTGTTTTAATTTTCCTTTTGAAAGAAGAGGGAGAATTTTCAGCAGAGAAGACAAGAGAAAGATGTGAAGGACATGGCTTGCTGACAGCTGAACAATGGAACTGATCAGGGAAAAAACTCCTTTCCCGGGACGTGCCAGGCTATGAGAATTAGAGACAGGATTGAGCAGAAATGAGAAAGGAAGGGAGGAAAAAGCGCAAAAGGAAAGAAGACAAGAAACGAGTGGTGGTTTCCAACCTACCCTTTGAAGGATGGCCCTACAAGGAAAACCCCAACAAGCATTATTGTGGGAATCGGGTTAAGACCAGCAAGTACACTGTCTTGTCCTTCCTGCCCAAGAACATCTTTGAGCAGCTCCACCGGTTTGCCAATCTCTATTTTTTGGCTCTTGTGGCTCTGAATTTTGTCCCCGTGGTCAATGCGTTCCAGCCCGAGGTCAGCACGATTCCAATCGGTACTATTCTGGCAGTGACGGCTATCAAAGATGCTTGGGAAGACTTCCGGAGGTTCAAATCCGATAAAGTGATCAATAACCAAGAGTGCTTCATTTACAGCAGGTAAAGCAAAAAAAATTGTTATGTGGCATTTTCTCTGCTATTTTAAATTTGTTCAGCGTTTAAGAATTTTTCATAAATTCTCACCTCTTACTCCAGTGTGGCCATGAGGGTGCCTGTGGGCCCTCAGAGGGGAGCTCATCACTGTTTTTCAGGGGAGCAGTAGAGCCTTGTGTTAGGAGAGCCAGCACTGGAGACACACTGCCTGGGTTCAATCCTGTCTCCAAATCTTAAGAACTACATGACCTTGGGCAAGTGACCTAATTTCTCTGAGCCTCATTTTGTCATTTGTCAAGCCAGAATGCTTCCCAGGGTGGTCGTGAGAATTGAGTGAGATGATCCACGGAAAGTGCTTAGGATTCTGCTTGCCAGCATAAATTCTCAATAAATGTAAGCTACTGAGACCCTCTGTGGGGCAAACAGTTACCACCCAGCTGCTAACTGAAATGCTGGGGGTTCCAGTCCACCCACAGGCACCTTGAAAGTAAGTCCTGGTGATCCGCTTCCTAAAAATCAGCAGTTGAGAACCCTATGGAGCACAGCTGTGATCTGACACACATGGGGGGGTATCATGAGCCAGAATTGATTCAATGACAACTTTTTTTTTTTTTTTTACTGTTTCTTTATTTTTCCAGACTTAAACTCATGTTAGCTCTATCATCAAACCTGTCCTTGAGCTTCCTTTCTGACGCTATTCCAACCAAGGCAAAGTCTGCACACAACCTGTCTTGCCAGATTATTCAACACCATTTTATACATGTTGTTGTTTTATGAAAGTTTCATTGAGAAATGACCAAATTGGGTCATTAGAGAAAGGGCATGTTTTCATTCAATAAATGAGAAAGAGTTATAGTGTGTCTCAACTTTGTGACAAGTTGTGTGGCCCCGAAAGAAGCATGATAGCCAAGTCTGGACTTCCAAAGGAGAGGTTACTGTGACAAAACATGTTTTCTGTGCTAGCAGTTAGCAGCCTTAGATGATTGCCTCACAGCAGATAAGGGCTTGACTCCTGGCCAAGTAAGGAAATGTTCGGCTCTCTCAAGGAGCACCACAGGCCTGGCTCATGCCCTCTGGCTTTATCCACCACAATTTCACAAAAGTTCCGCAGGTGCTCTGGTCATTGTTTGAATGAAAGAGCTTGCTTTGTGTGGTACACAATAGCCATTTAGGGACTGCCTACTTCTAAGGGGAAACCCTGGTGGCGTAGTGGTTAAGTGCTACGGCTGCTAACCATAAGGGTCAGCAGTTCAAATCCACCAGGTGCTCCTTGGAAACCTTATGGGGCAGTTCTACTCTGTCCTCTAGGGTCGCTGTGAGTCGGAATCAGAATCGACTTGACAGCACTGGGTTTGGGTTTGGTTTGTACTTCTAAGGGGAGTCCCTGGGTGGTGAAAACAGTTACTGCAGTTATTTGCTAACTGAAACATTGGAGATTCAAATCCACCCAGAGGTGCCTCAGAAGAAAGGCCTTGCAATCTAACTTCTGAAAAATCAACCATTGAAAACCCTGTGGAGCACAGTTCTACCCTGACACACAGGGTCACCATGAGTCAAAGCTGACTCAATGGCAACTGATTTTTGCTTCTAAAGAGCAGTTCTCTTCCCCAGGGAAATAAAAAGGAAACGCCTTGACACTGGCCAACTAAAGGGTTTATGATCCAAAGTCCACTTGGAAAGTTGTAGCCAAGGGAACTTTCCAAGGAGGCTGTTTAACACAAGAGCTTTTTCTCCAGAGAGTCCCTAAGATAAACTCCATGTTGATCCTTGGAATCAGACGGGCTTCTGGCCTCTTTGCTTGGAGGGCAACAATTGTGCATCTGAAAGAATAAACCTGTTTCCTTTGTTTTGTTTTGGGGGCTTTGTTTGTTTGTTTGTGTTTTAGCTAGATCTAACTCTCCCTGGGTGGTGCAAACAGTTAACGTGCTCTGCTCGGTGGCTAACCACAAGATTGGCATTCAAGTCCACCCAGAGGTGCCTTAAGGGAAAGGCCTGGTGATCACACTTCCCAAAAATCAGCCCTTGAAAACCCTGTGGAGCACAGTTCTCCCCTGGCACACACGGGTCACCGTGAGTCCGCAACTGGTAATTGTCTGGACTGTCTCGAGCACACTGGACACCTACAGGTGAGGTTTAGTCACCCTTCACCTTTGGTAAGGAAATTATAAACAGAAGAAAAAGAATTGCTGAGGTGTGAGGCCATTCTTTGAAGAGGCTGTTTTTAAGAAAGCAGTGTTTTTGCTTTGAGGCCAATCCACCCCATCACCTTCTGTTTTCCACCTTTTTGTCTCCCCCCTCCCTCAGAAGATGTACAGCGGTGAACTAGGATGCTGGCTCCTTGGGGAAGAATGCACAGGGGCCACCATGAGTCTGGTCCTGCCCTCCCTGCTCTGCCAGAAATCCTCAGCCCCTGGGCCTGTTCTTGGGGATAATCTCAGAGTTGGTCAGACCATGGACTCACCTGTGCTGGGTGCTGGCCTCCTCTAGGTCCGACTGTTATTCTATTCCCAAAATAGCTTCCTGGGAACATCCGAAAACCGAGTTGATAATGATCTTAGAAAAAGGAGGCATTAGTTTACCAGCTCCCTGGTAGGGAGGAACATAAGGGGATTGATGACAGTATTTCCCAAAGTGTATTTAAAGAGACAAACCAAAAACCAAACCCATTGCCTTCGAGTTGATTCCAACTCATGGCAATCTCATGTATGTCAGAGTGGAGCTGAAGGCCATAGGATTTTCAATGGCTATAATCTTATAGAAGTAGATCACCAGGCCTTTCTTCCACAGCACTGCTGGGTAGACTAGAACTGACAGCTTTTGGTTAGAAGTCAAGCACAAATTGTTTGTGCCACCCAAGGACCTTAATGACAAAGAGATGGTCTCTGGGAGAAAAAAAAAAGTTCATGGCCAAAAAATGTATACCGGCTCTCCTAACTCATAGCACATGAAGGACTAAGAGAAGGTACACAGTAACTTATCAGCACTAATTAACTCAGTGTTACTGACAGCTTGCTGGACCTTGGAAATGTTTTTTAATGCTTATTAATATTTTTGTTTGGGGAATTTTACCTTTTTAAAGTGTAACTAAAGGGACCAGGCAGGTAATTGAATGAAATGGCTGGATTAAAAAAGAAAAGCATCGTTTGTGTAGTGATAAATGGCAATTGACACTGTGTATCAGTGTTGGGGTGCAATAGGGTGCAGTGGGGACTGTGGAAAACCAGGGATCTTATGCCTTCACCCCAGAAAGCTGAGCTGGTCACTCAGCTCCAGCTTTTTGTTATCGTGTGGCAATATAGTCCTAGCATTGCCAGATTATCTGAGGTTTACTGGGAGGGCTGTAAATTAATATTTTCATGTGAAATAACCTGGCATGATTTTTTCAAATATTTTCACCACCTATTTTATTTGACCCAATGTTCTTATCTTGCCTGGGAGTCCCCATTTTATAAACTTTGTTTTCTAGTATCCTAGGAATCTGGGGTCTCTGAAAAAGAATGATTAGGTTCTTCTTTTGAGATCTGTTCTCAGTGAGGGAACTTCTTTGGGTAGAGAGGGCGTGTGACCTTCAGGTGAGAATGTAGGCCTGGAAGATACCCTCTAAGCACAAATCAGTGACTAACTATTAATAGCTTGAAAAAGTCATTTAAATCTTGGGATCTCAGTTTCCACTTTTGGAAAACTTGGCAGTTGGACTAGATACACTATGAAAGAACAGAACACACAGCCAAATAAATCTGGGAAATATTACATGCTTGATGCTTCTCTGAGCCTAACAATGCACATTAATATAATAAAGGTTCTGGGATGACCCAGTGTGAACATCCTACTCGATTTTGTTTAACTCAGCTGTATCAGGTGGGATGTTCTCTGCTGCAAGCAGCAGAAACCTCAACTCAAACAGATTTAAATAAAGGGCTTTTTTGGCTTAAGTCACTAAAATCGTTCTGAGGTGGGCAGACAATCAGATCCGGTTAAACTGGTCTTCTAGATTTAACTCCTGGTGATCCTTTTCATTCAGTTCCCTTCTGTGTCATCTTAGATGAACTTTCCTCATGGTAATGAGATGGCTGCAGCAGCACCAGACCTCACATCAATATGTGATAACCCCCAAGTGAGAAAGAAAGGTACTTCCAGAAACCCTCTTGGAAGGTCAAGGAAACTTACTCTCAGACCTTCCTCACATCTCAATGGCCCCCAGTGGGCTGCATGCCCATCTCTGAACCAATCCTTATGGGCAGGGTAAAAGGTAAGATTACGCTATGAGGCTATAACTGAGCCTTAAGTCCCACCCACAGCATACAGGCTATACAGGGAAGGTGGAAGATCCAAATGAAAATTGAAATTGTTACCTAGAGAAGAGAGAACAGAGGTTGGGGAGGCCACCTCCATGTCTTCAGCACTATCATGTTAAAATATTTTTCAGTCTAGACCCTGTGAATTGCTTTTTTTTTTTTTATCCACATTGAGCATTCTCTACCATCTATCCCTAAAGTCCTTCCAACTCAGAAGTGGACTGATTCTATAAAAGATCCCCCTAGAATGGGAAGCTAGCAAACTCTAGATAAGTGTTAGTTATCATCTTAACTGATGGATGCTAAAAGATATTTCTATCTTCCACATATTGATAATGCACGATGGGATGTCAGGCCAAGAATACAAGATCTGAGAGAGCATTTCTTTTCTCTGAGCAACAACATAAAAGCTTATACCTCCAGCACTGGCTCTATCCATTTTGTCTCGGATTCACACGTTTGAGAAACTGATACCCTTTTTTTCTTTTCTCATTTTTGTCCAATTGAATACGCGGGTCCTTAGAACTTTGCTCCCAACCTAATGCCATGCATCATCCCACCCAGACTTGTGGGAGCATATCTTTTTGCAAACAGCCGAAGCCTTGTTAACAGAATTACAATCCTGTTAGAGCATTTTTATTTTAATACGGCAACTGTGCTTGTGGTCTAAAGGTTCCCCATTAATCAGATTTACGGAATGACTTCGGGGAGAGATTAGCTGCAGAATTGTATTAGCTTACTTTCTCCCAGGGCTCAGTTTAATGAATCTAGAAACCATGCCCAGCAAGAGATTTGTATTTTTATGCCCAGCTTAGTAATTTTTTATTTGTATTCAGAAAACTTGTAGGAAGAAAGGAGGAGGGTGAGCTGAGGGAATCCAGGATGATTTTTGTCCCTGTATTGTAATGAAGCAAAAGACTTCCAGAATTTCAGCAGCCAGACACTTGCTTCTTCATCTGCTCAGAGAATATTAATTCTGGATGTAAAGTGAGTGTAACACCCTGGTAGGCCCTGTGTGACTCTAGGGGCTCGGTGTCCAGGGGTCATGAGGAGCTTGTAAACAGTTCCAATGTCCCAGGCACTTTGGTAGCCTATGTACAAGTGGAGGCAGTTATGTGGAGGACGTAGTGACCCATGTGTCTGCAAGAAAGATCAAGGCTATAGGAAGCCTTCCTGGAAGAGGCAACATGTCAGGAGGACCTCGAAGGGTGAGCAGCATCCAGCCAGACAGAGGGGACACGTTTCAGTTCACCACCTGTTCGTGTGTCCACTTAAAGGTTATATGTGTGCCTTATGTGGATATCAGAAAGATCAGGACCAGAAAAGTTCTGAAATTTAGGAGAAGAATGGCAGATTAGAATTTTCACGTATCTGACACTTCTTGACCAAGATGTGTAGTCTCCCTTCTGTAAGCCAGGTGGCTGCTAGAACGCAAAAGTAATTCCAGCTGCTCCAGCAAAGGGGCTGGTTTTCTGACAGCCTGGCCCAGAAGTCCTCATCTCTCAGCATTGGTAAGCTCTGCTGGGGGGGAAAGGTGCCTGGCCTGCAACCTGTTTTTATTTGCATCTTAGTTGCCTTTCATACCAGTGTGTCCATTGCAAAGCCCACTGTATTAGTTTCCTAGAGCTGCCATAACAAATTACCACTAACTGGCTGGCTTAAAAAAACAGAATGCATTCTCTCACAGTTCTGCAAGCCAAAGGTCCAAATCAAGGTGTAGGCAGGGTTGGTTCCTTCTGGAGGCTCTGAAGGAGAAAACTTCCATGCCTCTCTCTCTTAGCTTCTGGTGGCTGCCAGCAATCCTTGCTGTTGCTTGACTTGTAGCTCTGTCACTCCAACCTCTGCTTCTGTCTCCACATGGCCGCCTCCTTTGTATGCCTGGGTCTTACATTTCCCTCTCCTTTCTCTTATAAGAACACTTGTCATTGGATTTAGGGTCCACCCTAAATCCAGGATGATCTCATCTGGAGATCCTTAACTTAATTACATCTGCAAAGACGCTTTTTCCAACTAAGGTCACAGACACACGTTTTGGGGGTTAGAACTCAGACTTATAATGTTGGGGGGACCACTATTTAACCCACTGCCCCTGAGAATGAGGTAGCTGGGGTCCTAATTAACCACGCGACCTAAAGGAACCCACTTAAACAGCCAGGGTCCCATTTCTGTCACCTTTGAATAGTGGTCATAATCTCTTTATGGTGTATTTTGTGAAAAGATGTGAAGATGACATGTAAAAGGACTTTTAGAAAAAGGAGCCAGTGAAACAAGCTATTACAGTACAGCAGCCTCTACAAAGATATTTAAAACCTGGCATCTTAATGGATGCTTGAAATCAAGGGCTTTGGCATCAGACCTGGGATTGTCTCAGAGCTGCCACTTACTAAATGTGGCAATACGTACTTACTTGATTGCTTGTGCCTCCATTTCAACATCTGTAAAACGGGATAATACTAGCACCTGTCTCTCAGGGTCATGTGACTTGAATAAGATAATCTTTATAAACTGCTTAGTTCAGTGTCTGCAACATAAGTAGAGTTTAAATTTTTTTTTTTTTTTTTTTAATTTGCAGTCACTTCAACTCCAAATTATTCAGGCTTCAGCCACCTGAACTGATGGCAGGCCCAGCCTGAGCCTTTATCTTTCTGACTACATTCCCCGCACATATAAGGGAGGAGTTGCATATTCAATTGGTAGAAACTGAGAAGATTCACTGGGCCCCATTTTTCCGGGTGGACAGGGCTTCAATGTTTTAAAAGCAGAAACTTCCACTTGCTCTTTCTCATGTTCTCTTTTATTCTATTGGCAGAATTTTTAAATCTGAATTTGGGAGCCCTCTCACCCCCGGTCCTCTTTCTCCCCCTCCCTTTCCACAGCAAAGCTGAGCAGGCCTATAACAAGATTTAGATTCAGGGGATGTTAGGTGGCCCCACCTGGCCCAGGGGCTAAGCCCCTTGTTCCAACCTAACTTCTGGCATAGTATGTGCCTTAGAATATCATACAGGTGCAGCTATTAATAAAGCAGTTATTTGGTCCCCATTCTACTGTTATTTCCTATAAATAAGTTTTCTGGCAAACCCACAAGGAAGTGAGGTGATTTGCAGGGCAGAATTTAGGCTTTGCCAGGACCACTCTAACATCAAAGTACTGTCAAAAACCCATCGTCATCCCAAAACTACATCCTGGGATTGCTGCAGGTACTAAATGAAATAATGTTGTGTGCCTTTCAACTCGTAACGACATCATGTGACAGAGGAGAATCGCCCCATAGGGTTTTCTAGGCTGATCACCAGACCCTTCTTCTGCAGAGCTACTAAAGATAGGTTCAAACTGCCAGCCTTTTGGTTAGCAACCAAGGGCTTAATCGTTGTACCACCTAAGCTTCTTTTAAATGAAATAATGCATGTAAAATGCTTAGCATCTGCCTGGCATTTGGTAATGAGTCAGAACATATTAGCAAAAATACTGCTAAGGAGAGTTCTGTAACCTTGACAGCCAGGTGTCTCCATGAGCTTGACCCAAATGGAGGAAGAAAGAAAGATCATTTGGCTGGAGTTTGGAAATGCATGAGAGAAGACAAAATCTCTGGCCATAGAATTTGACTCCAAGCTCTAGTAACATAGCAAAAATGGACCTGAGGGAAGAATCTGAAAAATGTAGCCAACAGAGAAACATACAGTGTCATTTAGAGTGTGTCTATGAAAAATGCCCCCAGCTGGAGTTTATAGATCAGCAGAACGTTCTGTCCGGCCCTCAGGCCTTTGCTCTGCGTTTGGCATCTGCCAACCAGGCTCCTCTTTGAAGCATAAATTTTGGAAGTGCCCACGTTACTCCCACTACCTCGCCCTGAGCTCACAGAAGGCCATAAACCATTTGGGCCAATTAAGCCTGTCGTTTCAGGATAGGATGTGGTAGGTCCTCCCCAAAACTCAGTGAGTAGAAGAGTCATAAACAAGAATTCAGGTGTCCCTGAAGCTGTGCTCTCATGTCAACAGGCATGATTTGTATTTCAATTGGTGAGGATTTACAGCCTCTGTTTTGCCATTAAGGCGCTCACAGTTCCAAAAGGTGAGACTCTTATTCTCAACAAGCCTCTGTTATGTTTATGTCACCAACTTTGGAGGCTTCCACTGCTTTGGTACCTCACTCCCAGGTAGAAACAAGAGATGACATTGCCATGAAGTCCCCATGGCTGTCATTCATGCGTCCTAGGACACGTACACACACACACACACACACACACATTATCTAAGGGACAAATGACCAAAAGGCCAAAATTACCTATGTGACTTCATGTAAGTTACATAACCTTTTTGAGCCTCAGTTTCCTCATCTATGAAATAGGGATAATAATACTTATGATAAAAGTTATTTCTTTATCAGGCAGTTAAATGGTGCGTAATGCAGGAAATGTGCTGGGCTCAATAAATATAAGCTAATAATATAATAACCTGTTGCCATCAAGTCTATTCCAACTCATGGTGACCCCATGTATGTCAGAGTAGAACTGTGCTCCTTAGGGTTTTCAGTGGTTGACTTTTCAGAAGTAGATTGCCAAGCCTTTCTTCAGAGGTGTCTCTGGGTGGACTCAAACTATCAACCTTTCAACTAAGAGCCAAGCATGTTAACCATTTGCATCACCTAGGGCTCCTTGCCAATAATATAATATCGCATTATTACTAGAAGCTTGTACTGGGTAGTCCATAAAAAAAAAAAAAAAAGCAAAGAGAAATAATCAGATGTTAAAATGCCTACAGGTTAGGAAAAGCTTACCTTCTCTTGCCTCATGTTCAAGAAAAATCTACAAAGAATTAGTAAATATTTACTGAACACTCCCCATGTGCCAGAGGAGTAGAGAAATATAAGACCTAACTTTCAAGAAACTTATAACATAGATGAAAATAGAAGACACATGAAATAGTTAGGGAACAGAACCCTAGTAAGCAAGGGGCCACGGCAACAAGAAAAGCACCATTGGTGCTCAGTGCCCCAGGAGTCAAAAGAGAAAGGTGAGATTTAGATCTGCAGATGTTAGAGTGAGGGCATTCTTTAACATCCCATGCCCTTGAATGCCCCTAAACTTCTTCTCCATAACTATGACATTGACCTTGCCCTTTTTACACCTGTGAATTCCGTGCCCTTGAAGCCGGTGTTTACAGGGCCATCACTGCTTGAGGCCATTCTGTGCTCAGTTCTGCTTTCTGTATGTGGCAACCACACAGTCACAGAGGTCAGGGAGTGGGCTACCACCAGAACTGGGGCTTCACATCCTCCCCACGCCCTGAAGGATTATACTATACAGATGTGACCCAAATTCTCCAGGTCTTCCCCGCCTCTGGTTGCTTAATGAGGTCACATTAATACATATGTCCCAATGACAGTGGAGCTTAGCCTAACTGCTGATTTGGGACTTCAGTCCTTCCACCCTAATCCACAAAGCCCCCAGATATACCTGGTCATCCTAAGGTAGAATGGATATCACTCATGTCCCCCAACATTTCCTGCCAAGCCAGGGCTCCTGGTCTTCTCCTCCTCTGGCCTCAGCTGTCCCCTGTGGGGCTTTCCTGAGTCTTCCAAGCCTAAAGCCCACTGTGCCCCAGTCCCACCATGATCTGCAGTGGACAGAAGGGTGCAGGGGACAATGAATAGTGAGGTGGGGAGAACACAGGGCGCTCATTGCCCTTTGCCCCAGGCCTGGGCTGTCTTTTATGTAAGTCCTCTGCTTCTGTTCCATGTCCTGGGGTCAGGTTGGGGACTGAGGGTGTACTGTCCTTTCTCCTTTTAAACTCCTATTCCCTCTTGCCAGCCTCCTCCTTCAGCTCAGAAAATCCCATACATCATTCCTATCAGCTCATGAAAATAGACAACTATGGCAGTCTGTATTTGACAGTCTCCACAAGCAGTGATCCTATTTGGTTGAAGTTAGTAATAAGTATGATAATAGTAACAGCAGTAAATGCCATTTGCTATGAGGTTACTAAGCACTTTACATATGTTATCTCCCTAGCTGTCACTACAACCTGTAAAATAGATTTCATTTGTCCCATTAGATGAAAAAACTAAGGGTCAAAGAGGTGAAGTAGTGTGTTCAAGTACATGTAAGAGATAGTTTCAGGTTTCAAATCCAGTTCACCTGACTCCAAAGCTCTTAACCACTCTATGATACTGCCTCTACCTCAATACAAAAAAAAAAAAAAAAAAACCCGTTGCCATTGAATTGATTCCAACTCATGGCAACCTCATGTGTGTCAAACTATGCTCCAAACAGTGTTCAATAGCTGATTTCTCAGAAACAGATCACCAGATCTTTCTTTCAAGGCACCTCTGGGTGGACTCAAACCTCTAACCTTTTACACCATTGTCCAAATGTTTGGGTATTACAAGTATTCCTGAACTAGCCAGGGGCCCTTGGCTCTGCTCCTTGCAGCCATGGAAGTAACAGAGGTTCCTGGCCAAGCTTTGTTGCTGTGCACCTTAGTCAGGTCACTCCCCTTCTCTGAGCCTGGGTTTCCTCACCTGAAAATGGAGATCTATCAAATCCCCTCCAGTTCAGATGTTAAAGAAGGAGTTTGTCCCAGCAGCCAGGCTCCAGAGCCCTCAGTAGCCAATCTTCTGAGCCTGGGTCCCTCTTTACTGGACTTAAGAAAAGGTTTGGATGTTTTAGAGTCCCTTCTGTTTGCAGGGTATTGTGTGCCTGGGCACAAGCCAAGGAATATAATCATGGGCATAAAATAGATGCCCCAATAGCATGAACAACAACAAGAAAAAAAAAAAAAAATTTGGAGCCTGCAGAATGTTGGTGGTGGTGGTTGTCGTTAGGTGCTGTCAAGTCGGTTCCAACTCATAGCGACTGTATGTACAACAGAACGAAACACTGCCCAGTCCTGCATCATCCTCACAATCATTGTTGTGTCTGAGCCCGTTGTTGCAACCACTGTGTCAGTCTATCTCGTTGAGGGTCTTCCTGTTTTTCACTGACCCTCTACTTTACCAAGCATGATGTCCTTCTCCAGGGACTGGTCCCTCCTTCAAGACCAAGGTGCACCTGATCCAAGCCATGGTGTTTTCAATTGCCTCATATGCATGTGAAAGTTGGACAATGAATAAGGAACATCAAAGAAGAATTGATGCCTTTGAGTTGTGGTGTTGGCGAAGAATAGTGAATATCCCATGTACTGCCAAAAGAGTGAAAAAATCTGTTTGGAAGAAGTACAACCAGAATACTCCTTAGAAGCAAGGATGGCAAGGCTACATCTCACATGCTTTGGACATGTTGAGTGGTGGTTAGCCTCTGCTATAACAATCATCATTATCAAGGTCCTCATCATCATCACAAAAGAAGCTTGTAGGTACTGAGTTCTTACTATGCAAAACTCTGAGCTCAGTTCCTTACACAGACATTGTCACCGTTCCTTTCAACAACCCTCTGAGGAAAGTGCAAATATTACCTCCAACAGACAGGTTTAAGAGATTAACTCACTTGTCCAAGGTAACACAGCTAGCACTAAGTAGTGAAGCCGGGATTCATTCAACCCTGGTCTTGATTCCTATAGGCACTCGTTCTTCCTGGCTTTCCCCTTTCACTCTGAGCCTGGGGCTCAAGCTTCCTGAAGGACAGCCGAGGTCAGTTCATCGTTCTATTTTTAAGTCCCAAAAGATAACCAATCCCCCTGGAAAATTCCCTCGACTCCTGCTTCCTGAAATCTTTTCAATGAGACCCAGATACTTGAGAAATGGAGTCTTAAGCATCCTCTGTCCCTTCATTTTCCCCGTTCACCTGCTTCCCCATGGCATCCAGTTGATTACAAACATCTCTTGCTGTTTATTTACTGCTTAATAAGCCCTATCTCCTCTCAGAAAGCTGTTTAGCGCCGCACCACTTAATTTCTCCTCAGGCAGAATCTGCCAGATGGAGTCTTAGTCCCAAGCCACGCTGATTTGTCTTATTTTTAAATGGCAGCAAACATTGCATGGAATTAAAACAGCAGTCAATTCCCAGGTGTAGATTCACTGAGCAGGGACTGATCAAGAGCACGTGGACACATCCACCTGGGGCAGCTGTTCCAAAAGTGCTGGATTAATGAGGGAATGACTTCCACAAGTGGCTCCTGGCCACATCTGGGTGTCACCCAGTGCAAGGCACGCTGCTTTTTCCGCTTCAGCTGGATTAGGCCTTTCGTCGCCTCCCCAGCTGGACCCCCTTGGGCTGTGCGGTCATGACTTTTCCACAGACTTGCTTCTGACACATGAGGAGACAAAGTAGGCCCCAAGTGATCAGGGACCAGCACAGAGTGGCCCCACGCAAGAAGGAAATGTCCTTGATGTCACATTTGTTTATTCTTAAAATTCTAAAACATTTGCCTCTGATCCTGTAACGTAACTATGTTTTGGTTATTATAATCTTCAGATTGTTGTTGTTGTTAGTTGCCCTCAAGTTGGTTCCAACTCATGGTGGCCCCACGTACAGGAGAACAAAACGTTACCCAGTCCTGTGCCGTCTTTATAATCACTGGTATTTTTAGGCCATTGTTGTGGATATTGCATCAATCCATCTCAGTGAGGGTTTCCCAGGTTTTTGCCGACCCTCTACCTTACCAACCATGATGCCTTTTTCTGGTGATTGGTCTTTCCTGATGATGTCTCCAAAGTTAGGAAGCCAAAGTCTTGCTATCCTTGCTTCTAAGGAACATTCTGCTTATGTACCAGTTAAATTACTAAACCATGTCACCCCCTCCACAAAAATCTCTTTGTAAAACTAACACTACAAAATCATGTCCATCCCACATGTTGTTGGGCAAAATGTGCCTCTGTCTGAAAAGCTCAACCCCAGGGGTAGGTGAGCTCTGTCTTAGAAAGGCTAAACGTACAACCATTTCTAGGAATATTCCTTCAACACAACATAGAAAATTACTTCTAAGGAAAAGACAGAGGCAATTTTTACCAATACAACTAATATCTCCTGGAATCTAAGGAGTACTTCAAAGAAGACAGACTTGTCTGACTTCCGCTTCTTGGGTGGCTGCATTGACCTTGTGATGCCCACGACTGTAATGGGAATGGACAACACTCTAGGAAACAGAGACTGGGGTGACTGTTCAGAAAATGTATGTACCATAAGCTCATCTCCGCAACTCTCCATCTTCCATCAGCTTAATAACCCACATCCTACAATAAGCAGTGAAATCCTTTATTAGAATGAAGAAAAATGAGATTCAATGGGTATGAGTAAAAGTGTGTTGGCCTTGCCTTTTTTTTATATATGCAGCAATCTCAACTAGCATTTGCAAACCTCCTTTTGAATCAGGCTGCTCTGGACATGTTAGCAATCAGGATATTGCTCAGGGCCAAGGGGGGTCTCCTAATTAAATTTCAAATACTAGGTAGAATGCTAAGATTATAACCAATACCCCAGCATCCCCAGTACGCCATTGTCCACTGGAACATAGAAGTCAAAGAAGGAAAAGTGCAGACGAGTGACAGATTTTGTTCCTTAGAACAATTTGCCATAATATTTAAGAGTCCTTTTTTTTTTTTTTTTTAAGCACTCTTTCAAAAAGAAAAAGGGAGGGAAAAAAAACAATAGAGAAAGCCAATTCCTCCTTCGCCTCATGAGGTTGCTTTTCCCACAGAGAGAGTGGACCATTTTGATTCCTTTCAGTAACCTTATACTTGGGTGTTTAACAGGAGTTACTGGGGCTGCTCTGGAGAGAAAAATGAGTCTTCCACTGGTCAGCAGAGAGACCATGAAGAGTCTGGCAGTAAGAGCCACACTCCTGGTGAAGGGATAGCCACACTAACCACATGAATAAACAAACAGACAAATGTGTTTACAAAATGACATGGGCAGAGCTGAAGGACAGAATGAGCTAGTGTATTGGAAAAGTGCTCTGGAAATTGTTATATGCTTTTCCATTTAAGGAAGAATTATTTCTAAACTGCTACAGACACATTGGCCCCCCAAATACTCAGAAGTGACCTCAGGAGCCATTTTGATGATCTTACTCATGGGTTGATTGAGCCAGTCGCTGCTTCATTGCACTCCCCAAAGCCGCTGGCACTTCTGGAGAACCCTGTGGTTCTTTTGATTTGCATGGCTGTTCCTCAATTCTATTGCCCCTGATTATTTTATAGACGTTGATCAGATTTTTCCTTGGCCCTCCAAATGGAAGCACCTTCCTTGCAGGGGGCTGGGGGAACCCTCTGGGGGATCTTTGACGGCCAGAAATATAGGGTCCTAAGAAGGTTTGTCTGGGCTTCTCCAGAAGGCCCCACGGAAGGGGGGAAGAGACCAAACTCCTCGTCTTCTTCAGGGACTTTCGTGAGGTCAAAGGAGAAAAATGGAATTCTAGTCACGTTCTTTCTTGCTGAAGAGTGAATTTGTCGCCCAGGCAGCAACGCTCAGATTCCAACAGAAACAGCAACAAGCACATGCCCAGAGGGACTCAGCATCAGTGGAGAAAAACAGCACAGGACAGCCTACCGTTCTAGGCCTGGCCGGGCTCGCAGGCAACCAGCTCAGTTAGTAAAGACCAAATGTGGAATACTGCTTGGGTTCCGGATTCCAGACGTAAAGAGGGGCATTGCCAAATGCTGCCTTAGATGGAAGAGACGACCCCTCCAGGGAAAGAACATAGAACTGTGTTACACAAGGAATGATTAAGGACAACTGAAAAGTTAAATTTCACTTGGAGAATCCAAAAGTCTTCATGGGAAATATGATGAATACCTTAAAATAGTTAAAGAATGGTGGAAGATGGAATAGATCAGATTTGCCTAAGAGAGAAGAACCAGTTAAGTATTTTGCTGAGCAGAAAGGAGACTTGCTGAAATGAGAGCTCTTTGGAAATGAAATGTATTGTCTTGGGAAGTAGTGAGTTCTTTTACCAGAGTTGAAAAAACTGAGGCAGGGACGCCACCTGAGAGGAGAAAAGGCAGTGTTTTGGAGGCGGCAGGATATCAGAGGAGTGAAAACTGTGGACTTTGGAGTCAGGGTCCAACTGACCTGGGCTCAGGATTCAGCTCTGTTTTTGTGAGACCTTAGGGAAGTTTTCTTTGACCCTCAGTTTCCTTATTTATGAAATGGATATGATAATATCTACCCCACTGTGTTTTTATGCAAGTAAATGAAATATTAATTAATAACTGCTTGGCATGTTAGAAATGCTAAATTTTTGCCAATTGTTGCTGCCACTGTTATTGCCTGAGCTTGATAAATAGGATAGTAAGATAAAGTGAAATAATTTCCTCCCATTTCTTTAGTTCTCTGGTTCTGTAATTACTGTGAGTCCCACCTATCAAAGTTCCTGGTGCTTTCCTCCTGTACTCCCCGACTGCCCAGAGTTTTCTATTTCAGCACAGCTCCAGATTTTACTAGACAATGGCCTGTATCCTTACCTTTCCTACTGCCACTCTCCTCCCTGTAATTGCAAGCAAACTCTCCTATATCCCACTTCCTCTCAACCCTATTATCTATGGTGATACCTGGCTATGCTGGTAAATTATGTATACCAAGGGTACTGTATTAACACGACAGAGTCACTGGGTGTTGCAAATGGTTACAGCAGGTTCAAGTCCACCAGAGACACCTCGGAAGAAAGGCCTGGCAAAATACCTCTGAAAAATCAGCCTTTGAAAACACTATGGATCACAACAGTCTAATCCTGTTGTACATGGGCTAGCCATGAGTTGACTCCAGAACAGCTTACAACAACACAGATCATGCCCAGCTTCTCTGGAGAGATGATTATGGTGGTCATTTCGGGCAAGGGAGAAAACAGAGTAGTCTCCAGATAGGCTGACTGGGGAGATATTTAGATACATGTTCACCCACTGATTTTCTGAGGAACCTTAAAACTCACTCTGACCCCTGTCCTTCTCCCACCCAAGAAAAGAGCAGAGCTACATACAGAAGCGCTGGAAGGACGTGTGCGTGGGAGACTTCATCCAAATGCGATGCAACGAGATCATCCCAGCAGACATCCTCCTCCTCTTTTCCTCTGACCCCAGCGGGATCTGCCACCTGGAAACCGCCAACTTGGACGGAGAGACAAACCTCAAACAGAGGCGTGTCGTGAAGGGCTTCTCCCAGCGGGTAAGGCTCTTTCTAAGGTCATCAGTGGGGAGGACAAACGGAAGAAGAAAGCCACTTCGCTTCAACCCAGTGGGTGAAGGAGAAAGTAGTGGGTGGCTCCTTTTCCCAGTCACTTTACATATATTTAACCTTCCCAGGAGCCCTCTGAGATTATCCCCATATTACAGGTGAGGAAACTGAGGCTAAGAAAATTTAAGTAAGTTGCTAAAGGCCTCAGAGTTCCTAAATGGGGCTTTGTCTCTGAGTTTTCTCTCCATTGCTGTCCTTGCCACATTCACCAAATCACCCGAGTGTTTGAAAAAGGCAGGGTAGGACCTGGTCAAACTTCACACGGTCATTCTAGACCAGCAATAACAATCTGCTTTGGGACTCACAGCCTTGTGGCCTGCCCTCTTGAGCAGAAGCTTTCAAATTTTTGACCATAATTCACAATAAGAAATACATAATATACACACGTGTGCCAATGAGTATGTGTATGACTGTGTAAAACTGAAGTCTTAGCCTTATTATATGCAAAGCACTCTGGAACTTTCTAGTCTGTTCAATATCATAGCTTTTTAAAAAAAATTCTGGGAGCCCTGAAACTTGTGTTTGCTTACAAATCTCCCTGTCCCAAGTGTCTTCATCACAATCCTGAGTCATTTTTTACTCTCTCTTGGGCAGTTATTTCAGTGTTGTCGAGTTTCAAGCAGCCACTTTTCTTTTTTTCTTTGGCAGCAGCTGCCAAGTGGTTTCTTGTATATTAATTAGTCAGATAGTTTGGGATTTGGCTAAAATGAAGAGTCAGGTGAAAGGGTCATTCACAATCCAGTGCCATAGACTAGCCAATTTAATAACTTCTCTCAAACTCTAACCCTGAATTCTCACAGGGTACTTGGCATGATGATTTATTTAAAAAAAAAAAAAAAAAAAAGGAGGGGAAGAAGGCAAATTCGCATGTGAAAGGAAGGAAATTAATTTGAACTTGAAGGTTTCCAGGATTCTCTGTTCTGTTTCAGCTCCTAATTCTCCCTCCTCACCTTGCTCAAGTGCTTTTTTCCATTTCTATAATAATAATGGAAACTCCGGTGGCGTAGTGGTTAAATGCTACCGCTGCTAACCAAGAGGTTGACAGTTCGAATCCACCAGGTACTCCTTGGAAACTCTATGGGGCAGTTCTACTCTGTCCTATAGGGTCACTATGAGTCGGAATCGACTCAACGGCAGTGGATTTGGCTTGGTTTTGGTTTATAACAATAATAAACTTTTGTTGAGCCCTTACTAAGAGTTTTACATAATTATTTCATTTTTTTTTTATTTCATTTATCTTCACAACAACCTAGAAACCCTGGTGGCGTAGTAGTTAAGTGCTACGGCTGCTAACCAAAAGGCGGGCAGTTCAAATCCACCAGGTGCTTCTTGGAAACTTATGGGGCAGTTCTACCCAATGAGACAGGTACTACTGCTGTCCCCATTTTACACAGAAGAAAACTGAGGCAATGAGATGTTAAGTAATTTGTCCCTGTCACTGAGCCAGGAAGTGTTGGAGCCAGAATTCAAAGCCAGTTTTTCCAGAGTCTCAGCCCTTAAAGCCTACAGTAGCTCATCTCCTTTGCCCTTTGTTACCTTGTATTTACCCAGAGACGCATATTTGAAAGCACACATTTATTTATCATTTTCAGTATTCTTTCCACATATGATTAGCAGGTGGCAGAAAGAATAAAAGTAAGCTCAGTCTGCCAGGAGGAGGAATTTTGGCTGCTTCTTGCTACCTAGCCACTGCCTTATGTCTTTAGTGCAAAGAGACTTCTGACTATGGATAGAACGCACTCCCTGCTAACTCTGTACAATCGTATTTCCCAAATGGGTTGTTAATGAGAGTTACAAGAAAAAGAAATATCTCAGGGTCAAATGAGATCAGAAGACAGTAGGTTACTAGCTTTCAAATGTGTGTATTACTGAAAACTTCTCAGATACTTTAAGAAGCCCATGTACATTGTGAATTCCAAAGGAGGGGAGGGGGCAGGTAAAAGTGTACAGTATTTCTAAACATTCAACCACCCATTACCCAGTTGCCAGGAAGTCGATTCCAACTCATGGTGACCCCCTGTGTGTCACAGGAGAACTGTGCTCCGGAGGATTTTCAGTGGCTGATTTTTTAGAAGTAGGTTGCCAGGTCTTTCTTTGGAGGCACCTCTGGGTTGAACCTTCAACCTGAGTATTTGCACCACCCAGGGACTTCACATTTAACCACAGAAACCTTTTATCCCAAGGAACTTATCCCAGGACCACTACAGGAGTGGATGGGGTACCATCCCTTTGGGATTTGCTGCAAATACATGACAGGGGTTTAGGATGTACCTTAAGGACATAAGAAGCTTTAAAAATATATGTTCCTCCCTTTCCCCCACCACGACTAGATCATGATTTACCAGGACTGAGTAGAACCCTGGGCATGCATATTTTGAAAATGTTGCCACAGATGATCCTGATAGAAACCTATCACCACCTCCTTGAGAGCCTGTACAACAAAGGAAAGTACCATCTACAAACACTTGCAAAAAGACATTTGTCATAACAATAATGAGAACAAAACCACCATCGACGGGCTTCTTACTACATGCCGGTGCTTTTGTATGCATTGTCTCGTTTAATCCTCTTACACCTCTTACAGTAAGGTGGGCATTACTGTCCCCATTTCACAGATGAGAAATCTGAGGCACAGAGAAAGCAAATCTTGCCAATAGTCCCACAGAAGATTTTGAACACCAGCAGATCTGGTTCGTTTGGAAATATAACATCTTAAATAATATGTATTTGTGGTTTTCATTAGTTAAAGATCTTCATCTTACTGAAAGGGTTTTTACTAACCACAGACATTTTTCAGAGATTCACATGTACACCCAAGCCCATGTCCACCATGTTGTGGATGAGAAGAGATGACGATATTCTGTCAATTCAATGTCAATAAGACATACACAGGTCCTGCTCCCCTAGATCAGCATTTCTCAAGACTGAGCCTGACAAACTCTTATCCCAAGAGATAGCTCTTGAAAAACATAGTCCATGGTCAAATCACTCAAGAAGCCTGTGCCCAGCAGACCCCTCTTGAAAGTATGGCAACATACTAAGTCTCTGAAAAGACCTTAGTCTACAGGCCTGTTAACCTTTGTTTAGCCCTGAGTTCACCAAACTTATTTAATCTCAGAATCATTTTTCAGCACAAATACTTATTAACATTCCTATAGAATATATTTGGCACATATTAACTGGGATTGCTGTACAGACATGGTCACAACCAGTGAGGAGTGACAGAGAAGTTACATTCCTCATGGCTTAGTTCATTCTTCCCTTTCCTGTCTAGGTTCAAATGAGATTATAAACAAGAAAGTGCTTCCTCCTGTCAAGGGGTGCAAATGGTTGACAGGCTCAACTGCTAAGCAAAAGGCTAGAGGTTCAACACCACCCCAAGGTGCCTCAGAAGAAAGGCCTGGCCATCTGCTGCCAAAAAATCAGCCATTGAAAACCCTATGGAGCACAGTTCTATTCCGACACACATGAGGTTTCATGAATCGAATTGACCCAATGGCAACTGGGTACTGGTTCCTCCTGTCACATTGTGGATCTTTTCTCAAGTTTTCCTGAGAGTTGGTTGCAATATCCTTTCCTCAGAATTTAACTTGGATCCTTTTTTTTTTCAGTTGGAACTTGTCTCATGATGGGCATTCTTTGAATTCACAAAAATTTTGACCTGTTTTTGAAATATTTATTCCTACATCCAACTGAGAAAGGGGCCAGAGGAGAAGGAGAAGGAATCCAAATTTCAGATTATGCCAAGGTCTACACAGAAGATTAGATGATTTTTATTACAGCATTAAATTGTAAAAATTTTTTTTTCTCTTTGGTGATGTTCAGATACCTGAAACCTCTTATTTAAAAGGATTTTCTAGATGTGAAATGAATATGCCATCTGTTTTGGTAAATGGGACAGTTACCAAAGTCAAAGAATCAGACATGAATTCTTCCAATTAGTATTTCAAATAAAACATGTTCCTATCTATTATCCAAATTGTGGCAGCCAGGTTCCTACTGATGTGAGTGTCAGAACATTTCCCAGAGCCAACCAGGGCTTTATAATGCCAGGTATGAGCCATGGGCCAGTAGCTTTGGCATCACCTGAGAGCTTGTCAAAAATGTAGAATCTCACACCCCACCCCAGACCTACTGAACCAGGATCTACCTTTTAACAAGATCACCAGCTGATTCATGTGCACATTCAAGTTTGAAAAGCACTGGCCTGAGGCATCACTGATTAATGTAATAATTGTGCGGGTCTGCGTATTGTCCACGTTAAAGATTCTGAAATGAGTCTCCCTTTTAAGTATCTTGTTTCCCACTGATGGTTAGTGCTGTAAAGCCATTTGCTCAATTAGGAGCAGCCTGCATCCTCCGCAGTGAAAGCATATGCTGATTTTAACATGTTTAGACAAAGAAGTGCTTCGAAGATGAGCATTGAGGTGGGGTAGGCAGTCATTTACGAAGCCCAGGTGGTGCAACACTTAAGTGCTCAGCTGCTAACTGGAAGGTAGGCAGTTCAAAGCAACCCAGTGGCTGAGGGAGAAAGACCTGGCAATCTGCATCTGTAAAGGTTACAACCTAGGAAACCCTATGAGGCAGTTCTATTCTGCCACGTGGGCTTCCTATGTGTCAAAAGGAACTTGACGGCACCTAACAACAACAACAGCATCCCAGCTCAGTGAGGAGGAAGCTTGAATAATACAGAAGTAGCTGCCTATCCTCCCACCTCCCCTGCCAGAGAACCAGTGAAAAACCCTCTTTCCTGAGGAATTTTCAAGTGGAACCTGTCCCTGACAGATTGTCCCCAATTCCCTTTAAGAATGATAGTCCTTTTTACCTGTTGATGACCTCTTGAATGCTCAGCATAGATCACATTTCTAGAATCCTTTTGACATAACAGCTACATAAAAATATATAATAATAACAAAAACACCAATAATAATAATATAGCAAGATACAACTTGATTGAACACATACTATGTGCCATATCCCATTTCACTCCTCACAAAGCCCTCTGAGGTTAGTACTTATGTTATTCTTATTTGACAAAGAGGAACAAAGTGAAGTATTTGCTCAAGGTAACCCTACTAGATGTAGTCTATTTGATTCCCGTGTTTTCCATATGGTGAGGGCCACGTGTACAGTTGTCATTTTTGCTGTTGAAAAAGGTATTTGCAATGAATAAGTCCTTGGTCTTGTAAAATTCTATCATTCAATTTCCAGTGTCATTTCTATCACCAAGGCCGTATTTTCCAACTACTGATCCTTCTTCTTTGTTTCCAACTTTTGCATTCCAATCACCAGTAATTATGAATGCATCTTGACTGCATGTTTGATCAGTTTCAGGCTGCAGAAGTTGGTAAATATTTTCAATTTCTTCATCTTTGGCCTTAGTCGTTGGTGCATAAATTTGAATAATGGTCATATTAACTGAAATTCCTCATGGGAATATAGATATTATCTGATCAGTGACAGTGTTGTACTTCAGGATAGATCTTGAAACGTTCTTTCTGACAATTAATATAATGCCATTTCTCTTCAATTTGTCATTCCTGGCATAGTAGACTATATGATTGCCTGATTCAAAATGGCCAATACCAATCCATTTCAGCTCATTAATGCCTAGGATACTGATCGTTATGTGTTCCATTTCATTTTTGATTAATTCCAATTTTCCCAGATTCATAATTTGTACATTCCATGTTCCAATTATTATTGGATGTTTGCAGCTGTTTCTTCTCATTCTGAGTCATGACACATGAGCAGATGAAAGTCCTGAAAGCTTTACTCTTACCATCAATAAGATCAACTCTATTTCAAGGAGGCAGCTCTTCCCCAGACCTATTTTGAGCACCTTCCAACCTGAGGGGCTCATCAGACAATGTTCTGCTGCCATCCACAAGGTTTTCACTGGCCAGGTTTTTTCAGATTAGACCACCAGCTCCTCCTTCCTCATCTGTCTTTGTCTGGAAGCTCTGCTGAAACCTGTCTACCACAGGGGACCCTGCTGGTATTTTAAATACTGGTGGCATAGCTTCCAGCATCACAACAACGTGCGAGCCACCAGGGGCCAACTTCAGAACAGAACATCAATTGCTCATATGCAAATTTAAGCTGAAGGTGAAGAAAATTAAAACAAGTCCACAAGAACCAAAATACAACCTTGAGAATATCGCACCTGAATTAGGTAACCATCTTAAAACAGATTTGACCCGTTGAACACTAATGACCTAAAACCAGACAATTTGTGGAATAACATCAAGGACATCATACATGAAGAAAGCAAGAGGTCATTAAAAAAACAGGAAAGAAAGAAAAGACCAAAATGAATATAAGAAGAGACTCCAAAACTTGCTCTTGAATGTAGAGTAGCCAAAGCAAATGAAAGAAATGATGAAGTAAAAGAGCTGAACAGAAGATTTCAAAGAGCAGCTCCAGAATACAAACTAAAGTATTATAATGACATGTGCAAAGACCTGGAGTTAGAAAACCAAAAGGGAAGAACACCCTCAGCATTTCTCAAGCTGATAGAACTGAAGAAAAAATCCAAGCCTCAAGTTGCAATATTGAAGGATTCTACAGGGAAAATATTGAACAACACAAGAAGCATCAAAAGAAGATGGAAGGAATACAGAGAGTCACTGTGCGGAAAAGAATTTGTTGACATTCAACCATTTCAGGAGGTAGCATATAATCAAGAACCTACAGTACTGGAGGAAGAAGACCAAACAAGGCTCCAGGGATTGATGGAATATCAATTAAGATGTTTCAACAGAGGCAGAGCCAACATGGCACTATAGACAGGAACACCATGCAATCTCTCTGCAACAAAGACCCGAAAAACTAAGTAAAAGAGATACAAATTTCAGTCCTAGAAACCTAAGTACCAAATGAAGGAACAAAGAACTCGATCAAGCACAGGATAGAATACCAAACTAAATAATGAACTCTCAAGGATTAAAAAAAACTAAAAAATTTACAACAGGGAACCAGAGACATCAATCTATAAATGACAGTAACGTCAGAACAATAAAAGAGGGAATAAACAGTGTAGGTTTGAACTTTAAAATGGAGAGGAAGTCAAGGTGTTATAAAGTAATAAAAGACTGGTTTAAACTTAGGAAGATAGGAGTAAATTTCAAGGTAACAACAAAGAAAGTTAACAAACCTGCTCATCAAAACAAAGAAGCAAAACATAAAGTCTCAGTAAACATGAAATCTACAAAAATGAATGAAACAACAACAAAAAAAATTCACAAAGAAAAGGAATTCAGCACAGAAGAGTAAGAGGAACAAAGAAAACGTCAGCACCACGTGAAAAAGCATTACGAAATGACAGCAATAAAGTCACACCTATCAGTAATCACAGTCAACATAAAAGGCTTAAATGCACTCATGAAAAGACAGAGAATGACAGAATGGATTAAAAAACAGGATCCATCAATATGCTGTCTACAAGAGACACACCTTAGAAACAAAGATTTATTTTAAAAATTTATTAACAAAAAATTATATATATCAAGCAAACAGTTACCAAAAAGGAGCAGGAGTGGCAATATTTAAAACAAAATCCACCATAAAAGACAAAGAAGGGCATTATATAATGATTAAATGAACAATCCATTATGAAGATATGCCATAATAAATATCTATGCATTCAATGACAGGGCTCCAAAATACATAAAACAAACTCTAACGGCACTGAAAAGAGAAATTGATAGTTCCACAATGACAGTAGGAGACTTCACACCACTGTCAGTAAAGGACAGAATATCTAGAAAGAAACTCAACAAAGGTACAGAAGATGTTAAGGCCACAATCAACCAATTTGACTTCATAGACCTATACATAACACTCCACCCAACAGAAGCAAAGTGCACATTGTTTTCCAATGCACCTAGAACATTCTCCAGAATAGATACAGCATCCTAAGCCACAAAGCAACTATCAACAAAATCCAAAACATTGAGATAATACAAAGTATATTCTCTGATCACAATGCCATCCGTGTAGAAATTCATCACAGGAAGAACAAGGAAAAATTCAAACACATGGAAACTGAATAACAAGCTGCTTAAAAACCACTGGGTGACAAAAGAAATCAAAGATGGAATCAAGAAATTCCTAGAATCAAACGAGAATGAAAACACAGCATACCAAAACCTTTGGGACACAGCAAAAGCAGTGCTCAGAGGTCAATTTACAGCAGTAGATGCACACATCAAAAAAGAAAGGGACAAAACGGAAACATTAGCTACACAACTTGAACCAATAGAAACAGAACAGCAAAAGTAGCTCACAGCCACCAGAAGAAAGGAAATAATAAAGATCAGAGCAGAAATAAATGAAATAGAGAATAGAAAAACAATAGAGAGAATCAATCAAACCAAAAATTGGTTTTTTGAAAGGATCAACATAATCAACAAACCATTCACCAAATTGACAAAAGAAAAACAGGACAGAATGCGAATAACCCATATAAGAAATGAAATGAGAGACCTTACAGCAGACCCAAATGAAATAAAAATTATCACAAGAGAGTACTACAGAAAATTCTGTTCCAACAAATTTGAAAACCGAGAGGAAATGGACAACTTTCTAGAAATACACAACCTATCCAAACTGACACAAACTGGAGTTGAAAATCTGAACAGACCCACAACAAGAGAAGAGATTGAAAATGTAATTTTTTTTTAATCCCCCTCAAAAAAAGTCCTGGCCCAGATGGCTTCACTGCAGAATTCTACCAAACATTCAGAGAGGAGCTTACACCATACTACTCAAACTATTTCAGAACATAGAAATGGAAGGGATACTTTCAAATTTACTCTATGAAGCCAGCAAAACCCTGATACCAAAACCAGGCAAAGACACCACAAAAAAAAGAAAATTACAGACCAATATCTCTCATGAATAAAGATGTAAAAAATCTCAACAAAACACTAGCCAAAAGAATTCAGCATCATATCAAAAAAAAAAATAATACACCACGACCAAGTGGGATTAATACCAGGTAAAAAAAAAAATTTTTTTTTTGTGATGCGAGGATGGTTCAATATTAGAAAATCATTCAGCAATCCACCACATAAATAAAAGGAAAGAAAATCACACAATCATCTCAATCAATGCAGAAAAGGCATTGGACAAAGTCCAACCCACATTCCTGATAAAAACTCTCAATTAAATAGGTGTAGAAGGGAAATTTCTCGACATAATAAAGGGCATCTATGCAGAACAAACAGCCACCATCATTTGTAATTGAGAGAGGCTGAAAACATTCCCCTTGGGAACAGGAACGAGACAAGGATGCCCTTTATCACCACTTTCCTAGCTAGAGCAATAAGGCAAGAAGAAGAAATAAAGGGCATCCAAATCGGTAATAAAGAAGTTAAACTGTCCTTATTTCCAGATGATACGATACTATACATAGAAAACCCAAAAGACTCCATGAGAAAACTACTGGAACTAATAGATTCAACAGCATAGCAGGATACAAGATAAACATGCAAAAATCAGTTGGATTCCTATACACTAATAAAAGGAATGATGAAAAGAAAATCAGGAAAACAACACCATTTATAAAAGCCCCTAAAAAAAATAAAATACTTAGTAATACATCTAACTGGGGATATAAAAGACTTATACAAAGAAAACTACAACACACTACTGCAAGAAACTAAGAAACTAAGAGACCTACATAAATGGGAAAACATACCATGTTCATAAATAGGTAGACTTAAAAGTGTGAAAATGTCAATTCTACCCAAGCGATCTACAAATACAATGCAATCCCAATCCAAATACAACAGCATTCTCTGAAGAGTTGGAAAAACTAATCATTAACTTTATATGGAAAGGGAAGAGGCCCCAGATAAATAAAGCAGTATTGAAGAAGAAGAATAAAGTAGGAGGACTCACACTACCTGACCTCAGAACTTACTATACAGCTACCGTGGTCAAAACAGCCTGGTACTGGTACAATGACAGGCACATTGACCAATGGAACAGAATTGAGAACCCAGAAGTAAATCCATCCACCTACGGTCACCTGATCTTCAACAAAGCCCCAAAATCCATCAAATGGGAAAAAGACAGTATTTTTAATAAATGGTGCTGGCAAAACAGGATGTCCATCTTGTAAAAAAAAATGAAACAGGACCCATACTTCACATCATGCATGAAAATTAATTCAAAGTGGATCAAAGACCTAAATATAAAACCAAAAACCATAAAGATTATAGAAAAAAAATAGGATCAATGCTAGAGGCCCTAAGACACAGCATTAAGAGGATATAAACCATAACTAACAATACACAAACACAAGAAGATAAGCTAGATAACCAGGATCTTCTAAAACTTAAACACTTATGCTCATCAAAAGACTTAACCAAAAGAGTAAAAAGAGAGCCTACAGACTGGGGAAAAGAAATTGGTTATGACAAATCTGACAAAAGGGCTAATCTCTAAAATCTACAGGAAAATCCAACACCCCCACAACAAAAAGATAATCCAGTTAAAAATGGCCAAAGAATACGGACACTTCATCAAAGAAGACATTTAAGCGCTAACAGAAACATGAAGAAATGCTCACAATCATTAGCAATTAGAGAAATGCAAATCAAAACCACAATGAGATGCCATCTCACCCCAACATTACTGGCATGAATCAAAAAAAAAAAAAAAACACAGAAAATAACAAATGGAGAGGCTGCAGGGAAATTGGAACGCTTATGCACCATTGGTGGGTATGCAAAATGGTACAACCATTTTTGAAAACGATATAGTGCTTCCTTCAAAAGCTAGAAATAGAAATACCATATAATCCAGCAATCCCACTCCTAGGACTATATCCTAGAGAAATAAGAGCTGTCACATGAATAGACATGTGCACATCCATGTTCATCGGAGCATTGTTCACAATAACAAAAAGATGGAAACAACCTAGGTGCCCATCAAAAGATGAATGGATAAACGAACTATGGTATATGCACACAATGGAATACTATGCAAAGATACAGAACAATGATGAATCTGTGAAATATCTCACAACACGGATGAATCTGAAGGGTATTATGCTGACTGAAATAGGTCAAATCACAAAAGGGTGAATATTGAATGACAGCACTACGATAAAAACTCATGAAAAGGTTTACACACAAAAAGAAACAATCTTTGATGGTTACGAGGGAGGGGAGGAGTGGGAGGGAGAAACACTAAGTAGACAATAGGTGAGTGGCAACTTTGGTGAAGTGTAAGGCAGTACACAATACTGGGGAAGCCAGCACAACTTGTACAAGGCAAGGTCATGGAAGCTCCATGGACACAACCAAATTCCCTGAGGGACCAAATTACTGGGCTGAGGGCTGTGGGGATCATGGTCTCAGGGTACAACTAACTCAATTGGTATAACGTAGTTTATAAAGAAAATATTCTACATTCTACTTTGGTGAGGAGCGTCCGTGATCTTTAAAGCTTGTGAGCAGCCATCTAAGATACTCCACTGGCCTCACCTTGTCTGGAGCAAGGGAGAATGAAGTAAACCAAAGACACGAGGGATTAGTTCAGAGGACTAATGGATCACAACTACCACAGCCTCCACCAGAATGAATCCAGCACAACTAGATGGTGCCCAGCTACCACCACTGACTGCTCTGACAGGGATCGAAAGAGAAGGTCCTAGACAGAACTGGAGAAAAATGTAGAACAAAATTCTAACTCACACACACACACAAAAAGACCAAACTTACTGATCTGACAGAGACTGCAGAAACCTCTTATAGCTCAGGGATGAAGTCATTTCCAAGGTTCACTATTAAGCCTAAGATTAGACAGGTCTGTAAAACAAAACGAGACCAAACGGGCACACCAGCCCAGGGGCAAGAATGAAAAGGCAGGAGGGGACAGGAAAGCTGGTAATGGGGAACCCAAGGTCGAGGGGAGAATGTTGACACGTCATGGGGTTGGCAACCAATGTCACAAAACAGTATGCGTACTGTGTAATGAGAAACTAGTTTGCTTTGTAAACCTTCATCTAAAGCACAAAAAAAAAAAAAAATTAAATGTTTCAACAAACGGATGTAGCACTGGAGGTACTCACTCATCTATTCCAAGAAATTTGGAAGACAGTACATGGCCAACCTACTAGAAGAGATCCATATTTGTGCCTATTCCAAAGAAAGGTGATCCAACAGAAAGCAAAAATTATCAAACAGTATCATTAATATCACATGCAAGTAAAATTTTGCTGAAGATAATTCAAAAATGGTTGCAGCGGTACATCAACAGGGAACTTCCAGAAATTCAAGCTGGATTCAGAAGAGGATGTGGAATGAGGGATACCATTGCTGATGTCAGGTAGATCTTGGCTAAAAGCAGAGAATACGGGAAAAACGTTTACCTGTGCTTTATTGACTATGCAAAGGCATTCAACTATGTGGATCATAACAAATTATGGATAACATTGTGAAGAATTGGAATTACATGATACTTAATTGTGCTCATGAGGAACCTGTACACAGATCAAGGGGCAGTTGTTCAGACAGAACAATGGGATACAGATTGGTTTAAAGTCAGGAAAGATGTGGGTCAGAGTTGTATCCTTTCACCATACCTATTCAATCTTTGTGCTGAGCAAATAATCCAAGAAACTGGACTATATGAAGAAGAACGGGGCATCAGGATTGGAGGAAGACTTATTAACAAACTGTGATATGCAGATGACACAACCTTGCTTGCTGAAAAAGTGAAAAGGACTTGAAGCACTTACTGATGAAAATCAAAGACCACAGCCTTCAGTGTGTATTACACCTCAACATAAAGAAAACAAAAATCTTCACAGCTGAACCGGTAAGCAACATCATGATAAGTAGAGAAAATATTGAAATTATAAAGGATTTCATTTTACTTGGATCTGCAATCAATGCCCATGAAAACAGCTATCAAGAAATCAAATGATCCATTGCATTGGGCAAATCTGTTGCAAAAAACCTCTTTAAAGTGTTAAAAAGCAAAGACGTCACATTAAGAACTAAGGTGCACCTGACCCAAGCCGTGGTATTTTCAATCGTGTCATATGCATGCAAAACCTGGACAATGAATAAGGAAGACCAAATAAAAATTGATGCATTTGAATTACGGTGTTGATGAAGAATATTGAATATACCATGGATTGCCAGAAGAACAAAGAAGTCTGTCTTGGAAGAAGTATAGCCAGTATGCTACTTAGAAGCAAGGATAATGAGACTTTATCTCATGTACTTTGAACATGAGACAGGGACCAGTCCCTGGAGAATGATATCATCTTTGGTAAGGCAGATGGTCAGCAAAAAATAGGAAGGTCCTGAACAAGATGGATTGACACAGTAGTTGCAACAATGGGCTCAAACATAGCAAGGATTATGAGGGTGACACAGGGCCCAGCAGTGTTTCGTCCTATTGTACATAGAGTTGCTATGAGTTCAAACTGACTCAGTAGCACCTAACAACAGCAACCCTGGTAGTAATTGACTGAGCTCAGAATTTATCTCAGGCTGATACATATATAAGGGACATTTTTAAATACATATAAAAGTAGAGAGAATATTGTAAGTTTTATGTACCTATTACCTAATTTCAACAATCGACTCATGATCAATATTTTTTATCTATATCCTCACCTACTTCCCTCGGCAAATAATTTAGAAGCAAATCTTCAACATCACGTTCATCTGTAAATATTTCAATATGCATCTTAAGTCTCTAAGAGATAGGATCCTTTTGTTAAAATATACCATTATAACATTATCAAAACTAAGAAGGGCTGCCACAACAAACCGCCACAGATTTGGTGGCTTAAAACAATGTAAATGTATTGTCTCAGAGTTTTGCAGGCCTAAAGTCTAACATGAAGGTATCAGCAGGGTCACACTCCCTTTGAAGGTTCTAGAGGAGAGCCTTCCCTGCCTCTTCCACTGCAGGTAGTTCTAGGCATTCTTTGACTTGTGTCGTATACCCCCAGTCTCTACGTCAGTCTGCACGTGGACTTCTTCCCTGTCTCTCTTTCTTCTCCTTTTCTGTCTCTTATGAGGACATGTATCATTGGATTTAGGGCCCACACTAATCAGGATGATCTCATTTCAAAGTCCTTATTTCAGTTGCATCTGCAAAGACTCTTATTCTGCAAAAGATCACACTCTGAGGTTCTGGGTGGACATATCGTTTGGAGGCCATGATTCGACCCACTTTAATACCTAAAAATTTGACAAGTATTTGATATCAGATTTCAAAGTTCAATTTTTTTTTTCCAATTTGTTTGAATCCGGAACCAAATAAGGCCAAATATTGAGATTAGTTTCTTAAATTTCTTTTATTCTATAGGTTCCCCCTTTTTTTTATAGGTTCCCCCTTTAGCACTCTCTCTTTTTCCTTGCATATTTAGTTTTTATTGCTAAATAAACTAGGTTGTTTGTCCTGTAAAATTTCCCGCAGTCTAGATTTTGCCAACCGAGTTGTCTCCCAGTGGTACCACTTAACATGTTTCTATGTCCACTTTATTTCTGTAAATCGGTGGCTGGATCTAGTGCCTAAATCAGGTTCAGGTTGAATTTCATATTCATGTGTTTGTATGTCAATTTTAAATCCTAAGAAATACAGCATGCTACTATCTCGAGGCACAAAATGTCTGATTGTCTTTTTTCAGTATTACCAGGATATTGATAATCATTGCTTAGATCCATTTATTTGATGCAATGTTTTAAATGATGATGCTCTAATTTATTTATAAAGACAAATTTCTCCTCATCAACTATTTGGTTACTCTAGGATGTCTGTATGGGAAATACAGGATAAGCACTTGATACTTTCCTTTTATTTACCAGTTTTCAAAGTAACAAGTCGGTCCCCTGGAATTCTCCAAAGGTGACCAATAAGTTGCTCTTTGTTTTTCTTTCTTTTTTAGTGTCAATAAGAACTCCTGGATTTAAACATATTTGACCGGTTTCAACCTGGTGAAGTCATTATTATCTTTATTGATTGCTCCATCTTTAGCCAATAGGAACTTCTTCAAATTGGCTCCTTTGGAGATGACTTTACTAGTCTTTGATAGATCTGGCTCCTTTCAATGGCAAGTGGTATTTGCAAACCACAATAAGCACATGCTAGATGTACTTATCGCTATTGAGTTGATCGTTGTTTCTATGCCATTTAACTGGACAGAACTAAGTTGTTTCTTTTTAAGATTAAATACATCTGGAGTCATGCTGATGCTTCAATTCAAATTCAGAGGTTTTTATTCAATTTCATTAATATTAAATACATAAATCCTTTCTCCCACATCACGCAAAGTCCTCAACCACTGTACCACACAGCTCACTTTTGGTATTTGACACTCACGGCAACTCTTTGAGATAGACGAAGAAGGAATTAGCAACATTTTGGAAATGAGGAAAATTAATTTCAGAGAGTTTGAATCTTGTCAAAAATCACCCAGCTAACGTAGTGTTAGTAGTGTTAAGCCAAAATTAGAACATAGTTCTGATTTACACCAGTTATTTTGCTAAGGTGATTCTAGGTGCCCTGCATGGTGCAAAGAGTTAAGTGCTCAACTACTAGCCAGAAAGTTGATGGTTCCAACCACCCAGAGGCACCTCGGAAGACAGACCTGGAGATCTGCTTCTAAAAGGTCACATCCTTGAGAATACTATGGAGCAGTTCTATTTCTGCACATACGGGGTCACCATGGGTCAGTATCAACTCAGTGGCAACTAACAATGGGGTAATTCTTCTTAGATCCCTTTACATGTATTTTTTTATTTCTCAAATGAATATAACTTTCCAGACACATAAGCGTTCGGCTGCTAACCAAAAGGTTGGCAGTTCGAATCCACCAGCCACTCCTTGGAAACCCTATGGGGCAGTTCTACTCTGTCCTATAGGGTAGCTATGTGTCAGAATTGACTCAACAGCAATGGCAAAAATATACCAAGTTTTAGGGTATAATTATTTACAATAATAATAATTTGACCATGACTGAAGAAATTCTATTTTTTAAAAAAACTGTTACTTTAATATTTTTTATGCCCTCTGACCTCCTTTCGGTGACCGTCTCCTCCCCAGTGTATACTAAGGTTCACGTATGTGAGTACACACACACAGCATTGAAGATCCCCTCTTCCCGATGTTTAGCATTATGTTCAGGCTACTATCAAATGTCTCCTCCCATTCTTTATCCCTATAGGGCTTTATGAGGAGACTCTTCAGGGTTATGTGAAATATGTAATTGCATTGTGATGTTAACAGGGGATGATAAATTATTTCTACTTTCTATTACCTCCATATCCCATGATAACGTATTTACATTTTAATAGTGGCCTTCACTGATTTAACAACTAAGGATAATTATGGGTATTCCAAGCCACTGAGGGAAATAGTTGGTGTATCAAATGAGAGCCATATAATTCTAGTATATGGATTAGTCAAGACTCTTGGCTGTATGTGACAGAGACCCAATTCGAAGTAGCTTGAGTAAAAAGAGAGCTTCCTGGGAGAATATGGGTGAGGTGGGCCTCAGGGTCATGTGGAACCAGAAGTTCAGAGGCCATCAGTACAATCTCCCTTTCTTTCTGATGTTTCTCTCCATGATTAGCTAGAATCTCTCAGACCAGCTTTCTTCACGTGGAAGGAAACATGATACCAGTAGTACCTGAGCTCATAGGTTCACCACCAGAGAGAGACTGGAACCTTCCCTTCTAGGTAGCTGAAAAACATCCCAGGGAAAGAGCTTGATTGGCCTGGCTGGTGTCATGTGCCCAACCCTAGACCAATCAACTCTGGTTGAGATGTGAGGGGGCATTTTGTGACTGGCATTTCACTTGAATTTCATGGTTGAAATGAGGGAAAGACAAATTCCTCAAAATGGTCCGTGGGGCGGGGGTGTTCTCAACAGCAGAGCAATAAATATCCATTATGTCTAGTATTCATCAGGGTTACAGAAGCCTAAGTTCTGTATTACTTTGTATTTAAAAAAAAAAAAAAAAAAACACTTGTTGGGCCAATTCTGACCCATGACATTTCGTGTGTGTCAGTGTAGAACTGTGTTCCATAAGGTTTTCAATGGCTGATTTTTCAGGCCTAGTTCATCAGGCCTTTCTTCTGAGGCACCTCCAGGTGGACTCAAACAGCCAACCTTTAAGTTCGCACCACCCAGTGACTCGTGACTTCTGTACAACCCATCCTTAAGGAGAGGGGCCTGATTTCTTCTGTCTCTCTCCTATAGACCCTAGTGCTGTTCTCACTAGGCAACATTCTCTACAACATACCCGAGGTTAATCACTCCTTCCTCTGTACTTTCATAGACTTTTTTCTTGCTTCTCCTAACTATTGCATCTACTTTATTGTAGTTTATTTAATAAATTCATATACTCACTCAACTAATGTCTGATAAAGTCCTCCCATTGCCAGATACTGTGCTAGGGTGTTTTCTTGGTTTATCAGCAGAGGCGACACATGATGATGGTATTTTCCATGGCCAGCTTAGCATAGAGTTTCTCAGACTGGAGTTCATACTCTGTCTTTTGTAACCCTTTTTGCCAAAAACATGAGATGTAGTTGATTGTGTGTCGTGCCATCTTCTCAGTTATCCATAGCAAGAAAAATGTGTACAGAAAAGATTTGTCAGTGCAACAGTGCCTAAAGGCACCACTGTCCATCTGACGGCAGCTGCCCACATTTCAGGCATCATGCCATTGATTGATTCATTCATTCATCAAACATCAATCGAATGTCTTCTACATGCCAGGTGATGGACCCTGCTCTGGAGGTCCAATAGTAAACAAGAGATACTGGGTGAGACTTTTACATTCTAACAGGGAATTACACAAACAATTGTTAACAATTACACAGATAATTCATTAGTTCTTTTTATAAATGACAGAAGAAATCATCCTTTTCCAGTATTGGCTTGGCAAGTCAAACCCATGCCTTCTAAGTTAGCAAATGTCATAGCAAGATTTCTAGATTAAATTTAGTATCATCCCTGAGTAAGAAACAGTATGCAGTATTTGTCCACCTGAAAAAAGGAAAGGAAGACTATAAGAAATCTTTAGATATAGCCTTCCTCATGCAGCCCTCTTGCTCAGTTGGTCTGCTTTTTCCTGACTCACTGAGGGAGGAAGGGAGAGCCAGGGTTAATGAATATGCAGACGGTTTCCTCACCCAGAGCCAGAAAGGAAAGTAACTGCCAGTCACTCTAGAGCAGAATATCTTCAAAACAACTCAGACCAGGAAGCAGGAAGGTTATCAAGTGCTGGTAACTCTCATTAGTTTTCAGATAGGGTTCTCGAAAATCAGGAGGTCATTTCATTTATATGCCGGAAAGAAAAACTCAATCACCAAGCTCAGCAGCTGGGGCATGAAGAAAGTTAGCTTTCAACACTTTTACAAAATAGTAAAAGTTTTGCACACACACAAAATAAAATAAATCAAACTTTAATATGTATTCTCTCAAGGTTGCAGTGTACCTCCCATGATGTGGCCTCATGGTTAGCCTGGGCTGAGTGCTCAGCACAGCTTCACGTGGGCACTCCACAATGAGAATTACTGCTACTGCTGTCATCGCCCTCACCCCTGGGGATGGGGTGGGGGGAAGGTGGTGGGAGTGGTAGTTGTCATCTAGCCCGAGATGTGTACAGATTCTGAGAGCTGTAGAAAAGCTCAGTGATCACTGACTCAACTCTTTCTTTTTACACACGTACTTGTAGTAAAAATTCAATAAATGGTAACTGTTGATATTCAAACACTCCTGCATTTCCATGTTTAAAGAGTTTGGCTGGTTTCTCTTTCCTCAGTTGACAGAATACTCTTGAATAATAGTTCCTAATGACCATGGAGGGGTTTCAAAGTGGTCTAAGACGTGGTTCCTGTGTTCTAGGGACTTAGAACTGTTGTTGTTAGCTGCCATTGAATCTCCCCCAATTCATGGTAACCTCGCGCACAATGGAACGAAAAACTGCCATCCCCATGACTGGTTGCAAATTGGACTGTTATGATCCATAACGTTTTCATTGACTGATTTTCGGAAGTAGATCTCCATGCCTTTATTCCTAGTCTTAGCCTGGACGCTTTGCTGAAACCAATGTTCATCATCACAGCAACACACAAGACTTCACTGCCAGACGGGTGGTAGCTTGCTTGCAGTATATCGGTCGGGAGTGGAACCCTGGTCTCTCACAGAGAAGATGAGAATCCTACCACTGAATTACCAATGTCCTCAAGAACGTACAACTGTGGGTCCCTTTTTTTTTTTTTTTTACATAAAGACCCTTTTTGAACATCAAAAAATTATTTCTTTAATTTTATTGTGCTTTAGGTGAAAGTTTACAGCTCAAGTTAGTTTCTCAAAAATTTATACACATATTGTTCTGTGACATTGGTTGCAATCTCCACAATGTGACAGCACTCTCCCCCTTTCTATCTCAGGTTCCCTGTGTCCATACGTCCAATTTTCCTGTCCCTTCCTGCCTTCTAATCTTTTTTGCGGGGGGGGGCAGGAGTTGCCCATTTGGTCTCATATATTTGATTGAACTAAGAAGCACATTCCTCATGTGTGTTATTGTTTGTTTCATAGAATGCTATGGTCTATGGTGGACAGAGCTGGGTCCTCAAAAATGGGTAGCCCTTGAGTTTGGCAATGAGATTTTAGGGGGATTGTCAATATGGAAATCTTGGGAAGAAAGCATGAAAAAGACCTAAAAGGTCTTCTCTGTAGCCAGACAGCATTAGATGTTTACATTAAGCAAAGAACAAGTGCAACTTTTAGAATCAGACAAATCTATAAGTTCTAATGAGCTGTGTGACCTTGAGTAAGTTACTTAGTGTCTTTGACACTCAGTTTTATCTTCAATATAATAAGGCTCCAGAACACTTCACAGGAGAGTTGGGAAAACCAAGTAAGATAAAGTAAATAAGTGGCACATTTTGTAAACTGTAATTATACAAAATAAATAATTGTCATTATTTCTGAAGGATCCAGAGGAAAATATTTAATATGGTCATGGGACTGAGTAGGCCACTGTGTTGATTAGGATTCTCTGTTTGCCAGCAACAGAAATAAGTCTGGCTAACTCAAGCAAAATAGAATTATTGCAAGAATGTGGATGGTGAGTTGGGGAAGCTCACAGTATGGCTCACAAAATAGAATGGGAATTTAAAGGTCTAGGCTCAGAAAGGACAAGAATCAGGAAACTTTTAGTGCAGAAGGGGAGTATTGGTAGCAGGAATTATTTGATAGTCTCATTTTTTTTTTTTTTTTTCTACCTTGAGTCATTCTATTCAAGTCCAAGGCCCACAAGTGGGCAGTTTATCTTGACTTAAAGTCCCTTAAAAGATGATGACCTGGGAAGTTGAGGCAGCTTCTCAAAAGGAAGTCAGAGGTTTACCACGAAAGGAGAGTGAAATGCAAAGTGGATAGCCAGAAAATAACTATCAGCTATAAACAATTTCAAAAGATCATAGTACATTTATTCAATCACATACATTCTTCAACTTGAAATTCACATACAGGGCTAGTGGTCAATAAGCCTGGAAAAGCAAAACTTGAGGCCAGGACAAGGGAAATGGCCTATTTTAGCTACAGGAACATTTTTTAGCCTGATTGCTTCACCCTGGATTTCCTGGTAGCCCTGGGAGGTGGCAGGTTTGCTGTAGCTGGGCCACAGGTCAGTGAGGAGTATCCTAAACCCAGACAAGTTTTTACACACTGACAATTGGCCCTCGGTCCTTTGCTTTCAAAGGTACCGCCATTGACTCACCTGAGCTACACTGTAAACCTTGAGTTTTTATGGCTTCAATAGTTGATTTGTGTCAATAACTCCTACCTTTCCTCTGATTCTCTCCTGCTTTCTCCATGACTGACACATCCTGGGTGTTCAATAAATGCTTGAATGTATGAAAGAATGAATGGGAGACTAATCTTGGATCTAGGACTTTGACTACATTTTTTATTAGTTCAGCCAGGTTATTTCCATTGATGAATTTGTCCTATTCCCATAAACCAAATTTAAGATTGTATCTGAGACTTTTCCTAATTGGGTGGGGCAGGCTTTACAATAAGGTCTTCTTTGTATCTCCTCACCCATCATCTTTCAATATATAAAAAACACTCCTAATATTGCCTTCTCCAATACTAACCTTATCGCAACAGATTGTTCTGCTGTGCCTATTAACACAAGGCATTATGGGAGATGCTCCGGAGAGAGCTTACGGTTTGTTAGAGGAAGCATAGATCTAGATTCACAGTCTTAAGTGGAGGCATAAGCAGTGTGGCGTGCAAACACATAAGAAGAAGCAATTAATTCTGATTAACTGGAGTAAAATGGTCTGTGAGGGTCAGAATGGGCTTCAGAGAGGAGGTAGCAAAAAAAATCTCTTAAATGTGTATGTCTTCAAATGAATGTCCTCCATGTACATCATTTAGTGCCTTAACTTCTGCCCTTTGAAGGACCCCTGCTTTAAAAATACAAATACAGTCCAGAGAAGTAATACATTTCATTGCTTATTAGATGTTGTGACTATTATATATTTTTAATAATATTTTCTATTATATATAAAAAAATGAATGCATTTCTTACCTCAGTTACTTCAGTCTGAGGGATTGAAAAAGGAGCAGAGAAGAGGGAGCAGAACCTAGAGGAGATCATAACTCTAATCTTTCCTCTGCACATCAAAATAACACCATGGGTAAAGAGCCGACTATGGAGTCAGAAGCACTGAGTTTGAATCCTGTCTTCCTAATTTGCTAGCTGTATGGTATTGGGAAGATCAGGGACTCTCCTTAAGCCTTAGTCTCTTCATGGGAATGATAATGGTACCTATGTGATAGAGTTATTGCAAGGATTAAAGGATATAGCATATATAAAGTACTTGGTTGATGCCTGGCACATAATAAGCATCAATAAATACTGTACTAGTAATGGTTTTTTTTTTTTTGTTTTTTTTTTAGTAATGGTAGTCATAATAATAGAAGGAGAATGAAGAAGAGGAGGAATATATATGATGATGATGATGATTGGCTTTGAATTCTAGAGAGGCGGGTTCTAACCCTGGCTTACCAACCATAAGACAATTACTTTAGCTCAGCCTCCATTTGCACATCAGTGAAAAACCCTTAGGGTTACTATGAGAACTCACTGACAGATGCGTGAGGCAGGTGGGTCTCGCCCCAAAGAACCTGTGTCTTGACAGCTCCCCCAAGCCCTCTTATGCTGGTTAGTGGGACCTTCATCAAAGGCCTTATATAAAAGATCAGAAAGAAGAAGCAGGTGAGGAGAGCTTCCTCCACAAGCTGAGAAAAGCTATGGAGTGGGGAAAGGGGCTCTACCCATCAGAGGAGGGAATCAGAAACCACTAAACAAGGTCAAGATAAGAATTCCCATAGCTTTGTAAGGGGTGACAACTCCCCTTGTCCTGACTTAGATGGACTCCCCAGCAGCATCCCTGGAGCTGTTGTTACTGTTAATTGCCGTTGAGTCAGTTCTGACTCCTAGCCACCCCAAGTGTGCAGAGCAGAACTGCTCCATAGAGTTTTCAAGGCTGTGACCTTTAGGAAGAAGATTGCCAGGCCTGTCTTCTAAGGCACCTCTGAGTGGGTTAGAACCGCCAACCTTTCAGCTAGTAGTTGAGTACTGAAGCATTTGCATCACCCAGGGACTTGGTGAACGACAGCAAAAACTTTAAAAGTAAGCAGGTGAGAGAAGGCAGTAGTGAGAACAGCAGAAGAGCTTAGAAGCTTAGCGGAGCACAAGGGACAGAGAGAAGATGGGGTGCCCACCCCACAGGGTGGAGGCCGAGAGGTGGGAGGAATGCAGGCACCTTGGGATGACTGGGTATAAATTAGAGAGGCTATGGGAAGGCTTACCCTACCCACCCCCCATAAAAATAAAATAAAATAAGCCAGAAACTCCTGTATGGTTTTCTTTGCAGACAGCAGGACCCAAGTGCTCCTTTCCATATATAGCTCGTCTTGGGAAGAAATGGAAGGACCGGGGACAGACAGGTAGATAGAAAAAGCAGGTCACCTCTCCATGAAGAGAGGAAGGCAGACAGAGGCCCCAAAACCAGTGCCAGGAAGTAAAGGAAAGCATGGGACCAGGGAAGGGACACTGTAGGAGGAAGACAGCTGGGAAGCCCCAACTGAGGGACAAGAGAGGCAAACTTCGCCATTGCCAGGACCCACCCAGCCCCTTGAGGTGTGATTAAACAGACCACAGGGACTCAGTCACTGCAGCAGGATCATCATCTCTCAGAGACACTGCCACTCATCTCTGAAATGAGTTTGGCTGGAGACACCCAGCAACGAGCCGAGTGGTATGGCTCGAGAGTGAGGCACATGGCTTAATCAGAACCATGGAAGCAGCTGACAAATTACAGCATGATTTGTCATCATCTCAGAGCTCAGGAAGTGTTTGTCCCTAAAAGAATCAATACCTGCAGGGAAAAGGGAGTTTCTATTTTTAGAAACTCCTGGATGGGTAATTTATTTCAAGTGAATGGAAAGCTTATGTTGGTATCCCCACCTATCCAGTGGACGCCATATTTACACAAAGCTGGAAAATGCTATCATTTCTTCGAATCAATTTGTGCCTTTACATAGCTGTACCTTGAAGTCTCAGAGATAAATTCACTCACTGTGCTAAAGCTCTAGCCAGGAAACTTTCCAATTTCACCTTTAGCACTGCTACCTTCTATTTACATAGCATGCTACATAACTGAAAACCTTTCCGCAGAGATTTTATCTCCTAAGGCACAAATGAGATGGTGCAGGCATGTGGTGTTAGTCCCATTCTACAGATGAAGAAACTGAGACTCAAAGAATTGAACACAGTATTATTAGTTACTTTATGGGGTAGAATCAGAAAGCAAGATCTTCCCACCTACAGCTGTGTGCCCCCACCCAATCAGGCTGTAAGAGCTTGTACAACTGAAATACTTAAAGAAAGTAGAGAAGCAGTCAAGGGTGTGTTTAAAATACTTAGCTATAAGAATGTTCACCCTGAGGCAGTGTGTTGTGCAGGTAAAGAACAGATGGTGTGGAGTCAGACTTGGTTTCAAATCCAGCCCTGGTATGGCCACAGGCAGCCTACAAACTTCTCTGAGCCTCAGTTTTCCCATCTCTAAAGAGGCCATAATTAAAATGCCTACTTCACAGAGTGGTCATAAGCTTGAAAATAAATAAATAAATAACTCATGTAAAGTTCTCATCACAGTATCTGACAGAAGTAAGAGTTCAATAAAATGCTAGCCATCTTGTTTTATTAGCTACTACTTTCCCAGCAGAGTTCCTGAAGGGTACAAACAGTGTGCTCAGCTGATAAATAAAAGTTTGGAGGTTCAAGTCCACCCAGACATGCCCTGGGAGAAAGACCTGGAGATCTACTTCCAAAAAGTCAGCTACTGAAAACCCTGTGGAGCACAGTTCTGCTCTGACACGCATAGGGTCACAGTGGATTAAAATCAACTCCATGGCAACTGTTTTACTTTCACAAACCAAAAAAAACCAAACTAACTGCCATCGAGTTGATTCCAACTCATAGCAACCCTATAGGACAGGGTAGAGCTGCCCAATGGAGTTTCTAAGGAGTGCCTAGCAGATTTTTTTCAAATAGTAAGAAAAATTGAAACAACGTAAATATTCAATAGTGAAATGAAATGTGGTATAGTCCATACAATCTCTTTCCATGCAAATGTTAGTCAAGCTGTAGAAAAATTTAATAATTTTAAAATACTCAAGATATATGAACGCTAAACTTCATTTTTGAAATACACAAGTGTGTATGTGTGCACGTACACATATACACACATGTGCATATGTGTGTGAATATCTTTTTTAAAAGCCCCGAAGTATGTTAGCAGTGGCTGTCTCTATCTAGCCAGATTCAGATTCATAATCCATTCTTTTGATCATCTTTCTCTGTGCTGTTCAATGTAGCCATTTAAATTAATTAAAATTATAAAATCGGTTCCTTATTTGCACATTTCAAGTGCTCAGTAGCTAGACGTAGTTAGTGGTTTCCGCATTTGACAGCGCAGACTTAGAACGTTTTCATCCTCATGGTAAATTCTATTGGACAGTGCTGGTCTAGAGACTCAAACCCAGACTTGCTAGAGAAATGCATTCAGGGCAGGGACCTCCCTCTGCCTAGCACCCAATTTTTCATTTGCATCTACTTATTCCTCTTTAGCAAGGATTTAACTTTTTCTTCTAACACAACTATCACAGTGTGACAAAGCAGGGATTACCCTATTTGCAAGGGTTCCAGCAGTGATTAGCAATCCTGATGATCTATTAAAACTACATCCCTCTGACTTAATAACCTCAAAGAGTCCTCTCTCCTGTAGGAGGCACTGTTTGAACCGGAACATTTCCACAATACCATTGTGTGTGAGAAACCCAACAACAACCTCAACAAATTTAAGGGCTATATGTAAGTATCTAATGCCCATGAGCTTCTTGTAAATATCTCCTTTACAACTAGAAAACATATTTTCTTGAAATGGGTGAAGAGACATCTAGATTCTGAGGGAGCTTATTTCTTGTTATCATAAAGAAGAGCCAAAGAAACCTAAGTTGAGAAACTTAACTTTTTTTCTTGGAGTGACAGTTAATTATCTTGCAGGGTTAAATTCTCTAATAGTTCTCTAGCCCTCTGGTGAAACAGCATCAGAAACACAATCACTCCCTTATTCAGGGAAGGCTGTTGTTGTTGTTAGGTGCCGTTGTGTCGGTTCTGACTCACAGCGATCTTACGTACAACAGGATGAAACGCTGCCCTGTCCTGAGCCACCCTCACAATCGCTGTTATCCTTGAGCCCATTGTTGCAGCCACTGCGTCAATCCATCTCACCGAGGGTCTTCCTCTTTTTTGCTGACCCTCTACCCAGCATGATATCCTTCTCTAGGGACTGGTCCCTCCTGATAATGTGTCCACAGTATATAAGACAAAGTCTCAACATCCTCACTTCTAAGGAGGCAAATATGAATTAAGATCAGTTTTCTGAAAGAGCTTGTATTGCATTGTAGTTAAGAACACAGGCTTTGGTGTTCAGCAGGCCTGAGCTTAAAATCTGGTTCTACACTTACAAGCTGTATGACCTTGGGTAAATAAATTAACCTTTCTGGGCCTTGATTTCCACATCTGTAAAATAAAGATTGATGTCCCTGGTGGTGCAAATAGTTAACATGCTTGGCTGCTAACTGAAAGTTTGAAAGTCTGAGTCCACCCAGAGGTACCTCAGAAGAAAGGCCCAGCAATCTACTCCTGAAAAATCAGTCACTGAAAACTCTTTAGAGCAGTTCTACTATGATACACATGGGATCGCCATGAGTCAGAGTCAAGTCAGTGGCAATTGGTTTGGGATTTCTAAAATAAAGATTATAATATCTACATCATAGGATTTTTCTTTCTAGGAATTAAGTTGTTTAGCATATGCAAAGCCCTTACTTAGCATAGTACTTGGAACAATGTAAAGACTCAGTTAATGGTAGCTGCTGCTGGAGCCCTGGTGGTGTAGTGGTTAAGAGTTTGGCTACTAACCAAAAGGTCAGCAGTTCAAATCCACCAGCCACTCCTGGGAAACTCTGTAGTGCAGTTCTACTCCGTCCTATAGGGCTGCTATGAGTCAGAATTGACTCAACGAGTTTGGTTTGCTGTTTGCTGCTGTTGCATTATTGTTATTTATATTCCTCAACTTTGGTTCTACCATCCATTAAAAAAAGATTCTGCTCTCACATCAGGCCACTACTGCTAGTGCAAAATAAAAGCAATGGTAACAGGTGAATAAATGCCCTCATGTGGTGCTTTAACAGTTTACGAAGTTATTTCACAGAAAATGGCCTCTTTTAAGCTTCACAACAACCCAAGGAAGTGAGTTATTATGATTCCTACTTTACTATGGGGAAATAATGATCTAAAACTTTTCAAGATTCACCCAAAGTCACAACACAGCAAGGAAAAGACAAAGCCAGGACTTTAATCCAGGCCTTTTTTCTCCAACTCTGGTGTGTCGTCCATTGCCCCGCCGTCCAGAGCTCAGCCCCAATATGGTGGCTGCTCTACCCGTAGGGCCTGAAACGAGGCCTAGGAGGACTTCTTGGGATGTGGATGTCTATGCTGTCCCTCCACCCACATTTTCTGAGGTCATATGGAATGTAACGAGGAATAATATGAGAGGGGAGAGGATAAGAACAATATAAGAGAAAAAGTAGCTTTTAAAGGCAAATTATTTTTAAAAGGCATAGAGAGAGAGCAGATGGAGACAGCCAGAGAAGGGCATGAACTCACGGGGAAGTGGAGTTGTTCACTGCAGGTGCCTGGTGAGGTAGAAAACCTGTTGCTGTGAATTGATTCCAACTCATAATGACCCTAAAGGACACAGTAGAACTGCCCCATAAGGTTTCCAAGGAGAAGCTGGTGGATTCAAACTGCTGACCTTTTGGTTAGCAGCTGTAGCTCTTAACTGGTACTCCACCAGGGTTTCCAAGGAGCTCTAGCAAAGAGTGCCGACGTTTGTGGATTTGGCTCATGCCTTGCTCTGAGTCATTTTCCTTATCCCCTTAGAGAGTGCCATTATTGCTAGATTTCAATTTGTGATCCTTTCTACCCCAACAGCCTGTGCCGGCAGTTAGCCTTTCTCAGCTTTCACCCTGGGCTTGGCCCCACCTATCTCAGACACATTTCAGGTCAGGACTTTTCCAGCTCTACTCAACCCAGGATCTCCTTTCCCTGGTTGCTATCCCTAGAGACCAGTCTTTTCCCACCTGCCTGAGTGTCATGGATAAACCCTATTGACCAGTTAGTCAGCCCAGTAGCCAACCCATGGAATGAAGGACAATTCTCCAGGGTGGTCCTGCATCCTCTGCTCAGCAAGGAGAATGTCCTCAGGTCCAGCATTCACAGATGGTCTGTACCATTTTCCTGAGCAAACCTACTGGTTTGAGGCCTCCAGGTTTCCCCCAAAGTTTCTGTGGATCTCTCTTTATTAAGCAGTTTTTCTGTGGCTGCCCAGACCGGCTAGAAGATAAACAGCTTTTAATGCTCTGTTTTAAAGATTGGGGTGTCAGATTTGAAAATACAACTTTTAAACAAAAAGATTTCTCTAGAGCAGTCTTTCTGAACTGGGGCAATGTTCCCTGCCCCCATCCTACCCACTCACCTCCCACACACACAGATATTTGGCAATATCTGGAGATGTTTTTAGTTGTCACAACTGAGTGAGGGAGGTGCATCTGGCATCTAGTGGGTAGAAGCCAATGATGGTGCTAAACCTCCTACAACACACAGGACAGCCGCCACAACAAAGAAGATCCAGTCCAAAATGGTAATAGAGCCAAAGTTGAGAAACGCTGCTCTAGAGTCAATTAAATAGAGCATTCCTGTAAACAAACAGCACTAAGTAGAACAGTGGTAGCTATGAGATAAAAAAGAAAAGAAAAAAAACCATTGCCGTTGAGTCGATTCCGACTCACAGTGGCCCTACAGGACAGAGTAGAGCCGCCCCAAAGAGTTTTCAAGGGGCGCCTGGTGGATTCAAACTGCCGACCCTTTGGTTAGCAGCCATAGCACTCAACCACTACGCCACCAGCGTTTCCAGCTATGAGATAGCTAACCCTTTTCTATAATCCAGTGAAAAAGGAACATTGCAACTAGGAAAGGTAGACATTTTATCATATGTTATCACCTCAGAGCATCGTAAAAATGTTATTTCAGCAACAAGCAACTGACAGGGAAGCATTCAGGATTCATTAGCCCAATATTCTACTCATAGCCAGCCCCCTCCTTGATAGAGAAAGGCAGTGATGGTGTATCTTAAACTTCAGCCATTCTTGTCCCATTTTTTTTAATCATATTCATAAAACAGCTATATTTTTATTTACAAAATTTGTATTGACCTATTTTATTTTCTTAAATTTATTCCTAAAGAAAAATTTGTCTCTCTGGCCCTATGGGAAAACCAGGATCACTTGCCATACATAGAAGGTAACAGTAAAAATTAGTACAATTAAATGAAAACAGTGTCATTCTAGGCTGACTACAGGCTATTGCTTGCCGAAGCCTACTCTGTGTTAAAAAGATAAGTGGGTATCAGAAAACGGTTAATGATATTCCAGCACAAAACTGAGATATCCTCCCTGATAGAGTCAGAAGAATTAAAAATAGAAACGACTCTGATTCAGGTTAAGTTAGTAAGGCACTACTTTGGGAACCCTCCCAAAAAAGAAAACAAACCCACTGTCGTCGAGTCAATTCCAACTCCTAAGGACCACATAGGACAGGGTAGAACTGCCCCATAACGTTTCAAACAAAGGCTGTAAATCTTTACAAAAGCAGACTGCCACATCTTTTTCCCGAGGAATGCAGCTGGTGGGCTCGAACTGCTAACTTTTGGTTAGCAGCTAAGCACCTTAACCACTCCACCACTGGGGCTCCTTAGGAGCCCTACTGTGGTGAAATTGTATTAACTTTGGTGCCCGTGGCTTGGATTTCCAAGCCCTAGGATGTCTCATGTACTAGGTGTGTGGCTCTGGAAAAATCTCTCAGCCTTTCTGAGCTTCAGCTTTTTCAAGAGTAAGGATAACATCTGTCTGGTGGTGCAGTAGTTAAGTGTTATGGCTGCCAACCAAAAGGTTGGCAGTTTGAATCCACCAGCTGCTCCTGGGAAACCCTGTAGTGTGGTTCTACCCTGCCCTATAGGGTCACTATGAGTCAGAATCGACTCTACGGCAACGGGTTTTAACTTCCCTGAGCTATGAGAGTCAAATTAAATAATGTAAGTAAATGTGCTTTATAAATACAGTAAGGAATGAATAGCATTAAAAGTCATACGGAACAGCAGTATAGCACTATAGGGTCAGACTTCCTACACATAAATTACCATTCTACCATTACAAGTTCTATGAACTTGCCTCAGTTTCCCTATCAACAAAGTGGTTATAACATGACCTATCCTATAAGGCGGTCATGAAGCTTAATCGAGTTAATATACATAAAACATTTAAAATGGGACGTAGAGAAATGAATATTTAAGAACTATCAGGAGAAAAAAAACCCCTCAGGTTCAGATTATTGTTTTCTGAATAATGTTTTTGGAAAGTTATAGTAAAAATTTCTGGAAAATTCCAAAAGAATAGCATTGAAGGAGAATAAGGGCCAGATCCCAGGTAATAACAGGGAGTTGCCTGGACTTGAGTTTCTAGTTTGAGGTGGAAGACTGCCACGTTCCCTCAGGCTAGAGGAAGAAACTCTCTGCCTTAAGAAGCTGCCTTCCAGTAAATTGGGCGCAAAGGCAACTGTCCATCTCCTATAAAAGAAAATAAAAAACCCATTGCCGTCAAGTCAACTCCAACTCATAGTGACCCTATAGGACAGGGTAGAGCTGCCCCACAGAGTTTCCAAGAAGCACCTGGTAGATTTGAACTGCCGACATTTTGGTTAGCAGCCATAGCACTTAACCACTACACCACCTGGATTTATAAGGTCTGTTTATTTTACGAGAGACTGAACGAGGAAAGGATAGTACAGGAGGCTGAGTGAGTAGTGTATCTCAAAACGAGAGTTCCCTGGGACCTGCCCTTACCTGTCTCACGGTATAAAAAGAGAGACTATCTAGGGTCTTCTATAGACTCGGGCATTCAGCCTGAACGTGTGAATGTGTCCTAAAGGGAACACAGCTCCAGCCTGGTACAGCCAGAAGCCAGTTCCCCACATTTTGGCCCTATAACCATTTTGAGTGTGAAAATTAAAGCCAAGCATTTTTCACCACTGAGACCTGCCCGTTGTGTGGCTAAATAATGATTTGCACGGGGGTGGACAACTGCCTTCTGATGGTCCAGCCTCCACCTAGGAGAAATGAAGAGCGTGCTTAAATGTGAAAGAGGTTAGATTCTGAGTCAATACCACTCCCTTGGTAAGGAGGAGAGGATCGCGTCCACTCTCCACTTCTGGTTTAGCGACACTAACTAAAGACAGCATGTGAGAGGCTACCAAAGCACCCCTGTTTTCCTCATTCTCAGGGAGCATCCTGACAAGACCAGGACTGGCTTTGGCAGTGAGAGTCTTCTGCTTCGAGGCTGCACCATCAGAAACACCGAGATGGCCGTTGGCATTGTCATCTACGCAGGTCATTGTCCTTGGACAGTTTCTTTTGTCCCTTTCTTTTGTTGTCTCTCCTCCATTCTCTCCCCCCACCCCCACCTACAGCCTCCAAGTCCATCTTCACTCAGCAAGGCCCCACTACAGCTCTGAGGGGTAACGTCATGTTACTTCCCATTTCTCAGCTAAGCAAACTGAGACTGAGAGTGACAGTGGCTCACTTCATCCACAAGACACTTAAGATTCCAAGTTAATATCACTCCTCTGAACAAGACAGGGAGAGGGATCCACATTCATTCACCTCTTCTGGTTTTATGACACTAACTAAAGACAAGACGGAAGTTACCTGCTTGAGCCTGAGGAATAGCCTTGCTAAACTTAGCTTCAACTTTTTGCCTCCTTGTCCCCATCTATACAATAAGAACATTGTTACCTGCCTTATAGAGCACTTGTGAGGATTAAATAACCCAGTGTATGTAAAGCCTCCTGCACTGGGTCTAGCAAAGTGAGGGATCATGAGTTTTAGCCATTGTTTTTTACTTGTATTTGTGTTATTATCATTATTAACTTTATAGGTCAAAATGTGGTGTTCCATCTCTCTTGCCCACTTTGATTTTGCTTTCCAGTGTGGAAACAAGATGACAGCAGCACCTCTTACAATGAAATCTAAAGTCTTTGATGACAGTCTTGTGACTGCTGTGTCCCAAGTACCTACTGCCTGGTGCTGCATAAATGTCTGAACTCTATAAGTATCTGTTGTTAAGTGAACAACTGGGAGACTTCTGTGACTGTAGAGGAAAGAGTCTCCCAGGAGTATCTACCTTTGGTAGAATGCTCCAGAATACATTTCTCAAGGTCTTCTACCCATTAATATCCTCAGGACACCTTGGAATATTGTTGTTGTTGTTCGTTTTTTGGTTTGGGTGAATTTGTTTGGGTCTGAGTAACCAGAAAACAAAACAAACCTGTTGCCATCAAGTAGATTCCAGCTGACGGTGACCCTACAGGACAGATTAGCACTGCCCCATAGAGTTTCCAAGGAATGGCTAGTGGATTCCAGTGGCTGATCTTTTGGTTAGCAGCCATATAGCTCTTAACCACTGCACCACAGAATAGAGGCCCATTTTTTGTAGTCATTAGAAGAGCATTTAAACATCAATCTACTATAAAATTCACATTTTGGGATTGTCAGAGGAAAATTTTTTTTTTTTTTTTAATGTCTTAATCTATCTAGCTTTCCCTAATTTGGGGAAGGGGAGTTGTATCTGTCAGTTCAGGTAAGTGTTTTTAATTAAGGATCTTTGGCAGTGGAGTTCAACGCCATCTGGTAGACTTACAGAAAACCAACTTTCCAAAAAAAAAAAGGTAGGCTTAGAGCTTTGCTTGTCTGACTAAACAGAAACAAAGAAGCAGCCTTGAGTGAGTGATGGAAGTGAGATAGGAAGGCGCAGATTTGGAAGAGGGTTAACTGTGGCTCTGGGAGTCAGGCTACTGAGGTGGAAATCCACTCACTTGCTACGTGTTCCTGAGCAAGTTGGCTAAACTTTCAACACAATGGAGCCTAATAGTTCCCACCTCATAGGATTATAAAATTCAAATGAGATTATTTGTGGAAAAAGGGTTTAACACAATGCCTGGCACATGAAAAAAATGTGAGCAAGATGGTAATAATCATCTTTAGTGTTATTATCAAGAACAGAGGTCTCAGCCTCGCCATTATTGACATTTGGGGCTGGATAATTCTTTGTTATGGGGGATTGTCCTATACAATTTTTAGCAGCATCCCTGGCCTCTACCTACTAGATGACAAGAGCAACTTTCCCTCCCCCTAGTTGTGACAACCCAAAATTTCTTGAGACATTGCCAATGTCCCCTGGGGTAGAGGGAGCAAAATCACCCTTGGTTGAGATTGACTGGTCTGGAGTTATGAATGGACAAAATATGAGCACCTCAGAGCCAGAGGCCCAGGAAGTTCAAGGTAAGATTTCCAGAAGGAAGAGACCCAGTGTGCATGTATGTGCTCCTCCCAGCTGCCATTATGATGATGACGACAATCATAAGAATATAAAACTAAACATTCGACGAGCCCCTACTGTGTAGTACCAGGAACTATTTTAGGTGTTTTACGTACTTTAATCCACCCTCTCCCAGTATACACACAGCCATTAACCCCTCTGTTACAGATGAGGAAATTGAGGTCACTCAAGGCCACAGGTCTACTGAGATTAACTCCCTGTAACCCAAGGTCAAGTATCTACAGAGCCGAACTCTGACTCTAGAGCCCACATTCTAACCACAACACCATACTGCCTCCCCCTTAGACCAACTCTTGCCAAAAGAACAGAGGGATCCACAGAGACTTTCAGAAGGTGGTGAAGAGGTAAGGGAAGGGGTGACCTCAGTACCCCTGTGTGTGCTGAGCCTGAGGCAGGCAGAGAGGCTGCAGCCCTATCGGCACCGTCTGAAAGAGCCCATGGTGCCACAGGAACCTCTCACAACTGCAGCAACTGGAGTCTAATTTAATAAGCCTGGGGTTTGTTCACTCCTACTGTTTTGTTGCCACTTTAAATCCACAAAGCAACCAGCTAAACAGCATTAAAGCCATTCGCTGCTGGAGCTGATGTACTGGTTTTCTTTAATTTTGCACAGAAAATATGTGACTGGAGTTTTCTAATTTGACTCCTGAGGAGATAGAACAGTAGTTAAAATTCAGCAGCCCCAGAGGACAGGCTCTGACTGAAAAACAGAGTCGCAGTTTGGCTCTCAGCTCTTAGCCGTGGGGCCTTGGGCGAGAAGCTGGCAATCTCTAAACCTGGCTTTCTTCACCTTTAAGATGAGGATGATAATAGCACCTAGCTCATAGGACTTTGTGAAGATTCTAGAAGAAATTTCATTGAAAGGCTTAGTGCAGCGCCCAGTCCTGAGTATTTGTTGATGTTTATTCCCCACGGTGAAGTGATTACTGTTCTCACTTCCTCCCTATACTTTGACACTTGATTCAGGATTTATAAATATCCATTCATGAGCTCATTCAACAAATATTTAGTTTCCTACCATGTCTACCATGTCCTAGGAGTCACTGGGTGGTACAAGTGGTTAACATGCTTGGCTGCTAACTGGAGGGTTGGAAATTTAAGTGCACCCAGAGGCACCTCAGAAAAAAGGCCTAGTGATCTACTTCCAAAAACTCAGCCATTGAAAACTCATTAGAGCACAGTTCTACCCTGACACACTTGGGGCCACCATGAGTCAGGGTCAACTCGAGGACAGCTAGTTACTGGTTACCATGTTCTAAGCACTGTGGCACCGGGGAAAGATACACAGTCCTGGCTCATGGGCTAGTAGTATTGTCTAGCACGGGCCATGGACAATGGCACAGGGAAAGGTGTGGGGTTCTGTGGGGGCTCACAACAAGGGCACCTGCTCTAGTCTAAGGCACCATGGAAATGGCTTCTCAGAAGAAGATATATTTAGACGAGACCCAGGGGACAAGAAAGTATCAGCCAAGCTAAGAAGGGAAGGAAGAACATTCCAGGCAGAAGAACAAGAAGAACGAATCGTAAGCAAAGGACCAAACTAGACAATCATCTCACCAGCTGGGGCTGGGAGAGGCAGTTGGAAGAGCTGCTCTCCAGATTGGCTCTGTTTCTAGATAGTTGGGTGGCCTTGGGCATCTAATTTACTATCTCAGAGCCTCATACCTCATTTGTAAAATGGGAATGCTAATCTGGCTTACAAAAAAAGGAAAAAATAAACCAAACTAGTTGCCGTGGAGTTGATTCTAATACATGGAGACCCCATGTGTTGCAAAGTAGAACTGTGATCTATAGGGTTTTCAAGGCTGTGACCTTTCAGAAGCAGATCACCAGGTCTTCCTTCCATAATACCGCTGAAAACAAAAAACTAAACCCATTGCCATCAAGTTGATTCCGACTCATAGCGACCCTATAGGACAGAGTAGAACTGCCCCGTACAGTTTCCGAGGAGCACCTGGTGGATTCAAACTGCCAACTCTTTGGTTAACAGCCATAGCTCTTAACCACTACGCCACTAGGGTTTCCCAGCACTGTTGGGTGGGCTCAAACTGCCAACCTTTCAGTTAGTAGTCAAGCACTTAACTGCGCCACCCACGGACTCTTACAAAAAGAGAAAAGGAATATAAATGTTCTTGCAATCTGTAAAACATTGTGCAACATCGTTTATTGAGATTTGGCCCTGTCTGTAAATACATCAGAACAGGAAGAATTCAGGCTGGGCTGACAGGAAATGTGACCAAGAGAAGGGAGGATTTTAGCAGAGCCTTTCGTGATTAGGACAGACTAGAATGGCTGTTTCTTGGAAGAATAAAAGCAATCTGCTTACCATATATTTGTTCATTCAGTCAATGAACATTTTCTGAGGCCTTGCTCCAGTCCTAGGGCATTCTATTAGTTCTGAGCAGGGCCATGGAGACTGCCTGGATTCCCATCCTTGCTCTGCCACCATCAGCTATGTGACCTCTCAGTTCATGTTTCTTCGTCTCTAAAATGGGAAAAATAATAGTCCCTTCCTCCTAGGATTGCGTGGAGATTAAAGGAGCTAATTCATGTAATGCTCTAATAACAGGGCCTGGCATGTATGTGCCCAAGGAATGTTCGAGATCATCATTACAGGCCTATTTTCTTACAAAGGAGCCTTGGTGGCGCAGTGGATAAGCGCTCATCTGCTAACTGAAAGGTTGGTGGTTAAGACCCATCAGCTGCTCTGCAAGAGAAAGATGTGGCAGTCTGCTCCCATAAACATTACATTTTTGGAAGCCCTATGGGGCTGTGTCCTATAGGGTGGCTAAGAGTTGGAATCAACTTGACTGCAACGGGTTTATTTTCCTAAAAATTGGAGTGAAGGCACCTACCATGGGCTGGTAAAAAGATATACAGGCCGAGAATCAGAATCCTGGTTCTCATTTTCCTCTGATGTTAATTTATTCTTTCACCCTGGGCAAGCCCCTCCCCCTCTCTGGCCCTCAGTTTCCCCAATTGAAAAACGAGGTGACTGGATGAGATCAGTAGTTTCAAACTTTTTTGTTCTTTCTTTGAACAAAATTTTATGCAGCACCCCAAGATAGAAAGGGGGCTGCTTGAGGCTAATGCTGGCGTAGGGCACAACCCCTACAGGCTGCAGGTGGTAGCTCCGCCTGGTATGTGCGGACACTCAATAAGTATCTGCTAAAAAATTAGGTCAGGACTCTACAGCTGTTCTCAGCAACCTCCCTGAAGCAGGACAGGTTCTGGTTAAAGAACAAAGCCTCACTTTCATGACAAGCTCCTGTGAGAAGAGCCAAGAGTGCATTCCAGGCCAGAGGCAAATAGGCACTGATTTCCTCATTTTCTCTCAAAGGCCATGAGACAAAAGCCATGCTGAACAACAGCGGCCCACGGTACAAACGCAGCAAGATCGAGCAGCGCATGAACACAGATGTCTTCTCCTGCATTGGGCTTCTCTTCCTCATGTGTCTCATCGGAGCTGTAGGTATGGAATGTTCCAGAAAGAACAACAACACAGTAGCCTTCTGTCTCTTCGAGCAATTTGCTTCAACTATCTGAGTTGTGGTCTCTTATCGGTTAAATGGGGTTAATGAAAATCTACCCTGTCTAGGTTAATGAGATGCCAATGAGATAAAATGCAAGTGAAACTCTCCTACAAGGATTACATGCTATTTAAATATTAGTAATTCTCACCTGTCATTTATTTGTTCAAGAAATATTTACTGAATTCATGCACCCTGTTAGCATGGGAGGATAACAAGATGAATCAATCACAGGATTAGTCCTCAAAGAGTTCATAATCTAGAGCCAGAGGGAGCCCAATACACGACCAGAATCAATAGTACAATCTGCTACCCTCAGTGAAGGGATGCACACGGGGGCTGAATTAGTTTCCTCCTGCTGCTGCTGGAAGAAATTACCACAGATTTATTGGTCTAAAACAACCCAAATGTATTCTCTTACAGTTCTGGAAGTCAGAAGTCCAAAATTAGTTCTGTTCTGTGTCTTAGTTCCCTAGGGCTACCAAAACAGAAATACCACAAGTGGGTGACTTTAAAGAACAGAAATTAATTTTCTCACAGTTCTGGAGGATAAAAGTCCAAATCAGGGTCCAGGCCACGTCGATTTCTTCTGTGAGCCTCTCTCCTAGCTCTGGTGTCTGCCAACAATCTTTGGCATTTCTCTGCTTATAGAAGATCTTCAAATGTTGCCTGTCTACCCCCTCTGGATATCTCTGTGTCTATTCTGCTCCTTTCACAGCTCAGACGTCATTTAAGTTGAGGATTCGCCCTACACTGCCACGACCTCATTAACCTAACATGAAAGAACACCCTATTTCCAAAGAAGATTGTATTTACAGGTACAAGAGTTAGGACTTCACATATTTGGGGAAGACACAGTTCAATCCATAACACTGGCTTCAGATCAAGGTTGTCAGCAGGGCTGGTTCCTTCTAGAGTTTCTGAGGGGAGGATGTTTCCTTACCTTTCCCAGCTTCTAGTGGCTGCCTGTATTCCTTGGCTTGTGGCCACTTCCTCCATCTTCAAAGCATATCACTCTAATCATTGCTTATATACCTTCTCCTCTTCTATAATAGTATCCCTCTCTGCCTCCTACTTATAGGGACCCTAATGATTACATTGGACCCACCTGGATAATCCAGGCTACTCTTTCTATCTGAAGATCCTTAATCGTATTTGCAAAGTCCCTTTTGTCATATAAAGTAGAATATTCAAAAGGTACAGGGATTAGGACATGGACATCCTGGGTAGCTATTATTCAGCCTACCATAGCTTCAATGGAAGCACCAAAAAGCAAGTCTTCCATGCAGAGATGGGTGCTAGAGTTGATTCTCAAATGCAGTTAGGAGTTTACCAGAGGAGGTAGGTGATGGGGGCAAGGATAGGGGCAGGACAGGTTAGGCAGCTGTGAGGAGAAAGAGAGAGGCCTTTCTTCACCCCAGAGATGGCACAAACAAAGTGCATTTTATGCAGAGAATTATTTTATGCAGGGGAACAGTTGGCTGTTTGGTGTTGCAAGTATGAGTCCAGGAATGGACCTCTAATCAGAACCAGGCTGCGGCCAAGTTCTACAACTGCTGTAAGTGGGGAGAGCTGTGGAAGTGTTTAAGCAGGAGGGATCTGGAGGCATTTAAGTTGACTCTCATAGTGGAGGCAAAGAGGGAACCCTTGTGCAGTTCTTACCCACTGCTTCCCCTCTGTGGTTTCACTCTAAGCATAGTTCTCAGGGCCCCAAAAAGGGAGATCCCAAAAGGAACCAGGAAGGCTCAAGAAGAACTCAACTGCTGAGTCCGGAACCCCCTGCTGGCCCCAAACCAAAGAGCGGCAGTGGTGTTTGCTCTTCACTTGCCTTAGTCAGGAGTCGTGCCCATTGCTGTTTTTAGAAAGAGCTTGTCTAAGAGGCTAAGGCCTCCCAGGACTCAGTGAGGTTTTGTGTGCCACCACAGACAAGAGGCCCTGATTAAGTCATGTGGGCTGCCTGGAGTTTTTAATTAATATGTTCTCCAAATGGGTCTAACAACACTCTGCATGAAGGTGGCTCACCACTGTAAGAACACCTGGAGGGGGCAGAAAGCAGGCCCAGAAGAAAACAGTCTCCAGTGGCCACCTCTGCCCCTCACGGGCACTGCACGACTATTGCCTCTGCTTCAGTACGTGCTTTTCAGGGAAAGTCAAAGGTGGAAAGGACATTTGAGATCATCTCATTCTGTTTCCAGAGGAAGGAAGTTAATAACTAAGAGGTCACACCATGAGATAAGCTACCAGCAAACCAGAATCAGCTTGGAAGATTCCCCAAAACAATAAATAAATAGAGAAAGTAATGGGGGCAGAGGGTGGGCAGAACTACTCTATTATGTCTGAGAATGACACTCACACAGTGACAGACCTCTGTCGGTGCCTAATTAAAGCACGGTTCCTAAGGAAATTGAAAGCTCTCCAGCATCATTCTAGGGTTCTTGCCACATGTTTACCCTGATTTTGTAAAGGTGATGTTTTTTCTTTCTTTGTCTGGGATGTTCTCCCCAAACCTTTCCAAGCACCCAACACCTGCCCAGACGTCAGGGCCTCTCCAGGCCTCCTCCTTCGTGCAATCTTCTCTGGCTTCTCCCAAGGTCTTGTCTGGATCCTCTGAAAGGCGGTGGCCTTTACTGCATGCCATGTGTTTGGCTCTTAGTCATTTGCTGTGTTATAAAAAACCTTTAAATTGCATCACGTCTGTAACTCTCCTTTCCTCTAATGTGAATGATAGCATTGGTTCAGGCCTCTGGGTGAGAAAGGGTCTTCATGCAGGACAGCATTCCTTATGTCTTTTATTCCCTATAGTTCATACCCTGGAGCTAGGAAAGGCAGCTGGTGTTTATTGAGCACGTACCACATGCCAATCACTGGGCTAAAGCGCTATGAACACTAGGGTTTCCAAGAAGTGGCTGGTGGATTTGAACTGCCGACCTTTTGGCTAGCAGTGGTATCACTTAACCACTGTACCACCAGGGCTCCATTATACACAACAGGTTATTCTATTCTCACATTAACTCTATGGGGAATGTAGGATTATTAATTAACAGCTGAGGAGACTGAGATTCAAAAATCTCTGTAGCAGGTGCTGGATACACTTCATCTCATATAATCCTCAGATGACAGCTGTTGTTATCCCCCTAGACAAAATGAAACAGAAGATTCAGTCTATATCCGGCACGGTTGCCAAGGGCTCTCAGAGCATTTCAGGCTCTGGCGTAGCCCCTCTCACACTATATAGGATTTCTCCTTTTTACTCATGTGTCTCCCTAACTCAGTAGGGAACTTCTTAAGGACAAGACCTAGGACTAACTCCTCCCTGAATATACCAAATGTTGGCCAGAAGGGTGAATGGATGGCTGGATGGATGGGCGGATGGGTGGATGGGTGGGTGGGCAGGTGGGTGGATGAATAGATGGAGGAATAAGGGATAAATGAAGGATGGATGAATGGGTGATGAATGAGTGGGTAGATGGATGGATGGATAGATGGAAGGATGAGGAAGGAAGGTCAAGGAACAAGCCTGTCAAGATTCCCGTCACGCAATTCCTACCACACGACTGAAAAGAACACATGTCCTTTTCTCTTTTTCCAACCCCTGTATAACAGGACTTCGTTGCAATGTGATTCCCATGCTAGTCTCCTCTGATAGAAGAGACTTAATGCTGATCAAACAATTGAAGTTTAGGGTGTATTAAGGGCCTCTCTAGAGATAAATGAATATACATAAAGAGAGCCATGCCATGTATAATATGAACAGGTTCCTCCAAAGCACACTCCTTTCTGCGAATGGGTCAAGGGCTGATATAATTTACCAGTTTTAGGATTAAGTGGGGATTCTGCTTTGCCTCTTCTCAGGTCACAGCCTCTGGAATAGAACCTTTGAAGAACACCCTCCCTTCGATGTACCAGATGCCAATGGGAACTTCCTTCCCCTTACGCTTGGGGGCTTCTACATGTTTCTTACAATGATCATCCTGCTCCAGGTAGGAAGTCCTCCCTAATTAGGGGCCTAAGAAGACCTGTGAACCTGTGACCTTTATGCCTACAACTTTTGAAAATAAGGAAAAATTAACACTGACTTCCAAAAAAGAATAGCTGGACTGAGATGGGGAAATGTTTAATGTTTTCTTGTAGGTCTTCGAAAGTATTCACATTTGGGGTAATGTCAAGACCAGCCCTGTTTTGTGGATCCCCCTGTCCCCCTCAAATACCAGCTTGAGGAAAATATTTAGCAGTCTTTTCTAGTTAAGAGTAAGATTACAACAGTGACTTATGTGCACCTGTCCCTTTGCCAGGTATAGAACAGGTAAAGCAGTAATGACTAGGGAACAAGAGAAAATAAAGTAGTGCAGAGAGCTACAGCGAACTCTCAAGCCCCAAATATTGAGAGAAAGATATCACGGGTTAGTGTTTTAGCATTTGATTGATTGAGGAGGAAAAGAACAGAGCTGACCCTACAATAGGAGGAAAAAAACATATGGACCACCTAGAAAATGTGAAACAGTGATATAAAGATGAAAAAAATAATCTTTATGCTCTCTAAGAAGTTACAATTTATGGAAAGATAAGGTTAGGTTTTAGTTTGTTTTAATGAAGATCCATATACATTAGATTTCTTATAACATTTAAGGGTATTTCATTGTCTTCTTATTGGTGAACCATTTTCAAACATTAATTAATTAATTGGTTAATCATTTAATTATTGAATTCATTCATTCATTTACAAAGTAATCCTTTTAAAATGTGAGTCAGATCCTATCTGTCCTCTGCACCAAAAGAAAAAAAAAAACCCATTGCCATTGAGTCAATTCCCACTCATGGTACCCCATGTGTTACAGAGTAGGACTGTTCCATAGGGTTTTCTTGGCTGTAATCTTTAAGGAAGAAGATTGCCAGACCTTTCTGGGTGGTTTCTAACTTCCAACCTTTAGGTTAGTAGTCATGGTTTCACTACTACTCGGAGTGGAATCCAAAGTCCTCACATGGCCAACAAGGTCCTAAGTGGTCTGGTCCCGGCTCCTTCCCTGGCCTTACCTCTTACCCCTTTACTCCTCACTCAAGTATTTCCAACCACAAGGCCTGTCTACTATTACTCCTCAAACACCCAGAATGCTGCCACTGCCCAGCCTTGGCCCTAGCTTTTCCCTTTGCCTGGGATGCCCCTCCCACTGATATCCTCATGACTCATGCCCCTTATTTCTTCCAGGTCTCTGTACAAAGGTCTGGCATATAGAACAGCCCCTCCCAACCTCACTCTCTACCCTCTTTTCTTTATTCTCCCTACCTGATACATATTTATTTGTTTATTTACAGGCAATATCCTCCCACTAGAATGTGAGGTCATCAAGGCTGGGGATCTTGCTCTGTTCACTACTATTTCTAGGACTTAGAACAGTGTTTGCACATAGCCAGTACTCAGTAAATATCGTATGTTGAATCAGTGGCCAGAAATCAACGATGAGTCTGAATGCCTGTGAAAAAGGGTGGCAGCCCTCTGTGGCAGAGAGATTCAAGGTTGTCAGGGCGCCCTGGACAGAGGTGCTAACACCCCCTTACTCCACCAGCTCAGGCATTAAACAAATATATAGCGAGAGCCTACTTCCTACCTGACACTGTTTGAATCACTGGTTGAAGAAGTCATACCTCTTTTTCAGATTCACCTAGGAATTCCAATAAGTTTCCAAGGGAGGCATAAAGCCACTGACTTTAATTTCTCTGAGAAAGTTCACCAAGCTTTCCACTCACTATCCACTATTGGGGTTCTGAGACAGGGAGCCCAGCCTGGTTTCTGACATGGTGGGAATTGGTCTCCACTCAGGTGCTGATCCCCATCTCTCTGTACGTGTCCATTGAGCTGGTGAAGCTTGGGCAAGTCTTCTTCCTGCACAATGACCTTGACCTGTATGATGAAGAGACCGATGTGCCCATTCAGTGTCGAGCCCTCAATGTCACTGAGGACCTGGGCCAGATCCAGTACATTTTCTCTGACAAGACAGGGACTCTGACCGAGAACAAGATGGTGTTCCGGCGCTGCACCATCATGGGCAGCGAGTTTTCTCACCAAGAAAATGGTAAGTGGGGCTCCCAAGGGTCTCCATCCCTCTTTCTAGAAGGAAACATCCTGCTCTCCTCAGAGAATAGGGGATAAAAGACATTGGCTTCCCATAGATGCTTGTGGCATTTTGGCAAGTTGCTTACTATTTCCGTGTGCTTTTTTGTCACAGCTCAGGATTGTTCTTATTATCTCTAACCTTTCTTTTATTTACAACAACTCTAGGTGATCTCATACGTGTTACCCCTCCAGTGATCTTCTTCTCGTGTGATTTACACATAGGATTTTTTTTTTCTTTTATCTGTCAGAAATGGATTGGAGATAGATAGCAGATAAGAACTACTTCAGGTGAAGGGAAGTACAACACTCAATACAGGGGAGGTCAGCACAATGGGACAAAACCAAAAGCAAAGAAGTTTCCTGAATAAACTGAATGCTTCAAAGGTCAGCAAAGCAGGAGCAGTGGTTGGGGGACCATGGTTTCAGGGGACATCTAAGTCAATTGGCAAAATAAAATCTATTAAGAAAACATTTTGCATCCCACTTTGAACAGTGGCATTTGGGGTCTTAAATGCTAGCAAGCGGCCATCTAAGATGCACCAATGAGTCTCAACCCACCTGGATCAAAGGAGAATGAAGAACACCAAGGACACAAGGTAATTACGAGCCCAAGAGACAGAACGGGCCACATAAACAAGAGACTAAATCATCCTGAGACCAGAAGAACTAGATGGTGCCCGGCTACAACCGATGACTGCCCTGACAGGGAACACAGCAGAGAACCCCTGAGGGAGCAGGAGAACAGTGGGATGTGGACCCCAAATTCTCATAAAAAGACCAGACTTAATGGTCTGACTGAGAGTAGAAGGACTCCGGCAGTCATGGTTCCCAAACCTTCTGTTGGCCCAGGACAGGAACCATTCCCGAAGCCAACTCGTCAGACACGGATTGGACTGAACAATGGGTTGGAAAGAGATGCTGATGAGGAGTGAGCTACTTGCATCAGGTGGACACTTGAGACTATGTTGGCATCTCCTGTCTGGAGTGGAGATGAGAGGGTAGAGGGGGTTAGAAGCTGGAAAAATGGTCACGAAAAGAGAGACTGGAAGAAGGTTGCGGGCTGTCTCATTGAGGGGAGAGCAATTGGGAGTATGTAGTAAGGTGTATATAAGTTTTTATGTGAGAGACTGACTTGATTTGTAAACTTTCACTTAAAGCACAATAAAAATTATTAAAAAAAAAAAAAAGAAAGAAAGAAATGGATTAGAGACATGCCCCAGTTGTATCCCAGTTGTACAGCCAATGCTCAAGAATTTCTCAGGTCACCTTACCTGAGATGTCAGGACAAGCTAAGGTCTGGGCTCATGGTTAGATTTAACACACCCAGGAAATGTCTTCCATGCTAACTGGTCTCTTGGACCTTCACTGAGGCAAAGCTGCAACTTAGCAGATATGGCTGTAAAATGGTAAAATGCCTGGACTGTCATCTTGCATAGACTGACGGTGGCCTATAAAATCGACCCAGTTCCTCCAGGCATCCCTCATAAACACATGTAAACACACACATACTTTCTAAGAGAAGAAACTCTCAAGGAAGCAGCATTCATTCTTTTGGGTGGGACTACGGAGAAAGAGAAAGAAGGAGATACTACAGGCAGCCCTGCCCCCTCTGCCATGGTGGTAGTTAACCATTTAATTAGGAGCTTCTCTTTTTTAAAAATAAGAGTATTAATAATAATATCATTACCAGTACTTAGAGTGTGCTAACCACTTTAACACATTATATCATTAAGTCTTCAAAACAACTTCTTTATTTAAGTACTTTTTAAGAACCCCTAATAGAGAAATAGAGGCACAGGTAAGTCAAAGCTCAAAGCCACATAACAAGTAGATGGTAGAGCCAGGATCTGAACCAATGTAGGTTAGTTCCACCCTCTTTCTCCAGTCAGAGCAGCCCAGTTGTCAGTCTTCCAGAGCAGCACAAGTCCTTCCTGTGCTCTTACTCCAACCCACCCACAAAGCCTGGGATCTCCCCAGTCATGACACAGCCAAGGTATTACTGGAGCAATGACAAGACTTCTTTCTTACAGCCAAGCGACTGGAGACCCCAAAGGAGCTGGACTCAGACAGTGAAGAGTGGACCCACTACCAGTGCCTGTCCTTCCCATCCAGATGGGCCCAGGGCCCAACAACTGTAAGAGGCCAAGGAGGTGCCCAGCCTCTGAGGAGGAGCCAGAGTGCCCAGGTGCCCATCCAGGGCCACTCCCGACAAAGGTCCATGGGGCGCTGTGAAAACTCACAGCCTCCTGTGGCCTTCAGCAGCCCCATAGTAAGTCCCTGCTTTTCCCTTTCGAATTTTAAGTGTCCTGTCATGGGAGAGCCAGAGAAGGTTCTGGGGTGAGGAAGAGAAAAGGCCGTATAAACCTTGAAGAGCTCTCAAAATGGCAGCCTTTGACCCTGTGTGTATTTTGTTGGGTACATACAATTCTTTTTCATTTGAAATCTGTGTTCTTGCTTATAAATTGGGAGGTTTCATATAAAAATTAGATTTCTAGCATTTTTTTTTAAAAGTGGAATTAGAAAAATTCTCCACACTAGGCCAGAATTTCCTCACATCAATAATTGGCTTGAGTCAAGGAGTCGATGCCACTTAAACTGGGCATGTAATCTTCAGTTCCCCCCATCCCTACTTATCTACATCATTGACATGAACGCGGCATCATTTATCATTACACATGTTTTTCCAATAATACAGTTAAGAAACCAAAAACCAGTTGCCATTGAGTCAACCCCGACTCAAAAGAGAAATATTTGTCATACCCATGGTTCTATCAAAGTAGGAAAACAAAAAGATAAGTCTGTAAAGCGTGCATGTTTCAAGGAAGAATGGGAGAATATACTTTGTATGGTAATAAAAAATAGCCTTAAATGGTTATTCAGTGAACAGCATCTATGTCAAAGCTTCCTGCCCACTTCGTTCCGTTAGGTTATCTGCCTCATCCCTAAAACATTCAGGTTTGCAACTTTTGATCCCTTCACCTTTGATTCCTTGGGACAGCCATCACTCAACATCCAGGTAGCAGGTAAAGAGATTAAGTTTCTTCCCCAGGATGACACAGCATTCCCCACAAATCAAGGCTAGAATCAGGGTCTCCTGACTCCTGTTTCCTTCATCTTTATACCACACCATGCTGTTTCTCCAGGGAACGTGAAAACACATGAGCTGGAATCTTCTGTACTTACAGGCGAAGCACAGAGAGCCTCTTGAATAAGAGACACATACTAACAGAAGGGACCTAACATGCTATTATCCCATTATTAGAAAATCAGATTTTGAAAAATGATCCTTTTGGGAAATTTCCTTCTACTCATTATATCCCTCATTAATACACACACATACATACACACACATCATGAAATATATTTAACATTTTTGCAACCATAGTACATAGTTGCAGGGGTTTTTTTTGTTTGTTTTGCTTTTAATTTAAGATGACATCAAAAGCATTTCTCTATGTTACTACCTAGTATCCTAGTAATCATAACTCAGGACTGGATTTTCTGACTGTGACAAAGAAGTGCCGTGAATCGGTGTGTCCTGGGTTGTTACTTACCTAACTTTGGGTGAGTATAAAGTTGAGTTGCCTGTCTTGTATTAGTGTCATATATAGAAATACAACATTAAAAAAAAAAAGATAAAATACAGTAACGGTGTGTTAAAACATATGACTCACATGAACATATGAGAGAAGATATTTGTTTGCTTGTTTCATTTTCCCAAGTAAAACAACAATAGGACATGCACACTGTCAAATCTTTCTCTTATTTAATTGTCCTGTCTGAATAGAATGCTTTTCCTCCAACACTTTACCAAAATATTTGTTAAGTGAACTCTTGTTAGGCATAGGTTCTGAGCCTTGCAGTCTCTGTATCTTTTGGCACCTTCCAGTTTTAGGTACCATGGGCATCCATGTGCCTGAGAACATCTCCTCCAGGCCAGGAAACCAAAAAAAAAAAACAAAACCCATTACCCTCGAGTCTATTCTGACTCATGGCTACCCCGTGTGTTACAGAGTAGAACTGCTCCATAGGTCATTTGTTGTTTTTTGTTTTTGTTTGTTTTAATCTGTAATCTTTACAATTAAGCACTGAACTACTAGCCAAAAGGTTGGTGGTTCAAACCCACCCAAGGCTCCTTGGAAGACAGGCGTGGCAATCTGCTTCCAAAAGATCACAGCCTTGAAAACCCTATGGAGCAGTTCTACTCTGCACACGTGGGATCACCATGAGTCTGAATAGACTCGACAACTAATAACAACAACATCTTTACAGAAGCAGATCACTCAGGCCAACCGAGACCCTTTTGTGAATCTCAGTTGGAACACACAGGTATGCTGCTGCTTGTTTAGCCTGACAAATCTCAGTAGCCCGAAAAACTGCAGCCCTGTACCAGCCATATAACTTTCATGTGGGGCCTTTAGCTGATGGTCAGTGAGAGGGACACATTAACCCCCGAGCTGCCTCCAGATCCTGAATGTCATCCTTCTGCCCAGGCTGGCAGTTTCAAAGGCAAATTCTAAGTTCACTCAGGAGCAATAAGGAAATTGGCACACAGATTAAGGTCCCACTCTTTGTTGCCTGAGTAGGTAAGGATGGCGATGTTGTTTTCTTTATGAGCTGCTAAGTACATGGTCCTGCAGTTGGGTTGCTTGAAAACCTGGGGTTGGTAGGCCAATAGTGTCCTTGGGTAGTTGTTCAGAAGGGCACTGGGCTAAGAGTTAGGAAATATAGGTCTGGTTTTAGCTCTTCTGCTGGGGTCACTATGGGGTTACTGTGAGTTGGAATCAACGGCAATGGGACTAGCTTGCTGAGTAACCTTAATTAAGCACAGGGCTTTGAACCAGTTAGTTCTAGTTCAAACCCCTACTGAGCATGTGCATTGCTGCCCCCAGATATTCCGAATCAGAATCTACATTTTCACAAGATTCTGCTTAAGCAACCACCGTCTGTAACAATTTTGCTTACAACTCTCACCAGGTTGTTCTAAAAATCAAATAACATAATGATTATACTGAACGGCAAGATCCCTTCCAGGTAGGAATTTGGCACATTTGGGGTCAAAGGCCCTATGTTTTAATCTCAGCTACGCCGCTTCATCTCATCTATGCCATGTATTAGCTCTGTGACTTTGGTCAGCTTACTGAACTGGAAGCCTCAATTTACCAACCTTTAAAGTGGGAATTGTTGTTCTGCCTCATGGGGTTAGGGATTTATTCTTAAAATCATGCATTCTAGACAAAGGAATAACTAATAGACATCTAAACGATCTTTCTAAAGGAAAGTTGTATGCCTTGGACAAATGTCCCCAGCTTTGATGGCATCAAGGGGAAGTGAGTGGTTTTATCCTTTCTCTGAGCGAGTTCTCTAACCTGGTTATACACTAAATCACCTGGGGAGTTTCATAATATACAACACCTGAACCCTATTCCTCTAGATTCTGGTGTATTCGATCTAGGATAAGGCCTGAGTATTTGCATTTTTTATTTCTGATGATTCTAGTGACCAGCAAGATTTGAGAACCTCTCTAAGGAGACCAGTAATTAAACCTCAACAGGCTCAAATAAGTACCTTCCACAGTTTGGGAGGCCTTTGCTGAAGGGTATGCTATATGCTGCCTTGAAGGGCTCAACCAGCTGCTATCAAGTCAATTCTGACTCATGGCGATCCCATGTATGTCAGGGTAAAACTGTGCTCTGTAGGGTTTTCAACAGCTGATATTTCAGAAGTGGATCACCACGCTTTTCTTTCATGGTTCCTCTGCATGGAAATGAACTTCCAAGCTTTCAATAGGCAGTAAAATATATGCGGCTAGGGTAGCTTTTTTTTTTTTTTTTTTAGGGTAGCAGATCCTTGAATTGATCCCTAGAGAGCTTTTGTGGCAGCCCTAGGCCAGTCCCCCCCCCACCCATTCTTGGAAGGTTCATGGAACCATCTTCTACCTGCCTGCTGCATCTCCCTCCTCCTGCCCACCTGGTCCCGGTCTTATCAGCTAATCTCTTGGCACCCACCAGTTCTTTGCCTTCCCTTTGTAAACTCAACCAGAACCTCCCTCTTGAAACCCCCAGGTGCATAGCAGAGCATGCTACCATATTCTAAAGAAGCCAGTTTTTGGTTTCCTTGACCCTTTGCTCTAAACTGATGGGTATTTTTTAACTGATGTGGTGTTGTTTGTTTTGTTTTTTACTACGAAGAACAAGGAAGCATCAGTTATTGGCTCCTAATTGTCTGCTATAAAATTTATGGCTTTAGGGCAGAGGTAATATACTTAAGAAAGTGGTAAGATCTGAGCCAATGCTTACAGTACTGGCAGACGGAAAATGAAATGCTTTTTTTTTTTCCTGGTCTGTAAGCGGTGAAGATTTGAGCATAGCCTTTGTTTAGAAGTGCCACCTTGCAAAATGTTTCCAGTAACCATCAGGCAGAAGAAAATCTTCCTAGCCATAAAATTTGCATTTGGGTGGGGTGGTCTCCCCCAAAATTCACCACCACTTCCTTCTGTGGGCGTACTCCATCCCACCTCTCTGGAGAGAATGCAATAGAGAAAAGTAGTAAAACAAAAAACCTTGTAGTGACCCTAGCCAACAGAGTAGAACTGTCCCATAGGGTCTCCAAGGAGAGGCTGGTGGATTCAAACTGCCAAACTTTTAGTTAGCAGCCATAGCTTTTAATCATTACACCACCAGGGTTCCAGAGAAAAGTAAAGAAGGTTTTATTGGCACCTCTGCCCTTCCTTCCTTCCTTCCTTCCTTCCTTCCTTCCTTCCTTCCTTCCTTCCTTCCTTCCTTCCTTCCTTCCTTCCTTCCTTCCTTCCTTCCTTCCTTCCTTCCTTCCTTCCTCCCTCCCTCCCTTCCTTCCTTCCTCCCTCCCTCCCTCGCTCCCTTTTCTCCCTCCCTCCCTCCCCTTTATTCTTTCATTAGCCAAGCACACAAAATGGCAGCCATGTAGCATAGACCCTCACTGCCCAAACTATGGTCTTCAGACCAGCAACATCAGCACCACCTGGCAGTTTGTTAGAGATGCAAACGCTCAGGCCCCATCCCCAACCTGCTGAATCAGAATCTGCGTTTTAACAATCCCCAGGTGCTTTGGGAAATGCTGATATCATGTTTAAGGGTTCTGGCTTTGGACAGAACTGAGTTCAAGTCACAGCTATTCTGTTAACTTGGTGAACTTAGACAAGTTGCTTTACTTCAATAAGCTGCACTTGCCTATAATTAAAATGGGAAAATAGTAGTAACTATCTTCATATTGCTAAGATGATTAAATGACGTATGTGAAAGCAATTGGCAAAGTGCCTGACTTTGCTGTGTTGTTGTTAGCTGCCATGGAGTTGACTCCAACTTATAGCACCTTTCTGCATAACAGAATGATATGTTTTCTAGTCCTTCATCATCCTCACAATTGCTAACATGTTTGAGTCCATCATTGCAGCTATTGTGTCAATCCATTTCTCCCAGGGTCTCCCACATCCTTGTGGCCCTCTACTTCACCAAACATGATGTCCTCCTCCAGAGATTGATCCCTCCTGATGACATGTCCAAAGCAAGCAAGTCAGTGTTCTGTTGTGATCTATAAGGTTTTCATTGGCTGATTTTCAGAAGTAGATCACCAGACCTTTCTTTCTAGTCTGTCAACAAATGTTTTTGAGCACCTGCAATCTGCCAGGCACTGGAAACACATCAGTAGACAAACAGCCTCTCCCCTTATGGTATTTAACAAGCTGTAGGGTTGCTATGAGTCGGAATCGACTCGACGGCAGTGAGTCTGGTTTTGGGTTGAGAGTTGAAAAGCAAAGTGTCACCTTGAAGACTAAGGTGCACCTGACCCAGGCCATGGTATTTGCAGTCACCTCATATGCATGTGAAAGCTGGACAATGAGTAAGGAAGACCAAAGAAGAATTGACACCTTTGAATTGTGGTGTTAGCAAGAATATTGAATATGCCATGGACTGCCAAAAGAACAAACAAATCTGTCTTGGAAGTACAACCAGAATGCTCCTTAGAGGCAAGGATGGCGAGACTGCATCTTACATGCTTTAGACATGTTGTCAGGAGGAATCAGTCCCTGGAGAAGGACATCATGCTTGGTAAAGTACAAAATTAAAAAAAATACCAAACCCATTGACATCAAGTCAATTCCAACTCACAGTGACCCTATAGTTCAGAGTAGAGCTGCCCCATAGAGTTCCCAACGAGCACCTGGTGGATTCAAACTACCGACTTTTTTGGTTAGCAGCTGTAGCACTTAACCACTACGCCACCAGGATTTCCTGGTAGAGTACGGGGTCAGTGGAAAAGGGGAAGACAAGATGGATTGACACAGGCTACAACAATGGGTTCAAACATAACAACGATTGTAAGGATAGCACAGGACCGGACAGTGTTTCGTTCTGTGGTACCTAGGGTCACTATGAGTCAAAACTGACTCAATGGCACCTAACAACAACAACAGTAGGGTAAATGGGCATTGAGTACGTGGCTAGTTAAATTGTCTTAACTGTGCCAGCGTTTGGTAATCCATAATGAGGGGGCTCGCAAAGGTTGGAGCAAGGCAATACTTGTCAGAGGCTGGGGTCAGGTGAGAGCGATTCTAGTTCTGACTGTAATTCACTGTGTGATCTGGAGCAGTTCACTTCCCTCCCCTCTGGCACTTAGTTTCATCATCAGGAAAATAGAGGCTTTGACAGCCTCCAAGCTTGTTCCCAGCTCTGGTTTCTGTGGTAAGCGTTAAAGACATCCCATTCATGTGCTCAACAAAATGAAATCTGTTTCCTGAGAAAGAAGGATTCCTCTTATTCCATTTATAATCCCATGGTGGGTTGAGAAGAAAGGAAGTGCAAATTGTGGGAGAACATAGAAGTCAGACTTGGGAGTTTGGAATTGATCATGCTAACAATGGAAATTTCCTGAAGGTTTTTGAGACTGAGTAGGTTTTTTGAGACCAAGCATGAGGAAAATGGTGTTTTAGGAAGAATGGGCTGGTAGTGCTACGTATGGAAAGTTAGAAAGAAAAGAAGTGAGAGAGAGCAACATCAGGATAGAGGCTGATGAAGAAATCCAGGATTGAGGGCAAGGGGGTCTGAAGTCAGCTGGAAGCAGCAGGCATGGGAAATGAGTGCAGGGGAGACACCGAGAGGGAAGAACCACCGGGACCTGGTAACTGATGGACATGCAGTGTTGAGGGAGAGGGAGGAATCAATAACCATCTGAAATCCCAGGCCTGCAGGAGGGGAAGATACGCTGAGTGCAAGGCTGCACCATTCTTTCCCCAGCTATGCAAGGAAGGGGCTATGCTGGAGAGGGCCTATCTTCCCAATGTCTTTGGGGGAATCCCTTACCAAGACCTTTCTCTCCCAGGAAAAAGATGTGACCCCAGACAAAAGCCTACTGACCAAGGTGCGGGATGCTGCCCTGTGGCTGGAGACCTTGTCAGACACCAGGCCTGCCAAACCTTCCCTCTCCACTGCCTCCTCCATTGCTGATTTCTTCCTGGCCCTGACCATCTGCAACTCCGTCATGGTCTCTACAACCACCGAGCCCAGGCAGAGGGTAAGGATTGGTGATGGGAGGGATGGACAAGAAAGGAGGTCGAGGTGGGGCAAGGGAGAGGGGAGAAGCCCTCAGCAGGGAGACAAGACACGTAGGTCCTAGCCAGTGTCACCATTTCATCATTGGGAAATCTTGAACAAGTCTCTGATCCTTTCTTGCCCTCAGCTTCCACATTTTTTAATAAAATGAATAAAATTATACATGAGGTCTCTGTGTAGCTTTCAAATTTGTGTCAAACCTGTCAGCAGAGTTAATATTTCCTGGGCACTTGCTCTATGCCAGGCACCATGCCAAACACTTTACCTGCATAATCATTTAATCTTCACAACCCAACAACTGTATGAGGTATGTCCTTGGATTTAATAAGTGAATAAACTATGGCTCAGAGAGCAGAAGTAACTTATCGAAAGGTATGTGGTTAGTACATGGCAAACCCTCTGTATTATTCAATAATGGCTCATAATAATGTTACGCATACTAGCCTCTGCTTTTATATGTTGTTGTTAGCTGTCGTTGAGTTGGTTCCCAACTTATGGTGGCCCCACCAACAATGGAATGAAGCACTGCCTGGTCCTGCAGCATCTCCATGATCTTTTGCAGATCAGGCCATTGTGATCCATAAGGATTTTCACTGGCTAATTTTCAGAAGTAGATCACCAGGCCTTTCTTCCTAGTCTGTCTTAGTCCAGAAGCTCCACTGAAGCCTGTTCAGCAACACGGCAACACACAGGCCTCCACTGACTGACAGGTGATGGCTGCACATGAGATGCATTGCCTGGGAATCAAACCCGGGTCTCCAGCACGGAAGGCGAGAATTCTACGACTGAACCACCCATGTCCCCATCTGCTGTTTTTAAATATAATTTATTTTTATTGTTGTTGAGAATATACACAGCAGAACATACACCAACTCAACGATGTTTACATGTACAATTCAGTGCCACCTATCTGTGTTCATGTAGGGGGTAAAAACACCATTCGTGATGTTCTGCTAATGGAGATAATGCAGCACGTTGAATTAGTTTTTAGTACTGAAGGTAGATTTGTTAATTATCTACACACTCTCACCCAAGCTCCCTTGTGAGTCCTTGATGAGAATAATTGGTGGTACGATCTGTGACTGTGAAACCAAGAACAGAAGGTTGACCCCAGCACCAAATCAGAAACACCCCTTATTAAGCCCAGATCCAACGCACCCTGAACTTTTCAGCCACTGAAAAGTTGGCAAGTTATCAAAAGTCTTCCAGGAGCTTTGGCAGGTAGGAAGTATTATCTGAGAAATTAACTGTATTTTTGAGACTGGAAGAAGAATCATTTGGGGAGGAACAGTATCCAACTCTCAATTCTCCAGTTAATGGCGGGCAGGTAGGTCAATGTTAAAAGAGCCCAATCTCTGGAGTAAAGCAGACTAGATTTGAGTTCCAGCTCCACTACTTACACGTTACGTGATAGTGACCAATTCACTTAACCAACCTCTTTGTGCATCAGTTTCCTCATCTGTGAATTGGGATAACCTGAGAGTAGCCCACAGAGTTTCTGGGAGAATGAAATGAGACACTCCGCACAAAAATAAAGCAGACAGGGCTATGACCCAGGTTTGGGGAACATGAGTTCTTACTACACATTTGGCATTTGTCTCCTTTTTTTCTTTTCTCCATGATCAGACTGGGATGGTCAAAAGATGGAGAAAATGAGCAGTGACAACCCCTGAAGATAAGGGCTGGGAGGAAACATCTGGCCCAACCCCTTCATTTTACAGATGGGTAAACTGAGGTCCACTGAGGGGAGGAAACTTACCTATAATCACAGAAATCACAAATAATGACCTTGCTAAATGACATCATCTTCTGCCATAAGACAGCTTAATATTTTTTCCAACACTAATAGTAATGTTCTACTTTTCTTCCTTGACTCAAGGTCACCATCTCATCCTCGACCAAGGCTCTGGGGATGTCCCTGGAGAAGATTCAGCAACTCTTCCAGAGGTTGAAGCTGTTGAGCCTCAGCCAGTCATTCTCTTCCACGGCACCCTCTGACACAGACCTGGGGGAGAGTTTGGGGACCAACGTGCCCACCACAGACTCGGATGAGAGAGACGATTCATCTGTGTGCAGTGGATGCTACTCCACTGATGGCGGCTACAGGAGCAGCACGTGGGACCAGGGTGACATCCTGGGATCTGGGGAGGGCCCTCCACTGGAGGAGGTGCTGGAGGGCCCGGCCCTGGGCCTGACCAGTCCTGAGCTCTGTTATGAGGCTGAGAGCCCTGACGAGGCGGCCCTGGTTCATGCCGCCCATGCCTACAGCTTCACACTGGTGTCCCGCACACCTGAGCAGGTGACTGTGCGCCTGCCCCAGGGCACCTGCCTCACCTTCGACCTTCTCTGCACCCTGGGCTTCGACTCTGTCAGGAAGAGGATGTCTGTGGTTGTGAGGCACCCATTGACTGGCGAGATCATAGTCTACACCAAGGGCGCTGACTCGGTCATCATGGACCTGCTGGAAGACCCGGCCCGTGGTAAGTCCCACCTCACAATGAGGCTGCAAGAACCAAGGACTCATAGTTTAAAAGGCGGTGTGGAGTGGTAATTAAGAGCTCAGGTAATAGTGTCACCTAGTCAGCAGGCCCACAAGATGCCCTCCTCAAAGCAGGTTCCACGGTCAAATGAACACACTACATTCCACATCTCCTCACCTTGGAGAACACCAGTACGCACTAGCATATTAAAGGCTCTGAGAGGCCTTCAAGTAGAGAAACCTATTTATTCACCCCAGTTTCCAATTTTCCAAATTCACTTACCGTATTTTTCACAAATAACGTGCCCACACATATAACGCTTGTAGCACGCCTTGGAAAATAATGCATAAGTAGGTAATGCAGTTGGCTAAAAATGCATAAAAAACACACACACACATGTTATTTGTGTAAAACTATGTTAAACATAGGTTATCCATCTCCACACAAATTTTTTTGTGGCAGGACATTCATTACAATACCCTAGGTGCACCTTGGGTTGTACAAATGGTTAAAGTGCTTGGATACTAACCAAGAGGTTGGAGGTTTGAGTCCACCTAGAGGTGCCTCAGAAGAAAGAGCTGAAGATCTACTTCCAAAAAAGCAGCCATTGAAAACCCTAGAGAGCACAGTTCTACTCTGACACACATGGGGTCGCCATGAGTCAGAATCTATTCCATGTGACTGTTTTTTGTTTTTGAGAACACACACACTGTGATCCTAGCTCCTTTTGGTGGGGAGAGAAGCCACCTGGGACCCAAAGAGGGTAGTCACTTGGGACAGGCTACATGGCTAACTGGTGGTAGATCCCAGGCACTACCGGAATTCTAAACCAGGTTCAATTCACTCTGGGAAGCCTCCGGTGTCCCTCTTATCATCCTTTTCCCCAGCCTCCCCAAAATGTATTTTCATAAACTCACACTGAGCCAGAAAAATGTTCCAAAGTCCCTACGTATCATGGTCCAATTCTGGAACATCATGAATTAGTGTGCAGCCATTTCCTGATTGCTAACAAGGAGAAGACAGTTATGGAGCTATGATTCTCCCAGGACAGCAGATTCTAGCCAAGCTTTAGAATTGCCCAGGCAGCCTATGCCTCCTGCATTATCAGCTATGGATCAGGGCCAAGTGGTTCATGGGGATTGATTAGTGTTTAGAATGGGAAGGGAGCTAATTAGGCCTCTTCATTCCCAGACTCTGGCAGACAAGTGACTTCAGTGCTTCTGAGTCAAGGGAGCCATGGCACTCTCTCCCTGGGCAGAAGCTATCCAAGCTGCCGTGGAGATGTCCCTTTATTTGTTCCTCACCAGATTCCAAACTGGAGTAGAGATGCTTCCAGTAAAAGACACATATCTAATGTTATTATAAGAATTAAGAACCAAGCTTTGAAAAGGAGAGAAAAATAACCCCACGTTTAATGTATTTACTGGGCTTGAACATTCAACTTGACTGCTGTTCCTGGCAGCCTGAGTGGAAGACAAAGGGTTTATTTAATCTCAAGAACTGGTAGCTGTTGGGAATAAAATATTGAAAATAGTGTTCAATAAGCCAAGGGGAAGATAAAGACTATGCTTGAGGCACCAGCAAAACAGCAGTACCTGAAAAATGAAACAGTCTTCCAAAGAATTTTTATATTGTATAAAACAGCCTTTAGAGTAGTATGATGGGAAAAATCAGAGCTTTGTTAGACTTCCTTATACTTACTGGATTTGTTTCCTAATGCTGCCGTAGCAAAGTACCACAAACTGTGTGGCTAATAAAGACAGAGATTTATTGTCTCACGGTTCTGGCGACTAGGAGTCTAAAAGTAGGATTTCAGCCATGTTGATTCCTTCTCAGGGCTGTGAGGAGGAATCCATTCCATGCCTCTCTCCTAGCTTCTGGTGACAGCCAGCAATCATGGGAGCTCCTTCTTACTCTAAACTCTGCTTCTGACTTCATATGACTGTCTTCCCTCTGTCTCTTCTCCTGTTTTATAAAGACACCAGTCATATTGGATTAGGACCCACCATACTCCAATATTACCTCGTGTTAAGTTGACTGATAACACCTGCAAAGACCCTATTTCCAAACAACATCACATTCACAGGTACTGGGGTTGAGGACTTCAACATATCTTTTGGGGGGACACAATTCAATCCATAACACTTATTTTATTATTAAGGACTGCATTTTAGATTTTGCATTATGTGGAGGAATGAGCAAAATGCATAATATCTGTTCACTGCTTAAGGCCCGAAAGACTTCAGTCCATCCCCGATTAAGAAGGATTTTAAAGCCTTTTCAAGTTCAGCTTTACAAAGCGCTATGATTGATTAATGATGCCTGTGATGTCATAGGTGAGAGAAGCAATGACTGGCATCAGTCTTGCTCAGCACCAGCCAATCAATCTTAAAATTCTTATTACTTGATACATAGAAGTACTGGAATTTCAAGAGACAATTTTTTTCTAAAAAACACTACGTAGGATTTCATAAAGGGGACTTTGAGCAACACATTGAAGTATTTTTCACACTAGATTTGAGGAAATGCAAAAAAAAAAAAAACTGTAGAACCATTTCTTGTATAGAAAGAAAACCTAACACAGCAAACTCAACGTGGTAAAGAACTTAGCTAATAAGATCCAGGTTTGTAGCTATTTAGGGACCTAACTTGGCACAAAGACTGAGGTAGATGATGACAGAGAGGATGATGGATAGCATTTTCAAGACTTAGGAAACAGTTTCCACAGCCATTTGGCCCTCCAGGACTAAGCTGGCTACATAGAAATCACTTAGGTAACTTATTAAAGATTCAGACTTGGGGTTCTGCTCTGGAAGGTTCAGATTCAGCAGGGCTGGAACTGGACTTGGGAATCTCTATTATTTAAGTTTCACAGGTGATTCTGATGAAAACAGGTATTTGGGAACACCGCCTTAGATCACCTACTTTCCTTAAATAGGACTTTCCTTAGCCAGGCTTTTGATAATAGGATGTAGTGAGTAGTCAACTTAAGGCCTCCTGGGCTTCTCCTGGGCTCCTCCTGGACTCCTCCTTACCTTCCAGGGCGTCTTCACAGCCAGGGGAGCTTTTTTGTGTCTCGGATGTGGGCTTTGGGGAATTCCTTCTCCATGAAAGTATTTGTAGTCATTTGAGGAGATTCCAGGGTCTTGAAGACAGGAATCCCCAAGCATTTCTATGTGACCTCATGGGGGACAATGACTATTTGACAGTGACTGACAGTAATGTGGAAAAGAAGCTGAGGAAAATCCAAGCCAGGACCCAGAAGCATCTAGACTTGTATGCAAGAGACGGCCTGCGCACTCTGTGCATCGCCAAGAAGGTAAGAATGGGTTCCTCCGAGAGTGCTTTGAATATCACTAAATAGCTGGGAGGCCTTACCCCTGCTTCTACCTTTTCTTTTTCTTTTTGAAAGAGTTTTGCTATTGGTTGGTTGGTATAATATTTTCAAGATTAGATATTCTGAGCTACCACACAGATCCATGCCTTCAGCAACTTTGCTGAGGCAGAAATCTGAATGGTATATCAATGTGGCTATATGATTTCCTGCTTCTTATTGTATATGTCAGAGGTAATCCACAACTCATAAAATGACTTTTTAATGTTATATTTTTGGCTTCATAGTATCCTTTTAAAAATAACATTATTTACCTAGATTTAAAATTTGGGGGCTTTTATGTGATCATATAAAAATCCAGATTTCTGGTTTCTCTTGGAAATTTGGAGGATGTGGCAAACTGGGCCTCTGTTCTCAAACTGCAACAATCAGCTCGAGCTATGTCAAAGCTGAACCCTGATAAGGAATATGTTTTGTTGTGTTCTGCAGTTAGCCACAGTCTCTACCACTCCCTATTGCATTGCCCTGCTATAATAATTTAGATTGCCTATCTCATGCCCTGCATGCTTTTGACATTGCAACTCTTGCAAGGGAGGCTTACAAAGAGGGCTATGGATCACTGAGCAGGGGCATCTAATGAGGTACCTAAAATCTAGTAGGTGATCTAAGATGGACATACATTTCTAGATAGCTACAAGTGGTTTCTCTTCCATGAATCCCCATGGCTCTTCATCTCTTTTATAGTACTTAGAGCAGTCTAGAGTTTAAAGTTTACAGCCAGACTCACCTGGGTACAAATCCAAGTTTCACCACTAATCAGACGGTGTGACCTTGGGCAAGTTTCTTCACCTCTCTGAGTTTTGGATTTTCTTATCTGTAAAATAATGTTAGCGCTCCCTACTTCATACAGTTGTCATGGAGATTAAGTAAGGTAACATATGTACAGTGCCTGGTGCAGTGATAAGTGCTCCCTACCCAATAAATTGTAATTATATCCTTACCACTTTCTACGTCCCATTGCGGTTATTTGTGCATATTTCACCTCCCCTGATAGACTGTGAATTCCTCAATGGCAAAAGCCTACCTATGTCCCCTTGCTGTTTCCTATAGTGCCACACACAGAGGGACACTCATCAAATGAATATTTGATGTCTAGACAAAAGGATCATTCTTGCTATAAGAGATGATATACATACGATGCCATCAGAGGGGTGTAAAGGTACTATGGGATTCCAAGGGAGGAAGATACGGCCTCTAGTTGTGTTCTTCCAGTTATTGGGCATTTCCACCTGCATGGCACCATGCCCAGTGGTCTACCAGACTGTGCAAGATCTGGCTGCTGCCTCCCTTTCCACCCTCATTGCCAGCCTCTCTGTACCTTACTCTCCATCCTTCAGCCTACTGGTGTTTTCAAGGAACAGAGGGAAAGCCAAGTTCATGGCTGCTTCACCGCCTTTGCACTTGCTTTTCCTCCTGTCACTTCATAGAAGAGACCTGAACATCCAAATGAAAGTAGCCCTCCCACAGCTCTCCCTCCACCTTGTCACACTGTACCATATCACCATTTTTATTTCCTTGATAGGACTCCTATTTTTTTAATTATTTACTTGGATAATGTCTCTGGCCCTCCACCAGCACATAAGCCCAGGCATGCAGGAACCCTGCCTGTCTTGATCACTGCTGTATCTGCAGTGTCCAGGGAGTAGTAGGGGACTCAGCAGATGTCTGGTGATAATGGACCACAAAGGTCAATCCTTCATTGATTCATGAGTGCTAAAAGACAAAGCATTAGGAGAAAGCCTATCTAACTGTGTAGTGAAGCTCAAACAAGCCCATAGGAGGCCTAGAAGAGGGAGGCAGGTGGGACAAATTCTGCTTCCAGACCCACTCAGGGTTCTGATCAAGCCTTTTCCTGTCCGTAGGTGGTGAGCGAAGAGTACTTCCAGCGGTGGGCCAGTTTCCGGCGTGAGGCGGAGGCAGCCCTGGACAACCGAGATGAGCTTCTAATGGAGACGGCTCAGCATCTGGAGAATCAACTCACCTTGCTTGGTAGCTAAAAATAAGTCATCATTAAATGAAAAAGGGAATACTGCAAGTAAGAAAGGGAGTTCTTGGCCCTGACTCTGACACTGCTGCAAATATGTCTCAATTAGAAGGCTTCCCCGGGGTGCCCTTCCAGGTATTTGGCACAAAATGGATATGCCAAACCCAGCACGGACTTCATGCACAGCTCACTGAGGATGCCCCGGGAACATTCCTGCACACCCTGCTGGCAGATGCCAGTGAGGTTGGCTCCTTCTCCAACCAGAGCACACGCCTTGATTCATTTAAATGATACTTGAGCGCCTACTATGTGACAAGTAGCACACTAGGTATCAAGGCTATGACAGAGAACAATAGCCCCTTCTGTCTCAGAGCCCAGATTTTGGTGAGGAAACTGGATGATTAAACAAGGAATTGGAACAGAGCACTATGAGGGGTAGGCTGGGGATACCTAGGAAGGTCAGGAACTGAAAGGGAGAGGAAGATTTAGTCAGGTAAAGAAGGAGAGTGTTCCAGGCAGAGGGAAGGGCACAAGCAAAGGCCTGGAGGTGGGATAGCATGGGCCAGCTGGAAACTCGGAGACCTGCTGTGGCTGGACCAGAGTGTGGGGTCATGATGGGAGGTAAGAGAGGTCAGCAGGGCTCCGATTAGGAACTAAAATAAACCCATTGTCCTTGAGTCTATTCTGACTCATAGCAACCCTATAGGCCAGAGTAGAACTGCCCTCACAAGGTTTCCAGGGAGCAGCTGGTGGATTTGAACTGCAGACCTTTTGGTTAGCAGTCTGAGCCCTTAACCACTACACTACCAGGGTTCCAGAATAGGAAGGACCATGTAAATCATATGCTAAGAGCCTGAAGAGGAAACGAGGGAAAAGCAGGGACAGACCTGTGCTTTACAAAATTACTCTGGCTGCTGCTTCATAGAAGTTAGATTGATAAGAAAAAGGGAAAATGAGAAGCACGGGGAACACCAGTTAAGAGATATCGTTGTATTTCTGTTAGAGAAAAAGGATTGCCAAGTGGGAAGGAGGAGGCTCTATATGTCAGGATTAATCTCCTCACACCTCAGGAGCAAGATCTAGGTAAGGCAAGGCCCAAACAGCACACACTGGCCATGTGGCATAAAGCCTTTTTTCATGTCAGGAGGCAACACTGAGCTGGAGATGAGGGGCAAGTCCTGGCCCTGTCATGACCTTGGTGGGTGTCCAGGCACACATGCCTGTACCCCTCTGAGCCTTAATTTGTCCTCTGGATAAATTTCCCTCCTCTAAGCTGACCAAACAGTGGTGCAAGAGGAAAGGCCCAAGGATGCTGTAAGAATGATGGTGGTGCCTTTACATATGAAAGGTAGCAACGAGATTTAGTAGCATAGGTGGCAAGCTGTTGGTGGTGTTAGCTGTTGGCCCCAACTCAAGGCCACCCCACGCATAACAGAATGAAATGCTGCCCGGTCCTGCGCTATCCCCATGATAGGTTGTGCTTCAGACAAGGTTATGACCCATCGGATTTTCATTGGCTAATTTCAGAAGTAGATTTCCAGGCCTTTCTTCCTAGTTTGCCTTAGACTGGAAGCTCTGCTGAAACCTGTTCAGCCTCCTAGCAACACACAAGTTTCCACTGACAGACGGGTAGTGGCTGGGAATCAAACCTGGGTCTCCCACATGGAAGACAAGAATTCTACCAGTGAACCACCAATGCTTCATAGGTGGCAAGCAGGGGTAGAAAAGTTTGCTCCCCATCTCCTTTGGTCTTTTGTTTCCTGTGTTTCCGCTGAGGAGGCCTTTGCTGGTTGCCTCATAAAGGCCCCCTTTAAAGCTAACCACAAGAGCTTATTTTAAGCACCAGAAGTAGCTAGACCAGACAGTTCTGTCCACCACAGGAGGCCCCAGAATGTCATCCCATTAGGGATGCCTGGCCCACTTCTGTCCTCATGAAGGAGGCTTTTGTTTCGTGGAAACCGTGGCCTCAGTCAGTGAGAAATGTTCAGCAGCTAGTTCTGCATGAAAGAGAACGTGTCAGAACCTGCCAGCTTCCCCTCGCTGGGAAAGACTTTCACAACGTTGCAGTTTCATTTTCTCTTTCACACAAATAAATGTGTTTTTCCTCTCCTCTCCTTCATCCTGCCTCACTTTAATATAAATCAGCTTCAGAATCTCACTTTCCAGGCTAACCCTTGGAGGGAAAGATGAGGAAGGAGCCATCACTTTTCACAGGGCTGTTTACCTGCACATTTGGACCTTAACTACAAAACAGTCACATTTGCAGGAAATAGAGGTTGTTTTTCTTCCCTCAAGGTGGCTTGGTAAGGAGGAGGCCTGGGGCTGAGAAGAAATTTCATCTTGCCACCAAGAAACTGCCATGCCATTAAAAATCTGCATTACATTCACAAAAAGTCCCTTACTAGGAAACCATCTTCTTAATATGCATACAACGTAACTGTTTTGCCAACCTATTGCCACTCTGGATTATTAAAAGAAGTGAAATGCCTTGCTCCTTCCCAGGGTGAAATGAGCAGCCACTAGTCTGTGGTCTGAAATGAATCTCAATTTAAAGGCAGGTTTATTTTTGCTTAATCACTTAGCAACTATGCAATACTTGGGTATATATATTCATCAGGATTGGTACAAAGATTGAGATGGTTCAAAAAATCAAGGAATCTGCATGTTCAATTCCCCCCAAGATAATTACCAAAAACGTGAATCACTATTAATTCTGCTGTAGAACAGATGCAGAGCAAAGATTTCCTTCTCTCCACTTCTCTCCCTTCCTATTGCCGCTGTGCCAGTCCAGGCCACCAGCTCCTTGGACTCCCACTCAACCTCCTAACTAGCTGTTCACCTGGAATCTCATCCTGCTTCCTCCCATCTCCAATCCATTTTCTAGAGTAATCTTAAAACTCAAAACTGATCCTGTCACTCTCCTACTTAATAGCTTTCTTTGCCACCAAATAAAACCTAAATCCCTTAATGCCCTGACAAGACTCTGCATGATCCAGCCCTCACCTCCTTCTCTGGCTTTATCTCTCACTCTACTCTGCCTCTGGGCCTTTGCACATGCTGACCCCACTACCTGGATTTCTCCTTCTCACCCCCCTCTTTGCTCGATCTGTCAGGTCTGAGCTTAAGTGGCACTCAGCAAGGCCATCCCTGAACTTCCAGGTGAAGTTCAGGTGTCTTGTAACAAGTTCACATAGCATCCTGACCTTATATTATGTTGTTCAGTTATAAAACCTTATTTGACAAGACTTTGAGCTTGGAGGGGGTAGGGACCAGCTCTGTCTATTACACTACGCTCAGCACAGCCTAGCCCTTAAAAACATTTATTACATATTGCCTGACTTGAGAGGGTTTTGGGGAAATGAAGAAGCTACTCTTTGACCATAAATGTGAGTGGTGGTGTTTTTAATCACTCCAGGAGCCACTGGGATCGAAGACCGGCTGCAGGAAGGAGTTCCAGATACAATCGCTGCTCTGCAGGAGGCTGGGATCCAGATATGGGTCTTGACTGGAGATAAGCAGGAGACAGCAATCAATATCGCCTATTCCTGCAGACTGTTAGATCAGACTGACACAGTTTACACCATTAATACAGAGAATCAGGTGAGGCCAAACTAGGGACCAGATGTCCAAGTACAAAGCTACTCCTGGGCCAATAGAGGACAGGCTCATTGGTGGGATTTAGGGACACACAGAAAGCACTCCCACCCTGAAATATCACTGAATGTTGGAGCTGGGAGGGCCCTAGAAGTCATCCAGCCCAATATCCTCCTCCATCTCATCCCATAAATGGTTGACCAGTTTCTTTTGTATTAATTGTAATGCTACTTAATAGAAAGTTCTGCCTCTATCCAATTCTTCTCTTGGTCCAATCTTCCCATTTTACAGATGAGGAAACTGAAAACCACTAGGGCTAATTCATTTGCACAAGGTCACTCTACTAGTTTCTGCTTCACAGAGCTAAGTCTAGAATTCTGTTCTCCTGCCAGGCTAGTGCTCTTTGCATTACGTCTCACTGATGGCTCACAGAACCTCAATTGTCAGTTTCTTACTACTTTAGATTAAAGCATCTATTGAAAAATCCTGCATTAAATTGAAATTATTCTGAGTTAAAAATTTCAGCTCCAATTTGTATGTCAAATTGGCCTGCCACAGAGTAGAAACCAGAAGATAACGATACCTAAAACCAGTGTGTTTGGATGGGATGGAAGAGAGAAAGAGATTAGCAAAGTTTTAAAACTACTACTTTTTTTTTGATCTCTACCACGAACAGATCGTACGTGGTAGAGATCAAGATTTGGAGAGAGGGCTGTGTAAAGTCTGAAGAAACATATTTAAAGTTATAATAAGATTTTGTGTTGAGAGGGAAAAACCTACTTTTACAATGTAAGTTGCAGGAAAGGAAAATTCCACCGTCTTGACTGATGAGTATGAGAAGAAAACATTGAGATGTATCTATCCTCCTACGCTTAAGCACTGGATAACTAGATGAAAAGTTGGTGGTTCAAACCCACCCAAAGGTACCTCAGAAGACAGGCCTGGTGATATGCTTCCGAAAGGTCACAGCCTTGAAAACCCTGTGGAGCAGTTCTACGCTGCATTCATTGGGTGCCATGAGTCAGAATTGACTCAATGACAACTAACAACAACATCAAAAGGAAGCAGGGATTAGGTTAAGGTAGAGTACTAACAAGGAAAGCACTGTATCGAGGGGTTGGGAAGAGTACCTGGAGACCTAGGGCATACCAAGGGGAGAGGATGGAGAAAAGGAAGACGGGAAAGGGCAACAACACAGAAAAGGAGGCAGGGAGGACGCTGGAGGATATGTGCGTCAAGGTTGTCCCTTTTTTCTTTCACAGTTTTGCCTGAGGCTGATCTAGATCTAGAATAGAAGTTTGGGAAGGTTTATATTTGGATTTTATTCCATGAGGCAACCACATACGCATATTTTTAAAACAAGAAAAAAGCAGTTTATGCTATGAAAAGTGCCTAAGGCCCTTTAGATGAATTGGAAAAAAATCATCTACTTTCTTGTCAGATGCATAGATTATGCTACGATTACATTAAACCCCAATGAATTTTCAAAATGAAAATAATCTCGAAATAATCTTTTGACTTGGGAAAGAAAGTAATTTGCAGCTTGCATGAGTGCTTGCTCCCTGTAATAGTGTTGATGTCTGCCTGCCTGAAGTGAAACGGAAACGCAGTTTGCAGTGCTCATTTATTCCAGGTGATTCCTGAAGGAGGACACCGGTAAACCTGTGAGTCAGGCTGCCCAGGTGGATGGAATGGGTTTCTCTCAGCTCTGTTCAATGTAATGCCCTCCTGTAGGAAGCTGAAGACCTTCATTGATTAATTAGCCAAAGGCACCTAAGAAACAGCTCTCTTAAAGCTATCCAGGATCCTCCAAGATGGTGCCTGAACACTAGGCCCTGCCCACACCCCTGGACCCATTAAAACCAAAAACCAAACCCAGTGCCGTCAAGCCGATTCCGACTCATGGCGACCCTATAGGACAGAGTAGAACCGCCCCATAGAGTTTCCAAGGAGCACCTGGCAGATTCGAACTGCCGACCCTTTGGTTCACAGCTTAACCACTACACCACCAGGGTTTCCTGGACCCATTAAACTGCTCAATAATTTTTTTTTTTTCCATCCCTGTGCCTGGGAATAAGCAGTAGATGCATAAATATATTAAGCCAGAGAGTGTGGTAATCCATTCCAAATCTTAGATTCGTTTAAACCCCAGCTTAATGTAATCGTGTATTCAATGGATGTCTTCTCCAAGGGTTTTATTTTGCCTAATTCACCATCAGAAGCCCTGGTGGCGTAGTGGTTAAGTGCTACATCTGCTACCTAAAAGGTTGGCAGTTCGAATCCACCAGGCGCTCCTTGGAAACTCTATGGGGCAGTTCTACTCTGTCCTATAGCGTAGCTATGAGTTGGAATCGACTCGATAACAGGTTTGGTTTTTGGTTTTAATTCACTATTAATTGATTCAGGGCTACTGTCTGTTGCTTATGTATCTTAAAGCTATAATCAAGTTATGTGACCTGTCTAGACCTCAGAGTTCTCATCCATAAAATGAGAGGATTGCCAACTCATTACTGGAAGTACTGATCTGTCAAAGTGGTGGCAAAGTGATTAAGAGCTATGGCTGCTAACCAAAAGGTCGACAGTTTGAATCTACCATATGCTCCTTGGAAATGCTAGAGGGCAGTTCTACTCTGACCTAGAAGTTGGTTATGAGTTGGGATCAACTCAACAGCAATGGGTTTGGGCTTTTTGTTTGTTTGTTTACAGTATTAGAAAGTAATAGTAACAACTATTATTATTGTTATTATTTTTAACAACATATGTTGTTGTTAGCTGTCCTTGACCACAATGGAATAAAATGCTGCCTGGTCCTGTGCCAAGTAGCAGATTGGACTATTGTGATCCAAGGATTTTCACTGGCTGGTTTTTGGAAGTATTTCTCCAGCCTTTCTTTGTAGTCTTAGTTTGGAAGCTCCACTGAAACCTGTTCAACGTCATAGCGACACGTATGGACACGTATGTCCTCCACAGATGGACAGGTGGTGACTGCTCAGGAGGTGCATTAGCTGAGAATCAAATCCAGGTCTTCTGCATGAAAGGCAAGAATTCTACCACTGAACCACCACTGCCCCTTCCTAACAACGTATATGGAAGGATTAGTACACTTACCATACTTCACTGAGCTTCATTCTCCTTACCTGTGAAATAGGGATTAAAAATATTCACTTTATAGTTGATCGGGAGAATTAAATAAGATCATAGAAGAAAAGTACTTACTTAACACAGCACCTATCTTATCTATTGTACATAACAAATTACCCCAAAACTTGGTGGCTAGAAACAACAAACATTTATTACTCCACAGTTTCTGAGGGTCATGAGTCCAGGAGCAGCTTACCTGAGTACCTCTGCTCAAGGTATCTCTTAAGGTTGGAGTCAAGCTGTTGGCCAGGGCTGAGGGCTCAACTGAAGCCTCAACTGGGTGGGTCAGTGGGGGTAGGGAATGAGCTTTCCAGGCTCACTCACATGATTATTGGCAGGAGGCCTCAGTTCCTTACCATGCAGGCCTCTCCACAGGCCTGCTTTACAACATGGCAGCTGGGTTCCCACAGGGTGAGCCACCCAAGAGAGAATGAGAAGGAGTCCCCAATCAGAAGTCATAGATTTTTTATAACATAATCCTAGAAGTGATATTCCATCACTTTTGCCAAATTATCTTCATTAGGAAGGAGTTACTAAATCCAGCCCAGACTCAAGGTGTCTTAGTCATCTAGTGCTGCCATAACAGAAATACCACAAGTGGATGGCTTTAACAAAAAGAAATTTATTTTCCCATAGTCTAGTAGGTTACAAGTCCAAATTCAGGGCAACGGCTCCAGGGTAGGGCTTTCTGTCTCTGTTGGCTCTGGAGGAAGATCTTCGTCCTCAATCTTCCCCTGGTCGAGGAGCTTCTCAGGCACAGGGACCCCATGTCCAAAGGATGCACTCTGCTCATGGTGTTGCTTTCTTGGTGGTATGAGGTCCCCAACTCTCTGCTTGCTTCCTTTTCCTTTTATCTCTTGAGAAGTAAAAGGTGGTACAGGCCCCACCCCAGGAAAACTCCCTTTACGTTGGATCAGGGCGATGACTTGAGTAAGTGTGGTGTTAACAATCCCACCATAATCCTCTCAACATAAAATTACAATCACAAAATGGAGGACAACCACACAGCACTGGGAATCATGGCCTAACCAAGTTGATACACACATTTTGGGGAGGGGACATAATTCAGTCCATGACACAAGGGAAGGGGGTTACACAAGGGCATGAATACTAGAAGGTAACCCACTAAACCCACTGATAGGGATCATTAAAAACCATCTTACAGCCTGCCCACCACAGTACCTGGCATATACTAACTGTCAGATGAATGGTGACTATTGAGATTACTACTTAGAAAATTTGGAAATAAGTAAATCCAAAGATTTTTTTTAAGCATACACCTCCAATGACTTGTTGTAGTCATATATTGGAGAAATTTATATAATTTGTACCAACCTCAACTTCCAGCAAGGACTGTCTTGATCTCCTTCCCAGAGAAGTGCCTTCGGTGTTTAGCACCCACTGCTGGAACCACTCCCTGTGACCCCTGCAGGTTCTTTGCACAGTATACTGCCAGCAATGGTCAGTTCAACATCCCCTGAAAGAAGACTCAGGAATGATGAATGGCAGTTCTGTTCACTCCAGAAGAAATGATTCCAACTATTCCTAGAAGCCTCTAGATTAATGGTCCCCAAACCTATCATTTCAGAACTACCTTCATAATTTTGTGGAGCCCTGGTGGTACAGTGGTTAGGTGATACAGCTGCTAACCAAAAGGTTGGCAGTTCAAATCCACCAGCCACTCCTTGGAAACCCTGTGGGGAAGCTCAACTCTGTCCTATAGGTTCACAATGGGTTGGAATCAACTTGACGGCAATGGATTTGTTTTTTTTCTTCACAATTTTTGCCAATATTCACAAATGACCTGTACTGTTTTTTATTTAATGATTTCTTATAAGTTAACTCATTGTTAAAATGATTTAATTTAGCTTAGAAATTTTCAGCACTTGAGTACACAAAAACCCACCATCCCTTGCTATGAATAAAAGAACACTATAAAATAAAGACTGTGAAACAAAATAATTATGTTAACATTGATAATACATTGCCTGCCACAATCTCTTCCATCTTGATTAAAATATGATGTCCACAGAAGTTAAAGAGGTATTAAGGATAGATTTATAGCTAAAATCTGACTTTATTTTTAAGAGAATTGATAAATAACTTCCTCACTGTGTTTCAAGGTTAACACTGGGAAAAATCAATAGGAAGTTTCTTTCAATCAGTAAGACTTTCATATCCATTGTCAGTTCTAACCCATACAACCAACATATTCATACCACGATTCTCAGCACCCTCCATGGAATAACTGGTTGCTGCTAACTCAATTCTGACACATGGCGGTCCCATGTGTGTCAGAGTAGAACTGTGCTCTGTAGAGTTTTCAATGGCTGGTTTTTCAGAAGTAGACCACCGGGCCTTTCTTCTAAGGCACTTCTGGGTGGACTCAAACATCCAAACTTTCAATTAGCACTGAACATGTTAACCATTTGCACCACCCAGAAATTCAACCGGTGAATAAACACACGATCAATGTATTTTTATTCTATTTTATTTTGTTGTTGTTGAGAACATAGACAGCAAAACTTATGCCAACTCAGCAATTTCTACATGTACCATTTAGTAACATTGATTATATTCTTCAAGCTGTGTAATCATTGTCACCCTCCTTTTCTGAGTTGTTCCTCCCCTATTAACATAAGTTCACTACCCTTTGAGGTTTGTATCTAACCTTTCAGGTTGCTCTTGTCACTTTAATCTCATATAGATAGTTCTTAAAAGAGCATAATGCTCAAGCAAACATTTTTTACTAGTTAAGCTAAACTATTGTTTGGTTTTAAGAAGACTTTAGGGGATATTTTTAATTTAAGGTTTAAAGATTATCTCAGGGCAATAGTTTCAGGGGTTCATCCAATCTTCATCCAGACTTCAGGAAGTCTGGAGTCTATGAGATTTTGAATTCCTGTTCTGCATTTTCCCCCTCTTGATAAGGATTCTTCTATGAAAGCTTTGATCAAAATGTTTAGTAATAGTAGCCATACAAAACCATCTGGTTCTTCTGGTCTCAAGACAAAGGAGGCAGTTGTTCATGGAAGCATTCCATATCCTCCTCCTGTTCCTGACTCTCCTTCTCCCTCTGTCTCTCCAGGCAAATAGAGACCAATTGTTGTGCCTTGGATGGCTGCTTGCAAGCTTTTAAGACCTCAGGCACTATGGAACGAACTAGGAATTAGAACAGAAGCACTAAACAATGTATTTTTTACTCAGGCTGCCACAGTTCAAGTAGTAGTGATCCTGCCTCCACTACTAAATTAGATAATCTTGGGAGGATTACTAAAGATCTTATTGTTTCAATTTCCTCATCTCTAAAATATGATTAGTAATACTTACCCTACTACAAAGGAATGTTCTAAAGAACAAAGGAGAACTGAAATGACCTGGGTAAATAGAAAACACCATACCAGCATGACATGTTGTCATTATTTACCATCACATTGGTATTCTTCATTATCTTACACTATCCCTGCATCAATCCCCATCTTGCTGAGCTGTTTTTGCTCCCATTTCCCAGCAGTCTTTATTATCTTAGTCACTAGTTTGGTTCCAAATTAATATTCCTTTCAAGCTGTTTCAAATATTACAAAGAAATGTAAAAACTGGAGAATGATTCCTGGGTAATCTGTATGGTGGTAAAGTTTTATAACCATCTTACTAAAGGATAAAGTGATATTTAAGCATATGTTTCCAGTGCTGCTTACCAATACTCTACTAATTATTATAACTCTTTATAGGAAACCTGTGACTCCATCCTCAACTGTGTCCTAGAAGAAGTAAAGCAATTTCATGGACCACGGAAGCCAGACCGCAAACTCTTTGGGTTCTGTCTGCCTTCTGAGATGCCATCCACTGCCTCAGTAGATGTTGTTCCAAAAGTTGGATTGGTCATTGATGGGAAGACATTGAATGTCATATTCCAGGGAAAGCTGGAGAAGAAATTTCTGGAGTTGACCCAGTATTGCCGGTCTGTCCTGTGTTGTCGCTCCACCCCACTCCAGAAGAGTATGATAGTCAAGCTGGTGCGAGACAAGTTGAGAGTCATGACCCTTTCCATAGGTATCTTTCATGTGGAGATGTGGGTGGCAGTTTGGCAGAGGTCTAGGCCAGAGGTGGGAGGTTATGTATCAAAGCCCAAATACTTAGGCTGAGAGTCATTATCTTGGAGAAAGTTCAAAGTGGCAATCAAGATGTGACAGTCAGGAGATGAACTAGATGCTAACTGGAGTTGGAGAATGAGTCAAAGTTCTAGAGAAGGAAAACTCAATACTTGGATGGAGGTCAAAGCCAACAGGGGCCTGGAATTCAGAACATCCAGGTAGCTCAAGAAATGCTACCACCAATATATACTCAGGTCACCTTAATTCTGGAATGCAAACCATTTCCGCCTCGATATTTAACACATGACCCATTAGTATGAACCTCAATCAGTTCCTCAATTTTGCCCCTCTGCCCACAAAGCCTAAAATATTTCTATCTAGTCCTTTACCAAAAAAAGTTTGCCAACCTCTGGTTTAAATCGTGTTTGCTAATCTGGCATTCTGCTGAGTGTGGGCGACTGGTGGGGAGATTCTAAGAGTTGTTCATTTTTGTCTGCTCATTCTTAAACACAAGTCCCAGTACAAAGCATATTCTTAGTAAATGCTGGCTGGTTGGTTGATGGTACGGTGGTTAAGCACTCAGCTGCTAACCAAAATGTCGTCAGTTGAAACCCACCAGCTGTTCTGCGGGAGAAAGATGTGACAGTCTGCTTCTGTAAAGCTCTCAGCCTTGGATACCCTTTCGGGCAGTTCTACTCTGTCCCATAGGGTCTCTAGGAGTCAGAATTGATTCAACTGCAATGGGTTTGGTTTGATTTGGTTGGTTTGGTTTGGTTTAGTTGTTGATGAAGCATTGCTCAGAGAGGACTCAACTTTGATTATGATCGAGGCAGAGGAATAAAACTTACTTTAAACCACCCAGAAACTCCCAAACATGATTTACAGGAATCTTCATGATCTGGTTGCCATTAACCCTCCAACTACATCTCCCACCATAGCCACCTTCCCTTCCCATCATTCGGCACTCCACATTCCAGTCAAATGGAACTCCTTACCCTTCCCCAAGGGCCATATCCTCTCTGCACAAGCTACCCCCTCTTGCAAAACACTCCTCTTACTCCACCCTAGCCTTTATTTCTTCTGGGAGCTTCCCCAGTACCTAGCACTCATAGCTCCAAAATATTGTTAGATCATACTATGATGCCTGCTCAGTAGACTGCGAGTTCCTTGAGTACAAGGACAGTGTCAGTCTTACCACTTATTCATGTGCCCAGCACACACCAAGCACATAGTAAAGGTTGCATCCACCTAGGAACATTCTTCCAGATAATGCCAGCCTCTCTTTCACATGGAAAGAGATTTCCTTTCCTGGCATTTGAGACAAGACGTCCATTCCACATTATGATTTTTCTAGGCTTTCAGGTAAAAGCAGTTCAGAACAAAAAAAGGGGTGGTCAAAAAGAATGTAGAAAGCAGACCTTTAGCACCTGCGTCCTTCTTAGACCCTGAATTGTCCTCTTCAGAAATTCAGACACATACAACAAGGCCATAGCCCAGACTGATTCCCTGAGGTGGGAGATTGGCTTCACTCCCATAGCAAGAGAAACAAAACCAGCAGGGTGAGAAATAGCATGATTTCCAACTCTACATCCCCTGGCTCACAAACAGAAGAGGTTAAAGGTTGAACTTGGACTTGTTCAGCCATGAAGGTTAAAATTATGCACTACTATGCTATCAAGAAAAAATTATGATAAATATGTCAAAGACTACTAGACTTTCAAAAAGAACAGTTGCTCAGTTTTGCTTCTTGGACCACAAAGCCTAAAATATTTACTATCTAGCCCTTTACAGAAAAAGTTTGCCCACCTCTGGTCCAGAAGATAAAGCACTGGGTATAGATGCAAGGCCAGCCTTGTGAAGAAGACTTCATTGTAGAGTACTGTGCTGTCCACTATGGTTACCACTCTGTGGCTATTTAAATTTAATTAAAATTAAATTCATCTCCTCTGTTGTACTAGCCACATTTCAATAACCACATGTGCTTAGTGGTTTCCATATTGGACAGTGCAAGTACAGAACATATGCATCATTGCAGAGAGATCTATTTGATAATGCTGGTATAGAGGGAGACTCTGTGTATGTGTGTGTGTGTATGTGTGCATGTATTTATTTCTATGGCCTTACCTTCAGTTTCCTGAAACAACTCAGTTCATTGAATGAAAACTCAGTGGGACTAAATGTACCTCAACCAGAAAGATTAGACAATCCCGTATTCCTGTAATCAGAAAGAAAACTGACTGTTGTCCCTCTCCTTAGACACCATTGACAGCCTCTGGAGATTTGGCTGTCCAGATGTTCCAGATTGTCTTGATATGGTCAGTATTTCAAGTTATAATGAGTTAGGGAAAGAGTACTGGCCCTAGAATTGGAAAGATCTGAACTCCAGTTTTATGAGTTCTTTCACTAGATGGATTTCCCTTGATGAGTCCTTACCTTGTTCAAATTCTCCACTTGCTCATGAGTAAAGTCCACTGAAACGTTTCTGAAGGCTTTTTTGTAAACTGTAAACCACTGCCTAATTCTCTCTTGTTTATCACTGTATCCCCAATATCTAACATTGTGCCCAGAAAAAAATATATATATATTTGTTGAGTGATGAAGTAAAATGAAAGTAGGGCTTCTTGTCCAAAGAAGAGAAGACATGTCTCAGGTCAAATACGGTAACAACGATTTTTCCTACAGGACTATTCAGGGTAATATTAAACGGATTTGATCTTGTATGAATGCAGACTTTTTAGAGCCACTGAGTATAAACCCGTGTTAATTGTTACTGAGCAGTTGGAACAGGCATAAAAACACCTCATGTCCTCTGTTCTCTCAGGTGATGGAGCAAATGATGTGAGCATGATTCAAGCCGCTGATATTGGAATTGGGATATCAGGACAAGAAGGCATGCAGGTATTGTTCCTTTCAACCATTCTTGTTTCTTTTTGTTCTTCTTTATCCTTATTGGTATGAGGGCACTGGTAGTTTGGTGGTAGAAGTCTCGCTTTCCATGCAAGAGACCCAGGTTAGATTTCCAACCAGTGCAACACATGTGCAGCTACCACCCATCTGTCATTGGAGGTTTCTGTGTTGCTATGATGTTGAAAAGGTTCGACAGAACTTCCAGACTAAGACAGACTAGGAAAAAGGGCCTGGAAATCAGCCAGTGAAAACCCTGTACATCATAATGGTGCATTCCACAACCGATCTTGGGGATGGCACAGGACCAGGCAGTGTTTCATTCCATTGTGCCTGGGGTCTCCATGAGTTAGGGACTGACTCAGTGGCAGTTCACAACAACAATAATCCTTATTTGAGAGTTAAGGAAGTCCCCCACAGTGCTGGAGAACCTCTCACAGAGAGCCTTGCAGGCTTATCATCTGAAAGTCAAGGGGCTTCCATGCCTGTATATGGCCTCCATCACCATCCCTTACTTCCAGTCCTTCAGAAGACAGAGGGAGATCAAAGGATGCTTGGTTTTTTACAGACAGTGGTGATGTTTGTATTCTAAAACCGAAGAGTATCCAACAATTCAGGGAACCATAAGCCTTCCTCTGAGTCCATGCTTCCTTGCTGTAACCTCCCCCCACATCCAAAGTTGCAATGCCGTTCATGACCAGTGACAGATGTAAGGACATTTGAAATGATATTTTAATCTTGGTGACTAGATTGACCCATGAATTACTTAATACATTTTAATTTGGTGGCACAGTTAAGCCCTTGACTACTAGCAGAAAGGTTGGTGTTTCAAACCCACCCAGAGGCACCTCAGAAGACATATCTGGTGAACTGCATCTGAAAGATCACAGCCTTGAAAACCCTGCAGAACAGCTCTACACAGCACACATGGGGTCACCATAAGTAAGAATTAAGGGCAGCTTTTTTTTAACAACAACAAGGAAACCCTGGTGGCATAGTGGTTAAGGGCTACAGCTGCTAACCAAAGGGTCAGCAGTTCGAATCCACCAGGTGCTCCTTGGAAGCTCTGCAGGCCTTTCTACTCTGTCCTGTAGGGTCGCTATGAGTCGGAATCGACTCCACAGTCCTGGGTTTGGTTTTGTAACAACAACAGCAATGTAGTTAAAATTCAACCTAGAACAAGAGTACTAGCTTCAGCAGCTAAGCTTCCCCATGAAAACGGACCCCTTTTGTGGTTTTGAATCATTAACAATTGTAGTCTCACCATCAGTGGAGACATTTAGTGTTGCCTAAATTTGTTGTTGAGGATGAAAGAACACTTACCCAGAAGCCACAAAATAATTACGTGTTACCTTTTGAACATCGACCATATATAGGGTAGCGCTCTGTGGGTACTTCACATTCATTTTCATGTTTTGTCTTTTTTTTTTTTCTTTTTTTAATTGTAGTAAAACATATATAACAAAAAGTTTGCCATTTATTCATTTTTAAGTGTAGAATTCAGTGACATTAATTACAGTCACCATGTTGTGCAAACATCACCCCTATCTATTACCAAAAGTTTTATATCACCTCAAAAAAAAAAACAAAAACCTCAGTGCCCTTCAGCAGTAACTCCCCATTCCCTCCTCCTCTTAGCCCCTGGTAACCATTAGTACATTATATCTCCATACATGTGCATGTTCTAAATATGTGGTATGACTTGGATCATATTAGTCATTCTGTGTCTGAATTATTTCACTCAGCATGTTTTCTAGGTACATCCCATGCGGTAGCATGTATCAGAATTTCATTCTCTTTATGTCTGAATAATATTCCATTGTATAATATACCACATTTTGCTTGTCCATCTATCTGTCGATGGACACTTGGGTTGTTTCCACCTTTTGACGATAGCGAATAATGTTGCAATGAACATTGGTGTAGACTTTCTCATTTCATTTTATTAATCACCACAGCCCTATACGTTAGAGATTTTTCTTCAGATGGGAAAAGTGAGGCTCAGAGAAGTTAAATAACCTGACCAAAGCTCACACCAGGATTTATATCCAGACAGGTCTGACTCCAAACTCCATACTCTTGAAAGAGTACTATGGGGAGTGGGGAGTGGGGAGTTACTGCCTAATGGGTACTGGGTTTCTGTTTAGGGTGATGGAAAAATTTTGGAGATAGTAGTAGTGGTTGTACAACATTGTGAATGTAACTAACGCCACTGAATTGTATGCTTAAAAATAGTTACAATGGTGAATTTTATGTTATATATATATTACCACAATGTAAGTTGTTTTTACAATTTAAAAAAATATATGTTATGAACTTTGCTTGTTCTGGGTAGTCCCAAGGGCAGAGGACACATTTCAGGTCCATGTAAAAGAAGAGCTATTGAACCATCAGCTTCATGTGAGAACGGAATGAATGGCCTGTCTCAGGAGTTGAAGGGTATTCGGAGGTTTGAGGATTACTTGAACAGAAGCTCCTACTGTCTGGTTAACCAATGAATCTAAAATAGTGCCTGGCACATAGTAGGCCTCAATAAATGTTTATTGAATAAATGGATGGAGATAAAGGGCCAGATTAGACCACTGGTCCCTTCTGGTCTGCCTTTCTTAGATTCTAGTGAAGTCTGGCTTTCATAGAAGAGAGGGTGGGTGCCAGAGTCCAAGGAGCCATCTAAGGAAGACCAATACTAGTTCCTTGTCTTATCACGTAACAATAAGGGATTTTTCAGACATGGCCAGTTGACACCAGAGAATAAAGCATGGCCCTCTGGGGAGCTCCAGGGCAGTGGCAGCTGCTGAGGGATACTGATGTCTCCATTCTCCCCTCTCAGGCTGTCATGTCCAGTGACTTCGCCATCTCCCGCTTCAGGCACCTCAAGAAGCTACTGCTCGTGCATGGCCACTGGTGTTACTCGCGCCTGGCCCGGATGGTGGTGTACTTCTTCTACAAAAATGTGGTAAGCAGCTGTACAGTGACCTCCCACCCAGGCCTGGGAGTCCTTGTTGTGGTGCCGACCCCCCACAGCCATGGACAAAGTATCTTAACATCACAGAATGAGTCAGGCTGACCTGAATTTTGAGTCTGAAACAGCCCCTTACCAGCTCTGTGACCTCGGACAACACAATTCTCTGGGTTCAATTTCTCTTGGTAAAATGGGGCTAATACTAACTGTTTTGTGAAGTTATTGTGAGGATTGGCAATACTGTATGAATAGCACCTGGCATATAGGAGGTAGTGTTATCAGAATGGACTCTGGAGTCAGATGCACTGAATTCAAATCCGGACTTCCATATTCAATAGTGTCCCCAAGCCTTAGTTTCCTCATCTGTAAAATAGGCCTGGTAATAGAAACTTCCTCAGGTATTAATCTGCCATGAAGATTAAATGAGAGCTTGCATCCAAAATGACCAGCATACAGTAACCCCTAGATGGTTAGGTACTATTTTTATCATCATTGTTGCTGTCATTACTCTTGGAGAGTCTCAATAAATGAGATTTATTTTTCTGGTTGCAAGGACAAAGTATTTGAAGAACAACTAGCCTGATTTGTATCTTAGATTTTTCCCCCAAGATAGAGCCAACCCAAAGTAAGGGCTGCACCCCACCCCTTGAGAGCGGTAAAGGCTCCTCACAGAATGTGGGTCTTTGAGCCCATGGCTTCGATCTGAGACTCTGTACATCACTTCAGAACCCAACAGGGAGTTCCTGGAGGGCAGGATACTAAATAATCTATTGGCAAAAAAATTTCAGGTAAAGAGAACACCTGGGTTCTAATCTTGCCTGACTCTAGCATGCTGTGTGACCTTGGAGAGGCCATTTAACCTCTCTGAGCCTCTGTATCCTCATAGGTAGTATTAGCAGGCTATGACTGACTCTCTTTGTCATTAGAAGTATTATCAAGAGGCTTCAGTGTCAGGGCTTTGGAAATCACACAATGCTAGACAAGAGTTATATGAAGATATTAATGTGTCTTCTAAAAATATGTTGATTTCTGCCTTGTTAATAAGGGCCCAAAGCAGGCACCCACCGAGGGAGGTATTAAAACTGCTAGAGGCTTTTGTTTGAAATGCATTTGATTAACAAAGGATATAGGAAGAAGTCAGAACATTGCTGTATTTGGGGAGGGAGCAAATACCCATGTTTTTCATTATCTAGTTCAAGGACCTTTGAATAATTCCCAAGAGCCTCCAAGTACAATCTGCTTCCCATTTGCCTAAGGAAAAAGAGAGGATTAAGACCAGGGTGTTGGAAGAGAAACACATTAGCCAAATAAAAAAATAGGCGCTCCCAAAGTTACATTTTTTTTCTCTTGCTTCATTCCTCCAGTCCTGCTTTCAGGCTCTGTCATGGTCCCCCTGGCTCAGGAATGAGCCTTTCTGTGTAAAGCTCAATGTATATGTAAATAAACAGCATGACAAAAAATAATGTAAATTGGATAAACTGAATGGTATATTATTTCAGCAAGTCTATGCATACAAGTCACTCCATTGGATTTGAAACCCACTTCTGAGTATAAAAGACTATTTAGAATTCAAAATGCCTTCGTTCAATTTTTTCTTTTTCTTTTCTTTTGAATAAGCACAACCTCTTCTGTGCATTAAATTTGTGAAATAGAAAAGGAAACATTTCCAGCCAGCCATGCTTTCAAAGCTTAAATGATATTTATTTCCAGCCCGCTGCTGTGCTCGAAATTGTGATACTGATGCAGCGTTATCTCCCCTTTGCAATTAGAGGGTGGAGAACTGACTTCCACTTCCAAAACCAATTTCAGAAGGGATTAAAGACCTGCCCACTCTGAAATTTGAACAATGAATTAATTACAGCACTGTAGCTTCTTGGGAGGAAGAGCAGGCATCCGGTCTCAGCGATGCCGTCACTGGGTGCAACACGCTACCTCCGAGGTGCAAAAACTCCAGCTAGACAGAACCCCACCCGTTGCTATCGAGTCAATTTCGACTTATAGTGACCCTTTATAGGACAGAGTAAAACTGTACCATAGGGTTTCCAAGGCTGTAATCTTTACAGAAGTGGACTGCCACGTCTTTCTCCCACCAACCTTTCGGTTAGCAGCTGAGCACTTAACCACTGTGCCACAAGGGCTCCTTAAAACAATGTCTAACACAGAGTAAACAACTAAATACAGTTTCCTATAGGTTTTTTTTTATAGGTAGAGGATAAATCTACTATAAGTTATTTTATGTGATCTTCAAAGAACCTAATTAAAGATCCCAAGGAGGTTGAGTCAGATAGGGGAAGTAGAAAACAAGCAAGATCCTACCCTTGCCTCAGGAAGAAGCAAACGCTCTTTTAATGTTAAAACTCCAGGATGAGTGTTAGAACAATTAAGATTTACTGCATTTATTCAAAGAATTTTTTAGTATCTATGTGTCATGAGGAAACCCTGGTGGTATAGTGGTTAAGTGCTATAGCTGCTAACCAAAAGGTCAGCAGTTCAAATTCACCAGGAGATCCTTGGAAACTCTATGGGGCAGTTCTCTTCTGTCCTATTGGGTCGCTATGACTTAGAATCAACTCAACAGCAATGGGTTTGGCTTAGGTTTATGTGTCATGAAGAACACTAAATAGCCAAAAACCAAACCCATTGCCATCAAGTAGATTCCAACTCATGGTAACCCCATGTGTTACAGAGTAGAAATGAACTCCACGGCGTTGTTTAGTTTGTTCATTTGTTTGTTTTGTTTATTTTTGCGGAGGGGGGGAGAGGGGCTGTAATCTTTATGGAAGCAGATTGCCAGGCCTTTCTTCTGCAGCATCACTGGGTAGGCTCAAACCACCAACCTTACCTTTAGTAGTTGAGCACAAACTGTACTACCCAGGGAGGGATTAATACTAGGCATTGGGTATAGCAGGGATCAAGACATACTTTATCCCTGCCCTCATGAAGCTTACAGTCTTAAATCAGGGCTCAGCAAACTTTTTCTGCAAAGGCCAGATAATAAATATTTTAGGCTTTGTAGACCATACAGCCTGTAGGTGTCCCAACTACTCAACTCTGCCATTGTAGCATGCAGCCATAGGCAATATGTAAACAAACCAGTGTGGCTGTATTTCAACAAAAGTTTATTTACAACTGGATTTGGCCTGCGGGCCATAGTTTGTCAGTGCCTGATCTAGATAAACTTTGCTATTCAAAATGTGGTTTCCAACCTCTGCTCTGACAGGGATCACAATAGAAGGTCCCAGACAGAGCTGGAGAAAAATGTAGAACAAAATTCTAACTCACAGAAAAAGAGCAGACTTATTGGCCTGACAGAGGCTGGAGAAACCCTGAGAGTATGGCCCCCGGACAACCTTTTAGCTCAGTAATGAAGTCACTTCTGAGGCTCACCCTTCAGCCAAAGATTAGACAGCCCCATAAAACAAAACAAGACTAAAGGGGCACACCACCCCAGGGGCAAGGACAAGAAGGCAGGAGGGGACAGGAAATCTGGTATTGGGGAACCCAAGTTAGAGAAGGGAGAGTGTTGACATGTCGTGGGGTTGTTAACCAATGTCATAAAACAGTATGTGTACTAACTGTTTAATGAGAAGCTGGTTTGTTCTGTAAACCTTCATCTAAAGTACAATAAAATAAATAAATAAATTCACTAAACTTTAAAAAAAAAAAAATGTGGTTCTCAGCAGCATTGGCATCACCTGGAAGCTTGTTAGGAATGCAGATTCTCAGGCCCCACCCCAGGCCTAAGTCAGGATCTGCATTTTTTAACCAGATACCCAGGTGATTCGTATGAGCCTTAAAGTTTAACAAGTACTAGTATAGGGAAGTATTCCTGGTAGTGTAGTGGTTAAGAGATGGGCTGCTAGCCAAAAGGTTGGCAGTTTGAACTCTGCCAGCTGCTCCCTGGAAACCCTATGGGGCAGTTCTGCTCTGTCCCTGTAAATCAGAATTGACTCGACAGCAATGCGTTTGGTTTTTGGCTTTAGTATAGGGAAAAAGAAATTAAAAAAAAAAGAAAACTTTTCCTGTGGAACATCCCCACAGAGGAAGGCCAGAGTGCCATGGACATTTAGTAACCAGGAGACCTTTTGACTAATCAGTCAGGAAGAAAATAACATTTAAGCTGTGACCTGAAAGAATACTAGAAATAATAGAATACAAATAACAATAACAGAGAGCCTCTTCAAAATAACACTGGCCCACTCATTAGGCAATGAGCTTCTACCATGAATACAAGCCTGCTAAAAGATTTCTTGCAAGACCCTGCAAATCTCTGTGCCTCAGCTACAGAAAACTGAGAAGCTCAAGTCCTAACTCCCATACCAACTGTTTATGTGGCCTTGGGCAAGTCAGCAAAACCACATCACAACGTGTTAGGTGCAATGGTAGTGACCCAGGCCATCTCACAGCTGGGGAGACCTTGAGTGGAAAGAACATTACAAAGCATAAAATGACCTGTAGGTAGGGCTTTTGATTATTTCCTTTCTGAGTTACATGGCTGTCAGGAAAGTGTTGTAAGGTGAACCCTCTTCCTGCCAGGTTTCCTGATCACAGTTCAGTCTTCCTCAGTGACATGCCTTTCTATTTCTACACTACCAGTAGTAACTACTGCCATCCGTTTATCATGTGCCGTGGTGTAGGTACTACTGTTCCCATCTGACAGATGAAAAAGTGATGTTCAGAAAGGTTTAGCAATTTACTCAAGGTCACACTGCTAGTATGTGACAGAAGTAGGGATTCAAAGCCAGGCCTCTCTGCTTCTAAAGCGTGTGCTCCTAACCATCATAGTATATATATTTTCCTGAATAAGTTAGTAGAGTTCCCTTCAGGTCCTGAAGAATATTATTAATAGTAGTAGTAGTAATAGTAACAGTAATGACAGCAGCGGTTTACTACAGGCAGTTAGAGTTATCTCTAATCCGCATAGCCTTGTACATTATGGATGAGGAAACTGACGCTGTGCGGTGTAGATGACTTGTCTGACCTAAGCAGCAATTGGTGACTGGCTGCTCTCTGCCTACAGTGCTATGTCAACTTGCTCTTCTGGTATCAGTTCTTCTGTGGCTTCTCTGGCTCCACCATGATCGATTACTGGCAGACGATATTCTTCAATCTCTTCTTCACCTCTGTGCCGCCTCTCGTCTTCGGAGTCCTTGATATAGACATCTCTGCAGAGACGCTGCTGGCATTGCCCGAGCTATACAAGAGAGGCCAGAACTCTGAGGTAAGGGGCTTGGACAGCTAGGGGAGGCTGCATCTCCCTGACCTCCACTCCTCCCTGGAGGTGTCAGAGAAAGAGTCCTGGGCTGGGGATTAGGAGCTGCTTCTCTGTTGCTTAGCTCTTATGTGACCTTGATAACTTCTCTTCACTTTCCAACCTGTCTCTCATTTGCTCTTGAGGGTGTTAGACAAGACCAGTGGGTATTTTTCTTTGTAATTATTTATTTAATTACATTACACATTAACATGGGGCTGCCCTTGTTGAAGTGGGAGGGAGGACACGCAGAAGGATCCCAGCCTCCTCGGCTGGCCCCTCTCTCCAGGTTGTGAGGCACATCTACAGAACCCCCAGGGCCCAGTTTGAAAACCACTGGGACTAGCAGCCTATTTCCTCACTACTGGTTAACCCAACCAGTTGCCATCAACTCAATTCTGACTCATGGCAGCCCCATGTGTATCAGAGTAGAACTGTCCTCTATGGGGTTTTCAACAGCTGACTTTTCAGAAGTGGAGCACCAGGTTTTTCTCCCAAGATGCCTCTGGGTGGACTGAAACTTCCCACCTTTCAGTTATCAGCCAAACATGTTAACCATTTGAACCACCGGCTAAGGCATTCATAAACAAGTGCTTCTACTTCATGTTGGAGAAGGCCAAACTTAGAACTCAAGATTTCAACATGGTCTAGAACTTACTCCTATCAAGTAGTCTTGGTTCTATGAGCTTGTTGGTATCAAGTGAAGAAGACCTGAGAAGCACTGGGGATGGCTTCCTAGAAGGCACAGAGGCCACACTCAGATTTGGAGGACTCAGATAGTGGGACGCTGCAGGCAGCCAGAGGAGCACAGGCACAGGCAAGGGGGTTGGGTGGAGGCAACGGGAAGTGGACCAGACTGCCTCAAGGGAGGAGCACCAGGAAAAGGGACCAAGAGTGTCTTTGCACTTGGGGAAAGGAAGACAAAGCCAGATGTGGTATTTGTGAGCTGATAGCTTTGGGGGACACCCAACAAAGGACCAAGTCCAGTTTTAACCCAAAGGCTGATAGAAAAAGCAGCACAGCAATCCAGGCAATTTGTGCAAAGGACTATGGCAACACACACACATTCTGGGCTCTTTGAATGTTACCCTTCCTATGGACATACTGGCTGCATAATGTATTCCTTGAGTATCTAATGTTAAAAAGAAGTTAATGTGTCAAAAACAGAAACTGTAAATTGTTTCACTTTTCCCAGGGAAGGCACAGAGCAGGAAGCATGAAATGAGAAAGCTTGTCTCTAAAGCCCGTGGACTCTGTCTCTTGGGAATCTGTGGTCCTGGCCTATGATTGAGAGCTTCCTTGCAGGTGCCATTTAGGACCCATAGAATCTCTAAACTTACTAAGTTTATAGTAGTGTTGGCAGTAGTGCTAATGAATGATAATAATAACTGGGTACTTATAGGTACAAAGGTACAATCACATTTGGCCCTTTTGAAGCCCAAGGGAGTAGATACTATTATTTTTATCCACATTTTCGGAAGAAGAAACCAATTCTCAGAGCAGTTTTGTAATGTTTACAAGATCGAACAGTGGTGGAGCTGGGATTTGAACTGAGGTCTGCTCTTAAATACTCCACTCCATTTTTTTATTGCCTTTAAGATAAGAAGCATCATATATTCTGTATTGTCTGCCCCCAGACACACACAGGAAAGTTGCTTGCAACAACGGAGGCTTGTTCTATTTGTGGTTAACCGTTGGCATGTTCTTTTCTGGTAGTGCTACAATCTGTCAACTTTCTGGATTTCCATGGTGGATGCATTCTACCAGAGCCTCGTCTGCTTCTTTATCCCTTACCTGGTAAGTAATAGAGACCCACTCTAATCACATAAATTATAGGGTGGAACCTGTCCTATTTATCTGCAATTCAGGACTTGTAGTATCTTTCTGAGCAGAGCATCCAGACAGGTAGCCCGTGGGCCATATCTGGGTAAAGTCAGAACTCTTTACCCAGATATCGTAATTTCTAGCTGCTCTTGAAAATTGGAAGGTATTTTTACACTGAGTTGTTCTTCCTTCATGGCAACAAGTTGGAATTGACTCATAGCTCTACTTATTTGGGGGACATGCTCCCAGTTTGCCAAAGTCCTCACCACTCCACTTTGTCATACACCTGTCCTTCATTCATTGACTGTTTGCTACTTGACCACTGAAGGTATCCGAGTTTACAAACCTTGGTGTATATATAGATTTGTGCTGCCAAAGTCAAAGCAGTAAGAGTTCAGGAGGTAAGTTCTGATAGAAGGGATACTGCATCATCTGAAATAAATAGCAAGACTGCAGATAGCAAGGGATACCAGTGCCATCTCAATTTGGTTCCCAGTTTGAATAGCAAGAATTTAGATACTGAAAGGATACCTGTATTCCTCCTGCCATGGGATGAGAATATTGGGTACTTGCCGCCCCCCAGGTACCAGCTTCTGGGCACATATTTTCTTCCAGTTAGCAACAAGATAGCGGTGGAGGGAGGCAAGCATCTTATGCTTTGTTGGAATTCTCTGGTTTATAATACCCTTCCTGACCAGGCCTCTTCTTTTACCTTTCCTGCTTCCTCTTTTGTACCTGTCCTTTTACCCCAGACCTACCATACAAGACAATTTGGAGTTCTACAAGCCCACCACACTCACCTTCAGCTCTGGCCCTTATTTGGGAATGCCCTTCCCCTCCCTCTTCGGCTGATTTACACCTTTTTCTAGTCTCAGCTGAAATATCCCTTCTTCTGTGCTCCCAGGATGCCTTATACTTGCCTTATTGCAGCCCTTATCCCCTTAGTTGTACCACATCTGCCCTAATTAATAAATTGCAAACTCCTTGGAAGTGAACATGGAATTTTACTCAGCAATTAGTATAGAACCTGGTGCTCAATAAATTCTTTGCTCATTTATTCCACAATGTTTTTGGACTACCCATCAGTGGCTTTCTCTAGCTACCACGTTTCCAAATAATTTAGTCCTATCAACTCGCTCCTCATCTTGGTCTCTTCTTTGGGTCACTTCCACATGGATGGCAGCTGAGTACCTTCTTCTTTCCCTGTCCCTTCCCCTTCCTTGACACCTGCCTTCTGTAAATCAACTGTCAAACCAAAGCCTTGTTCCTCCATGGACACAGCTGACAGTGCCTGTTTGTTCCTCTCTGCAGACCTACAGGGACTCTGATATTGACGTCTTCACCTTTGGGACACCCATCAACACCATTGCCCTGGCTACAATTCTCTTGCACCAGGCAATAGAAATGAAGACCTGGGTAAGGACTGCGGGGTCTCTTTGGCTTAAAAATTGGGTTCCTGTCCATTGACCCTATTCATATTTCTGAGATGTTTCACTACATATTATTGATCTACCCAATAAACACATACTGAGGCACTACCTGTGTCCCACCTGCATAGGGAGACAAGTGGTGCAGAAGATAAAATTCCTGACTGCAATCTGCTTATCACCTAGCAAGGATGGTAAAACTAACATATTTGAAACAATGAGACAGCTGTAAAAATAGATGCCATTGATAAAAATTTCTGGGGTGTTTCAGAGAAGAGGAAGCATTAAAAAATTACAGACCAATCTCACTAATGAACATAAATGTAAACAATTCTAAATAAAATATTGGCTGGCCAATCAACTCAACAGCGTGTTAAAGACAATAAAACATGGGGCCACTATGAGTTGGAATCAACCCGATAGTCCCCAACAACAACAACAATCTTGGTTTCCTAGGTCAGCCATACAGAAATACTACAAAGTAGGTGGCTTTAAAGAACAGAAGTTTATTTTCTAACAGTTCTGGAAGCTAGAAGTATGAACCCAAGGCATCAACAAGGCTATGCGCTCTCTATGTCAGCTCTAGGGGAAGATCCTTCCTTGGCTCCTTCAATTTCTGTAGCCCCAGGCATTTTGTGGTGTCCTATGGCTTGTAGAGGGATCTTCACATGCTGTCTTCCCCCTGTATAGGACTCTTTTTTTATAAGACACCACTCAGAAAAGACTACCCATTGCAGTCGAGTCAATTCCAACTCATAGTGACCCTACAGGACAGAGTAGAACAGCCCCATAGAGTTTCGAAGGAGCACCTGGTAGATTTGAACTCCCGACCTTTTGGTTAGCAGCTGTAGCACTTAACCACTACACCACCAGTGTTTCCCAGGCAAGATTCGGACCCACCATATTCTGGTATAATGTCATTAGTTTAACAGATGATATCTAAACAGAAGGAAAAAAAAAATTCCCCAAACAAGCTTACATTAACAGATACATGGGTCAGGACTTCAACATATCTTTTGGGGGATAAAATGCAGTCCTCAGAATGACCAAAGAATTTTCATATGCTACTAATCAACTGCTATTCATAAGGTTTTCACTGGCTAATGCTTTTCAGAAGTAGACTGCCGGGTTCTTCTTCCTGGTCTGTCTTAGTCTGGAAACAGCTGAAACCTGTCCTCCAAGGGTGAACCTGCTGGTATCTGAATACTGGTGGCATAGCTTCCAGCATCACAGCAACATGCAAGCCTCCACAGTATGACAAACTGACAGACACGTGGGGGCTTGCTTGTATTCTTTCATCATACCTATGCAATCTCTATGCTGAGCAAATAATACGAGAAGCTGGACTATATGAAGAAAAACGGAGCATCAGGATTGGAGGAAGACTCATTAACAACCTGCATTATGCAGATGACACAACCTTGCTTGCTGAAAGTGAAGAGGACTTGAAGCACTTACTCATGAAGATCAAAGACCACAGCCTTCAGTATGGATTGCACCTCAACATAAAGAAAACAAAATCCTTACAACTGGACCAATGAGCGACATCATGTTAAACAGAGAAAAGATTGAAGTTGTTAAGGATTTCATTTTACTTGGATCCACAATCAACAGCCATGGAAGCAGCAGTCAAGAAATCAAAAGACGTATTGCATTGGGTAAATCTGCTGCAAAGGACCTCTTTAAAGTGTTGAAGAACAAAGACGTCACCTTGAAGACTAAGGTGCGCCTGACCCAAGCCATGGTATTTTCAATCGCATCATATGCATGTGAAAGCTGGACAATGAAAATGGAAGACCAAAGAAGAACTGACACCTTTGAATTGTGTTGGCGAAGAATATTGAATATACTAGGGACTGCCAAAAGAACAAATCTGTCTTTGAAGAAGTACAACCAGAATGCTCCTTAGAAGCAAGGATGGTGAGACTGCATCTTACATACTTTGGACATGTTGTCAGGAGGGATCAGTCCCTGGAGAAGGACATCATGCTTGGCAGAGTACAGGGTCAGCAGAAAACAGGAAGACTCTCAACAAGGTGGGTTGACACAGTGGCTGCAACAATGAGCTCAAGCATAACAACGATTGTAAGGATGGCTCAGGACCGGGCAGTGTTTCATTCTGTTGTGCATAGGGTCACTAGGAGTTGGAACTGACTCGATGGCACCTAACAACAACAACAACTAATCAACTATACACTGGTACCACCATCCTGAAGAGAACTTCGAAAATAGCTAGAAAAGTGTAAAGTACTCATACTCTCGGATACAATTCCACTCCTAAGTATAAACCATGGAAATTCTCTTACACATGTAACTAAGAATGTTCATTACAACATTGTTCTTAATACCAAAAAAAGTGGAAACAGCCTAAATACTCATCAGCAGGAAAATAAACTGTGACATACTCATACAATAGAATAGCTAGAATGAATAAACTAGAGTTATATCTATCAGCATAGATAAAACTACAAACACAGCGTTGAATGAACAAAGCTGCAGAAGGATATACATGATAAAGTAAAAAAAGCACTCATAAGAGTAGGTACATAAACATATATGTATAAAATATTTATAAGAATGGTAAACACTGAATTTATGTTCAAGATTGAAGAGATTTGTGAAGTATACACAGGTATTTCAGTTGTGTCTGTAAGATCTTGTTAAGAAAATCTGAGGCAAATATGGCAGAAGATTAAAAGTGATAAAGCTGTATGTTCGGTGCATGAGGTTTATTGTCTGTACACTTGAAATATTTCACAGTAATTTAATTCCTTTTTTTTAAAAAAAAAAACTAGCCCAACGTATTTCCCAAAAGGAACACTGCCCTCTACAACTCTCTTAGTCACTAGATTTTTTTTTTTCTTTAAACTTTCAAAATGCCCCACGAGGTGTAATCAGGCCTCAACTGTACATTAAATAGGTGATGAGACTAAAGATTCTGTATGCTCTCTGACTGGTCATTCAGCCTGCTTCCTCAAAACACTACATCTTGCTACCTTAAAAAGAGGAGGGCTGTTCTCTTCACTCCTTTCTCATCATTACTACTCCAGCTAATATGTCTCTAGACCAGGTACCCCAAAAGTCACTGGTAATTTCTGGTGCTCTTGGGAAAGGAGTCAGCTACTCAAATCATGATGAAAATGCATTTCCATTTTTGAAAGTGTTCAAAGCAGGTGGAGAGCCTTTTTCTTCTGTGTAGAAATCTAACATGAATTGTAGTGCTGTGTCAGTGTTCACGAGCCCCACCAAACAATTGAAAATGTTAGCTAACTACTTTCTTCATCAGGAACAGGAGCTGGGTTATTCTACCACCTCTCCCACTGAAAACAACTAAAAATACTGATGGGGTGAGAGGGGAGGACTCCTTCAATGCATGAAAGAGCTGATGAGATAATAAAGACCAAACCTCGGGTGCAGGGGAGAGGCGGGGAATTCTAGAGAGGCAAGCTGAGCCAAAGCCTCTGTTTCCTTAGGGTGTTTGCAATCCTGCCCAGTTATGAAATTTGCTTTTGGCAGACTTGATGAGTGAAAGGTCCAGAAATCAAAGCTCACACTCCCAAGGTGGGGGTCTAATAAGAGATTCTGCCCACATTAAATTTTAAAATATATATATTAAATTAGGACCCCAGAAATGACAACACCTTCAGGGTCAGAGTAAACCCCGAGGTGGAGCTACCCATAAACGTCCCCCGCAGCAGGGACTGCAGGGATTGTTCCCAGGGTGCTGAACAGAGCAGGGAGAATCAGCACAAAGGACCAGTCCTGGGAGACTGTGACCCTGGGATGGCCTCACGCAAATTTGCAGCCCAGGTTCGTATCACCTGGATGATCCAAACCTTGACTTAGGAACTCAATTTAAAGTAGTTCAGAGTTGACAGTGCCCAGTGGCATCTGCAAAAACAAAAACAAACAAAACACAAATTTTCTCTCAGAAAAGTATCTTCATCCTTAGCCTCAAATTGTCTCTGCTAATTCATGGGCAGTAAGGAGCACACATTCAAAGATAACCAAGTTCACATGGAAACAAGAACCTATGAATGAAGATCAACAACAACAACAAAAAATCAGAAACAAATAGTTCATATATTGGCATGAACAGGTATAAATCATAGAAAGCTATGTTTAAGGAAATAAAGAACAAACTCAAAAATATCTGTGAGGATTTGTAAATTATACAAAGCAACCTAGCAGATTTGAAAGCAGACCAAATAGAACATTTAGATATAAAAAAAATACAGTAACTATAATTTAAATTCAATGGTTGACCTAAAAGCAAATTCAACACAGCTAGGGAAGAATTAGCAAATTTCTCAAAATAAACTATTCAGAATATAAAACAGAGAGGAAACATAATGGAAATTATGAAAGAAATACTCATAAATATTATGAATAGTAGTAGTAGAGTGGTATCTGAAAAGGTTTAGCATACATTTGATCAGAGTTCCAGAAGGAAAGGAAAGAGAGAATGAGGCAGAGGCAATATTTGAAAAAACAGTTCGTTGAGAATTTTGCAGAAGTGGCAAGACATCAACCTACAGATTCAAGAAGGTCAATGAAATTCAAAGAAGATAAATAAAAATAAATCCATACTTATCATAGAGAAACTATAGAACATGAAAGACAAAATTGAAATCCTAAAAGCAGCCAGATTTTAAGAGAGAAAGATTTCCTTCTCAGGAGCAACGAATAAACTTGCCAACAGTAACAAGGGAAGCCAGAATATAGTATATTGTTATCTTAAATATTCTGAAAGAAAATACCCGCCAAACAAGAATTCTCTGTCGGTCAACAATATCTTTCAAGAATGAGAGTGAAATAAAACATCTTTCAGAAAAACTAAAACAGAGAGTATATTATCAGCAGACTCACACTCAAGGAAATTACAAAGCATGTACTTCAGGCGAGAGGAAAGTAACCTCAAATGAAGGATCCGGATGAAGGCATAGAAAGGGGTAAACATGTAATTCTAAATGAATATTGACATTCTGAATAATAATAATAATGACTTATGAGATTTGAAAACCAACAGATTTAAAATATACAACAATAACATATAAGTCAGAAAGGAAGTGAACAGAGTTAAAGTGCTGTAAGGTCCTTGTATAATTTAGGAGAAGGGAAAGGTGGTTATAAGCTTTAGCCTGTGGTAAGTTAAGATTGCTTGTTATCTTTTATGGTATAACCACCAAAAGAATAAAAATGGAGTATATAATTTCCAAACTAGTAAAGGGGGAAAGTGAAATTATACGAAACTGTAAGTCTAAAAGGAGACAAGAATGAAGAAAAAAGAAAGACGCACAGAACAGGCAGGACGAAATAAGATCAGAAAACAGAATCCTACGATGCTCTGAAAACGAATGAACTACAGCCACATGGGGAAAAAATACATGTATCGCACAGATACAATATTGAGGGAATAAAAATTTTAAAAAAGCACACAAAATAGGATTCTATTATCTGACATTTGAAAACAGGCTAGATAGGGAAGCACAGGTGGTAAAACTACAAGGAATAGTATGGAAATCATCATCACCAAAGTCAAGAGAGTGGTTGGCCCCAAGGAGGAGACAAAATGGTGGATTTCTGAGAGGAAGGCAATGCTCAAATTCTGATGTTCAAAATATGTTCAAACATGTGGTCAAAAACATGGGTGTTTGCTTTATAATGATCCATGAAGCTGCACGCTCGCATGAATTTTTTATATGTATGTTACATTAAAAAAAAAGTTTTGAACAAAGTTAGCCAAAAAAGTTTTAAACAAAGTTAGCCAAGTAGTGTGCTTGCACTGCCCCTAATCTAAGACATCCCTTCTTCTTTCCTCCCACAGACCATTATCCATGTACTTGTCCTCGTCACCAGCTTCCTGATGTACTTTGTAATATCCCTAGTGTACAACGCCACCTGTGTCACATGCAACAGTCCCACCAACCCCTACTGGGTGATGGAAGGCCAGCTCTCAGACCTCACATTCTACCTCGTCTGCTTCCTCACTCCAGTCGTGGCTCTTCTCCCAAGGTTTGAACATGGGTGTTGTTTTTCTCTTAGAACTACCAATCTCTCCTTAATAAACCATTATATAACTTAAGAGTCAGGAGTGTGACTCCTGCTGGAATCCTTGAGGCTATGGTTTTAGAGACAGGGCATGAGACCAGAAAGAACAATGAACTGAGAGGCAAGTAACATGGATTCTAGTCCAAGGTCAGCCACAGGGTATCAAAGTCACCAAATCTGATATGGCCTCAGTAATGTTTTCTACCCTGCTGCCTTACAAATTTTAGGAGTCATTTTGAAAAGCGCTCTGGTCCTTTTTTATGAGCTCAGGAGTCCCACACACAGATGTCTACAGAGATAGGCAAGTAACAGTAGCAATTCAGGTGAAGTACAGATGTTGGGAGAAAGAATTTATCAGATTTACCCTATCATTGCCATAAGGAAAGATCAAGTCTAGCCTTCCAGAGCTTCATTTTTTCCCAGAAGTCCAAATTTGCATGAAATCTTCAACTTTTTAATATTGCTCCAATTTGTTTAAAAAAAAAAAAAAAACCTGTCATCCATGCCCAGGGGCTGCTTCTGGCATTTCTGGCATAAATCCTCTGTGTTAGCCTTTTCCAGAAAAATAGCAACAGTAACAGCAATAATTCCTTGCTTCCCTTTAGAACTCACTCACAGAACACACTCTCCCACCATCCTCTCATTTTGTTTTTGCCATCATCTAGAAGTTAGACAAAACTATGGGTCTAGTCCCACTTGCTCATCAGACAGCTGTAGTCCCAAGAGAGACCAGGACATGTCCACACCCCCCCACAAATCACAGCGGAGCTGGATTCTCTCAAACCAGAGGCCAATGTTCAGTTCTCCAGCCTATGCTGCTCTCGTGAGAGCAAGCGGTAAACTTGACAGTGATGTACCCATAGGCGGGACAGCCCTCTCTCAGTGCCCAGGATCTCACCACTCTGAACATGGAAATCCAGCTTCCTTATCCCTATAATCTGTAGTCAACGGGCCATTAAAAAAAAAAAAAAAAAACCATTGCCGTTGAGTGAATTCTGACTCATAGAGACCCTATAGGACAGAGTAGAACTACCCCCATAGAGTTTCCAAGGAGCACCTGGTGGATTTGAACTGCTAGCCTTTTGGTCGGCAGCCATAGCTCTTAACCACTACACCACCGGGGTTTCCCAACAGGCCATAGCAACGCTGACTTTAGCAACAGTGAACATAGCAACCTAGAACTTTTTCTATTCCTAGATTAAGGAGAGGGCCATCCTCAGGCCTTGCTTCTTTTAATAAGTTTGGCAGTTTAACCTAGTTTGGTCTCCATTTCCTCTTCCTAAGCCACCTTAGAACCTTGGCCTCTGATGTAGGGTTGGAGACCGAAGATGCCAAGATGACAAATACTACTGGAATTGGTAAATTCCACAAATGTTAGTTGATTTCTAAGTATGCACTGTGTGCATGGTGCCCCTGCTTGGCCCCTGCCAGTGCACACAGCCTTATGTCCCCACTCCCTGCCTTAGACATTGGGCATCACCACCAATCTTCTTGGACTTCATCCAAGACCCCAGGCCCTCTCACTTCCCTGCCTTCACTCACCCTGTTCCTTCTGCTCGAATACCCTTCCTATTACTTTCTCAGGCAAAACCTCCTCATTCTTTATATCATTTCAGGCATGACCAATTCCAGAAGGCTTTCATGACTTCACCTATCCTCCTCAGGCTGAAACAGACCCCTCTGTCACGTGTGTCCCCATCACTTGGGTGTATCTGTGTATCTGTGTCATTGCCCTTACCACATATAAATGACCTATTTGTCCCTTATCTACTTGGGAGAAGGGATTCTCCTTATCCTTCTGTCCCCAACACCTAGCACCATTCCTTTCACACAGTCTGCACTCAGAGATGAGTGAGTAATGGATGCTGAAGGAACAAAAAGATAAACCAGGGTCTCCGCTCTCAAGAAGCCTATAGTCTAATGGGTAATTCAAACATAGGTTTGACCACAATACAGGGCGAGAGTGACTAGGATGAATAGAACACCCTGAGAGTGTAGAGCGAGAAGCAACTAAGAACGAGCATCAGGCCTCAGGGGACATACTTCCCATCCCACCACTTCTTCACCTCATCCCTGAGGAGAGGAGCCGGGAGAGAGACCACAAGGATTATGGCCTCATTGGAAAAGGGCATCAAACATGTGGTTGAATATTTTTTGTCACTGTTTTTGGAGCTAAACAGGGTTGTGATTACCACTGGCCAAGTATATCTTACTTGGGGGTATGAAAAGAGAAAATTATAAATCCCATATACTTTACCTCAGCCTCAAGTAGAATGCATACTTGGAGCCAGAAGCTACCAGGCTGAAGTAGCAAGTGGGTGTTTTTGTTGTTAGCTGCCATGGAGTTGGCCCCTGACTCATGGTGACCCCATGCACAAAGGAATGACATGCTGCCTGGTCCTGCACCATTCCCATGACCAGTTGGGGATCAGGCCATTCTGATCCATAAGGTTTTCATTGGCTAGATCTCCAGGACTTTCTTCCCAGTCTGTCTTAATCTGGAACCTCCGCTGAAACCTGTTCAGTATCATAGTAACATGGAAGCTTCGACTGATGGATGGACAGTGGCTGCACATGAGGTGCATTGGTGGGAATCAAACCTAGGGCTCTCGCATGGAAGCCGAGAATTCTGCCCCTGAACCTCCATGAAGCACCACTGCCTCATAGCAATCGGATGAGACTCCTTGAAAAGTAGGGAAAGACTGTTGACACAGTACCTTGAAAAGACAGGCATTCAGTTTCACCACTTATTAAACAGATGAGGGACAAGTTAGATAAAGCTAGCAAATATTTACTTACCAGTTACCACATCGCGTAAGTTAAATCTGCGCGTATCCTGTATTATCATCATAAAGTTGATTTGTTTAATTCTATTTACTAAGAAAGGCAAAATGATTTTTTGATAGTGAAAAGATTATTTTAATAGTTCTAAGAATGGTTGACTTATAGCCTTGAAACAACGAATATTTGTAACTGAAACCTATATGACAGAATATTTGCCACAGAAAATTGTATTTGGTCACTTAAAGTACCTAAACTGTATTTGTTGTGCACTGTATTTACCATCATGGAAACTGATTTCACTCACCAGGTTTGTGATACTTAGCCCACTAGCTGTGACCTCAGTAATCTTGGTCTGATTAATTCAACCAGTATAAAAGGACTGTACAATTTCTTTTAAATAGGAACATGGATCCATTTAAATTATCTTACAGATAAAACAAAAATAACTAACAGACTAATCTTAAAACACAATGCGGAGGCGGAGCCAAGAAGGCGGACTAGGCAGACGCTACCTCGGATCCCTCTTACAACAAAGACACGAAAAAACAAATGAGTCGATCACATACATAACAATCTACGAACCCTGACAACAAATACAGATTTAGAGATGGAGAACGAACTAATACGGGGAAGCAGCGATTGTTTTCAGAGCCTGGAGCCAGCGTACCAGTCAGGTACGGCACAAGCACAGAGACCTGCTCCACCCCCCTGAACTAACCCCGGGAGGGGGACCAGCCAGTTCCTCGGGCGGCGAGGGACACAGCCGGTAGGAGAAGTCCCCGGGAGGCAGTGACTGGTCTTGGAACGGGGAGAGCAGCATTCCAGCCGGGGAACCATCCCGCCGGGATTTGGACTGGATGCAGGTACAGCATAAACACGGAGAGCTGCTCCACCCCCCTGAACTAACCCCGGGAGGGGGCTCAGCCGGGTTGCGCAGGCGGCATGGGACGCAGCCGGTAGGACAAGTCCCCGGGAGGCAGCGACTGGTATTGGAGCGGGGAGAACAGCGTCCCAGCCGGGACACTCAGTCACGGCACAAGCACGGGGAGCTGCTCCACCCACCTGAACTAACCCCGGGAGGGGGCCCAACCGGTTCGCGGGAACGGCACGGCAACGCGGCTGGAGGGACAAGAAGTCCCCGGGAGGCAGTGACTGATTTTGGAGTCGAGAGTGCACCGTCCCAGTAGGGGAGCCTTGACGCTGGGCGAGGGGCTGGAAGCAGAGGATCTGACCGTGACTCCAGCGGGCCAGACCCCCCAGGGGCAATCTCCACACAGCCAGCACACATAGGCGACGCGCCCCGCGGGAATCTCAGATATAATAGTCATTCCAAGCAAGACAAGCAACTCTGGCTATATTCTGAGGTGCTACTCTCCTATCTCTCTGTTCCCTCCCCCACCCTCCCCAGGCAGCTTCATTAACATCCGAATAGCCTGAGCCAGAGGGAGAACTCTGATAGGGATCGGACTGCATTTTTTTTTTAGCGGATTTTCTGGAAAAACTAGTTTCCCAGTGATGGCTCGGAGACAACAATCCATATCAAACCACTTAAAGAAGCAGACCATGACAGCTTCTCCAAGCCCCCAAACAAAAGAATCAAAATCCTTCCCAAATGAAGATACAATCCTGGAATTATCAGATACAGAATATAAAAAACTAATTTACAGAATGCTTCGAGACATCACAAATGAAATTAGGCTAACTGCAGAAAAAGCCAAGGAACACACTGATAAAACTGCTGAAGAACTCAAAAAGATTATTCAAGAACATAGTGGAAAAATTAATAAGTTGCAAGAATCCATAGAGAGACAACATGTAGAAATCCAAAAGATTAACAATAAAATTACAGAATTAGATAACGCAATAGGAAGTCAGAGGAGCAGACTCGAGCAATTAGAATGCAGACTGGGACATCTGGAGGACCAGGGAATCGACACCAACATAGCTGAAAAAAAATCAGATAAAAGAATTTAAAAAAATGAAGAAACCCTAAGAATCATGTGGGACTCTATCAAGAAGGATAACCTGCGGGTGATTGGAGTCCCAGAACAGGGAGGGGAGACAGAAAACACAGAGAAAATAGTTGAAGAACTCCTGACAGAAAACTTCCCTGACATCATGAAAGACGAAAGGATATCTATCCAAGATGCTCATCGAACCCCATTTAAGATTGATACAAAAAGAAAAACACCAAGACATATTATCATCAAACTCACCAAAACCAAAGATAAACAGAAAATTTTAAAAGCAGCCAGGGAGAAAAGAAAGGTTTCCTTCAAAGGAGAATCAATAAGAATAAGTTCAGACTACTCAGCAGAAACCATGCAGGCAAGAAGGGAATGGGACGACATATACAGAACACTGAAGGAGAAAAACTGCCAGCCAAGGATCATATATCCAGCAAAACTCTCTCTGAAATATGAAGGCGAAATTAAGATATTTACAGATAAACACAAGTTTAGAGAATTTGCAAAAACCAAACCAAAGCAACAAGAAATACTAAAGGATATTGTTTGGTCAGAGAACCAATAATATCAGATATCAGCACAACACAAGGTCACAAAACAGAACGTCCTGATATCAACTCAAATAGGGAAATCACAAAAACAAACAAATTAAGATTAATTAAAAAAAATAATAATAATACACATAGCAGGGAATCATGGAAGTCAATAAGTAAAAGATCACAATAATCAAAAAGAGGGACTAAATACAGGAGGCATTGAACTGCCAGATGGAGAGTGATACAAGGCGATATAGAACAATACAAGTTAGGTTTTTAACTTAGAAAAATAGGGGTAAATAATAAGGTAACCACAAAAAGGTATAACAACTCTATAACTCAAGATAAAAGCCAAGAAAAACGTAACGACTCAACTAACATAAAGTCAAACACTATGAAAATGAGGATCTCACAATTTACTAGGAAAAAAACCTCAGCACAAAAAAGTAAGTGGAAAAATGAAATTGTCAACAACACACATAAAAAGGCATCAAAATGACAGCACTAAAAACTTATTTATCTATAATTACGCTGAATGTAAATGGACTAAATGCACCAGTAAAGAGACAGAGAGTCACAGACTGGATAAAGAAACACGATCCATCTATATGCTGCCTACAAGAGACACACCTTAGACTTAGAGACACAAACAAACTAAAAGTCAAAGGATGGAAAAAAATATATCAAGCAAACAATAAGCAAAAAAGAAGAGGAGTAGCAATATTAATTTCTGACAAAATAGACTTTAGACTTAAATCCACCACAAAGGATAAAGAAGGACACTATATAATGAAAAAAGGGACAATTGATCAGGAAGACATAACCATATTAAATATTTATGCGCCCAATGACAGGGCTGCAAGATACATAAATCAAATTTTAACAGAATTGAAAAGTGAGATAGATACCTCCACAATTATAGTAGGAGACTTCAACACACCACTTTCGGAGAAGGACAGGACATCCAGTAAGAAGCTCAACAGAGACACAGAAGATCTAATTACAACTATCAACCAACTTGACCTCATTGACCTATACAGAACTCTCCACCCAACTGCTGCAAAGTATACTTTTTTTTCTAGTGCACATGGAACATTGTCTAGAATAGACCACATATTAGGTCATAAAACAAACCTTTGCAGAGTCCAAAACATCGAAATATTACAAAGCATCTTCTCAGACCACAAGGCAATAAAACTAGAGATCAATAACAGAAAAACTAGGGAAAAGAAATCAAATACTTGGAAAATGAACAATACCCTCCTGAAAAAAGACTGGGTTATAGAAGACATCAAGGAAGGAATAAGGAAATTCATAGAAAGCAACGAGAATGAAAATACTTCCTAGCAAAACCTCTGGGACACAGCAAAAGCAGTGCTCAGAGGCCAATTTATATCGATAAATGCACACATACAAAAAGAAGAAAGAGCCAAAAGCAGAGAACTGTCCCTACAACTTGAACAAATAGAAACTGAGCAACAAAAGAATCCATCAGGCACCAGAAGAAAACAAATAATAAAAATTAGAGCTGAACTAAATGAATTAGAGAACAGAAAAACAATTGAAAGAATTAACAAAGCCAAAAGCTGGTTCTTTGAAAAAAATAACAAAATTGATAAGCCATTGGCTAGACTGACTAAAGAAATACAGGAAAGGAAACAAATAACCCGAATAAGAAACGAAAAGGACCACATCACAATAGAACCAAATGAAATTAAAAGAATCATTTCAGATTATTATGAAAAATTGTACTCTAACAAATTTGAAAACCTAGAAGAAATGGATGAATTCCTGGAAAAACACTACCTACCTAAACTAACACATTCAGAAGTAGAACAACTAAATAGACCCATAACAAAAAAAGAGATTGAAACGGTAATCAAAAAACTCCCAACAAAAAAAAGCCCTGGCCCGGACGGCTTCACTGCAGAGTTCTACCAAACTTTCAGAGAAGAATTAACACCACTACTTCTGAAGGTATTCCAAAGCATAGAAAATGACGGAATACTACCCAACTCATTCTATGAAGCCACCATCTCCCTGATACCAAAACCAGGTAAAGACATTACAAAAAAAGAAAATTATAGACCTATATCCCTCATGAACGTAGATGCAAAAATCCTCAACAAAATTCTAGCCAATAGAATCCAACAACACATCAAAAAAATAATTCACCATGATCAAGTGGGATTTATACCAGGTATGCAAGGCTGGTTTAATATCAGAAAAACCATTAATGTAATCCATCACATAAATAAAACAAAAGAAAAAACCACATGATGTTATCAATTGATGCAGAAAAGGCATTTGACAAAGTCCAACACCCATTTATGATAAAAACTCTTACCAAAATAGGAATCGAAGGAAAATTCCTCAACATAATAAAGGGCATCTATGCAAAGCCAACAGCCAATATCACTCTAAATGGAGAGAACCTGAAAGCATTTCCCTTGAGAACGGGAACCAGACAAGGATGCCCTTTATCACCGCTCTTATTCAACATCGTGCTGGAAGTCCTAGCCAGGGCAATTAGGCTAGACAAAGAAATAAACGGTATCCGGATTGGCAAGGAAGAAGTAAAGTTATCACTATTTGCAGATGACATGATTATATACTCAGAAAACCCTAAGGAATCCTCCAGAAAACTACTGAAACTAATAGAAGAGTTTGGCAGAGTCTCAGGTTATAAAATAAACATACAAAAATCACTTGGATTCCTCTACATCAACAAAAAGAACACCGAAGAGGAAATAACCAAATCAATACCATTCACAGTAGCCCCCAAGAAGATAAGATACTTAGGAATAAATCTTACCAAGAATGTAAAAGACCTATACAAAGAAAACTACAAAGCTCTACTACAAGAAATTCAAAAGGACATACTTAAGTGGAAAAACATACCCTGCTCATGGATAGGAAGACTTAACATAGTAAAAATGTCTATTCTACCAAAAGCCATCTATACACTTAACGCACTTCCGATCCAAATTCCAATGTCATATTTTAAGGGGATAGAGAAACAAATCACCAATTTCATATGGAAGGGAAAGAAGCCCCGGATAAGCAAAAAAAAAAAGCAAAGCACTACTGAAAAAGAAGAAGAAAGTGGGAGGCCTCACTTTACCTGATTTCAGAACCTATTATACAGCCACAGTAGTCAAAACAGCCTGGTACTGGTACAACAACAGGCACATAGACCAACGGAACAGAATTGAGAACCCAGACATAGATCCATCCACATATGAGCAGCTGATATTTGACAAAGGACCAGTGTCAATTAACTGGGGAAAAGATAGCCTTTTTAACAAATGGTGCTGGCATAACTGGATATCCATTTGCAAAAAAATGAAACAGGACCCATACCTTACACCATGCACAAAACCTAACTCCAAGTGGATCAAAGACCTAAACATAAAGACTAAAACAATAAAGATCATGGAAGAAAAAATTGGGACAACCTTAGGAGCCCTAATACAAGGCATAAACAGAATACAAAACATTACCAAAAATGATGAAGAGAAACCCGATAACTGGGAGCTCCTAAAAATCAAACACCTATGCTCATCTAAAGACTTCACCAAAAGAGTAAAAAGACCACCTACAGACTGGGAAAGAATTTTCAGCTATGACATCTCCGACCAGCGCCTGATCTCTAAAATCTACATGATTCTGTCAAAACTCAACCACAAAAAGACAAACAACCCAATCAAAAAGTGGGCAAAGGATATGAACACACATTTCACTAAAGAAGATATTCAGGCAGCCAACAGATACATGAGAAAATGCTCTCGATCATTAGCCATTAGAGAAATGCAAATTAAAACTACGATGAGATTCCATCTCACACCAGCAAGGCTGGCATTAATCCAAAAAACACAAAATAATAAATGTTGGAGAGGCTGCGGAGAGATTGGAACTCTTATACACTGCTGGTGGGAATGTAAAATGGTACAACCACTTTGGAAATCTATCTGGCGTTATCTTAAACAGTTAGAAATAGAACTACCAGACAACCCAGAAATCCCACTCCTGGGAATATACCCTAGAGATACAAGAGCCTTCATACAAACAGATATATGCACACCCATGTTTATTGCAGCTCTGTTTACAATAGCAAAAAGTTGGAAGCAACCAAGGTGTCCATCAACGGATGAATGGGTAAATAAATTGTGGTATATTCACACAATGGAATACTACGCATCGATAAAGAACAGTGACGAATCCGTGAAACATTTCATAACATGGAGGAATCTGGAAGGCATTATGCTGAGCGAAATTAGTCAGAGGCAAAAGGACAAATATCGTATAAGACCACTATTATAAAATCTTGAGAAATAGTAAACCTGAGAAGAACACATACTTTTGTGGTTACGAGGGGGGAGGGAGGGAGGGAGAGAGAGGGTTTTTTATTGATTAATCAGTAGATAAGAACTGCTTTAGGTGAAGGGAAAGACAACACTCAATACATGGAAGGTCAGCTCAATTGGACTGGACCAAAAGCAAAGAAGTTTCCGGGATAAAATGAATGCTTCAAAGGTCAGCGGAGCAAGTGCGGGGGTCTGGGGAACATGGTTTGCGGGGACTTCTAAGTCAATTGGCAAAATAATTCTATTATGAAATCATTCTGCATCCCACTTTGAAATGTGGCGTCTGGGGTCTTAAATACTAACAAGCGGCCATCTAAGATGCATCAATTGGTCTCAACCCACCTGGAGCAAAGGAAAATGAAGAACACCAAGGCCACACAAAAACTAAGAGCCCAAGAGACAGAAAGGGCCACATGAACCAGAGACCTACATCATCCTGAGACCAGGAGAACTAGTTGGTGCCCGGCCACAACCGATGACTGCCCTGACAGGGAGCACAGCAGAGGACCCCTGAGGGAGCAGGAGATCAGTGGGATACAGACCCCAAATTCTCATAAAAACACCAAACTTAATGGTCTGACTGAGACTAGAGGAATCCCGGCGGCCATGCTCCCCAGACCTTCTGTTGGCACAGGACGGGAACCATCCCCGAAGACAACTCATCAGACATGAAAGGGACTGGTCAGCGGGTGGGAGAGAGACGCTGATGAAGAGTGAGCTAATTATATCAGGTGGACACTTGAGATTGTGTTGGCAACTCTTATCTGGAGGGGGGATGGGAGGATAGAGAGAGTGGGAAGCCGGCAAAATTGTCAAGAAAGGAGAGACTGAAAGGGCTGACTCAAGAGGGGGAGAGCAAGTGGGAGTAGGGAGTGAGATGTATGTAAACTTATATGTGACAGACTGATTGGATTTGTAAATGTTCACTTGAAGCTTAATAAAAGTTAATAAAAAAAAAAAAACACAATGCAGCATCCTGATTTGCTACAATAGAAGGAACTTGTCCATGAACAACCTTCTCTTAGCTTCCTTGACCCAACGCTGTTTTGGTTTTTCACCTACATCTCCAGTGGCTCCTTCTTTGTCTCCTTTGCTGACTCACGGATCTGGTATATGTCAAGGCTTGGTCCTACGTTGTCTTCTAATTTTATATTTTCTCCATTGACATAGAAACCAGTATTGTGGATTTAAGTATCTTTTTTTTTTTTTTTTTTTTTGTACTTTAGGTGAAGGTTTACAGAGCAAACTAGTTTCTCATTAAATAATAGGCGTATTGTTTTGTGACATTGGTTGCCAACCCCACAACATGTCAATGCTTTCCATTTCTCTGCCTTGGGTTCCCTATTACCAGCTTTCCTGTCCCCTCCTGCCTGCTTGTCCTTGCCCCTGGGCTGGTATGCCCAATTAGTCTCATTTTGTCTCATGGGCGTGCCTAATCTTTGGCTGGAGGATGAACCTCAGGGGTGACTTCATAACTGAACTATAAGGATGTCCGAGGGCCATAGTCTCGAGGTTTCTCCAGTCTCTGTCAGTCCAGCAATTCTGGTCTTTTTGTTTTTTGTTTGTGTGTTTTGTAAGTTACAGTTTTGTTCTACATTTCTCTCCAGCTCTGTCCAGGATCCTCTATTGTGATCCTTGTTAGAGCAATCAGTGGTGATACCCAGGTGCCATTTAGTTATGCTGGACTCAGTCTGGTGGAGGCTCTGGTATTTGTGGTCCATTATCCTTTGGACTAATCTTTTCCTTTTGTCTTTGGTTTACTTCATTCTCCCTTGCTCCAGACAGGGTGAGACCAGTGGAGTATCTTAAACAGCTTCTCACAAGCTTTTAAGAACCCAGACACTACTCACCAAAGTAGAATGTAGAACATTTTCTTTATAAACTGTATTATGCCAGTTGAGCTAGATGTTGCCTGAGACCATGGTCCCCACAGCCTTCAGCTCAGTAGTTCGGTCCCTCAGGGAGTTTGGATGTGTTTGTGGAGCTTCCATGACCTTGCCTTGACCAAACTGCTGGCTTCCCCAGTGTTGTGTACTGTCTTACCCATCACCAAAGTTACCACTTGTCTATTTTCTATTTAGTGTTTTTCCATCCCTACCCCTTCCCTCCCTTGTAACCATCAAAGGTTATTTCTTTTTGTATGCAAACCTGTCTATTGTGTATTTAGTGTTTTTCCATCCCTACCCCTCCCCTCCCTTGTAACTATCAAGGTTATTTCTTTTTGTATGTAAACCTTTTGTAGTGGTCTCTACAGTATTTGTCCTTTTGTGGTTGACTTATTTCACTCAGCATAATGCCTCCAGATTCATCCCTGTTGTGAAATGCTTCTCAAGTTCATCATTGTTCTTTATCGGCAGATAATACTCCATTGTGTGTATGTACCATAGTTTGTTTATCCATTCATCTGTTGATGAACACCTAGGTTGTTTCCATCTTTTTGTTATTGTGAACAGTGCTGCAGTGGACGTGGGTGTGCATTTATCTATTCATGTGACGGCTCTTATTTCTCTAGGATATATTCCTAGGAATGGAATTGCTGCATCATATGGTATCTCTGTTTCTAGCTTTTTAAGGAAGTGCCATATCATTTTCCAAAATTGTTTTGCCATTTTGCAATCCCACCAGGAGTACATAAGAGGTCCAATCTCCCTGCAGCCTTTTCAACATTTATTTATTATTATTTTTTTTTTTTTTTTGATTTGTGCCAGTAACGCTGGAGTGAGATGGTATCTCATTGTGGTTTTGATTTGCATTGCTCTAATGGCTAGTGATCTCAAGCATTTACTTATGTGTCTGCTGGCTGCTTAAACGTCTTTGGTGAAGTGTCTGTTCTTATCCTTTGCCCATTTTTTAATTGAATTATTTGTCTTTTTGTTGTAGAGATATTGGATTTTCCTATAGATTTTAGAGACAAATATCATTTTTAACAGGTGAATCTTCAAAATAAATTCCGAGCCCAGACCTCTCTTCTGAATTCCAGATACATCTTTCTAGCTACCTTTTCATCACTTCCACTTGGACATGTTAAGTTGAAGGTAACTGGGAGGCATCTATACTTAATTCACTGTTCCACCCTCCCTTCACCACCACCATCCAAGAAACCTAGGTCTCTTACAGAGTTCCCTTCAGCAAATGCTACCCACTCAGGATCATGAAGACCCGTGGGAGTTCTCCTTGACATCATCTGCCACCTCATGCCCATAGCTAGCCTATCACCAAGTCCTGACAGTTCTACTTGCTCTGTAATTCTCAACTTCATCTACTATTCTCATTTTTACAACCACCACCATGATATAGGCTATGACACTTTCACCCCTAGATTACTCCAGTAGTCTTCTTATTGTGTCTTACTCTGCTCCATTATCATTACATCAGAGTTGACTGTGTTGCCTGTTCATAACCTTCCAAGGGCTTCCCCAGGCCTCTAGAATAAAAGATGAAAACCAAAACATAGCTGGCTCCCAGTCCTTGTTTGTTCTGGCCCTGCCGACCCCTTCTGTCTCATATATCCCCACTCTTGTCCTCGCTCTCCACACTTTGGGCACCCTGCTTGGCTTTTGGTTATCGCTCCCTTTGCCTGGTTACCTCCTGTGTGTCCCTCAGTCCTCAGTTAAAATGTTCCTTCCTCAGGGAAGATTTCCCAAGCCAGGTCAGGTGTCGACACTCTCATTGCACCATCTACTTATAGCTATATTCACATGCTATGTGAGAGCAAGAACTCTGTCTTGTTCACAGTTTAATCCCTCAGGCCAGGCCCGTTATAGGGACCAGACAAGTATTTGTTGAGTAAATGGGTAGAGGAGGAAGTTGGTAGCTTGGAGGAAAGGTTTAAACCAAGGAAATTACAGTTTCCAGGCAAGAAGTTGAATCTTTCCTGAAATGTAAACAGGGCCCCTGTACTGCCTCTCTGGGCGAGAGGAGGTGCTGGGGAAATGCTCATCTGACTCTGTGGGACCTACTACAGTCTTCACAGCCTCCTTGCCTTGCAGCTTTTCTACATAGTGGAAGGATGGGAGCCTCTCTGTTTAAAATGCTTCAAGAAAAAAAAAGGACTAGTTTCGGAAAAGACTTTAGATGTGACCTGGGCCAGTTGAATTACTTTTTAGATAAGAAACTGTGAACCAGAGAGGGGAGAGAGTTGCCCAGTGACACAGAACTGTTGTATGCTTTCTCCATACACTGCGTAGTTTTACTCACCTTATCATCCCTTCCCTTTCCCAAACTTGGAACAGGGAGAAGATTCTGGGTACAGATAGAGACTCCTAACTCCAGAGTCTTCTACAGGCTACATGCAGCTTGGCCGGGGGAAAGAACCCTAGCTTAGCATCAGGGAGACCCATTAACTTCTTGGAAGACCTTGGGAAATTCACCTTATCACTCTGGGCCTCAGTTTCTTCAAATGGCAAATAGTGATAATACGGTGACTCTGTGAAGTCAGCACGGCCCACGTATTCAAGAAGACTTACGTACTTAGAAACTTCTTAAAAATTCTTTAAGTTCCGCAAAGGGTTGACATTACAAAGACAGTAAATTTGCCTAAATAAGAGTAGCTTTATAACAGAATGGACTTCTTTGTGTTTGGTAGATAAAAGCAAAGCTTCTGGATCCAAAGTGCTTCGTCCTGACCACAGTTCAACCACTCTGTGGCTTAGGACAAATCACTGAATCTCTAGGTGCCTCAGTTTCCTCATCTGTGAAAAGAGGAAACAAAAGAAGCAACCTTAAAAATTTATTAGGAGAATAAAATTAGTTAATAATTTGTCTAGCACTTAGAATAGACTGGCACATAATAAATGCTATATAAATGTTAACTATTTTATTTCGTTACTGTTGTTGTTACTGCTGTCGTTGAGTTCCCCAGTACCAGAGGGGCCCAGGCATAGATTTGATGACTATCAATCAAGAGTGCTATAAAGAGAATCCTGCCCTGGATGGGGAGTTGGAGTCTAATGTTTTTGTCAATGCTGAAATTCTAGAAGTTTACAAAAATCAGAAAATATATTTATTCTGTCATTTCCCACTAGGTACTTTTTCCTGTCTATACGAGGGACCTATGGGAAGTCTCTGATCTCAAAAGCTCAGAAATTGGACAAACTCCCCAAGGACAAAAGAGACCTGGCAATTCAGAGTTGGAGAAGCAAACAGAGGCCAGCCCCTGTCTCTGAAGGGCCTCAGCCTACCCTGCATCCAGGGCCACCTGTCCCAGCACAGGACTTTAGAACCAGCACGTCAAAGAGCTCTTCCCCTCCCAAGTGGAAGCACATGAAGGACTGGGAGCCCCATGAAGAGAGGCGCAGCAGAGACCACATGAGGGATAACCCACACTCAGGGGGCTTCTCAGCCAAATTCTCATCTGGAGAGCACCTTCTGGCTCCCAGTAGGGCACTGTCTCCTGGAGCCTACTCAAATGGACAAATGGGTATGCCCTGGCCCTCAAGGAAGGGCACCCATCGCAGATCCCAGAGTGCATTGACCATCTGAGGGGCCTGCAGAAGTCTATACAAACTTAAAGAGGTTGCCTGGCACAAGAAGCTGTTCATCTTCATGGAGTCAAGAATGTGCAGTCATACTCTTTTTTTCCCCACCAGTCTTGACTTCCTTAGAGGAAATGCTGGCCCCAAGTGGCAAAAAAGGGCTAGAAACCCATCAATCTCTAGTTTTCTCCTACTGCCAGGTAGCAAACAACAGGGTTTTTGTAAGGAGGCTGTTTCTGTTATATTGAGTTCTCAAATTTTTCAGCCTAGAGACATTCTTCTAACCCTGTAGGTGAGTACAGCCTATGGACCTAATGCAGCTGGATCATAAGTTTCCAAGATTCCAAGACTTATATCAACTCAGGCAGTATCTGGGGATATGGAAGTTTCTGGGTTGTCAAACCATCACCACGCCCCTCAGTGCCAAGAGACAACTGCATCATCTTCAGTGTATTGCAATGAGAGCCATGCCAAGGTTAAGACCCCTTCTATCCACAGAGAGTAGGGTCTACTTTTTGTCTTTTAGCCAAAGAAAACCACATCTGAAGATGAAAACTAGATTTGAATTCAGTGCTACAGACACTTCTGAGGGCTATAGGGCTATAGCTGTAGTGAGAGGCAGGAAGAAAAAGCATGCTAAAGGAAACGGCTGTACCAGAAACCCTATGTTTTGCCTATCAGACCTTATGTCCCACAATCTGAGGAATCTGCCGAGAGGACATAGGCAGCACTCTTTTTTTTAAAGCTATTTATTTTATTTATTTTTTAAATAAAAGTGCCCATCCTCATCAGCTTGCAGAACAAGAAAACTCTAATCCAGGAGATCTAAGCACATCTGCACCCAAAATAGGCATGTATGATAGAGCAACTCGGAGACCAAACAATGACATCTTAAAAGGTAAGGCTAGCATTCTCTAAACCCCATTAATTCAGCTAATCCTAAAATACCACCACCTGGAAGACACTAGTGTATGCTTCAGTTAAATTAAGGAAAATCATAAGGAAAAGAAACACTATGCAAGACTTCCCTAGAGATCAAAAATAAAGGCCAAAAATATAAAATAGCTCAAAACATTGTTTAAATAAAAGAATGGATAATAGAACTCTAACTTCAAGAGAAACTAGGTCCACTATGGGCAGGGATAGCCTATCTCCAGTCTTTTTGAATAAGTCAGGAAGGACTATTGGGCCATCCCTCCATAAGCCAGTGCCTATATCAGGCAAAAGCACTGGGATGGATAGAATAAGTGTGGCAAAACCTTTGGGCCCAAGAGTCATAGCCACCAGCCATGAGTTGGCCTATTACTTGAGTATCTCTTGAGCAAAGATACTAAAAAAGAACTCAACACACAAGTTGGCAAATGGCAAGCTAAGCCAGTTCTCTGGCCATCTGCCTGGCAAAGCTGGACTGAGGGGTCATTCAGGGCATCATTTGGGAGCCAATACCCTGGTTCTCTTTCACCACCTCTGCCACATGATGACACCAACACTGGCCACCTGTTGGGTATTCAGGGGAATCCTAAGTAAGGATTGCTAAAGAAAGGCAGATAAACACACCAGGAGAAGCAGTAAGAAGGTGGAGTCAGAACTTGGATCTCAGGGCCCCCCTTTCCCTTTATGATTCCTGCTCACCCCTGAAACCCATCAGGAGCCAGGTAGGATGTTTCAGGAAAGAACAGAGCAGTGGGAGGAACCCTGGCCCTAGGAGATCTGTGTTTGAGTCTTGACTCTGCCTCCATCATTGCCAGGAGCTTTGAAGCAGGATGTCACACAGCAAATTAGGTTAGGACTGCCCTACCTCCCAGGCTTGGCATAAGGATAAAGTCGAAATTACATGGGGGATGTGAAAACCCTTGGAAAGCTGTAACACTGTTAGTAAGAACACAAGGGATTTTAATTTCAGAGCTAAGAGAAACAGAAGTGATGGGAAGGTTGGGGAAATGCCTGACCCTTCTACCTGAACACCAAACCATGCCCGACATTCTGGTGCTGCTCTCTTACTAGGGTAACCAACCGTCCCAGTTTGCCTGGTTCTTTCCCAATTATAGCACTAAAAGTCCCACATCCTGGGAAGCCCCTCAGTCCCAGGCAAACCTGAGGTTTTCACCTCTTCTTGTAAACCCAACCAACTGTGACCATCCAACTTGCCATCTCCCTCAAGGGAAAAAGTTATAACAACTATTTCCCTATAACATGCTAATGATTATACTTAGTACATTTTTATATTTTGATGCTCTTTTACTGGTTGAATGGAAATGTAGGAAGGAATGTTTGAAGGCAAAAAATAAATAAATATGGTTTTCTATAGATGCCTGCTGACCTGAATTTCTTTCTGTCTTATTTATACTACGACCACTGGTTCTGAGTAAGCTCCCATCCATCCACCCTTGTCGTCACTCATTCATTCACTCATCCATGTATCTATCCACTAACCTTCTGTTAAGCCCCTACAAGGTACCTAGCAAGGAACCCTGGTGGCAAAATGGTTAAGCACTCAGATGCTAACCTAAAGGTCAGCATTTTGAACCCCTCAGCTGCTCCATGGGAGAAAAGGCCTGATGATCTTGCTCCCATAAAGATTACAGCACAGGAAACCCTATAAGGCAGTTATGTTCTGTCCTGTAGGGTTTCTATGAGCCAGAATCATCTGAACAGCACACAAGAACAACAACAACAGACACCTGTCAATGTGCTAGGGGCTGTGAGGAACTCAATCCCTGTCTTATGGAAGCTCATAGTCTTGTTGGATATCCAAGGCAAAGAGTATCAGGGGCACATCTGATCAAACACGAGCATGGGATCGGCCAAAAGCGCTGCGAGAAGTGGAAGCAGCACGTGCAGTCCCCTCTGTCTAAAACTCTAGCCTGGCTACTCCGTCTTCCAAGAAGCCTGACACCAACCCAGGGGCGGATTAACCAGTAAGCACCATATGCACCCGCTTACAGTAAGCAACATACGCACTGGCTTAATTGTGTTTACTTACTAATCTGTAGTGCACAATTTCACATGGGTTTCACCACACCTTTGGTGAAATTGCACACTATAGATTAGTTAGTACACAAGCCTGTGTGTACCTTGCTTTTGAGTATAAGCTGTCCCTTCACCACCAACCTCAACCCCAGATTGAGGAAACTCTTTTCATTCACTCATTTGGTAAATGTCAGTTGAGAGCCTACTGTACACAGCATAGTAGTAGGCAACAAGGATAAAATGGGGAACAAAACAGACCCAGCCCTGCCCTCACAGAATTTACCACCTAGAAGGGGAGACAGACGATATACAAGGAAACTAGTGGGTGTGGTAATTACACACTGTGAGAAGAAGCAGGAATGGACAGGATGGAGTAGTTCCCCAAGGTATTTAAAGAAGGCCTCTCCCAGGAGGAGACATTCCAACTGAGACCTTAACCATGAAAATAAAACAGCAGGGAAGGACCATTGCAGGTGGAGAGAAAGAATCCTTACCTACAAAAGCTCTGAAAAAGGAAAAGAGCTTGGTATGTTCAAGAAAAGGAAAGGAGGTCAATGTGACTAAAACACAATAAGCAAGAGTAAGTGTCATGATTATATTAATAGTAAGGATTTTTTTACTGTGTGTTTGGTGCTGGCAGGGAGTCCTTGGGTGGTGCAAATGGTTAAAACGCTCAGCTGCTAATTGAAATGTTGGAGGTTGGAGTCCATCCAGAGGCACCTCAGAAGAAAGGCCTGGCAATCAACTTCTGAAAAATCATCCCTTGAAAACCCTGAGTAGTACAGTTCTACCCTGACACGCATGGGGTTGTCACGCATAGAAATCAACTCAACAGCTACTATTTGTAAGATGCTGATGTAATCACACATCACGGGGTCAACTTCCCAGAAACCCTACTATAATTCTTCCCTATTTCAGTTGGTTTTTGCTATATAACAAACCACATCAAAACTTAGTGAATTAACATAGCGATCATTTATTTACTCATGATGTTGTGTGTGGGCAAGCTGGGCTGGGCTCGGCTGAGACGTCTCATCTCTGTTCCACATGGCTTTGACTGAGCTAACTTCTATGTCTGGGGCCTTGGCTGGGAGGTCCTTGACCTCTCTCCACTTGGTGTCTGATCCTCAAGGAAGTCAGCTGGCTTGTCACATGACAGCACCTTTCCAAGAATAAGAACCGAAGCTTCAAAGCATCTTGAGACCTAGGCTCAGAACTCACGCATGATCACTGCCACCACGTTCTATTGGTCAAAGCAAGTCACGAGGCCAACTCACTTTCAAGGAAGTGGAGAAATACACTCCTCCTTCTAATGGGAGAAACTGTAAAAGAACATTTGAGGCCATTTACAATCAACTTCATCCCCACTAACAAAGGGAGAAACTGAGGCAAAGAGAAGTCACCCAAACATGGCCCAGCCACACAATAAACAGGTGGTGAGGCAGTATTCAAACCCAAGGATTCTGAAATTAAAGCCTGCATCCTAACTGCAGAGCTGTGCAACTGTGAGATGAGGCTGGAGAGTCCAGATGACAGACCGACTTGCCTTTTGGACATTCTCTTGAGAGGCAAGATGGTGCAGTGGTTAGGGCAGGCTGTGGTATCCAAGAGCCACAATTCCATCCCAGTTGTCACAGGCTGGCAGTGTGACCTGGAGAAAGACCACACTGTGCATCCTCAGCCAGGTCACTCATCCAAACAAAAGCTTCAGTGATTAAGGAAGATGTTCTTATAGTTAGGTGCCATCAAGTCGCCCCCCAACTCGTGGCAATCCTGGACCTTTGTGACCCATAAAGTTTTCACTGGCTGATTTTTTAGAAGTAGACCACCAGGCTTTTCTTCCTAGTTCATCTTAGTCTGGAAGCTCCACCAAAACCTGTTCGGCATCACAGCAACTCGAAAACCTCCGCTGTCAGATGGGTGGTGGCTGCTCACGAGGTGCATTGACCGGAACTGAACCTGGGTCTCCTACATGGAAGGTGAGAATTTTACCACTGAACCACCACGGCCCCCAATAAGGAAGATACTAGCATTTAAGGGGAACCAGAACGCATGCCTGCACTGTCCTATCGTATCCCCCCATGAGCTGGTCACCCAGCCAGGACTTCCCATTCTGTGCAGAAAGGCCCTAGGAGAAATCAATCATACAGGAGTGAACACTGCATAGAACAGACCCCCAGGAGGCTGGAATCCAGGCAAGATTCCACTAATAAAGAAGGTGGGGTTGTGAGCTGGGGCAATGGCCTGAGCAGGCAGGCCTTTTGAGAACACTGCAAGAGAAGTTCTGCTCAGCCAAACGTTCAGGACGCAGGCAGTAAGGATTCGTGCATTTTCCAACCAGAGCTGAGACAGAAGCCTTTTTGTTCAGAGGCGTTCTGGTGCCACCTAGCAACTGTGGGGGGGTTGCTGCACCTAAGATTCTCCCTGCGGCCAGAGCAGGGAAAACAGAGCCGCCAAGGGGGAACAAAGCCAGGAGTAAAAAGGCCAGATTTCGAGGCTGGCTCCAACAGCGGTTTCTGGTGTGACTCTGGGAAAACCTCTTCACCGGACTGAACCTCAGTTTCCCCAAACTCCCAAGGTAGGAACTGGACTGGCTCTAACATTCTGTGATTCCAGAAGTTATTTTTGTGAGGCTGGTTACAGTATAGGAATAGCTTTTGGTGTGTTAAGAGTCTGGCTCAACAATATTGTGACTACTATGTTTCTATTGAAGAAAATCATAGATGAGGGCTGGTTTTAAGGGAAATGTGCAAGGGCAGGAGGGTAGCAGCCTTATTTAGGAATAATGGACCCCTAAGCCTTTTTGGGGAAACCCTGGTGTCACAGCGGTTAAGTGCTACAGCTGCTAACCAAAGTGTCGGCAGTTCGAATCCGCCAGGTGCTCCTTGGAAACTCTATGTGGCAGTTCTACTTTATCTTATAGGGTTGTTACGAGTAGGAATCGACTCAACGGCAACGGATTTGGTTTGGTTTAAACCTTTCTGGGGGAAACGCTGGTGGCGTAGTGATTAATTGCTACAGCTGCTAACCAAAAGGTTGGCAGTTCGAATCCCCCAGGCGCTCCTTGGAAACCCTCTGGGGCAGTTCTACTCTGTCCTATAGGGTCACTACGAGTTGGAATCAACTTGATGGCAAAGAGTTTTGTTTTTTTTTTTTTTTTAAGCCCTTTTGGGGGTCTTAGATTTTCTTTTGCAGATCAGTAAACATTAAAAAAAAGTTGCTGCAATTGGACTAAGCCAAAAGCAAAGAAGTTTCCTGAATAAACTGAATGCTTCGAAGGACAGCGTAGCAGGGGCAGGGGTCTGGGGACCATGGTTTCAGGGGACACCTAAGTCAACTGGCATAATAAAATTTATTAAGAAAGTCTGCATCCCCCTTTGAAGAGTGTCTTCTGGGGTCTTAAACACTAGCAAGCAGCCATCTAAGATGCAACAATTGGTCTCAACCCACCTGGATCAAAGGAGAATGAAGAATACCAAGGGCACAAGGTGATTACGAGCCCAGGAGACAGAAAGGGCCACATGAACCAGCTACTAGATCATCCGGAGACCAGAAGAACTAGATGCTGCCTGGCTACAACCAATGACTGCCCTGCCACAACAGAGAACCCCTGAGGGAGCAGGAGAGCAGGGGGATGCAGACCCCAAATTCTCATCAGACCAGACTTAATGGTCTGACTGAGACTAGAAGGACCCCAGTGGTCATGGTCCCCAAACCTTCTGTTGCCCCAGGACAGGAGCCATTCCCAAAGCCAACTCTTCATACATGGATTGGACTGGACAATGGGTTGGAGACGGATGCTGGTGAGGAGTGAGCTTCTTGGATCAGGTGGACACTTGAGACTATGTTGGCATCTCTGCCTGGAGGGGAGATGAGAGGGTGGAGGGGGTTAGAAGTTGGTGAAAAGGACACGAAAAGAGAGAGTGGAGGGAGAGAGCAGGCTGTCTCATTACGGGGAGAGTAATTGGGAGTGTGTACCAAGGTGTATACGGGTTTTTGTGTGAGAGACTGACTTGATTTGTAAACTTTCACTTAAGCACAATAAAAATTATTTAAAAAAAAAAAGTTGCCATTAAGTCAAACCCAGATCATGGTAACCCCACGTGCATCAGTGGAGAACTGTGCTCCACAGGGTTTTTAATGGCTGATTTTTCAGAAGGAGATCCCCAGGACTTTCTTTTGAGGTGCCTCTGAGTAAACTCAAACCTCCAAGCTTTCAGTTAACAGCTGAGAGTGTGAACTGTTTGCACCACCCAGGGACTCAGAGCTGCAAATTCCTAATGAGGGGTCGCCCAGCCACCCAGTGCCGTAGAGCAGCCACCAACTCCAACTCTCAGGAGGCAAGCTAGAGCTAGGACACCTCTTTCCCTCACACAAGCTGTGGGCTCACTCCAGGTGCTCAATTGCTCTAAGGAGTCGGGGAAGAGGAGTTTAAATCCTCTGTAATCGCCTTCAATGCCTCCAGCATTCCCCATCAAATAAACTTGCAGTTGTCACTTACTATGTAAATAAAGCCTCACGATATATCTCCAGCATCTTGTTGCATTTTGCTGACTATGTTGAATTATCACACATGTTGAATTTTTGAAAGTAGATCACTGGGCCTTTCTTCTTAGTCTGTCTTAGTCTGGAAGCTCTGCTGAAACTTGTCCACTATAGATGACCCATGACCCTGCTGGTATTTGAAATCCTGGTGGCATAGTTTCTAGCATCTTAGCAACACACAAGCCACCACAGTACAACAAACTGACAGGCAAGTGGTAGTTCCAAGCATATTGTTGTTGTTGTTGTTAGCTGCTGTCAAATCGATTTCAACTCACAGTGACCCCATATGACAGTGTAGAACTGCCCATAGGGTTTTCTAGGCTATCTCTTTACAGGAGCGGATCTCAACGTCTTTCTCTCACAGAGCTGAGGGGTGGGTTTGAATCACCAACCTTTGGTTTAGCAGCTGAGCATTCCAAAAACCCTCCTCTGTCTATATTGAGACTGCCACTGTTGGAAGACTATCTGTCCCCTGACTCTCAGTCTATGAGAGGGGCCAGCCCCTGAGATGGCAGGGCCCTGGAGGTCAGGCCTGAGGAGAGGTGCCCCAAGCAACGTAAGGACCAAGGCCCTCTAGAATGTGGCAGTATCCTCAAAGCCTGTGCTCAGACTCCAGTGCAGCAAGGGAAGACTGGCTGACCAGACACTTGACAGAATTGGAAATATGTTTCTTCAATGTCAAGATTCCTTCCTACCCCAGCTAACCTGTGTACCCTCAGGATGAGGTGGAAGATATTTCTCTTCAAGGTCGTGAGCAATCTAAAAGCAGAACTGGGTCTAGAAATGGGTCTCCTGACACCCCCTAACAAGGGTTATTCAATCATCTCATCATCCAGAGATTAACTGGGAGATTCCTTTCAGGACTTTTAAAAACAGAAAGCTTAACCCAAAAGGGTAAGATGATAAAATATCAGGCCACATGGCAGGTGAATCAGGTGAGTTCTCTTCTCCCCTCTGCAGGGGAGGGTGAATTCTGAACCCCACCTGCTTGCTTCTGAGCCTCCAAACCTGCCTTTAAAACAACTCAACCTTTTCCCACCAAAAAAAAAAAAAAATAGATCTGTCCCTTTTATTGGATGCAAGAGACAGATGTGTGAAGAGAAGCACACATTTGCTTTCCCCATTTGTAACAGATGGATACACTGAACGAGGGTTCCATTTTGAGAAGGGAGCACAAGGACACTGGGCAACTTAACTTTTGCTAGACATTGCCCAAACCCCCATCCTTTTAAAGAGCAAGAAACAGAGGTCCAGAGAGGGGATATGACCTTGAGCAAGGCCACAGTCATATCCCAACCTCAGACCCTCTGCTACCCACAACTACTCCATGAGACAATAGTGCTTTCGCGAAATCAGCCCATTGGTGGCTTCCCGAGTAGGGCTTCCTACGAACCCTCTCGGCCCTAGTCAGTTGGCTCAAGATAATCAGAGGACGTCATTCAGCTCATTGTCTTAATGAACATTATGATCTAATGTTGGCCCCGTCTTGGTAACTAGTCTATTATAACAGCAGTTTGGAGTATTTCATCCTAAAGGTGGCACAGGCATAGGAGTTCTTCAGGCAGGGTGGCAGGACAGCATGGGGAGACAGACAACTTTGGCTGAAGACCCTTTTTTATAGGAGACCCTTGGTTCACCCCATAGAACTGATATCAGTTGCTCCCTGATTTAATAGGACAAACAACAAATACACCTCCTTTTCTTGTTCCCTACAAATGCCATTTGGCTTTTTGTTGCATTTTACAGATGGGAACACTGAGGATTGATATTTTTCCCAGAGTCAACAGGCAAGTTTGTAGCCACAATCTAAGGTTCACCTGAAGTCACCCAACCTCAGGGACAAAATATTATTAACCCATAGGCTACACTCTTTCCACAGTATGGTGAAAAGAGCCCTGGATTTAGCGCCAGGGGACCTGGACTCCAAAATCTGCAAATTTCTTATTGTGAGATTTTCTTCCCCTCTCCTGCTTCCCCATTTGTAAAATTAGGAGAGTGACCTGGAGGACTTCTAAAGGCTCCAAATTTTTCTGAATTCCGGATTCTCATCTGTGAGATCATGTACTCAGCTCACTCCTGAACGCCCTTCAAGTCTTCACTCAAGCTCCCAATAAGAAATCTTTTTTTGAGTAGATGTGTTAAAAGCCAGACTGATTCAGCTCTTGAAAAGGATAATTAAAGCCACTAGTAAGTCAATTGAAAACCTGCTGACTGGCTAAGCATTAGCATTAGCAAATCACAAATATAGACTGGGGGAGGGGAGGGGAGGCAGGTGGTAGGGAAGGAACCTGAAGGATATTAAGATAACTCCCAAAGAATACAAGCAAAATGTTGTGTGCTCCATTTATGCTCCCAGCTCCTGAACCGGGTGTTCACTGGGCCCCTGTCTCCTAAACCTGACCCACCTCACCAGGCTCAAAGCCTAGTACCACAAGGAACATCAGCAGAACATTCTAACAGGACTTAGCAGGAGCTTCATACAAACTACTTGCCATTCTGAACACATTTTGTACTTTCTAACCTCGGTGTCTTTGCTGGAGCCGTTTTTCCTATCTAGAATGTCTGCTCAGAAAGCCCAGATCTCACATTCAAATTGCTAAGAACACTTCCTTCATAAAGCTGTCCCTAGTCACTGAACTTCCAAAGCTCTTTGCACATCACTTGTGGAGTTCAGTACAGGCTCATCTCTTGTCACTCATGTCTGTGTTTTATCTCTCCTGCTGTAATACCAGATCCTGAAGTCACAGGTCGTGAACGATTCACCTTAAGACTTCCCAAGGCTAGCACCATCCTTGGCCAATGGTAGCAGTGAATTGGCTCATTGTTCCCCCATTTAGTGCTGACCTCAAGTCTAGGAGACAAAGGTGGGGAGAGACAGTTCCCTGGCTCTCCCCATACCAGAAAGGCCTCCTCCCTTTCTTCTGTTTCCCAAAGGCAAAGTCTAGATGACGATCCAATGGTCAAAGTTCCAGGAAATTCAATTGTTTTTGAGTGCCTGATAACTATGCCTTAAAAGGGCTCCAGCTGTGTTGTAGATTCCTCTGTCTTGCATTGCTTTCTTCCATGATGCCAGCCAGCACACCTAGGCTGAGACTCCCCCCACCCAGGAGAAGGCCAACCTCTCTTTTGCTCCCTTTTCTCTCTTCTACTTTGGGCCATTGGGCTCAGTTATAAATAATTTTTGTTTCCATATGAGTCGGAATCAACTCGACGGCACTGGGCTGGGTATCCTGGTAATGTTCATTGTGGTATTAATCTCAGGGCAGAGAAGTAGGGGGGTGGGAAGATGGGTCCCACAAAGGGGAAAAGAATTGATTGTCCATGTGGAATGTAGAAATTCCTGAGTTCTATGCCTATGATGCTACCAAAACACCATCAAAATTGTAATCGGTATTGCTATATCCGCATTTTACAGGTCAGCAAACTGAGGCTCAAAAAAGATAAGTAGCTTGCCAAGGATACACTGTTAACAAGAGACAGAAGCAGTAGTCCAAATCCAGATCAGACTCCCAGCCCGCTATATTAACTACCAGAGAAGCGGGAGGGCCCAAACATGACCTCCCAGCCCAGTCTGCCTCGTAAACTCCCTCACAGTCTCAGTCCGTACCTCCAGCTGCTTTAACTTTCCAGCCTCCCTCTAAACACTGACACTGAGCCTGGGAGAAGGACTGGCACCCTACAAGCCATGTTGACATTGGCCCAGCTCTAATTGCAGCTCCCACAGCTGCTGGAGCAACGCCTCATAGACAAACCAAGCCAGAGGCATGCTCATTCTCAGCCCGACTGGCTCCCACCACAGGCGGCTTGCTCAAGTGGCTTTCAAAGAGCCCAGCCTGAACCCCTGATGTGGGAGGAATGTGCCCAGCCCTGACTCTCTTCTTATTTTTAATTATAAGTCCCCATTAAAACCACTACAGCAATGAGGCACACACCAGGCAGCATACTTCAGGACAATTAGCACACTCCTCAGGTGACTCAAATGGCCCTGGCCCTGGCCTAGGGCCGACATAATTGCACCAAAACATATGGCCTACAAGGAGGCTCCCATTTTAAGTGGAAAGAAACAATTAGTCACACAATCTATTGGGCAGATCTGTAGGAAGTTATGCAGTATACATAATTTAAAAGTTTGCCAGGGGTTGAGATATATAGAAATCATCTTTTGCCCAAGGCTCAATTTGCCCAGAAGCAAGCCTATCCTGCCCCCCATGCATGGTCCTCACGCTCCGTGTTTGCTTGCATACACCTACTGCATGAAGCAGACTACTGTAATTCTGTGTCCAGATCACTGGAGACCTGAGCATTCCATTCCGGGATGTGGGAAATAATTAGTGGGGCAAAGAGGTTCTGGAACCCCATCTTCCTTGCTGTCTCTTTCTGAATCCCCAAGCTGCTAATTAAAACCTGCCCCTAAGATGGCTCCTAGCCAAGTCATCCTGGTGATTCTGAGAAGTAAATAAGAAGAGCAAATTAGAAGACCAGAAAGACCTTTCTGAACACCAGGAGAGCCACAGAAAGTCACCCCGAGGCTCCCCAATTTCTATCTGAAGCCACACTTTGCGATTCCACATGCAGAAGCCTTCTCATCTGCATTCGATCACCTCTTTCAATTGCACCTCCCACAGGCCAGTGGTGCCACTATAATTAATATTCAACTGGCATTTCCACTGCGCACTCAAAGCCTGTTCTTTCAGCCTTTTCAAATCCAATTCAAACCAAAGTAATCTCTGCCCTTGCGTTTTGGTTCAGGCGGCAGTGATCATTGGGATTGCAGATCATGGTTTATCAGCATTTATTGAACAACAAAGGAAGCCTGCATGACAGTGGTTGTCACTAGGCCTCTGACTCCCAAATGAAAATTAACAGGCAAGCAGGACACAAATACTGGGGCAGGGAGGAGGCAGCTTCTGGGAGAATTGTTGTCATTTTTCATACAAGACTGTGGAGGTTGTGAGGTTTTGAAGAAAGGGGCCATCTGATAGGAGGCAACCATTGTTCGATCAATCACTTTTCACCTTTCAGGATTCATTAGTTGTGGATCTAAAAAAAAAAACATCTGCCATAGAGTCAGTCTGACTCATGGCAACCCCATGCGTATAGAACTGTGCTCTACAGGGTTTTCGATGGCTGATTTTTCAGAAATAGATCATGAGGTCTTTCTTCTTATGAGATGCCTCTGGGTGAACTAAAACCTCCAACCTTTTGGTTAGCAGCTGAGTACTTTAACCGTTTGCGCCACCCAAGGACTTCAGGTATATATTACCTGTCTTTAAAAGACCAGACAAGGTCATATTTCCTCTGAAGCCTCCTCTGAACACGCCAACCCACAAAGAGCTCCTGTAGAGATTTTCTGTCACCTGGCTTCCAAAGCACATTGACAAATTACCATTTTATATGTTGCACTGGTCAAGGCCCTAGCAAGAAACACATTCAAATCAGAGTATTTGAGAAGCACTTAATAAAGGGATACTAGAAAAATTTTCTTTTTTTTACAAAGGGATGAGAGGGTTGTAGGGAACCACAATACTAGTGCCAACCCCAAATGTAGTAATAGAGGCTTCCATAACTACTTCTGTAAAAGGGTGAGGGAGGAACGCTTGTGGTTAATGGAATCCAGTCCAATACAGAGAAGGCAGAGTGGAGAGGACCACCTTACAGTAGTTGAGACACCCAGTGTCAGAAATGAAATAACCCCATAAGTAATACTTCAACCCTGCTCTCTTTCCTCTCATCCTCAATCCCTCCCATCTCTTACTGATACTCCTCACTGACAGAACACAACCAGGAGCTAAAGGGCAAGGAACTTCAAATTTTAACATGCATCAGCACCACCGGGAGGGCTGTTAAAATAGATTGCTGAGCACCACCCCAGAGTTTCTGACTCAGTGAGTTTCAGTCAGAACCTGAGAATTTACCACGGGTGATGCTGGTGTGATGCTGATCCTAGGCCCACAGGTAATGCTGGTGTGATGCTGATCCTAAGACCACACTTTGAGAACTACTTTCCTAAATCCTACCATACAGGCCAGCCAGCTGATGTTCAGAACAAGGTGTAAGAGGTGGGAAGTTGATCTAAATTAGCAACGGGAGAATATCCAGCGCACATGCATACGTTGAGTCTATACCCTTAGACCAGGAGTCAACAAACTTTTTCTGTAAAGAGCTAGATGGTAAATATTTTAGGCTTTGCAGGCCATACAGTCTCTATAGCTACTACTTAACTTTGCCTTTGCAGAGCAAACACAGTCATAGACAATACCTAAATTAATGAGCATGGCTGTGTTCCAATAAAACTTTATTTACAAAAGCAGGTAGTGTTCCATAGTTTGCCAGCCTGCATCTTAGACCATAAACTCACTGAAGTCTTATCCACTTTGATGTCTCCACCATGTTCAAAAACAAACACCATAACCATTCACTGACCATCCACAAGTATATGCCAGGAACTTTATGTGCATTATCTCTTTGCTTCAAGGAAACCTAGATGTAATCTGCTCCAGTTAGGCTCAGCACTTGGGTAGCTCCCATGCACTCATTTGTTAAACAAACACTGAAGCCCTACTGTGTGTTGGGAACTGTGCTAGCTCACCCGGGATCCAGAGGTGACTGAGACAGCCCCAGTCCTGAGCTTTTGGGGTTTAACCAACTAATAAGAAGGTGTCAAGGAAGAATACTAAGATGCTGATAGGCTTGAAGAACAAACAGGACGACTATCCCTCAGAAAGAACAGAAATAGCTCTGACCTCACCAACAAGAGCTACCAACACCTAGGTTCTACTCCCTGGATTCATAGGTAAAGCTTTTGCCTTAATCTTAACCTTTTAACCCATTGCCATCGAGTCAATTCCAACTCATAGTGACCCTGTAGGACAGAGCAGAGCCGCTCCATAAGGCTTCCAAGAGTGGCTGATGGATTTGAACTGGCAGCCTTTTTGGTTAGCAGCCGAGCTCTTAACCACTGTGCCACCAGGGCTCCCTTAACATTTTAGGTGAGCTTAGAAGAACCCCATCTCGGATGGAACCCTAGCTTAAGTAGTTTTAAAAACTCCTGCATATGATTCTTATTTGCAACTAGAATTGACGACCACTGTTTTGGGCTCTTGCCTAGTTGCTTTGCAGCAACACAATTATTTTGGTTTTTCTCTTATGTCTTTTATATTCTGGTTTTTAGTAGGCTACTGACTCCTAATAAACTTACAGTAAACTTTATAAAACTCACTCCAATTCCCCAAAGCCTTCCAGGTACAGTAGACAATGATATATCCATGTTTACACCACTTTTTTTTTTTTCCAAAGCACTCTCAGGTGTATTTGTCTCAAGTGGACCTCATGACTGCCCTAGGAGAGAGACAGCACAGCTGTTATCAGTCATTCCTAAAAGAAGGAAACTGAGGCTCAGGTAACTGACGTGCCAAGCTCATGCTGCAAGTGAATGGCAGCGCTGGGACTAGAACCCAGGTCTCTAAAGAGCAGTGGCTCTCCAACTTTAGACACACCCGGGAGTCCCTTAGTGGTGCAAATGGTTAACACACTCAGCTGCTAACTGAAAAGGTTGAAGGTTCAATTCCACCCAGAGGCACCTCAGAAGAAAAGCCTGGCCATCTACTTCTGAAAAAGCAGCCATTGGAAACTCCTACAGAGACATTTCTGCTATGGCACACATGGGGTTGCCATGATTTGGAATCAACTCGTTGGCAACTGACTGGTTTGTTTAAGACACACCTGGGATATTTGTCCCAATGCATTTGTCCTAGGCTTCAAACCAGGAGGTTCTGGTTCAGTAAATATTGAGTGACATACAAGTAGTTACATGGTCATAAAGCTTGCCCAGGTGATTCTTTCTCTTGGTGAAACACTGCCATTGAGGATATCATTTAGCCCATAAACCCATTGAAAACCAAACCTATTGCCCTCAAGTCAATTTCAACTTATAGCAACCCTATAGAACAGAATAGACCTGCCCTACAGAGTTTCCAAGGCTGTAATCTTTATGGACCCCCACGTGTCTGTCGGTTTGTTGTACTGTGGGGGCTTGTGTGTTGCTGTGATGCTGCAAGTTATGCCACTGGTATCCAGATACCAGCAGGGTCACCCATGGAGGACAGGTTTCAGCTGAGCTTCCAGACTAAGACAGACTAGGAAGAATGACCCAGCAGTCTACTTCTGAAAAGCATTAGCCAGTGAAAACCTTATGAATAGCAGCAGAACATTGTCTGATATAGTGCTGGAAGATGAGCCCTCTAGGTTGGAAGGCATGATGGAAAAGCTCAATATCATCAGTCAGAACAAGGCCAGGGGCCAACTGTGGAACAGACCATCAATTGCTCATATACAAGTCAAGGTGTAACCGAATAAAACCAGAGCAAGTCCACGAGAGCCAAAATACGACCTTGACTATATCCCACCTGAATTTAGAGACCATCTCAAGAACAGATTTGATGCATTGAACACTAATGACCAAAGACCAGATGAGTTGTGGAATAACATCAAGGACATCAAACATGAAGAAAGCAAGAGGTCATTGAAAAGACAGGAAAGAAAGAGAAGACCAAGAGGGATGTCAGAGGAGACTCTGAAACTTGCTCTTGAATGTCAAGCAGCTAAAGCAAAAGGAAGAAATGATGAAGTAAAAGAACTGAACAGAAGATTTCAAAGGGTAGCTCAAGAAGACAAAGTAAGGTATTATAACGACACGTGCGAAGAGCTGGAGATAGAAAACCAAATGGGAAGAACGCACCACGTTTCTCAAGCTGAAAGAGCTGAAGAAAAAATTTGAACCTCGAGCTCCAATACTGAAGGATTCTATGGGGAAAATATTAAACAACTCAGGAAGCATCAAAAGATGGAAGGAATACACAGAGTCATTATACCAAAAAGAATTAGTCAACTTTCAACCATTTCAAGAGGCAGCATATAATCAGGAACCAACGGTACTGAAGGAAGAAGTCGAAGCTGCACTGAAGGCACTGGCGAAAAACAAGGCTTCAGGAATTGATGGAATATCAGTTGAGATGTTTCAAAAAACAGATGCAACGCTGGAGGTGCTCACTCATCTATGCCAAGAAATTTGGAAGACGGCTACCTGGCCAACTGACTGGAAGCAAACCATATTTATGCCTATTCCTAAGAAAGGTGATCCAATCAAATGCAGAAATTATCGAACAGTATCATTAATATCACGTGGAAGCAAAATTTTGCTGAAGATCATTCAAAAGCGGCTATAGCAGTGTATCGACAGGGAACTGCCAGAAATTCAGGCCGGATTCAGAAGAGGATGTGGAACCAGGGATATCACTGCTGATGTCAGATGGATCCTGGCTGAAACCAAAGGATACCAAAAGGCTGTTTACCTGTGTTTTATTGACTATGCAAAGGTATTCAACTGTGTGGATCATAACAAATTATGGATAACATTGTGAAGAATGAGAATTCCAGAACACTTAATTGTGCTCATGAGGAACATTTACGTAGATCGAGGCAGTTGTTCAGACAGAACAAGGGGATACTGAGTGGTTTAAAATCAGGAAAGGTATGCGTCTGGGCTGTATCCTTTCACCATACCTATTCAATCTGTATGCTAGGCAAACAATCCAAGAAACTGGGCTATATGAAGAAGAACCAGGCATCAGGATTGGAGGAAGACTCATTAACAACCTGCATTATGCAGATGACACAACCTTGCTTGCTAACAGTGAAGAGGACTTGAAGCACTTACTAATGAAGATCAAAGACCACAGCCTTCAGTATGGATTACACCTCAACATAAAGAAAACAAAAATCCTCACAACTGGACCAATGAGCAACATCATGACAGACAGAGAAAAGATTGAAGTTGTCAAGGATTTCATTTTATTTGGATCCACAATCAACAGCCGTGGAAGCAGCAGTCAAGAAATGAAGAGACGCATTGCATTGGGTAAATCTGCTGCAAAGGACCTCTTTAAAGTGTTGAAAAGCAAAGATGTCACCTTGAAGACAAAGGTGTGCCTGACCCAGGCCATGGTATTTTCAAACACAACATATGCACATTAATGCTGGAAGATAAGGAAGGCCGAAGAAGAATTGATGCCTTTGAATTGTGGTGTTGGCAAAGAATATTGAATATGCCATGGACTGCCAAAAGAATGAACAAATCTGTCTTGGAAGAAGTACAACCAGAATGCTCTTTAGAAGCAAGGATGGCAAGACTGTGTCTCACATGCTTTGGACATGTTGTCAGGAGGGATCAGTCCCTGGAGAAGGACATCATGCTTGGTAAAGTACAGGGTCAGCAGAAAAGAGGAAGACACTCAAGGAGATGGATTGACACAGTGGCTGCAACAATGGGCTCAAGCATAAAAAGATTGTAAGGATGGCACAGGACCGGGCAGTGTTTCATTCTATTGTGCATAGGATCACTATGAGTAGGAATCGACTCGACAGCACCTAACAACAACAATCTTTATGGGAGCAGACTGCCACATCTTTGTCCTACAGAATAGTTGGTGAGTTCGAACTGCCAAACTTTCAGGTTAGCAGTCAACTGCTTAACCACTTCACCACCAGGGCTCCTTACATTGAATATTATCTTGCCCAGAAGGAAGGGAGTGAACCAGCTAACCTAATCAAAACCTCTCCCAAGCCTATGGTATTTCATTTGCTTTTGTCTTCATCCTCTCTTATTACCTACAAATATTAGCTTTCCAGAGAAATTTTTTTTAATTAAAAAAAAAAAAACAGTTGCCATAGAGCTGATTCTGACTCATGTGCGTCAAAGTAGAACTGTGCTCCATAGTGTTTGCGATGGTTGATTTTTCAGAAGTGGATCACCAGGTCTCTCTTCCAAGGCACCTCTGAGTGGACTCAAACCCCCAACCTTTAAATTAGCAGTTGAGCATGTTAACCATTTGCACACCACCCAGGGACTCCAGAAAAATAATAGTCAAAGAGAAACTCTAGGTCAGTAATGACCAACGGGTTTCAGTTCAACATGCCAACTCCAATCCATCTGTCATGGCTTCCTAGGGCCTTGGGTGGAGAAGCTATGAGGCTGTACCAGGCATAGCAGGAAAATGTGCTGCAATCAGTGATGTCCGCCACAGACTCAGTGAGGGTTTGGGCAGCCTAGTATTTTCATTGCACTAGATATTGCTTTATCCCCAGTTCTGTTCTTATTTTTCTACTTACAGAATATTTCTACAAAAAGAGACCTAGTTCCGGACTGTAGATAATGAGAAATGATTTTTTTAAATTGCTTCCATGCTGCGCATAAACTATGGGTTCTGCTCGAGACACTCTGGGTGCAATGATTCAAATGTAAATATCCCCTGAAATCCATCAACGTCTAGGTAGCTGATTAAGCCCCATGGACTATGACAGTGTTCCCTTTTCTGATCTTCAGGCATTTTTGATTTTTGTGAGCTGATCTATTACCACAGTGAGGAGGCTTTCTCACACATTCTGCTCCTGATAACAGATGAGGTGTGAAATTGATTCTGAACACCTAGGGGGGTTATGATTTATCATCATACATTAGGCCCTGTGGAGCTTTGCTGGATGAATTCCAACTACACTCAGAACATGGCCACACTTCTGGAAAGAGGACATTTTATTGACTCGAGAGACATTTAAATACAGATGTTTCACAGCTAGCACTCAAGAAGAAGGAGCTACCCTTTATTCATTCAATCAGCAAATACTTACTGAGAACCTAACATGTGCTAGGTACTATTCCAGGAGCTGCAGACAGAGCACTGGATGAGGGAGACAAGGCCTCTTCTTTTATCACTAGAGCAGACTGTCCTCCCTAATTGTAACTTATACTTACTGTAGAGTAAGCACCCCGACAGCCTGGTCCCTGGGGACTAATACTTGAGGTGGCCTAAGAGGACATCATCCCACACTTTTCTGGGTTGTAGATACTTGGAGGGGCCAACCTGATGATGGTTAATGCTGTACCTTCAAAGGCTGTTACCCTCAGTACAGAGAAAGAGGAACCCATGGAAATCTCTGGAACAATGCGTACAGCACATGAGCCTCTCAGGAAGTCAGTAAGTGGAGGAGGAGTTTCAGGCAAAAGCTTTACCTAACTGGAAATATGATAAGTACCTGGAAAGAAATCTCTCTTCTCTCAACCAAATGCCTAAAACCCTATTCTTAGCACAGGATTGGGCAAGGGAAAAGAAGGGTAACCCATCAGAATTGCATAGTGATATGAACTAAATAGTGCTCCCCAAAAATATGTGTTGTAAATCCTTATGATGCTATGCACCAGGTTACCCTAGAGTATCAGACAGCTAGTACTACAATACTTCTGCATCACAAAACATTCCAAAATGCAGTCACTTGCAAGAGCAAGCTTTTTTTTTTTTTTTGCTTACAGGACTGCAGGCCTGCATTTGGCTTCAGCTTCAGGTCAGTCTCTGTCTGCTCCACTTTTCCACTCTGGTGCTCAGGCTGAAGGGGCAGTGGTCATCAGGAACATGTTCTTTTCAGAAAGTCCTGGCAAACTGTTACTTTGCCCACATTCCATCAGCCAGAATAAGTCCCAAGGCCAAGCCCAACATCAGCAGAAGGGGTAAATGTCCTCTTCCTTCTCTAGTACACGGCAAGGTCACATGGCAGAGGGAGGGAGTGAAGAACTGAGACCAATAATTCAATCCACCACACCACGTCCATTGACAAAGTACCGCAAGACTTCCAGAGTAGTTGGTAATGAGAATTTCTCTACTTATGGATTCTACATTAGGTCACCTAATAACCCTGCCCATGTCTAGCCACAGAGGCAAGTCATGGGGCCTGGGAGCAGTGCCCACATGTGCGTGGACAGCCCTGTGCTGCCGCTGAGTGTGGTGAGCAGTGATAGTGGGAACAAGGTGTGCGGAGATCCACCTACTACCTTGGAGGGGCCCAACCATGGTGAGGCAGGCCCCACCTCCATCCCTGCCTTTGGGGTCAAGTCCATATGGGAACCCTTGGCATCTGGGTATGTACTCATTCCCTCACTCATAGGCAGCACTCTTGACCACCAGCATCATTTAGCCAATAGCAGCTTCATGGAAAGGGCACATCAACAAAATCTCAAAACCAGCAAAGTAGTTGGAACTTAGAATGATTTTATAAATGATATGTACCATAGCTTAAACCCTTTGGCAAGTAATTTTTATAACTATGTGATAGATTGGAAAAAAGAAATTTTAAAATTTAGTTTTAGATTATTTTATATTTTAATTTTTTATATTACCAAGCAAGTTACTAAATATTTCTAACATGGCCCTTGCATACTACATGCCATAGGAATTACAATCCTGTTTATTCTTGTACTTCTCTCTCCTGTTAGACTGTGACCCATTCCATTCCGGAATGCCTCTGCTCCTATTGCAGACTAGCACTTGTCCGGTAAATACCTGAATCACAGACTCATACAGCTGAAATGGACTTTAGAGATTACATCCAGGATTCACTTTACAGACACTTGGGAAAACTGAAACCTGGAGAGAGAAACTGACTTGCCTAATAACCAGCTATGACTAGGACCCAGGCCCCCACCCCACTCTCAATTCAAAGGGACACTCTAGCGTAATGGTTAAGAACTTGGGGAGCAGAGAAACAGAGAAACAATTCCAGCTCTGCCACTTACTTGCTGTACGATCTTAGGTAAATCGTTTAATTTCTCTGAGCCTCTGTTTGCTCATTTGCAAAATTTAGGTACTCCTTTTTTTTTTTCCTTCTAGGGTTGTTGAAATAATCAATGAAACTAGGTACGTGTACACATAGTTGTGTGTATATGTGTAATATATACAGGTACAAACACATATAATATACGCATATGTATATATTACACTCTCGTTATTATCATTATAGGAGCCCCTGGGTGGTGCAAACAGCTAACATGCTTGACTTCTAACTCAAAGACCGTCAGTTCCAGTCCACTGAGAGCCACCTTGAAAGAAAGACCTAGTGATCTACTTCTGAAATCAGCCATTGAAAATTCTATGGCAATTGCAACCTATGTCACAAAACAATATGTGTATAAACTTTTGAATGAAAAATTACCTTGGGTTGTAAACTTTCACCTAGAGCACAATTAAAAAAAAAGAAAAGAAAACCCTAAGGAGCACAGTTGCACTCTGACACACGTGGGGTCACCATGAGTCAGAATTGACGGCAACTGGTAATCAGTAATGATCGTATGGCTTTTCCTACTGCTCCAGGGAAGTCTCTGTTGTTTTCTCATCATAATCCAAGCATCCCTCTTCTAAGACACCCCCTCCCATGACCAAAAAATGAACATGAAAAGACAGAATGCAGGAAACAGAACAAGATTCGATTGACCCTAATGTGAGTAACAAAGCTTGTCTAAGTACCTCTGTGGCCATGCCGGGCAGGGCTATTAGGTGACTTGCTGTAGCCTCAGTGAGTGGAGAATTTCTGTTTATCAACTACTCTGGAAGTCTTGCAATATTTTAACAAATGCCATGTTTAGAAGTAATACAAATAGCCATAGCTTTAATATTTGTTGGCTTTAATGCCAGGATGGATCTGAGGCACCATCATGGTCTCTAAATTACTTGTAAAATGTTGCTGGGGAAAGCAGGCCAGCGTTCAGACACAAGGCTCAAAGCAGTGTGCTCTGAAGCCTGAAAAAGCCAGTTCTTGGGTGGGTGGGTCATCAGCACCATAAACTCACTTTTGGCCTAGGAAGCACTTTCCAGGGAAAACCCTTGTAGGCAGACACAAGAATTCAGCACTAGCAAAACACCCTAACAACTAATTTAATTAGGAAAGAAAACCAAAACTGTAGGTCTATAAACTCCTACCAAGGTCAAAATCACCTAGAAAATAGATTAGGTACAAGCCGTTGATTCTCAACTCCTAGTAACCCCATGTGACAGAGCAGAGCCACCCCCCAGGCTATAATCTATACAGGAGCAGATCACCAGGTCTTTCTCCCAAGGAGTAGTTTTCCTTTAGATGCCAAGCTCTTAACCATTGTGCCACTAGGGCTTCTCAGACACAAACTAGCAAAGCTTAAACAAAACCAAGTCTTCCAGCTCCTGCTTTGGGCCTTTTCTCCACATGGGGTCAAATTTAAAATAAACACAAATTGGACTTCAAAAGTCTCAAAGAGTGACAAAAGTCTTTAATGTGCAAAAAGGGGAAATATGCCACACCTAGAAAATAAAACTGAACTTCCTAAAAGTCCTCCCTGGTCATCCATACCTCCTTACCAATGGCATCACTAGGGGGGTGCAAGGGGTACAGACCACAGTGGGTGACAGTGTCAGAGGGGGGGACACCAAAGTGGCTGTCTATAAAAGTTTTATGCAGTGTTTCAGCAGAAATTAATTATTTTATGTAAACCACCAAAACCAAACCCACTGCCATCCAGGTGATTCCGACTCATAGCGACCCCATAGGACAGAGTAGAACTGCCTGATAGAGTTTCCAAGGAGTGCCTGGCAGATTTCAACTGCCAACCTCTTGGTTAGGAGCCATAGCACTTACCCACTACGCCACCAGGGTTTCTATTACTTTATATATATATATATATTCCTGTACTTAGCTATAACCACAAAAACATTTTTCGTAACCCCAGCTTACATGTATCAATATACCTACAAGGCTAAAATTCTATGCTAATTTAGTTTTTGAACCTTCTAATGCTCTCTGGTCAGAACTGTCGTTAATACCTAATTACAGTGACGCTTCAAATCCGTGGTTTTGTCTGCACACGCTACAAACACGCGCTGCTATTTTCCTTGCTGCCAGTATTTTTATCAATCCTACCAAGCCTGTTGCCTTTGAGTCAATTTTGACTCATAGCGACCCTATAGGACGGAGTAGAACTGCCCCACAGAGTTTCCAAGGAGTGCCTGGCGGATTTGAACTGCTGACTTTTTGGTTAGCTGCCATAGCACTTAACCACTACACCACCAGGGTTTCCAGTATTTTTATAGTCGCTGGTTTTGTCAAATTTCCATTTTAGCTACAATATTGTGGTAATCAGTATTTGTAAACCTATATCAATAACTTTTTTGAGAATGAAGCAGTAATTAAAGGAAAAGAAGAAGTGATACATGGGAATTATGATTTACGAGTAACAGAAGTAAAAAAAAAAAAAAAAAAACATTACTAAGGACTCTGTATGGTCTGGTACAGGAAGGGGCCCATGGCGGGGACGGCGGGAGGACATTATGAGTAACCGCACTGGGAGACACCAACCCTAGTGACACCACGGCCTCTCACCAAAGTTGCCCTGACTACAGCCGTTCTCCTTCATGACTCCACGCAGAACGGTTCTCCTTCATGACTCCACGCAGAACCTCTCAGCTGTGTCCCACACCCATCTGTTCCACCCTCCAGGTGGTGGCCTCCCTGGTCGCCTCCTGTCTTCCTTCTGCAGCACCTCCGTCTCCTCCCACGGTCTCAGCTCTGTGACTCTGCCCACAGCCCCAGTCAGCACTGCAAAGCCTGGAGGTTGAGTAACCAGAGGCAAGAACAGGAGACCATGAATATTTATTCTTTAGTATTTTCTGCCCTAAAAAAAAGAAATTTTTTTTTAGTGCCATTAAATACATTTAAAGCCATAGTAAACTAAGTTGTAAAAGCCACCATCACAAGCACTGAAAGTCAGTGACCTGTCTCCTGAATCATTTTCTTCTCCTACTGCTCAAAATGGATCACTCTAGTTTGGGAATCTCTTGGGGCAGAGTCACCTATGAGTGTTACTTTCAGTACACTCTTCTGTTCTTCTTCTTAAGGTTCTAAAGGAGCCCCTGGTGAGTTGAAGTTTAATCTCTTTTGTTTTCGGACTCCCTTGTTTCATTTTCCCAAGCCTCAGGCGAATGCTTGGGAACCACATGACCTTTACTCAAACCTCGCCATTTTTAAAGGGCACATTTTCCTAGGCCTGGATTTCTGTGAACAGTTGAGAAGGTGACATGTAAACCAATTTCTCTTAAATTAATCCAGAGATGGGCACGCTGGTTCTCCTGGGAGGGAATGCCATTCTGTTGGGTTCTGTTTTAAAGGGGTCTAAACTGAATTACGAAAGCCTGGTGGCACAGTGGCTAAGAGCTCTGCTGCTAACCAAAAGGTGAGCAGTTCAAATCTACCAGCCACTCCTTGGAAACCTTACGAGGCAGTTCTACTCTGTCCTATAGGGTCGCTATGAGTCAGAATCGACTCAACGGCAACCGGTTTCATTTTTTTTTTTTTTTAGATGAATTACGTTATGTAAAAATATTATGTGTGTTTTGGGGTACAATCATAAAACTATGTTATCTCCAAACCACAGTGGCTCAGGATTATGACAGTGTAAAATAGGCACACCAGGATGGCTGAGAGCAAAAAGCCTTTGCCTCATTCCTGAGCTGAGTTTACTGTTGCTGCAAAGGTAGACATGCTGTAGTGGAAAGGCCACAGGCCCTGAAGTCACAGTACCCAAATTCAAGTCATGGCCCTTCCTCTAAGGTATATTGGCCAAGTGGTATATTGACTGATCTCCTAGTAGATTAAATATGACCACAAATTCTTTGCAGCATCTCCCATCAAGAGGTAGAGTTTCCCCAATCCTTGAATCTGGAGATCTTGTGACTTGCTTTGACCAAAAAGAATATTGCAGAAGCAACGTGTGCGAGCTCTGGAATCTTACAGCTTTTGTGTCCTCTATCTTGGATTCTGTCTTGAGCTGCCACATAGGGAAGCCAGTCTAACCTATTGAAGGACAAGAGGCCACGTAGGGGAGAACCAAGGCCCCTAACCAACATCCAGCACCAACTGCCAAGTACAGGTAAGGCCATTTTGGCCCTTCCAACCCAGCTAACCCTCCAGTATCCATCCACATGAGTGAGCCCAAGGACAACCAGCAGAGAAACCACCCTGATGACTCACATAATCATGAAAAATGAGTCATTGCTGTTTTAAGCTGGTAAGCTTTGTGGTAGTTTGTTACACAGCAAAGGTTGACTGAGCCTCTGTTGTTGGATAATACAGATCCAACCATTCCTTTGTTTATGCAGCAAACATTAACTAAGGGCCTGCTATGTTATATCTATAGAATATATATTTATATACAATTCTGAGAATCAAATGAGATAATAGATGTCAATGCATTCAGTAATATTAGTTTCATTGTTGTTAATAGCACCTCTCTTTCACTGAGCTCCTGCATTTTGCTAAGCACTTAAATTCACTTCGTATTGGATTCTCTCAAAGTGTCAGACAGTGTCGTTTCCAGCCTTCTCTGATGGACCTGATCCATTGACACCTGCCCTTCTACATTCATTTGCAGTCAGGTCTGCCCTTCAATAGAAGGGTGTTTGGGACTTTCTCCTTATAAGACCAGAAATTCATTCTTTTCAGAGAGCATACCACCGCTACCATAAAGCACTAAGGCAGAGTGCTTTGCCATTAGCATCCCAATAAGAGGCTTTTTAAAAATTAATAATAATAATAGCTCAAATTTACTGAGCATTTACTATGTGCCAGATAATGTATGCTAAGCTTTTTAGTGAACTATAATTTAAGACTCAAAACAACACTCTGAGATTTACAAAAAAAAAAAAAAAAAACCAGTGCCATCAAGTTGATTCTGACTCACAGCAACCCTGTAGGACAGAGTAGAACTGCCCCATAAAGTTTCCAAGGAGCACCTAGTGGATTCAAACTGCTGACTCTTTGGTTTGCAGCCGTAATAATAACCACTATGCCACCAGGGTTTCCATACTCTGAGATAGGTACTATTATTATCCCTATTTGGGGGTAAGAAAGCTGAAGGCTCAGTGATGTTAAATAACTTGCCTAAAGTCACATGTATCTGATGAACCGAGATTCAGTTCCGGGGAATTTGAGCCCAGAGCACCACCTTTAACCACAGCCCTGGTCTACTCACTTCAGCTTTTCCTTGCCACATTTCTGTGCAGCTCCTAACACTTGTCAGGGACTAAGAACTATCTTCTTCAAGCTGAGCTGTCTAGAGATGAAGTTCCATGGCCATGGCGAAGTCATCTCCTTTTCTGGACCTCTGTTCTACACCACGTAAATTAGGCAGAGGGTTCAACCTAGATGTCAAAAATCCTCCCAGCCCTGAAACTTACAATGGCAAATTCTTCCCCAACATCTTGTTATGTTCGAAGTTTTATTCTCTTCCTTACTAAAGCAATCAAAGAGCACTGGAAGGAAAAAGAAAAGCAGATGCTATAAAATGTGTTCGTTAACTAACATAGGGAAATGAAAGGCAAAGAAGGGGTTCTATTTATATCTCCCCTGAGGATTATGCCATAATCTATACTATTTGATTTTTTAACGCATTCATTCAGTGCCAGGAGCCTGTAGGGTGCTCTTTAAGCCTGACACTGAATGAAGTAATTCAATTAAAATAGGCTTGAGACTTTTACAAGGTATTAAACTCCCTGAAGAGGAGATTTAGGATTTGCTCAAGTCAGCTTCAGCATCAGCATCAGCAAAGCCTAGGAAAGTGTAAGAAGGACTCGACAGTGGGTAATTCTGGAGACATTGGAGGAGATGAGTTCCAGGCTGCCTGGAAAAGGGGCTGTCAAGGTGGGAACTGTATCTCAGGGAAAACAGGCTCTGCCAACAGCTTCCCAGAAGCTCACTGGAGTCTGACATTCATTTTATTATTATTATTGCCGTGGATAAAACCTATCCTTCCATAGCAGGAAAGGAAGTTTAACAACTGTCATTAACAAGTACTATTTGTTCAGCACTCTTTATATCCTAGGTGGAGCACTGGTCTAAGCACCTTTCGTGCAGTATCTTATATAGTTCTATAACAAATGCAAGAGGCTAAAAATTATCAAACCCACTTTATAGCTACAGACGGTGAAGTGCCAAGAAGTACCATGACTTTTCCAAGGTTACACAGCTAATAAACTGCAGATTCAAATTCAAGCCTGCAGTACCAAAGCCAGAGCTCTTCAGCATTATACCCCTTAAAAGGCACATGTTCCTGGAGGAACCTGAACTGGAAAGAGGGGTAGGGGAGAAATATGTAGATACAAAGAAAGGTAGACACAGTTCTTTCCCTCAGGTACATGCAGCCTTATTGGCAAACATGACTCAGCTCAGAATAACTCAAATTAATTACAAATGACCGAGGTCAGACCCATACATGAGAACAGGTTTTCACATGGGCAGGGCAGAGTAAATGAGATTACAGGAAGAGAAGGTTGTGAAATGAGCAAGCTGAGGACCTAAAATCCCCATCCCAAGTCTGCCCAACACCAGCCCAACTAGCAGCTTTTTTTTTTTTTTTTTTTTAATGCTGTGCATTGCTTGGGATAGGGATTGTGTTTTCCTTATTTAGCTCCATATCTCCAGTATCCAGCACCTGCATTTTGTTTGGAAAACAGAAAATTGCCTGAGGAAGGAAAAGAAAGCACACAAAATTAAGTAAACAAAGAAATCTCAACCTTCAGTTCAATCAATTGCCCCTTAAGGGAAAAAAAAAAAAAAAGTGGGCGCGGATCTGAGCTATCTGTTGGGTCAGGCGCAAGAGATGCTAAAGGCTCCAGTTTGAATTTCTAGCCCTAGATGGTTGGTTCTGAAACTTGAGTGTGCCTCAGAATTACCTGGGGAACTTGTTAAAAAAGATTGCTGAGATCCCCCCCCCCAGAGTTTCTGATTCAATACATGGGAAAACTTCGAAAGTTTGCGTTTGGAACGAGTTCCCACGTGATGTTAATGCTGCTAGTTCAGGATCTATGCTTTGAGAACCACTTGCCTAGATCAATAGTGCTCAACCTCTGATGCACTTTAGAATCACTTTGGGGAGCTTATAAACACACCCAGGCCATCCTAATTCCTGACCAATCACATCAGAATCCCTGGGGGTGGAACCAAAGCATGAGTGTTTTTTGAAACTGGACTAGGTGATTCCAAAGTACAGCCAAAGTAGAAAACCACAGAGGGAGTAATCTAGGCACATATGCAGGTTTTAATTAATCCACTATAATAAGGTCAAATGGATCCTGGCTGAAAGCAGAGAATACCAGAAGAATGTTTACCTGTGTTTTATTGACTATGCAAAGGCATTCGACTGTGTGGATCATAACAAATTGTGGATAACATTGCAAAGAATGGGAATTCCAGAGCACATAATTGTGCTCATGAGGAACCTGTACATAGATCAAGAGGCAGTCACTTGGACAGAACAAGGGGGTACTGATTGGTTTGAAATCAAGAAAGGTGTGCATCAGGGTTGCATTCTTTCGCCATACCTATTCAATCTGTATGCTGAGGAAATAATACGAGAAGCTGGACTATATGAAGAAGAACCGGGCATCAGGATTGGAGGAAGACTCATTAACAACCTGCATTATGCAGATGACACAACCTTGCTTGCTGAAAGTGAAGAGGACTTGAAGCACTTACTAATGAAGATCAAAGACCACAGCCTTCAGTATGGATTGCACCTCAACATAAAGAAAACAAAAATCCTCACAACTGGACCAATGAGCAACATCATGATAAACAGAGAAAAGACTGAAGTTGTCAAGGATTTCATTTTATTTGGATCCACAATCAACAGCCATGGAAGCCCACCCACCGGTGCCATCGAGTCATGGAAGCAGCAGTCAAGAAATCAAAAGACGCATTGCATTGGGTAAATTTGCTGCAAAGGACCTCTTTAAAGTGTAGAAGAGCAAAGATGTCACCTTGAAGACTAAGGTGCGCCTGACCCAAGCCATGGTATTTTCAATCACATCATATGCATGTAAAAGCTGGACAGTGAATAAGGAAGACTGAAGAAGAATTGACACCTTTGAATTGTGGTATAGGCGAAGAATATTGAATATACCATGGACTGCCAAAAGAATGAACAAATCCGTCTTGGAAGAACTACAACCAGAAAGCTCCTTAGAAGCAAGGATGGCGAGATTGCATCTTACATACTTTGGACGTGTTATCAGGAGGGATCAGTCCCTGGAGAAGGACATCGTGCCTGGCAGAGTACAGGGTCAGTGGAAAAGAGGAAGACGCTCGACGAGGTGGATTGACACAGTGGCTGCAACAATGAGCTCAGGCATAACAACGATTGTAAGGATGGCTCAAGACCGGGCAGTGTTTCGTTCTGTTGTGCATAGGGTCGCTATGAGTCGGAACCGACTTGACAGCACCTAACAACAACAATATATATTGATCACTTACCACTGAATGATCACTCTGCTAAGTCCATTATTACATGATGTCATGTAGTCAACACAACAACCCTTCCAGTGGGAACTATTATTTCCATTTGAATAAAAAGAGAGTGGCAAAATTAAGTAATTTGTCCTAGGACATAAACTGGTAAGCGACAACCTAGGAGTCAAATTCAGGTCCCTGTCTCTGTAAAGACTCCTAACCACTAGGGCTCTTCAGATCTCTTCCCCAAGCCACTTACCACGCTGGTCTTTGCCTTAAATCTTCAGTGTTTTTTGAGTCCAGAAACAAAAAAACTGAGATGGAACAATTTCATCAACTTCCTATTTGGCATCATATAAACAACATATGGAGCCCTGGTGGCGCAGTGGTTAAGAGCTACAGCAGCTAACCGAAAGGTCAGTAGTTCGAATCCACTGGCCGCTCCTTGGAAACTCTTCATGGGGCAGTTCTACTCTGTCCTATAGGTCACTATGGGTTGGAATCAACTTGACAGCAACAGGTTTGGTTTTTGGTTTTAAACAACGTGTATGTGTGGTTGCTCACACAGGCATAGATTAAACACATAAATGTTGTTGTTGTTAGCTACTGTTGAGTCAATTCCAACGCTCTCCAATACCGGTTCTGTCTAATTTTTGGTGATTTTTCAATTACTACATTGTTAATCCTTCCAATACCCTGTTCACTTCTTTCCTTGATTTCCACACCTTCAATGAGCTTGCTCTCTGTCTCTATTCAGCCACTGTATTCTCACCCCAGATCCTAGACTTTCTCATTACCAATAACAAAAACCCCTCCAAAATCTCAGTTCCAAGCACTCTCATTCTCCAACCATCACTCCCACACTTCCTACTTGCTCCCTCTAGTATCCTGACTCCTACAATTCTTCAACTCCACAGTGGCCTGTGATCCTTGAACTACCCCTTCCACTGTCCCTCACCATCAACCCATCTCCATACCCTCACTTACTTCTTTACACGGCTCTGATTCTATGTTGTTGTTAGGTGCTCTAGAGCCAGTTCTGACTCATAGCAATTCCGTGTACAACAGAACAAAACACTGCCCAGTCCTACACCATCCTCATAGTCATTGCTGTGTTTAAGACCATTGTTTCAGCCACTGTGTCAATCCATCTTGTTGAGGGTCTTCTTCTTTTTTACTGACCTACTTTACCAAGCATGATGTCCTTCTCCAGGGACTTGTCCCTCCTGATAACATGTCCAGAGTATGTGAGAAAAAGTCTCTCCATCCTTGCTTCTAAGAAGCCTACTTCTTCCAAGACAAATTTGTTCATTCTTCTGGCAATCCATGGTATATCCAATATTCTTCACCAATATCATAGTTCAAATGTGTCAATCCTTCAGACTTCCTTACTCATTTTCCAGCTTTCCCTAGTGCATTGTTATAATCAATCCTTCTTGCCAAATCCCCTTGCCTCTTCTCATTTTGTCATTTTCCCTTGGCTAAAACACACCTTCCTCCACTAAAGCCATGCCTCTGTGCTCTGCACCTGTACGCTGAGAGGTGAAAGTGACCCAAGGAAAACATAACCACATCAATAGGGTCATGGTAAAGTCATGACCATGAACCTCAAGTGGCCCCTAATGCTCATCCATTCACTCTCCTACCCTCCTAGATGACTCTTTTGTGCCTTTTCCTCTTTCCAAACCACATTTTCTACCCCCCATTTTCAGCATTGACTTTGCTTCCCTAAATCATTAAGAAAATAGAAGCAATCAAATGAGAACTTCCACAGGCTCCCACCTTCTGTTTTCGCTCCTGCATCTGCACCTGTGCTCTCCACCATCCCTCCTATTGCTATGATTGTAGAACTACAGAGATTATCCGCACTTGCCACCCAGGGATTCCAGCCCCTGCAGCACCACTAAAACCAATAATCCACTCCCATGTGCCAAATTCTCCAGCTCTCCTAATGATTGGATGATACCATTGAGACAGAAAATGAGCCATGTTGGAGGTGCAGATCTCTTTTCTTTTGTTAAATTGACAACTTAAATTATTCCTTTGTGTTTTGTCCCCAAGTAGAGAATCAGGCTTTTGATATGCTATTATTTCAGCCAATGAAAGGCTGGGCATCCTTGTATTGTTCCTTCTAGTGGACGCCTATTTATTGAGTGGATGCCTACTTATCTGGTTTCTACTGCTTCAAGTACAGTGACCCAGAAAAGAAAAATAAAACAGGATTCGAAGTCCTTAATGTATTATGTGTTTATTTGGATTTACAAAGAGCACTTGTTTGACTCAATTAGTAAAGATAAAATCTTACTCAAAGACTTTTTTCCTTCTGGTCACAGAAGATCTCAACAGTGAATAGTATATGGGGATGGGATGTACGGGTTTGTGAGGTAAAGGGGAATGCCACTTTCTGTCTTTGCTTTTCCAGACAATTTTTGAAAATACACTATGATTTTTCTATGCTTCCTTTCCAGCCCATACTGTCAACAATTCAAATTCTCACTTTCCTTATTATATTCTTTGGGGTCACAGCAAAGGTCTTCTAGGATACTTGCATTTTAGTTTACCAGGAGCACTTACCATCTGCCTTGGCTCTAGGCAAGTGCTCTATGTCTGTTATCTTAATCAATCTTCATACCCATGTTCATAAGGTAGGTAGTATTTTATCATCACCCTTATTTACATATTTGGAAATGAAGGCTATCAAAATTGAGAGATCAGCCTAAGGTCTCTAGCTACTAAGCAAGGAAGCTGAGAATCCAACTTGGGCAGTCTGACTCCTTAGCATGAAGACAAAGAGACATCCCAGAACTTTCCATTCCTCTATCAGAGATTCACTCCTTTTTGTCTTAAAGTCCACCGAGGTGCTAGAGAAGGGGAAAGAGGGAGTCCTTTCTTGGGGTCACCAAGATTTTGTTAAAGGTGATGGAAAAAATTGGAAACAAATATTAGTTATATTTGCACAACATGATGAACATAATATCAGTGAATTGTACATGTTAAAAAGTGTTGAAATGGCAAATATATGTATAAATATATTCACCACAATTAAAAAAAGATAGGAAATGGGATGAATGGAACAAGTTTCACTGAGAAGATAAAAAATGAGTTAGGTCTTACAGAATAAATTGACTTGGGCAGAAGAAAAGAGAAGAGTGGGGGCGAAATGCAAATTCTGCTGGTGGGGAAGTTACACTTTAAGTTCTTTTCTTCTAATGCATTGTCAAGAACTGGGTGGTCCCAGTCTCTAAGTGGCTGAAGGAAGCAGTCTGAGGTAGTGACTTCTGGAGTGAGACAGTCAAGGTTTGAAGCTGCAGTCCTCTTATCAACTGTGTGACCTTGGACAAATCAACCTCACCGAACCTCAGGTTCTTCCTAGATAAAATGGGATAGACTATGGAGTCCCAGTGTGGTGTAGTGGTTAAGAGCTACCACTGCCAACCAAAAGGTGGGCAGTTCAAATCCAGCAGCCACTCCTTGGAAACCTTATGGGGCAGTTCTACTTTGTCCTATAGAGTCACTATGAGTTGGAATCAACTTGATGGCAAAGGGGTTGTTTTTCTTTTTCTTTTTTTTTTTGGTATGATAATACATGCTCACATTCAAGTTGGTACCAAATGTTCACTAAAGGGATATCAACGAACTTTGACTACAGTATTAATTGAACTCATACAGGTGAAAATGATGGAGACTTGGATCAAGGTGGTAATGGTGAAGATGGTGAGAAGTGATCAGAGTCAGGATACATTTAAAGGTAGAACCTTCAGAATGTAAGAAGTGAGAAAATGTGAGAATCAAGTTTTACCTTTGGTAACTTGGTGAGCATTGATGTCACATACAAAGCTTTGAAGGCTGGAACACATACATTCTTTTGTGTGTGTGTGTGTACATGCTTTAAGTGAAAGTCCATATCTCAAGTTAATTTCTAATACAAAAATTTATACACATATTATTATGTGACCTTAGTTGCAATTCCTATAATGTGACAGCATACTCCCCCTTTCAACCCAGGTTTTCTGTGTCCATTCAATCAGCTCCTACCCTTTTCTGCCCTCTCATCCTGTCTCCCAACAGAAGCTGTCCATTTAGTCTCATGTATCTACTTGAATTAAGAAGCACACTCTTCACGAGTATTATTTTATGTTTTATAGTCCAGTCTAATCTTTGTCTAAAGAGTCAGCTTCAGGAATGGCTTTCATTCTAGGTTAACAGAGAGTCTGGGGGCCATGTCTCCTGGCATTCTTCTAGTCTCAATCAGACCATTAAGTTTAGTCTTTTTACATGAATTTGAGTTCTGCACCACACTTTTTTTTCTCCTGCTCTGCCAGGGACTATCTGTTGTGTTCCCTGTCAGGTCAGTCATTGGTGGTAGCTGGTTACCATCTAGTTCTCCTGGCCTCAGGCTGATGGGTTCTCTAGTTTATGGGGCCCTTTTGTCTCTTAGGCTAATATTTTCCTTGTGTCTTTGGTGTCCTTCATTCTCCTTTGCTCCAGGTGGGTTGGGACAAATTGGTGCATCTTAGATGGCCACTTGAAAGATTTTAAGACCCCAGATGCCACTCACTGAAGTGGGAACCAGAACATTTTCTTAATAAACTTTGTTATTCCAATTGACCTAGATGTCCCCCAAAATCATGGTCCCTAGACCCCCACCCCTGCAACTTTGTCCCTCTAAGTATTTGGTTGTGTGGAACACATACATTCTTAAACTGGAAAAACAATACCTTAGATTCTGCTACTCCCTGCACATACAGTAACATCAAGAGCTCCAAAAATCTTCTATCTAAGAAGCCATCTCTACCAACCCAACAAGTGGCCAGAGGATCGTTTCTTTTAAAGGAGGTACCTCTGTAAGCTCCCACTGCCCATTTCCACCACCTTTTACTCCCCCCACTCTACCATAAACAAAAAGTCTGTGCAAGCCCCTGATTCTTATATGAAATTGTAGCCTTGCTGGCTTCAACCTCAATTTAAAATAATTAGCACAGTAAAATCTCAATTTATTTAAGTGTGTGTGTGTCTGGAAGAAAATACAGCCAAATGTTAACATTTGTTACCTCTGTATAGTGGTATTACATGTGATTTAAATTTTCTTCTTAATACAGTTCTGTATTTCCCAGAATCTTATTAATGAACAATAACTTTTGTTATATGTTAAAAAAAAAAAAAAAAAAACACATTTCTTAAAAACTAAATCTCTAGGACAATTAAAAAAACTAAAATCTATTTACTCCTTGGCACAAATGAATGGAGTCTTTATCACCATGTGTAAGTTTTGAAGAGTAATTAGGAGGTAGAAGACCCTGAGCATTCGATGGGGTTGGGGATATCTAACCAGGTTAAAGGCAGACTTCACAATATGGCCAATAACAGCCCTGCTAGAAGCTGAGGTTAATTTATGGAAATCTCTTCTCCATCTCTGCATGTGTGTTCAAGAGAGTAGCCAGATGGTTCAGATCAGGGTCATGAGCCATGGGAAATACAAATATATGTGGTATTTCCGAATACTCTTTCAGTGGGGTTACTGCCAGCCTAAGATCAAGAGATAGCCTGTTTTTTAAACAAATAATTAACCTGTTTGAAATGCAAACAGAAGCAAATTCAAAAATAGGCTTCCTCATGAGAATCATGGCTGAGGCTGAGTCAGCCCTGACCAGATCTCATGGCCATGGACTGAACTTGGTTGGAGAATCACCAAGGTATATGGCCAGATTTGGCCACTGAGGTGAGAAAGAAAGGGAGTGAGATGATTTGGGGCACCACACCCCACTAAGGAAAAGAAGAGTATAGCTCTCATTGCCCAGCCTACACCTCCAACTCAATAGGCCTTCTGCTCCAAAGACTTTAAACCTTTGGCCTATTTCTACTGTTCCTTGGCTAAACTGACAAGGATCTGTTTATTTTGGCTTCAAGCAAAGAATAGGCTCCCCTGAGCCTAGGATTTCAAATACTCAGCAGTTTGGCTAATTGATATCTGGAGGATTGATAGACTTTTTCCTTCCAAGGACAACTTCTTCCTGCAGCATGTACATGGGAGGTATGTAGATGGATGGAGTCTTTAAAAATAGAAAGAAAAAAAAAAGTTACTGTAGAGTTGACTCCAACTCATGGCGACCCCAAGCGTTACAGAGAAGAACTGCTCCAGAAGGTTTTCCCGCCTGTTATCTTAATTGAAGCAGATAGCCAGGCCTAGCTCTCACAGTACCACTAGGTGGGTTCGAACCACTCACCTTTAGGTTAGCAGTCGAGTGCAACCCCATTTGTGCCATTCAGGCACCCTTTAAGAATCAAGAGCCCAGAAAAGTCCAGGAGCATATTTTCCTTCTAAACGATAACATTAGAGGGACACTTTATTAGATTTTTTTCATCACATCCTCATATTAACCCTTATTAAGAAAAATAATACAAAACTTGGAAATAAAATAAGGGATGTATGCAGGCCCTTCCGATGCCATCCATTAACAGGCTCATCAAAGAATTATTTATCAAGTAGAATGCTCCTTTGTTTGATTTTGATATTCACTACTTGATTAAAGAATAAGCATTGTGAAGTTATGTGTTAACTTGCAGATTTCTGTCCCAAAGATTACTATTACATTGCCCTGTATCTTTTAGCAGTCATTTCAGCATTCCTTTGACTTACTATATAAGTCTCTTTTCTTCAAATTCTGTTTTGAGCCAGCTGTACCATCTTACTGATTAATTCATTCATTCATTAGTTGAATAAAATCTTTGACACACATTCATTCTCTTTTGTATGGGAGTCATTTTTTTTTTTTTTTTTTAATTTACTCTTTGACACTCTGTGGGAAAGTTATCCCCATTTGGCAGTTGAGAAAATCTAAGTCTCAAGGAGAGTGAAAGAGCCACATCTTATTAGAAATAGAGCCAGATCTTCAACCCAGTTCCAACACTAAAGTTCTTTCTACTTTGCCAAGCTAAATAGCTGTGTGGCCTTGCCAAGTCAATTTCCCTCTCTGAGAACAGGTAGAATCAATGACTGTGACAGTTCCTTCCAAGTTCTTTTGTGGTGTAAACAGCTAAGCTCTCAGCTACTAACTGAAAGATGGGAGGTTTGAATCCACCCAAAAACCTGGGTATCTACTTCCAAAATGTCACAGGCACTGAAAACCTTATGGAGCACAGTTCTACTCTGATAGACTATGAGGTCACTTTGAGTCAGATTTGACTCAATGGCAACTGATTTGGTGTTTTTGTTTTTTGGGTTTTAAAATGCCTTCCAGACCTACTATCCTCTGGTAAGGTTAATCACTTGACATAATGGTAATAACAGGCCAGTCTGATCTTCAGGTCCTTCCTCATTTCATGCCATCCCATCCCTATCTCTAACTATAGCACTTCAGGAGGGAGGACTGTTCTCCCCAGGCAGGAGCCCACAGTCCTTAATTTTCTCTCTCCCCATCAACACGGACCTATCCCATATTCCCTCCATCTGGGCACCATCCAAATGAGGAATCTGCTTATGTTATAAACTATAAAGTAACCAAGGCCAAAGCTAAAAATGACTGAAGAGCTAATGTCACACACATATACGCACACCCTACCTCCCAGGAAAGATAAAATCTTGACTGGAGTGTCTGGTGGAATCTAGCCAAGGTGAGAGGCAAGTGGAGTAGCTTTGTGAGAGCAGGGGAATCTTAATACCCTGCATCAAACGTATTTGCAGGACCAATAGAATGGACCGGAGCAGTGTACTGGCCTGTCCCAGTGTCCACACTGCCCCAGCTGTGAAATACTTTGAATATCCCCCGCTTTTGGGGCTTGGATCATAGAGTCACATCTGCCTCTGAGTATATACAACAGTGACAAAAAAATTCTCTGCATCTGTCGCTAGTCATTCAGTTTCTCAAACTCAGAATGTAACATTTGCACTTGAACACTGCTGTTGATTAAAATGATTGGACTTGATTCTCATTATTCTTCATTAAATAGAAAAAAGATGGTTATATATTTTTCTTTTCACTTATTAATCTGTCCTAATCTTTCAACACTGACTATTTCTTCAATGCCAGAATTTACATAATGAAAACAACTAACTCAGAGACTCTATTAAGGATAAGGAATGAGCTACCATCCTGATCCCTTCAATGAAGCTTGTCTTTTTAATGTTCTGTTTCCCTCCTCCCTGGCAATTAAAAGACAAACATCTCTGCTGGGGGAGGGTATGAGTGCACATGTTTTACAGAAGAGGAAAACTATGGGGCAGTTTTTGCCACTGCCAAGGCTGTAAGAGCATAGAATATAGGGAAGGTCATTTCAACATCATTCATTAAAAAGATAATGACAAGAGCCTGCTTCCAGGTTAATGTCAGATCGCAAGGGGATGTCCTGGACTAGATAAGACACAGCACAAGTGGTCAAAGGTGCATGTAGGACAGTGGCCCTCAGCCCTGGCTGCCCATTGCAATCATCTGGAGAGCTTTAAAAATGCTTGTGCCAAGAAAGCGCTCAGACCAATAAAATCAGAATGTCTGGTAGTAGGGCCCGTGCGTAAGAACATTTTAAAAGCTCTACAGGTGATTCTGGAGTCCCTGGGTGGTGAAAACAGTTAACAAGCTCAGCTGCTAAGCAAAAGATTGGCGGTTTGAGCCCACCCAGAGACATCTCAGAAAACAGGCCTGGTGATCTACTTCTGAAAAAATCAGCCATTGAAAACCCTACAGAATACAGTTCTACTCTGTAGGTCACCCTGAGTTGTAACCAACTTGAAGGCAACTGGTTTTACAAGTGTTTCTAATGTACAACCAGGGTTGTGAACCCTTGGTGTAGAAGGATGCACGCTGGAGCTTTGCTTATAGAAGGAAAACAAAAACAAATAGTGTATAGCTTATTGATTGCAGTATGATTAGTTAAGTTACAGTCCATCCACACAGTGGGATGCTATTTGACCTTTTATTTTTTTAATGAGGCAAACCTAGAAGTTTTGGGCAAGATTATTCCTGCCATCAATGATTTAGGAACAGTGATTAAAGCCTATAAGCTTTTCAGGAGCCTTTAAAAATGTTAGGTAGATAATAAATTGATTGATCAATCAACTGATTGATCGGTCGATTCATAGGTACCAACAAGTGAACTCTAACTTATGGTGACCCTATGTACAACAGAGCAAAATGTTGTCCAGTCCTGTGTCGTCCTCAGAACCGATAGCATGTTCAAGTCTATCATTGCTGCTATTGTGCCAATCCATCTCACCTAGGGTCTCCCCCACCCTCGCTGGCCCTCGACTTCATCAAACACGATGTCCTCCTCTGCAACATTAACTGATGCAGGGCAAGTAAGTCAGACAATGTTCTGTTGTGATCCATACGGTTTTCACTGGCTAATTTTCAGAAGGAGATCACCAGGCCTTTCTTCCTAGTCTGTATTAGTCTGGAAGCTCCGTTGAAACCTGTCTACCATGGGTGACCTTGCTGGTATTTGAAATACCAGTGGCATAACTTCCAGTATCACAGCAACATACAAGCCAGCCCAGTATGAAAAACTGACAGATAGGTGGTTGAAAATATTAGACACTTGGATTAGTTTCCTATGGCTGTTATAACAAATTACCGTAAACTTAGTGCATTAAAGCAACACAAATTTATTATCTTATAGTTCTGGAGGTCAGAAATCCAAAAGGAGTTTCACCTGGCTAAAATCAAGGTTCCTTCTGGAGGCTCTCAGAGAGAATCCGTTTCCTTGCCCATTCCAGCTTCTAGAGGCCACCCACATTCCTTGGCTCCTGGCGCCTTCATCCATCTTCAAAGTCAGCATCTTAGAATCTTAGTCCTCTCTGACTTCTGCTTCTGTCCTTACATCTTGTCTTCTGGCTGTGATCCTCCTGTGTCCCTCTTATAATGGCCCTTGTGATTACATCAGGCCCACCCCAATAACCTAGAGTAATTTTCCCATCCCAAGATCCTTAATCACAGGTGCAAAATCCTTTTTACCATGAAAGGTAACACAGTCACAGGTTTCAGGGATTAGGATGTGGACTTCTTTGTAGGACCCTTATTCTGCCTACCACAAGACCTGAAAAAAAAAAAATTAATGACAAAATATAAAAAGAAAATGGCATAATTGCAACTAATAAATGTTTTCTATGAAATATAATGTCACCTCAGTTATTAGATTTTATATTCATATAATTTTTATCACATTTAAAAACAGTTTGTAAGTTATATTCTCTCCACAAGAATTCCCGAGTATACAGACAGGGATTCACACAATGTGGTCCCCCAAATAGCGAGATCAGCGTCACCTAAGAGCTTGTTAGAAATGAAACTCTTGGACTACCCCTCAGACCTACTGAATCAGAAACTCTGGGTTTAGGGCCCACTGATCTGTTTCAACTTGCCTTTCAGGAAATTCTGATACGTGCTTAAATATGAAAACCACTCCGTTAGATGATTGCCCCCCCAAAAAAGAAATAATAACTAATATAAAAGAAACGATAAGTAGCCAAATAATTTACAAAGCAAAATTTTAAAATTCATTAAAAAAAAAAAAAAATTCATTCTGCAAAAAAAAAAAAATACATATAAAACACTTTAATATGTTTGATAGGATGTTAGATGGGGCCTCTAGATGTTAGTTTCCTAGGGCCTAAGGTCTTCAGAAGTCCTTAGTACTCAGAACTATGTCCATGTGAAAACAACACATTGCTTCATCAAAAGCACCTCTTCTTTTCAACACTGAGTTCCAGAATCTCTCGCCAGGAGGTCTGCCATAACACCTCCACCAGCACCAAGTTAGTTACTTTTCCTACACACTCCCCCAGCACCTCTATCTACCTCTGCAATAGCATCCAACACAGCATGCTGGGACGGCCTATTTACCCCATTAGACTACCAGCTCCTTGAGTGTAGGGATAAGCATGCATTAGTCCTCATCAGCTAACACAATATCTGGATCACAGCAGTTACCAATAAATGAATAAGTGAATGAATAAGTGACAGCGCACACGCATACATAAATAAATGAATTAGATTGTGTGCAAAATTTTGTTCGTTCATGTTTTCTGGAGAAAGGGCCTGTACATTTCGCTGAATTCCCAATGGGACACACGACCCCAAAGTGCTTAAAAAACCACTGGCATAGAGATAGGATGGAAACCTTGGTAGCATAGTGGTTAAGTGCTATGGCTGCTAACCAAAAGGTCGAGAGTTCAAATCCACCAGGCACTACTTAGAAACTCTATGGGGCAATAAGTTGGAATCAACTCATTGGCAATGGATTTGGTTTGTTTTTATAGAGATAGGATGGGATGGGGGAAGACTCAATGATTTTACATGGCTGGCCTTGGCAAGAATTTCTAACAGATTAAATAAGAGTGAGCAGCCAAGAGTGTGACAAGATGGATAACACAAAAGAGCAAATAGAGTTGACCACATAGAACCTGCTTCATCAAGCTAACCATTTCTCTTTGAGTCCTTGAGGTTCACCAGTTCTCTAATTTTAAAAAAACAAATGAATATTCTACTCATTATCCTGATTTCAGTCCCGGCAGACTCTAGCTAGGCGCAGATGCTTCCAACATTAAGAAATTTCAAGAAAGAGCTTGTTTCTGGAACACCTGAATCCTCAGCTGAGGGAAAAGCCTGGCACCAATCTGAGTCACATTCAATTCTGTAGATTTTTAACAAGGTCCTACTGGGTAAAACAGGCCAGGAATTCACAGATGATCATGCCATGGCTTCTGGGAGCTCATGGTTTCTTGGAAGAGAAAGATAATCTTTTGATAAAGATAATCAGAGAAAAGCAAATTAAAATGATGATGAAAAACCTTTTTAAACCCATCAGATCTTTGGGTCAGGATATGAGGGGAATGGAACCCTCAAGGTAAAAAATAGTAAGGCCATTCTAGAAGGCATTGTGTCAATGTTTAAAATGTAGCAACCCTACCACTCAACAATTCTACTCCTTCTATATACGCCCAAGAAATGATAATACTGATTCACAGGAGGACTTATCTAAGGTTGTTTTCCAAATCTCCTGTAAACCCCAGATGCTCTCTTTGTTCCTCCTCCTACTTTCAGAGAACATGTTGGAAACATTGGTTAAATAATGCCCTACCACAGGAGGAAGAATTCAGATGTAATATACTCAATCTATCTTCACCACCTACCTCCATAATTCCCATCTAAATCCCATGTGGTAGGGCATTATTTCGCACTCAGTTTCCAGAAGAGGGGGACTATTAGAGGCCAAAGGGTGCTGAAGACAGAAAACAATTCAAAAATATGGCCCTGGATGCAATAGGCATTTTGGCCGTTTCTGTAAGAGAAAATAGAATGAGAAACTTTGAAATTGACCTCATGGGGTCATTTCATCCACTTCTGTGCCCCAAAGGCACCAATCTAGGAAGCCTTCTTCTATTTTCTCCCAGGGACTACTTAAAATTTTGAGTCAGATGGACTACTGAACCATTGGATGGAGGGGGCATAGGGAGCTAAAGGAGAAACTGTAATTGTACACATAAGTTTTGAAAGTAGAACCATAGTCTGGAATATGACTATGTTGTAAATAATTTCAAAATGATATTGATGCTTACATGCTACAACATGGTACTTGAAACAACCTTGAAAACATTATGCTGAGTTAAATAAGTCAATCGCAAAGGGACAAATATATGATTTCACTTACATCAAATACCTAGGATAGGCAAGTATATAGAGATCAAAGTTTAATAGTAGTTACCAGGCGCAGGTGGGAAGAAGGGGAAAAGGGGGACTCGCTGCTTAGGAAACAATGAGCTTCTGTTAAGGGTGACAGGAAAATCTGGAAATGGATAATGATAATATAATGGTTGAACAACATGATGTTGTTGTTGGGTGCAATAGAGTTAATTTCAACTCATAGTGACCACATGGGACAGAGTAGAAACACCCCAGAGCGTTCTCTTGGCAGTTATGTTTACAGAAGCAGATTGCCAAGTGTTTCTTCCACGGAGCAGCTAAGTGGGCTTGAACCACCAACCTTTTGGTTAGCAGCCAACCACTTAACTGATGAGCCACCAGGGCTCCTTGAACAACGTGATAAATATAACTAATTTTACTGAGTTGTACATGTGAAGAATGTTGAAAAGGCAAACAATTTGTTACATAGATATTTACCACAGTAGAAAGATTGATTGATAAACCGATAGATGATAGGCAGATGACAGATGATTGATAGATGATAGACTAGATAGATAGATAGATGATACATAGATAGACAGACAGCAGACAGACAGATAGATAGATAGATATCAGTGCAGCCCTGTCCCAGTTGCTTAAAAACCCAAGTTTCTCTATCTGTAAAATGACGATTATAGTAGAATCTACCTCATAGGGCTGTTGTGAGAAATAAATGATATAATAACTATACAGCATTTAGCACATTGTAGGTAGCCAGTAAATGTTAACTACTGTCCATAAAATTTTTCCTGACTTTTATTGTTATACTCAAAAAACTTGCTAAGTCTTTTGGTGTTCATTAAACTAGCCACTGAAATAAAAGCTGAACTCAGAATTCAAATTTTTTAAAGCTGAAAAATAACTTAGAGATCATCTAGTCCATTTTTTCCCATACCAAATCTTAATTGTAGTACAAAACAAAAGGTTAACCGGAGCCGCTCTAGTTGAAGGCGGTGGTACATGCAGACCCGCCATCTTGCTCTCCACAGAGAACTCTTGCTCAGAACCCTGGGATACTGCAGGGCATCATTTGAAAACCACAGCTCATCTAATCTCTTCATCTTGTACATGAGGACTGTGGGACTCAACACGGTCACATGGGTAATCAGGGACTAACTGCCTGAGCTAGACACAGGATCTCCAATATCGTGGAATTTACCAACTAGTTATGGAACCAGGATGTAAACATGTTAGGATGTGGAAGAAAGTCTATACCTAATGTTTTCAAGTTGTGTCATCAAAGCCTGGGCCTGGGCCAATACCCTTGCACTTTGGGTTTCATTTTCTCCATTCAAATTTCTGTTCTTAACAACTTCCGTCTTAGTTTCCAACATCATGAGAACTGATCATTTGTACGTTCAGTGACTCCTGTACCAAAATATTTTATGAATTTATGTTATTTATTCCCTAAATGAAATAAAAAATAAATATGTACACATTGTATTTGAAGAAAATAATTTAGACAAACATCGCTACATAATTTGGAAATTTTTTTAACTCAGCAAATATTAAGTCTGATTTCTGTTATTCATCTGTGAATGTAAAATAAAGCTTTATTTTTTAAATCGTATTAAGAAATACTTCAAATATACAAAATAAGCTCTATTTACTCTGTTCGATGCCTGATTCTGAACAGGGCAGAGTGACAGCAAAACTAGTTGCTTAGATCAAATGTAACTCTTCCCTAACGTCAGGACTGAGGATTAAATGATTTAGAATATTTTATGTCTTCATAACTTCCTACTAGGACAGGAACAATCAAAGAGAAGTGAGATACACTTCAGTGCTCTAGCCCACTACCTGGGGTTTGCAGTTTCCATGGCTACAGCCCTTCCAGTTCATCCTTTTAAAGTTATGTCTCAAAGCTACATTTGATTTTCTTGGGAAAAGTTCCTCAGACAGCCTAGCCTATGTTTTGAATGCCTCTTAAAAAGTCTCAAATGGACAATAATGCTCACAGCAACATTTTTCACAATAGCCAAAAGGTGGAAACAACTGAAGTGTCCTTCAACAGATAAATGGATAAACAAAGTATGGTACATACACACAATGGAATACTATCAGCCATAAAGAGAAATAAAGCCCTGATGCATGCCACCACATGAATGAACCTTGAAAACATCATGCTGAGTGCAATAAGTCAGTCGCAAAAGCTTAAATATTGTATGATCTCACGTATATAAAATAAGCAAATATATAGAAACCAAAAATTATTAGAGGTTACTACGGGTGGGAGGAAAGGGGAAAGAGGAAGCTCTTGCATAGGGGGCACTGAGTTTATGTTAATGGTGTTGGAAGGATTTGGAAAAGGATAGGGAGAATGGTTGTACAATTTGAAGAAAGTAATCAATGTCATTGAATTGTACTCGTAGAAATTGTTGACATGGCGTATGTTTTGTTATGCATATTTTCACCACAATAAAATAAAATATCTCAAATGGAAACAAATAGGAGCTTCAACAGGAGTGGGGTGCAGATGAAGTAGGGCTTCGATTTCCCCTCTGTCATGAATTGAGTTGTGCCCCCCAAAATATCTGTCGACTTGGTTGGGCCATGATTCCTAGTATTGTGTGATTACCCATCATTTTGTCATCTGATGTGATTTCCCTACATGTTGCAAATTCTATCTCTATCATGCTCCTGAGATGAGATTATTGACAGGTATGTTAATGAGGCAGGATTCAATCTACAGAATTAGATTCGTTTTAAGGCAATCTCTTTTGACATATAAAAGAGAGAAGTGAGCAGAGAGACATGGGGACCTCATACTACCAAGAAACAAGAGCCAAGAAAATATTGCATCCTTTGGACCGGGATCCCTGTGGGGAGAAGCTCCTAGTCCATAGTAAGTTTGATGACAAGGACCTTCCTCTACGGCCGACAGAGAGAGAAAGCCTTCCCCTGAATTTGGACTTCTAGCCTACTAGACTGTGAGAGAATAAATTTCTTTTTGTTGAAGCCATCTACTTGGGGTATCTCTGTTATGGCAACACTAGATAACCAAGATACCCCCATCAGCATCTCCTCCTCCCATCTCCCCTGAGCAGACAAATGGTTCTTGCACAACTTATACCTTCAAAGACCAACCAAACAACCAAGAAAGAGGAAGGCCCAGCCTCTGCCAGGCAACATTTATAGTCTAGTGGTTAAAGAATCAAAACACATTGACATTAAAAGGGAACAAACATTCCAGGGGAAAATATTCTAGGCCAAGTTAGTAGAATGGATTGTAACTGCCCTGAAAACTTAGACCACAGAGAAATCACTGCTGAAATTTAGAAAAGACTTTGGTAAAAGAGATGGACCATGAACTAAGCCTTAAAGGATGGTAAGATTTGGAGGAACGGAAAGGAGGGAGAGCGTTTCAGGTGGGCAAAACTGAGTGAGCAGAGACCCAAAATATGAAAGGATAATATGTATGGAAGCAAGGCAAACAGATAAACAGTGAAAAGGCTTGTCTGTGTGGATTTATGCTGTTTGGTTAGAAGCAGAAACTGAGGACAGACATAGAGGGCCTTAAATATTAGACTGAAGAGTTTATACTTGACCTTGTTATTGTTTTTAGTTGTTGCCAAGTAGGTTAAAATGCATATGGAATCGGACAGTTGTGATCCATAGGGTTTTTACTGGTTGATTTTTGGGGACTAGATCACCAGGCCTTTCTTCCTAGTCTGTCTCAGTCTATCAGTGCCACTGAAACCTTCTCGGCATCATAGCAACACACAAGCCTACACTGACAGATGGATAGTGGTGCTCTGGAGGTGCATTGGCCTGGAATCGAACCTGGGTCTCCCTTATGGAAAGCAAGAATACTACCACCTGAACCACTGATGCCACCCCCTGCCCCCATACTTGACTTTGTTCCCTCCATTTCCTAGTGGCTGAGGCTAATCTGATGAAGTACTGTGATTCATAAGCAGAGGTTAATGGCATATGCCTTCCCTCCTCCTCAAATAACCCATTACTGGCAAATATCTTCCTGTTCCATAGGAAATCCCCATCTATTGGTTAGAGGCTGCATGGAGAACTGTGCTGAGAAACATTCTAAGGTCCCACCTGAGCTCATCAGAAGTGCTGTGGTTTATTACTGGCAACTATCAAGAGTAAACTAGGAATTGCAGTAAGCATGGCAGTGCAGATGCTATTTGTCAACTGTCTTTTATTCAAAAGGAATAATTACAATGGTAAGATATTCAGGAATCAGAGTTGCTTAAGGCGAAAGTGTTGAGGTGTAAAGGAGGCCTTACAAATTCTGCTAATTAGGTTAACCACCCAGTCTGTCTAGGTTCAAGACCAACCCCAAAAGAATGTTGTTCCCCAGACTAAAAGTGAGATTATTAGACACTAGTGCTGACATGGAGTCCCTGGGTGGCAGACATGGAGTCCCTGGGTGGCACAAACAGTTAAGCTCTCAGCCACTAACCAAAAGATTGGTGTTTTGACTCCACCCAGAGGTACTACAGAAAAAAGGCTTAGCGATCTACTCGCGAAAAGATCACAGCCATTGAAAACCCTGTGGAGCAGGGTTCTATTCTGAAACACATGCAGTCCCCGTGAGTCAGAATCAACTCGAGGGCAACTGGTTTAGTGCTGACATCTGGCCTCAGCATGAGAAAAAAGCATGAGAGAGTACTGTAATTGATTAGTGATGTCTGCCATGGGCTCAGCCGTGAGAAGTAGTGCTATGAATGTTTCATACTTAACTATCCCTGCATTTTTTTTTTTACCAAAAGAGACCACATTAAAAATGAGTGTTTCAGGTATCAGAACTGTCATAGAAAAATTGATAGCAGACCTTCTGCCTTGATTCTGGGGTTTTCTTACCCATGAAGCCAATATTCACTGTAAAGAAGTTCCTGACCAGGGTTGTTGCTGCCAGTGGCATATATTTCCCCCAAAGTTGCTAATCTTTTCTTTTCTGTTGGAAGCCAGGCTTACCAAATTTAAATTTCAAAAAAGGTATGGCTGGGAGGAGAGCCAGAGGCCATTTTGTGACCTGATATCTGTTGATTTCAATAAAAAGGGAGGGGGGCAAAAATTCAATCAATCATGTTAAGATTGGCCAGTTGTTGATCTATATTTCTCCCTCCTCTTTATAAGCCTCATTGTAGCTAACTTCTTCAAGCCATTTGCTTTTTCTGGAATCAAAATGGTTTCCCTATATGCATATAGAATAATTGCTCAGAATAGACTTTATATTCAAGGTTTGTCCAGTTTGGATTATGTTTGAAAGAATCAACTGATGGAAAAAGTGGATTTGTTCTGTTTTGGTTAGGTTTGGTTTAGTTTGGGATATTCAGTTATATAACCAAGTCTTTCAAATTATGTAACCAAATTGAGTGGAATGTAACAGACCAGCCAGAATGGGTGTTCAGAGCCAGGACCACAGAGCCCACTCAGAGTTCAGGGATTTTGAAGTCTTTAATCATAGCAGTTTTGTTTATCATGACCTGTTTCTTTAGTGAGACCTAGTCAGTATTTGTGAACTTGCTGCCCACACCTGCCAATGATTTGAGTGCAGATCAGGCTTCCCAGGCAGCTTCTCACCCTGGTCTTTGTTCTCACCGTCTATAATTTTCTCTCCTGTTGGAAGCCTTTCATCTCCTTCCCGACCACGCTCCTGGGGAAGATGGAGTTTGTCGGCAGAGAGAGAGAATTTATTTTCTTCTTTTTATTCTCCCTGTAAATGCAAACAAGCGACCTGCACTACAAGAGCTTTCCTATTTGCAAAACACCCCAGGGTGTTTTGCAAAAATCAATCTGACCAAAAACCATAAAATATAAATTCACCTGATACAAGCACAGGATGACTGTGGAGATTTTCACCCTACCTCCAGATGACAGAGTATCTATACAGATGACTCCGGAAACTGCATCAATTACTAGAGCCATCAGAAAAATCTCAAGGTCAGGGGAATTTGCAGGAAAAAGAAAGCAAATGAAATGCATCCTTAAAGAGGTCCCTTTGCCTAAGAGCCGCCCCGTCCAAGCACGTTCGAACAAAAACGCGCCCGGCCGAAGCACGACGCGCATTCGAACAAAAGTAGATGATTTGGGCAAGGAATTTTCTACCTTCCCTTTGTGATTTCGCGGCTCTGTAAGAATCACAGCCCCACCATCCATTCCCAGAGGCGTTTTCTAATCTGGAGTCTGTGATGTGCTCCTGTTGTCACAGAAGAAACGAGGATTGCACTGGGAGTGGGGGGAGGCGAACAGGAGCGAGGGACACAGCTGCTGACTATTGACACATATAAAATGTTTATTTTTCCCTAATTACAAAAGAAAATATTCTCATTATTTAAAGCAGAAAATTTACGAAGCACAAGGAAGCAAACAAACAACAAAAAAAATTGAAATCGCTCCTCCAGCCAGCAGCACCATTGCCTGCAGTAGAATTACCTGGTGTATGTATACAAAATGAAGACTCCTGGTTTAACCTCAGATCTGCAGAACACAGACCTCTAGGGGTGATTGCCCAGGATCTGCATTTTTAAAAGGCACTCCAGGTAATTCTTGAAAGCTTCAGGACTTCCTCTCTAAACTGTCCAAAAACCCATTGTCATCGAGTCAGTTCCCCACCCATAGTGACCATATAGGACAGAGTAGAACTGCTCCAGAGGTTTTCCAAGGCTGTAATCTTTACAGAAGCAGGCTGCCACATCTTTCTGAAGTAGAGAAAATACATTTTCTGTACTGTTTTAGTATTAAAATAAGAGAGAATATATTTTCCAGTTTAGCTGTGTAAGCTGTGATTAAAATCTTTAGTCTTTAAAAACACTGATTATTTGCTCTGGAATCTGTGCCATGATTGTTCCATTGTAGAAAAACAAATTCCATTGTAGAAAAACAAGGTAATCAAGATTTTTATTGATTAAACCATGTTTCTCTCCGAGGTGACAAAAACAATGAGCGATACCATCAGCACCCAAGATAATCGAGCAAAACCCGGACCCATCCAGTGACCAAAACCACGATGGCGTAAAGAAGCCTGCAAGACGTCAACAATAAGTCACTTTGTCATTACATCCCCCTCAAAGAAGAATCAACATTCCCAGGAATTTCTAAACTTTGACCCTCTCCCTATAAAACTCTTTTGTAGCCCTCTTGGGGCAGACAGAATCTGGGGGAAACTTTGCCCCCTCTGTCTCTTGAACACAGTGTTCAATAAAGCCCTCTTGCTGCTTACCCCCTCCTGTCTCACTATTGGCTTGCGGCAGGCGGCTCGAATCCACAATTTGTGGTAACGTTTCTCCTGTGGAGCTGCTGGTGGGTGCAAACCACCGACCTTTTGGTTAGCAGCTGAGCATTTAACCACTGCACCACTAGGGCTCCTTCTCTGGACTGTAAATCCTATGTATACAGATATTTGTGTTCCTTTTTGTTCACCATTGTATCCCCAGGGCCTGACGCATAGATGGTACTCAATAAATATGTATTGAATAAACAAATTCCATTCCATCTTGTTTCTTGTGCATAGAAAAAAATCTAAAAACCAGTTCCCATCAAGTAGACTTGGACTCATGGGTTTTCAATGGCTAATTTTTTGGAAGTAGATTGCCAGGTTTTTCTTTCAAGGTGCACCTGGATGGGCTCAAACCTCCAAACTTTCGGTTAGCAGCCAAACACATTAACCACGTGTACCACGCAGAGACTCCAAATATGTATTGAATAAATACATAAATTCCATTCTATCTTTTTTCCTTGCATATGTATTTTTCTCTCCTCTTTTTTTCAAAACATATCTTCATAGTTCTCAGTGTTAGATAAGGCACTTACCATGTGCCTGTCCCTGTCCTACGTGTTTTGCAAGCATTATCTCCTTTATAACAAACTCATAAAGTAATTATCCTTTGTAACCCGCATTCTGAGATGAAAAATCTAAGACACAGAGAGCTTAGTATTTGTCCAAAGTCTATAGCCAGGGAACTGGTAGAAGCAGATTTCAAACCCCAGTAGTGTAATTCCAGAGTCTTCATGCTTCCCATCTGCATTAGCCTTGAACTTCTCAGGTTTTCAATATTGTTCTACAACCATCTTTCTTAATGGTAACATGGTATTCTGTTGTACAGATTCGTCATAACTTATTTAAGAAATCGTTGGAAAAATCATAGCACTAAATTTTTCATTTATATCCCCTTGGTGACCACGTTGTTGTTAGGTGCCATCAAGTCAGTTCCAACTCGCAGTGATCCTGTGTACAACAAAATGAAACACTGCCTGGTCCCGTGCCATCCTCACAATCATTGCTATGTTTGAGTCCATTGTTGTAGCCACTGTGTCAATCTATCTCACTGAGAGTCTTTCTCTTTTTTGCTGACCCTCTCTCTAGCTTACCAAGCATGATGTGCTTCTCCAGGGACTGGTCCCTCCTGATAACACATCCAAAGTATGTGAGACAAAGTCTCACCATCCATGCTTCCAAGGAGCACTCTAGCTGTACTTCTTCCAAGACAGACTTGCTTGTTCTTCTGGCAGTCCGTGGTATATTCGATTTTCTTCACCAACACCATAATTCAAAGGCTTCAATTTTTCTTCAGTCTTATTCACTATTCAGGTTTTATATAAATATTAGGCAATTGAACATGTCATGGCTTGGATCAGGTGCACCTTAGTCCTTAAAGTGACATCTTTGCTTTTTAATACTTTACTTGAACAAGGTCTTTTGGAGATTTGCCCAATGCAATACGTATTTGATTTCTTGACTGCTGCTTCCATGGGTGTTGATTGTGGATCCAAGTAAAATGAACTCCTTGAAAACTTCAATATTATCTCTGTTTATCATGATGTTGCTTATTGGTCCAGTTATGAGGATTTTTGTTTTCTTTATGTTGAGGTGCAATCCATACGAAGGCTGTGGTCTTTGATCTTCATTAGTAAGTGCTTCAAGTCCTCTTCACTTTCAGCAAGCAAGGTTGAGTCATCTGCATATCACAGGTTGTTAATGAGTCTTCCTCCAATCTAGATGCCCCATTGTTCTTCATATATTCCAGCTTCTTGGATTATTTGCTTGGTGTACAAATTGAACAAGTATAGTGAAAGGATACAATCCTGATGCACATCCTTCTGATTTTAAACCACGCAGTATCCCCTTCCTTGTTCTGTTCAAACAACGGTCTCTAGATGTATGCACCGGTTCCACACGAGCACAATTAAGTGCTCTGGAATTTCTATTCTTTGCAATGTTATCCATAATTTGTTATGATCCACATAGTTGAATGCCTTTGCTTTAGTCAATAAAACACAGGGAAACATCTTTCTGGTATTCTCTGCTTTCAGCCAGGATCCGTCTGACATCGGCAATGATACCCTTTGTTCCATGTTCTCTTCTGAACCTGGTTTGAATTTCTGGCAGTTCCCAGTCGATGTATTGCTGTAACTGCTTTCGACTAATCTCCAACACAATTTTACTCGTGCATGATATTAACGATATTGTTCAATAATTTCTGCATTCTGTTGGGTCATCTTTCTTTGGAATGGGCACAGATATGGATCTCTTCCAGTCATTTGGCCAGGTAGCTGTCTTCCAAATTTCTTGACATAAATGAATGAACACACTCCTACTCATATTTATGTTTCTTTAGAATCATTTCCTAAACCTGTAATTTCTAAAGCAAAAGAGATGAACATTTTTAAATTTATATTTCTAAATTGTTCTTCTAAAGTATTTTACTAAGGTACACGTCCACCAGCAACATGTTGTGATTGTTGGTGTTGTTGTTGTTGTTAGGTGCCGTCTAGTCAGTTTTTGACTCACAGTAACCCTATATGACACAGTAAAACTCTTCCGTAGGGTTTTCTTGGCTGTAATCTTTACGGCAGCAGATCACCAGGTTTTTCTCTCCTGGAGCAGCTGAACATTAACAATTGCACCACCACGGATCCTTCTCAGCAACATAGAGGTACCTGTTCCCTCTACTAAAAAATAAAAATAAACTCAAACTCTGAATATAATTAAAAATATATTTATGGCTGTCATATTTTGGGGGGTGCTTTAGTCCTTTTTGCATGGGCCAAGATTTAGTTTCCTTGGCTTACCATAACAAATCACCAAAACTTGATGGTTTAAAACAGGGAACTCTCCAAGTTCCGAGGCCAGAAGTTGGAAATCAAGGTATCAGCAGGGCTGTGCTCCCTCCAGGCTCTAAGGCAGAATCTGCCCTTGCCTCTTCCAGCTTCTAGTGGCTCCAGGCTTTCTTATTGGCTGTATCACTCCAACCTCTGCCTCCATCTTCATTTGGCCTTGTCCTCTGTGACTGTGTGTCTCTTATAAGGACACTTGCATTGGATTTAGGGTCCTCCTTTTTTTTTGGATAATCCAGGATGATCGCATTTCAAGGTCCTTCACTTAATCACATCTGCTAAGACTCTTTTTCCAAAGAAGGTTACATTCACAAGTTCCAGTGATATGACATGGACATAGCTTTTGGAGGCCACCATTCAACCCACTGCAGGGCATTTCTCACAGGGAAGGATCTTGGAGGTTACCAGTAAACAAAGAATTACTGGTAGGCAACAAGAAAGAACTAAGTTTTTCCCTATGTATTCTGTGTATGCCTTAGATACTGCTCCCCCAACATATTTTGGGTTTTGTTTTGTGTTGGGGTTTTTTTGTTTTGTTTTGTTTTGTTTTGTTTTACGTCTGTACTTCAACTAACATTACACCACCACCATCCCAGCACTCCTGACCCTCTCCCCACTCTGCCCTGACCCTTGGTGTTTAGGATGTTTTCATTTCTAAGCACTTTACAAATTCATCTCCTTGCTCTTCTAGCCCTTGGTGACCACATTTCTGAAAAGCACTGAAGAAGAGGGAAGGAATTAACATGGATGGGAGACTAGTTAAAACCAAAAAACCAAATCTGTTGCCAAGCCGACTCCAACTCATGGGAGCCCCATCAGTTACAGAGTAGATCTACGCTTTATAGGGTTTTCTTGACTGTAAACTTTATGGAAGCAGATCACCAGGCCTTTTTTCCACGGTGCCACTGGATAGGTTCAAACCACCAACCTTTTGGTTAGTGGCCAAGAGCAAACACTTTGTACCACCCAGGGACCCAGAAGGCCTGCTAAGGGCCAAAAAAGCCTTATTCACTGTGGTTACCAACGGAGTACTGATAAAGAAATCAAGGCTCAGCCGCACTGGGCAACTTGTCCAAGGTCACACAGGAAGTAGAGAGGCAGAGTTTGGATTCCCTGAGCTGGAGCTCTTCACCACCACTCCCCACTGCCTGTCTCTCAGCAGAACATCCGGCCTCAGAGAGAAAAGAGAGCTATGAACAGGCTGACTGACCTAGCAACCCTAAAGGCAGAATAAGAGGTGACTTCTCCCTATGCCAAGGAGGAGAGAAGTAAAGAGCCTCCCCCCTTGGCCCAAATGATCAGAACGGTACCATCACTCCTTCCAGTCTCTGGCTTCAAACACTTCGCCCCTGGTGTTACTGAAATCATTATCGATCCTTCACGTTCTCTAAATGAGCTTGCAATCTACCACAGCCACAGACCTGCAGGCTCCTCACAGCAGCTGCTTCCTTGATCACATTTACACTGGGAAACGAGAAGCTAAAAGTGGATAGAGACAGTTTAACAATGTTGCGCAAAGGCATCGCGTGCAAAGAGGGCTGTTCTTCACTAAGAAACAAAAGAGGATGGTTGAGTCGGAGCCCAGGTATTGCCCGAATTGGCAACTCCGTCCTTCCCAGCCTCTCTGTCAAGCTCCCCAAGCTCCATGAGGGCAGAGGCTGTGTTTACTCCCCATTCTGCTATCTGTTAGGATAGCTTTCAGCCAGAAATAACTGACGAAAAAGCCAAGAGGGCTTTAAACCATTCTGCATTTATTGTTTGCTAAATGAGAAGCCCATGGGGCCAGCGATGGTTCAGTGGTAGAATTCATGCCTTCCATGCGGGAGAGCCAGGTTCGATTCCCAGCCAATGCATCTCTTTCACAGCCACCACCCATCTGTCAGTGTAGGCTTGCATGTTGCTATAATTCTGAACGGGTTACAGCACAGCTTCCAAACCAAGACAGACTAGAAAAAATGGCTTGGCGATCTACTTCCAAAAATCAGCCAGTGAAAAACCTATGGATCAGAACTGTCCAAGCTGCAATCCACACGGGAATGGTGCAGGCCTGGGCAGCATTTCGTTCTGTTATGCCGGGGGTCACCATCCGTCCAACTCACTGGCAGCTAATGACAAGGAGTGAGAAGCCCAGAGGCAAGCAGCCTCAGGGTTGATCTGGCAGCTCTCCAGCAACCATCCCGGCCCTAGGCTCTCCAGCTTTCTGCTCTGCATCTTCATGTTGGCTGCTCATACCCAGGCTTGTTGGTCCCTGCTCACAAGACATCTGCTCCAGCCCCAGGCCTCAGCTACAGCCCCAGGCCTCAGCTACAGCCCCAGGCAGGAAATGGGGAAATGAGGCAGCACCATCCAGGTCCCATTCATAACATCCATCTTTTTTATCCAGAAAGAAGATGCTTCCCTAGAAGGCCCACACCCTTACTTCCTCTTACATCTCATCCAACTGAGGTCACATAACCTCCAGCTGCAAGGCAGGCTGGGAAGGCTAATAAGATGCATCAGCTTTAACAATCATGAGTCTTGACTGGGGATAAACAAATGCTTGCTCCAAATAGAACTGGGGTTCTATGAGAAAGAAAGAAGGTGGGGCTGGCAAATAACAATGTCTGCTGCAACTCTATACTCAGCACATAGAGGAATGCCTGGCACATAGTGGGTGCTCAGTAAAGTCATGTTCAGTGAATCAACGAGCACCTTTATTCTATAACTAAGGATGGAGGAAGGAATCTAGACTGGGGAGCAGAGCTGAGGAGTAGCCCAGAGGCATCTGCTTCCCATTTAGTCTTAGAATGGATTTGAGCTCCTATGGTTGGGGGAGTGAAGGCTAGAAACCAGTGGAACCATAACTCATAAGCATCCAACCAAGAGGCGATGTGGCGCAGTGGTTGGCAACTCAGGCTTTGGGCTCAGCCAGTCCTGGGTTTAGGTCGTTTACTGTGTGATCTCGTGTTTTGAAGCCTGATCTTTCCTTATCTATAAAATGGGGATAATTATAACTACCTCGTGGAATAGCAGAAGTCCCTGGTTGTCACAAATGGTTAAGCACCGGACTACTAACCAAAAGTTTCACAGCTCAAATTCACCTAGAGTCACTTCAGAAAAAAAAAAAAGGCCTGGTGATCTGCTTCTGAAAGATCACAGCCATTGAAAACCCTATGGGACACAGTTCTACTCTGAAACACCATGAGGTGGAGTTGACTCAATGGCAACTGTTTATTTAGTTGTTTGCTCATTCATTTGTCTGTCCATTCATTCTGTGGGGTAACTGTGAGAGTAAAATAAACCATTCATATTGGCTCATGCCAGACATATACCGGATGTTTCATAAATGGTAGTTTATACAAACCAAAAAGACAAACCTTCAAGTGATTGTCTGCCTCCAGGACTTCAGGAATATCAATATCCTGTTTCCAGTTTCAAAACTTCTGTTCCTAAAAAATACTCATTTCTGATGGCCAAATTTGAGTTCAATTTGGAGGGATCTAGAACCATCATACCTTCCTGAAAGTTTGATGGCTCAGTCTTACATAAGGCACTGCCAGGGCTAACCCTGGACACAGGGAGGTGTGTGGAGGCTGTTTATTCTGAAAAGGGCCCACCCTTCTTCCTCTCACAGGCCTTGTCTTGTTGTTGTTGTTGTTGTTGTCAGGTGCTGTTGAGTCAGTTCCAACTTATAGCAACCCTGTGTATAATAGAATGAAACACTGCCTGGTCCTGAACCATCCTCACGATTCTCGCTGTGTTTAACCCCATCGTTGCAGCCACTGGGTCAATCCATCTCATTGAGAGTCTTCTTTTTAAATGACTTTCTACTTCACCAAGCATGATGTCCTTTTCCAGGACTGGTTGCTTCTGATAACCTGTCCCAGGTACATGAGATGAAATATCGCCATCCTAGCTTCTAAGGAGCTTCCTGGCGGTACTTCTTCCGAGACAGATTTATTTGTTCTGGCAGTCCATGGTATATTCAATATTCTTTTCCAACACCATAATTCGAAGGCATCAATTCTTCTTTGGTCTTCCTTATTCATTGTCCAGCTTTTGGATGCATATGAGGCAATTGAAAATATCATGTCAGGTGCACCTTAGTCCTCAAGGTGACATCTTTGCTTTTTAACACTTCAAAGAGGTCTTTTATAGCGGATTTGCCCGATGAAAAACGTCCTGTTGGATAGCCAGATAAATGACTCTGCCCACTCACATTCAAAAATCTATTCATTAATGGGATGCAATTCACATTATGTGTCACTAATTACCCTAGGAAGGCAGTAAAAAATAATAAGGAACTACAATTTAATTGTTCCATAATGACAGGGAGTTCCAAAGTGGCCTCTTGAGTAATAAAATTAACATTTAAACTAGTTCAGTCAAAGAACCTTCCCTTAAATATAACTCTTCACTATTGATGTGGTTTACTTATTTATTTTCTCTTTGGGCAGCTCCAAAATATCACAAATTTATTCTTAACTTCGAGAATCTGTCCAACATTCCAGGACAGTCGTTACAGTGTCTGCAGGGTTTCAAAGGAAGTACAGACACCAGGAGGGACTCTGCTTACCAACCACCTCTCTGTCTCTCTCTCTCTAAAGTTAGATTGCCCCACATTTATTTAAACAAGGGTAGAGAAGTTTCTCAGAAGTGAGTGCAGCATGCTTTAGCCCCAAAGTCCCTAAAGGGGTTGGAAAGTGTGGGCAGCAGCCAAAACACTGCCTTAGGTAGGGGTCCTACAAGATCTAAGAAGTAAATTTTTTCCTGGGACACCTTCCTTTTACACTTGAACTTATGTCCACCATTTTAGGACATTCTCTGTATGTCCATTTAAAGGAATGTTTTAGTTTTATAATGTGCATGTGAATTCCTTGACAATTCTCTCTTTGAAACATGGGTTCTAATTTCCTTTCCCCTGAATATGGGGAGGGGGGTTAATGATTCCCTTCTAAAAAACTGTGGCAGAATTTATGCCCTGTGACTTCCAAAAATGGGTTATAAAAAGGATACAGCTTCCACCTGGCTCTCTCTCTCGAGATGCTTGCTCCGGGAGCCCAGCCGCCATTTCGTGAGGAAACTCAGCCCATAAGTGGCCACATGTGTGTGTTCTGGCCAGTAGACCCAGTGAGGCCCCCAGCCAACAGCAGCATCAACCACCAATACATAAGTGAACAAGTCTTCAGATGATTCCAGCATTCAGCCTTCAGGCTACCCTCACTGAGGCCCCAGACATGGTGGAACAGACACCCAGTGTTCTGAATTCCTGACCCACAGAAACCAGGAGAGATATTAAGTTATAATCATTATCTTAAGCCACTATGATTTGGGATAATCTGTTGTTATGCAGCAGTAGATGACAAATACAGGAATGTTTTACAGACATTGGGTTTCCTGGCTCTTTAACTAAAACCCTAAGGCCAGCAAGTTCCATCGTCATCCACCCAGGGCAGAGGAGACTACAGAGGATACCCAGCTGTGTCTGTTGGCCATCTCAACCACCACTCTTCCAAAAGGCCCACCACCCTGCCATGACATATTCAAGAGAAGTTCTTATGCCCTGAGCAATTTTAAGGTTGAAGGATTTTCTTATAATTCACAAAGATGGGACTAAACACAATTTAACAACCTGGAATGTTTGCTTCACCTAAAGAGCTAAGGACTGGCATTGATAATCCAACGAAACAGCTTTGAGAGAGTCCCATCATGTGGCTCATTTCACACATGCATGGGAGAAAGGAAAAGGCAACTGAGATAGAATGGCTCTGTTCTGTGCCTAGTCATGCCCATTCCTCCACACCTGGCCCTGACTCCACTCCACTAGCCCCACTGCCCCCTCACCTCTGCTGCATATTCCTTCTAGCCAGTGCAGCTGTCTTCTCATGCATTCATTCCTTCCTGCAACGTTTATTGAGTGCTTACTGCATCAGGGTATACAGACATTAAACAACACATCACACAAACAAATAATGACACTTGTCATAAGTGAAATGAGGGAGAAATACAGCTGCTTTGGGGGACCAAAGAGCTTTGAGGCTGAGACTTGTAAAATCAGGGGATTGGCATGGCAAAGGAGTAGGGTGGGAGCCTAGGGAGCACACGCCAAACAAAGCAATATCATGGGCAAAGGCCACACAATAGGAGGAGAGTTTGTAGCATCTGGGGGCCTGAAGAACAACCAGTCAGGAGGCTGGGATCAGAAAAAGCAAGAACAGGAGTACCCTAGAAGAGCCCGAGCGGGGACAGAGCAACCAGGTCACATGGGACCATCTAAAAAGATTTTTTCTGTATTCTAAGAACAATGAACAACTACAACAGTGTTCAAAGCAGGAGTATGACGGGATCCAATTTCTTCTGTTAAATAATTTCACCCTCACCCCCGAACTCCACTTCAGGCCAATCTATCATTTCCCATCTGTGTGTACACATCTATATAACATAGGCCACATTATATTAGAGCTAGCTCTTTAGGAGTCTCCCCCTCTAGACAGTAACTCATCAGGCTCCCCATTGCTCATGGGATCAAGTACACACTCCTTTTGTGGCCTGCAAGGCCTAGCACCATCAGGCATTTGTCCAACTCTCTGACATCATCCTAGCCACCTCCTCTGCCCTCTAGTCACTCTCCATGTTCCGCCCACACTGGGCAACATGTCACTTCCTCAGGGGCCTTCCAAGATGCCCTGGCTAGAATAGGGACCCCTGCTAAATATTCTTAGAGCAACTAATCTTCCCCATCAGAGCACCTACCAGGATTTATATTATTATTTGTATACATTTTTTATTTAGTATCTGTCTCCCTTCTACCTTAAGCGTAGAGGGCCTGTCCGCCTTGATCACACAATTGGCTTTCCACAAATAGTCGTTGAATGACAGAATGAATGAGTGAGTGCATGAATGGATACATGAATGGATGAAGTAATGCATGACTCCGGTGGCCATCCAGGCCAACTCAGCAGCTGATGTTGGAGATCTCTCTCTGATTGCCCTTCAGTACCTTCATGACATAACCCCTTTGCTGGCCTCGCTAACACTCTACTGGAAGACATCAATGTTAACAAAAGCTTTATGGAAAAAAAAGAAAGTAGAGGTGGGTGGAGAAGGCAGGGAATGCATTTCTGACAATCTCTAAGTAGTTATTATATTAAACCTTCTGCCAAGCAAGAGAAAGAAAACTGGAAAACACCCACACTCTGTTAATTCCATGTAAATGCTGACATGTATGGGACTTTGACCACATTTACACAGAAGCTTCTCAAGTCCAGAGTACTTCAAATTCTTTTGGAGGGACTAATGAGGTCAAACACAATCCTCTATGTCAGTGCTTCTCAATCTATCTCTGGTAACAGATTGCTTTGTTTTTATTTTCAATCCATCACAGATCGATATTTTTATAAAGTACAAAAATTATAAGCTTCGATGTGGCCACAATGTGCTACGAAAGTTTCTATATGCTTACTCTCTATGTCTGTACTTAACACGGGTAACAAATATTTAGCATACCTACACCCATTTGGAAACCCTGGTTGCATAGTGGTTAAGAGTTAGGCAGCTAACCAAAAGATTGGCAGTTCAAGTTCACCAGCTGCTCCTTGGAAACCCTGTGGGGCAGTTCTACTCTGTCTATAGGGTGACTATGAGTCAGAATCAACTCGACGGCAATGGGTAGTTAGTATGGGTACACCCATCTGCAGACCACAATTTGAGTAGCAATGTTCCAGGTCAGTACTTACTCCCATTGTCTCATTCCTCAGCCATGGCAGACATTGCTAATCGATTGTCACACATTTCCCCATCTACCAGTAGTCGATGTTTGGCTTTAAAACCCTTCTCATCCCATTGTTGGAGACAGCTACCACTGGGCAGACAATCAGGGATGACGTGGGAAATGAAACCTATTTACCATTCCTGCTCTACATGGTCTATGAACCAGCCATTTGTCATATTCATGCCCATGATGAGACAATTTCTCTGTTTTTGCTTCCAGCCTAAATGAAAGCTTCACAGAGAATATTCAATCAAAATTAGTCATCCATTCAATAGCCATCTCACCAAAGGCAATCACTCCTGTTCATTTAGTCAAGCAATGATCTTTTTGCAGTTTGAGAAGTTCTTAACACACACAGTAGAAGATGTAGCAATCTGTATCAGCTACAGGAGCACCTAGTGTGTTCTCAGGTGGAAATTGTATAGCTCACATTTGGAAACCTGCGATCACTGGCATTCCATTGCTTTAACTCCTTCTTGCCTCAAATTCTCCAGTCCTGTGGTGTACCTGCTTTTAGTTCAAGGTTGTCACAAGAGCTCATTCGCACTGAATCGTTTTCTCTTCTTATTATCCTCTTCATCAAAAAAGTGAGGATTTTCATGCCTCCCACATTCAACCTTTTTCCAAGCAAGATTAAAACCCCTCAGCTCTTCTCTGGTAGCCCATCAAGCTGTAATGCCAACTTCCAGTCAGTCATTGGAGAGGTCAAGGAAGAACCATCCACAACAGGGAGAGAATTGATCTGTCATCTGTGTGTTGCAGAACTGAGGCTAACTCTGAAGAAAGGCAAATTTCACTTCATACATTTAGTCTCAACTTCGCTGTAAAGTTCGCCTTGAAATGCTTTGCAACCTCCTCTTAGGCTCTGATAACCACAGAATCACAGATTATTGGAGCTAGAATGGGCCTTAAGGAGCACCTGTCTAATCCAAAGCCACCTTTTGATGAGAAGAAAAACAAATGAAGTTAGTTGGAAGAGTCCAAAGCCTCTGGCTCTCTTTACCAACCACCTGGATGAACTTGGAAGAGCTAATTCACAGGGCTAGTGAGAATTAAATGAGATAATGTGAACAAAAGTGCTTTGAAAATGAGAGCATAATATAAATGTTGGTATTTAACTGTCTTCTCACAACCTCACAGTAAACTAGAGGCAAACCTCAGTGTAGCACAACAGGGAGCCAGAAGGGCATGAATGATCCAGTCTGCCTTCCAACAAAGACCTACTTTGACTACTTGGGAACCAGAGTGAACATATGGAAATGTATTATGAGTCCAAGAAAGAGATGATTGTAACTTACACTAGAGTGGTGATTATGAAAGAAAAAGTGGACAGATTCGAGAAATATGTATAAGGTAAGGTCATTAGGAAGTCCCTGGGTGGTGCAAATGGCTAACACGCTCAGCTGCTAACTGAAAGGTTGATGGGCTGAGTCCACCCAGAGTTACCTTGAAACAAAGTCCTGGGGATCTATTTCCAAAAAAAAATCAGCCATTGAAACCCCCATAAATACAATTCTACTGTGACACACATGGGGTCGTCATAAGTTGGCAACTGGTTTTAGGACCATCAGGGCTAGGTAATGGATTGAATATAGGAAGAGGGAGGGAAAGGGAAGGGCTCAGGATGGCATTCTGGCTTATCTTACTGGATGATGGTGTTGCTCAATGAGATAAGAAACAGTGTGAGACACCCAGTAAGGTGCGGCATAGAAAGGAGATCACAAGATCATTTTCAAACACATCGAGTTCAAAGTGCCTTTGAGATATCCAAGTGCACTTGTCAAATAAGCAGTGGATGCTGAGGGGATATGTGTGACTCAAGGTACAAAATGTTAAGTCATACACATGTAGGCAGGAGCTGAAGTCATTGGCTAGGATGAGATCACCTAGGGAGCAAATGTTGTTGATTCTGACTCATGGTGACCCCACGTGTGCAGACTAGAACTGTGTTCCATAGGATTTTCAAGGTTGTGACCTTTTGGAAGCAGATTGCCAGGCCTGTCTTACGAGGCATCTCTGGATGGGTTTGAACCACTGGCCTTTCAGCTAGTTGTTGAGCACTTAACTGTTTGCACCACCCAGGGACTCCATAGGGACCAAATAAAACCAAACCAAACCCATTGCCATCGAGTCAATTCTGACTCACAGTGACCCTAAAGGACAGAGTAGAACGCCCCATAGGGTTTCCAAGGCTGAATCTTTATGGAAGCAGATTGCCACACCTTTCTCCTGCAGGATGGCTGGTGGGTTGAAACTGCTGACCTTTGGCTTAGCAGCTGAGCACTTAACCACTGCACTGCCAGGGCTCCTCAGACAGCAAATACAGGGTAGGAAAGAAGTAGAACTGGGACTGAGCCTAGAGGAGCCATAATATTTAATGGCAAAGGAAGATGAACCTCAAAGGAGACAGAGGAGAGGTCAGAGAGACAGAAGGAAAAGCAGAATCGCGTTTTCATCCAAGGGCAGAGAGTACTTCAAACAGGAAAAAATATCCAGCAGCATCAAATGCTGCTGAGGGTTCATTTAGGATAAAGACTAAAAAAATAACCATTAAATTAGCAATGGAGGACAGCGGTACCTTTTCATGATAGAGCCCAAGCTCCAATCCGTTCCAAGCACCTATTCCTTTCCCCCATTACCATACAAAGATCAATGTGGACCTCCAACCTTTGGGAAAATAAATCTTCCTTGGAGTTCCAAATACTATGGCTCTTTCAACATGGCAGCTTTGAACTTCAGCGAAGCCAAAGCCTTCTTGGAGATCCCGTTCCAGCCTACATACCAAGAAATCCTACATACTGGGATTGGTTTTGTCTAGATCACAGAGGGCAAATAAGCAGCATGTGTATTAATACCATCAAACCTGGGTCCACATCAGATATCCCTAATTGATCAGAAGGCCCCACCTGAAAGCATGCATCTCTGGGAGTCACTGTCTCTACATCTCACTTTCCAGGATGTCTGGACAGCCCAGAACCTTGGATCCCTGCCTACCTCATTGTCCTCCAGTCCTCATTCCTCCTTGAGAGAGGAAGAGACAGTAGAGGAGTCAGAGATGAGAGACATTCCCACCCCAGCGCCTCTCTGTCCTTGGCTCCACATCCAAGGCCAGTGGACTGCACTCAGCCAGCCAGCCGGACTGTTGCATCTGTTCCCAATACCAATGTGATTCACAGTGATTTGCTTTGGAAATCAAAGCCTGGAGATCGACTGTGATGTCTAAAGAACAGGCCCTGCACGGCTGGAGAAGGGGACTGACTCAGCTCACAGCAGAGTTCCCATTTGTTTGGTTTTTCCTATTGGAAACAAACTCCCAAAGAGTCCTGCCCAGCGTGGATGGTGTGTGCCTCCTCTGGAGTTTGACTTGGGAGGATAATGAGCTAAACAAAGGAGCAGATGATCGAGGAGCTTATTTGCAGTCTGCACAGTTTATATTTAGCCATCTTGTGACTGGGCTGCTGCCTCCGTGTGGCAATTGCCCTTGGGAAATTCAAATCTGGGGGATGCAGAGGTGGGGCAGAATGAGGGCGAGTAAGGAGGTGTTTAAAATGCTGCCTTAGGAAATATCTAGAATAGACAAGTGCATAGAGGCCAAAGCTTATTAGTGGTTACCAGGGGCTGATGGGAAGAAGAAACGGGGAGTTATCGTTTAAGGGATACTGACTTCAGGATGAGGAAGAAAATTTGGAAACAGAAAGTGGCAATGGTCACACAACATGGGGAACATAATTAATGTCACTTAATTGAACACGTAAAAATGGTTGAAATGGCAAATGTTTTATTATATATATTTTACCACAAAAAATCATAAAAATATAAAACATGCAAAATCATCATCAAAAAATGCTGCATTGGGGCACAGGAAGGAGGGTGAGAACAAATACGTTTACTAAAACTAGGATGAGCACAGTGTTTTGGTCGCTTACAAGAATAATCGAAGAAGATACAAAAATGTGTAATAGTGTGTAAATTGCCTTTGCACATAGGAGCGTGAAGTTCTCTGTCTTCCCTTCATGCTCAGCCTCAAGCAGCTTGACTAAAGAGGGAGGTAAATGGGGGATCAGAAAACCCAAATTGTACTCCTAGTCTGCCGTCTGCTATGAGCCATTTTCTTCTCTGTAAAATGAAAGGGCTAGAGAAGACAACCCCTAATGTCCTGTGATTTCGCGCATGGCTAGATAGAGAGGCAACTGTCTTAGTTTCTTAATGCTGCTATAACAAAGTACCACAAACCATGTGGCTCATAGGAACATAATTTTATAGTCTTGTAATTCTAGAGACTAGAAGTCTGAGCCAGAGTATCAGCTCTGTTGATAACCCTCTGAGGGCTCTGAGAGAGTACTTATTCCAAGCTTCTCTCCTAGCTTCTGGAAACTCCCAGCAACCCTTAACATTCCTTGGATTGCAGCTCCATCTGCCTCCACCATCACATGGCTGTCCTTCCTCTGTCTTTCTGTCTCTTTTCCTCTTTTATAAGGATATCATTTAGATTGGGTTAGGATCCACTCTATTCCAGTATGACCTCATGTTAACTTCACTGACAATGTCTTCAAAGAACCTATCTCCAAACAGGACATGTTCATAGGTACCTGGGGCTAGGACTTCAACATATCTTTTGCGGGGACGATAATACAATCCACAACAGCTACCTACAGGATGTACAATGGGAGGGGTGGAGTAGGAAGCTACAGGGTAAAGAAAGAGCAGTCATGTAATGGAGCACTCTGCAATCATTAAAAACCATAGTGCTAATATCACCCAACAAAAAATGAATTATTAAAATGTATCTCAAAATTAAAGAGAACTGATGGTGCTAAAAAAAAAAAAACTAAAATCTATATTAATTGAGACTCAAGGTATGATGCACTGCTAAGTGATAATGGCAGCTCCAGCATGAAGCAGTTGATCATTGTCATTTAGGCAGCCATGGAATGTAAGAAGATGATCACTGAAGGACAGGGCAGGGAAGGCAGACCCAAAGATCTCCATAAGAAGCAGAATCCAAACAGAGCCTCACCTCATTCCTGCTGACCCTGTCCACTCTATATTTTGGGACTAAGTTAGTGCCTGGGATTGTGGTTCCCAGAAACTGGGGCTGCCAGAGAAGGCAGGATTTTATAGGATTACAAAGTATATAGAATTACATAGGATTTTCGTTTTTGCTATTTTGTTGTTGTTGTTGTTTGTTTGTTTGGGCTTTTTGCCTTTATAACATTTGAAGGCTGAGTGCATGGAGGGATAGCCCAACCCACACTTTCCCCAGCCCAAGATACCAGAGGGAGTGTGGACATTACATACAGTAAATAAAGCAGAGGTCCTTAGGGGCCTGGTACCATTGGGGCATCTCTTAGAACAAGGATGTAGCTTTAGGCAGAAGCTCCACCTCCTGGTGGGTCCCAGCCTCCTGGAGACAGCCCTGTCTGGGCACAAATCTTTCAATTCTAGAATGACAAGACAGAAAAGGATCTTATAGGTGATCCCTTGTTCCCAGTACAGTCTCAATTCAAGCTTCCCTCAAGCTGGCAGCCTCATGAGATAGTTCAATCAGGTTCTGACTTCAGGTAAATGGGGGGTTTAATTTGAGTTTCAGGGGGAAACTTGCTTCTTGCTGATCATCACAGAGTCCCCTATATCAGATCCAAATGCCTCATCACCATCAGTGGCAATGAGGAGACTGACGGCCATGGGGTGCAGTGAGACAGCCAAGAGCCTCTCTCTCACCACTTGCCAAAATCCCACCCTTAGCTCTTTGTTCCTTTGTGTGAAGTCATATTAATCTGCCGAAATGAAAAGGTGTCAGTCAGGAGAAAAGAACTTCCTCAGTAAGGAAGAACCCATAAATTAAAAAGTACACAGTAAGCACCTAAAGGGGGCAGTTTTCGCATCTCAACTATCTTCACCACTCAGGTTGAGTCAGAAGAGGCTTCTGGCATGGTGTAATCCTTTATGAAGGAGCAATTTAGGCTCAGAGGGGTCACGTTTCTTAATCAAGGTCACACAGCGCATTGAGAAGCAGGACTGGGACCCTCTGGCTCCTATGAACATTTTGAAGGGCTCTTAAAAGCCAAATTCTAATCCAAAACCCCAGTCCTTTGTTTACAGATAGTAGGAACCTCCGCCACCAAACACCCCTTTTTGAAATTTTGCTTTGCTTCTAGCACTAGTCCCTACAGTGATCATGGTGTGAAGGATAAAATCATCCAAGTAAGTAGTGTTGGTGGCTCTGAATCGAGACAAGCAGAGCATAGACTTTGGAAACATGATGTATTCCACACAGGTGCGAACCCTGTCAGATTGTCTTGGTGCACCTGGGTGTTTAATTCAGGGCTTCAAGCTGGTTCATTCAGGTTTGAATCCCTGCTGAAAATTTGTTTCTAACAAGTTCCCAGGTGATGCGAATGCTGCTAGTTAGGGACCAATTCTGAGAACCACCAGTAGAGGCGAACCAAAACTAAATCTGTTGCCCGCGAGTCAATTCCAACTCATAGTGACCCTAAAGGACAGAGTAGAGCAGCCCCATAGAGTTTCCAAAGAGCACCTGGTGGATTTGAACTGCCAACCTTTTGGATAGCAAACATAGCATTTAACCACTGCTCCACCAGGGCTTCCACTGGTAGAGCAGTGGATCTCAAAATTTATTATACATAAGAATCACCTGGGATCTTGTTAGAATGTAAATTCTAATTCAGTTTGTCTGGTGTGGAAATGCAAATTCTCAGCAGGGGCTCAAACCAGAAGGTACCAGTTCCAAGTCCTGGTTTAATTTTCCTTCTTCCCAGGCTTCAGCCTTGGTGCTCCTGCCCCCTAGTGGCCAGAAATATTTACTGCAGGCATACTCCTGCACAGACAACAAATTAACGGAAAATTAGGTGAGAAGTCACAATCTCCAGAAATAGAGACAACCCGCATCCATCTTTAAAAAAGCAGGCCTGATTATGATGGGAAAAAAAATTAACCCACTCACAAAAGCACGACTACCTAGATTTTAACCCACAACAGATTTGAACTTGTAGAGAAATGAGTCCCGCCCACCAAGACTCATGGGCTGAAAAATCAATTATGTAACTGACCCAAGGCCTCATGGAATGAGGGGACTCAGAGAGCCTGATGGGGTAGGAACAGAAGGATATAAAATGGAGAAAAGGGAAAACACCGGCATATGATGCCCCACAACAAACACTGGTGTAAATGAATCAAAGTCTTAACGCCCCCACTATGCACAGCTACACCCAGTGAACAAACCACCTCCACCTCCCTTGTTCAGTTAAGACCTCCTCCTTCTGCCAATCTCACCTCAACGTTTCCTCTGACTCAGCAGACAAGATGGGCCCCCATCATACAATCCCATGACACCTGGTACTTCTCTATCATAAGATTTTTACACTCCCTAATTTTACATTTCTTTGCTTGTTCTCTGGCCCACACACTGAAGTGTAAGTATCATGAGGGCGGGCACTGTGGCTGCCTTGTTTACTATTAAATCTGTACCCCTACAATAGTGATTAGCACATAGGAGGCCTCATTACATACTTTTCAACGAAATCAAGAAAATTTTAAGTGTTGGTTGAATGAAAATTAAGGAACACAGCCAGCAGAGAAAGCAGAGCTGGTATACCAGGTCTGCAGGACTGTGTAGCTTCCCAGAATTACACTCATTTAGAGCTGACTGTATGATAAGGCCTGGTGGTACAGTTGTTAAGCACTTGGCTGCTAACCAACAGGTAGGCAGTTTGAATTCACCAGCTGCTCCAAGGGAGAAAGATGTGGCAGTCTGCTTCTGTAAAAATGTATAGCCTTGGAAACCCTATGCAGCAGTTCTACCCCGTCATGTAGGATTGCTATGAGTCAGAATCAACTCAACAGCAGTGGGTGTGTGATAAGTGGAATCCCTGGATGGTGCGAACGGTTAACGGGCTCAGCTGCTAACTAAAACGTTGGAGGTTTGAGTTTGCCCGGAGACACCTCAGAAGAAAGTCCTGGATCTACTTTTGAAAATTTAGTCATTAAAAACCCATTAGAGCACAGTTCTACTCGGACACACATGGGGTCACCATGACAAAGGTGACTCGACGGCAACTGTGTGATAAGTGCTACCTCTGTGTGGCCCGGGGTGGTGGCTCCCTGCACTGGGTCTCCATTTTCCTATCTGTAAATTAAGGATCTGGCATATGTAATATCAAAGTCATTGGCTCTCAGGTATCAAAAAACCAATGTAAACAAGGTTAAGGGAGAAAAAGGGAATATATATTGCTCATGAAGCTGAAAAGCCATGGATTCAGGGACGGCTTGATCCGGGATAAAAGCAAGTTCATCAGAGCCTGCTGTTCTCTTCTCCATCGTCCATCCTCTCTTCCCCTCTGTGTTTGCTGCACTTCACAGGCAGGCTTTTTCTATGTGGTGAGGCAGCGGAGGTTCAGTGGTAGAAGTCTTGCCTTCTGCACAGGAAACTCAGGGTCGATTCTCAGCCAATGCATCTCATACACAACCTGTCAGTGGAGGCTTGTGTGATGCTATGATTCTGAACAGGTTTCAGTGGAGCTTCCAGGATAAGACAGACTAGGAAGAAAGGCCTGGAGATCTACTTCCAAAACGTAGCCATTGAAAACCCTATGGATTACAACTGTCTGATCCATTAGGGATCACGGGGTCGGGTAGCATTTTGTTCCATTGTGCATGGGGTTGCCATAAGCTAACAACCACCTTCATTGTAAGGGTCTCCGGCAGACTGGGCTTTCATCCACACAGCAGAAACACAGAAGGGCTCTCTTCTGAATGTTTCAGCCCCAAATCCCAGAATTACCTCTTGCTGATGCCAATTGGGTGACATGCCCTTCAGAGAGCGGAAATTCTCAGGTCCCCCTGAACCAGCTGTATCCATCCCCCAGAAAGGCAGCTCCGCAGAGGGCAGTCAGGCAGACATTATCAGAATGTGGAGACAATGGCTGCTAGACACCTAAAAGCAAAAATGCACTGCAGAGTAAGCGACCTTTAAGGACTTTTCCAGCTTTGAACACCCTGATGTGATCTGGATCTTGAGGCAGGGGAACGGGAGCAAGAATAAAGCCATGAACCCTCTCCAGAGTTAGCCCAACCCCAAATCCATTCAAAAACCACAACTGCCAAATGAGACCCCCTCACCCATTCTGAACAGAGAGACGGTGGGCATCAGCAGCCCTGGCAAGCAAGCAGTTGACTTTGACCCTCCAGAAGCCACGGGGCATAAAAGGAATGACATTTTCATAACACCACTAAAAGGGAACATTTCCGTTTCCCGAAAAGATGGACATTATCAGTGAGATTCATTTTTTAAAAAATAATAATAATAATAATCTTATTAAACTTTCTTTTTCACTGCTTTTTTGTATCTCTGGTCGAAATGCGGCAGGATGTAGGTTGCCATAGTGATGGCTGAATTTTAAATAACAGGGCTCAGGAGCTCAGGCTGCTGGTTGTACCAGCCCCAGGCAGGAAACGGTGGGGGAAGAAGAGAAACAGAGGCAGGGTGAGAAAAGGAAGAAAGCTGCTGGGCTCATCCCAGGACACTGAGACTTCTCCAACTTGTTTTCCTTGCAGAAGGCTGTTCTCTGCATTGAGGATAAGGCGTAGGAAGCACAGAGCCCAGCTTCTTCCTAGAATGAGAGAATGTAGGAGCTCAAACGCATGAGGAACCAGGAACTAGTTGCTGTGGAGTGGCGACCTCTACAGGGTTTTCAATGGCTGGTTTTTCAGGAAATCACCATGCCTTTCTTCTGAGATGTCTCCGGGTGAATTCGAACTTCCAACCTTTGTTAACAGTCAAGCACATTAACCATTTGCCTGTTCCATTGTGGTCGATTCAATCCCAATTCATAGCAATCCTACAGGGTAACCATTTGCACCATCAAAAAGAAAAAAAGAAATCCGTTACCATAAAGTCAATTCCAACTTGATTCCAACTCATGGCAGCCTCATGTGTTACAGAGTACAGCTGCTCCATAGGGTTTTCTTGGCTGAAATCTTCACAGAAGTAGATCTCCAGGCTTTTCTTCCACGGTACTGCTACATAGGGTTCCGACCTCTAGTGGCTAAGCGCGAACCATTTGCACCACCTAGTGGCGTAGCAATTAAAGAGCTCAGCTGCTAACCAAAAGGTCGGTAGTTCTAATCCACCAGCTGCTCCTTGGGAACCCTACAAGGCAGTTCTGTTCTATCGTACAGGGTCACTATGAGTCAGAACTGACTTGATGGCAATGGGTTTGGTTTTGGTTTTAGGGACTCCTTATAAGTCACCTCTCCAACCCTTACCTGGTGGTCTCTTGTGACAAATGGATTTCTCCCACATTTATACCCCTTCTTACTAATAATAGGCCAAATTCATCCAAGTTTTAGACAGGCCACTGGAAACCTGATCCTGAGAGAAATGTCCAAAGGGCTGGAGACACCAAGAGCTGGAGCCCACAGGATTGTTCAGTGAAAGAGAAATTTGAGGTTAAGAGTCCAGTAGCTGCCAATTCAAGCAGCCCTAGCCACAAATCCCAGTCCTGCTCTTCTCTCTCGATTTGTGATCTTGGACAAGTGAATTAACCTCTGAGCCTCAGTTTCTCATCTGTAAAGTAGACATAGCAACGGTTCCTGTGTCACAGGGTAAGTCTGAGGATTAAATGGTATGGTCCATGTAGAACCCCTCGGCGTTATCCCTGGTGAATGCTCAGTAAATGACAGCTTTTTTAATTATTAGGTTCTTTCTGTTTGGCCCCAAGGGATTCCTCAGACTTAGACTCAATTTTGTCTCACCACAATCACCATCTGAGAATGAAATGGAAAGATTCATGAAGTGGTGAGTTCCCCATGACTGGACATATTCAAGCCAACCGAGGCCAGCGAACTGCCTGACAGGGACATTTTTTTTAAATAACTTCAGGCTTCAGAAGACAGGGTCTTGCTGAGGGAGACTCAGGGAGTTGACCCACCACAGAGCACCCAGTTCTTCACCCAACACCCTGCCGAACTCCCAAGGCAGGGAAAAGGGAAACCAGAGGGTAAGGCAGGGGGAAACCAGGAACTCAATTTCCCAACCAGGAAGTACAGAATCGACACACAAACACTTGTGGGAACAGGGTGGTTCTGACAGGAGATGGTTTATCTCTGCTGTCTTTTCCTGCTTGCCCCAGCAGACCTCCAGAAAGGACTCGTATTCTCAGCAAGCCCGGTTTCTTGTCTCCTGACCAAAATGGCAGGCGGCCAGGGCCCTTCTGTGTTTGACAGGGAAGTGGCTGCTAAGAGTTAAATAATAATCAGGCAAAGATTGTTCCTCTTAGCTGGGACAGTAGCAGGATTATTGGAGTTAAAATGAACCTGGCATTTCTCCAGAGGCCCCAGGAAAGAGGGAGAGAGCCTAGGAAAAGGGGCCCCCTGAGCCTGCGATCTACACCCCTGTGGCCTCCCCATCCCGGGCCTATGCCCTGACAATCAGGCTGCTTGGAGCCTAGAGTTTCCCATCAGCATTCCCACCCCAACCCCGCTTCACTCCCACTCCACCCTCCACCCCCAGCAATGCCCAACCCCGCCCCCCCCCATCTGGCCACAGTGGGAGGGAAATTAAGGAGGAGGAGGATGAGATAACAGGCAGGCTCAGGGAGGGGGAAGTGGCCAGGGTATTCACACCAACAGGCCATCCTCCTGTGCCTTCCCAAACAAAGGAAAGAACTCAAGGTCCCCAACTCTGTGGGAGGCAGGAGGCAGCCATCCAGTACTGGCTTTGACCTTGGTCAGTTGCTGGAGCTACCCAAGATCAACTGACCAAGGGCAAGCTCAGATCCCAACCTACCTCTTCTGCCCCCATAAAGACTCCAAGATAGCCCTGCCCACCTTGCCCCTACACATAAACACACACAAGCCTGATATCAGGAATAGGATCGGGGTGGGGGTCTAGAAATAGTACCCAGGGATTCACACACACTAGGCTTAGATACGCACAACACATCCCCTGAAGGAGCCACAAAACCTGTCAGCAGAAAGGCCCCTGGGGACTGGTGGTTAGGGGATAGGAAGGAGACTTATTTTTCACTGTACACCTTCTTGCAGAATTTCTCTCACATGCACACATTGCTCTTTCAAGAAATAAATGCCATTCCTCTTTCTAAGAGAACACACACACAGAATCTGTCCTTTGCCCTGGCCACTTGGAGTCAGGAAAACTAACTCCTAGTTCTACCACTGATCTTGAATCAGTGTGAGGTCAGACAGGGTCTTAAGCATCCTTTGCCTCAATCCCTAGGGCTATAAAATAGGATTGATAGAAACCTACTCTACCCTCTCACAAGCACTTCAGGAGGTCCCAGTGGAGTACCAGAGTTGCACAAACTCTTAAGCACTTGGCTACTAACCAAAAGGTTGATGGTTGGAATCCTCTCAAAGGTGCCTAGGAAGAAAGGCCTGGTGATCTGCGCCTGAAAGGTCACAGCCACTGAGGACCCTATGGAGCGCCATTCTACTCTGCAACACGTGGGGTTGCCATGAGTTGGGGTCACCATGAGTCAGAATCGGCAACTAGTTTGGCTTTTGGTTAATGAGATAAAAACAACTATAGTAATGATAATAGTTAAAATATATCAATGCTTAGCATGTACTGGGGTAGTCTCTGGGTGTCACAAATGGTTAAGTGCTTGACTACTAGCTGAAAGGTTGGCAGTTGGAACCCATGCGGAGGCACCTCAGAAGACAGGCCTGGTGATCTGCTTCTGAAAGGTTGCAGCCTTGAAAACCCAATGGAGTAGTTCTCCTCTGCACACATGGAGTTGCCATGAGTCAGAATTGACTCAAAGGCAATGAGCACTACCACCATGTACTGGACACATTTCTATTGTTGCAATTAGAAAGCAGTCCTATAAGACAACCCGTTACCGTTGAGTCGTTTCCGACTCATAGCAACCCTATAAGATAGAGTAGAGCTGCCCCCACAAGGTTTCCAAGGAGCGGCTGGTGGGTTCAAACTGCGGACCTTTTTGGTTAGCAGCCGAGCACTTAACCACTGCACCACCAGGGCTCCTCCTATAAGAGAGTGATTGTCATAAGCTTCATTTTTAAGAGACAAGGAAAATAAGGCAGAAAAATGTTAAGTAACTTGCTCAAGGTCATGCAATTACATATCTGGCTGTCTGACTCCAGTGCCAACATTTTACCCACTAAGCCCAAAATGGAGGATTAATATTAGCGCTCATTATGCTAGCTGTAGCTCCCTCTCCCAAGATGTTTGGTGGAGAATCTGTCTTCCTCCATCTGTTTGCCCCAATATTGGGGTCTCTACCTTTACCCAAGACAGTAGAGGGAGTCCCCGGGAGGTATAAATGGTTAATGTGCTTGGCTGCTAACTGAAAGTTTGGAAATTTGAGTTTACCCACAGGTACCTCAGGGCAACTGGTTCAACTGGTTACAATCTAGAGATGGGGAGATAAATAAATCCCAAAGTTGGATCCTGGTTCTAGGAGTTAGAATTTGCTGCATATCAGAGACCAGGATCGTGAGTCCACCTCTAACTGAGAAGGGCACGCAGCAAGGAGCCCCACCTGAGGCTCATATGCCCACAGTTAGTTTGTTGCCTCCCCACCCCCACTGTTACTATGGTAACAAAGGATTTGGGATGCTAGTCCTCAATCCCTGTTCCTAATTTTCAGAACCTTTCTAATTCACATTTCCTCTTTGAGCCTTCACTTCTCCCTTCTGTTGCTTCTCAGTCCTCTATAACAACTATCAACTAGTGGTCATGCAGCCCCTTCTCAAACACCACCAGGGACAAGGAGATCATTACCCGCCACGTCCCAACCATTTTCAAACCACCCTTCACTGCTGGCAAAATCTTTCTTCTATTGTCCTCAAATCTGTTTCCCTATTTTTTTTTTTTTTCCACCCACTAGTTCTTGATCTGCCACCTGGGGTCTCATATCACCTGAACAGTCCTTCAAATAACCGGAGATCATCCTCATGTTCTGCCTAGGTCTTCTCTTCTCTAGGCCAGTGGTTCTCAAATGTGAGTTGCATCCGAATCACCTTGAGGGCTTGTTAAAGTGCAGACACTGGGGCCCATCCCCAGATATTCTCATACCATATATCTAGGGTGCTGCCAGGAATTTACATGTCTAAGGAATTCTTGGGTGATGCTGTTGCCAATGCTTGGGAATTGCTCTTTGGGAACCACTGCTCTGGATAAACATTCCTTATTACTTTTAAAACTCCTCCTGTGTGAGGGTTCCCAGGCCTCTTTACCACTCTAGTCTCTCTCCTCAGGATCTGTTCCAATTTGTCAATATGGCGTCCAGAACGAGACTCAAAGCCTTGAGAAGATGGTTTGAGTTACAAGGAACAGATTCCCTTGGGTTCCCTCAAGTAGTGGGAGGTTTATGGTATACCACAGAAAAAGAGGAACTTCAAATTCATGGCGGGGCCTACTAGGCCCCAAGCTGATGAGACCTATCAGGAAGAGCTGAGATGGCAACACAGCTGGGTCTTCACATCGAGGAAAGGAGATCTCATCAGTCTTTTAGCAGCAGGGCTCTGTTCATCCTCAGCTCTCGCTACCTCTTTTTCTACTATTTCTGTTGTCACCAACCAACATCCTTACCCCTTCGACCCTTGTAAATTTTTTCCACAGCATAGCTTCCTCATTCTTGCTTCTGTTTTCTCCTGGTTCCTTACGCTCCTTTTGGCCTTTACAATACCATGTGGCCTCTCTCCACAAACCATTTCAGCTTCTGGACCGGCCACCAGCTACCTAACTCACATTGTTTTTCTCAGTTCAAATTCCCAAAAGAGAGATTCAGGGTAAGCCAACTCGTTCCAGTTTGGATAAAGTTTTCAAAGTAGTTTACCAATTGGCAGCCCTTGAGCCTTTATCCAATCACTTGTAACTGGCAAATGTTGAACCACATGGGAGCGGCCTGCAACCCATTGGCCACCAGTAAGTTTCATCTTCCATACCAACTCCCATAAAATAACATTGGATGCCTAGAGACCTGTGTTGAGAAGGATTCAGATGTTGTTGTTGTCGTTAGGTGTCATCAAGGCAGTTCTGACTCATAGTGACCCTATATACAACAGAACAAAACACTGTCTGGTCCTGTGCCATCCTCACAATTGTTATACTTGAGCCCATTGTTGCAGTCACCGTGTCAATGCATCTTGTTGAGGGCTTTCCTCTTTTTTGCTGACCTTCTACTTTACCAAGTAAGATGTCCTTCTCCAGGGACTGGTACCTCCTGATAACATATACAAAGTACATGATACAAAGTCTCAACATCCTTGCTTCTAAGGAGCATTCTGGCTGTACTTCTTCCAAGACAGATTTGTTCGTTCTTCTGGAAGTCCATGGTGTATTCAATATTCTTCACCAACACCATAATTCAAAGGCATCAATTCTTTGGTCTTCCTTATACATTGTCCAGCTTTTGAATGCATATAAGGCAATTAAAAACACCATGGCTTGGGTCAGGCGCACCTTAGTCTTCAAGGTGACATCTTCGCTTTTCAAGGCTTTAAAGAGGTCTTTTGCAGCCGATTTGCCTAATGCGATGCGTCCTTTGATTTCTTGATTGCTGCTTCCATGGGCGTTGATTGTGGATCGAGGTAAAGTGAAATTCTTGACAATTTCAATCTTTTTTCCATTTATCATGATGTTCCTTATTGGTCCAGTTGTGAGAATTTTTCTTTTCTTTATGTTAAGTGTAATTCATACTGAAGACTGTAGACTTTGATCTTCGTCAATAAATGTTCCAAGTCCTCTTCATTTCAGCAAGCAAGGTTGTATCATCTGGAAATCACAGGTTATTAATGAGTCTTCCTCCAGTCCTAATGCCACATTCTTCTTTATATAGTCCACCTTCTTGGATTATTTGCTCAGCATACAGATTGAATAAGTATGGTGAAAGGATATAACCTTGCACACTTTTCCTGATTTTAAACCACCCAGTATCCCCTTGTTCTATATGAATGACTGCCTCTTGGTGTATGCAAAGGTTTCTTATGAGCACAATTAAGTGTTCTAGAATTCCCAGTCTTCAAAATGCTATCCGTAACTTGTTATGAGTCACACAGTCAAATGCCTTTGTACAGTCAATAAAATACAGGTAAACACCCTTCTGATATTATCTGCTTTCAGCCCTGATCCATTTGATGTCAGCATATCCCTTGTTCCACGTCCTCTTTTGATTCCTGCTTGAATTTCTGGTAGTTCCTGTCAATGTTCCGCTGCAATCGCTTTTGAATGCTTTTCAGCAAAATTTCTTTTGTGTAAAATTTGTGTAAGATACTCTGTCTAAACTCAGTAGGACATGATTAATTAGTGGTATCTGCCATGGACATGCAAACAAGAAGCCTCAGCCTATATACCTGTTACTTGTCATCCCTCATGTTAGAGCATGTGGTCTAATGAGGATGAACTAAGTGGGATCATCACTTTCCTCATTCTGAATATTCTACTTCTCTTTTTGAGAACTAAGATTACATTTGCTTGTTCAGAGAGCTGGATCCCACTGTTGCTTTACATTGAACTTCAGCCAGATAAAATCCCTAAGCTTTTTTCACTTCTGCTACTAAGACACATTTCTTACATTCTGGATTGTCAAAAAAGAGAAAAGAAACAGAACTGTAAAATTTTACATTTGTCCCTAATAAATTCTACCTCATTTGATATAGCCCTTCCCTCCAGCCTATTGAGATTCCCTTAGTACAAATGATGTCTTTTTCTGGCCTATTTGATAGAGTGTAAAATCTGTCTGCAGGCTTCTGTCCGTGAAATGGAAGTGAAATGTTTTAAGTTACTTTCTTTACAGAACTGATGTTGGTGTTGTTTTAGGCGCCGTCAAGTCGGTTCCAACTCATAGCGACCCTATGCACAACAGAATGAAACACTGCCTGGTCCTGTGCCACCCTCACAATTGTTACTATGCTTAAGCTGATTGTTGCAGCCACCGTGTCAATCCATCTTGTTGAGGGCATTCCTCTTTTCCAGCGACCCTGTACTTTACCAAGCATGTTGTCCTTCTCCAGGAACTAATCCCTCACGATAACACATCCAAAGACTGAGACGTAGTCTCGCGATCCTTGCTTCTAAGGGGCATTCTGGTTGTACTTCTTCCAAGACAGATTTGTTCATTCTTTTGGCAGTCCATGGTATATTCAATATTCTTTGCCAACACCACAATTCAAAGGCGTCAATTCTTTGGTCTTCCTTACTCATTGTCCATCTTTTGCATGCATATGAGGTGATTGAAAATACCATGGCTTGGGTCAGGTGCACCTTAGGTAAATTTAGACAACTTGCCTCCATGGACATACTTTGCACCCTTTGGAGGACACATATGCAATAATTTCCAGACATCATTTTAGACTAACAAGGACACGTGCTTATTTGTCCACTGTGACCACAGTAACAATAACCAAAGATAGTAATACTACTTCATGGGGGCTCCTCCAGTCGTAGCACAGTAGCTGTCATTCATTCAACAGCCATTCTGTGTGGTGGGTGCTTTAATACATTATTTCTAATCCTTACAACAACCTTAAAAGGTAGATTTTATCACCCCCTTTTTTTAAGATGAAACAACTAAGGCACACAGCTAGTAAGTTGTAGGGCTGAATCCAAGCCCATCTGCCTGACCCCAAATCTTGTGCCCCTTCCACTGTGTCACGTGGCTTCTCTCTGAGCCTACCTCTTTGAATGACTGCTAAACTTGTTGAAAATGGCTGAAGGGAGAGATTGGGAGCTCATGGATGTAGTTATCCATGAATCACATGTTTAAAAAGCATCGCCTACATTATGTTTTAAGGAGCTCTGGTCGCACAGTGGTTAAGCACTCAGCTGCTAACCAAAAGGTCAGTGGTTCCAGCCCCTCAGCCACTCTGCAGGAGAAAGATGTGGCAGCTGGCCTCTGTAAAGATTACAGCCTAGGAAACCCTATGAGACAATTCTGCTCTGTCCTGTAGGTCACTATGAGTTGGAATCATAGTTTAAAAATTATGATACATCTGTACTTTGAAACATTACACAGTTATGAAAATTAATAGAGTGGGTTTGCATGTATTCACAGAAAAGACATCCAAGATTTACTGTTAATGGGCCAATGAAAACCTTATGGATCACAATGGTCCAATCCACAACAGATCATGGGAATGATGCAGGACTGGGCAATGTTTCATTCCGTTGTGCATGGGGTTGCCATGAGTTGGAGGGTCACTCGATGGCACCTAACAATAATATTTACCTTGATCTTATTTTTTTTTTAACATTACAGTGACATTTTTGGAGGTAGAGAATTATGGGATATTTCCAGCTTCTATTCTTACTGCTTCCATTTTGATTGATTTTTATAACATTTATATATTACTTCTGGAACCCCCCCCCAAAAAATTATGAAAACCATGTTAAGATCATCAGTTACCCTTCCCCTTTCCCTCCAGTCCTTCTCCCCAACTTCTGAATTCCATGCATCTATAAAACGCACGGAAACCTTGGTGGCGTAGTGGTTAAGAGCTATGGCTGCTAACGGGAAGGTTGGCAGTTTGAATCCACCAGGAGCTCCTTGGAAACTCTACAGGGCAGCTCTACTCTGTCCTATAGGGTCACTATGAGTCAGAATCAACTTGACAGCAACAGGTTTGGTTTTTGGGTTTTATACAATGGATGGAGCCCTGGTGGCATGGTAGTTAAGAGCTCTGCTGCTAACCAAAAGACTGGCAGTTCGAATCTACCAGGTGTTCTTTGGAAACCCTATGGGGCAGCTGTACTCTATCGTATAGGGTCACTATGAGTTGTAATCGACTTGTCTGCAACAGGTTTGGTTTGAGTTTGGACACAACGCATAAAGCCTTGGCAGAGCAGTGGTTTGGAACTCGGCTGCTAACCAAAAGTTCATCGGTTCGAACCCACCAGCAGCTCCACAGAAGAAAGATGTGGCAGCCTGCTTCCACAAAGATTTACAGCCTTAGAAACTCTACAGGGCAGTTCTACTCTGTCCTGTACATTTGCTATGAGTTGGAATTGACTCCCCAGCAATGGGTTGGGTTTGTTTTTCTTTAATACAATGCATTCAGATCTGGGCCTCCTGTGTCAATTGATGTCGACAATAAGAAATACATAGTCGCACATAACAAGACCTGAGTCACAAAAGGACCTAAGTTGGCTAATTCCGTGATTCCTTGACATCATAAAGTACCTTTGCACTCTCCTGTCCTCAGCTTGAGACCTGGCTCCCATCACTGTCATTACCAGGTTCTGGCAGTTCCAGGTATCACAGTGGTTATATAACAACTAGTGGAAAACACAGAACTGTATCTTCCTATGAGACTCTTTTTATCAGCAAGAAAACCTATTGTAGGAGCACCCCAGCAGACTTCCCTTCACACCTGCCATGGCCAGAATGGCATCACATACCCCTGCTAATCCAAACACTGGCAAAGAGAAGGAGGTCACCAAGCCTGGATTGGGCAAATGATTTGCTCCCTGGGGCTGGAAAAGCCCAGCTTCCTTTGAGGCACATGCTTGCTTGTCTACTCTCTAAAGGAGGAAAGACCCATGGGTGGACAACCAATGGTATCACAACTATTCCCTAAATTATGACATCATATTCCTTTTATGAGTGTTCTAACCCAGCAATTCTCTGTCCCCTGGATATTCTCAGAAGCACATTGTTTCTGAATCAATTGTACTAGGTTTATAGACTCTTCTGAGTTGTTCAAGTGTCAGCTAAAGTGCTCCAGAATTTGTTACTGTTACTGCTGCTGACAGGGATATTCATAAAAGCCTCCAGAATGGGTTGTGGGAAATGTCACTATAACGATGATTGAGATACACTGATTAAAATCTCTGCTAACAACCCAAAGCCACAGTCCAGCTGATTTCAGAAACAGAATTCTGAAAGTAAGCAAGCAAATGGTGTTTAGTGGTAGTAATATACGACTCAGTTTAGCAGGGTATACGGCATGTGACAAGAAGGATTAAGCTGAATAACTTTTAGGGGAGAACTTTAAACACAACACAGACCTACTTCGGATGCTTTTAAAGTGTAGCTTTCTAAAGGTAAGGTTCAATGTCCTATGCCACCTCTGAACAACTGGAAGAAGGTGCCACCCTTCGGAGTTCAGTCTTTTGTTTATTTGGGAAGTCAACAAGCCAATGATTTCAAGCTTTGTGTTGCCAACTTAAGGAATTTCTGATGTGGCATCTATCATTTTTCTAGGAGATGAGGTGGTGAAACATGGCTGCCAAGGAGAAAGTGAGGAGGACAAGATGCTTCCCCAGGACCTTGAATTCACCCTTATTTTTATGTCTTCCCCTACCCCTTATCACTACCCTTGTCCCCTAAAATTCCCTAGGTGTTGACTTGCCTCTTGTGCTGGATGGCTTTTGTTTGCACCTCCTGAGATGCTTTCCCCTCTTCTCCACCCAGCTTTGTGCCCTAGAGGCTGACCTGTCTGGATGCACCAGCGGGCTCCTTGCCCTCTGGCTTCCATCTGGGTACCACTCTGGAAGGAGATCAACAGGAAGGAATAGGGAGAACTTGGAGAGTAGGGTTGGGAAATTTCTTTTCTAAGTTTCCTCCCTGAGAAGTCCCCAGGGGCTGGTTGCACGCCACTGCCCAAGGGCTCAGCTCAAGTAAGGAAGCCCTCTCACACAGTCGTCTCTGTCCCCCAGTCCCAGTAACAGCCCTCTCCTCTTGCTCCTAAAGGCTTAGGAGTGGTAATGGAGCCTCACTATCACTAATCCAGGGTGCTGCACTATGCCTTGTGGTTTTCTTATACTCTGCCCACACCTTTGTAAATAGTTTCTTTATTAAACTCAGCTTGCATTATCCTAATTTGAGGGTTCCATCTGTTTCCTGCTAATGTACCTCTCTAACTTGATCATCTATGGGTTTAATGTTTTTGCTTGGTGATATTACCATGGTTCCTGCATCCCAAGTCACTACTCTGCACAGTGGCAAAGACCTCAGCCTCTGAAGTCACATAGAACTGGGCTCATATCCCACTCTGCTTTCTACAGCTAAAAGACCTGGGGTCAATTACTTCACCCCTTTGAGTCTCAGTTTCTTTGCCTACAAAAACAGCATTAATAGTAGTATCTGCCCCCAGATAGATGCTACATGGATCAAATGAGACAATAGGCAATGATGTGGACTGTGACAAATTATAGAGTTCATGCTCCATGTAAATAAAAGGCAGCAGCTCCCCAGACCCAAGTGATGTTGTCATGAAGAAAAGTCATTCCAGGGTTGTCACATATTCTGATGCTTCTAGAGAAGCCAGAAATACAGATTTATAGATAAAATCTCTCCTTTACTAGAATGTGTGCTTCATAAGGACAGTAGTGACTACCTTATTCATTACTATATCCCCAGTGGCTAGAATAGTGCTTGGTACACAGCAGGTGCTCAAGAAATACTTGTTGAATAAATATACCAATTTTTAAATATTGACAAGAGGGGCCAAACAAACTCAAAGCCATGCAAGTGCTGTCCAACTGTGAGACTCAACACCTCCTTAAATTTTGTATCAAAGGCACCTCACTGCCTCACCCTAGTTCTGACCCTGAACAAAACGCTCCTACGAATTGCTAGTTTAGACTCCTGCTATAGAAATAATCACAACTGGAAGGCCATAATAAATGATGGATCCTTTCTGAGCCCCCTCTAATTATATAATACCATCTTTTTAGATTGTGCTTTAAGTGAAAGTTTACAAATCACGTCAGTCTCTCATACAAAAACTTACACACACCCTGCTGTGTACTCCCAGTCGCTTTCCCCCCAATGAGACAGCACACCCCCTTTCTCCACCTAGTATTCCCCGTGTCCACTCAGCCAGCATTTGTCCCCCTCTGCCTTCTCATCTCCCCTCCAGACAGGAGCTGTCCACATAGTCTCATGTGTCTACTTCAGCCAAGAAGCTCACGCCTCACTGGTACCATGTTCTATCTTATAGTCCAGTCCAATCCCTGTCTGAAGAGTTGGCTTTGGGAATGGTTCCTGTCTTGGGCTTACAGAAGGTCTGGGGACCATAACCACTGGGGTGCTTCTAGTCTCTGTCAGACCATTAAGTCTCTTCTTTCTATGAGAGTTGGGGTCTGCATCCCACTGCTCTCCTGCCCTCTCAGGGGTTCTCTGTTGTGTTCCCTGTCAGGGCAGTCCTTGGTTGTAGCCGGGCACCATCTAGTTCTTCTGGTCTCAGGCTGAGGTAGTCTCTAATTTATGTGGCCCTTTCTGTCTCTTGGGCTCATAATGACCTTACATCTTTGGTGTTCTTCACTTTCCTTTGCTCCAGGTTGGTTAAGACCAATTGATGCATCTTAGATGACCACTTGTTAGTGTTTAAGACCCCAGACACCACTCAGCAAAGTGGGATGCAGAATGTTTTCTTAATAGATTTTATTATGGCAGTTGACCCAGATATCCCCTGAAACCATGGTCCCCAGACCCCCACCTCTGCTTCACTGACCTTCAAGGAGTTCAGTTTATTCCGGAAACTTCTTTGCTTTTGGTTTAGTCCAGGTGTGCTGACCTCTCCTAAGATAACACCGTTTTTTCATGACTTGGGGTGCAGCCATCATTTTCAGAATTTTCACTGTGCAGCCCCTAGTTTAGATCACCTGCAAACAGGCACTTATTAAACAAATTCAGGGCCAAAAGAGGAGATGCAACAACTTGTTTCAGCCAGAACAGCTTCCTCTGTCACCACCTGCGGATACAAAGCCAATGAGCTGCAGATTTGTTACTGAGTTTATAAATACCAAGGAGACAGCTCTCCAGCAAAAGAATGGCTCAGTGGACACACTGCAGATAAATAATGTATGAAACCACTTCTATTTTAACAGCAATTTGCAGTGACACTAATATTGATGAAAAATGTTAACATATGTTACACGATGTTATATTCAGTGAGAGATGGGGTTTGGCAGGCTCTGGACCATTTCTACTCTAGGCCGGAGATGTGAGAAACAGCAACTCTTAGCTGCTGGTTGCTGGCTCCTGTGTGCAATGGGCTGCTCAGGTCAAAGGAGACCAATACTTGATCTCAGTAAGTATCTTGTGGCGGCCACTGATAGTTGGTTGATACAACAATCATTCCCAAAACCCTCTTTCCTAGACAGCTTCTACTCCAGAGATTGCCACAGGTAAACGATCGCGTTCCCAGCTCTTCTGCATTTGGGAGTGGTCACGTGAAACACAATGATTCATGTGTGGAATTAGTGTATTTTCATGATGTGAAGCAGATGTGGTCAGCACCATCAGTTTTGCTCTCTTCCTGCCCTGAATTAGGATGTGATGTCTGGAGCCGTTGCAGCCATTTTAAAAACCAAGAGGCATGAGAGAAGGGGACTGCAGTGACGGCAGCTTTTGATGTCACTGAGCCACTAAACCAATGCTGGTAGCTGCCCATGTCCAGGCTGGATGAGAAAAAATAAGTGCCTATTGGTACAAGAAACTCTAAGCTGAATTTTCTGCTGTGTACAAAGGAATTTTACAAAGGAATGCACTCCTGGTATTTGCCTTAACCTTTCTGTGCCTCTGTTCTATCATCTGTATAATGGGAATAATAACAGTACCTACTGTCGTTGTGGGAGGTAGGGGTTTTAGTGAGAATCTGTTCAAAGTCTTGAAATAGAGTTTGGCAGATAGTGAACCCTCAGTGGGTGCTACTAACATTATTATGTATTAATAAAGAAGAAGCTCCTATAAGTCGGAATCGACTCGATGGCATTGGGTTTTTTTTTTTTTTTGGTCTGGGAGACTATGTTTTACACTCATAAAGCCATTACAAATAATGTCTGGATAAATACAAACAAAGGGCTAAAAAGAGAGATGTGTGGAGTCAGGACACTGGGAAAACAAAAGCATGTCCACTTCATGAACTACGTATGCAGCCGTTTAAGATACATGCAAAGATCATCTAAGGACATGGGAAAATGCTTATGATAAATGTTCGATAAAAAAAAACAAAACACACACACCCAAAATGATCTTTAAAGGATGATCCCAATTATGTTTTTTAAAAAAAGTGAAAATGAAAAGAAATGCCCCAAAATTATCATCTATGTGACTAGGAATAATTTTTTCACCTTTAGGATTTTCTGAATTTTCTAAATTCTTTGTTAAAAAACATAGTGGTTGTATCTTAAAAAAATTATTGAACAATTAAAAATTTTTCTCTTTTATACACTTCCTCATTTTCCAAATTCTTTGCAACAAACATATATTACTTATATAATAGAAAAAATACAGTAGCTTTTAAAATAAGAAACCACATTTGTTGCCCAGAGACAGATGGAACCTGAAAAAGATTGTTAATGGGACCTGGAGCAGTAGGGCATATAGTTTCTTAAAAGCTACCAATAACGTAATTTTAACATTTTTTAAAGTATGACTGTACCCATAGGATGGAATCGGTCGTGTATAAGGGCTCCTTCCTGTTTAACAAGGACACAGGCAGCCGAATAACTCAGAGTGGGCTTCAATGTATGATTCTTCTGTCTTCAGTAATACTGGAGGAACTGAGATTTTTTTTTCCTTCATTCTAAAATCAAAAAAAAACAAAACAAAACCTGTTGCCATCAAGCTGATTCTGACTCATGGAGAGCCCATGTGATAGAGTAGAGCTGCTCCATAGAATTTTCATGGCTGCGACTTTCACGGAAGCAGATCACCAGGCCTTTCTCCTGAGGCTCTTCTGGGTGGGTTGGAATTGCCAAACTTTAGGTTTGTAGTAACACACAAACTGTTTGCACCACCCGGGTACCTCTTCCATTGTTCTAGGTTTATGTATATTCCTATAATTTTTTTAAATATTTTTTAAATATTAAAAAAAAAATTTTATTATAAAAATTTTGAGTTTGAGTCTCAGCTCCACCAATTACTAGCTTTATGGCATGGGGGACAGACAAGTCACATAACCTTTTGAAAACTGTTTTCCAATTTCTAAAATTGGTGTTATAAGAATATCTATTTCACTGGGGAATTCTATGATTCGAAATATAATGATTTGTATGAAAGCGCTTTTATAAACTGTAAATCCCAGTACCAACTTTATTACAAAGAACATAGGCTCCGATGGTAAGACAGGGAACAGAGGGGCCCCCAAATCTGCAAACAAAGTAACAGGAAATGGGCCAGGTCACAGAAACAAAGCCATTCCCCAGAACAATGGGGCAGGGTATCAGAAAATAGCCCACAAACTTCTTTAAAGTTTTTTTTTTTTTTTTTTCCAGACGCAGCCAGATGAAACTAGCCCCAGGGACATGCATAGAACACCCACCTGTGACCACTGTGTGACCTTCTACCGGGGCAGTGAGGGGCTGCAGCCACAGCTGGGGAATCGAACTCGGGGAGCGAAAGACTGTGCGGGCACGACACCCCATAACAAGTCCTGCTACGAATCCCAAAGGCCTCCGGGACAGGAGCCATCTTAAAGCCATCTTAGAAAGCTGCTGCGCACATACCTTAGTTAACCTATCCCCATCCAAAACAGGCTACTTGCCAGAAAACCGCACCTATACCTCTGAATAAACATGAATCTTCCCCCCGCCCCTCCACCCTAAGAATTTTTAAAAGCCCTTGCAAGTACTTCATTCTGTGAGATGGCGTATGCGTTGCTTAGGCCCTCCTCATCTCCTCTTTCAAGGCTCTTCAATAAAGCTTTGCTCGTGTGAAAAATTCTTTGTACCTTATCTGCTCATTCTTGACCAGTGAGAGGCAAGAACCTTATTCGATTCCGGTAACAATTAGGCAGACTTGATCCACATCCTGACTGTCATTTTAACAGTGTGTGAAATTTAAGTAAGGTAGATAACGTCCCTGAGCTTTAGTTTTCTCATCTACGAGACGGCGATGATATTTTTCATTATATATAAAACACCTGGAACATCGTAGATACACAATATAGAAAAGTTGTAATTATTATATTTTCTGCACTTGCCCAGAAATAATCAAGATCGACTCTCTTCTTGGAAGAGCTACCCTAGGAGATAAGAGCAGAACTTCCTATAGAATTACCATAGGAGCCAGAAATTCCACTTCTAGGCATATACCCAAAAGAATTAAAACAAGAACACAAACAGGCACTTGTACATCAGTGTTCATTGCAGCATTATTCACAATAGGCAAAAGATGGAAACGACCTAATGTTCCTCAACAGATGAATGGAAAAACAAAATGTTGTACGTACACACAACGGAATATTACTCAACCGTGAGGAGAAATGAAGTCCTGACACATGCTACAACATGGATAAACCTTGAAAACATTATGCCGAGTGAAATAAGTCAGTCACAAAAGGACAAATATTGTATAATTCCACTTATTGCATCAGTCCCTGGCTGATGCAAATGGTTTGCACTTTGCTGGTGACCTAAGGTTGGGAATTTGAACCCCCAGAGCAGCACTGTGGAAGAAAGGTCTGGCAATCTGCTTTGTAAAGATTACAACAAAGAAAACCCCCTATGGAGCAGTTCTACTTTGTAACACATGGGGTCGCCATGAGTCAGAATTGACTCGATGGCACGAGAAAACAACAGAATAGGCAAGTGTAGAGAGATTAAAATTTATTAGTGGTTACTAGAGGCAGGTGGCAGAGGGAGAAGAAAGGAGGACTCATTATTAGGCAGCGCAATGGTTAAGCATTCGGCTTCTAGTCAGAAGGTTGGCAGTTTGAATCCACCAGCCACTCCTTGAAAACCCTACGGGACAGTTCTACTCTGTCCTATTTTGTTGCTATGAGTCAGAATTGACTCAATCAGGTTTGGTGATTTTAGGAGTTTCTGCTAAGGGTGATGAAAAAATTTAGAAGGGGATAGTGGTCACAGACGTACAACAGAATGAACACAGTGTTACTAAGTGTATACATGAAGAATGCTTATACATGAAGAATGCTCATACAATATCAAATGTTTAGGTACATATATATTTACTACACACACACACAATTCAGTTCCCAAAAGCGTCTTCACACAAAGAAGAGAAAAAGGACCCGGGTAAGATCCCCCTTTCCCCACTACCTGCCACCCCCCGAGAGCATTGTTCCAGACTCTCTGACCACCCAAAGTTGTTTCTCCAAAATATTATAGAAAAGAGGTCGACTCTGCGAAAAAAACATTAAAAATGAATCTTCCATTTTAACTTATAAAATTTTGACTGCTGGGAGGACTTAGAAAGCCATATGTCCCTAAATCTCTGAAGCAACCAACCCAGTGCCGTCGAGTCGGTTCTGACTCATAGCGACCCTATATGACAGGGTAGAACTGCCCCATAGAGTTTCCAAGGAGCGCCTGGCGGATTTGAACTGCCGACCCTTTGGTTAGCAGCCGTAGCACTTAACCACTACACCACCAGGGTTTACCTCTGAAGCACTGCAGCCTCATAACATGGACAGGCAGCAAATATTAAGTAATGTGTCCAACTTCCCACCATCAGTGTGAGCTGATAAATCACAACCTTCCTCTGTTACCTGAGGGATAACAAATCAATATTTCCATTATTATTATTATTACTCCCAAGGTACCTCTCTCCAGAAGCATCTGGCCTGTTCTCTCCCAACCACAGAGCCTTAAGAATGAAGAATCGGCTCCTGAGATCCCATCGATCACGGCAGCAAGAGAAAGCATGAGAGGGAAAGAGGAAAGGTAAGGGCACCAGACAAAAAAAAATAAAGACAAAGTCTGAAAAAGTTAAATCCCTAAGACAGTTGTTCAAGTTGTTGTCCTAGAACTTCCTTGACAGAATTTGTTGGGGGCGCAGATCCCTGGAGATGCTGAGTCAATGGGTCCGGGTGGGACCCAGGAATCTGACTTAATTAACAAGCCCTGCAGCTGATTTTCATGCTCTCTTTAGTTTGCACAAAAGGAGTCCTGGTGCCATAGTGGTTAAGCGCTTGACTGCTAACAGAGGTAATCCCCGTTACTAAATGGATTTTATCTTTCGATGTACCTATTTGTCAAAATGGCATGGAGGGAGCCTCTGACCACCTCATCTAACGTCACCAAGAGGACAGGACAATCGAGATCAACAGCCCAAGGCTGATTCCTATGAGGTGGAGGTCAGACATGTCTCCTCTCTCTGCCATTTTAGCAATTCTGAAACCAACCATCCATCCCACAGCACTCTCTACTTCTCTGCTGGGTTCAATAATCTACTGCAATGCCCACACAGAACTCACAGACCATACTCAGGATTATGGAGTTTATCAGGGAAGTTAACAGGTTACAGTTCAGGTTCGAGCATGCTCAGGATACAGTTCTTCAATCAGGGCAGCCTCTTTTCAATGGTGCCTGCCAAGTGTTAACAAAACTCTTTTAGCTCCGCAGATAAGTGCCCCAAGCCACCCCACTCTGCCGGTAAGCCTCAGCCTGAAGAAGCTAGCTCCAAGCATAGGTGACACACCTAGCTCCACCAAGTGCCCAGAGGCATCCTACTTCTCCAGTAAGCTTCCTGCCATAAGGCGCTCAGCTTTCTCGCTCCATGGGCCTATGTCCTGCAGGTTTCTCTATCACCGCTTCTTGCCATCTTCAGTGTTACAGCTCTCTCTCTCTCTCTCGCTCTGTCTCTCTCTCACTCGCTCTCTCTCTTGCTTGCTCTCTCTCTCACTTGCTCTCTCTGTCTCTTACTCTCATTCACTCTTCTCTCTTTCTCTCACTCTCTCTTGTTCTTTGTCTTTCTCACGCACTCTGTCTCTCACTCTGTCTCAAGCATCCTTTCTGTCTCTCTCGCTGTCTCTCTCTGTCTCTTGCTCACTCTGTCTCTTGGCCGCCCTCTCTCTCCCTCTCTCTCTCACTCTGTCTCTCCCTCTTGCTCGCTGTCTTCCACACTCTGTCTCTCTCTCAAACTCCATCTCACTCTCTCTAACATGCTGTCTCTGTCTCTCTTGCTCTCTGTCTCTCACTCTCTCTCTGGCTTTCTCTCTCTTTGTCTCTGTTTCTCTTGCTATCTCTCTCTGGATCACTCTCACTCTGCCTCTTGCACTCTGTCTTTCGCTCTCTCTCTGTCTCTGTCCCTCACTCTCTCCCTCTCTCTCGTGCACTGTCTCACTCTCTGTCTTGTTCCCTCTCTCTCTGCCTCTCCCTCGCTCTCTCTCTGACTCTCACTCTCTCACTCTCTGGCTCTTGTTCTCTTTCTCTCACTCTGTCTCTCTCTGTCACTCTCATGTCACTCTGTCTCTCTCTGACTCTCCCTCTCACTCGCTCTCTCTCTGGCTCTCTCTTGCTCGGTCTCTGTCACCCTCTGTCTCTCTCTCACTCTCTGTCTCTCTCACTGGCTCTCTCGTTCTGTTTCTTGCTCTGTCTCTGTCTCCCTGGCTCACGCTCCCTCTGTCTCTGTCTCTCTCTCTCTTTCTTTTCTTCTCTCTGTCCCTCTTGCTCTTTCTCTCTGTTTCCTGATTCCAGGAGATTTTGGCTCAGGGATCCCCGGTCCAAAGGACACTCCACTCCTAGCTCTTCTTTCTTGTTGATGGTGAGATCCTCTCCTTCCCTCCTCTGGGATGGCTCGTTTTAAGCCTAACGGGATGGCAGAAACGACCAGTCATTTCAATAGGGTTCCACAGATTTTATTGGCATGGACCCACCCTCACATGGGTGCCATGAACTTTATTTGCATTACTAGGAAGCTCTCCAATCCTCTTGGTGGGCCATGATTACCTTATTTGCATGGTTCTACCCAATCACTTGGGTGGGAGTTATCAGACTGTGGCAAGAAAGGTCGTATAAAAGCGATCCATTGCACCTATTTATAATTTTATATAAGTTAATCATACAAACCAAGCTATTGTAACCTGCTTTTTCCTTATATGCGTTTTGACAAAGCAAATATAACCTAAAAAATCCTTAGGAAACGTATTACTTAACAGAATCTTAACACAAATCCTCTTGTGAAACAATTATTTTACATAGTGAAATTTTTTTGGCCTACTTCTCCCAGATCCACCAGGTTATTTCTTCATGGGTTTTGTAATTCCATATTTCATTTTTGATACCTGGATGGCACAATTGGTTAAGCACTTGACTACTAACTGAAAGGCTGGTGGTCCGAACCCACCCAGACGTGCCTCGGAAGAAAGGCCTGGTGATATGGTTCTGAAAGGTCACAGTCTTGAAAACCCTGATGGAGTAATTCTACTCTGCACACATGGGGTCGCCATGAGTTAAAATTAACTCGATGGCAACTAACAATATCTCATTTATCAGGTCAGCTTTAGGGAGAGTTCACCTGTAATAAGGATGAGACTTCCATAGTAAATTAGTGTTCTGGCTCTAAATCAGTGACCATAAGACAGGAGCAAAGGCCCTGAGATCGGAGGATGCCTGTTGGAGAAATAATGAAGAGACTGGTACGGTTAAGGGAGAAGAAAGTAAAAGAGAAATAGACTATACTATCAGGGAGGTAATAGGGGGTTGAGTGTGGAACCTAGAGATTTATTAAGACAGGGAACAGAGGGGCCCCCAAATCTGCAAACAAAGTAACAAGAAATGGGCCAGGGTGAAGAAACAAAGCCACTCCCCAGAACAATGGGGCAGGGTATCTAAAAATAGCCTGCAAACTTCTTTAAAGTTGCCTTTCAGGAGTAGCTGGAAAAAACCGGGCCCTGGGACATGCGCAGAACATCCACCTGTGACTGCTGTGTGACCTTCCACCAGGGGCAGTGAGGGGCTACAGTCCCAGCCAGGGAATCGAACCTGGGGAGCAAGAGACTGCGCAGGCGCGATACCCCATAATAAGTCCTGCTACGAATCCCAGAGGCCTCTGGGACAGGAGCCATCTTGGAGAGCTGCTGCGTGGGCACCTTAGTTAACATATCCCCACCTGTGCCTATGAATAAACATGAATCTTTTCCTGCCCAAGAACTTTTAAAAACTCAGCCCATCTTTTATTCAGTGAGATGAGGGTAAGCATTGATTGCTCTAGGCTCCTCCTCATGTCCGCTTGCAAGCCTCTTCAATAAAACTTTGCTCATGTGGAAAACCATGTGCCTTACATGCTCATTCTTGACCAGCAAGAGGCAAGAACCTTAATCCGGTAACAATTTTGGTGAGCCAGGAGGGAAGGGACCCTTTGCGTCCTGTTCTTGGACCCGAGGCAGTGTGGAGAGAATTGCTTGACCCCAGTATTTTTTTTTTTTTTTTTAGTGGACGAAGGAAGCAGCTGCTGAGACTGATTTCTTCTCGCGTTTCTACACCGGGTAAGGGCTTCTCCCCCTTACTCCTCGCAGCCCAACCTTAGTTTCATTTTCCTCCCGAGCAAAGTTTCTGCCTTTCTGTCTGTTTTTCCTTGGAAACATGAAGCGCAATGACGAGGACTCAATGGAAATCCGAGTGGCGGATGAGTTGCTCGCCCAGATAAGGCCACCCGGGAGTCCCCCATGGATGGGTGTCTCACACTGTGGGGGCCGGAGGCACTAGTGAAGGGTGAAGCATCCCCAGAGCGACAGGTTTTTTCAAACCCTAGGGACCAAGGGACACCTGAAGGGTCCCCAGTGCAACGGTCTAAACTGACTCTAGAGACCAAGTGACACCTTAAACCTCAGGGACTAGGGGGTCTCCCCGCCGGAAATTACTACAGAAAGGTCTACGGAGTGTCCCCAGAGCAACAGGTCATTTGACCCTAGGGACCAAAGGAAAAATTTCACAAACGGTCCCCAGAGCAACAGGTTTTTTCAAGCCCTAGGGACCAAGGGACACCTTTTTTTGGCCACAGTGCGTAGGGAATTTCTGACCCACTGGTAGTGAACTCTTGGCAGGAACTGCAGGCTACGCCTTTTCCTCTCTTTCCTCTCCAGGTGGCCTCTTGCCCAGCCACTTGTTTCAGCCGCGGTTATTGTGTGTCTGGATACTGTCTGTCTCTAGATGGTACACCCTGTTTCTGGGGGAATGCATGTAGAGGTCTTTGTTTGGATTGAGAGATTGAAGCCCCTCTGTTTGGTATTTGGGATAAGAGGTATCTGGAAAATTAAAGTGGAGATTCAGATATTCCTGACTTGTCTGGTCCTGACTTGTGCTCTCTGTTTGTCTTATGTGTGATCAGCGCTCTCTGGGAGGTTGAGACTGTGAGATTATCTCAGTTACCTCTGTCTGTGTGTTATGTGTAATGTGTGTGTTGCATAGAAACTAACTGGTGAAGAGCAATTCAGGTTGAATTGTAGCATACTTGTGGAGACCGCTGAGGGTTTACTGATTGGGCTGTTTACTGAGCAATTGGTCATGTTTTTTACTCCACGTGGTTTGAAAAAAAAAAGGTAATTTTGTCTTAAAGGAAAAGTAGTTCCAGAACAGCAAAAGAAAAAGAAATTATTGTCTTCTGCCTTTCAAAATGTCTGGAATTGGGATGACAGCCTCCAGTTTCCTTAGCTAAGAACTGGATTCGTTTACGAAACTGCTAAAGGGCTTGGGCTTTGGTATTTACTGCGTAGATAGCCTTTCAAAATGCCTCTGTATGTAAATGAATGAGAATGGGCTAATCTTGTCTACCAAAAAAAAAAAATCTTGTCTACCTCGAGTGAAAAGGTAGGTAGGGTGGGGCAAAATCAGGCCCCCTTAGCCCCCAGCCCTCAGCTGCCAAGGCCACGATGGAACATGTCTGAAATGGCCTGGAGAAACGTTAGTCAGTTGAACAGAAACCTTGTGATTTCCAAAGCCAGCTGATAAAATTAGATTGGAAAAATATGAGAAATAGTAAAAGTGGAATGAAAATTTGGAATATTTTTAAAAACTTTATTTCAATTAGTTATGTTTTATGGTTTACAGGCTTAAAATAATTTCTACGATCTTTTAGGTAATTTGTTGATGTTAAATTGAGTATTATTTCTTTATTGCTAACTTGGCTGATTTATTTTTTGAATCTAAAACGTCATTAAAGCCAATAGTTTGGAGAATTCATCATTTACTTACGAAGTTATTTTTGTTGCTGTTCAGGTATTTAGAGCCTTAATAGTCTTGGTATATTCTTGATGTATCCTGACTGTATGGTATTGTGTCTTGGGATTATGTATTACAAATTCATCATGGCAGTTTGAATCTGCCAGGTGCTCCTTGGAAACTATGGGGCAGTTCTACTCTGTCCTATAGGGTCGCTATGAGTCGGAATCAACGGCACTGGGTATGGTTCTTTGTTTTTTTATATTAAGTTTTGTCATCTACAGATAAGTTTTTACTTTGCTGATTTCCTGAAAACACTTGACCAAAATATCTAAACTAAAGGGTACTATAGGTTTTATGTGAGAATATTTTTGATGCTTTAAGGTCCTACTTTCTGGAGATGAGAAACCATTTTCCTCTTTTCTCCTGGATTGTCTAACTAGTGGGTTTAAATATTGTAACTCTTCAATTAGAAGTTCTTGTTGACAAACTTAACAGAGTTATAAATGTCATAACCAGAAAAGTGTCTGAAATTTGAGCTATGATTTTACAAATTAAAATTGCAATCGTAGGTTTGGCAAAATGTAGTTGTTGCTGAGGCACATGAAAAACAGTTACTGATGCTGCTTATGTGTGAACAAACACCTTGAAGTAGAGAAAATACATTTCTTTAGTGTTTCAGTATCAAAATAAGAGAATATATTTCCTTGTTCAGCTGTATTTTTTTTTTTTTTTTTAAGCTGTGATTAAATCTTTAGTCTTTGAAAATGTCGATTACTTGCTCTGGGATCTGTCTCACAATTGTTCCTTTATGGAAAAATAGGTTCCTTTGTAGAAAAACAAGATAATTGAGATTTTTGTTGTTGATTAGACCAGGGGACAAGACAATGAGCAACACCATCAGGACCCGAGATAACTGAGCAAAATCCAGATCCATCTGTGACCGAAACCAGGATGGCAATAAGAGACCTGCCAGACATATAGGTCACTTTGTCATCATGTCCACCTCAGAGAAGAATCAACATTCCTGGAAATCTCTAAACCCTGGCTCTCTCCCTATAAAACCCTCCATTTAGCCATTTTGGGGCAGACAGAATTTAAGGAACCCTCTGTCTCTTGAACACCGTGTTCAATAAAGCTCTCTTGGTGCTTACCTCCTCCCGTTTCAGTATTGGCTTTGCGGCAGGCGGCTCGAATCCGCGATTTACGGTAACAAATTCTGGTGCCCAACGTGGGGCTCTTTGCAGCTTGGCGGCCCCGGGCGGGGCTGGGACAGGCCAACTGACCCTTAAGTGGCCGCCAGAGGTTTTTTTTTTTTTTAACCTCAAAAGGGAAATGTTGCCCGGTCCTTATTCTCGCCACGGCACCGCCAGTCCCTAGCAGCGCAGAAATAAGGTAAGCAGGGAACAAGACCGGCTAAGGGAAAAACCCCTGGGGCAAGTCCATGATTTCTCTCCCTGTTGCACTCAGGGCCAGGGCAGATAGAGCAAGTCCAGAGGGGGCTTAGACGCTTGGTTTCTGAAGTGAGTGCTGCTTCAGATGACTGACACTGAAAGTAGTTTGGCATAGGGGACTCTTGGTGGCTCTAGAGTCTTGGTTTTGGTTTTTGGGTGTGTGAGTGAGGCTGTCGCGGTCACCTCTGTCATCCTGGGGTTGTCTGGGAGGTTGAGGCTGCTAAGGTTGTCAAGATTACCTGTCATTCTAGGGATTGTATGAGGTTGAGATTGCCGAGGGTGTTAGCCTGGCCAAGTGGTTTTATATGTGTATGCGTGTGAATGTGAGAGCCTCGCTTGAACTTGACCGACGGTGAATGTCCAACTGAGGCACGCAAGGCATTACGCCGTTTCCACTGCCGTGTCAGCCCCTGTCTGTATAACACCTGTTCCCAAATCCATGAATACTTTTGGTCCTGGTTGATGGAGCACGACGACTGGTTTCATAAAGTTTCTGTAGAATATCACGCTAAGGTGTTGTTGAAAAAAAAAAAAAAAGAAGAAGCGTCTCAGTGAGAATTGGGGACCAAAAATTGGTGTTAGGGGCATTTTGACTGAAATTAAGTTGATAACAGTAGAGATTGACTTTCAAGTAGGTCGGGCCATGAATTGCATTGAAGCAGAAAAGAGAAAGGGCCCCCAGCCTTCCATCACAGTTGAGAAACCACACCAGGGGACCAGGGATGGGAGGGGGGGATCCTCCATACCAGTAGAGTCCCCCTTGGGATGCATTCTGACCAGCTGGAGGCAATATAGCTATGCCCCAATGACTAAAACGAAAATGATTTTTCTATGCAATAGTATTTGGCTGCAATATAAGTTGGCAAGTCAGGAAGCTTGGCTGAGGTTTGGATCGTTAAACTCTAATATGATTTTTCAGTTGGATCTGTTTTGTAGAAGAGAAAAGAAATGGGACAAAGTCCCCTATGTTCAAGCTTTTATGTCACTATATCAGAGTATCCACCCTTCTTCTAACCAAGTTCTTTTTCAAGGCAAAGAGAAGCCAAAAGTCCTTCCTGATTCTTCCAGCGAAGACCCATTGCTGGACAGATGGGCTCTAGTTTTGGCAATGGCTCCTCCTCCTCCTTATGGCAGTGGTGATGCTGCTGCTGGGAGAGGACAGGGTTGGGGGAAGAGAATGCACACTTCCCTGCTGGGGCTGGAACCAGACTCTAGTACTAGTCCATCGAGGGGAGACCTGGAGGAGATGGACAGTGGAAACGCGGTTTCAGGTATGGTTGCCCCTTCTCGTACCCAGTAGGGTTACAGTTTTTGGTGAGGGAGCCCCCAAACACCAGGCAGGGCAATATCCCCTTCGAGAGGCACCAGCAGGGCTGGATGAAGCAGGCGGTCCCCAGAGGCCAATACTGATATATACTCCATTGTCCACCTCTGACTTATATAATTGGAAAAATCACACCCCGCCATATCGGAGTGACCCTAATCGCATGACTGAACTTTTTCTTTCCGTGTTCTCAACTCACCTCGCTACTTGGGCAGATATACAGACTTTACTAACTACCCTCCTTGCTGCAGAAGAGCGTTGGGTGGTGTTAGAACAGGCACGAAAAGAGGCAGATAGACTGCTTGAGTTAGACCGCACTTATGAAACAAGGCCCCCAGGTGTGGAAGCTGTCCCTACCCGAGGTCCGGGATGGGATCATAATAGCGCTGGTGGGTGGGGTCAACTTCACCTATATCGGGATTGTCTCATTGTGGGCTTAAAGAATGGGGTCCCTAGACATAAGAGCTTGCAAAAATTAAGAGAAATAATACAAGGAGAAAAAAGAGGACCCTTCTACCTTTTTGGAGAGGGTGATGAATGCTTTCCAGCAATACATGGATATGAACCCTAAGACCCCAGATAATTTCCGACCTCTGAATATGACTTTCATTTCCCAAGGTGCCCCGGACATATGTAAAAAGTTACAGAAGCTAGAAGGAGGTTTGGGCATGCCTGTAGGACAGCTGCTTGAAATTGCTTTTAAAGTATATAATAACAGAGATCAGGCAGCCAAACAAAAGGAGAAACAAAAGAAGGCTGCTTTGCTGGCCACTGCACTGTCACCTCCGAATTCTGAGAAAGAGAAGGGGCCTAGAAAAGGGCTAAGGCCAAAACATAGACCAAGACGCCTTTTGGGGTCAGACCAGTGTGCACATTGCAAAAAGCGTGGGCATTGGAAATGTGAGTGTCCCAATGCCCCAAAGAAACTGGTGCCGCCAGCCACCTTGCAGGCTTACCAAGAAGGACCATCCCCTGGAGATGAGTCCGAGTAACAGGGCCAGGGGCCCATATCACCATTGGCCGTCTCCCACCGTGAGCCCCAGGTGACCCTTAAGGTGGGAGGACACCCCATAGACTTTATCTTGGACACTGGGGCAACCTTCTCGGTATTAATCACGGCCGAATCACCCCTTAGCCTGCGGACCACACCAATGGTCAGCACTACTGGAAAACTGAGTACTCGCCCCTCCTACAACCTGTTAGCTGTGAAGTTGGAAATGAACTCTTGTGCCATGAATTCTTATGCATGCCCATATGTCCTGTTTCCCTCTTCAGGAGGGATATTTTGTCAAAGCTTGGGGCTCAGATATCCTTTAGGCCTTCCTGACTTTTCATTCAGATTCCTCCAGAGGCTGCATGCACTTTCCAAGTGGCCCTCCTTAACGAAGAAACAATACCCCCTAGAGAAATCTCCCTTTACATAAGAGTGAGCGTGAACCCAGAAGTTTGGGCTTCGGAATGGCCCAGTCTAGCGAAGTCAGCCAAACCAGTAAAGATTACTTTAAAGCCCAGAGCCCCAGTTGTCAACCAGAAACAGTACCCGCTTTGCAAAGAAGCTTTGGAAGGCATAACACCCTTGGTGCATTGGTACATAACGTTTGGCCTCTTAAGATATTGTAGGTCTCCCTACAATACCCCCATCCTACGGGTAGTAAAACCGGGAACAGAAGAATACCGATTTATACAAGATCTGAAGAAAATTAACCAAATAGTAGAGGATAGACATCCAGTAGTCCCAAATCCCTACACCCTCTTTGTCACCATACCCAGCCAGTTAAATGGTTTTCAGTGCTAGATTTGAAAGATGCATTCTTTTACACCCCATTACATCCTGGCTCTGAGCAATTTTTTGCTTTTGAATGGACTGATGAAGCTATCAGGGCGAAACGACATCTTACATGGCAAGTTCTAGTCCAGGGATTTAAAAATTCTCCCACTATTTTTGGAGGAATTTTGACAAGGGGATTTAAGGTTCTTATAAAACTGAATCGAGGTCTGGTTTTGCAATATGTCAATGATATCTTGGTGGCTAGTGAAACTAAAGAAGGCTTCGATCGGAATACTTACTTTTAAATCACTTGGCAGAGTGTGGGTACAAAGTATCTGAGAAAAAGGCCCAAATTTCTCTCCCACAAGTTAAATATCTGGGATTAAGGATTTCTCAAGGACAGCGAGACCTCCTCCCAAGTCAAAGGGAGGCAATCATGCGGGGGCGGGGGGGCAGTCCCTGTCTTCAAAACGACAGCTAAGAGAATTCCTGGGAATGGCTGGGTTTTGTCAGGTTTGGGTTCCTGGGTTTGGAGTCTTGGCAAAACCCTTTATGAAGCCCTAAAAGGGGAAGAAAGAGAACCTTTAGTATGGACTAAAGAATGTCAGCAAGCCTTTGACAAAATTAAATATAAGTTGATGACGGCCCCAGGTTTGGGATTGCCCAATTTACAAAAGCCTTTCACACTGTTTGTGCATGAGAGGAAGGGAATCGCTGTGAGAGTTCTGACTCAGACTTTGGGCCCGGCCCGGTGCCCTGTGGCATACTTCTCAAAGCGATTAGACACTATGGCTAAGGGACAGCCACCGTGATTGCGGGCAGTGGCCACAACCTGTGACTTGCTTCTGGAAGCCGAGAAGTCCACACTTGGCCAAAAGGTGACTGTAAATACACCACATAAAGTTCTTCCTCTCTTAGAACAAAAAGGGGGGTTCTGGCTTATGGCGGGCCATGTGGGATGATATCAGGCCATGATATTAGATAACCCTAATGTTGTTTTAAATGCTGTCTCCTCCCTGAACCCTGCTACCCTGCTGCCAATATCTGAAGATCCGCCGATATATGACTGTGTAGAAGTCATTGAAGAAGTCCATTCAAGTGGGCCTGACTTGTCTGAAGTCGCACTGCAGGATTCCGAAGTTGAAATATTCACAGATGAAAGTAGCTTCATACATGAAGGACGTCGGGCAGCAGGATATGTGGTGGTAACCCTGACAAATATCTTGGAGGCTGCCCCCTTGCCTAAGGGGACTTCAGCCCAGAAAGCTGAACTCATAACTCTCAGTCAGGCTCTTCATCTGGGAAAAGGGAAGTGAGTGACCATTTACATGGACAACAGGTACGCTCATTCAGTTTTACATTCCCACAGGGCTTTATGGAAGGAGAGAGGGCTCCTGACAGCCTCTAATAAAGAAATAAAAAATGTGCCTGAGATCCTTGAGCTCTTAGAAGCTGTCCACGATCCTCTCCAGGTGGCAGTGATATATTATCCAGGGCATCAAAAGGGGCAATCCTTTGAGGCCGTTGGAAATCGGAAAGCTGGTATAGAAGCAAAAAAGCCTGCCTTACAAGAATGGGAAAAGGCAGGGCAAGAGTTAGCCCTGATTCCCCACTTAAACCTAAATGAATTCCCCTAGCCATAATATACCCCCCAAGATTGAGATAGAGCGAAAGAGTGAGGGTTTCAATCTTCACCAGGCGCTAGTTGGTTGACTAATCCTGAAAAGAAAATACTGTTACCAGAAGACCAGGTGTATAACATAATATCAACTCTACATGAGAGGACTCACTTTGGGAGAGGCGCCAACCTCAAATGGACCCAACAAATAGTTGCGAGACCAAAAATTCTCAAGGCAGTATGTGAAGTCACTAAAAGATGTCCGCTGTGTGCTAAGAACAATTCAAAGTCAGTGTCCCACCCAGCAGAGCCAGGAATCCAACATCGATGAACAAACATGGGAGAAGATTGGCAAGTGGGTTTTACGGTGATACCTCGAGCACCTGGAAACTTCAGGTATTTACTGGTTTTTGTGGACACATACTCTGGGTGGGTAGAGGGTTTTCCTTGCCAGACCGAAAGAGCTTGAGAAGTGACTAAGGCATTACTTAAAGAGATTATTCCCTGATTTGGCTTGCCACCCTCAATTCAGAGCAATAATAGGGGGAGCCTTTGTGGCCCAGGTAAATCAACAACTTAGCAAGGGCTTGGACATCGACTGGAAGCTGCACTCGGCACGGAGGCCACAGTCTACTGGAAAGACTGAAAGGATGAACCATACTTTGAAAAAGACTCTTGCTAAACTTTGCCAAGAAACCCACTCCCCTTGGTTACAGGTATTACCGATTGTTCTGCTTAAGATTCGCGTGGCCCCTAGAAGCGGACTCAAGTTAAGTCCTTAGGAATTTATATGTGGGAGACCATTCCTGAAACAGTCAACTTTCCCCACGTCCATCATGACGGAGGTCAAAAAAAGAGATGGGGTCCGATGCTTAGGAACAGTTGTAAGTACCACTAACGAATATGCCTCTTCTCATTTGCCCTTCCCCTCTGATGTGCCTCTTCACAGGTTTAAGCCAGGAGACCGGGTCCTGTTAAAGGTTTGGAAAAATCAACATCCAGAAGATCAACTGGCCCCCACCTGGCTGGGACTATACGAAGTCCTTCTAACTACTCATTCCTCTCAGAAACTGGCCAGAGTAACTGCAAGGGTACATCACACTAGAGTAAAAGTGGCCCCGCCTCCTGAGGAAGAACCTAGAAAAAGACTGAAGAATCCTCATACCTGCACCCCAGTTTGAGGCCTAAGTATATAAAAAAAAAAAAGTATAGATTCTCAAAAATTCAAATATGACTCTAATCCTTATTCTTTTTCTATTCCAGGTCGGGCCTGCCTCAACTGAGAAAGAGTCAAGCCAGGCTCCTACAATTTTCCAGTCAGGAGGCACCTTGACTTTACAAGTAGGAGATACCCTGACTCTCCCTTGTGTTATCTCATCTTTGACTCCTGTAGGTCCTATTAAGTGGATTCAAGAATCTCCAGATAAAGAGCAGTCTACAGTTTGAGGACCAACTGGAAATTTTCCTCAAGCTTCCCCTATGGCAGACACTACTTAATCTTTAAAAATCGTGATTTTTCTATTATTATTCAGAACATCACTGTATCTAATACGGGGACATATCTCTGTGTAAAATATAAAAAAGGATACCTCATGGATGTCGAGATCAGCCAGGGAAAGGGGACCTGTGTAATTATTGTTGGGAAAAAAGAATCATCTCACCTCCCAGATGGCTAGGACTGGTCATCTAATGGTCTAGCTACCATGTCCCAAGCCGTGGCTAAGTGAGGGAATCTCAGTGTGCCACCATTTGCCATGATCTTGTGCCACCCTAAGTCCTATGGCTGCCCCGGTTTTCAACTATGATAAAATTATATCTGAGGGTGTGTTAACACACCATGCTCCCCGAGCGCCTATAAGGGATTAGTGCAATATCCTTTTTCCATCCCTTGTTTTTTCCTCTCTAATCTATATAACCGTAGTACAAAAGAAAGCTGAGAATTAAAGTCCCAAGTACCCCGAGTATGAATAGATCAGCAAATTTTCAGGGATTTTCAACTCCTCTCTTAATACAATGAATCTCTTAACAACCCCTACTTATTACATTTTAATTCAAACATTCCAGATGTCCCAAATGAAGATCTGTCTCTACGTGCTCCACCGGGTTATACCTTTCTATGTGGAGGTAAGCCATACTCCAGTAGCGAGTTGCCCAACTCATCTGACTAGCCCTGGACTTGGGCCATCCAATGCTTAAATGGGATCCACTTCATGGGCCAATGTACCTTAGGGTAACTAGGCTTCCCCATCGAAGTCCATTCCACCACCAGCATTCCACACCCATCAAGAAAAAAGCGAGATGTTTTCTCTGTAGATCCTGTTACATTAGAAACCCAGAATTACAGATATAACCCAGTGTTAGAAGAAACTGGTTTTTGGTTGGTGGATTCTGAGGACCATAACCCCCGGACTAGAGATGTACCATATGAAAATGGCTATTAAAAACCTTTCAGATACAATCCATTTATTAGCCATGGGTACTGAAAGAGCCCTAAAAGCCCAGCAAGCCTCCCTAAATTCTGTGGAGGAAGTGGTCTTAGAAAACAGATTTGCATTGAACTTCCTATTGGCAAAATCAGGGGGTGTTTGTGCCATAATTAATAAGACTTGTACCTGGATTTATCCTTCGGGGGAAGTGGACGTCGGATTGAAAGCAATCCATAAAGTCACTGAATGGACAGATCTCATAGCACGGCCCAGTGGACCGTGGGATTCGATCTCGAATCTATTCCCATCCACAGGATCTTGGTTAGTCTCCCTTGTCACCTTGAGAATTGTAATTTTAATAGTCTGTATTCGTGTTCCAGGTTTTCTGAAAATCTGTATCAAATGAACTGAGACCACCTTAAAGGCATGAAATATATTTGCCCTAGTTAGCTGAGAGGATTCTCCCATCAACCAAGGGGATGCTCACCATTTGATTCACTTAGACACTATTGCCTTTCATAATAACTCTACTTCCAACACCCACCCTAAATAAACATTCCCCAACTTCATGCCCCTCTTCAGGAGGAAGTAGCCAGATTGAGTGATGCCCCATTTCCCAAGATTGAGAAACCTTCAGAAAAAAGGTAGGATTGAAGTAGAGAAAATACATTTTCTTTAGTGTTTCAGTATCAGAATAAGAGAATATATTTCCTTGTTCAGCTGTATAAGCTGTGATTAAATCTTTGGTCTTTGAAAATGTCATTTACTTGCTCTGGGATCTGTCTCGCGACTGTTCCTTTGTAGAAAAACAAGGTAATTGAGATTTTTGTTGTGATTAAACCAGGGGACAAGACAATGAACAATACCATCAGAACCTGAGATAACTGAGCAAAATCTGGATCCATCTTGTGGTCGAAACCAGGATGGTGATAAGAGACCTGCTAGACGTCAACAATAGGTCACTTTGTCATTATGTCCACCTCAAAGAAGAATCAACATTCCTGGAAATCAATAAACCCTGGCCCTCTCCCTATAGAACTCTCCAGTTAGCCCTTTTGGGGCAGACAGAATTTGGAGAGCCCTCTGTCTCTTGAACACTTGCTGCTTACCTCCTCCTGTCTTAGTATTGGCTTTGTGGCAGGCAGCTCGAATCCGCGATTCGCGGTAACAACCTTATGATATTTGTTTCCTTGGTTCAAAGGCCTTAGGGTCACGGTTTCACTGGTGATTTCAGACAATTGGCCTAATGTTAGTGTTTCTGTTCTACCTCCTGATTTGCTGTGTGGTGCCTGAGATCTTAAAAACACATAGTGTTGAATATTTTTAATCAAAGATTCTATAACAAGATCATGATCCAAAGGAGGAAACCGTGAGAGAGTTGTACATAATTCTCCTGGAATCCAGATTTCTGGCTTTCGTAGAAGTTGGGGCAACCCACACAGGCCATCGCCTTTGGGTGTCCTTTTGCAAACAGTTGCCCGGATAAACTAGCAAGACCATTTTGCTCTGAGCAATTGTGCTTTTTTTTAAAAATTCAGTCTGTTTTGAGAAACTAACTCCCAAGATCAGTAAGTAGAGTTATGTTTAGGATAAATCGATAATCATTTTAATGAGTCTTTTAGACAATGCTGCATGAGATACCTGTCTAATGTTTGTAATCAAACTCATCCTCTTGCTATACAGAAAATTGTGTATCTTAAACCAGGTTCTCAGAGGAGATCACCCTTATGGCTCAGACTCCATTTTGTCTTAGATTCCACTTCTGCTTCTGAATAAGTGACCAATGTCTGTTAATAGGTTAACCAAAGGGGGACAGCTTGCCCTCAGGGAGAATGCTTAGTATGTTTTAGATGAATTAACTGAAGGCCTCCAACGAGAAAAGCTAATAATGAAAACTTAATTGTCACATGTAAGTTTTTCTATATTTTCTGTTTTCTCCGGATAAACTTTGTGTGTTCCTTCTAGAAATGTTTTCCAACTGACAGTGAATTTACGTGGATAATTTCTTGTTTAGAAATTTGTCATCCTTTGTAAAACAAGAGTCAAAAGAAAGCTCTTTGGTCCAACACTCAGGGTATGGTTGGTAACTTTAATTCCTATTTATGGTGTATATAAATTGGAGAAATCTTTAGGAAATTTATCAATCACTGTGGGACTAGAGGCACAACGCATGTTCATGTGCCATTTTACTTAAGCCGGTGCAAAGAAAGGTTAAGAAGTATGTCAGAAGACCCTGAGAGGTTTAAGAATGTGTTCATGAAACTCAACTTGAATTTTAATTTGACCTGGGGAAATGTGATGGTTATTTAACTCACTGTTGTAGTATAGACAAAAAGACCAGGATCCCAGCTCAGGCTAGAGAACAGGCAGACAATGCTAACCACCCACGTGCTGCGTGTGTCATAGGCCGGATTCAGAAGTATATGGCCAAGCCTGTTAATTATGATAAATTCAGAGGAGAACCCAACGGTCTTCCTCACTAGGCTGACTGAGGCTTTTAGGAAATAGTCTGACCCTGAGAGCCCAGAAGAAAAGACTTTGTTTGCTAGCTGTACATTTTATTACCCAGTCTGCAGCAGATACTAGAAGAAAGCTGCAAAATATAGAGACAGGCCACTCTCGTGACTGGTTGAGGAAGCCTTTAAAGCCTTTAACAACAGAAGCCTGGCAGCGGAGGATAAAATGAAAAAAATAGACCCAATTATTGGCAATAGCACTTCAGGGCCCATCTCTAGGTAACCCTACAGGATCCTGAAGACCAAGACCTCCACGAAAATGTCTTCATCAGCCGGTGAGTATGCAGCCAAACCAAAGCAGGTATTGCAAAAAAGAGAAGCCATTAAAAGGCGGATTGTCCTGAGCATTCTAAAACAGGGCACCCAGTTGACTTCCCCCAGAGGCCAGTCCAGACAGGCCCACAACACCTGATGTCCCACTCCGAAGAAGAAGAACAGGGGCCCTATCAATGAGGCCCAGAGGTCCACTCAGCTCCCGGCCAGAAGACCATTGCCACAACAGAGCCTTGGGTTACTCTCGACATAGGAGGTAAAGACACTGAATTTTTGTTAGACACGAAAGCTGCCTTCTCTGTTTTAACCCAAAATCCAGGCCGACTCTTCATTCGTGACTGTACAGTTATTGGGATTGATGGAAAGCCTAAGGTAAAGAACTTTCCCCCTTCCCTGTGAATTGAGCTAGAGAATGTAAAGAAAAAAACAGCATAAGATTGAGAATCAAAAGAGGGAGAGGCCAAGATATTTGGTGGGCAGTATAGAAAAAACTCCCCGCTATTACTTGGTTTCTACCCTTTTTGGGCCCTCCTCCTAGATACCCCAGAGTTAAAAGCGTGCCAAACATTAAACCTGCCGCCCTTTTATACAATTGTCAGCCAGACTGGTGTTACTGAGACAAGAGCTTTACTACCAGAAACATCAGCCCAAAAAGCTGAGCTAACAGCCTTGGTGCGTACCGTAAGAGAAAAGAAGGGGTTTTTCTTATGAAGAATGATGACAGTTATAAAAATAGTCACACACTATGGCAAGGACACCCTTCTAAGACTATTGTCTAAATGTGTAAAAAGGAAAAGGGCTGTTAAAAGAAATAATTCCCCAATTTAGACTACTGAGGTCTTTCCATGACAGTAGACACCGAAGTGTCTAGAGCCTGGACCAGGAGAATAGTACTACTCATTTTCAGCCCCTGCCTGTTTAAGCTTTTAGTCAGGCCAAGCTCCTGGTCATGCAAGGCTACCAACTGATTCCCCAAGAAAGGGGTCCCAATGGTGCCAGGTAGCGAGAGACTTCTACTCAGTTAGGCAGAAATAACACCCCAGTCCAGCATGAAGAAGTTACAGAAGCAGAGACCTCCATCCACATTCCCATAAAGATTTATGGGGTTGAAGTCTGTCAGGGAGGTATAAGGCAGGGAGCAAAGGCCCTGAGATCGGAGGGTGCCTGTTTGAGAAATAGCGAAGACACTGGTGTGGTTAGAGGAGAAGCAAGTAAAGGGGAAATAGACTATACTATCAGGGATTTTTTTTTATCAGGGAAGCAATAGGGGGTTGTGTGTGGAACCTAGAGACTTACTAAGACAAGGAACAGAGGGGCCCCCAAATCTGCACACAAAGTAACAAGAAATGGGCCAGGGTGCAGAAACAAAGCCATTCCCCAGAACAATGGGGCAAGGTATCTAAAAATAGCCTGCAAACTTCTTTAAGGTTGCCTTTCAGAAGTAGCTGGAGAAAACCAGGCACAGGGACATGCGCAGAACATCCACCTGTGACTGCTGTGTGACCTTCCACCAGGGGCAGTGAGGGGCTATAGCCCCAGCCAGGGAATCGAACCCGGGGAGCAAGAGACTGCGCAGGCGCGATACCCCATAAGTCCTGCTACGAATCCCAGAGGCCTCTGGGACAGGAGCCATCTTGGAAAGCTGCTGCGTGGGCGCCTTAGTTAACATATCCCCACCTGTGCCTATGAATAAACATGAGTTTTTTCCCCCTGCCCAAGAACTTTTAAAAACTCGGGCCAGTCTTTTATTCGGTGAGATAAGGGTAAGCTTTGCTCTAGGCCCTTATCTCTGCTTGCAAGCGTCTTCAGTAAAGCTTTGCTCATGTGGAAAACTACGTGCCTTACCTGCTCATTCTTGACCAGTGAGAGGCAAGAGCCTTATTTCAGTAACGCCCACACGAGAGATTATCTGGGACTTAAGAGCATTTGGAGCTTCTTGTCAGATTTCTGGAAACCCTGGTGGTGTAGTGGTTAAAAGCCACAACTGCTAATGGAAAGGTCAGCAGTACGAATCCACCAGGCGCCCTTTGGAAACTCTACGGGGCAGTTTTACTCTGTCCTATACAGGGTCGCTATGAGCCGGAATTGCCTTGATGGAAGTTTGGTTTTTTTTTTTTTTTTTTTGAGTCAGATTTCTGGATTTCTTCAGGTGTCCAGGGCTGAACACACTGCTGTCTGGTCTCAGCTGTGTTTCACCAAAGCTCTGTGTGGAATGAGTCACTGGCAAAATGCACAGTCTGATAAGCAAAGGGCGGAAGTGGGCAGAGTGTGAGAGGGACTGGTGAGGTCCTTGATTTGATAAGTACAGCCTGAGGATACACTCATGCTAGGGGGTTTCATGGGAACCAAGCACGCTTTTGCATCTGCTTCTGAAAAAAAGTGTTTATACTTTTTTAGTTGACATTATTTTATGAAATCGTCCCCATTTTCGTGACAAGGCTTGGTGTGAGGTTCACTATGATCGTGCACACAAAGCCCTGAGCGGAATGCCCAGCACAGTGCACTCAGTAAATGTCAGTGTCACTGAGAGGACAAGGTGAGGATCAATGTACTGCAGGGTCTCCCACCTTGTGCCTGCCTCCCCTCTCTGGACCAAAGCACACTTTCATTCTTTAGACTACCGTCAAAAAATAACACAAGATAATGTTAAACAGGCAAGGCTGACTTTATAAAAAAAATTATTGCAAGAAGGAGGGGAAGGACTATCGTAAGCGGGGGGGGGGGGGCAAGAACACTGTGTGGTGGAGGGGGAAAGCCATTGCAATGGGGCATGAAACAGACCCAAGTCTGAGTTCAACTCCCTGGAATTAAGGCTTGCAAGATTTTTAAAAGCTGGTGTGGGCTAGTGGACAAATAATGAAGAAAATCAAGAGGGGTTGATCACTGGGATGGGTGAGTGATTTACAGAGTTTGTAATTAGGGCCAATTGACTCAGAATGCTTTCTTTTCTTGTAAGAAGGCCACCTGGATCCTGGGAGACCCAGAGAGGGAGAGGGAGATAAGGGTAGAAGGAGCCTGTCTAAAGTTTATTCAAGCAGAGGAGATCACGAAGACCATCTTGGTCAGTTCTTTGCAGTAAGCTGTTTTCCAGAACTCAAAAGAGGTTAAGGGGATTTCTTTAAGCATCACTCTTTTCCAGGATCATATGGCTTAGGTAAAATTCAACATCATCAGTATACAATGAGGTAGAAATTTCAGGACACCAAGAGACAGAAATGAATCAAAAATGAGTTTCCAAAAAACAAATCACATCCTTTATTCCCTATCAAACAAAAGCCAAATAAAGTCCAGATAGAACTTTCGCTGCCCTCAGCCCTCTGCCTAAATTAGATGGAAACTATCATCGTCTCAGCAGTCCTGAACCTCAGAACAGGCCTGGCTTACTTGGTGACAGAGAAGTACAACAAAAGAGCTTTACCCACAACAGGCAACAAACCATTCCAGAAAATGGAACCCAACCAGGTACTCTCGAGTTGACTCTGACTCATGGCGACCCCATGTGTGTCAGGAGAACTGTGCTCCATAGGGTTTTTAATGGCTGATTTTTCTAAAGTAGATCACCAGACCTTTCTTCCAAGGCACCTCTGGGTAGACTTGAACCTCCAACCTTTCAGTTAGCAACTGAGAATTTTACTGTGTGTACCACTCAGGGACTCTCCAGCAAAAGAAGGGGGGTATTCAAAAGCTTTGTACTACTTTTCCCTGGGAGAGACTGAGGATGATGATAAAATCTAATTACAACCGCTTTTCCTTGTTCATGTGACCCTGCTACTCCCCAGCATGTTTTCTCCTTTTTCAAAATGGGCAACTGAGAGCTTGACGTAACTAACACCATGATGAACCTATAAGTTGTTCTTCCTCTGCCTGCCTCCTTCACATACCTCTGTTAATGACTTTGTTTTGACCGAAATGACTTTGTTTTAAACTGCTGCAAATAACCTTTTGTTCTTTCCAACCACCTGTGGCATACAACCCCCACAGGAAAATCAGAGCCCAGGTATCTGGTATGTGTATCTTTAGCCTAAGAAAGAGATGTCTGACAGGTATCTTTTGTCACTACCCTGTAATGAATAACTCCTCTTGAGCATACATCTGGCCAAGTAACTACAAAGACACTTCTAACTTCTGTAAAAGTCTATATAAACTAAAGTAAAATTGCTTTCTGGGACTCCAGAGAGACAGCCTGTGTTACTGCCAGTCCTGGTGATGTATTCATCTCCAGAATAAACCTTCTCACTCTTTCTGACTTGGAGTACATTTTATTGGCTCGACTGCTCCGGGGCACGGACCCTAATCCCCGAATCGGCTAACATTTGGAATATGAGGGCACTATTAAGCCCTAATTGTTTATAGTGGGGAAGGAAGCAGAGATTCAAATAAGGGGAGAGGAGGCCCATAAGTCATGGTGTACCCATGTTTTTCCTCCTCTTTCACCACAGATGTGTGGACTATCTTTAAAAAAAAAAAAAAAAAAAGGACCAGTAACCTCGGCAGTGATAAAAAATAATTGCACATCTACTAATTCTGTCTGAACCCATGAAGAAGGAAAAAAATCATTGCATAGCAGTGCCAGATGTCTCAAGTCTCATTACAGTGATTTTTCCCAGGAGTCTCCTAAAACAGCATGTACAGCACTCACAAGAGTACCTGGGTCATCGTAAGCAATCAATACAGGTAAACTAGTAGTAGCAGCAGCAGTAGGAAGTGACTTGCTGAGATCATTCATTCAGCTAGAACTAAGGTCTTCAAGCAATTAAATGAGTGCTTTTCCCCTGAACCCATGCTACCTATTCATTCACAGCCCGAGACTTTGCCCTTCTCTTTCTAGTCTTCCGTGTTCTTCAGCAGGCCTTGGATCTGTTCTCTCAGGGTCCCTCAGGTCCGTGATGACAGAGATATCCCAGCTGAAGAACTGAACTTCACAGGTCTGACACTGAGACGACCCATGGAATTCAGTTCTCAAAGCTGAGGATACACATAGGTTTTTCCAGAGACAGCACAAAGCCACCTCCTCGTGTCTTGCAGCCTGTCCCAGCCCTGCAACATACAAGAGAGACACGTCTGATGAATCCAGAGCAGCTGCTTCCCCGACCAGATCTAGTCCTGGCACTCCTCAGTCGTCAGCATCTCACGCCAGGTAAAACAAACACATTTCATCTTTTGACACATTCAGCCATTCAGTAGTGGCTACCTGGACTGCTGAGCTTGGAAGGATTTTGAGGTAGCATCTAGGCATATCTGGAGGCATAGCGACTGGAGAACAGACTTTGGAGTTAGGCTGCCAGCGTTCTAATCCCAGTGCCACCCCAGCCAGCTGAGTGATCCTGGGCAAGTGAATGACCTCTCTGACCCACAGTTTCTTCCTCTGCACTATGACGCTATTAAGAGAAAGAGACCTACATCACTGAGTTGTGGAGAGTAAGATAATTTATGTTGAGCACAGTGCCTGGCATGCAATAAAGACCCATTAAATATTAGTTTTTATATCAGAACCAGGAAAAAAATGTCATGATAGATTAACAAAGCTGGCCAGTATTGCAGAGAAAGCAGTTGCCGTATCTTTTCATGTCTGCTTAAACTTACATCTGCATATATCCATCGCTGGGCGACACTCATGCCTTTCATTCCTTCTGTGCCATGCCAGGCTTCGTGCTCCCACTCATCCATGGGCCTAAGCCAAAACTCTGGGCATTTTTTTTATTCTGGCTGCATCCACACAGTAGTGATTACTACAGAATGTCTTATATTGCTGTCTTGCAGCATCAATTCCATTTGCCCAAAACCTTCCACTAGGCACTTGCTTTCCTCGAGTGGCACGTAATCGTTTCTCCACCACTCTCAACACAACATGCCCTTTTATACTTAGAATATCATGTAAAATACAATAGAAATATCAGCATTTGAGGGTCTCCACTTGTGTATCTCTTAAGTGAGCCTTACCTCCCATTTTTGCATGAAGATATGGAAAGGGGAAAAGTGATGCCCTCATCTCAAATTGCTCCAAATTAGGTGACACTGAGGTAGGAAGGCCAGCAGCACAGAAATCTAACGGGAAGGGGGAACCAAGTGATAGAATAACCACCCCTTTCCAAGTGTCAATTGCATGCCAGACCCAAGCAGGCACCTGACATGCAAATCTCACTTCGCCCTCACAAAGACCTACAGGGGAGACAATACTGTTGTCCCCATTTGACCAAAAATATATACATAAATTAAAAAATAAGAGGGAGGAAAAGTTAATCAACTAAAACACTCACCCAATCACATACAACTCGGACGTTTAACCATTCTGCTTCAATACCTACTTCTTAGACAAATTAAAAAAAAAAAGTTTCTTCCCCCAAAGGAATTTAAAGACTAAATAAGGTAGCAAGGTATGCAGCTGAAAAATATGTAACCATAGAAGGCAACTTATAAAATGTACTAAGCCTGACATGAACAAGTGCAGCAGCTGAAGACATCACTGGAGGTTTGGCGCCTGGGAAGGTGTGCTCCTCCCACTGTTGACCCTGTCTCCATAAATGGAAGCACCACTGACCCAGAGGCCCTGGCTAAAACCTTGACTCTTCTTTCTTTCACACTGAAAGACAGACCTCATTCAAGGCATAAAGTTCAGCTGGGGAAATTCCATGGGACCCCACCCCTCAACCCCCACCCCACCCCCCAACCCTCTGCTCAGCTGCAGAGGAGCACATCCTGTCATGCTGTGTGTGGTGACTACCAGTATTTTTCTAAGTCAGGTTATCAGCTTTTGTTTTACCCTCGTCTTATTTTGCATCCCAACCCCTGCTGCCGTTCCTGATGCTTAAATTTATTTTTGCTCTGCTTTTATTTCCCAGGGATGCTTTAAAACCCAGAGAGGTCCCCGTCATTCATGCATACATGCATTCTTTCGTTCATTCAACAAACCTTTGTTGAGTTCCTATGTGTGCCAGGCTCTGGATATAAAAATATGGCCATTGCCTAAACTCTGCCCTCTAGAAGCTTACAGACTCACAAAGGTAGACAAATGGGACATTTCAATCCCACACACTAAGTGCCCTAGTCTGGGGAGACACAAAGTGCTTTCAAAGGACAGCTGTCCCAGACCCGTAGAATCTCTCCATCCACAACCAATCATTCGACACTGGTTATGGAGCACCTACTATGTGCCCCGCCCTGTTCTAGGTGCTAGGGATACAGCACAGAGCAAGACAGACATGGTCCTTGCCCATATCCTCGTAGGGATGGTGATATAACAGGAGAGACTGAGATATCATCAGTAATTATACAAACAAGTGAGTTCAAATGTGATAAGGCCACCACTGGAAAGGTACAAGATCCTATGAAGCACCTGGGCATTAGGAGGAAATGACATTTAAGGAGAAATCCTGAAGAATGAGTAGGCTTTGGCCTGGTAAGGAGCAGGCAAAAAGGAGTCTCAGGCAGAGGAAATAGAATGTTCAAATGCTAAGATAGAATGGGACCAGGCACGCTAGCAGGAACTAAAAGGGGGTTTGTACTGGACTGAAGAGTGTCGCCCCAAAATCATATCCTATTCAGAGCCTCAGAATATGACCTTATTTGGAAACAGGGTTGTTGCTGATGTAATTAAGATGAGGTGGGCTCTTAATCCAATGTAACTAATGTCTTTATTTAAAAAAATTAGAAAAGACGCAAACAGAGACGCACACAGGGAGAAGGCCATGTGATGACAGAGGTGAAGACTGAGGTGATACATCTACAAGCCAAGGATCCCCGGCAACATTAGAAGCTAAGGGAACAGCACAAAACAGATTCTGCCCCAGAGCCTTCAGACAGAACAGGGCCCTGCCAACACCTTGACTTTGAGTTCCTATCTCCAACAAATAAATTTCTGTTATTTTAAGCCACACAGTTTGTGATCATTTGTTACAGCAGCTCAAAGAAATCAGTATAGGGCCCCTCTGCTAGGGCGGATAACTGAGAAGACTGAGAATGGCATGTTTTAAGACAGGCCTAGACAGACTCCTAAGACAGAGGAAACAGGGAAGGGGTATGATCCAGAATGCATTTTTTAAAAATATTGTGGCTGGGTGTGGAGGAGAGCAAGAAATAGCCCTGGGATATCCATCATCTAACCACGCAATTTAACATTTGCTCCCAGGGGGGCTTGCATCCATCAATTGTGAAACTGAAATTCTCAAAAACAGGGATGATATTTTCGACCTTTTACCCTTCTCCCCACACCATTAGTGCCTTCCACATGGTGGACAATTAGAAAACATTTCTTGATTATTTTGTGATGACAAATTCTAGGTTTTTACTATGATTAACAACTTCTTGCCTCTGCCCTCTGAAAGATCCCCTCTGGCCCCCGATCACTTTCCTACCCTCTCCTCCCTACAAGCTCCCTGAACAGTCACCATATGGCACAGAAAGTCCAGAGCCAGAGGCCACGAGGATCTGTACGGAGAACCACTGCAGCCACCACAGTCCACTCCCCACCTCCCACGGTGCCCAGTCAGTCACCCAGACCCTCCAGTCTCCAGGCCCTTAAAGTCTACATCTCAAATGAGGCAACTGCTTGCTCATATGCAACTGAAACACCCAGGTCAAGATGAAGTTAAACTGCACAGCTGGAACCGTTTCTCAGCCAGAAAGGAGAACAAGGCAGAGCAGCTCAGCAGTGTAATTGCCTCCCATTTACCAGCTCTTACTCTGCACTAGGAGCTGTTTTGTCAACTTCATGAGATTTGTATTCAGAACACACGAAAACAAGAACAATGGGAAGGCCTTTAAACCACTGACCATTTACATTCATCAACACTACTGCTTCTCCCCATTCTTAGCATGTCCCCAGAGCAGAGCCCAGGAAAACTGTAGTTGAATTAAATCAATAAAAAGCTGAATTTTAAAACTGAGCCCAGTTGTATAACTGTTGGGAAGTGTATAACTTGTCCTATGAAAAGCAAACCTCAAAGAAATCCACACCAAATTTGATCACGGTGCATGATGCTAGAGGAGCTATTTGTTTTTATTTCCAAAATTCACTTCCTTTTATGTTTTTCCCACCATTTGAGGGAAAAGTAAAAACTAACCCAAAAGTTGATATAAATAAGATTTTGCCAAAAAAAAAAAAAAAGTTACCGGGGTACTTCTTTCAAAGCTAAATTAATTCCAATCTAACAGTTTACTCCCAAAAGGTATAAAGGAGATCGATCCAAATTATTGTATATGCTCACTATAAACAAAATTAAAAAAGAAAATTGAGTGGTAATAGGGAACTCAAGGCCGAGAAGGGAATAATAACATGTCATGGTGTTGGCAACCAATGTCACAAAACAATACGTGTATTAATTGTTTAATGAGAAACTAATTTGCTCTGTAAACTCTCATCTAAAGTGTGATAAAAAAAAAATCTATATAGTGAAAAAAAAATTGAGGTTGTCAAAGATTTCATTCTACTTAGATCCACAATCAACGCCCATGGCAGCAGCAAGTCAAGAAATCAAACAGCATTATTACATTGGGCAAATCTGTGACAAAAGACCTCTTTTAAATTGTAAAAGCAAAGATATCACTTTGAGGACTAAGGTGCACCTGACCCAAGCCATGATATTTTCAATTACTTCATATGCATGTGAAAGCTGGACAATAAAAAAGGATGACAGGAGAGTCTTTTATAGAGCACTTTAACTTTTTTTTTTTTTGAGTTTGGATAATTATCTCATTGGGATCCCTACCTGTAGCCCAAGAGGCATAGAAATGTTAAAAAAAAAAAAAAAAAAAAGCAGGGTCCACACCTTTGCCAATAGCAAGAAACTACAGGGCTAATCCTCAGCAATGAACTTCGACAGCCCTTTGTACAAAACAAAATCCCCTTCTAACTACCAGGTGAGTTCTTGCAAGAAGACAGACCTGATGAAGCACACCTCACCAAACAAATATCACAGCAGCCCATGCACCCGGTACCCAGCACCTCAGGGTGCCCTGTAAGACAGGGACTCAGACAGGGCCTGACACAAACAGGCTTAAAGTCTGCAAAAACCATGTCAAGGCATGACTCACTATGAGTAGGTGAGACTTTTCTCTCTGGTCTTGCAGACTGTGCATTTCAAACTTGGTCATTGTTTCTTATTTTGTAATTAAAAAAAATTTTTTTTTGAAGCTCCACATAGGTTTCTAACGGTCTTCACTGCCTCTGCCAGTGTGTTGTGGCCCTGCCTGTATTCAGGCTCCATTCACTTTGTAGTTATTGAATTACCAGACTGTGGGTAGTAGTCATTTCATTAAGGTCACCATCTCCTGAAAGGCTCCTCTTACTCCCTTCCCTACGTTCACAGTCCTCAGTGTTCATCTCTGCCCAAAGATTACTCTCTCTCCCATCTCCAGGGGTGAGCTTTTCCGAGGCAGATAATGTATTTTACCTCAGTGCACCCCCAGCCCTTAGCATAATGTCTCACACTGGCTCACAATGGCTCACGGAAAGAATACAAACATTCACCCAAAGCTGAATAATTATAATAATAGCTATTATCCTAACGGCTGAGATTTATTGAGTGCTAACTATGCACCAACCATTGGTCTAAATGAATTCTCACTTAAAATGCACAGTGAAGCTATGAGATAGGTACTATTATTAACATTATTTTATTATTAAAAAAAATTTTTTTTTTTTTTTTTTTTTTATTATAGATGGGCAAAAATGAGGCTTGGAAAGGTTAAGTGACTTGCCGAAGACCACGTAACTAGCAGGGTAGGGAACTGGGATTTCAATCTCATTATTCCGACTCCAGAACCAGGCTTCTAACCACTCTGCTGCACTGGCTGAATGAATTACCAAAGTCATCCAGGCCCCTGGGTGGTGCAAACAATAAACACACTCTGCTACTAACCAAAAGGTTGAAGGTTCATATCCACTCAGAGGCACCTCGGAAGAAAGGCCTGGAGATCTACTTTCAAAAAATCAGCCATTGAAAACCCTATGGAGCACAAGTCTACTCTGACATACATGGGGTCACAATGAGTTGGAACGGGTTTTTGGTTTACAAAGATTGCCAAGCTAATGAGACTTACCTGCCCTATAGCATGTGCTGCCCAAGACCAGGGCACTCCCTTCTCCTCTTTAAACCAGGGCCCTCATCCCTTTAAACCAACCCTCCATCATCAGCCAGGTCTTCTTACACACTAGAAATAACCATCCCTCCTAAAGGGGCTCTTGGGCAAACTTAATAGCAGACATAATGGTCTTACAAAATCTGCTGCTACAAAAGGCAAAAAAAGAATTTTTTTCTCTTTCTGAGCGACTAAGTAACATGAATTGCTGGAGGACGAGTCTTCCATCCATTGCAAGATGATGGTGTGTTTTAATGGTAAATGAACACAGCATTCCCAAAGCCATCAAGTTAATGAATCAAGGAAATCCTCAGTCTTCTCCTTATCCTAGATTTCTGTCTTCCCCACTGTCATTACCGTCTTGCTTCAAAAATCATTTCTGGGCCTTTCTGCTGCTCCACAGAGCTGGATTGTCACTTTAAAGCCAGTTAACTAACTGGAATTGCTGTTTTGTAGCTGCAAATAAAATTCACACGAGCGCCGATGAGTTTATCGTGAGAGCTAATTAATTAGCCGTTATGGAGGCCTGAACAACTCTGTCTCCGAAGTACAGACAGAATGTTCCTTAGAAGCAAGGATAGTAAGACTTCATCTCACTCTCTTTGGACACTCTATCAGGAGGGACTAGTCCCTCGAGGACTTCATGCTTGGTAAAGTAAAAAGGGTCAGCAAAAAAGAGGAAGACCCTCAATGAGATGGATTGACACAGTGCTCAAACATAGCAATGATTGTGAGGATGGTGCAGGACCGGGCAGTGTTTCATTCTGTTGTGCATAGGATTGCTATGAGTCGGAAGCGATGGCACCTAACAACAACAACAGTGGAGGCCTGAAAATAGAGTTCCATTTCATTAACAAAGACATATAATTTTTTGGTGAACATTGTTCAGGTTTAAAAACACTTGCTCCTTGGTGGGGAAGGCAGGGAGGTGGAGGGAAAATGGGAAGTCTGTGTTGATTAGGAGATTGAAAATAAAGAATATTTAAAATATTAACAGCTAACATTGAGTTCGAGTCTGTCCTACTAGGGCCCCCTCTGAGTTGAGTCCTCACAACAATCCTAGGAGATGGGCACCATTTTTATTTGTACTCTGTACGGGAGGAAACCAGAGCACACGACTATCGAATCCTGGAGCCACATTCATACTCTGACTCCAGAGCAGTGGGTCGAAACCAGGGACAATTTTGCCCCCCCATGACACATCTGGCAATGTCTGGAGACATTTTTGATTGTCATGAGTGGGGTGATGCTACTGGTATCTAGTGCTAAACATCCTGTAATGTACAAGATGGCCCCCGCAACAAAGAATTATTCAGCCCCAATCTCAATGGTGCTGAGGATGGGAAATTCTGCTCCAGAGCCTCATCCTTACTATTGTGCCCCAGGCTTGGCTCAGAGGAAAGGGCATTCCATATATAAAATGAGAAATTTATGATCACCCACCACTACCCACTGCTGTTGAGTCGATTCTGAGTCACAGCGACCCTACAGGACAGAGCAGAACCGCCCCAGGTGGAAATACGAAAGCAGACTGCCACGTATTTTTCCCACGGAGCAGCTGGTGTGTTAGAACTGCTGACCTTTTGGTTAGCAGCCAAGTGCTTAACCATTGCGCCATGAGGGCTCCTATAATCCATGACCACACCCCTCCCTATTCACTAGCTGTGTGATCTCAGCAGCAACAATATCCATAAGCCAGGGTTGATAACACTTTACTTGCCTGAAGAGAAGTTAGACTTGACCTCTTAAAGCCCTTTGAGACCTCAAGTTCCCTGTCAAAAACTATGAACTCTCTAGAAATAATAATAAACAGGTATCATTAAAAATGGCAAAGAGAGCAATAGCATACAAGTGAGATTCTAGAAAGACATCTGTATACATGTGGAAATTTAGTCCCGGGTAAAAATATCCTTTCAAAGCAGAGAAACTACTCAAAAAACAGCAGATTGGGTTATATAGGAGCTGTCTGTACTATCCATACCACTTTGCTATAAATCTAAAACTATTCTGAATAAAGTTTATTTAAAGAAAAAAACAGGGAAAAATTGGTATGAGCCAGAAGCAACTCAACGGCAACTGGTGTTCTTTTTGTTTTGGTTTAATTTTTATAGAAGAAAAAAATGTCAGATCACTGTCTCACACCATACACAAAAACACGCTGCAGACGGATGAAAGAACTAAATGCAAATAAACAATGTAACAACAACAAAAAAACCTATAAAAGTTTAAGAAATGGTTAAAAAAAAAAAAGTTGTCATACAGACAACTCCAAGTGTGCAGCCTAGAACTGTGCCCCATAGGGATTTCAACATCTGATTTTTCCGAAGTAGATCACCAGGCCTTTCTTCCGAGGTGTCTGGGTGGACTCGAACCTCTAACCTTTCAGTTAGCAGCCCAGGTGTTAACCATTTGCACCACCCAGAGACTTCGAATATATCTATATAATCTTCACTTGGGAAAGATCTTTCTAAACAAGGCACAAAAAACATTAAGACTGAAAGATTTGAGACTACCTATCTGGCAATGCAATTGTGCACTGAAGAGGAAAGGAACACCAATTCAGTAAAAAAAAAAAAAATCAGACATGGATGAACCTTGAAAACATGCTGAGCAAAAATAAGTCAGGCAAAAAAGGACAAATATCGTATGACCCACCTATGTGAAATACCTAGAACAGGCATATGTATAGAGACCAAAGTTCATTAGTGGTTACCAGGAGTGGGACAGAGGGAAAAGGGGGAGGCATTAGGGGGCTCTGATTTTCTGCTAAGTGTGATGGAAAAATTTGGAAATAGTGGTGATGGCTGCATATGATGAATGTAATTAATGTAAAAAATGTTGAAGTGGCAAAATGTTTTGTTATATATATTTTACCATAATAAAAGAATCTTTTTTTTTTTTTTCTCGCAGCTTTCCTCTGGGAGAAATTTCTCAGCCAAAGCTTTGGAATCTTGGATACAGAAGTCAAAGGGAAGGCTCTTTGGGCAGACTCCCATAGGCCTACTTCTCTAAATTAGCTTTAGATTTAGAAAGGAAAATTCTCCTTCTTTCTCTGTACCTGGTGTCAAGGGATTACAGGAAGTCTCTAGCAATTTGGTAGAATGTTATTGGTGCACAGGGATAATCCTAGAGCCTAAATCTGGGCTTCAGCAGGATGCTGGGCTCTTGCTATCTTAATGTCTGAGCTGATCCGGGTAGCGATTCCTCCTGGGAGCAGCTGGTAACAACAATGGTAGCCAGAGGACTGCTGGCTCCCACCAAAATAGTGGCACTGCATGACCCACCCAAGTATCCCAGGAGACAAAACTAGAGAATGTTTCTCAGCTCCACACCCAAAACTCTGGAATTAGCTTACCCTGAGATGTACAGAAGGAACTTTGTGGTACACTGGTTTAAGCCCTTGGTTAAAGGTCAGCAGTTCTAACCCAGCGGCCGCTCTGTGGAGAAAGATTTACAACCTTGGAAACCCTATGCGACAGTTCTATTCTGCCTATAGGGTCACTATGAGTCAGAATGGCAACGGATTTGGTTTTGGGTTGGTTGTAGGTTATAGGTCTGAATCGACTTAACGGTACCCAACAACAACATAGGTTCTAAATCACTTCCTGACCCCACCCTACCCCACCCTGAAAACAACAAAAGGTTAAAAATATCTTCCTTTTGGAAATGGAGCCACATCTTAACTAAAACCCTGGAAACATCTCCAAGCCGCTGACATTTTTATATTTACAGACCATGACAAAAAGTCTCACCTACTTTAATGTCATTCAGTATGCCTTAAACATCTTGATTATATCTTTAATGTCCCATTTATTCTGCAATAACCCACTGTACAAAAGCCTGCTGCCTCTAAAATGGAAGATAATAAATCAGCATACAAGGATTATTTCTCCCAGCTCATACCCACAGAGAGCTCCTAAAACGTCCTTGTATCTTTCCCAATTCAGCCGCTGTCCCCCGCGCCCCCTCCTCATTTTGCTATGTCCTCCTGCCCACCCGGCCCACCGTTTGGCACGTTTCCTGCCCGGGGTTTACCACTCCACTCCGCAGCCTGCTGCTATCCAAGCGAGGAAGAGAGCCGTCAAGTGGCTTGAGGAACTGCATCTTTCTGGAGAAACGCTCTTGCTCACTGAGGTAGAGGAAGGCACACAAAGGCCTATTTGCATATGCTTTTATTCCATTTCCACACCCTGCACGCTAACTAACGCTCTCTGGAAAGTCCCTTCTCATTCCCTCCTCAGAGTGGCCACGGGGGAAGAGGCTGGGCCAGAATGGAAGGCTCCAGCCTGACAGTGTGAGACTCTCCCTGGGAGAAACCTCAACCTCCCCGCCCCCACCCCCTGCTCCCCCCGGATTCCTGCTGGAATCAGACCGCCGGGTTGAGGCTGGGGACCCTCTTCCAGCACGCCCTTGGGAGCAGACGACAGGTTTGGCCTGAGCACTCTAGAGAGTTCTGAGCAGGATGCTCTTGCCCCCCTTCAGCCACCCCCGGAAGTTCTGGTCAGGCGTTGGGTGCCCGGGCTTCCTGTCTGTACTCTCCGCAGCCCCACGGGGAAATCCCAAGAGCTTGATCGGCTGCCCAACGAGCCTGTTGGCTTTTCAAGTACGCACAGGCTGAGTTTCGGCCAAAACCTCAATTTAACGTTAACCAAAAATAAATAAATAACATGTGTGCTGGCTTTTTCTTTTTTTCTTTTGTTAAGAGAATAGGCCCTCAGAGTAAGGATCAGGGAGAAAGCACTTTTTCATTGCTACAGACACACCAGGCCTAGATCTGCTCAACATTTCAATGAACAGATGCTGCTTGAAGTGAGCTGACAGGAAGGAGGCCCACAAATCTCTTCCCAAGCACCCTTCTCCAGAAATTCACAGCAGTCTTGTGTCTCCGCTAATAGTTCAGTTTCAACGGGCCCTTCCTATGTGCCAGCACTGTGTTAAACGTTTCACACGTATGATCTTTCTGAATCCTATGGCAGTCATGTCAGGTAGCCAGCATTATATCCTCATTTTACTGACAAAGGAATTTTCTCTTAGGGAGTTAAGGTGACTTGCCCAAATGCAGACAATAACTGCTTCCATGGGTGCCCTTCAAGCTTCCTCTCCCCAAACTAGAAAGACCTTACTAGGCCCCTGGAGTTTGTAAACGCAAATTCAGACGGCCAGCCAAGGTAATTATAACCTCTTTACGCTGGAAATTTACCAGTGGACAGAAAAGCATTAGTTCAAAGATTTTTGCTTCCCTGACCAGGAGGTGTTTTATTAACTCTCTCGGATCCCAAAAGGTTTCTATAAACTTCTATTATAATTTTTTTAAAGCAAATATTTATTGAGCTCTGACTATATGCCAGACACTGCACATATATGTTCTTGTTCAATCCTTCCAACAACCCTGCAAAGTAAAAAATATCCCCAGGTTACCAATGAGGAAACTGAGGCTCAGAGAGATTTTAAAAACTTGCCCAAGATCACAGAGCTAGAAATGAGCACAAACAGTATTTGAACTGAGGTTTGCTCTCCCCAAATCCCTAAGCCCTCTATATTACATTGCACTGCCTCCCAGGGGGTCGACATCGAAGCTATCATGGTGCAATTCTCTCCCACTAGAAAGTGAGCTTCTCTGCGAAGGAGCTGGGCCTCTTGCATCCAAGTAGGCTAGGAACCAGCCTCCAGGCACTAAGTTGCATATGCTGAAACACTGGACAGATAGAAGGGAGGAAAGATAAGGAAAACGTAACCAGTTAAGAACACTCTTACCCCCCGCTGTATTAAAGAGTAAATGATGTGTTCGTGAAGCTTTTATAAAAGGTTAAAGGCTGTATGATGTCAATTAATGCCATTCCTGTTTAAAGAAATCCAGAATCATTTAGATCCATTAACTAGAGTGGGAGTCAACTAGAACAAACAGGAGGAACCTAGGCCTGCCTGGTTTCTGCTAACAAGTGCCATTACCTGGTTCCAGTCAGTTAAGTTGACTTTTACATTCCTAAGGGCTGCTTCACAACACCTGGGACTGATTGGTATGTTTTTCAGAAATAGGCAAGTGAATGTTTGGGGCCAGAGTTTAAACAGCTGTGTGCCACCTGCTGTGTGCACCTCCATTGCCTGCCTTTTGCTTCAGTAAGAATCAACTTGTAAAATCTTGAGCTATGCCACGGGTCCCACCCTGTGGGGAGCGACAGTGAAGAAAACCAAAAACACAAGGGAAAGATTAGTCCAAAGGACTACTGGAACACAGCTGCCACAGCCTCCACCGGAGTCCATCACAATTAGATGGTTCCCAGCTACCACCACTGGCTGCTCTGACGGGGATCATAAGAGAGGGTCTCGGACAAAGCTGGAGAAAAATGTAGAACAAAATTCTAAGTCACAAAAAAGACCAGATTGACTGGTCTGACAGAGACTGGAGAAACCCTGAGAGTATGGCCCCCAGACACCCTTTTAACTCAGTACTGAAGTCACTCCTGAGGTTCACCCTTCAGCCGAAGATAAAACAGGCCTCTAAAACAAAATAAGACTAAATGGGCACACCAGCCCAAGGGCAAGGACGAGGAGGCAGGAGGAGACAGGAAAGCTGGTAATGGGGAATCCAAGGTCAAAGAGGGGAGAGTATTGACATGTCGTGGGGTTGGCAACCAATGTCACAAAACAATATGTGTATTAATTATTTAATGAGAAGCTAATTGCTCTGTAAATCTTTATCTAAAGTACAATTTAAAAAATATCTTAAGTCACGTTTCCATGGACAATATATGGATTTCGCCTCATCATTTTATAATCAAAATATATCATTTTTGGTGGTTTTTTGAGCAGAGATGTTTTAAGCATCATTTATTGAGCTTTTTTATTAGGCGCCAGGCAAAGTGCAACACACATTATCTGCATTATCTCATTGAATCCTCATGAGATGGGTATCACTATACCCATTTTACAGATGACGGTGTACAGATGACTGAAGCTCAGAGAAGCTAAACGACTTTCTGGAGTCACAGAGTCAGTAAGCTACTGCTGGGAGGAGGGGAACCGTTGAAGAAGTATGAGTCTTCCTTGTGACATGAACACTGTCCCTCCTGGTTTGGAGCCTGACCTAACTATCATGCTACATTTCTTACAGGTGCTCATAAATGTGGAAATTAATTGGATCACTGGGTTGGAGCTCTTTTCTACCCTGTTACTTAGGAGGCAACAGAAACAACGGTATGAAGATTTTTGAGCCCTGCGTTGTTTTACTTTAATGCCATGCAGGGCCACTCACACTTGTGAATACTTCACCGCCCCCCACCACCATTCCATGGTATTAGACATTTTAAAATACACCATATACCCCACCAAAAACCAAACCAAGCCCGTTGCCATCAAGTCGATCCCAATACTGCACGAAACCAAAAAAAAAAAAAAAAAAAAACCCATTGCTGTCAAGTCAGTTCCAACTCATAGCGACCCTACAGGACAGAGTAGAACTGTCCCGTAGGGTTTCCAAGGAGCAGCTAGTTGGTTCAAACTGCCAACCTTTTGGTTAGTAGCTGTAGCTCTTAACCACTGTGCCACCAGGGCTCCCAGTGCTCCACAGTAAATACTAAATACAGGTAATCCTCACTTTTGCATGTGTTTCAGAACTATGTCCTCAACTTCCATGGTTTTGTGGTAACACTGATGTAGGGATGGAGTTAAAATTCATAAACTGATACAATGTTATGATGTCATGCTGGGTAGGCATTTAATTAAACATTTATTGATTTTGCTTTTACAGTTTTTTGAATTTTGGAGCCAATTTCTTTTTTTCCACAGGCCCTTGAAAAGCACACACACCCTGAGCAGAAAAACACCCTGATGTTTTACCTGGCTCCGTGTTTAAGGAATCGCTTAGCACTATGTTTCACGTTGGACATACAAGAGGCTTGACAATCTTGCCACAGTGTGGGTTCAAAGGAACAAAAATGTGAAACTGGAAAGATGACCTCAACTGTTTCCCCAGAGTATTATGGGGACATCTCTGCCAGAGCTCTTTGGCCTTTAACTCTTTGATTCAGTACTAGGAAATTATGACAGAGATGGTTATGAAAAATAGCCCCAAGGGTCATGACAATGCTTATATTTGCAGCCCCCTCAGTACATGAGATGCTTGAAGTTCTTGAACCCTGGAAATCCCCAAATATACAGCCACTGCTGTCGGGGCGAGAGTAGAGCTGGTACCCTGATCAGCTTGCCCTTCAACTGGGACCCAAACTCGTGATCCATCTCCCCACAGTCTCTACAGGCACAAGTGAGGGCTGACGGTCCCTGGTGGACTACCCCTACCCAAAAGGACTTCTTCTATAACCAAATGCCCCTATGCCCCAGCTGCTCATAATGGCTACCACATCCCAGGTCCCTCTTCCTCCCACCCCCTATCATATTACACAACAGCCTGGTATCCACACATTATACCATTACTTTAACTTTCCATTTGTGCACAACTGGTCTCTTTAACTGGTTTAAGTACCTTAAAGACAATAGGGAGTTAAGTAGAAAGAATTGGGGTTTAGACTCCAGCTCAGAAAAAAATAACTTAATCTCCGTAAGCCACTCTTTGCTAAAGTCAGGAATAACACCTACCTGATGGGATTGTTTTAAAGATTTAATTAAAAAAAAAAAACAAACAAAAAAACCGCCATTAAGCACCAAACATAATACATGGTCCGTAGTCTCTCAAAAAGACAGTGTGAAAAGGCCACCTATTAAATCTCTCTGCCATTTTTGCATGACCTTTCCTCAAGCTGGCCATCCAAGAGCTATCTGAAATTGTGTGCCCAGTGAAGAGAGAATACTACACTGTCATAAAAAGTCAGGAAGACAATAACGATACCAACCATGTTCCTGCATTCTGAGTCTACTCCTGAATCTGATAATGTGGAAATGAAAAATCAAGCATCTCTGGATGCAACAGCAAAGGAAGTTGATAAAGCCCTCCCATCTTCAGAGGTGGGAAAATGCAGTAATAATGACCCATGACCTGTGAGGGCACCGTGAGTGGGGACAGAGGGCCACCTCCTGGGAAGGTAACCGGGGGAAGACAGGCACTGCCTACAGAAAGGGGCGCACTTGACCCATCAAACTGAGGAAATAACCAATAATGTGGGCAAAGATTTAGCCAAATAATGCTCATGAGTAAAGAGGTTTTAACATCAAAATACTGGAATCAAATCTAATTGTCCAAACTAGAAAGCTGGTTAAATAAATTTAAAAAGAAGCATATCCACTCTGACAATTTTCTTCCCACTCTGACAATTTAAAATGATGATGTTAAAGGATGCTTAATAATGTGGGGGGAAAAAAAAAAAAAAAACCAGGTACGTTTTAAAAGGGGAAATGGTACTATAAAACAATTGTTGACATCTAATTTCTGCAACAAAAAGTGAGGGCAATACACCGAAAAGATAAGAGTAGTTATTTATTAAAGGGAGCAAGCTGGTACTACATGAGATCTTTCTAACTTTTTCTCATTTGTCCTTTTTACATTTAAAAACAAAAAAAAAAGGTATTAGTTTTATTAAACAAAAAGAGAGAAAATAGCTTGAGATAAAGAAAGACGGAGGGAAGAAAGAAAGGAGGGGGAGGAAGGAAGAAGAGAAGGGAGGGAGGGAGAGAGGGAAGAAAAAAAAGAAAGGAAGTAAAAAAGGGGAAAAAGGAAGTAAAGGTGTCAGAAAGCAGAGGTTTGTGAACATCTTTCCACTGAGCTGCTTCCACCTCTGCAAACCTTTCTGCTCTGCCTCCTTAAAGCTTCAGGGTGAGGGGAAGCAACACTAACCCTGCTGCTAGTAAAGGCTTATAGAAAAAAGACTAGGAACACATGTCCAACCCACTGTGAGATAGTAAGTACTGATAGATGAAAGATAAGAGCATTCTAAGAGTACTTTTAAACAAAAAATGACTCTGTTTTTCCCATGTACTCTTAAAAAGCTTGAAAGAATCCTGGAACTACCCAAAAGCTTTCAACCAAGTAAATGATCTAGAATATGGGAGCATCATCTTCTTTAAAAAGCATCTCAAGGTAAAATACACTTTACAGTAATAGTATTAGGGAAAAGATTTTGTGGAGCAGAAGGACTTCTAGGTCCCAACTTGAGTCTGGCGAAACCCATTGTACAGTGTTGTGAGCAGAGACTCAGAGCCCCCGTCTTTAGGCCAGGAATGGATTACCCGACAACCAAGGTATGCACAGGCCTATCTGTAGTGCACAATTTCATCTGTTTTTCACCACATCTTTGATGTGAAATTGTGCACTACATATTAGTAAGTAAACACAAGTAAACCCGTGTGTACCTTGCTTACTGTAAATCCATGCATACCTTGCTTACTGGTTAATCTGCTCCTGCTAGATTCAATTCTTATGCTTCTGCTTCCCAGGTGGGCAACATACTTGACCTCTTCCTGCCTCTGTGGCCTCATCCTTGGGATAGTAATAATAGTAGTACCTCCTAGGGTTTTTATTAGTATTATATGAGTTGTTGCATGTAAAATGTTTAAAACCGTTTCCAACAGGTAGTAGCTACTTCATAAATAATTTATCATGGCAATAGTTATTGTGTGCTGGCTACCTAGTGTCCATTCTCCTTCCCAATATTATCCCAGTCTTCCTTCGTGAAGTCACAACTCCCTTATTGTTAACCTTCTTATATTGGTTGGAATTGATGCTACTCTCACCTCCAAAGGTGGGTACTGATTGGCTGTCATGGATTGAATTGTGTCCCCCCAACATATCTGTCAACTTAGCTAGGTCATGCTTCCTAGTACTGTATGTCTACCACTTTGCCATCTGATGTGATTTCCCTATGTGTTGTAAATCCCATCACTATGATATAACGAGATGGATTAGGGCAGTTATACTAATGAGATCTGCAGGATTAGATAGTGTCTTAAGCCAATCTATTTTGAGATACAAAAAAGAGAAGTAGGCAGAGAGACATGGGGACCTTATACCACCAAGAAAGCAGCACCAGGAGCAGAGAGTGTCCTTTGGACCTGAGGTTCCTGCACAGAGAAGCTCCTAAACCATGGGAAGATTGATGACAAGGACCTTCCTCCAGAGTCAACAGAGGAATAAAACCTTCTCCTAGTGCTGGTGCATTGAATTCAGACGTCTAGCCTACTGGACTATGAGAGAATAAACATCTGTTTTTTAAGGCTATCCACTTGTGGTATTTCTGTTACAGCAGCACTAGATGACTAAGACATTGGCTTAAACCATTAATTTGTCAGAAGTGATTAATGATGATTGGCTCAGGAAAAGCCACGTAATCCATTCCAGACCAATGAGAGAGAAGGAATTCCAGGGCTTGTGCAGAACCAGATGAAGAGACTCTCTCTTCCCCTGGATGATGTCGTATAAGAATATGGGGTCTGCAGCTGCCGTCATCATTTTGCTACCACAAGAGTGGATCTGTAGCTGCCAGAGCTGAAAACGAAGCCATCACTAAGGAAAGCTCTTGGTGATATCACTGGAGTCCCTGGATCAGGCCTCACCTGAGAATAGCCTACTGCTAAATATTTTAAACTAAATAAACTGTTATTTAAGCCAATTCGGTCTTCTCTAACTTGCACATAAGAAGCCCTAGTTGATTCACTTTTCTGAGATAAGTAACCTTTTGCATTTCTTCCTCTGGACCCTAATCATGTTCCTAAAATTCTCTACAGCAACAGAATTTGATAAAGAGTTGAGTCTCAGATTCTCTTTCATTTTCTCTGAGGAAAATGAAAGCAAATAACCCTTCAGCTGCCCCTCCCCTGCCCTATCTCAATTATTTCAACCCACCCCAATTTCTAAGGTCTCCTCTGAAATCAGCAACAAGCCATAAAAAATAGTGCAAAGCATAGAAACTAAGTCAAATGATTAAAACTGTGTGTGTGTGTGTGTGTGTGTGTGTGTGTGTATGTTTTAACTCAGTAACTACGCAAGAGGGGAATTTGCAACAGTATACTTACCCATTTCTTAAGAAATTCCACTACAAACCCAGCTGGATGTTTCTTGGATTTTGTGATGATCTACTTTTTTTTACTTGAGGGATAGGTCACAATACTCACAGCATTGAACCACCCCACACCTAGGCCGATGTCTCACATCTAACAGATGCCCACTAGTCACTTGTCGAACTGAAATGCCCATCAATTGACTACACCCTGCTCGACCCACAGTTGCAACCATTTATTGAGCACCTGCTATTCACCAGGTACTTTGCCAGGCGATTCATATACGATATCTTAGATAATTTACTTCAAAGCACATCTGCACAGTAATTACTGAACTATTTATAGATGAGGAAACAGGGGCTTGGCAAGGACAGGCAACTTGCCCAAGGCCATACACGTAGTAAATACGGTGCTAAGATTAGAGCTCTGGCCCAAGATATAAAAGGCCCATTGACAGGGAAACACACATCACATGAGTACCAGAGATGAGCAAAAGATCATGTGGTTACAAGATGTAAAGGTCAAGGGCAAAGATATTTCAGAGGTGGGAGGCTGTGTGATGTAGAGGAAAAAAGAAATAGGAACTCACACATTTTGCTATGATTAAGCTATGTGACCTTGAATAAGACAAAGAATTCATTCATTCGTTTATTCCACAAATATCCATTGCTGGTCTACTAGGTGCCAGGCTCAATAATAAAAAAAAAAAAACAGTGAAAAAAACAAGCCTAGCTTTTCTCCTTGTGAAACTTGCAATCCAATGAAGACTTTAGAAATGGGAAAGTCACTCAGGATCACCTAGTCCAAGTCACTCTTTGACAGATGGAAAGACTGCGGCCCAGTGTCTTAACTATCTAGTGCTGCTATAACAGAAATTCCACAAGTGGATGGCCTTAACAAAGAGGAAAAATATTCTTTCACAGTCTAGGAGTTTAGAAGTCCAAATTCAGGGTGCCAGCTCCAGGGAAAGGCTTTTTCTCTTTGTCTGCTCTAGGGGAAGTTCCTTATTATAAATCTTCCCCTGGTCAAGGAGCTTCTTAATGCAGGGATCCCGGGTCTAAAGGACGCACTATTCTCCTGGCACCTGTTTCTTGGTAGTATGAGGTCCCCCTGTCTCTCTGCTCACTTCTCTCATATCTCAAAAGAGATAGGCTTAAAACACAATCTAATGTTATAGACTGAGTCCTGCCTCTTTAACATAACTGCCGCTAATCCCACCTCATCAACATCATAGAGATAGGAGTTACAACACAAAGGAAAATCATATCAGATGACAAAATGGGGGACAATCATACAATACTGGGAATCATGGCCTAGCTAAGTTGACAGACATTTTGGGGGAACACAATTCAATCCGGAAAGAGGGAAGGACTCAGCCAAATTACACAATGAGTTGGTTAGAGGCAGAGCTGGGGACTACAACCCAGCACTTCATATGGCTGTCTCAGAACTGTTTCCCTACTACAATGCTCCACAAATGGGAAGACAGGTAACTGCCTCCCACACCTCACAGGACTCCCATAACAACTGAGAGGGAGTATTTGAAATCAGTTGAAAAGGCAAACTATTATGAACCAAGATGTTCACCGCAGCACCGTCAGAATGCATGCCCACGCACAGACACTGCAAACAAATGTGCTCCCAGTGGGGCGTCGCTACTCAAACTATGGGACGTCCGTGTAATGAATGCCTTAAGCTACTAAACAAATATAATAAATGTTAGATTTATAATAATATGTGTTAGATTTATTGGCTTGGCCTGGAGATTGGCCCTGGTCTTTTGTTCATCATGTTGCCAAGTAAAGAAGATAACACGATCTGGGTGGGGACTGGAAGATGGGGGGGGGGGGTCATTAACTTTTTCTTTATATAACATCTAGCTTGGGTTTTTTTTTTTTTAACTTTAAAAATTTTTTTTTGTGTTTTACATATCATTTTTGGAAAGACAGGTAATATATTCACATGGTTCAAAACGAAAAGAGGCAAGGACATGGTGGCTGAAAAGAGTCCTGCCTACTCTGCCCTCCAGAGGCTCTAGGTTCCTCACAGGCTATCAGTTTCCCTTAGGTCCCTCAGGGGGTATTTTATGAAAATACGGTGATCTCCATGAGGATGCCTGGTACATAATACTGCACCTTGCTTTTTTCACTTAACAACATATCTGGGTAACATATTTTATTATATTTAACAAGCTTTCTTTTCTATGTTGTTGTTAGATGCTGTTGAGTCAGCTCCGACCCATAGCGACCCTATAGGACAGAGTAGAACTGCCCTGTAGGGTTTCCAAGGAGCAGCTAGTGGATTTGAACAGCTGACCTTTTGGTTATCAGCCAAGCTCTTAACCACTATGCCACCAGGGCTGCATTTATTTAATCACCTCCTTACTGATGGCCATGTAGGTTGTTTCCAATCTTTGCTTAAATGAACCATGCTGAAAAGACTGACCTTGTAACTTTTATTAGATTATGTCACTCCTCTTCTCAAAATATCTGGTGAAATCCTGTTTCTTGCCATGGCCTACGAAAATCCTTGCAATGGCCCATATGGCCCACCCCTTAGCCCTGGGGCCTATTTCCCACCACCACCCCCTGCCCTCTCCTTGCTGTTCCTCAGCCCTCTCCACCCAGTGCCTCATCGGCTCACTCCTTCAGCTCCTGTGAGGCTTTACTCAGATTGCACCCTTCTCAAGAGACATCCCCCCAGCATTTCCTCTCTCCCTCAGCCACCCCACACCATTTTTTCTGTAGCACTTATCACCACCTAATATACTCTATAATTTTCTTATTTATTATGTTAATTTTTTACCATCTGTCTTCCTCACTAAAGTATAAGCTTCCCTCACTAAAGATGGCAGGAATTTGTGTTGGTTGTGGACACTGATGTGCCCCCAGTGCTTAGAACACAGTAATTGGAACATAAAAAACCAAATGAGTTGTCTTCAGGTTGATTCTGTCTCATCGCAGCCCAGTGTGTGTAGGAGCAGGACTGGGCTCCGCAGAGTTTTCAATGGTTGATTTTTCAGAAGTAGATCCCAAGGCTTTTCTTCCAAGGAGCCTCTGGGCGGACTCGAACCTCCAACCTTTCAGTTAGCGGTCAAGCGCATTAACTGTTTGCACCACCCAGGGACTCAAATTGCACATAATAAGGTCCCAATAAGTATTTGTTGAATGAATAAACAAATTTGTCATTTCACATATGTGTGAGTATATTTTATTACATACATACTTTTAACAATTAAAGTATAAGGGAGAAAAAGAAAGGCATATTATATTTGTAGGAGGGAGCAGGAGAGTTACAACTATAGTCATTTTCTTTCAAAACAAGACCTTTACATACAGCAATGGTGCATGTTTCATGTGCTTTGTTTGTGTCACGTACACATCTGCTCTCCTCACAATAACCTGTGAGTTAAAAACCCACGGCTGTTGAGTCAACACCGACTTATAGCGGCCCTATAGGACAGAGTAGAACTGCCCCATAGAGTTTCCAAGGAGTGCCTGGTGGAATTTGAACTGCCGGCCTCTTGGTTAGCAGCTGTAGCACTTAACCACTACACCACCAGGGTTTCCAACCTGTGAGTTAAGGACCGTTATTACTTTTTAGAGTCAATGAACCTTGGGCACAGAGCAGTGAAGTGATTTGTCCAAGGTCACACAGCTGGAAGGTGCAAGATGTCACAGCATAGGACACAAGCATAGGTGGCCTGGCTCCAGAAACATGCTCTTAACCACTAGGCTTTACTGCCTCTTAACATTCCAGTCAGTGGCCTTTGTAAAGCAAGTAAGATCCTAGAGTCCAAATTCTTAATTTTATTTTCACACATACATACACAGAGCATCGAGAGAAAATGAACCTGCTCCTGGTTGACAATTTGTTGAGATTGAAATAACTCACTCAGGTGTGCCCTGCAGTGTGTAATGAAGCCAGGAGTGGAATCCAGATGGTCCTTATTCCTGAGCCCCTTAAGCACCATACCACCCTGCCTGCACTTGGGCCAGAATGAAGAAAAATAGGACAGTCATACGTCTGGGGTAAATGGTTAACACGCTCAGCTGCTAACCAAAAGGTTGGAGGTTCGAGTTCACCCAGATGCTCCTCAGAAGAAAGGTCTGGGGATCGATCTACTTCTGAAAAGTCAGGCGTTGAAAATCCTGTGGAGCACAGCTCTACTCTGATGCACAGGAGATCGCCATGAGTTGGAACTGACTCAATAGCAACTGATGATGGTATGCATCTAAAGGCCAAGGAGCTTCCAGGGGGATCATCACCCCCAAAACTCACAGCCACCAAGGCTGTTTCAGCTGCTGTCTCCTCTGAAAGTTTTGATTTACAAGGTTCTTTTGACAGGAAGTGTTGCGGGTTCAGATCTTACCTTGATCAGTGCAGTGGCCCAGAGCTCTCAAAGCAGTGTTAACAGGGCACAAGATAACACCACTGCCAGGCTTGAAATACTATGGAAGAGCAGTTGATGGTCATCCTCGAGCTATAGTTATGGCTGTTGGAGTGGCCGGGTGATGGGCAACGGGAGCACACATACAGCCCTGAGGCCCATTTACTGTTGCTTCCCGGTTCCTAACGGAGCGTGCTAAATCACACTTCCCACTCCAGTAATATATCCTTGTGGGGCAGGCCAGGATGTGGAGAGCTGACATTTAGCATGCCATCAACCTAGAGCAGCCTCGTGAGTCTCTTGTTCCTTGTTTGCATTTATGAAACAAAAACGAAGAAATAGGGCTTATGTTTATTTATGAGTGGTTTCCTAGTGTTTCGCTTACTTGAGATGGTCACCAGCCTGAGAGTTGGAAGACCTGTATTGAGATGCTACTGAATAGTTTTTGACAGTCACATCTTTAAACTCTGATTTTCAGTTTTTCTCATCTGTAGAGTAGACAGTTGGGACTAGGGCTGCAGATCTGTGCTTGGTTCCACTCTGAGCATTTCCCCTGGCCAGTTCCAGGACATAAGACCCACTTTTCCTGAAGCTGCCCAGTTCCTCACACCTAGCCAGTGCTGGATCACCCAGAAGGCAGGCTATGTCTGTGCTTGCTGTTGTTGTTAGCTGTCTTTGAGTCACCTCTGACTCATGGCTACCTTATGTTTAAGGGAATGAAACATTACCCAGTCCTGTGCCATCTTCATGATGGTTGCTATGTTTGAGTCTATTGTCTTGGCTATTGTATCAGTCCATCTCACTGAGTGTTTCACTCATTTTTGCTGACTTTACCAACCATGATGTTCTTTTCTAGTGATTGGTCTTTCCTGATGATGTGTCCAAAGTAAGATCCAAAGTCTCACCATCGATGCTTAGGGTCCCAGAAAGTCATGAACACCAACAAAGTAATGATTTAAAAGAAGCTGCTGTGTCAACAAAAACATCGATGTGGTCACTGTGGGAAAACATCTGAATTTTGTTGGAATTTCTTACACTAAATTTATGAAATTACTTACTGGCGTCAGGAGGGGAACCATGTCTTTCTATATTTATAACCTTCAAATCTAACCCTGTTTTGAAAATTTGGAATTATAGGGCTACTGACCTTCTCCCTGCCTTCCTTCTTTCCTCTCTCCAGTCATCTGAAAGAACTCCTAAAAACCTCTGTGTCTTGGTTTCCCATTTTTAAAAAGGGAACTATTGCCCACAGCTAACCCACAAGGTTAAAACCCCAGATTTAAACATAAACAGATACAGATCACTTGCCATGACAGCAAAGAACTGTGTGCAAGGGTATTCTTTGCAGCTGTCTTAGGCTAGGTTCTCTGGAGGAACAAAACCGGTAAAGCGCGTAAAGATATATAGAGAGAGATTTATACCAAGGAAATGCCTCACGCAGTTGTAGAGGCTGGAATGTCCCAACTATAGAAGCTTCTCCTGATTCACATAGCTACAGGGGCTGGTGAACCCAAGATCGGCAGGTCAGAGAGCAGGGCTCTTGCTCACAGGCTGCAAAGATAGATGAATCCCAAGATCATCAGGCAAGACCGAAGGTAAGCTGCTAGCTCAAGCCCCAAGAACTGAACTGATGAACAGGAACCAGCTGCAGGATCCAGAAAGAGCAAAAGCCCACGAGCCTTGCCAGAATGTCCACTTATATTCGATGCAGGGCACACAACCAAGAACTCCTTTCAACTGATTGGCTACTCACAGAAGATTCCATCATGGAGGTGATCACATTATATCAAATCTAATTATGGAAGTGATCATGTGACTGCCAACCACTGAGAATCATGGCCCAGCCAAGTTGATACACAACCTTAACCATCACAGCAACATTACTTGTAATTATAAAATAGGAGAAATCTTAAACATCCATCAATGGTATGCATTAAATAAATCATGGTATATCCATTCTAAAGAACACTAAACCAAAAAAAAACGAAACCCACTGCCATTGACTAGGCAGCCCTTAAAATGAATGTAGTAGATCTGTATATGCCAAAATGAAACCATCTTTGGAACGCATTTCTAAATGAAAACAGCAAAATGCAGAGCAACATCCAGTAGGATCCCATTTGTGGTGGTGTTTTTTTTTAAAGGAATCTATATTCACACATGCTGATTTATACATGGGATATTTCCAGAAAGATAAACAAGAACTGTTAGCAGTGGTTGCCTCTGGGGATTAGGCTAGGCAGCCTGAGTAGAGGGAATGAAACTTTATCTTCATTCTATACACTCTTGTACTCTTTTTTTTTTTTAAATCAGGTATAGTACGTACTTCTATTTAAATAAAGAAAAGGGTCACATTTATGGATCACATTTTTATCAATATTAATAATAAAAGAGAATGAAATATCATACTCTGTCAATGCCAGTTAGAAAGCTTTGTTCATGTAGAGAACTGACGGAGCATTGATTTGATGCAAAGTGCCACGCTGCATGCACCGGTGATACAGAGAGGACAGAGCCCTGGCCCCTTCCTGCCAGAGGGCACAGCAGTTACCATCTCAAGCTCTAGAGGGAAGTGGACTAGATTCAAAGGGCAACTCCACCACTTCCTTGCTGGGTGACTGTGGGAACCTCAGGTCACCTCCCTGAATCTCAGTTTCTTTATCCGTACAATGGGGATATTTAAAGAGCCTATCTTCCCTGGTTCCCCATTTAGCTGTTGTGAAGAATAAAAGAGAGTAGGCAAAAAGCTCAGCCCAGGGCCTGGTTGTTAGTAAATGATGATAAGCATGGGCTGCTGTTATGACAGGAATCGCTCTCTATCTGAATGCTAGCTACTGCTCTCTCAAAATCAGAAGACTATTAGTTTTTGATAACCCATTATTCCTCCATATCCAAGCATGCAATCTGAACTCAGGAACAGAATAGATTCAGAGAGTTTAAGGGATACACTTATTCCTTACTTAAGAGGGATATCCTTATTCTTAAGATGCTTAGAAGAGGGATCTGAGCGAATCCCTGAAAGATAAGTAGAACTTCAATAGACAGACTTGGGGGGGTGGGGCATCAGAGGAGATGGGGATTCCTTGCTGAGGAAACAGCATGAATTAAGAGAACAAAACAATAAGGACATCTGAGGAATGGCCAAGAGCCCAGCATGGGTACCTCCCTCATGGGAGACCAGTAAGCCAATCCAGATATGGTTTCAAATGCCATGATGAGGAGCACTCAGAACAAAGTAGATGCTGAAGGTTGAGGAGCAGTGGAATCTTGACATAACCAGGAGATGATGAGGGCAATACCATTAAGAATAGAAATAAGAAGATGGAATCTAAGAGAACTCAGGATATGGACTGCCTAGGATTTGGTGACTGCTTGGATGTTTAGCTGGGGAGGTGAGGAAGAAGTTGAAGAGAAACTCCAGACTTATAGTTAACACAATAAATCTGAGCTTTCCATAACAGATGGAAGGGGAGATGGGAGTACATGTGGGTATGTATAATGTTAGTATGTGGGTATGTATAATATTAATATATATAATATACATGAACACAATTAACTCTTTTAACTTCCAAACTGTCAGAAGAACTAAGCAATCTTCCCTTTAATTCATTCAATAAATATTTATTGAGCACCTATTGTGTATTGGGGTCTCTGAGTGGCACAAACAGTTAAGCTCTCAGCTACTAACCAAAAGGTTGGGAGTTCAAATCTGCCCAGAGGCACCTGGGAAGAAAGCCCGGGCAATATACTTCTGAAAGATCATAGCTGCTGAGAACCCTATGAAGTACAATTCTACTCTGAAACACATTGGGTAGCCATGAGTTGGAATTGACTCAATGATGACTGATTTTTTTGGTATTGCGCACCAAGTACTGGGCCAGAAGCCAGAAATTTAACAGTGAAGCAAACACAGCCCTTGATCTCATAGACCTTAAAATCTGCTGGGAGTCCAGGCTGGTTAAACAGCAATCACAATCATGCTAGGATAGAATTCATGGGACACTGGGGAATCTAATCCAAGCTCAGGCATCAGAGAAGGCTTCAGAAGTGACTTCAAGGCTGAGAACAGAAAGAGGAGTAGGATTTAAGCAGGCAAACTCATTGCCATCGAGTGGGTTCCAACTCATAACGACCCTACAGGACAGAGGAGAACTGCCCCACAGGGTTTCCAAGGAGCGGCTGGTGGATTCGAACTGCCGACCTTGAGATCAGCAGCCAAGTTCTTAATCACTGCACCACCAGGGCTCCTTAAGCAAAGAGCCAGGAAACAAAATCACAAGCATGAGAAACAGTAAGCATGATGGCCCCGAGAGGGAACGCACACAGATCTAGAGGAACTACAGACGTGTCATATGGCTGGATGGAGAGGTAAGGAGAGGGCAGAGTGGAGCCTGAGTGGGACCAGATGGTGATGTAAGCCGTATGCTCTTCATTCACAGCAGTTACTCTCTGGGCCTGTCTCAGAGGTAACACGGCCCCTGCCCTACAGCTCCAGGCAAATGCATCCTTGGAAGAAGCCTCTCCCCAAGCCCCTGTAGAAGCCCAAGTCAGACCAATGAGGTGGAGCCAAGTTTTGATTTGAAAACGATGACTTTGCTTTTGTATCAGATTTCTAAATAGGGAATTTTTCAGCCCTACCACTGTCATGTGCACTGACTTCCTCCTTTCACCCCCTTAGGAAAAAAAAAGAAGAAGAAAAATTGTGCAAAAATCCATGTGAAGGTGGATGTCCTGGTGTGAAGCAGTGGGACATTCAACACTATAGAACTTTGTAGACTTTCTTCATCCTCCATTTGGCAGTAACAGCAGCATCTAAGACCTTGAATTTCTGTGGGCCCTTACCACCATTATCTCACCCACAGGACACAGCAAGAGCCAATTTGATTTTGATGTTGGCTCTGATGCTTGAAAATATTATGTAGCTTGCCCACAGTCACCCAGCAATTTGTAGATAGGAAGGACGATTTTTGGGTTTCTTTTTTTCTACTTAGCTTCTCCTTCTGTTTCCCTACATTCCGTTTCTGTTTGCTTTCCCCAGTCTCAGCTGCATACGATAGAGACTTAGAGATGAATATGAACAGAAAAGTACAAGGGAATTAATAAGGCCTCATCTGTCAGGGAACTAATGTAGGGGTGGCCCATGCTCTGTCGCCATGTGAATTAGAAAAAGGCTTGGACAGCAGCTGGGGACACCTTGTGCAGGGAATAACCTGCTCAGCATATGGGGAGGCCATGGTAGGCTGAGGTGGGCGGAATTGGCGTTTGAGGGAGAATATACTGAACACATGTTTACAAATGAACTGAAGTTTCACTTGAGTAGAAAATGTACAAGCTGAATAAGGCACAGAATCAATGGTTTGGCACCTAGAATCCATGAATAGGCATCAAGGGGGTATGAAACATCCAGCAATTTTATATAAAATGTTACATAAGTTTTTCCAGGGAGACGTTTATCACTTTCATCATTTTCTCAAGGGGCTCTCTGATCTACCTATCTAGCACATACACACACACACACACACACACAGAGAGAGGCATAAATTTTTACTTAAAAGCCACTGGTATAACTTAATCTTTCATTTGACTAATAAGGAAAGAAAGGACCAGAGATGTTCAGCGTCCTGTCTAAGCCACATTGCTGATTAGTGATCTGATTGTGATAAAAACTCAGGTCTGCAACTCAAATAACAGGTCTCTCTATGCTTAAGGGAAACCCTGGTGGCGTAGTGGTTAAGTGCTACAGCTGCTAACCAAAGGGTCGGCAGTTCAAATCCGCCAGGCGCTCCTTGGAAACTCTATGTGGTAGTTCTACCCTGTTCTATAGGGCTGCTATGAGTCAGAATCGACTCAACGGCACTGGGTTTGGTTTTTCTATGCTTAAGACTAATGGAGACCCCAAGTGTTACAGAGCAGAACTGCTGCATAGGGTTTACTTGGCTGTCATCTGTACAGAAGCAGATCACCAGGCCTTTCTTCTGTGGTGTCACTGGGTGGTTTTAAACCACCAGCCTTTAGGTTAGTAGTTGAGTGCAAACCATTTGCACCACCCCGGGCATCACCATGAGTTGGAATTGACTCAGAGGCAATGGGTTTGGTTTTTTGGTTTTCGATGCTTTATCACATTATCATCTCAATAAGACATCTTTATCCAGAGAATTCAACCTGGTCAGGAATGTCTCAGAACTGGCAGCAGAGACCTCACAAGAAGGAGTCTCTGAGAGGAGCAAGGCTGCATTTCCAAACATCTGCCTTCCAGTGCCGTTTAGCCACCTTGCTCAGCCGAACTCCGGCTATAGCAGGCCTGCCTTGGTGGTTGAGCAGATCAAAGGCCACCAGGGATAAACTCTGCTGTCTTCTCCTGTCTCCCCAGCCTTCCTCCCACCATCCCCCATACACATTTGCAGGCACCTGCACCTAGTGACCAGGCAAGACTCAGGAAGCATGTGGGCTGGAAAGCCACAGGTTGCTCAATCAGTGCTTAACAAAATAAACTTGTAAAAAAGCTTGAAGTCCTAAAGCCCCCACAAATACACTCAGCGCTCACATGACCACCAAGGACGTGTGTGGGTGGGATGGACTTGTACACTCACATTCACCTTTCTCGGGTGCCTAGTTTAAAAATATTAGGGACAGGGCCACCAGTTTCCTTCAGCGGTTGTAAGCACAAAGCAAAACGAAGTCCTTCTTAAGTCCTAGATGTCCTTCCAATGAGAATCAGGGCTCCAAATAGATCCAAAAGAATTTTAGAGATCTTCTCCAACTACCTCGTGTTACAGGTGATGACAGAGAGGCCCAGGGAGGCCAAGCAACAGGTGTAAGACATATAGCTAGTAGGTGGCCCCTTGACACCAAGGCCAGGAAGCCATCCACCATACCAATATGCCCACAGTGGCAGATATTTTGTCCACTGTTGTATGAGAGATGCTTTGGGTGGGACATAGATGAAGCTTTAAATAGCATTGAATCACAAGAGAAAATTAATCCCTTTCCCCTTCTCTTTTAGTCCTTCTGATTACTTTGACCTTTCATTACCAATTTTTTTTTTTTTTTGGTGGCATGTGTTTTCAGTACTGGAATGCATGCTTACTAATTGTGCTTAAATTTTTAGTTCATAGTATGGATTTTGAGAAATACAATCAGGTAATACAAGCCACCAGTAAGGCGAGTGACACTCTGGCGCCACCAATCTGTGGTGTGTCAACATACCAATAAAAACTAAAGAGGATTTATTGCTGGCGCCTTTCTATTAGGTTAAATGGGAACCTCCAGTTTTCCAAATATGACAAAGAAAAATCAAAACAAACCCATCAGGGCTCCCTAACTATCACACAAAATCAAAACAAAAAACCAAACCTGTTGCCATCACATAGATTGCCACTCATAGCAACTGTATATGACAGAACAGAACTGCCTCCATATGGTTTCCAAGGAGCAGTTGGTGGTTTCGAGCTGCTGACCTGGGGATTTGAACTGCTGACCTTTTGGTTAGTAGCCAAGCTCTTAACTACTGTGCCACCAGGGCTCCACTGTCACACAGGAAAGCAGTTAGCCCTGAACTGAAACTATCCTTAACACTTAAGTTACTACAGGTTGAACGGTATACCAGACATTTTTTTGCGTCTGAACCTGTAGATAGCACCTTATTCTGTTCTTATTCTGCATTCTGTATTTCCTGGATGTGTTAGTTTTGTATGGAATGCTCAACCTACGCAACAATGAGGCTCCAGCTCCGTCTTCAGAGCTTCACGCACTTCAGAAGAGACCCACCTTGATGCTAAATACGTTAGAACTGGAATAACAGAAGAAGGTGCTACCTACATGTTCAGAAGCAAAAAAAAGTGTCTGGTATACCGTTCATCCCATAGTAACTAAAGTGTTAAGGATAGTTTCAGTTCAGTGCTAATGTCTTTAAAATCTCTTTAAAACTTGTTAAACTCCCTTTTTCTAGAAAGCAGGCCTTTGTTGGAAAGCAAGTGTCAGTATCAGCAAGAATTGAATAACAATGTTTTGTTTTGTGGGTGTGTATTTTAGTGAGCCCTAATGGCGCAGTGGTTAAAGTGCTCAGCTGCTAAATGAACGGTCAGCGATCTGAACCCACGAGCCACTGCTTGGAAGAAAGATAGGGCAGTCTGCTTCTGTAAAGATTGATAGCCTTGGAGATCTACGGGGCAGTTCTACTCTGTCCTACAGGGTCGCCATGAGTTGGAATCAACTTCAAGGGCAGTGGGTTTTCTAATTAGGTCAAGTAATACAAGTTTTTCATTTATGTGCTAGTATAAAGTCCCATTAAATATATGTATTTAGATGAAAGAAAAAATTGAGTCAATTTAAAGAAAAATCTAAAATGAATATTTATCACTTGCTATGTTTTTTTTATGATACAAAGTAACCTAAAAATATCATGTCAATGAACATAAAACAAATATTACTTCATAATAACTTTTTAAGCAAATGACTCAATAACTAAAACTTTTTTTTTATGTCACTTTACACATGGTGTCTACACATGACTAGAAATCTATCACATGAACATGGGGGTCACCTCCGTACTCTGTGACTTCCTCTCTTTATTCCCCCCTTACCTCCCAGGGGACCTCTGGGAGACCAACGTGCCGCCTCAGGAGTGTCACATGAGTTGATTACAATGGGAAGGGCAAACAGCCCATTTCACCACGGAGGGACTATGAGTCGTTCTCAACACTGGCTAGGAACAGCGCCTCCTAGTGGACACTTTGGAAACTTGTCCCAGCAATTTTTTGTCTTCTGTATAGGCCAGCCTGACACTCATTCTAATTACTTTCCAAGTTTCCTGTGTTTTATATGCTTAGGTAAGCTACACTACCTATAAATTTCACCTTGTATTTGTCACAGAAAGGGGTTTTTGTGGCTCAGACTGAGAACCACTGTCTTAGAGCATACAACAGTCAGATAGGTCCCTGTTTTAAGGGCTTACAGCCAGTGTTGGAGGTGCCACTAAGAAGATTATTTCACAATGAGAGGTGTCATTCCCCAGACTGACCAAACTCTCTAGTCTTCTGACCAAATGCTGCAACACACCAAGCTCAGCTCCAAGGACTTCCCTCTGAGACCAGTGTCACAAAGAGTAAGCCTTCCTTCTGTGGAATTGGCATGTTTCTCCCCTGTAGAATTGATTACCCTGTCTCTGGAGCCTCTTAATCCAGCATCGGTGTTTAAGAATCCCTACCTTTTCAGAGTACCTGGATTTAAACCCAGCTCCACCACCTTCTAGTTGAACTTTCCACAAGTTTCATGCTGTTGACAGTCCAAGTGTCCAGCAATTAAAAACAAGTGATCATACCCACACACCCAGCCCCCTCCCAACCCAGTGTTGCTCTGAGATCACATGCTATGAAACATGGGAACATGTGGCACAGCCCCAAAACAAAGTAAATGCTCAATAAATGTCAGATGGTGTGGTGACAGTGACAATCTTCCCCCCATCAATCCCAGTTTTCAGCTGAAGATCATAGATGCTTTTATTATCTAACTTTATCCGATGGGAAGTGACTTGCTGAAGATCATGTTGCTGGTCAAGGGCAGAGCTGGGAATTGAACCCAAAGATGACAACTACACACCCCCAAAATCTCTCCTTTGCTGGATGAAAAATTCTTTGAGGTCTGTGACTTTTGTCATTTTATATTCTTCACAGCACTTAGCATAGGGTTATGCATATAATGGATATGCAACCAATGAAATAAATATGAACATTTATGAAGTGATCGTTCTGGACCCAACACTGTGCAAAGTACTATAAACACATTATTTCATTTGTTGCTCACAATAACTGTATGAGGTAGCCTCGTTCACAGACAAGGAAACTAAGTCTCAGAGAGGTTAAGTAACGTGTGAGGATTCAAACCCAGCCACACTAACTCCTGGGCTCTCATCCATTAGACCAGCAGTTCTCAAACTGTTTGGTTTTAGGACTCCTTCACACTCATAAGAATTATTAAGGACCACAAAAAGCTTTTGTCTATAAGGATTTTATCTATCACTATTTACAGTATTAGAAATTAAACATTTTTATAATATTTACTAATTCATTTAAAAATTACAATAATAAATATGTTAAATATAACTAGCATATTTATGAAAAATATCTTTTCCCAGACAAACATTTCATGAGAAGGATTACACTGATTAACATTTTAGCAAATCTATTGAATGTCTGCCTTAAAAGAAGACAGCTGGATTCTCATATCTGCTTCTGCATTCAATCTGCTGTGATATCACACTTCGTTTAGCTTCTGGAAAACTCCACCATATGTTTGGGAGAGAATGAGAGTGAAAAAGACAAATAATATATTATTGAAACAATTTTGCCTTTATGCACCCCTGAAAGGGTCTCGGGGTTTCCCCTGGGACCTCCAGACACCCTTTGAGAACTGCGCTCTCTAACATGCCATCTATGGGGTGAATGAGCAATGGGTTATGCCTTCCTGAGAGTCACTTCTCCAGGAGTTCATTATTATTCCAACTGTGTCTCAGTTTCTTAGTGCTTCTGTAACAGAAATAAGACAAGTGAGTTGTTTCAAAGAACAGAAATCTACTTTCTCACAATTTAGGAGGTTCCCAGCACCCGGAAGGTAGAAGTCCAAATTCAGGGTTTGACTCTAGGGGGAGGTCCTTTCTTGTCTATTTCAATTACTGTTGTTGTTGTTCTTAGGTGCCGTCTAGTTGGTTCTGACTCATAGTAACCCTATGTACAGCAGAACAAAACACTGCCTGGTCATGTACTATCCTCACAATTGTAGCTATGTTTGAGCCCATTGCTGCAGCCATTGTCAGTCCATCTTACTGAGGGTCTTCCTCTTTTTTGCTGATCCTCAACTTTACCAAGCATGATGTCCTTCTCCAGGTACTGGCCCCTCCTGATAGCATGTCCAAAGTACATGAGACAAGATCTCACCCTCCTTACTTCTAAGAAGCATTCTGGCTGTACTTCTTCTAAGGCAGACTTGTTCATTCTTCTGGCGGACCATGGTATAGTTAATATTCTTTGCCAACACTGTAATTCAAAGTCATCAATTCATCTTAGGTCTTCCTTATTCATTGTCCAACTTTCACGGGCATATGAGGCATTGCCTTGGGTCAGGTGCCCCTTAGTCCTCAAAGTGACATCTTTGCTTTCCAACACTTTTAAGAAGTCTTTTGCAGCAAATTTCCCAATGCAATATATCATTTGATTTCTTGACTACTGCTTCCATGGGTGTTGATTGTGGATCCAAGCACAATGAACTCCTTGAGCCCTAGAACATAATGAATACTCAATAAATATTAATGTTCATTTTTTTTCCAAAAAAAAAAGTTCTTTCTTGAGTGCAGTGAATTGTAGTAGGCACCAAGGAGAAAAACAAAATGGCTAAGTACATGGATTCTGGAATCACTATCTAGGTTCAAATCTTGGCTCAATCACTTCCTATCTCTGTCATCTTGAGCAAGTTACTTAAGCTTTCTGTGCTTCAGTTTTTTCATTGTAAAATGGGGATAAAATTAGTACAAGGCACTCCTTGGAAACTCTATGGGGCAGTTCTACTCTGTCCTATAAGGCTGCTATGAGTCGGAACCGACTCAACAGCAACAGGTTTGGTTGGTTGGTACCTTGGAGGATGATTGTGAATATAAAATGACAAAATGCATTCAAAGCAATTAGCACAGTGCTTGTCACCTATTAAGACCTCAGAATAGTCACCTATTATTAGATACCCTGAAAAGGTCACTCACAGAGGACCTGAGTAGTCAATGTCAAGTGCTAGATAATTGGCAGAAACAAGCAGCATACTAGGAATTATGAAGTGGGAGAGGCCGAGCGGAAGCTGGTCTTGGAAGGGAAGGAATTGAGCCAGTCATGAGAGACTAACAGGCAGGATTTTGATGATGGAAATAAAGTAGTAACTGCTACATGAAAAAAAAAAAAAAAGTCCTTGACAACTTCAGTCTTCATTTATCATGATCCTGCTTGCTTATTGGTTCAGTTGTAAGGATTTTCATTTTCTTTATGTTGAAATGTAATCCATACTGAAGGCTGTAGTCTTTGATCCTCATCAGTAAGCACTTCAAGTCCTCTTTGTTTTCAGCAAGGACGGTTGTGTCATCTGCATAATGCAGGTTGTTAATGAGTCCTCCTCCAATCCTGATGCTATGTTCTTCTTTATGTAGTCCAGCTTCATGGATTATTTGTTTAGCTTACAAATTGAGTAAGTATGGTGAAAGGACACAACCCTGATGCACACCTTTCCTGATTTTAAGCCAGGCAGTATCCCCTTGTTCTGAAGGGAGAAAAGCCGGGGAAAGGGGCTAATGGTAATGGAAAATTATAACTGATTAAGGGTAAGATTGTACAACCAAGGATTGAAATTCCTATCAAGAAGCTGTATATCAAGGTGGAGCCAACATTGTCCTATAGACAGAAGCACCACGTCGTCCCTCTACGGCAAAGACCCCAAAAACTAAGTAAAACAGAGACAAACATCAATCCTGGAACCCTAAGCATCAAATGAAGAGATAAAGAACTCAGACAAGCAGCAAATGGAAGAAGAAACTGACAGAAAACAGCGAGGAGAGATATGTGCAGAGGTCCCTTATCAGCTAACGCAGCATGGATTCGCTATCTGGGACTACTGTCAGAGATTGGTGGGCAGGGAGCACCGGAAAGCAGCTTCACAGAGCTCCTAGCAGGAGACAGAGCACTCAGTAACTAGTGATATATGCTTTCTGAGCCCCCACCCTTCTTCCCTGCCCCAGGCCACCGCTGCTTTCTGCCAACCACAGTCTCTTGGCTGGGAGGCACCATGCCACTTAGATTTGCCCTGCCCACACTGGCCAGTGCCATCAGTGCCGTTTGTTTGTTGCTGGTCTTGCTTTTTTCCACTTCTTTTGGCTTCCTCCCTGTCTCTCACCACCTCCCCCTCCTTTTTCTCGAACACCTGGCTCTGTGTGCCAGCTTTGCTTCCTCTTGAAAGGCTGTGAAGCACTGCTCAGCTGGGGAACTGCTTCCCTGGACCGTGCCACCGTGCTGGTGGGATTCCTGAGGCCTTTGTTTTGTTTTGTTGTGTTTGTTTTCCTTTTCTTTTCCCAGATTGGGAGCCCCATCTAGCCACGCTGTACTGCCTAGCTTGGGAGCCACTTCCTTCGTTTGCACAGCCACGCCACTGGGATCCCAGGGGGCATTTCCTTTTGTTTTGTCCTGTTTGCTCATTTGTTTTCTTTTTCTTTTCATGACTTGGGAGCCCCTTCTAACCAGGCTGTACTGTGCAGTCTGGGAGCCACTTCCGAATCTTTGCAGCCACACCGGTAGGATCACTGGGGGCTTTTCTTTCCCCCCCCCTTTTTGTTTTTCTCCATTTCTCAGTTTCTCATCTCTCCACTCCAATGACAAGCTCTCTTAGCACTCTTTTTTTGTTGTTTCTTTTTTATTTGTTTGTCTTTGGCTCTTGTTTCTCTCTCCTGTCCTACATTCATTTTAGCTCCACACATCACAACCTCCTCCCATGCACTGAACATCACATCTCCGACCAGCATAGGTACAGCCTACTGGAACCTGCCCTGCACTGATTCCCGGCCCACCCTGTCAGCCCTAGTATGTGCCACAAAAAACCCATCCCAGCCCCTCCCTTCAGCTGGACCAGCCCTGCTGCATCATAGCTGAGTGACCAGCCTTGTCCACTGGACATGGAGGTGAAAAGTATCATGCCCACAGACGAGCAAGCAAGCAACAAAGAATGCACACCCTGCCTGCTCAGACATAATCAAATAAAACAAAAAACAAACAAATCTACAATCAATAAATGAAGAAAATAACTACTGAGTGTCCCGAAGACAGCAGACAATGTCAAAACATATTTTTTAAAAAGGGCAGAATGGTTCCGGTAGGCATCTAAAATAAAACACCAGATGACCTTCCAGTAGAAGAAAAGGCACTAGAACTACATGACAGGGAATTCTAATCTCTAATATTCAGAACTATCTGAGAGTTGAAGTAAAAAGCAGACAAAAATGAGGAAAAAATAGACAAATTCATGGAAAGGGCAGACAAATTCATGGAAAATACAGACAAAAAATGGAAGAATTCAGGGAAATAATACAGGAACAAAAAGGCAAAATAAATTCACAACTAGAAATCATATAAAAACAACAATTAGAAATCCAAAAGATAAACAAGATTTCAGAAATGGGCACTATCATAGAAGGGCTGAGGAGTAGGTTTGAAACAATGGAAGACAGGATCAGCAAAATTGAAGACAAACACTAGATACCACTTTGTTTGAGGGCAAATCAGAAAAAAGAGTAAAGAAAAATGAAGAAACCCTGAACATTACGTAGGATACGATCAAAAGTAAAAATCTGCAAGTGATCAGAGTTCCAGAACAGGGGGAGAAAACGGAAAACACAGAGAGGATCATTGAAGAACTGCTGATGGGAAACTTCCCTAATATCATGAAAGATGAAAAGCTGACCATTCAAGAAGCTCAACGAACCCCATATAGGATAGGCCCCAGAAGAAAATCACCAGGGCATATCATATTCACACTTGCAAAAACCAAAGACAAAGAAAGAACCCTGAGAGTAGCTTGAGAAAAACAAAAAGTCACATACAGAGGAGAAACAATAAGACTGACCTCTGATTATTCAGCAGAAACCATGCAGGCAAGAAGGCAATGGGATAACATATATAAAACCTTAAAAGAAAAAAAAATTTCAACCAAGAATATATCCTGCGAAACTCTCATTCAAATATGATGGTGATATTAGGACATTTCCAGATAAACAGAAATGAAGGAAATATGTAAAAAAAAAAAAAAAAAAAAAAAACTTAAAAGAATTATTAAAAGGAGTCCTTCAGTTTGAGAACAAACAACATCAGATGACAGCGTGAATCTAGAATGCAAGATTGCACCAGCCAGATATCAACCTAGGAAATGAACTCTCAAGGACTGTACAAAACCAAAAGATTTACAAGAGGGGACCAGAGAGATTACTCTGTAAAACAACATCATCAAAACAATAAAAGAGGGAATAAATGGTACAGATACAGAACTTTCTAATGGAGAGGAAGCCAAGGCAATACCAAGTGAAAAAGACTGGTTCAAACCTAGGAAGATAAGGTTAAATTTCAAGGTAACCACAAGGTTAACAAATGTGCTCATCGAAATAAAGAAGAAAAACATAAAGTCTCAGTAAAAGCACGCTCTACAAAAACAAAAGAAATGAAAAAAAAGAAACCCCACAAACAAAAGGAATTCAGCACAGAAGAGTAAGAGGAACAAAGAAAACGTCAGCACCACAAAAAAAAGCAATACAAAATGATAGCAATAAACTCACGCCTATCAATAATTATAATGAATGTAAATGGCCTAAATGCACCCATAAAGAGAAAGAGAGACAGAATGGATTAAAAAAAACAAGATCCATCAATATGCTGTGTGTAAGAGACATACCTCAGAAACAAAGACATATATTTATTGAAAATCAAAGGCTGGAAAAAAATATGTCAAGCTAACAGCTACCAAAAAAGAACAGAAGCAATACTAGTCTCAGATAAAATAGATTTCAAAACAAAATCTACAATAAAAGACAAAGAAGGATGCTATATAGTGATAAAATGGACAATCCATCATGAAGACATAACCATAATAAACATCTACATACCCAATGACAGGACTCCAAAATACATAAAGCAAACTCTAACAGCACTGAAAAGAGAAATTGACAGTTCCACAATAACAGTAGGAGACTTTAACACATCACTCTCAGTAAAGGACAGAATATCTAGAAAGAAACTTGAAAAAGATACAGAACAGCTAAAGGGCACAATCGGCCAACTTGACCTCATAGACATATATAGAACACTCCACCCAACAGCTGCAAAGTATACATTCTTTTCCAATGAACATGGAACATTCTCCAGAATAGGCCACATCTTAGGCCACAGAGCAACCCTCAACAATATCCAAAACATTCTGATAATACAAAGTATCTTCTCTGACCACAATGCCATCGAGGTAGAAATTAACAACAGGAGACCAAGGGGGAAAAAAAAATCAATCACATGGACGCTGAATAACACCCAGCTTAAAAACACTGGGTAATAGAAGAAATCAGAGATGAATCAAAAAATTCCTAGAATCAAATGAGAATGAAAACACATCATACCAAAACCTTTGAGACACAGCAAAGGCAGTCCTCAGAGGTCAATTTATAGCAATAGATGCACACATCAAAAAAGAAGAAAAGGGCGGAGCCAAGATGGCGGACTAGGCAGACGCTACCTCGGATCCCTCTTACAACAAAGACACGGAAAAACAAGTGAATCGATCACATACATAACAATCTACGAACCCTGAACAACAAACACAGATTTAGAGACGGAGAACGAACTAATACGGGGAAGCAGCGATTGTTTCCAGAGCCTGGAGCCAGCGTACCAGTCAGGTACGGCACAAGCACAGAGACCTGCTCCACCCCCTTGAACTAACCCCGGGAGGGGGACCAGCTGGTTCCACGGGCGGCGTGGGACGCAGCCGGTAGGAGAAGTCCCCGGGAGGCAGTGACTGATCTTGGAGCAGAAAGAGCAGCATCCGAGCCGGGGAACCGTCCCGCAGGGATTAGGACTGCACGCAGGTACGCCATAAACACGGAGAGTTGCTCCACCCCCTGAACTAACCCCGGGAAGGGGACCAGCCGGGTCGCGTGGGCGGCGTGGGACGCAGCCGGTAGGAGAAGTCCCCGGGAGGCAGCGACTGGTATTGGAGTGGGGAGAACAGCGTTCCAGCCAGGACACTCGGTCGCGGCACAAGCACAGGGAGCTACTCCACCCATCTGAACTAACCCCGGGAGGGGGCCCACCTAGTTCACGGGGGCGGCACGGCCACGCGGCTGGAGAGACGAGAAGTCCCCGGGAGGCAGCGACTGATTTTGGAGTTGAGAGTGCACCGTCCCAGCAGGGGAGCCTTGACGCTGGGCGTGGGGCTGGAAGCGGAGGATCTGACCGTGACTCCAGCGGGCCAGACCCCCCGGGGGCAATCTCCACACAGCCAGCACACATAGGCGACGCGCCCGCGGGAATCTCAGATATAACAGTCATTCCAAGCAAGACAAGCAACTCTGGCTATATTCTGAGGTGCTACTCTCCTATCTCTCTGTTCCCTCCCCCACCCTTCCCAGGCGGCTTCATTAACATCTGAATAGCCTGAGCCAAAGGGAGAACTCTGATAGGGATCTGACTGCAGTTTTTTTTTTAGCGGATTTTCTGGAAAAACTAGTTTCCCAGTGATGGCTCGGAGACAACAATCCATATCAAACCACTTAAAGAAGCAGACCGGGACAGCTTCTCCAACCCCCCAAACAAAAGAATCAAAATCTTTCCCAAATGAAGATACAATTTTGGAATTATCAGATACAGAATATAAAAAACTAATTTACAGAATGCTTAATGATATCACAAATGAAATTAGGATATCTGCAGAAAAAGCCAAGGAACACACTGATAAAACTGTTGAAGAACTCAAAAAGATTATTCAAGAACATACTGGAAAAATTAATAAGTTGCAAGAATCCATAGAGAGACAACATGTAGAAATCCAAAAGATTAACAATAAAATAACAGAATTAGACAACGTAATAGGAAGTCAGAGGAGCAGACTCGAGCAATTAGAATGCAGACTGGGACATCTGGAGGACCAGGGAATTAACACCAACATAGCTGAAAAAAAATCAGATAAAAGAATTAAAAAAAATGAAGAAACCCTAAGAATCATGTGGGACTCTATCAAGAAGGATAACCTGCGGGTGATTGGAGTCCCAGAACAGGGAGGAGGGACAGAAAACACAGAGAAAATAGTTGAAGAACTTCTGACAGAAAACTTCCCTGACATCATGAAAGACGAAAGGATATCTATCCAAGATGCTCATCGAACCCCATTTAAGATTGATCCAAAAAGAAAAACACCAAGACATATTATCATCAAACTCACCAAAACCAAAGATAAACAGAAAATTTTAAAAGCAGCCAGGGAGAAAAGAAAGGTTTCCTTCAAGGGAGAATCAATAAGAATATGTTCTGACTACTCAGCAGAAACCATGCAGGCAAGAAGGGAATGGGACGACATATACAGAACACTGAAGGAGAAAAACTGCCAGCCAAGGATCATATATCCAGCAAAACTCTCTCTGAAATATGAAGGCGAAATTAAGATATTTACAGACAAACACAAGTTTAGAGAATTTGCAAAAACCAAACCAAAGCTACAAGAAATACTAAAGGATATTGTTTGGTCAGAGAACCAATAATATCAGATATCAGCACAACACAAGGTCACAAAACAGAACGTCCTGATATCAACTCAAATAGGGAAATCACAAAAACAAACAAATTAAGATTAATTAAAAAAAAAAAATACACATAACAGGGAATCATGGAAGTCAATAGGTAAAAGATCACAATAATCAAAAAGAGGGACTAAATACAGGAGGCATTGAACTGCCATATGGAGAGTGATACAAGGCGATATAGAACAATACAAGTTAGGTTTTTACTTAGAAAAATAGGGGTATATAATGAGGTAACCACAAAAAGGTATAACAACTCTATAACTCAAGACAAAAACCAAGAAAAACGTAACGACTCAACTAACATAAAGTCAAACACTATGAAAATGAGGATCTCACAATTTACTAAGAAAAACGCCTCAGCACAAAAAAGTATGTGGAAAAATGAAATTGTCAACAACACACATAAAAAGGCATCAAAATGACAGCACTAAAAACTTATTTATCTATAATTACCCTGAATGTAAATGGACTAAATGCACCAATAAAGAGACAGAGAGTCACAGACTGGATAAAGAAACACGATCCATCTATATGCTGCCTACAAGAGACACACCTTAGACTTAGAGACTCAAATAAACTAAAACTCAAAGGATGGAAAAAAGTATATCAAGCAAACAATAAGCAAAAAAGAAGAGGAGTAGCAATATTAATTTCTGACAAAATAGACTTTAGACTTAAATCCACCACAAAGGATAAAGAAGGACACTATATAATGATAAAAGGGACAATTGATCAGGAAGACATAACCATATTAAATATTTACGCACCCAATGACAGGGCTGCAAGATACATAAATCAAATTTTAACAGAACTGAAAAGCGAGATAGATACCTCCACAATTATAGTAGGAGACTTCAACACACCACTTTCGGAGAAGGACAGGACATCCAGCAAGAAGCTCAACAGAGACACGGAAGATCTAATTACAACAATCAACCAACTTGACCTCATTGACTTATACAGAACTCTCCACCCAACTGCTGCAAAATATACTTTTTTTTCCAGCGCACATGGAACATTCTCTAGAATAGACCACATATTAGGACATAAAACAAACCTTTGCAGAGTCCAAAACATCGAAATATTACAAAGCATCTTCTCAGATCACAAGGCAATAAAACTAGAGATCAATAACAGAAAAACGAGGGAAAAGAAATCAAATACTTGGAAAATGAACAATACCCTCCTGAAAAAAGACTGGGTTATAGAAGACATCAAGGAGGGAATAAGGAAATTCATAGAAAGCAACGAGAATGAAAATACTTCCTATCAAAACCTCTGGGACACAGCAAAAGCAGTGCTCAGAGGCCAATTTATATCAATAAATGCACACATACAAAAAGAAGAAAGAGCCAAAATCAGAGAACTGTCCCTACAACTTGAACAAATAGAAAGTGAGCAACAAAAGAATCCATCAGGCACCAGAAGAAAACAAATAATAAAAATTAGAGCTGAACTAAATGAATTAGAGAACAGAAAAACAATTGAAAGAATTAACAAAGCCAAAAGCTGGTTCTTTGAAAAAATTAACAAAATTGATAAACCATTGGCTAGACTGACTAAAGAAATACAGGAAAGGAAACAAATAACCCGAATAAGAAATGAGAAGGACCACATCACAACAGAACCAAATGAAATTAAAAGAATCATTTCAGATTATTATGAAAAATTGTACTCTAACAAATTTGAAAACCTAGAAGAAATGGATGAATTCCTGGAAAAACACTACCTACCTAAACTAACACATTCAGAAGTAGAACAACTAAATAGACCCATAACAAAAAAAGAGATTGAAACGGTAATCAAAAAACTCCCAACAAAAAAAAGTCCCGGCCCGGACGGCTTCACTGCAGAGTTCTACCAAATTTTCAGAGAAGAGTTAACACCACTACTACTAAAGGTATTCCAAAGCATAGAAAATGACGGAATACTACCCAACTCATTCTATGAAGCCACCATCTCCCTGATACCAAAACCAGGTAAAGACATTACAAAAAAAGAAAATTATAGACCTATATCCCTCATGAACATTGATGCAAAAATCCTCAACAAAATTCTAGCCAATAGAATCCAACAACACATCAAAAAAATAATTCACCCTGATCAAGTGGGATTTATACCAGGTATGCAAGGCTGGTTTAATATCAGAAAAACCATTAATGTAATCCATCACATAAATAAAACAAAAGACAAAAACCACATGATCTTATCAATTGATGCAGAAAAGGCATTTGACAAAGTCCAACACCCATTCATGATAAAAACTCTTACCAAAATAGGAATTGAAGGAAAATTCCTCAACATAATAAAGGGCATCTATGCAAAGCCAACAGCCAATGTCACTCTAAATGGAGAGAACCTGAAAGCATTTCCCTTGAGAACGGGAACCAGACAAGGATGCCCTTTATCACCGCTCTTATTCAACATCGTGTTGGAAGTCTTAGCCAGGGCAATCAGGCTAGACAAAGAAATAAAAGGTATCCGGATTGGCAAGGAAGAAGTAAAGTTATCACTATTTGCAGATGACATGATTATATACACAGAAAACCCTAAGGAATCCTCCAGAAAACTACTGAAACTAATAGAAGAGTTTGGCAGAGTCTCAGGTTATAAAATAAACATACAAAAATCACTTGGATTCCTCTACATCAACAAAAAGAACACCGAAGAGGAAATAACCAAATCAATACCATTCACAATAGCCCCCAAGAAGATAAGATACTTAGGAATAAATCTTACCAAGGATGTAAAAGACCTATACAAAGAAAACTACAAAGCTCTACTACAAGAAATTCAAAAGGACATACTTAAGTGGAAAAACATACCTTGCTCATGGATAGGAAGACTTAACATAGTAAAAATGTCTATTCTACCAAAAGCCATCTATACATTTAACGCACTTCCGATCCAAATTCCAATGTCATATTTTAAGGGGATAGAGAAACAAATCACCAATTTCATATGGAACGGAAAGAAGCCCCGGATAAGCAAAGCACTACTGAAAAAGAAGAAGAAAGTGGGAGGCCTCACCTTACCTGACTTCAGAAACTATTATACAGCCACAGTAGTCAAAACAGCCTGGTATTGGTACAACAACAGACACATAGACCAATGGAACAGAATTGAGAACCCAGACATAGATCCATCCACGTATGAGCAGCTGATATTTGACAAAGGACCAGTGTCAATTAACTGGGGAAAAGATAGCCTTTTTAACAAATGGTGCTGGCATAACTGGATATCCATTTGCAAAAAAATGAAACAGGACCCATACCTCACACCATGCACAAAAACTAACTCCAAGTGGATCAAAGACCTAAACATAAAGACTAAAACGATAAAGATCATGGAAGAAAAAATTGGGACAACCCTAGGAGCCCTAATACAAGGTATAAACAGAATACAAAACATTACCAAAAATGATGAAGAGAAACCCGATAACTGGGAGCTCCTAAAAATCAAACACCTATGCTCATCTAAAGACTTCACCAAAAGAGTAAAAAGACCACCTACAGATTGGGAAAGAATTTTCAGCTATGACATCTCCGACCAGCGCCTGATCTCTAAAATCTACATGATTCTGTCAAAACTCAACCACAAAAAGACAAACAACCCAATCAAGAAGTGGGCAAAGGATATGAACACACATTTCACTAAAGAAGATATTCAGGCAGCCAACAGATACATGAGAAAATGCTCTCGATCATTAGCCATTAGAGAAATGCAAATTAAAACTACGATGAGATTCCATCTCACACCAGCAAGGCTGGCATTAATCCAAAAAACACAAAATAATAAATGTTGGAGAGGCTGCGGAGAGATTGGAACTCTCATACACTGCTGGTGGGAATGTAAAATGGTACAACCACTTTGGAAATCTATCTGGCGTTATCTTAAACAGTTAGAAATAGAACTACCATACAACCCAGAAATCCCACTCCTAGGAATATACCCTAGAGATACAAGAGCCTTCATACAAACAGATATATGCACACCCATGTTTATTGCAGCTCTGTTTACAATAGCAAAAAGTTGGAAGCAACCAAGGTGTCCATCAACGGATGAATGGGTAAATAAATTGTGGTATATTCACACAATGGAATACTACGCATCGATAAAGAACAGTGACGAATCTCTGAAACATTTCATAACATGGAGGAACCTGGAAGGCATTATGCTGAGCAAAATTAGTCAGAGGCAAAAGGACAAATATTGTATAAGACCACTATTATAAGATCTTGAGAAATAGTAAACCTGAGAAGAACACATACTTTTGTGGTTACGAGGGGGGGAGGGAGGGAGGGTGGGAGAGGGTTTTTTATTGATTAATCAGTAGATAAGAACTGCTTTAGGTGAAGGGAAAGACAACACTCAATACATGGAAGGTCAGCTCAATTGGACTGGACCAAAAGCAAAGAAGTTTCCGGGATAAAATGAATGCTTCAAAGGTCAGTGGAGCAAGCGCGGGGGTCTGGGGAACATGGTTTGCGGGGACTTCTAAGTCAATTGGCAAAATAATTCTATTATGAAATCATTCTGCATCCCACTTCGAAATGTGGCGTCTGGGGTCTTAAATGCTAACAAGCAGCCATCTAAGATGCAGCAATTGGTCTCAACCCACCTGGAGCAAAGGAAAATGAAGAACACCAAGCCCACATGACAACTAAGAGCCCAAGAGACAGAAAGGGCCACATGAACCAGAGACCTACATCATCCTGAGACCAGAAGAACTAGTTGGTGCCCGGCCACAATCGATGACTGCCCTGACAGGGAGCTCAGCAGAGGACCCCTGAGGGAGCAGGAGATCAGTGGGATGCAGACCCCAAATTCTCATAACAACACCAAACTTAATGGTCTGACTGAGACTGGAGGAATCCCGGCGGCCATGCTCCCCAGACCTTCAGCTGACACAGGACAGGAACCATCCCCGAAGACAACTCATCAGAAATGAAAGGGACTGGTCAGCGGGTGGGAGAGAGATGCTGATGAAGAGTGAGCTAATTATATCAGGTGGACACTTGAGATTGTGTTGGCAACTCTTGCCTGGAGGGGGGATGGGAGGATAGAGAGAGAGGGAAGCCGGCAAAATTGTCAAGAAAGGAGAGACTGAAAGGGCTGACTCAAGACGGGGAGAGTAAGTGGGAGTAGGGAGTGAGATGTATGTAAACTTATATGTGACAGACTGATTGGATTTGTAAACGTTCACTTGAAGCTTAATAAACGTTATTATAAAAAAAAAAAAAAAAAAAAAAGAAGAAAGGGACAAAATCAAAGCATTAGCTATACAACTCAAACAAATACAAAGACAACAGCAAAAAAAAGCCCACAGGCACCAAATAAAGGAAATAATAAAGATCAGAGCAGAAATAAATGAAATAGAGAATAGAAAAACAATAGAATCAACAAAACCAAAAGTTGGCTCTTTGAAAGGACTGACAAAATTGACAAACCGCTGGCCAAACTGGCAAAAGAAAAACATGACAGGACACAAATAATCCAAATAAGAAATAAAATGGGAGACATTACAACAGACCCAACAAAAATGAAAAGGATCATAACAGAGTATTATGAAAACCTATACTTCAACAAATTTGAAAACCTAAAGGAAATGGACAACCTTCTAGAAACACATTACCTACCCAAACTAACACAAAACAATGTTGAAAATTTTAACAGACCTGTAACAAGAGAGGAGATTGAAAAGGTAATTAAAAAAATAACTCCCAATGAAAAAAGGCCCTGGCCCAGAAGTCTTCACTGGAGCATTCTACCAAACATTCAGAGAAGACCTTACACCAGTACTACTCAAACTATTTCAGAACAAAGAAAGGAATCAATACTTCAGAATTCACTCCATGAAGTCAGCATAACCCTGATACCAAAACCAGGCAAAGACACCACAAAAAAAGAAAATTACACACCAATATCTCTCATGAATATAGACGCAAAAATTCTCAACAAAATTCTAGCCAACAGAGTTCAACATCACATCAAAAAAATAATTCACCATGACCAAGTGGAATGCATACCAGGTGTGCAAGAATGGTTCAACGTTAGAAAATCAATCAATGTAATCTACCACATAAATAAAAGGAAAGAAAAGAATCACATGATCATCTCAATCGATGCAGAAAAGGCATTCGACAAAGTCCAACACCCACTCCTGATAAAAACTCTCAATAAAATAGGTATAAAGGGGAAATTTCTCGACATAATAAAGGGTATCTGTGCAAAACCACCAGCCAACATCTTTCAGAGAGGCTGAAAACATTCCGCTTGAGAACAGGAACAAGACAAGGATGCCCTTTATCACCACTCCTATTTAACATTGTGTTGGAAGTTCTAGCTAGGGCAAAAAGGCAAGAAAAAGAAATAAAGGACATCCAAATTGGTAATGAAGAAGTTAAACTGCCCCTATTTGCAGATGATATGATACTATACATAGAAAACCCAAAAGACTCCTTGAGAAAACTACTGGAACTAATAGAAAGATTCAGCAGAGTACCAGGATACGAGATAAACATACAAAAATTAGTTGGATTCCTATACACCGATAAAAAGAACAGTGAAAAGGAAATCAGGAAAACAATACCATTTATAATAGCCCCTAAAAAAATAAAATACTTAGGAATAAATCTAACTAGGGATGTAAAAGACCTATGCAAAGAAAACTACAAAACACTACTGCAAGAAACTGAAAGAGAGATTCGTAAAGGGAAAAACATACTGTGGTCATGGATAGGTAGACTCAACATTGTGAAAATGACAACTCTACCCAAAGCAATTTACAAATACAATTTAATCCCAATCCAAATACCAACAACATTCTTTAAAGAGATGAAAAAACTAATCATTAACTTTATATGGAAAGGGAAGAAGCCCCGGATAAGTAAAGCACTGTTGGAGAAGAAGACTAAAGTAGGAGGACTAGCACTACCTGACCGCAGAACCTACCATACAGCTACGGTAGGCAAAACAGCCTGCTACTGGTACAGTGACAGATACATTGACCAATGGACAGACTTAAGAACCCAGATGTAAATCCATCTACGTATGGTCACCTGATCTTCAACAAGAGCTCGACATCCATCAAACAGGGAAAAGACAGTCTTTTGAAGAAATGGTGCTGGTAAATTGGATGTCCGTCTGCAAAAAAATGAAACAGGACCCATACCTCACACCATACACAAAAACTAACTCAAAATGAATCAAAGACCTAAATATAAAGCCAAAAAATATAAAGTTCATAGAAGGAAAAACAGGGTCAACGCTACAGCCCCTAATACACGGCATTAGCAGGATTCAAACCATAACCAACAACACACAAACTCCAGAAGATAAGCCAGATAACTGGGATCTTCTAAAAATTAAACACCTATGCTCATCAAAGGGCTTGACCAGAAGAGTAAAAAGAGAACCTACAGACTAGGGAAAAAAATTTGGCTATTACAAATCAGGCAAAGTTCTAATCTCTGAGATCTACAGGAAAACCCAACACCTCTACAACAAAAAGACAAATAATCCAATTAAAAAACGGGCAAAGGAAATGAACAGACACTTCACCAAAGAAGACATTCAAGCAGCCAACAGACACATGAGGAAACGCTCGCGATCACTAGCCATTAGAGAAATGCCAATCAAAACCACAATGAGACACCACCTTGCCCCCGCATTACTGGCAGGAATCAAAAAAACAGGAAATAACAAATATTGAAAAGGCTGCGGAGAGCTTGGAACTCTTATGCAGTGTGGGTGGGAATGCAAAATGATACAACCATTTTGGAAAATGATATGGCGCTTCCTTAGAAAGCTAGAAATAGAAATACCCTATGATCCAGCGATCCCACTCCTAGGAATATATCCTAGAGAAATAAGAGCCATCACACGAATAGACAGATGCACACCCATGTTCATTGTGGCATTGTTCACAATACCAAAAGATGGAAACAACCTAGATGCCCATCAACAGATGAATGGATAAGCAAACTATGGTACATACACACAATGGTACAAACTATGGTATATACATACACAGCAATAAAGAACAATAATGAATCTGCAAAGCATCTCATAACATGGATGAACCTGGAGGGCATTATGCTGAGTGAAATAAGTCAATAACAAAGGGACAAATATTGTATGAGACCACTACTGTAAAAACTCATGGAAAGGTTTACACACAAAAACAAACAATCTTTCATGGTTACAAGGGAGGGGAGGAGTGGGGATGTAAAATCACTAAATAGACAATAGATAAGTGGTAACTTTGGTGAAGGGTAAGACAGTACACAATACTGGGGAAGCCAGCACAAGTTGTACCAGGCAAGGTCATGGAAGCTCCATAGAAATGTTCAAGTTCCCTGAAGGATGGAATTGCTGGGCTGAGGACTGTGGCGATCATGGTCTTGTGGAACATCTAGCTCAACTGGCATAATGTAGTTTATAAAGAAAATGTTCTACATTCTACTTTGGTGAGTAGCATCTGGGGTCTTAAAAGCCTGTGAGTGGCCATCTAAGATACTCCACTGGTCTCACACCTTCAGAGCAAGGAAGAATGAAGAAAACTGAAGATACAAAGGAAAGATTAGTCCAAAGGAATAATGGACCATATCTACCACAGCCTCTACCAGACTGAGTCCGGGACAACTATATGGTGCCCCCAGCTACCACTGACTGCTCTGACAGGGATCACAATAGAGGGTCCTGGAAAGAAAAACTGGAGAAAAATATAGAACATAATTTCTAACTTACACACACACACACAAAAACCAGACTTACTGGCCAGACAGAGATTGGAGAAACTCCAAGAGTACGGCCCCCAGACACCATTTTAGCTCAGTAATGAAGTCGCTCCTGAGGTTCACCCCTTAGTCAAAGATTAGACAGGCCCATAAAACAAAATGAGACTAAAGGGGCACGACAGCCCAGGGACAAGGACTAGAAGGCAGGAGGGGACAGGAAAGCTGGTAACAGTGAACCCAAGGTCAAGAAGAGAGAGTGTTGACATGTTGTGGGGTTGTTAACCAATGTTATAAAACAATATGTGTACTGTTTAATGAGAAACTAGTTTGTTCTGTAAATATTCATCTGAAGTTCAATAAAAAACAAAAGTTGTATACTTATAAAAAGTTGAACTGGCAAAAGTTGTGTGATAGTATGTTTACAACAATGACAAAAAAAAGCCATTAGCTGCTGAAGCTGATTATGTACAACCAAACACTTCATGGGATTTACTTCCTTGGTTTGAAGGTTTAACGTCATGGTTTCATGGGACATCCCAGTTAATTGGTCTAATAACAAATTTAATGCTTCTGTTCTACCTCCTAGTTTGTTGCTTAGTGCCTGGAGTCTTAAATGCTTGAAAGTGGCCATCCAAGGCACAACAATTGGTCTCTATTCACCTGGAGCAACAGAGGAAGGACAGTCAGGAATAGCAGGTGGAAATGGAATGTGTGGCTACTGCGTCCCTGAACAACTATCACTTTTGCCATGAGACCAGAAGAGCTGGATGGTGCCCAGCTACCATTACTGAACATTTTGATCAAGGATTCTATAAAGGAATCCTAATCAAAAGGGGGAAAATGCAGAACAGACTTTCAAATTCTCATGGACTCCAGACTTTTTGTATCCATGAAGGCTAGATGAACCCCTGAAATTATTGCCTTGAGATAATCTTTAAACCTTAAACCAAAAATATTCCCTGAAGTCTTCTTAAAACCAAACAACAGTTTAGCTCAAAACCAAAGCCATTGTGGTCAAGTTGATTCTGTCTGTCATGGATTGAATTATGTCCCCCCCAAAATGTGTGTATCAACTTGGTTAGGCCGTGTGGGTTTGCCCTCCTTTTTATGATTGTAATTTATGTTGAAAGGATTAGGGTGGGATTGTAACACCACCCTTACTCAGGTTACCTCCTTGATCCAAGGTAAAGGGAGTTTCCCTGGGGTGCAGCCTGCACCACCTTTTATCTCAAAAGATAAAAGTAAAGGGAAGCAAGCAGAGAGTTAGGGACCTCACACCACCAAGAAAACAGCACCAGGAGCTGAGCGCGTCCTTTGGATCTGGGGTCCCTGCACCTGAGAATCTCCTCGACCATGGAAGATTGAGGACAAGGACCTTCTTCCAGACCCTAAAGAGAGAAAGAGAAAGCCTTCCCCTGGAGCTGATGCCTTGAATTTGGACTTTTAGCCTACTTTATTGTGAAGAAATATATTTCGTTTGTTAAAGCCATCCATTTATGGTATTTCTCTTATGGCAGCACTAGATGACTAAGACACCGACCCTACAGGATGGAGTAGAACTGCTTCATAAGGTTTCCAAGGAGCAACTGATGGATTCCAACCACTGACCTTTTGATTAGCAGCAGCCAGACTCTTAACCACTGCGCCACTAGGGCTCCACAGTTTGGCTTAACAAGTAACAAATGTCTGCCTTGAGCAGTATGCTCTTTTAAGAACTACGTATATGGGATCGAAGTAACAACAACTTGAGAGATTAGCCAGGAACCTGAGGGGGCAGTGAATTTATGTTAATGGCGAGGACGAACTCAGAAAAGGAGGGTGAGAATGGTTGCACAACTCGAAGAATGTAGTCAATGTCACTGAATGTAGTCAATGTCACTGAATTGAACGTGTAGAAACAGTTGAATTGGTGTATCTTTTGCTGTGTATATTTTCAATAACAAAATAATTTAAAAGAAAAAGAGGCCCAGTGGTAAGGATTGATACTCCCATTTATGTGTCATTAAAATAAATACAAGTCATTAATAGAAGTGTCCTAAAAGACAGACCTATTTCATACCTAGACTGGACCTCGGCTCCCCTGCGCTATCCTTCCCCTGGTCACCAACCCTCCCCTAGCTTCCCCATCAGCATCAGTGAAGATGGGGATTCACTGCTTACCACTGCGCCCTGCCGTAGAGACCAAAAGCCTCATCTCTTTATGGCCTTTATTCCCATTCATGTCACCATCAGCCCAACACCTCTTGCTCATCTCCATACCCTCCCCAACTCCTGAAACCCTGCCACTGTGCCCTCAGGAACTCACAGTCCATCATCAATCTCACCTTCTCTGAAAGTCCTCTCCCTTTCTTGCTCTAGCTAAAACCTGGCTCTCCCCACAAAACTGTCTGCCCTGCAGCTCGCTTAACGGAGGACTGTGTTTCTCCTTCACTTCCATGTCTTCGGGCCACACGAGGTGGGATAGTGCCCTCCCAGATCCTCATTGCTGCTCCAGTCCATGCTCCCTCTCTCAGCCCTAAAACTCCGGCTTGGGATCTCATGTCATCAGACTATACCACCCATTGCATGCCATGTTGCAAACACCTGGGTTGGAAACCTCCTTTCTTTGGAGATTTTGGCGCCTAGCTTACTGCCATCCTACCACTTCTCTTCATTCCTTCCAAGACCCCTCCCCCACCACCAATTCCTTGACAAATCTCCTCCAATGGCCTTGTCCTTCATCTACCTTAGCTATCACACCCATAGTCATCTCCTAGACACGGTCACTAACAATAACTTCAAACCATTTGAAATCTGATTTTCAAGCACTCCATTCTCCATCTTCCCAGCTCAATACTACTGACCCCAACAGTCTTCTGACCCCTACTCCCTTCCTCAGTGTCCTACATTGAAAATTCAAACTCATTTTCAAACTCAAGGTCCTATATGATATGCCCCCTTCCTACCTCTCTGGAATTGTCCCCTAAAGACCCCCACCCTATCACTCACTACTCTCCAGTCCTGTTGACCTTTATACAATTCTTCAAATGCACTAAGTCCATTCCTACCTCAGGGCCTTTGCACTTGCTCTCTCCACACCTAGAATGCCCTAACCTGGATGTCCTCAGGGATCCTTCCTCCCCTCCTTCAAATCGTTGTTCAAAAGTACCTTCTCAATGAGGCCCTCTATAACCACTGTATTTAAAATTGCAATTCACTGACCCACCCATAGTACATACCCTCTTCCCTGCTTTATTTTTTCCATGGCACCTATCACTTTCCAGCATATGGAGCAAAGTCTGTTTCTTCCTGCTAGATTGTTATGCTTCAAGGGGGCAGAGATTTTTGTCTGTTTTGTTCAGTGTTCTATCCTCAGAACCTAGAACAGTGCTGGCACATAAAAACCATTCAATGGATAATTTTTGCATGAATGAAGGACATTAGGATTATGCAGTTTTTAAATAATAAAAATTTAAAAGGATGACTAAGTCATTTTGCCCATAAATTTGTTAACAAAGCACTTACCAGTTTTCAGAATTTGTCAATACCCTCATTTTAAAGCTTTTAACAGGCTTAAAAGTGAAATGTGTTTATGCCATTGCCGTATAGCTTTCCCTGTTTAATGGAAATACATGTTCTGTTTAACCTTAAATGATATAAATTTTGAATTATTATGCAAGGCCTTCAGGGATACATCCTTCCATAAAATCCAATAGCCCCTGTGTTTGAGCACCACTAGGTTCCAAACATTGTGTGGATTTATGACCACTGCTTTCTTAGCTCCTACTTCTTTTTCCCTCTCTCTTCTCCTTCAGCATCTCTCCCTACAACCCTCACGCCTCTGTCTGTCTCTAACTACAATGCAGAACTGAGATACAATTTGCTTTACTGCTCTCATTACACATCCAGTTTTCAACCTAGGAATGTAGAACATTGTACTCAACTAGCTTTTAATTTTTCTAGGAAGATGGAGATGCTCCTTAATTATCTATCCCACCCCTGACTTGCACCCCTGCAAGTGTGGAGGAAGCCAGCTGCCTGCTGTAACCTGGGCTCTGATCAGCATACCAATGGCAGGCAGCTCACACCTCTGCAGAGGGACCACAGATGGAGGTGAGTGATGCGTGCCATCGTCATGGAAACCCCCTTCCACTCCTCGGGCACCAGAGAACAAGTCTGTTTCACTGTGTGCTCCAACAAGAGAAGTGGCTCATCAATCCAGGCTCTTCTAACAGAAAAAAGAGGCCTCTTCATAAGGGGCTGTAGGCACGAGTTCATCACAAACTCCTGGGAGCCAGTGCACACAGGGACAGGGGTGAGCCACTTTGCTCTCAGACTTCCTGCTGTAATTCAATCCCACAAATTGATGGATTTTGTCTCCCCTGTTAAGGTTTTGCATTTAGAGATTACAAAAGTAACCAGGACCCTCGGCAGGCATTCACTCTAGCTGAAGAGGACAAAAGAGCAGCCATTCAATTGCTCCTGTTGCTTGAGTTCCAATGGCTAAGAACCCCAAAAGCACTAAATGCAGCACAATCCAAAATTAGCACTGGGCTTACCAAAAGATGCCAGAACCACTCCTATGAGCATTAACCATTGCTTTGGCCCATCAGAAAAAGGCCTGAGAGAGGAAGAGGTTGTTGGCCTTTGGAGGTGTCTGCAGAGAGATGCTATATACACGGTAGGGGAAAGGGGTGCCTCCCCTTCCTGTAGCCAAGTAAAAGAGATTGGGGGTGTCTGCAAGAAGGGAAAGGGCATCTCATTTCCAAATAGACCCACTGTTGAGCTGTAGAAATTGTAGGCCCACCCTGGTGCCACCAACAGAGCCAAGTGTGGTGAGAAAGTGGGCTCTTGGGAGGGCATTGTGAGAGCCTGAGAGTATGGTGTGCACCCTTTTTAACCTTATTAATCTCACTATAGAAAGACAGGGAGGATTGGTGGCATAGTGGGCACTTACTTGAACTTAAAGTCCGGTGCCTAGTCCAGAGTTTTCTCAAGGTGGGACCTGCTACAGTAGCTGCAAACGGGTAGCCTCTGAAGTTCTCTAACTTCAGGAGGAGGGATAATCAGCATCAGCCCAAAGCTGAGTCCTATGAGGTGGAAGTCAAACACGCCTCCACTCTTCCACCTTTTCACCAATTCTGACACCAGTCATCCTTCCTACGACATTCTCTACTTCTCAGCTGGGTTTGATAATTCATTGCAATGGCCACACAGGACTCACAGATCATGTTCATGATTATGGGGTTTATTAGGGAAGTAACAGGTTACAACTCAGGATCAACTTGGAAGTTAAAAGGAACTCAGGAAACAGGATAATGTGTCAATCAGGACAGCTTCCAACCAAGATAGCTCTCAGCTCCTACTGCCACCACTGCCAGCCCCTGTCCTGCAAGTGTTACAGCTCTTTAGCTCCTCCTACACATGCTTGAAGGCACCCCACTCTGCTAGCAAGCTTCCTACCCAAAGGCACTCAGCTCTCTCACTCCATGGGTCAGAAAGCCCCACTGCAGCCATCTCTCGCTGGCCTCATGACGCTGCCACTCTTGCCGCACCATCTGTCACCATCTTCAGTGTTACAGAGTTTTCTGTGTCTCCTGTATCTACGAGGTTCTCTGCACAGAGATCCAAGTCCAAAAGATGTGCTCCGCTCCAGGTTCTTCTTCTTGATGGCAGTGAGGTCCCCCTCAACCTCTGCGGAATTGGCTCTTTTAAGCCTAGATGGATGGCAAAACTGACCAAATCTATAGATAGGCCACAGGTACCTCATCTGCATGGTAATGAACCAATCCCCACAAGAGTTTTATGTACCTTATTTGCATAGTAGACTAACCAATCCCTTTGCAAGATTGTAGCCTAGGAAATAGCCTTAGCACAACTAAAAACCCAGGGCCAGAGAGGCCATATATAAAGAGAAACCCATTGCCCTGCAGTAGCCTAGGACTTTAGGGCCTGAGGATCCTCTGATGTGCTAGGTCTGGAGAACCTTCACTTATCCCAGTTTTCTGTGGCCCTCAAAGGGTGTGGAAAGGATCCCAGTGGCTCCTATGGCCCCATGCAGTACAGAGATTATTGGAAGGGCAGAGGCCATGGATGGCCCTTGGCCCAAGCAATAAGAGGACCCACCTGGAGACGGGGTTGAAAGGGAGGCTTGGCTGCCATTCTCAGGGAAGGGCAATCCCAGACATAGAGGCATATGTGGTTACATATACCCCTACACAGACCTCCAAGCCAACAATGGGAAAGAAGTCAGCACACTCCCCATAAGCAACATGTGGCCTGCCACATGAGCAGAATCTCGTCTCCCTCCAGCTGTCCTCACCGGCATTGGGCTAGAGTAGGGCCTCATGAAGGTCCCAACACCGGAAAGAGAAAGGGGAGCTGTGTGTAGAGAGTACACTCCACATATGCTTTAGTCCCAGCTCTGAGCTGTGCCGAGGGAAGGGAGAAGAGCTTGAAATGAGTTTCAGACTGAAGTCTTAAAATGAACAGGACTGAGGCTTATATTCCAAGCCAAAATTTGATTTTAACCCAAATTAACTGGAAAGCTATGGAATCCACTGAGATACTGTTAAGCATCACACACCACCCAGCAGGGAGAAAAAGGTCAAAAAGCACAGTTGGTAACAGCTATGGAAGAAAGAAAACCAGTTCACATTTCCATCTAAGGACTTGAACTTTCTCAGTAAGCAAGTCATACCTGGGCTGGGTTGTGAATAGAATACAAACAAGACTAGAAGCTGTCTAGCAGGAGAGGCGGGGAACCTGCCTCCACCACTCTCTGTGAATGCTTTGATGAATAAGGCACCCTGGCCCTGACACTGCTTGATGATTACAGTTGGTGCAGTGCTTATTGGGTTGACGGGAACCCAAGTCCCCAGAGACTGAAGACACGTTCCTTTGAGCAAATATCCGAGCACCTACCACAAGCCAGGCAGGTAAACGCAGCAGTGAACAGGACAGACCTCACCCAGCTCACAGTGTGGCAGGGGATAAAGCCAGGCAACCAGACAGATAAAATTTGGTGTGGTAAGTGCTATGGGAAGATTAAGTGTCTGGGGCTAACTAAGCAAAGACGGGTCCAATCTTGGAGTATCAGGAAAGGCTCCTGGTAAGAGCAGCAGTATCTCAATGGAGAGCTAAAGAATAGATAAATGTGAGCCAGGCAAATCAAGAGAGCTTTTTAGGAGAGGAAACGTCAGGTGTCTAGGCCCAGAAGCATGACAGAGACCATGGAATTGAGAACAGAAAGATGCTTGGTATGGTTGGAGCTAAAGTAAGGCACTGGGGTTCAGAGTTGAGACTGAGGAACGTAAATGGGAGTCACCATGAGGCTTTGTGAGTCAGTGAGCTACTCAGACCTTATCTTGAGGGCAATGGGGCATCATTAAAAAGTAAATGAGGGGGTAACATCACCAAGATGGCAGAGTAAGAAGATCCAGACTCCAGTTCCCCAATGAAACATGAAAAAAAAAAAGTGGAAAATGTCAGAACCTTTTCAGACCCTGGTAAAAAGTCAGAGGTTCACTGCAGATGACCAAACCCTGAATCAACAGAGGCAATATCAAGAAAATAGTAAGAAAGCTTTATTACTTTTTGTAACTGGACCATGCTTCTTCCCTGCCCTGGCTCAAAGCCCATGTTTCCAGCTTGGGACCCTAGTCCTGGGTTCCGACAGCAGATCATACCTTAGGCCCAAATTTCCATGTTCGCCCGTTCGAATCTGTTGGGTGGCTAAAGAACTGAGAAAATCCTAAACTATCATCTCAGGCTCATCTCTCAGCCCACTGTAAGCCTGGCTAAGTGCTTAAGGACTACCCAGCATAGAGCCAATCTGCAAAGGCTGCAAGAGGTGTTTGTTTCCACCTCCCCTACCCTTGCCCCTTTTTCTTTTGTTTGCTTGTTTTTCCTTATTTTCTTTTTAACTCCTGGCATTCAATATCTAACCTCAAGCTAGAGTGTTAGTTTCTAGGGCTGCCATAACAAAATACCACAAACTGGGTGGCTTAAAACAACAGAAACATGTCTCACAGTTCTGGAGGCTAGATATCCACATTGAGCATCTTGGCAGGGCCCTGCTTAACTCCCTAGACTCTGCTCACAACCACATCCCCCACCCTACCCCAGCCCAAAGAAAGGCAGTTTCCATTTTTCTTTAACAAGCTGTGCTCTCTTGCCTCCTGGCGCTTGTAAAGGTGGTCCCTCCTCCTGGAACACTTCTCTTGCTTCAAGTCTCTGTTCACACATTACTCCTCAAGGAAGCCTTGTCCCCATTCCTTAGACTGGGTATGTCACAGCTCTTCGGTGCTCTCCCAGCATCTGGCACTTCCCATCACTGCATCCATCTACCTGTCTCCCTTCACTGGACTATAAGAACTGTTGGGGAAAAATTACTAAAAACAGAATCTACTCCCAACCCAGAAAGCCTCTCCATGAAAATCAGAGAGAAAAGTTTTATTATTCAATAACCACTAAACCAGAATGTGATGCATCACAGGTAATCCACTAAAAAGATTGTAAAAACAGAAATCTTAACCATTATATAGCTGTCATGGATTGCATTGTGTCCCCAAAAAATATGTGTCAACTTGGTTAGGCCATGATCCCCAGTATTGTGTGGTTGCTCTCTATTTTGTGATTGTAATTTTATGTTAAAGAGGACTAGGGTGGGATTGTAAAACCCTTACTAAGGTCACAGCCCTGATCCAATGTAAAAAGAGTTTCCATGGGGTGTGGCCTGCACCACCTTTTATCTTACAAGAGATAAAAGGAAAGGGAAGCAAGCAGAGAATGGGGACTTCATGCCACCAAGAAAGCAGTGCTGGGAGCACAGCATGTCCTTTGGACCTGAGGTTCCTACGCAGAGAAACTCCTAGGCCAAGGGAAGACTGATGACATCGACCTTCCTCCAGAGACAAAAAAAAAAGCCTTCCCCTGGAGCTGATGCCCTGAATTTGCGCTTGTAGCCTATTATACTGTGAGAGAATAAATTTGTTTGCTAAAGCCATCCACCTGTGGTATTTGTTATAGCAGCACTAGAGGACTAAGACAACAGTGAAGGGGATACAGTCCATTACATTCATGTTTTCAAGATAATATTAATTTTCTAGTATTTTGGGCTGAGACACCTGAGGTAATGCTATTCTCCTTCCAAGAAACAAGAAGGTTGGGGAGGATCACCTGAAGTTACTTTTCAAAGATTTGCTACTTTTCAGATAGACAAAGCATTTACAAGTTATCTAAAGTGAACTCTGAAACAACTGGGGAGGGAGCCTCTTATTTTCAACCGGGAGAATTAAAAAACTCTTATTTTCAATCTGTATTTTTCCTTATAGCACCATGAGTGCAGGAACTATGTTATTTCACCATTGTAGCTTTGGCACCTAGCACAGTGGGGCCTCAGGAAGTGATTTATGATTAATGGAAATTTAGGAATTTCTGTTGTAGTGCTGACCTTTTCATGATTTGCCACTGCCCCTCAAAATTAGTGTGAGAATATTAACATGTAAACGTTAAAAAGCCTTTGTGTTCCCGTTGAAGGTTAGCTGGAATTTGAGGTCTAAAGAAACACCAACAGAGAGCTACGTATGCATGAACTTTACCTAACTAAGAGCACCCTTGGGGTCCACTGTAGTGAAGTGTCTGACTTGAAATAATCTTTAATCCTAGGGCATTATGGCCTGGACAGGCTAGATTCCAAAAAGTGCTTCTAGCTTTTTTTTTTTTTTTTTTGTACTGTACTTTAGATGAAGGTTTACAGAACAAACTAGTTTCTAATTAAACAGTTAGTACGCATATTGTTTTATAACACTGGTAAACAACCCCATGACATGTCAACACTCTCCCTTCTCAACCTTGGGTTCCCTATTACCATCTTTCCTGTCCCCTCCTGCCTTCTAGTTCTTGCACCAGGGCTGATGTGCCCCTTTAGTCTCATTTTGTTTTATGGGCCTATCCAATCTGGCTGAAGGGTGAACCTCAGGAGTGACTTCATTACTGAGCTGAAAGGGTGTCCAGGAGCCATACCTTCAGGGATTCTCCAGTCTATGTCAGGCCAGCAAGTCTGGTCTTTCTTTTTGTGTTAGAATTTTGTTTTATATTTTCTCTAGCTCTGTCCAGAACCCTCTATTGTGATTCCTGGGCACCATCTAGTTGTACTGGACTCAGTCTGGTGGAGGTTGTGGTAGTTGTGGTCCATTAATCCTTTGGACTAATCTTTCCCTTGTTATCTTTAGTTTTCTTCATTCTAGGAAGCTTTTTGAAGTAAAGAAGCCAAATACATATTCACTCAAATTGGACAGTAAGTCCCCAGGCTACCAACAACTGATTTATGGACGACTCATACTTGCCCTTTAGTGTTATGTAAATTTTCACAGTGGCTAAGAGCTACAGCTGCTAACCAAAAGGTGAACAGTTGAAATCCACCAGCTGCTCCTTGGGAACCCTATGGGGGCATTTCTGCTCTGTCCTATAGGGTTGCTGAGTCAGAATCGACTCAACAACAGGTAGAAGTGCAGTAGGTAAATTTGCCTTCAATCTGAAACGAATGATGCAACCCCTACTTGCAACAAATCCTTCATCACAATCATCTTTACTTCACACGCAGCTTTTAAACCATTGAAAAGGCTTTAAGCCTTTTCAATGCACTTTTCTCAACTTTTCTTGCACTAAAAAAAAAAGTAAGGCTAAATAAGAATTGATTCATTTGAATTAAGGTGTTGGCAAAGAATATTGAATAGACCCTGGACTGCCAGAAGAACAAACAGGTCTCTCTTCGAAGAAGTACAGCCAGAATGCTCCTTAGAAGTAAAGACAGCGAGACTTCGTCTTATGTACTTTGGACATGTTATCAGGAAAGACCAGTCCCTCAAGAAGGACATCATGCTTGGTAAATTACCCAGCAAAAGAGAGGAAGACCCTCAATGAAGTGGACTGACACAGTGGCTGCAACAATGGGCTCAAGCATACCAACAGTTGTGAGGATGGTGCAGGACCAGGCAGTGTTTCGTTTGTTGTACACAGGGCCGCTCTGAGTCAGAACCAACTCAACGGCACCTGACAACATGCACGTATTCCAATCTTACTTAGGAACTAAAGACACACTTAGGAATAGATCTATTTTGTACCCCAGAGACTGCCTGTACACAAACAGCAATAATCCCAAGATGAAATTTATATGTATTAATGGAGAAGCATTTGTTTAAAGTTCCCAGTTAAAGTCTCAACACACATTAAGCACATTACATCTGATTAGCAGCAGATAAGACAAGATCGGCTCAATGCTGGGTTCTCTCCCAGGGGAACAGTAACTAATTGGTAAGGGAGACTGACTAATCCCCTTACTCCCAGCCAGGCGCACTTAAAGACAAAATTCTGCAACTTATAAACAGTATCTGACTAACAGATGTGCACAGCATTCATTTCTAATAAAGAAACCGGTAAGAGTTGCAAGGACTTAACTATGAACTTTTGTCCCTCCACAACTACCAGAAGAGACCATGTATCTAAGTTCAAACTGTAGCATGTGAAAGCCATTCATAATTATACTCTTTGCTTTTCAAAGTAGTCCTAGTATACCTGAAGATCTAGAACTATTAAACAAACAAACCAAACCCATTGCCATTAAGTCGATTCTGACTCGTAGTTACTGTATAGGACAGGGTAGAATTGCCCCCAATTGGACTGCCAAGGCTGTAATCTTTACAGAAGCAGACTGGCCACATCTTTCTCCTACAGAGTGGCTGGTGGGGTTTGAATCACCGACTTTTCAGTTAGCAGCCAAGCACTTAACCACTGCACCACCAGGGCTCCTTGCTAGACCTATTACTCCTCTAAAAGGTCAAGCCTCCTAATAGTCTTATTTTCTCCTAGATGTCCACCAATTCTATAAATTCAGACTGATTCAGTCCTAGTTAGAGGATAAAAAGTTTTAAAGTCAAGCATCAGTGGCTGTAGCTGTTCCTAGTATTTTATGTCTAATGTTTTTCATCTTCCTCTAATAACAACAGTAAAGAAAGTTTGTATTCTAATTAGACTATAGATGCCACAGATGTTTCAGGGGAAAGGCTTCACCCAGGCAAGTAAAGCGAGTGAATTAAGCAGGCTAGGTCTGAGAAGAGAGTAAAAGGAACTTCATAAAATAACCAAAACCAAACCCATTGCCGTCAAGTTGATTCCAACTCATAGTGACCCTACAGAACAGAGTAGAACCGCCCCACAGAGTTTCCAAGGAGCACCTGGTGGATTTGAACTGTCAACCTTTTTGTTAGCGGGTGTAGTTCTCGACCATTATACCACCAGGGTTTCCAAAGAAGTTCAGTTCCCCTTAAAGCCACCAAAGGGTCTGTGGGGTAGAAAGCCATTCCATCACCACTCGAGCAAGGACTGGAAACAAGGGCCTATGTCTGCCTGATGTGCTTTTCCAAAAGGAGCTGAAAAACTGAAGGGATGCGAAACTTCCGAGTTTTAAATGGTATCCAACAATTCAGTTTTTAAAAATATTATCCACACAATCTGTCCAAAAAAGAAAATCCACGGGCCATCATTTACAATCTCTGATGTTTTTATTCCAGTCTCAGATTTGGAACCAAATACCTGCTCTACCATTTCCTAGTTCTTAAAACCTTGGCAAATCAATGAACTTCTGAGCTCATTGTCTTCACTGAAAAATAGGGTCATAAACATTAAACACAATAATGCTCATCAAATACTTATAACAATGTCCAAACCAAAAAACAAAACCCATTGCCATCCAGTCAATTCTGACTCATAACGACCCTATAAAAACCCACTGCTGTCGATTTTATTCCAACTTATAACTGTCATGGATTGAATTGTGGCCTCCAAAAATAAGTATCAACTTGGTTAGGCCATGATTCCCAGAATTGCGTGGTTGTCCTCCATTTTGTGATTGTAATTTTATGTTAAAAGACAATTAGGGTGGGATTGTAACACCCTTACTAAGGTCACATCCCTGAACCAATGTAAACGGAGTTTCCCTGGGGTGTGGCCTGCACCATCTTTTATCTTACAAGAGATGAAAGGTAAGGGAAACAAGCAGAGAGTGGGGAGCTCATACCACCAAGAAAGTAGTATGGGAAACAAAGAACGTCCTTTGAAAGGACCCAGGGTCCCTGAGCCTGAGAAGCTCCTTGCCAGGGAAAGGTTGTGGACAAGGACCTTCCTCCAGAGCCAACAGAGAGAAAGCCTTCCCCTGGAGCCGATGCCCTGAATTTGGACTTTTAGCCTATTTTACTATGAAGAAATAAATTTCTCTTTGTTAAAGCCATCCAATTGTAGTATCTGTGATAGCAGCGCTAGATGACTAAGACAACAGCAACTCTATAGAGCAGGGTAAACTGTTCCACAGGTGTTGCAAGGCTGTAAATCTTTACAGAAGCAGACTGTATCTTTTTCCTGTGGAGCGTCTGGTGGGTTCAAACCGCCGACCTTTCAGTCAGCAGCCGAGCACTTAACTACTGCTACCAAGGGTAACTTAAAACAATGTCCAACATAGAGTAAACAATGAAATACAATTTTCTATAGCTGAAGGGTTAATCAGTAAATCTTACTATCCGTGAGTTATTTTTTGTGATCTGCAAAGTACCTAATTGAAGATTCCAAGTTCTCAGAAGATGTACAGCTACTCAAATTCTGGTTACTGAATACTAGTATTAAGGTCATTAGAAACTCAATAGAACCAGCAATAAACAATGCCCAGCAGTAGATTCTTAATGAGCTGGAAGTGGTTCTTCTAATTAAGAGTTCTAACGACTGTCACTAGTTAACGGCCACAAAAAGGCAATAAGGTACACATCAAGGGGTATATATTTCAGGGAAAACAGTGGCAGCTTCTGAAATAAGCTGTTAAAACACATCAAAGAGTTTTAAGGTTCAGTTTGTGCAAACCAGATGCTGGTCTGATAAACATTTTAGCTACTTTTCATATGGTTATAAACAAACTCCAAGAAATACCGACCACAATATTAGGAAAAGTCTTAAATAAAGAACAGCTTTATTAATAAAAAAAAAAAAAAAAATACATGGAAACTATAAAGCACTAGAAGCTTAAACATCTAAGTCATAGCAAGCAGGTGGCAATTCAACATCCAGGGTCGACAGAATGCTTGAAGGAGACTGCAACAAATCTAGAAAACAGAAATTTATTATATTTCTGTAAATTCCTGAGTCTATCCATGTCAACACTGATATTAGTTGTCACTTATAATCATAGATTCATGTTTTTCTCTAATGGGTCCCTACCCCCACCCCCCTGCCACATATTTCTTGGAATGTGGTTGTGGCCCCAGAATTAACCTTCTTTAGGAAGACTTAGAAGTACCTAAACCTCTATTGTTCTAGTATTAATGTGGTACTATTAATACTATTGATCTAGTATTAATGTGAGCTAACAGTCTCACTAATGTGGTTTATAAAACAGTACAAGTTATTCCATCAAAGCCAGGCAAGAGCAAATAGAAAATATACCGATGATGGTTTTGACTACCAGTTTAAGCCAAGATCTCAAATCTTGTATAATAAGAAGGTATTGCTATTCTATGCTATTACACAAGCATCTTGTTCCTGTTACCCTTGGACTGGATATAATTTGTGATTCTCATCCCAAGCAAGTTTATAATACTTCAACGTACAGCCTAAGAAGTTACATATTAAAATAACTCGTTCTGCTGTACATAAGACAGTCTGGATTCCAGAATGACTTAATTTTACCCTAGCATTTGGAACTAAAAACCAATCCCAATTGAGAACAGTTTTCATTATTCTGAAACCTTATCTCCATAGGTCAAAGGATAGAAATTACTTACATGCTAACTTACTGTACAACTCTGTCCCCACGGTAATGGAAGTGTTATGAAACAAATTGTTAACAGCCCTTCCAAAAGGAAGGGCACTTGGTTCACTTACCAGACTCCCATGTCAGAGAAGGCATCTTCACAGGTGAGGGGGGACCCATGTCTAAGAGCTTTTCGAGTTCCCTCTCCTCATCAAGGATCATGAGTGGCACTCCATTCAAGGGCAGGTGTGCAATCTGGTGCTCTTCAGGCAGATCAAAACTCTCAAAATCTGTCCCAAAGAGAGTCATTTTGTGAGGGCAGCAGTTCTCCGTGTGATTGGTGGAGTCCCCTGGGGCTCTGAGACCCTCTCAGTGTATCCATGAGACTAAAAACTATTTTTATAATAATAGGAATACATTTTACACTGTGTTGACACTTGCAATGATGGTGCAAAAGCAATGGTGGATAACTCTGCTGATGCCTTAGCACAAATCAAGGCAGTGGCAATAAACTATATTAGTTGTCATTGAATTCTTCACCACTAACACTTGCAGTTAAAAAAAATAAATAAAAATGCCAGTTTCACTTGAAGTCACATTATTGCATGCAGTAAAAAAAATATTAGTTTTATTAGCTCTCAACCCTTAAGAACATGTCTTTTAAATATTCTGTATGATAAAATGAAAGTATGCATAAAGCACTTCTGCTGCATACTGAAGTATGATGTTCATCTTGAAGAGAAAGGATTGTACGATTATTTGAGTCGCAAGCTAAGCTAGAGGCCTTTTTCCTGGAACATGGTTTTTACTGGAAAGAATGACTGGTTACTCAGAGCTGGGTAATTTGTCTCACATTTTCTCAAGGGAAGGAAAGAAGTTATCGCAACTCAAGGAAAACTGACAGCTGCCAAATATACAATTGAAAATTTCAAGAAAAAAATTGAGAATTTTGGGAAACTTCTCTGCTACCATGAGTTGACAGCTTCCTAGTACTTAAGACTGTTCTGATTAAATCGCTGGTGATGATAATGTATGTTTACATAATAAAACGCTTTAGGTGATCTACATCTCAGTGGACCAGTATTTCTAAATCATCAATTCTTTATAAATTCAAGGATAAAAGACCCATTCCAAATGAAAGAGAGACCAAGGGATTTTACTGTCAGAGTACAAATATTCATTGGTATGGTTTCCAATTCCACACTGCAACTACAAGGAACAGCCACTTGTGCGGTTTTAGTGTAGTATCAAAGGAAAATATTCATACTTATCTGAAAGAACTAATACAATTCTCCTCCCTTTTCTAACTACATATCTGTGTGAGGCCATACTTTCTTCAGGTACTTCAGTCAAAACAACAGATTGCAACATACTGAATGAAGATTCAGGTGAGAATATAGCTGTCTTAAGACAAATTAAATGAATTTTCAAAAGGCTTACCATTCTTCTAATTTTTGTTTTGGAAAAGTAATTTTTTCACTTAAAAAAGTTATTTCTGTTATTTTAAATATTTACGTTTTTCAGTTTTAATTTCTAGTAAATAAGGATAGAGCACACAAAAGCTCATCAGGGTCCTCAATTAGTTTAAGAGTTCAAAGGATCCTAAAACCAAAACCTTTGAGAGTCACTGTGTTAGGTAACACTGCCTCTTAAAATCCAAGTGCCTTACTTCTTAGGAATCATTTAAAAGATCCAATTTTTCTTGATAGTAACAAAGCGTAACTTAAATATTGAGCCTTTCCTCTTTTCTCAAAAGGTCAAAACCAAACCACTCAGGAAACAAAACAGAGTCCCTGATGGAGCAGGAGAGAAGTGTGGTACAGAATGCAAATTCATGTAAAGAAATCAGATTTAATGGTCTGAGACTAGAGGAACCTCTGAAGACAGGGCCCCCAGACTCTTTTAACCCACAACTAAAACCATTCCCAAAGCCAACTCTTCAGAAAAAGATTAGACTGGACTATAAAACATAAAATAATACTCGTGAAAAGTGTGCTTCTTAGCTCAAGTAGATGGAAGAGACTAAATGGGTGGCTCCTGCCTGGGGGTGGGATGAGAAGGCAGAAAGGGACAGGAGCTGGTTGAAAGGACATGAGAAACACAGTGTGCAAGGGGGCATGTGTTGTCACATTATAGGGATTGCAACTAGGGTCACATAACAACATATGTATAAATTTTTGTATGAGAAATTAACTTGAGCTGTGAACTTTCACCTAAAGCACAATTTAAAGAAGATTGTAATCCCAACAGAATAATCACGAAGTCCAAAAAAAAAAGAAGAAAAACCAAACCCACTGCCATTGAGTTGATTCTGACTCATAGCGATCCTATAGGACACAGAACTGCCCCACAGGGTTTCCAAGGAACGCCTGGTGGATTTGATCTGCCAACCTTTTGTTTAGCAGCCAGACTCTTAACCACTACACCACCAGGGTTTCCAAAAGGTCAAAGTATAGTGTTTTTTCTTCCACCTTTTTTCTTAGGAGTGACATTTCTCTAAAGCCTTAAGCTCTCAGAAATCAGTCTACTCTTTTCCAACCTTGGTAAAACTCAAGTCAAAACAGAATTGAGTGATGCGTGGCCCCTTAATTTAAAACCACTGAACTGTAAAGGAAACCATTAACAGAAAATAGACAACAAAAGAAAAGTCTGCCGCATAACAAGACTAATTCCCTTTATCCACAAATGGCTCTAAAAAAAATCTGTAGGAAAGTCACAGTCAAGGGAAGACAGACACAAACACGAAGTCCTAAGAGAAAAAAAAAAGTACAAAGTCAATAATCAAATATGCTCTTAACACACAGACACAAAAACAAATTTAAAACAATGAGATATCATTGCCCTTCTGATAAAGATTAGAGTTTAAGACATGTGCAGTTAAACACTGTCATCCACTGTGTGTGGGTACAATAATTTATACTCCAGTTTTGGAGGGCAACTTGGTGGTATCTCTTTCCTTAAACACAGCACATTTCAGTCCTCCTTTCTGGTCAATACACAGAGATCACCTCAATTTCCTTAATGACTGAAAGGAAATCACTAGTATGGAGACACTGCATTTTATTAAAACATTTTCTCATATGCCCTCTGACTCAGTAATCCTCCTTAAGGTTTACCCTACAGATATACTTACAAACTTGCAACAATACAATTGAGAATACTAATTGCAGAACTGCTTATAATACACAAAAGCTGGGGAAAACTCAAATGTACATCACCAGAATGGCTAAATGCCCTTTGGCTAAAAGGGGAAAAACTGCTCAGCTCTCTAGAAGGCCCTGCCTGATCTGCCCTTGCCATAATCTGTTGGTCCTTCACTCTGGCCAACTTTGTTTCCTAGAGCCATTTCAATCCTTTTTCCACCTCAAGACCTTGGCATACACTTTTACCTACAATGACCTTGCTTTGCCTCTCCCATTCTTCACATAGCTATCCCCTTAACTCCTTCAAGACTCAAAGCTTCACGACACTTCCTGATCTTCCAAGGCTAGGTTCAGTAATCTCCCCATAGGCCCTATTTTTCTCCTTCCCCACACTCAGAGTGAGATTTGCTCAGTGTTTGACTTTCCCTCCAAATTGTAGGCTCCCTCAGGCCAGGGGCTCTCTGTCTTATTAACCACTGCAACCAAAGCCTAACAGTGCCTGGCACACAGTAGCGTCTCAAACGTTTAAGTACATTAAAATTAGAAAAGCTGATTCTATAACAGTAAATACTTCAGATACACATTGCAGGTTTAAGAACAAAAACATGTTTTTACTGGCTACATGGATTTTTCTAAGCAAAAGAATACTTAACCCTACCAGAAGGACTCTTGGGCATTGCTCAATTGACACAAAGCCCACCTTCTAAAAGGCTTGCTAGAAAAACTCCACATTTATACCTGATCAATGTTAACAAACATATCTTATCTCCCTTAGCCTGATGTACCAGCACTTCCTAGATGGCAGGGAAGGGGACTTTGACTACAGCACAGCAGATGACAAACCCTGACTTCAACAACCTGGACTTTGTGGCGCAGGATGAGGAGAGATGCTTTGACGAGGAGGTGCCTGAGGATGTGACCAGCTCAGAGCTAGATGAGGATTGATGCCAGCCAGCCTCTCTACCTGTCCCTAGCCCCAGAAAGACAGCTGATGACAGACAGGCTCAGTGACTCCTTTTCTGAGGGGCAGTTCCCCACACCACCACTGCCTCCCCGCTGAGGGGCCTCTTCCTCCTACACAGGGCCAGGCATCCCTCTTTGGATTCAAACAGGCAACAAAAACCTTTTACTTTGTTTGCCCCCACCTTCTCCCTCCTCTTCCTCCTTCCTTTTTGTCTAAAGAATCTCTCCTCCTCCCTTGATTGTAAGGTGAGGCTCCAAGTGCCTGAGGGGAGGACCCCTCCCATCCTGTCATTCCAAACCTTCAGCCCCTCAGCTTGCAAGATCTTCATGCAGTTTGTTGTAAATTCTTTCAGGAGCTGTTTTACTTTTCAGGATTTGAAGAAAAAAAAGTTAAAAATTTAAAACACAAGTTTAAAAAAGCAAAATGGGGAGGGAGGAAGGGAGGAAGCAGTGACAGATACTTTGTTTGCTTGTTTTTGGTGACTGTGCTTTTTTTTTTTTAATTTTTAGAATTTGTCAGTTTTTACTGTGGGTAAAAAAAAGCTGTGGGTAGGCTACTGATATTTCATCAAGGTAACCATCTCTTTGCTGAGTTCAGGTGACCTTGAAACAAACCAACACACACAACCAACCACAAAATCACCTAATTTTTTATACGATGTCTCACTTCCCTGTAACTTTGCACGCAAGTGTCTGTGTTAAGTTGAACTGTAATTGCTTTTTGTATTTGGAGAGAGTGTGACTACCGAACTTGAGACTTTTTATTCTGGGCATCCTGGTAGTTTCTGGTGGGATGTAACGGGTGAGAGGGGGAAAAGGGAGGTGGGGGTGGGGGTGGGGGCGGAGGTGGGGGTAGGGGCAGAGGTAGGGGTCTTCTTCCCCTCAGAACATGAAGTTCTCCCGCTGCCCCTCTCAAGAGGTCTCCAGGTCCCAGACCTGAGAGTTTTCCCTACAGTGATCTTCTTCAATTATTTTTACTTTCCCTTGTCCCATGTTTTAACAGGATTTTAACAAACTGCACTTAATGTGTTTGCCCTGTAAAAAAAATAAAAAAGGACAGGAACACGGTCCTCCATCTTTACTCCTATTCTGTGCTCTGTACTTAAGAGTATACCTTGTAAATAATCCCATCAACAAATACACTGTTCAAAGCAAACCAGATTCAGAAAGTCTTTCGTTTCACTTCCTGATCATATGCCATATCCACATCAAAGTACAGCTGAATTGAATTCTAATAGAAACTGAAAGCCAAAATCATTTTTGCAATACTAAAAGATACTACCTAGAGGATTGAAGGGAAAGAATTTTTCTATTTCTGGATAGGCGTCATCCAAAGCAGGAACTGAGCTTTTTGCTTTACCAGTCTTCTCAGTCATCTAAAACAATACAATATAGATTAGTGAGAGGGGAAGCCTTGTCAACTGATTAGTACAATAAAGAAAAGGGCCTTTTCAAAGCATATGATTACTCCACCAGTTTAAAATGTGTCAATTTTATGCTGGCTTCTAAGACGCCATAATCCTTAGTTCTCACAATTACACACAAATATAATCCAGCAAGCAGAATGGTTCAAAAGTTAATTCTGAAATTTAAGTATTAGTACCGGTTGGTGTAACTTATCATCAAAAATGAAGAGATTTATAGCTCAGAGCTAATCAACTCAATTATTTGCCCTAAAAGAGAAAATGGGCATGAATCACCAGAATACTACAGCAGTTAATCCCAAAAGCCATTTGGCTTTTGGAAGTGTGATTTTCCATTAGCGTTATCTTAATTATTTGCTCACCAAAAAAGACCAAACCCTTGCAACAAATCGATTCCAACTCAGAGCGACCCAACAGGACAGAGCAGAACTGCCCCAAAGGGTTTCCAAGGAGTAGCTGGTAGATTCGAACTGCCAATCTTTTGGTCAGCAGCCTGAGCTCCTAACCACTGTGCACCAGGTTAATATTAAAAACAAGTTTGTGTTCCTCAAATACATGCACTGTGTAAGAGTCAGGAAAAGACAATCAAAGACTTTTAGAGTCTACTGTGGATAATTCTCTAGTCTGGAATTGGCAGGCAGGCAGTCTAGTACAGTGTAGGCCAAAACAGAAGCCTAGGTATTCTTGGTTTACCTTACCGCATACGGGCATGCATACCCAGAGAAAATCCCTAGGGCAGGTGTATCCCATACGTCAGTCCTCTGTATAACATTATCATTATTTTTGTCATATCCTTGTAATAACTGTATTTAACATATTTCTTTAACTCACCTTTTTTTTTTTTTTAAAGACATTCTTATCCAAAGGCACATTACACGTAACAGGTTTGACGTAAAATACGTTGTTTTTTTTTTTAACACATTAAACAATTATTAAAATAAAGTGTTAATCCACAGGTCGGCTGAAGTCATCTTACATAGCGAAGTCATCTTACATAGCAAATTCACTGGCATGTAGTTCATGTGCATGCATGCACAAACAGAGGTCAACACACAAGCAGACTGTCACATAACAAGCTGGTGCTTGCTGCTGGCAACATCTGGGCAATATTAGTCCTATTAACAATGTGACCTCTTACAAGGTGCACTCCCTCTTAAAGTGTTTTACTCATCTGTAGGTAGATGCTACCAAGCGATCTGTTTCAAGACACCAGTTAATGGCAGGTGCAGCAAAAACATTCACTAGCTGCTTCTGAGATTTCCGATCTCAAGGTCCACAAAGACCATATGATTCTCCTCTGCTAATCTATGTTTGCTAGCCTGTATTTTCTTCTATTCAGCAGGGTAGAAAGCCAGGGAGGATGCTAAGTTATTTTATTTCTTTAAAGAGTCAAAAGTACTGAAGTGTTTAAACAGTGTGTTTAGAGTCAACACTTACCTTCTTGGCAGAGAAGATTGGCTGCTTTTGTTTGAGGGGTCCATTAGTCTTTCCTGACTTTTCTGTAGCTCTGTTGACAGTTCCCAAAGCCTTTCTGGCAGGTTTAGGTAGGGCAGATGGCGCATCAAATATTTTACCAATATGTGGTGTTGAAACCTGAGATTTCCCATCTAAGGCTTTGACTGCTGAAGAAAAATAGTTTAAGATTATTTAAGCAGTAAACAGCTGTGTAACTTTGAAGGCTGACTGGCTGACTGGTATTTAAACTTGTCCTAATTCTCACCCCTAAACTCGCCCCGATTTTTGACAATGGCATGGCTATGATATGCTCAACAGCACTTCAGTTCAGTGCTCTCTTAAATAATCCTATTAAGATACTAAGCAAGAAAAAGAAACCCATAACAAATTGTTTGCAATAAGAGGGAGCCGTAGACTTGACAACAATTACCGACAGAGCACACCAAATCCCTGAGCTAGCTCTGGACCACATGCACAATGAATTCAGAATAGTTGTATTTTCAATTGTAGCCTGTGTACTTACAAGACCCAGATCCCAGCTTCAGTCCATCCTTGGGAGCAACACGAGTGCCTACTTCTCCATTTTCCTTATCAACAAAAATCAGAGTAGCCATTCTGGATTACTCTAGGGGTGATACATAAATATTAGACCCTGAGGGTTATGGAAGCCGAGAAAAGGCTGAGGCACCAAAAGGCGGATTAAAAACAAACAAACCCGTTGCCCTCCAGTCAACTCCGATTCACAGCGACCCTATAGGACAGAACAGAACAGAACTGCCCTATAGGGTTTCCAAGGAGGGCCTGGTGGATTCGAACTGCCAGCCTTTTCGTTAGCAGCTGTAGCTCTTAACCACTAAGCCACCAGGGTTTCCAAGCGGCGGATTGACCATGTGAAATCACGCACTACCGATTAGCAAGTAAACACAAGTAAACTCGTGCATACCTGGCTTACTGGTTAATCCGCCCCAGTAACAGGACAAAACTTGCCCACCCCGTGAACGGCCACATACCAAGAAAAGCTACACAGGGAGAGAAGCCCGTGTTTGAGCCAGTAAGCACTTAACTCAGCTCTTAACTCTTCAAACCTGAGTCAGGGGCTCTAAGCTTCTGAGGAGCAGGCGGTTTGAGTTCCGCACAGGGCCTGGCACCTACCAGACGAGAGCCGCCGGGAGTCCCAGACGTGGCAGATGCCGCCAGTAAGCCCGGCGCAGTGAAATCGACACCTGCCAGCCCGCCTACCTCCCCTTGGAACTCAGCTCTCCCGACCACACCAGGAGCCTCCGTGGACCCACCTCGACCTCAACAGCCAAATTCACCCGAGACTCAGCCGCCAGCGGTCGCGCCACGCTCGGCGTTTAAACTACAACTCGCGCCCCTATTGGTTCGTCAGCCCAGGCGGCGTGGTGGGGGCTGGACGCCCAGGAAGAGCCAATGGGAGGCGTCCAAACTCTCTGGGCTGCGCCCCAAAGCCCTTTCCGGAAGTTTGTAGCTAGTTTTCAAGGGACGCTGCTTGGAAACTCCACGGGGCAGGTTTACTCCATCCTATAGGGTCGCTGGGTCGGAATCTACTGGAAGGCACAAGGTTTAGTTTTCCGGGGAGCGGGGTGGGGTGGAGGAGGGGGAGGTGTGGATCGTGTAATATTCAAAACACCTGAGTTTTTTTTTTTTTTATTATTGATTATAATGTTGAGCTTGCTGGGCTGGGGCCCTGACCCAATAAGATGGTTTTCTTGTGTTAAGGTCATTTTACTCAAATAACTATGTAGAATTTATTGAAAATAAATTGAAGTAATGAATACATCAGATTGGCTGGTTTGAAGAAAAGTATGCAGATAATCAAAAAGCCCAATTCCTTCTCAAAGAAATAACTACTGTTAATATAGATATTGGTGTATTTCCTTCTAATTTTACATATATGTGTGTGTGTGTATATAGGAAACCCTGGTGGTGTAGTGGTTAAGTGCTACAGCTGCTAACCAAAAGGTCGGCAGTTCTAATGCACCAGGCGCTCCTTGGAAACTCTGTGGGGCAGTTCTACTCCGTCGTGTAGGGTCGCTATGAGTCGAAATCGACTCCACGGGAGTGGGTGTGTGTGTGTGTGTGTGTGTGTGTATGTATATATATGTATATATAAACCCGTTGCCATCCAGTCAATCCTGACTCATAGCGACCCTACAGGACGGAGTAGAAATGCCCCATAGGGTTTCCAGGGAGCTACTGGTGGATTCCACCTGCCGACCTTTTGGTTAGCAACTGTAGCTCTTAACCGTTGGATCTCCAGTTATATACACACACACACACACACAGTCGATGTAAGTCAAACACCTCATTTTTTTGTTTTCATTATTATTGCCTTTTATTATCAGTATCTTTATAAATACAACCTTCATTTGTCTTTGGGAGTTGAAAACATTACACATAAACTTACAGATTCATTCAGGGCTTTGAAGAGGTTCTTTCTCTGGTTTGAACCCCTGCTGAGAACTTGCATTTCCACCCCAGATATACTGAACCAAATCTACAGTTTAACAAGATCCCCAGGTGATTTTCATGTATAAAAATTTTTGAGAAGCACTGCTCTAGTAGTGGTTCTCAGAATTGGTCCCTAACCAGCAGCATTAGCATCGCTGCCCAGGCACTTATTATAAATAAAAATTCTCACCAGGGGTTTGAACCAGAACAAACCAGTTAAAAGCCCTGGATATATTTTAACATTGTATGTAGTACACAGGGCCCTGGTGGCACAATGGTTAAAAACTCAGGTTGCTAACCAAAAATGTCAGTAATTTGAATGCACCAGCTGCTCCTTGGAAACCTATGGGGGGGGGCAGTTCTGCTCTATCCTATAGGGTCATAGCGATCCACTCAATGGTAGTGGTTTTGGTTTTTATGTAGTACACATTACTACCAATAAGATGTACCGAAAAAAAAAAACCGATATAAGTGCAGCTCGTCGACTGCATCTTAAGTTGGAGACTACCTGTACACAAACCTGTTGCCGTGGAGCCAATCCCCATAACTCATAGCAACCCTACAGGACAGAGTAGAACTGCCCCATAGGGTTTCCAAGGCTGTAATCTTTAAGGAAACAAACTGCCATTATCTTTCACCCACAGAACAACTGATGGATTCCAACCCGCAATTTTTCAGTTAGCAGCCGAGCACTTAGCCACTGTGCCACCAGGGAGATGTATGTATGTATATATATGTGTGTGTGTGTATGTTTAAATTTATTCAGTACACACGATTTCTTAGCTTAATGAGCACTTAATATGATCTTGTGGCCATATCCCTATGACAGTGATTTTGTGTATTTTTTGAAAACATTTTGATGGCTACAAGAAAGTTGTAGGGATATATGCACCACAATTTATTTGATGAATCTCGTCCTGCAGGACAATCAAGCTGTTCTTAAAATGGTGCTAAGTTGCTGAAAAGTCTTCAAAATTGCTTTAGAGTCTTTTTACTTAAATAACACCTTTCAGTGGGGTGTCAAGTAGAATTTGTTTCTCAGGTAAAACAAGAAGGAATTTTACTTTTTATTGAAATGAAAGGTATAGGCTGTTGCACTTGGGTGTCAGGCATCTGTTTCTTTTGTCCAAATTATTTCTTTCTTAGAAGGAGCCATTATAAGCCTAACAAAGGAAGATCACCAAAAATCTCAATTCTAGAGAATTAAATCAGGAAAAAAATATTAAGAAGAATATCAAATAACATTTTTTTTTTAAGGAAAGAAATAGTTTAATTAGTTTTTAATTACAAAATTAGCACAGGTGTGGTAGAAATAAGATTCATCGTGGAGTGAGCATCACATGGGGATATGATGGTGAAAGGTGATATAGGAGATATTTCCATTTAGTTTTCAAATTTTCCCTTTATTTATTTGCGTGGGTGTGCTTTCAAACTTTTTACTTTGTCAATTGCCTTCTTTAAAAATAAATTTCCTTCCAGATTTCTCTTAATCCCCCAAATAAGATAAATGTAATGACAACACAGCATTTCTTTTAGGAAAGGAGCTTTTGAAGGACTAAGTGGGTCAACAGTTTCGAACTTTGATGTGAGTCAGAATCAGATGTGGTGCTTGTCAAAAATACAAACCCTGGAGGCGGAGCTAAGATGGCGGCTTAGTCACACACACCATAAGGTCCCCCTCTACCAAAGACCCCAAAAAACAAGCAAATCAGAAGCAAATAACAATCCAGGAACCTTGAATGTCAAAAAAGAAAGTCTAAGGACTGCATCGAATACCAACTGGAAGGAATAAAGAAAGCAGTGAAAAGAGTAACACTGAACAGTGGAGCTCCACCAGTCCTTCCAGGCCACCACAACTAACTTAAGACTAAGCCAGCAGAGACTGTGACCCTAATACCTCACAGCATGTTTTCTCTTTTTCAAAACGGGTGACTGAGAGCTTGACATGACTAACGCCATAACGATACTCCAAGTAACCTATAAGTTTTTTTTAACTGTACCAGCTGCACTGGTCTCTTTCCAAAAGGGCGTGGGGCCTTCTCGGCTCTTGCGGCTTTGGTCTCCCTCCTGTTCTTTGTTCTCTTGGGAGATGACCTTCAGCCTGCAAGACTGCAGCTAGAAAGGCTGTCTGGCACTTTTGGTCTATAACTTTCTTTCTTGCTCCTCATCTCAGTCAGAGTAAACTTGGCAGGCTAGTTCCACTGCTGAGAGATTTTTATGTCTTTTTTTTTTTTTTTTGCCTGTTACAGACAAAGATTAGAGTCCGGATGTCTGGCATGCATATCTTTAGTTTAATAAAGAGTTTTCTTGTAGTTGTTTTATGATGTATACTCATCCGACTATCTCTGAGCTACGTGCTTGAAGACATGAAATGATACATAAGCTTGCAGAAATGATATATAAGCTCTGATGTGCAAATAGCTTTTCAGGACTCCATAGAGACAGCCTGCATTGCTGCCAGACTTCCCGTTGGTGTCATCTCCTAGTAAACTTTCTCTCTCTTCCTGATTTGGAGTATGTTTCACTGGCTCACCTGCTCCAGGGCATGGACCTCAATTGGGTAACAGAGACTTTGGGTGAAGAAAAGAGCAAGGCAGCTTCACGACTTTTCCAAAAGGGATAGAGAGCCTCTATAGACACAGGAGAAAGAAGCAGAGACAGAGAGTGTGCTAGATCTAGAACCAGAGATACTGAGGAGGGTGGCCCTTGACTTCGGGGTGAGTGTGCGCATGAGGCAGTGGACTTGCGGAATGTTGGCGGGAGCTCTTCTAACCAACTGGTCCCTGGGTGGCCACAGGTCCTATTTGCTGGCTGCAGTGGATGCAAGGTGCCCTGGCACCTGCATATCCTAGCTGGAGAAACACACTCCCCCACACCCCATCCTCCTGATCAGAGTCAGCAGAGGGTCCCATACACCAACTGCCTTGCCTGACTGAGGGACCATAACGCAACCCTATCCTTTTCCCCCCACCCCACCCAACCCTGTCTACTACCCTTGCCCACCTGAACAGCCAGTCTAGGCGCACCCCCCTTCATGTGCCAGCCCACCACCTACACCTCCACCCCTTCGGGCCCGGTAGAGGGCAGCAGCAGCAGGACAGGAAGAGAGCTCGCCCGCCGCTTCCTCCTCCCTCCTCCCATCCAGCATGAGAGGGCATTTCTGTGCATGTATTCACCAGACGGGACTCTCTCCCTTAACCCACCCAGTGAGGGGCAAAGGAACTGTGATTGTGTGCACATCCCACTGCAGCCCCTTTCTTCCCTCCTCACCAGCTGATATAAAAAGACACCACTGTATTTGCATTTGCCAGGCACAACTTTCTCCCTTAACCCATCCAGCAAGGGGCAGAGGAAATGTTACCAATATGTCTCATGAATATAGACACAAAAATCTTCCACAAAATTCTAGCCAATACAACAGTATATCAAAAAAAATTCACCGTGACCAAGTGGGACTCACACCAGGTATGCAGGGATGGTTCAACATTAGAAGAACAATCAATGTAATCCATCACATAAATAAAAGACAAGAACCACATGATCTTATCAGTTGATGCAGAAAAGGCATTTGACAAAGTCTAACACCTATTCATGATAAAAACTCTCGGCAAAATAGGAATAGAAGGGAAGTTCCTCGACATAATAAAGGGCACATCTACAAAGCCAACGGCCAACATCATCCTAAACGGAGAGCATCTGAAAGCATTCCCCTTGAGATCAGGAACCAGACAAGGATGCCCTTTATCACCACTCCTTATTCAACATTGTGCTGGAGGTCCTAGCCAGAGAAATAAGGCAAGAAAAAGAAATGAAGGGGATCCAAATTGGTAAGGAAGAAGTAAAAGTATCCATGTTTGCAGATGATATGATCTTATACACAGAAAACCCCAAAGAATCCACAAGAAAACTACTGAAACTAATAGCAGAGTTCAGCAGAGGATCAGGATAAAAGATAAACATACAAAAATCAGTTGGATCCCTCTACACCAACAAAGAGAACATAGAAAAGGAAATCACCAAATCAATACCACTTATAGTAGCCCCCGAGAAGATAAAATACTTAGGAATAAATCCAACCAGAGACATAAAATATCTATAAAAGGAAAACTTAAGATGCTACTGCAAGAAACCAAAAGACATCTACGTAATTGGAAAAACATACCGTGCTCATGGAAAGGAAGACAACACTGTGAAAATGTCTATTCTGCCTGAAGCAATCTACAGATACAATGCAATCCTGAACCAAATTCCAAAGACATTTTTTAACAAGAAGGAGAAACTAATCACCAACTTCATATGGAAAGGGAAGAGGTCCCGGATAAGTATTACTGAAGAAGAAGAACAAAGTGGGAGGACGCACACTACATGATTTTAGAACCTACCGTACTGCCACAGTAGTCAAAATAGCCTCATAGTGGTACAACAACAGCTACATAGCCCAATGGAACAGAATTGAGAATCCAGACATAAATCCATCCACATGAGCAGCTGATACTTGACAAAGGCCCAAAGGCAGTTAAATGGGGAAAAGACACCCTCTTTAACAAATGGTGCTGACATAACTGGATGTCCATCTGCAAAAAAATGAAACAAGACCTATAGCTCATACCATGTACAAAAACTAACTCAAAATGGATAAAAGACCTAAATATGAAATCTAAAACAATAAAGATCATGGAAGAAAAAGTAGGGACAATGCTAGGAGCCCTAATACATGGCATAAACAGAATACAAACCATAACTAACAACGCACAAACATAAGAAGAGAAAAGAGATAACTGGGAGCTCCTAAAAATCAAACACTTACGCTCATCCAAAGGCTTCACCAAAAGAGTAAAAAGACAACTTATCTACTGGACTGGGAAAAAATTTTGGCTACAACAAATCCAATCAGCATCTAATCTCTAAAATCTACAAGATACTGCAAAACCTCAACAACAAAAAGACAACCCATTTAAAAAATGGGCAAAGGATATGAACAGCACTTCACCAAAGAAGACATTCAGGCGGCTAACAGATACATGAGGAAATGCTCACAATCATTAGCTATTAGAGAAATGCAAATCAAAACTACAATGAGATGCCATCTCATCCCAACAAGGCTAGCATTAATCCAAAAAAACACAATACAGGTTGGAGAGGTTGTGGAGAGACTGGAACACTTATACAATGCTGGTAGGAATGTAAAACGGTACAAGCACTTTGGAAATTGATTTGGCGCTTCCTTAAAAAGCTAGAAATAGAAGTACCATATGATACAGCAGTCCTACTCCTTGGAATATATCCTAGAGAAATAAGAGCTGTCACATGAATAGAAATATCCACACCCATGTTCATTACAGCACTGTTCACGACAGCAAAAAGATGGAAAAAACCTAGGTGCCCATCAACAGACAAATAGATAAACAAATTATGATACATACACACAATGGAATAGTACGCAAAGATAAAGAACAATGATGAATCTGCAAAATGCCTCATGACATGGATGAATCTGGAGGACATTATGCTGAGTGAAATTAGTCAGTCACAAAAGGACAAATATTGTATGAGACCACTATTATAAGAACTCAAGGAAAGGTTTAAACACAGAATTAAACATTCTTTGATAGTTACGAGGGTGGAGAGGGAAAGAGAGGGAGATTCACTAACTAGGTAGTAGACAACAGTCATCTTAGGTGAAGGGAAGGACAACACACAATACAGTCAGCATGACTGGACTAAACCAAAAGCTAAGAAGTTCCTGAACACAACCGAACACTTTGACAGGCAGAGTAGCTGGGATGGGGGTCTGGGAACTATGGTTTCCAGGGTCAATTGGCAGAACAAAGTTTATTAAAATGTTCTGCATCCCACTTTGGTGAGTGGCATCTGGGGTCTTAAAAGCGAGCAAGCAGCCATCTAAGATGTATCAATTGGTTCCAAAGGAAAATGAAGAACACCAAAGACACAAGGAAAATATTAGCCCAAGGGACAAAAGGACCATAAAACATAATTCTCGTGAGAAATGTACTTCTTAGTTCAGGCAGATACGTGAGACCAAATGGGTGGCTCCCGTCCAGAGGCAGGAGGAGAAGGCAGGAAAGGACAGGAGCTGGTTGGATGGACACAGAAAACCTGGGGTGGAAAGGGGGGTATGGTTTCACATTATAGGAATTGCAACTGCTGTCACATAACAACATGTATATAAATTTTTGTATAAGAAATTAACTGGAGCTGTAAACTTTCACCTAAAGCACAATAAAAGAAAAAAAAAAAAGACGAAATTGAACGGATCATTAAAAAAAAAAAAAAAAAACCTCCCAACAAAAAAAAGCCCTGGTCCAGTAAGCTTCACTGGAGAATTCTACCAAACATTCAGAGAAGAATTGACACCAATTCTACTCAAACTATTGCAGAACACAGAAAAGGAAGTAATACTCTGGAACTCATTCTGTGAAGCCAGCATAACCCTAATACCAGAGCCAGGCAAGGATACCACTAAAAAATAGAACTACAGACCAATATGCCTCATGAATATAGATGCAAAAATTCTCACAAACTCCTAGCCAATAGAATACAAAAGCATATCAAAAAAATAATATCATGACCAACTGGGATTCAAACCAGGCATGCAAGGTTGGTTCAACATTAGAAAATCAATCAACATAATCTACCACATAAATAAAAGAATCACATGATCATATCAATCAATACAGAAAAGGCATTTGATAAAACTCAACACATTCTTGATAAAAACTCTCAATAAAATAGGAATAGAAGGGAAATTCCTCAACATAATAAAGAGAATTTATACAAAACCAACAGCCAACATTATCCTCAACTGAGAGAATCTGAAAGCATTCCCCTTGAGAACAGGAACCAGAGTAGGATGCCCTTTATCACCAGTCTTATTCAATGTTGTATTGGAAGTCCTAGCAACAGTAATAAGGCAAGAAAAGGAAATAAACGGCATCCACATTCATAACGAAGAGGTAAAACTATCCTTATTCTAAGGTGATAGGATTCCATACATAGAAAATCCTAAGGACTCCACAACAAAGCTATTGGAACTAACAGAAGCATTCAGCAAAGCAGCAGGATACAAGACTAACATACAAGACATCAGTTGGATTCCTCTATACCAAAAAAGAGAACTTCAAAAGGGAAATCAGGAAAACAATACCATTTACAGTAGCCTCTCAAAAGATAAAATACGTAGGCATAAACCTAGCCAGGACAGAAAAGACATATACAAAGAAAACTATAAAACACCACTGCAAGAAACCAAAAGAGACCTACATAAATGGAAAAACATATAATGCTCTTGGACAGGAAGACTTAACATCGTGAAAATGTCAGTACTACCTAAAGCAATATATAGATACAATGCAATCCTGATCCAAATCCCAACAGCACTCTTCACTGAGATGGAAAAATTAATCACTAACTTTATAAGGAAGGTAAAGAGTCCCCAAATAAGTAAAGCCTTATTTAAAAAGAAGAACAAGGTAGGAGACCTCACCCTACTTACCTCAGAATGGTAGTCAAAACAGCCTGGTAATGGTACAACAACAGATACATAGACCAATGGAACAGAATTGAGAACTCAGTAGTAAATTCATACACCTATGGACAGCTGATCTTTGACAAAGGACTAAAGGTTATTGAATGGGGAAGAGACAGTCTCTTCGACAAATGATGCTGGCAAAATTGGATATCTATCTGTAGAAAAATGAAAGAGGATCCATACTTCACATCATACACAAAAACTAACACAAAATGGCTCAAAGATCTAAGTATAAACCTAAAACTATAAAGATCATGGAGGAAAAATTAGGGACAATGCTTTGTTGTTAGGTGCCATTGAGTTATTTCCTACTCATAGTGACCCTGTGTACAACAGAAAGAAACACTACCTGCTCCTGTGCCATCCTCACAATCATTATGCTTGAGCCCATTGTTGCAGCCACTGTGTCAATCCATCTCATTGAGGGTCTCTTTTTTGCTGACACTCTACTTATGGCATAAATACATTACCAAACATAACTTGAAATCCACACACAGAAGAAAATGAACTAGATAAATGGAACCTTCTAAAAATTAAACACTTATGCTCAACAAAAGACTTCTCCAAAACAGTAAAGAGAGAACCTAGAGATTGGGGAAAAAAAATTGGCTACAACGTATCCAACAAAGGCCTCATCTCTAAAATTTATAGAAAACTTCAAAACCTCAGCAAAAAAAAGACAAATAATCCAATTGAAAAATAGGCTAAGGAAATGAACCAACACTTCACCAAAGAAGACATTCAAGTTGCTAACAAACATGAAGAAATGCTCACAATCATTAGCAATTAGATGCAAATCAAAACTACAGTCAGTTACCATCTCACCCAACATTGCTGGCAATAATCAAAAAACAGAAAATAACAAAGGTTGGCGAGGATGTGGGGAGATTGGTACTCTCACACACTGCTGGTGGGAATGTAAAATTGTACAACCACTATGTAAAATGGTATGGCATTGCCTCAAAAGGCTAAAAATAGAAATACCATATGATCCAGCAATCCAACTCCTAGGTATATATGCTAAAGAAATAAAAGCTGTGACACAGATAGACATATGCACACCCATGTTTGCTGCAGCATTATTCACAATAGCAACAAGGTAGAAGCAACCTAAGTGCCCATCAACAGATGGATGGATGAACAAACTGTGGTACATATACACAATGGAATACTATGCAACAATAAAGAATAATGACAAATCCTTGAAACATCTCACAACATGGATGAATCTGGAGGGCATTATGCTGAGTGAAATGTCAATCACAAAAAGACAAATATTGTATGAGACCGCTTTTATAAAGTATCAACAAAAGATTTAAACACAGAAAAAAAAAAAAAAGACTCTTTGATGGTTACCAGGTATAGGGAGGGAAAGGAGGGAAAATTACCACAGAGATAGTAGACATGAGTAATATTGGTGAAAAAAACCAAAACCAAACCCAGTGCCATCGAGTTGATTCCGACTCATAGTGACCCTGTAGGACAGAGTAGAACTGCCCCATAGAGTTTCCAAGGAGCGCCTGGTGGATTCTAACTGCCGACCCTTTGGTTAGCAGCCATAGCACTTAACCACTACGCCACCCGGGTTTCCAATATTGGTAAAAGGGAACACGATACACAATATGAGAGAAGTCAGTACAACATGACCAAGGCAAGAGAGGACACTGAGAGGAATGCAGGAATAAAGGACAATTATGGTAACTACAGACCTCTAGTGGTGCTGTGGTTAAGAGCTTAGCCTGCTAACCATAAGATTGGCAGTTCAAATCTAACAGCTGCTCCTTGGAAGCCCTATAGGGTAGTTCTACTCTGTCCTATAGGGTCACTATGAGTTGGAATCAACTTGACAGCAAGGGGTTTGGTTTTTTTTTATGGTAACTACTTTCTTTTTTTACAGGAGTCCTGGTGGCACAGTGGTTAAGAGCTTGGCTGCTATCCCAAAGGTCAGCAGTTCAAATCCACTAGTCACTCCTTGGAAACCCTATGGGGCAGTTCTACTCCGTCTCATAAACCCAGTGACCCATACTCTGTCTTATAAGTTCACTATAAGCTGGAATCAACTCAACAGCAGTGGGTTTTTATGTTAACTATTATAGCGTAGACACGGAGGTGGAAATTTCTAAATACATGGCTATAGGTTCTCCTCATATATTAATACAGACAATAGAGCACACAAGTGGCACAGTCAGGGAAACCTCTTAGACATAACTAAACACATCACGGGATGAAGTTCCCAGGCTTGAAGGCAAAACATCATAGACTCAGGGGACATCTACATCAATTGGCACAACATAGTTCTTAAGATCGATATTCTATATCCTACTTTGGTGAGTAGCATCTAAGGTCTTAAAAGTTTGTGAGCGGCCATCTAAGTTACAACTATCGATCCCTTCCACTCCAGAACAAAGGAGTGGGAAAAAATCTAAAGACCCAAGGATGCAATTAGTCCAAAGGACTAATGAACCACAGCCCACATGACCCTGAGACCAGAAGAACTAGACGGTGCCCGGCTACCACTACCAACTGCTCTGACTGGGACTACAATGGAGAGCCCTGGAGAGAGTGGGAGAAAACTGAAGAACAAATTACCAAATTTACTGAAAAAGACCAGACTTACTGGTCTGGTAGAGACTGGAGGTACCCCTGAGACTATGGCCCCCCAGAAATACTTCTAACTCAGACTTGAAGCCATTCTCAAAGTTCACCTTTCAGACAAGGATTAGGCAGGCCTATAGGACAAAAAATAACACACATGAGGAGTGTGCTTCTTAGATCAATCAAGTATATGAGATCAAAAGGGCAACACCTATCCAAGAAGAGAAGGCAGGAGGGGACAGGAAAACTGGACAAATGGACATGGTGAACCAGAGTGGAAAGGGGGAGAGTGCCAACACAACATGGGATTCCAGCCAATGCCATCAAACAATTTGTGTATAAATTTCTGAATGAGAAACTAATTTGCTCTGTAAACTTTCACCTAAATCACAATTCAAAAAAAAAAAAAGACCCTGGGCCCACTCCTAGAGACTCTTGATTTAATAGATTGGCTTTGGGAAATGGGCCAGGCTGTCTCTGTATGTTTGACAAGGGGACAGGTAAATCTAATGTACACTAATGTGTGGGTTAAGTGGGCTAGGTATTATCTTACGATGTTGGAATTACATAATATTATTAATGGGTTATATTAGACATCAGTACATAAGACATCAGAACATAAGACATATGCCTATTTTACCCTTTTAAAGTCATTACATACGTCATGAGTAATGGCTTTAAAAGGGTAAAATAGGCTATCTAATTCATACCCTTTACTTTCTACAGAAAGAAACACTGAACCTTCCGGGGGGGAGGGGGAACATTTAACACAACTCTCAACCCTGGCCCAGGCCATAGGAGAGACAGAGTTAGTGTTTAGTATACTTTCTCAAAAGTTTGGAAAAATCTGGCCTCTAACCTTTTGGTTTGGTAGTAGAATTACACAGTAAAGGCATTAAATTTAAATTGTTTTAAGGTAAACATACAGTACTGGTTACAACATGAACTCTATTTAAATACAGGGGCCCTGGTGGCGCAGTGGTTAAGTGCTCATCTGCTAATCAAAAGGTCAGCAGTTCAAACCCATCAGTCGCTCTACAGGAGAAAGATATGGCAGTCTAATCCCTAAAGATTACAGCCTTGGAAACTCTATGGGGCAATTCTATACACTGTTCTATAGGGTTGCTACGAGTCAGAATTAACTCAGTGATAAAGGGTATATGAGTATTTAAACACACCTAGGTTTGAACCTGGACTCCCTCACTTCAAGCAGTTACTTAGCCTCTCCTTCCTTCAGTTTCCTCATCAGTAAAATGAGGATCGTAAATAGTATCTACCTTTGCAAATTGAAATAATCATCCGGCCAATACTAAGCACTCAAAAAATGTTAGCATTAACAAATTAACACAGTGAAAAAATTGGATCAAAATTTTGCCTCATATCTTTTAAGAAAGTTTTTGTTAAGCAAAGATTTTGATAATGGTAAGATTTAAGCCACCAGTGGCTCCTCCAGGGAAAAGACCTGGTGATCTGCTCCCATAAAGTTTACAGCCTACGAAAACCTATGGACAGTTCTACTCTGCCCCATAGGGCTGCCATGAGTCGGAATCAACTCGATGGCACACAGGAGATACAGAAACATACCTAACATGATTTAGAAAATCTAGGATTGTTTTCCAAATTTACAGTTAAGAAACTTATGGTACTTTTAATTTTTCCACCCCAAAAGAGTACAAAGAAATCAAATCTAATTTTACCTTTTCTTGTCCTTTCTGACAAATACCTTAGAAGTAATATTTTGAAAGTGTATATAAATCATAAGGGCCACTGGTGGCACAAATGATTAAAGCGCTCTGCTGCTAGCTCAAAGGTCGATGGTTTGAACCCACCAGCCATTCTGTGGGACAAAAGACCTTGTGATCTGCTCCCATAAAGATATCAGCCTAGGAAACTCTGTGGGGCAATTCTACTCTGTCCTGTAGGGTTGCTGTGAGTGGGAATCAACTCCACGGCACACAACAACAACAAAATTAATCATGGGATATGCAAGTGTAAGGAGCTGTTTTAACCTGCTCCCAAAAGAGATATAAGGGACGTGAATGTGGTCTCCAATTCCAAGAACTGAAACATCATTATGATTGTTGTTGTTAGGTGCCATCAAGTCATTTCCAACTCAAGGCAAGCCCATGTACAACAGAATGAAATATCGCCCAGTCCTCCATCATCCTCACAATCATTGCTGTGTTTGAGCCCATTGTTGCAGCCACTGTGTCAATCCATCTCACTGAGGGTCTTCCTCTTTTTTGATGACCCTCTACCTTACCAAGCATGATGTCCTTCTCCAAGTACTGGCTCCTCCTGATAACATGTCCAAAGTACTTGAGACCAAGTCTCGCCATTCTTACTTCCAAGGAGCACTCTCACTGTACTTCTTCCAAGACAGACTTGTTTGTTCTTCTGGCAGTCCATGGTATATTCAATATTCTTCACCAACGTCATAATTCAAAGGCATCAATTCTTCTTCAGTCTTCCTTATTCATTGTCCAGCTTTCACATGCATATGTGGCAACTGGAAATATCATGGCTTGGATCAGGAGTACCTTAGTTCTCAAAGTGACATCTTTGCTTTTTAAACTTTAAAGAGGTCTTTTGCAGAAGACTTGCCCAATGCAATATGTCGTTTGATTTCTTGACTGCACCTTCCATGGGCATTGATTGAGGATCCAAGTAAAATGAAATCCTTGACAACTTCAGTACTTTATCATGATGCTGCTTATTGGTCCAGTTGTGAGGATTTTTGTTTTCTTTGAGTTGTAATCCATATTGAAGGCTGTAGTCTTTGATTTTCATCAGTAGGTGCTTCAAGTCCTCTTCGCTTTCAGCAAGTAAGGTTGTGTCATCTGCATATCACGAGCTTTTAATGAGTCTTCCTCCAGTCCTGATGCTGCATTCTTGTTCATATTATCCAGTTTCTCAGATTATTTGCTCAGCATACAGATTGAATAAGTATGGTGGAAGGATACAACCGTGACACACACCTTTCCTGACTTTAAACCACGCAGTATCCCCTTGTTCTGTCTGAATGACTGCCTCTTGGTTTATGTACCAGTTCCTCATGAGCACGATTAAGTGTTCTGGAATTCCCAATCCTCACACACAATGTTACCCATGAATAAAACACAGGTAAACATCTTTCTGGTATTCTCTGCTTTCAGCCAGGATCCATCTGACATCAGCAATGATATCCATCCTTCCATGTCCTCTTCTGAATCCAGCTTGAATTTCTGGCAGAGGAAGCATTGTTTCTCCCAAGGTCATACCGAACCCAAAACCAAACCAATTGCCTTTTAGTTGATTCCCACTCATGGCAACCCTATAGGACAGAGTAGAGCTATCCTTTTCAAGGCTGCAAAACTTTACAGAAGCAGGCTGCCACATCTTTCTCCTGCCAAGTAGCTGGTGGGTTCGAACCACCAATCTTTTGGTTAGCAGCCGAGTGCTTTAACCACTGCACCACCAGGGTGCTTCTCAAGGTCATACAGAACTATAAAATGCATAACAATTCCCTGTCTGAGGGACCATCACTATCTTACCAATGATGCTGGAACAGGCTGCTTTGCCATGACATGAACAGGACCTATGCCGTTTTTTTCTCTTCTAAACTTATCCTCGACTGCTCAGTTCCTTTTTCCTTGTTGAATTTTTACTAATGACTAATGTCCTTTTCAGACTGTGAAAACAAATGTTATAATCTAAGACAGTCTTATGACCACCAAAAGCATCCCAGGAGACCAGTCACCCCCTGAGCAGATGAGATAATACCTTGGGACCATGATCACCGAAACCACCCCAGGAGACATTCCACAAGTTCCTGAGATCCGTGATTTTGTCCTATAAATCTTTCAGCCTATCTCCAGTTTGGGGAGACAGGCTTTGGAGGAGATCATTCTCCCCTGTCTCCTGTGTATCGATACACATTAAAGCTCTTGCTACTCACCTCACGCCTGTCTCAGGAAGTGGCTATCTGCAGCAGGAGGCTCTGACCTCCGAAATTGTAACAATGCCCCCAGACTCACTTTGCTATTCCCAACTGTTACTGCAGAAACCCCATTGCAAAACCACCCTGCCTCATGACAAGACCAAATCCCTGGTTAATCCTAGTTTCATCTAATCCTGCATTAGAAATAGGAACCAATCTAGAACTGGTCCCCCTTCCCTAGACCCTCCTCACATCCTCCCACAGGAACCCAAATCTTGAAAGACTTATTCCTGCTCTCACTTACTGAACACTTACTGAACTAACAAGAAGAGGGATCTTTCTTGTCCAGCACATTCTAAGATTCCTCTGGGGGATGTGCTTCCTGGTTTGTGCCTGGTAATTCTGGGTGATTAGGTTTCAACATCCTAAAGCAAAATTCAGGAATTCTTTTAAATGGACTTAAAAAAAAAAAAAGTCTGGAAGATTTATAGACTCTACTTTCAGACGAGTCTTGACACTTTTTATTCCTTCATCTGCTATTTTGCCCTCTTTGAGGCAGAGATATTAGCTTTTTTTTACTTTTTAAAAGAAATACATGTTTATTTTAGAAAAATGCCTACGGTAGGTATTACAAAGAAAAAAAATCACTGTAAATTAAACTACCAAAAATCCCGTTTATTTTCCAGTATTTTATATATATGTCTTAAAGGGATGACTGGGATGTCATAGATACTTTTCTTCTCCAAAATGGAAACCGTTTTATACTATTTGTTTCTAATGATAAAATACAAGATCACTTAAGCATGAGTAGTCACAATTACCAGTACTTCATATTCTAACACGTGTTATTCCTTTCATTGTGACATTTGACAACTGTAATAAATTATTGGAAAAACTATCTTAGTGTCTTTCTTACTCGACATGGTGTAAACTCGAGGAGTGGGACGCTTGTGTTCACCACACCCCAGCAATTTATACAGTACCTGGTAACTAATTAATACTACTAATTTTAGCTACTCTTTTGTAACACGTCACGAACCCCCCCCCATTCACTTCATACTCTTCTATAAGGCATGAGGTCTGTGTGCTGCTTTCTTTCTGCTGTCGATTTTTTTTTTTCTTTTACGTCCCTTTGAGCCCTGAGAATCTGAGATTGCAATACAATCTACATATAATCTATTCAACTCTAAAGTTCACATGCACTGAGAAGCGACTAAAACTCAACCACCTTAACAAGACGGATCAATAGCACGATACGCACAGCTCAAAATCTCGCGACACCAACGGAGCAAAGGCTTCAGAGACCAAAAGCGTTGTTAATGCGCATGTGTATGACTGTAGCGGAAGTTACCGCAGTGGCTGCTGGGAGATTGCGGGGCCCGGAAGTAAACATTGTACAATTGGCTGTTTTTCTGTCGTGTTGTTTTGGGGTCGGCTGCTGCGGGTTTGGGTAAGTGAATATTCTGAGAACCTGGACCCCGGAGCCAGGGAACCTTGGAAAATGGGCCAGAGACTTCCAATTCTTAGATACATCCTGGTGATGGGAGATGAACGCCAGACTGAGGGGCGAAGGGACGTCCTGACGGTGAAGGAAACTGCTGTCCAGAGTCTCAGACATGGTGCTATGTCCAAGCCGTCAAGGCCTTCGCCCTCTGGGAAAGAGCCGGGATAACTTAGAGTCTTTCCTTTGTGAGGTGATTTTTAGTATATCCTCGGAAAGCCCGAGCAGTCTCCAGACTTCGAGGAGACTGGAATCGCCTTCTTCCTGTACCCAAATTGACAGGCTTTGGCTCCTCTCCAGAAGAATGTCTTGGAGCTTCAGTTTTTCTCATCCATTAAGAAGGGACGGTAATAGTATCTTCTTCACTGAACTACTGTGAGGGTTAAATAAAACGATAACATGTAAAACGCTAGACAGTGTCTTCAGTCTTATAGTGAGTGTTCAGTAAGTGAGAGCTATTATTATTATTACTTGTAGAAGGTAGCTTCTAGGCCCGCACAGCGTGGGAGCCTAATAGATACATCTTGGTGACTACAACCCTTTATTCAGCTTTAATTTTTAATATTGCACGTCCAGAAGCCAGTGCCCTATGGAGGGAATAAAACAAAATTGCTTAAAGAACCAACTTTGGAGTAAAGCTTGGGTTGAAGTGCTTCTGTGTCTCTTACTAGCATGCATCCTTGGGAGAGTGTGTGAACCTGTCAGGGCCTGTTTCTTCATTTGTAAATGGGATTACTAATGCACCTGTTACAAGGTTACAATATGTTATAACAAAGAGGGTTAGATCTGCTATTGTCCCTCTTCACCTCACAGTATACTTGGGCCATCATGTAGATTTTCTGTATGTTAGACACAGGAGAAGAGAACACTTTTGAGGAGACTCATGGACTCCCAGTCATTGAGCAATTCCATTGAGAAAGAGTCTATGTAAAGTTCCTATAGCTGGAAGGAGCATGATGCATTAGAAAAAAAATTATGATAAGCCATTGGAGCTGCACTGTCCAGTATGATAGCTACTAGCCACTCGAGGCTATTGAGCACTTGAAATATGATTAGACCTAAAAAGTGTAAAGTACACATGGGATTTTAAAGGTATAGTTGATTTTTAAATGTTGATTGCTTATTGAAATGTTAGATATATTACATTAAATGAAATATTGTAAATTTAATTTTACCTGTTTCTTTTTTACTTTTTAATATGCCTACCAGAAAACTTCAAATTACATCTGGGGCACACATTATATGTGCAGCACTGCATTGGAGGGTTTTAATCTTCATCCAAAGGTTAATGTTATGTGTCAGCTTGGCTAGCCTATGGTGCCTAGTTTGGTCAAAAAACACTGTCATCAGTGTGGAGAATGGATTGGGGGGAACCATAGGAAACTAAAGTAATAATTTACACAAAGGTGGTAGCATTGAGAATTGAGAGAAGTAGATGAATATGGAGCACTGGTGGTGCAGTAGTTAAGAGCTATGGTGAGCTACAGCTGCTAACCAAAAAAAAAAAAAAAGCCCACATTTCAAATCCACCAGCCACTCCTTGCAATCCCTATGAGGCATTTCTACTCTGTCCTATAGGGTCGCTATGAGTTTGCGGCACCTAAACAACAACAGCAGCAGATGAATACGAATGTGGTTCAGGAAGTGAAAATAACAGTTCTTAATATTGAAATAGATAGGAGGTATGAGTGGACCACTTGTGTAAATAGATGGATGTTGTCATTCATTGAGATAGAGAACAGCAAAGGGGGACTAGATTTCAGGGGGAAAGTTGTGAGTTTGCACTAAGACCTGTTGAGTTTAGATGTCTCTGGGACCTCTATATGGAGATGTCACATAAGTAGTTGGATATATGAATCTGAATACGTAAGAGGTCTGGAGTAGAGAAATAAATTGGGAAGCTGTCAGTGATATATTGGTGGTACTGAAACCTTGGATATGGATGAGCTTGTTCACTAGCTGAGTTTAGAGTGAGGAGAAATGCTCTAGGTCTGAGCATTGAGGAATGCAGGTGTTAAATAACTAGGCAGAAGTGGGTGAACCTGCAGAGGAGACAGGAGGAGCAGCAAGAGAAGTACAAGAATAACCAGGAGATGTGGTATCATGGAGGCCAAGGGATAGGACTATATCTAAAAGGAAGGAAACAGTTGACAATGGATTAACACATTGATCATTGATAACTTATTGGTAACTTTTTCTGTAGAGTGGTAGGGAGTAGAAGTACATTAGAATGATGAGGGGAGAAGCAGAAGGTGAAGAAATAGGGACAGTGAATATAGATAACTCTTAAGGCGTTTGGCCTTGATAGGCAGAGATGGGAGCCTGTTTATTCTCAAGAGTTAATATGGTAGAAAAGTTTGAGACACAATATACAGAGAAAATCAGGGATGTATATGAGAAAAAGAACCCTGTGAAATTTTAAATACATGTATGTATGTCTTTCTTCATATGTAAATTAGGGGTGAGGGAGAAACAGGTCTAAGTGTATTTAGGGACTTTTTTCGAGGAAGGGAAAGAGACTTCCCTTACAGATACTATGAAAGAATAAGAACATGTGAAACGTTATATATAATCCACAGTAAGTGTTATTAGGATATATTTTCATGAATGGTGAATTCTTGAAAGCCTAGCTTATGTTGTAAACTTATTTGTTCCTTCTCTTACAGGAGACCAGGTAATCATGTCGGCTGCAGCTGTGGAAGCAGTTAATGCAGCCCCCCTGACTGGGTCCAAAGAAATGAGTTTGGAGGAACCAAAGAAGATGACCAGAGAGGACTGGAGAAAGAAGAAGGAGCTAGAAGAACAGCGAAAACTGGGTAATGCTCCTGCAGAAGTTGATGAAGAAGGAAAGTAAGTATTTTATTTTTTCTGCACGTTCTGTATATTCAAAATCCTTGTCTACTTAATTTATCAGTTTATCATTCTTTGAATTGGCCAGAAGCTATCTTTATCATTTACATCATTTTTGTTTTACTTATTTTATCAAAACTAGTATGTATAATATTTAATAACCAATTCTGAAGGGCTTATAATAGTAATAGTAATACTATTATATTACTATTGTTTAAAAAAGTAAACATCCCTCTCCACCCTTTTCATTCCCTATCACACTCTCCAGAAATGACTACTTTTAAGTCTTTCTTTTTTTAGTTTTTCTGGTTGATACCTCCATAAACCAAACCTGTTGCTATTGAGTTGATTCCAACTCATAGCTACCCCACAGGACAGAGTAGAACTGCCCCCGTAGGGTTCCCAAGGCTGCAATCTTTATGGAAGCAGACTGCCACGTCTTTCTCCCTCAGAGTGGCTGATGGCTTCAAACCACCAACCCTTCAGTTAGCAGCCAAGCACTGTGCTACCAGGATTCCTTTGATACCTCCATATCTCTAAACAATATACTTAAACCATTATTTTAATCAATCAGTTCTAGACATTATCAGTTAACTTCTTGCTGTGAGAGAAGATTCAGCTCACTAGCAAAATAGCTCCATCTTCCTTCACCTCTCTTCCTTATGTCACTATTCTTACTTCTTTGTTGGAAACTTTTTTGACTGATATAAATTACTTTCTTCCTTCTTATTTTTTATTGTATTATAGAGTTATCAACTGTTCCCTCTTCGTCTTCCCACTAAAATTGTATCTCCAGTCTTAGACTTATATGCTAGATTTGCAATTTTAATATTAATTACTTTAAAGGTTTAATGTTAAACTTTAAATTTTTTTCACAGAGACATCAACCCTCATATCCCTCAGTATATTTCTTCAGTACCATGGTATATTGATCCATCGAAAAGACCTACATTAAAGCACCAAAGACCACAGCCAGAGAAGCAAAGGCAGTATAGTTCATCTGGAGAATGGTACAAGAGGGGTGTGAAAGAGGTATGGAGGCAATCTGTGTATGTCCTTGTTTATGTGGAGATTTTATTTTAAGAATCTAAGACAAGGCACCTTACTTAATATAATAGTATATAATGTTCAAACAGATTATATAACCCTTTAGCTGGTGTTGAAATTCACAATGCATACTACTTTAGATTCTGGTTTTTCTTTTATAAATTTAATATTGCTGAAGTTCATAAACTTTCTCATTTGTAAATGTGTGGTGACTTCCAACAGGTTTTCCTTTTAAGGATTAATTCATTTCATTAGGTAATATAGTAATGAGAGCCAACATTATTTCTAACTTATCCAGACAGATAAAATATTTTGTTTTTCTTCATATCCATTTATAGAATTCCATACTTACTAAATATCGCAAAGGAGCATGTGAAAATTGTGGGGCCATGACACACAAAAAGAAAGACTGCTTTGAGGTAAGTTTGCCTTTGAGAATTTTGGAAATTGCCACCTGAGTCTTCCTTTCTATATTGCTTGTCAGAGAGCTTAATTCTGTTTTTTAAAATTACGTATATTTGAGCAGTGTTTCATTTTCTTGTACATAGGGTTGGTATGAGTCAGAACCCACTCAACAGTACCTAACAACAACAACAATTTGTATACAAGTTCAATAGAAATTAATTTGAGTGGCTGAGTTCAGCACCACCAAAAAATTTCTGCTGCAGATTAAATAATAATTGACCAAAAAGTCTTATGGTATTTTTATTCTACCTCTGTAAAGGTTTTATGAAATTTTGCTATGGGTTGCTAGTGCTTAGGAAAAATTAATTAATCTGTTTTTCAGAGACCTAGGCGAGTCGGAGCAAAATTTACAGGTACTAATATAGCTCCCGATGAACATGTCCAGCCTCAGCTGACGTTTGACTATGATGGGAAGAGGGATCGGTGGAATGGCTACAATCCAGAAGAACACATGAAAATTGTAGAAGAATACGCCAAAGTTGATCTGGTAAGCAAAATTCTCTGCTTTCCTACTATCCTTAAAGAATATATACTCTTGCTGTATTTCTAATTTAGCAATTTTTTTTTTTTTTTTTTTTTTGAGTCTTAAAGCCTAAAAAAAATGGTGGTATTTTTTTAATACCAGTAATAGTAGTGGGAGAAAGATGTGGCAGTCTGCTCCTGTAAAGATTTACAGCCTTGGAAACCCTGTGGGGCAGTTCTACTCTGTCCTGTATGGTCTTTATGAGTCAGAATTGACTCAACAGCAATGGGTTTTTTTTTTTTTAGTGGTAAAGTGAAGATAAAAGTGTGCTAACCCTACCTGGCAACAGTTCTTTCTTATTTGATTCTTTTATTGCCTTTACTTTCTTACTTAGATTTTAGAAGTTACTGGAAACATGAAAGCAGTGTAGTGTCCAAAGTTTTTGGCTTTCTGAAGTTGTAAACTCTTGGCTCTGAGGCTGTATCTTGCCCATGGGTCTGTTTTATTTGTCTCATGCAGCACTTGTTCCAGAGAATTGAAATTTATTTTAATTCAACCTCATTTTTTTCTGTCATGATTTCACATACTCTTCCCCCATTCCTTTAAAACCAAAGCCACACTGCATTATTTTTAAATTAGACTAAATGTTTCAAATTCTTGAGATTTCACTTAAAAGTCTGGATTTCGTCCTTTCTTGAACAACAAAATACCTAATAACCTGGGCCTGCCTGGCAGGAGCCAGTCACCCGGAGTCAGGTGGTTACTACCCCTTTTAGCCAGAGGGCTTGCTCTCTGCAGTTGACTACTGATGCCGTCTGATGCAGTCTGCATTAACTGCCTGGTCCAAACAGGCAGTCATAGATCTTAGGGTAAACATTGATTGTTGTCAGCATTCTCATTATTTCCATTCTGTTTGTTCTCTTTCCACTAATCTAGCTTCCCTGCCCCTCCATACCTTTTCATTGTTGCTTCAGGGTAAATGTCGAAACAGCCATAGATCTTAGGGCTAGAGAAATCTTAATGAGAATATTTTTGGCCAGTGGCCCTTTCTGAAAATTATAAAGTTATCCTTTTTAAATATATAAAAATTAAATGGCCATTTGAAAGCTGTAAGTAAATTTTGCATGTTTCTGTTTTTTAGGCAAAACGAACACTAAAAGCCCAAAAACTCCAAGAAGAATTGGCCTCAGGAAAATTAGTGGAACAGGCTGTAAGTAATAAAAGCAATCAATTAAAAAACGTTAAACTCTTAGCACTCAAAGAAATAAAAATTGTGAAACAGATTAATGTTTTTATGTCTCTTATTAGACAAGATTTTAGAGAGAAGAGCTGTTGAAGAGGAAAAGTAAAACTGACACTTCTAATACTTTCATGGAAATATAAATTGATGGGGTCCTTTTGGAAAGGATAGTGCCATAAAATATTTATATACCCTTTCTGGATTGAAATTACTAGATCCATTCATGAAAAGAATTTTTGAGAGTTCAGAAAATTCATTATGCACAAAAATTTTCGTTGCTCTTCTAATTTAACAATATATAATACAATGAGGACCAGTTTCTATGTTATTAAATTATAGAGCTATAGCATTATTTGAAGGAGCCCTGGTGGTGCAGTGGTTAAAGCACTCAGCTGCTAACCAGAAGGTCCACAGTTTAAACCCATCCGTTGCTCTGTGGGAGAACAATGTGGTATTCTGCTTCCATAAAGATTTACAGCCTAGTACCCCTGTGGGGCAGTTCTGCTCTGTCCTCTAGGGTTGTTACACGTTGGAATTGACTTGGCAGTGAGTTTGGTTTGATTTGCTGTAGCATTATTTAATTTTAGATAATTTCACTTGGTTCAAAAATCAAAAACAATTTAAGAAAATATGCAGTGAAAAGTTTCCCTGCCCTGCCTCTGTCTACTCCATTTCTCTACATGCCCTGAACCAATAACTTTGTTTTTATTTTGCTTGTGACTCTATTTGGAGTTTCAGTGTAAACATAAACAATACAAATATATATTCTTATTCCCACTCCTGTTTTTATTTTTCAAAAGTAGCAAATTATACATATTCTCCAGCATCTTGGATAGCATCACTTTTAATGGTTGGTCAGTGTTCCATCGAGGGACATAAATTATATTACCAATCGTCTATTGTTAAGTATGATTTTTTTTCCCCAATTTTGTTATCATAGACAATACTGTAAATCATATTCTTGTACATATATCTTTACATGATTGACCTTTTAATTCATTATATATGTATTTTGTTGTTTCATGATGTCAAGTTGATTCAAACTAAGCACAACCCCATGTGAAAGAGTAGGACTGCCCCATAGGGTTTTCTAGGCTGTAATATTTACGGGAGCAGATTGCTAGGTCTTTTCTTCCGCTGAGCCGCTGGTGGGTTCAAACCTCCGACCTTTCAGTTAGCAGCCCAGTGTTTAACTATTGTGCCGCCAGGGCTCCTTATAGTCATCTTAATGTTACTATTATAATCGTGTAATTATAATCTTAAAATGCTCTAGAAATACTCTGGCTTTGTAGACAGTCGAATAAAATTAACCATTCAGAGTGGCATACTTGCATTCAGAACTTTCGTTGTTCTCATTACAACAGAAATACGGCAATTTGTTCACTTAGAATTGAGCTATCTTAAATATATTTTTTAAAGTGTTAAATAATCGGTCGATTCAGTGGAATAAGATTACAAATTCTTTTCCTTCTTTCATGATGCAGAATTCTCCAAAACACCAGTGGGGAGAGGAGGAACCAAATTCTCAGACGGTAATAAATGTTTGCTCAACCTGGGTAATCAATGAAATTTTAAAATTCCCAGTGGTTAATATGAATAATTGCTTGACCTGTAGCTTTAAATAACACAAGTGAATAAGGGTTTGGTTGAAAGGAAAGAAAACATGAACAAGGTGTTGATCTTTTTTTCTTACTAGCTTCCCCCACCCCCCTCTCTGTCTCAGGAAAAAGAACATAACAGTGAAGATGAGGATGAAGATAAATACGCAGATGATATTGACATGCCAGGACAGAATTTTGACTCTAAGAGAAGAATTACTGTCCGGAATCTCAGGATTAGAGAAGATATTGCAAAAGTAAGTCTTGCCAACCTAACATACGTATTTGAAAAACATTTCTGTTTTCAGCCTAAATTTTGTCTACTCATATGATACATGGATAGTATAGTCAGAATTATTTCAAGATTAGGTACCATTCTTTTTTTTTTCTCTTCATCTATACCCAAAATATGCACGCATCCATTTAATTTATCATGATGAATTCCTCCTACGAATCCATGGAAATCTTTTTTACTGTAAGTAAAACATTAATGTAATGTTTTTTTCTTCTTCTAGTATTTGCGGAATTTAGATCCAAATTCTGCTTATTATGACCCCAAAACCAGAGCAATGAGAGAGAATCCCTATGCCAATGCAGGAAAGAATCCAGATGAGTAAGTATCAAGTTTACAGATTTCAAGATGAGAGAAAGAAAATTTTAAGCATAAAACTAAATCTTAATTAGAAAGAACATCATGGGTGATTGGGTCACAAAAAAATTAACATTCCTTTAAGAAACCAATTTCTCTGAAACACTTTTCTTTAATTTGTGTTTACAGAGTTAGTTACGCAGGAGATAACTTTGTCCGATACACAGGAGATACCATCTCCATGGCTCAGACACAGTGTAAGTGTTTGCTCTTACATTAAGGCATGAGCTCGTAAAATATTTGGGAGCAGTCTTTTAAGCTGGTTTTGAGGATGGATGTGACAAATGTAGCTGGCCACTCATCTGGATGTTTTTGATGATTCTAGTGTTTGCTTGGGAAGCCTATGACAAGGGATCCGAAGTGCATCTGCAGGCAGATCCTACAAAACTAGAGCTGTTGTATAAATCATTCAAAGTTAAAAAAGAAGATTTCAAAGAACAGCAGAAAGAAAGCATCCTGGAAAAGGTAACTTTGACAAAATGCTGAAGAAAAATGATACTTAAGAGAAATTACTAGGTAGCAAGTATTTGTTTTACATTTGGAATGCAATACAGAGTCCCTTTTATTTCACGACGAATCTTCCTTTCCTTCCACTGTCTTAATCAGTTGTTGTGTCCTTTTTTTAATCAGCTTTTGCAGCAAAACAAACCACCTTAGCTTCGGATGAACATTTATGGTTTCTCACAATTCTGTATGTCACCTGGGTCTCTGGGTGTGGACCCTCTCAGCTGAGACCGATGGTCTCAGATGGCCTCAGTCTGGTATCTGTCAGTTAGCAAGCTAATTATCCCAAGAGGGCTCTGTCTGTGATAGTCCCATCTCAGCACCATATGGCCCCTTATCCTGCAGCAGACTAGTCCCTCTTACTCCTTTACATGGTAGTCTCAGGGTCTTGGAGAATAGAAACAGAAAGCATGCCATATGCACAAGTGCTTTTTAGGCTTTTGTTTGAATTATATTTGTCCGTTTCCGATTGGCTAAAGCAAGTAACATGGTCAAATCCTGATTTAAGGAGTGTAGAAATAGACCACATCTCTTAATGGGAGGAGCAGCAAAGTCATGTGTCAAAATGTCACACATACAGGGATAAGAGGAATTTATGGCCTTTTTTTAACCTACAACACTCAGCAGATGAATAACACCTGAGACATCTTTGATTTGCTTATAAAACTTTGGTGGCATTTTAGTGTTAATTTTTTATCTCTGTGTTTTGTATAACAAAGCTTAGTAAAGAATATTCCTTCAGTCGTTCTTATTGGGAATAAACCCTCCAGTACAGGTATGAATGCAAATCTTTGTTATAATTTCTTTAATAATGCCCAATGTCCTTTTAGTATGGTGGCCAAGAACACCTGGATGCTCCTCCAGCTGAACTGCTTTTAGCTCAGACTGAAGACTATGTGGAGTACTCAAGACATGGAACAGTCATCAAAGGACAGGAGCGGGCTGTCGCCTGCTCCAAGTATGAGGAGGATGTGAAGATCAACAATCACACGGTATGTGTTCAACCAGAACCTTCTTGTGCCTTTGGTAGCATTTTGCTCTGGGTTGCATCTTCTTTTATAACTCATTAACTATTAGTTGTTATGCCCTTTTTTTTTTTTTTAAGAATTTTAAGTTTGTATTAGGAAATTTTTCCAAAAGTAGGAAAAATGCGTAGAAGTACTACAATGTTCACCTATAGATCCACCACCTAGATTCAGAGTTTTTTAAAGACATTTTGGTATATATGCTTTGTGTGTGTGCACACATGCTGAGAAAACTGAGGGCACGCATGCACACACACATTTCTTTTTATTTTTTTAATTTTGCTTTAGGTGAAAGTTTACGGTTCAAGTTAGTTTCTTGTGCAAAAATATGTACACACATTGTTTTGTGACCCTAGTTGCTCTCCTTATAATGTCACAGCACACTCCTCCTTTCTACCCCAGATTTCCCGTGTCCCTTCGACCAGCTTCTATCCCTTTCTGCCTTCTCATCTCACCTCCGGACAGGATTTACCCATTTAGCCTCGTGTCCACCAAACCCATTGCCTTCAAGTCGATTCAGAGTGTATCTACTTGAAATAAGAAGCACATTCTTCATGAGCATCATTTTATGTCTTATAGTCCACTCTATTCTTTGGCTGAAGAGTTGGTTTTGGGAATGGTTTTAGTTCTGGGTTAACAGAGAGTCCAGGGGCCCTGTCTTCTGGGGTCCCTCCAGTCTCAGTCAGATCCTCGAGTCTGGTCTTTTTACTAGAGTTTCAGTTCAGCACCCTACTTTTCTCTTGCTCCATCAGGGGCTCTCTGTTGTGTTCCCCGTCAGGGTGGTCATTGGTGGTAGCTGGGCACCATCCAGTTCTTATGGTGTGAGACTGATGGAATCTCTGGTTTATGTGGCCCTTTTGTCTCTTGGGCTACTATTTTCCTTGTGTCTTTGGTGTTTGTCATTTTCCCTTGCTCCAGGTGGATCGGGACCAATTGATGCATCTTAGAAGGCTGTTTGCTAGCTTTTAAGACCCCAGATGCCACTTACCAAAGTGGGATGCAGAATATTTTCTTAATAAACTTTGTTATGCCAGTTGACCTAGATATCCCCAGAAACCATGGTCCCCAGACTCCCACCCCTACCACACTGTTCTTTGAAGTGTTTGGCTGTGTTCAGGAAACTTCTTAGCTTTTGGTTTAGTCCAGTGGCATCGACACATTTCTTATATATATTTTTTTATATTTATAAAAATTTTTTGCTGAAAATTTTGGAAATTAGATATATTTTATCCATAAACACTATATTATATATCCTTAAAGAAAATTTTTCTCCTATATAAGCACAGTAACATTATCACACTTTAGAAAGTTAACATTAATCCTGTAATATCATCCAATATCTGGCCCCTAATCAATTTTTCCAAAATAGACCCCGAAATATCTTCTTATTAATAGCTGTTTTTTCAAGTCAGGTTCCAATCCAAATTGTTATTTGGATATTATGTCTCTCTAGTCTCTTTTTTCTAAAATGTTTCTCCCTTTTTCTTGGCATTGACTACAGGAGAGATCTAAGCCAGTTACCTTGAAGACTGTCTCATGATCCGTATTTGACTATTTCCTTATAGTATCATATAACTTATTCCCGTATTTTTATAAATGAGAATGTAGGTCTGAGGGCTTAATTAGATATAAGTTAAATATTTTTGATAAGAATACTTCATAGGTGTCACAGGATGCTTCATATTGCATCACATCAGAAAGCATAGAGTGTCACTTGCTATACTCTTGAAGTACCCAAACTGTAATTTTCCTTGTAAATCAGAGATCAAAAATTCAGCTGCCTGTAGGAGCCAGCCCACTAACGTATATGAGTAAAGTGGACCAGGCAAATTGTACAAACTGGAGAACACAGATTCTGTGTAATAGGGGCAACCACTATTCAGCAGCAGCCGGTTATTGCCATGTGGGAATGTAGGCTTCCCAACCCTTCTAAGTTTTTCAGAAGTCAATTATTACATGTATGTGTGAGGGTATGTACATGTGTGTATTTATAAGTTTTGGGGAATAGAATGTAAGACCATTGTAACCATAATGCTTGCTTCTCACAGTTGAGCCCCAGACACCCTCTCCCTGTTAGTCAGCCCTGTTATCTCCATCATTTTCCTCTCAAGTTACTTTTTGAAGGGGCTTTATTATTTCATATTCCTACCCACAGTATATAAGAGTGCCCACTTTTAGTTTCCTTTTAAAGTAATATCTCTCTATTTGCAGCACATCTGGGGATCTTATTGGAAAGAAGGCCGATGGGGATACAAATGCTGTCACTCTTTTGTCAAGTATTCTTACTGTACTGGAGAAGCTGGGAAGGAGATTGCTGTAAGTAGTTGTCATCTGCTTCTTATATGTGTAAAACAGCCTAAAACTCTTAAGTCAAACTCTGTGTGAAACATCTTATGTTTCAAGTTTTAACTTTTCCTTCAATGATTGGTAACTATGATACTCAAGTCAAATTAAATGTATTTTCTCATAAACCATTACACAGAACGCGGAGGAATGTGTTCCAAGTGATGTAGCTGGAGAAGAGTTGGTGAAGAAACCTCAAACCCTCATGGAGGTAAGTATGTAATCAGTTGTCCTGAATTTTTAAGTCCTGGAGGGAGTACTTTAAAACTTGCACTAGAGGTTTGTTTTCACATTAATAACACCGTACGTCAATCCTCCCTCTCAGATGCATCAGGAAAAACTAAAAGAGGAGAAAAAGAAAAAAAAGAAGAAGAAACATCGAAAGAGCAGTTCAGATAGTGATGGCGAAGAAAAACGTGAAAAACTGAAAAAGGTACTTTGTGAAGTCTAAACAGTAAAACTGACAAATAACAGTCTTCTGCATTTGGAAGAGACCATAGGAAACAGTCTAGTCTTATCTCCTTCATTGTAAAAATGAGGAAACCAGCCCAGAGTCTGGGTGATTTGCCTGGATTATGTATCAGGTTATATCAGGTCTAGAATTAGAATAAGGAGCCCTAGTGGCACAATGGTTGAACGCTTGGCTGCTAACTGAAAGGTTGGAGGTTCAAACCCACCAGCCTCTCCAGGGGAAAAAAGATCTGGTGATCTGCTCCTGTAAAGATATCTGCCTAGGAAACCCTATGGGGCACTTATTCTACTCTGTCCTGTAGTTGGAATCGATTTGATGGCAAAGAGTAACAATAGAATAGAATGGATACTTTTGTGGGTCTAAGAATTGAGTTCTTGGATTATTTGATAAATATCACTAATGCAGAGAAGAAATGTGCTTTATAAGTTGTTATTTTAGCGTTATTGACATATTGCCCAGAAAGAATTACCTTCTAGCTCCATAATTTTTAAATTTCAGTAAGTTTTTGGGAAACATAAAATTACAGTCTCCACCAGAATCATCAGCTGTGGGCTTGATCTATAAGATGAACTTCTTTCAATATTTCTTATAAAATGTAGTTGCTTTAACATTGACTAAAAATGGCAGAGAATGTTTTGTGATCTACGAAAATATTGTACCAGCCAAACAGCCAGTAGCTGTAGCTCGACAATAGAAGGACTGACTCCCAAGTTCTTTCAAGCAGTCCAGGTTTTTGATGTAGCAGTTCATATTCAGGGTGTCTTTTTGGTACTCTGCCACTTTCGAACAAAAGAGATGTACTATAGAGCCATGGTGCTCATTTTGTCCCCTTACTACAGGCACTGAATGCAGAAGAGGCCCGCCTTCTTCACGTCAGGGAGATCATGCAAATTGATGAGCGGAAGCGGCCTTATAATAGCATTTATGAAAACCGGGAACCAACGGAAGAGGAAATGGAGGCCTATAGAATGAAACGTCAGAGGCCCGATGACCCCATGGCCTCTTTCCTTGGCCGGTAGTAACCAGTCATAGAGAGTCATCCAGAGTGGACACAGTGGATATATTCTTTTCAACTTCTTGCTGGTAATTGTTAATGGAAAAATCCTTGTGTTCTCTTCTTACTGCCTGACTTTAATAAAGCTTCCAGAAGTCCCGTAGTAAATTCAGTCCTTTCCACGCTAAAGAAACAAAACAAAGAGGAAGTACGTTAAATGGGAATTCAGATTATATTTTCAGTTTTATATAAGTGATGTGGAAAGAGTCCCCAAGTCACTACCTATCAAAATGTCCTTACCCAACAGTTCTTACATCTCAGACTTTATTTCCTCAAATTCCGTGGCCCTTTAATATTTGTACATGCACATTTTTAAATGTAGGTTAGTTACTTTTTCTCAAAAGCAGAGCTTCATTTTTTTAATTACGAAGTAACTCTGTAATTGCATTTATTTTATAAATATATGTCTTTGTCTTTTAAAGTTTTCCTGTAGGAACTGAAGCTAAAAAATTATTCTACCTTGGGCTTTGGATCTCTGAAAGGAAAGCTGTATAACATGTGAATAATTTTCAATGTCAATCTGAATAGCAGTATTTTGTTTTTTACTTGATTATAAAAGTTTGATTTTCAGTGCATTTCCTTCCGCATTACTACTAGAAATAAATGTTAGCCTTGACATTTAAAATATGTCAACGGAAAAATAATTATTTCCTCATCCTTGAATCAGTGTTGACCAATCAGCACTAAGTCTTTTACCATTCTGGACGTGAGCCTTTAGACAAAATAATCTTTATCATACAGGATATGGGTTTGTGATTCTGTTTGTTATTTTGTGATTGCATTTATGTAACAATCATGAATATTAAATTAGATCGACTATAGAAAATCCAGTGCACTTAACCATTATACCCAGCAGATGTCGCTTTCTGTATAAAATTTGCAAAAGGCAAAACCTGAAGTTTTTCTTCAGTGAACTGTAAGGACAGATTGTAGGGATGTTAGCAACTGAGATTGCCATGATCCTCAAACCTCTGCTAAGAGTATTGTGTGAAGGTAATACTGGCAGAATGGAATCAGTGAAAACAGCCTGTTAAAAACATCTGATATGAGCACGGTGATATTTAACACCTCACTGGCTTTTCTAAGCTACCAGAAACCATTTGTCAGGGAGCCCTGGTGGCTCAGTGGTTAAGAGCTCGTCTGCTAACCAAAAGGTTAGCAGTTCAAATCTGAATCCACCAGCAGCACCTTGGAAACTCTATGGGGCCATTCGGCTCTGTCCTATAGGGTCGCTATGAGTTGGAATTGACTCGACAGCAAAGGGCTTGGTTTTGGCTGATTTTTGCATTAAGTCAGCATTTCAGAAATAATGCTGGTAAGAATAACTGAATCGCTATCTCAAATACTATTGATATACATGTCCTTGGGCGGTGCGATGGTAAACGTGTTCAGCTGTTAACCGAGAGGCTAGAGTTTTGAGTCCGCCCAGAGACACCTCGGAGGAAAGCCCTGGCAATCTACTTCTGAAAAATCAGCCATTGAAAATGCTACTCTGACACACGTGGGGTCTTCATGAGTCAGAGTCAACTTGATGGCAACAACAAAAACATTGGTAATACGTGGTATCTAGATTCAACTCAGACTAGTATGAAATTAAAACAATGGAGATAGATTTCATTCTTACTGGCTTTAATAAGGTCAAAATTTTATGTTTTCATATTCTTACCTTAATGTGGACAAGATCAACATAAAGCCTGACGTTGCTATTTTGTGTTTTATTTATCTTTTGTCAGTAAAGAGACATAAATATCTGAGAAAACTGAGTATTGTGTAGCCTTATTTCAAATATTTGGTAGAAGAGTGGGTTATAGGACTGGCAGGAAGCCTAGATAGCTTCTGTGAGTTCATATTAGAACAGTAACAACAAAAATATGTCCCGTAACCTTTCTGGGCCTCAGTTCCCTCCTCTATAAGGTCTAATTTACTCTTGATTTTAGGAAGAGTTCTGTTATATTCAAAATCATGTCTTATTTCTGTTTCATTTTGAAATAAAGGTAACATCTGGACTATTAACTCTGAGCTTTGGTTTTATTATCTCATTAAGAATAATGGCAGCCTTTTCAGTGCTAGAACAATGTGCTGTAATTTTCAAAAGTTACCTCACTCATCAAAAGAGCTTCATGGAGTGAGTAATAGGCAGTATCTGTATTTTACAATAAGCAAACAGGCTAAAGAAGCCCAAAAGTCTTAACAAAGTGCCAGGTCATACTGACAACACCTGCCCCTTTCTAGTATTTTTACATCCCTTGTTTCTGGACTGTGGAGACCTAGTGGTGCAATGATTGGTGGCTTGAACCCACCAGCCACTCTTCTGGAGAAAGATGTGGCAGTCTGCTTCAGTGAAGATAACAGTCTTGGAAACCCTATGGGGCAGTTCTACTGTGTTCTATAGGATCACCATGAGTCAGAATCAACTGGACAGCAACAGGTCAATGGTTTGGTTTCTGGACCAGGGCAGCTGATCTTTTACAATCTTTCACTGACAGAAACTTTAAGCAGGACTTCAATCTTTACAGTTGGCAGTTCGAATCTGCCAGGCGCTCCTTGGAAACTCTATGGGGCAGTTCTGCTCTGTTCTATAGGGTCGCTATGAGTCCAAATTGACTCGACGGCACTGGGTTTGGTTTTGGCTTTGGGTCAATCTTTACAAGTTTACATGTGAAAATGATGCATCTGTCCCAGATCCTTGTCTTCCAGCCCCTATAGTGGCAGTCTTGAGGGATGCAAGGTTTGACTATACAAAATGGATAAACTGCTATTCATTAAGTCTACAGGAATTCTGGAAGGAAATACCCCAGAAATAGAAATGAGGGGTGTTTGGGTTTGTTTCTTTCAAAAATCTTATTTTTTAGTTTGTACTCTGAGATTTTTCTTTAAAACCTATCTAATATGGGTTTATTTCTTTAAAGTAAAATTACTATTTTCCCCAAGATGGATGACAATTCTTAGGAAATTCATCTACAGGCTCTGATTTATGGGAAAGCGCAAGGGCACCTGGGTGGGCAGGGGAGCAACAAGCTCTGGAAGCCCGTCATCCATTGTGATTTCCAGTGCTCTGAATGTTAAAGAGTAAAACTATGTGGACTTCACAGTGCCTTCCATTTCTGAGATTTTATGATTCACTCTGCCTGGCAGACACAATCAACTGAAAAAAATCCTCAGGTCCATGTACTCAACCTAAAAAAACTGGAGAGGGTCAGTACGCATGCTCCATACTCAAGCCAACTGGTCCCTAAACCCTTTGCTAATACGCCTGCGCGCGGGGAGAGGCCTCGCCTTGTCTGCGAGCGGGAAGCAACCGGGAAAACCCGGATGCAGGCCCCAGCGGGCTGAGGCGGAGGCAGCTGCGAGTGTTTCTGTGTGTGGCCGCGCTCCTCACAGATTCCTACTTGGGGGTCGGACCTGAGAACCGCGACCTTCACTGGTTCTAATGAGCTAGGGGCTGGGCCCCAGGCCGAGCGGAGAGCGGAATTGGAGCCCGAAACTGGCCTCCCTGACTCGATTCCCGCGCCTCAGGCTCCGAGATGGGTGGGTCGGGTCGCGACTGAACGGAGCTCTTCTTTCCTGGCCGCTGGCGCTTGTAGCTAGTCCCGGCCTGCTCTAAATGTTCGGCGTCCTTAGTAATATTAACACCTACAGCTCCTACGAGTTAAAAGCTGCGTGTTCTTTAAATGCATTCTAATACTTTAGACCCCACAACAACCCTATAAGGTAGGTACTATTATCTGCATTTGAGGAATTGAGGTTTCTCAGCCCTTAAGTGACAAAGCCAAGATCCCAGCTGCTTCTGGAGCGCATGTTCAGCTACATTCCTGTCCCATTTTTTCCTAGTTAACCGATTTTAATGTAAAACGTAATAACTTAATCCTCCACCGCGCCAAACACCCGCACATACCATGTACTTGAATAGGCAGGGACTAGCTATATGTCGAATTGTATTTGGTACGGAGTTTTAGGTTTACAGTTGCACTTTGGTGTTGTCACTGTTAAAATACATGTTTTAACATGCTCTAAATATTCCTGTTATGTGAATGTTCACTTTTAACTGACTGATTCTTCTCTTAATTGTGGTACTTTTTCATATCTACCCTTGCTTCATGAACCCGCAGTCATTTTACTTTGTTATATCAGATCTTTCATTTCAGCGACTTAACATCTCTCTCAAAAGATTGAAAAGAACCATTTGGAAACAGATTATTTCCAGCTTAATGAGATAATGCTTTTTATTTATTTTACTTTTTACTATGGAAGTTTTCCGACATACATAAAAATAGTGGAAATGGTGTAATGTATCGACGGCTTTTTATACCTATGATCCAGCTTCAACAGCAACAGTTAAGCAACTCAAGACTAATTGTATTTCATCTATCTCCACCCCACTTTGTGTGTGTGTGCTGAAGTGTGACATTTCAGAGGAAATTCTAGACATCTTATTTCACTTATAGTTAAGTCAGACTCTCTAACAGTTAAGGACCTTTTTTTTTCCAACACAACCACAGTGCCATCATCACACTTGTCTGTATTAACAGTTCCTTAACATGTTGATGCTTTTTTTAATGTTTACATTTTTTAGGATATTGTGATTGCTAACTACCACAGAGGAACATGTGAAAGTTATGAGGTTCTAAAGCACAAGAAAGCCTACTGTGTGGTAAGTTCATCTTTGAGGATCTAGAAAGTTTTTGCTACCTATCCTCTTTTTGAGAGAGATATATAACAAAATACAGAAAGAAAAGCATTTTTATGCTCAGCTGATAATTGTCATCAATTAGAAGTAGTTCTGGACACAATTGACTACATTATCTCATTACTTGACAAAAGAATGCATAAGATCAAGTCTTTAAATTTAAGATCCTCTTTATTGATTGACAGACATCCCCCGGTATTTAACTGGCTCATATAACAGGTCAACTTATCAGTTACATAGAAGTACATTTTGCAACTAGTTTATCTTGCAGATCCATTAGAAAGCTAGTGCTTAACGTAAATATTTTGGCTTATTTTATTGTGACTTTTTTATGGTCAGAGTGGGCATTTGGATTTAAATGTGTCCGTATTAAATTATTTGAGCCACATTCTGTGGGATAGAACTTCGTAAACTTTGGAGATCACTTGTTTATCTTGGAGATAGAATGTTTTCTAAGGTATATTTAAGCCTACCTGTGCTCATTGCTAAAGAGTGAGAAAAAGAGAAAAGGTATGGTTTTCTTTTTAGATCCCTCATCTTTCATAGGAGGTTGTCATCAACTGACAACACTTAAATGTGTGGTACAGCATTTGGACTGTTCACTAGGCAACCTAGAGTATCTATGATCCTAGGGACTGACCTGAAGAATATGCTTTCATTCTTCTAAATCTGACTGTTCACTAAGATGTACATCAGAATCACCTGGACAACTTTATTTCAAATTCTTTTGCCCCACTAAGATGACTTACTAGTTTTGAGATAGTTCAAGGACATGTATACTTTCAAAAAGATTCTCAGTGATTGTGATGGGCACCTCTTGTTAAGGATCACTGTTCTAGTTATTATTCATAAGAATTACCTAAAATGCTTGTTTAAAATACAAATTCTGGGGTCCTACCCCAGAGTTAGAGAATCAGAATTTCTGGGATTGGGGCCTGGGTATCTGCATTTTAGAAAGGGACTGAGATGATTCCTCCTTTTACTAAAGTGGAGAACCCCTGCCTTCTATATCCTGCCCTTGGGTTAAGCCAAACCTTAGGAGGGTGCTTATTTCCATTCCATTGTTTAGGCTTATTTCTTGACTGCTTTTTCAGAGGGATAGTTATATGAAAAAGCATCATGAAATACTTTTCTATAGTTAAGGTAGTCCTCCTATAAAGAATTTTTCTGAAGCCTTGATAATAAGAGTAGTAGTTTTTCTCCAGAGCACCTTGTTTTGCTTTTATATATGGGTAGTGTGAATCATGGACTGATAGTGTGTTACACTTTACTGTACCAACAAGGAAGCTCTGAGCCAAATTTCTAGCCTACGTCTGTAACAACGATGGCTTAACTTAAAGACTGTTTGGAATTCTCTGCTTAAGTTGGAAGCAGAGCTGCTCAGGACAGACCTGTTTAATCCTTTACTACTAAAAACAACTAGTTACCATGCCATAATCTGCCCTTTCTTAGAATATTTAGTAAATTACTCCTTCGTCTATTCAGTGGTTCCTAACTGAGGATGCATGTATCCTTGAGGAAAGTTGAAGGAGATCATGGTAGTGAGATGCCCTTTCTGGGGATAGAAAATGTGCCAGATTTGTTTGGAACATACATCATTGAAAACAAATTTAGGCATAACTATGTAACTTGCCTAAACTCAAATCTTCTATATATACTTTGGTTGGCAAGTCATTTGTTCTAGGGAATTAGCTATGAGTTGCTAGCTTTAAATTGGACTTTTCATGCTGTCATGGCTTACTTTGAGCTGACATGTTGTGGGGTATTTCTTGAGATGTGCACAGATGACAGAATGGCATGTGATGTGGCTTTGCTTTAATTTGATTAGCCACTAATTTTTAATGTGTGGGTTATATTTTACTCCCAAAGCAAAATTCTGCAGCATCTCTGGAGTTACACCTGAGAATTTTTGTATGCCATGTCGAAGAAACGCAAATGGGATGATGATTATGTTCGTTACTGGTTCACCTGTACGACAGAGGTTGATGGAACTCAACGCCCACAGTGTGTTTTGTGTAACTCAGTATTTTCAAATGCTGATCTCAGACCATCAAAACTGTCTGACCATTTTAATAGACAGCATGGTGGTATAGCAGGGCATGATCTCAATAGCCTGAAGCATATGCCAGCACCATCTGATCGGAGTGAAACCTTGAAAGCACTTGGAGTTGCATCTCAAGAGGATGCTTTATTACAAGCCTCATACCAGTTTGCATATTTATGTGCCAAGGAAAAGAATCCTCATACAATAGCTGAAAAATTAGTGAAACCTTGTGCATTGGAAATAGCACAAATAGTTTTGGGACCAGATGCACAAAAGAAGCTTCAGCAGGTTCCCTTATCAGATGATGTGATCCATTCTAGAATTGATGAGATGAGCCAGGATATCTTACAACAAGTTCTGGAAGATATCAAAGCCAGTCCTCTTAAAGTGGGTATTCAGCTTGCTGAGACAACTGACATGAATGACTGCAGTCAGCTAATGGCATTTGCGCGATATATAAAAGAAAAAGAGATCATAGAAGAATTCCTATTCTGTGAACCATTGCATTTAACCATGAAAGGAATAGATGTGTTCAATCTCTTCAAAGACTTCTTTTCGAAACATAAGATACCACTTGACGTATGTGGCTCCATTTGTACTGATGGTGCCTCTTCTATGCTAGGAGAAAATTCAGAATTTGTTGCCTGTGTGAAGAGAGATGTACCTCATATCGTGATCACACATTGTATGTTGAACCCTCATGCACTTGTCACAAAGACATTGCCATCAAAACTGAGGGATGCTCTGTTTACTGTGGTGAGGGTAATAAATTTCATCAAAGGACGAGCTCCAAATCATCGCCTTTTTCAGGCTTTTTTTGAAGAAATTGGTATAGAGTACGGTGTCCTCCTTTTCCATACTGAAATGAGGTGGCTTTCCCGAGGCCAGATACTTACTCATATTTTTGAAATGTATGAAGAAATAAATCAGTTTCTTCACCACCAAAGCAGTAATTTAGTTGATGGCTTTGAAAATAAAGAGTTTAAAATTCACCTAGCGTACCTTGCAGATTTATTCAAACACCTAAATGAACTTGGTGCATCTATGCAAAGGACTGGGATGAACACAGTATCAGCTAGAGAGAAGTTATCTGCTTTTGTTAGGAAGTTTCCATTTTGGCTAAAGCGAATTGAGAAGAGAAATTTTACCAACTTTCCTTTTCTTGAAGAGGTAGTTGTTTCAGATAATGAAGGAACACACATTGCAACCGAAATAACACTGCATCTGCAACAGTTGAGCAGCTTCTTTCATGGATATTTTTCTGTTGGAGATCTTGATGAGGCAAGTAAATGGATACTAGATCCATTTCTTTTTAATTTGGATTTTGTCGCCGATAGTTATTTAATGAAAAATGATCTTGCTGAATTACGAGCTAGTGGCCAAATCCTGATGGAATTTGAGACGATGAAGCTTGAGGATTTCTGGTGTGCTCAAATCGCAGTGTTTCCAAACCTGGCAAAGACAGCTCTAGAAATCCTTATGCCGTTTGCAACTACATACCTTTGTGAGTTGGGATTTTCATCACTTTTACATTTTAAAGCAAAATCTAGAAGCTGCTCTCATATGAGTGATGACATTCGTGTGGCTATTTCAAAAAAAGTTCCTCGTTTTCCAGATATCATTGAACGAAAGCTGCAGCTACAGCAGAAGTTACTGTAAGCTGACACACTTTTATGTATGATTTTTAGTGAATTCTTAATGTCATAAAATTAAGCTGTAATCATAGCTCTTATATTTATGATATATCAAATCCTAAATTTGAAAAATTAAGCAACTTCAACTTTTAATGAGGCATATAAAAATGTTTTGAGAGTACGAGGAACACAAGCAGCAGAAAAGATTAAATACCAAAAAAAATACATAGGATTTTTCTAATTCTGAGTATCTATCTAACCTATTGATGTGATACATAAAGAAGACGGCAAAGTACCAGAATATCCAGCTAAATAGTATAGTAGGCTAGGAATTGAGCCAAGAGAAAACCTCCCAGAATAAGCATCTTCAAGTTGAGCGTAAAAGTCAAAGGGCAAAATGACAGACAGTCCTCCCATTTATGTCAGGGTTGTTATAGGGAGGTTAATGAAATCAGAAGAGCATTGTGGAAATACAGTGGGAAAATGGATGATTCTAGCTTATGTAAGATTTATTATTTTAATGTGAAATTTCCTGGGTGGAGCAAGCACTTTGCACTCGACTGCTAACCTAAAAATTGGTCGTTTGAACCCACCCAGCAGTACTGCGGAAGATAGGCCTGCAGATCTGCTCCTGTTAAGATTACAGCCAAGAAAACCCTGTGGAGCAGTGCAACTCTGTAACACCTGGGGTCACCATGAGACGGAACCGACTCAACAGCATCTGACAACAACATTTTTTAATGTACTCTTTGGAATTGGTCTCACAGTCTCCATTTCCCTAGCACCTATGGTCTAAATACCTTGACATTAATAAATATCCTAATATTCTATTAGTCACTTCTTCTTTAATTACTTCAGGACTTTTCTGGCATCAAGGCTGCTGAAAAAGAGATTCCAGAGCCTGTCCCTACAGATTCTGATTTAGCAGGTCTGAGATAAGGTCAGGGGTCTTCATTCTTAACCAGTATCCCGAGTATTTCCAATGGATTCCTTGGTCATCTGCCTCATTTTATTTTTTCTACACTAATTTGCCATTTACCTCAATTTCCTCACTTATTTCATATCTTATATGTGTTTTTCTAAGACACTTCAAAACTTTTGGAAGGACCATAGTAAAAATTAGGGGGGAAAAAAATCATAAGTAAATTGACCTGAAATTACTGGAGTAATTCAAGGTCATCAAAAAAGCCCTCAAGAGACTCTAAATTAAAACTTTTTTTTCTGGATGATAATTTGATAAAATATATTTTAATTAAAATTTTCGTTTTTATTTCAAAAATTTAATATCTTATCAAAGTACTACATGCTCATGGCTAAAAAAAAATAGTATGAAGAGTCCTATAATGAAAAGCAACAGTCCCCTTCTCAATTACTCATTTCTATTTAAATTTCTTGTGATTTCCACCCATATATCTAAATATCTTCATACAAAGTACATATGCCAGTCTCGGTTTATCAGCTTTTCATTGCATGCTTACTTCTCTTGGTAGTAGATAAGGATTTATCTATAACATCCATTTCCTTTCCTATTACTCCTTCTAATTCTTTATTATACTAGCACTCATTTTAGTTCCTCTATTGATTTTTCATAGTGCTTTGACTGAAGATTTCTCCCTGTAGAAATTTATCACATGGAAAAAATCAGGGGTATTCACAGAGTTTTATTTGGAAGATGGGTAATTATAGCATTTTTATAATGGTGAAGGGGAATGAAGCCTGAATGCTAAGTATAAATACCACTTGAGTACTGCAAATTGAAGTTTTATGTTTTCTACATAAAACTCAGCTTTGTCACTATTCCATTAAAATCCTTTTATTAGTGAATATAAATACATGCTTTTTCATTTTAAAAAGCAGTTACAGAATTTTAGTACTTATTTTTCCTATTATGATCTGACATCAAGAACGGTGGCGGAAATTCCCAAAACTGCTTTAAGAATAAATCTGGATATGTGTAAAGTTTAGTTTGTTTGCGGATATAAAGATAGAAAGGAAGTAGGGATAGGAACAAGGGCACAGATGGAGCTGGATACCTACTAATACAATAGCAGGGCTAGTATGTAATGCCAGAAGTAAATGACCTTTAAGAGCCAATCTCTCATTAAGTGTACCAGAGTTCTCTCTTAGACTAAATTGATTTATTTCTGCTCTGAAACAAAACCTCAAAAGACATTTTTAAAGGAAATGGCTAACTAGAGTTTTTTAATTCATTCCTAAACTCTACAACAGCCTGTCTCCTCTTCCCTCTCCTCCCCTTCCCTGGACAAATGAAAGAGGCTGCAGTGTTCGCTAAAATGAAGAAACTTAGATTCTATGTGTGTATGTGAGTTTAAAAAGCCTCCCACAATGGTCCATATATTGGCACATGTAAGTCATATGTGTTGGTTCCCCCTCCCCCAAGGAGGAGGCGGTGGTTTTATATTTTTGCTATATAATTTAAAAAAGAAAAAACTGTTGTCATGGAGTTGATTGTGACTCATTGTGACCCCACATGTTTTGTAGCAGAACTGTGCTCCGTAGGGTTTTCAACAGCTGTGATCTTTTTTGGAAGTAGATTACCAGGTCTTTCTTCTGAAGCACCTCTGAGTGGATTCAAGCCGCCAGCCTTTCATTTAGTAGCCAAGTGCTTAACCATTTGCACCACCCAGAGACCCCTGCTGTATCATTAAGGTCACTGATAATTGCAAAAAGGATTCAAGACGGGATAAAGACAATCTTTTTGACCAGCAGATGGTACTCTGTGCAGGACTGGCTGAAAGCAAACTTACATTACTGATTTTGCTGAATAATATCTCATGTTGAATATCTCTCGTAAAGGTATTGTAGCTGAAATTAAAAATGCCTCACCTGAGCCTCTGCTGACTTAAAATTAGCAGAGAGAACTCTGATGGAGCCAGTGGCTGCCAGATTTCAAGAAATCATCAGGGGAACAGGATGGGGAAGAGGATATAAACAGCTTTTTCTAAAAACTCACCTGAGCATGTGGATTTTTGATACCTTGTTTGCTTTTCTAAGTCACTAAAAGCAACTTGAAGTAGGTAAATAAGTCAGCATTTTCAGACAATTCAATGAGAAAACCAAGTGGATACTCTATAATTGGCTGGATTTTATGATATGGGAGTTACAGCTCAGTAAAAACAAATAGGCACATTCTGGATATTTATAGTAAAGAATTTTATCAGCACTAAATTATATCAAAATATTGTAATATCTACTTTTCCAAGCATTTGGAAAAGTCAAATTTGAAGTTTTCAAAGTCTACATTAATTTGAAAGACTGTCTAATGTTATTGTCTAATTCAGTGTATTTTGTACATTATATTCTGAGAATAAAGAGATACCTGAGATTATATTCCCTCTGTTGTACAGTTTTTCTCTAAATCTTACTTTAATACTAAAATGGATTCCAGCCCTGGCTCACTATTTACTAGCTGTGTGAAGTCCATAGACCTCGACTTATAGACATCAAGAGGTCTGGCAAATGAATCATCTCTCATTTTGCCTTGCTCATTCATCAGCAATGGGTGTGTAGGGAGGGAGGGATAGAACAGTATACCAGGTGCCAGGTAATGTATTGATTTATTTGCCGTAGTAAAAATATCACATCTGGAACAGTAGCTGTAATTGAAGTAATCTCCTGATTAAATTTACAGTAATCCACAGATCTTACCCAGATCCACTAACCTGCGTGGGACAACAGCTGAATTTATGTGAGGATTACCATTTTGTTCCTGCTGTCCATTATTTAAATTCACTCAGGAGGTGGTCCAAGATGATAGAGTAGTCAGATGCTTTATAACATCCCTCTTAAAGACCCAAGAAAACATGTTAATTGGATATAGATGACAACTTTGGAACCCTGAGCATCAAAGACAAGGCTGAAGCATCGGACTGAGCATCAAGTGGAAGAAGAGACAGTATACAAACAGAAAAGCACCAAAAAAACGCCACTGCTGTCGAGTCAATTAATTATACTTAATACAAACAGCAGACGTGGAAAATTACAGATCACTGGAACCCTGCTAGCTGAACCTGTGGAGTGTGGGTGTATGGAGACAAAGCAAGCAGTGCTCCCAGTCAAAACCCCCATCACCTAGTTTAGCCAAGCAGGAACGACTCACGTCCAAAGCCACACAGGAGTGCTTTTCACTCTGTGAAAGTTAACTACACACATCTCACCCACCACACCCATCCTAGCTCCCCTTTCTGGAGGCCGGCCCTGTGGGTCCCCCCACCCTCTTTGTCCATTCCCCCTCCCCTCATGCAATCAAAGTCCAGCAATACCCACCACTGCCACACCTCTTAAGCTGGGAGCCCATGAACTGGAGTCACCCACCCCTTAGCTCAACCACTCATGCTGGAGGCCCACAGATCTGCAGCATTCCTACTCTTTCCAGCCACCTGTACTGGGGACCTGAGGGCTGCCTCCCACTCCCTCTGGCCACTCGTGCTGAGGGCCTGAGGGTTGGCCATAGCTCCCACTCCACCCACCCCCCTATATCACAGACCTGAGGTGGGCGGTGCCTCCCACTCCCTCCAGCCATGTTTGCCAGAGACCCAAGGACCTGTGGTGGTTCCTATTCCCTATAGCTGCCTGCACTGGGGGCCCAAGTACTAGCTGCACAATCTCCCCTGCAACATGCCCTAGCGAACAGAAGCGTGTCCCCAACTGGGCACCCATGGACAGGCAACATCCCTCCTGCTTCACTCCCTATGCTCCCCCGCCCCTGCAACTGGAGGCTTGTGTCAGCTCTGAACGCCTGCACTTAGTTTTGCCCACCCTGGATCATTGGTGAGAGCTTCTGCACCACCCACCCAGTGACCGACAACCAAGCACCCTGCCCCAACCACTCAGCAGTTAACAGAGTGCACGCACAACACCCAACCCAGGGTGAATACCCCCTGTGCATGTGGCCAGGTGACCAGCTGGACAGATAAATCACCTCACCAGAAATGCCAGCTACATCCTCAGCATCCTGAAAGACCAGCAAACAGAAACCCATGCTCATGCACCCAGTAGCTGCACCACCCACCAGGAGACAGGAGGTGAAAGCTTCAGTGTGGCCAGATTAGTGACCAGAGTAGTACACACACCTAGCCTACTCAAATATATCAAAATAAAACAAAAGCTCAGGACACAGAAAACAAGCATACAATAAATAAATAACAATAACTTCTTGATGCATTGGAGAAAACAGACGATATCAAATCGCATCAAGGAGCAGGACACGATGGCTCCAGCAAGTAACTAAAATAAAGAACCAGAAAACCTTCCGGGAGAAGAGATGACAATGGAACTACCTGGTAAAGAATTCAAAAAACTAATATACAGGGTTCTCCCAAACATCAGGAAAGAGATCAAGGAAAACAGACATAACCAAGTAGAACATGGGCAAGATCAAGAAAAGCACAGACAAAGCAATAGAAGAATTCAGGAAAACAATAAAAGAACAAAATGACAAAGTAAACAGAGGATTAGAAACCATACAAAAACAGCAAATAGAAATCTAAAAGATTAAAAATAGACAATTTCAGAAATAGACAACTCAACAGAAGGATATAGGAACAGAATTGAAACAATGGAAGACAGAATCATCAGCTTTGAAAACAAATCCCTTGACACCAATTTGTTTGAGGATAAACCAGAAAAAAGAATGAAGAAAGCCTGAAAATTATGTGGGACATTATTGAAAATAATTTGTGTATGATTGAAGTTCCAGAACAGGGGAGGTAGTGGAAAGCACAGAGAGAATTGCTGAAGATGTGCTGGAAGAAAACTTACCTAATATCATGAAGGATGGGAAAATATGCATCCAAGAAGCTCAATGAGGTCCATAGAGGATAGACCCCAAAAGAAAGTCACCAAGACGTATCTTAGTCAAACTTGCCAAAACCAAAGACAAAGAATCCTGACAGTAGCTCAGGAAAAACGAAAAGGCACCCACAAAGCAAAAACAGACTAAGCTCTAATTACTCCACAGAAACCATGCAAGCAAGAAGGCAGTGGGATGTCGTCATTGTTGTTAGGCGCTGTTGAGTTGGTTCTGACTCACAGTAACCCTATGTATAACAGAATGAAACACTGCCAAGTCCTGCACCATCCTCTTGACTATTGTTAAGCTTAAGCCCATTGTTGCAGCCACTATGTCAGTCAGTCTTGTTGAGGGCCTTCTTTTTTGCTGACCCTCTACCAAGTATGATGTCCTTCTCCAGGGACTGGTCCCTCCTGATGACATGTCCAAAGTATGTGAGACAAAGTTGCCATCCTCACTTGTAAGGAGCATTCTGACTGTACTTCTAAGACAGATTCGTTCATTCTTTTGGCAGTGGAAGAGTGGATTAAAAAACACAACCCATCAATATGCTGTTTAAAAGATACACACTTTAGACATAAATACATTAAAAATCAGAGGATGGAAAAAGGATATCAAGTAAACAGTAACCAAAAAAGAGCAGGAGTGGCAATACTAATCTCATAAAATGGGCCTTAAGGGAAAATGAACCATAAAAGACAACAAAGGACATTATATAATGATCAAATGGACAATCCCCCAAGAAGATATAACCTTAATAAATATCTACACACCCAACGACAGGGTTCCAGAGTACATAAAACAAACTCTATAACAGCATTGAAAAAGATAAATAGTTCCACAATAATAGTAGGAGACTTCAAAACACCATTTTCTATAAAGGACTGAAATCTAGAAAGAAACTCAACAAAGATACAGAAGATCAAAGGCCACAGTCAACCAACTTGGCTTCATAGACATATAGAACACCCAACAACAGCAAAATATACCTTTTTCAACTCACATAGGACATTCTCCAGGATAGACCACATTTTAGGCCACAAAGCAACTGTCAATAAAATACAAAACATCAAAATAATATAAAGCATTCTCTCTGATCACAACACCATAAAAAGTAGAAATCAACAGGAAGAGCAAGGAAAAAAAAAATCAAATACATGGAAACTGAATACCACCTTATTTAAAAACAATTGGGTAACGGGAGAAATGAAAGAGGGAATTAAAAAAAAATTCCTAGAAGTAAGGTGTATATAAACTTATATGTGACAGTCTGACTTGATTTGTAAACGTTCACTTGAAGCTCAATAAAAGTTAATAAAAAAAAAAAAATTCTTAGAGTCAAATGAGAATGAAAACACATACCAAAACTTTTGATACACAGCAAAGACAATGCTCAGACATCAATTTATAGTGATAAATGCACTCATCAAAATAGAAGAATGGGCCAAAATCAAAATGCTAGCCTTACGTCTTGAACAAATAGAGAACGGCAAAAGAAGCCCACAGACACCAGAAGAAAGGAAATGATAAAGATTAGAGCAGAAATAAATGAAATAGAGAACAGAAAAACAATAGAATCAACATGACCAAGAGTTGGTTATTTAAAAGAATCAACAAAATTGACAAACCATTGGCCAAATTGACAAGAGAAAAACAGGAGAGGAAGCAAATAACCCAAATGAGAAATGAGATAGGGGTATTACAACAGATCCAACTGAAACAGAAAGGATCATAACAGAGTACTATGAAAGATTATACTCCAACACATTTGAGAACCTAGAGGAAATGGACAAATTTTTAGAAATGCACTACCTACTAACACAAACTGAGGTAGAAAGTCTGAACAGACCCATAATAAGAGATTAAAGAGGTAATAAAAAAAAACCTCCCAACAACAACAAAAAATCCTGGCCTATACTGTTCCACTGGAGAATTCTACCATACACTCGGAGAAGAGCTCACACCACTGCTACTCAAACTATTTAAGAGCATGGAAAAGGAAGGAATATTCCCAAATTAATTCTATGAAGCCAGCATAACCCTGACACCAAAGCCAGGGAAAAACACCACAAAAATAGAAAATTACAGACCAGTATCTCTCGTGAATATAGATGCAAAAATTCTCAACAAAATTCTAGCCAATACAATTCAGCACCATATCCAGAAAATAATACATCATGACCAAGTTGGATTCATACCAGGTATGCAAGGATGGTTCAACACTAGAAAATCAAACAATGTAAATCCACCGCATAAATAGAACTAAAGAAATGAATCACGTGATCGTCTCGATCAATCCAGAAAAGGCATTTGATAAAGTCCAACACCCATTCCTGATAAAAACTCGCAATAAAATAGAAGGGAAATTTCTCAGCATAATAAAGTACATCTATACAAAACCAAGGAAACCCTGGTGGCATAGTGGTTAAGTGCTATGGCTGTTAACCAAAGGGTAGGCAGTTCGAATCCACCAGTCGCTCCTCGGAAACTCTATGGGGCAGTTCTACTCTGTCCTATTGGGTCACTATGAGTCGCAATCAACTCGACAGCACTGGGTTTTTTTTTTTTTTTTTTTATACGAAACCAACAGCACTATTATCCTCAATGGAGAGAATCCGAAAGCATTCCCCCAGAGAAAGGAAACAAGACAAGGGTGCACTTTATCACCAGTCCTATCTAGCATTGTGCAGGAAGTCCTAGCTAGAGCGGTAGGGCAAGAAAAAGGCAGAGCATTCTAATTGGAATGGAAGAAGTAAAACTATCCCTATTTGCAGAAGGTGTGGTCCTATACACAGAGAACCCCAAAGATTCCACAAGAAAACTACTGGAACTAATAGATTCAGCAGAGTAGCAGGATACAAGATCAACATACAAAAATCAGTTGGATTCCTATACACCAACAAAGACAACTTCAAAAAGGAAATCAGGAAAACAATACTATTTATCATAGCCCCTAAAAAGATAAAATACATAGGAATGAATCTAACTAGGGATGTAAAAGACCTATACAAAGAAAACTACAAAACACTATTGTAAGAAACCTACATAAATGGAAAAACATACCATGTTCATGGATAGGAAGACTCAACGTTGTGAAAATGTCAATTCTATCCAAAGCAATCTACAGATACAATGCAATCCTGATCCACATACCAACAGCATTCTTTAACAAGATGGAGAAACTAATCATGAACTTTATATGGAAATGAAAGAGGTCCTGAATAAGCAAAGCATCACTGAAGAAAAAGAACGAAGTAGGAGGCCTCACACTACCTGACCTCAGAACCTACTATACAGCCAAGGTAGTCAGAACATCCTGGTACTGGTACAAAGACATACACATAGACCAGTGGAACAGAATCAAGAGCCCAGACATAAATCCATTGACCTCTGGCCAGCTAATCTTTGACAAAGGACCAAAGTCCATTAAATGGGGAAAAGACAGCCTTTTTAACAAATGCTGTTGGCCAAACTGGATGTGCATGTGTAAAAAAATGAAACAGGACCCATACCTCACGCCATAAACAAAAACTAACTAAAGTGGATCCAAGACCTAAATACAAAACCTAAAATTATAAAGATAATGGTGGAAAAAAAATAGGGACAATGGTAGGGACCCTAATACATGACATACATAGAAATATAAACTATAACTAAAAATGAGGAAACACCAGAAGGTAAACTAGATAACTGGGAGCTTCTAAAAATTAAACAGTTGTGCTCATCAAAAAAACTTCACCAAAAGAGTAAAAAGAGAACTTACAGACTAGGAAAAATATTTTTTTTGCCTACAACATATCCGACAATGGTCTAATCTTTATAGAATACTTCAACACCTCTACAACAAAAAGACAATGCTCTTGGTCATTAGCCATTAGAGAAATGCAAATCAAAACTACAATAAGATACCATCTCACTCTGACGTTACTGGCACTAAAAAAAAAAAAGTTGGAGAGGTTGCGAGGAGATTAGAACTCTTATGCACTGCTGTTGGGAATGTAAAATGGTACAACCACTATGGAAAATAATATGGCTCCTCCTTAAAAGGCTAGAAATAGAAATACCATATGATCCAGCAATCCCACGCCTAGGAATATAAAAAAAAAAGAGAAATAAGAGCCATCGCGTGAATAGACATATACACACCCATGTTCATTGAAGCATTATTCATAATAGCAAATAGATGGAAACAATCTAAGTGCCCATCAGCAGACGAATGGATAAACAAGTTATGGTATATATACACACAATGGAATACTATGCAAAGATAAAGGACAATGCTGAATCCACTGAACATCTCACAACATGGATGAATCCAGAGGGTATTGTGCTGAGTGAAATAAGTCAATCACAAAAGGACAAATATTGTATAAGACCACTTATTAAAACCCAAGAAAAGGTTTACACAATTAAAAAAAAAATTATTGGATGGTTAAGAGGGAGGGGAATTGTGGGGAGGGAAATCACTAACTAGATAGTAGACATGTTAACTTTGGTGAAGGCAAAGACAACACACAATATAAGGGAAGTCAGGACAACTTGACCAAAGCAGTCGTAGAAGCTTCCTAGACACATCCAAACACCTTGCGGGGACTGAGTTACTGGGGCTGAGGGCTGGGGACCATGATCTCCGAGGATATTTAGGTTAATTGGCACATAACATAGTTCATAAAGAAAATGTTCTAAATCTTACTTTGGTGGGTAGCATCTGGGGTCTTAAAGGCTTGTGAGCAGTCATCTAAGATATATCTGTGGGTCCCATCCCATCCGGAGCAAAGGAGAATGAAGAAAACCAAAGACACAAGGAAAATATTAGTCCCAAGGACTAATGGGGAAACACTGGTGGTGTAGTGGTTAAGAGCCACGGCTGCTAACCTAAAGGTCAGGAACTCGAATCCACTAGGTGCTCCTTGGAAACCCTATGGGGCAGTCCTACTCTGTCACATAGGGTTGCTTTGAGTCGGAATCGACTCAACAGCAACAGGTTTGGTGTTTTTTTGGTAAGGACTAATGGACCACATGGCCACAGCCTCCAGCAATATGAGCAAGCCCAGAAGAACCAGATGATGCCTGGCGACCACCGCTGACTGCTCTGACAGGGATCACAATAGAAGGTCCTGGGTAAAGCGAGAAAAAAATGTAGAACAAAATTTAAATTCACAAAAAAAGACTAGACTTTCTAGTCTGACAGAGACTAGAGGAACGCCTGAGACTGTGGTCCCCAGACACACTGCTAACTCAGAACTGAAACCACTCCTGAAGTCCACATTTCAGCCAAAGATTAGACAGGCCTATAAAACAAACAACGAGCCCTGGTTGCATAGTGGTTAAGGCCTTGGCTGCTAACTGAAAGGTCAGCGGCTTGAACCCACCTCCTTGGGAGAAAGATGTGGCGGTCTGCTTCTGTAAACATTACAGCCTTGGAAACCCAATGGAGCAGTTCTGCTCCGTCCTACAGGGTCACTATAAGTCAATATCGAGTCAACTTGACGACAGTGGGTTTGAGTTTTTTTTTTTGTTTTATAAAATAATTTTAAAAAATGAGGAACATGCTTCTTTCAGTCAAGTATGTGAGACCAAATGGGCAACACCTGCCTAAAAGCAAAGAGGAGAGGACAGGAAAACTGGGCAAACATGGGAAACCTAGGGTGGAAAGGGAAAGGGGGAGAGTGCTGACATTGTGGGGATTGCAACCAATGTCACAAAACAATTTGTGTATAAATTTTTGAATGAGAGACTAATTGCACTGTAAACTTCTGTCTAATGCACAATAAAGATTTAAAAATATATATTTGGAAAAAATTTTATTCACCTTATCTCTAGTGTTTGAGCACTGCCACTTGGCGTCTGCTACTCTGGAATACCATAATCTCCACTGAAATTAGTGAACCCATCTCAGCATCTTCTACTGTTACAGTAGCTGAAAAGCCACCATGGAGAATTTCAAGGACACCAGTGCTCTCATCATTAATGAACTGCTCAATACCTTGGGGAAGGGAGTGTCCTCTGGGCCCTCTTGAAGGATCTAGTAGTAGGATCAAGGGAGAGATTTGGAGGTCACACATGATGTATTTACCCTAACATTTCTATCTCTAAATCTTTAGATTACTTTCTCTACATTATTCCAAGTAAGTTCTGTTTTGTTTTTTATTGTGCTTTAAGTAACGCTTTCAATTCAAGTCAGTTTCTCATACAGAAACTTATACACACGTTGTTATGTGACCCTAGTTGCTCTCCCTCCAATGTGGCAGCACACTCCTCCTCTCTGCCTTGTATTTCCCATGTCCATTCAACCAGCTTCTGTCCCCCTCTGCCTTCTCATCTTGCTTCTGGACAGGAGCTGCCCATATAGTCCCATGTGTCTACTTAAGCTAAGAAGCACACTCCTCACCAGTATCATTTTATGTCTTACAATCCAGTGTAATCTTTGTCTGAAGAGTTGGCTTCGGGAATGGTTTTAGTTCTGGGCTAACAGAGAGTCCAGGGACCATGTTGTCTGGGGTCCCTCCGGTTTCAGTCAGACCATCAAGTCTGGTCTTTTTACTAGAATTTGAGTTCTGCATCCCACATTTCTCCTGCTCCATCAGGGACTCTCTGTTGTGTTCCCTGTCGGGGCGGTCATTAGTCGTAGCCAGGCACCATCTAGTTTTTCCCATGTCAGGCTGATGGGGTCTCTGGTTTATGTGGCCCTTTCTGTTTCTTAGGATTATATGTCCCTTTGGTCTTTGGTGTTCTTCATTCTCCTTTACTTCATGTGAGTTGGGACCAATTGATCCATCTTAGATGGCCACTTGCTAGCTTTCAAGACCCCAGACACCAATCAGCAAAGTGGAATGCAGAACATTTTCTTAATAAACTTGTTATGCCACTTGACCTAGATGTCCCCTGAAACCATTGTCCCCAGACCCCTGCCTCTGCTACTCTGTCCCACAAAGTGTTTGTTGTATTCAGAAAACTTCTTAGCTTTTGGTTTAGTCCAGTTGTGCTGATTTCCCCTGTATTGTTTGTTGTCCTTTCCTTCACCTAAAATAGTTCTTGACTACTATCTAGTTAGTGAATACCCCCTCCCTCCCTCCCCACCCTAGTAACCATCAAAGAATGTTTTCTTCTATGTTTAAACCTTTCTTGAGTTCTTATAATACTGGTCTCATACAATATTTGTCCTTTCGTGACTGACTAATTTCACTCAGCATAATGGGGTCCAGATTCATCCACGTTATGTTTCACAGATTCATCTTTGTTCTTTATCATTGCTTAATATTCCATTGTGTGACTATACCATAATTTGTTTATCCGTTCATCCACTGATGGGCATCTAGGTTGTTTCCATGTTTTTGCTGTTGTGAACAGTGCTGTGATGAACATGGGTGTGCATATTCGTGTGAGGGCTATTATTTCTCCAGGATATATTCCAAGCAGTGGGATTGCTGGATTGTGTGGTAGTTCTACTTCCAGCTTATTCAGGAAGAACCAAATTGATTTCCAAAGTTGTTGTACCATTTTACATTCCCACCAACAGTGTATAAGTGTTCCAGTCTCTCCACAACCTCCCCAACATTTATTATTTTGTGTTTTTTTGGATTAATGCTAGCCTCGTTGGGGTAACTCACTGTAGTTTTGATTTGCATTCCGCTAATGGCTTATGATCGTGAGCATTTCCTCATATATCTGTTAGTCGCCTGAATGTCTTCTTTAGTGAACTGCCTGTTCATATCCTTTGCCCATTTTTTAATTGGGTTGTCTTTTTATTGTTGAGATTTTGCAGTATCTTGTAGATTTTAGAGATTAGACCATGATTGGATTTGTCATAGCCAAAAAATATTTCCCAATCTCTAGGTTGTCTTTTTACTCTTTTCATGAAGTCTTTGCATGAGCATAAGTGTTTGATTTTTAGGATCTCTCACTTATCTAGTTTCTCTTCTGGTGTTTGTGTATTGTTAGTAATGTTTTGTATTCTGTTTATGCTATGTATTAGGGCTCCTAACATTGTCCCTACTTTTTCTTCCTTGATCTTTATCGTTTTAGATTTTATATTTAGGTCTTTGATCCATTTTGAGTTAGTTTTCGTGCATGGAGTGAGGTGTGGATCTAGTTTCATTTTTTTGCAGGTGGATATCCAGTTATACCAGCACCATTTGTTAAAGAAACTGTCTTTTCCCACATTTAACAGACTTTGGGCCTTTGTCAAATATTTTACATCTGGATTCTCAATGTTGTTCCATTGGTCTATGATTTTACATCTGGATTCTCAATATTGTTCCATTGGTCTATGTATCTGTTGTTATACCAGTACCAGGCTGTTTTGACTACCATGATGGTATAATAGTTTCTAAAATCACGTAGTGTGAGGCCTCCCACTTTGGTCTTCTTCAGTAATGCCTTATTTATCCGGGGCCTCTTCCCTTTCCACATGAAGTTGGTGATTAGTTTCTCTATCTTGTTAAAAAATGCCATTGGAATTTGGATTGGGATTGCATTGTATCTATAGATAGCTTTGGGTAGAATAGACATTTTCGCAATAAGCCTCCCTATCCATGAGCAAGGTATGTTTTTCCACTTATGTAGGTTTCTTTTGATTTCTTGCAGGAGTGTCTTGAACTTTTCTTTGTATAGATCTTTTATGTCTCTGGTTAGATCTATTCCTAAGTATTTTATCTTTTGGGGGGCTATTGTAAATGGTATTGATTTGGTGATTTCCTCTTTAACTTTCTCTTTGTTGATGTAGAGGAATCCAACTGATTTTTGTATGTTTATCTTGAATCCTGATATTTTGCTGAACTCTTCTGTTAGTACCAGTAGTTTTCTTGTGGATTCTTTAGGGTTTTCTGTGTACAAAATCATATCATCTGCAAATAGGGATACTTTTACTTCTTCCTTATCAATTTGGATGGCCCTTATTTCTTTTTCAAGCCTAATTGCTCTGGCAAGAACCTCCAGCACAATGTTGAATAAGAGTGGTGATAAAGGGCATCCTTGTCTGGTTCCTGATCTCAAGGGGAATGCTTTCAGACTCTCTCCATTTAGGATTGTTATTGGCTGTTGGCTTTGTATAAATGCCCTTTATTATGTTGAGGAATTTCTCTTCTGTTTCTGTTCTCCTGAGGGTTTTTATTATGAATGGGTGTTGGACTTTGTCAAATGCCTTTTCTGCATCTATCGATAAGATCTTGCGGTTCTTGTGTTTGTTTTATTTATGCGATTGATTGTTTTTCTAATGTTGAACCATCCTTGCATACCTGGTATGAATCTCACTTGGTCATGGTGAATTATTTTTTTGATGTATTGTTGAATTCTATTGGCTAGAATTTTGTTGAGGATTTTTGCATCTAAGTTCATGAGGGATATTGGTCTGTAATTTTCTTTTCTTGTGGTGTCTTTAGCTGGTTATGGTATTAGGGTTATGCTGTCTTCATAGAATGAGTTTGGGAGTATTCTATCCTTTTCTATACTCTGAAATACCTTTAGTATTAGTGGTGTTAACTATTCTCTGAAAGTTTGTTAGAATTCTCCAGTGAAGCCATCAGGGCCAGGGCTTTTTTTGTTGGAAGTTTTTAAATTACCTTTTCAACCTCTTCTTTTGTTATAGGTTTATATAGTTGTTTTACCTCTGTTTGAGTTAGTTTAGGTAGGTAGTGTGTTTCTAGAAATTTGTCCATTTCCTCTAGGTTTTCAAATTTGTTACAGTACAATTTTTTTTATAGTGTTCTGTTATGATTCTTTTGATTTTAGTTGGATCTGTTGTGATATCACCCATCTCATTTCTTATTCAGGTTATTTCCTTCCTTTCCGGTTTTTCTTTTGTCAGCTTGGCCAATGATTTATCAATTTTGTCAGTTTTTTCAAAGAACCAGCTTTTGGTTTTGTTAAGTCTTTCAATTGTTTTCCTGTTCTCTATTTCATTTAATTCTGCTCAAATTTTTATTATTTGCCTTCTTCTGGTCCCTGAGGGCTTCTTTTGCTGCTCTCTATTTGTTTGAGTTGTAGGGTTACTGCTTTGATTTTGGCCCTTTCTCCTTTTTGGATGTGTGCATTTATAGCTATAAATTGACCTCCAATTTGATTCTGTGAATTTGAGTCTGTGAATTTCTTTATTCTGTCCTTAATTTCTTCTATAACCCAGTAGTTTTTGGGCAAGGTGTTATTCAGTTTCCATGTGTTTGATTTTTTTTTTCCTTGCTTTTTTGTGTTATTGATTGCTACTTTTATGGCTTTATGGTCAGAAAAGATGCTTTGTAATATTTCGATGCTTTGGATTCTGTTAAGGCTTGTTTTATGGCCCAATATGTGGTCTATTCTGAAGAATGTTCCATGTGAGTTGGAAAAGAAAGTATACATGGCTGCTGTTGGGTGGAGTGTTCTGTGTATGTCTATGAGGTCAAGTTGGTTGATTGTGGCATTTAGATCTTCCGTGTCTGTATTGAGCTTCTTTCTGGATGTTCTGTCTTTCACTGAAAGTTGTCTGTTGAAGTCTTCTACTGTTATTGTGGAGCTGTCTCTCTTTTCAATGCTGTTAGAGTTTATGTATTTTGGAGCCCTATTGTTGGGCACTTAATTATTTAATATGGTTATGACCTGTTGGTGTATTGATCCTTTAATCATTATATAGTGTCCCTCCCTATCCTTTGTGGTGGATTTAACTTTAAAGTCTATTGTGTCAGAAATTAATATTGCCACTTTTGCTCTTTTATGATTGTTGCTTGCTTGATACATTTTTCCATCCTTTGAGTTTTAGTTTGTGTCTTTAAGTCTAAAGTGTGTCTCTTGTAGGCAGCATACAGACAGATCTTGTTTTTTTTAATCCATTCTGCCACTCTGTCTTTTTATTGGTGCATTTAGTCCATTTACATTCAGTGTAATTGTGGATAGATATGAGTTTAGTGCTGTCATTTTGATTTTTTTTGTGTGTATTGTTGACAGTTTCTTTGTTCCACTTAATTTTCTGTGCTGACTCGTTTTTCTTTATGTATTTTCTTTTCATCTTTTTCATTGTTGTTGATTTTATATTTGCTGAGTCTTTTATGTTTTCATGTTTTTTGTTTTGATATGTATTGTTAGTTTCCTTTGTGGTTACCTTAATATTTACCCCTGTTTTTCTAAGTTTAAACCAATTTTTTATTTCTTTATATTGCCTTGACTTTCTTTCCATATGAAAGATCTATGACTACATTTTTTAGTCTCTCTTTTTTGTTCTAATTTTATCATCTTTTACATAACGACATCTCTGTTTCCCTATTTTTAGTGCTTTATCTTTGATTTATTTTTGTGATTTCCCTATCTGGGTTGATATCTGGTTGCTCTGTCCTGTGTTCTAGTCTTGGGTTGTTATCTGATGTTATTGATTTTCTAACTGGAGGACTCCTTTTAGTATTTCTTGTAATTTTGGTTTGGTTTTTGCAAATTCCCTAAACTACTGTTAATCTGGAAATATCCTAATTTCGCCATCATATTTGAGAGACAGTTTTGCTGGATATATAATTGTTGGCTGGCAATTTTTTTCCTTCAAGTCTTTGTATATGTCATCCCATTGCCTTCTTGCCTGCATGGTTTCTACTGAGTAGTCGAAGCTCAGTCTTATTGGCTCCCCTTTGTAGATGACTTTTTGTTTATCCCTAGCCACTCTTAAAATTCTCTCTTTACCTTTGGTTTTAGCAAGTTTGATTATAATATGTCTTTGTGACTTTCTCTACCTTGTATGAGTTTTGATGAGCATCTTGGATAGATACCTTTCATGATATCAGTTAAGTTTTCTGACAACAAATCTTCAACAATTCTCTCTGTATTTTCTTTTATCCCCTACTGTTCTGATTCTCCAGTCACTTGTAGGTTATTCCTCTTGATAGAGTCCCACATGATTCTTAGGGTTTCTTAATCCTTTTATCTGATTTTTCCTTAAATATGTTGGTGTCAAGTGCTTTATATTCAGTCTCACTAATTCTGACTTCCATTGCCTCAATTCTGTTCCTATGGCTTTCTCCTGAGTTGTCTAATTCTGAAATTTTATAGTTAATCTTCTGGATTTCTGTTTGCTATCTCTCTGTGGATTCTTGCAGCCTGTTAAATTTGTCATTATGCTCTTCTCTAAGCTTCTTAAATTCTTTTATTGCTTTGTCTGTGTGCTCCTTGAGTCATTCTGTGTTTTCCTGATTTCCTTCCTGGTATCTTGAACAGTTCTGTATATTAATAGTCTGTGTTCTACCTCTGGTATTTCCAGGAAGTTATCTTCATCTGGGAGAGTTCTCGTTTCTTTGTTTTGAGAGCTTGCTGAAGCCATCGTGATCTGCCTGTTTGTGTGATACGGTATTGACTGTTGTCTCCAAGCTATCAATAAGTTATTGTATTTATTTGCTTTATGTTTGTTTACTGTGTCCTAGCTTCTTGTTTTGATATGCCCAAATAGGCTACACACATGAGCCAGTTTGATTATTGACCCCTTTGAAGCTCTAATGTCTTGTCACCAGGTGGTTAGAGCTGTTACTAGGTATGTGAGCCCAGGAGTCTATTTACTTTTCTTGTATGGATTCAGCTCAGGTGTCCAGGTCACCAAATGATTGGTATAGGCACAGGTATCTGGCTGCAGTAGGGGGTCATACACTGAGCAAGACAGGGGGCTGACAGCTGCCCCTGAGTGTCTGTGAGGAAAGCATGTCCCTGTCCCCTAGAGCTCATAGGTGGGTGGGTTTTGCAGCCAGACTGTGGGAACCCAGTGCTGTTGGCTGTAAGGACTGGGAGGCACCGCTTATTCTTGGAACTGTGTCCCGGGTTGCTAGGTGGTGTTGATGGAGCCACCAGTCCTCAGGCCCCTGATGTGGGTAGGTGAGGACCCTGCTTAATAGGCAGAGTGGTATCAAATGTCACGAATCTCCGTCTCCACCATATAGCTGATACAGCTGAGGTTAGACTTCACATATATACCCTGTTTTACTGTGCTAATGAGGGCCTATGCTGTTGTAATGGGCCCACACAGGTCTATGCAGGGGCAGAAGGCATTCAAAGTCCGTGGACTCCTTATGCCTGTGCCTAGGCAAAGAAGCTGTTTCTGCCCTAAGTCCCCAGCTTAGGGGAGCTGACAGATTATTTTTCCTGTTTGCTAATTTGTTACCTCTCCAAAGCCAGGAGAATGGCTCAAGGCATCTGACAGATCCCACTTCCAGCCCAGGGGACATGGCAATCTCTGAAGCCGGCTCAGACCCAGTGCAGATCGGAAAGGGGGCAGGTAAATGAGAGAGAGGCTTTTCCCAAAGGGGTTTTTTTTGTTCCACATAGTACGTTAGACACATGTACCTATGCCAATTGAGCGCCACTTTTCCCTGATTCTGGAGCTGTAAGTGGACTCTCCACTGCTCAGTCTCCCCTGATGTGGAAAATGCGTCCCAGACACCACTGCTTGCCTCACCACTGGTGCCAGCGGATCTGGCCTACAGAGCACTGGTTCCCACTGATTCAAGTCTGGCAACTCCTCATTCTTCCTGAACTGTCTCTCCCTCCCCCTGCTGCTCAATCCAATTCCTCAACTTTACCTTTGATGTTCAGGGCTCCTACATTGTCATATATAATGAATTCACTTGTTTTTGGGGGGTCATTGTTGTAAAAGGGACCACAGAAAGTATCTGACTACTCTGCCATCTTGGCCCCGCCTCCCAGTTCTGGTATTTTGACTTCATTAAATTTAGGTCACCGTTGAGTCCAAATTTCTGCCATATAAGTAAATAAATTCTTATACTCACTTCCTGCTGTACATCTAACACATTAAATCCAGAATCTCTGGCAAGTACACACATATCAATAAATTTGGCCTGTTATATTCTGTCCTCTTTGGTGTAACACTCCTAGAATTTATTCCCACATGAATTACTCAGGAAAGAAAGACTCAGAGTGGCTTAGGGGTTAATTAGGACTCTGAGCTTCATCTGAGTCCACAAATACAGTCTCATTACAAGGCTTAAGACAGAACTTGTTCCCAGTCCTTACCCTAACTTTTACATGAGAGAGACAGACTGTGAATTCAACTTTCATTTAGTTCTGTAAGCCTCACAATTAAATATTGTGTCTGAATTTCCTCTCGATTTGAGTTACTTTTAGGACTGCCATAGAAGCTCTCTGTTTCTCTGACAGGGTCTTGAGCTTAGATTTTAAAGACCTGAACCTGTCATTTTCTTTCTCGAAGCACTCCAGTGCACTCAGAGGAAGGCATCTTAGCCCGTGGTCCTTGTAGTCATCATTACTCCCAGCAGCCACTTGGTCACCCAAGGCACCTTCTTTACTAGGTTCTTTATCCCAATAATCTGTAGCTGACAATTTGATTAATCAGTGCTACTCTATGCCAAAGGAGCTGTGGTGGTGCAGTGATTGAACATCCGGCTGCTAACCCAAAGACTGGCAGTTCAAACCCACCGGCTGGTCCATGTCAGAAAGATGTGGCAGTCTACTTCCTTAAGAATTTACAGCCTTGGGAACCCTATGGGGAAGTTCTACTCTGCCTTATAGGATTGCTATGAGTCAGAATCAACTTAATGGCAGTGGTTTGGTTCTGGGTTTTACTCTATGCCATGATTACCAGCATCCCATTTTGCAGGGAACTCAACACTGCATTCAAGTTCAAAGGCAAATCCAAACATCCTGGAAGTTCCAACTTTGAGAGTCTGTTTCCTGCGACTCCCAATAACAATTTCTGTTATCAGTCAAAGTCCAGTCGGGAGGCACAAACTATACCAGTTGCTTTAACAGATATTTTAATATACAGAGTTGTTCAATCAAGTATTGTAGAACTGGAAGGGTAACAAGAATACTGAAGGATCACAGAGATAGTGAATGCAGAAAGCAGCTACCGTCCCTAGGGCTAGAAAACAAGGTGAAGAGCTTGAGACTATTAAAATTTAGAAGCTTCAGTGAGGGACTCCATGGAACTAGGACAGAAGTGGCATCTGCCAGCTGTTACTGGTGTATCTGAAGAAGTGTAATGAGGCTGGCTTTAGGATTGTGAGGGAAAAAACTTGAACCGTATGTTCCTACTGGAGATAATTGTCATTGCCAGGCTCAGGAACTGTTGCTGGGGTGACACTGACAGGAACAGGAGTCAGAAAGGACTAAGTCCCTTGCCATTCCTTAGACTTCCAGGTGCCTTTTTTTTTTTTTTTCTAGTGCCAGGTCCAGCTAGCAAAGATAAAACGTGATTTGCAAAGTCCCAGTCCCAGCATCACACAGTATAGAAGGGTGAGTTTGAAGCTGAGGGGCCTGAACTGTGAACCATTTTAAAATGAGTTCCCAGCACCATGTCTCTTCTCCCCTACATACTTTAGCATGCATCTCCTAAGAAAAAGGACATTATCCCATATAACCACAGAACCATTATGATATAGGCAGTCCCTAACTTAGGATGTATTTGGGTTATGATAAACCACACTTAACGACTGTCTGTTTTTTTGTTTGTTTTGTTCATCTTATTGTTAGTAATATGTACTATATATAATGTTGCACTGCATAATTTGCTAATGTTATCATTCTCAGATATTCAATGTTATAATTTATAAAGATATTGATAATAAAAGGCACTGATAATGAAAACTAAAAAAAAGGGGGGCATTCAATTTATGTCAGAACCACCTTAACAACAGAGTCCTCAGAACAGAACCCCATCCTAAGTCAGGGACTACCTGTACCTAAGAAAGTTAACAATAATTTCCTGATGCTCAGTCCATATTCAGAGTTCCTCTAATTGTGTCAAAAATTTATTACATATTTTTTGGAAGATCCTCTTTATTTTTCATGACATTAACATTTTGAAGAATGTGCCACATTCTGTATTGTTTCTTTATATGTCATTTAACTAGTTCCTCTACTACTTATGTTTTCTTTTAATCAGAGATTAGGTCTGAAGACTTGGTTCTGGTTAAAAACTCTTCATGCATCATAGTAGTAGGCACATAATGTCAGATTGTTGTGAACTTAGTAATGTTAATTTTGCTCACTTGATTAATAGGGTGACCACAAAATCTCTCCATTATAAAGATATGTTTTTCCCTTTGAGCTTTTTTAAAAGTTTGTTTTTATGCATGCATATGGTAAATTGAACAGCACAGTGAAAGCTATGCCTCCCACCCCATCTCCAAGTTCCATAGTGACCCTCCTCAGGGGTAACCACTGTCAACCAGGTTATATATCTTTTAAGAAATGGTTATACGTGGATAACGTGTTGTAGCACACTAGATACACAAGTGGTAGCACACAAGATACACTCTTGTATGTTTTAAGGGTTTGGGTTTTTTTTTTTTTTTGTGGTGAATATATAGGTAATAAAACTTGCCGTTTCTACAATCTTTACATGTATAATTCAGTGACATTAATTACATTCATCATGTTGTTCAGCCATCACCATTAACCATTCCCAAATTTTTCTATCACCCTTAACAGAAGATCAATGTCCCTTAAGCATTGTGTCTTCCTTTCCCCTTCCCTCTCACCCACTCCTGTTAACCTGTTGCTATCGAGTCGATTCTGACTCATAGCGGCCCTATAGGACAGAGTAGAACTGCCGCATAGAGTTTCCAAGGAGCACCTGGTGGACTTGAACTGCCAACCTTTTGATTAGCAGCCATAGCACTTAACCATTACACCACCAGGGTTTCCATACACTTGCCTGTTCTAGACATTTCGTGCAAATGGGATCATACAACATTTGTCTTTTTGTGACTGACTTATTTCACTCAGCATGATGTTTTCAAGGTTTATCTATGTGGAAGCATGTATCAGGACTTCTTTTGTCTGTATGCTTTACGGTTTTTAATTTTTTATTGCATCTGTCATAAATTGAGTGGATACAGTCTAAATGTCTGTCTTAGTCATCTAGTGCTGCTATTAAATAACACAAGTGGATGTATTTAACAAATAGAAATTTATTCTCTCACAGTCTGGTAGGCTAAAAGTCCAAATTTAGGGCGTCGGCTCCAGGGGAAGGCTTTCTGTCTGTGTTGGCTCTGGAGGAAGGTCCTTGTCATCAGTCTTCCCTTGGCCTGGGAGCATCTCAGCGCAGGAACCTCAGGTCCAAAAGAGGTGCTCTGCTCCTGGCACTGCTTTTTTCGTGGTATGAGGTTCCCTTTCTCTCTGTTCGCTTCTCTTTTATATCTCAAAAGAGATTGGCTTAAGACACTATCTAATCTTGTAGATCTCATCACTATAACTTCCGCTAACCCATCTCATTAACATCATAGTGATAGGATTTACAACACATAAGGAAATCACATCAGGTGACAAAATGGTAGACAATCATACAACACTGGGAATCATGACCTAGCCAAGTTGACAGATATTTTGGGGGGACACAAATCAATCCATGGCAATGTCTTAGGAGTTTTATTAAAAAGAAGTCTATAGAAGACTTTTGAAATATAAAATGAAGAGAAATTAGGCTCCTACTTCACAACAGTTAACAAAAAATTCCTCCATGGGAACCTGGAAGGCATTATGCTGAGTGAAATTAGTGAGTTGCAAAAGGACACATATTGTATAAGACCACTATTATAAGAACTTGAGAAATAGTTTAAACTGAGAAGAAAACATTCTTTTGTGGTTACGAGAGGGGGGAGGGAGGGGGATGGGAGAAGGGCATTCACTAATTAGATAGTAGATAAGAACTACTTTAGGTGAAGGGAAAGAAAGCACACAATGCAAGGGAGGTCAGCACAATTGGACTAAACCAAAAGCAAAGAAGTTTCCTGAATAAACTGAATGCTTCAAAGGCTAGTGTGGCAGGGGCGGGGGTCTGGGGACCATGGTTTCAGGGGATATCTAAGTCAATTGGCATAATAAAATCTATTAAGAAAACAGTCTGCATCCCACTTTGAAGAGTGACGTCTGGCATCTTAAACGCTAGCAAGCAGCCATCTAAGATGCATCAATTGATCTCAACCCACCTGGATCAAAGGAGAATGAAGGACACCAAGGACACAAGGCAATTACGAGGCCAAGAGACAGAAAAGGCCACAGGAACCAGAGACTACATTGTCCTGAGACAAGAAGAACTAGATGCTGCCCGGCTATAACTGATGACTGCCCTGACAGGATCACAACAGAGAACCCCTGAGGGAGCAGGAGAGCAGTGGGATGCAGACCCCAAATTCTCATAAGACCAGACTTAATGGTCTGACTGAGACTAGAAGGACCCCAGTGGTCACGGCCCCCAGACCTTCTGCTGGCCCAGAACAGGAACCATTCCCGAAGCCAACTCTTCAGACATGGATTGGACTGGACAATGGGCTGGTGAGGGAGGCTGGTGAGGAGTGAGCTTCTTGGATCAGGTGGACGCATGAGACTATGTTGGCATCTCCTGCCTGGAGGGGAGATGAGAGGGTGGAGGGGGTTAGAAGTTGGTGAAAAGGACACGAAAAGAGAGAGCGGAGGGAGAGAGCAGGCTGTCTCTTTAGGGGCAGAGTAGTTGGGAGTGTATAGCAAGGTGTATATGGGTTTTTGTGTGAGAGACTGACTTGATTTGTAAACTTTCACTTAAAGCACAATAAAAATTATATAAAAAAAAAATTCCTCCATGTATGCAGTTTAATAATTCATTTCCTCGATCTGGAATTTCTTCTTTTCCCACCAGCCAAAAGATAGAGATGGGCCCTTTATTATATTATCTCCCAAAATTATGCTGGCAAAACATGGCAAAGCCTCAGTTTCTAGATTTATTCATTAGCGGCTTTCTCAAGCAGACAAGCTTGATTCTATAAAGCAGAAGCTCTAGCCCTTCTTAGCAGGGCATTTCCCTCAAATCAAATGTGTGTACATTTTTGATCTGCACACTGAGTTGAGAAACCTCATCAGGAGCTTTTTTCATCAGATTCTAAAATGAAGTCTCTCTAGCTGAAGCCCTTCAAGTTACATCTGGAAACCAGTTGGACCTTTTCTGTATAATTTCCTATTGAATATAAGTGGTGTCTATTTTGGTCTGATTTCATTTGTATGGGGACTCTAGCTGGCTCAGGGCTTTAACTCTCTTGAAACCTTAGGCCAGAAGGGCCTCAGAACTTTCTGGCTCTTCTTTTCCTGTCCTGAAAACTACGTTTGAAGCCGCTGCCCAGCTAAATATGGTTCAGTAGAAGGAATTTATGACTGGGAGCCAAGATATGAGTTCTCACCCCTATTCTGCCTCTCACTCCCACTATGTAACCTTGGGAAAATGGCCCGCCTCTGTGCCTCAGCTTCTTTGGCTATATAATAAATACTTGTCCCATGTTTGTAAATTGGAATAAGCTGCTATTTAAATTTTTTTTTTCTTTTTTGTTAAAGAAAGCACATAATTGTAGGGAGGATATTATTATTATTCACTCTTTAAACTCTCTGCAGCATCACCAGATTCCAGCTCATCCATAGAGTAAAAAAAGAATTTCCAAGAATTGCAACACAGCATGCACTTTACATTTTATTTGTTGGGCAAGGGGGGTGGAGGGAGGAGAGAGGAAGGTGTTGAACAAGCAATGTATTCCCATGATTTTAAAATGCAAATAGTTCCAAAAGATGTACAGTGAAAATTAAGTCTCTTTGTCATCAGTTTTCCAGTTACGCTCTCCACAATTCCTTGCTTATCCTTCTAGAAATAGATTATGCCAATACAAGCATGTGTGTTATGAATTGGATTGTGTCCCCCCAAAATGTGTGTTGTAAATCCTAAATGGTGGTTGTAATCCCATCTGGGAATGAGTTGTCTTTGTTATGTTAATGAGGCAGGATAGTGTTAGGGTGTGTCTTGAGTCAAACTCTTATAAAAGGAGCAGATTAAGCAAACCAAGAGAGTGGAAGTTAGATGCCAAGCCTCATGCCTCATGGAGCTGTAGAGACAAGGACCTCCCTTACAGAGCCAAAAGAGGGAAAAAGACTTCTCTCGTCCCAGTACCCTGAATTCAGACTTTTAGCCTCCTGCACTGTAAGAAAATAAATTTCTGTTTGTTAGAGCCATTCATTTGTGACATTTCTGTTATAACAGCGTTAGATAACTAAGACCGTATTCATGTACGCTTTTCTCTTTTTTTAAACTTGAATGGTGACAAACTATGCACACTGTTCTGCTCCTTGTTTTTCTCACTTGACAATGTATCTTGGAGATAATTTCATAATAGTGCATAGAGTTCTGCTGCATGTATGTGTGATTGTTAAGGTTGTGTGTCAACTTGGCTGGGCCATGATTCTCAGTGGTTTGGCAGTTATGGTATAGTTTGGCAGTTGTATAATGATGTAATCACTTCCGTGATGAGATCTGATATAATGTGATCATTTCCATGATGGCCTCTGCTGTGAGTAGCCAGTCAGTTGAAAGGGAGTTTCCTTGGGGCTGTGGCCTGCATCCAATATAAGTGGACTTTCTGGCAAGGTTTGTGGGATTTTGCTGTCTCTGGATCCTGCAACTGGCTCCTTTTCATCTGACCTCCAGTTCTTTGGACTTCAGCTAGCAGCTTACCTGCCATCTTACCTGCCGATGTTGAGTTCGCTAGTCCCTACAGCTATGTGAGTTGGGAGAAGCCTCCAGCCTGACCCAGGGACTTGGGACTTTCTAGTCTCTGCAACCGTGTGAGCCATTTCCTTGATATAAATCTCTCTCTCTATATATATATATATTTATACGCTTTATGGGATTTTGCTTCTCTAGAGAATTCAGCAAAGATAGAATGTATGTATAATAATGTATTTAATCATTCCCCTATTGATAGGTGTTTAGATCATATCCAGGCTTTAGTAGTTCAAACAAGGCCTCAATAAATACCCTTATGCATACTTTCAGGATAAGTCTGTGAAAATAGAACTTCTATGCAAAATATAAATTATGTATTTTTAATTTTTATACGTATTGCCAAATCTTTAAGTTCATTAAACTTTCCTTGGGATTGAGCTGTCATCCTGTTTCATCCTAAGTGACATAATACACACAGCAGCCAACATTCACTTCATCATTGTGGTCTTTTAACCAGAGGCCGTTTTGATCTGTTTCCTCAAATGACATTGCACTAGTGAGCACAGTTCCCGAGCTTTGCTCATTTAAAAGCCTGTGGAACAGCAGCAAGTCCTCCCTATGAACAGCTGTCTCCCCATTGCTGCCACATCCGTGAGACCACATCTGGAATGACCTCATTCTGGAGAACTTCACAGCCCCAAAACCTCTTGTTGAAAGTACGCATCTGACAACTTGGGTCTTGGCCATGAGATGTTTGGAATAATTCAGCCATAGTTTTTAAACATTGTTTTGTACCAAAATTGGAGAAAGGAAAAGATAGAAAAAAGGCGAGAGGAAAGCCAGAATGGCCTACGTTTTAATAAAGGATATAAGTCTAAAGATCGTGGGCTTTCTTTGTCTTGTCTCCACAATTAACTACCAAATCACTGAATATCTTTGGGCCTCTTTGTCCATGAGTGTAAAATGAGAACCATGGACCAAATTATTTCTCGGAACCTCTCCCTCCTTGAGATTCTGAAAATTTAGATGCAGCATAGGTCAGGGGGTACTTGTCTTCCTAATTTTACCATATTCAAAAAGCAAGAGATATCACAAATCAGTACATGCTTAATACCTGTGATGGTTAAGGTTATATGTCAATTTGGCTAGGTCACGATTTTCAGTGATTTGGCAGATACTATGTAATCATCGTCCATTTTGTGATCTTATATGAGAAACCAGTCAGTTGAAAGGGGAGTTGCCTTGTGGATATGGCCAGCAGCCAATACATATGGATATTCTGGCAAAGCTCACTCTCTGTCCATCCTGCATCTGACTCATGATCCTCTGACCTCCGGTTCTTGGGACGTGAGCTAGCAGCTTAACATCTGACCTACAGATATTGGGATTTGCGAGCTCCTGCAACCCTGTGAACCAGCAGCCTTCTGCCTGACCTGCTGATTCTGGGTTCATTAGCCCCTGCAACAACATGAGTCAGGAGAAGCCTCCAGCCTGACGCCTGACCCATGAATTTGGAACTTGCCAGCCTCCACAACTGCATGAGCCATTTCCTTGAAATAAATCTCTCTATATATACATACATTTCACTGGTTTTTCTCCTCTAGAGAAGCCTGCTTAAGACAATATCCAAATGAGTGTTATAATCAAGAAGGAATTCAGACAGCAGTGTGCTGATAAACAGGTTGGGCACAGGGGAATGGGGGGAAGGAGAGAGTCCTGATTTGTAGTGTTTGCTGGTTTCTGTGGTGTAATTATTGTTGTTGTTGTTGTTGTTAGGTGCCATCGAGTCGGTTCCAACTAATAGCGACCCTATGCACAACAGACCAAAACACTGCCCAGTCCTGCGCCATCCTTACAATCGTTGTTATGCTTGAGCTCATTGTTGCAGCCACTGTGTCAATCCATCTTGTTGAGGGTCTTCCTCTTTTCCACTGACCCTGTACTCTGCCAAGCATGATGTCCTTCTCCAGGGACTCATCACTCCTGACAACATGTCCAAAGTATGTAAGACACAGTCTCGCCATCCTTGCCTCTAAGGAGCATTCTGGCCGCACTTCTTCCAAGACAGATTTCTTCGTTCTTTTGGCAGTCCATTCAACATTCTTCGCCAACACCACAATTCAAAGGCATCAACTCTTCGGTCTTCCTTATTCATTGTCCAGCTTTCACATGCATATGATGTGATTGAAAATACCATGGCTTGGGTCAGGCGCACCTTAGTCTTCAGGGTGACATCTTTGCTCTTCAACACTTTGAAGAGGTCCTTTGCAGCAGATTTGCCCAATGCAATGCATCTTTTGATTTCTTGACTGCTGCTTCCATGGCTGTTGATTGTGGATCCAAGTAAAATGAAATCCTTGACAACTTCAACCTTTTCTCCGTTTATCATGATGTTGATCATTGGTCCAGTTGTGAGGATTTTTGTTTTATCTTGAGGTGTAATCCATACTGAAGGCTGTGGTCTTTGATCTTCATTAGTAGATGCTTCAAGTCCTCTTCACTTTCAGCAAGCAAGGTTGTGTCATCTGCATAACACAGGTTGTTAATGAGTCTTCCTCCAAACCTGATGCACGGTTCTTCTTCATATAGTCCAGCTTCTTGTATTATTTGTTCAGCATACAGATTAAATAGGTATGGTGAAAGAATACAACCCTGATGCACACCTTTCCTGACTTTAAACCAATCAGTATCCCCTTGTTCTGTCCGAACAACTGCCTCTTGATCCATGTAAAGGTTCCTCATGAGCACAATTAATTCCTGTTCTTCGCAGTGTTATCCATAGTTTGTTATGATCCACACAGTCGAATGCCTTTGCATAGTCAATAAAACACAGGTAAACATCCTTCTGGTATTCTCTGCTTTCAGCCAGGATCCATCTGACATCAGCAATGATATCCCTGGTTCCACGTCCTCTTCTGAAACCTGCCTGAATTTCTGGCAGTTCCCTGTCGATATACTGCTGCAGCTGTTTTTGAATGATCTTCAGCAAAATTTTGCTTGCGTGTGATATTAACGATATTGTTCTATAATTTCCACATTTGGTTGGATCACCTTCCTTGGGAATAGGCATAAATATGGATCTCTTCCAGTTAGTTGGCCAGGAAGCTGTCTTCCATATTTCTTGGCATAGACGAGTGAGTGTAATTACTCTGATGATTTTAAGCTACCAACGTGATGTCCCTGAACTCACAGTTGGGAAGAGACGCACAGAATCGGCTGCCGGCTCCAGCAAACCTGGAGCAGCAATTTCTAGTTAGGAATTCAAAGAAAGCGTTTTCTCCAGACAGGTCTGTGTTGAAAGGACTTCATGAAAGAGGAGAGATTTGAACTAGGTATTGGAGGTTACTGCATTAAGACTCTTTCTTTGGCAACTGGCAGAAACAAACTAGCTTAAAGAAAAAAAAATGAGAAAGAGACCAAGAGAAATATTTTAGCACAACTATGTGAATAAAGGACTATAATAATGTAAGCATAGCACTCTCTCCCTCCACCTTTCATTTCTGCTTGAATCTACTTCTATTTGTACAATGGTGTCATTGTCTCCTGCCATAAGCAGACTCTCCATTTGGCAGGAAATATGGCTAGTGACAGCCCAGGTCTGTATCCTTACAGTTAACAGTTTAGAAGAAAAGCAGTGCCCTCTCATGGAGATCCTGTGGAAGGCCTCTTCTGATTGGCTCTGCTTGGGTCACATGTCCACTGTTTCTACTAATACCTGGGTATCTGGTCTGCTATGAGTCGGAATCGACTTGATAGTAACAGGTTTGGTTTTTTTGGTTTGGTCTGCTCATGCCTGTCCTGTAGCCAGAGGGCCAACAGAACCACTAGGATGGACTACTCTTTCCCCACCACCCAAAACCCATGAGAATCATCCAAACAGAATTCCTCCAATGGAAAGAGGAATTCTGGGCAGATAAACGCCATGGATTTCTAGTAGACATATGGGTCAGGCTTTGTGAAGAGACAGAAGAGCAGCCACTAGTTAGAGGGAATGGCATAAATGGAGATACAGAAACGTGAAAGTTGGAAGTGCCTTTAGGAGCCAGCAAAGAGACCTCACCTTGACCACTCCCCATAGGATGGTGTTTTCAACTGAGAGAGATTTTGGCCCTCAGGGACATTTGACAACATCTGGAAATATTTTGTTTGTCACAAAAAGGAGAAGGGCTATCACTGGCACCTAGTGGGTAGAAGCCAGAGATAGTGAACATCCTGCAATGCACAAAACAGCCTCCATAACAGTCCCAAATGTCAATTGTGAGAAACCCTGACACACAGAAGAATAGGAGAAATGACTGGAAAGATTTCAAATCATAGAGGGCTTTAAGTTCGAGAGGCTATGTAAAGGCTAAGTTATAGTCTTAAACCTGTAACTATCACTCAGGGTAGTATTAGAAAGACGTAGCTTTTACACAGTCTGTCTCTTCTGCCTGCTTTCCTGCTCTTTGCATGGCTGGTCATTTCCCCCCGCTTTGGGACTCAGCTTAAATGTCATCTACTCAAGAGGTCTTCCCAGACCTCCCAATCAAAATAAGCTATCTCATGCACTCCACACCATCATTCTGTCCCATAGTTTCCTCTTCTCTTCCTTCATAACTCTTACCACAGTTATGAATTATATGTTTATTTGAGTGCTAGTTTAACATCTGTCTTCTCATAAGTCCATGAAGGCAGGGACCTTGCTTATGTGTTCATCATTGTGACCCCAGTGCCAAGCAGAGTGCCTCAATGCATTGTAGTTGCTCAGAATTTAATCAGTTGATTAATTTGAAGGTTGACTGCAGGATTTAAGTGGAGGGTAGGAAGTGAACAGAAAGAGGAAAGAAAAGCAACACTAGAAAAGGCAGTCCTCTGGATTTCTCCCCTGTCTGTTCTAATCTACACCACACTCATCTCCCTTCTGTGGCTTTCACAACACCTATCATTTGTGCTCATACTCATAGTGACCCTATAGGACAGAGTAGAACTGCCCCATATGGTTTCCAAGACTGTAAGTCTTTATGGAAGCAGATTGTCACATCTTTCTTCCTCAGAATGGCTGGTGGGTTCGAACCATCTTTGGGTCTCTAGGGTTGCTATGAATCAGAATCGATGCATTGGCAATATTTATCATTTGTAACAATAAAACAAATCAATTAGGGTTCAGTGAAGATAAAGAAACCCTTCTAGTATATTAAGCAGACATGGATTTGATAAAGGGAATTAAGTACATACAGAATCATTGAAGAGCAAAGATTCCCAGAACCACCCACAGTACTCAGCCTCCAAGGGTACTACTACTTCTGCCACCATCAGGAAGCTGGGAGGTCCAGCTTCTGACCCCAGGAACACACCATCTGAGGTATCATCTGGGGACTGGAAAGTTATTGCCAGAATTCTACAGTCACAGTGCTCTTTCCAGATCAGCACCAGCAAAATGAATTCCTCCCAGACTGTTGCTTTCTGCCCACCTAACTCGATTCTGAATTCAGGCCTTACCTGATTTGCAAAGGCTGAATTAACAATGGGAGCCCCATTAGCAAGGAATCTGGGACAGGAGTCTTCAGCCTTCCAGCCTTTGTAGACTAGGCAGGCACATTCAAGAGAGGTTTGAACAGACATGGAACAAAGCAAGGGACTACATCCAGCACATGACTGCCCCCGCTGGACTGTAAACTCTGTGGCCGTCAATGTCGTATGCCACTCATCTTCTCTTGTTCAATGCTGGACATGTTCTCTAAACATGACTGTAAAATGAATTGATCTGAATCAAACAAAGGGGAAAATCTTCTCATTTCTTAAAATACTTTGTACCTTTCTTATGGCATTTATCACATTTTGTTTCTTAATTTGTGTTCTTATTCATCCTCGCCACTGGACCAGAAGTTCATATCCTTGTCCCAACATTCAAGATAAACCCAAACCCACTGCCACTGAGTTGATTCTGACTCATAGCAACCCTGTAGGACAGAGTAGAATTACCCCATAGGGTTTCCAAGGCCATAAGTCTTTAGAGAAGCAGACTACCACATCTTTCGCCCATGAAGCTGCTGATGGGTTTGAACTACTGACCATATGGTTAGCAGCCAAGTGCTTAACCACTGCACCACCAGGGCTCCTAACATTCAAGATAGGTAATAAATATTTACAGGCTAAATAAAAGACATAAATGGGCTAGGTAGAGAAGGAGACTCTGAACCCCACTCTAGCTTGAGTAGCTCCTGCAGCTCTTGGAACAGTCACTTAATGAGTATTTTGGATTGCCTGCTGCCTGAAGTCATCACCACTGCCAGAACCCATAGTACAGGGCCCAGAGGACTATCTCTGCTAAGCTTACCAAGCTCAGAGGTTCCAGGTCTCCAGGTCTCCTCCAAAAGATGGAAAAGCATTTGTCCCTGTTCACTGATTCAGTAGACATTTGTTAAGTACTTACTGGTCCCACGTGTGGCACCACTGCCTTTTCCTGTACCTTTCATTAGCTATTTCCTCACCAAGAATCAAGGCATTATGTGGTTTCAACATCTGTCGACAGGAGCCACATGGGTAACCTAGAGATTCCTACTGTGGTGAAATGAGTTCCTTTATGTGGCCTTTTGCCTTGGTTCTTAGGAAAAAGAGCTTGAGAGATTTTTCCTCTAAGCCCTGAGGAATTACCTTTGTCCTAGTTAACATATCCTAACTGTCATGGATTGAATTATGTCCCCCCAAAAATGTGTGTATCAACTTGGTTAGGCCATGATTCCCAGTTTTGTGTGGTTGTCCTCCATTTTGTGATTGTAATTTTATGTTAGAGAGGATTAGGGTGGGATTGTTAACACCCTTACCAGGTCACATCCCTGATCCAATGTAAAGGGAGTTTCCTTGGGGTGTGGCCTGCACCACCTTTTCTCTCTCAAGAGATAAAAGGAAAGGGAAGCAAGCAGAGAGTTGGGGACCTCATACCACCAAAAAAGAAGCACCAGAAGCAGAGCACGTCCTTTGGGCCTGGGGTCTAGACCTGCACCTGAGAAGCTCCTCAACCAGGGGAAGATCGATGACAAGGACTCTTCCTCCAGAGCCGACAGAGAGAGAAAGCCGTCCTCTGGAGCTGACACCCTGAATTTGGACTTGTAACCTCCTAGACTGTGAAAGAATAAATTTCTGTTTGTTAAAGCCATCCACTTGTGGTACTTTTGTTATAGCAGCACTAGATGACTAAGACACTGGGTAAGCTATAAACAACTTGGTTTGATACTTTTTTGTCTGGACCTGGACTGCAGCCTTCCCTGTGATTGGTATGCACCTTGCAGGGATTGGTCGCTAGACTATGCAAATGAGGTGAGTTGTAGCCCAGCCACACCTACTATGCAAATGAAGTATCTGTGGCCTATCAAGAAGGGATTGGTCAGTTTGTGGCCGTGGTGGGAGGGCCATGTCTTGAAATTGATGAGCAGTTTATAGATATAAGCAGCCACCCACAGAGGTTTTTGAGAGTCAGAAAGAAGAAGAGAAGAAGAAGGAAAGCTGAAAGTAGAAGCAGAGAGAGTGAAGAGGCAAGAAATCTCCTAAAAGAGTTATAACAGTGGTCATGGGCTGTAACACTAAAGACAGCAAGAGGCCTGGAAGAGGCCCAGTGGCACAGCCAGTGCCAGCAGGCCCAGATGGGGCCCGGAAGCAGAGCTGGTGGTGACAGACAGCAGGACTGAGAGAAGCCTGTCCTGATGGGGCCAAGAGGAGGCCTGTCTTGCTGTGAGGAGCTGAGAGGGCTATCTAGCACTGAAGAAGGGGGACTTTGTCTACATACTTCCTAATCTAGATCCTGAGTTGTAGCTTGTTATCCTGATCTCGAGTGGTACCCTGTTCCTTAATAAACCACTTAACTTTAAGTGCGGTCTGTGAATTGTGTGTGGCCATTGCAATGGATTAGCAAACCCAGAAGAGAAGTAGAGAATGCTGTAGGAGGAACAACTGGTGTCAGAATTGGTAAAAAGGTTGGAGAGTGAATGTATGTCTGACCTCCACCTCACAGGTATCAGCCTCGGGCTGATCTTAATTGTCATCATTCCCCTTTGTGAAGTTAGGCTCTGACGACATTACTGCCACTACCCTTACTACTACCAGAATTTTACACCTGCTCTACCCCAGGAGAGGGGCTTTCCTGGGCCCTTATGATTTTGAATGGGCAGAGTTTCTTCATCTTTCCATTCCCGACACATCTGGGAACAGACCAGGATACCTCAGGTGGGATGGTGGAGGGTGGTCCCTTTTCCAGCCATCTATGAATCAACACCCTAAACTCCATTGCACATGTCATTTTTCATTCATTTTTAGTGCTCACTGCTCCCCTACATCCAGGCCAGTGTCAGTTATCCCTCAGTGCTCAGCCAAATATCACTTCCCCAGGCCTTCCCCTGATCACCCAGTTTTACACTCACTGTTTTCCTCTCCTGTAACACTCATTGCACTTGTAGTCACTTGTGGCATTTCCACTAGACTCATGAGGGCAGGCACCAAGCCTATGTTGTTTACCTTTCTATATCCCCAGCACCTAGCACAGGGACTGACATATATAATAGATTCTTATTGAATAGGTGCTGAATGAATATTGATCTCACTTACTTTCATTCTCAAATAATATTTATAAACAATTATTATTTATAATAATATGTTACTATTATTATTAATAATAATTCTGTACATATATGATGGTTTACCAAACACTGTTAAGGGTGAGTGTTCCAACTTTGGAGGAAAGACAGTGAAGATACTCCATTATTATTCTCCCCATTTCCCAGAAAATGAGACACCATCTATGAGGTTACTAACTTGCCTAAAGTGGTGAAACCGGCCTTAGAATTCTAATGTAAACCTGCAATAGAACTCTGACTGCAAACCTTGTGTTACATACCAGCTGTTAACCAGATACTCCGGCAGCCAAGTAAAATGCTGATAGCTAGAGGCAAACAGCAGTGGAAGGAAGAAGCAAAATCCAGGACTCTAATGATTTTTCTTTCTTCCAGTGTCTGCTTGCTGCCTAAGCAGGCTCACCTGCCTTTTCTGGGAGCTGGAACCCTCAAGCAGGGCACACCTCTCTCAGTGACTTGAGGCTGGGCAGAAAATTTGTGAGGCCGGTGAAGTCTCACCTTCTGGTGTGCAAGGAGATGAGGGCTCGAACAATGGGGAACTCAATCCACACCATTATGTACCTGTACACTTACACCTGGACAAAATCCCCATCAAGGCACACATCCATGTAAACACACAGATGATGAGCCACTGCACACTTAAACATGCACAAACACAAGTGCACCTAGACTTCATGAACTGTCGTTGTTAGGTACCATCGAGTCACCTCTGACTCATAGTGACCCCATGTATAACCGAATGAAACATTGCCCAGTCCTACGCCATCCTCACAATCGTTGCTATGTTTGAGCCCATTGTTGCAGCCACCGTGTCAATCCATCTCATTGAGGGTCCCCTCTTTTTTGATGACCCTCTACCAAGTATGATGTCTTTCTCCAGTGGTTCGACCCTCCTGATGACATGTCCAAAGTAAGCAAGACAAAGTCTCTCCATCCTCGCTTCTAAGGAGCATTCTGACTGTACTTCCTCCAAGAAACATTTTTCATTCTTCTGGCAGTCCATGGTATATTCAGTATTCTTTGCCAACACCACAATTTGAATGCATCAATTCTTCATCTGTCTTCCATCATTGTCCAGCTTTCACGTGCACATAAGGTGATTGAAAATACCACAGCTTAAGTCAGGCACGTTTTAGTCATCAAAGTGTTATCTTTGCATATTAGCATTTTAAAGAGGTCTTTTGCAGCAGATACGCCGAATGTAATGTGTCATTTGATATCTCGATTTCATGAACATACACACTAGTATGAGGCTATGCACCCACCGCACATATCCAGCCACTATCTTGTATACCCAGAAACTAAGTAAGGCTTCAGTTACACACCAGCCCGTAATCTTGAGTATGTGGGTGTATGTGTACATACAGGAACCGTTATGCACATCTGGACACACGCACTTATACACACACACACCTAAACACATATACAACGATTAATAACACTCTTCAGTACATGCACACTCAGTACACGGGGAAATCTACTCTGTTGAAACTCATGTTCACACACTCAGATCCACACTGAGGTAATTGCTCACGTGCACGCGCACAGAGATGTCTTTTCAAACATGGACACGCACCTCAACGCTTGCAAACACATAATCACTCTCGTGCACATAAACCCTCGCACACACTGACACGTTTACACACAGAGAGATGCAGCGACACACCCAAATTGTCACAGAGGCTGGAAGCTTTTTCCAAACTGATGCCAAAGAGAGAGCGCCCCGGTCGCTGCTGCGCGCTCCGGGAGGCCCACGTGACCGTGAGGCAGGCGCTCCCGCCAATGACGGGATGGGAAAACTATGCCCGGGGCCCGCCTGGCCCGGCTGCTGCGGCGGCCGTGGGAGGCGGAGAGGCGGAGCGCGGCTGAGAGCTTCCTCGCTACGGACGCCCCTGGACTTGACCTGTGACGGCGAGGGTGAGTGTTCTGCGTGCTGCCCGCCGGGTCCGCACCTCCACCGCCCGCCGGCAGGAAAGCGAGGCGGGAGGAGGAGGATGCGCCGTGCTGGGGCGGGGGATAACGGCCAGCGTCGGGTTGGTGCTGGCAGGCAACCGCCTCCCCAATTCCTGACCCTCGACTTCTGCCTTATGAATTGTAACATTAACATTTATTGAATGCTTACTGGGTGCCCGGCTGTGCTCAGTGGTTTACCTGTTATGATAGAAACAGCTCTACCGTTTATTGAGCACCTTTGTGCCAGGATTTTATGTGCAGTGTTTCTTCTTCATGACAACTGGTTATCTCCACGCACAAAAGGGGAGCCAGGCTCAGGGGAGCCAGGCTCAGAGACGTTGAAAACTTCCCCGGTATTGCACAGCTAGTGACTGATGATGGTAAAGGGGCTTGAACCCTGGTAGATCTGAATCCAACACCTGAGCCAATAATCACAGCTAATGTTTACTGAGTACTAGTCACTGTGCCAGATCATTTGAGTACATTATTTTATTCTTCACAACATTCTTTAATTAAATACATTGTTGTTGTGTGTCCTCCAGTCAATTCTGACTCATAGGGACCCTATATGACAGAGTATAACTGACCCATAGGGCTTCCTAGGTTGTAATCTTTATGGAAGTGGGTAGCCAGGTCTTTTCTTCTGTGGACCCGATGGTCGGTTCGAACCTCTGACCTTTCGGTTAGCAGCCAAGCGCTTAACCACTGCACCACCAAGGCTCCAAAATACATTGTAGAGATGAGTAAACCAAGCTCAAAGAGGTAGTAAATAAGGAGTTGAAATTTGTACCCAACTCTTCACAACTCTCTTCATTATCCCTCAAACTACTTGTCACCACAACTTACCTTAATTTACTTTGTTCTAACTTCTTTAGCCCCACCGCTACTGCCCCATTCCAGGACCTTATCTCTCAGCTGAAGTATTGCTATAGCTCCTACCGCTGGTCCCTCCTCTAAAACCATCAGCGAGTTCTTCGCACAACCTTAGTGTAATCATCCTTGGCTCTTTAACCACAAAATTCTGCTGCTTGGAAGCTTCAGGTGTTCTCCTTGCTTAAAGGTGAGGTCTCCTCCTTACACTGGTCATCTCCCCCAGATACCGTGTTCATGCCACGCTGAACTAACAGCAATAGCAATGGCAGTGTCTTGGATATATCAACCCAAGGTGATGCTTAGTTAACTAACCGGTTGCTGTCCAGTCAGCTCCAACTCAGGGCAACCCCCTGTGTGTCAGGGTAGAGCTGTGCTTCCTTGGACTTTCAATGGCTGATTTTTCAGAAGTAGATTGCCAAGCCTTTCTTCCAAGGTGTCTCTGGGTGGACTCAAACCTCCAGCCTTTTGGTTAGCAGCCGTTTGTACCCCCCGGGGACTCTGATGCTCAGCATTGTTAAAAATCTGTCCTCTCATATCCTCCATTTCTGCCCACCCATCCACACCATCCTTCCCTAACATATTCTTTTATCTGGTAGTCATACCCATTTACTGCTACTTTATACCACCAACTCCTCAGGCTGTCCACACTGTTCAGAACATCTCTGCTGCCCTTCATTCAGACACATCCAACTCACCCCAGTTTGTTTCTTCCCGAATGCCTGACTCTCCCCATCTCCTAGCCATGGAGCTATCCTTGCCTGTCTTCCAATCCTTAAACCTTGGGGTTATCTTTTGTTTTAAATGTTATAAAAAATAACATATGTTCACCTTAAGAAATTCAGACAGTACAAAAAAGCGGAAATGAAAAGTAAAGCCTGTGGTTCCCAACCCCTTTATCAAGATTTCGTGTCCTTTCAGAAACATCCCACGCAACCGTACACATTTCTATTTATTTATGTCCATCTTTTTTTTAACTCAAAGAGAGTCATACGCTACATTCCATGCTGCCACTTGCTTTTTTCACTTAACCCTGTATCTTGGCCATCTTTCCATATCACACGTACACGTCTACTTTGCTCTTTATAATGGCATCATAGTGTGTAATTGTATGGGTGAATTAGGATGTCTTTCACAAGCCTGGGTTCATCTTTGAAACTACTCTGTCTCCATCAAATATTCAGCCAAGTTCCCTGAGAAGTTACTTTTCTCTCTGCAAATCAGGGCTTCAAACCGGCTCATTCCCTGCTCCTCCTTCTCTTATCGCGACCTTGCTGATTGGACTCAGATGACTGAATTGAATCTTCTTTTCTACACCCCAACCTCTGATGCTACCCAGAATGTTCATCGTGGGGTGACAGAGTTCCTCTGCACACACACAGCTTCCCCGACTCCTTCCTCCAGATTAAAGGCCTACAAACTCTGCTTTCCTCTGTGAGATGAACTCCTACATAAATGAGATCTCTGTAATCAAGTTCTATCCTAGGCTTCCTTTTGAAAGGAATTCTATGCCAAATCTTATTTCAAAGCGAATAATCTTCCCCCTGGATGTGTGTGCTCCAATTAGTGATGTAGTTATATAACACACACACACACACGCTCACACACACACACACACGCACACGGAGTGCTGCCCTGTTGGTGAAGGCAGTGTGTGCATGTCTGTGTCCTGTGTCCGTGCAGATGGGCCATGGTAGAGTGACTGAGCCAGGGCCCAAAGTCAGCAGGCCTGCTTTGACCTGGGAAAAACAATTTCAATTTTCTGAGCTCCATTTTCTCATCTGTTAAGTGGGGATGATAGTATCAGCCTCTTAGACCTGTGAGAAGAATTAAAGGAGATAATGGACATCAGAGCTTGAAAATAAGTACACACAACGTACATGGAAAGTCATTATTTTTTCCTCTAGATCAGGAGTTGCAAACTCAGATGCCATCACTGGTTGGACATGATACATAAATGAGTGAACGGGATGCAAGACGTGTGGGAGTGGTGAGGGCTGTGGATGCTGCAGTGTGCAGGCTCTGTCTCCGGGGCAGCTGTTGGTGCCCAATGGAAAGGTGAGCCCAGTACTGTCAGATCCTCCAGGATTTCAAGAAAAGCTGGAAATCTTCATTTTAATATAAAATCTCCGAAGTTTTACATTGGCAACAATTTCCAAAAAAACAAGAAAAACAAAAATGCAGTGCAGTCTGTAGTCTGCGCAAGGCCAATGACCAGCCAGCCGATCACCTCTTGCTAGATTTTAATTTCTTCAGTGGCAGGCAGTGTTCCGTAGCTTCTAAGTCCCCCTCAGTCAGAGGTCCTTGCAATTGCAGTCTTAGTAAGCAGCTGATCATCAGTTGACTGAATTAGAATTTCACAGCCTTGTTTAAAATAAGGCAACAAAACCAGTTGCCATCAAATTGATTTCTACTCATAGTGACCCCATGTGTGTCAGAATAGAACTGTACCCCATAGGGCTTTCTTGGCTGTGGCCTTTTGGAAGCAGATGTGATTCCTTGGAGACCAGTAAGGCCTTGGATTGACCCCAGAGAAGTCAAGGAAAACTTGCCTTTTCTCCCTCGTCCCTTCAAAGTTCAAAATTTGTTCCTTGCCCTTAGCTCCTGGGTCTTCAGGCGTCATCTGTTTTATGCATTCCAAGGGATCATTCCCATACCTTTCTCTCCTGCCTTCTTCGTGGTCCTGAATGCTTCTTGGGAAAACCTGTTATAAAAAGAAAGAAGGAGCAAGACTTGCTTTCCCTCCTGGTCACATAGGTGTGCCAGGCCGTACCCTCAGTATAACCAGACCGTGTGCCCTTGGAGAGCAGGGACCACATGTTTTCATCTCCAGTTCCCCGGGGTCTGGCTGAAAGGCAGCACTAGTAGGCAATACCATTTGTTAGGTATCCATGTGCCAAGCCCACTGGGCCTTCATAAAACCCTGTCCCTTGATGAGATAAGCGCTAGCCCGTGGCTTCATTTATCTGTGCATTGTGGAGCACCAACATGCCAGAGGTACAGGTCAGGTCAGCCCCTGCCCCCATGCTTCCCTCAGAAGGGGAACTCTACGGGGAGGAGCCAAGGTCAGGCTTCCCTCAGCCATTTACAGGTAAAGATATGTTTCATTCTGTATTCTTGTTAAACCTGTTACAGCCAGTTGTAGAAGCCAGGGCCCTCTTTTGGTAGCAACTGTCAGAAACACAACTAGAACTAGCTTAAGTAAAAATGGAGAATTTAGGGAATAGATATAGGGGCCTTCACCTGAAATGCCACAGGTGCTCATGGTGGTAGGCCAGGGCTGTTTTCCCTTAGTTCAGTGGCAGTTAGTAATAATGACAGTTTAAACAGGACCTAAATTTTGAATCATGTTTTGCTTTCAACAGCCATTATCTTGATTTTCAGAAGGACAAGAAATAATAAATAATAATAGCTAATGCTTTTATACCTCTTACATACGCCAGGCCTTTTTCTGAGAACTTAACATATATTAGTTCATTAAATCCTCATAAGCAACCTTCTAAGGTGGGTACTATTGTTATCCCCATTTTAGGGGGAGCGAGTAAGGAAGAAAGGATAAGTAACTTGTAAAAGGTCCCACAGCTCACTCTGGGATTTGAACTCAAGCAGCTATGCTTAGCACTGAGTTGTCTAATTTAGTAGCTAGCCCTGCACTCAGTGGTTAAGAGCACTGCTACTCGCCAAAAGGTCGGCAGTTTGAATCCACCAGCCGCTCATTGGAAACCCTATAGGGCAGTTCTAGTCTGTCCTACAGGGTCACTATGAGTCAGAATTGGCTCGATGGCAATGGGCTTTTTTGGTTTTTAGCCGGTTGGCTGTGGAGCATCTGAATGTGGCTGAGCAGTGCTGTATATGTAAAACGCCCAGTGGATTCCAAAGACTTAGGCTGAAAAAGGACCCTGGGTGGCTTAAATGGTTTGCACTCAACTATTAACCTAAAGGTTGGCGATTTCAACCCACCCAGTGGTTTCTTGGAAGAAAAGACCTGGCAATCTGCTTCCATTAAGATTACAGCCAGGAAAACTCTATGCAATAATTCTACTCTGGAACATGGAGCCACCATGAGTCACAATGACTCTATAGCAACTAACAACAACAGGATGAAAAAGGGAATGTGAACTATCTCCTGAGTCATTGTATTTTGATTCCACACTGAAAGGATGCTTTGGAGGTATTGATTAATTAATTTCACCTGTTTTTTCAGCTTTTTTAACGTGGCAAGTACCTGAAAAGACCCATTGCCATCGAGTCGATTCCTACTCATAGCAACCCTATAGGACAGAGTAGAACTGCCCCATAGAGCTCCCAAGGAGTGCCTGGCGGGTTCCAGCTGCCGACCCTTTGGTTAGCAACTGTGGCACTTAGCCACTACGCCACCAAGGTTTCCACGTGGCAGGTAGACGATTTAAAATTACAAATATGGCTCCCATCAGTCTCCTATTGGACAGCGCTGCTCTAGCCCACTCCCCCAGTGCTCTAGTCCGCCACTTCCCGCCATCCCGCAGAGACGTGAACGCCATCAGGCCTCCTTCCCTCCCCCTCACATCTCTCACAGCAGCCGCATTCTTCTCTGTCACTGCAGCCCATGTTCTCATGTTAGAAAATAGCGATCGGCAGGTCCCAACCTTAATTGCTTTGGCTGCAGCCACCCGCTGAGCCTGCCTCTTCTCCCCATTGTGCTGGGAGGCACCCCAGGCTCAGATGTGAAGCAGCTGGGGCCCAGAGTGGCTGGTTCCACCACCCACCACATTACACATATACCACGTTTTTTGGTTTCTAAGGGCTTGGGTGTGTATATCAGAAGATAAAGTTCGTTAGTTTTAATAAAGTGGCCACTGGGCTGGCTTCCTATGTGCTTTCAGAAGTGCCTGCTGAGGCAAACCCAGCGAGATCCTGGCTTCTGAGACCTTGTGAAGTCAGTTTGTCCTTGGGCCTCTTTTTTCTAGGCTGAGCCAGAAGCATCAGGGAGGAAAAAAAAAAGAGAGAGAAAGAGAGAAAGCAGCAGATAGTGTATTTTCTGGGCTTTCTGGCAAGTGAGCTTCATGGCTTTTCATTCTGCTAAGACTCTGGATGCTGGAGAGCTTCCAGGTGGGCATCAACTTGGAGATCCCAAGAAAGGGGACCATTTCGTGAGCACTGTGTGAGGAGCTGCAGCAGCCGCTCTCTCCTGCAGTCGGCTCTCTCAGCTTTCCAGAGAAGCGGGAGAGGGCTGTTTCCAATTTGCTTCCTGGAATTCAGGGAGGGCGTGGGGTGTTTTTATTATAGAATTCTCTCTCCCATCAAAGCGAATTTACAGCGAGCTTCGAGCGAGCTTGAGGGCAAGCAAGAACCACCGCAATCCAATCTCCGCCCATTTAACTCCAAACAGAAGAATTGCCCTGTTAGGTCAGCGTCAGGCTCCTTACCCGCTCCCATCAGGGACTGGCCTTCACTTGAAACTCTGGGGTGGTGGGGAACTCCTAGTGGGAGGCCTGGACTGTTTCCCCTTTGTTCAACTGCAGTTGGGGGCAATTAGAATTTTAAACATGGCTCTAACTTTTGTATCATGTTTTGTTTTCCTCTCTATTTCTTGTTTGACTCTCAGAACAACCCTGTGAGGCAGACAGGACGTGTGTTACTGTCTCCATTTTCCAGGTGAGGAAAGAAAGGTCCAGATAAAATGAAATGACTTGTCCACAGTCACGTGACCAGTGACTTACAAAATTAGGACTGGGACTCAGATTCTTCTGAATCCAAAACCAGCTACCTCACTGAGTTTCTCTCAGTAGCCAAGTGTGGCTTTGTCATTACACATTTATTGAAATCATTTTGATCCCCTTGGTATTTTCTAATTGTAAGAGTGACCGTTTTCTTTGAAAGCTGTTCAGCAACTATGTGTTGAACACCTACTATATTCCAGGCACTGTGGAGGGCTCAAGGGATACAATAGAGGGTATAACAGGGCCCTGCTTTCCTGGCACTTCCATTCCAGGGGGAAGAGACAGTTAAGAAACAAATCTATAATCACGAATTGAATTGTGCTTTGAAAGGAACAAACAGGGAGGTCTGAGAGAATAAACAGGAGCAGGGTGGGGTACATTGGATCACATGATCAGGGCAGGCCTCTCTGAGGAGATATTAGGCCTGGAACTTGAAGGATGAGGCAGGCAGCTGCCTGAAGGCTCCAGGGGAAAGGGTTTAGAATTAAGTTCTCTTCAATTGTTGAGCATTTATGGTGTCAAACACTGGGCTAGAAAATTTAAATGCATTATTACTCAATGCATTTAAACTCACTCAAACTCCATGAGTTAAGTATACTATTGCTCCCATTGGATAGTTGAGGAAACTGTAAATGGAAGATTTGCCCATGGCTCTCAACCACTGAGTTGACCACTACCCCTGCCTGTCAGTGTGGCATAACCTGATAACCAACAAGTCACATTTATTTGGGCATAATTTATATCTTCTAATCTCTGGGGAGGGGGGGACTGGGCAGCAGAGCTTCGTTGGTAGAATTGTTGCCTTCCGTGCAAGAGGCCAGTTTCTGTTCCCAGCCAATGCATCTCAAGCACAGCCACCACCTATCAGCTTTTCTCTGCAAGTAGAGGCTTGTATGTTGTTATGATGCTGAACAGGTTTCAGCACAGCTACCAATTAAGATAGACTAGGAAGAAAGGCTTGGCAATCTACTTCCAAAAATCCGTCAATGAAAACTCTGTGGATCACAACCCGCAACCAGTAATGGGGATGGCACAGGACCAGGCAGTATTCTGTTCCATTGTGCATGGGGTTACCATGAATCAGAGGCTAACTTGATGGCAGCTAACAGCAACAACAACAGTCTCCAAGGAGGGATTGTCCCAGGGCCCAGGCTTAGCGTCGGTGCAGTTTCCGCTGGCAGACCATGTCCAGGGAGATTCAGCGGGAGACGCATAGCTCCACATCTGGCTCTTCTCACAACATAGTCCGGGTACAGTGCCCTCAGGATAAGCCATAGGGGCAAAGAGGAGGAAGAATGCCTTTCCCCTGACACCAGAATTCAGGCTGTGTCACTTTAGCTCCTAGAGTTTTCCTAGAACATGTATATTTATGATTCATTAGGTTCTTAGCTGAGAGACGAGAGGTGCAGGGACTGGGCAAATTAAAACCAGACTTAAGGACTTCGTCCACGTTTAGCACCTCATGATTCCATTTCTGGGACCTAACTAGCTTTTTTTTCCTCAGCAGGAAGGCTATAATGAAGCCTTGCCTATTCTGCTCACACCCTTTTCACTCCCAAGAACAACAATTTAGAAACTAAAATGGTTAATCAAAAGATATGGGGGGTGGGGTGGGGATAGAGGGAACCAATGCTTGCTTTCTTTCTGACCAATTAAACGGGTATTTATTGAGCACCTACTATATGCAAGGTATTCTGCAAGGTCTCAGAGCTGAAAGATCCAGCCCGTCTGCTCAAGGAGATCAGAAGGGAAGGAGGTATTAGTTCTGGTTTGGGTTAGAAAGACTGAAGCAAGAGAACTTATTTGGACCCAAGTGTCTCGGTGCCTTTTTGGATTTAGGCCACTGGGTTATTTTTGCTGTAGATTTTTCTTGAGTCCAGAATCCTCAGTTATCAAAAGACATTCATCAACTAAGCAACTATTTCTTGAACACCTACTGTGTGCAAGGACGTAGAAGCCCTGGGAATATAACAGATGGCCAGCTGGAGTCCCTGTCCTCATGGGGCTTCTGTTTTAACAGGAGAGGCATAGGAGAGGCAATGGGACAGGGGACAGGTAAGCTGGCAGGTAAGGGAGTAACTGCAAGGTATAGTAAGGGCTGGGAAAGAAACAAATAGCTGGGGCAAAAAGGGAGAGCTGCCTGAGAGGGGATGTCAGGGAAGACCTCAGAGGAAGTGATGTTTAAGCTTTAACACAGCAGGGAAAGAGCCAGCATGCCGCCAGGGTGGAGCGAGGAAGATTGCAGGAAAGGGGTGGCGCTTGAGGCGGAGAGGAGCTTGACCTGAAGGAGCCCAGGCAGCTGGGCCATAAGAGCAGGGAGAGAGTGGGAGAAGCTGAGGTCGTGGCAGAGGCAGGGACTCTGGATGGTGCAGACGGCTAATGCCCTGGGCTGCCACCCTTTTGGTTGGAGGTTTCAAGTCCACCCAGAGGTGCCTCGGAAAAAAGGCCTGGTGATCTACTTCTGTTGAAAACCCTAGGGTTGCCATGAGTCAGTGTGGAATCAACAGCAACTGTTTTTCTTTTGCGGGGGGGCCGTATCAGGGGTTCCGATGTTTTCTAATTGCAGCCAGCAGCCATTGGAGGGTATTAGGAAGTGATGGGGCTGATTTATATTTTTAAGCAATTCCTCTGGCTGTTCGTGGAGATGACACTATGTGGGGTGGGGGAAAGAGAGTGAAGCAGGGGACCAGGAAGGAAGGCTGTCACAGGGTCCAAGTGAGGGATGCACTGATGGAGGTGGGGGAGAGCTTTGAGCTCCCTGAGCATTTGGTTCAGCCCCTGGGAATGCCCCCATTAACTCTCCAAAGGGCTTGTGGTGGAGAGTGAGGGCCCAGGAGTTTGGGTTCTGGTCCGCCCTCCCTAGGGCCTTGGCCAGCCGGGGGTGGTATGGGCCTCTGAAGTGGCAACATTGATTTACATCAAGTATCCTGAAGGAGAAAAAGTATCACTTTTTCATTTTCAAAGCCATATATATGTTAGTGTGTGTGTATAAACTGTAAAATAAATCCAAGATATCAAAGAAATTTCTCTATTGCTGTGTGTGGCTTTGGCATATGCTTCAAGTTCTCCTCTGCAATTTGGGATATTTAGCAGGAAAAAATCTAAGAAATGCTGACATAATGGAAAGCATTTGGACACTAGGGTCAGCCAAACCCAAGTTCAAATATAACTTCTGCCACTAAGTGCTTGTGTAAACATGGACAAATTACTTAACCTCTCTGAGCTTCAGTTTCCTCTTTCATCAAACAAGAAGAGATAGCAGGGGCAGGGGGCATGGTGTAGTGGATTAACGTAGGCTTCAGAGATGCTCCGACGTGGCTCAAATGTTGTTTGCATTGCTCATGGATTATTTGACTTTGGGTAAGTCCTTTATCTTCTTGGAGCCTCTGTTTCTTCGTCTGAAAAATGGGAGGACAATAAGCCTACCTCCTTCACAGGGTTTATTATAAACCTCAAATAAAATAATTCCAGTAAAGAGCTCCACACAGTGCTGGAACATTGTAGGTGTTCAATAAAGTCGATTTGCCTCTGCCTTAGTTTCAGAACAGAAGAGGTTGGAGTCCTCCCAGGTTTGTGATTTTAAACTTATTTTAAAAGGCCCTGGAAGAGTTAACCTGTCTAAATTCCTTTGAGTCTTGGCTCACCTCCAAGCACCCGCAAGATCCACTTGTCTCCCCACCATGGCATGGATGGTGGGGTGGAGGCCAGGCTCAGGAGGGTGGGGGCACAGGCAGGGAGCAGGGCTATTTGGAGCCTTGTTTTTTTTTTTTTTTTGGAGGTGCCCTAGAGGCAAAGAGACTCTCCCTCTAGGTTTGGAACCAAAACCTAGTCTCCCCGCCTTTATTTCCAAAATAGTTCCTGGCTGGAGCTGCTAGGGCTCCTCTGGGGCTGTGGGAACCTCCAGGCCCCAGCTTGGAGAAAACCCTTCCTCCCCGCATGTTTCAGAGCCCTCCTCATCCACTCAAGGCCCTGAGGCCTGCCCTGAGCCAGCTGTCACTGAAAGGGGTCCCCTCTGTCTAAAGGGGCTGGTGCAGGGCAGACATGGACCAGATAGCAAGCCCTCCTCCCTCTTTGGGGGCCTATGGAGCTGGGCGTGGAGGTCAGAAGACAGAGGGGAGAGGTAAATGGAAACAGATGGTTCCCCTCTCTCCCCCGCCTGCCCTGCCTGTCATCTAGCTATTCTCAGGATTCTTTTAAGCCTGGAGACTTGTTCCCACCCTCTTCCTTCCTCCTTTTCTCCTTAGTCCAAAATGTTTGCAGATTGAAACTTTCCAAACCATCTCCTAAACCTGGGAGAATTTGGAATCTGTTTTCTGGGGTCCAGGTGTGTTGCAGCAGCTCACAGGTAACCCCATCCCATTCTTGGAGACTCTCATCAAGTAGATATGGGAAGGAAATGGAGATTTATGATGCAATGGTTAAGTGCTCGGCTGCTAACTGAAAGGTCGGTGGTTCAAACCCACCAGCTGCTCCATGGGAGAAAGATGTGGCAGTCTGCTTCCGTAAAAATTAAAAAAACAAACTCACTGCCAGTCCAGTCAATTCCAACTCATAGCAACCCTGTAGGACAGAGTAGAACTGCCCCATAGAGTTTGCAAGGCTGTAATCTTTACTGAAAGAAACCCTATGGGGCAGTTCTACTCTGTCCTACAGGGTTGCTATGGTTTGGAATTGATTCAAATGCAGTGAGTTGTTTTTTCATTTTTTAATTTTTACACGGGCAGACTGCCACATCTTTTTCCCGTAGAGCAGCTAGTGGATTCTAACATCTGACCTTTCAGTTAGCAGCCAAGATTTTAACCACAATACCACCAGGGCTCATGCCGTAGAGATTGCAGCCTTGGAAACCCTGTGGGGCAGTTGTACTCTGTCATGTAGGGTCACTATGAGTTGGAATCAGCTCGATGGCACACCACCACCACCACAACAGGGAGTGTCTAGGTCACAGTTTTCCAACTGTACTTGTTATTTATGTAACACTTCTACCATGTTTACCATACCTGGCTACCACCTCTACTATTATTTATGCAACCCGTATTGAGCACATGTGACACCAGAGATATAATCGAACGCGACTTTTTAAAAAAATTTTTTTAAATTGGACTTTAGGTGAATGTTTACAGAGCAAACTAGTTTCTCATAAAACAATTAATACACATATTGTTTTGTGACATTGGTTGCCAACCCCCCAACATGTCAACACTCTCCCGTTCTCGACCTTGGATTCCCCATTACCAGCTTTCCTGTCCCCTCCTGTCTTCTTATCCTCGCCCCTGGGCTGGTGTGCCCATTTAGTCTCGTTTTGTTTTATGGGCCTGTCTAATCTTCGGCTGAAGGGTGAACCTCAGGAGTGACTTCATTACTGAGCTATAATGGTATCCAGGGGCCATACTCTCAGGGTTTCTCTAGTCTCTGTCAGGCCAGTAAGTCTGGGCTTTTTTTGTGAGTTACAGTTTTGTTCTACATTTTTCTCCAGCTCTGCCCGGGACCCTCTATTGTGATCCTTGTCAGAGCAGTTGGTGGTGGTAGCCGGGCACCATCTAGTTGTCCTGGAGTCAGTCTGGTAGAGGTTGTGGTAGTTGTGGTCCATTAGTCTTTTATAATCTCTCCTTTGTGTATTTGGTTTCTTCATTCTCCCTTCCTCCAGACAGGATCAGACCAGTGGGGAGTCTAAGATGGCCGCTGAGAAGCTTTTAAGACCCCAGATGCTACTCACCAAAGTAAAATGTAGAACATATTCTTTATGAACTATGTTATGACAGTTGAGCTAGATGTTCCCCAAGACCGTGATCCCCACAGCCCTCAGCCCAGTAATTTTGTCCCTGAGGGAGTTTGGATGTGTCTTTGGAGCTTCCATGACCTTCCCTTGGGCAAGTTATGCTGGCTTCCCCAGTATTGTGTAATGTCTTACCCTTCACCAAAGTTACCACTCATCTATTTAGTGTTTTTCCCTCCCACTCCTCCCCTCCCTCATAACTATCAAAGATTGTTTCTTTTTGTGTATAAATCTTTTCATGAATTTTTATAGTAGTGGTCTCATGCAATATTTGTCCTTTTGTGATTGACTTATTTCACTCAGCGTAATGCCCTCCAGATTCATCCGTATTGTGAGAAGTTTTGCAGATTCATCATTGTTCTTTATGGGTGCATAGTATTCCATTGTGTGTATGTACTATAGTTTGTTTATCCATTTATCCGTTGATGAGCATCTAAGTTGTTTCCAACTTTTTGCTATTGTGAACAATGCTGCAGTGAACATGGGTACGCATATGTCTATTCATGTGAATACTCTTATTTCTCTAGGATATATTCCCGGGAGTGCAACTTTATTTTTGCCTCCTCCTTGCCCTTTACAATTTAGTCAATGAGGTTGGCTCCCAGGAACCAGGAAAAATTCTTTGGGTACAGTCATTCTTCACCCCATAGGCCCTCTGACTTGTGGCAATGCATAGATTCCTTTAGCTGGCAAGTCCAGGCCTCCCTCTTGGCATCTGCCTTTCTGGCACCCACCGTGCATAGTTATCACTATTAGGGTCCTTCACTTCTGGCAGGATTCCACTGGCCCAGGCTGACTTGTACTGCAGGATGTCTCATACCTTAGATCCACTATGGAGGGCAAGAAGGTAGTCCCCTCCCCAAGTAGCACCAGTAAGCTGCCTTTCTTTCCCCTTCCGTCCAGGCAGCAAGCCACCCCCCCACCCTCTAGCTGTCCCAAGCAGGCTGAGACATGTCCATTCTCCCATCACCCTCCCAAAGACATGGGCCACATTTTAAAATACTTACTCTGATGCGATTGCCAAGTCTTTGTGATCTGAGAATAGGCTCTCGAGCTTTTCTTTTCAAAACTCTACACTTTGACCTGACAATCAGTTTGGCAGGATGAGGGCAGCATATCAGGTGTCTTGGTGCCAGGTGGAAATTCCTATTTTAACCCCACCAGGAGTCCCTGGATATTGCAAACACTTAAGCTCTTGACTACAACAAAAAGGTCGGTGGTCGAACCCACCCAGAGGTGCCTGGGAATAAAGGCCTGATGATCTGCTTCCAAAAGGTCACAGCCTCGAAAACTCTGTGGAGCACACATGGGGTCGCCATGAGCTGAAGTCGACTTGACGACAACTGGTCTGGCTTTACTGGTTTGACATTCACCCATTAAGTAAGCTAACTTCTACCTGTGGCCAGTCTTTTCTTTAAATAGTGTCACGGGACTTCCTTGCACCGTAGTACAGGTGCTGCTCCAGGCGCCTGACTCTGTGTGCTTGTCTGGGGGTTTTCAAGGACTCTGTGTATATTTGTGGGAGCCTGCCTAAGATTCTTTAAGAACAAGTTTAAAGAACAGGTGCATGAAATGAGGAGTGAAAAAAAATATGGAAGAATAGCTAATATTAGAGCAGAAAAAAAAAAAAGAACAGATGCACACAGTTACAAATGAGGCTGCTCTTTGTTAAAACCCATTGCCATCAAATCAATTCCAACTAATAGCAACCCTACAGGACAGAGTAGAACTGCCCTGTAGGGCTTCCAAGGAGTACCTGGTAGATTCGAACTGCGAGCCTTTTGGTAAGCAGCCAAACACGTAGCCACTGCGCCACACGGGCTTCCTTTTTGTTAAAAAGGTATATTAAAAAGGGGTATAGAGATGTTAAACTATCACCAGACTGAGACATTTTTCTTGACTTAATCAGGATTGAGGAAATTGAAAAGAAAATAATTTTGTTACTCTAGGGTGTTTTTGTGTGCCAGCCAGTGGATTCTGACTCACAGGACAAAGAAGAACTGCCCCATGGGGTTTTCTAGGATGTAATCTTTACGAGAGCAGATTGCCACATCTTCTTCCTGAGGAGCTCCCTGAGATGCTGCTGGTGGGTTCAAACCACCAACCTTTTGGTTAGCAACTTAACCACTGTGTCACCAGGGCTCCTTCTAATAGGGTGTAATGTTATTTAAAGCAGGATCTGATACTTCCCAAATCATCTCTACCACCAGTGGCACCTCTTTGATACTTATCTAGAGAAATCTCCTGGGGTCCAGAGAGGGAAAGTGACATGCCCGAAGTCACAGAGCTGGTAAGCATCAGAGCTAGAACTGGCATAACCCCTGAGTAGCTGGGTAGTACAGTGCTGTGGACTCCCTCCTCTCCTTAGCAAGAGAAACCTGGTATCCTGTCCTCTTCATCTGTTTCCAGAGTAAGATTCTGGAGGGTCCTGGAGGAGAGGTCAAGTCAACCTGCTTCCAGGGCAGCAGCCAGAGGTAGCCCAGAGGGCTGGACAGGCCCCATGGCCAGTGGGCAAAGCGGGTTCTAAAGGGTAGGGAAGTTGGGGACCCAGGTGGGAAATGTGAGCTCCCAGGGCTGAGACCTAAGCATGTTCCCACCTCGCTGACGCACCACAGCTGCCAGGGAGCCCCCAATGCTGGAAAGCTCTTATTGGTCGCCAAAGGCTGGTGGGAACAGTGAAGGCTTCATATCTGCAAAGAGAGGGCAGATGGGAATCTGAAAGCCTCAGCATCAGAGTGGAAGGAACCTTGGAGACAATCTAGTCAAGTGGTTCTAGTGGGGTCCCTGGACCACCATCAACACCATCTCCTAGAAACTTGTTAAAAATGCAGGTTGAGTCCCCACCCCTGCTCTTCTGAATCAGAAACCCTAGGAGTGGGACCCAGCAATCTGTGGTTTAATGAGCCCTCCAGGTGAGTCGATGCACACTCAGGCATGAGAACCACTGATCTATTCCAAGAAGTCCCTGGCTGGTGCAAATGATTAAGTGATTGGCTACTAGCCAAAAGGTTGATGGTTTGAATCCACACACAGGTGCCTTGGAAGAAAGACCTGGCAATCTGCTTCTGAAAGATCACAGCCATTGGAAGCCCTGTGGAGCACAGTTCTACTCTGACACGTGTGGAGTCACCGTGAGTTGGAATTGACCCTGCGGCAACTGGTTTGGTTTGTTTTGGATCTAGCCCAACCCTTCATTGTTCAGGTAGGGAGGAGACTGAGGCCCAGAGAGGGAAGTGGACTTTCCTAAGGTCACATGCAAGTTATCACTTATAAGCTCATCTCAACAGCAAGCAGTCACTTTTGGGGGGGGGGGGTGGGAGGGTGCCAAATTACTTTATTTGAAGGAATGCTACAAATGAAAGAGCTTAAGTGGGTGTTTTGGGATAATTTGTAGAAAAGGTAAATGTAAACCCAATACGCGTGTGCTGTCTTGGTGACCACAGAAGTCACCCCTGTGGCTGTGGGGCAGCCAGGCTAAAAGCTTAGCTCTTTCCGTCACTGTTTCCCAGGGTGTGCTTGTCAAAGATATACTCTGCCACGCCAGATTCCGGGGCTCCTATCTTGTGCAAGTGGGTTACATAGTCACTGAATTCTTTGATGGATTTCACCCGCTCATTTAGGTAATCAATGAGTTTCAATGAAGTCACACAAATGGAGGTCATTCTTGTCAGTGTCCAGTTTGTGCAGTTCCAGTAGTGACTAATTCACACTTATTTCCAAGTGTAGCGCACACACCATTATGTTCAGCCCGGTCTCCCAATCATCATGGTCTGGTTTCTCAATATCCTAAAGGAAAGCTCGGCCGCCTTGTTGGTTCTGCACAGTGATGGACTGAGAGGAGACCATCTCTGAGAGCATGATACTCTCATCTCTGGTGTGAGCGTGCTGTTAACTGCCCCAGCCTTAAGAACACAGTGTAGCCTGGGCCAGGAGCGCACAGTCCCTGGGTCTGGACTGCCTCGTTCCAATCCCAGCCCTGCCCACTGCAAGTTACACGACATGAGCCAGTTGCTCAACTTCCCTGAGCCTCTGTTTCCCACCTGTGCCTATGCCATAAGGCTGTTGTGAGGATTAAGTAATGTATGGAAGCTCTTCGCCTGTGCCTGGTGCCAGGAAGCGCTTGGAAGAGGATCTGTTAGGGCTGCCGGTGTTGCTCAGGTAACGATGCACCCTCACTAAGTCACTGCATCCGCACCTTCCTCACTCTCCAGCGTGCCTCTCTGAGTCCTCTGTGAGAAGCGGCCCCATGCACGTCATCCCCTGCAATGTGAAGTATTTCTGTCCTTGTAACTTTCTATTTGTGCTGCATATTTGAGTGAAAACATGGCTCATTTCTCTCCATCGCCAGCTCCTCCCACTCAGCAGTCACTGGGCTGTAGGTCCTGCACTGTTTCAGCCGCTCCAGAAGATGATTGCCCCTATCCCCAAGGCCATTCCAAAGTATATACTGGGTACCAGTCAAGCCTATAATGCAACTTAGCTCATCCAAATGTGTCCACAAAATATGATGGCATTCGGTCCAGCTATTTGTATGTGATGCAGGAAAGAGCAAGAGACAAGACTATAATTGAGTTTATCCTGGCTACCTCCTCCTCTGCCCCTGGATCCCCCTCTGACTGACTACCAGCTCAGCTCAGTAGCTGGCTTCACCTGCTCACAGCTCTCTTACCTCCCACAGGTGGCCACCATGATCTCCTGGGTGCTCTTGGCCTGTGCCCTCCCCTGTGCTACTGACCCACTGCTTGGTGCCTTCGCCCGCAGGGACATCAAGAAGGGCCCCCCTCAACTCATCTGCAGCATGCCTGGCCCTCAAGGCCCACCCGGTCCCCCAGGAGCCCCAGGGCCCTCAGGAATGGTGGGCAGAATGGGCTTTCCTGGCAAAGATGGCCAAGATGGCCAGGATGGGGACCGGGGGGACAATGGAGAGGAAGGTAAGAGGTTCAGTGCCTACCCCTCTTTTGCCCACCTGGGGTTGACAGCATCTGGCACAGATGGGATTTATGAAGTTATTAAAACTAGTAGGAATCCCATTTGATTATAAACCAAATTAAGGTCCTTTTATAAACAGATCAGTGCATTCTCCGAAAGGGACAGTGGGTATAAAATCCCATGTTCCTGCCCACCTATACCATTTGCTGGGTGACTTTGGGGAAGACTCCAGAAATATTATTAAGAGCTCTTTTGGTTGCATGTGACAGAAACCCAGTTTATAGCCGCAAATGAAATTTATTGTCTCATGTACCTGGGAAGTTCAAAGGCCAAACTTCAGGAATGGCTGGGCCCAAGAGCTCAAATATCATTGTTGAGGCCCTGCTTCTCTGTGTTGGTTTTGTTCTCACAAAGGCTGGAAGCTCTGAAATGGCTAAGGGTGGGCTCAAGCCTGTATCCTCACAGCTCGATCCACATAGCAAATCTCAGGAAGATTGATCCTTCTTGGATTGATCATGTTTAGAGGTCCCTGGGTGGTGAGAATGGTTTGTGCTCCACTACTAACCTAAAGGTTGGCAGTTTTAACCCACCCAGCAGCTTTGCAGAAGAAAGGCCTGGCAATCTGCTTCTCTAAAGATTGCGGCCAAGAAAACCCCATGGAGCAGTTCTACTCTGTAACATGTGGGGTTGCCATGAGTCAGAATCGACTTGACAGCAGTGCGTTTGTTGGTATTTTGGGGTCATGTGTGCCTTCCTGGACCAATCCCTTTGACCATGGAGATGAGGTTCCATAATTTGCCAGGGGCCATGTGCTCACTCCTAGTGATGTGTGAGTAGGTGGCAAGGGGTGTAGGTCACTGTGACTGACAGCCTCAGTGGGACCCCATGAAGTAGTGAAGGGTGGTCCATCAAAGGAGGGGATGCAGGCAGGCAGATAGCAGACAGATTGGGTGCTCCTGCAGGCCAGTGCAGCTTTGACATTCCTTATATTTCTGAACTCTCATCCCAGCTACCAAGCACTTTTCAGTGCCAGCAGCATCCCTAATTGTACATTTTAAGCAGTGGGAAAATTATAATAACTTATCTGTATGACATTTTAATGTTGACAAGGTATTTTCGAGCACATTGCTTATCTGTCAGTACCATCCTGTGAAGGAGGTACTATTAATATTCCCTTATTACAGATGAAGAAACTGAGAGTCAGTGATTAAGTTGGAGATGGAAAGCAGTAGGAAAATTATAATAACTTATTATAATCTCTAATAACATATATATATAAGTTATTATGGCTATAGTAACTTATTTGTATGACATTTTAATATTGACAAGGTATTTTCAAACACATTGCTTATCTGCCAATACCATCCTGTGAAGGAGGTATTATTAATATCCCCTTATTACAGATGAAGAAACTGAGAGTCAGTGATTAAGTTGGAGATGGCGTGCCATAGCTTCAAGAACTTGAGCTTTGCTTATGAGTGGCCATCTAAGATGCTCCACTGATCCCACCCTGTCTGGAGCAAAGGAGAATGAAAAAAATCAAAGACACAAGGGAAAGATTAGTCCAAAGGACAAATAGACTACCACAGCCTCCACCAGACTGAGTCCAGTACAACTAGATGTGCCCAGCTACCACCACCAAATGCTATGACAGAGATCACAGTAGAGGGTCCCAGACAGAGCTGGAGAAAAATGTAAAACAAAATCCAAACTCAAAAAAAAAGACCAGGCTTACTGGTCTGACAGAGCCTGAAGAAACCCCAAGAGTATGGCGCCCAGACATCCTTTTAACTCAGTACTGAAGTCACTCCTGAGGTTCACCCTTCAACCAAAGATTAGACAGGCCCATAAAACAAACAATAATACATATAGCTCCACCGTGTATACGAGACTAAATGGGCACACCAGCACAGGGGCAAGGATGAAAAGGCAGGAGGGAACAGGAAAGCTGGACTAATGGAAATGGGGAACCCAAGGTCAAGAAGAGGAGAGTGTTGACACATCACAGGGTGTACAGCCAGTGTCACAAAACAATATGTGTATTGTTTAATGAGAAACTCATTTGCTCTGTAAACCTTCATCTAAAGCACAATTAAAAAAAAAAAAAAAAACTTGAGCTTTGGAAACAAACCTGTCCCATTCCCCTGACCACAGTGTTAGATTCAGGGCATGTGCTCCCAAGCAGGGCCAACTAGTTTTCCCTGTGATTTGCCATATGGATCCTTGGGGAGAGAAAGTATCTCTGTTGTTAACTTTTTTCCCTTTGATTGAGCGCCATGAGGTTTTAGGCTTGGGGCTGCTATTGGCCATTTTTCCTGCCATACATTGAGTCTCTGGTGAGAATTAAGCCAACCTCTATACAAATATAGTCAACAGGCCTTTGATAAAAGAGCAAAGGCAATTCTACAGAGAAAGAATAGCCTTTTCAACACATGGCACTAGAATAACTGGACATCCATATGCAAAAATATAAATCTAGACACACAGCTTGCATCCTTCAAAAAAAAAAAAATGGATCATAGACCTAAAAGTGAGACACGAACCTATACAACTTCTAGAAGATAACATGAGAAAATCTAGGCGGCCTTGGGTCTGGCAATGACATTTTAGATACATCAAAAGCACGATTCATAAAAGAAAAAAAGTTGTACTTAATTGAAATTAAAAATGTCTGCTCTGCAAAAGGCACTGTTAAGAGAATGAAAAAACAAGCCACAGACTGGGTGAAAATATTTGCAAAACACGTATCTGATAAAGCACTTGTTTCCAGGATATACAAAAAGCTCTTAAAACTCAACAATAAGAATTAAGCAGACACACCAAGGAAGGCAGTGCTGAGAGAGGGAGACAGTTCTGCTGTGTGTAACCCAGAAAAAGCTGGGCCGCTCGGGGGCCAGTCACAGTACATCATAATGTGCAAACCATCACCAACACACACACACAGACACACAGACACACACGCACACATACATTTATCTCTAGGAAGGCCTTGAAAAGAGCTTTCCCTGAATTTTCCCAAAAAGGAATCAGAAAAGAAGCACATCATGTAACACACGGCAGAACTTTCTGATACTTTTCTTTATTTAACTGCCGCCAAAAAGCTCCACTCCACCATGATTCTGTCTTTACTCCTCCTGCTCCTCTTCTCCTGCCTTTTGTTTATTTTCATTTTTTCAAGGGAAAGCTTTATCATCTTTCTTAGTTTTATTCTTTTTCCCATTCTTTTTATTTAATTATACAAGTAATGCACAAATACATCCTCACTATAATACATTCAAACAATACAAAGAAGCAAAATTATTTACTTATGCCTTCCCATTCTCCTCTCACCTTCCAGAGGTAACCACTATTAATTGGCTAAATGTGTATCCTCCCTGGCCTTTTTCTATGTGTTTACAGATGTATATAGCAATGCAGGCATTACCAGGCACTTAATGCAAGCAATCTGTTCCTGAAAATTAGATGTTAAGAGAGAAAATGCTAATTGGGAATCTATTTCCCAGTTGTTTTAAATGGAGAAAAGTAAAACACAATACATGTTCATCTCGAACCCTAAAACACAATAAATGCCTGCATATTCACCGTATTAGGATGTAAAATGCCTAAAACATTACTTCCTGTGTGGTTGTTAACACACAGTTGCCTCAAGTACAGTGGTGCTGGGATGCTATGTAGCATCAGCAGGCTACAAGAAGCAGACCCCTCAACTGGCATTCGGCAGGCTTCTCAAAACATCTGCTCCCGGTTCTGCCGTGTGTCAATTGCGTTTGGATATAACTCATACCTTTCCCCATACATCTTGTGTTTAAAATGATGTATTGAGTTTGGAGAACATAAATATGAAATTTTCCTGTGTAATTATTGGCCCAAAATGTTGTATTGAAAGAAATGTACAATTTATAATTTTCTAGGGCTGCTGTAACAAAGTACCACAAATGAGTGGCTTATAAGAACAGAAATTTATTGTATCACAGTTCTGGAGAGTAGGAGTTTGAAATCAGGGCACGGCCATGTTGATTCCTTCCAAGGGCTCTGAGGGAGAGAATCTGTTTCATGCATCTCTGCTAGCCACTGGTGATGGCCAGCAATCCTTGGCTTGTAGTCACACTCTCATCTCTGCCTCCATCTTTACGTGCTGTCTTTCCTCTGTGTGTCTCTTCTCTTTTAAAAGGACATCACTCATATTGGATTAGGACTCAGCCTACTGCAGCGTGGCCTAATGTTAACTGATAACATCTTTAGAGATCCTCTTTCCGAACAAGGTCCCATTCACAGGTACCAAGGTTAGGTCTTCAGCATATCCTTTTTGAGGACACAATTCAGTTCATAAGAGTGGGTATTAAAAACCAAGAGGTGGTCTGTAGGAAGCATTATTGGGGGGAATGTTCTACAGGATATGCCAACTAGCATTTAGCAAGTATTTACTATGGACCAGGCACTCTTCTATGCACTTAAATGGGTATAGAAATATAATATGGAGCTTTGTGGTTTCCTTTTAATACAAAGAATTTTTCTACCTGCTTTTTCCTCTTGCCAGTATATTTTAGAGAAGGTTTCATGTAGTACCCGTAGATCTTTTTTTAATTACCGCATAGAATTCCACTACATAGATAGACCATGATTTTTTAGTCATTTCTCTCGGGACGGGCATTTAGTTGTTCCTGGTTTTTGCTAGTATAAGCAATGCTGCAATAAAACCCTTGACATGTAGACAGGGATCTTGTGCACTAGGCAGAGATTTCACTAAGATCAATGGTTTGAAGTCAGGAGGCCCCCTTCCAATTCTCTTCTTAGCCCATCACCAGGTAACCCAGTGAAGGATGGATCTGGTGGACAAGCCAGCCTCCCCCTTAGAAGGCAAGAAAAGGACAGGCCATGGCATATCATAAGTTATTGTTTTTGCTTCAGTCCACAGTGATTCTGGAAAGTAAGTATTTCCATTCCCACTTTCCAGATAAGACTTGGGGAAGTGCCCTGGTTACACTATCAGAATTTGAACCCATATCTATGTGATTCCAAAGCCTTCCTGTTCTTTCTGTTATCCAAGGGCTCCTGCTCCAAGGATGGAAAGCCAAGGCCTGCAGCCTCTGCCTAGGCCTCTGAGAGCTCCTCCATAACACCAGCTGCTCTGTCTTCCAGGTGCACCTGGCCGGGCAGGTAACCGGGGAAAGCCAGGACCAAAGGGCAAAGCCGGGGCCATTGGGCGGGCTGGCCCTCGCGGCCCCAAGGGGGTCAGTGGTGCCCCAGGAAAGAATGGCACACCAGGCAAGAAGGGGCCCAAGGGCAAGAAGGGGGACCCAGGCCTCCCGGGCCCCTGCAGCTGTGGCAGTGCCCGCGCCAAGTCAGCCTTCTCGGTGGCAGTGACCAAGAGCTACCCACGGGAGCGACTGCCCATCAAATTTGACAAGATCCTGATGAATGAAGGTGGCCACTACAATGCGTCCAGCGGCAAGTTCGTCTGTGGTGTGCCAGGGATCTACTACTTCACCTACGACATCACACTGGCCAACAAGCACCTGGCCATCGGCCTGGTGCACAATGGCCAGTACCGCATCCGGACCTTCGACGCCAACACAGGCAACCATGATGTGGCCTCAGGCTCCACCATCCTGGCTCTCAAACAGGGTGACGAGGTCTGGCTGCAGATCTTCTACTCGGAGCAGAACGGGCTCTTCTATGACCCTTACTGGACCGACAGCCTCTTCACAGGCTTCCTCATCTACGCCGACCAGGACGACCCCAATGAGGTGTAGATTGGACTGGAGTTGTGCACCCTCAAGGAGGGAACAAGCTTCTGGACTTGTGGTTGCAGAGCAAGACCCCCAAACAGACTCCTGAGGGTTGGGAGTCGGGAGCTTCTAGCTTCAGGCTGACCTCTTCTGTCTCTTTATCCCTCCATCATTAAATCCAAGCTTTTACATTCATCCATCCATCTATCCATTCACTGCCCTCATGGGGCTTACATTCTAGTGGGGGAGACAGTTAACAGGTAAAGAAACAAATAATGTAGTTACAGATTGTAGGAAGTGTAAGGATGGAAATAAACATAATACCACAGTTGAAAGTAATAGGAATGACGGGACAGGGAAGAGGTTGAAACTTTTTTTAGATTTACTTACATACATACAGTGAAGTCTACACATCTTCAGTAGACAGGTCAGTGTATTTTTACATACCTACATGCGTTGTACCCTCCATACAGATCAAGATTCAGAATATTTCCAGCCCCCTGCCCAGAAGGGTCTCCTAAGTCCCCTCCTGGTCAGTATCAGGAAGACATGAAGCATGAGACGGAGCCTACAGAGGTCTGGAGGACAGGGGATCCTGGCAAAGGGAACTGCAAGTGCAAAGACCTTGAGGTAGACAAGAGCTTAGCATGTTTGAAGAACTGACTGAAGGCCAGAGGTCCTGGGCAAGTGAGAAAGGGGAAGAGAGACATGAGGTGTTAGCTGGAAGAATCGGCCATGGCCAGATAACACAGAAGCTCACAGGCCATGGCAAAGACTTCATTCCATTCAAGACAGCTTATCAGAATGCTAGAGTAAGCGTGGCATTAGTAGTGGGACAACCTTAAACATGCTGAGCTCATAGGCATCAAAGTCAAGTCATTCACAGCCACAAGCACTGTGTTATTAGTTACAAATCACTTTCCAGCTGCTTCTGAATCAGTGAAGTACACCAGGTTATCACCATGCATGCTTGAGAACCCTGCCGCAGTCTCATACACATGAATCTGTTTCCAGGTGTTTCCAGGGTGCACAGTGCTGAGGGACATAGGAGCCACAGGACAAAGTGGCTGGTGCTGAGAGGCCTCTAGATCCACTGCTGGAGGGAACCTGCCAATGGAGCCCAGCTCTGACCCACCTCCAGCTGGAAAGAGGGGTCAGCGCTGCCTTCAGGGATGGGGGCACTGAGTGGAGTGGTCCTAGAAGGAGCGGAGCCCTCCATAAACAGAGAAACAGGGTTTATCTAAACTAACTCTATTCTTGCTGGGCCACTAAAGGCATAGGGACTAGGGTGAGTTGAAGAGAGGGTCCAGACCAGCCCAGGGAGGGGCTTGTGGCCCAAGTAGATTGGTATGTGGGTTGGGGCCCTGCCCAGCACCTCTATAGGAAGGGCTAGCTTCTGAGCTCATGGGGCGTCTTTGTCTGTGAATGGTTCCTTTTTTCTTTTATTTTCCTTTGTTATTATTATCTTTAGGAGCACCTTAAGCTACTTCCTTCCCCGGGATATAGGCATGTGAAGGCAGTTGACTTAACCCTTCATTGACTTGGTAATAAATCCAGCCTGATCAAGATGGGCCAGGACCCCAAAGCTCTCTGGTTTTCACTTCTGGGCTTGACCTAAGCCCATACTCCTTTGGTCCCCTGCCAGGGAATCCTGGCATATTCAGCACTCTTTGAGGGGGTGGGCCAGACGGAGGCTGAGACCTTGCAGAGGAGCCAGGGCTGCAGTCTTGTCTTCTTTGGATATGGTCCAGAGTTGCTGGACATGGTGAGATGGGAGAGCTGGGACTGTGACAGGTGGGACAGAAGTGGGTGACATGGTTAAGGGGCTCTCTGGTAAGTAGCTGTTGGCAAGGATAAGAGTTACTTTCTCCCCCATCACATCTGAAGTGGCGGCCTCCTTGGTGAGCCACGTGAAGATCCTGGACAGATGATGCCTGGAATGAGGCTCAGGCAGGAAGGTGTCCCAAGCAGTCCTTCACAGATGCATTTGGGCACCAGCCCCTCTTCCTAGCTCAGACTGCTTACTGTGGGCCTCAGCGACCAGGGCCATCTTTAGGTCTTCACAGTTACGGGCCTTCACGAAGACAAAGAACCTAGTATATCTTTGTGCAATAAAATCATCCTCAGCCTCAGGGTCTTTTCTCACATAAGACACGCTTTGAAAGACAGCCGTCTCCTCCTGGGGAGGGCCTGCAGCACTTGCCGCTCTGATAAAAAAAAAAAAAAAAAATTTTTTTTTTTTTGCTCTGATAGTTTCTGATAATTACAGCACAGAGAGCACCAGACCCATAGGCGTAATAGGCCAGCCCGGCCCCTTGCCAGGGCTCACCTGAGAAATGAGGGGGTGAACTCAATATATCTGAGACATCTTCCAGTGCTGACTTCTGGATCAAGACTGGGACTATAGGAGGTATACGGAGCACTCTCCTTGGGCACAAAATTTAAGGGGATGCCAAAAAACTCACTAATCCATGTAAATAATATTTTAATGCAATATTTAAAAGAAATCAAAATTAATACAAAGAAATGATAATAAACAAAATACCAGAATTTTAAATAACGACAGGATCTAACAGGGCGGGGGTTAGGGTGAGGCAAGGAGAGCTGTGTGATGCAAGGGCAGGTGGGATCTTGGGCGGCCATCAACAGCTTCAGTGGACAGTCAGGCCTAATAGGTAGAAACCCATTTTTCACTTTCTCCCTGTCATCTTCACTCCTTCCACTAGGGGGAGAACGTCTACCACACAAATCTGTCCTAAGGCTCAGTGGCTGGTCTTTCCTCCAGGCTGTTTTTCTAGATTCAGAGCCAAAGACAAAAAAGAGAAGAGAGAGAGATTTATGGCCCTTAGAATTATGCAACCATGACCCCGACTGGGGAAAAGAAAAGGAATAGGAACACAAGAGCCTTACCTCTTCCTAATGTTTTCAGTTAAAGGGGTTGCAAGTACACCCTAGATTGGAGAGGCAGCCTGGTGTAGTGTATGAGACAGTGGTTGTCCCAGATACAAGGAATCTGGGTTCTAGTCCCTGCTCTGTCTTCAGATTCCTTGTGTGGCTTTGACCAAGTCATTTAACTTCTGGTGGCCCCAGTTTCTTGCCCATCTGTAAAGTGAGGTGTTGGACCAGAGGATCTCAGAGTCCATTTTGGCACTAAACATTTGTGTCTGTGCTCCCAAAGCAGAGTTAGGAAAAACCCAAAAAAACCACCACCGTCCAATTGATTCCAACTCATAGCAACCCTATAGGACAGAGTAGAACTGCCCCCATAGAGTTTCCAAGGAGTGCCTGGTGGATTCGAACTGCCAGCCTTTTGGCTAGCAACCATAGCTCTTAACCACTATGCCATCAGGGTTAGGAAAAGAGCCTGAAATTCCTGAAACATAAAGCAGCTGGATGAATCAGGCCAGCGCCTTCTGAAATATTGGACTTTTATGTGTGAGAGACTTGCAAGGGCATTCGGACACTGTCATGGAAGTGGAAAGAGCCCACAGCTGACAGTGAACCCTAAGCAAGTTGCTGCACCTCTCAGCCCCTCCACATCCCCATGTGTAAAGTGAAGAGGAGCCTTGGCGGAGCAGTGGTTAAGCGCTTGGCTGCTAACCGAAAGGTCAGCAGTTGGAACTCACCAGCCACTCGGGGAGAAAGATGTAGCAGTCTGCTTCTGCAAAGATTACAGCCTTGGAAACCCTATGAGGAAGCTCTACTCTGTCCTACAGGGTCCCTGAGTTGGAATCAACATGATGGCAGTGGGTTGGTTTTCCTTACTTCCACTGAAGACTTTTAACAAATTGCTGTTACTAGGTTTCCTGGACCAGAGAATAAATAATGGTGACTTTTATTGAAGGAGCACTGGTGGCGCAATGGCTTAACACTCGGCTGCTAACCAAAAGGCTGGCAGTTCGAACCCACCAGCCGCTCTACAGGAGAAAAGACAATCTACTCCAGTAAGGATTACAGCCTAGGAAACCCTATAGGGGAGTTCTACACTGCCGCATGGTGTTGCTATGAGTCAGAATTGACTCGATGGCACACAACAAAAACTTTTATTGAACACTAACCATATGCTGGACTTACATGTGTTCTCCCTTGACGCTTCTCAGCACACCTGTAAGCAGGTTCCATGATTATCATCCCCACTTTACCGATGGAGAAATCTGAGTCCTAGAAAGATTAGGACACTGCCATGGTCACCCTGTTGATAAACGGAATATCAACCTGGCCTGTCTGAATCAGAGACCATACTTTTTTTTTATTGTGCTTTAAGTGAAAGTTTACAAATCAAGTCAGTCTCTCATACAAAAATTTTTTTACTATGTACTCCTAATTGCTCTCCCCTTAATGATACAGTCACTCCTTCCCTCCATTCTCTCTTTTCTAGTCCATTCAGCCAGCTTCTGACCCCTTCCACCCTCCCATCTCCCCTCCAGACAGGAGATGCCAACATAGTCTCATGTGTCTACTTGATCCAAGAAGCTCACTCTTTACTAGTATCATTTTCTATCCGATTGTCCAGTCCTATCCCTGTCTGAAGAGTTGGCTTCAGGAATGGTTCCTGTCTTGGGCTAACAGAAGGTCTGGGGACCATGACCACTGGGGTGCTTCTAGTCTCAGTCAGACCATTAAATCTGGTCTTTTTAGGAGAATTTGAGGTCTGCATCCCACTGCTCTCCTGCTCCATCAGGGATTCTCTGTTGTGTTCCCCGTCAGAGCAGTCATTGGTTGTAGCTGGGCACCACCTAGTTCTTCTGGTCTCAGGCTGATGTAGTGCCTGGTTTGTGTGGCCCTTTCTGAGGGATCATGCTTTTAACTCCGGTGGCCACGAGTAGACCCATCTGTGGGCAGTAGGCCCTGCCTGCCACTTGTGTATCCCCTGGGGGAGGGAAGCCAGAGAAACAAGAGGTGCCCTGATTTTGAGCACTTCTGAATGGTAGGGGGTTGGGTCCAAATTATTTCATAGTTGCCTTACACAAAGCAGGATCCTGCCCAGTTGGCCGAAGGTTTCATTTCAATTCAGCAGACATCTCCTGTGTACTCACTGTGACAAGATCAGAATGGATCCGTGGTCTCCAAGCCAGACTGGCAGTCAGAATTCAGTCCTGTGCCACAACCCTACCCAGACATTCTGAATCAGAATCTCCCGGGTGGATAACTGCACCTCCTCTGGCCCCTAGCTTTCCATGGTGGGGCCTGGGAGTCTGGCTCTGTAACAAATCCCTCAGGCAATCCTAAGGCACAGCCAGCTTTGCCACTCCCTGGGCCAGGCTGGAAACACTGGTGGCGTAGTGGTTAAGAGCTATGGCTGCTAACCAAAAGGTGGGCAGTTCGAATCCACCAGGCACTCCTTGGAAACCCTACGGGGAAGGTTTACTCTGTCCTATAGGATTGCTATGAGTCAGAATTGACCCATCAGCAATGGGTTTGGTTTGGTTTAGGATAGGCTGAGGGGAAAACTAAAATGGTCACATCCTGATTATGCTCTTTAATGGAGGTGGGGAATGTGTGTTCCTTTTTCTTCATCTTCCCCTTTCCAGCTGTTACTGCCACAGCTGTCCTCGGGCCTGGGTGGATGGGAAAATGGAGCTCTGTGGCGAAGTTTGGAGGTAACCTCACAGACCCCGGAAGCCCTCAGTGTCTGAGGGCAGGAGAAAGGAGAGTGGCTGCCTGCTCACTCCCAATGACTTCTGTGAAATTCCCTACTTCTTTCTCTCTTCCAGAGACAGAGGCCAGGAACAATTTCCAAAAAAGGGCCCAAAGATGGCTCTAAACAAATCACTTTTGAAAAACCCTCCGTCCTCCAGTGTTTAGTCCCTTTTCAGGCCTCGTACAAGCAGGACATGTCCAAAGAAGGATGTAGAAGGCCTAAAAGGGCCACCTTCTATAAGGAACAGTGGCTGCTCAGCCTTGAGGGAAGAGTAGAGGTTCTGATGACCCCTGCAAGCCCCTGAGTGTTATCCTGGGGTTGAGGGAGCAAAATGCTTTGGGGAGATCCAGAGGGCAGAACTTGAACAACTAGTGGATTTTATCAAGAGGTCAATTTTGCTTCATTTAACTAATATTTACTGAACCCTAAGTTTGTACCAAGCTCTGAGTTAGGCATTGGGGATACTAGGATGAGCAAAACGCAGATAGGGCCTCTGTCCTTATGGCATTTAGAGTCTAATGCAAGTGACAGACATTGGTCCTATGGCCACACAAATAAATACAAAATGTTAGCTGTGACATGGTGCCATGGGAGTCCCCAAGGTGAGGATTTGCCCTGCTCAGAAGTGTCAAAGAGAACTTTCCTCATGGAGTAAAGATGGAGCTGAGAGCTGAAGGGTAAGTGGGAGTTAGCCAGGGGAAGCTGGGTGAGGAAGCCATCCCAGGGGAGGGAGCAAATACAAAGGTCCTGTGGTGGGACAAAGCACAAGAGGAGGTATTCAAAGAAGTTCCCCTCCTCCAAATCATGGGTAGGGGGGAAAGGGTGCAAGATAAGATGAGGGGGTGGATTCTAGTCCTCAAAGACTCAGTAAGTCAAACTAGCTTCTGTCTTGATCCTGAGAACAATGGAAAACCACAGATTGATTTTAAGTGAGCAGACTTAGGTTTTAAAATCACTTAGGAGGGCATTCAATTTAACCTACAGAAGAGATTTCTCATAGAAATGCCCTTTCTAATGGAGTGCTTAACCTTGGGGAAGTAATGACAATAAAAGCTAACATTATAGGGCATTTACTAGGAATGAGGCACTGTGCTGCATGCTTTTCATGGATTAATTACATTTGGCTTTGAGAACAACCCTGTGAGGTAGATGTATTATAAATCAAAATCAAACCAGTTGCCATCGAGTCAATTTCAACTCATGGCAACCCCATGTGTTTCACAGTGGAACTGTGTGCCATAGGGTTTTCAATGGCTATGACGTTTTGGAAGTAGATTGCCAGGCCTTTCTTCTGAGGCACCTCTGGGTAGATTTGAACTGCCAACCTTTCAGCTAGCAGTGGAGCACTTAACCATTTGCTCCACCCAGAGGCTCCATAGATGTATTATAATGGTGTACTTTTTACAGATGAGGAAAATAGAGACTCAGAGAGGCTCAGAAAATGGTGTAAGGTCACCTAGTGGGAGAAGTTGCAGAGCTGGAGTTCAATCCAAGTCTGTCTGACCCTAGGGTCTCACTCGTAATGACTGCAGCATCCTGACGGCAGAAGGCTGCAGTGATCATAGCCCTGGTCCTCCAACTTTGTTGCACATTGGAATCACCTGGGGAGTTTTTAAGACTTCTAATGTCTGGGCCCCTCCCTCCAGAGGTCCTGATGCAATTAGTCTGGAGTGCGGCCTGTGGTTTGGGAATTTTTTCACTCTCCAGGTAAGTCTTTTGTGCAGCTAAGACCCACTGGCCTCAAGCATATAAAAACACTTGGGGGGCTGTGGCAGGAGAGAAATCTGCCTCTGTGGTGGAACTCGGTGACTGGTGTTCCCCTCCAGCTTGAATATGCTGTGATCTTAGGATTCTCCAGTGCTGCTGCCAGAAGCCTTTCCCCCAAGGTGACTGGCTTTCTGGAACAGACAGATGGAGGGACCTTGGTAACACGGTGTCGGCTCTGATGGCTGGGTAGGGAGAGAACAAGTCCTCATAGCCACGTCGAGCCTGCAGATGGCCCAGACCCAGCCTGCAGACAAGATGGGGGAAGAGAAGAAAGGAAGTAAGCAGAGCCCATATGGGCACTCCCAGAGCCTGGTGCTACTGGCTGTCGGCCCAGCTATCAGGGAGTGACTCACTCCCTTGAGAGCATCTGGAGCCTCAGAAGGTGGGGGGTAACCCTCTCAAGGCCAAGTGCCCCCTGGAGACCAGGGATGACCATACCTTAGGGCTTGGTAGTAAAAGAAGAAAAATGAACATCGTCAATTCTCTTCTTGTGACTCCTTGGCTTCCTGGGATTCAGCTGCGTGGGGTGTATCATTCCTGCTGGCTCTCTGTCCCTGGAACCTACCAGACATTCCCTTTCCTTTGCACATGCTGGTCACCGGGCTTGGAATACCCTCCCCCAGCTATTCACATGGCTGCCCTTTTCTCCTCCTGCAGGTCTCAGCCCAGAGGCCACCTCCTCAGGCAGCTGTTTCTCTCCACTCTGAAGACCCACTGCCTCCCCTCACCTGCCTTTACTCTTTAGCACATCACCAATCTTATCTCCATAGCTCTTTGCAGATCTTAAGTGTGTATTTGTTTAAGGGCATATTTTATCTCCTCCTTTTAGAAGGTAAGCTCCTTGAGGCAGGGACATGGTTACCACAGTCTGAAGGAAGCCTTTCACAGAATAGGGGCACACCAAATATTTGTTGACCAACTTGCTGACCCCTTGGGTAGCTTGGGTGCCATGGAAAAACAGGCAAGCTCTTGGTTATGAATGAACTAGAATTTTGGAGTCAGGTGGGCTGGGTTTGAATCCAGGCTCCACCACATATCAACTGTGTGACATTAGACGAATGACCCAATCTCTCAATTTTAGTTTTCCAATCTGTAAAATGGAAGTAAAAAGCCATCAGTTAAGGTTGCTGTGTGAGTTAAATGAGATAACATATGCAAAGTATGTTGTTGTAGTTAGGTGCTATCGAGTCGGTTCCGACTCATAGTGACCCTATACACAACAGAAAGAACACTGCCCGGTCCTGTGCCATCCTTACAATCATGCTTGAGCTCACTGTTGCAGCCACTGTGTCAATCCACCAAGTTGAGGGTCTTCCTCTTTTCCACTGACCCTGTATTTCGCCAAGCATGATGTCCTTCTCCAGGGACTGATCCCTCCTGACGACATGTTCAAAGGATGTGAGATGAAGTCTCATCATCCTTGCCTCTAAGGAGCATTCTGCTTGTACTTCTTCCAAGACAGATTTGTTTGTTCTTTTGGCAGTCCATGGTATATTCAATATTCTTCGCCAGCACCACAATTCAAAGGCATCAATTCTTCTTCGGTCTTCCTTATTCGTTGTCCAGCTTTCACATGCATATAATGGGATTGAAAATACCATGGCTTGGGTCAGGCGCACCTTAGTCTTCAGGGTGACATCTTTGCTTTTCAACACTTTGAAGAGGTTCTTTGCAGCACAGTATGTAGCGCATGATAAATGATCTCGGTAAAACTTACTATTCTACCACCTGTCCATCAGTTTGCTGTACCATGGTGGCTTATGTGTTGCTATGATGCTGGAAGCTATGCCACTGATATGTCAAATACCAACAGGGTCACTCATGGTGCACGCATGTTAGCAAAAGTTCCAGACTGAGACAGACTAGGAAGAAAAACCTGGTGATATATTTCAGAAAATTAACCAGTGAAAACCCTTTGGATTGCAACAAAATACTGTCTGATATAGTGCTGCAAGATGACCCCCTAGGTTAGAAGGATCATGAAGATGCCTCAAGACCAGGCAGCACCTCAATCTGTTGTGCATGGGTTGACGTGGGTCGGGGCTGACATGATGGCAACAACAACAACAGAAAACTTTACTATTACCATGAAGAGGCATTGCTTTGAACGTCAATAAATGTCTTACTCCCAGCTCTGCCATCACTAATCACAGTGGTTAAAATTAATAGGCACTGAATTTGTGTTGGGATCTATTCTTCATGTGAGCTTCACACACAATCCTTGTGAATGGAGTGTTTCTACATCTGTTTCATAGAGGAGGAAACTGATGGCTGACGGGCAACCTGGGGCCTGGAACCCAGGCTGGGCCATTTGGCACGTGGTGCCCAGGCGTAGCTCCGAGCAAACACTGGGTGGAGAGGCCGGGAGGGCAAGGCTGTACCGAACCCCCTGCTTCTCCCAGATGCCTCCTCCCTGGCTTCTGGAGTAAGGCTTTGTCTGCCCCAGGGTGACCAGCCCCACCTGAGCTGCCATTGCTACTGCAGGCCAGACCCAAGTCACAAAGGTTTACCTGGCCCTCTCTGACCCAGCTCCTATATAACCTTAGGAAGCTGAAAAGAGATGGGTAGCAGAGAGTGAAAAGTCCTACCTCACACCTATGGGATGCTTTTGCTTTTCCCAAGGCCCTTTGTTGCTGTTGTTCCAATTATAGACTCATGGACTCCAACAGCCTGGTGGTGACCACATCTGGCCACCTTGCAATATAAATGAGAAACTTGGCGTGGTCAGGGACTTCATGGGTCATGCAAAGTCATGCAGCTTGTGAGTGATAAGACCTGAACCACAATCCCAGGCAATGTTGGTATACCCTCGATTCTCAGGGTAACTCTTCAAGACTGTAGGGCAGTATAGTCAGCCCGTTTTACAGATGAGGAAACAGGTGCAAGATGAATCACTCTGCCCAAGGTCACACCGAACCTCAGTGGCGAAGAGAGACCAAAAGCCTGCACCCTTGACCCTCCCTACCATTGCTCCACAGCACACTGCTCTGGGTGACATGAATTCCTTTTTTTTTTTTTTAATTGTGCTTTAAGTAAAAGTTTACAATTCAAGTCAGTTTCTCACACAAAAACTTTTGCACACTTTGTTATGTGACTGTAGTTGCTCTCCCTACAATGTGACAGCACACTCCTTCTCTCCACCCTGTATTTCCTGTGTCCATTCTACCACCTCCTGTCCCCCTCTGCATTCTCATCTCACCTCCGGAAAGGAGCTGCCCACATAGTCCCATGTATCTACTTGAGCTAAGAAGCACACTCCTCGCCATTATCATTTTATGTCTTATAGTCCAGTCTAATCTTTGTCTGAAGAGTTGGCTTCAGGAATGGTTTAAGTTTTGGGCTAACAGAGAGTCCAGGGGCCATGACCTCTGGGGCCCTCCAGTCTCAGTCAGACCATTAAGTCTGGTCTTTCTACTACAGTTTTTTCTGTATCCCTCTTTTCTCCTGCTCCATCAAGGATTTTCTGTTGTATTCCTGTCAGGGGAGTCACTGGTGGTAGCTGAGCACCATCTAGTTCTCCTGGTCTCCAGGTGATGGAGTCTCTGGTTTATGTAGCCCTTTCTGTCTTTTGGGCACATATTTTCCTTTGCCTTTGGTGTTCTTCAATCTCCTTTGCTCAGGTGGATTGAGACCAGCTGATGGATCTTAGATGGCCACTTGCTAGCTTTTTTTTTTAAACAATTTTTATTGTGCTTTAAATGAAAGTTTACAAATCAAGTCAGTCTCTCACATACAAACTTATATACACCTTACTCCATACTCCCATTTACTCTCCCCCTAATGAGTCAGCCCGCTCCCTCCTTCCAGTCTCTCCTTTCGTGACCGTTTTGCCAGTTTCTAACCGTCTCTACCCTCCCATCTCCCCTCCAGACAGGAGATGCCAACACAGTCTCAAGTGTCCACCTGATCACTTGCTAGCTTTTAAGACCCCAGATGCCACTCACCAAAGTGAGATACAGAATGTTTTCTTAATACACTTTGTTATGCCAATTGACCTAGATGTCCCCTGATACCATGATCCCTACACCCCCACCCCTGCTACACTATCCCTTAAAGTGTTTTGTTATATTCAGGAAACTTACTAACTTTTAGTTTAGTCCAGTTGTGATGACTTCCCCTGTGTTGTGTGTTGTCCTTCCCTTCACCTAAAATAATTCTTTTCCACTATCTAATTAGTGATTACCCCTCTCACTCCCTCCCCACCCTTGTAACCATCAAAGAATGTTTTGTTCTGTGTTTATACCTTTTCTTGTGTTCTTATTGACAGTGGTCTCATACAATGTTTGTCCTTTTGCAACTGACTAATTTCACTCAGCATAATGCCTTCCAGATTCCTCCATGTTATGAGATGTTTCACGGATTCATCGTTGTTCTTTATCATTGTATTCCATTGTGCAAATATACGGTAATTTGTTTATCGTATATCCATTGATGGGCACATAGGTTGCTTCCAGCTTTTTGCTATCGTAAACAGTGCTGCAATGAACATGGGTGTGCATATATCTATTTGTGTGAGGGCTCTTATTTCTCTAGGGTATATTAAAAAAAATAGGATATATTAGGTGACATGAATTCTGAATGATAAAGTTGCTTTCAGGACTATGAGTCTCAAATCCTCAGAACTAGAGCTTGCCAGACATGCTCAATCCAAGACCAACCTTTTTTTTTTTTAACATTTTTAAATGACTATTTTTTAGAGCAGTTTTATGTTCACAAAAAAATTGTGCAGAAAGCACGCAATTTCCATACACCCCCCCCCCCCGCCCCCGCACACAGGAAAAAAAAAAGTTGCTGTGGAATCAATTCCAACTCTTGATGACCCCATGTGTGTCAGAGTAGAACTATGCTCTATAAGGTTTTTTTTTTTAGTTTTTGGTGAAAATACGCACAACAAATCATATACCTTGTATTACTCATCTAGTGCTGCTATAACAGAAATATAAGCGAGTGGCTTTAACAAACAGAAATTTATTTTCTCATAGTTTAGGAAGCTGTTCGTTGTTGTTAGGTGCTGTCAAGTCTGTTCCGACTCATAGCAACCCTGTGTACAACAGAACAAAACACTGCCCTGTGCTGCCTATCCTCACAATTGTTGCTTTGTTTGAACCAAATGTTGCAGCTACTGTATCAATCCATCTTGCTGAGGGTCTTCCTCTTTTTCTCTGGCCCTTTACTTTTCCAAGCATGATGTCCTTCTCCAGGGACTGATCCCTCCTGATAACATGTCCAAAGTGAATGAGGCAATCTCAACATCCTCGCTTCTAAGAAGCATTCTGGCTGTGCTTCTCCCAAGACAGATTTGTTAGTTCTTCTGGCAGTCCATGCTATAGTCAATATTCTTTGCCAACATGATTCAAATGCATCAATTCTTCTTTGGTCTTCCTTATTCATTGTCCAGCTTTCATGTGCATATGAGGCAATTGAAAATACCATGGCTTAGGTCCGGTTCACCTTAGTCCTCAAAGTGACTTCTCTGCTTTTTAACACTTTAAAGAGGTCTTTTGCAGCAGTTTGCCCAATGTAATGCATCATTTGATTTCTTGAGTGCTGCTTTCATGGGGGTTGATAGTGGATCCAAGTAAAAGAAGATCCTTGACAACTTCAATATTTTCTCCATTTATCATGATGTTGCTTATTGGTCCAGTTGTGAGGTTTTTTTTTTTTTTTTTTTTATGTTCAGGTGTAATCCATACTGAAGGGTGTGGTTTTTGATTTTCATCAGTAAGTGCTTCAAGGCCTCTTCACTTTCAGCAAGCAAAGTTATGTCATTTGTTGTAAGGCAGGTTGTTAATGAGTCTTCCTCCAATCCTGATGCATTCTTCTTCATATAATCCAGCTTCTAGGATTATTTGCACACCATACAGATTGAATAAGTGTGGAGAAAGGATACAACCCTGACCCACACCTTTACTGATTGAAAACCACATGGTATACTCTTGTTCTGTTCCAATGACTGCCTCTTGGTTGGTCTGTGTACAGGTTCCTCAGGAGCACAACTAAGTGTTCTGGAATTCCCATTCTTTGCAATGTTATCCGTAATTTGTTATGATCCACACAGTTGAATGCCTTTGCATAGTCAATGAAACACAGGTAAACATCTTTCTGGGATCTCTGCTTTCCCCCAAGGCCCATCTGACATAAGCAGTAATATCCTATCTTCAAGTCCTCTTCTGACTCCGGCTTGAATTTATGACAGTTCCTTGTCAATGTACTGCTGTGACCATTTGTAGGAGGCTAGAAGTCCGAATTCAAGGTGCCGGCTCTAGGGTAAGCCTTTCTTTCTCTGTGGGCTCTGGGGAAAGTCCCTGTCTGTTTCAAGGTTCCTTGATGATCTCCATGTGGCTTGGCATCTATCTTTCCCAGCCTCTGCTTCTTCCTCTGTTTGCTTCATCTGCTTTTGTATCTTAAAAAAGATTGATTTACTATACACCCTACACTAATATTGCCTCATTAACATAACAAAGAAAACCCATTCCCGAACGGGATTATAACCACAGGTATAGGGGTTAGGATTTACAACACATGTGGACTGAAGACATGCCTTCTCAGCTGTTATGGATTGAATTATGTCCCCCAAAAATGTGCGTCCACTTAGTTAGGCCATGATTCCCAGTATTGTATGGTTGTCCTCCATTTTGTGATCTAATGTAATTTTCCTTTGTGTTGTAAATCCTAACCTCTATGTTATATTAATGAGGCAGGACAATCTACAGGATAAGCTTGTGTCTTGAATCAATCTTTTTTTTTTTTTTAATTTTATGTGCTTTAAGTGGAAGTTTACAAATCAAATCAGTCTCTCATACAAAAATTTATATACACCTTGCTGTAGACAGCACACTCCTTCTCTCCACCCTGTATTTCCATGTCCATTCAACCAGCTTCTGTCCCCCTCTGCCTTCTCATCTCCCCTCCAGACAGGAGCTGCCCACGTAGTCTCATGTGTCTACTTGATCGAAGAAGCTTACTTCTCACAAGTATCATTTTCTATCTTATAGCCCAGTCCAATCCCTGTCTTTGGGAATGGTTCCTGTCTTCAGCTAACAGAAGGTCTGGGGACCATGAACTCCAGGGTCCTTCTGGTTTCAGTCAGACCACTAAGTCTGGTCTTTTTACGAGAATTTGAGGTCTGCATACCACTGATCTTCTCCGTCAGGGATTCTCTGTTGTGTTGCCTGTCAGGGCAGTCATTGGTTGTAGCCAGGTGCCATCTAGTTCTTCTGGTCTCAGAATGATGTAGTCTGTGATTTATGTGGCTCTTTCTGTCTCTTGGTCTCATAAATACTTTGTGTTTTTGGTGTTCTTCATTCTCCTGTGCGCCAGGTGGGTTGAGACCAATCAATACATCTTAGATGGCTGCTTGCTAGTGTTTAAGACCCCAAATGCCACTCTCCAAAGTGGGATGTAGAACGTTTTCTTAATAGGTTTTATTATGCCAGTTGACCTAGATGTCACCTGAAACCATGGTCCCCAAACCCCTGCCCCTACTACTCTGGCCTTCAAAGCATTCAGTTTATTCAGGAAACTTCTTTGCTTTTGGTTTAGTCCAGTTGTGTTGGCCTCTCTTGTATTGTGTGTGTCTTACCCTTCACCTAAAATAGTTCTTATCTACTATCTAATTAGTGAATACCACTCTCTCTCCCTCCCTCCCCACTCTTGTAACCATCAAAGAATATTTTCTTCTCTATTTAAACTATTTCTTGAGTACTTATAATAGTGGTCTCATACAATATTTGTCCTTTTGCAGCTGACTAATTTCACTCAGCGTAATGCCTTCCAGATTCCTCCATGTTATGAAATGTTTCATGGATTCAACATTGTTCTTTATCGATGCGTGGTACTCCATTGTGTGCATATACCATACTTCACTTATCCATTCATCCGTTGATGGGCACCTTGGTTGCTTCCATCTTTTTGCTATTGTAAACAGTGTTGCAATGAACATAAACCCATATATCTGTTCGTGTAAAGGCTCTTATTTCTCTAGGATATATTCCAAGGAGTGGATTGCTGGACCATATGGTAGTTCTATTTCTAGCTTTTTAAGAAAGCGCCAAGTCAATTTCCAAAGTGGTTGTACCATATTACATTCCCACCAGCAGTGTATAAGTGTTCCAGCCTCTCCACAACCTCTCCAACATTGATTATTTTGTGTCTTTTGGATTAATGCCAGACTTGTTGGAGTGAGATGGAATCTCATTGTAGTTTTGATTTGCATTTCTCTAACAGCTAATGGGAAACCCTGGTGGTGTAGTGGTTAAGTGCTACGGCTGCTAACCAAAGCGTCGGCAGTTCGAATCTGCCAGGTGCTCCTTGGAAACTCTATGGGGCAGTTCTACTCTGTCCTATAGGGGTCACTATGAGTCAGAATCGACTCAACGGCACTGGGTTTGGTTTTGGTTAACAGCTAATGATCGTGAGCATTTCCTCATGTATCTGTTAGCTACCTGAATGTCTTCTTTAGTGAGCTTCCTGTTCATATCCTTTGCCCATTTTTTAATTGGGTTATTCGTCTCATTGTTGTTGAGTTTTTGCAGTATCATGTAGATTTTAGAGATCAGACACTGATTGGAAATGTCAAAGCTAAAAATTTTTTCCCAGTCTGTAGGTAATCTTTTTACTCTTTTGGTGAAGTCTTTGAGTAAGCATAGGTGTTTGATTTTTAGGAGCTCTCAGTTACCTAGTTTCTCTTCTGAGGTTTGTACTTTATTAGTGATGTTTTGTATACTGTTCATGCCATGTATTAGGGCTCCTAGCTTTGTCCCCATTTTCTCTTCCATGATCTTTATCATTTTAGATTTTATATTTAGGTCTTCGATCCATTTTGAGTTAGTTTTTCTACATGATGTTTCATTTTTTTTGCAGACAGATACCCAGTTATGCCAGCACCACTTGTTAAACAGACTGTCTTTTCTCCATTTAACTGACTTTTGGCCTTTGTCAAATATCAGCTGCTCATATGTGGATGGATTTATATCTGGATTCCCAGTTCTATTCCATTGGTCTGTGTATCTGTTGTTGTACCAGTACCAGGCTGTTTTGACTACTGTGATGGTATAATAGGTTCTAAAATCAGGTAGTGTGAGGCCTCCCACTTTATTCTTATTTTGTAGTAATGCTTTACTTTCCTGGGGCCTCTTTCTCTTCCATATGAAGTTGGTGATTTGTTTCCCTATCTCATTAAAAATGTCATTGGAATTTGGATCGGAATTGCATCGTATCTATAGGTCGCTTTTCGTAGATTGGACATTTTACAATGTTGAGTCTTCCTATCCTTGAGCAAGGTATGTTTTTCCACTTGTGTAGGTCTCTTTTGGTTTCTTGCAATAGTGTCTTGAAGTTTTCTTTCTATAGGTCTTTTACATCTCTGGTAAGATTTATTCCTAAGTATTTTATCTTCTTGGGGGCTACTGTAAATGATATTGATTTGGCGATTTCCTCTTCAATGTTCTCTTTGTAGAGGAATCCAACTGAGTTTTGTATATTTATTTGTATCCTGATACAAAATAAAATACAAAATAGTTTCAGTAGTTTTCTTTTAGGTTTTCTGTGTATGAGATCATGTCATCTGCAAATAGAGATACTCTTACTTCTTCTTTGCCAATCTGGATGCCTTTATTTCTTTATCTAGCCTAATTGCTCTGGCGAGGACCTCCAGCACAATGTTGAATAAGAGTGGTGATAAAGGGCATCCTTGTCTGGTCCCTGATCTCAAGGGGAATGCTTTCAGATTCTCTCCATTTAGGATGATGTTGGCTGTTGGCTTTGTGTAAATGTCCATTATTATGTTGAGGAATTTTCCTTCTATTCCTATTTTGCTGAGAGTTTTTATCATGAATGGGTGTTGGACTTTGTCAAATGTCTTTTCTGCATCAATTGATAAGATCATGGGGCTCTTGTCTTTTGCTTTATTTATATGATACCAAAACCAAAACCAAACCTGTTGCTGTTGAGTCAATTCTGACTCATAGAAACCCTATAGAGCAGAGTAGAACTGTCCCATAGAGTTTCCAAGGAGCACCTGGTGGATTCAAACTGCCGACCTTTTGGTTAGCAGCCGTAGCTCTTAACCACTAGGCCACCAGGGTTTCCATTTATATGATGAATTACATTAATTGTTTTTCTAATGTTGAACCATCCCTGTATACCTGGTATAAATCCCACTTGGTCATGGTGAATTGTTTTTTTGATATGTTGCTGAATTCTATTGGCTAGAATTTTGTTGTGGAATTTTTGCATCTAAGTTCATAAGGGATATAGGTCTGTAATTTTCTTTTTTTGTGGTGTCTTTACCTGGTTTTGGTATCAGGGATATGCTGGTTTCATAGAATGAGTTTAGAAGTGTTCCATCCTTTTCCATGCTCTGAAGTAACTTTAGAAGTAGTGGTGTTAACTCTTCTCTGAAAGTTTGGTAGAACTCTGCAGTGAAGTTGTCTGGACCAGGGCTTTTTTGGGGGGGTGGGGTGGGGGGGGTAGTTTTTTGATTACCTTTTCAATATCTTCTTTTGTTATGGTTCATTTAGTTGTTCTACCTCTGTTTGTGTTAGTTTAGGTAGGTATCGTGTTTTGAAATTCATCCATTTCTTCTAGGTTTTCATATATGTTAGAGTACAATTTTTTGTAGTATTCTGTTATGATTCTCTTAATTTCAACTGGGTCTGCTGTGATATCCCCCATCTCGTTTCTAATTTGGGTTATTTGCTTCCTCTCCTGTTTTTCTTTTGTCAGTTTGGCCAATGGTTTATCAATTTCGTTAATTTTTAGAAAGAACCAGCTTTTGGTCTTGTTAACTCTTTCAATTATTTTTCTGTTCTCTATTTCATTTAATTTTGCTCTAATTTTTGTTATTTGCCTTGTTCTGGTGCCTGAGGGTTTCTTTTGTTGCTCTCTTTCTATTTGTTCAAGTTGTGGGGATAATTCTTTGATTTTGGCCCTTTCTTCTTTTTGGATGTGTGCCTTTATTGATATAAATGGACCTCTGAGCTGTTTTAGCTGTTACCCAAAGGTTCTGATAGGAAGTGTTTTCATTCTTATTAAAAAAAAAAAAAACCCAGTGCCGTCACGTCGGTTATCATTAGATTCTATGAATTTCTTTTATCCATACTTGACGTCTTCTATAACCCAGTCGTTTTTGAACAGGGCATTGTTCAGTTTCCAAGTATTGATTTCTTTTCCCTGCTTTTCATATTATTGATTTCCGCTTTTATGGCTTTATGGTCAGAGAAGTTGCTTTGTAATATTTCAATGTTTTGGATTCTGTTAAGGCTTACTTTATGACCTAATATGTGGTCTATTCTAGAGAATGTTTCTTGTGCTCTAGAAAAGAAAGTATACTTGGCTGCTGTTGGATGGACTGTTCTATATATATCTTTGAGGTCAAGTTGGTTGATTGTGGCATTTAGATCTTCCATGTCTTTATTGAGCTTCTTTCTGAATGTTCTGTCCTTTACCGAAAGTGGTGTGTTGAAGCCTTCTACTATTATTGTGGAGCTGTCTATCCCACTTTTCAATGCTCTTAGAGTTTGTTTTATGTATCTTACAGCCCTGTCATTGGGTGCATAAATACTTAATATGGTTATATCCTCATGGTATATTGGTCACTTTAATCATTATATAGTGTCCTTCCTTATCCTTTGTGGTGGATTTAACTCTAAAGTCTATTTTGTCAGAAATTAATATTGCCACTCTTCCTCTTTTTTGATTGTTGTTTGCTTGATAGATTTTTTCCATCCTTTGAGTTTTTTTTTTTTTTTTTTTTTTTGAGTTTTAGTTTGTTTGTGTCTCTAAGTCCAAGGTGTGTCTCTTGTAGGCAGCATATAGACGGATAATGCTTTTTAATCCATTCTGCCACTCTCTGTCTCTTTATTGGTACATTTAGTCCATTTACATTCTGTGTAATTATGAATAGGTATGAGTTTAGTGCTGTCATTTTGATGTCTTTTTTTGTGTGTTGTTGACAGCCTCTTTTTCTCGCTTAATTTTTTGTACTGAGTAGTTTGTCTTTATATATTGTCTTTTACTCTTATTTGTTATTGTTGATTTTGTTTGTGCTGAGTCTCTATTTTTTTCCTTGTATTTTATTTTGATGAGTAGGATCGTTAGTCTCCTTTGTGGTTGCCTTTAATATTTACCTTATTTTTCTAAGTTTTAATCTAACTTTATTTCTTTATATCGCCTTGACTTCCTCTCCATATGAAAGATCTGACTACATTTCTTAGCCCCTCTTTATTGTTTTAATGTTGTCTTCTTTTACATAATTATATCACTGTTTTCCTGTTTTGAGCATTTTTTTATCTTGATTTATTTCTGTAATTTCCCTATCAGGGTTGACATCTGATTGCTCTGTCCTGTGTTCTAGTCTTGGATTGATACCTGATATTATTGATTTTCTAACCAGAGAACTCCCTTCAGTGTTTCTTGTAGTTTTGGTTTGGTTTTTACGAATTCCCTAAACTTCTGTTTATCTGGAAATGTCCTAATTTCACCTTCATATTTGAGAGACAGTTTTACTGGATATATGATTCTTGGTTGGCAATTTTTTTCTTTCAATTTTTTATATAAGTCATCCCATTGCCTTCTTGCCTGTATGGTTTCTGCCGAGTAGTCTGAGCTTATTCTTATTGGCTCTCCTTTGTAGATTACTTTTTGTTTATCCCTAGTCACTCTTAAAATTCTCTCTTTATCTTTGGTTTTGGCAAGTTTTATTATAATATGCCTCGGTGACTTTCATTTGAGATCTACCTTATGTGGAGTTCGATGGACATCTTGCATAGATATCTTCTCATCTTTCATGATATCAGATAAGCTTTCTACCAACAAATCTTCAACAATTCTCTCTGTATTTTCTGTTAGCCCTCCCTGTTCTGGTACTCCAATCACTCGTAGGTTATTTCGTAGGTTATTTCTCTTGATAGAGTCCCACATGATTCTTAGGGTTTCTTCATTTTTTTTAATTCTTTTATCTGATTTTTCTTCAAATATATTGGTGCCAAGTGCTTTATCTTCAGTCTCACTAATCTGCCTTCCACTTCCTCAGTTCTGCTCCTCTGACTTTCTATTGAGTTGTCTAATTCTGTAATTTTCTTGTTAATCTTCTGAATTTCTGGTTGCTGTCTCTCTATGGATTCTTGCAGCTTATTAAATTTTTCATTATGTTCTTGAATAACTTTTTCAATTCCTTCAACTGCTTTATCTGTGTATTCCTTGGCTTGTTCTGTGTTTTGCCTGATCTCCTTCCTGATTTCGTTTCTGATTTCTTGAAGAGTTCTGTATATTAATCTTTTGTATTCTGCATCTGGTAATTCCAGGAATGCACCTTCATCTGGAAGATTCTTTGTTTTGAGAGCTTGTTGAAGTAATCATGTTCTGCTTCTTTATGTGATTTGATATTGACTCTTGTCTCCAAGCCATCTATAAGTTATTGCATTACTTTATTTTATGTTTGCTTACTGTATCCTAGCTTCTTGCTTTGTTTTGTTTCAATATGCCCAAATAGGCTGCTTGAGTGAGCTAGCTTGATTATTTTCACCTTTGAAGTTCTAACGTCCTGTCACCAAATGGCTAGAGCTGTTACCAGGTATATGAGCCTGGGAGTCCATTCAGCTCAGGTGTCCAGGTCATCAAGTATGGTACAGTCTCTGTTCCACAGCCTTAGAGGGACAGGGGAGATTGGTGTAGGTACAGGTATCTTGTTGCAGCAGGGAGTCACACTCTGAGCAAGGTAGGGGGCTGACAACCATCCCCAGAGTGTCTGTGAGGAAAGCATATGCCTGTTCCCTGTAGCGCACAGGTGGGTGGGTTCTGAAGCCAGATCATGGTCACCCAATGCTTTTGGTTGTAAGGACTGGAAGGTACCACTTTTCCTTGGATCCCTGTTGCGAATGGCTAGGTGACATGGGTGGAGCCTTAGGAGTCCTTAGGCCCCTGATGTGGGTAGGTGAGGACCCTGTTTAATAGGCAAAGCTGTGTGAAACATCAAACATCCACCTCTTCACTGCACAGCTGAAACAGTTGCAGTCTGCCAGCAAGGCCCTAGTTTCCTGAAATGGGCCCGCACAGATCTATGCAAGGGTGAAAGGTATTCAAAGTCTGTGGACTGTTTGTGCCTGGACAGAAGCCGCTTCTATCCTGAGCTCCGCAGCCTAGCGGAGCTGGCAGATTATCTTTTCCCCCAATTGTGAATTTACCCCTTCTGCAAGTCCAGGAGAATGGCTCAGGACACGCAGCAGAACCTATCTCAGGCCCAGGGAAATTGACAGCCACTGAAGCTGGCTTGGGGGCTGGGGGTGCAGTAAAATAAATGCAAGTACTTAGCTTTTGCCAAGAGCACCGTTCTTCTCTGGTTCCAGCCGTGTGAATAGGCTGTGCAGCTCACTGTCTCTCCCTGAGGAAACCTCATCCAGAATGCTACTGCCAGCCCCTCTGCATTCGCTCCAAGGAATGCTGCCTGAGGGTTCCCACTGATCCAGGTCCTGCAACTCCTTGCTGCTTCTGAACAGTCTCTACCACCCCGTGCCTCTCAGTCCATCTTTTAACTTGGCCTTTGATGTTCAGAGCTCCTAGCTTGTTGTATATATAATCGTTTCACTTGTTTTTTCCTGTCTTTGTGTATGAGGGATCATCAGAAGTGTCTGGCTACTCTGCCATCTTGGCTCCGCCTATTGAATCAATCTTTTTTTAGATATAAAAGAGAGAATCTAGCAGAGAGGAGCGGGATCTCCTACCACCAAGCAAGAAGAGCCAGGAGCAGAGTGCACCTTTTGGACCTGGGGGTCCTGCACTGAGAAGCTCCTAGACCTGAGGAAGATTGATGACAAGGACCTTCCCCCGAGAGCTGACAGGGAGAGAAGGCCTTCCCCTGGACTTGGCACCCTGAATTCAGACTTCTAGGCTGTGAGAGAATGAATTTCTACTTATCAGAGCCATCCACTTGTGGTATTTCTGTATGGCAGCACTAGATAACTACGACACCAACACGCATATACAACACACACTCTCAAAGTCATAAAAAGGAGGATAGAAGGGAAAATACCAAATTATTTTTTAAAAATATATTTTGCATTTTTGGTGGAAGTTTACACAGTAAATTAAGTTCCCATTTAACAATTTCTATACATATTGTTCTGGTTTAGTGGTTAAGAGCTATGGCTGCTAACCAAAAAGGTTGGCAGCTCAAATTCACCAGGCGCTCCTTGAAAACACTATGGGGCAGTTCTACTCTGTCCATTAGGGTTGCTATGAGTCAGAATCGACTTGACAACAACAGGTTTGGTTTGGGGTTTTTTTATATACATATCATTCAGTAACACTGGTTACATTTTCCACATTGTGTCAACATTCTCATTATTTCCTCTTTGGTTCTTCATTAATCTAGCTTCCCTGCCCCTCCTCAGCTGGACCTTCTCATCTTTGCTTTAGGGTAAATGTTGATCATTTGGTCTCATATAGGTGTTTGTTTTTTTTTTTTTAAGAGCACAGTATTCATGGGTGATATTGTTTATTTTATGAGCTAAAATCTATTGTTCAGCTGAAAGGTGACCTCCAGGAGTGGTTTCAGTTCAGAGTTTAAAGGGTGTTCCAGAACAATAGTCTTGGGGGTTCCTCTAGTCCCTACGGGTCCAGTAAGTCTGGCCTTTTTTTTTATTAAAGAATTTGAGTTTTGTACAGTTGTATCCCATTCTATCTCTGACAGGTTCTTTCTTTTTTTTTTTTTTTTACTTAAAACCACACTTTTATTATCTTACAGTTCTGGAAGTCAAAAGTCCAAAATCAGTTTTACTGGGCTAAAGTTAAGGTGTTGGCATGGTTGGTTCCTTCAGAAAGCTCCAAGGGATGTCTATTTCCTTGCCTTTTCTAGTTTCTAGAGCCAGCCTGCATTTCTTGGTTTGTAGCCCCTTCCTCCATCTTCACGGCCAGCAATGTAGCATCTTCAAATCTCTGATCCTCCGTCTCTGCTTCCATCACCACATCACCTTCTTCTCTTCTGTAGTCTAGTCTTCCTCTGCCTTCCTCTTATAAGGGCCATCGTGGTTACTTTGAGGTCCCTGGGTGGTACAAAGGATTCGCAGTACTAACCTAAAAGTTAGCGGTTCAAACTCACCCAGTGGTCCCATGAAAGAAAGGTCTGGCAATCTGTTTTCATAAAGATTACAGCCAAGAAAATCCAACGGAACACAGTTCTACTCTGTAACACACGGGGTCACCATGACTCAGAATCAACCTGACAGCAATGGGTTTGGTTTTGGTTTGGTGATTACAGTTTCCTGGGCTGATTGAGTGCATGCAGGAACCAATAAGCCTACCTTTAAATGTATAATGGTGTTACCTTGCTCTCCTCCTTGTCACCAATTTATCCATTTGGGATGGAAGTAGCAAGGGGGTGGGGAGTGCTATTAGCCAAGGCCCCTCTGCCCAGGTACTTTCTAACTAATCTGCATGGTTTCATCCTAGTGAATAGCCTGAGTCCCCAATCAAGACTCACCTGTCCAGTGGGACCAGCTAGTGGCAGCCCCAGGTCGGATCCAGCTCTCCCACCTCCTGCTCAGTCTCCACACTGGCACAAACTTCCTCTCCTTTTCTTTGGCATTTGAAAGAGTTTTATTTTATCTTTAATATAAGCTTTTCCACATAACAGCTTATCACCTCTTCCAATTGTAGGTCTGGGTATTTTTCCTAACTTTATTCTAATCGCCCAGAGTGCCTGGCAGTTCAAGTGTTATGCTTTTCACCCCATTTCTTTTGTTTACAGCCAAGAACAATGTACGGTTTCAGGTGTAAAAGAGAAGACCAGAAAAAAGGGACTCTGGTTGAGGTATAAGTCATGTCTTAGCCTTAGCTCAGTGCTGATTACATTGTTCCCTTCTTCTGGGAAAAGGGTTGCCTCTCAAAAGACAACTTGTGTATGTACTCCTTGAATGTTTTCTGTCACATAGATTCCTTTTTTAATTTTTTATTGTGCTTTAGATGACAGTTCACAGAGCAAATTGATGTAGATGTCCCCCGAGTCTATGGTCCTTCACCTTCAACCTTACGAACTTTGTCCCACAAGTGTTCGGTTATGTCTAATGGATTTCCATTACTGTGCCCTTTGTGTGCTCTATTGTCTATATTATTATAAATGCAGCACCTACAATTATGTATGGAGAAATATCTACAACCAAACCTATATCTTCAGGTGGGTATGTTCTCTTACACCTTCCCACACCTCTTTAGTGTACCTATGTATCCATTCATAAATTATTGTTGGTTAATACTGTTGTTGCAGGATTGTTTACATTATAGTAGTTACCACAGTTGCCCTTTATTCTTGCATTCCTCTCAGTGTCTTCCTTTGCCTTGATCATGTTGTGCTGACTTCCCTCATATTGTGTATTTCCTTTCCCTTCACCAATACTAACACATGTCTTTTATTAGTTAGTAAATTTTCCTCCCTCTCCTTCCCATCCCTGGTAACCATCAAAGAATTTGTTTTTTTCTGTGAGTAAACCTTTTCTTGTTTTTTCATAATAATGACCTAACACAATACTTGGCCTTTTGTGATTGACTTATTTCATTCAGCATAATGTCCTCCAAATTCATCCATGTTGTGAGATGTTTCATGGATTCGTCATTATTCTTTATCATTGCATAGTATTCCATTGTGTGGATAGATTATTTCTTTTTTTATTCTGCTTTAGATGAGGGTTTACACAGCAAATTAGTTTCTCATTAAACAATTAATACACATATTGTTTTGTAACATTGGTTGCCAACCTCACAACATGTCAACACTCTCTCCTCCTTGACCTATTGGCCATACTCTTGGGGTTTCTCCAGTCTCTTTCAGGCCAGTAAGTCTGGTCTTTCTTTTGTGTGAGTTAGGGTTTTGTTCTAAGTTCTTCTCCAGCTCTGTCCAGGACCCTCTACTGTATCCATCAGAGCAGTCAGTGGTGGTAGCAAGGCACCATCTGGTTGTGCTGGCCAAGAGTAGATTATTTCTTGGGGAACCAAAATAACAGTAACAACAACAACAAAGATAGGAATAACTATGACTAAAAACATGACTAAACTGGGACTTAATTCCACCCCTTACAGAGGGATCATTTAAATAATACAGAATCAGTTAAAATAAAAATTTGCCTAAAATTAGTTGCAAACAAGGCCTTAGTAGTTGATCAAAGGAATGAGGCTGACTATTCAGTTCTTGTTCTGGGGTGTGATTAGAAGGGAATAACTAATAAATTATGTGGAAAGCAAACTTTTAAATTCTGCTGCTTCATCCTTTGAAATGATCTGTAAATCAGAACCAACTGAGTTAAACAGGTGAGGTGCAGCACTTGAGTACAATGATTAATGGCACCTACATAGGAATTCTGGAAACCCTGGTGGCATAGTAGTTAAGTGCTATGGCTGCTAACCAAAAAGTCAGCAGTTCAAATCCACCAGTTGCTCCTTGGAAACTCTATGGGGCAGTTCTACTCTATCCTATAGGGTCGTCAGAATCGACTTGATGGCAATGGGTATGGTTTTTTGGTTTACACAGGAATTCATGGGAAAATGTTACTCATCCTGGATAGTATTATGAACATTCCTACCACAAACTATAGTTTGATACATGTGTAAGATAGTTCATACATGTGTATGACTCTGAAGAAAAAAGTGTTGATTTTACCAGCCAGGAGCTCAGACTCTCCTGACCATTCCTGGTAAGAGGTACTAGGTATCATCTCATCTAGGTTCTGATACTATGCCTCAAAGTATCATGATGTTTTACAGGATCATGATGGAAGGGGGAAAGGATTAAAAGTGTTTAAAATAAAGAAACCCACATGCCAAAAAAAAAAGTAATAAATACTCAAAACTCATCATTTTCTGATTATTTTATTGCTGTCTGTGCTTTTGAGGTTATATACATCTATTATAACTGTATGGTGGAAGTTCTACATAATGGTGTCTTCTTTGTGTCTCTTCCCAGCTCTGTGTTCAATGACATCATGTTGGAAGCTTGAAATCTGCCATGGTAATACTGTTTACACCATGAAAATTGGGCCCCTACCCGCCCCGCCCCACCAAAGTCAGTTGGTAAACATTTACCACCATGTCACTCTCTAAATCCCACAGTTCTCTCCTTAGAAGTTCTCAGACTTCAGTGTTCCTGAGGAGCTTGTTAAAATGCAGGCTCCAAATTGAACATCAATAGGCAAACAGCAGGCCATAATGGCGCAAATGGTTAAGCACTTGATTACTAGCCAAGAAGCTAGCAGTACAAACCCACCCAGAGGTGCCTTAGAAGACAGGCCTGGTAATCTACTTCCAAAAACACCTGGAAAACTCTATGGAGCATAGTTCTACTCTGCACACACAGGGTCGCCATAAGTCAGAATTGACTCAACAGCAGCTAACAACAGGCAAAAAATGAACCTTGACCTAAGCCTCACACCTTATACAAAAATTAACTTAAAATAGATTATAGACTTAGATGTAAAACTATAAAACTTTTTGAAAAACACACAGGAGAAAACCTTTACAATCTAGGACTAGGCAAAGCGTTATTAGACTTGACACTAAAGGATAATCTATAAAAGAAAGAATTGATAAATTGGTCTTCTTCAAAATTAAAAACTTTTGCTTTGTGAAAGGCCACGTGAAGACAATGAAAAGACAAGCTACAGAGTGGAAGAAAATATTTGCCAAACGCATGTCTAACATAGCATCTGGAATATATAAGAAGTTCTCAAAAACCAATAGTAAAAAAGCAAACAATTCAATTAAAACGTAGACAAAAACATGAAGAGACATTTCACTAAAGAAAACATGTTGTTGTATGCTGTCGAGTCAATTCCTACTCACAGCAACCCTATATGACAGAGTAGAGCTACCCGTAGGGTTTCTTAGGTTTTAGTCTTGACAGGAGGAGTCCTGGTGGTACAGTGGTTAAGCATTCAGCTGCTAACTGAAAGATCAGCAATTTGAACCCATTAGCTGCTCCATGGGAGAAAAGACCTGGCGATCTGCTCCCATAAAGATTACAACCTTGGAAACCCTATCAGGTGGTTCTACTCTGTCTTATAGGGTCAGTGTAAGTCAGAATAGACTCAACTGGACAGTAGTGGGTTTGGTATTTTGATAATGTTTACAGGATCAAATCGACAGTTCTTTTCTCCTGTAGAGCAGCTGGTGGGTTTGAACCGCTGATCTTTCAGTTAGCAGCTGAACGATTAACCATTGCACCACCAGGGCTCCTTAAAGAAAACATACAGAAGGTAAATAAGCACACGAAAAGATGTTCAACACCATTAGTCATTTGGAAAATGCAAATTAAAACCACAATGAGATATCACTACACATCTATCAGAATGGCTAAAATAAAAATGATAATACCAAATGCTGGTGAGCAGATCACCAACTGGATCAGTTGTACATTCCCGGGAGAATGTAAAATGGTACCACCACTCTATAAAATAGGTTGGCTTTTTTTTTTTTTTTTAAACTAAATATTCAACTACCATTTGACCTGGGAATTACCATCCTGGGTATTTATCCCAGAGAAATGAAGACTTATACTCACACAACAATATGTATATTCATGGTTGCAGCAGCTTTATAAACTGGAAATTATCCAGATGTGCTTCAATAGGTGAATGGTTGAACAAACTGTGCTACCATGGCCTATAAAGGAGATATAAAGCAATAAAAAGGAATGAACTATTGATACATGCAACAACCTGGAGGAACCTACAGAGAATTGTGCCAAGTAAAAAAAGCCAATCCCAAGAGGTTACATACTGTATGATGCCATATATATAACATCCTTGAAATGACAAAATTACAGAAATAGAGAACAGATGAAAGGTTGCCAGGGGTTAAGGAGGAGGTGAACTGAGAGAGCAGTGGGTATGACTATAAAAGGGCAACATGAGGGATCCTTGGAATGATGGAAACATTCCTCATCCTGACTGTGTCAGCATCAATATATATATATTTTTAATTGTACTTTAGGTGAAAGTTTACAGCTCAAGTTAGTTTCTCATTCAAAATTTATAGACATATTGTTCTGTGACATTGGTTGCAATCCCTGCAATGTGTCCATTTCCATGCTGGGTTCCCTGTAACCATCTGTCCAGTTTTCCTGTCCCTTCCTGCCTCCTCGTCTTGCTTTTGGCCAGGAGTTGCCCATTTGGTCTCATATATTTGATTGAACTAAAAAGCACATTCCTCAGGTGTGTTATTGTTTGCTTTATAGGCCTGTCTAATCTTTGTCAGAAAAGTGGGCTTCCGGAGTGGTTTCAGTTCTGAGTTAACACAGTGTTAGGGAGCCATAGTCTCAGGGGTTCCTCCAGTCTCTGTCAGACCTTAAGTCTGATCTTTTTTTGTGAATTTGAATTCTGATTTACATTTTTCTCCTGCTCTGTCCAGGACTCTCTATTGTGATCCCTGTCAAGCGGTCGGTGGTAGTAGCCAGGCACCATCTAGTTCTTCATGGAGGCTGTGGTTCACATGGTCCTTTAGTCCTTTGGGCTAATATTTTCCTTGTGTCTTTGGTTTTCTTCATTCTCCTTTGCTCTGGATGGGAAGGGACAAATAGATGTAACTTGGATGGCTACTTACAAGTTTTTAAGACCCCAGATGCTACTTACCAAAGTAAATTATAGAACGTTTTCTTTATGAACTATGTTATCCCAATTGACCTAGATGTCCCCCGAGACTATGGTCCCCAGCCCTCAGCCCCAGGATATGTCTAGGAAACTTCTATGACTTTGCCTTGGTCAAGTTGTGCTGACTTCCCCTACATTGTGTGTGGTCTTTCCTTTCACCAAAGTTGACACTTGTCTACTACCTAGTTAGTGATTTCCCCTCCCCACCCCCCCACCCTCATAAACATCAAAGAATGTTTTTTTCTGTGTGCAGACCTTTTCTTGAGTTCTTATAATAGTGTTCTCATACAATATTTGTCCTTTTGTGATTGACTTTTTTCACTCCGCATAATGCCCTCCAGATTCATCCATGTTGTGAGATGTTTCGCAGATACATTATTGTTCTTTATTGTTTCATAGTATTCCATTGTGTGTATGTACCACAATTTGTTTATCCATTCAGCTATTGATGAACACTTAGGCTATTTCCATCTTTTTGCTATTGTGAATACTGCTGCAATGAACATGGGTGTGTGTATGTCTATTTGTGTGGTGGCTTTCTCTAGGATGTATTCCTAGGAGTGGGATTGCTAGATCGTATGATATTTCTATTTCTAGATTTTAAGGAGCTGTCATATCATTTTCCACAGCAGTTGTACCATTTTGCATTCCTATCAGCAGTGCCTAAGAGTTCCAATCTCTCTGCAACCTCTCCAACATTTATTATTTTCTGTTTTTTTTTTAAACTAGTGCCAATGTTGTTGGGGTGTCAATGTCAATATTCTGATTGTGATATTGTATAGTTTTGCAAGATGTTACCATTGGAAGAAACTAAGTAAAGGTCCAAAGGATTTCTCTGTATTACTTCTTACAACTACATGTGAATCTACAATTATCCCAAAATAAAAAGTTAAAAATCCACCTCACATAGGTGCACACACACAAGGTATAACATATTTCTTTCCTCCTGCATTATTCTTAGATGACCCAAAGCCAGTGTTTTCTTCCCTTTCCATGATACTTTCCCTGACAAAAGTATTCACTCTCGTCTTTGAGGAACTCATTTTTCACAGTATTTGTTATCTCTACTTCATTCAGTAATCACTCAATGGTTTGTGACGGCTTTCTCTCCTACTCTTTCTGTCCTACAGTGTAACTTGATACTTTTTAGAAAGGACCATCGAGAAACTGATAAAGCTAGATGCTTCTGAACAGAGGAACGGAGTCGTTGAGCATGAAAGTGGAAGGGGGATTTTTCAGCACTTTTTGAACTTTTTTGAATTTTAAAACACCACGTGAAAAGTGTTACCAAATAAATAAGAAACCAAATAAGGAAGCAAGCAAACAAACAGAAAAAAGGGAGGAAAATGCTAAATATATAAAAGCTAGGCATTTTTATTTAAATAAATACTTACAGAGTACTTATTCGAAGTCCTGATGGCATAGTGGTTAAGCATTCAGCTGCTAACCAAAAGGTTGGCAGTTCGAATCCCCCAGGCGCTCCTTGGAAACCCTATGGGGCAGTTCTGCTCTGTCCTACAGGGTTGCTATGAGTCGGAATCCACTCAATGACATCAGGTTTGGCTTTGGGTTTTTGACTACCTGTGTGTGGCAGACCCTATTTTGGGCACTGGGAATAAGGCAGTGAACAAAATAGAGAAACATTTATGTCTTCATGGAACTTAAATTTTATTAAAGAGAAATAGATAGTCAACCAGACACATAGATAAAATAGCACGTAAGATGGTCATAAGTTGTATTCGTTTCCTAGAGCTGCCATAATAAAATACGGCAAACTGGGTAGCTTACGAAAACAAAAATTTACTGTCTCACAGTTCTGGAGGCTGGAAATCTGGATTTAGGATGTCAGCTGTGTTGATTCCTTCTGAGGCTTTGAGGGAGAATCTGTTCCACGCCTCTCTCCTAACATCTGGTAGCTCCAGGCATTTCTTGGCTTGCAGCTACAGGGTTAACATGTTGGCCTTCCTCTGTCTGTCTCGCTGTGTCTCTTTACCTCTTTTATAAGGACGTTGCTATGATTGAATTGGTGCCCCTGGGTAGTGCAAACAGTTAAGCGCTTGTTTGCTAACCTAAAGGTTGGCAATTTGATTCATGCACAGATGCCTAAGGAGAAAGGCCTGGTGACCCACCCCGAAAGATCACGCCACCGAAAACCCTCCGGAGCACAGTTCCACTCTGAAACACATGGGGCCACCGCGACCTGAAATCAATTCAATGATTTTTGGTTTATGACTGAATTAGTACCCACCCTACTCTGGTAAAATCTCACGGTAACTGATAACCTTTTCAAAGACCCTATTTCTAAATACTGAGGACTCGTAGCGACCCTTTAGGGCAGAGCAGAACTGCCCCATAGGGTTTCCAAGGAGCGCCTCGTCGATTTGAACTGCCAGTGTTTTGGTTAGCAGCCAAGCTCTTAACCATTACACCACCAGGGTTTTCACTGGTGGGTTAGTGATAGTGAATTCTTACATTCCATGCAGGAGATCAGAGTTCGATTCCTGGCCAGTGAACCTCATGCACAACCACCACTAGTAGGTCAGTGGAGGCTTGCACATTGCTATGATGCTAAACAGGTTTAAGTAGAGCTTCCAGGCTAAGATGGGCTAGGAAGAAAGGCCAGGCAACCCACTTCCAAAAATCAGCCAGTGATCACAACAGCTGGATCACAACCAATCATGGGATGGTGCAAGACTAGGCAGCAGTTTGTTCCAATGTTCACAGGTAGCCATTAGCCGGGGGCTACCTCCATGGCAGCTAACATTTTCAAACAAGTTCACTTCACAAGTACTGGGGGTTAGGACTTCAGCATATCTTTTTGGGGGACATAATTCAACCCATAACATATGTGCTATGGAATAAAAATAAAGTAGAGAAGAAACTAAGAGGGCTTGATGGGGGGAGCAGTGGATTATAACTTTAGGGGATGGTCAGAGTAGATGTTACTGAGAACGTGGTGTTTGAGTAAAGACCTTTTAGAGGGCGAGGGAAGAATATTCTGGGCGTGTGGAGAGCGTTTCAGACAGAGGGAACATCGAATGCCAAGGCCTGAGACAGGGGTATGCCTGGTGTATTGAAGGAATAGCCAAGAGAATAGATGGAGCAAGGGGGAGAGGGGAAGAGAAGAGGTGGTGAGGGGCAAGACCATGTGTGGCCTCACATGGTTTTGACCTGATGTCGATTTTTATACTGAGTGGAGAGACGCTGGAGCTCTGTTTTGAGCAACAGTTTTTTAATAAGTAATTGACTCACAAACATGGAAAAAAAAATGCAGAGGTGCTGATTGGGTGGACCAGAATCTGACATTGTTCTGAAGTACGTTTCCTAGTAATTAATGAAATAAAGCAGACTGAGGTAGGAAACAGTTCCAGAGAAAGGCACATCTTTAAATCTAGTTACAACAAACGATAGATAAGAACTAATCCCTCAGGGAGAGGTGGGGATGTTTCCCCTCTCCTTTTCCTGCCATCCTCTGCCTGGCCTTAGCTCTGATGAGCTGAAGATGGAAATCTTATCAGCAGGCCAGACTGGGAAGTGAGACATCAGCAGGCTGCAGCTGCCCCTCCTCCACACTTGCCATCCTCCCTGGGACCAGACGCCCTCCTAAATGCTTTACACACAACCTATCATTTACACTGATTTAATCAGCACAACAACTTTATGAGCTGTGTCCTATGGTGCTTCCTTACAATCTAAATCAACACTGAGTGAAATAAATGCCTTCAATTTTATATTTCTTCTGTTAAAATAGAAACACTACCTCTTCGAATGTGTTAATTGTATAACACATCCTAAACACGATTCCAACTCATGGCAACCCCACACGTTACAGAGTAGATCTGCTCCGTAGGGTTTTCTTGGCTGTAATCTTTACAGAAGCAGATCGACAGGAGTTTCTTCTGTGGCACAGCTGGGTGGGTTGAAATTGTCAACTTTTAGGTTAGTTGAAGGAGCCCTGGTGGCTCAGTGGTTAAGCCCGTGGCTGCTAACCAAAAGGTAGGCAATTCAAACCCAGCCATTACACCGGAGAAAGATGCGGTAGTCTGTTTCGGTAACAATTTACAGCCTCAAGGGCTGTGGGAAACATGGTCTTGGGGAACATTTAGCTCAAATGGCATAACATAGTTTATAAAGAAAATGTTCTACATTTTATTTTGGTGAGTAGCATCTGGGGTCTTAAAAGTTTCTGCGTGGTCATCTAAAATGCTCCACTGGTCTCACCCTGTGAAGAGCAAGGGAGAATGAAGAAAACCAAAGACACAAGGGAAAGATTAGTCCAAAGGACTAATGGACCACAACTACCACAGCCTCCAGCAGACTGAGTCCAGCACAACTGGATGGTGCCCGGCTACCACCACTGACTGTTCTGACAGGGATCACAATAGAGGGTCCCAGAGAGAGCTGGAGAAAAATGTAGAACAAAATTCAAACTCACAAAAAAAGACCAGACTTATTGACCAGACAGAGACTGGAGAAACTCTGAGAGTATGGCCCCTGGACACCCTTACAGCTCATTAATGAAGTCACTCCTGAGGTTCACCCCTCAGCCAAAGATTGAACAGGCCCATAAAACAAAATGAGACAAAATGGGCACGCCAGCCCAGGGGCAAGGACTAAAACGCAGGAGGGGGCAGGAAAGCTGGTAATAGGGAACCCAAGGTCGGGAAGGGAGAGTGTTGACATGAGGTTGGTAACCAATGTCACAAAACAATATGTGCACTAATTGTTTAATGAGAAGCTAGTTTGTTCAGCAAAACTTCACCTAAAGTACAATTAAAAAAAAAAGGCTTACAGCCTTGGAAACTCTAGGGGGCAGTTCTGGTTTGTCCCGTAGGGTCGTATGAGTCAGAATCAACTCGATGGCAATGGGTTATTGTAGCACAGACCATTTGCTCCGTTGAGGACCTTTTCTCAATACCAGAAATGTTAAAAAGTGAACCATATATTGACGATGGTTGCACAACATGATTGATGCCATTGGCATTACTGAACCGTGTGCGTGAAAAATGTTGAACTGGCAAATATTGTGTTATATATATTTTTCCAACAATAAAGACCAAAAAAGTGCATCATAGAACTGAGGAAATTCGAAGTTATCACATCCATTTCATAGATACTGAAACTGAGGCTTGTGCAGTTAGAAATATAAAAGCAGGGCCTTGAACCTACAACCATTTGTTCCAGCCCCAATTCCCTTATTTTAGTAATTGGCACACAGTTGCTCAGCTCAGCAATGTGGAGGTCACTCCCTCCCTCACAGTGTTGCCACGAAAGGGGTGGTTTTAATCCTAAATTAGAACCTTGACTTGACAGATGGAGCCTCCTACCACCACTTCCATCTGTTGATTTTTGGCTCCATGGCCCAAGTCCTGTATTTTGCTGATATGTTTTAATCTTTAAAATATATGTGATTTTGACATTCTGCCCATTAACATCTCTGTTTATATAAAAATAAAATGTTTTTTTCTTAGCCAACTCTTTGAATAATATTGAAGCTTGAGGAAAATGGGCCATGGCCTTGGGTATCCAGAACACACTGATAAAGTTGATCCTTTGGGTTGTGTGTTTCCAGTTAGTCAACCACAGATTGCCACTTGGCAGATACGGGCAGCAGATGAAAAAGCGCTTTCTGAGTCAGCGACAATGTAGAACTGAAAACATGTCAGCGACAATTTGTAACATGAGGCATCCGTCTAAGAGAAAACCACAATATTATCAGGCTGAAATATCTGGAAGGGTAGGCATGTCTACGAGAATTTATTTAAATCAAAGGACACGTTTGGATGTGATTTTTGCATGTTGACCATTATAAATTCTTAACTAAGATACATACATATATTTAAGTATTAGATTTTATTGCTCTGTCTTCAAAGCTACCCCTTGTTTATAGGAATTTGGATTTAATCACAAGTGCCGGGGTTCAGGGTGGCCCTGCAATTAATTTTGTCAGGTCTTTTTTAGGCTTAAGAGTGCTTTTAGTATACTTAGGATGGATGCTTGTGGTCACAACTGCTCTTGTTTATTTAGTCTTTACAACGTGTCAGGCCCTGTAGTAAGTGCTTTCTATGCATTACCAACTTTAAACCCTTCTTACCCAGCTTAGATTTCATGGTTCAGCATTATAATCACTCCCTTACACAAATGGCCTTAATGTGCTTGCCCTTTTCCCCATCATTCTTCCCTGACTCTAACTCCTGGCTACGTTACATGTAACAGTGAAACGTTGGCTGGTCCTGTGCCATCCCCACCATCGTTCCTATGTTTGAGTCCATTGTTGCAACTATTGTGTCAATCATCTCACTGAAGGTTTCTCTCATTTTCCATGACCTTCTGCTTTGCTAAGCATGATGTCCTTTTCTAGCGATTGGTTATTCTTCCTTAGCAAAACCTTAATCCAGCCAACTCAACCCTTCCCTTTTCTCCACTCCTTCATTCTTAGCTGAAATGTTAAAGAAAACACACAACTCTGCCGATTGACCTCACTTTAAATTCATATCCTCAGATCTCAAATGGCACAAATGTAGCCTGCAATTCCATCAGCTCTTCCCCTACCCCCTCCTACCCCCTGCTCCAGCATTTTCAATAAAAAGTTCCTGAGATGGAAACTTGTCTGGTTGGTTCAAGGAGCCCAGTGAGCAAGGGTGAGATCAGCAAGGTTACAGGCACTCAGATCATGTAGGGGAATCAACAGGGTTTTGAGCAGAGGGGTGACAGTCTGACTTAGATTTTAACAGCATCACTTTAACAGCATTAACTCCATTGTTTTGAGAATAGGCTGTAAGGGGCAAAGCCAAAAGCAGGGAGATGGGAGATTATTGCAATAATCTAAGCAAGAGATGATGGTGGCTTAGACCTAGGTGGTTGCAGAGAAGAAGGAAAGAAGTGATCCGATTCTGGCTATCTTCGAAGGTAGAGCCAACAGAGTTTGGTGATGGTTTGGATGTGGGGTGTGATAGAAAATGAAGAATCAATGATGAAATCAGGTTTTTGGCCTGAGCAACTTTAAGGCTGCAGGTGCCCTTTACTGCAGGTGGAGCAGAGTCAGCACATGGGCAGGGGAGGTAAGTAAATGCGGACTTGGTTTTTGGACATGTTGAGTTGGAGATGCCTATTAGACGACTGTATTAGTATCTAGGGCTACCGCAACAAATTACCACAAATCTGGTGGCTTAAAACAGCAGAAATTTATTCTCTAACAGTTCTGGAGGCCAAAAGGCTGAACTCAAATTCTTGGTCGGCCATGCTCCCTCTGAAGGCTCTAGGAGAGAGTCCGGTCTCAGCCTCTTCAAGCTTCTGGTGGTGCCAGTGTTCTTTGACATGAGGCTGCATTGCTCCGATCTCTGTCTTCCTGTTTACACTGCCTTCTCCTCTTCTGTCTGTGTGTCTTTTCTCTGTTTCTTATAAGGACAATTTTCGTTGGGTTTAGGGCCCACTGGGATAATCCAGGATAATCTCACATCAAGAAACATAATTTAATTACATCTGCAAAGATACTTTCTCCAAATAAGTTTACATTCACAGGTTCTGAGGATTTAACGTGGAAATATCTTTTTTGAAGGAATGGAGGATCATGCAACCCACCACAACATCCAAGCTGAGATGTCAAATGGATAGTTGAATACATATAAGTCTGGTGTTCCAAGGAGAGGTCTTGACTGAAAATATAAATTTGAAGTCCTTAGTCTATAAATGCTATTATGGAATGAACTGTGCCCTCCAAAATACGTGTTGGAATCCTTGAATAGAACAAGGGGATACTGCGTGGTGTAAAATCAGAAAAGGTGTGCTTCAGAGTTGTATTCCTTCACCATATGTCTTAGGCTGGGTTCTCTAGAGAAGAAAAACCAGTGAAGTGTTTATATAAATATATATAGAGAGATTTATTTCATGGAAATGGCTCACACAACTGTAGACGCTGGCAAGTCTCAAATCTGTGGGTCAGACATCAGGCTGGAGGCTTCTCCTGACTCGTGGTTGCAGGGACTGATGAACCCAAGATCAGCAGATCAGATGGCAGGATCCTGGCTCACGGGGCTGCAGAAAGTGGAGAATCTGCAGGTCAGACACAGGTTGCTGGCTCATGTGCCCCATCAGGGGATGACCAGTTGGATGCACAGAAAGATAGCAAACTATGCTAGAATTATCTATATATATTGGACGCAGGCCATACCCCCAAGGAAACTCCACTTTCAACTGACTGGCTGCTCACCTCAGATCACAAAATGGAGGATTACAACATAATATCTGCCAAACCACTGAGAATCATGTCCTAACCAAGTTGACACATAACCGTAACCATCACGCCATACTTATTCAATCTGTGTACTAAGCAAATAATCTGAGGAGCTGGACTATATGAAGAAAAACATGGCATCAGGATTGGAAGAGGACTCATTAACAACCTGCGATATGCAGATGAAACTACCTTGCTTGCTGAAAATGAAGAGGACTTGAAGCACGTACTGATGAAGATCAAAGACTACAGCCTTCATTATAGATTACACCTCAACATAAAGAAAACAGAAATCCTCACAACTGGACCAATAAGCAACATCAAGATAATGGAGAAAAGAATGAAGTTGTCAAGGATTTTAGTTTACTTGGATCCACAATCAATGGCCACAAAAGCGGTAGTCAAGGAATCAAATGACCTATTGCACTGGGAAAATCTGCTGCAAAATGCCTCTTTAAAGTGTTAAAAAGCAAACGTGTCACTTTGAGGACTGAAGTGCACCTGACCCAAGCCATGACATTTTCAATCCCCTCATATGCATGTGAAAGCTGGACAGTGAATAAGACAGACCAAAAAAGAATTGATGCCTTTGAATTATGGTGTTGGTGAAGAATATTGAATATACCATGGACTACCAGAAGAACAAACATATCTGTCTTGGCAGAAGTACAGCCATAATGCTTCTTAGAAATGAGGATGGCAAGACTTTGTCTCATATACTTTGGACACGTTATCAGGAGGGACCAGTCCCTGGAGAAGGACATCTTGCTTGGAAAAGTAGAGGGTCAGGGAAAGAGAGGAAGACCCTCAATGAGACGGATTTACATGGTGCCTGCAACAATGGGCTCAAACATACCAATGATTGTGAGGATGGCACAGGACCAGGCAGCATTTTGTTCTGTTGTACACAGGGTCTCTATGAGTCGGAACCTACTCAACGGCACCTAACAACATACCTGTGGATATAATCCTGTTTGGAAATAGGATTTCTTTGGTTATGTTAATGATGCATATAAGCATGAGATGTGTTCTAAACCTAATCATTTCTGAGTTATAAAAAAAGCAAACTAGACACAGATGCATGGACATTCTGAGGAAGACATGCCATGTGAAGATCACCAAGGAACCAAGGAACACCCAGGGCTACAGACAAGGAAGGAATTTACACTGCTAAGACTCTGATTTGGACTTCTAGACTCCAGAACTGTGAAAAAGTAAATTTCTGTTCTTTAAAGCCACCCACTTGTGATATTTGTGTTATAGCAGCTCTAGGAAACTAAGACAGATTGTATTTAAAGCCATACTCCTAGATGTGATCACTAGGGGAGTGAACACAGATAGAGAAGATGAGAGCACAAGCCCTGGGCACACTAGAGTGTGGGAAATGACGAAGAACCAACAAAGGAGCCTAAGGAGTGGTGGCAGGAGACAATCAAGGACTAGGGTCCCTGAAAGCCAAGTGAAAGCAATGCTACAAAAAGGCAGGAACAATCAACCATATCCGATGATGCAGGTGGGAAAATTAAGTGAGGACTGAGAGTTGACCATTGGGGCTTTAGCAAGACAGAGCTCAGAGAAGACCTTGGAAAAGGCAGTTCAGGTGAAGGAATGGGGGTGAAACATGATTGGAGAAGGTTCAAGAGACAATAAGAGATGAATAATTGGAGACAGTATGGGCAACTGTTATGACAAGTTTTGTTGTAAAGTCGAAGGAGATTGTAAAGTAGAGGGGGATATGAAGTAAGTGCTTTTTTAAGTTGGGAGGAGTTGCAGCATGCTTGTTTATGGAGGGGAGCGATCCAGTAGAGACAGCTCATCTGTAATAACAGGAGGGAAGGCAGCTCCATGGGCGCAGGTACAGAAAGGTGAGGGACTGTGAGAGGTGAACTTGTGGATGTTCTCTTCTGACTGCCCCTGCTTTCTTAGTGAGGCAGGAAGCAAGGTTATTAGTCAGGAGTGAAGATGGCAGACAAAGTGTTGGATGCAGAGAAACACGAGAAGGTGTGAAATAATGTCCTGTGAGTGGGAGAGGTAAGTGGACTAAGGACATGGTTCTCACGGTGAGGTCTCTAGACCAGCTGCAGCAGCACCACCTGGGCACTTGTTTTTTTTTTAAAAAAAGCAACCCAGTTGCCATCAAGTCACCTCTGATTCATGGAGACTCTGTGTGTGTCAAAGTAGACCTGTGCTCCACAGGGTTTTCAGTGGCTGGTTTTTCAGAAATAGATCATCAGGTCTTTCTTCTGAGGTGCCTTTGGGTGGATGCAAACTTCCAAACTTTCAGTTAATGGCTGAGTAGGTTAACCATTTGAACCACCCAGGTACTCCATTCTTTACAAAACATATCCCGTATCTTCTGCATCTCTCCATCCCTATTGTTAGCCTACCAGCCCCAGTCACCATCCTCCCTTGTTGGGAGGCCTACAGTAGCCTCTTTAATGGGCATCCTGCTTCCACTCACCCCTTCTAGGCACTCTCACACTGCAGCCAGGGTGATATTGTGAAAATGCACATCAGTTCATGTTCTTCCTTTTCTTAAAACCTTCTAGTGACTTCTCATCTATGGTGTTAAGAATACAATCCCAAACCACTGTGTCTGGATTACAATGCTCCTCATTATCCGCCTTCCCCTCTGCTTCATTTCCCCACCCACTAAACTCCAAGCCACTGATCTTTCTCTTCTTAAACATGCCAAGCACGCTGCTGTCTCGGGGCTTTGCACCAGCTACCCGCTTCAACCAGATTACTCTTTGCCCTGGTCCAGGCATGGCTGGAGTCTTCTAATCACTCAAGCCCAAAATGAGGCCTTCTGTCAGCCCAGTATAGTGTGGTCTCCATCACCCTCTTGTTCAGACCTACTTTAATTCTCTGCATAGCACTTACTCATGTATTTTCTTGGTTTTTTTGTTTATGGTCTTCCCTAGTTCAGGTTTCCCCAAAAGCAGAGGTTGAGACAAGAATTCAGGTGCAGATGGTAGGTATCAAAAAATGATAGTTGAATGAACTTAATCCTTTCATCCATCTAGGTGTGGGTATTGTTATTATCCTCATTTTTGAGATGAGGAAACTAAGACTGAATTTTGCTTACTGGTGCCACCCAGTTCATAGGTGGTACAGCTGGAATATGGGCCCAGGCAATCTGATTTTAGAGGCCAAACAGTTAAATAGAAGAACTTACTTCATCAGTAGCTATGGTTACTGAGGAACATTCTTAGATTTGAGCATCAAATTAGTATTAGGGTACAGGTAGTCCCTGAATGAGTTATGACAGACTGTGTTTATGACCATCTTTTTTTTTTTTTTCTAATTTTTGTAAATCTCATCGTTAGTAATATATACTACACACAATGTTGCAGTGCATAATTTGCTGATGTTATCATTCTGAGATGTTCACTTGCAGATGTTCAATTTTATGATTTACTGTGCAAAACACGGTCATATGGACTGGCCTACAATGAAGTCGGAGTCGGTGTCAGGAGTTGTAACCGATAGAAGGTTGGACAATGCTCAACTCTAATGACATCTGACAATTGAAATGTGCACAAGCCCGACAGCCTTGCTGAGTTTTGTGAACATGCTCCACGCATTTGTATAATATGATGGAAGAGATGGGTGGGAAAATCATCCATATGGCAAAAATGCTGAATTTAGAGCTTGATATTGCCGATACGGAACAGCTCGTAGATCGCCAAGAATGGGAATTGACAGATGAGGATTTAATGGATTTTGAAGAGGAAAGAAATGCTGGAGAAGAAAGAAATAATGAAGAAGAGGAAGAAGAGAAGTTGTTAAAAATTTTTACAGCGAAAGGATTAGCTGAAGTTTTTCTAAACTAAATCAGGGGCTTCAGTTGCTTGAAAACATGGACCCAAACGCTGACCACTTTGCTAAAGTCAGAAGGCAGATTCGGGAAGCAGTGAGATGTTATGGCAAAATATATGAAGAAAAAAAAAAGAAAAGGACCATACAGACAACTCTCACTAATTTTCTGACTAGAAATGTCACTGGCATTCTCGGGGATAACCCAGATGATCCAGAACCTTCCACAAGTGGAGTTATTACCACAACCAACAAAACGCCACTGTCATCCAACTCTTCATTGTCAGAATAAAATTGTATTTGTGCATTTTTTATGTATGCATGTTTTAAAATGTATCTGCAAGTTTATATGTAAACCCCCAAAGACAAATTAAAGATTAGATTTATAAAGATACTGATAATAAAAGGCAATAAAAAGAAAAAGAGGAATTCAACTTAGGTCAGAACCAACTTAGGACAGAGTCATAAGTGGGGACTACCTGTACAATTTTTGGGTTTTTTTTTTTTAAAGAGATTGCCTTGTTTATATGATCTAATGGCTTTCATGTCATAGTAGGGCATGGTTTAGAGGACTTAAGAGTAATCAAAAACTCGAATGGCTCAAAGGCCTTGGACAGCAAAATAAATATTTGCAGTCAGCCAGATTTGACATAATGGGGTGGAGTGGGTGGTGGTCCTGGAGCAAACTGGAGAGCATATGCTCCATCTAAGGGGGGCTTCTACTGTGTTCCACAAAGTGGTGCCTAACAGCATATACTTTTTTGGTAAAGGGCCAGATAGTTAACAGTCTTTGTGGGTCGTATTCTCTGTCAGGGCTACTTACCTCTGCCATCATAGGAAGAAAACAGCCACAGGGAATATGTAAATAAATACTTGTGGCTGTGTTTCAACAAAACTTTATTTACAAAAACAGGTAGCGGGCTAGATTTGGCCCACCAACATGATTTTGCCCATGGGTTGTAGTTTGCTGACCCCTGCATTATAGAATGTGGCTCAGATCTTCTGATTTTTCAAAAGATGCAAAACAGAATTTTTATGTGAACAATCTCAGTTCTGAAAATACAGAGGGCTGCCAGTTTGCACTCCCTAATTAAGTGGTTTGCCATATGACCTCAGAGGTTTGTACACTTCTTTTCGGGAGATAAGACATAAACATCAACAACTATAATTCACATGATGTGTAAATTACTATAGTCCAGATGACAGAAAATTTCCTTTGGATTCAGAAATAGTTGTTAAAGGCTTTATGGAGGAGGTGGTACTTAGCTGGTATTTAAAAGTTAAGATTTTTCCATGTAAATGTAGGATGTGGCAGCATTCCCAGCAAAGTCAATGGTGGGAGCAAAAGTATTTGGGGAACTACAAGTGGTTTATTTTGACAGGCAGCAGCAGGCAATAAGGCTGGAAAAGAAGAGAGGCCAGGAGATGAGGCTGGGCCGAGTGTGGGAGTCTGGTTTACAGTCTGTACAGCCTTAAAGGTCTGTCAACAGATACTCAGAACTGGCCCTTAGCGAGGCTGATGTTAGCACTCTCCATTAAGAATGGAACACAGAGGATCAAAACAGGGAGAGACCTTTAAGAGTTCGCTGTAAGAAGTAGAAAGCGTGTCTTGAAATGAACTCTGAACTCAGAGCCAAGGTGCCTGATTCCTAGATGTAGAACTAGACCCAGAATGCCAGAAGTGGGACGATGCACAGAAGTCTAACCAACTCCACTCCCACCCCCCACCCTGAAGACAGGTGGGGAAGCTGTAAACTGAGATGAGACATCACACGCCTACAGCCACATGCAGCAAGCTGGTGTAAGGCAGACCCAGAGCCTGGGTTCCCATGAATGCCATGCATGTCAAAGCACTTTGAAACATACACGCTCACAAAGGAGAGAAGAGGTTTGACTCCTTATGTTCTGCCAGTCATAAAACCTAACATAATGTTTAAAGACATCGCAAGAAAAAACGTCTGCAACAAATTCAACAGACCAAGGGTTGCTAGTTTTTACACATAACTAGCTGTTTCTTTAGCAAAACTCTCACACACCAACAGAAAGATGGGTAAAGGGCAGTTCATGAAAGAGAAATATAAGCTACAGTCACATTTTTTAAAACTCTGTTGTTGCTGGAGAGCAAAGAAATGGCAAACTAAAACAGTGTATTGAACTTCATAACCAAATTGGGGGAAAATTAATTTTTATTTTTTTAATGACAACTATCTTGGAGGAGCCCTGGTGGCACAGTGGTTAAGAGTTCGGCTGCTAACCAAAAAGATCGGCAGTTCGAATCTACCAGCCACTCCTTGTAAACCCTATTGGGCAGTTCTACTCTGTCCTACAGGGTCATTATGAGTTGGAATCAACTCGATGGCAGTGGAGTTTGTCTTGGAGAGGGTCCAAGGAAGCAGGCAACTCTAAAATTGTTGTTGACAGGGGTGTATTTTGTACAGCCTTCCTGGGGATCAATTTATAATTTGTTTCAGAAGCCTTAAACTATTCATACCCTTATCACAGCAATTTTACTTCTAGGACTATATCGAGCTTGAGGGTCCCATAAGCAGCCCCAACTGGCTTGTCTGGTCACTTTTTACTGTCCAGTCTCAGACTCCTTCCTGTTCATTGTCTGTCGGAGGAGGGGGTCTGGCAGGCTCAGGGACTTTGAAGTTAATGGCTACTGTTTATTTCCTCCTCCTGGAGTCTGGGGAGTTCTTAGTGTCTTGCTCCATTGTTCTCCACAGAACTGTATACAGCCTGGAAGCTCCTTATCGCACACCTATTCCAGAGGTTGCCAGCTAGGGCTGATGGTCTGTGTGGCCCACACTACATTAAAGAGGGGAGGGAAAGAGCCAATATTTTAAAATCGGGAGATATCTTAATTTCTTCCTTCTTTTGAAAAATCTGACAATAAAAAACCAAACCAAACTCATTGCCATCAAGCTGATCTGAACTCACAATGACCCTATCGGACTGAGAGCTGCCCTATAGGGTTTCCAAGGCTATAATCTTTACAGATGCAGACTGCCACATCTTTCTCCCACAAACCACGGCTGGTGGGTTCGAATCACTGACCTTTTGGTTAACAACTGATGGCTCCCTGTGTTGGAACCACCAAAGGGGCGCCTTAACGTGAATGTGACAAGAACTCCCTGGCTCACCACAGCCCTCACCACTCTATGCTCCCCTCGCTCCGGGGCCTGTCTTGCCATTTACCATCAAACTCATGCTGTCGTTTTCCTCACAAACGGAAATATTTCTCTCTCCCCGTGTCTCTTTCAAAGTGGGATAAAGTTAGATTAGAAGGGCTGTGAAACTTTTCTTACATTCAACAAGCTTCTCTCACTTACCCTGTCTTCCTGGTCCCCTTAGGCCCCTGGGTTTGTGTCCACCAGGATCTAATCCCACCCTCTCCTTTCACAGGAGAAACTGAGGCCCACAGAAGGGAGGCTGCTTGCCCAAGTTCCCGCAGTGAGTTTACACACAGCCAGGCCCCCCTGCTTCAGGGTTCTAAACAGCCAAGTTGTGGGAAGGTTCTAGCATGTTTTGTTATTATTATTAAATGACAAATATTAGAGAGCAGTCTATACTTCCACTTATGTTTCTTCTTTCCATAGTCACACCCGTCCTTTAGGGAAAGAGCTGTCGTTGTTGTTGGCTGCTGTCGAGTCAGCCCGACTTATGATGATGTAACGCACAACAGGTTCAGACCATTGTGATCCGTAGGTTTTCATTGGTTGATTTTTCAAAGTAGATCACCAGGCCTTTCTTCCTAGTCCATCTGCTCAGCCTCATAGCAACATGAAAGCTGCCAAAGCATAGTTCCTCCATTTTACTAACGTAGATAACAAGTCCCAAAGAGTCTCTGTGGCCTGTCCAGGGTCATACAACTCTCTGGGTCTCATTTGAAAAATGGGGACAATATCTCCTTACCAGTCTGAAGTCTGAGCCAGGTGATTCCTTTAGGCCCTGTTAGCTCCTCTATCCCTATGTTTGTTATCTATGTATTAATTGAATAAGTGTGCAGTGACCTCTTGCTGTACCTCAGGCACTGCGCTGGGTGCTGGGGACACAAAGATGAAAAAGTTACAACCCTGTCTTCACGGAGCCTCAACGTTGTGAGGGTAAATAGACATGGGGGTGGGGGTGGAGGGAACTGGAGGAAAGAGGATAGGTAGCTACTTGGGGTTGGAGGAGCCTATTCTCAGTGACTACTTGGGCACCTGGCACGGTACCTGGCATATAAGTATTCAACAAATTGTAGATGTTTTTCATATTTATTAACAAAAATAAATCACCAGCAACGGGGAAAATTTTGCACCAAGGATTGACCTTGGAGGGAAATGGGTGAGTTCAGGTTACAAATATCTTTGGAAGGAAACAAAATGGATTTCCTCTGGGGTGGAGTTCAGGGGAGACAGAGGTGGAGCAGAGCTGGCTACACGATTTACTGAGCCCAGTGCAAAATGAAAACGCATGGCCCTTTATTCAAAAAGCGGAGCAAATGCCTTTAAAGGCACAACAACATAAGGCTTTTCCCTCTATTCGTCGTCTCTCATTCGACTTGTCATGGTGCTCTTTATTTGCTATTTAATGCCATTCTAAGTAAAGAAAAATGAAAAATTTTAACTATTTGCATGAGTTTTACTACTTATCTTTCTATTGTGTGATCCAAGTTGTTTTAAATGCAAAAATAAGAGCATTTAACTCATATGTAGGATCTCTTTGCTTACTGGTTAATCCAACCCTTCGCGTGTGTATCTACTTCTTACCATAAGAGTGGAAGTGCACAAAGCTAACTCAACCTTTTTTTTTCAGCTACTGATGTGTCCATATTCTACCACACTCTCTACCTTCAGCTTACTGATGAGTAGGAAGGGCTACAAGGAAAAGGAACTATGGGTTGCCCCATCTTTCCCCTTCCTTCTAGACCATAATACATGGTTGCCTAATACAGAGAAGTAATATCAATAAGAAAGGATATGATAGGGTTGCTTGGTTGTTCGTGTTTCTTATTGTCTTCCTTCTGCCTTCAGAGAAAGTTCTGGTTCAACTAGAGAGCAAGGCCTCTCGGGGCTGTCAGTGCCTACCTCCACCACTACGACTCAGTATTAGGCATAACATGCTTATCTCACACTTGCTTTAAATCTCACTGAACTCTTGCACATTGCATGGCCACCAGAAGTCTATGCTCACGGGCCATGGAGAACACTATGTGCATACAGGGCAGCAAGAGCAGAGGACACGAATTGAACATCTCTGTTATGCTCACGCAAATGCTCCACTGTCTCATTGGGCTTCCTCGACAAACAAGGTTCAGAGATAAGATTATTAAGAATTTTCCAACGCAAAAAGAAAGAGCAGGCTTGCTGGCCCAACAGAGACTGGAGGAACCCTTAAGGTATAAACCCCAGACATCCTTTCAGCTCAGTAATGAAGTCACTCCTGAGATTCACTCTTCAGCCAAAGAGTGGACAGGCCCATAAAATAAAACAAGAGTAAAGGGGCACACCAGCCCAGGGGCAAGGACTGGAAGGCAGCAGGGGACAGGAAAGCTGGTAATAGGGAACCCAAGGTTGAGAAGGGAGATTGTTGACATGTTGTGGGGCTGTTAACCAATGTCATAAAACAATATGTGTACTGTTACATGAGAAACTAGTTTGTTCTGTAAATCTTCATCTAAAGCATAATAAAGAAAAAAAAAAAGGTGAGGAACAACAGCAAAAAATACTTTTAAGATGGCAACTACAGAGCATTAATCCTTCTGAGTGCGGGGTCCTGTGGGACTGTGCAGGTCATACATCCATCAAGCTGGCCCCAGGTGGAAGGGAGACTTATTTTTCACTTATTCTTTTTGTATCTCTTTGATTTTATACAATTCTTTTTATTATTAAAAAAAGTAATATGGGTCAGCATTGCAAATATCTCAGGTTTTGAGTTCTATAGAGAGTTCTGCTTTTGTATTCCTCCTGCCTAATTCTCAGACCTAATCTGTAAAGTCAGAACTCAAAAATTTCTAGTCAAGGATCATAAAGGATTTGTCAAATGCACTCATGACTATGAAGAAACACTGCTAGAAACAGTTTAAAGGGGCTGGTGCGGATTTTGGTTAAAGACCAAAGTGGTAACAAGGCTTACATCTCAAAGTTTATGGCCCAGGTGTCTTCCTTCTGTCCTTCTAAACCGAACCACCCTTCACGCATTTGGTCTTAAATGGAGCAATGTAAACCATCAAAGCCAAAGAAAACACTACTCAAAGTACATGCCTCAACTTCCCCTGAAAAGCAGAGTGTTCCAGGAATTGATACCACTGACACCTGCCCAGGTGATTCACAACAGCATGGCTTATAGCAGGAAAAGGCTGGAAACAACCTAAATGTTCTGCAACAAAAAGAAAGCCTGATTTTATATATCATGATGGATCCATGCTATGGGATACTGTGCAGCTCTATGGACCCTGACAAGAAACAATCTCTAAAATCTCCTTAGAGGAAAAAAACAAGATGTAGAAAGGTGTGTGTGATATGCTACCATTTGTGCAGGGCTTCAACCTCTGTTCATTCCGGTTTGAACCCCTGCTGAGGATTTACATTTCTAACAAGTTCCTGGGAAATTATACATAAGAATTACCAGGGAATTTTTGTTAAAAATGTAGATTTGGATTCAGTACATCTGGGGTGGACATGCAAATTCTCAGCAGGGAACTTGCTGTTGTTGTTAGGTGCCATCCAGTCAGTTCTGACTCATAGCAACCCTATGCACAACAAAACGAAACACTGCCCGGTCTTGAGCCACCCTACAATCGTTGTTATACTTCAGCCCACTGTTGCAGCCACTGTGTCAATCCACGCCGTTGAGGGTCTTCTTCTTTTCCACTGACCCTGTACTCTGCCAAGCATGATGTCCTTCTCCAGGGACTGATCCCTCCTGACAACATGTCCAGAGTATGTAAGACGCAGTCTTGCCATTCCTGCATCTAAGGAGCATTCTGGTTGTACATCTTCCAAGATAAATTTATTCGTTCTTCTGGCAGTCCACGGTATATTCAATATTCTTCGCCAACACCACAATTCAAAGGCATCAATTCTTCTTCCGTCCTCCTTATTCATTGTCCAGCTTTCACATGTATATGATGGAATTGAAAATACCATGGCTTGGCTCAGGCGCACCTTAGTCTTCAAGGTGACATCTTTGCTCTTCAATACTTTAAAGAGGTCCTTTGCAGCAGATTTACCCAATGCAATGCGTCTGTTGATTTCTTGACTGCTGCTTCCATGGCTGTTGATTGTGGATCCAAGTAAAATGAAATCCTTGACAACTTCAATCTTTTCTCCGTTTATCATGATGTTGATCATTGGTCCAGTTGTGAGGATTTTTTTTTCTTTATGTTGAGGTGTAATCCATACTGAAGGCTGTGGTCTTTGATCTCCATTAGTAAGTGCTTCAAGTCCTCTTCACTTTCAGCAAGCAAGGTTGTGTCATCTGCATAACACAGGTTGTTAATGAGTCTTCCTCCAGTCCTGATGCCCCATTCTTCTTCATATAGTCCAGCTTCTCGGATTATTTGCTTGTTAGAAACGCAAATTCTCAGCAGCAGTTCAAACTGGAACGAACCTATTAGAAGCCCTGTATTTACATAAAAGGAAAAACAAAGGCATGGTTGTCTATGCTGGTAAATGCATAGATCACATCTGGACGGAAACACCGAAAAAAAAAAAGCCAACTTACTGCTCTCGAGTCAATTCCTAACTCATGGCAACCCCATGTGTTACAGAGTAGAAGCGCTCCATAGAGTTTTCTTGGCTGTAGTCTTTATGGAAGCAGATTGCCAGGCCTTTCCTCCACAGCATTACTGGTTGAGTTCAAATTACCAATCTTCAGGTTAGTAGCCAGAAACAACCCGTTTACACCACCCAGGGATCTGGGAGGAAACACAGGGGCTGCATATCTGAAAAGAGGACAATGAGGCTTCAGACCAGAGTGAGAACACGTACATTTCCTGGTACATATTTGTAATGTGAGAGCTTAGATCATATGTAAAGAAAAAGAGAGAAAGGAAAGCTTAGTGCAAAGTGAGAAGTCAATAAAATATTACTACCCACTAACCCACTGCCGTCAAGTCAATCCTGACTCATAGCGATCCTTGGGGGAAAAAAAAAAAATATTACTACAGGGGAAGTATTAGACTGATTTGTTCTCTGAGGAGGATTGGAAAGGCAGAGATTTCTTATTTTATTTTTTCTCATTTTTCACATGGGAAAGTTGAAGACAGATGGAAGGCTCTTGCTCTAAATCTGTGGTTCCCAATCCGTGAGCTTGGCGGATGGGGTGGGGCAGGACTTTACTGACTCATAGTAAGCATTTGATGGAGTCCTTGGGTGGTGCAAATGGTTAACATGCTTGGCTACTAACTGCAAGGTTGGAGGTTCGAGTCTATCCAAAGGCTCCTTGGAAGAAAGGCCTGGCGATTTACTTCTGAAAAACCAGTCACTGGAAACTCTATGGAGCATAGTTCTACTCTGACACACATGCAGTTGCCTTGAGTCAGAGCTGACTCAACAACAACTAGTTTAAGCATTTGATAAAGATTTAGTTTTTGAACAAATGCAGGAAATAATGAATGAGTACTTGGCTATGCTGGGGATTGAGAGGGTGAGAGAAGTGCCTCCAGCTGCACTGTTCCTTGGGCTCCAACACAGGAAGCCTCCTTCTGCTAAGGGCACCGGCATTATTTCTACCTGTGTACAGGGACTCACAACCAAACCATCATCAGTTCATGGTGAAATGTGTCCCTACTCATCAGAGAGACTGGAAAAATAAGAGACCCCTGGGAATGATACACAAAGGAGTGCAGAATAGGTGTGTTTAGAGTCCTCTCAAAATAACTCCCAGAGAAAAGACCGAAGTTTCTGCTTTCCGTGCACAGTTATCTGAACTCATGATAACTGACAGATAAAATTTAGGAAAAAGGGACTTCAAACTGATACATAAAGAGAGCCTTTCTTCTTTCAGTGTGCCCTGCATAAAAAAGCTCATTGAAAAAGAAATAGTACCGCTATGAAAAAAACAAAACAACATTGGCAGTTGTACAATGGAAGGTCACTCCAGTAAGTATACTGTCCAATTACTTTAAAATTTCATTTCTTTATTTTTGGTTATGAAAATAATGCATGTTTCTTGTGGAAAATTTAGAAAATATAGACATTCTAGAATGGAAAGTAAAGTTTCCCATAATGCTACCACTCAGATAACACAGTTAATATTCATGCGGATATTCTTCAGTTTCTTCCCTGTATCTGTACATGAATATATATATATACATGATTGGGATCATACTGTAATCTTCATTTTTACTTAATGTATTGTGAACATTTTCCAAGCGATTACATTCCTTTAAAAACTTTTTTAAGAGCCAAATCACTATTTAACCAGTACCCTGTTCTAATAGTTTGTTATAATAAAGAAGCATTGGGATAAAACTCCCTGCAAATAAATCCTTCTATTCATCTACTTATTTTTTAGAATAAATTTCCAAAGGTGGAGTGGTTGGATCAAATAATATATTTTAAAACTTGTTTATTTACATCGTCTTTCAGAAAGATTCGACAACACTGGGTATGGTGGGTATGGGTTCAGAAAGATGATATAAATTTATATTCCCGAAAACACCCGCAGTGGACGAAGGTTCCAATTTCTCCATGTTCTCACCAACACTTGTCACATTTGTTAAAAACCTTGTGACAAGCATTCCAAGTCTTTCGTGTTTATTCAGATATGTCTGTCGGTCCTTGCCTGTGCTTTCCTCCTATGCCTTAATGCTTGAGCCTTCCCTCTAAAATAACTCATCAATATTTTCTTGCAGATTTTTTTTTTTTTTGTAGCTCTTTGGGTTCTTATATTTATTTTGGTGATGGTGCCAATAAATCCCTAGTTTTAATTTGTTCCCAAGTTAACTAATTTACTCTGCAGAATTTATGGCAGAATTTATCCTTTTCCCCACTAAAGTAAAACATCACCTTTATAACACCGTGAATTCTTGAGATATTGTATCTGCTTCTAGACTTTCAATTTTTCCACTAATGCATAGCCGTCCATTCTAGCGTCAACATCACCCGGTTTTAATTACCGTCTTCCAGCATGTGTTAAGATTTGATAATGCAGGTCTATCCCCCTCCCCCCTCGTTTTTAAAATATAAAATTCTCAGCTTTCCTCACGGAATTCTTCCATATGAGCGTTAGAAAACTGTCAAGTGTTCTCCCTCCCACCTACCCACAACCGTTAGAATTTTATTAAATAGAGTGATTGGGTAAAGTGGGTATTTTTATCTTTCTGTTTGCTCAGGACTTCCTTATTAAGTTCCAGTCTTTATAATTTCTTCATTAAGGCATTAAAGGACTGCATATTTTTAAGTTTATTCCTAGGTATTTTACACTTTTACACAAGTTCATGATTATTTTTACCTTAAAACTGCTCTTCAAGCTTCAATTGCAGTTTATCAAAGCTGACTTTAAAGTTTTTTTGTTTTTCCCCAGGTGGCTCTTCACTTGTAGGAGACCCATCAGAAGCTAAAGGCTCTCTGACAGTAGCAATTTATTGAGTGCTTACTTCATTTTTTTTTTTACTTCATACCTGGCTTGGCAATTAACCCTTCACACGCACTATCTTATTTAATGCTACAGCATCTCCAGCAGGTTGGTTCAATTCTTATTTCCACTTTACATATGAGGGATTTCAGGTTCAGACAGTTTGAGGAACTCTCTAGCTGGACACACACATACACAAACAGACACACACACACACACACACTGATTCAGGGAGTGTCTTTGGGAAAACAATTAATGGAATTAACAAGACAATGCTTTCCACCCACTGGTTTTCCTTCAATATAAACGTGGAGCCCGAGCACAATAAATACCAGTTGACTTACTGAGCCTCCCTTAAAATTAGGGACTAGTGACTTCTGGTGCTTTCGTGGGGGTAGCCCGTTTGGAAATCTACCGCCCCACTGCAGGACGGGGTTAAAAAGGAAAAAAAAAAAACAACCAAAACTCAGGTAGGTGGACCCGACGGAAGGCTGGCTAGAGCGGTGCACGCGGCGGCAGAACGTTCTGGGGGGGCATCTTGCCGACGCGTTTCACGCGTGGTGCGCGCGGGTGGCGCCGCGGTCCCTGCGCTCCCTTCCCCGGCCGTCAGCACCGCTCGCCGGTGCCCAGGAGGCCACCGGGAGTCTCCACGAAGGTGAGAGAAAGCTTTCCACTGAAGCGAGGTAGGAGGGCGGGCAGAAAACTGAGCCAACGCTGGCGAAAAAGAGACTCCAATTCCCAGCCCCCCCACGCCTCTCGGGGCGCGGGGCGCCGGAGGCGCATGCGCAGGGCCCGGCCCCCAATTCCCCCAGCGAGGGAGGGAGGCCCTCGGCGGCCGGGAGGCTGCGAGCCGCGGCTGCACCCGAGCGCACGCAGGGGCGCGGCGACGGCCGGGGCGAGCCGTGCTGCGGAGGGGCCGCCGAAATTGAGGAGCGGCCCGAGTGGGGGCTCAGCCGCGGGCAGACACCCGAGGGCACCGTCGGCTCGGCTCTGGAAGGGGCGCGACGCTGAAGCCCCCCCAAGCCTTGAGAGGGATGTGTGAGTTTAGCCCCGGCTCGAGGGCAGGATATGGGAGCAGGACAAAGGCAGGGGGGCGGGGGAGGAGTTGGGGACGCTGCGCCGGTGGCCGCCGCTGGAGCCCCAGCCTGGGGCGAGCTAATGGACTCGGAAACTTTCTGTGCAACTTTTGCAAAAGGGAAAATAAAAATCTGCAAGTTGTTGCAAAGCTTCAGATCGCCCCGGGTCCAGGGAGCAGAGGGAAGGGGGATAAAGCAACCTTCCCCGGACGGGAGGCGACTTCCAGCCCCGCTGAGCAGGGCAGGAGGGGGCGCCCATCCGGGAGCGCGGATAAGGGTGCTGGGGTCGGAACAGGGGAGCGCACTCCGGCCGCTGAAGTTGCCCGTGTCCACCACGCAGGGTGCGCCCTGAGAGCCGGATAGCCTCGGATCATCGCGCCGCATATGAGATGATGGATGAGCCTTGGTGGGAAGGACGCGTCGCCTCGGACGTCCACTGCACCCTGCGCGAGAAGGTCAGTCCCTCCCTACTCCTGTCATTCGCAGGGTAATTAAAGTCACTTTCGCTGTCGACTCTCCGTGTCCTCACGTCGCCCCGCGTGGGAACTTGGAACTCCCAGAACCCTTCTTTCCTCCCGCCCTTTGCCTTCTCCCGGAGTGTCTGGGGAGAATGTGAACGCCACTGACCTAAGGGAGAAACTGGAGATTGGAGAGCTTGAAGTCGGTTCTTTTGATTAGTGAGCCCAGAGATCCGAACGGAGACAGTCACAGCGTCCCTAAGGCAGTGTTTCCCATAGTAGTGCCACCCGAGACTTTTTTAAATGGTACTTAAATGGGCATTTAAAAAGTAGTTTTTATGTATTATACTAATATGTATATATTTGTTTGTATAGATATACGTGTATATATAGGACGGAAACCCTGGTGGCATAGTGGTTAAGTGCTACGGCTGCTAACCAAGAGGTTGGCTGTTCACATCTGCCAGGCACTCCTTGGACACTGTATGGGGCAGTTCTACTCTGTCCTATAGGGTCGCTATAAGTCGAAATCGACTCGATGGCAGTGGGTTTGGTTTTTTTTTATGTATAGGAAACCCTGATGGCGTAGTCATTAAGAGCTGGCTGCTAACCAAAAGGTCGTCAGTTTGAATCCACCAGGCACTCCTCGGAAACCCTATGGGACAGTTCTGATCAGTTGGAATCGACTCGAGGGCAGTGGGTTTGGTTTATAATATATATATTTATGTATACATATGAAGTTTTGTATGGGGTATATGATGCTGATTTTCCGTTTATTGTCATGTAGGGCATTTCCTTTTAAAATATATTTAGGTAAAAGTAGTGACTCGAAATAAAGAAACATTAGGTAAATGTACAAGGAATACATATGGCAAAAAAAAAAAGTCTGCAGAATAGGACTGAAAGATTGCAATTTAAGAAGCATCAGTCTGGTTGAAAGGCTACAAAACCAGGAGGATGAGTGGAGAAAACAAAAACTCCCCTGCCGCTTTGCCTCCTGTGGCAGAAGGTGGGGGCAGCTGAAATGTGATCCCTGCACCCCCTCCCCCCAAAGAGAGAAGGCCTTGGGAACGTGGAAAAGTCCAGGTGGGCAGAAAGCACAGACCCGTGTGTCTTACCTCCTGTCCCTGGGCAGGAGCTGGGAAGGGTGGTTTGGAGGACAAGTGTAAGGTAGGGGAAGGAAAGATCTTAGTGGGGCACCTGAGTGCCTGCACAGACAGGTCCTGCATCCAGCCCATTTGCACCAGGTGTCTGTGGAGCTCTGCTTAAAAAGCAGCCAGCTACTCAGGGCTTTTTCCTCTTCCAACCAAAGTCCTTGGGTGGTGCAAATGAGTAACACACTTAGCTACAAACCAAAAGGTTGGAGGTTTCAGTCCACCTGGAGGTGCATCAGAAGAAAGGACTGGCAATCTACATCCAAAAAATTAGCCATTAAAAACCCTATGGGACACAGTTTTACACTGACATACATGGGTTCTCCATAAGTCAGAATTGACTAAATGGCTTTTTTTTTTTTTTTTTTTGTCTTCCAACCAAATAAATTCTTTGTCTTTTCCTGTACCTACTGGTCTTTCTCTATCTTGCATTTTTTTTGTCCAGGCTGTGTATTGTCTCTGCTTCTGTTGGTCTTCTTCCCCCAGCAGAATGGTTCCCATTCTAGGCATCTAGAGAAGTCCAAGTCTTGGTGGTTCAGTTAAAAAGCAGGGGCAGTGGGGTGTTAGACTGGTTAGTGTGGGCTTGGTCCTTTTCTGGAGGTGCTGGCTGAGTGGAGTTATCGACAGCTGTTGTGAAATTGGGTTCCTTGTTTATCCATAGGCTCTGAGTGGTTGTCATTTTTATTCCTTTTGGGAGGAATGACTTTGACCTGATTTGCCCCTTTCTAGCAGGAGGGATTTCTGAGAGCAGTATAAAATCAACCAGTTCAAAAGGCAAGGGGGCGGGGAAACTAGATTATTGGCAAGGGAACAACCAGAACGGAAATAATGGGAAAGTTGACATACTGTGAAAAATGTAACCAATGTCACTAAACAAACTGTGTAGAAATTGTTAAACGTGAACCTAATTCTCTGTTAACTTTCCCCAAAAATACAGTAAAATGTTTGAATGTAAAAAACAAACAAGCTGAATTTAACACACATGCACGCACGCGCGCGTGCACAAACCAACTAGCTTGGCTGCCTGAGAATCCCCAAATGAGCAAGGGGGTTCTAAACGCCCCTCCAGCTGCTCAAAGGAGCAGGGAAAGCAGTTACCCATTAATTGTACTTTACCCATACCGGTGGTTCAGTGGTAGAGTTCCCACCTTCCATGCAGGAGACCTAGGTTGGATACCTGGCCAAGGCACCTCATGCCCAACCACCACCTGTCTGTCAGTGGAGGCTTGCATGTTGATGTGATGCTGAACAGGTTTTAGCAGAGCTTCCAGACTAGGAAGAAAGCTTTCTGAAAATCAGCCAGTGAAAACCCTGTGAATCGTAACAGTCTGATTTGCAACTGATCAGAGGGATGGCATAGGAGTGGGCAGTATTTTGTTCCATTGTGCATGGGTCGCCATGAGTCAGGGACAGACTCGACAGCCGCTAACAATAACAACCACCCATGCCATCATACTATATTCATTTGCTATTGGGCTGCCACCATTTGAGGGAAGTCGGGCTTGTCCTAGTTTTATAGGTTAGAGAGACAAAGCTCAGGGGCTGGTATGTGCAGGGTCACCTCTGACTTGAAGCTGATTTTAATAGGACAAATTGCAAGCTCCTTTGGTCATAATGTCCTGCCTTCCCAACGTGCTGTTAACTATTTCTCTCTTTTATTTCCTTTGAAAGAACATGATGCTGCTTGAGAAAACTTGGCTTAATAAAGACTTGGCAGAGAGACGTGAAGGCTAGGGGGAACCTAGCCTTGCCTTTCTTGTGGAATGAAGGCTGAGCCTTTGTTTTTCTCAGACAGGGCACTTTTTTATTAAACATCTGCTCAGATAATAACTTTGTAACAATGTAGAACACCTTGACAAGTGTCTGCCACACAGACACCACTATTTGTTGAATGTTGCTGGATGAGTACAAAGCATGTTGATATATATGTTGTCATGGAAGCATGAGCAGTTATCTTTATTTGACTGATGCAGGAGGGGAGGCCCTGAGAAGCTGAGATTCAGCGGACATCACCAAGATAGTGAGAGCCCCACTCTGTCAGATTTGAGGTTCTAGTATAGCATCATATTACAGTGTGTAAAATGGGCTGCTGTGCAAAGAACCAGTTTTGGTGTTAGATGCAAACTAGTAATAGAGGCGAAACCTTAAGCTGCTTGTTCAACCTCTCTAAATCTGGCCCTCTGTTGTCCGTTCTTCCCATACACCTGGCAATTAGGTCGTGTCACTTCCTTGCTTAAAGACCTCTAGTGTCTTCCCATACAATAAAGTTCTTAGTCCTTACCACTATCTGTAATACCTGATACAGTCTGACAGTTGTCTGCTCTCCAGTCCTGTCTCTGACCCCCTCCCACTCTCATTACTCTTCAAGCTCCATTGACCTTTCTGTTCCTTGAACATGTCAAGCTCATTTGTGTTTCAGGGCCTTTGCACTAGCCATTTCCTTTATTTGGAATCTTCTTTACTCTCATCTAAATTTGCTCCTTCATGTCACTCTATCAAACCACCCTGTTTTATTTTCTTTATAGGGCTTACCAGCATCTAGAATCATTTTCTGCTTATTATAGATTCACACACACTAGAATACGTTATCCACAAGAAGAAAACTGTGTCTGTCTTGTTCAGTGCTGGGGCCTAGGTTCCTAGAACAGAGGCTCCCCGATATGTGTGGAATGTGGAGAAGAATGAGTATATCAATCTGCTTTAGTTTCTCTTCTCTAAACTGAGGAGGAATGTTAGGATTCAATGAGAGAACCATGTGAGACACATGGTAGGTACATTCTTGGGTGTGGATCCTTTGTGGTTACGATTGCTGTGCATGAGACCAAGACCAGCAGCCCCCTACACATGGTGCATGCTCAGGTAAGACTTGGGTCTATGACCACCCTTCAGGGGGCTCACAAGTGGGATCAGTTACCCTTGTAAGAAAGCCATCACTCCCCATAGGGTGGATGATGGGATTGAGGCTGGGAGAGGCAGCAGTTTGCCCGAGCCCATGAACCTGCTGAGGGGCTGGGACCCAGGAGCTAAACCCCATTAGCAAGATCTAACCAGCCAGGCTAAAGCCCTCCTGACTGACCCATGGGGGAATGGAACCTTCCTCCCATCCGAATCCTACTGGAATAATCTTTCCTCATCCTCCCTTTCTGGTCTGGCAAGCATCTATATTATATACTTAAATTCTTCCTTTGATCAAAATCCTTCCTGGCTCTATTGCTTCTGCTCAAGCAGACGTAGATCCCCCTCCCTCTGGCTGCCCCCAATCTGACCCTTCTGCTGGGGGCATGGTGTGCCAGCCTGTACATGAAGTCAGGTTTCTTACCTGATACACTTGTGACCCCTGAATCACTTCATTGAACATGAGGGAGGAGCAAGAGGGACAGGCCATCACTAGGCCATTGGGGACCATGAAGCTGATAGGGATGTTTTTCTGGTAACCAAGGCTATGTCACCATGAGTATTCAGATGAGAACTGAGAGTCACGTTTGTTTTTCTCTGAATGATGCGTCCCCTGAGTTTAAAATTAGTTGGGTCTTAAACCTAACAACTGGCAGGTTTTGGCAGGATCTGGGTGTACATGATGGAATTAGAGCTTAAGGACCACCTTTCTTATCCTTCAAGCCTCTCTCCCCTCTGCCATGTGTCACGGCCAGCCTCAGGCTTACTTCTTTCATGGTGCTTGTCACCCTGGCTAGTAACTCTTGGTGTACTTGTCCTACCTACTGGACTGAGTGCTCCTTGCAGGCACGAGGTGTGTCTTGCATCCCTAGACCACCGCCTGGTGCAGAGGGGCCTCAGAGTGCCCAATGCCTCACCTGATACAGGCACCGGCAGTGTGAGAGCATGGATGCAGGGACCAGGCTCAGATGTACTCTTCTTCTGGGACATGTTGAATGGGTGTGCAAACATTCCCAGGGATCCTAGGATGAGCCCAGATAATAGAGACCTGGACTGTCCCTCCCAGACATCTTACAAGTGGTTCCATTTTTCTTCCTGAATTTTATCTCCTAATGAGCAGCAGAATACATGGAACTTAGTCTTATCTCCTTTTGATTTATGTCCATCTTACACACAACCTTCACTCTCCAATTAGGAGAAAATGGTTATACCAGGAAACAAAGACAATGTTTAAGGACCCTCACTTGTGTGATTTAAGGCCTCTTGGACATATGGAAGACTTTCTGAATAGAGTGGCATTTGGAGTACTTGGCAGAAAAAAAATCCTTCCCTCCCAAAACCATGTTGACAGGCTGTGCTTGACAAACCTGGTAGCTTTATCTTCCTCGGTTTTGCAAGCCTTTGTGCTAAAGGCCTCCTCCTCCTTCTCCACCAGGTTTCCCTTCTCCCAAGCCCCAAATCACATGACACCTTATATGTTCTCCTCCTGCCCCAGATTTTGAGATCTGCAGAGCACCCCCTAATGTGTTTTTCCCACTTCCAGAGGTGGACTTCATTGCAAGTCAGAGGATTATCACTATATGAGACTATGTTTCTTGAACCAGTGGGCTAATAAAGGACATTTTCACTGATGTGTGACTAAATTTATATGTACCTCTTCCAAAACAACAACACAAATTGGTTTAGTGAAGATAATATTAGTGTCTGCTGTTTGTTGAGTGCTAACTGGTACTGTGTTCCGAGCACTGCTCCAAGCGTGCCCATGTTTTATCTCATTTAATCTTCACATCAGCCTTAGTGCTGAGATTAACCCCATTTTACAGACGGGGGAACTGCGAGGCTCAGAGGGCATGAGTGACTAACAATCTAACAGCTGATTATATGAATGAATATGTTATAATATATTATATTGACTGTCAACTAAGGCAGTCAGATTCCAAAGTCCGTGCAGTGTAATAAACCACTATATTATAGTTACTCCTGTATATTTGAGGGAAAAAAATCCATTTTAGCAGAGAATGGAAGTACAAGTCAGGGAAAAATCAAGGCTCTGTTCTCTCTAACACTGTAGCTCTTGTGTTGTAGTTTTTCCATGGTTTTCCAAGAGATTGTTGTTGTTAGGTGCCATCAAGTTGATTTTGACTCATAGTGACCCCACGTGACAGAGTAGAACGGCCCTACAGGGTTTTCTTGGCTGTAGTCTTTACAGAAACAGGTCTCCAGGTCTTTCTCCTGCAGAGGAGCTGGGTGAGTTCAAACCGCCAACCTTTCAGATAGCAGCCAAGTGCTTAACCATTGTGCCACCAGAATGATTCTCCCTAAACCACTCTGAAAAGCTAGCAGCCATGGGCATGGGCCGTGCTCTGGGTTGTTTGGAGGTACAGGGCATCCCTTATTTGGTCCAGGTGGCTGGCCAGTGCCTCACCTGTGTGTGGTGCATCCTACCTTGAAGTGATGTGGCTTCTGCCATTACCTGGGCCTGGGCTGGGCATGGTAGGCTGTTCTATCTTGACAGAGAAGGGGACACCTCTAGGCCTCCGTCTTTTGCCTGAATCCTGACAGCTGATTGGTGGTAGACTCTCATTCCAGCAAACTCCTGGGCCTCTGGGTTAAAAGTGTGGCATTTTCCAGTGATCACTAAAGCTTGTATGTCGTTTTTATTTCTCTCTTCCAACATTAATATTTTTTCTTCTCATTCCTCCTCTAAATTCCTTAAATTTCCCCACTACAAGGCTGACAGTCTGTCTCCATATAGAAAGTAGTAACCCAGGTCCTTGCTCAAGGTAGGGATCAACGATTTGGCTAGGCCATCCCCCAACTGGCTTTTCCACCCCCTTCCTCTCCTATTTGGGTTTCTGTATCCACAGGATACAGTTGTCCCCCCAGCATGAGACATACCCAGAGCTACCAACGATGAAGTGTTCCAGACAACAGGGACGGGACGTCACTGCCCAGTTTGGCTCTAGGATTGTGTCCTTTAGGCTTTTCAGACACAAATGCTGGTTTTGAGAAGCACTTGCATAGTGACAGGGCTGTCTTGTGATTTGCAAGTGAGACCCTAACAGTTGTCCTCATGGTCACGCCGGAGGTGAGGGTACTCAGGCTCACAGTCTAACATTCGAGGTTGGTTTGGGCTGCGCCTGGAGGTGTACGCAGATAGAGGATGGAAGATGGATTAAGAAGGACTGAAAACAGAAAATTGGGTTGGGAGGTTGGATGAGATGACTTTCAAGATAGCTGCCAGCTTTGTGACTGCCCGACTCCAGTGTAGAAAGCTGGTGACAAAACCAAATCTGAACACTTTTGCCTTTAGGTGTTAGAGCTCTGAAGCGCTCAGAGTGCTTGCAATACCCATCCAGACTTGGTCATGGTGCACCTTATTTGCAGGAGAATCGATTTTCTTCAAGCCTCCTTCTCTCCTGTAAAATGGAAGTGGTCCCTGTCTTGCCTGCCTCCCAGGTGTCCCAGGGACAAGATGGGCATAAGTTACTCTTTCAGCCTCTGGGGCTTCCGGATTGTGTGGTGGGAAAGGGATTTGGCTGAGGAAGCCTGCTCTCCAAGTGGGGAGGACATCTGAGCCTTTGAGCTGGCCTTGTGCCCTTGCCCTTGACTTATTCTTTGTTTTCCTAGCTCACTCATCCTCTTGGGTAGAGGGAGTGCAGCCAACGATTCTCTAGTGTATCTGAGCACCTGACAGAAAGAGGTGACATTGTGTGTCTGCTTTTTTCTTTTTCTTTTTTAATACTATCTTGCACACACACATACATACACAAAGCTTCTTTTGTTTAGGAAACTGCAAAAATAAATACAAGTGAAGGTCATGGAAGCTCCATAGACACATCCAGACTTCCTGAGGGACCAAATTGCTGGGCCAAAGGCTGTGGGGACCATGGTGTCAGGGAACATCTAGCTCAATTGGCATAACATAGTTTATAAAGAAAATGTTCTACATTCTACTTTGGTGAGTAGCATCTGAGGTTTTAAAAGCCTGTGAGTGGCCTTCTAGGATACTCCATTGGTCTCTCCCTTCGGGATCAAGGAAGAATGAAGAAAACTAAAGGCACAAGGGTAAGATTAGTCCACAGGACTAATGGACCACGACTTCCACCAGACTGAGTCCAGTACAACTAGGTGGTGCCTGGCTACCACCACTGACTGCTCTGACAGGGATCACAATAGAGGGTCCTGGACAGAGCTAGAGAAAAATGGAGAACAAAATTCTAACTCACAAAAAGAGACTAGACTTTATGGTCTGACAGACTGGAGAAACCCTGAGAGTATGGCCCCCGGACACCCTTTCAGCTCAGTAATGAAGTCACTCCTGAGGTTCACCCTTCAGCCAACGATTGGACAGGCCCATAGAACAAAACGAGACTAAAGAGGCACGCCAACCCTGGGGCAAGGACTAGAAGGCAGAAGGGGACAGGAAGGCTGGTAACAGGGAACCCAAGGTCAAGAAGGGAGAGTGTTGACATGTCGTGGGGTTGTTAACCAGTGTCATAAAACAGTATTTGTACTGTTTAATGAGAAACTAGTTTATTCTGTAAACCTTCATTTAAAGTACAATTAAAAAAAAAAAAAGCTTGTGAGTAGCCATCTAAGATAGTCCACTGGTTTCACCCCTTCAGGAGCAAGGGAGACTGAAGAAAACTAAAGATACAAAGGAAAGATTAGTCCAAAGTACTAATGGACCACAACTGTCACAGCCTCCATCAGACTGAGTACAATACAACTAGATGGTGCCTGGCTACCATTACCGACTGCTCTGACAGGGATCCCAATAGAGGGTCCCAGACAGAGCTGGAGAAAAATGTAGAACAAAATTCTAACTCACAATAAAAGACCAGACTTACTGTCCTGACAGAGACTGGAGAAACCCTGAGAGTATGGCCCCTGGACACCCTTTTAGCTCAGTAATGAAGTCACTCCTGAGGTTCACCCTTCATCCAAAGATCAGATAGGCCCATAAAACAAAATGAGATTAGACAGTAGGGACTAGAAGGCAGGAGGAGACAGGAAAGCTGGCAATAGAGAACCCAAGCTTGAGAAGAGAGATTGTTGGCATGTTGTGGGGTTGTTGACCAGTGTCATAAAACAATGTGTGTACTGTTCAATGAGAACTAGTTTGTTCTGTAAACCTTCATCTAAAGTATAATAAAAAAAATAGAAGTGAACAGAAGAAAGTAAAATTTCCTCCGCAATTATACTACTTGGAAATAATTGTTTCCAATAATAATTATTGATGTTTTTGGTGTATGTTCATCTTCTGTATGCATATCATCATTGTATGCATTTTTATTTTGAATCATTTTTAGTAAAAATGAGAAATTTCTTGTCTCAGAACACTGTTCATTTTGCAGTGTACCGTGTCCCTCTTTCCATGTCATTTGTCTCCAGCTAATTTTTGGTTATTGGACATTATTAAAAAATGGGAAACACTTGAATTGTGTTTATTTAGAATAGATAACACACGAACACGGTTTTTAAAAAATCAAGCTGTATAAAAAAATAGTGAAAGGCTTTCTTTCACCCCTGTACCCTAGCTGTCCTCCCCAAAAGGTACCTCAGTTTCTAGTTCCTCATTAATCCTTCCAGAATTATTTTGCCATAAATAAGCTTGTGTGTGTGTTTGTGTGTGTTTTTACACACGTGATTGTATAATTTACTTACTTTCCTGTACCATGTGATTTTTTTTAATGTTGGTATGTTTTTTAATTTTATTTTTGTTGTTGTTGAAAATACACACAGCTAACCATGCACCAATTCAACAATTTCTACATGTACAGTTCAGTGAACCTGGTTACGTTTTTCAAGTTGTATGACCATACTCACCCTCCTTTTCTAATTATTCCTTCACCATTAGCATAAACTCAATACCCCCTAAGCTTCCTATCTAACCTTTCAAGTTGCTATTGCCAGTTCGATCCCTTGTAGTTTTTTAAAACAGCAATAATACTGATATTTTAATAATTAAAAAAATATTATCGAGACCACTGAATGGAACTCCATGAATAGAAGGGACTTTTGTCTTTTCTGCTTATTTTAACAGTAGTGGTATATAGTGGGTCCTCAATAAATTTGTATTGAATGAATGGGATCTTTCCTTTTGATCATTTTCTATTCATATATATATACATTTTATTTTACAAAAGTGCCATTGTAGTATGTTACAGTCCTATAATTGATTTTTTTCCTTCTCTGTATATATTAACACTCTAGGTCATTAACCCCTCTTCTGCAGTATCAGACGTGATGTTTTATTGGCTATACCGTGACAGCACATTGTTGGATGTGTAGGTGGAGCTGCCAGTTGTTATCTATTTTTTTTAACTTGAAGCATAGGTTTTATGCAGGACAGTGTATAGATCTTAAGTATACATACAGTTCAGTGAGTTTTGATAAATGTAAAAAACGGTGAGAATGGCGCAGGACTGAACAGCGTTTCGTTCTGTTATATATAGGGTTGCTATGAGTCAGAAGTGACTCAGTGACACCTAACATACATTCATGTAACTACCAACCATAGTCAAATTACGGAACATTGCCATTGGCCTAGAAAGTTCCCTCCTGCTCCTTTCCAGCCAGGCTACCCAAGTTCCTTCCCCTAGCCCTGCCCTAGGGAATCACCAATTGGCCTTTCTGTCACCGTAGATTAGATTTCTTTTCTGGAGTTTCACACAAATGGAATGATATAGTATGTACTCCTTTGCAGCTGGAGCCCTGGTGGCACAGTGATTAAGAGCTGCAGCTGCTAACCAAAAGATTGGTAGTTCGAATTCACCAGCCACTCCTTGGAAACCTTATGGGGCAATTCTGCTCTGTCCTATAGGGCCACTATGAGCCGGAATCGACCTCAACAGCGATGGCTTGGGCTTTTGCGTCTGCCTTTTTTTTTTTTTACTTAGCATAATGTTTTTGAGAGTCATCCATGTTGTTGGATCTACTAGAAGTTTCTTTTTATTGCTGAACAGTATTCCATTGTATGAATATAACACAGTTTGCTCATCCATTCCCCTACTGACGGCCTTTTTGGTTGTTTCTAGTGTACCATGTGGTCTTACATAGCACTGCAGAGGTGATCCTAGCCTTATGTTCGTGAGTGTGCTCAGGAGAATGAATTCCTCAAATGGAAGTGCTGGTCAAAGGGTATGATTTTAAGCACTTTGCATATCACCAGTGTATGGTATCCAGGGGTGCTGCAAAAACTACCACAAAGAGGGGCGGCTTAAAAGAACAGCAATTTATTGTCTCACAGCTCTGGAGGCTGGGAGTCTGAATTCAGGGTGTGGATTCCTTCTGAGGCTTTGAGGGAGAGTCTCTTCCGTGCCTCTCTCCTAGCTTCGGGTACCTCCAGCCATCCCTTGACTTGCAGCTGCAGCATCATATGGCATCCTTTGTCTCCCGGACTCTAACATATCTTCTCTTTTATAAGGACATCAGTCCTATAGGATTAGGACCCACCCTACCCCTGTATGACCTCCTGTTAACCTATCTGATAACATCTTCAAACACCTATTTCCAGACAAGGTCACTTTCACAGGTACAGGGCTTAGGACTTCAGCATATCTTTTGAGGGTGACGCAATTCAATCCATACAACCAGTTAATAAATTCCCAAAATATCGCACCAGTTTAGACTTTCCCTCGTGGTGTGGTGGGTAGAGTGCCCGGTTTGCTAACCCTGGATATTATTCTTTAAAAAAAAAACAATGCTATTTAGATAGGTCCCAAAATGATGTCTTGTTTTAATCATTGTCTGTGTTTAAAAAGAGTGGGGACTCAGAAAGAAAACCACCAGCAGGTAGAAAGGGGAGTGGTGTGGAACTCTCTGATTGCTTTCCAGGATCTTTGGGGTCCCATCTGGCAGCAGGGTGCCGGTCTGAAACCCATGAAGGGGGGCTGGGAGAGCATTGTTGGGATGACCTTCAGTCCTGGTGAGAAGACTCCTGTGCTCCTTCTCAGCCCCTCTTAGTCATTGCAGGGTGTGCTGCTTCCTGCTCCCCAAGTAGCTGTAACGGAATCCCTAGAAGGCAAAATGTGAATTGCCTTTAGGCCCTGGGTCCCATGCAGGTTGTAGGTCACTGGAGCAGATGGTGCAGGAGCCTGGGCATTCTTGTGATAGGGACGTCCATGCTCGTACTGCCAGCTGCTTAGTCTAGAAGTCATCCAGTGACTTGGGTGGGTAGGTTGGGGAGAGACAAGGAGGGGAAGCAGGATGTCTTACAGAACAGAAGCTCAGGAAAAATTGGAAAGAGTGTAAATGCTGGTCAGTAGAGACTTGGTTGCACTATGGCTCATCCATACACTGAAGCACCATGGCGTCATTAAATGAGACATGATAGATAGCTACATACTTCATCACAGTGGGTTGTTCGGATCATTGTAAAAAATCTATCCCAACGGTTCAGGGCACTTTGGACTCTTTTGGAGTTGACCACTGTTGTTTTTTTCCTTGTTTTGTTTTTCTGAATTTTTTTATTGTAGAAATTTTAAAAGAGATACCAAAGCAGAGAGGAGTAGAGTGAATCCCCATATACCCTCCACCCAGCTTCAGGACGTGTTTCATCTGTCCCCCAGAAATCATGGCATTTCCTCCATAAATAGCCACCAACAGGGCTTTTTGAAGAACATAATGACTGTGCCATTATCACATCTATCAAAATTAATTAACATTAATGCATTACTGTCCTCTACTGCCCACTCTGTATTCTGTTTCCACTAGTTGTTTCAAAAACCATTTTTTTTTAGTTGGTTTGTCCAGATCATGATCCAGACAAGGTCCATACATTACATTTTTTAAATGTCTCTAAGTCTTTTAGGAGCCCTGGTGGCACAGTGGTTAAGTGGTTGGCTGCTAACTGAAAGGTTGGTGGTTCGAACCCACCAGCGGCTCCGAGGGAGAAAGATGTGGCAGTCTGCTTTCGTAAAGATTTACAGCCTTAGAGCCCTATGGGGCAGTTCTACTCTGTCCTGTAGGGTTGCTATGAGTCGGAATGGACTCGACGGCAACTGGTTTGGGTTTGTTTTGGTTATCCTCTAATGGTTCTTTACCTCCCCCCACCTTTATTTTATTTTTCATGCCATTGATTTGTTGGAGAATCAGTGGCGTTTGTCCTGATTATTTGTCCTGGTTAACGACCCATATTTTTTTGTTTGGCTGATTACTTCCTCATGGTGTCATTTCACTTGAGTTAACCACTACTAACAATTTGGTTTATACACTTCCCTAATCTTGTGGGATTATAATATGCTGTAACCTACTTGTTCCCTAGCTTCCAGCTGAGACTTGACTTCCTCAGAGAAGGTCAGGCAAATGTGACTCCCAGGGCAGGTCAGGGCTGGGTCACTGGTTACGTGCTCACACACTACCCTTGGCTGCATAGCACTGAGCACGATTTGTAATTATACATTTATTTATGCAGTTATTTCCTTTAGATCTGCCTTCCTGTCTGCGTGGTAGGCCCATGGGGGCAGGAGCTGTCTCCCCAGTTCTGAGCAGAGTAACTGTTGCATACGAGGCCCTCAGTCAGTATGTGCTCATCACAGGCATCTTATCTGGGGTTTGCGCATTACAGCCCACAAATCGCCTTCCTGCGCCTCACTGTCGAAACAGTCTTGGGGGGTAGGTTAGCAGCTACCAGCAACCCCATCATGCTGGTAGTGAGATGACCTCCCAGGGCTTTAGCAGTTTGGCCTGGGTCACCCTATTTAGTGGGAGAGTTGAGGCCTTAAAACCTTGCAATCTCTTGCCAAGAGTCTTACCTTAGATGAGACTCGCACGCGCGCGTGTGCGCGCACACACACATAGCAGAGGGATTGCAAGGCAGCCTTGAAGCCAGTGATGGTGTAAAAGAAACTTCCCCTCAAGCTCAGCAGACACCCTGGGAAGTCCCTGAGTGAGGTGAGAAGGTGGGGTTCATGGTACAAAGCTGTACAACTTGACTGAGTTGTAATCTCTCTTGAGTCTCTTTTTGTGTGAGCTTTCTATTTTCAAATAATTTCACACTTAGAGAAGTGTTGCGAGCGTAGAATACAATTCTTAACATTTTACCATATTTGCCTTCTCATTCTCTTTTTTATATTTTATGCACTTTTTTTTTCTGGACCAGGTTGTAGACATAATGCCTCATTTTACTTTAATATGTCAGGTGTTATTTCTCATGGTTACTTTTAAGGTTGACCATGAAGAGGTTTCTGGGGGAATTTTTGTCAAGCCGCTTAGGGACACTTCCCCAGGTGTCAGGAATCTCCCAAGAGGCACTTATCGGAAGCAGGGCATCAATTCAGCATCCTGGTTAGGAAGGAGGAAGCCAGGCAGTTGCGGGAAGGCCTTGATGACCTTAGTCCAGGGAAGGCAGAGCCCTGGCTGATTTCTTCCCACAATCTTCTGGGCTTGGTTGGCAAACAGCACTGTGAGGTGGGCCTCTTCACCCAGCAGTCCTTAATGAGCCCAGTTTAATGAGCCCCACAAATAACCTGCAGACCCAGCAGAGGTGCTGCCAGGGGTGAAACCAGAACCCAACCCCTGCCCTGAGGGCTTTTAACCTCTGGGTTGTAGTCCTGTAAAATCAACTACAGCCATATGTTAATTGCCACAATAGCCAGTTAATGTTAGTAAAAGTGCACGTTTAATGGGTGCTTATTGTCCGCTAAAAGCCTTACATACATTATCTTTCATTATCTAAGTCCTCACAGCAACTCTCTTAAGTAAGCACTGCTGTCCTCGTTTGCTGCCCATCCAGTTGGTCCCAGACTCATGGTGACGCCATGTACAACAGAAGGAGACACTGCCCAATCCTGTGCCATCCTCGTGATCCTTTGTAATTAGTTGCAGATTGGATCATAAGGTTTCCACTGGCTGATTTGTAGAACTAGATCTCCAGGCCTTTCTTTCTACTCTGTCTTAGTCTGGAAGCACCTTTGAAACCTGTTCACCATCACATCTACATGCAACCCTCCACTGACAAACCGGTAATGGCTGCGTGTGGGGTGCATTGGCTGGGAATTGAACCCGGGTTTCCTGCATGAAAGGCAAGAATTCTACCACTGAACTACCAATGCCACCTAGTAGGCACTGCAGTTATCTCCATTTTACAGATGGGACATGTCAAAGTTTGCCGTTGTTAGGTGCCGTCCAATTGGTTCCAACTCATAGCAACGCTGTGTACAATGGAACAAAACACTGCCTGGTCCTGCCCTGTCCTCACAGTCGTTATTCTTGAGCCCATTGTTGCAGCCGTTGTGTCAATCCGTCTGGTTGAGGGTCTCCCCCTTTTTCACTGACTTCTACTTTACCAAGCATGATGTCCTTCTCCAGGGATTGATCCCTCCTGATAAGATGTCCAAAGTATGTGAGAGTAGTCTCACCATCCTTGCTTCTAAGGAGCATTCTGACTGTACTTCTTCCAAGACAGATTTGTTCCTTCTTTTGGCAATCCATGGTATATTCAGTATTCTTCCGCCAACACCACAATTCAAAGGCATCAGTTCTTCAGTCTTCCTTATTCATCGTCCAGCTTTCACATGCATAGGAGGCAACTGAAAACACCAAGGCTTGGGTCAGGCACACCTTAGTCTTCAAGGTGACATCTTTGCTTTTTAACACTTTAAAGGGGTCATTTGCAGCAGATTTGCCCAGTGCAGCGGGCCTTTTGATTTCATGAGTGTTGATTGTGGATCCAAAAAAAAAAAAAACCCACCAAACCTGTTTCCACTGAGTGGATTCTGACTCCTAGAAAACCCACAGAACAGAGTAGAATTGCCCCCATAGTGTTTCCAGGGAGTGCCTGGTGGATTCAGACTGCCGACCTTTTGGTTAGCAGCTGTAGCTCTTAACCACTGTGCCACCAGGGTTTCCATTGTGGATCCAAGTAAAATGAAATCCTTAACAACTTCAGTCTTTTCTCTGTTTATCATGATGTTGCTTATTGGTCCGGCGTGAGGATTTTTTTTTTATTGAGGTGTAATTCATACTGAAGGCTGTGATCTTTGATCTTCATAGTAAGTGCTTGGAGTCCTCTTCACTTTGAGCAAGCAAGATTGTGTCATCTGTATAATGAAGGTTGTTAATTAGTCTTCCTCCAATCCTGATGCCACGATCTTCTTCATATAGTACAGCCTCTCGGATTATTTGATTAGCATACAAATTGACCTCACCAGGTAAAATACATAGGAATCAAATCAGCTACATCTGTGGAAAGAGATGATGGAAAAACTCAATATTATCAGTCAGAACAAGGCCAGAGGCTGACTACAGAACAGGCTATCAGATGCTCATATGCAAGTTCAGGTTGAAACTGAAGAAAATTTGAACATGTCCACAAGAGCTGAAGCACAGCCTTGAATGTATCCCACCTGAATTTAGACACCATCTCAAGAATAGATTTCACGCAGTGAACACTAATGACTGAAGACCAGATGAGTTGTGGAAGGACATCATACATGAAGAAAACAAGAGATCATTAAAAAGACAGGAAAGAAAGCAGAGGCCAAAATGGATGTCAGAAGACACCGTGAAATTTGCTCTTAAATGTAAAGTAGCTAAAGCAAAAGGAAGAAATGATGAAGTAAAAGACCTGAACAGAACATTTCAAAGGGCAACTCAAGAGGACAAAATAAAGTATCATAATGACTTGTGCGAAGACCTGGAGATAGAAGACCATAAGGGAAGGACACGCTCGGCATTACTTAAGCTGAAAGAGCTGAAGAAAATACTGAAGCCTCGAGTTGCAATATTAAAGGATTCTACAAGAAAAATATTAAACAACACAGAAAGCATCAAAAGAAGATGGAAGGAATACACAGAGTTACTATACCAAAACCAGTTGGTTAATGTTCAGCCATTTCAGGAGGTAGCATATGATCAGGAACCGATGGTACTGAAGGAGGAGGTCCAAGCAGCACTGAAGGCATTGGTGAAAACTAAGGCTCTGGGAATTGACGGAATACCAGTTGAGATGTTTCTACAAACAGATGTAGCGCTGAAGTGCCCACTTGTCTATACCAAGAAATTTGGAGGACAGCTGCCTGGCCAACTGACTGGAAAAGATCTATATTTATGCCTATTCCTAAGAAAGACGTCAGAGTTTAGAGACCTTACATTACTTACCCAAGGCCACACAGCTATTAGGTGGCAGAGCCAAGATTCGAATCCAGGCACCCAGACTCCAGGGCTCACACTCTTAACCAGTGTACCAACAGATGAGATTTCAGTGCCTAAAGAAGTCATAGAAAGCTTCAAAGAGGAGGTACTGTTTGAACTGACTGGAAGGATGAGTAGAAGATTGCCAGGCAGAGAAAGGGGTAGGGGAAGACACCTAACCAGGACACAGGGTGGTTTGTGATAATCACCAAGAGTGACCATCAAGGGGTGGTCTGGTGAGTGGGGGTGGGTGGGAGGGAGATGAGACCAGGAACATTGGCGTTGGGAGTGGGAGGTCTCCCTAGATGTTTGCACCTTATCCTGAGAGCAAATGGAGAGCTGAGAAAGAGGTAAGTAGGGGTATGTCAGCTCACAGTGGAGAGAGGACCTGGCCTTGGAGACTAGGTATGGGTGTTGCAGTGATCCAGAGAGGTGGTGTCTGAACCAAGGCAGGTTGTGGGCAGACTTGAGAGGGTCAAAAGGACCAGTTAAGAAAGGGAGTGAAAGATTTCAAGTTTCTGAGTACTTGGAACAAAGTAATTTTCCTTTGTAGAGCACGATCAGCCTTTTTCACAATGAGCATTGTTCTTGGAGTGCTCCTTCTGGAAGTTGTCAGTTTCTCTGCAATCTTTGAAAAACTCACTGCCATCAAGTGGATTCCGACTCATATCCACCCCATAGGGTTTCCAAGGCTATAAATCTCTACCGAAGCCGACTGCCATATCTTTGTCCCAAGGAGCTGCTAGTGGTTTCGAACTGCCGACCTTTTGGTCAGCAGTCAGTCACTTTACCCACGGCGCCACCATGGCTCCATGTAATCTTTTAGGGCGCCCCAGTACCATCTAAGTTAAGTCAATGTTTAGTAGGCACCTATAATGTGCAGACAGTATTAAATGCCTTATGTTTGTGATCTCATTTGTTTAAAAAGGACCAGTTAAATATAGTAACCAAGGCAGTGGTTCTGGAACATCAGTGAGCATTCATTCATTCATCACATATTTTTTGGCAGCCAGTTGCGTGGCACGCACTGTGCTAGCCACTGGGGATGTGGTGGTGGACAAAACAAAGTTCTCTACCTTGATGGAGCTTATAGTAAGCATTGGATTCAACTGAAGCTCTTGTTAAATGTAGATAGCTGCCTAGGATCCATCCCCAAGGATTCTGATTCTGTAAATCAGGAAAGGTGCAGGAAGTTCCCATTTTACACTGGTTCTCAGAAGATTCTGAAGCATATAGTCAACTGACCACGTGCGAGAAACCCTGGACTATACTAACCTGCTTCAGTCTGTACTTTAGGGTTCAGATACCCAGGAGAATCCACAAGAAGGAATTTGGAAATCTGGGCCTGGAGCTTGAAGTCTGGAGTGAAGAGCTTTGGAGGCCATGGCAGACAGAGGAGTGGGAACCTGCAGGGTGGGGGTGTGAGGGGAGATCCAAGGACTGGACCTGTTAAACACCCAGCATGTAAGAGCGGAGCACTTCATGACCCCACGTAATGGAGGGCCCAGGAGAATGAGGGACACCCTGAACGGAGAAGGGGTGAGGGATGTGGTTACATCAGGAGGCTAGCTAAAGCAAAGAGCTTGGGGACATTTTATAAAAAGGCTATGAATGTTATCTGCAGGGGTTGTTGGAGGGCACCTCGGCTTGGCGGGGAGGGGGGTGACCAGGGAGAACCATGCAGACAGGCATGTCCGTGATCACGGTTGGACGCCCCAGCAGCTGGTACGAGGGTTTAGCACAGAGTACGCAGGGTAGTTGGTGGCTCTGCAGGTTAGTGGCAAATCCTGGGCTCAGGAGGAGGAGCTTGTCAAGGAGTATGGGGGGGCGCTATTGGAATGTGGTGACTGGGGGTGACCTCCATCCTGCTGGAAGGAAGCTGCAGGCCAGACTTTAGTAGGAGGGAAGTATTAATGGCATTGCTGTCTTCAAGTGCCCCGGCCACTCTCTTAAAAATGTTGAAATAGTGTCCCTACAGAGATGTTGATTTTTTACCGAAAATACCTGCTGGGTCTCTGTGAAGCAATCAAGGCAGAGGGGAAGGAGGATGATCCACCAGCCCATTGGGCCTCCCTGGTTGATACTGTGTACATGTTGAGGCCTCTGAAGAAGCAGCCTTCCTTTCCTCCCTTCCTCTCTCTCTCTCCTCCCTTTATATTTGCAAGTTTATACTTCCCGTTGGTCACCTCGGTTGCATGTGGTGTTTCTTCACATCTTGTTACTCTTTGTTCTCAGGCTGACGTGACCTCTCTAGCTGTTTCCCAAGCAGCTGGCCCAGCGCCTGGGTGCCTGGGTCTCTGGGGAGGCAGCAGTTGGCAGCAGTGAGGGTGAGCATAGTGAGAAGCTCAGAGGCGGAGACCCTGCGTGGTTTTCTCCCAGCGACTGGTACAGGAGCACACGCTCAGGCTGTTGATGAAGCGGTTGTAGCACTGGCAGCGGTGCCACACCCCAGGCCCCCGCCAGCTCCTGCATGTACGCATCCAGGATTTGCCACCGACCTGCAGCGTGGCCTTGGGCAGGTGTTCTTCTGTGCCTGTTTCTGCGTGCTAGCGCTAGCAGCCACCTCAAGAGGACGAGTGTGGGATTGGAGCTAATGCATGTAGAGTCTAAATTGAGGAGAGAGAGAAGTAGGGGTGAGTGTGTGCTGAGAAGCAAGACTGGAAGGCACGTACTGATAAACACACACACACACACACACACACACACACACACACACGATGCTTATCTCCTGGTGGTGGGATTGCAGTGATTTTAATGTTCTTTGTGCTCACCTGTATTTTCTAAAATTACTATAGTGATCAGGTATTTTGTAATCAGTTCAATAAAACTGTTTTGAGAGTAAAATAACCAAACCTAAACTATCCCATGGACACCCCAAAACATAGTGTTGAGAGCATCGGAGTCAGAAGATGCAGGTTCAAATCTATCACTTGTTAACTGGGTGACCTTAAGCAAGTTACCTAACTTCTCTGAGCTGTCCTTATCTGTAACACTGGGATGCTGATACTCAATCCCTACCTCATGTGCCTGTTGGGAGGATTAAAGGACAAAATGCATGAAAAATGCTTAGCACAACGTCTGGCAAATGGGTAGCTTTCAAATTATGTAAGACTGAATTATTTTTTCCTTTTTTTTTTGTCGATGCTATGTGTTTTCACTAATGGAAGGCATGCTTTTTCAAGAGCCCTTTCTGAATTTTTGTTATAAGATATGGATTTTGATACATATTATGTGAGACACATATGCCCTGGTGGATACCGGAGGTAGGAAATATCGGTGATACGAGGCAAAGATAAAATCGTTTTATCTTCGCTTTTTTTATTTCATGAAACATTTTGAAACATGGTATAGAGTGGCTGCTACCATGTCAGTGTTGTTGTTCCTACTTTCAGAATGTGCTGCTGATTCTACAAGATGGTATGCTCTTCCCAGGCATCGTTGTCACCCTCCTCATCTAGGTCCTCCTCCTCATTGTCAGTTAGAGAAGATAGTATAGAATTTTCTGGAGGTTTCTAAATCTCTTTACCATTTCTAAAACAGAGGGATGTTCCAGAAAAAAATAATTGTTGGTTCTGCAGAAGTAGTATAACACCTATAGCACACCTCCAAACAAACATGAGCATACACAAGGGGAACAGATTGCTTAATTCAGGCCTCCTGCTCAAATAAATAAAACCAAAGGAATTTGTATCTCAGGAAAATAACCACTACAATGCATTCTTCCATATTGCCAAAGTAGTCCTTACAGCTCAGAAATACGAAGAGCAGTTCTGGAAGACTGCAGGACAACTCACAGCTGAGCATGGGTGCTGCTACACATGTAAACAACAAATGGCGCCTAAGGATGAATGGTGCCTAAGAATAACTTACAGAATTCGTGTCTTTTGAAAATTACTACTGCAATGCATTCTTCCTTATTGCTAAATTAGTACTTACCAGCTCAGAAAGACAAAGAGCAGTCCTGGAAGATTGCAAGACAGCAACTTACAGCTGAGCCAGGGATGCTGTCACAACTGGATGCAATGAATGGCATCTGGGAATGAATGGTGACTAAGAATGAATGGCACCTAAGAATAGCTTATTCTGGTGAGAAGTACATACTTGGGAGCACACAGAAACCAGGAAATAATACTTGGGAGGCTTATCTCCCAGTAAAAAAGGCAAGAGAGACAAAAGTTTTGCAAAATCGTACCTCCAGGATGCAACACCTAATACAATACACTCATCTACACAGTAATGAGGCACCAACTCCCGCTTCTCCAGTTTCATGCATTTAAACAGGCGCACTAAAACCAGGGAAACTGTTTCACAAGAAACATGAGAGGTAGAAAATGTTGGTGGGCAATGGTATATCCCTCCGGTTATGGAAGAGTTTTTATATGTGTGTGTGTGTGTCTGTGTGTATAGCTAGTTGTTGTTGAGAGAATTCCAGTTCATGGCCACTGCATGTGTGTCATCAGAGTAGAGCTGTGCTTATTGGGCTTTCAGTGGCTCAAGTAGACCGCCAGGCCTTTCTGCTGAGGTGCCTCTAGATAGAATTGAACAAACAGCTGAGTGCATTAACCATTTGCACCACCCAAGGATTCCATACATACATATACGTGTGTGTGTATGGGTACATATATGTGTATATGTACTTGCGTATGTGTATACACACACATATATATTAAAGGGATTGGGCAGGGGTGGGGGACTTAATCTTGGGTCCATGCCCTGAACCTGCTACGACCAGGCATCCAGCACTTGGCTGCTTGGAGTTTCCCTGAGCTGGCTTGGAATGATCAGATTAGTAGACATTGAGCCAGGGATTTTTGCCAGAGCCCTGCCACCAGCATCCTAAACCACCATTTCCCAGAGCATGATCTCTGGGATGGTGCTACTCTGCCCCCCAAAAAAGGGGGGGTGCTATATGGATAAATAAACTTAACCTAGAGATTCCCACAGCTAAATGTATTTTTTGCCGAAGAACATTTTCAGAGCCTCTTACGTAGGTCCCTGGATGGCAGAGCTTGCACTTGTTTACTTACATAAAGGTTGACAGTTTGAACCTACCCACTGGTGTCACGGGAAAAAAGATCCCAGCCAAGAAGATCATACAGAGCAGTTCCATTAGTCGGAACTGACTTGAGCAGTGGGCTTGTTTGCCTTTGGCTTTAATGAGCTAATACATGATCCCTTTTAGGAAGGGGCAATGTAGTATGTGTTGTTTTCCAGATTCATGGCCCACAGATTCTTTTCTTCTTGGGACTGGTGCACCACTGACATACCTTGGGAAACACTGCCCTCGAAATGACTGATAGACTCATAGTTTATCATTTTTCTTGCCGCTCCGAATCCTCCATCAGCACTGATCTGGTTCTTCCTTGGCAACCCTGTGTTGCTGTTGGGTAGACGGAGGCACATGACAGCTTTCTCTTCCCCTGAAGTTCAGCTCCCCCAGGTTCTAATATCTCTTCTCTAGCCTTCATGAGTATTTGGAATCACTGACTATGATGGATAGTCTTATACAACCTATGATCAGGATCCAACCATTTTTTTCCCACCTTTTCAACACAAGTATTTGCCATTCTCCAGATTTTGTGGATTTTGATAATTATTGACTGTTCTGTATTAAGCATCGGGGTCACAGAGCTGAATAAGACAAATGCAGTCTCCGCCCTCATGTTTACGGTCTAGAGGGGAAGAAGGATAGTAAAAACGAAGGAATGAGTGAACTAATAAATGAATGGGAAGTCCTAGGTGCTTGGGGAGTAACTGACAGGAGCATGACCAGGGAACACACTTTTCAGAAAATGACTTTTAAGCTGAGAGCTGAAGGAGGAATGAGTGAAACAGCAAGTTGTTTAGAAAATGAGGTTGTAGCAGGACGCCAAGTGCTAAAAACAAAGACTTCCCTTCCTCCCTAATATGAGAAACCTGTGGCGGCAGGCTTTTCCAACCATACTGAAAGTGAGAACTTTTACAGTGTACGTGACCTTCAAAACCCTCTGAGGTTAGCCTCAGAATGCCGTCAGAGCATGTGTGCAGAGCACGCTGAATTTTCGCCCTGCACACATGCTGGGTCCTGCAGCGGTGATGGGCCAGTCTCAGGCAGCTTCTGGCCATGGGTTCTGACTGTGGGCTCAGGTCTTTGTGGCTGCACATTTGGGACTCACCCAGCCCATATTCCCCAGGTACCTCTAAGCTCAGCACAGGTGTAGAGACTGTTTGCCACCTCTGCCAAGCTCGGTATCTCTGGGGTCAGGGGAGGGAGCAGAAGATGAGACACGTGCCTTGCCTACCCTCGCTGCCACAATCTACAGAAACCTTCTAGGTGGCAGAGCGAACACAGCTGCCTTGTACACACTGGCTGCTCTGGGTTCAGTTAGGGGCTCTGGGTTGTGCTGCGCTTGTCTTTGGTCTTTCTCAGAGCACTCTCCTTTTTAGAAGATTGTCTTCCTGCTTGAGAAGCCCAGAGAAAGCTCTGGGACAGCAAGGAGGGTGCTTGCCAAAGAAGTCAAGCCTGTCTTTTCATCCCCTCTCTTCTCCCCAGAATGGCCCCTCTGGTCCCAGAAATGCTGCCCTTCCTTGAGCTGACATAGTGAGGTTTCCCTCTCAAGAGGGTAGGGGAGAGTACAGGAGTAGGAACGGAAGACCTGGGGGCGGTAAAGGAGACTATGGGCTGAGGGAAGATTCCCCCAGCTAATGTTTGCTCAGGTCACAGCTGTGTTCACACCAGAGCACTGCATTCATTCATTCTTATATCCATTCATTCAACAAATACTCATGAACCCTTATGTGGGCCAGGAACTAAGAGAGAGGTGTGGACAAGGTGAAGAGAGGGGTGCGGCTCCTTCCCTCAGGGATATCACATTCTGGGGATGTGGGGAGGGCAGTTAATGAACATGGAGACAGATCAGTAAACAGTGATTGCTGATTGTGCTAGCTCAGTGAGGGAAGCACATAGGATCCTTTATGATATGGACTGGGAAAGGTCTCTCTGAAGAGTGGCCAGAACGGAAGCATGAAGGAAGAAAGACAGCCCAAATGTCCCAGATGGGAGCTTGGTGAAGTCCTGGCATCAGCTTACAATGAACCTCTTTACAGCCACTAAAAATACGCTTCCAGTGCTCTCTGCAGGGGGAGTGGGCAGCAGTTAGAATTTGTTGTTGGTGTTAGCTGCCGTTGAGTTGGCTCTCAACTCCCAGCGTCCTCATGTACGGTGGATGGAATGAAACGCTGCCCCCTTTTGAGCCATCCTCATGATTGGTTATGGATTGGACTGTTAGGATCTGAAGTAGATCAGCAGGCCTTTCTGCCTCATCCGTCTTAATCTGGACACTCCACTGAAGCCTATTCAGCATCATAGTGACACGCAAGCCTCCAGTGACAGATGGGGGTGGTGGCTGCATATGAGGTGCATTGACTGAGAGTTGAACCTGGGCACTGAACTGCCAGTGCCTTCATTTGGAGATTATGATTCCCTTTTTATGAATGTTTGCACAAGAAACATCTGAAGAATTCTTGTGAAGATGATTGTTGTTAGTCGCTATTGAGTCAGTTCAGACTCATGACAACCCATGTGTGCTGAGCAGAACTGTACTCAATAGGGTTTGTAGGCAGTGACCTTTCAGAAGCAGATTGCCAGACTTGTCTGCCAAGGGACTTCTGGAAGGGTTTGAATCGTCGACCTTTCGACTAGTAGTGGAGGGCTTAAAAACCAAAACAAACCAAACCCAGTGCCGTCAAGTCGATTCCGACTCATATCGACCCTATAGGACAGAGTGGAACTGCCCCACAGAGTTTTCAAGAAGCGCCTGGCAGATTCAAACTGCCAGCCCTTTGGTTAGCAGCTGTAGCGCTTAACCACTATGCCACCAGGGTTTCCTAGTGGAGGGCTTAAAAAAGCACTGATTAATAGTGCTTATCTCTGAATAATTATATTCCTGCCCATTCCAAAGAAAGGCAATCAAACAGAAGGAGGAAATTAGCAAACAATATCATTAATGTCACCTGCTAGCAAAATTTTGCTGACGATAATTAAAAATTAGCTGCAGCCAGTCATACGTCCACAGGGAACTGCCAGAAATTCCAGCGTGATTCATTTAAGAGGACGTGGAACAAGGGATATCATGACTGATGTTAAATGGATCTTGGCCGAAAGTAGAGATCCCAGAAAGATGTTTATCTGTGTTTTATCAACTACGTGAAGGCATTCGACTGGGTGGATCATACCAAATTATGGGTAATATTGTGAAGAATGGGAATTCCAGAACACTTAGTTGTGCTCATGTGGAACCTGTATGTGAATCAAGGGGCACTAGTTTGAATAAAACAAAGGGATACTGAATGGTTTAACATCAGAGACGGTGTGCATCAGAGTTATAACCTTTCACCATACTTACTCAATCTGTATGCTGAGCAAAAGTTGAAGAAGCTGAACTATATGAAGAACACGACATCAGGAAAAGAGAAAGACTCGTTAACAACTTGAAATATGCAGATGACACAACCCTGCTTGCTGGTAGTGAAGACGACTTGAGGCATGTACAGATGAAGGTAGAATCCTACAGCCTTCAGTATGGATTATACCTGAACATAAAGAAAACAAAAATCCTTACAACTGGGCCAATAAATAACATCATGAAATTGAAGTTGTTAAGGATTTCGTTCTTCTTGGATCCACAGTCAGCGTGCCCATGGAGGCAGCAGTCAAGAAATCAAAAGACATATTGCACTGGGCAAATCTGCTACAAAAGACCTCTTTAAAGGGTTAAAAAGCAAAGATGTCACTTTGAAGACTAAGGTGTGCCTGACCCAAGCTGTGGTATTTTTAATCGTCTCATAATGCATGCAAAAGATGGACAGTGAAAAAGGAAGACCGGAGATTGACTCATTCGGATTGTAGTGTTGCTAAAAAATATCAGATAGACCATGAACTGCCAGAAAAATGAACAAATCTGCCTTGGAAGAAGTACAGTCAGAATGCGCCTTAGAGGCGAGGATGGCAAGACTGTATCTAGCTTAGTTTTTGGACATGTCCTTCGGAGGGACCAATCACTAGAGAAAGACTTATGCTTGGTAAAGTAGAGGGTCAGCGAAAAAAAAAGGGGGAGACCCTCAGTGAGGTAGATTGACACAGTGGGTGCAACAGTGGGGCTGAGATACAGCACAGGTTTTGAGGATGGCACAGGACAAGGCAGTGTTTCATTCTGTGGTACAGAGGGTCTCTGTGAGTCAGCTGACTTGATGGCACCTAACAGCAGCAATCTCTGATTGAGGGATTGTAAGTGATATTTGGTATACTTTTCTATTTTTTTTAACTGGTCAGTGAACACAACTTATAATCAGTAAAAAAAAAAAAAATTCTTAATAGGGCCTTGAGGGGCTTTGTATCTTAGGGGGAAGCGTCTCACAGGGTAGTGATACTCATCAAAGGGCTGGACATAGTAAATGTTAGCAATGTTGTTTTTGTTAATGGGCTGATTTTGTTAAAGGGATAATGTAGGGTAGCCAGAGAAAAATCGGAAATCAGTTTTGAGCTGGGCCTTAATATGGTGGGTCTCTGGCCCTTCTATATTCATTTCCTAGGACTGCCTTAACAACATACCACCAACTGGGTAGCTGACAACAATGGGAATTTTTTTTTTCACAGTTTTGGAGGCCAGAAGTCTGAAATGAAGGTGTTGGGAGGACCGTGTTGCCTCTGAAGGCTCATGGGGAAGATCTTTCCCTGACTCTTCTTAGCTCCTGGTGGCTTCCAGCAGTCCTTGGCCAAGCTCTGCTCCACTGTCACATGACAGTGTGTGTCTCTGTGTCCAAGTTTCCCTCCCCTGGGGGCTCAGTGGTTAAGAGCGCCATTGCTAACCAAAAGGTCGGCAGTTTGAATCCGAAGCCACCGGCTGCTCCTTGGAAACCCTGTGGGGCAGTTCTCCTCTGTCCTCTGGGGTTGCTATGAGTTGGCATTGACTCTATAGCAATGGGTTTGGTTATTTTATTTTTTTGTTCTTTTCTAAAGACACCAGTCTTTGAATTCAGAGCCCACCCTAAACCATTATGACCTCATTTTAAGAACTTTATCATATCTGCCAAGACCGTATTTCCAAATACAGTTCACACTCACAGGTATCAGGGATTAGGACTTGAATGTATCATTTTGGGGGACACAATTCCATCTCTTCCACCTTGCCTCTCATTTTTTAAAATCTGAAATACAGTAATTAAAATAATAATGCTGTTATATATTGAATATTAAAAGTAAAATCCAGACAGTGTAGTATGAAGAAACTATTAACCGGATAGTGTAATCTTCCCATCTCTAACTCTGTAAGGAAGAACTAGCAATCAGATCTTAAATATAACATCTCACTAAACTTATACATGGGAAGTGACAGACACTGGTAGTGCTGTTTGATCCAAAAGGGCTAAACTTCACCCTCAGGAGACTAAACTGGACATCTAAGCATGCCAGTATAAACATCAAAACAAATTATATTCTAACCAGGAGGGAATGATTTAGGAAATAATATTGGAGTCATTATTCCCTGTCCTTGAGCATAGAATGTGACCCAGCTGGGGCTGGGCTCACCAGGACTCACAAGGACACATCGACTGGGCCCTGAGGTATAAAGACAACAGATAGGATAATCTTGGAAAATATCTTTTAGGGAACCTTTCATGTAAGCCAGTCTAACAGAACACAAAAGATTTTCCACTCTTATCTTTTTCTATTAGCATTTAGTAAATAGAAACTTTGTTGGACCAATGAGGACCCTCCTGACTGTTGTTACGGAAACCTGTACCAGTGATTGTTAAGAAAGACGATTCAAGTAGGATCACCGTTTCTAGTCAGTCTGTGAAAAGATAAAGCTTTCAATGGTTTTGCCCATTTTGTAATGACTCTGTAATATTCTTTGGACTCAGGCAGACGTGGCTCTGGTAGCGTATTTGTCCATTTTCCCACTTTTGTCTATTCTGTAATATTTCCTTGTACTCTGGAAGATGTGGCTCTGGCAGCATGGTTTGCCCACTTCTCACTTTTGCATTTTTGAATATATGCTGAATAAAACTTGTTTTGCTTAAGAAAAAAATATATGCATATATTTTTTCTAACTAACCACAGGAAACAGTCTGATATCCGGAAAGCAACAAGGATTACACACATTATTATATAAACCAGCACACAAAGGTTTAAAACAGTTTTGAAAATGAAGTTAGCTGTCTTGAGTCAAGGGAACAAAAAAAGTCGGTCCGTATTGACCGTTTAGAATCTCTAGAGATGGTGGGGATCTGTTGTAGTGCAGCTACATACAGTACAGTTCGGTTTGTTCATTTTATTTCTAGCTTGTAGTTATTATTTGGAGCCCTGGTGGCGCAGTGGTTAAGAGCTCGGCTGCTCACCAAAAGGTCAGCAGTTCAAATCCACCAGCTGCCCCTTGGAAACCCTAGGGGGCAGTTTTACTCTGACCTGTAGGGTCACCATGAATTGGAATCAACTTGTCAGCAATGGGTTTGAGGTTTTTTTTGAGGTAGTTATTATTTAAAACAAAAATAAACTGTGATCACAAAAGTAGGTTTCGTCAGGTGGATTTTTTTTTGTTAACTCCATCACAGCCACCTCTCCCTGTGCTCCTGCTTGCTCATCTGCTCATTTCTAAACCTACCTATGGCCCAGGTACTTCCCTGGCTGGCTCAGGTGGTAAGGGGCTGGCAGCTGGTAAGCCAGGGAAGGAGAGGGGAGTTGTCAGGAAGCCTCTGCCCACCCCTCCTCCCCCATTCATCTGTCCATCCTCCCCTCACCCCTAGCCTTTCTGCTGGCCCCACTGATGCTGCCCCTGGCCCTGCCAGGCTGGCTGAGGGGAGGGTCACCTGCCTGGCTGGGCTCCTGCTGCCTGTGCTGGCTGCAGAGTGCCTGCCAAGTGCCTGCCTAATCCAGGGAGAGCTTTACATGCCACCCCACACAGGCTGCTCTTTTGTTTCTGAAATCCAGGCCACACAGCAGAAGGGGCTGGCTTCATGCACCAGGGCCGCTGTGGCCTTCCAGCAGACTCAGGTCAAGAGTGCTTGGGGAGGAATGCGGTTCCTTAGAGCAAAGCCTTTGTAATGAATGCCTCTTCGCCCACCCCAGTTGGGTTAAGGATGTAACCAGCCAGACTCTCAAACTAAACAGGATAAGCACGCTGGCGTCCCACATGGTTGGTTATGTGCCAAAGAATCGCACTTCTGTGGGTGATGGAAAGAAGCTGAGGCTCAGGGCTGCTAATTCCAGTTCGTTTGGGAGACTCTGAGGAGGACACGTGGTGACCCCATGTGGGTGGAGTAGAACGGCTCCATAGGGTTTTCAAGGCTGTGACCTTTGAGAAAAAGATCACCAGGCCTGTTTCCTGAGCCATCTCTGGGTGGGTTTGAACTGCCAACCTTTCAGCTCGTAGTTGACTCACAGCAACTAACAACAACAACAAGGTGGAGGACTCAGTACCTGGGTGGGGCAAGCGGTTCATGCACTCGGCTGCTAATGGAAAGATTGATGGTTTGAGTCCACCCAGAGGTACCTCAGAAGAAAGGCCTGGCAATCTACTTCTGAAAAATCAGCCACTGAAAAAGCTATGGAGCACAGTCCTGTTCTGACATACATGGGGTCGCTACGAGTCAGAGTTGACTAGTGATCTGGAATGGAGGACACGCTGCTAAGTAGGTGTCCTTTCCTGCAAACGCGCCCCGACCATAGCCGCAAACCCTAAAGTAGAAAGCTTTATCTCATGGTACTCAAGGCAGGTTTCTGGACAAAGAGCCTTTGACAGAGGCAGGTAAACTCAACTTCTCTGAAGGTTGGTTGCCCAGCTTGAGGGGAAGGGCACTGATGGTTGTTGACTTGCTGTTAAGTACTTTACATTACCAGATACTTGTACACAGTGTGGCCCCATTTTCCAGATGAGGACACTACGGTTCAGAATTCACATGCCTGAGGCTGGTAATAGCAGAGATGAGATTAACCCCGAACTGCATAGCTTCACAGCCTGTGCCAAGCTGCTCCTCTGTGTATGGGAGGGGGCGGGGACTCCCTTGTATTTGTTCTTTTGTTACTCATTGGATGTTTTTTCAGCACCTAACTCTGTGCCAGGCACTATACTGGGCACTGGGCCAATGGAGTAAGCAAAATAGACATGGCCCCCGCTTTCTGGACCCTGGAGCCTAGCAGGAAAGCAGGAGGAAACCCATAAATTAATATTTGGCTGGGAAGAACATGTGCTAGGAGAATAAAGGGGACCTGGTTTGGAATGATGGGGGATCAGGGAAGGCCACCCTCAGGAAACTACTTGCTGTCGAGTTGATTCTCACTCTTGGCAATCCCATGTGTGTCAGAGTAGAACTGTGCTCCCTAGAGTTTTCAATGGCTGCTTTTTCAGAAGTAAATTGGCAGGCATTTCTTCCGAGGTGCCTCTGACGTGGACTCAAACTGGCAACCTTTTGGTTAAATGTCACATCCTAAGAGTGGAAGTCCCTGAGTGGTGCAAATGGCTAACATGCTTGGCTGCTAGCCAGATATCTGAGGGATGAGCAGAAATAGGGATGAAGAGCATCCCAGGCAGCTTTCATAAATGCTGCCCACCCTTGAGATTATCCTTTTCCCAGAAGCCTTACTTCTTCTTTACACGTATTGCTGCCCAATCCAACGGCCCTTTATGTTGATGCACCATGGCTTCCTTTGAGAATCTGTTTGGAGCTATGGCCCCTCTTCCCAGGAAAGTGTACAGAGGGCAAACTTTGAGCATGGCGCACAAGGGAAGATCTGGAAGGAGCTGAGCTTGGCTGAGTTGAGGGGGAGGGAAGTCAGGACCTTGCATAGCTGACTTGTTGTGTTTAGGGGTTTTGAACTGTGCTGATGAGGGCACTGCAGCCTGGGGTAAAGGTCAGTTGGGTAATTTGCAGCAGCTGCTGGCTGCGGGACACCAAGGATCTGTGATTATGGTTGGCTTCTTGTCAAGGGCCTGAATTTGCAGCCCTGTACTTAGAAGAAATACCCAAGCAGCCTGCAGTCTTGTGGGGGACCTGGAGCCCCACGTTGTGTAACAGAACGAAAAGTTGTTGAAACTCAGTATCTTCGTATACAAACATAAGGGAGACAAAATAGTTTATTCTGCCTTTGGGCACCTCCCATCAGCTAGGCTCTAGGGCTTCCAAGATAACTGAGTCCTGGCCTGGAGACTCCGTGGGGAAACAGACCAGAAGAAAAGGGATCATACAGCGTGAAATCTCACCTCAAGCTTGGTTCCCACCAGGAAGGCCCCCACTTCCCTCAGAGTTGCTGCAGACTTTCACGGTGCCCTGTAGCTTTCCTTCCTGGAGTTTATCACCTTGGAGGATTCTGTGTTGTCTTATTTGATCTCCATCTCCCTCTTACTGGACTGTTCACTCCACGAGGGTGGCCGATGTGTCTTTTTTTTTTTTTTTTAATATTTATTGAGATATAATTCACATAACCATAAAATTCACGCTTTTATAGTGTACAACTCAGTTGTTTTTAGTATATTCACAGAGTTTTGAAACCATCATTGCTATCTAATTTTAGAACATTTTCATCACTCCAAAAAGAAATCCCATATCCATTAGTAGTCACTCCCCATTCCTTCCTCTCCCCAGCCCCTGGCAACCACTCATTCGCTTTCTCTTCTATTGGATTTGCCTATTCAGACACCAGGTATAAATGGAATCATACAATATGAGGCCTTGGCTAGCATCTTTCATTTAGCATAATGTTTTCAAGGTATATCCATGTTGTAGCATGAATCAGGACTTCATTTCTTTTTTTAATTGTGGTAAAATAGATATAACATAAAATTTACCATTTTAACCCCTTTAAAGTGTACAAATTCAGTGGCATTGAGTACATTCACCATGTTGTACAACTATCACCACTCTCTTGTTCCAGAACTTTGTATCACTCCATTAAGCAGTCACTCTCCCCTTTCTCCCCAGCCCTGGCCAACTACTAATCTGCTTTAATGTTTCTATGGATCTGCATGTAATTTCCTATCAGTGGAATAATATATCTATGTGGCCTTTCATGCCTGGCTTCTTTCACTGAATATAATGTTCTCAAGTTTCCTTCATGTTGTAGCATGTGTCAGTACTTCTTTCCTTTTTATGTCTGAATAATAATCCTTCGTACGCATATACCACATTTTGTTTATTGATTTGCTGATGGACGTTGGAGTTGTTTCCACCATTTGGCTATTGTGAATAATGCTGCTATGAACATTTGTATATGACTTTTTGTGTGAACATATTTCAGTTCTCTTAAGTATATACCAGACAGCAGAATTGCTGGATCGTATGGTAACTGCCAAGCTGTTTTTCAATTTTCCAAAGTGGCGGTACCATTTTACATTCCCATCAACAATTTATGAAAGCCCCAGTTTCTCCACATCCTCACTAACACTTGTGAATGTCTGGGGGCTTGTTTCTGTTTTTAGCCATCCTAGTGAATGTGCAGTGGTGTTTCATTTGTGGCTTTGATTTGCATTTTCCTAATGGCCAGTGATGTTCAGCATCTTTTCATGTGCTTATTGGCCATTTGTATATCTTCTTTGAAGAAATGTTTATTCAGTCTTTTGCCCGTTTTTAAATTGGATTGTTCGTCTTTTTATTATAGTTGTAAGACTTTTAAATATATTCCAATACGAGTCTTTTATCAGAAAGATTATTTCCAAATATTTTCTCCTGCTTTGTGGGTTGTCTTCACTTTCTTGATGGTGTTCTTTGAAGCACAAAAGTTTTTAATCTTGAAGTCAGTTTATTTTTTCTTTTGCTACTTCTGCTCCTGGAGTCACACCTAAGAAACCGTTGCCTAATGCAAAGGCACAAATATTTACTCCTGTTTTCTAAGCGTTTTAGAATTGTAACTCTTAAATTTAGGTCTGTGTCTGTCTTATTCAAGGTATCCCCAGTACTAGAATAATGCCTAGCATATAGAAGGTATTTGATACTTATTGAGTGAAATGAATTAATTAATATCTCTTAAATGAGTGAATGAATGAATGAACAAACCATTGAATGAATGCTATCTCCTTTCAGTCCCAGAACTGTTGCTAGTTAAACAAAGCCCTAGGGTTAAGAGAAAGGTGTTATACAGAGAAAGGTCTCCCATTTGTCTTAACCTTATCCCCAAGGAATCTGCTAGATTAGTGAGCTCTTACCTTTCCTTCTCTGCCAACTTCTCCTTTCCTGTTTTTCCCTTAGTTTTGCTTCTCTTTAATTTCCTATTTGACAAAATGTGGCTAACACATTTCCTTAACAGATAGTGTCTGGTCTACTTCAGTTAAATTGTACATGTGGTAGATATTTAAAGAAAACATGTTCCATCATAAAAATATTTGTTGGTTTTTGCTGTTGGCACTTCTTGTGTTAGACAAATAAATTCAGATAATACAGTAGCATATGTATCATGAAGTAAAAGTCTCCTCAAGGAGAAAGTATCAAGATGTCTATAGCTTAGTTTCAGAAAAAAGTATGTGTGCATGTAAAGAGAAAAGGCCAAAGTCAACAAATGGTGAATCTAGACAAAGGGTAGTTGGAAGTTTCTTATACTAGTATTTCAATCTTTTTTAGGTTGAATTTTTTCTAAAAACGCTTACAGTCCCACTCAGAGGGAATTAAGCCGTGGGCCTTGGGAGGTGGCTGTGTACCAGGTGCTTTGCATAGTTTTCATTTAATCATCAGCTACTGGGGAGGAGGTGTCCCTGGCTGGTGCAGATGGTTAGCATGCTCAACTGTTAAGTTGAACGTTTGAGTTCACTAAGAAGTGATTCAGAAGAAAGGCCTGGTCAATCTACTTCCAAAAATCAGCCATTGAAACCCCTAAGGAACACAGCTCTACTCTGACACACTTGGGGTTGCCATGAGTCAGTCAACATGAAGGCAGCTGGTGGTGGTGTCTCAGATAGCAAACCTTTCCGCAGTAGATAGCTGGCTGCTTCGGAGCCCATTCTCTCGTCTATAATTATGTAGACCCCTGTGTTCTCCTAGGGCTGCCTTAACAAAATACCAGAAACTGGGTGGCTTAGAATGGCAGAAGTTCATTCTCTCACAGTTCTGGAGGCTAGAAGTTCTAAATCAAGGTGATGGTGGAGCCATGCCCTCTCTAAAGGCTCTGGAGAAGATCTCTTCCATGCCTCTCTCCTAGCTTCCAGTGTTGCCAGCACTTCTCAGCTTGTAGATTCATCACTGGAATCTCTGCCTCTGTCTTCACATGGCCTTCTCCTCTCTTTGTGTCTCAGTGTGTCCTCCCCTCTTTTTATAAGGACACTGGTCATTAGATTTAGGGCCTGCTCTATAATCCAGTATGAACGCCAACAAATTACAGCTGCAAAAATTTATTTCCAAATATGATCATATTCATGGGTACCAAAAGTTAGACTTAACATAGGTTTTTGGAGGACGCAATTCAACCACAGCAGCTCTTGATCACTTTCTGATCCTGTGCTTGGTGAGGGTGGTTGGGAGACAGTCCAGGAGTTTCTGGAATAGCGGGGCTGCCATCCTGGGACTTGAAGGTAAACCAACAAGGGCCTAGAGGTGTTTGTTGCCTACTAACCAGTCAGCAGGCAAGCCCCGATGCCTTGCTTTCCTGGGGCACCTGACTCTCTTTGGAGGCAGCCCTGACCCTCCGTCTGCCCCACCTGTCCCGCAGGAACTGAAGCTGCCTGCCTTCCGAGCCCACTCTCCACTCCTGAAGAGCCGCCGGTTCTTTGTCGACATCTTGACCCTGCTGAGCAGCCACTGCCAGCTGTGCCCTGCAGCTCGGCACCTGGCCGTCTACCTGTTGGACCACTTCATGGATCGTTACGACATCTCCACCTCCAAGCACCTGTACACCGTGGCGGTCTCCTGCCTCCTGCTCGCAAGTAAGTGGAAACCCAGTCCCTTGTTGGTGTGGTCACCTCCCCTTCAGCGTGCCATGTTTTCCCAAATCATTTTACATTTCAGTGATTTTTGCTTGTCATCTTCATTCTTAGCTGAGTGTGGACTATATTAATAACTAAAAAAAAAGTTTTTAGCATCTACAATGTATCAGGCTAAGTGCTAAGGATTTTTGCAGCTGGATCTTAACTAATCCAAGCAGTGACCCTAGGAGACAGGTGTTCTTAGTATCCCCATTTTACTAAGGTATAGAGAGGTTAAGAAACTTACTTGGGGTCACCCAGTAAGTACATTGCAGAGACAAGATTTGTACCCAGGACTGCATGATGCCAGATCCCTGTCTTAAATCCATGTCCCCTGTTCCTGGTACAGGGCCTCTGAATGAGCTGAGAGGGAACCCAGCAGCCACTTTTCTGAAGGTGTTTAGAAATGGGGCTACTTGATTTCGGCCCAAGTCGGACCAGGCCTGGGCATAGCCCTCTTGGGGTTTGCATCTTCCAAAGAGACCTCACAAAAAACACAGTATCACTTTGACTATCTGTTTGCTTGGTAGGGACTACTGTATCAATATTCTGCTACTCTAGTGATCTGCTGTGCTATTCTGCTGCTTACAATTCCCTTTGTGGACAATTGATCTCTATTTGCCTGGAGCAGCAGAAGAAGGAGAGTCAGGGATAGGAGGAGGATATGGAATGTGTGGCTAACTGCCTCCTTGAACAACTGCCTCCTTTGCCATGAGACCAGAAGAACTGAGTGGTGCCTGGCTACCATTACTAAACATTTTGGTCAAAGATTCTGTAGAAGAATCCTGATGGAAAGGGGGAAAATGGAAGACAGAATTTCAAATTCTCATGGAATCCAGCATTTCTGCAGCCATGGAGCCTTGATGAACCCCCAAAACTGTTGCCCTGAGATAATCTCTAATCCTTAAACCAAAAATATCCCCTGAAGTCTTCTTAAAACCAAACAATAGTTTAGCTTAACTAATAAAGAATGCCTGCCTTGAGTATTGTGCTCTTTTAAGATCTGTCTATATGAGATCAGATTGACAACAGCAACTCAAAAGATTAGATAGGAACCTTAGCGGGGGCAGTGAGTTTGTTTTAGGCGAGAAACAATTTGGAAAAAGAGGGTGGGATGGTCACACAACTTGAAAAATATAATCACTGTCACTGAATTGTACACGTAGACACTGTTGAATTGGTGTATCTTTAGCTGTGTATATTTTCAACAACAAAAAATAAATTAAAAAAAATTCCCCCTGTACTTTATCAACAGCCTTAGAATAAAGACCAAACCTACTTCTGTGCCCTCGATGTCTGCCTCCCTGGCTTGATGCCTCTCTCCTCTTTACTCCCTGGGTTCCAGCCACATTGTCCAAGCCCCATCCTGTTTCAGAATTTTGCACATGCTGTTCCATCAACCCAGAGAGTTTCCAGCTTCCTACTTCTGCCGACTTTGTCCTAGTTAAACATTACTCGAACCGTACATTCCCCCAAAAGTCTTCACCGCTGTACTGGGCAGATAATGTCTCCCTAATACACAGAGTCCCATGGCTTCGTGTGCTTTTAATTAACATCACCTCCCTGACTAGACAGTTCCAGGGAGAGAAGGCAGCTTGGAGCATGGTAAGACCTCAAAAATGATATGTGGAATAAATGAAATAAATGGGGTGAAGGGTCCCTAAGAGCTGGGCTTCTGCACGTCTCCAAGTTGTCCTTAGTGCGGAGAATTCAAATGCCCCACATTCCTGGGGCTTGAGGCACCAGCTGTAATCATGAAATTTCTCTCATTTCTAGTATTTTATCCTTAAAATTCAATCAGTGTTCTTAAGAGATACTGTCAGGTTCCTTTTTTTTTTTAAATCCAGCCTGACATGCTGTTCCCTCCTATTGGAGAACTATCTCAGCTTCATTCCACCGTAAAGGCCACCTCCTGCAGGAAGTTATCCCTGATCTATTCAGTCAGAAATCATTTCTTGCCCTTAACACTGAAGCACCTTGTTAATCATAATCCATCCCTCCCATTTTGGTCCTTTTAATTTGTACAATGCATTTCTATAATGAATTCCTTTTTTAAAAAATAACTCTTCAGCATCCCATTCTCCCAACCACTATCTACTTTTGTCTTCGATGCATTTGCCTATTCCAAGTATTTTGTATCAGTGGAATCATACAATATTTATCCTTTTGCATCTGACTTATTTCACTCATAATGTTTTATCAGTAGTGTTTTCAAGGTTCATCCATGCCATAGCATGTATCAGAGCTTCATTTCTCTTTATGGCTTAATAATATTCCATTGTATGAATATACCACATTTTGTTTATTTTTCTGTTGGTGGGCACTTGGGTGGTTTCCCCTTCTGGGCTATTGTGAACAATACTGCAATGAACATGGGTGTACAAGTATCTGTTTAAGTCGCCGTTTTGAAAAATACAAGCAACTTTTACATTCTCCTTCACAGTACATCATTGTCCTGTTTCATTAATCCTAATCCTTCAATCCCACTAATGCTGTGGGAAGATGGCGCCCGTTTTCTCCTGTGGCTTTGCCTCCTCTTGGCCCGAGACCAGGAAGCCCCAGGGGCACAGTTACCCAGTGCAAGGAGCAGGGCTTTAGCATTTTCAGAATTTAGGCTTGTTTTCTACCCTGGCACCTTCCACCTGTTGTTGTTTGTCATCCCTTTGGCTGCTTGGGTTTCCAGCTTCCGGATTTGTGACATTTCTTTACCTTGGGCCAGCTGGATTTCACATGTTATACAGAAGACCTCGACTTGTTGGGAGTCTGGCCTCTTGGTGTTTCAAAGTTCCAAGGCAATGTCCAGCTCCTTTTCCTCTTGAGAAGAGATGCAGAGCTCGTACAACGTTCATGTCAGTGGGGGATAAAATGAGCATCACATTTCAGGAGGCCCAGGAGAAACCTGCACTGTGGTCTTTGGCCTGCTGCTGTCTGTGATCTGTGGGCTACATCGCCGCCTGCTCAGGGAAGGGGAGTTATATTTCCATGGGGCCACGGGGCTCTCCCCAAACATCTGTCTGGGGAGCTGGTACTTGAGACACACACTGGATACTCCTTTGTGCTGCTGACGCTCTGGCAGAAGGAGAGCTGTTCAGACGGGCGGCAGACGCCCCCATGCACATGCTGAGAGCAGCAGCCAGCGTCATGCGGGCAGCAGGAGTGGACTGCTCAGGGCACCCGCCATATGCTCCGGAGGCTCAAGGAAAGAAAGGTTTCCATGACAGCCTGAAAGCCCATCCGTCCCTGTCTCTCCTCTCCCCAGGCCAGCTGTGCAAGGGGCTCACGTTGCCTCTGAGAGTTTTGAGTTCTGCTAATTCAGTACCAAATTATTGTCAGATAAGAAGGGCTGCAGGTTCTTCTTGCCCCCACTTGCCAGTTCTCAGGCTTTTAAGCTGCTTCCCGGTAAGGGTCTGTCTTAGTTATGTAGTGTGCTGTTAGAACGGAAGTGCAACAAGTGGATGGCTTCAACAAACAGAAGTTTATACTGTCAGAGTTTAGTAGGCTAGAAATCCAAATTCAGGGCGTCACCTCCAGGGGAAGACTTTTTTTCTCTCTGTTGGTTCTGGAGGAAGGTCCTTGTCATCAGTCTTCCCCTGGACTATGAGTGTTTCAGTGCAGGGACCCTAGGTCCAAAGGACGTGCACTCTTGCCCTTCTTTCTTGGTGGTATGAGGTCCCCCTGTCTCTCTGCTCGCTTCTCTCTTTTATATCTCAAAAGAGATTGACTTAAAACACAACCTGATCTTGTAGATTGAGTCCTGCCTCATGAGCATGATTGCTGCTAATCCCACCTCATCAACATCATAGAGACAGGATTTACAACACACAAGAAATTCACATCAGATGACGGAGTGGTGGACAATCACACAATACTGGGAATCATGGCCTAGCCAAGTTGACAGGCATTTTAAGGGGACACAATTCAGTCCATAACAGGGTCTTTGAATAGCCTCCTGCTCTCATGAAAAAGGGAGTTCTCAAGGTCACACAGCTTGGAGTTTTGCGTTTGCCTAGTTGATGCTGCCTGGACATGAGTGGGCTGTTGAGTTCTCAGCCCCAGGGTGGAGAATGGGAAAGAAAGCCAGAAAGGCAGACCAGTGGCCATGGCCTTTTTGCTGGGGTAACCAGTTACCATGGAGTCTGTTCCAGCTCACGACAACCTCATATATGTCAGCATAGAACTGCGCTCCATAGGCTTTTCAGTGGCTGATTTTTCCAAAGTAGATTACCAGGCCTTTCTTCCAGAGCACCTCTGGGTGGCCTGGAACCTCCAGGCTTTGGGTTAACAGCTGAGTGTGTTAACCATTTGCACCACCCAGGGGCCCCTTTTGCTTTGCTAGGATAGCATGGTCCAAATGTAAGACCTGATGAAGGAGATGTGGAGTTTGGGGCTGCATAGTCTGGAGACTTGTGATTTTGCTGGGCCCTTCTTTCCCCCAACTGCCTACCCAGGACAGCATTCAGCCAAGTGTGATAGTGGTCGTTTGGGGGTGATGGGATTCCGTGTGCTTTCTTCCTTTTTTTTTTTTTTTTTAACTTTTTGGATTTTTTTAAATGAATATATAAATTTTATGATTATGATATAAAACATATGAGGTACATCTTCAATTTTTAAAATCCAAGAGGTGCAGAAGAACCTAAACCAGAAAATCAAATGCATTGCCATAGAGTTGATTCCAACTCATAGCAACCCTATAGCATAGAGTAGAACTGCCTCATAGGGTTTCCAAGGCTGTAATCTTTATGGAGGTTCCGCGGAGTGGCTGGTGGGTTTCACCCTAAACCCACAGTCCCATTCTCACAGTTTAGTGTGTGTCCTTCCAAACCTGTCTGTACTTATGTGTTTTCATAATTGTGACATGTGCTCATTTATAGGGGAAAAAAATGAATCATAGATTATACCCATATAAACTGCCCAGGAAACGAAATTGCCAGATTCTCCACTTTCCCTTTCTTTTTTTCCCCATCTAATCCCAATTCCATGTAATTTCTCTTTGCAAACTTCTATTTTCTTTCATTGCCACTTCAGCAAGCACCCCCTCCCTGGGAAAGCAGTGCAGGGTTGATTTTCTCTGGACTGTGAGTGCTGCCAGCCCTGGCTGATGGTATCTGGTGAGTGGAAGGCAGTGGACCGTTTCCTCAAACACAGTGAGGGGAACAAGTCCATCTATTTCTTGGGGTAAAGTTCTGAGTTCCGGTTTTTGTAGGAGAGGCCAAATCCTCATACAGGCCTTCATCTCAGGGTCCTGCATCCTCCTCCCCAGAAGTGGAAAGAGTCAAGCAGAAAGGTGGCCAGATGGCCTTTCTGCAGAGTAGAGAACCCTTCTGTGGGGGCCTGCCCTATAGAGCAGGGTGCCTCAGCCCAGATGAATCTGTTGTGTTCCGAGACACTTAACCTGTAGGAAGGTGCATCTCCTTACCGTAGAATTTTATTTTTTTAGAAACAGTCTGTTGTCATTAGGTGCCATCAAGGTGATTGTGACTCATGGCGACCCATGTGACAGAGTAGAACTGCCCCATAGTGTTTTCTAGGCTGTAATCTTTACAAGGGCAGATTGCCAGATCTTTCTTCCCCAGATCTGTTGGATGGGTTTGAACTGCCAACTTTTTGGTTAGCAGCTGAGCGCTTAACCATTGCACTACTAAGCCTTCTTACAAATGGTCTACTTGTAAAATGAGCTTCAAATAATAAAATAAGAATCTGCCCATCCCACTCTCCAGAAGTAACTTCTGGGAACAGTTTCTTATATCTTCTTCCAAAATGGATCTATGAGCCGTTGGGTGGTGCAAACAGTTAAGCAATCGGCTGTTAACACAAAGGTTAATGGTTCAGATCCACCCAGAGCCAGCTCAGAAGAAAGGCCTGGCAGTCTACTTTAGAAAGATCGTAGCTATTAAAAAAAAAATGTGTTTTTCTAGAAATGTCCTGTGCATATACAAATATAATTGACACAAGTGAGTTCGTGCTGAACTTGCTTTCTTCATAGTTCCATAGGAAACATCTTCCCATGTCAGTCCACGTGGAACTCCCTGATTCTTTTTATTGACTGTGGAGTCTTCCATATTGTAGACACACTGGCATCTATTTAACAATTCCTCTGTTAGTGGGTCCCTGTGTGTTGGAATCGACTCAACAGCGATGGGTGGATCCGATGAGCGTTCAAATTATGTCCCCCCCCCCGCCCCACTGCTGAGAGCAGTGTGACAGCAGCTGTTCTTTTTGTTTTGCACACCTAGGTGAGTATGTCTGCAAGATAAATTCCTAGGCGTGGGATTGTTTTTGTCAAAGGGTGTGCGCGTATAAGATTTTGATAGGTAGCGCTAAATTGCCTTGCAGTGGTTTACCTCAGCTGACAGCAAATGGGAACCCTTTTTTCTTAAATTGAACCTAATTTCTGGGGGCCTTTGGAGCCACTCTTCTCCTGAATGACAGACTATCGAAAGAGTAGTGTCACTTCCCCATCCGGGCCCCTCGCCAGTGTCCACGTGTTGCTTTCCTCCTGTGTCCCCAGTGGGGAATGCGTCCAGGATGCACAGACAAGCAGTGAGTTCTCAGACCAATAGCTTTTAGGGCTCCTTAAGCCGGAAATCGATAGACCCGTCTCATAGGGCAGATTCCAATAAAAGCTGTTGCCTGCCTGGTACTCGAACCTGGAGGTGCAGGAGATTCCAGGAGAGGCCTGCCTTCCTGCTAGTAAACCCCCCTCTCACTCTGTCACTCACCCCTTACTCCTCTCACTCACCCCTTCTTTCATTATGTGGCAACTGTTGCTTCTAAGAAACAGCTTCTTTTTGACAGCAGGACAGAGGGGCAGGATGGGGTCAGCCCCTGTTGGAGATTTCGGAACCTTGAAAGCAGCCTTAATCCCTTCTGGTAGACAGGATGAACTAATGAGCTGCCTTCCTGCCTGGGGAAGCTGTGCACACCAGCTTCCCCGCAAAGCAGAGAATACTGTAACATGCCTCCAGGGCTGCAGTTGTAGGCAGCGGATGCAGAGGAGGCGGGTTTCCCAGGTGGCCTTTTTCAGGGGTGTGTTTCAGACAAAGCATGACATTTATTTATAGAATTAAACCCAAATCTGCAAGGAAATGTGGCCGCCCCTGCGCAGACTATGGTTTAACAGCTCCTTGCGTCTCATGCAAGAGTGGCCAGGAGAAATATATTTCCCCCAGTCCGTAGCAGCATTTAAAATGTGTTAACGTTTTGGAAATCAGCCTAGGTCTTGGATTCAGTGTGTGCACTTAATGTGACAATATTTCTTCCTCCCAAAAGCTGCTACAGAATTGATGGTGCATCTTCTTCTATCTTCTTCTAATCAGTGGCATTTTAGCAACAAGAAAATAAGGTGGGCTGGAAAGGGTGGTCCTCTGTGTGAGTGCCACACTAAGCAAATCCGGGCTCGAATGTCATAGCAGAGTGAGCCGAGGACATGGCTGTTTTCCATTTCCTGTTCCCATCTCTGCAGATTGGCAGCCTTAGAGCTGTTTCTAAGGAGAGATTTTGTGTGAACTGCCTGGCAGACGTCTGGCTGGACTGGAAACTCCTTCATTATACAGTGTGGCTTAGAAAGTCTGGTGCTGGGTCCTGTTTTCTAGGGTCTGGGGTTCTTGGCTCTGCATATTTTTTAGGGAGGATTTAACATGCAAAAAAAAAAAAATTTTTTTTTTTTTTTAACATGCAGTGTTCAGGGAGTCCCTGGCCCCACACAGGTAAATCTTTGAAAAAACGTTTATTTGACCCTTAGAGCCATGCCACGGGAGAAAGATGTGGCAGTCTGTTTCTGTAAAGGTTACAGCCTTGGAAACACTATAAAGCAGTTCTACTCTGTCTTATAGGGTTGCTATGAGTCAGAACTGACTCAGTGGCAGTGGGTTTGTTTATTTTTTGTTTTTAATGCCAAACAGGAGCCCACGAGTGGTACGTATGGTTAAGTACCCACTCACTGGCCAAAAGTTTGGCAGATCCAATCCACTCAGAGCACCTCAGAAGCAGGCCTGGCAATTTGCTTCCAAAAACGCTACGGAGCAGCTCTGTTCTGCACCCATGGGGTTGCCATGAGTTGGAATCAACTTGATGGCACCAGCAACAACATATGCTCGGCATGGTGTTTGGCTGGGGAGACAGTGGTGAATGGAGGGAATGTCTTTGATCCCGCTTGTTGAAGATGATTCATCCCGTACTTGTAAACCTGCTATGTGCCAGGCGTGTGCTCAGTGCTGGGCAGTCAGTGGAGTGCAGACCAGATCAAGTCCTCGCCCTCAAGGAGCTTACATTCTGGAGGCTTCTCCTAAAAAAACTGCCTTCAAGCCTGGCCTTACCAACAGGTCTCTGGGCATGCGCCAAGAGCAAGCCAGTCGCCCTTCTAAGAAGATCAAAATGTCCTTGCTGTTAGCAGAACAGTCTGGCTTACACGGTTGAAAGATTACCAGGACCTTGACGTCAGGCACCCCATCTGCTTTCTACGCGGTATGAAGTTTGGCTGTTGGGAGCCAGGCGTTTGTATTTTCTTTTTATTTACTATAACCTTGAGCCCTCTCTGTAGTGAATATCTGTGTCTTAGAGCCCCTTATTCACCCTGTTACAGCCAGGATTGCATTATGCCATCCTCCTGTTAGTGCTGAAGGCTGCGTAGGAGGAACTCTAGAGTCCTTGTTCATGAGGCCCCTCATTTCCTGAGAGAACCCAGATGGAGGATGTTTTAGATTGTAGCTCTTATTGCCTTGGTTAACAGACTCAGGACCTACGTGGCTTGGAGATTTCCCTCAGCTTTGGGGACTGACCCTTGGTCTCAGCAACCTACCTTGCCCTGGCTTCGCATCACCTGGTCAGCATTGTCATTTGTGATAGGACCAGGAGGGCAACTTCAGTTGGGTTTAAAACCAGTTTCAAACACGAAGGAAATATGCTGTCTGGGTACGCCCCTGGGTGGTGAGATTAGAGATTATTTTCATTTTTGGTATATTTGCCTGTATTTTCAAGGTTGCCTTCCAGGAGCCTGTCTGGCCTCCTCCACCTCCCGAGTCTCAGTTTTAATTGCAAGCATTTTGGTGTCTAGACAGGAAACGTCTCTTCCTTGTCACTGACATTTTGGGGTTTCTGGGATTCTTCTAGGAAAGTCTGACACCTCTAGACTTCTGGGCACTTGTGGAGCAGATTCATGCAGGGATATCCTTGGGCCAGGGCATACCCACATGCTGGAACATTCTCTGACAGTTGCTCTGCCAGTTCTGGCTTCTAAGTTCCCATCAGTGACATTTTGCCTTCTGAGGGGTTTAGAATGTTTTTCTTCAGCAAAAGAGTGATGTTTGTTCCTTATAGAAAATTAGGAAATCAAAAAAGTAAAAAGACCAAAATAAAAATTACTGGCAATTTCACTACATTTTTCTCCCTATAATCAGAATGTTGGTGGGCAGGGCCGGGGCAAACCCAAACCTCAGTGATAATGGAATAGCTCTGTGTTTGAATGCATATGCCAGCCAGGTTACATGGGTTTACTCATTTAATTCTCAAAACAGCCCCACAAAGTAGGCAGTGTTATTTTTTCCATTAGCAGAGGAGGAAACTCAGGCCTAGAAGTTAAGATTACTTGCTGGGGAGTGGTGTGGCTAGGAGGGGGTCCCAGGTGGTCAGCCCCTGAGCCCTTGCTCTCAGCCACTACGTAAGAGTCTCCTTTGTCCCAGAGCCAGACCACTTCCTTCCTTGGATGTTGTGGGAATATTCACTCCGGCCAGGGGATGGGGAGGTTGCTGGGACACTTCTGGGTCCTCTGCCTTCTGAGCTGGCAGTGGTACATTTCAGCTGACCTGGATGAAAACACCAGCCCTCAGGATGGGTCTGATGTCTGAAAGAAGCTCTCTTCCTGACCTCAAGAAGAGCGGCCAATTTTGACTCTTCTCCATCCACGCCTTTGGCCCTGCAACCCAGGAGGGCTCACACTCTGCTTTTCTCGAAGCCCCATCGGGCCAGTTCAGAGGCAGCCCCTGAAGGGTCAGGAATAAGCGTCTGCAAAGCAGTGGTGCCAAAGCCTTCGTTTGAGGAGAAAACTCCTTTTCTCTTCTCAGGGCAGTCATATGGGACTTGGCCTGGCCCTGGAGGCTAGTAGTGGACACAGTCCTCAGGCCACAACACCTGCTTCTAGACAGCTGTAGACAGTATCGGTGAGACTATCTGGGTCACTTGTAAAGTGGAGCACAGAGAACCCAGGGATTTGCTGGGGCGGCTGCTGTATGAAGGCATTCCACGGTTGCTTAATCCAGGAACAGGGACATCCTCACAGCCAGAAGGGAAGCCGAGGCATGACCCCGCTGGCTAAATACCACCTCTGACCCGGGAGGCATTTTACAATTACCTCCTGAAGAAAAAACCACCCACCAATCTCACCTCTGGTCTGTATTACGAGAGTTGAGCTCAGGAATTGATCAGCCTGCTGGATTTGTACTTGCTTTCACTCTTTCCTTCCTTCCTTCACTCGGTATTTATTGGGGCCCACTCCTTTTTTTTTACTCTTTGCCAGAGACCAGAGATGCAACCATGAACAGGATAGCCTTGTTTGCAGAGGGGAAGGAGGAGGCACTGGAAGCAAGCTTTTTTTCCCTTTCTTTGTTTCCTAGGGAACCACAGCCAGGGGAGCTCCCAGGCCACACCGAGTCTACCCAATAGGTCAGGTATGGCTGATTTTGGAGGTTAGTTATCTGGGACATTTCCTAACCTTGGGGTCCCCAGAGGAGCCAATCATGGAAGCAGGAACAATAGCAGGTCTTTACGGGCAGAGTGGAAGGGTGGTACTACTGAGCTCCCTCCCTCAAGGCCCGTCACAGCTTCTTCCCTTCTTCAAAGACCACAGAAGCACTGCCTTTTAACTGGAAAATTTGCTTGCTCTGTCCCTGGGTTTTTCTCTCCCCCACATCACATCCCATCCAAAAGCTAAACTGTCATTGCATCTGTGATTGTGATTATGGGTTTGGTCCTGAATCAGTCGCCATCTGTGAGTTTGTTGTGCTGTGGTGACTTGCTTGTTGCTATGATACTGGAAGCTATGCCACTTGCATTTCAAATATTAGCAGGGTCACCCATGGTGGATAGGTCTCAGCAGAGCTTCCAGACTAAGACAGACCAGGAAGAAAGGCCTGATGGTCTGCTTCAAAAGTTAGCCAGTGGAAACCCTGTGGATCACAGGAGAAGAGAACATTGTTGACTCATTTGCTTTGAACACGTCATGAGGAGAGATCGATAGCTAAAGAAGGGCATCGTGTTTGGTGAAGAGGCCCAGTGAGGGAAAGGGACTCAGACATGCCCACACTTAATGAGACTGGGCAACATTTTGTTCTGTTGTATGTGAGGTCACCGTGAGTCCCAGTCAGTTCAACGGCAGCTATCTGTCTGTCCCGAATCAAGCAGTGGCTTATAAAGAAGAGCACAGTAGCCAAAAAGTGGAAACAGCCTACATACCCATCAACTGATGAATGGATAAATAAAATGTGGTACATGCAATGGAATACTACCCAGCTGTAAAGGGAAGTAAAGCCCTGATGCGTGCCACGACATGGAAGAACCTTGAAAACGTTATGCTGAGTGAAATAAGTCAGACACAAAAGGTCAAATATTCTGTGAGCATACTCATACAATATAAGTATCTAGAATAGGCGAGTGTATACAGACCTGTTGAGGACTAAGGTGTGCCCGTCCCAAGCCATAGTATTTTCAGTCTCATATGCATGCAAAAGCTGGAAAAGGAATAAGGAAGACCGAAGGAAAATTTGACACCCTTGAATTGTGGTGTTGCTGAAGAATATTGAATATCCATGAACTGCCAGAAGAAAGAACAAATCTGTCTTGGAATAAGTACAACCAGAATGCCCCTTAGAAGTGAGGATGGCGAAACTTTGTCTCACAAACTTCGGACGTGTTGTCAGGAAGGACAAGTCCCTGGAGAAGGATATCATGCTTGGTAAGGTAGAGGGTCAGCGAAAAAGAGGAAGACCATCAATGAGATGGATTGATACAGTGGCTGCAACAATGGGCTGAAGCATAAAAACAGTTGTGAGGATGGCGCAGGACTGGGCAGTGTTTTGTTCTCTTGTCCATAGGGTCGCTATCAGTTAGAACTGACTCAGCAGCACCTAACAACAAGAACATACAGACCTAAGACTATTAGTGGTTACCAGGGGAAGGCTAAAGAAAGGGAGATGACTCCTTTATTACAGAAAGTATCTTGCAGGAGATTCACTCCTTTGACTTAAATCCTACCATTGGAAAAAAAAAAAAAAAACATTGCCATTGAGCCGATTTCTACTCATAGTGACTGTGTAGGACAGATTAAAACTGCCCTATAGAGTTTCCAAGGAGTTCCTGATGGATTTGAACTGCCAGCCTTTTGGGCTAGCAGCCATAGCACTTAACCACTGCACCACCAGGGTTTCCTGTCATTGGAAGAAGAACTTAAAATAGCAAGCAGCATGAGTCGAGGGGAGGGATGTAAAGAAGGGCTTAGATTAATGAGAAAAGATTGCAACTGGTCTGACCCACAGCCATGGGAATTCCTGCACCCAGATAGATAGACTCATTAAGGGGACTTTGTGGGGTTGCAGAGGTCCTTGTGACTTTATCTGAGGTTTCCTGCTTGTGCTATAAAAAGTAATGGACTTTGGAGTCATTTATTCATTCGTTTAAAAAAAAACTTGCGTATTAACTTTATGCTGTGCTAGTTGAAGGCAATCTATGTTCTGTAAGATTGGACATTGTCTCATGGAGCAGACCTCCACACTTTTTTTACTTTTTTATATTTTGCTTTGTCCCTTACCAGATGGGTGAGGGGGAGGCAAGTCACTTAACCTTTCTGAGCCACCGTTTCCATGTGTGCAACACCCCCAACCTCACAGGGTTGTTAGAGCATTAACTGGAGGACCCCTTTGTTGAAGGCACAGTAAGAACAGTACCCAGAAGCTCCCCCCGTCCCTGGGCAGTAAAGTGAGGGGTGGCATGGGACCTTCCTTTCCCCTGAGAGCCAGCAGCAGGCCTGGGTTGCTGAAGAGAACAAAATGTGGAAACACCCTGCTCCCCTGGAGCTCACGTCTGGGCGAGTGGATTCTCTGCCCCTTGCTAACCAGGAGTGACATAAGGAAAGTCTCACCTCAGGTGGGGGCCCATCTAGGAAAGACTTTGGGCCTCCCGCACCAGTCTGCCTCCCTCCCTGGCTGTGAGCCTTGAAACTCCAGCAGAAGGGTCAGAGTTCAGGGTCACCCTACAGGGGAACGAGGGTGGGGTAACTCTAGTGTCCACTCTGGGCAGTCAGCACATCCTCTTTGTACCCAGCCAGTGGATTGGGTTGGGTAGGGGAGACTTCTTTTGGGCTTATTTTCACCCCTTTTTCAGAACCTGTAAGAAAATGTCTTCTAGTATCAGCCACCAACTCTACAGTTCACCTATACTCAACTCGCAGGACTCTGTAAGATCTCAAGTCAAGGTGCAAAGAATACCGTGTTCAATGAATAAATCCAGCAACAGCAGCTGCTAACGCTTATGGAACACCTCCTACCTGCTGGGTCCTGTGCCATTTACCTAAGATATTTCAAGGAGCCCTCCCTACCCACCCCCACACGGTACCGGTTTCCAACTGATTGACCAAAAACCCAAAACGAAACCCACTGCCATCAAGTCGATTCAGACTCGTAGTGACCCCATAGGGCGGAGTCGAACTGCCCTACAGGGTTTTCAAGGAGCACCTGGTGGATTCGAACTGCCGACCTTTTGGTTAGCAGCCAAACTCTTAATCACTGCACCACCAGGATTTCCAGTGATTGCCCAAGGACACGCAAATTATAACAGGGACCGAGAATTGGAAACAGGCACCTGAGCATGAACTTGGGGCCCCTGGGGAGGCATTCTTTCCTGTTTCCGGTCGGAACCTCCCAGGAATGCTGGCTTTCCGGGTCATGGGGCTCCATAGCCCTCATTAACTCTCCTCAGGACAAAGCAGTAAATAATGCTTGGCAGGTTGCGTTTAAATTGCCCTGCTCTGCCTCTCCTGGTGGCCATTTCTCTTGGCTCAGAGAAAGGAAAAATCTGAGGAGAAAAGAATTAGCATCAGAAAGGCCTCCAGTCAGCCCAGCACCGCCTGGAAACTAATGGGCCTGCCCCTTCCACTCCTGGGACGCCCTTTTCCTTCTCCTGGGAAGGGTGGTGGCGACACTGGGAAAAAGCCTTTCCAACCAGAGCTTTCTCATTCCTCTTGGGCCCAAGCCTTTGTACTGCCTAGCATTTTGCGTAGCCACCTGGGAAGGTGTCAGACCCCACCTGGAGGTCAGAGCCAGGCCAGGCCCCATCGGAGCAGCTCTTTGTTCCTGGGGCCTGCTTACCCCTCTTTATCACAGCACCACACGGGGTGGCGGCGGGTTGGGGGGGGGGTGTTGCTGGGGGATATGGGTACACAAGGGGTCTCATTTTCTGATCAGATTTTGTTTCTCGTTCTTAGATGAAGGTGTGGGGCCAGGGGCGGGGGGGAGGGGACTTTAAAATAGGATCAGAGGTTGCCATTCTTGGCAAAGAGTAGTTTCACCTCTTTTTAAAGGCATTATGTTTCTTCAAGAATCCCTGGTGGTGCAGTGGCTGAGCACTCAGCTGCTAACCAAAAGGTCTGCGGTTCAAGCCCACCAACTGCTCTACAGGAGAAAGATGTGGCGGTCTGCTTCTGTACAGCCTTGGAAATCCTATAGGGAGGTTCTCCTCTGTCCTACAGGGTCCCTAGGAGTCAGAATCGACTCGACCGCAACAGGTTTGGTTTTTTTTGGTTTAGTTATGTTTCTTTAGGGAAAAGAAGCGGCCAGCTGTTGCTTTAAAACCAGCTCGCTTCAGCCAGGGACTTTGGACCAGTCGTTTAGCCCTATCTCCGAGCCTGGGTTAATGGACTAATAGGCACTTTGCTGGCATGAAGGACTGTTGGTGGGGTCATTTGGGAGCAACACAGGTGGCAGCCTGTCTAGCTGCAAGTGGACAGTCACTGGGCCTGGGCCTCAGGAGTGGGGCAACAGTTATTTTCTCCAGAATGCTGTTGTGTCTTGTTTCCCTTTTTATTTAAGTGTATTTTTTAAAAGGCAGTGATTGTTGGTAACGCATTCACGGGAGTTCATTGTTTGCTTTATTTTTTCTGGTTAAAAATTTTGACAACAAAAAAGTTTGTTTTGTTTTCTGTGCAGCTACAAATACTGCTTCTCTTGGCTCTAATTCAAAAAAAGTCTGGACTCCTGTTGGGGCTGCCTCAGGGCTTGATTGCCAGGACAGTGGATCGCTTCGGAAGTGTCCACTTTGGCAGAAGAGAAGCCAGTCTGTGAGTGTCTTCCTGTAGCACACTGGATCAAGCAGTGTCTTGCTCAGTCTGTGGTTAAGAGTTTAGGCCACTTGGCCGGACTCATCATCGATACCGACTGTGTGACCTGGAACAAATTGCCTACCCTCTCTGCGCAGCTGCCAGCCTTGGCGGGAGGAACCAGCCAGGTGTGGGAAGGGCAGGCTGATCCTGGCATGGCCCTGGCATGTAAGAGGCATTATGTGTTTCATCGTCACTACATACATGCGCCGTGTGGTAAAGGCTCAAGTAGGTTTAGGATTTTTTTTTAACCTTAGAAGTACGTTGGTGACATCTCCGCTGTTCAAATTTGGGACAGTGTGATTTCATTAAAAAAAAAAAAAGTGTAGCTGGAATGGTAGAATTTTTAAAAATCCTTTTTTCACCCCAGTGTCATCATTTATTCAGGAAGCCGTTGTCAGTGCGTGGATGCCAAACCGTTGAGTTAAAAGTTGTTGGGAAACAGGGTATTCAGTCTCAGGTATCACCTCTGAGATGACTTACTAATTTCAAAGAGAAAATGGTACCTTTGAAATGGAGACATCTGGTGTCAGCACCTTAAGCAAGCAATCAAACTTAGCATGGCCATTACTGGGACAAGCTGACATATGTAGCTCCTGATGTGACCCAGTGAGAAGTACAAAATATTACTTCTGTAGTTTTCTTACCCAAACTAGTTGACATGTATCTAATCATGAGGAACCGGGGAGGGGAAAAAAAAGAACAGTTGCCATTGAGTCGATTCTGACTCATGATGCCCCCATGTGTCAGAGTAGAACTGTGTTCCATAGGGTTTTCAATGGTTGATTTTTTCATAAGTAGATTGCCAGGCTTTTCTTTTGAGGTACCTCTAGGTGGACTCGAACCTGCAACCTTGTGGTTAGCAGTTGAGCACATTAACCATTTGCACCCCTCAGGGTCTCCAATCACGAGGAAACTATTGGGCAAATCCAGAATGTGGGACATTTCACAAGACAGCACGCCTAGGTTTTTCCACAGAGTTAGTATCATGAAAATGAAAAAAGATGAGACTAAAGAGACATAACAAACAGTGTGTGAACCTTCTTTGAATTCTGGATCTGAAAACAACAGGTTATAAAAGGTGTTTTGGGGACCATTGGGGAAAATGAGAGATGGACCGTATGGTAGAAAATATTGAATTAGTGTTAATGGTCATAGGGTTGCTAATGGCATTTATGATTCTGTAGGAAAATGACTTTATTCTTGAGATGGAGGCTGAAGTATTTAAAGTACTTAGGGGTGCCGTGTTGTGTCCTCATATTAATTTAAAATGGTTCAGCAAACATAGTATTTCTGTGCACACATGTGCAGAGCAAATTTTGCTAAATGTCAACAATAGGAGAACCTGAGTGCAAGGTCCTATGTGTTTTGTTTTTTCATACTTTCAATGGATTTGAATTTTTCTTTTTTTAAATAAAAAGTTGGCAGGGGAAAAATGTAACAGAGTAGTCGAGGAGAGTCTGTGACTCTTGTCTGACTTAGAAGGACTTGAGTCCCCCGCCCCTCCCTGGGGACCTGCCTGAAGCCTGGCATCTGTTGTCGGTGCAGTTTGTCAGGAAGGAGGAAGCAGTTGAGTAACGGTGCTTGGTGGTGGCTGCAGCATTGGGGACAAAGGGCCTCCCCCTGAGGGTCACGGGAGGAGGAGAGGAAATGTCTGCAGGGCATGTGCAACACCAGGAAACTCATAAAACCTTTTCTGGCTGTGAAATGTATTGTGCTGGGGAGTAGTTGCTAACCCAGATGTCGTCAGCTTTTTCTCTGAGCCTCTGGAGATCCCAAGGGGCCCTACCTGGAGGGGTTCCTGTGAGGATCCAGGGAGTGTCCAGCCCTGAGCACAGTGCCCAGCCCAGCTTAAGGACTGCATGAGTTGCTCTGCCAGGCGTGTACTGAGTGCGTTTTGCCTACATGATGATCCTCGTATGGGTGGATTCCTGGACAGTCAGCCGATCAGCAACCTCTGGAGTTTGGTGCTGTGCTGTTAGGTCCACACCAGTCATGTTGAGGACCCAGACCCAGCTCAGCTAGGCTCTGGCCTGCAGCATGGTGGGTCCCCAGGAGGCATGGCTTCCCCAGCGTGGGGAGTAGAGGGGGCAGGTGAATTCAGATTCCTCAGTAATTGTTGTTGTTGGTTGCCTTCGAGTCAGTTTCCAACTCATGGTGACCCCGTGTTTGCAGAGTAGAACTGCTCCATAGGTTTTTGGAAGCAGATTGCCAGACCTTTCTTCCGAGGCACCTCTGAGTAAGTTTGAACAGCCAGTCTTACAGCTAGTAGTCAAACGCTGAAACGTTTGTGTCACCCAGGGACTCCAGGCCCCTTCCATTTTATGGTCATCCTCTTGGGCCAGGGAGCTGAGGAAAAGGCAGAGTTCTGAATGGTTTGATAGCCCTGGGTAGAGGGAGGGAATTGGTCTGATTTAGCATATCTGCCAGTCAGTGGTTAAAGTGCTCAGCTGCTAACCAAAAGGTTTGGAGGTTCGAACCCACCAGCTGTTCCTCAGGAGAAAGATGTGGCAGTCTGCTTCTGTAAAAATTTATAGCTTCGAAAACCCTATGAGCCGATTCTGCTCTGTCCCCTAGGGTCGCTGTGAGTCGGAATTGACTTGGCAGTAGTGGTTTTGGTTTTGGGTTTTTTGCAGGTCAGAATAGATTGTCGGCTGCCAGCAATACCTCGGAAGGTCTCATTGCCACCCCCAGTACAGTGCTTGAGGCTGTGCCCTTCACAGTGCTGCCTTCTGCTCAGGAGAACAAAAGAGAACTCATATTTATTGAGTGCATGCAAACAAGATTGGCGGAATTTAGCACAAGGTTCAGGGAAACCTTGGCAATTCTGCAAAAAAAAATTTTTTCTTCCTTTCAAATTGCACAAAGAATACATGGTAATTGAAGAAAAATTAGGGTAAATAGGTAATCAGAGATCACCAGAGAAAAATTCAAATGGCCTAAAATTCCACTATCCAGAGAGAATCATTCATTCATTCAACGGATATTTATTGAATATCTGGGAGTCCCTGGGTGGTACACATGGGTCATGTGCTCAGTTGCTAACTGAAAGGCTGGAGGTTCAAGTCCACCCAGAAGCACCTTGAAAGAAAGGCCTGGCAGTCTACTTCCAAAAAATCAGCCATTGGAAACCCTGTGGAGCACAGTTCTACTCTGACACACATGGGGTCGCCATGAGTTGGAAACAACTTGATGACAACTGGTTTGGTGCTATGGGCCAGGCACTGTGCTGGGAATTGGGGGTGCAGCAGTGAATGGGTCAGACCCCTGTCCTTGTGTTTAGATTCGGGGGCCAGCCACAGGTATTAAACAAGTAATGCAGTGTGAGAGGTGCTTTGATGGCCATCATCCAGGAGCCTCTGAACTGAGCCCAGGAGGACACAAGCTAAGGTGGGGAGGGGAAGGAGAGCACTCCTAACCCGGGAAGGGGTGGGCGATTCATGTGGCTGGATCCTTGCTTGGGGCGTGGGCAGTAGGGGCAGCATGAGGCTGCAGAGCAGGGAAGGCAGGCAGCCAGGCCTTACCCCCAGGATTTCCAGTTATGCGAGCAGCTTTGACCTTGCGCGCTGCTGCCTGAGTTCTGCATTTGTGCAAGAAAAGAGAAGGCATGTCCTTTGGAGGCCATGCCCCTCTGCCACACCCCTGACAGGCAGGGCTGTGGAAGGAGCTGGAGTGTGGAGTCGCTGTGAGCCCGTGGTTGGCCATCATTTCCACTGTGTTAACATCTTCACTCGCTCAGCTCCCACCTGTCACAGGCCGGAGCTTCACTTTGTGCCATCTCTACCCACTGTCTTAGTTTCTTAGTGCTTCTGTAACAGAAATAGAAGTGGTGACTTTAACAAACAAATGTATTCTCTCACGGTTTAGGAAGCTAGAAATCTGCATTCATGGCACTGGCTCATCGGGGAAAGCTTTCTCTCTCTGTTGGCTCTCGGGGGAGGACTTTGTCTCTTTTCAGCTTCTGTTCTGAGGTTCCTTGGGGATCTTCATGTAGTTCTTTCTTCTGTGCCTGATCTGTTGTTTTACATCTCAGAAGTGATTGGTTTAAGACACACCCTACACTGCTATGGCCTCATGACAAAGAAAACCCTATTCCCAGTGGGATTACATCCACAGGTATAGGGGTTAGGATTTACAACACATAATTTTGGGGGATACAGTTCAATCCATAGTACTCACTTAGTGGACTGTTACCATGTGCTCTGAGAAGGTGGGGTGCCTGGCGTCACAGAGACGGTATTTCTCTCTACAGTGACGTGTTTTGAGGCCCTACTCAGGACTGTGTTGTAGCCGCTGTAGGGGCAGCCTTTGGAGGTTACTTCCTTACCTGACCTCAGAGCATGAGATAACTGGGTCAGAAGGCACCGCAGTTGTGAGTAGGTGTGTGAACCCTTGAGTTATTCCCTTATTCATCACAGACATGTGCTTCGAGGTCAGCCGGGCCCTCCCACTGCCTCTTCTGACTCTCATTCAGCAGCTGCTCTGCACCTCATGAAGTTGGGCTTGGAGGACAGAGGTGCCCAGACCAAGGCCAGGCCCTCACGGGCTCACCATCTTATGTGGGAGTCAGACAGTACATGGGGGCTGTGGTCAGGGAAGGCTCGGAGGTTGTGACTTGAAGGACAAGTGGAGGTGGCCTGAGTGAAGAAGGGTTGGGGAAGGGTGTTCCAGGCAGAGGGACCTGCGTAGACGAAGGCTTGGAGGCAAGGAGAGCACCATGTCCTCAAAGAACCACAGGTCATCAAGTCCACAGCCAGGTGTGGGCGGCTTCCTTAGTGTGAGAAGGGATGAGCTAGTGAGGTATGTTGCAGCCCACCCCCACAGGCCCTGGGCCTTGACCCTCAGTACACCCAAGCCTGGCTCCCACCTGCCTGCGGCTGCATCTCTTTAACCCAAGGCCTTCTCTGGCCACTGGAGCCTGTTCTGCTTTTCTGGGGTGGGCCAGAAGTGCTAGGAAATCATTGCCCCCTGGAGCAGTCCACACTGTGACCACCAGGGAGTGATATGTAAATACCTCTCTTCCTTTGGCCCTTGGGTGGGATAACCTAGGGTCCATGTTTTATACTGTTTCTCAGAATCCCCAAATAGGATGAAACTCCATTTGGCCACAGTGGCAACTGGCTTGATAACGTCCTTTTACTGGCTTTCTTCCCTGTCCTGTCGACTTCCCTCATCTCTACTGATGTTTCCTGGACTCACCTCCTAAGCAAACTGTTCCTGAGGGAACTCAAGCTAAGACTCCATTTACAGAGTTTGCACTCAATACGGAGGACAAGGGAAGCCACTTACAAGGATTTTATACATCTAGAGGGACGGGATCAGATCTGCAAGGTCTTTCTGATTACGGCCTGGAGGTTGCATTGTTGAGGGCCAGGCAGGGACCCACCTTATTCCCCGGACGTTAATAGCGGTTCCTGAGTGCCTTCTGTGTTGCAGCTGCTGGACTGAGCATTTAGTGTGCATTTTCTCATTGAATCTGACAAAAGCCTTATGGTGTATAGGTTCCAGTATTACCCTGTTTGCCCATGAGGAACTTCGGCACAGAGAGCTTGAGACACCGACCCAGGATCACACAGCTGGAAGCAGTGGCACAGGGATTTGAGCCTAGGTCTGACAGATCCGGAATGTACACTCTTAATCCGTTCGCAATCCAGCCTTTCTGCTTTCTGTCTTCTGCCAGCACCCGTCCAGGCATGGTGGGCCTTTAGTTCCTGGGTACAGGCAAGTACTGTCTTCCAGTAACCTGTGTTTCTCTACAGGTAAGTTCGAGGATAGGGAAGACCACGTACCCAAGCTGGAGCAGATAAATAGCACGCGGATCCTGAGCAGCCAGAACTTCACCCTCACCAAGAAGGAGCTGCTGGGTACGGAGCTGCTGCTCCTGGAGGCCTTCGGCTGGAACCTCTGCCTGCCCACGCCTGCCCATTTCCTGGACTACTACCTCTTGGCCTCTGTCAGCCAGAAGGATCACCACTGCCACAGCTGGCCCACCACCTGCCCCCGCAAGACCAAAGAGTGCCTCAAGGAATACGCTCACTACTTCCTAGAGGTCACCTTGCAAGGTGAGGGCAGTAGAGAGGTGTGGGCACCATGTCAGAACCTTTCACGCCTTGCCCACCACACAGGGGCCAGGGTCAGGGGATGCTGTGAGGCATGTCCATGCTCCCGGTCACTCCTGCTCTGCCGTAGACGAAGAACGAGGGATGAGCAAAGAAGTGGTGAGGAATTACCCAGTGTGTTACCCAACAAAAAACCAAACCCATTGCCGTTGAGTCGATTCCGACTCCTAGTGACCCCCCAGTACAGAGTAGAACTGCCCCATAGGGTTTCCAAGGAGCTGACGGATTCGAACTGCCGACCTTTCGATTAGCAACCTGAGGTCTTAACCACTATACCACCAGGGCTCCAAAGATAGTGATTAAAAAAAAAAACACCACTGCTGTCGAGTCGATTCTGACTCAGAGCGACCCTATAGGACAGAGTAGAACTGCCAAATAGGGTTTCCAAGGAGCTCCTGGTGGATTCCAACAGCCGACCTTTTGGTTAGCAGCCGTAGCTCTTAACCACTGTGCCACCAGGGTTTCCAGTGACAGTGATAGTGAGCATTAATTGAGCACTTACTGTAAGCCAGGCACCTTGCTGCCATTTTTTGCATACGTTATCTCATTTAAACCACACAGCCCCATGTGAAATTTTTTTCTATAATTTCCATTTTACAAATGAGTTGATGCTGAAGAGATGAAGTAACTTACCCAAGGCCATTGCTAGAATTTGAACCCATTGAGTCTGACTCCGTGGCTGTGCCTGGAACCATTATACCACACTACCTGGATGATACTTTAAAAGGCAAAAGCTGAAGTAGCTAAAAATCAGGAACAACTTAAGACAGCGTAATGAGGCACCGATAACCAAGCACAGTGGCTGCAACAATGAGCTCAAGCATAACAACGATTGTGAGGATGGCTCAGAACTGGGCAGTGTTTCTTTCTGTTATACATAGGGGCGCTATGAGTCGGAACCAACTCGACGGCACCTAACAACAACAACAACCAAGCATCGTTCATGAAAATTGTGAGAACTTCCGCTTTTTGCCTTTGCACAATTACAGACCAGCTCTGTCATATTGCCAGACATCTTATTAGAACATTGAGTAAGAATCTTCAGTAAGCCAAAGTAAAGTGCCAGCTTTAGTTCAGAAATATCAAATTCTTGTAGCCATTCATTCACTTGTTCAGCAGACTTTTAGTGAGTGCCAGCTGTGGGTTGGGCATTGTTACTAGTAGTAAGTAGCCTTTGTTGTTGTTAGCTGCCAGCAAGTTGGCCCTGACTCGTGTGACCCCATGCAGAAGAGAACGAGACACTACCTGGTCCTGAGCCGTCCCCACAACCTGTTACACATCAGACCGCTGTGATCCATAGAGCATTCATTGGCCGATTTTCAGGAGTAGATCATCAGGCCCTTCTTCCTAGGCCATCTTAGGAAGCTTCCCTGAAACCTGTTCAGCATCAGAGCCTTTCCAGCCAAACCCAACCCACTGCCATTGAATGGATTCCAGCTGAGGGCAACCCCACGTTACAGAGTAGAACTGCTCTCCAGGGTTTTCTTGGCTGTTTGCCAGGCCTTTGTTCTGCAGAGCTACTGGTAGGTTCGAACCGCCAACCTTCGGTTAGTGCAAACCAATTGCGCCACCTGGGAACCTTACTGTAACCTTTAGTCATACCTAAAATCAGAAGCCTTTGAAATGGCGTGTCATTTGCGCATAACGACCAAAGAAAGGGCAAATGGTTTGCGGTTCGGTTTATGGCCCATCAGCAAGTCCTTTGCAGCCTCCTTGGAAACCTTGGACAATATTCTGAAAATCACTGCCCTTGGCCAACGTCAAAAATCCCAGATGAAGGAAACCTCGGGAGTCTGTGCTTCAGATTGTGAAGAGTTTAACAACAATAATAACAGCAACAAAATTAAGATCCTGTCCCTGTTTCTAAGGAAATTGAAGTCCAGTGATGAAGTCCTGTGAAGGCAGCTTTTCTAGCTCAGACCCAAGAGATTAAACATAGACTTGGTTTTTGGAACTTCGAAAGTAGAGAAAAGGTGTTTCTTTTTTTAAGAAAAAGAAAAGCCTCAGATTAAGAGCCAACGCATTTAAGATTAAAAAATGGCACTTCACGCTGTTACTAATTTTTCATCCTTTGTCCAGGGTAGCAGTGAACAGCCGTGAGCGTAATCGTTTGTCACCAGTCCTCAGGTGGGCACAGGCAGCGGGGAGGTGGGTGGGCACTGAAACCCAAGGGATGTGTCTTGGTGCCAACTGCCCTCTGTGGCTCTCTTTCAGACCACGTTTTCTACAAGTTCCAGCCGTCTGTGGTTGCCGCAGCCTGCGTCGGGGCCTCTAGGATCTGCCTGCAGCTCTCGCCGTACTGGACCCGAGACCTACAGAGGATCTCACAGTACTCCCTGGAGCATCTCAGCGTGTGCATCGAAATCCTGCTGGTGTGAGTGCCTCTCCTGACCCTGAGTGTTTCCAGAATATTGAGGTTCTCCTTGCCTTTGAGGCCTGCCTCGGGTCAGGGTGGTGTCCTGAGGTCAGGGACCTACGGTAGTTTCCCTGGCGAAAGTGTCTCAACATGAAGCAGATCATGGTGACTCTGTCAGAATTGGGGTTGGGAGAGTTGGATCCTTCCTATTTGGGGTAGCTTCAGGCTTGCATTGTTAGGTGAAGGAGCCAGGGAGAAGGGGGCTATGTGCATGTCCTTCTAACTGTTGGGGCTGTTGGGTCGGAGCCTCGGTGTGATTTTATGGATAACCACACTGGGGGACTTGCATAATGAGTTATTTTTCTTAGACATGGCCACAGAGCAGACCTCTTAGCCCAGAGTAGGTCAACATAAGAGGCCACAGCCTCCTTGCGGGGGTCCCTAGAATTTCGAAGAAAAAACATTCAAAGTGTCAGAGAAGCTGCTTAAAGGTTTCATGGGCCCAGCACCACAGAATTGATACCAGAGATGAAAAAGCTCAGGAGTGACCACATAGAGGGAGGTGGGAGAGAGAACCCGAGAGCTCCTGTGTGGCTACGCTCAGTCCCTCTTCTGCCCAGCAGGGGGCAGCATGTCCTGGATGCTGGACTCCCTGGCCAGTGGGCTGGGTGGTAGAAGCAAAGGGCCCGCAGGCCCTTGAAGAGCCCCTCAGCTTCCTTATATGAGAAGCTTTGTTGGTGACTGCCTTTGTCACAGTCCTCTGAAATGTCGGCCCTGCCCCCTAGGTCTTATTTTAAAATGTGCGCTTTTCAGAAGGTACCCAGAGTCAGAGAACACGCCTGGCCTGGGTCTTCTTCCCTGGGCCTGCCCTTGTCGCGTTCTGGGATCCCCTCCCTCTCGTGTCTGCTGCAGCCCTTCTTTGAGCCTTTCTTACATAACGTCTATTGTTTTGTTTGCCCTAAAAGGTTTATGGGAAGCTTTTTTGGGGATGGAAAAAATTGTGTTCCGCCCCCCTCGTTTTAAAGATGGAGAAACTTAGGCCCAAGGGGGAGACTTGCTTGAGATTTGACAGCTAAGGAGTGGCCAGGTGGGGATGGAGCCAAGCCTGGAAGTGCCTCAAAGGCAGAAATGTGCTCCTTTGCACGCCGTGAGCACCCATCTCTGTGCCAGGCAGTGGAGATGCAGACAGGACCCCTCCCTCACAGAGCTCACTCTGGGTGGTAGCCAGGGAGTTCCAACCTGGGATGCTGAGTGCTGAGATGGGGCAGTTCAGGAGTGCAGGACAGCTGAACTAGCTGGAGGTTTGCTGGGGGAAGCTGTATTTAAGCTGACACCTGTGATGTGAGTCAGTGGGTGGCTGGGGAAAGACTGGGCAGTGAGTACAGCTGGGCAGGCCGGCGGTGACACCCCCCTCCTTGTATCTCACCCAGGTATAACCATTGTACCACACTACCTGGATGATACTTTAAAAGGCAAAAGTTGAAGTAGCTAAAAATCAGGAACAACTTAAGACAGAGTAGTAAGGCACTGTTAACCAAGCACAGTGGCTGCAACAGTGAGCTCAAGCATAACGATTGTGAGGATGGTACATGCAAAGCATACTCAGGAGTCAGGTTGTGACCTTTGACCTCCAACTCTCACTTGGCCCTTTCTTTTCAGAGCTTATGACAATGTCCTCAAGGATGCCGTCGCAGTCAAGAGCCAGGCCTTGGCTATGGTGCCCGGCTCGCCTCCGGCCCCCACCCAAGCACTGTTCCAGCCACCTGCCTACCCCTCCCTCAGCCAGCCGCCAGCGGCCTCGGCCCCATTCCAGGCCCCCGTGCAAAACCTATGCCTGGCCTCCAGGGACTTGCTGCAGGCCCATCACCCGGGGGGCCTGCTCTCGGGGAGCACGGGCTCCTCCCTGCGTGCCCCATACCCTGCCCTTCAGCCCCTGGAGGTGTGTCCCATGCCTCTCCCAGCATCCCTCAGCATGCAAATGGCCATCACAGCCGAGCCCAGGCACTGCCTTGCCACCACCTACGGGAGCAGCTACTTCAGCGGGAGCCACGTGTTCCCCACGGGCTGTTTTGACAGATAGAGCATCTTGGGCCACATGGGAAGCCTTGGAGAGCTGGCAGAAAAAGAGGACCCTGAAGAGGCGAGCTCAGCGGAGTGAGGCCATGAGAAGTCTTCCCCTCAGAGTCTCGTAGACCTTGAACACTGAGGGTTTGTGCTCTTTTTAAATACAACTGACCTGGAGTGAGAAATTCAATGCCATACCTCACCCGAGGCCATTCCTCTGAAAAAACATCTTCCACGCACACTGGGGTGCAAGGGGATGGCTTGGTGGCCGTCCCTTTGAGCAGGGGGCCCAGGTCATCAAGAAAGGCCTGGCAGGAGGCTAGGACACTAGAAACTGGCCATCGACCACGAATCCACAAGCACGTCCAGTTTTTAGCGTCAGAGACTTCTTCATTCTTTGCCAATGGCAGCTACGCCACTGACCAAGGTGGGGCAGCCCAGTGTAGTCTCCGAACCTCTGGAGAATGCTGTGCTGAGGGTTCTTTCCCTGGCTCCCTGCAGAGGAGTGTGTGTGTGTGTGTGTGTGTGTGTGTGTGTGTGTTTATACCCGAGCTTCAGTCTGCCCAGGTACCGTGCAGAGGAGTGTGTGTGTGTGTGTGTGTGTGTGTGTGTGTGTGTGTTTATACCCGAGCTTCAGTCTGCCTAGGTACCGTGCAGAGGAGTGTGTGTGTGTGTGTGTGTGGGTGTGTGTGTGTGTGCGTTTATACTCGAGCTTCAGTCTGCCCAGGTACCGTAGGCAGCCACCTTGCTCTTGTTGTTGAACTCAAAACCCTACTCAGCCTTCTAGACATTTCACGTGCTGCTGCTTCCCGAAGTGACCTAGCATTTTGTTCAGTGAGACGTCTTGTTTACATATCATATCAGGGACTTGATGATACTTGAAAATTCCTTAGGAGAAGAAAATCTTTAGGTTGCCACACTGCCTGCCCCACTCGAGGATTGAAGGTTTGACCCATGGGATCAAACAGAGCTCCTTCCTTCTTCAAACGTGTGTTGGGGAGAGCCAGTTTCCAGCTCTTGGTTCCAGATGCTTCCAAGTATTGGACCTTCGATAGGCACCTGGAGGAGGAAGGTTGTTGAAAGGTAGACAAAGGCTCAAAACAATCTCCATGTCGCCCCTCTGCCTCCTGCTTGCCGTTTGTGGAGTTCAACCCGTCCTTGGTTTTGAGTTTGGAAAATAATGTCGAATGTTTGCTTCAATGGCAGCTGGATTTCGGGGGGTGGGGGTATACATGGGTATGTGACACAGCCATTGATATGCAAGAGATCGGTGGGCGAAAAGCCAGTATTGGGGTATCTGTAGTTTGAGGGTTCTCAGGAAGAGTCTTGTAACCATGTGCAATATGTTTTCATTCTAACGTGCGGCTTGGGCTTGGTGTGTTCTTTTGGTTGGTCAGAGGTCACGTTGTTCATCCTTCAGAACTAGGAGGTGCAAAGGACAAGAAAGCTTTTTTTTTTTTTTTAAGAAGCATACATCTTGGTTTTTTGCAAGTTCAGGAAACTGCAGCAGAGGAACGGCCAGGAAGGTAGCCACGCGCTGCTCAGCTGGATCTGAAGGTGTTACAGGTCCCTTCTGCCTCCTGATGGGCAGATGAAAGCAGAAACATGGAAGCAGAATGAAAAAGAGACTGTGTGTGGAGACGTCACTGCCACTTTGTCAAATTAGCATAGGAAACTGCACGTTTGTTGTTACTCTCTTTTTCTTTCGCCAACCTTCTTCTATTTATGAGCGACCAGTTTGGATTCTTAGTTGTACCTGTCTACTCTGGGACTGGGGGCTGATGAGGGGCATCTCAAGTAGGGCCTCACGGCCAGCTCAGCCCCCAGAAAAAGCATTCTCAATAAACATATCACCAGCTCTTTGCATCTCTTGGTTTTCTTCCTGGACTTCTCTCAGCTCCACCCTCCCTCTCCCAGATCCGCCCTGTTGGGTGTCTCTGCCCATGCTGAGAGGTGGTGGAAGGTAGGTGGCTGCAAGATTGCCCCCTGTTGGAGCTGGGTCCTGCCATCTGAGTTGGGACTGGGTGTCCCTGGAGACACAGACGCTGGGCAGCAGAAGTGGGTAAGCGTTGACATCCCAGCTCCACCACTGAGAGCTATCAGGAGGGCATTTGACCCAACCTCTCTGAGCCACCATCTTTCCACCCGTTAAATGGGGATGATAATAGCACTTGTCTCATTAGGGTCTCATGAGAATAAAATAACATAATGCACATCAAGGCCAGAACCTGCTCCACACACACAAAGATAATTACAATACTTCTTCAAACACTACCGTAAGATGCATCATTATTTATGTTCCCATAAGGAAAAAAAAGCTGCCAATTGAACCATGACATGGCGCTTAAGATACAATTGATTTTAAGTTGCATTCTTATTTTAGAAAATGTTAAAGCATGCACATGTATGTATCTTAGAATCGGATGGAATATATTGTTGGGTGCCGTCGGATCGATTCCAACTCGTAGGAGATTCAGGTGATGGAATAGAACGGCCCCATAGAGGTTTCTTGGCTATGACCTTTAGGGAAGCAGATGGCCAGGTCTTTTCTCCCACAGAGCTGCTGGGTGGGTTCAAAATGACAACCTTTTGATTAGCAGCCAGGCAGTTAACCATTGACCCACCAGGGCTCTTTTGATGGAATATAGCACTAGTTATTTCAAGAAGTGTCAGATTCCTGTCCTGCTCTGAAGGGAGGACCCCCTTGGGAAGGCCTATCCTCTGCTCACCCAGGTTCCTACAGCACATCCACCCACAGAGAGCTGTCATCAGCCTGGAGCTGAGAGGTATTTGCTAAGCACAGTGCCTTCAGTGAGGGTGGGGAGATGTGCTCAGGGCATGAGGCTGAGGTCCAGACCCAGGAGGGCTGGGGCCAGAACTCAACACCTGCTGTAGGCAGCCAAAACCCAAACCCATTGCCATCAAGTCGATTCTGAATCATAGCAACCCTATAGGACAGAGTAGAACTGCCCCATAGGGTTTCCAGGGAGCGGCTGGTGGACTGAAACTGCTGACCTTTTGGTTGGCAGCCATGGCTCTTAACCACTGCACCACCAGGGTTCTGCCATGGGTAGAGGGTTTTAGAATTTGGGTTCAGAAACAAAACAAGTCCTGGGTTTGCCAAGACCATCCATTTCACTTTGGACAAATCCCTCCCTCTTTGGGCCTCAGTTTCCCCATCTGTTAACATGGCAAAGGATGAGTTGATGGGTGACTTTGACCTTTAGGGGGAGGCTGAGGCCATAGGCTCCTACTTGTTGTCAACCAGAAGGATCCACTTGTATTTCTTTCCCACTTGGGCGGTCTATGTAAATTTTTGGTATTTTGCATGTGGGGGCCAAGGAGGACGTTGGTTAGGAGAGTTTGAAAAAGCACAGACATAGCCTTAAAGACCCTTCCAGGGCTGACATCTGGTACAACCCAGAAGTTCTCAAACCTTAGTAAGCTGCAGAGTGATCTGGGCCTTCTCCTCGTCCGTATCTCACTATGTGGGATGAAGGCCACAACAGCAACCTGAAAGGTTATATAGGAGCCTTAGGGGCAGTGAGTTTGTGTTAATGGGGGAGGAGCGAAGGACTGGGAGAATAGATGTACAGTTGGAAGAATGTAGTCAACGTCACTGGATTGTACATGTAGAAACGGTTGAATTTAGTGTAAGTTTTGCTGGGTATATTCTCAACGACAACAAGATAAAAAAAAAAAAAAATCATCTAGCCCAAAACGTCAATAGTGAGGTGGAAAACCTCTGCTCTGAGGTGCCAGCTCACATGGCAGCTCCCAAAGAGGCCTCTGTGATAACCCTGGTCATTCTTGTTATGTGCCGTCGAGCTGTTTCCAACTCATAGCAACCCCATGTGACAGGGTAGAACTGCCTCACAGGGTTTTCGTGGTTGTAATCTTTACAGAAGCAGATCGCCAGGTCTTTCTCCCAAGGAACCACTGGACGGGTTTGAATCTCCAGCCTTTTGGTTGGCAGCAGAACGCGTAACCATTTCAGCCAGCAGAGGTCCTTACTCTCATTCCCAAATTCACAGTGGCCCTGGAGGACAGAGTAGACCTGCTCCAGAGCGTTTCCAAGGCCTGCAGACTGCCACGTCTTTCTCCCTCGGAGTGGTTGGTGGGTTCGAACTGCCAACCTTTTGGTTAGCAGCAGAGCACTTAACCACTGCACTACCAGGGCTCCTGTACTTTCTTATTGCCCCCCTTTATTTTCTGCATAGCTGTTAAAACCATCTGAAATGATCTTGTTAATTTGTTTAATTGCTTAATGGCTGTGCCCTAAACTACCTCCCCCCAGTAGAAAATGTATCCAGGCAGGGGTGGCAAGAACAAGAGCAGCTGGCATCTATTGAGCATTTAGTGTGTAGCAGGCACCAGGCTAAGGACTTTGCTCGTATTTCTTGTAATCATCTCAATAACCCTACAAGCTAGGAGCTCTGACTGGCTGTGTTTCACAGATCAGAAAACTGAGGGGTGGAGGGCTTCTTTGCCTAAGACAGTAGTACAGGAAGGAGCCACAGTTCAAACCCAGGCAGTCTAGAACTTCACCCCCGACCTGTACGGCCTCAGTCAAGGGTTTTGAATGAGTGAGTGAAAGGCTCCCTGGCTGCCCTGCTAACCTGGTGGAGAAAGACCTCATCGTGACAGAATCATGGACATCAGTTCATAAACGAAAAGAATCTCCCGGCATTCACCCTCCTGATTTACCAAGGGACAGCGGGTTCTCTCAGAGTGTGCTCACCAGCAGACAGATAGCTTCTCGCATGTCTGCCGCAGACTAAGGTGATTTACCACCCCATCTGTGGGCCAGGCAGCCCTGAGAGGCTGGCGCCAGCACTCTGATCTGTGAGGGTTTCCCCGAGCTGCCAGTCCCATCTGTGAAGAGGAATATCTGGGGCCTCCACAGAGCAGGAGGGAGACTGCCGCTGCTCTGGCTGGGGCCCAGGCGGGGCTTTCAGGCCCTGGGCACCATCCAACTGGTCAAACAGGCCAGGAAGCTGTCCTCCCCGTCCCTGGGATCTCTTGCATTTTGGGGGGCAGTCCGTGCCACCAGTGTCTAGAAAAGAATCTTACCAACCCTTATTAACAAGGACCTGTTCCTCAGGAAAGACCCTCGTGACTTGCATTTCAGCCTAAAGGCAGTACAGCTTTTGATAGGAGTCTTAAGTCAAATGGCCACCAGGTGCAGGCAGGTGACACAAGTGAGCGGGCCCAGCAGGATGGTGGGCCCCGTTGGACTGCAGAGCCAGGGCTCCACCAGAGGGTGTGGTTTCTACTCAGCTCCAGCCAATTGCTACCTCTCAGGGAGGTAAGCTCTGTGTGGCAAACCTGCAGATTTTTTTCTTTTTCAAGAGAAGCGTAAATCTGCATTTTCTATGATATTTACTAATTTTGGTGATTCTAAAGATTAAATTTAAAAATCTTAACACAATAGAAAGCCAATAAAACACATCTGGCTCTTTCCACCATCTTGGAGCCTGTGGAGGCTCTCTGGGAACAGGACTTTCATACTGGTAAATATACCCACAAGGCTGTGGTCTGAGGCCCCTAGAATCAGAGGGAACACATTGCTCTTCTTAAAATTGAAGGTATCTGTGCCCGAGATAAGGAGCCAAGGTGGTGCAGTGGTAAAGCGCTCGGCTGCTAACCAAAAGGTCAGCGGTTCAAACCCACTGGCTGCTCTGTGGGAGAAAGATGTGGCAGTCTGCTTCCATAAAGATTATAGCTTTGGAAACTCCATGGGGTGATTCTGCCTTGTCCTATAGGGTCGTTATGAGTCGGGATTGACTCGATGGCAATGTTTTTTTTTTTATGCTCAAGTTGAAACTGAGTTCTTTTTAGGCAAGAGATGTGCTTATGTGTACAAAACAAAGAATAACCCTGTGACTCCTGGTGGCAAACCTAACAAAACCAGAGTAAGCCGGGGAAACGTAACTTGCACCCATGGAAACGGTTGGCGTGGTCTGTGCCAAATTCTGAAGCAACCTTACTGCTAAGGCCGTTGAACATAGAATCTGTACAATGCTGTACACCTGAAGGATTTCAGCTTATTCAAAATAAATACATAAATTTGTGGGGGACTGGGGAGATGTCTGTAGGTTAGAGGGGTTCTTAGACTGGAAACTTGCAATTTCTAGTGTATAGACCAGAGTACTGGACCTGAGGGCTGGAAAGCCTGACTTCCTGGTCTTAGCTGGGTGACCTTGAGAAAAGCCACCTCTCTCTACTCTGAACCTCTATTTGTAAGACGAGAAGGCTGTCGACCTGGCTTGTGGTAAGACAGCATGGACTATGTGGTATCATTATTCAGCGCTGAGTTCTACAAGGAATAGAAGCCCTAAACATGGTATTAAGCCAATTAACTGGAATGTCCCATTAAAATGTGGCCCTAACTTCAAAACCAAGAAACCACATCTCATGAGGCATTTAGTTGTAGATAAGCAACCTCAGCAGTTGGTCTTTTTTATTGTTGTTGTACATATATTGTAAATAGGTGAGCCCCTCCCTCCTTTGGGGGCTCAGGTGAGCCTCTGAGCTTTGCCTCCATCCAGTTCAGCTCTGGCTTTAAATGAAGATGAGCCCAAGTGCTCAGACAGCTACTGGGTCCAGCTGTGATTGGGGCTTCAAGCCCCTACCTGGGTCAGACAAACACCAGGCAGGTTACACAGGAACTCAGGCCTTCTGCTGCTCCCTAGCTGTGTGGACTTGGGCAGATCACTTCCTCTCTCTAAATCTCAGCTTTCTTCATCTGTAAAATGAGAATGTTGGATCGGAATGGTCTCCAAGGTCATGCCTAGCTGGGGAGCATGTCACAAGGATAGCTCTGTCTTTGTACAGACTTTGTACCGTTCAGCAGGTCCGAGTTGGAGCCTGGGTGTATGTCCTTTTAGCACGATCCCCAGGAGATGCTCCTTGCACAGCCAGGTTTGGAAATTTCTCCCTGCTCTACAGACTCTGGCCCTGTGTGTGCCTGTTTTCACCAGTGGAATCACCAAGAAGGGCCTTAGAATTAAAAGCTCCCTTCTGTGTTCCAGGGCCTGTATTGGACACCTTCCTCGTGCTTCGTTATTCCCTTACTCTTCGTTTGTCCTCACAGCACCATACCATGAAAAAAAAAAAAAAAAGCTGGTATTAAATCCACACCAAACCCAGTGCCGTCCGGTCAATTCCGACTCATAACAGCGACCCTACAGGACAGAGTGGAACTGCCCCATAGAGTTTCCAAGGAGCACCTTGTGGATTTGAACTGCCCACCCTTTGGTTCTCAGCCGTAGCACTTAACCACTATGCCACCAGGGTTTCCTAGCTGGTATTATTATCCCCATTTTCCATACGAGGACACTAAGGCACAGGGAGGCTCAAGGTCTCATCGTGGGTAAGTGGTGGGACTGGATTTCCAACTTAGATATGCCTGACCAAGGAGCCCATGTAGCCTCCCATACCATGTCACCACCAAGTGACGCAAACACACCCACACCAAGGCCCAATCACTCAATTTCATTGCCCGCCTGCCCTTGGTGCCCATGGTGCAAGAGGCAAGGGTGATTGAGAGCCACCTAATGGTGACCTTCAGAGATGCTTTGGGCAGCCACAGCCTTCACCAGGTGAATGTGGCTAGAGTGAAGGGGTGTCCTAGCAGAGTGGGAGGGATGACTCCCAAGGGTCATGGTGAAGGTCATGAAAAACCTGGATTAAAGGGTACCAAAAAGTAAGTCTGTGGAGTAGGGAGTCACTACTGCTTCTTGAGCGGAGCAGGGAAACGATAACACTCTAACTTTTTTGGAAATCATTAACGTGCACTTTTACCTTTTTATTCTTGCAACTTCCCTGTGACCAAAGGAGGGAAGATTTCCTTAGCCCATTGTACGCATGGACAAGGTGAGGCTCAGAGAAGTCCAGGGGCCTGTCAAGTGCTTTCCAATTCAGCCTCACCCTTCAATCACAATTACCTGAGAATGATGACGGTGATAATGGAATGACCGTGGTGGTGGTGGTGGCAGCTAGTATTTAGTGAGTTTGTAGCATGACAACTCTGTTAGGTAAGTACACTTTGTTATCCCCACTTACAGGTGAGGAAACTGAGGCTTAGAGAAGTCAATGAGCTTTGCCCCAAGGTAACACAGCTACTAAATGGTAGAAGAGAGATTCGAACCCTGACAATCTGAAGCTTTTACTGTCTCCTCTATGAGCTGAGAAAGCCTCCTTGCCCAGATGCCAGCCAGATGGACACTTACCCCAGCTTCCCCTACTCCATTACCCCCCTAAGCTGGACTGAGAAGCTCTAGCCCCCATCAGCCAGTAATGCCCAACCCCACATTACTCTCAGAAATCCACTCCCTGCTGTGAAGCCTTGGGTGAATTTGTTCCCCTCTCTGAACCTCGGTTTCCAAATCTGTGAAATGCAGGGTTTAAACTATTGAGCTCTGAGAGGTACTGAAATTCCTTGAGTCCCTGAATAACAACACTGGCTTAAGAATTTCTACCTTGCCAAAAATCCGAATTTGCTCTTGGATCAATCACAGGAGTAAAAACAGTCTCTCATTCACTACTCTCTTTTCTCTCCCTCGCTCTCAACTTTCAGCCTCATTATGGTTAACTCTCGTTAGTTAGAGACTTATTATCCAAGCTCATTATAAGTAATTATTCAGTCTGGAGGGGAAGCAGCGACACCACTAGTTTAATTTAATGCTTACCTAGTTCACTTAATTAGCAGTAAGTCTTGGCAAAACGATGGAATTCATGGGGTCCGGCTGGGTGGGTGGGGAGAAGCTGAGTGCTGTTCTTGGAAAAATAAACAGGTTGCAGGGCAGAATGTGGGAGGAGGCAAGGAGTGTCTTGCCAGCAAATTGGGCTGTTCGTCTGTCCAGGCCAAGGCTGGCCACAAGAATGAAAGGCCATAGATGACACAGAGTTGGAAGGACTTTAGGTCAGGTAGCACTTATTAAATGCCTGCCGTGTACCAGATGGAGCCCTGGTGGCACAGTGGTTAAGAGCTACGGCAAGCTAAGTCTGCTAACCAAAGAGTCGGCAGTTCGAATCTACCAGTCTCTCCTTGGAAACCCTGTGGGGTGGTTCTGCTCTGTCCTATAGGGTCGCTATGAGTTGGAATTGACTTGACAGCAATGAGGGGGGTTTTGGGTGTGCCAGACCCTGTGCAAGGCTCTGGAAAAACCTTATTATGGCCAATATGTGGTACTTGCCCAGCTGGTGATATTTGAGATAATGTAAGTACTGTCTGCCTTAGATAATCCAACTCTTCTAGTGGCTACGTTTTTCTCTGGTCAGCCATTGCATACTAGTGTGTCTTTTGCATCTCCCTCACCCTTTTCGCAAAGGGAGGCCTTAGGTCAGGGTCTCACACAGGCTGCAGAATCTAGCTGGAGATCAACATTGTTCAGCTTCAATTTTTTAAAATGGTTTTCATCTATTTATGGCAAATGATACTGACTTTCCATGTACTGAAGTGATATAAAGTTTCCATTGTAGTAAAAATAAGTGAATTGCCATATAGAAAAATGTTGGGTAAAAAGAAGTCAAGGCGGCACACAGATGTGGCAGAGTGCCCAAGGAGAGAGGAGGGTGGGAAGAGGCGTGTTCAGTGCTCTGGGTTAGAGATTATCTGGCCAGGGAATGCAAGCAGGCCACCCTCTCCCACTCCCACACACCAGGCAGACACAGCCATCAGTCACAGGATATCTGCTAGACCAAATGCTGCCTCAGAATCCTTCTCAACCTAGTGTTCCAGGCAGCTTCCAAGGGTGTAGTCCAACCACCTTTCCCAGCCAACCACAGCCTCTCAAAGTTCTCCCCAGGTCCCCGTCCAAGTCCTACTAGTCCAGACCAGGACATCCCTTACCTTTTCTGTGCCTCAATTTCCTCGCTTCTAAAATGGGGTAATCATACCTACCTCATAGAGTTATGAAGATCAAATGATTTACAATAACATGCAATATAAGCAATCCCACTTCTAGGTGTATACCCAAAACAATTGAAAGCAGAGACTCAGACAGATAGTTCCCATCACCCCCATTACTCCTTTGCTGTCTCAGAGAAGATCATTGCCCCTCAGCCCTTCGTTGGTCCTTCTGCTCCCTTTGTACCAGTGGGTAATCTGGGTCTTGCTTAAAATCCCACAACAGATTAATAGCAGAGCCACAGCCAAGCTGAAACACCTTCCTGGCTCAGCCTGGGGGTATCTGTGCAGGTGTCTGCCCAGTATTGGAGCCTGAAAGCTAGGGTCCTTCCCTGGAGGTGCCATTCCTGTCCCCACCCTGAGTCCTTACCTTCCTGTCCTGAGACCCACCTGAGAGTCAGCATGTTACCCCTCCCAGATGACATGTGTCTCTCTAAAGGAGCCTTCAAGCCACACAAGGTGTCAACCCAAGAAATGAGGAAGAGTGATCTCAGAGCAGTGGATGGCAGGGTGGGGCAATGGGTCCCCGGAAGTATGCCCACCCTGCTTCTTGAGAGCTGCCTCTGGCGTCTCCCTGGGATCAGGAGTATTGCAGCCCATGTTCTTGGCTCCTTCTACAATGACATAGGGAACTCAGGCCCAAGATATGGCCCTCGTGGCCATCCTCATGGCCTATCCTACCCCACCCACCAGAAGCTGCTCCAAGACACCAGAAAACAAAAACAAAAAGACTGTGGGAGAGCAGAGTATCTGTTCTTGTACCAGCTTTATTAGTGGCTTTTAGGCCCCTGTGGCCTTGGCCTCGTGGCTCAGGCCAGCCTCTTGCTCACACGCTCATAGGACACACCTCTGATGGTGGAGATCTGAAAGAAGCAGCCAGAACAAGGGAGTCAGTGCCCAACTCTCAGGCATGGACCCCAAGGCAACCCCGGGGCACAGCTGGAGGATGGCGAACTCCAGTGGCAGCTCTGAGAAGCTGTGGGTCAGCTGCACCCCTTCTTTGGGCCTCAGTTTCCCAATCTGTTCCCTGAGTCACTGTGTGGACTCAAAGTGGTGAAAGTGCTAACCAGTTGTAAGGGGTGATGTGGGTCTTGGTGAGATAACCTTCCACCTGTCCATTTCAACTCACCCATGCCAGGCACTTCTGTTATCCCAACAACCCTATGAGGAAGTCTCCATTGTACAGATGAGAAAACTGGAGTTTGGAGAAGCCAAGTCACCCTCCCGAGGTCTAGAGGCCACACTCAGCCACTGCACCGTATAGTGTTTATGGGCACCTGTTGTGTGCTTGGTGGTGGGAGGGTATGCACCATGCCTTCAGGAAGCCTAAGGCTGAGGGGCAGGGCACGCAAGGGGATGCTCCTCACTGAAGGCCCACTGGGTGCAGTGCCCTGGGTCTGAGGCCATCGAGACCCACTCTCACTGGATGTGCACAAGTCATCAGTTGGTTCTAATACCCAGTGTGGGAAAGCAGCATTCTCACAGGAAGAGGGGTATGTGGGAAAACCAAGAGGTGTGGGAGAGCCCAGAGGAGGCAGGAAACCATTCTGACCAGGGAAGGGGAGAGGGACACACATTTGGACAGAATCCCGAAGAATAAGTAGGATTTGGAAAAACAAACAGGAGAAAAGGGAATTTAGAGCAGAGGGAACCACATGGGCAAAGAAAGGGAGGCAGGAAAGGGTGGGGCTAGGCCAGGAACAGTGGCTGGTCCAAGGAGCTGGGCAGAGGGTGTCTGCTGGGATGGGGAGAGCATACCCTTGTTTCCTTGACTCCAGATCTCAAGCCCTGTCTAGGGAAAGGAGCACATGGCCCTGAAGGTCAGCCTAAGGATTCCAGGCTTGATTCAATGGCTTGAGGAAGCAGTTTCAAAGGGGAGCCATATAAGGTGATGTATAATTTGCATATGGAATGTATGGAGTGGTGGGGGCGGGAAACAAGGCTGGGGCTCAGTCTAGAGGAGGGGTGATGATAGAATGGTGAAGGGTGCTGGGGGCTGGCTGGAGGCAGGAGGAGGGATGCTTACAAAATGTGTTTTCTATTGGTGGGGGAGGGGGGAGATGGAGGGAGACACCCAGGATGCCCATGACTATGGGCAGAAAGTGTTCTGATCTTCCCAAAAGCCAACAGGATACTCGCCTCTACCAGCTTGTCACCCACGATCTCTGAGGTCTGGTGATAATTGGGGACGTTCACCAAGACTTTTCCACCCTCCATCTGCACAGTGACCTGGAAGGGAAGTATACCATTGAGCTGAGTAGGCAAGTCCTCCAGTGCAGGCCAGCCCCTCAAGGACGAAAGGCCCACCTGCACCCCAGCTACATCTCCAACAGATTTACCTTGTGGACATACATCGATCCGACAATATAGATAACCTTGGGCAAGTCACTTAATATCTATGCCTCAGTTTCCTCATCTCTAAAATGGGGGTAATAATTGTACCTACTGCATAGAGTTGTTCTGAGGATTAAATGATTTAAAATAATATATGCAATATAAGCAATTCTGCTCCTAGGTACATACCCAAAAGAACTGAAAGCAAGGACTCAAACAGATACTTTAACACGAGTGTTCATGGCATTATTCCCGATAGCCAAAACGTGAAAACAACCCAAGTGTCCATCAACAGATGAATAGATAAACAAAATGTAGTAATCACACACCATCAAAACCAAATCATTTGCCATCGAGTCAACCCTGACTCATGGCAACACACAATGGAATATTATTCAGCCATGAAAAGGAATGAAATTCTGATACATGACATGGATGAGCCTTGAAAACATTATGCTAAATGAAGCAAGCCAGCCACAAGAGGACAAATAGCATACGATTCCACTTGTGTGAAATACCTAGAATAGGCAAATTTATAAAGACAGAAAGGAGAAGCTAGCAAGGGCTGCAGGAAGGGGAGAATGGAGAGAAGAAAAAAAAGTATATGTATACATAAAGTGCTTAGCACAGTGCCTGCTACATGGTAAGCACTCCATAAGTGTTAACTGCTGAGTTGTGATCATCATGGATACAATGATGCTGCTAATGTCATTCAAGGATGTTAATCGCAGCATTATTTTTAACAGTGAATAGCCTAATAGCCAACCTCAGTTATCCAATAGTGAACACCCTAATTACCCATCAATGACGGGGGTGGTACAATAAATGATGGCCTTTCCATACTGCAACATACGCTGCAGCCCTGAAAAAGAATAAGGCAAATTGCTGTGTATGGACATAGACACATCAGTAGGAGATTGTTAATTTTTTTTTTTTTTTAATCCGACTTGCAGAATGTGAACATTATGATGACTTATTCTCCATCTTGGCAGCCTGAGGAGCAAAGTACACTCCCAGTCACAGTGGGGGTCTGCGGAGGGACCCAGAAGGCCTGAGGGACCAGCCCAGGTAGGGTGGAGGCAGACCGCCACCTTTCACTTCTCTGCTGCCCAAGACACACTGCCCTGGGGAAATCAGAAAGGCTTGCATTGGCTGGGGGCAGGCCTAGCAGGGGTTCATCGAGGCATCTAGAGTCTTCCTTCAGAAAGGCCCACCAGGCTGACTTAATCAGCAATCTGCTGCTCTATGTCCTAGATGGTGGCGTGTATACTGCTGAGACAGCACGCTGTGGAGACAGCCTGACTATTAGAGGCAGACGGCCCTGGTCCTAACCCGTTTGGCCACTTGTTGGCTGCAGGAGCTTAGGCACATTGCTTTGCCGCCCTGAGACTCAGTTTTTTTACCTGTAAAACACAAATTGCCTTTTTTTCCAAGCATTTCCTACATGGCAGGCACTGTGCTGCCTGCTTTCCGTGCATTATCCTGTTTAATCCTCACCATGCCTCTTGGAGGCAGGGACTGATCCTGGTCCTATTTTGCATCTTGGAGAGCTGAGGCTAAAAAAAAAAAAAAAAAAAACCATTGCCATTGAGTCGATTCCAACTAATAGTAACCCTATAGAATGGAGTAGAGCTGCCCCATAGAGTTTCTAAGGAGTACTTGGTGGATTCAAACTGCCAGCCTTTTGGTTAGCAGCCATAGCACTTAACCACTATGCCACCAGGGCTAAAGGGAGGTGAAATGACTTCTAAGAAGCTGTAGAGTTGTAGGTGGTGCCTCAGGGTTTCAAACCCAGCTGAGTCTGATTCCAGGGCCTGGGCTCTTCATCACTGTGCTACATTGGGAGGCAGCGTAAAAAAGTGGTTATGCCTTCTGGAGCCAGCTGCCAGGGTGTGGAGGCCTGTGCCTCATTTACCAGCTGTGTGATCAGGGGACAAGCTACTTAATCCCATGGCTCATCTGCCCCATCAGTAAAATGGGGTTAGTAGTTGTATGGTGATTGGAGTCCAAGCTATGGTCTTTTCAATTGCCTCATGGGCATGTGAAAGCTGGACAATGAAAAAGGAAGATGGAAGGAATGATTTATCCAAATTGTAGTGTTGTCAAATAATATTGACTATACTGTGAACTGCCAGAAGAATGAATAAATCGGTCTTTTAGAAGAAACACAACCAGAATGTTCCTTAGAAGTGAGGATGGTGAGTCTTCAGTTAGTTTACCTTGGACATGTCATCAGGAAAGACCAACTACTAGAAGAGGACATCATGTATGGTACAGTAAAGGAACAGCAAAAACAGGGGAAACCCTCAATCAGATGGATTGACACAATAGCCGCAACAATGGGCTCAAACATGGCAACGATCATGAAGATGGTTCAGAGCTGTGTAACATAAGGTCACCATGAGTTGGAGCTGACTTGATAGCAATTAACAACAACCACCACAGTTACAGTGACCTCATAGGATTAAATGCGTTAAGATGTGTATTTAGCAAGTATATGGGGACGTATTACATGCTCAGTAAATGTTAGCTATTTTTATCATTATTGTAGTGCCCATTATTGACTGGAGCCAGGTGGTTAAATTACCAACTAAAGCTTTTAGTGCTGGCCACTAGACTAGAGGGAGAGACCTCAGTCTGGCAGACAAGGAGGCCAAGTTTGAGATGGAGAGGTTAACCAGAGGCGTAAGGAAGGCAGGAAGGCAGCCTGTGGCCTCTCACCTTGAACTTCTTGCCCCCTATGGCTTCCATTTCGCACTCCTTGCCGATGGTGAACTTGTTGGTTATGGTCTGGCCCCCGGGGTAGTGCTGGATCCAGGTGAAGTTCTGCCCATCCTGCTGCACCTCTGTGATCTTGAAGTTGTGGCCTTTATCAATTTCGGTCCTGGGGAGCCCTGGGCAGGGGGACAAGCAGAGTGTCATGTAAGAGCTGTTTACAACCCTGTGGCTTTGGAGAAGCTTTTCTCCAGGCTGGCCTGGAGGTTAAGACCACAGTCCCTCAGAGATGGCTTCAAATTTTTGGCTTGGGCAAGTCAGTACCTCTCCAAGCCTCAGTGTTCCCATTCACAATAGGGGGATATAAGGCCCATCTCACAGGACTGTTGCAAGGATTAAGTTAAATGTGGTGATGACTTGCCGAATTCCTGGTACGTAGTTGGTACTCAGTAATGGCACAAACAGCTTGCGCTTGACTGCTAACCGAAAGGTTGTGGGTTCAAACCCATCCAGTGGCTCTGTGGAAGAAAGGCCTGGCAATCTGCTTCTGTAAAGATTACAACCAAGAAAACCCTATGGATCTCAGGTCTACTCTGCAACACATAGGGTTACCATGAGTCGGAATTGACACAATGAGTTTGGTTTGGGCTCTTCTGATAGAATATATTAATATACAATAACTATAACAGACGCCGACAAACTTACAAAGTTCTAGAATAAATGGGACCTTTAAGACTGTGTCTTCTAATGCTTTTACTTTACAGATAAGGACACTGAGACCCAGAGCAGGAAAGGACTTCCTAGGGTCTCAGAGCAGATTAGCAACAAAACCAGGTCTAGAACTGAGGTTGGCTGACTTGCAGTTCCTCAACACTAGACTTTTGTGGACAAAGCCAAGTCACTGTTCCCATAGGGGCCACTCCCAATAATGGACTCAAAAGGGCTCTCTAGGGCTCTGCTCTCTGGCTTCTCTGGCCCAGCTAGCAGGTAAGACGTGGCCACCAGAGGTAGGGCGCAGGCCCCCTGGGGCTATCCTCTGCATTTGACAATCATGCTGCTGCACAATTAATGTGTTGAGTTTTCTACGGGATTGTCAAATCATTGTCTCACTGCTTCCTCACAACCAGCGCTGGATGTGGAGAAGTGAGAGAAGGGGTGGGATCTTTGATCTCCCTTCCCCCAGTGCCCAGCACAGTAAGAGGCCAGCTTGTTGAGTGGCTGAGTGAGTGACTGACTTGTCAAACCTGGAATCTACACTAACCCCTTGGCCACCCTGCCTGGACAGGATGTGATGACATCACTCATCATAAGGCCTTGGGTGCTAATGTGACATCTGCCACTGACTTTCACTGTGACCTTGGGCAAGTCACGCTGAGGTGCCCATCGGTAACATGGGCTAAAACCAAAAAAATACAAACCCATTGCCTTCAAGTTCATCCCAACACCTAGAGACCCTATAGGACAGAGTAGAACTGCCCTATCAGGTTTCCAAGGCTATAATCTTTATGGAAGCAAACTGCTACATCTTTCTCCCCTGGAGCAGCTGGTGGGTTCCAACCTCCAGCCTGGTTAGGAGCCAATCACTTAACCACTGAACTAGCAGGGCTCCTTCACACTAGGATAGCCCTTGCATACAGTACTTTTTCAATAAATGTTGGAATGAGTATGCAAATAAAGTCTCAGCTTCACCAGTTATAGCTGTGTGACCTTGGACTAGAACTCAGCTTCTCTGGGCCTCAAGTTTTCCATCAGTAAAGTGAAAATACACCTACTCTGTGAGCTTTTTGAAGACAAAGACTGTGTATTCCTATTAACCCCAGAGCCTAATTAACTCACTCAACAAATGTGTGAGTTAATTAATTAATACATTAATTAATGAAGTCCTGTCCTGCTCTAACCGAGGGACCCAGGTTCCTGTCCTACAGTTGGCTGTGACAAGCCAGCCCTGGGGAAGGCGTGCTCAGGAGGAGCTCACTCACCCACTTGCTTCACAAACTCCTCGTAATTCTTCTCACTCTCCACCTCATACTTGCCGCTGAAGGCCATGCTGCTGGGAGGGCGAAGACCAGAGAGCAAGAGATGAGGAAGACATCGGTGTCCAGGAGTCTGCTGCCCCAGCTTATAAACTCTCCCAGCTGCTGAGGCTCAACCCCTAAATCACCCCATTTCTCCCTCCCACCTCTGAAGAGGAAACATTCACACTTTTATGACATGGGCAGGACCTGGAGATGGCAGAGCCCAGGGGTCATTCACTCCGGGAGGTGCTGGCTGTCATCCCGCTGTCATTCCCAGCAAAGCCAGAGCTGGGACTGTCAGCGTTTGAGGAACCATCCACCTCGGCCCATCCTCCCTCCATGCATGCTCCTGTCATCTGTCCATGCTCCCATCATCCCTTCCTTTACTCCTTCACCCCTTATTCATCAACCAAAGCACACTGAGCATCTGTTGCATACCAGCCGGCACTGAGGAAACGCAGATGAATGAGACATAGAACCTTCCCCAAAAGAGCTTCCACCCTCGTCAGAGAAAAGCCACCCCCCTGCAGAAAACTCTTGTGCTAACCGAGCATGGTGCATCCCAGGAGAGAGGCCTGTGGCCTGGAGAATGGGGAAGGAGTCATGGTGTCCAGCTTGGAGACTGGGACATCTTTGGGGAGGAGCTGGCATTTGATACCGACATGGAAGCACCAAGAGGATTTGGGTGTGTAGAGAAGCAGGAAAGTTAGAGGAGGCAGAGACTTAGAGAGTGTTCTAGAATGAGAGAACAGTGTGATGGAAGTGGGAAGGGCCACAATGAAGAAAGGAAGCAGCCTGGCTGCAGCATAGAGCACAGGAAGGAAAATAGTGACCAGAAGGTACAGAGAATGGGACTAGAGGAAAGCAGCAACACAAGGACCCATGGAGAGGACTTGGAGGAGGAGGAGCTGAGATACTTACTCTGTGTTGGGCACTGGGCTCGGAGCTTTCAGAAATTGCACTTTATTCAAGGAATCCAGACCCCTGACTTCCAGTTCCAGCACCACTTCACACTCGGAGAGTTGGTTGGCTCAGAGTGATAACACCTTGCCCTGCCTACCTCATGGGATTGCTCTCTGAAGTAAACACATGTATGGTGCAAGTATAAAGCACTCGATAAAGGCAATGATTATATAAGGAAATCTCTGCAAGCCTGCCTCCTTTCCCAGGGTCTGTACTCCATGAATCCCCATTATTTCTATTCACTGCAGAATTCACTGTGGTTGCTGACTCCCACACCTCCTGGACTAAGTGGCTTCTGAACTGATGAAACTAGTTTTGCTACCTTTTCCAGTGTCCAATCTTGCAATTCCTTACACCAGTCAGGGGTCTTATTTAAGTCTTTAAAAAAAAAAAAAAACAACTATGTATGTATACACATACATACATACATACCTGTACACTGTACATATCATCATGAATTTTGCTAATGGTAAATTATAAATATTACAATTTCAAATAGTTAGAGCAAATGACAGTCTCAGCAGAGGTGTCCCTTGATATTGGTTTGGTATCTGGCCTTCCAGACTTTTAAATACATTAATATACATGTATTTTCTTATATAAGTGGATTATACTGTTCTGCCACCTCCTTTGACGTAATGGTACAGATACACGTCCGTCGCATTATATGAAGTTATAGCATACCCTTTTTAATAGCCCAGGGTATTCTATTGTGTGTATGTTTCATAATTTGCATAACTACTGCTGAATCTTTAGATTGTTTCCAATCTTTTTTCATTATAAATAACCCTGCGATAAATATTCTTATTCACACCTCTTGGTGTACATGTCAGATACTTCACTAAGTTTATTTGCTAAGGATGAATTCCTACATGTGAAATTCCTGGAACAAAGGGTTTTTGTATTTAACCCTTTATATCTATTAGTCTACTGCTTTTCAGAAAGGTTATAGCATTTACACTCCTACCTGTATCTCTTAAGACTTTCTCCTCATGGACGGTCACAATGGTGAAATAATAATGAGAATAATAGCTAACATCTATTGAGTGCTTATTGTCCCTGGGGCACTCTGCTAAATATTTTACATGGATTATCTCATGTAATCCTCAAAACTACTCCATGAACTAGGTACCATTATTGTCCCCATTTGCCGAGGAGGAAACAGAGGTTCAGAGAAGTGAATTGACTTGCCCAAATCGCAGAACCTCTGTGTATATTTCATATCTACTACCAAAACAACTTTCAAATCTTGTAAAGATATCCCCCCAAATCCCCCATAATTCCATCACCCTAACACAGTAACAGTTTTTATTTTTTGTATTCCTTCCTTTCCTCTTTTTCCCCTCCTCCTCCCTTCCTCTTCTCTCTTATCGTTGCTTGCTTGCTTTCTTATCAACTCTAATTATAACAGAGATATTAACAGCCATAATCAGCATGTAAATGCAATATTGCATCCTATTTTTCTACACCCAGCATTAGTTTGGGAACACAGTCACATGTCTCTATAAAGCTGTCATGTTTATTGCTAGAAATGGCTGCATAATAGTACACCAATGGGAACATTAACCATCTCTGCTGTTTGCTGTTGAAATTTTAGGTGGATCCCAGCTTCCCCCCTTAAGTATAATGCTACCACAAGATTCTTTGTATGTAGGGTAATTTTTAAAAGTATTTCCTTGTGCTAAAGCCTCAGGGCGAAATTACAAAACCAAGGGATCTGGGACATTCTTCTAGCTCTTAACATGTTTTGCCAAATTGGGACTGAATTGGTTTACACAGCTTGTTTGGATGCTGGATCTCTCAGGATTCAATGTTTACAAAGTCATTGTTACTTTCTCCAGGCATCCTGCCTACAGCATCACGAATTGTTCCAAAAAAAAAAAAAAAACCCAAACCTGTTGCCATCAAGTCAATTTTGACTCCTAACAACCCTATAGGACAGAGTAGAACTGCCCCATAGGGTTTCCAAGGAGTGGCCAGTAGATTTGAACTGCCAACTTTTTTGTTAACAGCTGAGCTCTTAACCACTATACCACCAAGGCTCCTCAAACTGTTCCACTTTAAGAAAATATTTATTTTTAACAATTTTTATAGCAGAAAGTTGCCAACCATTGCATTCTGCTTGGATCAACAATCAATGTCCTAGGAAGCAGCAGTCAAGAAATCGAACAACATATTGCCCTGGGCAAATCTGCTGCAAAGGATTTCTTTAATGTTTTAAATAGCAAAGATGTCACTTTCATGACTAAGATGCATCTGACCCAAGGCTTGGACTTTTCAGTTGCCTCCTATACATGCAAAAATTGGATGATGACAAAGGGAGGTAGAGGAAGAATTGATAAATTGAATTATGGTGCTGGTAAAGTATAGTAAATATACCATTGACTGCCGTAAGAATGAACAAATAAGTCAGAAAAAATACTACCAGAATGCTCCTTAGAAGTAAGGATGGCAAGCCTTTGGCTCGCTTACTTTGGACACATCATCAGGAAAGAACAATTGCTAGAAAAGAACATTATATTTGGTAAAGTAGAGGGTCAGCAAAAACAAGTGAAACCCTCAATGAAATGGATTGACACAATAGCCATAATAAAGGAGGTTCTGGTGGCACAAAGGAAACCCTGGTGGCATAGTGGTTAAGAGCTACAGCTGCTAACCAAAAGTCGGACAGTTCGAATCCACCGGGTACTCCTTGGAAACTCTATGGAGCAATTCTACTTTGTCCATCCAACTGCCTACTTCGCATAGGGTTGCTCTAAGTTGGAATGGACTCCATGGCAATGGGTTTAGGTTATTATTATTTTGGTGGCACAAATAGATAAGTACTTGGTTGCTAACTGAAAGGTAGGAGGTTTGAACCCACCCAGATGCTCAGCTGGAGAAAGACCTCAAGATCTTTAAAAATCACTTGCTTACATAAAGATTACAGCTAAGAAAACCCTACGGGGCAACTCTGTCACATGGGGTCTCTCTGAGTTGAAAATCAACTCGATGGCACCTAACAACAACAATGGTAAAGTTATTAACAATAACTGTAGTTATTAAAACAATAGCCACAATAGCGGACTCAAACATACCAACAATCATGAAGATGGTGCAGGACTGGGCAGTGTTTTACTCTGTTATACATCAGGTTACCATGAGTCTCCTTGATGGCGACTAACAACAACAACCTAGCAGGAAGTTTTTATTATTATTACAAAAGTAATAGACATTCATTGTAGAAAATTTGGAAGAAAAACAGCACAAATAAACTAAAAACCACTGGGAGCTCTTATTTTTCAATTGTAAAATTAAAACACTCATTATTTAAAAAGACAAAAGCCCAAAGCTATGTAAAGGTGAACAACCCACATCCCACCCCATCTCATTTTCCAGAGCCAGCTGCTGTTAAATTCAGTCTATAACCTTCTAGACATTTTCCAAGTGCATGCACACAAACTCCTTTTTTCTTTCCCTGTTCTTTATAACAAAGCTGTAATCCAGAGATACTGTTCTGTGTCTTGATTTTTTCCCTGAGCAATATATCATGAACACTAATGGATCTTATTTCTTCATAGAAACTGAAAAATACCTCATTCGTTATTAAAAGAGATTTTCCAAATGAACAAATCCATTAATCGAATACATTATGTCGCTTGGTCTAGGCATGAGAACCAGTGGAGCATTTGCCATCTCCCTGGAGATTTTGGAGGAAAATAATTTAGCAGCAATCATTGGAATGTGAGTCAGATATAAAGTGACAGCCAGTGGGCAAACTAGAAAGGCTTAGAGGGTGGGTGCAGTCTCCTGGAGTCCCCGGGGGCTTCTAGTCTTGGAGGAAGTGTGCACTTTGTGGAACCCCACCTTCACGCCCCACTCTGCCTGGGATGCCTGCCCACCTTTCAGCTGTCTTTCCAAATTCTAATTGTCCTTCTGACTTCGCCTCATCCAGGGAGCCTTCTCTGATCACTCCAACCTGGAGAGAATGTTCCTGGCAGTTATCTCTATAGTGTGTACCATCAGTTTAAAATGGCTCGGGGGCAGGGGGGAGGAACTTGACCTTTGAAGTCACGTAATCCCTTCACATATTAGTGCTGAGATTTCAGACACACAACCTTCATTTGACTCCGACTCATGGCAACCCCATGTATGATGGAATTGAATTGTGCTCCACAGGGTTTTCAGTGGCTGATTTTCAGAAGTAGATTGCTAGGCCTTTCTTCCAAGGCATCTCTAGGTGGATTCGAACAACCAACCTTTCAGGTAGCAGCCGAGCATGTTCATTGTTTGAATCATCCAGGGACTCCTGCTGTGTTCCGGGCTCTGGACATACTAAGTATCTGTCCTCAAGTTTTGTGGGGGTCCCAGACTAGTAGACAAGCAGTTACAACCCGGTGTGATAAATGTAATAAAGGCCATAAGATAAGGATATTTTAGGATCTCAGAGACACTACCCTGACCAGGCTCCTAGGGCTCAGGAAAGGCTGTTCTGAGAGGAACTGGCATCTAAGCCAAAGTCTTAACTTATTATTAAATAGGGATAAAAATACCTACCTTTTTTCAGAGCTACTATGACAATGAAATGAGATTATCTCCCAAAAGAATGAAAAGCAGGAACAGAAACAGATACTTGGACATCAATGTCCATTGCAGTATTATTCACAATAGCCCACAACAGCCCAAACAGTGGAAACAGCCTAAATGTCCACCAGCAGATGAATGGATTAACAAAACGTGGTGTGTGCATGCAATGGACTCTTCCTCCACCACGAAGAGAAATGTAGGACTGATTCATGCTACAACATGGATGGACCTCGAAAACATCATGCTGAGTGAAGTCAGTCAGTCCAAAAAAAGCACAAATACTCTATGAGCCCACTCATATGAAATAGCTGGAGCAAGCACGTGTGTAGATCAAAGTTGATTAGTGGTTACCAGGGGCAAGCGAGAGGGAGCGGGAAGAGGACTCGATGCTTACGGGAACTGAGTTCCTGAACAACGTGGTGAACATAATTAATGCCACTGAACTGCACGTATGAAGATTGTTGAAACGGCAAATGTTCTGTATGTATTTACCACAATTTTAAAAAATGAGAGTAGGTAATGAAAGTGCTTAGCACAGAATACAGTATTTGGTAGGTGCTCACTGAATGACATGTACTGCTATTCCCTCCCATTGGCAATTTGTCCAGATCATCACCCTATGGAAGCCCTGGTGCCATAGTGGTTTAGAGCTCGGCTGCTGACCAAAAGGTCAGCAGTTCAAATCTACCAGGCGCTCCTTGGAAACCCTATGCGGCAGTTCTACTCTGTCTTATAGGGTAGCTCTGAGTCAGAATCGACTTGATGGCAATGGGTTTTTTTTAGGGGGTATCTCCCTATTGTTTTGAATTACTATTTGCATATTGTAGCATTAATTTAACTCTTCACAAACTGTGTCTTTTATCCCCCAATTAGATTGCAATCCCTTCCAGGATAGAGGCTGCTTTGCATACTTCTTTATGTGTTTGTACCTGGTGAGCACTGAGATGCTGTTGGTTTCGTTTTATTTGATCAGGTCAGTCTGGAATAGGCTGTGAGGCTGTGGTCCTTACAGAGTGGTCTTCAGCCTGGTCTTCTGGGAGTATGGAGAGGGGAGGGCTGGTTAAAAAAGAATTTCTGACTTAGCAGGTCTACGATAGAGCCAGGGACCCTGTATTCTGACAAGCTCCCCAGTGACTGTGAATGACAGTAATGTTGAAAAGGTCTAGGCCAGTGGATGTGGGCAAGAATGGACCAGAAGGCCTCTCCAGGCCCCATTTAACTCCCTTTCCCGTTGATTTCCTTCTGCCCCAGTTTGAACTGTTTTCTCCTTAGTTGCTACTCATACAAGGTCAGTGTCAACAGCAGGATGAGGGTGGTAGGGTAGGGGAAGGATGGCGTTGGCACCAGGACTTCTGACTCAGGTGTGCTCCTTTCTCCTTCGCTGGAGTCTGGAGGGTCTGGTCCTTGTGAGCATCTGACCGGCAGCCTCTCCCACCCCAACCCTGCCTCTTTCATGGTTCACCCTGGAGTTCACCTATTTGTTCAAACATTTATTGAGCATCTTCCAGGAGAGGTAAATGAACTCCGGCTGCCTCTATATCACAGTGAGGTTTTATGGGGCCATTGAGCCAATAAAATAATTATGCCCCAGTGGAGATAAAGAAGGGTCCCAAGGCTAATCCCTCTGGTCCACCTAACTTTCCATGCTGGACTCTGGCTTCCACCTCAAATCAGTCATCATTATACTAAGAGTAACATCCAGGGTGGGGACACAGGTCCTTGACCCCAAGGTGTGAAGGGAAGCTCAGGTTGCCCTTCTGGCCTCCCCATTCCCAGGACCTGGCAGGATCTTGCACCAAGTGGATCCATCAGAGTTATTGATTCCTTGACCAAACCTCCTTCCTTCTTCTTTCCTCATCCAAAAATCTGCAATGCTAATCAGGATTGATCCTAGAATGTCAAGGCTAAATGAGACCCCTTAGGGCAATTTATTCCATGACGATTCCCCTAGCTCTGCTCTCAAGAGGCAGAGGCTAAGAAATTCAGCAATCCCACAGAACGTCCAGTCGGCACTTTTTTTTTATCCACAGTGAGAAATGGAAGAGATAGGGACTCTGGGCCAGACTGCTTGGGTTTGAAGCCCAGCTCTGCCACTCACTGGCTATGCGACCTTGGGCAAGTTATTTATCTTCCTGGAACTCAGTTTTTTCACTCGCAAAATGAGGATAGTAATAGTGCCTACCTTAAAGGATTATTATGAGTATTAAATGAGTTAATTTTTGGAAAGCACTTTTTACAGAGCCTGGCACACAATGTAGAAGAGTGTGTTAAGGAAGTGTGGGCAAGGCAGGTTAGCTGTGCAGCTCCAACACTGCTGTGTCTGATCTCCAGCTTTGTAGTCAGAATCACCTCCCTCATCTCTAAGTGACAAATGCCCTGGGGTTCAGTTGCTGTTCTCATCTTTTCTCTGAGCACTCGCTCCCTTGAAGATCTCATCCAGTCCATGGCTTTAAATATCATCTATATGGAGTCCTTGGGTGGTACAAATAGTTAACATGCTTGGCTGCTAACCAAAAGGCCAGAGGTTGGAGTCTACCCAGAGGTGCCTTGGAAGAAAGACCTGGCATTCTACTTCAGAAAAATCGGTCACTGAAAACCCTGTGGCTCACAGTTCTGCTTTGACACACATGGTATCATCATGACTCAAAATTGGTTCGATGACAACTGGTTTTAATTGCTGATGGCTCACAAATTTGTACCTCCATCCCAGGCTTCTTTTCTGGATTCCTACATCCAACTGCCTACTTCACAGCTCCACTTCATGTCTTCTACCATTTCAAACTTATCATGTCCAAGGCTTCTATTCTTCCAGCCTCAACAAAGCCTGCTCCTTCCATGGACTTCTCTGACTCAGTTGATGGGGAATACTAGCAGGAACATCTATTGAACACTGGCAATATGCCAGACTGTACTAAATGCTTTACTTGAATATCATCCAGTTCTCCCAACCAGCCTGTTAGGTAGGTCCTTGTATTACACCCGTTATGTAGATGAGGAAACTGAGGCTCAGCAATGTCACACTCGGTTGGTAAGTGGAAATGCAAGACTGACCACCCTGACGGTCTGTTCTAAGTCCTGCACTCATGTCCTAACTCAATACAGCAATTTGATTTGGATACAGCCTCCAGAACTGACCAGGCTCTAGGAGACCATTATTGCTCCTACAGTCATTACCGAGTGACCGCAAAGTGCTAGACACTATACTCAGTGCTCAACACATGGCATGGCATCATATTCAACCCACACAAAAACTTCCAAGAGAGCTGTTATTTCCCTATTTATGGAAAAGAAAGTCTAGGCTCAGGAAGGTTAGATGACTCGTTCAAGGTCACACAGCCAATCATTGACGAAGCTTTTGTTGAACTCAGGTCTATTTGACCTGAATTGGTGGTTACCACCACCATGGATCCTGCTGCCTCTCTGATGAAAAGTAGTCTGTTAATTTACAGTGAGAACAATCATTCATTCATTCAAGATACATTCACTGAGCACCAGCCTTTGTGCTGGGGAACAGAGATACATAGCAGAAGGTAAAAGCGTCCCTACTCTGCTGAATGGAGCTTCCAGCCTTTTCCCCAGTTCATTGCAATTAAATTCATCCCTTTTTCCCCAGTTCATTCCCCTATTTTTAGCCTCACTTCTCCTATCCAGCCCATGGGTGCATTACATCCTCTGCTGGGATCCTCCATGTCCTTCAGCTGGATTGGCTTCCCAGGCTCCATCCTTGGGCCATAAAAGCATTTGTCTTCCCACCTACCATCTCTGGGACTGCTGACTGCAGCCAGAAATGATGGCACCGTGGGGGGCTGACACCAACACAAATTCATGATCTTCCCTCAGCAGGACTTTGGGGCAGCTCAGCAGTCCTTCCTCTCATCGCTGGGTGGATCCCATTCCCTATAGCAACTGGTTTGAAATTATCGTCACCTTCTTTTCAAGTCTCCTATATCATTCCCACCATCCCAGCACCCACCCCAGCCCAGCCTTCACTTTTAATGGCCATATAGCAACTCACTGTATGGATATAGAATAATTTATCCAACCAGTCCCCTGCTGTTGGGCAGATAGATTTAGGAAGGGACAATTGCACAAATGAATAGGAAACACCGCAAGATAAGGAAAACAAACAAAGAGTTCATCAAGACTATGTATTAACATGAATAGTGTTTTCGAGCTGATGGGAGAGGAGGTAGAAAGTTCTGCACCCACTGTCTGCAGGGCTGCCTCCTCCCTGGGAACATCATTGCCAGATGGGGAAACCCTTGTTTTCAGCTTCTGTTTTATGTCCCTGTCTGTTTTCCATCACACTTTTGAGCTGATGCCATTTCTCTGACTGCTATAGACAAAATCCTTTGGGTTGTAAGTAAAGAAACCTGTTTAAGCTAGTTTAGGCCAAAAAGGAGATTAGCATACATAATTGATGATATTTGACATTTTTGACCTTTAAAAATTTTTTTCATATAGTTCAACCTGATGCTATAAGGATGCTACAGGGACATCTCAGGAAACCCAAGGCCAGGACATGGAGTCAGGCTTCATGAGGAAGTAGAATTAGGAACCGGAAAGTATCAAGAATTCTATCACTTACTCTCTCTTCTACTGTGTCACATGCTGTGTGCCTACGTCATTCTCTGCAGACTTCCTTTCTCTGCTAATCCATGTATACTCAGACAACACAGCTTCCAGAGTAACCAAGAGAAATTAAGTTAAATGTCCTAGAAGTCTAATCTGACTGGCCTATCATGAGCCACGTGTCCACCTTCTGGTCCAGTCAGCTGTGGGCGGGGAGGTGGAGCTCTGTCAATCAGGGCTTTTAATTGCAAGCAACAGCAATGATTTAAGCAGAAAATATATTTATTGAAAGGACATGGATGAGCTCACAGAATTTTCAGGTTTGGAAAACAGGCAGGACAAGCGGCTAGAACCACAGCCACAATCACGTTACAGAAATGGTCTTGTGAGGACACCACTGCCAGTACAACCAAAAACTACTTCCCAGACAGGAAGTTTGTACCCCCACCACCAGTGGCACTAGACATTGGCAGTACAGCCACCATTGCCACTGGGCACTAGATATGGTGACCACCACGAGAATGGATTCTCTTATCCCTGCTTCTTTGCCTCACAAGCACGCTCATTGCCCAGGAGTGACAGGGCCATGAGTATCTGGCCTTTTCAGTTTTGTCCTGGGAAGTGGACCCTGCCTTCCACCAGAACTCATGCAGCGGGAGTTCTCTAAACACAGAAAGGGGTGCAGATGCTCAACCCCACAAGGGGGTCATGAGCTACCAACTCGGCCCTCAGGACCAATTGCTGTAGGTGGAGAGAGGTGATTGAAGAGGGACTGTGGCCTGGGAAGACGACCAAAAAGTGTCCACTACACTGACCTCTTTCCTGCTCATGTGGCACCCACCACCACCCATGAAGCCTTTTTCTCTCACCAATCTAGCCCAGCCTTGGCTGGCTCTCTTCCTCTTAGAACTGAGCAGTAGGGCACAGAATTCAAGTGCCACCACTCTACTCCCAGACTCCCTGGGCAGTGCAAATTGTTGGCTGCTAACATACTTGGCTGCTAACCAAAAGGTTGGAGGTTCAAATATACCCAGAGTTGTCTGGCAATCTACTTCCAAAAAATCAGCTATTGAAAACCGTGTGGAGCACAGTTCTACTCTGACAAAAGTGAGGTCACCACGAGTTGGAATGTACTTGATGGCAACAGGTTGATTGTTTTGCCACCTAACTGAAAGGCAGGAAGCCTGCCTCACCCTTCTCTGTGACCTATGACCTGTACAGCAGGTAGGGGCGAGCCTCAGAGTAGAGGCTTTACTACAGGTACTTGCTGGTTGGCTTGGAGCCCTGGTGGCACAGTAGTTAAGCATTCAGCTGCTAACCAAAAGGTCAGCGGTTTGAATCCACCAGCTAGCTGCTCCTCAGAAACCCTACGGGGCAGTTCTACTCTGTCCTATGGTGTCACTATGAGTCGGAATCAATGGCAACAGGTTTGGTTTTTTTCTTTTTGCTGGTTGGCTGAGGCCTTACCCGCGCTCCCTCAGATGTAAAAGATACTGACTCTGGAAGGATATGGGATAGCTCATAGAAGCGATGGAAAAGCTGACCCACCAGGAGCGGGAAGGAAGAAACAGACGCCTTGGGGTACTACCACGCTAGGAATCACCTTCAACCATCCTCCATCCTTATATTGGACTCCACTCACAGCTCACATTCTCAGCTCAGCCGATTCCTGGCTGTATCGCCTTAGACAGTTCATTAAGTAACCTGTGCTTAGGATTCCTACTTGGGGCTAACAAACCCGACTCCTAGGGCCCTGAGACGATTCAATAACTTAATACGGTAAAACCTGTGAAAGGCGGAACCTGTGTAAGGTGGAAAACTGTCAGAGAAGGAAAATACAAATATTCTCCACTAACTGAAAAAGTGGTAAGACTGCACCCTGTCAGAGGAGGAAAACTTGTGAGACCTGGAAAAACAAGGCAGTCCCGTTTCTCACAGGTTTCACTGTACGTAGAAGGCACTTTGAAAGGGGACTGGTACAAAGAAAATGTGCAATAAATGCTAGTTATTAAAAAATATGGGAGCAGTGCTGGTTCAGTGGTAGAATTCTTGTCTTTTATGCAAGAGACCCAGGTTCGATTCCCAGCCAATCTGCTCCATGCGTAGCTACCGCATGTCTGTCAGTGGAGGCTTGCATGCAGCTACGATGCTGAACATTTCAGGGAAGCTTTCCAGACTAAGACTGAATAGGAGGGAAGGCCTGGTGATCTACTTCTGAAAATCAACCAATAAAAACCCTATGGAGCGCAACGGAACACTGTTTGATCTGCAACTGATCACGGGATGGTGCAGGACTGTCGACATTTTGTTCCATTGTGTATGGGATCACCATAAGTTGGGGACAACAGGTAACTACAACTGTAACAATTTTAGAATACCAGAAAGGGAAAAATACAGGAGAGAATTGTACCAGTGGAGAATGTTGAAATGCCAAATGAATTGTTACATATATATTCACCACACACACACAAATACCAAGAAGTCCAATCAGCCTATCTAGGGACACGTACCCACTCCCAGGGGTGGTGAGGTGGGTGGAGGTCTTGACTGACAGTCCCACAAATACCCACAGGCAGTTGGGGGAGGTAGCTCTTCAGGCAACTTGGAAGCACTCACTCTTACAGAAGAAGGGGAGATGGACGCTGGGCAGGCAAGAACTACAAGTGCCCGCTATGACCTCTCAGCATCCCAGGATTGTCCGCCCCCACGTTTATAACCCTAGTCCTAACTGGGGCCATAGCCAGAAAGGAGAGGAGAAGTGGGAGGCAAGCCCAACGACATCCAAGCAACCTCATCTCCAAACTTACAACCAAAGCAGCCCGTGACCCTCGAAAAATATTGCTTCAGGCCAAAGTCAGTGGCCAAAAGGTCTGCATCCAGCCTCCCATGCAATTACTCATTCATCCCCCTCCTGCCGCTGGCTAACCATGATTAATCCCTGTGGTGGCCACAGAAATCATTCCTAATGAATTTCTAATGAACTCATTTGGTGTTAATGCAGTGTGTAATTCTGAAGGACACTCATTATAATTTAGCCTTATTAAGTCTCTACTTATTGGGAACTACTATTGCTCTAAGCTCATAAGCAAGAGAAAAGTAATTATCCAGAGCAGGCAGTTAAATTATGGAAAGGACTAGACGTTCTGAGAAAGCCAAGGAGCCGCTACTTCTATTTTTCCCTCCTTAGGGTGCACTGCTCTAGAGAGGGAGCTGAATGGGTAGGTCTTGGAGCCGAAGCAAGAATGCGCTCCCTACACAACAGAGAATCCCTCATGGAGCAGAACAGTGGAATGCAGACCTCAAATTCTAGTAAAAAGGTCAGACTTAATGTCCTGAGACTGAAGGGACCCCAGGGGTCATGGCCCCCAGACATTCTGTCAGCCTAAAACTAAATCCATTCTTGAAGCCAACTCGTCAGACAAAGATTAAACTGGGCTACAAGACATAAAATGATGCTGGTGAGGAGTGTGCTTCTTAGCTCAAGTAGACACATGAGATGACTATGTGGGCATCTCCTGTCTGGAGGTGAGATGAGAAGGCTGGTTGAATGGATATGGGAAATACAGGATGGAGAGAAGAAGTGTGTTGTCACATTCTAGGAGGAGCAACTAGGGTCACATAACAATGTGTGTATAAGTTTTTGTATGAGAAACTAACTTGAATTGTAAACTTTCACCTAAAGCACACACACACACACAAAAGAATGCTCTCCCTGACCTCAACTTCTGGAATGTCAGAGTTGGGCAGGCTATAGCCTGCCTGGTGGGACTGTTAAGGACCAAAGGTGGCCCTACTCCCAGAGAGCCCACCCCATTTGCCCACTGCTTGGTTCTGAATTTCTATCATAGGGATGGATCCCTTTGAGCTTGAAAGTCTGTTCCAGACTGAAGGATGACCTCACCCCCCACCTTTCAGTTCACAAAGCCTTCACAGTTGTGTTTTCTCACCTGATCGTCACTGCATCCCAAGTATTGTAGTTAAACCTCTTTTTTTTTTATTGTGCTGTAGATGAAAGTTTACAGCTCAAGTTAATTTCTTGTACAAAAATTTATACACATATTGTTATGTGATACTAGTTGCAAGTAATTAAACATCTTTGACAGATAAGGAGATTGAGGTTCAGAGAGGTGAAGTGACTTGCCCAAGGCCCCTGGGTGCTAGAACTGGGCAGGAACCCATTTCTTCCAATCCCAGGGTGGTTCTCTTTCCCCATCACCTCTCATTATTGCCTGGTGTTCTTTTCATGTTGTGTGACTCATACCTCCACCTAGATCAGACACTCCTTGAGGTTGGAGCCCTTTCTATGATCCTTTTTTACCTCCTTGACTTGCCTTGGTCTAGAGGACAAGGCCACAGGTGCTTTCAGGTTCCCTGAAGACACCTGGAGGATTCTATGGGGCACGGGTAAATTTCATGTCTCATTTCCTGCTTTTCCTGAAATGTTCTCCTTATTCCCACTTTCTTACAACCAGCTTCATACTTTTGGTTAAAATGCCAGTGAAACATTTATTTGTTATTTGAAATTACTTTCTCTCAATGATAAATGTAACCTTTATGCTTTTTGCATAAAATTCAGAAAAATGCAGAAAAGCTAAAGAAGACAAAGATAATCTGTAATTTCATCACTCAACTATAACTATTGTTTACCAGTTGGTGTATAAATCCTCCCAGACCCCATGAGACTGGAAGGACTGGGTGGTACCTGGTTACCATTACTGCACATTTTGATCAGAGATTCTATAGAAGAAAGCTGATCAAAAGGGGGGAAATGCAGAACAGAATTTTCAGGGAGTCCAGAATTTCCAGAGCTTTGGAGGCTGGATGAACTGAAACTAGTGCCCTGAGTAATCTTTAAACCTTAAACCAAAAATAGCCCCTGTAGTGTTCTTAAAACCAAACAATAGTTTAGCTCAATTAGTGAAACATGACTGCCTTGAGCATTATGCTTTTTTAAGAACTATCTACATGGTATCAAGTTGACGATGGCAATCAAAAGATTAGACAGGAATCTGAGGGGATCAGTGAATGTATTTAGTGGGGAGGAACAGCTCAGAATATACAAGGGTGAGAATGATTGCACAACTCAAAAAACGTGATGTCACTGAATTGTACATATAGAAACTGTTGAATCAATGTATGTTTCGCTGTATATGTTGTCAACAGCAACAAAATAAATAAAATAAAAAAAAATCCTTCCAGACCTTATTACATGTGCATATATATACATGCAAGCATATTATAAAAAATGAGATCATACCATATATACTATTTTGCAAATTGCTTCTTTTTTCTCTTTTAACTTGGAAACATGAAACTTCTGAAAGATGAATTTACATGATCAAATAAGTGAAAACTAATTTAACAACAATATCCGTGGTAACTCCTTTGTGTTATGGGAAGATACAAAAGGGTAGTATTTAGAGAATAAAACCCAAGTGACTTCACACACAAGCCAGAAAGGAAATTTACTTCTTGCTTCCTTGTCTCCCAAAATGCCTTGCCTATCCATTTGATTTGGGAGTTTGCCTTGAGAAGGTCAGTGGCTGGAAGATAAATACCTATGTGCAGAGTGCCCTGGCGCTGGAGTCAGGCTAAGGGGACCATGCATGCTGTGGGAATTCAGGAGTAAACCTGGGGGTCTGATCTGGCCCTTGCCCACCTCTCTAGAGTCATAACCAGTTGTGCCCTCACTCTCTGCTCCAAACTAATCATCACTGGACTTCTCCAACCTCACTATACTGTTCTGCCCCTCCTTGCCTTTGCACACACTTTCTCTTCTACCTAGAATGCCCAATGGCATAAATGGTAAAAATTGACTTTTAGGCAATGCTTAATTCAGTGTTTACCTACAAGGTAACACTGTAGGTAAGCATTCCTTGTAAGGCAGTGTGTTTGGGATCAATATGGAAAAAGGTTCTGGGGCGGGAGAGGGAAAGTTTTCTTTCCCCTTTGAAGATGGAAGCAAGGGTATCACAGCCTACCCCAGTGCCTTGTTAGATACAGCATCTATGACCACGAGGCTTCCATGCATGTCCAAGGCAACCCTGGAATTGACTTCCTCTTGGGCTGTGTTTTGGTCTGCAAGTCTCTCTTTCCTAACTCCCTCCAGAACTTTCTGTCAGTCCTGATGGCTTCTCACCCTGTGCATGACCAAGCAGCCCTAGAGCTATGGCTGTTCAGAGGCTGTTCAGAGGTGAGTAGGAATGAATAAATTCCTGTAGGTATTGAGGTAACCATTATGTGTGTCCATGTGACTCTGTGTACAAATGCACAATGTCCGTGTGCATGCATGTCCATGGTATTGTACATAGGAATTGTGTGCATATATGGGAAATTATGTATGTGTGTCCTTATATCTGAAACCCTGGTGGTGCAATGGTTAAGAGCTCAGCTGCTAACCAAAAGGTTGGCAGTTCAAATCCACTGGCTGCTCTTTGGAAACCCTATGGGGCAGTTCTACTCTGTCCTATTAGATCACTATGCTTCAGAATCAACTCAACAGCAACGGATTTGGTATGGTTTGGTTTGGTCCCTATACCTGTACATACAAGCCAGCCAGTTGCCATCAAGTCGACTCTGTCTCATGGTGACCCCACAAATTCAGAGTAGAACTGTGATCCATAGGGTTTTCAATCTCTGATTTTTTTTTCAGAAGTAGATCACCAAGCCTTTCTTCATCTAAGATGGTGCCTCTAGGTGGACTCAAACCTCCAACCTTTTAGTTAACCAAGCTCATTAACCATTTGTACCACCCAGGGATTCCGTGTATGTAGGAGTATTATGGTTTTCTTTGTGTATAAGATGGGTATCACTGTGCATATATGGTGGGAGTATTATTATGTGCTTGCTCATACATGCAAAAGAGTGTGCGTGTGTACTCAGCTGTGACTTTCTCTGCATATCTCTGGGTCTGTGTAAAGTTTGTGGGTGTGTATATGTGGGAGTATTTGCGTAACTAAGGATGATATCAGTTGGATGCTTTAGGCTGCACGTAAAAAAAAAAAAAACTCAAACAAATAGTTACTATTATCTCACATAACTAGAATTCAGAGGTGGAGGGGCTCTCAAGATAACTGATGGAAATTTTCCAGAAACCCCAAACTGACTTCTCCCATGTCTCATGGGCTAGAACTTGGTCATGTGGCCAAGGCTAAAGCAATCTCTGTCAGAGGGACTGAGACTACCAAGTTTGACTTGCAATTACCAAGACCTGGAGCTGGGAATGAAATTAGTTTCTCAAAGCACAGGACTACTTGGGGTAACGGTGGTCACCTGACGGAGTTCTTTCAGGAAGGAAGATGGGTGGGAAGGAAGTGGTTAGATAGATAACACAGTATGTGCGCCTGTGCAAAAATCAGCCATGTCATGTTGACTCTGACTCATGGCCACCCATGTGTGTGAAACTGTGCTCCACAGGGTTTTCAGTGGCTGATTTTTCAGAGGTAGATTGCCAGGCCTTTCTTGTGAGGTGCCTCTGGGTGGACTTGAATCTCCAAACTTTCAGTTAGCAGCTTTGTTAACCATTTGTGTATGAGTTTATATATACATGAATATAAATGAGTATATAATATGTGTAGGTGTTTCAGCTAACGGTGCATAACAAACAATCCCAAAACAGAGTGACTTAAAACAACAAAGCTTTATTATGCCCCATGAGTCTGTGGATCAGGATTTTGGGGAGGGTGTGGTTGGGTGGTCTTCTGCTTCACGTAGATCAACTGGGGTCACTCGCTAGGCTACATTCAGCTGGCAGATAAGCTAGGCTGAAGAATTCAAGAAAGCTTCACTCATCTGCCTGGTATATCAGTGCTTCTCCACATCTCCCCTCTCTCTTTTCATGGCTAACTTGGGCTTCCTCACAGCATGGTGGCCTCAGGATGGTTGGACTTCTTACAGGGCAGCCAGCCAGCTTCCAAAAATGAGGAAACAAAAACTGCCAGTCCTCATAAAGCCTGGATTTAGAAATCACAGAATGCTACTTCTACCACAGAATTCAAGAGGAGAAATAGAATTCATCTTTTGATGGGTAAAGCAGCATGCAAATACAATAATGGAAGGAATCGAGGGCCATCATCTCTGGAAACTAGCTAGCACAGTGGCAGTATATACTGAACAATAAGGTAGGTGTATGAGTACAGTTGTGTCTGAGTGTATGTTTGTATGTGTGGATTAAGGAGTGTGAGTATGTGTCTGTGGGAATGTGTATGTGAGTGCACATATGTCAGCTTACACATGCATGTCTTTCTATGTGTGTTTATGTACATGAAGGTGGGTAGGTGTGCACAGAAGAATGTGTGTATACATACAAGGAGACGTGTGCATGCGTACAGGTGCATCTGTCCACCTGTATGCTTGTCTAGTGGGGAATCAGAGATGGAGCTGACCCCCCCTAGCTGGGACCTTCCTGGGAAGGCTTGCTGAGATAGCAAATCCTGGTTAAGGCAACAAGCTAATCATTCCTGGAATCTCGTCCCCTTGGCTGGGAGGCCTTGGGCCCCAAGCCAGGCAGAAGACTCAGCCCTTATCGTAACCCCACCAAAACCACTGTGTTGGCAGTAAGGGAGGAGTCTTTAGGTTTGTTTGTTTGTTTGTTTGTTTGTTTGATTCCCTGAGTCTTTGGGGCCTGGATTTTTTTTGATTCCTTGAGAGTCTTCGGGGCCTGGGGTTTTCTACTTGGGGCACCACTGGCCCCAGATAGCCAACGGGAATGCTGAGCTGTTACACCTATGCCCCTCTCCTCTTCTAAAAGGGATGTAAACCCCAGGACTGGGTTTCAGAGAGAGCAGGCAGCCTCAAGCTCAAGGCTGCTAGCGAGGTGAAGCTTCCCATGTCAGGCAGGCCCTGAGCCCTCAGCCTCTCTTTACTCTCTGTAGTGAGTTTCCCAGTAAGGGCAGGGAGTGGGGAAGGGAAAGACCGCTCTTGGCTGAGCTTCCACAGCCAGTGAGTGGGCTCATAGGTGAAATTTCCCTCAGTCTTCACAGTGAGCTTTGTAGTAAGAGCTCCACGATGCCTTTAACAGATGAGGAAAAGGATGTTCAGAGAGGGAGAGCAACTTGCCCACACTCATACCACTTGTAAGCAGCAGAGGCAGGATCCAGTCAGCCTGATTCCAGAGCCCATGCTCTGTCCACATCACCAGAGAGGACAGGCACACAGATGCTGAAACACTTGAAAGAGATAAGTAACTGCTCAGCCTGGCAAATGGTGACTTCTCCCAGACAAAAGCACAGCTCAGGATCAATGAGAGGCCCAGATATTATGCTGGGATTCTTTTCTTTTTTTTTTTTTTTTTACTGCTCTCAGATGGTCTCTCAGTATTGATTACAGCCATTCAGGGGCTACTCATCACTCTGAGAATAAAATTCAAATCCAAGTTCCTTCCTGTGGTTTGTAAGTAAATGGTCTGTCTGCGGCTCTGATCCCTTGTCCTCTTGGCTTCGGCCACGAGAGCCTCCCTTGCTCCTTAGATAGCCTGCACTCCCCCTTCCTCAGGCCATTGCACCTGCTGTTCCCTTTGCTTGGCCTGCTCTCAGCTCCAATGTATTTTCTCTGTTAAGGAAATATTCATTTTGTTTAGGTGGGATCATGGTATTGTGATTTTATTTTTCTTTTTAAAGAGTCCTTACCTTTAAGAGATACATACTGAAGTGTTTACAGATGGACTAATGTGATGTCCAGAATTTGCTTCAAAATAATTGGGTGGGGGTGAAGTGAGGAAGTGGTGGAGGCATACCTGAAACAAGATGGACCATGTGGATAATTGTGGGAGCTGGGTGATAGGTCCATGGGGTTCCTTGTAATGTCCTCTCTACTTTTGTATATGTTTGAATGTTTTTCATAAGAATTTTTTAAAAAGTTGTTCAACAACTAAATGGCAAAAAAAAAAAAAAAAAAGTCACTTCCACAGAAAAGCCTTTCCGACCCTTGAGGCTAGGTCAGGTCCCCGTTTTCTATGCTGCCATGTCACATCTCCTTCATAAATCTTGTACCAATATAATGACGTAAGTGTGTAATTGTGTGTTCAACATGGCTATCTCCCCCATAGATGGCAGAAAGTACAGACTATACTACCTAAATGTCTGTTTCTGTCCCAGAGTATGTTTGTTGAATGACTAAATGAAGAAATGAAGGCTGAGTTCACAGGAGAAAGCTCACTGTGGGCTGGAGAGGACAGCAAGAGAGGGAGGAGGGGAGGAAGGAGAGAGAGGAAAAGGGAGAGGAGAAGGGGGAAGGGAGAAGGAACCTCAGCTGGGTCCTCTCCCAAGACCAATATTATTTTATTCTATTCATTTACTTCATTTTATTTTCCTTTAGCTAACATTTCCTTTTTATTACAAAAAAGGTCTTAAAATTAATTTTTTAAATAGGTAATACTTCCACATGTTTCAATACTCAAGAGTAACAAAAGGGTATATAGAGAAAATCTCTCTCCCATCCCAGCCCTCCAGCCACATGATCCCCCACTGAAGGTAAACAGTTTCTTGTGTATTCTTTCAGAGGCTTTATGGATACACACACCAATGCGTATACATTTATATGTGCGTATAATATAGAAACCCTGGTGGCGTAGTGGTTAGGTGCTATGGCTGCTAACCAAAAGGTCTACAGTTCAAATCAACCAGGCGCTGGTTGGAAACTCTACAGGGCAGTTCTACTCTGTCCTATAGGGTTGCTATGAGTCAGAATTGACTCAATAGCAATGCGTTGGTTGGTTGGTATATAATATGTTTCCTCCCTTTTTCACACTCTGATTTTTTTTTTCTTTACTTAATAGAGCTTGGAAAACGTTCCATGTTGATTCCCAAGATGTCCTCTTTTTTTTTTTTTTTTTGCAACTGCCTAGTATTTCATTCTGTGACTGTACCATAATGTACTTAATCAGTCACCTACTGATGGGGCATTTATGTTATTTCTATCCTTTCGTTAGAACAATGCTGCAGTGGAAAACTTTGTGCTTTATTTTAATTTACATGTGTATGATTATATCTCTAGCATTAAGTCATCTGAAGTACAATGGCTGAGTCAAAGAGTATGTGTATTTGTAGATTGTCCCCCATGAAGGTCATTCCATTTATACTCCCCATAGCAGGAATACACAGGTAACCAGGGACAGTCCTGTGGCATCAGTTGGAAATACAGGCCTCTCCCCAAAATAAGGGCCTATTTTAGTCATCTAGTGCTGCTATAACAGAAATACCACAAGTGGATGGGTTTAACAAAGAGAAATGTATTTCTTCACAGTAAAGTAGGCTAAAAGTCTAAATTCAGGGCATCAGCTCCAGGGGAAGGCTTTCTGTCTCTGTCAGCCTACTCATCAATCTTCCCCCAGACTAGGAGCTTCTCCGCACAGGGACCCTAGGTCCAAAGGACCCACTGTACTCCTGGCAACTACTTTCTTTGTGATATGAGGTCCCCCTCTCTGCTAGCTTTTCCCTTTCCTATTTATCTCTTAAGAGATAAAAAGTGGTGTGGGCCACATGCCAGGGAAACTCCCTTTACATTGGATCAGGGATGTGACCTGACTAAGGGTGTTACAATCCCACCCTAATCCTCTTTAACATAAAATTACAATCACAAAATGGAGAACAACCACACAATACTGGGAATCATGGCCTAACCAAATTGCCAGGTATTTTGGGAGGATACAATTCAATCTACGACAGGGCCCAACTGGAGGTTACATGCTGTGTGCCCTGTGTCCTCTGCCCACCATCTCAGGAAGAGCTGGGGCCTGAGAGTTAGAAGATGGAGACTCTGAACCTAGGTCTACCACTTCTGCTTCACAGGTGGCTTTGGGCAGGCTGCTTTCATAAGCTTAACAGCTAACTCCAGGCTCCTTGCTGGGATAATCCGCCAGGAGCCATAAGAGGCTGGTGTCTGCAGCCTGAGCTCAGAGAGGCTAGGGAACCTGACCAAGATCATACAGCTAATAAGTGGCAGAGCCAGGACTTGAACCCTCACTTCAGGTTTGACTCCAGAGCAAAAGCTTCTATCACTGTTTCACTGCCTTTAAGCCTGAGCCTCAGCGTACCCCTCAGTGAGATAATGCAGTCAGATTCTGACTATACTGTCTCCACCTCAGGAAGCCTGTAATGTGGCCTGTGACTGCACAGTGAGTGGCCTGGTCACAGAGGAGGCTGTGGGTGGACAGGGAGTGGAGCTCATCTCATCTCCAGCTACACTTCTTGCAGGAAGTCCTGACTCCTCACGGTCCTCCAGTCCAGATTCCTCTTTATCACTTCCAGGTTGATTTGGGGTTTAGGGTTAGGCTGTGAGCTCCCTGGTGGACAACCCCGTCGGGATGTCTGTGTTCCTGCCTGAGCCTGACATTGGGACTTACCACAGGATGGGGCCAGTGTGGGTTTGCTAAAGGAGGTGAAGGAGAGAAGTAGGGGTGGGGAGGGGGAAAGACAGGAGAGGGAGAAGGCGGGTAGAGAGAGAGAGACTGAGGAACAGAAAGAGATGTGAGAGAGGAAGAGAGAGAGGCTCCTAGGCAGGGAGGAAAGACAAACAGCCCAGTCCTGCAGGCCTCTGACCACAGAGCTGGGATGCCATGACCTGCAGCGCCCTCTGGTGGACAGCTGGCCTGGTTCAGCAGGATAGGCTTGGGCCCAAGGGCTCTCCCCCTCTCCCCTCCACTGTTATCCCTTCTGGGAGTGTCCTTCCTCTGAGGGAAGCCAATTTAGTAATAGTAACAATGAGTCTCTCACAGATTCACAAAAGGACTGTTGAAAAGAGGAAAGGAACTCTTGAAGCTATAACTGGCAGGTTGTTAGAGTCACAGGGAAAAGTGTAAGAAGCATCTTCCCCACTGCACCGGGGACATCATTTCATTTGCTTCAAATGACTGATTTCTGGCTTCGTGGTGCTGCCTGGGTCAGCATCTGGTTCTTCACCATCCTCATCCTCTGGGCCCTATAGAGCAGACAAAACAAAGCCTCCAGTGAGACGTAGAACCACAGTGCAGAAGGGGCTCCTGAAACCACCTAGTCATTCATTCATTGATTCAATAAATATTTTATTGAGCCTTTACTACAGGCTGAGCCCTGGTGGTACAGTGGTTAAGAGCTTGGCTACTAACCATAAGGTTGGCAGTTCAAATCCACCAGCCACTCCTTGGAAACCCTATAGGGTAGTTCTACTCTGTCCTATGGGGTTGTTATGAGTCAGAATCGACTTGATGGCAATGAGTTTGGTTATTTTGTTTTTTTCTACCGTAGGCCAGACAGATGAGCCATGGGGACAGAGAAATTTAGACAGGCAAGGTCTTTGACCCTGAGGAATTTAGATTCCAGACAAGGGGAGGCAGATAATAAACAAAGAAACAAGATCATTCGTACAGTCCAAAGTGCTATGAAGGCTATGTACAACAGGATGTATTTGACGATGCCATTTTCAGATCAGGTGGGCAAGGAAGTTTTATCTGATATAAAGGAATATTTGGAATATTTGTGTCGATTTAAAGGAATATTTGTGTAGAGGATACAGGATTGAGAATTGTGTGGAGAGGAACTTCAGGCAAAGTTTACAGGGTGTAGAAAAGCTCTGGGTGTGGGGGACAAGCTGGACATATTAAAGGAATAGAAAGGACAAGGAGTGTGGTTGCAGCTTGGTGGTGAGAGAAAGAATGAGAAAAGCTGGGTCAGAGCAGAGGGCCAAGGGGTGACCATGTACGTTTGAAGGCCATGGCCAGGGCTTTGAATTTGCTTCTGAGGGTGGAGGAAGCCATCGGAGGGCTTTGAGCATGAGGATTTGAAGATGGCATGATGCAATTTGCGTGGTTAGTAGGTCATTGCATCTGCTTCCTAGAGACCAAACTCTAGGAAGAGCAAAAGCGTGTATGCAGGGAGACCAGAGAGAAGGTGATTCCACCCAGGTTTCCAGAATCAAAGAGATGGTGGCTTAACCAGGGTGGGGAGAAGGAGTCCCATTTCTGATTAACATTAGAGGCATGGTGAACAGGACTTGCTGATGGATTGTTTGGGGTGCTGGGGAGCAAAAACACGTGACCTGTGGACCAGTCCTTTTGGGTTTCCTTCCCACATCACCCCCTTCTAGCCTCTATACGGGGCCTGCTGTGTCATCTCCCTCAGGTAACTAAGAGGAGGGGGCAAAGGGCCCTAGACTCTGCAAGCAGAGGCCCCCAGGGGTTTTCAGAGACTAGGGATCTGGAGTCTGGCCAAGGCTAGAGGTGCTTTCAGCTTCCTATAGCCCTCCTCTCTCTCCCTCCATCTGCAATCTTTTTCCTTCTCTCTCCTCCCTTCCCTCTCCTGCTTTGCTTTTTACACACACACACACACACACACACACACACAGAGGCAGCTTACACCAGCCTATCAGAAAGAAGCCTCTAGCAGAGACAAGAGATCTCCAGGGACAGAGGAGGAGGCACTGACTGTGGAGTTTTCCCGAGGACAGGGAGGCAGCCACATTCCACTCTTGGCCTTTGGCTCTCTGCAGCATTTCCCGCTAGACCCACAGTTCTCAACTGGGGGCAACTTTGTAGCCTGGGGACACTGGGTAGTCTCTGGAAACATTTTTTGTTGTCATGACTGGAGGAGGGAGGACGCGCTACTGGCATCTTCTAGTGGGTCCAGAGATGCTGATAAACTTCTACAACACACAAGACAGTCACCCACAACAAAGAATGATCCAGCACCAAATGTCAGTAGTGTGAGACTGGGAAACCATGCCCTGGACTCTGCTATCAGAGCTGGAAGGGAATGTCTTCGTCCTCACTGTCCTACTATTATCACACCCCCAATGTCAGGAAGTAGCCGTGTGCTGCACTGTTCCTGCATTGCCTGGTTTAGTCCCTCAGCCACACTGAGGCAGGTATTATTATTTGCCCAAGGTCACACAGTCAATAAAGCCTAGGGTTAACTGCCCCTTCTCTAGTGAAGGGGTATTCATAGTGTGCGTCGTTGTTAGCAATGAAATACTTTGTTCCAAGTAAAGTCTTACTTTGAATGAAGATTGTTGTATAAAAGAGATGAAATAAGATTGCCTAAATTGAAGCAGTGCAAGAGGGTATCAAAATCCTCCCTTCCACCCAGGGAGGGCTGCACAGGTTGCCCACTGCGGAACTTCAGGGGGCGCCATTCCTATGGGCTACCATGTGAAGCTGTTAAGGGAAAAGCAGAGATGCCTTAAAGGTTAACCAAACCAAAAAAAAAAAAAAAAAAAATTCCTTGCCATTTAGTTGATTCTGACCCTGTAGGGTTTCCAAGGAGTGCCTGGTGGATTCGAACTGCCAACCTTTTGTTTGAAGCTGAGCTTTTAACCACTGTGCCGCCAGGGTAGAGTCCGACTCATGGCAGTTCCATGTGTTGTCCGAATAGAACTGTGCTCCATAGGGTTTTCAGTGGCTGATTTTTTGGAAGTAGATCATCAGACCTTTCTTCCCAGTTGCCTCTGGGTGGACACGAACTTCCAACCTTTTGATTAGCAGCTAAGTGCATTAACCATTTGTACTACCCAGGGCTCTGCCTTTAGAGAAGGGGTGGCAAATACATTTCATCTCCAGTCCCCATGTACTGCTTAGCAGACAAGGTACCATGATCAATCAATGAGATCTGAGTGGCAAGGGGAGATGAGAGTGGCTGAGAGTGCCAAGCATCTGTCTATCATCCCTAAGATATGGAAAACAGAAAATTGAATTTGACTAGGAGATAACACATACTCCTGCACTTTTCGTAATTCAGTGGTGAATCAAAAAAAGCAAGGCCTGAGGCTTATGTACCCTCCATTCCCCCAAGAAAAGCCCTTGACATAGGGAACCCCTGTGCCTCTCTTCCCACAGCCCCGTCAGGCTTCCCATTTTGGTCCTCTCGATGTACATTTTAACCTACTATTACTTGGATTCGTGTGTGGACAGAAAACCCAAAACCCATTGCCGTCACATAGTCAAGATAGCCTAGTACTGGTACAACAACAGACACATAAACCAATGGAACGGAATCAAGAACTCAGAAGTAAATCCATCCGTGTACGGACAGCTGATATTAGACAAAGGACTGAAATCCGTTAAATGGGGAAGTGATAATCTCTTTAACGAGTGATGCTGGCAAAACAGAATATCCGTATGCCAAAAAATGAAACAGGATCCATACCTCACACCATATACAAAAACTAACTCAAGATGCATCAAAGTCCTAAATGTAAAACTTAAAACTATAAAGATCATGGAAGAAAAAATAGGGGCAAACCTAGAGGCCCTAATTTATGGCATAAATGGACTATCAAACATAACTAAAACTGCGCAAACAGCAGAAGATAAGCTGGAGAACTGGGACCTTCTAAAAATTAAACACTTATATGCATCAAAAGACTTCTCCAGAAGAGTAAAAAGTTTTTGGCAATAACATACCTAACGAGGGACTGAACTCCAACAACAAGAAGACATGAACCTACACTTCACCAAAGAAAGCATTCAGGTGGCCAACAAATACATGAAGAGATGCTCAAGATCATTAGCCATTAGAGAGATGCAAATGAAAACAACGAGATACCATCTTACCCCAGCAAAAACGGCAATGATAAAACAAAACAGAAAACGACAAATGCTGGTGAGGGTGTGGTGAGATTGGAACTCTCATACCCTGCTGGTGGGACTGTAAAATAGTACAACCATTTTGGGAAAAGGTATGGCACTCCTTAAAAAGTTAGAAATAGAAATACCATATAATCCAGCAATCCCATTACTAGGTATATATCCTAGGGAAATAAGAGCCATGATCCAAGTAGATATATGAACACCCATGTTCACTGCAGCACTATTCACAATAGCAAAAAGATGGAAATAACCTAAGTGCCCACCAATGGATGAATGCATAAACCAACTCTGGTGCATACAGACAATGAAATACTATACAATATTAAAGAATAACAATGAATCCACATAACATTTCACAACATGGATGAACCTGGAGGGCGTTATGCTGAGTAAAATAAGTCAATCACAAAAGGACAAGGATTATATGAGACCACTATTTTAAAAAGTCAAGAAAAGGTTTACACACAGAAAGAAACATTCTTTGATGGTTGCCAGGGGGATGGGGAGGGGAGGGAAGGTAAATCGCTAACTAGATAGGAGACATATATGAACTTGGGTGAAGGGAAAGGCAATGCATGATAAGGGGGATGTCAGCACAACATGACCGAGTCAAAAGAAGGCAATGGAGGTACCAAAGAGTAAAAGGTAACAATGGTAAATACTATTATATACACAATCCTGCAGTAACAGTAAAAACAAACAATAATTTACGAGTGGATACATAGGCAGATATGCAAGCTGAACAGGTGTGGGATGGCGTATGGGAACACACCCATGAGCAAATACAGGTTTGGCAGAGGATATGTCTACATACCTATCTGTACGTGCTGCAAGATATCCATGTATATAGTAGAGCACACAGGGGGCAAAATTATGAAAACTCCTTAGCCATAACCACACATGCTGAGGGACTGAGTCACTGGGCCTGAGGGCTTAGGACCATAGTCTCAGGGGACATCTAGGTCAATTGACATAACACAGTCCACAAAGTCAATGTCCTACATCCTACTTTGCTGAATAGCGACAGGAGTCTTAAAAGCTTGTGAATAGCCATCTGAGATACAACTATTGGTCTCTTACCAGCAGGAGCAAAAAAGAGTAAAAAAAAATCAAAGACTCAAGGAAACAATTAATCCAAAGGACTAATGGACCGCACGAACCACAGCCTCCACTAACCTGAGACCTGAAGAATTAGATGGTGCCAGCTACCACTACTGAACTACTTTGATCTGAATCACAATAAAAGGTCCTGGACAGAGTGGGAGAAAAACGTAGAACAAAACCCAAGTTAATGAAAAGAACAGACTTATTGGTCTGATAGAACCTGATGGAACCCCCCAAGACTACGGCCGTTAGACACCTTTCAAACCTGGAATTGAACCCACTCCTGGAGATCACCTTTCAGCCAAACAATAGACGGGCCTATGAAGTGAAAAATAGTGCCTGTGAGGAATGTGCTCCTCAGATCAACCATACCAGACCAAAAGGGCAGCAATTGCCAAAAAAAGTTCAGAAGGCAGGAAGGGGCAGGGAAGATGGGCTAATGGAAATGGGCAACCCAGGGAGGAAATGGGTAGAGTGCTGTCACATCTATGGGATTGCAACTAATGCACGAAACAAAATGTGTATAAATTGTTGAATGGGAAACTAATTTGCTCTGTAAACTTTCACCCAAACCACAATAAAATGTTAAGGGAAAAAAAAGGCTTATTCTGGAACACTAGCTGTTTTCTCATAAAATAACTAATTGTTTTCTCATAAAAAGCCTAATTAATTTGAATTTCCTAAATTGCCTACACTAGTTTAACAGATTCAATGAGTTATTATTGTTTCAATAAAAGGTTTAAAATTATAAAAATGTAAAAAAAAAAAAAGAAAACGATTGCTGTTGAGTCAGTTCTGACTCATAGCAACCCTTTCGGTTAGCAGCCAAGCGCTTAACCACTTTGTCACCAGGGCTCCTGTTTGGACAGAGAGGTGCTGTAACTGAGATTTTTACCACCTTCCCAGCCCTCCAAAGGAAGATTTGGGGCTAGAACTGACAGAGTGGTCCCAGGTTGGGGATGTCCCTTCTCCAGGTCCCATGCTCTGGCGTAAGATCCTTCTGTGTGCCCTGGCCTCTTGCCATCCTTTGTCAAGCCACTTGGCACCTCTTGTAAAGCAGCCAGGAGGTACATCAGGGACCTTGCAGAGGGGGACAGAAGGCACTGTCTGTTCTCTCTGCAGGGGCTTCTCCAGCTGCCCTGGAACCTGGAATCTTCCACCCCAGGATGCATCATTCCAGCCCATGGACCCTTCTGCCTTTACCCCTCTGTGGCCTCTGCCTCAACCCAGCTACAGAGGAACACGGCTGCTCACCCAGAGCTGACTCTCTCCCCTTCCATCAGAGAGCGGTTCGCATGGCTCAAGAGGCCTGGAAATCCAGGCTGAAGCCTTCCTAGAGTGAATATGCTACAAAGTGGAAAGCAACATGGGGCAGAGGTCATTGTAGCCACCTCTGGGGAGGAGGAGGAAGGAGGAACATCGGTGTATACCTCATGGACCTACTTAAGAAAAAAGAAGACAAAGAATCAGTTTGGGGCTTGGCACTAGAGCTCCTAGATGAGGAGGGGCCAGACCACCTGCAAACCTACAAAGAATGTTCCATGGCTATGCAGACGGGCTGTTCTCATCTGCTTGTCCTGGCCTCAGGTGATTAAGCTGCCTTCCCAGGATATCCTCTGTCCATGTATTTGTCCATTCAGTCAGCAAATATTTCTTGAGCTCTTATGTGTGCTTTGCACTGCACTGGGTGCTGGTCAAGGTCCCTGCTTTCCTGTGACAAGTAGAACTGTGGGGTAGGTCAGGCCAGGAATGGGGAACAGACAGGGAAACAGGCTATAAATGCAGGGTGACAAGTGCTAGGGGAAACCCTGGTGGCATAGTGGTTAAATGCTATGGCTGTTAACCAAAGGGTCGGCAGTTCGAATCCGCCAGGTGCTCCTTGGAAACTCTATGGGGCAGTTCTACTCTGTACTATAGGGTCGCTATGAGTCGGAATCGACTCGACGGCAGTGGGTTTGGTCTTTGGTTTAAGAGCTAGGAGTGGAGTCTGCAAATGGAAGTGCATGAAGATGGGATGTTAGAGTCAAGGAAAGCCTCCAGGAGGAAGTGATATGGACATTGGAGACTGAAAAATGAATTAAAGCCGTGGAGTGAGATGGTTGGGGTGAAGGAGGGGATTCCAGCCAGAGAGGCCTAGCCCTGCACAGAGAGATCTTGGGGCATTCCTCCAGGATTCAGGAGCCATATTGGCTTTAGTCCCAGCTACCATGGGTGGTACAAACAGTTAAAATGCTTGGCTGCTAACCAAAAGGTTGGTAGTTCTAGTCCGGCCAGCAGCACCTTGGAAGAAAGGCCTGGCAATCTACTTCCAAAAAATCAGGCTTTGAAAACCTATGGAACACGGTTCTAGTCCAACACACATGGGGTTGCCATGAGTTGGGGTCAACTTGATGGCATCTGCTTTACCCTTCAAAACCCAGACTGTCTTTCCCCAGAACCTGGGCACACCTACTTTGTTGAGCCTCACTGTGTATGCATGTTGTCTCTGCACAGCTGGCCAGTGGTTCCTCAGCCCAGGACTAAGGCCTATTTTTGGGGGGCTGCCCTGCTACTGACACAGTGCTAGGCACATGGTAGGGCTCAATGTTTGTTGCAAGTTCACAGTAATCTCCCACAGAGGGGATAGAGATGAAAGCATTATGAGTCATTTGCTCATCAGATATGTGGGCCTGGAAACCCTGGTGGTGTAGTGGTTAAGAGCTGTGGGTGCCAACCAAAAGGCTGGCAGTTCAAATCCACCAGGAGTTCCTTGGAAACCCTATGGGGCAGTTCTACCCTGTCCTATAAGGTTGCTATGAGTCAGAATCAACTCGACAGCAATGGTTTGGTTTTATGTGGGCCAGACCCGTGCTAAGCACTGGAGATGGAAGGGAGAATCAGCAAGCAGAGTCCCTGCTGGTATGCAGTTTACATTCCATGGGGAGGACAGACAGTGTGTGAGGAAGAATATCAGATGGTGAAGACTGTTAGGAGACAATAAAACAGGATGTGTACTAAGAGGGCGGGGGTGAGGGTGGTCAGGAAGCCTGCCTAGGGAGGTGTCATTTGGGGCCATCATCCATATGAACACTTGCAGGAGCTGAGGGCTGGGCACCCTGGCAAGCTGTTACAGGAACAGAAACACCCTGAGACAGGAGCCAAGGAAAAGAGGGCCTGAGTTGGGGGACACAGCAGAGAGGTAGGCAGGGGCAAGATGATTCAGTGCTCTGTGGGCAAGGGTAAGACTTTGGGTTTCATTCCAAGTCAACTAGAAAACCTCCCAGGGTTCTACTCAGCCATGTGGCATTTTCTGATTTGCACTTTCAAAAGATCACGTAGCTCCCAAAGCAGAAACACTATGGCTCCCTCCCACCCCCAATAAATAGATTCCCAATATATATTTGAGGATGAATCGAAAGAACTTGCCAATATATTTGGACTTGGAATAAGGGAAGGGAGAAGTCCTAGAGGGCACCTAGGTTTGGGGCCTGTGCAACTGGTTACTCTGAAGCTGTTCTCAGTAGAAAAAGCTTAGGCTCGGGGCCAGATAGGCCAAGGTCTCAATCCTTATTTAACGTCTTCCAGCCTCAATTTTCTCTTCTATAAAATGGGGACAAAAACAAGGTTGATATGAAGGTGAAATAAATGCAAATGACAGCTGCACATGAAACCTGTTGCCGAAGAGTTGATTCCACCTCACAGCAATCCTGTAGGACAGAGTAGAACTGCCCCATAGGGTTTCCAAGGCTGTAAATCTTAAAAAGAAGCAAACTGCTACATCTTTCTCTGGTGAAGTGGCTGGTAGGTTTGAACCACCAACCTTTCAGTTAGCAGCAGAGCATTTAACCACCATGCCACGACGGCTCCTTGTCAGCTGCACATAAAGGTGCTAATTTTTTTCCCTTGACTGAAGATGTTACAGAGGTCCAGAAAAATAGTGTTCTATCCAAGGTCACACAGCTAGACTAAACAACCCCGAGTTTCTTCAAACAGAAGTCTAAGAGGAAGGCAAGGAGGGCCTGCAAGCAGATCTTGGTGCCAAGCCTGAATCTCCTCACAGGTGAAGTGGGAATATGTCATTTCTACCTCCTAGGCCTGAGATGGGAAACCCTGGTGGTGTAGTGGTTAAGTGCTACTATGGCTGCTAACCAAAAGTTCAGCAGTTTGAATCCACTACGTGCTCCTTGGAAACCCTGTGGGGCAGTTCTACTCTGTCCTGTAGGGTCGCTGTAAGTCAGAATTGACTGGACGGCAATGGTTTTATGGGTAGGCCTGAGATGAGGAAATGAGATATTGCACAGTGAGCTCTTAGCACAGTGCCTGTCATACAGTAAGCACTCAAGAAATGTGGGACCTGCAGGGCCCAACAAGATACCATCCTAACCTCTAAGTCCCCATCTTCTGCTGAGGAACACCTACCAGCAGCAACACAAAGAGTAATATCATTTATGTGTTAGTTTCATCCGCTGTCTCATTTCATCCCCACACCCACCCCTAGATATATGTCCCCATTTTACAGATGAGGAAATACCTTCAGAAAGGCAAAGGAACCACCCCGAAATCACACATTACAAACCCTGGGCTGTAAACCAGGGGTTGACAAAAACTACTACCTCTGGCCAATTCGCCTGTTTTTGTTCAGCCTGATAGCTAAGAATCTTTTTCACTTTTTTAAAATAAAACTAAAAACAAAACCAGTTGTCACTAAGTCCACTTTGACAAATAGTGACCACATATGCTTCAGAGTAGAACTGTGCTCCATAGGGTTTTCAATGACTGGAAGCAGATGGACAGACCTTTCTTCTGAGGTAAAAAAAAAAAAAAGTGGGTAAGTTCGAAACTTTCCGTTAGCGGTGGAGGGCGTTAATCATTTGCACTGCCCAGGGACACCTTTACTTTTTTAAACAGGGGGAAAAAAACAAAAGAATAATATTTTGTGGCACTTGAGAATTAGAAGAAATTTAAATTCTGGGGTTGGTAAACAAAGTGTTATTGGAACACAGCCACACTCATTCGTGTACATGTTGTCCAGGGCTGCTGTAACTACGATGGCGATGGCGGAGTGGAGGAGTTGGGACAGAGAAAGTATGGCCCCCAAAGCCTAAAGTATTTAATATCTGGCCTTTTACAGAAAAAGCCTGGCCACCCCTGCTCTAAACCACAGTCGTACAGCAACAGTTGTCCCTCCCCGAGGCCAGACACGCCATCGTTGATAACTCAGGGCCCACCCAACGGCTTTGGGGAGGGAAGAATTTCAAAATACACAGCGAAGGCAGGTCGTTGCAGGGACTCCTCCAACTGAGCGGGCCCTTGGAGAAATCGACTCCAGCTCCCTCTTTTCACAAATGAAGTCCAGAGACAGAAGGCAACTTGCCCGAGGCCACCCTGCCCTTTGCTAACAGTGCAAACAGGCCAGGTCTAGGCGCTGCCGCCTCGGGGTGGGGAGACGCGGGCGGGGGCCCAAGGTCCCAGGCGGGGCGTGCGCCCCGGGGGGCGGAGCCTCGGGCCTCGGGGGCTTCTTTTGTTCTGTGAGCTGAGCTGCCGGCCAGGAGCCCAGAGAGCAGAGCCGGACTGCAGCGGAGGTGGGCGGCGGCCTCGCCCCGGCAGGAAAGGGGCGGTGTCTGTGTTTTGGGTTCCCTCTTTCTCGCTCGCCCCCGGCCCTGCACCCAGAGCTGGCCTCTCCGTGGAGCAGAGCCCTCCTCTCCGCGGCTTATTTGTAAGATGGGTCCCCAGCTCACGCAGCCAGCTACCTGGGCCGGGGGATCTGCCAAAGGCCTTTTTCTTTCCTTCTGTTTTGTAAAGCACAGAAGACACACCCATCTCCCTAGGGCTCCGAAAGCAGCATTTGATCTTCCTGCGGTGGTGGAAACCCGAGCTCCAGGCTGATAAGGAATCGGGAGGGGCAGCTGCCGGGAGCGCTGCAGCCGCCCCACCTCCACCAGGGCTTCCCGCGGGGCTGCAATCCGAGCCCGGCCCCAGACCTGGGTGAACTGAGCCGGGCTGCCCCAGAGGAATTTAGAGGGCTCCCTTCTCTTGTAGCCTACAGAAATAATAATAGTAATATATATATATATCACACATTTATTAAGGGCGTGGCCCAGAATTGGTGCTCTGAGTCTAACTGTAGAACTGTTAAATCCTTCCCAGGTTTCTCACAGAATCCGTGAGGCCTTCGTTCCCACAAGTTTCCTTACAACTCAACCTGACCCAAATTCCCTGACCACCCTTCCATAGTGCCCTCAGGAGCCCACAGCCGATCATCAAAAAATTATGCTGCGTCCTCAGCCTCTTCCCTGGATGTCACCTTCCTGCCCTGAAACTGTTTTCCCCAGGAGCCCGATCTCTTCAGTTCTCTCAAGGGACGTTGTCTTTAATTTTCCTACACCCCCTGTAGTCAGGGCCTGGGGGGTACAGGTACAGGTAGGGGGCTCTCTAGCTTGCTACTCTGGCGTATTTCAACCCATTTCTCCTCCCCTCTGCCAAACACATCACTTCCTGTGGATTTGTTTACCGTCTGCCTTTCCCCACCACAACCCCTCTTGTTGCTGTCTCCTACCAGCTTTGTGGTCTGCGCCCTTGCTCTTCAGCTTGTGCCTCACCAATGTCTCCACCTTTAGTCCTGTCGCCAGCATTTCAGCCTCCACCTGGAGGAGCCCACTAACACCTCAGCCCTTGTGTCTTAACCCCTTTGTGATCTTGCCCTGTGCTCACCGCAGGGACTTCCTCCCAGGGTCATATTCCAGACTCTTATGCCTACATCAGAGCCCTGGTGGTGTAGTGGTTAAGAGCTCGGCTGCTAACCAAAAGGTCAGCAGTTTAAATCCACCAGCTGCTCCTTGGAAACCCTATGGGTCAGTTCTACTCTGACCTGCAGGGTTGCTATGAGTCAGAACCAACTTGACAGCATCTAACAACATGCCAGGGTCACAGCTCTTCCAAGATCCCTATTTCAAGGCTCTCTCTCTCACCCACCCCTCCTCTCCCTTCCAGTCACCATCTTCCCTCCAGCATATCTTCAACTTCAACTTCATCAAAACCTCTTGTCCCTACTAGTCACTTCTGCTTTCGTTCCAGCCCTGTCCCCAGACACCCAGTTCCCCTTCCCAGATGCACCTACTAGTACTAGTTTTGCTTGAAATACTTTCTTGAAAAGTTTTTGTTCTTCCACAAAAATATGCTTGTTTTCCTCCTGCCTCACTGGATGCTTCTTCTCAGACTCCTAAACTGGTTCTTCTTCTTTGTTAGGTGCCCTCGAGTCGATTTCAACTCATAGTGACCCTATGTGACAGAGCAGAGCCGCTCCACAGAGTTTTCTAGGCTTTAATCTTTGCAGAAGCAGATCACCAGGTCTTTTCCCCGTGGACCTGCTGGGTGGGTTCAAATTGCCAAAATTTGGTTAGCAGCCCAGAGCTTAACCAAGCACCATAAAAGTGTAATGCCCCTCCTGCCAGGTGGGATTCTGGAACCCTTTCTTTTGTATGTCAATAGTTCTAAGTGATCTTTTCCTAGGCTGTGGCTTTAAATAGTACATGTGTTGTAGGGGAAAAAGTATCACAAAGTTTAGTAAAGCAAAAAGAAAATTTTATTCGACATATATTCAAAAAGAGAAAAGCTGAGAAGTGGACAAGCATGCTGCCAGAGCTAACGTCTGCTGGAATCTAAGGAAATGTTACAGAATAAACAAGAATGGAAAAACAGACAAGCATACTGCCACAGCCATGTCTGCCTAAGTCCAAGGAAAGTTAGAGTCATCAGTATATAATAACATTACAAATGGGCAAAACCATTGAAAGCTTCATCTTTTTACAGACTGGCTAGAAACTGTGATTTTACATTTGAATTGTCATTCTTAATGATTATTGGTGCAGGTTTCAGTAACAACAGTCAGGAGGGTCTTCATTGGTCCAACAAATTTCTATTCACTGTATGTTAATAGAAAAACATGAGTGGAAAGTCTTTTGTATTCTGGCTTAGGTGAAAGGTTCTCTAAAAGATATTTCCAGGATTATCCTACCTATTGTCTTTATACCTCAGGGCCCAGTCGATGTGTCCTTGTGAGTCCTTGTGAGCCCAGCTCCAGCTGGGTCACATTCTCTATGCTTAAGGACAGGGAATAATGACTCCAATATTATTTCCTAAAGCACATGTAATCCAGTCACTCCCACATGTACACCTTCAGTTCTGACTTCTGTGAACCCCAGACTCCTCTGTGTAACTACTAACTTGACACGTCCACATGAATGTCTAATAATCATCACATGACTCTCTGATGTTTTCATGTTGATAAGATTCTCTCTCCATCTTCCCAATCCTGCTTCCTCACTCTTCCCCACTGCAGAAAATGGTACTCCAACCACAGTTGCTCAAGCCCAAACAAGGTGTCATCCTTGATTCCTCTCCTCCTTCCTCCGCCCACACGAGCCCCTCAAGAGCCCTTGTCAACTCCGAAACACACCCCTAAAGCATTCATTTCCCTTGGTCTCCCACACCTAAGTCTGAACCTCTAACACTGTCCCCTAGACTGTGGTAATACCATCTCCCCTGGTCTCCCTGCCTCTGCACCAGCCCCCTGCAGTCTTCATCTCACAGCAGTCAGAGTGACCCTGTCAGGTCAGGTCATGCCTCTGCGCAAAACTCTGCCATGGCTCCCATTTCCTTCAAAGTCCCTACAAGGGCCAGCAAGTTCCAGTGATCTGGGCCCCATTGTCTCTCTGACTTCATCTCCTGCTAGTCGCTTCAGCCACACTGCCTTCCCCCTGTTCCTCCTCCATGTGAGCTCCCATGATGGGCCATTGCACTGACTGCTCCCCCTGCCTGGCCCTCACCTCCCACATTTTGGCTCAAATGTCACCTTCTCACTGCCCAGATGAGTCACTTTATCTTTTTAACATAAAGGTTCTGTAGGAGCCAAAGGTGATGCTGACCACGATTATGTCGTGTCGTCCTCTGGAACAGTGTCTCTCACAGGAGGCACCTCACAGATATTTTCAGAATAAATGAAATCAAATTCCCTGCAGCCTTTCGGGCCTTTGCTTTAGCAGCTCTATTCCTCCAGCTCTTTGCAGTTTAAAAGTCCAAGCCCCTCCATGGGCAGCAGCCCCCCAGTGTCTGCCACATTTTCCTGATAACATTTATCATTCATCTGATATCCTCTGGTTCCCTGTCAGTTTCTCCTACCTGGTATGTAAAGTTTCATGATAACAGGCACCTGAGTGTTTTGCTTCCCTTGGGAAACAGAATTGGGACATATTGTGTATCTCCAATTAAAAAAAAAAAATTGTTGCCATCTCACAGCAACTCTCTAGACAGGGTAGAACTGCCCCATAGGGTTTCCAAGGAGCACCTGGTGGATTTGAACTGCTGACCTTTTGGTCAGCAGCTGTAGCTCTTAACCACTACACCACCAGGGTTTCTGTATTTCCAATAGGCACACAATATGCTCTCGGTAAATACTGTACTACGTCAGGGTTTTCCCACCTCCGCACAATTGACATTTTGGACTGGAAAAGTCTTTGTTGTAGGGGACTAGCCTGTGCATCCTGAGATGTTTAGCAACATCCCTAGCCTCTACGTGCTAGATGCTAATAGCACTCTCCAAGCCTTGACACCCAAAAATGTTGGACTCAATTCTGAGTCCTACCTTGAGCTCTTTTCTCTAATTCCTGGAATCAAAAGTGCTTTTGTGCAGAAAGATACCAGGACTGTTGAGAGAGAGAGAAGAGAGAGAGTGCACACCACCTTGGCCACCCCTTTCCTCCCAAAACAATGCCCCAAAGCCCCACACCCGAAATACCCAAAATTCCATTACGATCAAGTTGACTCTGACTCATAGGGACCCATAGGACCAAAGTCCTCCAAAACCTCCAAAAGCCCCCTCAGTTACGAAAGGTTTATAGTCATTGTAAGTTTTACCTCTTGGGCTTGTGTGTGTGTATTAGGGGTGGGGATGGAAAATGGCACCACCCCTCTCCAGCTCAATCCTTTCTATGTTTCACTCTTACCCCCAACCCAATCCTGAACAGCAAAGAGGGAGAAACAGACCTCAGGCTTTTAGATCAACTCTTTCTCCCCATATAATTCCTATCAGCAACAGCCTAGAGAACCATCCATTCATGTATTTACTCAACTAACCTTTACTTACGCATTCCCTGTGTGCTAGGTACTATGTTAAGCTCTTTATAGATTCATTATATATTTTATATCTATTTAATTTTCATGACAACTATATGAGGTTGTCTTAGTTGTCTAGTGCTGCTATACCAGAAATACCACAAGTATGTGGCTTTAACAAACAGAAATTTATTTTCTCACAGTCTAGGAAGCTAGAAGTCTGAATTCAGAGAGCTGGCTCCAGAGGAAGGCTTTCTTTCTCTGTCAGTTTTGGACAAAAGTCCTGGTCTCTTCAGTTCTGCTTCCTGGTTTCTTGGAGATCTCCATGTGTTTTGGCATCTATCTCTGCTTCCTTGTTTAATTTCTTTTATATCTTAAAAGAGATTGATTCAAGATACACCCTACACTAATCCTGCATCATTAACATAACAAAGACAGCATATTCCCAAACAGGACTATAACCACAGGTATAGGGGTTATGATTTACAACACTTATTTTGGGGGGACATGATTCAATCCATAACAGGGGTGGTTAATGTTATATGTCCCCCTCCCCATCATTTTACAGATAAAGAAACTGAGAGACACAGAAAAAAGGTCTGGAGTCAGTTTTCTGCAGAATTTTAAGACCACTCTCCTGAAATCCAGGCTAGTGAGTCCAATCCTAGTGTGCAAATGGTTAACACATTCAGCTGCTATCTGAAAGGTTGAAGGTTTGAGTTCACCAAAGGTGCCTCGGAAGAAAGGCCAGGTGATTTACTTCCAAAAAATCAGCCACTGAAAAACCTATGGAGCACAGTTCAACTTTGACACCTGGGTAGCCATGAATTTAGGTGGACCCAAGGCATCTGGTTTGCAGCTGTATCTTCTCATTTTGAGTCATACCACATCAGCAAATGAAGGTCCCCAAACCTTGCTCCATCCACATCATTAAGGTCAACTCTACTTTGAGGAGGCAGCTCTTCTCCAGTCATCTTTTGAGTGCCTTCCAACCTGGAGGGGCTCATCTTCCAGCATTATATCAGACAATGTTCCTCTGCTATTCATAAGGTTTTCACTGGCCAATTCTTTTCAGAAGTAGACTGCCAGGTCCTTCTTCCTAGTCTGTCTTAGTCTGGAAGCTCAGCTGAAACCTGTCTACCATGGGTGACCCTGCTGGTATTTGAATACCAGTGGCATAGCTTCCAGCATCACAGCGACATGCAAACCCACCCCCACAGTGTGACAAACTGACAGATGCAGGGAGGGGGCTTCATTTACTGATGTGGCGTGACTCAAAATGAGAAGAAACAGATGCAAATATCCATTAATATTTGAACTTGGAATGTACAAAGTACGAATCTAGGAAAATTGGAAATTGTCAAAAATGAAGTGGAACGCATAAACATTGATATCCTAGGCATTAGAGAGCTGAAATGGACTAGTATTTTGAACTGGACAGTCATATGGTCTGCTATGCTGGGAATGATGACTTGAAGACGAATGGTGTTGCATTCGTCAAAAAGAACATTTCAAGATCTATCCTGAAGTCCATACTGTTGGCGTATGGATATATACTATCACTGACAGTATGTGAGACAGTCTTGTCATACTGTTATTAAATTATGGTGACATGTGCAAAGACCTGGAGATAAAAAACCAAAAGGGAAGAACACGCTCGGTGTTTCTCAAGCTGAAAGAACTGAAGAAAAAATTCAAACCTCGAGTTGCAATATTGAAGAATTCTACAGGGAAAATATTAAATGACACAGGAAGCATCAAAAGAAGAAGGAAGGAATACAAAGAGTCACTATACCAAAAAGAGTTTGTCAAAGGCCAATCATTGCAGGAGGTAGCTTATGATCAGGAATCGATGGTACTGAAGGAAGAGGTCCAAGCTGCACTGAAGGCATTGGCAAAAACAAGGCTCCAGGAACTGACAAAATACCAATTCAGATGTTTAAACAAATGGATGCAGCACTGGACGTGCTCACTTTTTTATGCCAAGAAAATTTGAAAGACAGCTACCCGGACGACTGACTAGAAGAGATCCATAGTTATGCCTATTCCCAAAAAAGTTGATCCAACCAAATGTGGAAATTATTAAATAACATCAATAATATCACACACAAATAAAATTTTGCTGAAGATCATTCAAAAGTGGCTGCAACAGTACATCAACAGGGAACTGCCAGAAATTCAAGCCGGATTCAGAAGAGGACATGGAACAGGGGATATCACTGCTGATGTCAGATGGATCCTGGCTAAAAGCAGAGAAAACCAGAAAGATGTTTACCTGTGTTTTATTGACTATGCAAAGGCATTGGACTGTGTGGATCATAACAAATTATGGATAACACTGCAAAGAATGGGAATCCCAGAAGACTTCATTTGTACTCATGAGGAACCTGGACAGAGATTAAGAGGCAGTCATTCAAACAGAACAAGAAGATACTACATGGTTTAAAGTCAGGAAAGGTGTGCATCAGGGTTGTATCCTTTCACCATACTTCCCCAATCTGTATGCTGAGCAAAATAATTCTAGAAGCTGGACTGTATGAAGAAGAATGGGGCATCAAGATTGGAGGAAGATGCATTAACAACCTGAGTTATGTGGATGACACATCCTTGCTTGCCCAAGTGAAGAGGACTTGAAGAGCTTACTGATGAAGATCAAAGACCACAGCCTTCTTCGGTATGGATTACACCTCAACATAAAGAAAACAAAAACCCTCACAACTGGACCAGTAAGCAGCATCATGATAAATGGAGAAAATAGTGAAGTTGTAAAGAATTTCATTCTACTTGATTCCATAATCAACAGCCATGGAAGCAGCAGTCAAGAAATCAAAAGATGCACTGCGTTGGGCAAATCTGCTGAAAAAAGTCCTCTCTATAGTGTTAAAAAGCAAAGATGTCACCTTGAAGACTAAGGTGCGCCCGACACAAGCCATGGTGTTTTCAATTGCCTCATATACATGCAAAAGTTGGACAATGAATAAGGAAGATGGAAGAAGAATTGACACCTTTGAATTGTGGTGTTGGTAAAGAATATTGAATATACCCTAGACTGCCAAAAGAACGAACAAATCTCTTTTGGAAGAAATACAGCCAGAATGCTCCTTAGAAGCAAGGATGGCAAAACTATATCTCACATACTTTGGACGTGTTATCAGAAGGGATCAGTCCCTGGAGAAGGACATCATGCTTGGTAGAGGGTCAGCAAAAAAGAGGAAGATCCTCAAGGAGATGGATTGACACATCAGCTGCAACAATGGGCTCAAGCATAGCAACAATTGTGAGAATGGCACAGGACGGGGCAATGTTTCCTTCTGCTGTACACAGGGTCACTATGAGTTGGAACTGACTCGAGGGCACCTAACAAGAACAGCAACAACAAGGCACCTGGTTTAAGTCCAGCCAGGCCCTGAACAGAGCGCCCTGAAAGCCCTTCAGGCATCTCACACCTGTCGGGTCAGGAATGGAACTTGTCTCTCCTCCCCACACTTCTCTTCAGCGGTTCCTGTGGTGGGATGGACTGCTTTTGTGTGGCCTTTCTTGCCATTGACTTGTAACTCACTTGGGTGGGACTGTGCAAATAAAATAACCGTGGCCCACCAAAGGGGTTGGTCAGTTTTGCCATCTCACTAGGCTTAAAAGAGAGCCAATTTCAGAGTAGACAGAGGATCTCACCACCACCAAGGAAGAAGGGCCAAGAGCGGGGCACATCTTTGGACCCAGGATCCCTGAGCTGAGAAGCTCCTGGAACCAGGAGACCAAGAACAGAGAGAGAGAGAGTTGTAACACTGAAGGCAGTAAAAGGCAGTGGCAGAGAAACTGGCAGGAGAGGGTGCAGTGGGCTTCTCAGCCCACAGATCAAGAAAGCTGAGTGCCTTCTGGCAGGAGGCTTGCTGGCAGAGTGGGGTGCCTCAGGACACTTATCAGCAGAGCTAAAAGAGCTTTGTAACGCTTGCCTGAACACAGCAGAGGCCTGGCTGAGGGGCCAGAGAGAGACCGCCTGTGGGAAAGCTAAGAAGAGGCTGTCCTGATTGAAGACCTGTATCTTAGGCGTTCCTGAACCTGAATTATAACCTGTCACTTCCTTACTAAAACCCATAATTGTGAGTATGGTATGTGACTTCTGTGTAGCCATTGCAACGAATTATTGAACCCAGCAGGGGAAGTACAAAGTGCTGTGGGAGAGATGGTTGGTGTCAGAATTGGTAAGGGTGGCTGAGGGAGGAGGCATGCTTGACCTCCACCTTATAGGGATCACCCTTGGGCTCTTGATCTTGATTCTCCTTCCCCCTTGTGAAGTTAGAGGTCAGCCACACCATTTTTTACAGTTCCTCATGCCTCTGCCCCCGCCCTGCCATTTGCCTATCATTTTCAGTCAGAAAATAGGCCTGTCCCCTGTTCCTCACTCCCAAACCTAATCAATCCTTATCTCCTGAAAACTCCACCAAAACATATCCCACTGAATAATTCCTCCAGACCCCAGCTTTCTAAATGCAAATCAACAGGCCTGATACTCTGCCGTGGTTCCAGGATAAAGTCCAAACTCCGACTACTTGTTCCACCTCTCTCATCCAACCCTGCCCCACCAGAACTAAAGCTCTGGCCCCTGCTGTTATGGAATTGGAGCTGTCGCAGAGCTCTGAGCCTCTGCCTGCTGGGCCCTCCCTCTTTGCCTGGACAAGGCTTAAAAAACCCGTTACCTCTGAGTAGGTGCTGACTCATGGCAACCTCACGTGTGCCAGAGTGGAACTGCTCCACAGGGCTTTCAATGGCTGGTTTTTCAGAAGTCGATCACCAGGTCTTTCTTCTGAGGCCCCTCTGGGTAGGCTTGAACTGCCAAGCTTTTGGCTAGCAGCTGAGCATGTTAACTATTTACACTACCCAGGAACTTCCGACAGTGCTTACTTGGCCTTTAAGACTCAGTTTGGCCTTCTCTGGCTCCTAGGACTGGATCAGGCAACCTCTGCTGGCGTGCCATAACACCCAGTGCTCACCCCTACCATTCCTGTTTCGTACTGGAATTGATTGGCATCTGTCCTGTCCCTCAAGTGGAATGCAAACTGCAGGGGCACTGGGATCTCTTTGGTCTTGTAAGCAAGAGCCTGGCACACAGCAGGCACTCAATATTATATTTGTTGAATGAGTGGATCAGTTAATGAACCGGTAGCTGCATCAGTCCCCGGTGCCCAGCACTGAGCTAAGCACGTAGCGTATGTCGTCACAAGCATGTGAGGTCTTCACATTCGTACCCTGGAGTGGCAGAGAGCCTTGGCTTTGGAGCAAGATAAACAGGTTTGCGTTCTGTTTCTAACACGATTTCTGCTACATTAAGCAAGTTACATGGTCTCACTGTGCCTTAGATTTTCCAATTATAAAATAGGATAAAACTATCTTCTTCAAGTGGTTGTGATAGAAAGCATGGCCTGTGTGAAGGGCTCAGCAGACAGCACTTACTAAACGGTAGTTGTGTCTATTTCTGCTCCTCAGCAGGATGGCAAAGATGTGGCCTTGAGGGTCAGGTTGCCTGGATCCAAATCTTGGCTGTACCACGTATTAGCTGTGTGACTTTGAGCAAATTATTCAACCATTGTGCACCTGAGTTTCGCCACATGTAAACTGAGGTAATAGTACCCATCTCACAGAGTTGCTGTGAGAATGAGACAATGCATGTAAGAACTTAGCACCAAAACTCAAACCGAGCTCGTTGCTGTCAATTTGATTCCAACTCACAGCAGCCCTATAGGACAGAGTAGAATTGCCCCATAGAGTTTTCAGGAAGCAGCTGGTGGATTCAAACTGCAGACCTTTTTTGGTTAGCAGTGGAACCCTTAACCACCACACTACCAGGGTCCTGCAGTTAGCACCAAACCAAAACCAAACCCCTTGCCGTCGAGTCGATTCCCACTCCAAATGACCCTATAGGACAGAGTAGAACTGCCTCATAGGGTTTCCAAGGAGCACCTGGCAGATCTGAGCTGCCAGCCTTTTGGTTAGCAGTGGTAGCACTTAACCACTACACCACCAGGGTTTCCCACTAGGCCACTAGGGTTTCCACTAGAGCACAGTGCCCCAATAATGGTTGGTTGTATTTTTAGCTATAATTTCTATAGCATACTTAAGTCCTGTAACGTAGTGTGATGGGCAGGAACCCTGGTTCTCTGTGATTTCGGCTCTCTGCTGCTCAGTTTTCACATCTGGACAGTGGGTCAGCTCAGTGGGCTCCCTCCAACTCTAAAATGCCATGATTCTGAACCCTGCCTCCTCTTTGTCATCCCTGGCACCCTCTCACTGCTTCTGAGCCCACTTTCAGGACTCCTTCCAAGGAAACAAGAAAGACCCCTTCTCCCTCTCTCCAACCCAGCTCCCTTGGCCTCATCCAAGTAGACTTACTCTGTGCCTCATCCACTCTGGGGTCCCTGTGCTTCCTGTCTTTCCACCAGTCTACTTTCAGCGAGTGTTAATGGGTTAATCAGAGACGCTAATGGAACCAACAGGAACCCAGTGTTAGCTGCTAATGGGTTGCCCCATCTGCCCTCCCTGTAACACAATGCCTCCACCCTGGTAAAAGGCACTCAGGGATTTCCTGTTGTCTCCAATCTGCTGATTTCTGACATCTTGAAAGGCAGAGGGCTGGAGGGGCAGGAGGTGGATTGATTGACCTGGGGACAGGTTAGAGAGGCTTTGAGCCAGCAGTCAGGACATCTGGGGTCGCAACCAAGCTCAGTCACTGACTGCCTGTGTGAGTTTATACAAACCCACTCCCTGCTGTGCGCCTCAGTTTCCTCATTTGTCAAATCAGGTAGGTTGGGCTGTTAAGGCCTTGCTAGAGCTAATATTCTGGAATGATCAAATCCTGTCCTGTTTGTAGCTGCGAGGTAAATGTCTTTTCACTGCCATTTAATGTTCAGAAACTATTCGGTATCTGCTATGTGCCAGCCAATGCCAGGTGCCATGGAGCGGAGTGGATGAGGCCCAGTTCCTCCCCCAGAAGCCCCAGTCTCCATGCCATCCTGCTACCGTTTTCTCTGTTGTTGTTGTTAGTTGCCATCCAGTTCATTCCAACTCATGGAGACCCCATATGTGTAGGGTTTCAGATTGCCAGGCCTTTCTTCTGAGGTGCCTCTGGGAGGGTTTGAACCACCAACCTCTCAGATAGTAGTCAACTGCTTAACCATTTGTGCTACTCAGGGACTCCTCTGCTATTGTTTTCTCTTCACAAAATGAAGGTGGGAGAGAAGGGAAGCCTCCACACTTACTGAAGACCTTCTGTGTGCCAGGCCCAGGAATGATAAGGACAGTTTCAGATCATTCATTCCTTTCCATTCTTGGACAAGACAATGCTCTCTTGCTTCCTGGCCTTTCCACAAGCCAATCCCTATGCCCAGAATAGTCATTTCTCTCCCTTCTCTTTGCCTGGCTAACTTGATTTATTCTTCAGGCCTTGCCTTCATTAATTCATTGAACCTATACTTACTGAGCACTTACCATGAGCCACACTGTACCAGTGATCCAGGAATGAAAAGACACACTTGGTCTCTCTCTTCTCGGAGCTTCCAGATTCTTATGAGAGGAGACAGTCTATTAAACAATTTCACAAATGGATAAAATAATTTACTTTGGGATTAACATATGAAAGACTGATACAAGGGCTGAGACAGAAGGTGGGGTGGGGCACTCTTGGGAGAGGCAACAGCAGTGCACAGCTCACAGGCAGGAAGAGGAAAGAAAACGGCTTGTTAGAAGAATGGAAAGCCCAGTGTGGCCTGAGCAGCAAGGGAGGAAAAGAGAGGAGAGAGGCAGGAACAGATGAGCCTGGAGGCCCTTCCTAGGGAAGCCACATCTCCGTCCTCCCTCACTCAGGTTGGCATCCAGCCCCCTTCCCTTCCCTATCATAGCACCTGCCACACTGTATTGCCACAGCCTGCTCATTTCTCTGACTCCTTAACTAGCTCGTGAGTTCTTAAGGCTGCCTCCTGTGAGTGCTGTATCCTCTACTCTTAACTCACTGCAAAAAGCGAAGTACTTACTATTGGGAAGAGCTCCGAATACACTCCCTCCCTTCTGTGCCATCTGTCAACAGCAGCACCATTCATCTGGCAGGGACTCAATAAAAAACCCAGGACTCATCCTGGACATCAGCAAGACCTGTCCCCTCTACCTCTCAGACCATCCAGGTCCACCCTCTTCTCGTCTCACCAGCCCACCACCCTAGCCCAAACCACCATGATGGCTGCTCAGCTGCTCTGTCTTCTACCTCTGTCGTATCACTCCTGCTCAAAATGTTGGCAACCACGTCTTTCTTCTTTTTCTTTTAACTGTGCAGACTGGAAAACAAAACAAAACCAAAAGCACAGTCGCTTCTCATTGTGCTTAAAATAAAATCTTTATCCCAGCCTCCAAGTCCTTGCTCATCTGTCCTTCCTCCATATGTCTCCCATCTCATCTCCTACATGCTCCTCTTTGCTCTTCTAGCCACACCAAGAGCACTCCCTCTCTCTTGTTTTTCTTTTTCAGAACCTTACATATTTCAATGCTTATTCCTGCCTCGGTGTCTTTACAGGGACTGGTCCCTCCACCTAGAATGTTCCTTCTGCATATTTCCACACGGCTGCCCCCTGCTCACTCAAACTCAACTCAAATGTCACCTCCTTGAAGGGAGCTTTGAGACTACCCACCCCTCCCCATTATTGCTTGCCATCCTATGCTCTCTTAGCTCTACCAATATTTCCTCTCTTATTTATTTAGTTGTTTATGCTTTTTTTTTTTTTGCTCACTGTCAGCCTTCTGTCTCACAAAGGTAAACTGCAGGAGAGCAGGAAACACATCAGGCTTTTACACGGCTGTAGAACCTGGCATATCATAAGCCAAAAACCAGTTGCCATCAAGTCTACTCCAACTCATGGCGACCCTATGTGTGTCACAGTAGAACTGCGCGCGCCATAGGATTTTCAATGGCTGATATTTTGGAAGCAGATCGCCAGGCCTTTCTTCTGAGGTGCCTTTGGGAGGGCTTGAACCTCCAACCTTTTTGTTAGTGGCTGAGGGACTCCTGGCACGTCATCATAGACCCTCAGCTATTGTTTGTTGGATGCATGAAAGAATTTATTGATCTCTTTTATAATGACAGGCTCAGTTCTAAGCACCTCAAGTACATTATCTGGCTGAATCTTGAAGCAACCCTGAGAGAGATACTGCGGCTTAAAGAATTGAAGTGACTTGTCTAAGGTCACGTGATGCCGCCTGGGTTCAAACCAGCCTATCCCCCAAGACCACAGCAATCATAACCAGGAGCTCATCAAACGCTGAACATATACATGTTACATGAATGAATCAGTGAATGAGTGAGCAAACAAAGTGTAAACACCTGAATTGAGTGTTCAGTGCCTGTATGACAGGCATGCCCAGCTTTAAGAAGCTCACCATCTTCATCCTCTTTGGTCTCTGTTTCTAGTGGGGAGAGGTGGCAGTACTCTCATTAACTGAGGGACCATGGGGTGCCCAGCACTGTACCCCTGTACCCGACGAACCCTGTAGTTATCTGCTCTGCCCAGAGCAGCGGCTGCCAGCGCGGGAACCCCAGGGAGCCTCCCGGTAGCTGCGGGCTGTCCTCCGGGCGGGCGGGAGGCCCTGCTATCTCGTGAGAGCCGTCTTCCTGGCTAACTGCCCGCCCCCCCTGCCAGCCGGAGCGCCTTAGCTCATCAATCACGCCGCTGCACTCTGCCAGGCCTTATCTCCGAGGAAGACAAGTCGACTAAGATGGGAATGGGCCGCAGGCTCAGGAGAGAATCGAAGTCACCGCGAGGGGGGAGAAGAAGAGGCCCAGAAGACAGCCAAGGAGCTTGATCGATCCCCCTTGGCTAAGGAGGGTCGATTTGGGGGGAGGGCAGGGGCAGGGTTTTCACTGGTAAAGAAGTGGGGTGAGGAGGAGAGGTGGGGAAAACGCTGGGGTGGGCGGGGTGGTTTCCCACTGTAACGGAAATGCAGCCTCGCCTGGTGCCCTGCCAGCTGCCGCAGCCCCGCGGAGCAGCCTGACAGCTCTGGGAAGGTGGGCAGGTTATGGCGGATGACGTATTGCAGGCCGCAGCGGTGCTCCCGCCCTGCTTGGGATCCGTGTGGCCTTGATTCTCAGCACCCCTGCTTCTCCAACGCTGCGGAAGAGGGGTGGCAGGGAGAGGCTGGGGCCTTTCTGTCTTCACCACTGCCGCCTCCTTTCTCAGATCTGAGCCTCCTGGGACTGGAATTTACACTTGCTCCCCAGAGAGGTTTTTTTTTTTTTTCCCCCAGAGAGGTTCAGCGGCAAGTCAGAATGTCTGAGCCTAAAGGCCCCTTAGAGATCTAGTTCAGACAGGCAAATTGGCAACCCTTGGCTTTTGTTTCTTGTTTTGCTTTTCTTTCTGCACAGTTAAAAAAAAAAAGTTGCTAACATTTGAACCGGAAGAGAATGTGCGCATAAAAATGTGGATTCCTGGTTTCTCTGGAAAATCTGAAAGTGTGGCAACTCTGGGCTGCCTTCCCAGAGCTGAGTTGTGGCTGCTCCAGACAGAGCCCACCACGCCTACCGTTATGGACTGAATTGTCTCCCCCCAAAATGTGTTGTAAATCCTAACCCCTATCCCCCCAGCACCTAACCCCTATACATGTGGATATAATCCCATTTGGAAATCGGGTTTTCTTTGTTAGGTTAATGGGGCTATGATCAGGGTAGGGTGTGTCTTAAGTCAATCACTTTTGAGATACAAAAGGAGCAGTTTAGACACAGAAGCAAGCAAGGACAAACTAAGGAACACTGATGCCACCAAGGGACAGAAAAGCAGACGGTGAAAAGAGACAAGGACCTTCCCCCAGAGCTGACAGAGAGAAAGCCTTCCCCTAGAGCTGGTACCCTGAGTTTGGATTTCTAGCCCCCTGACTGTGAGAAGGGAAACCTTGGTGGCGTAGTGGTTAAGTGCTACAGCTGTTAACCAAAGGGTCGGCACTTCGAATCCCCCAGGTGCTCCTTGGAAACTCTATGGGGCAGTTCTACTCTGTCCTATAGGGTCGCTATGAGTCGGAATCGACTCGACGGCACTGGGGTTGGGTTAACTGTGAGAAAATAAATTTCTGTCTGTTAAAGCTGCCCATTGTGGTATTTCTGGTATACAAAAAACCAAACCCGTTGCCATTGAGTTGATTCTGACTCATAGCAACTTTATAGGACAAAGTAGGACTGCCCCATAGGGTTTCCAAGGAGCCCCTGGTGGGTTCGAACTGCTGACCTTTTGGTTAGCAGCCGTAGCTCTTCACCACTACATCACCAGGGTTTCCGTTTCTGGTATAGCAGCACTAAAGGAAAAAAAAAAAAAGAAAAGACCTACATCACCCCTTTGTTACTGACCAGGCCCCTGAGGGCTTTGAATTTTCCACCCTCACCCATTCCAACCCTCTCACTGGGGAAACTGAGGCTCACCATGGGAAACGGACGTGATCAGGGTCTCCCGAGTGGCAGTGAGCCCTGGAGCAGAAAAGTCTCCAGGTTTATATCTCAGAGCTGCCTCTTATGGGCTGTATGACCTTGGGCAAATAACTGAACACCTTTAAGCTTCGGTTTTTTCATCTATGAAATGGAGATAATGGCAGTACCTTGTGAGGAATAAATTAGAAACTGCATATTTAACATTTAGCCTGATGCCTTATATGTTTACACAGAAGGTATTCTTACTTTTGAGTAAATAATACATACAGTAATATGTGTTCCAGTTTCTATGGCTACAAAATGTACAAGTTAAAACAACAATTTATTATTGTCTCTCGTGGTTCTGTGGGTTGACTTGGTTCAGAGGGGTGGTTTTCACCTGGGTCTCATGTTCCTGTGGTCACATGGCTGCTGGGGTGCCATCATCTGAATCCTTGGCTGGAGCAGAGTTTCCAAGATGGCTTCCTCACATAGTCAGCTGGGAGCTCAGATGGGGCTATTGACCACAGTGCCTACCTTTGGCCACTCCACATAGCTTAGGCTTCTAGCATGCTGGCTGGAGTCAGAAAGTCCCAGGAGCCAGCAATCCAAGAGAACCAGGCAGAAGCTGCATGACTGATAATGATCCAGCCTTAGAAGTCACATGGTATAACTTCCACAATTTTCTACTGGTCTAAGCAGTAGCAAACCAACTTACATTCAACAGGAGGGGACCTAGTCCAATTCTCAAAGAATTTGGGGGCCATGTTTTAAAACTACTCCTTCTCCCCAGGGCTGAATTACCCTCCCTAGCTGCAACCACTTGTTGTTGACTGTAGTTGAGCCATTTTCGACTCCTAACAACCCCATGTTACAGAGTAGAACTGTCCCATAGGGTGTTCTGGGCTGTAATCTTTAGGAAGCAGATTGCCAAGTCTTTTCCTTTGCGCAGCCACTGGGTGGGTTCAAACCACCAACCTTTCAGTTAGCAGCGAGAGTATGTCTTCTCAGAGAGTCCACACGTACATAGGCATGAGAGTTAATCGTATACAGAAATCCCTTAGTATCCACTCTGGTTATCCAAGTACTCACTATTCCAACTCAGGAACCAAATGGATTCAGAAAACCTCATGGCATCAGAAGCAAGAGAGAATGAAGAAAACTAAAGACACAAGGGAAAGGTTAGTACAAAGGACTAATGGACCACAACTACCACAGCCTCCACCAGACTGAGTCCAGTACAACGAGATGGTGCCTGGCTACCACCACTGACTGCTCTGACAGGGATAACAATAGAAAAGGTTCTGGACAGAGCTGGAGAAAAATGTAGAACAAAATTCTAACTCACAAAAGAAGACCAGACTTACTGGCCTGACAGAGACTGGAGAAACCCTGAGAGTATGGCCCCAGACACCCTTCTGGCTGAGTAATGAAGTCATTCCTGAGGTTTACCCTTCAGCCAAAGGTTAGATGGGCCCATAAGAGAAGATGAGACTAAATGGGCACACCAGCCCAGGGGCAAGGACTAGAAGGCAGAAGGAGACAGGAAACTGGCAATAGGGATCCCAAGGTCGAGAAGGGAGAGTGTTGACATGCAGTGGGGTTGGTAACTGGTGTCACAAAGCAATATGTGTACTAACCATTTAATGAGAAGCTAGTTTGCTCTATAAACCTTCATATAAAGTATAATTCAAAAAAGAAAGAAAGAAAACCTCATGGATGAAGTACTTGCTGTCATGTTCTTGCTCTTTGCTATCAGAAAGGAAATGCAGGAGTCAAAGATTCCAGTAATGTGGCATCCCTTACTATTCAAACCCTCATTACATGAATTCAGAAACCAAATAGATTTGGATAGTAAGGGATGCTTGTATAGACACACCCAAAATCACCTCTTTTCCCCTTACAAATGTGACTATACTAGACAAACTGTTCTGTACCTTGTGTTTTTCATGTAATGATTTATCTCAGAGATCAGCCTGTTTCGGCACAAGTAGATAAACCTCCTTTTTTGTAAAAGCACAGAGCATTCCATTGTTCAAATGCACCATAATGTGTTTAATTAAATCACCTTCTCTCGGGCACTTGGTTTTTTTTCCTCCCATAAGCCATGCTGCAGTGAATAGCTTTGTCCAGGAGTCTTTGTGCATGTGTGCAAGATTATCTGTGCGATAAATTCCCAGAGGTAGAACGCTGGGTCAGAGAGGAGGGTTCCTGTAATCATCTCTATTTTATCCTGCAGGGTAGGCTCAGACCCCACATCTTCTCCTGGGTTCTGTTCCAGCCCTTTTGCTTGCACAGTGAGGATTCTCCGAAATCAGCTGCCGTTTCCCACGCTGTCACCTCTGGGATCCTGCCTTTTTTCAGGGCAGCAGGTGGCAGCTGTCTCTCAACCATCAATGAGGTCACACTGATGTCTGCAGAGGTGAGGGGAACGAGGGGACTCAGAAGGGAGAGAAATAATGGCCTTTGCAAAAGGAGGACGTGGGGAGCTGGGAGGTGCCTCACCCTTGGCTTGTTTGCCTCCCATTTTCGGCAACTGCTGTTTATCTCTTTCTCTCAAACCCCAGAGCAGTCGCTGAGGGTGATTCAGGCTGTTCTTACTCACTAAAGGGGGAAGCAAGAGCTTGCTTCTTGCCACAGGATGCAGATCCAGCTGAGCAGAGCTGTCTGTAGAAGCTTCCAGAAATGAAAAGGCCAAGGAAAGGAAGCACTGTTTGGGGGCCCAGTAGCCCCTTCCCTGCTTTTCAGGTATCACAGGATACACCATAACTGTCTGTGCTGGGCACGACATTGGACCAGGGGTCAGAGTCCTAAATTCATGTCCCACCCTCTGTGTCCCTAGCTCCCGTCTATTGCACACTCACCCTAACATGCCCTACATGTTGATAAGGCTGTATGGCATAGTGGGTGTGCTGGCCATTTATCGTTGGCCTTTAGATCCATTCCCCACCCTGCCCCTGCTGTGCACAGCATCATACCAGGCTGACATTTCCTGGCACCCCTGCTACCTGGCTACAGGGAGACACACAGCAGAGGGTGAAGAATTCTGGGTGTATGTCCTATTTCCCTCTTTCTCTGCTTCAGGTGGAGTCTCTGGCAGTGGCTGCGTCTCCTCTGTGGCTCCAGGGTGTGGCTTCTTCCTCCAGTGTCCTCACTCCCACCAAATGGCCATGGCTTCTGAGCTCCAGCAACGCTAATCCTCTCCATTTGACGCTCCAGCCCTGGGGTAATAGTGATCCCCTATAGTTGTTAATTGCTGGGTTGCCTCACTTTTCCTTAATTTTTTAGCTCTTGCCCTCATGACGCAGTGGTTAAGAGTTTGGCTGCTAAACAAAATGTCAGCTGTTTGAATCCACCAGCTGTTCTTTGGAAACTCTGCGAGACAGTTCTACTCTGTCCTGTAGGGTGGCTGTGAGTCGGAATTGACTCAACAGCAATGGGTTTTTTTTGTAGTTGTTCAGCTGCTCTCTGGAGTCCCTGTGGGTACAAAGGGTTAAGACACTTGGCTGCTAACCAAAAGATTGGAGGTTTGAGTCTACCTGGGAAGAAAGGCCTGATGAAGTATTTCCAAAAAAATCAGCCATGGAAAACCCTATGGAGCGCAGTCCTACTCTAGCACACATGGGGTAGCCAAGAGTTATCAACTCCACGGCAACTGGTTAACCCCTCTCTAACTAGTTGCCTGAGGAGCCCTGGTTGTACAGTGGTTAAAGTGTTTGGTTGCTCACCAAGGGGTTGGTGGCTTGAACCCACCAGCTGCTCCAGGGGAGAAAGATGTGGTGGTCTGTTTTCATAAAGATAACAGCCTTAGAAAGCCTCTGGGGCAGTTCTACTCTGTGCTATAGGGTCTCTGTGAGTCAGAATCAACTCAGCGGAAATGGGTTTGTTTTTGGTTTTATTTTGTTTTAACTAGTTGCCCATATTAAATTCCTTCTCTTCAACTCTCTGGCTTTGGTTTTGATTTCCTGCCTCAGTCACCACTGACACAGTGGGTGAGCTCACGGACTCAGATCGGAATGCCTGGATTCCAATCCCAGCTCTGCCATTCACGAGATGTGAGACGTAGAGTAAATTATTTTAGCTCTTTGGGCCTTAATTTCTTCATGTGTAAAGTGGGGATCATATCCATGTCTACCTCAGGGTTGTTGTGAAGGTTAATTGAATTAATAGTTTACAAAGTGCTTAGAACAATGCTTGGAATAAAAAAAAAAAGAAATTCATCGCCATCAAGTTGATTTTGACTCATAGAGACCCTATGCGACAGAATAGAACTGCCCCATAGGGTTTCCAAGAAGCCGCTGGTGGATTCGAATTGCCAGCCTTTTAGTTAGCAGCCATAGCTCTTAACCATTAAGCCACCACAAACATAATATTAATATTAGTTTTGGGTTTTTTTTTCTCATTTAATTCACACAACTTCTCTGAGAGATAGCAGCTATTATTGTCCTGATTTTATAGACGAGGAAACAGAAGCCTGGGAAGATAAAATAACCTTCCGAGGTCACATGGCTGTAGCTGGGATTCAAAGTAGGTCGGTGCGACTTGAGCTTATTTCCACTCTATTGTGCAGCCAACCCAGCTCATATTCTGGCAACTGCCTGGGGACCTCAGCAGGGTGCTGAAGCTCCCAGAGGTGTGGCCCTGCCTATCACCATATCCCTCACCTCTTCCCCATTCTTGCAAAGGGGAAGCCTTCGCAGTGTCAGCTCTTTCTGCAGGCCAGAAGGGAAAGAGATGGTGGTGAAGGGGCCTTACTTATCTAGTGCTGCCTTAGTTATCTAGTGCTGCTGTAATAAAAAATACAAGTGAGTGGCTTTACTGAACAGAAATTTATTTTCTCACAATGCGGAGAGCTAGAAGTCCAAATTCAGGGGAAGGCTCTAGGGGGAGGGTACTTCTTTGTCTATTTCTGCTTCTAGTAAACTGCCAGCAATCCTTGGCATTCCTCTGCTGTGTGTGTTTGTCTTCATATAGTGTCTTCCCCCACAGTGTGTGTGTGTCTCTGTGTCTATTCTGCTCTTTTTATAACTCAGAAGCGGTTAGGTTTAGGACCTATCCTACTTGGGCATGACTTCATTAACATAACAAAGAAACATCTCTTTCCAAACAGGGTCATATTTATGGGTAGAGGGATCAGGACTTTAATGCACATTTTGGGGAGACACAATTTAGTCCATAACAGGGCCTAAGATCTTTTTTCACCCTCCTCGTCATTGTAACCATTCATTGAGATTTTCTTACATGCCAGATACCGCGCTTGGGCTTTACATGCCAAACTATTTAGGATCCTTGTGACTGCAACTGAAGGAAACCCAACTAAATTGGCTTAAGGGAAATGCTGATGGATTGGCTCCTGGAACTGGAAAGTCCAGGAGTGGATTTGGCTTTGAGCAATGCACAAGGATGTCAACATCATCATCATCCTCTTGGTGCCGTTTCCTTCTACAAAGTGACTTCATCCAGAGATGGATTTTCTCCAGACTCACATTCTTTCAGCTCAGCAAGCCCAGGGAAGAGAGATTCTTTCCCAAGGCAGGCACCGCCTGGCCTGCTTGAGGTTTGAGGTCACCCCAGGGACTAATTGCTGTTGCCAAGAAGAGGGTACCATGATTGGTTGGACGTGGTCATTACCCTATCCCTGTGGCCAGGAAGCAGCCAAGGCTTTGTGACGAAATGCCTCAGGAATGGTGTGGGTCTCAAAGGAAGGCATTCTTTCATCTTTTTTTTTTTTTCATTGTACTTTGGATGAAGGTTTACAGAACAAACCAGCTTCTCATTAAACAGTTAGTACACATACTGTTTTCTGACAATGGTTAACAACCCCATGACATGACACTCTCCCTTTTCAGCTTTGGGTTTGCTGTTACCACCTTTCCTGTCCCCTCCTGCCTTTTAGTCCTTGCCTCAGGGCTAGTACACTCCTTTAGTCTCTTTTTTTTTTTTTTTATGAGCCTGTTCAATCCTTGGCTGAAGGGTGAACCTCAGGAGTGAATTCATTACTGAGCTGAAAGGGTGTTTGGGGACCATACTCTTGGGGTTTCTCCAGTCTCTGTCAGCCAGTAAGTCTGATCTTTCTTTTTTGAGTTAGAATTTTGTTCTACATTTTTCTCCAGCTCTGTCCGGAACCCTCTATTGTGATCCCTGTCAGAGCAATCAGTGGTGGTAGCCGGGCACCATCTACTTGTACTGGACTCAATCTGGTGGAGGCCCTGGTAGTTGTGTTCCATTAGTCCTGTGGCCTAATCTTTCCCTTATGTCTTTAGTGTTCTTCATTCTTCCCTGCTCCCGAAGGGGTAAGACCAGTGGAATATCCTAGATGGCTGCTCACAGGCTTTTAAGATCTCAGACGTTACTCACCATAGTAGAACATTTTCTTTATAAGCTATGTTATGTCAAAGAAAGGCATTCTACACAAACAATATAAAAATCTATTGAGCAAAATAATTCATAACTGCTTCACTATATAAGCATTACTCTATTTAATCTGTACTATTATTATCTTCTGAAGGCATTGTTGGTTCAGTGGTGAAATTCTTGTTTTCCATGCAGGAGACCCAGGTTCAATTCCAAACACTCAAGTGTAGCCACCACCAGTCTGTCATTGAAAGCTTGTGAATTGCTATGATGCTGAACAGGTTTCAGCAGAGCCTTCCAGACTAAGATGGACTCGAAAGAAAGGCCTGGAGATCTACTACTGAAAATCAGCCAATTTAAACTCTGTGGATCACAACGGTCCAATTCATTGAGAATGGGGTTGCCATGAGTCAGGGGCTGGTTCAACAGCAGCTAACAATAATCACATTGTTATCTTGTTTTACAGGGATAGACACAGAGAGGATGGGAAGGAGACCACACACTTAATAAATGGTCCATCCAGGGCTGTTGTTGTTGTTTTGTGCCTTCAGGTCAATTCCAACTCACAGTGACCCTATAGGACAGAAGTAGAATTATCCCATGGGGTTTCCAAGGCTGTAAGTCTTGGCGAGAGCAGACTGACACAGCCAATCATCTGGTGGGATCAAACCACAGACCTCTCAGCCTAGCCACTGTGCCAACAGGGAACCTAGGATGTTCTGAGTCCAAAAGCACCTGCTTTTACCCATGGTAGTTTACTTTAGGACAGCGTGGGGAAGAGGAGAATCTAGGAAGAATTGGGGAGTAGGAGAGAAGATTGAGATCTTTGCAAAGTACAACTGGGCCCTACTCTCATTGGCCTACATTAATATCCAATAGGGAAAGGTCCAGGCTTTCTGTGGGCAAGGAGCTCACCAATATTTGTGCTCAAGGACTCCGTTGTGCTGCCTTGGCCTGGGAATCTGACAGCTTGTTTTCTCTTCTCTAGGCATAAGTCAGGCTTTATTTTGGGCTGGGGTTTGGAACTGAGTTGTGTTGCTTGATAGCTGTATAAAATACGAATATTTCTCAAATAAACCCTAAGCGTTATCTACTATCTGTGTGTTCATACATGCAGGACGCAGTGCTCATCAAGGACGGCTTGTTAAACATCACCCCTTTGCCTCACGGGATCCCCTGCCCTGGTTGGGGCTGTGGTACTTGGTTTCTTTTCCAGAAATCTCACTACCTGGCCCTACCTTGGCCTAGAGTCCCACCTCTCTCCACTCTCCATTCAACCCTAGTCAGTTCCCACCCGCTGCAAATCCTGCTGCTGCTTCTGCCTGAAAAGCACCCTCTCTCCTTGTTGCCTCCTCCTCATCCCTTGGGAATCATCTCAGGGGCCACATCCTTCCGGATGTTTCTATGACACGTCTGCAGCCGTTTATCCCTAGCTCCCTCCATCTGTGCTTATTTCTAGCATAGCACTAATCACATTCTAATGAAAATCTTTTTACTGTTCTGCTTTCCTCACCAAATCCTAGCATCTCTGAGGATAAGAACTTCTTTTTTAAATAAATGCTTGTTAAATTAACAAATGAGTGAATAAAGGCACTACTAGGGCCTCTGAGGTGGCCTAGTGCTTAAGTGCTACAGCTGCTAACCAAAATGTCGGCAGTTGGAATCCACCAGGTGCTCCTTGGAAACTCTATGGGCCCTATAGGGCCTCTATGAGTCGGAATCCACTCGAGACAATGGGTTTGGTTTGGTTTTGTAGGGTCTGTGACATCTCCCTTATAGATCTAGGCAGAGACCAGGCTGCCTGTGGTGTATGTTGGAGTGGGGGCAGGGTAGGAATGCAGGGCTGGACTATTGAAGCTTCCTGGGCAAATCCCTGGGATTCCAGGCAACCAGGGCAGGTTTTGGGGGCCCAGATCACTGCTGGCTTTTTCCCCGCAAAAATAAAGTAGAATTCACTCCTTGGATAAATCATAGCATAAATCACAGATATGTGTGGAATGCTAGAGTCATGGAGGATTACAACAGAGTATGGGAATCACAGCATATAAGAATCAGAGTGCAAGAACTGAAGAATGTGAGGGTAAGAACTTCTGGTTACAAATGCCAGAAATCCAACTCAAACTGGTTTAAGAAAAAGAAGGGGAAGAGGGGAATTTTTTGCACATGCAAATCCAAAGTCCAGGGATTTGAAACTGCTTCAGTTAAAGCTTGATCCAGGGGCTTACACCACTTCATCAAGTCTCAGGTCTCCTCTCTCCTAGACACATCAATGAATCAATCACTCTGTTCCCCTCTCCCTTTTCCTCCAGCTCCTTCTCCCTCCATGCTGTCTTCCTCTGTGACTGCTTCATTCTCAGGCAAGCTCCTCCCAGATGTTTCCAGCACCTCAAGAGTACATCAAGCCAGTTACTGGCAAACTTACATTTCCCGGTAGTTTCAGCAAAATTCCTGGGGTTGGGTCTCATTGGACCCAGTCGAGGAGGAAATCTGCTGATTGGCCAGTACTGGCTCATGTGGCTACCTTGGATAGAAAAGCAAGATCGGCTTCACCCAAACCATACAGACTGAGAGTGGAGGAGGAATGGTTCCCAAAGGGTAACTAGGGTGCTGGTAACAGAAGCAGAATGGATGCTGGGCAAGGGAAAATCACAGATGTCTTCTATATAGAAAGTATCATACTATGTGAGAAAAGTTGAATCAGAGTCCAGGAATGACAGAGTTCCGGTAGTCTGGAGCTGAAAGACCCCTTAAAAGTGAGCTCATCCAATGCTTTATGTGACAGCTGCTTGCCTGATGCTCCAGGGAGCCTCATCCTGCCCTGGCTGATACGTGAGTCCTGGGCAGCCTGGGGGACCGGGCATAAGGATGGGGACTCCTGATGTTCCCCCTCCCTTCTCACCGCTGTTCCACTGGACAATTCTGGGTCACAGCTGCCCACCAGGGGCCTTGTTTACGTTCCTTCCCAGTGAGCTCTGGGCTCTGGCCATTTGCCAGCTTGGCGGTCAGGCAGCCAACCGGTCAGGCATGCCGACCATGGCTGCATGCTTGCTCCCTTTCTGACCCAGAGGCCCAGTCGGAAAGATAATCAGGGCTCCTTCAGAGCTAGAAGTAGGCCAGGGAGCAGGGTGTAGCCCCGCCTGAGGCCGAGGCCTAGGGCCACCTCTGGTCTGGGATGCTGTGTCTCCCCTCCCCACCCTCTGTCAGCCCTGGAAGCCACAGCCCCGCCTCTCTACCCACAAACTGGAGCGTCCTGTTCAGACCTGCTCAGACACTCTGAGGCCTAGGGCCATTACATTTCTCCCAAGAGAGAAAGAACAAAGGGCAAGAGCAAAGGAAGGGTTAACCTAAACAAAGCTTTATGGAATGAAAAAGTCTTCCTGCCCCTCTACAGCTGCTGAACTAGCCTTCAGGTACCAGAGAGATTCCCCAGTCCTTCCTTCCGTCTTCACTTCTTCCACAGAACATTCAAGCAGAGAGCTTTAAAAACACCTAATCCAGAGATGGCAGACTTGTGTCTCACAATCCAGGACATATTGTATTTGGCCCTCCCATTGTTTAAGAAAAATTTGAGCTAGTGTTTAAAAATTGGGAGAGTTCACGTGAAAAATGCATGTGCCCAGCTTCTCTAGAAAACCCCTGAGATCTGATAACCCTGGGTCCAATGAGCCGATGCTGAGTCAGCACCCCAGTAGACAGGATGTGGGCAACCAGCTGGCCATGGTCCCCGTCTCTCGCTGATGCCAGGACCAGGTGCCACTTTTCTTCATGTTTTCATTTTTATTACTTTAGATATTTTGTTTACTCTCATGACTGCAGCAGAAACGGGAAACGCAAGACTGAGAAATGAAATGCTCCAAGAAAACTGGAAGAGAACCTACCTCTTTGTTGAGGAAAGGAACATTCCTAGATGTTTCATTTGAAAACACCCAGCTCTTCCACTTGTTCCTAGCATATTCCTGGCCTCTGTATTTGGGTTTGCAATCCCATTTTAATTGTCATTGCTGTTGTTGGCTGCCATCAAGTCGATTCCAACTCATGGTGATCCCATGTGTTTAAACTCTTCTGATTTTGCAGAATCATAACAATCGGATCTATAACCAATCATGGGGGTGGTGAAGGATGGGGCAGCGATTTGTACCGTTGCACTTGGGGTCGCCATGAGTTGGGGGCTGACTCCACGGCAGCTAACAACAGTTAATGTTGCAGAAGAACTAATATGGGCCCAGAGAGCTGCAGTCTCTTGGCCAAGGTTGCACAGCGAGCCAGTGGAAAGGCTCACACCAGCGGCTAGGCATCTACACCTGCCCTTCCTGGATAGTCAGGGAGCTTTCAGTTCCCCTACATCCACCCCTGCTTTGAGCAGGAAAGGGGACATCTTTCCCGAAGCTGCATCGCCCTCATCTCTGCAGCTGTCACTTTGAGAGGAAGCCTTTGCAGAGGAGACAAACAGCAGAATGAGGGCTTGTGAGGGAGGAGAGGCGGGAGGGACCGAGAGTCACCATAAAAGGGCTCTCTGCGTGCCTGGGAGGGTAGCAGGGGAGCCGACTTGTGCTTGAACCAGGGCGTTGGTCTCAGGGAAGCAATCTCCTCTCATCAGAGAGACATTTCTACTGAATCTTGCTGTTGGAAGAATGAGCTGACCGGGGCATGAGTTCCCTCCTCTCGGAGATATTCGAGCCAAGGCTGAAAGCCACGGATGAGAGTGTTGTAGGGAGACATAGGTAGAGGGTTTGAGTTGAGATGAAGTTATTTTTTGTTTTTGGAGGCTCTCTGATAAATATCAGAGGCTTTGGCAATCCCCAAAAATGTGTCTGAGGAGAGGTTTTATGGCTTTTTTTCAGATTCATGAAGGGCCACCTAAGTCTAAAACAAGGTTATAGAATCACAGAGTAGATAGTCTGCCAAGAGGCAGGACAAAAAAGTTAGGAACACAATATTGCCTGTGGTCTGGGTTTAGCTCCCATCACTCCAGGGCCATTTACTTAACCTCTCTGTGCTTCTGTTTCTGCATCTGGAAGACAAGGATAATCAGAGGACCGATATAGTACCTACTTGTAGTTTTGGTTTTAAGGCTTAAATGAACTTACAGCAACACTTGGTCCAGTATTAGCTATTATTGTTGCTAATGTCCCTTTCAACTTTGAGATTCTACAATGAACAGATTCACGCATCTCGAATGTGTGCGTAACTGGCAAGGCTTAATATAAACTATTTGCTGTAGCGTCAACTCCAAGTCATGGAGACCCCATGTGTGTCAGAGTAGAGCTGTGCTCCATAGTTTTTTTTTTTTTTTCTCCATTAGACAAACAGCTTTATTTGAGAGATGAGGAGAGCCGACCCTCCCTCCCCCTGCAGGCAGGCTCGGGCATCAGTGTCCTTACCAGGGAGGTAGGGTCAGATGCTGAACCATGTGGAGGTGCACCGGAGCATAGGGTCAGCAGTGCCTGTTGGGGCCTGGGTTTCAGCTACCCATACAGAGGCAGTCGGCGGTGAGGTGAGGCCCCTGGTGGCGCTGGGTGCAGAATCTCACCCGCAGCCACAGGCGAAACTGCAGGTAATTTTCAACCAGTGCCAGGCTCCATAAGTATCTTAGTTATCAAGTGCTACTATAACGATAACAGAAATAGCATAAATAGGTGGCTTTAACAAGCAGAAATTTGTTGCTCTAGGGGAAGGCTTTCTCTCTCTCTCGGCTCTGGAGGAAGGGCCTAGTCTCTTTGAGCTTCTGCTCCTGGGTAATCTTCCTGTGGCTTAGCCTCTCTCTTCCCCCATCTTTGCTTCTCTCACTTGCTTGTTTAATTTCTTTTATACCTCAAAAAAGATTGATTTAAGACATGCCCTATACTAATCCTGTCTTATTAACATAGCAAAGACAACCATTCCCAAGTGGGATTATAACCACAGGCATAGAGGTTAGGATTTACAAGACATATTTTGGGGGTACACAAGTCAGTCCATAACAACAGGATTTTCAATGGCTGACTTTTTGGAAATAAATAGTGTGGCATTTCTCCCAAGCCACCTCTGGGTGGGCTTAATCTTCCAACCTTTCATTTAGCAGCCCAGCATGTTAAACGTTTGCACCACCTATGAACTCTTCGAGTTTTTGCAGGGGGCAGTGCTATGATCCAAAGGCAGAGCTCTCTTATGGTGGAGTTCAGGGCTCAGTTTAGAGCTTCCTTAGTTTTATGGCTTTCAATTTGTTACTTAACCTTCTTATAGCCTTATGTTTCCAAATGCATAAAATGGGAGTCATAATAGCTCCTACTTTCCAGTGTTGCTTTGAAGATTAAATAAGGTAATTTATCTAAAGCACTTAACCAGCGTCTTGCACATAATAAGTACTCAGTAAATTATATTCATCACCATCATTCTGGGCATGAGGAGGGTGTCTTACTTTCTGGAGATCCTAAAAATCACAAGGCCCAGGCCTATTCTACCACACACGCTGAGTCTCAATTTTATCCCTGTATGTTTCTGAGATTTACTTTTTACATAGCCAGACTCCCCTTTTAGACCCTTGGGAATAAGAAATGGCATCTGCTTCATACAGTGGAAAGAGAATGAACTCAGGAGCCCCGGATTTCAGCCTAGGCTCTGCAGCTAACTGGCAGCCATGTCTTCATGTTGGATCCCAGTGCGTCATTTGGACGAAAATATAATATATATGGACTTATTCAGTCACTCCCTTGTGCCAAGCACTGTGCTGACCTTTGCATGCCTGATCTCATTTAACCATGGCATAACTTTGTAAAGGAGATGTACTATTAGCCCATTTTACAGATGAAGAAATTGAGGCCCAGGGTGGGAATAAACCTGACTCCAGATGACACAGCAAGTAAGGGATGGAACTAGTTTTGGACTCAGAGCCCATTTACTTCATCACTAAGTTACCCTGGTTCAACACATGATTTTTAAGGACCCAACACACCAACATACTAGGCCAGGAGTCGAATCCTAGAAAAGCCAATCCAGCTATATTTTCCTCTACTCTGTCTCTCTGTCTTATCCACCTGACATCCATCTTCTTCTGACCCCTATTCCCAGGACCCAATATTTCTCCTGATTTAGTCAGGTACTGGCTTCCAGCAAAGGAGATACTAGTACAAAAAGCCTTCATTTTATTTGCTGTTCTTTTCCAGGGCCTGCATGTATGACCTGTTCCTTTGTCCATGTAGCTAAATATATCTCTTAAGCTGATAGCTTCTCAATGTTACTGAAATAATTTACCTAAACTGTCCAACATGAACAGTTGTGTGATTTGAATAAATAAGGCTTGATCTCATCCCTGAGAAGCCTTGAGTGATCCAGAAGTGCCATTTATTCCACATTTTTTGAATGCCAATAACTGTCTTAGGTGCTGGGTCTGAGTTTTACTTTCTAGTGGAGAAAGGCGTGAGAATGAAACCAACGAGTAACCACAAACAGTTTCAGATAGCAAAAAAAGTCAAGAAGACAGTAACACCAGGTCGAATGGTAGGAGGGCATAAAGAGGGCTGTTTGAGGAGGTGTTGAGCTTCCCTACTGCCAGCTGCCAGCGAGCTTAAGCTCTATGATGGTGTTCATTACTCAGAAGATCCCCAAGAGACAGAATGAAGAAAACTAAAGACACAAGGAAAGATTAGCCCAAAGAACTAATGGACCACTTCTACCAAGGCCTCCACCAAACTGAGTCCAGCCCGGCTACTATCACTGACTGCTCTGTCAGGGATCACAATAGAGGGTCTTGGACGGAGCTGGAGAAAAATGTAGAACAAAATTCTAACTCACAAAAAAAGACCAGACTTGCTGGCCTGACAGAGACTGGAGAAACCTTGAGAGTATGGGCCCTGGACACCCTTTTAGCTCAGTAATGAAGTCGCTCCTGAGATTCACCTTTCATCCAAAAATTAGACAGACCTATAAAACAAAATGAGACTAAATGGGCACACCAGCCCAGGGGCAAGGACTAGAAGGCAGAAGGGGACAGGAAAGCTGGTAATAAGGAACCCAAGGTCTAGAACAAAAGAGTGTTAACATGTCATAGGGTTGTTAATCAATGTCATAAAACTCTATGTGTACTAATTGTTTAATGAGAAGCTAGTTGGTTCTGTAAACCTTCACCTAAAGTCCAGTAAAAATAAATAAATAAATACATATAAAAAATATACAAAGGTGACCTGACGGCAGCTAAAACCCCTGAGAGCGGGTGTTCTATTTTCTCTCTACACAAGGAATCAAATACTAAATATGAGGGACAGTTTTCTTATTTTCTTTCTGCCCACTGGGTTTTAGAGAAAGCATATCAGTGGTTTAGCAGCTGCAAGAATACCTCAGTAGTCAAGATACCAAATGCAAATGTCTCAGACCCTGAAATTCCTGCCTTGTAAAAACAAAGGACTGGACCACAGGCAGTCTTGTCCAGGAAGGACTCACCCAGGTGAACCACCTGTAACTGGATGCTAAGGGTGTGGGAAGCTTCTAGATATTTACAGTCAGGGGGTTTCAGGCTCACTGGAGATGCAGCTTTTGCCTTCCAGAACTTCCCCCCAACAACTCTGCAGCAAAATCTCCCGCCAACAGCCCTGTGTCCCTGACCCAGACCCCAGGCAGAGTTAGTCAGGCCACTTGCTTCTGTCCGCTTAGCTCTTGGTTTTTTCCTTTATTAGAACACGTTCAGGAAAAAAGTGATAATAATCACTATTGGGTCCTGTCCTAAGGGGCCTTATATGGATTGTTTCATTTAACCTTATTATTTAGTTAAGAAGGAAGGTACTGGTATTATCTGCATACTGGTTTATTGTTGCCTAAAACCTCATGGGCAGGAAGTGGATTAAAAGGTATGTTGTGCACCTCGAGGATCCAAAGCTTTTCTGCAACCAGATGGATTTATTCCCTTTGTGGCTGCCTCTCCTCTCTGGTTTCCATCTCAGTGAATGGCAGCACTGCCCAAAGTCCAGGACCACTTATTCATTCAGTAAACACTGCTTTGTGCCAGGCACTGAGCAATGCTGGAGACATGGCCTTCTTAGAGCTTACAGTCTAGCATGGGAGAAGAAAGACATTAAGAGCTAATTATACAAAAAGCTGTTCAATCACCGTTAGGAGAAATGCTAGGTCTTCCCCGTCCTATCCCAGCTGATCGCCAAGCCCCATAGCTGCCCCGTAGCTCTCATCTACCTTCTTTGCTGCATCTCCGTGGCCACAACCACCAGCGGCCTCCCGAGTGGTCTCCCAGGCTCTGCACCCTCCATCCCATTTCTCACTCAGCAACCAGAGAGGTCTTTCCAAAATGCATATCCAATCCAGTCATTGAGTCCGTTTAAATTCTTCTTGTTTTATTATTGTGATTTAAGTGAAAGTTTACAGAGCAAATTACTTTCTCATTAAACAATGGATACACAAATTATTTTGCGACATTGATTGCCAACCCTTAGATGTGTCAATATGCTCCCCTTCTCAAACTTGGGTTCCCCATTTCCATTCGTCCAGCTTTCCTCTCCTCTCCTGCCTTCTCATTCTTGTCCCTGGGCTGATGTGCCCATTTAGTTTGGTATATATGACTAAGCTCGTGTATTATTGTTTGTTTTATGAGTCTATCTAATCTTTGGCTGAAGGGTGAACCTCAGGAGTGTCTTCAGTACTGAGTTAAAAGGGTGTCCGACGGCCATACTCTTGGGGTTTCTCCAGTCCATCAGACCAGTAAGTCTGGTCTTTTTTTGTGAGTTGGTCTTTTTCTGCATTTTTCTCCAGCTCTGTCCAAGACCCTCTATTGTGATCCCTGTCAGAGCAGCTGGTGGTGGTAGCCAGGACCCATCTACTTATGCTGAACTCAGTCTGGTAAAGGCTGTGTTAGTTGTGTTCTAGTAGTCCTTTGGACTAATCCTTCCCTTGTGTCTTTGGTTTTCTTCATTCTTCCTTGCTCCAGATGGGGTGGGACCAGTAGATGTATCTTGGATGGCTGGTTTCCATTTAAATTCTTCAATGTCTTCCTGAGGACCTCCAGGAAAAGTCTAAACTGACTTGTCAGTTCCTTTATGGTCCTTCTTACCTTTCCCTCCCTGTGACAGCTGGATGGGAGCCCATACTTACAGATTCCCAGTGCAGCCCCAGCCCGGGTTTTCCCAATCTCAGCACTATTGGCATTTTTTACCAGATAATTCTTTGTTGTGAGGGGACTGTCCTGTGCACTGTAGGATGTTTTGCAGCATCTCTGGCTTCTGCCCACTAGAACTTACTGGTAGTGCTCCCTTCTTGAGTTGTGAGAACTGAAAATGTCTCCAGGCATTGCCAAATGTCTCCTGGGTGGCAAAATCACTCTTCACCTATTCATTCCTGTCCTTTGTGGCTACAGGACCATTTAACCTGAGTGGCCTAGAAAAATCACACACATTCTTCAGGTTTCCCTTCTGGATGCTCCCATTGCTCTGTACCTTGTGTCTCCCCTACTAGACTGTGAACATCCTGAGGTCAAAGGAAATGTCTAGTTCATCTTAGTAGCCCCAGTGCCTTGCTCAGTGCCTGGCTCTAAACTAAACCTAACAAATATTTGTTGAGTGAATGAAATAGGAACTCTTTATCTCTCTTTGCAAATAGTGACTTCCTCTTGAGGAGAATACTCCTACTCATTTGCAAACCACTTCATATTCCTTATCATAATTCACATCATAATAATCCACCATGTGATGGTAGGGCAGGGCTATATTCTCCTGTCTGCTGAGGTGCAGGCCCAATGAGTGGTTGGGTCACACAGCCAGGAAAGGGCAGAGTCAGAGAACCCTTGTGGGTTTTCTGTCTCTAAGTCCCGAGTAATTGGCCCTCCATGTGCAGTCAGTGCCCCAGGATTCTGATGGTGAGGTTGACAGAGGGGTTGCTAAGGGAAACAAAGGTGTTTGGGAGGATGCCATAACTTTTGAAGCTGAGGACAAAGGAGCAGCATGGGGTAATGGGACCAGAGTAGCACTGTTCAGTAGGACTTTCTGAGATGATGGAAATGTTGTCTGACCTGCGTTGTTCAGTATAGTAACCACTAGCTACATGTGGCTATTGAGCACTTGAAATGTGGCAAGTGCAACTGAAGAATTAAAGTTTTCATTTTATTTACTCTTAATTAATTTAAATTTAAAACTGGATAGGTCTAGAGCATCAGGTTCAGAGTTAGGGGACTTGGATTCTAGTCCTGCCTCCACTTTTAATTCATCTGTGTGGCCTTGGGCAAATGTCTTTCCTTCTCTGAATCTCCATTTCTGACTCTATAAAATGAGGGGTTAAGATTAGAAGAGAGATGAAAAATATTTTTCCTACAGCATGCGCACCCTTGGGGGTTGTTTCCTGATGGCTGCCTAGAACAGTTTTGAGAAGAATTCTGAAGCCCAGTGTTGGCTGGGAGGAAGAATACTGCAATTGATTAATATTGTTTGCATGAGCATATGAAGTGCCACTGGCTTTTCACTCCAGGACTGAGGTGTTCATTCCCCCAGCTGAAAGTTCTGTTGGGAGCAACTCAGCTGAGACCTTCTCTAGTACTTGTCCTCGGCTAAAGAGAGCCACCCCACTGGTCAGTGTGGAGGGTTAAAGGCCCAGCCTCCCTGCCCTAGTGGGGACAACTAGGCACAGATTATCCCAGCTCCAGCACTCCCTGTAGGATGACCGAGGTCTTTGTTTTACCTATGTCATAATTAACCTCTTTCTGCCCCATCCTGCTTCCTTTCCTCTCCACAGCTATCGTTCCTGAAAGCATACACAGTAAAATTTTTGCATGCTAATCTCTGTCTCAGAGCCCACTTCCCCAGAAACCCTGCCTTGAGACAGCATGGGGGACAGGTAGCTACACTTGGGCCGCAAATTTGCCATCTTGGCCTAGAGACATTCTAAATCAAGTTTTCCCTGCAATGGCCCCTGGTATCTATACTGAGAGACAAAAAAAAAAAAAAAAAAAAAAAAACAGGACAGCTACAGCCTTAGTTTTTGAGAACTGTACTCCCAATTGCATCCAACATCCAGTGCCTGCTGTCATTAAGCAGAGGCCAAGCCTGAAAACCAGGGGGAAAGTCCACAGTTTTGGTAATCTCTGGTGGTTCTCTGGAGCTGCTGCCTTGCTCCAAAGACTGCCACGCTCCTCTGAGTTCCCTGATATGCCAGCAGGTTCCAGGGAGCTTTGGAAGGGCAGAGACCAATCTGACCTTGAAAGAAGAGACAGCCCAGGGAGCAGGGGACTCCAGGCAGCACAAGTCAAAAGCTTCTTTTCAGGGCTTCTCTGCTGTATGAAAGGGAGAGGTTGGCACCACTAGATAGAAGACAAGTCTCTTCGTGTATACTTTTGTTGATGTGTCTGTTTATGTTCCATTTATGTAAAAACAAGTGAAATTCTCAATGAAATGGATTGAGACACAATAGATGGAAAAATTGACTCAAACAGTTATGAAGGTGGCACAGGACCTGGAGACATTTCATTCTATTATAAATTGGGTTGCCATGAGTTGGAGTTGACTCAACAGCAACTAATAATAACAACTCTGTGCAAGCAAAAGATACATTACAAGCAACCATTTGATTTAATCCCTACAACTCCTTATGTGTTAGGATCTCTGATCCCATTTTATTGAGAACACTAAACTAAGGTTAGAAGAGAAGTAACTCACCCAAAATGGCACAACCAGTAAGTGGCACTATTAGAATTCAAACCCAGGACTTTTTGATCCGAACGCCCAAGTTTATACTCTCTCATGCCCCTCCTGCTATGGTCACAAACCTAGGAGCTTAATTCAAGATCAGTCATGAAGTACAACCTTGTCAGTGATAGGTTAATATCCATATGTCTCCAGGGAAGAACAGTTAATATGAATATTATTAAAATTTATGCACCAACCACTAACACCAAAGATGAAGAAATTGAATTTTTATTGAATTTTGAATATTTAGTTAGAGGAAGAACTGGGGGTAAACACTAAAACTTGAGAGGGGGTGGCTATGAAGTAAATGCTAGGAACAGCACCTGGTCTCCAATTCCTGGCTCAGAATTTACACTGGGTAAACTGAGTGACCACCACACCCCCACTTAGGCCTCCAGATCCTTGGGAGAGAGAAAAAGAATAGTCACTGGCTTGCATGCATTTAATGTCCCCTTCACAGAAACTATTTGAGATAAAGATGATTTTATTATCATTCCCACATTATAGACAAGAGGGAATTTTTCTGTGATAACTACTAATGCTAAAGATGAAGAAATTGAAGATTTTTACCAACTTCTGCAGTCTGAAATTGATCAAACATGCAACTGAGATGCATCAATAATTACTGGTGATTGGGATGTGAAAGTTGGAAACAAAGAAGAAGGATCAGTAGATGAAAAATATGGCCCCGGTGATAGAAATGACTCTGGGGATCACATGATAGAATGTTGCAAGATCAACCACTTATTCATTACAAATACCTTTTTTTCACACTATAAATGGCGACCATACACATGTACCTCGATGAATGGAATACAGAGGAACCAAATTGGCTACATCTTTTAGTGGAAAAAGATGATGGAAAAACTCAATATAATCAGTCAGAACAAGGCCAAGGGTCAACTGTGGAACACACCACCAAATTGCGCATATGCAAGTTCAAGTGGAATCTGAAGAAAATTAAAACAGGTCGACAATAGCCAAAGTACAGCCTTGAGTACATCCCACCTGAACTTAGAGACCATCTCAAGAACAGATTTGACAAGGTGAATACTAACGACCAAAGACCAGACAAGTTGTGGGATGACATCAAGGACATCATACACGAAGAAAGGAAAAGATGATTAAAAAGACAGGAAAGAAAGAAAAGACCAAAATGGATGTCAGAAGAGACTGAAACTTGCTCTTAAGTACTTAAGTAGTAAAGTGAATGGAAGAAATGATGAACAGCTGAACAGAAAATTTCAAAGGGTGGCTCAAGAAGACAAAGTAAAGTATTATTATGAAATGTGCAAAGACCTGGAGTTAGAACACCAAAAGGGAAGAACATGCTCTGCATTTCTCAAGTTGAAAGAACTGAAGAAAAGTTCAAGCCTCGAGATGTAATATTGAAGGATTCTAAGGGAAAAATGTTGAATGATACAGGAAGCATCAAAAGAAAGGAACGGTACCAAAAAGAATTGGTCAATGTTCAGCCATTTCAGGAGGTAGCATATGGTCAAAAATCAATGGTATTAAAGGAAGAAGTCCAAGCTGCACAGAAGGCACTGGCAAAAAATAAGGCTCCAGGAATTGATGGAATTCCAATTGAGATGTTTCAACAAATGGATGGAACCCTGGAAGCACTCACTTGTCTATAGCAAGAAATCTGGAAAACATCAACCTGGCCAATAGACTGGAAGAGATCCACGTTTGTACCCATTCCAAAGAAAGGTGATCCAACATAATGCGGAAATTATCCAAAAAATCATTAATATCGTAAGTAAAATTTTGCTGACGATATTCAAAGCGGTTACAGCAGCAGCATATGGACAGGAAAATTACCAGAAATTCAAGCCAGATTCAGATCAGAAGAGGACATGGAATGAAGGATATCATGGCTGTTGTCAGATGGATCTTGGCTAAAAGCAGAGAATATCAAAAACATGTTTACCTGTGTTTTATTGACTACGCAAAGTCATTCAACTGTGTGGATCATAACAAATTATGGATAACATTGTGAAGAATGGGAATTCCAGAACACATAATTGTGCTTCTGTGGAACCTGTACGTAGACGAAGAGGCAATTGTTTGAACACAGCAAGGGGATACTGCATAGTTTAAAATCAGGAAAGTTGTGCGTCAGTGTTGTATCCTTTTACCATACTTATTCAATCTGTATGCTGAGCAAATAATTTGAGAAACTGGACTATAGGAAGAAGAACGCGGCATCAGGATTGGAAGAAGACTTATTAACAGTGATATGCAGCTGACATAACCTTGCTTGCTGAAAGTGAAGAGGACTTGAAGCACCTACTGATGAAGATCAAGGACTACAGCCTTCAGTACGGATTATATCTCAACATAAAGAAGACAAAAATCCTCACAAATGGACCAATAAGCAACATCATGATAAATGGAGAAAATGTTGAGGTTGTCAAGGGTTTAGTTTTACTTGGATCCACTGTCAAAGCCCATGGAAGCAGCAGTCAAGAAATTGAATGATGTATTGCGTTGGGCAAATCTGCTGCAAAAGACCTTGTTGAAGTGTTAAAAAGCAAAGATGTCGCTTTGAGGACTAAGGTGCACCTGACCCAAGCCATGATGTTTTCAGTTGCCTCATATGCATGCAAAAGCTGGACAATGAATAAGGAAGACTGAAGAGGAATTGATGCCTTTCAATTACGGTGTTGGCAAAGAATATTGAATATACCATGGATGACCAGAAGAACAAAGAAATCTGTCTTGGAAGAAGTACAGCCAGAGTACTCCTTGGAAGTGAGGATGGCTTCATCTCATACACTTTGGACATGTTATCAGGAGGGACCAGTCCCTGAAGGACATCATGCTTAGTAAAGTAGAGGATCAGCGAAAAAGAGGAAGACCTTTAATGGATGAATTGACACAGTGGCTGCAACAATGGGCTCATACACAGCAAAGATGGTGAGGATGGTGCAGGATTGGGCAGTGTTTTGTCCTCTTTTACATAGGGTCACTGTGAATTGTAACTGGCTCGGCACCTAAAAACATGTCCTTCCTGCTTTGATCGCAAACATAGAAGCTAAAATTAAGCAGAGTAGCAAAGCTGAGTGGGACTTAGAAATGCCAGTTCTGATCCACTGTTGGTAGCTGATTAGAGCACTGTGTTGAGAAGGATTCTGAGGCTGAATACCATGGGTGCTGTATTAGTTTCCTAGTGCTGCCATAACAGAATACCACAAAGTTGGCTGCTTGTAAGAATAGAAATTTATTCTCTCACAGTTCTGGAGACTGAGAGTCTAAGACCAGGGTGTCCACCTGGTTGATTTCTCCTAAGGGCTCAGAGAAAGAAATTGTTCCATGCCTTTCTCCTAGCATATCATAGCTCCAGGCCTTCTTTGGTATACAACTGCAGTGTCACGTGACATCCTCTGTCTCCCTGTCTTTGTGTATCTTTTTTTTTTCTTTTTAATTTTTTAATTGTACTTTAGATAAAGGTTTACAGAGCAAACAAGTATCTCATTAAAAAATTAATATCCATATTGTTTTGTGACATAGGTTGCCAACCCCATTACATGTCAACACGGATGTCCCCTTCTAGACCTTGGGTTTCCCGTTATCAGCTTTCCTTTCCCCTTCTGCTTTCTTGTCCTTGCCCCTGGGCTGGTGTGCGCATTTAGTCTCCTTTCTTTTTATGGGCTTATCTAATCTTTGGCTGAAGGATGAACCTCAGGAGTGACTTCATTGCTCAGCTATAAGTGTGTCTGGGGGCCATACTCTTGGGTTTTCTTCAGTATCTGTCAGACCAGTAAGCCTGGTCTTTTTTTTTTGAGTTAGAATTTTGTTCTACATTTTTCTCCAGCTCTGTCCAGGACCCTCTATTGTGATCCCTGTCAGAGCAGTCAGTGGTGGTAGCCAGGCACCACCTAGTTATGCTGGACACAATCTGGTGGAGGCTATGGTAGTTGTGGTTGTTAGCCCTTTGGACTTAATCTTTCCCTTGTGTCTTTGGTTTTCTTCTTTCTCCTTTCCTCCAGACAAGGTGAAACCATTGAAATATCTTAAATGGCCATTCACCTGTCTGTGTATATCTTGTCCTCTTATAGTAACATAAGATTAGGATCCGACCTATTCCAGTATAACTTCATGTTAACCTAACGGATAACATCTTCAGAGACTCAATTTAATAAATATTTGCTGACCAACTGACTTAATGAAAGACTGAGTCCTGAGAAGCCATGTGGTAACACAGGATTTACTATTTTTTTATAGAACATTTATTGAGATATAATTCATATACCATGTAATTCACCAATTTAAGGTGTACAACCCAATGGTATTTAGTATATTTACAGAGTTGTGCAACCATCAGTGTTATGGATTGAATTGTGTCCCCCAAAAATGTCTGTCAACTTGGCTAGGCCATGATTCCCAATGGTGTGTGGTCGTCCACTTTATGATCTGATGTGACTTTCCCATGTGTTGTAAATCCTACCTCTGTGATGTTAATAAAGCAGAATTAGAAGCAGTTATGTTAATGGGGCAGGACAAAATCTACTGGATTAGGTTGTATCTTGATTAAGTCTCCTTTGAGATATGAAAGAGAGAAGAAAACAGAAAGGAAAGGATCTCATGCCACCAGGAAAGAAGTGTGCCTTTTGGACCCTGGGGTCCCTGTGCTAAGATGCTCCTAGACCAGTGGAAGGTTGATAACAAGGACTTTTCCTGGTGCTGACAGAGAGAGAAAGACTTCCCCTGGAGCTAGTGCCCTGAATTCAGCCTCCTAGACTGTCAGAGGATAAATTTATGTTTATTAAAGTCATCCACTTGTGGTATTTCTGTTATAGCAGCACTAGATAACTAAGATAATCACCAAAATCAATATTTGAACATTTTCATTACTCTGTTACTCCAAAAGAACACTTCATCCATTAGAAGTCACTACCCATTTCTCCCCTGGGATCCTTGGGTAGTACAAGCTGTTAAGTACTCAAATATTAGCTGAAAGGTTGGAGGTTTAAAGCCACCCAGAGGCACTGCAGGAGGTAGGCCTAGTGATCTGCTTCCAAAAGGTCACAGCCTTGAAAACTCTATGGAGCAGTTTGACTTTGCACACATGGGGTCGCCATGAGTCGGAATCAACTCCTCGGCAACTGACAACACCCATTTCCTCCCAGCTCTTCCAACCTTCCAACCTTAGACAACCACTAATCTACTTTCTCTATAGATTTCCCTGTTCTGGACATTTTTTATTAATGGAATCATATAATTTGTAGACTTCTATGACTGGTCTTTTATACTTGGCATGCTTTTAAAGTTCATCCAAGTTGCTGCATGTATCAGTAGGAGGTATTCCTTTTTTTGAGCAAATATTTCATTGTATGGACATATCATTTTATTTATCCTTTTGTCAGTTGATAGACATTTGGATTGTCTCCATCTTTTGGCTATTATGAATAATGCTGCTATAAACATTCACGTGCAAGTTTTCATATGGACATATGTTTTACGTTCTCTTATAGAAATACCTATGAGCAGAATTGTTGAGTCATGTAGTAACTTATATTTCACATTTTGAGGAACTCTCAGACTGTTTTCCATAGTAACTGCACCATTTTACATTTCCACCAGCAGTGTATAAGTGTTCTAGTCTCATCACATCATCACCACAACCTGTTATTATTTGTCTTTTTAATTGTAGTCAGTCACTTATTTATACCGGGTGTGAAGTAGTATCTCATTGTGGTTTTGGTTTGCATTTCCCTGATGACTAATGATGCTGATCATTTTTTCCTGTGCTTATTGGCCATTTATATATTCTCTGGAGAAATGTCTATTCAGATCCTTTTCCCACTTTTTAATTGGATAATTTTTTGTGATAAGATTAGTTCAGTGATGGTTCAGCAGTAGAATTCTCACCTTCAGTGAGGGAGACCTGGGCTTGATTTCCAGCCAATGTACCTCATGGGTTGTCACTATCCATCTGTCACTGAAGAATTACACATTACAGTGATGATGAACAGGTTTCAGTGGAGCTCCAGACTAAGATGGACTGGAAATAAAGACTGAAAATCAGACAGGGCAGCATTTTGCTTCATTGGGAATGGGATGACCATGTGTAGGGGGCCAACTGGAAGGCAGCTAGTAACAACATTTATCTTCTTCTTATTGAGTTGTAAGACTTCTTTATATATTCTAGATATAAGTCCTTTATCAGATATATGATTTGCAAGAAATTTCCCCTGGTCTGTGTGTTGTCTTTTCACTTTCAGCAAAGGCTTAAAATCATAAGTATTTGGTTCACTTACCTATTGGTGGTGAGGACACAAAATGGTACAGCCATTGTGGAAAACAGTATGGCAGTTCCTAAAAAAACTAAAAATAAAACTACCGTAAGACCCAGCAATTCCATTCGAAGGTGTATACCCAAAAGACTTGAAAGCAGAGACTTGTACACCAATGTTCATTGCAGCACTACTTACAATAGCCAAAAGGTAGAAACTACCTAAAAGTCCATGATCAACAGATGAATGGATAAACAAAATGTGGTACACACATACAATGGAATGGAATACTACTCAGCCAGTAGAAGAAATGAAATCTTGATACATGCTACAATATGGATGGGGCTGGAAGACATTATGCTGAGTGAAATAAGTCAATCACAGAAGGATAAATATTGTATGGTCTCACTTACATAAGAAGACACGAAAAGGCAAAGGTATAGAGAACAAAGTTTATTTTATTAGTAGTTACCAGGAGTGGGAAGGAGGGGGAAAAGGGGGTTATGGAAATATTGCATTGCTTAAGGGTGGGGTTGCACAGTCAATTATAATTACTGTCAATAAATTGTACACCTATAAAAAGTTGAATTGGCAAAAGTTGTATGATAGATAAATTTACAGTGACAAAAAAAAAAAAAGAGTAGCTACTAAGGCTGCTTATGTACAACCAAACACCTCACGGGATTTGGTTTCTTGGCTTGGAGGTTTAGGGTCATGATTTCGTGAGCCATCCCAGTTAATTAGCCTAATAATATGTTTAGTGTTTCTGTTCTACTTCCTCAGATCCTAAAACATTGCAAGTGATCATCCAAGGCACAATTGGTCTCTAGTCACCTGGAACAACAGAGGAATAGAAAGAGAGTCAGGAATAGAAAGAGGATATGGAATATGTGGTTAATTGCCTCCATGAACAACTGCCTTCTTTGCCATGAGACTGGAAGACCTAGATGGTGCCCTGCTACCATTATTGAACATTTTGATCAAAGATTGTACAGAAGAATCTTTGATAAAAATGGGGAAAATGCAGAACAGAATTTCAAATTCTCATGGACCCCAGCCTTCCCGGAGCCGTGAAGGTTGAATGAATCCCTGAAACTATTGCCCTGAGATGATCTTTAAACCTTAAACCAAAAAAATCCCCTAAAGTCATCTCAAAGCCAAATAGTTTAGCTTAACTAATAAAAAATATCTGCCTTGAGCATTATGCTCTTTTCAGATCTATCAATATGGGATCAAAGTGACAGGATCAACTCAAAAGATTAGATAGGAATCTTAGGGGGCAGTGAATTTATGTCAATGGGGAAGAAAAACTCCTAAAAGGAGGGCGAGAATGGTTGCACAACTCAAAGAGTGTGGTCAATGTCACTATAAGGTACATGTAGAAACCTGAACTGGTGTATGTTCTGCTGTGTATATTCTCAAAAAAAGGTGGGGGCCACTTTATTCTCAATAGAGACAGGCTGAAAACAATCCCCCTGAGAACAGAAACAACACAAGGATGCCCTTCATCACCATTCCTACTTAAATTGTGCTGCAAGTCCTAGCTAGAGCAATAGGGCAAGAAAAAAATAAAGGGCATCCAAATTGGAAAGGAAGGAGTAAAACTCCCCATTCCCAGATGATATGATACAATACATAGAGAACCCCACTGATTCCACAAGAAAACTACTGGAACTAGTAGAAAGATTCAGCAGAGTAACAGGATACAAGATCATCATACAAAAATCAGTTGGATTCCTATATACCAACAAAGAGAACTTCAAAAAGGAAATCAGGAAAACAATGCCATTTATAATAGCCCCTAAAAAGACAAAGTACTTATGAGTAAATCTAACCAGGGATGTAAAAGACCTATACAAACAAAACTACAAAACACTACTAAAAGAAACCAAAAGAGAACTACATAAATGAAAAAACATACCATGCTCATGGATAGGGAGACTCAACATTGTGAAAATGTCAATTCTACTCAATGGGACCTATAAATATAGTGCAATCCTGATTCAAATACCAACAGCATTCTTTAAAGAGATGGAAAAACTAATCACCAACTTTACATGGAAAGGAAAGAGGCCCCATTAAGTAAAGCATTATTGAAGAAAAAGAACAAAGTAGGAGGCCCCACACTACCTAATCTCAGAACCTACTGTACAGCTACAGTAGTCAAAACAGCCTGGTACTGGTAGCATGACAGACACATAGACCAATGGAACAGACTTGAAAACCCAGTTGTAAATCCATCCACCTATGGTCAGCTGATGTTTGACGAAGGACCAAAGTCCATTAAATCTGGGAAAAGGCCGTCTTTTTAACAAATGGTGCTGGCAAAACTGGATGTCCACTTGTAAAAAAATTAAACAGGGCTATTATGGATTGTATCCCTCAAAATGTGCGTCAACTTGGCTAGGCCATGATTTCCAGTATTGTATGATTGCCCACCACTTTGTGTTCTGATGTGATTTTCCTATGTATTGTAAATCCTACCTCTATGATGTTAATGAGACAGGATTAGAGGCTGTTATGTTAATGAGGCAGGACTCAATCTATAAGATTAGGTTGTGTTTTAAGTCACTCTCTTTTGAGATATAAAAGAGAGAAGTGAGCAGAGACAGGGAGACCTCACATCACCAAGAAACAAGAACCAGGAGAATTGTGCATCCTTTGGAGCAAGGATCCCTGTGCTGAGAAGCTGCTCACCTGGGGAAGATTAATGACAAGGACCTTCCACCAGAGCTGACAGAGAGAGAAAGCCTTCCTGTGGAGCTGGCACCCTGAATTCAGACTTCTAGCCTCCTAGATTGTGAGAGAATAAATTTCTCTTTATTAAAGCCAACCACTTACGGTATTTCTGCTATAGCAGCACTAGATAACTAAGACAGAAGGAAACAAAATACCCAGAGAAGAAAGTATTCTACAAGGCTAATAGTCAATAAGAACCATGGCCTCATCTAACCTGAGACCAGAAGAGCTAGATGGTGCCCAGCTACCATTACCTACAATTCTGATCAGGGCCACAGTAGATGGATCCTTGTAGAATGGGAGAGAAATATGAGACAGAATTAAAATTCTTAAAAAGGCCAGACTTTCTGGCCTGGTTGAGAATAGAGGGCTTCCTGAGACTGTCACCCTGAAATTATCCCTTGAGGTCATCTTTTAGCTAAATAACAATTGGTTTATAAAATAAAGAATATCATCTTCTTTTTTTTTTTGGTAATTTTTATTGTGCTTTAAGTGAAAGTTTACAAATCAAGTCAGTCTCTCATACAAAAATTTATATACACCTTGCTATGTACTCCTAGTTGCTCTCCCCCTAATGAGACAGCACGCTCCTTCTCTCCACCCTGATTTTTGTGTCCATTCAGCCAGCTTCTGACCCCCTCTGCCTTCTCATCTCCCCTCAGGACAGGAGTTGCCCACATAGTCTCATGTGTCTACTTGAGCCAAGAAGCTCACTCCTCACCAGTATCATTTTCTATCCTATAGTCCAGACCAATCCCTGTCTGAAGAGATGGTTTTGGGAATGGTTCTTGTCTCAGGCTAACAGAAGGTCTGGGGACCATGACCTACAGGGTCCTTCTAGTCTCAGTCAGACCATTAAGTCTGATCTTTTTACCAGAATTTGAGATCTGCATCCCACTGCTTTCCTGCTCCATCAGGGGTTCTCTGTTGTGTTCCCTGTCAGGGCAGTCATTGGTTGTAGCCAGACACCATCTAGTTCTTCTGGTCTCAGGCTGATGTAGTCTCTAGTTTATGTGTCCCTTTCTGTCTCTTGGGCTCATAATCACCTTGTGTCTTTGGTGTTCTTCATTCTCCTTTGCTCCAGGTGGGTTGAGAACAATTGAGGTATTTTTAATGGCTGTTTGCTAGTATTTAAGACCACAGATGCCACTCTCCAAAGTGGATGCAGAATGTTTTCTTAATAGATTTTATTATACCAATTGACCTAAAAAATATTATACCAATTGACCTAGATGTCCCCAAATCCCCACCCCTGCTACACTGGCCTTCAAAGCGTACAGTTTATTTAGGAAACTTCTTTGCTTTTGGTTTAGTCCAGTTGTGCTGACCTCTCCTGTATTGTGTGTTGCCTTTCCCTTCACCTAAAAGAGTTCTTATCTACTATCTAATTAGTGAATACCCCTCTCCTTCCCTTCCTCCTCACTCTCGTAACCAAGTAATGATCTTCTTTAAGAAAAATCATCTATAGAAGACCAAATAGTCAAAAATTACTCTAAAGTGAAGATGAGAAGGTAAAGGGACAGGGAAACTAGAGTACAGGCAGTCCCTGACTTAAGACAGGGTTCCTTTCTGATGACTCTGTCATAAGTCGGCTTTGATATAATTTGAATACCTCACTTTTTTTTTCTTTAGTTTTCATTATTATTGCCTTTTGTTATCAGTATCTTTATAAATCTGATCTCTATTTGTCTTTGAGGTTTGGAAACTTTACTTACAAACTTACATATGTATTTTAATGCATACATTAAAAATGCACAAATAATAATAAAAGGTCACTCAGAGGATGAAGAAGAGTCGAACTATGTTGGCATTTTGTCAGTTGCAGTAAAGCTCCACTTGTGGAAGGTTCTGGATCATCTGGCTTATCCCTGGGAATGGAGATGGCTTTTCCAGTCAGAAAATTGTGAGAGTTATCTGTATGGCCCTTTGCTTTTTTTCTTTATGTATTTCACAGCAACATCTCACTGCTTTCTGAATCTGCCTATGGACTTCAGCAAAGCAGTCAGTCTTTGGGTCCATGTTTTCAAGCAACTGAAGCCCCTGATTTAGTTTAGAAAAAACTCCAGCTAATCCTTTCACTGTGAAATTTTTTGACAACTTCTCTCCTTCCTCTTCCTCATCATTTCTTTTTTAGCATCTCTTTCCTCTTCAAAATCCATTAAGTCCTGATCTGTCAGTTTGCCTTCTTCATGATCTATGAGCTGTTCCACATCTGTGATACCAAGTTCTAAATTCAGCATTCTTGCCATATGGACAATTTTTCTACCAATCTTTTCCATCACATTAGCCTGATCAGATGCTTGGAGTGTGTTCATATAACTCAGAAGTTTTTTCCATATCCTTTGCATGCATTTTCCCATAATTTCATCCCAGGAAGATGCAATGCTCCAGGTACACTGATGGTCATTAACTGTGGTTCATCATAACTTGAGTACATCTTAAGTCAGGGACTACCTGTACTGGAAATGGTACAACCAGAATGGAATAAATGAGATTAATTACACGTTGTGAAAAATGTAACCAATATCTCAGGATAATTGGTATAGACATTGTTAAAAGGAAACTCAATTTGCTCTGTAAACTTTTACCTTAAACGTAATAAAATATTAAAAAAAAACCCAATGAGATATCACTACACATCTATCAGAATAGCTAAATAAAAAATAGCTGAAATGCCAAATGCTGCTGAAGACGTGGAGAAACGGAACCACTCATATGTTTCTGTCAGAAATATAAATTGGTACAGCCACTCTAGAAAACATTTGGGCAGTTTAAAAAAAAACCTAAATATCTACGGTGGTTAAAGTTGTGTGTCAACTTGGCTGGGCCATGATCCTTAGTGGTTTGGCAGTTATGATGTAGTCTGGCAGCTTTTTAACAATGTAAACACCTCCATAATGAGATCTGATGTAATGTGATCATTTCCATGATGAGATCTGTTGTGGGCAGCCAGTCAGTTGAAAGAGAGTCTCCTTAGGGGTGCGGTCTGCATCCAATACAGGTGGACTTTCTGGCAAGGCTTGCTAACTTTTGCTAGCTCTGGATCCTGCAGCTGGCTCCTATTCATCTGACTTCCGGTTCTTGGGATTGAGCTAGGAGCTTATCCATCATCTTACCTGTCGATCTTGGAATTGGTAGGCCTTCACAGCCTTTGAGCCAGAGGCCTCCTATCTGACCTTCCAATCTTGGATTCACCAGCACCACCAACTATGTGAGTCAGGAGAAACCTCCAGCCTAACCCACCAACTTGGGACTTTCCAGCCTCTACAACTGTGTGAGCCATTTTCTTTATATAAATCTCTCTCTCTCTCTCTCTCTATTTACACGCTGCACTGGTTTTACTTCTCTAGAGAACCCAGCCTAAGATAATATGCAACTACTATGTGACCCAGTTGCCCAGCAAATGCACCCCTGGGCATTTATGCCAGAGAAATGAAGACTTATGTTCATACAAAAACCTGTACGCGAATGCTTACAGCAGCTTTATTTGTTATAGCACAAACCCAGAGCCAACTCAGATGTCTTTCATCAGTGAATGGTTAAACAAACTGTACACCATGTCATGGAATACTACTCAGCAATGAAAAGGAGTGAACTATTGGTACATGCAACAACTTGGAAGAACCTTCAGGGAATTATGCTGAGTGAAAATGCCAATCCCAAAAGATTACATACTGTATGATTCCATTTATGTAACAATCTTAAAATAACAAAACATAGAAATGAAGAACCAATTAGTGGTTGCCAGGGGTGAAGAATGAAGGAGGGAGGGCAGGCAGGAAGGCGATATGTCATAAAAGGGAAACACGAGGGAATCTTTTGGTGATGGAAATGTTCTGTATCTTGACTGTGGTGGTGGACACAAAACTAAACAGGTGATAAAACTGTACAGAACTTAACACACACACATGCACAAATACATACAAGTAAAACTGGGGAAATGTAAATAAGATTACAGGATTATATCAATGCCTATGTCCTGGTTGCAATATTGAACTACAGTTTTGCAACATGTTACCACTGGGGGAATTTGGCAAAGCGTACAAAGAATCTTTTCATATTACCAACCATATTTTCCCCAAATAAGGTGCCCATGTGAATAAGGCGCTCACACATATAATGCATGACACAGCTTGCTTATGAAAATAGCAAGGGGGGTTGGACAGTTGGCAAAAAAACGTAACCAGTGCATTGTTTGCACAAAAAATATGGTGTTTCTTACAACTGCATGTGAGTTCTACAATTACCTCATTAAAAATTTCAGTTAAAAAAAATCTAGCATTCCTGGAGCCATGAAGGTAAGATGAATCCCTGGAACTATTGCCCTGAGATAATCTTTAAACATTAAACCAAAAATATCCTATGGAGCCCTCTTAAAACCAGTCAATAGCTTAACTAGTAAAAAATGTCTGCCCTGAGCATTATGGTGTTTTAAGAACTATCTATATGAGATCAAAGTGACAACAGCAACTTGAAAGGTTAGATAGGAACCTTAGAGGGCAGTGAATTTATATCAATGGGGAAGAACAACTCAGAGAAAGAGGGTGAGAATGGTTGCCCAACTTGAAGAATGTAGCCACCGTCACTAAATGGTACCTGTAGAAACTGTTGAATTGCTGTATGTTTTGCTATGTATATTCTCAACAACCACAAAATCAAGCAAACCTGTTCTGTTAGCCCCTCCTCTTCAAGGTTACAACATCTTTGCACTGCCTTGAGATTATGTATGAGGAACTTAAGCCTGGGAGAAGTAATCGGTTTTCTCAAGGACACACATTAACGTCTGATTGCAAAGCCCCACTCCTATTCCCAACCTGGTGAGGTCTTCTGTCCTGGCTCCTAAACTACCTAAGTGCTGTTCTGCTTATCTGGCTCTAATTCCATGATACACTTAGCTTTCACTTTATTTTTCTGTATTTTCTTTTTTCAAGTAACTTTTGGAAGGTCTTTGATTCCCCCAAAGCACTTGGCACAGGGCCTTGTTACAGAGAAGACTCTGGAAACATTTGGGCTCCCTGCTGGCATTTCCACATCCCTGCAGGAGCAGTCTCTGCTTGCCTTTGAACCTCACCTCAAGCTTCCCTCTCTGTCTATGGAGCTGCACCAGCCTTCTCTCAGCCCCTCTGGCCAAGTGCTTACCCTCCACGGTGTTATGTATGTGCTGCTCCCTCTAGCAGGAAAACTGTTTACCCCTCATTTTATTAAATCCTACTCATCTCTCAGAGCCCCGGGTGGTGCAAGCAGTTAATGTGCTCGGCTGCATAAACGTTGGAGATTCGAGTCCACTTAGATGCACCTCAGAAGAAAGGTCTCGCGATCTACTTCCAAACAATTAACTACTGAAAACTCTACAGAGCACAGTTCTACTCTGATACACTCGGCCCCTCTATGAGTTGGAGTCAATTTGATGGCAACTGGTGTGTGTGTATGTGTGTGTATAACTCATCCTGCAGGGAGAGGCTTAAAGATATTTCCTTGTCCAGGGATATCAGTATGCCTGTAAGACATTGTTACGGTCCCCTGTATTTTTCCTTTAAGGCACTTTTCACAATTATAGTTAAATTACTATGCATATGCAATTATTTATTGATTCTCTCCTTCACTGGATTGTAGGTTCCCTGAGGCCAGGGATTGTGTCTCTTTTATGTTTAACATTGTATCTCCGGTGTTTTGCCTACTGCCTGCTCCATAGAAGGGACTCAATAAATACTTAGTGATTGAAATAATTTATAGGCAGGAAAATCCTTGAATGAGGAGAGCTGAGGTTACGTGATGTGTTGGGGAAACAAAACGAGAGGACTAGGATGGGAAGAAAGCTTACTTTTCACTCTACCTTCTGAGTGGGCTGAGTCATATATTGTGTGCGAGTAGTAGTTCTTCAAAACATTTTGAACAGGAAAGAAGTTTTAATCATGATGAAAAAAAGGGAAAAAATTAGGAGGCCTGCCTAAGGAAGGGGACTGTGTGTTTAGATATTTGCCTAGGCTTTCTCCATGTGCCCATTTGTCCATTCTCACTGTGGCTGGGGAGACTGACTTCAGACATCAAGCAGTTCATTGGCCTAGGAGGTGAGAGAGAGTCTGCTGGTTGCTTGTATTGCCAAGCAGGAAGCTCGCGTGTTCCTAAAGACCCGTGGGAAAGTCCTTTATATTCTACTTTGTCCTTATGTTCAAATATGCTACCATAGACTGCCCCTACCAGACCCTGTCCTTCCTAGTTTGTCATGGGTGCTAGTCAATATTCAGGTCTCAGATCATTCAGTCCTTTAAAAAATACTGACCCTTACCTAGAAAGAGAGAAGAGAGAGAAAGCAGGAAAGGCTAATCCCTCGGCCCCCACTCCAGCTTTGCTCTTGGGGGCAGCGGAACTGCTAATTCCCTGTTGCTGTTTACCTGGCTCTCTCTCCTGGGATTTGGTTCCAGCTCTCCAGCCTGGCTGGCTCATCTTCTGCTGCTGAGCTACTTTCAGAGGGAGAAGGCTGTCCTTTTCAGCTTCCCCAGGCACCCATCTGCCCAAGGCCCCGCTTTGGCCACATCAAGGAATTCAGGGCCAAGCTTAATAAGCCCATATCCTAGCTACCTCAGAGAAGGGGTGACGTTTAGTGAAAGACGAGCTAGAAATAGACAGGGGAAGTGTTGGTGAGTGTTATGAATTGACTTGTGTCCCCCCAAAATATGTGTTGTAAATCCTAACCTCTACGCAAAAGGGGTTATAACCCCTTTTGGGAATGGGTTGTCTTTGCTATGTTTATGAGACAGGATTAGTGTAGCGTGTGTTTTAAATCAATCTCTTTTGAGATATTAGAGATTAAATAAGGAAGTTAAAGAAGAGATGGGGGAAGATCGATGCCAAGATCTCCAAAGAACCAGGAATTCATCTGAAGAGACAAGAACCTTCCTCCAGAGCCGACAGAGAAAAAAAGGCTTCCTCTAGAGGTGGCGCTCCGAACTTCAACGTCTAGCCTCCTAAATTGTAAGAAAATAAATTTCTATTTGTTAAGGCCACCCACTTGTGGTATTTTTGTTATAACAGCACTAGGTAACTTAGAGAGTGAGGGAGCAGGCAGATGTGAGCAGAGGCCACAGCTGCCTTTGTACCTGTGCTGGAGCATGTTTAGTGGAAAAAGTTACAAAGAGTCTTATTAGAACAGTCTTTAAAGTGAGGCAATATCGAGAGGGAGAGGGAGAAGGAGAGAGGGAGGGAGAGGGAAAGGGAGGGAGAGATATTAAAGAAACAAATGCTTTGAACATCTGCTGCCTGGTACAAAGCATGGTGAGAGGTTGTTTAGCATTCATTAGGTCGTCTATTCCTCATAGCAATTCCAAGGGTATGAATTATTAACCCACATAGTGGATGGAAAAACTAAGAAGCAGGGAGATATGATGGAGCCAGGATGCAATTTCAAGGCTGGCTCCAAAGCCCATCCTTTCCCAGGGTATCCTGCCGTCTTTCTGATAGGTGGTACTCTTCCGAGTTACCTAGATACTCCAATTGGCCTCGTCATGTCAAGCATTAGCTCTATTCTGTGACAGGTGAATTGGCTACTCCACAGGCCATCAATTAAACCACCAATCAACCACCCTAGTATGAATTAATCATGAGTTTCAACTTTGGAGTTGTACTGCCTGGGTTTGAACCTGGGCTGTCATTTTACTAACTTGGAGAATTTGAGCCTTTTAATCACTTAAGTGACCAGCCTTCCTATGCTTCAATTTTTTTTTTTTTTTTTTTAATCTATGAAATTGGGGTAAGGTTGTTGTAAGAAGTAAGTGAGATCAAATATTTGAAGTACTCAGCACAGCCCCTGGCACATAGTAGGAGGTCTAGAAAGGCTAACGACTATTTCTTGAATGGCTACTATGTGCTAGGCAAGGGGCAAGTGTTTGGAGATGAGGAAAACTAGTCACGGTCCTTGCTGTCTTTGGGTTAGTATAGGAGGAGTCAACAAGCAAATAATCACAGAAATTAAGAGAAAAAGCTATGAGGGGAGGTACATAGTTCATATGACTAGATTAAGGAAACTGTGATCTGAAAGATGGGCAGGAAGATACTAGGTCATTTCAGTTTTTGAGAGCCTTTCCCTTAGAAACATCTGTGCCTATGTGCTAGTTTCCATTACTCCAAAGTCTTGAAAGCTAATCATTGGACCAAATCCTTCACAAAGGCCATCAGTGGTTTTACCAAACAAAGAATCTTGTGGGGCAGTAAGAAAATAAGACTAGTACTGGTCCAAGGCAAATAAGTGGCTAAAGGGGTAAGTTTGGTGATAAGTCTGAACTAGGCCTAGGCCTTCAACCTTTGGTAGGCATCAAGTCAACTTTGGAGACTTTTCAACCATCTCAGGCCCACACCCTGGAGATCATGAGGTGGTGTCTTTAGATGGGGTCTGGTAATCCACATTTTTTCATGCTTAGTCAGGAAGAAAACTGCAGGGTTCTTATCTTGAATCCCAGTTCCACCACCTACCATGTGGGTGACCTTGGGCAGGTTATTTAACCTCTCTGAGTCAGTTTCTTCCTGCACAAGGTGAGAATATTAGTGTTACCCACAGGGCTACCATGAAGAAGAAATGATATTAATACACCAAAAATGCTATTAACACAGTCCCTGACATTCCCAACATCCAAAAACCCAGTGCCTATTTTTATTACCATTTTTGTCTAACAATGAAATGTTCTATTTAGGTGTGGTTAGCAATGGAAATGATTTATTCTGGGAATACTGACCTAATCATTGCAGGCTGCCAAATGGTTCTTATCCCAGGTGTCAGGTAGAAAAGAGATATTTTGAAATTAAATTCCTGTCCTGCCCTTCTCAGATTATCTCCTTTGAACTACTGACTTTAAGAGAACATAACAGCATTGTGCCCTTAGGAGAATGTCAGAGTAAGAGTGAGTTCATTCCTTTCTCCAATCTTTATTGAGCCTTACTGAGTGCCAGGGACTGCTCTAGATCCTGGGGGTACAGTGGAGAGCAAGACAGAAAGGGCTCTTGGCTCCCTAGAGCCGATATTCTAGAAGAGGGAGAGACAACAAATAAATAAGTTGTTAGCTGCCGTCAAGTAAGCCCCTTACTCATGGTGACCCCATGTGTTAGAGTAGAACTGCTCCATAGGGTTTTCTTGGCTGTAATCTTTATGGAAGGAGCCCTGGTGGTGCAGTGGCTAAGTGCTAGGCTGTTAACTGAAAGGTCAGCCACTCGAACGTGACAGCGGCTCCTCTGGAAGAAGATGTGGCAGTCTACTTCCATAAAGATTACAGCCTTGGCAACCCTATGGGGCAGTTCTGCTCTGTCCTATAGGGTCACTATGAGTTGGAACCGACTCACTGGTAATGAAGTTTTTAATCTTTATGAAAGCAGATCACTACGCCTTTCTTCCATGGAGCCACTGGATGTTTTCGAACTCCCAACCTTTAGGTTAGCTGTCAATTGCAAACCTCTTGTGCCACCCAGGCTCCTAAGTATGTAAGTAAATAAGATTAATCATTTCAAATAGTGATCAATAATGAGAATAAAACACATAATAGCCAAAAGGTGGAAACAAATGAAATGTTCATCAACAGTGCATTGATAAACAAAATGTGGTCTATTCATACAATGAAATATTATTTGAACAAGAAAAGGGATGAAATACTGATACATGCTACAACACGGATGAACCTTGAAGACATTATGCTCAGTGAAAGAGCCCAGTCACGAAAGTGTACATGTTATATGATTCCATTCATATGAAAGTCCAGAGTGGGAAAATCTTTAGAGACAGAAAGTAGGTTGTGGGCGGGGCAGGGGTGATAGTTAAAGGGTATGGGGTTTCTTTTTGAGGTGATGAAAATATTCTACAATTGGCTGCGGTGACAGTTGCACATATCTGTGAACATACTAAAAACCATTGAATTGTACACTTTAAATGAGTGAATTTGTGGTATGTGAATTTTACCTCAATAAAGCTGTTTTAAGAAAAGAGAAAAGAAAACAGCAACTAATGTCACAAAACAGTATGTGTATAAATTTCTGTATGAGAAACTAACTTGAACTGTAAATTTTCACCTAAAGCACGATAAAAAAAGAAAACAGATAAAGGGTTAGAAAGAAGTGGGGTGTGGTAGAGCTGTTATATTAGGTAAAAATGACTGAGTTGTTTTTTTTTAACCCAAAATATCTAAGTTTTGGTAAATTTTCATGTCGCCTTCAGGTTACTCACTTTGAGCTGCTTTTGCTTATTCCAAAAATGTTGGCATTATTCAATATGATTTTTCTTTTCTTGGGATAGCTTTCAGAGACTGAAACACATGTTTTTGGAGATTCTTAATGGTGATCAATATTTACCCACTAAGGGACAGACTGTGAACTAAAAAAGAAAATCTGTTGTCGAGTTGATTCCGACTTGCAGTGACCCTATAGGACAGAGTAGAACTGCCCCAGAGGGTTTCCAAGGAGCACTTGGTGAATTTGAACTGCTGACTTTTGGTTAGCAGCCGTAGTAGCACTTAACCACTACACCACCAGGGTTTCCAGAACTGTGAACTAGTGTAGATAAATATCATTATGGACATTTTTAATCATGCAGAAAAACAGAAGAAAAATTTAAATGACTCCCATTTCTGCTATTCAAACATGACCATATTTTAGAATATTTATTTCCATTTTTTTATGCATAGTTCTTTTTTCTTTTCTTTTTAAACATTTTTGTAAATCATACCTTTAGCCTTATACCACAAACATCTTTATACTAGTGCAAATACTCACAAATACAACTTTTAAAAGTTACATGGTATACCACTGAGTGGCTGTACTGGAACTTATTAACTGGGCCCTATTGGTGATGTTGTGTGATTGGTGAAATTTAGGCTGTTCCTTTTTTTTTTTCCTTATATAAAGTAGGTTGCAATAACACATAATCTCCCCTTTGGATTACTGCTGTAAAAGTAAAATTGATAAATTAAGGCCCTTGTAAACCAAAAAAACCAAACCCGGTGCCGTCGAGTTGATTCCAACTCAAAGGCTCTCGTATATATAATCAAATTGCTTTTCAAAAGGGAAATGTCAAATTGTAGAGGCCTGAGTACCTGAGAAAATGCTTATCCTACCTCACCTTGAACTGCATTGGGTATTATCATTTTTTATAATCTCTCCAAGTTTGCCAGGGAAGGCAGGATCTCTCAAATTTGTTTTAATTGGAATTTTGGTCCTATCACTTGCTAGATACACTGTGACCTTGAGCAAACTAGTTCTCAGTTCTAAGCTAGGTTTAGGGTCCTGGCTCAGTCATTACCAGCTGTGTGACCTTGGGCAAGTCCCTTCACTTTTCTTAACCTCAGTTTTCTCATTTGTGTGATAAATAAGACCAACCCTGCAGGTTAGCATAAGAACTGAATGAGACAGTGTCTGTAAAATACCTGACGAATAATAATTAGTATGACCACAAACCCACTGAATAAAAAAAAGGAAAAAACACAAACCCGTTGCCATTGAGTTGATTCCAACTCATAGTGACCCTACAGTGCCTGGTAGGTTTGAACTAGCCAAACCTTTTGGTTAGCAGCAGTAGCACATAACCACTACACCACCAGGGTTTCCAACTGACTGAAAGGCATTATTATCATGGTCTTCCCTGATAGTTGTAGTTGTAAAATACCAGCTCTCCTGTGCCCTGACCCTGCAAACAGGCAACATCAGGATTTTGGCCTAGAGAAGCGGCAATGCTGACCAAGTTTCCCTGAGCTTCAGAAGTCAGGTGGCAATCTCTCTGTGGGCTGGGCTTCAGGAAGCTGGGAGGTGTACAAGTCAAAAATCAATTGTAACTCGGGCATGTCGCCTGTCAGGTGGGAGCGGGGCTTAAGTAGAGTAGTAACCACCCTGGCACCCTCGTGTCACAGGGCCTCAGGCATCTCCTGGAAGGATGAGGAAGAGGCCTTGGGTGTGAGGAGCAGAGTATCCCAACTATAGCCCAGTCAGCCACTGAAGAGGGCAGGGGGGCATCTGGGCTTTCTCAGTGTGCTCAGTTTGGCGGCCAGAGATTCCAGAAATTTCCCATCAGAGGAAAAAGGAGAAGGGGCTGGTGAGATGGAAATCCCTCTTCCATATGTGTGCAGGATGAAGACAGATGTATTGATTTCCTTTTAAGTACACGTGTCACTTCAACTGTAATTACCTTTTCCCAAGTTCAAGTACGGGCCAAGGGGGGGTGACAAAAGGATATGAATCTATAATGGGATTCTTAAAAAGAGACAGGAAAAAAGGTTCATCAAATTTATAGCCAAATGCAAACTGCAATCACTTCCCAGGACGATTATGGGAATGCAGAACTGATGGAGGAAAATAGACTTCAGACTTCAACCTGTTGCTGTTGAGTCGATTCCAACCCGTGGGGTCCCATGTGTGTCAGAGTAGAGCTATGATACATAATGTTTTCAATGGCTGGTTTTGGGGGTGTTTTCAGGGAAAAAAATCACAAAGTTTAGTAAAGCAAAAAGAAAGTTCCATCTGGTATATATTCAAAAAGACAGAAGTTGAGAAGCAGACAAACCTGCTGCCAGAGCTCATGTCTACCGGAATCCGAGGAAGGTTACAGAATGGACAAGAATGGGAAAACGGACAAGAATGGGAAAACGGACAAGAATGGGAAAACGGACAAGAATGGGAAAACGGACAAGCATTCTACCACAGACTCGTCTGCCGGAGTCCAAGGACGGTTACAGAGTCATCAGTATATATTAACATTACAGATGGGCAAAACCACTGAAAGCCTCACTTTTCACAGATTGGCTAGAAACTGCGATCCTGCATTTTGAATTGTCCCTCTCAACGATCATTGGTACAGGTTTCAATAAGCACAGTCAGGAGGGTCTTCACTGGTCCAACAAATTTCTATTCACTATATGTTAATAAGAAAAAGATAAGAGTGGAAAATCTTTTGTGTTCTGGCTTAGGTGAAAGGTTCCCTAAAAAGATATTTTCCAAGATTATTCTACTTATTATCTTTATACCTCAGGGCCTAGTTGATGTGTCCTTGTGAGCCCTTGGAAACCCTGGTAGCATAGTGGTTAAGAGCTACGGCTGCTAACCAAAAGGTCGGCAATTCGAATCCAACAGGAGCTCCTTGGAAACCGAATGGGGCAGTTCTACTCTGTCCTGTGGCGCTGCTGTGAGTCGGAATCGCCTTGACGGCAATGGGTTTTTTGGTTTGTGAGCCCTTGTGAGCCCAGCTCCAGGTGGGTCACATTCTCTATGCTCAAGGACAGGGAATAATGACTCCAATATTATTTCCTAAATCAGGGGAGTAGATCACCAGGCCTTTCTTGTGAGGTGCCTCTGGATGGACTTGAGCCTCCAACCTTTTGGTTAGCAGCCAAGTATAAGCACATTAACTATTTGCACCACCAAGGGACTTCTCAGGAGCCCTGGTGGCACAGTGGTTAAGAGCTCAGCTGCTAACCAAAAGACCAGCAGTTCAAATCTACCAGCCGCTCTTTGGAAGCCCTATGGGACAGTTCTACTCTGTCCTGTAGGGGTGCTATGAGTTGGAACTGACTCGACAGCACCTAACAACAACAAGGGACTCTTCAAATTCTACAGCCCCCACTTATTAGCCAAGTGGCTTTGAATAACTCACTCAACCTCTCAGAGCCTTTGTTTCCTCATCTGTTAAATGGGGATAACAATATTACTGACCTCATGGGTTTTATGAGAACTGCATGAGATAAAGCATATATTAGCCCAGGGCCTGCAGTATAATATGCTCTTAAGAAATGCCAGCTGCTTTTTGCTGTGTATATTCTCAACAACAATAACAACAAAACAAAATAAATAAATAAAGAAATGCCAGCTGTTTTTATTATAGGAGACAGCTGTGGGAGGCAAGGTACTTCTTTTCATAGTTAAAATCTTCAATTTTGTTATCAAAAAGGTAATTTATTTTTCTATTTATTTTTATGAAATGATGATAGTACATTTCTGGTGATCTTACCTGGCCAAATGAGGGGCTGGCATCCCTAAGCTTCTCCTCCAGGTGTAAAATGTAGTTAACAATACCTTCCAGACAAAATTGTTTGAGAATTAAAGGAGAGAAATGTTGGGAGGTGCTCAACACAGGTCAGGTGAGCTGGAATCAGATTTTTCTAGACCAGCTCTGTCATGAAGAAATGTAATGTGAGCCACATATATAGCTGAAAGTTTCCTGGTAGTCACATTAAAAACATAAAAAGAAGTGTGTGAAATTAATTTTAATACTACATTTTATTTGAAATATCATTTTAACATATAATCGATACAAAAAAATTGTTGAGATGCTGTACAATAATTTTCTCCTACCCAGTCTTTAAAATCCATTGTGTAGAAAACAGCACATCTCAGTTTTGACCAGGTACATTTCATGTGCTCAATAACCACATGTGGCTGTTGGCCACCAAACTGGACAGCAGAGCTCTAGGGGGTATTGGCAGCAAAGCTATCTGAGAGATGCCACCAACTCAATGCTTCCTTACCCTTCCTTTGTCTGGGTCTTTTAAAAACAAAAAAACAAGTTATGAAAAACATCTTTCAAATTCCCCTTGCTGACTTCTGAATGTCTTTTTTCCAGAGCTCCATCCCTTAGCTGACATAAAGGAAGCCCTTGGGCTGGGGTGAGCCTGGAAGTGTGATGTAGATTTTCTCTTTTTGCCTTTGACCAGCAGTTCTAGCACTTTCCAACCTTGGAATAATAGAAACCACTTATTAAATGCCAGGCACTGTCTAAGTGATTTACACACATTTCCTTATTTAATCTTCACAACTATGGAGTAGGTTCTATTATGATGCTGTTTTCCCGCGGGGCGGGGGCGGGGGGAGCTCAAAGAAATTGGGTAACTTGCTCAAAGTCACAGAGCAGGGAAATGGCAGGATTTGATCTCACTGACTCTGAAGCCAGATTAGCATTTTTATTAGCTATTATGTCATTCTTTATAATTAGTAAATTGCAGAGTTAGCATTTAAATTCACTTCTGGCTCCAAATTGATCTAGGTAACCAGTCTCTGAATGAAGCTCCAGGTTTCTCACTGTAAAAGGGAATCAGAGTCACCTTGCAGCTTAATTTTGAGGATTAAACGAGCTAAATTACTTGCAAATCTGTACCGCATTTGGACGTGTGTTCCTTTTTTCCTTTACTACAAGTCTTTCTGGAAGGGCTCATGATCTGATTACCCTAAACTGTAATAACCTGTAGTGACAATCTTAGGAAGTGTGAGGGCAGCGCTTGGCACGAAAGGCCAACAAGTTAGAAAATGTGGAAGGAGACTATGGACCCTGCACCCCTGTGTGATGGCCTGGAATGAGCTGCAGGCATGGCTGTCCTTCTGAAAGACTGAGAAGCCTTGGGCAAGTCCCTTGTCTGTGAACAGAGGAGACAGGACTAGATGGGGTCCGAATTCCTCTCCCGCTGACTGTTCTGCCCTGCACGGCAAAGCACTCTCTCCCCCACTACACACACTTAAAGGCCTAGCGCATCAGCCACGTGACCGTGAGCTAACGCGGTGCTCGCCTCCCTCCCTCGCGGGTGGAAAGCTTAAGGGTGGGCTTATTATGAATGAATACGGAGCAAAAAACACAGGGTTGAGGCTTCAGAGGGAAGTCACTACGGTGACCAAAGCAGAGCGAACGAGTGGCTGACTCCAAGAGCCCTCCAAGGTCTCTTGTCTTTTATTCCAGAACTCTGCCCGGCTTCCAGCACCGCGAGCACTGCGAGTTAAGTGCCTCAAGGTCAAGGGAACAAAGGGAATATGACATCCAAATTGGCTTCGCCTGTTCCCTTCATCCTCAGCATCCACAGACCTAGATGGAGTGGGTTGAGTCCGGAAGGAATTCAGATTTGGATAGAGGCGTCAACTTACACCACGGGGAGCAGCCTCAGAGGGCTCTGGGGTGGGCTGGCAGAGGCCCTGGTGGCGCGACCTCTAATGCAGGGCCACAAAGACAGCCGAGACCCGGCCCGCCTCTGTAGAAGGAGGAAAGCTCCTTATGAATCATTTAGAGTCCTTGAAAAGCTCTTCTGAGACTTGCTTCTATTCTTCACCCAGCACACATACTAGAGCAGAAATCCACGTCTAGGTACCCAAAGGAGAGCAGAAACGGCAGGCTGGAGCCTCTGGGTTCTGGGATGGGGCCTCGCTGTCAGATCCCGCTTGCAGGTCTGTCCATACATCCCCACCTTCCCCCCTCCCCTCCACCCCCCTCCTCACCCCAGTCTGAGATCCTTTTACCCAGGCTCTATTTATTAACTTATTTATGTATTTCTTTGTTGAGGAACTTAAACATTTCTCCTAGGAAATAAATGTTCATTGTGGAAAATTGGGAACTTGGAAAACATACATGGGTAAAAAGGGAAGAAAACCCACTGTGAATTTACCACCTAGACATGACCGTTCATTCCTTCCTTCATTCAGGACTTCTACAAATATTTTTTGAAGGCCTACTATGTTGCCAGGCACATGTGGGAGGTGCAAGGATGAACAATACAGACATCGAAAAGGGCTTTTTTCTATCTGTACCTATGCGCACAGATCTTCCCAAGAAAACTGTTGTTTTGAAAACAAACACAAGATAGAGTAGGAGTTTGGTATAAAAATGAGTTAAAACACCTTTAACTCAATATTCAGGCGATTTTTGTGTTTGCACATGGATAGGCAACTATTCAGTCAGAGGAACAACTTGGGGGTGAACACTAAAACTTGGGAGGGGGTTGCTCTGAAGTAAATGCTAAGGACAGTGCCTGGCCCCCAGATCCTGGCTCAGAATTTACACTCTGTGAACTGAGCAACCTCCACGCTCTCACCCAGGCCTCCACACCCTTGGAAGGGATAATAAGAATAGTTACTGCTTTGCACACCTGGTCTCATTTAATGTCCCTGTCACAGAAACTATTTGAGATAAAGACAATTATTATCATTCCCATTTTATAGACGAGAGAATTTTTCTGTGACAACCCCTAACGCCAAAGATGAAGAAATTGAAGATTTTTACCAACGTCTGCAGTCTGAAATTGATTAAACATGCAATTGAGATGCAGCGATAATTATTGGTGATTGGAATGCAAGAGTTAGAAACAAAGAAGGATCAGCAGTTGAAAAATATGGCCTTGATGATAGAAATGACTCTGGGGATCGCATGATAGAATTTTGCAAGACCAGCGACTTATTCATTGCAAATAGCTTTTTTTCAATAATATAAACGGCAGCTGGATCTTACCAGATGGAATACACAGGAATCAAGTTGACTATATTTATGGAAACAGATGATGGGGAAGCTCAATATAATCAGTCAGAAAAAGGTCAGGGGCCAGCTTTGAAACAGGCCATTAAGTGCTCATTCATATGCAAGTTAAACTGGAATCTGAAGAAAATTAAGACAAGTCCACAATAGCCAAAGTACAACTTTGAGTATATCCCATCTGAATTTAGAGACCATTTCAAGAATAGATTTGATGCATAGAACACTAATGACTGAAGACCAGACAAGTTGTAGGATGACATCAAGGATATCATACAAGAAGAAGGCAAAAGGTTATTAAGAAGACAGAAAGAAAAGACCAAAATGGATGTCAGAAGAGACTCTGAAACTTGCCCTTTAAAAAAAAAAAAAATTTTTTTTTTTTAGTTAAAGTGAATGGAAGAAATAATGAAGTAAAAGAGCTGAACTGAATATTTCAAAGGGTGGCTCGAGAAGACAAAGTAAAGTATTATAATGAAATTTGTGAAGACTTGGATTTAGAACACCAAAAGGGAAGATCAGGTTTGGCATTTCTCAAGCTGAGAGGACTGAAGAAAAAATTCAAGTCTTGAGTTGCAATGTTGAAGGTTTCTATGGGCAAAAAAATGAACAATGCAGGAAGCATCAAAAGAAGATGAAAGGAAGGACAAAGTCACTGTACCAAAAAGAATTGGTCGATGTTCAACCATTTCAGGAGAAAGCGTGTGATCGAGAACCTATGGTACTGAAGGAAGAAGTAGAAGCTGCGCTGAAGGCAACGGTGAAAAACAAGCCTCCAGGAATCGACAGAATGCCAATTCATATATTTCAACAAACAGATGCAACGCTGGAAGCGCTCACTTGTCTATGCCAAGAAATTTGGAAGAGAACTACCTGGTCACCTGACTGGAAGAGATCCATATTTATGCCCATTCCAAAGAAAAGAGATCCAACAGAATTCAGAAATTATCAAACGATATCATTAATATCAGACACAAGTAAAATTTTGCTGAAGATAATTCAAAATCAGTTGTAGCAGTACGTGGATGGGAAACTGCAAGAGATTCAAGCTGGATTCAGAAGAGGACATGGCCAAAGTTAGATGGATCACGGCTGAAAGCAGGGAATACCAGAAAGATGTTTACCTGTATTTTATTGACTATGCAAAGGCATTAGACTGTGTGGATGATAAATTATGGATAACATTGAGAAGAATGGGGATTCCAGAACACTTAAATGTGTTCGTATGGAATGTGTACATAGATCAAGAGGTAGTGGTTGGAACAGAACAATGGGATACTGTGTGGTTTAAAATCAGAAAAGTTATGTGTCAAAGTTGTATCCTTTCACCATACTTATTCAATCTGTATGCTGAGCAAATAATTTGAGAAACTGGACTATAGGAAGAAGAACGGCATCAGGATTGGAAGAAGACTCATTAACAAGCTGTGATATGCAGATGACACAACCCTGCTTGCTGAAAGGAAAGGGGACTTGAAGCATTTACTGATAAGCATTAAAGACTACAGCCTTCAGTATGGATTACACCTCAACAAAAAGAAAACAAAAATCCTCACAACTGGACCAATAAGCAACTTCATGATAAATGGAAAAAATATCGAAGTTGTCAAGGATTTCATTTTACTTGGATCCACAATCAACACTCATGGAAATAGAAGTCAAGAAATCAAAGGACGTATTGCATTGGGCAAATCTGCTGCAAAGACCTCTTTATTTATTTTTGTTTATACTTTATTTTTTATTGTACTTTAGATGAAGGTTTACAGAGCAGATTAGTTTCTCATTAAACAATTAATACACATACTGTTTTGTGACAATGGTTGCCAATCCCATGACATGTCAACACTCTCCTCTTCTTGACCTTGGGTTCCCCATTACCAGCTTTCCTGTCCCCTCCTGCCTTCTCATCCTTGTGCCTGGGCTGGTGTGCCCATTTAGGCTCATTTTGTTTCATGGGCCTGTCCAATCTTTGGCTGAAGGGTGAACTTCAGGAGTAACTTCAGTTCTGAGTTAAAAGAGTGTCCAGGCCATACTCTCAGGGTTCTCCAGTCTCTCAGGCCAGTAAGCCTGGTCTTTTTTGTGTGCATGTGAGTTAGAATTTTGTTCTACATTTTGCTCCAGCTCTATCTGGGACCTCTGTTGTGATCCCTGTCAGAGCAGTCGGTGGTGGTAGCCGGGAACCATGTAGTTGTGCTGGACTCAGTCTGGTGGAGGCTGTCGTAGTTGTAGTCCATTAGTCCTTTGGACTAATCTTCCCCTTGCGTCTTTGGTTTTCTTCATTCTCCTTTGCTCTAGTTGGGGTGGGACCAGTGGAGTATTTTAGACGGTGGATCACAAACTTTTGAGACCCCAGACTCTACTCACCAAAATAGGATGTAGAACATTTTCTTTATAAATTATGTTATGCCAGTTTAGCTAGATGTCCCCCAAGACCATGGTTTCCAGCTCTCAGCCCAATGATTCAGTTCCTCAGGGAGTTCGAATGTGTCTATGAAGCTTCCATGACCTTGCCTTGGTCAAGTTGCGCTGACTTCCCCAGTATTGTATACTATCTTATCCTTCACCAAAGTTACCATTTATCTGTTGTTAGTGTTTTTCCTTCACCACACCCTAGTAACCATCAAAGGTTGTTTCTTTCTGTATGTAAATCTTTTCATGAGTTTTTATAATAGTGGCAAAAACAAAAACCAAACCTGTTGCCTTCAAGTCAATTCCTACTCATAGCGACCAATAGAACAGAGCAGAACTGCCCTATAGGATTTCCAAGGAGTTCCTGGTTGATTCCAATTGCCAACCTTTGGGTTAGCAGCTGTAGCTCTTAACTACTATGCCACCAGGGTTTCCCAATATTGGCAAAAGACCTCTTTAAAGTGTTAGAAAGCAAAGATGTCACTTTGAGGACTAAGGTGTGCCTGCCCTAGGCTATGGTATTTTCAATCACCTCATATGCATGTGAAAGCTGGACAAAGACTGAAGAAGAATTGATGCTTCTGAAATATGGTATTGGTGAAGAATATTGAATATACCATGGACTGCCAGAAGAAACTTGTGGGAAATTATACAATGTGGGAACTCAGTGTGGGTCTAGGAGTTTCATAGAATTATATGCCATGTTTAATTCATCAATTATGGTGAATTGTAGACACAGTGAACATGGTGAAAACCCTGGAAGATAGGATTCATGTCTGTTTACTGGAGTAGATAAATATTTGTTGAATGAATGAGTAAAACAATCCTGTACTCGGAAAGATCTGGGTCAGATAGGACCTGCTGCTAGCAACTTGTGTGACTTTTTAGGTTTTTAGTCTGTCTAAGGCTCAGTTTCCCTGTTCCTTAAATGAGGAAGAGGATTTAACTCTCAGGATTGTTAAATGAGTTTATGGGAAAATTTCTGGCATAGACTGAATATTCAGTAAATTCATTTCCTTTTGTTACTGTGAAGTAAGATTCTGAACCTGCTCTGACAGGGACCTCCTACTGGCCTTTTCCCAAGACCCAATGCCTTGAAATAGGCAGAACATATGGTGATATTTGCTTATTGTCATTTTCACTCCTTTCTACTTGTAACTGGAATTCTGGCTTTGCAACTTACCAGGAGTGACCTAGGGCATCCTCTTTGTGCCTTAGTTTCTTTATCTACAAAAAAAAAAGATATAGTACCTACTTTCTAGCAGAATCGTAAAGAAAAGTGTTTAGATTAGGGCCTACGTAGAAAAAAAAAATCGTAGAAGGTGCTGAGAAAATGTTAGCTGTAACTTCTCCTTAGAATTTTTTTTTTTTTAAACTCCATTTAAGGCTGTCAACTTCTGCTGTCTCCTATACATTCTCAGTGGCTATGGTCTCTTCTGGGAAAAAAAGGCTGACTCAGATGCAATTTGAGAGAACGTTCAGTAGCTTCTTCCCAACATAACAAACCAAGACACTTAAGTGCTGGTAGAGAAGTATGGGCACCAGGACACTGAAGTGGGAGATCTTTTTACCTGGAGCATAGGAGAGGCAGGGAAAGGAAAAGGCTTAACCAGGGAACCAGGTGCGACCACTTTCCACTGGATTTGGAGAGAACAAGCAGGCTAGCAATGCCTCAGGACTGCTCTCTAGAACATTCATCAGCTTAATCCAGTGTGCATGTTCTCCTTCCTTTTCATTAGCATTTTTCTTTTTTGAAATAAGTAGGTGCTTTGTTCCTAGAAAGTGGAGAGAAGTCAAGGAAAACTCTCCTAATGTGGGGCCAGGAGGTTATGAGGAATGTCTTGTCCATCTTTCTACCTTCAGGACTTGGCACAGTGTCTGGCATTGCAGACGCTCAAAAGTGTTTGTAGAATTATTTTTCAAACTTAGTTGTCCTTTCCAAAGAAGCCTGTCGTGCCCACACGCGGGCGCAAGCAGGTCCGCGCCTAGAAATAACATTTATTCTAAGGACCTCCGCGCAGGGCTTCTTGGGAAGCGGTCCCCCTCCCATACTCTCTTGCTACTCCTCCCCTCCGCTGCCTTTGAAAGAACAAGCTCGCTACGTGATTCCCTCCTTTCTCCCACCTCAGAAAACCGGTTGATAATGGGCAGTAGCATAGGCCAACCGTAAGACCTTAGTTCTTCCTCCAGCCATTGGAAAGAGGCGATAAGTATACGGCTCAGCTTTTGTGAGTTGCCCCGCCCCCTTTTGAGCCCGCCTCCCCACTCCTCCTCCGGGATTCGACATTTGACAACTCAAGGGGCCAATGAGAAGTTCCTACTCTGTATGGGGGGGCTGGATTGACTAGATGATAGACGTCCCCTACTGGCCATTGCGATGTCACAGGGGCGGGAGCGGTGTAGGATGGAACCAATGGCGCGGTGCCAATAACGAGCATCAGGGAAAGGGCGGGACGAAACTGTTCACGGGAGGGCGGGGAAGGCTTAGGGAACCAAGCAGCGCTGCCGCCGCCGCTGCTGCTGCCTGAGTTGGAGGAGGGAGAAGCCAGAGAGAAAATGGCGGCTGTAGCTGCAGAGGCGGCAGCGACTGCAGCGACTGCAGCGTCCCCCGGGGAGGGGGGCGCCGGCGAGGCCGAGCCGGAGATGGAGCCCATCCCCGGCAGCGAAGCCGGTACTGACCCCCTACCGGTCACCGCCACTGAAGCATCTGTGCCGGATGGCGAGGCCGACGGGCAGCAGTCCGCTCCTCAGGCCGACGAGCCGCCGCTCCCGCCGCCACCGCCGCCGCCAGGGGAGCTCGCCCGCAGCCCGGAGGCGGCGGGGCCAGAGCTGGAGGCTGAGGAGAAGCTGCCAGTCCGGCTTGCGGAGCCGGCGGCTGCCGCGCCTCGGGAAGAGCCCGACCGTCCACCTTCTCCTGCACCGCCGCCGGAGCAGCTCCTGGCTCCGGAGGAGCGCGAGGAGCCGCCGCTGCCCCAGCCCGCAGTCCCGGTGCTCGTGCCGCCGGCGGGCGGAAACTCTGCGGTGTCGCAACTGATTCCCGGCTCGGAGGTGCGGGTCACGCTGGACCACATCATTGAGGACGCGCTCGTCGTGTCGTTCCGCCTCGGGGAGAAGCTCTTCTCTGGTGTCCTTATGGATCTGTCCAAAAGGTACCGCGCCCGTCCCCCCTCACGCCCCGGGGCGCCCCGGCCGGCGCGGTCCCAAGGGAGGGAGCGAGCCGTAGCGGCCCCTTGGTTCCCGGCTCCCGCCTCCTGAGCGCACGGGCCCAGCCGCCTGCACCGCCCTCTGGTCTTGCGCGTGGCGCGCTCTCCGAGTGGGGCAGGAGAGCGAGGCCACGAGAGGGCGATCCCTGCCCCAGGTGGGCTCCTGCGGGGGGCAGGTGTGCCACGGATGGGGTGGGGGGTCGGGTGCTTCACGGGCTGCAGATCTCATCCCCTAGCCCCCCGGCCGACTTTTGCGTCCAGACTCCGGCTCACCCGCACTGCGAAGGGTGGGTTAATGCAAAATGCCAGATAGGTTTTTGCAGTGATCAAGGTGCTGGGCGGGGGCGATTACTTGTGAGGCGCTTTTTTGTTTGCCTTCAAATTAACCTTTAACTTTAGGGGGGATTGGAGAAAAGGGTGTGTGCACTGGGGTTCCCAAAAGGTTACCTGTCACTGCATGTAGGGGGAAGATCATTTATTACAATGAGCCTTGTAATTGTTATTTTTAAAGTTAGAAGTAATTCCTCTTAGGTAACTTTGTTAAATAGGGAAGCACATTTGGCTAATTTTAGTTTTAAGAAAAGTCTAAGGAAGAGATCGATTTTTTTTTTTTTTTACCTTTAATGAGAAGATGATGAGTGGCATAAAGTGTTCAAATGACTTCTAGTGCTACAGATAGATTATAGCTTAAATTTATTAAGAACAAGAAGTTTAAATTTATTAAGAACATCTACAAACCTCTGCCTTGACCAGCCCATTTTCATCATGTTGATTTAAATGTTTATGGACACTCCTTTAAACAAGTAAGGATCATCTGTCTTTAAGTCTGGAGTTAACCTTTTTATTCTCTTCTTTTGCAGATATGAAGTGCAGAGACTCCCATTCACGGCTCTCCATTCTGTTTCCTGCAACAGCACACACTCTGATGGTATCTTACCTGCTTGGGAAATGGCTTGTTAGTATGTTTCACTTTCAACTCCTTGCACTCCCATCAAGACACAAGAATCCTTCTCTCCCTTTTGGGGGAAAAAGCCATTTCAAATTTATAGCTAAATATGGTGTGTGAGGGGAAGATGGGAAGCTTTACAGTTACTCTGGACACTGTTTAATATCGTTTTGGTTTTTGTGTTTTTTTAAGAATTCTGGCTCAGGACTTTTATACTTTTGTTTTCATAATTAGAAAGCAGAATAAGATCAGTGTGCTTTCTACTGAGGCATTTAATAGTGAGAGACACTCAGTAGTGTGTTTGCTGTTGAATCAAACAGAAGAGAAGGCCAGTGATTGTGTGAGAATCTGGATTTCAAATCTGCAAAAGGAAGGTGCAAAAAGGTAAGTAGTCTTTGCAAATACAATGGATAGCACTTTCTTGTTTTGAGGCTCTCATTGTGTTGGTGTTTGATTTTTTAAAAAATATTTGATAGAGAATTGCAGTTTTTGAGTTTTGGTCTATTTTGCTAACAGTGTTTCTCATAAACAGCAATTTCTTTTATGGGAAGAGCTTTTCTTACAATGAGCCCTTCATATTTGAATGTTTTGAGTGAAAGAATCCTATCAAAGTATTTTTTTTAAAAGCCATTAAGGGAACTGTATCAACTTTTCATTCAGCAAATGTTCATCGAGCATATCTGTGCGAAAGGCGCCCCCCTAGGTATTCTGAGTATGACATGATGAGTGAGACAAAGCCCCCTGTCATCTAGGAGCTTACTTGGGAGGACAGCAGCTGTGGACCTGGTGAGGTTCCAAAGTGAGGAAATAAAACACGGTGTCTTTAAAATTTCCTAATTTAAAGAATTACTAGTTGGGTCGTACTTTTTCATAATTTGATTTGAAAAAAAGACCTGCCAATAGATTTTGTAATCTGCGGTTGCCTTGATCACACACTTACATGTGGAATTCTGGGGTTAACTTATGACCCAGGAGGTACTCTTGTATAGGCTCTACCAAGATCATGACTCTGTACTCATCAGTTGCTTTAAACATAATTTTATTCTATTTGAATTGACCATGAATTAAATCTTTAGATAAAAATAAAAGCTTTTTGATGAGTGCCTATTATGTGCCAGGTGTTGTACCACATGCTTTAGTGTGTATAACTCTGGTGATAATTTTCATTTATGTCATAGGAAGAAATTGAGGTTCATGTAGCTTGGCAAGTCATTTAGCTTGTTAATAATGGTAAAGCAAAGAGTCAAACACAGGTTGATCTAAACCTGTCCGTTTTTCTACTGTTGTATTAGAAAGTTAGTTGGACTGGTCATTTTTTTTTTTTTTTTTCCTTTTTAAGCAGTAAGTAAAGAAATGGGTATTTCCTAAATTTAGTGCTTACTTTGATTTCAGTGGCTGTGGGATAATACAGAGTCTCTGGGTGGTGCAAATAGTTAACATGCTTGGCTGCTAACGGAAAGGTTGAAGGTTCAGATTCACCCAGGGACACCCTGGGAGAAAGGCTTATCAGCTATTGCAAACCCTATGCAGCACAGTTCTCTTCTTGATACAGGTGGGGTCACTGTGAATCGGAATTGACAGCAACTGGTTTTTATGGGATGATACAAAAGATACGTATGTTTGAGCCAAGCAGATTCTTTACTCAGTTAACAGCCATAGAACCTTCTGCTCCCCATTTCCTTAGCTGTATATTTGGAAAACATAATAGGCTGTAAAATCTTCGTTCTTGCCTGTTCAGAGAGATAGGTAATAAACAATTAACATTTGAGAGACTACTAAGTTCATCAGTGTATGTGTACTTTGAATTCTTCAGTCTTCAAGAGGAAATAAAATTTTAATAATTTCTTCTTTATTTTTTTCTGACATTATACATGGCACAGAAGTGTCTTTTAAAGTGGAAGATAGTTCACTGTGTGGACAAAGTGTTTGATCCTAGAGAACAGGATTTAATATATATGTAGATTGACCAATAATTTGCTTTTATAAGCATTTGATTTTTTTGCTTTATTTGCCTTATTTTCAGAGTTACTTGAAAAACAGGAGCAGGACACATATAACTCAAAACAGCAACAACATACAGAGAAAGAAAAAAGGAAAGAAAAGAAAGTAGTACTAAGTGATTATTAGACCTGGGCGGATTGTCAGGGTACTTGGATATTTGGTTCTAGTTCCAGCCTCTCCAATTAACACTGATTTTGGGCAAATCATTGTGACTCTTTGGGCTCCAGCCTGTCTAATTCTCATATAAGCCTAGTTTATTTTGGCTTTCGGCAGTTGACTGAAACACATACAAACAAAATTTAGGCCTCACTCTATGTGTAAAGTTAATGGTCTATACCATTCTGATTTGATTGTTAATATCTCCTCGTCTCTTTGTTAAAGGTAGCTTGCTTTGGCAGATAAATGACATGGTTGCCCTAAAAATAAGGGTATTTGAGTATCAAGTTAAAAACTTTATTAAGCATAGTTATTTGAAACTGATTGCCTTGAGATGGGACATTCCTTAGTTTTGTCTAGACTCTATCATTATTGTTTTATACCCAACCCTCTTAGCTAAGTTAAATTACCTGCCACCCATTTGTGCTTATGAGCAATCCTTACACGATTGTCTTTTTATGATCGTTACTATACAGACAGTCTAATACTAGCAGATGAAAATAATGAACCCTACAAGTTCGGTTTGGATTTTCCTATTTCCTTTTCTTTCTTTGGCACAGTGGTTAAGACCTTGGCTGCTAACCAAAAGGTCAGCAGTTCGAATCCACCAGCTGCTCCTTGGAAAACCTATGGGGCAGCTATACTCTATCCTATAGTGTCTCTATGAGTTGGAAATCTGCAAGACTGCAACAGGTTTTGTTCTTTCTTTCTTAACCTTATGCTTTTGTAATTTTGTCGCGGGTATGCTTTTCTTGATTTAACATTATATAATAAGCATTTCTTCAAGCTGCTAAACTGCCTTCATGATTATTTTAGGCAGAATAATAAATCAGTGGCTGTGCCATAAATTTTGTTTAGGTTTTTATTATGGGAATTCAATCTCCATGTATGTATCAGCCAGGGCTTCAGCATTTCTGAGCTTTAAGCCAAACCTATTTCCTCATGTACCCGCCTCCGCTGGATTATTTTGAAGCAAATCCCAGACATATCACTTTATCTATAAATATTTAGTATAACTCTCTAAGAGATGAGGACTTAAAACACACAAGCATACTAATATTATCAGGCCTAAGATAATAGCAAAAATGCCTTTATGTCATCATTCAGTCAGTTTAAAAATGTTACACATTATTTCAGATCTCTCAAAAACATCAACACTGTTTTAAATTTTGTTCAAATCAATTCCAAATAAAGTTCATACATTGCAGTTGGTTGATTTTCTTAAACCTCTTTTCATCTATAGTTCTTCTGCCATTACTTTAATTCTCGTGCAATTTATTTTTAAAGAAACCATGAATTTTGTTTTGTAGAATTTTCAACATTCTTGATTTTTTTCTAATTGCATCCCCTTTGATACATTTCCATGACATTTCAAAATAGTTCTTTTCCTGTAGGAGCTAACTGATGGGGCAACAACACAGTCTTCTCAAGGCCTCTTTTGAAAGCCTCTCTTCCCTTGTTTTGGGTCAGTAGAAATAATTACAGATATCTCTTACGTCCCAGCAAACTCTTAGACCTATCCTTTACCAACATAAAAAAGTGTAACCAGTCAAGATTATCTATGAAGGAAAAAAGCCTTCAGCCCAAACTTCTGTAAAGGTAGTTCCTCAGCCATCTCAGCTTATACCTGAAGGGGCACTATTTACTGGGACCAACTGTTTTCACCTACATAGAGGGTTTATTTAAATCGTCTGTTTATTGCTAGTCTACGCAATCGATCCTACCTGTGGAAAGGTATTATGTACATCTTACAAAAATGGTGAAAAAAACAGTTTGAAATCCTGAAAAATCTTTTAAAATTCCAGTTCTCTTGACCTGACTTTAAGAAATCATGAAGTAAATGCTTGTGTTTGAAAATGCTTGTGCATTTTAATTTTGTAGTATACTTATTAAAGATTGTAGCTAGATGTATTTTGGGTTCGATCTTATACAAATATTGACATTTTTATGTTTACGTGGGGTACTATTGCATTAACAAGAATTCAAGTGACTTCTTTAGAAAACCTCAGATTTCAGTAAGTTTTTAAAACAATTTATAGCAAATTTACTTGTTTTTTAAAGAAATATAAACCAAGACAATGATTTCTTTTCTTTACAGAGACCATGAAACGTATGGTGCAATAATCCTACTTTTGGTGGGAAAAATATACAGCCATTCTGGTGAAGCAGTGAGTAGTAGTATCAGTAGCTTATACTAAAGTGTCCAGGTTGAGAATTTAGGCCTTCAAGTAGTATGCTTGTTTGTGTTGGGTTGTACTTACTTAAAACTCTTAAATTTTTTTTTTTTTTTGTCGGGGGGTGGTCATTCTGATTATATCCCAAGGTGTAGATAAAGGGTTCCCGCTGTGAAATAGCCAAGAGGCAAGTGCCAGTCACTTTCTGCCCCAGACAGTTGTAGGACGCCCACTATTTTATGGCTCTGCTGAATTGAGAGGGAGCGCTTCTACTGCATGTTACACTGACCTGATCTGATTTTTTTTTCTAAATGGAAGTGATGAGTTGTTGGCCATTAAAAACCTAGTTTGAATCTAAGTGTAAAAAATCCGGGAATGTTATGGTATCAAAAATTTATAACTAGATTTTATAAACTAAATTTTTATAAACTAGATGTATTATACACAAACTATGCCAGGCATGTTTTATTGGACTTGGGGTTTCTAATGAAGTTAATTTTCAACCTTTTAGATGTAAAATGAGATCGCACTTGACTGACTACTGTTCGAAAGCAAAGCTCTTGATGAAACCAGGTTTGATCTTCCTAAAATCAGCTTTTCTGTGGGGGATATTAAAGAGTTTGTGTATTATGTGTTCATCTTTCCTGTTGTGATTGAGTAAATTTCATATTGATAAAAAATGAAAGACGTTCTTAGTGGTTAGTTGGTGCCTCTTATGTGCATCGTCATTTCTTGATATTTATCGGACTTGTTCTCCCTAAATTCTTCAATTAGTTCAAGGGCACATGACCAGCAGAACAGAAGCTTGCTCTAGTGGCAGCTCTTGCAAGAATAAGTAGGTGGAGGTGAAGTTATATTCGGGTGGGTTTAACATAGAATATTTTTGCTAAACTCTTTTGGGTAGTGGTCCTCAGAACAAATGTGCATAAAAATTACTTTGGGTGCTTGTTATTGACGTACATTTCTGAGGTCCACTCCACCAGTCTACGTTTAGACAAGGTGGTTCTGATGCAGGTGCTTCTTGGACTGTATATTGGAGATATACTGATTTTTAGGGGGTAATTTTGTCCAAATAGTAGATACATTTGGCAATCTTGTTTTAAAAGTTACTGGTTAATTAAGAAAGAGATATAATTATAAAGTCAGCAGTTCATGTGGGGATGGGCAACTTGGGTGACAGGTCCAGATTCTTGCAGCACGGTTTCTTAAATTTGGTTGCCCGCTAAAAGTTGAAGTGCTCTATAATTTTTCATCTTTTTTCCTCTTGAACAAGTTTACATAGTCACTTTACTATAGAATAGTGGCTTTTAGCCTTTTAAAACTTATTCCTCATGTAATACCTAACTTCACTTTTCTGCATACTCTCACCATTTAAGATTGGCAAACTTTACTTTCTGTAATCAGTAATAGCTACTATGTATTTCCCACTTATATGCCCCACACCGTGTCAAGCACCTTGTATACATTGTATCATTTAATTCTCTGTAAAATCCAATGAAGTAAATTCTGTTAATCTCATTTCACAGATAAAGACACTGAGGTTCAGAGGGATTATAAATAAACAAATTATAAGTGGCAGATACTAGCAGGTATATTGAAGATGCCTTTTTGAACTACATACAGTCTCTAGGATTTGAAAGCAGCTTTGCTTAAATTGTCATACTAATATACTTTGTTACACTTTACCGTTATCACTTAGCTCAGGATTTTGATGGGAGTTAACTTTCTGCTAGTTAGAAATGATATAGCTCTCTGTTCTTCACTCACCCAGTGCTGTTTGCTTTTAAAATATTAATAGCTCTTCAGTTCAATTTAGGGAATTCTTTGGGCATTGTGGAAAGGGGATCGCTTGTTTATATGTGACCATTGGTCTTAAATTAGATATAATTTCGTTTTAGCTTTGTTAGCCTGGCCCTGGCCACAGTGAACTACACTTGTTTGGTAAGGAAGCAAGAATTGTCATATTTGAAGCTCACAGAGCACAAAATCAGCATTCAGTAAGTACTGGATCATGGAATTTGAAACGAACCTAGAAAGGATTTAAAAAGACTAAAATACAGTAGGTTATTGGACCACGTATTTTTGGTAAAATAGAAATAGTGAAATGATAATAGGCTTAAATAAATTACCTTAAAAAAAAAGGTCCTTCTGTTCTAGACCTTTGTGTGGCACCGCTGGACATAACTCAACCCAAACCCATTGCCATTGAGTCGATTCTGACTCATAGTGACCCTATCTGACAGAGTAGAAGTGCCTCATAGGGTTTCCAAGTCTGTGAGTCTTCATGGAAGCAGACTGCCACATCTTTCTTCTGCAGATCAGCTGGTGGGTTCAAGCCACTGACTTTTCGGTTAGCAGCTGAGTGCTTTAACCACTGCTCCACCAGGGCTCCTTACTGGACATAATACAGATGAAATATTTAAAGTATGTAGAAACCAAAAGGGAAAACTTCAACTCCTTGTTGGTATCTAAGAGCCAGGACTAGGGAAATTCTGCTCAAGAGTTTGAAAACCGATGACCATTTACATTAATAATTAAAAAGAAGATGCTTCTATACCAGTGTTCATTTTCTTGGGAAAATGTCAAGTTATGTTGCTATAATAAGTGATACCATACAAAAGTGAAGTCAAGATATGCCTGATCTTAAAAATATTTTGCCACTACCTGGCTATTATTTTCTTGGTTGATTATTTTAAAAGAAAAAAATCACTATTTGGGAGTTAAATAATTTGAATAATATTCAGATGTTATTACTGTCTTGCTTTTGAAAAGCCTGAAGCATATGTGTTTTTTGCAAGGTGCTTCCATTTTTATTTCCAAGCCTTGTTATCTAGGTAAGATTCTTCAGAGGGTTGTTTGAAGGTACATGCCTGGAAGCTTAAAATCTAAATTATTAAAGGAGTGTTGATAAACTTTTTTTTTTTTTTAAATAAAGATTGAGTAAATTCTTAGGCCTAGAGAGATGTTCCCTAAGAAATTTTTTATATATAGGTCTTCTCAGTTAATTTTTAAATGTATTTCATGATATCCTTGTTTCATAATTTATGCATGTTATTAATGTTGCAAAAGTCATTTTCCCTCCCCCTCACACGTTTGGTAACTCATAGTCTCTGCACATTGCCCTTGTAATACTTGGGACTTCTAATTAAAAACATTATTCAATCATTTACAGTTAATAAAATTAAACACAATTTTAATGTAATAATAGCTACTATATGTTGTGCCTACTTACTGTGTGCCAGGCCCTGTGGTTAGCGCTTATGTATGTTCTTTAATCTTGATAACAACTACATCACATTTCTTAACTGCAATGCCAAAATTCAAAAAGCTCTGAAAACTGAAGTTTTTGTTACTTTTTTGGTAGCAAAACCTAGTCTATCCTGAGATGATGTGAGGCTATTTATATCTATTTATACCATTTCTTATGAATATTTTCTCATTTCACTGCTGAAATATTAATGTGCTTGATTATGGGGTACTCATCTTTTCAAAACCAAAAAAATTCTGAATTCTGAAGCCTATCTACCTCCATGGGGAGCCCTGGTGGCACAGTAGTTAAAGTGTTCGGCACCTAGCCATAAAGGCAGGCAGTTCCAACCCACCAGCCACTCCAAGGGAGGACGATGTGGCGGTCTGTTTCAGTAAGGATTTATGGCCTTGGAAACCCTATGAGGGTAGTTCTTCTGTGGCCTATAAGTTCGCTGTGAGTTGGAGTCGACTAGATGACAGTGGGTTTGGGTTTTTGGTTTTAAGCTTTCTGAATCCTTATCTCCTATGGAGGAGAAAATTAGGTTGTTCTGTTGCACCTGGTTGTCTGGTGGTTTTTGTTGAACCTAGTCTGTTTTGCTTTGTTTTAAAACCAATTTAATTGGTTACCAGCATTCAAAACTGGGTAACCACAGTCATCACCACTGTCCTCACTTATTCTGCTTGGCGCTTCTAGGTATAGTCCCATTCCCCACAAAGTGTGTTTCTGGATCACTAATCACAGTGATTTCTCTACTGTCAGACTAAGTAGCATACTGGCTTTTTAATACATATTTTGTGTTTAGCAGTACTTGAAGTGAGTTTGCTGGCATTTACACTTCAGTGTAGGATATGTTTTCTTTTTTATATAATTTCTTAAATGTTTTGGTGGAACTGAGGTAAACTGAATTTAAGACTATTCTAAAAACTATTTTTTAACTTCTTATTTTGAATAATTTCAGACTTAAAAAAACTTTTAATAGTATAGAAAACTAAGCTTTTTATTTAGAGTCATTTATTTTTTAACATTTTGCCACATGTGCTTTATCATTCTGTATGTAAATATATACTTTTTTTTTTTCCTGAATTATTTAGGAGTAGGTTGCATACATCATTCTCTTTTACCCATTAATATTTGGGTATGTATTTTCCAGGGCTTCAGAATGATTTGAGCTGGTTCAGGCATGGCCAACAATGTGAAATTGGAACAGACCTGAAGTTTTAAAATACGGATGAAGCGGTCGATAAGCGGAACGGGAAAAATAACAGGTCGAAGCCCTAGAATGGGAGACTTGGAAGAGGAGTAGTGAGCCCTTTCAGGAGCCTGATATGGGAGATTCACTTATTGCCAGGACCATTGAGAGAAACACACATTTAAAGAGGTGTACTCAGCTGCCATCTTTGAGCAGGGCACTGCTGTTTCCAACTCTGCTGATCAAGAGATTTTGTTGCTAAGCCACACACCCACTGCACTTGTTTTCTAAGAGGGAGATTAAGTTTGCAGCAGGGCTTCGACCCATGATTTTTCCCATTCTGCTTATCGTTCTACTTCACCCACATTTAAAATACTTGGGTCCATTTGGGTTTCGCTTCGTCGGCCATGGTTGAGCTGGGCAGAAGTGGTTTAAAGGCCTGGTCTTTTCTAAGAGCAAACATGTTGTCGTACATAACTGTAGTTTGTAAATTCAGGAAACATTGATAGAATACTTCTATCTAATTTGCAGCCCCTATTTCATAACCTTGTTAGTTTTCTCAAAAATGTCATTTGTAGCTTTTTTTTATCCCTCCAGCACGTTATCATGTATTGTACTTAGTTGCAGTATAATAAAGAATATATGCAATAAGGAATATCTCTCATTTTGAGTTTGTCTGGTCTTTGCTCATGAGTAGGTTAGGTATATAAGCCATGTTGTCCTCAGGGTGTCAGATCTGCAGGCACATGATATCCATTTGCTCTCCTTGGTGATGTTCACTTTGATTCTCCAGTCAGGTCAGGGTGTCGTCCTGTTTTTCGTCCCTGGAGTTAAGTGTTACTTCCCTCGCAACTAATAATCTCTTTACGGTCTTGCCAGTACATGACTTCTCATCAAGCTTTCCTCTTCAGCTTTAACTAGATGTACATTTTTATTTTGTAAAATTTTCTATTGCAATTAGCTGCCTATTGAATTAATCTCATTTGTCCTGAGATTAAGTTTTGACATAGTAACATTCTCGCAAAGATATGAAATGTGAACCAAAGTAAGTTCCCTCTTTTATGATTTAACTTGTTGCTAATTTATAAACTGGACAGTGTTTTGTTCTGTTGTACATAGGGTCGCTATGAGTCCAAACCGACTTGACGGCACCTAACAACAACAATTTATAAACATCTTTTAGCATTGTAAGGAGAGGTAGTTTCTAAAGACATCTGCTTGGAATCAAATAAATCTGGATATTATTTTTCAATTGGTTAAATTACATATAATTTTTTTCTACTGTAGATTTTTTTTATTTTTTTCAAGAGAAAGGAGTTGTGGGAGGGAAAGGTTTCTTTTGTCTTCTGTTGATATTTCTGTTGTTTGCTGGGAGGGAAGTTTGGCCTAGCCTGAAATGGGACCCGTCTCAACTGACTCTCCGTAACTTTTTTCTGAACAGTGAATTCTTTAAGACCTCTGTTCCACTTGCATAAAATTTGTAATTCCTTTGCTTTTTGCTTCTTTATTTTTAGTGTATCATATTTTAAAAAGAATTCTCTCCACCAGTTGCAGCTTGGTAACCAGAATTGGAGGGAAGAAAATGAGAATCAGTTGTGCAACATTAAATTGTAAACAGGAAGGAAAACAATATAATCCTAGGTCAGGGATGAGTTAATTGAGTTGCTGTGAAGTTAATGCTGATGAAACTTTGTCAGCATTAAAAAAACAAACAAAACCTTTCAGAGAAAAAGGTAAGAGTCATAAATATATCTGATGTTTGAAAAAAATTGGGTTTTTGTTGATAATAGTTTTTTTTGAGATTTTCCTTTGGGAAGGGAATTTGGATGATGCTTGTGAGCTTTACCACAAGAAGTGATGCATATTTAGGTATAGAATTGATGAGTAATGCTAGAAATCATTAACAAATACCATCATTTTGTAAAGTTTGTCATTAAGCGAATAAAGGTTTTATTCATTTAGTCAGAACTAGAACCATCAATAAAACTCAGATATCTTTAAATGGAATCTAAATACCACATAATGTTTTCATTCTTGCTATAATAGTCACATTTTGAATTTTGACGAAAATACCCCACACTGAAACATTTGTTTCTCCTTTGCATTAGGCTGAGAAGGATTTATTTTCATAGTAGTTACCTCTTGTCTTGACACAAAATAACTATTAAGGCCCTCCTACTAAGATACCTGTCTTTAAAATCTTTTAATTTTGAAATAATTATAGATTCACTGGATTTTGCAAAGGTAATTTTTAAGAGATGGTAATTTGGTTGCTGCTTTATATTCTTATTTAGGATACAGTTTCGTAGATTGGTGGCTTTCAAACTTTTGAGCATAGTTACACAGATACTTTACAACTGGATCCAAGTATACACATACGCATGAAACAGATTCATCATAGTTAGGATTTACCCTTACCATCCTTGTACACTCTGATTTTATTTTAGTGATAGTCGTCACCCTTGAAATTGATTTCACGACCAGTGCCTCTACCCTCAGTTTGAAAGTACTGCCATGCATAGTAAGTGTTTTCCATGTAAGGGTGACAGCATGATGATTGAAATGAAGTAAGGACAGATAATTTCCCCTCTTCCTCTTAAAGTGATCTTTGTGGTTTCTTTTAGGAAAATTTTTTTTTTTTTTTAATACCTAAAACATTTACCATTTCCACAGTTGTCACATGTATGGTTCAGTGACAGCGTGTGTATTATGTTCAACCATCATCATTGACCGTTCCCACATTTTTCTGTCATCCCTAACAGAAACTCAGTGTTCCCTAAGCACTGTGAGAAAGATTTATTATTTAAAAATACTTTCCTGACACATTGAGGGAGTTGGCAGCCAATGTCATAAAACAATATGTGTATTAATTGTTTAATGAGAAACTAATTTGCTCTGTAAACTTCCACCTAAAGCACAATTAAAACAAAAACAGACTTTTCTGCTATTTCCAAGCATCTACCACCCACAATTAATACTTTTTTTTTTCCTTTCCCTTTTTCTTTTGGTCAGTTTCTATTTCTCAGTATACAATTGTTTCCTTATGTTACTGAGAACATGTAATGCTTGAGTATTTTATATGCTTAAGAGAGACAGGCAAGGGAAAAAACAAGTCAGATATGAAGTTAATATTTTTATTAAATGCCATGAAGATAAACATAACAGATTGCACAATTGATATAAATAGCTTTAAAATAGTCAACTAGGTTATTCTCGCATTGAGATAATAAACTAAGGGTATGGATAGGATTCCAAATTCTAGTAAATTATTGGTTTGAAAATAAAGTGAATTAAGAGTGTACTTTTAGCCAAGAAAAATGCTAACATTTATTGACCAATAATCCTCACCTGAATCTTTTAAGGTAGAAATATTATTACTAATTTTGTACATATAAAAACTGAAGTTTAGAGGGGCTAAGTAACTGGCCCGAGGATATAAAGACTTGGTAAGAGATTGCTGTGAAACTTCAGCTCAAACATTAGGATAACTATGGTTTGGTTATTCTTTACTCCAAACTCACTGCCGTCGAGTTAATGCCGACTCACAGGGACCCTGTGGGGCAGAGTAGATCTCCCCGAATGGATTTCCAAGGAGTGGCCCAACACTTAACCACTGCGTCAACAGGGCTATCACATGAAAATGAGGGGGGCAAAATGATGGCTTCTTATGACTTACAAAATTTTATTGGTAACAATACAAATAGTGGTCTTACCTCAGAAAAGTCATACTGTTTTACATAGCTCTACACTAAAAAACAAATTACCTCTCTATTTTTTAAAAAAAGTGGTTATTGAGCACCTATAGGGTCGCTGTGAGTTAGAATCGACTTGATGGCACTGAGTTACATATAAGAAAAGACTTGATGCTCAAGTACCATGCCAGTACTCCCGTTAAGTAGTCGGGCAGCAAACATTTAGATACCAGATGCTCTGCTACGGTAGAAAGCAGCTTTTTGTAAAGTTTGATCCAGTGAGGAGGGTGCCCTTTGTGGATTAGCCCAGACCCAAGTTTGTCTTACCCTAGGTAAAAAGGCTTTCTTCTTCGTGGTTTGCATGTATTTGCTACAAGTTGATGGTTTATGGTAGCCAGGCTGATAAAAGACTTCAGGAGGGAAACTAGGTGTTAGAACCAGATATCCAGATATCCTGGTATCTGTCAGTGATTTCATTTTTATGTGAAGGAAATTGACCATAGCAAGCTTAGTTTAAACATTAGATTCTTGATGTTTAGCCCAGGCAGATTAAGCCACAGTTATGTTTAAGCCTACATGAGAAACAAGGTTATTGACCTCTATCTTATTAGAAACTGAGAATTGTTAAGGTTTATGTCCTATACTACCCGTTGTCGTCAAGTTGATTCCAACTAGTGCTTTTACAAACTGAGTCTGGACCTATAAGGGAGTTGTGAAATCAATTCGTAAGAGCTTGGCTGCTAACCAAAAGGTCTGTAGTTTCAGTCCACCACCCGCTCCTTGGAAACCCTGTGGGGCAGTTCTGCTCTGTCCTATAGGGTTGCTATGAGTCGGAATTGACTCCATAGCAATGGAATTTGGTTTTGGACTATCATAAAAACCAATGAAAGAGACCACGGTGGGAAAAAAATACCTTTATGTGCCACGTTGGTAAGCTTAAATATTCGGTTATTTCGCTGTAGTCTACATGTGTACGCATACATGCATGTATACGTGTATGTTTTTATTGGATTATAATGTGAAAATGTTTGTTAATGTGGGATGTGGTTTAAAAAGTTTGCAATACGAACTATACCTTCCGGCTTTTGAGGTCATTTACTGAGTTCCTGGCGTTTTTGTTTTTATTTGGGGGGACGGGGCGAAGGAGCATAAGAATTAGGATGATAAAAGAGCACCTTTTTTTTTTTGAATTTTTACCAATTAGCCAATAAAGCTGAAATGGGATTTTAGTGATTCAGCTTTTTTTGGGTAGTTAAGGCTAAATTTGCCTTGTGAACCCTCTGAAAGGTATTATAACCCAAGAAAGATACGTATGTTACAGATGTCTTGTCGTATTTACTGGCCGTGTTGTAGTACTATCACATATGTTAGCATTAAACGACCTGATAGAACATCCCTTTATTCAAGACTGAAAAGGTCACCTATTTTGCTTAGGGCAACCTGTGAAGTGTTTGTTTTTACCTAAAATTTAGGACTAAAAAACAAAAGGACTTTGAGATTTTGAGGGAAAGTGGTCAGTAGTTTATTTTCTTGACTATGGAATGGTTTTCAGGAATAGTCATATAGATAAACATTAGACATTAACTTAATGGCTTCTTTTTTCTTTCATTTCTTTCAAAGGTTTGGGCCCCATGGGATCCCTGTGACAATATTTCCCAAAAGGGAATATAAGGATAAACCTGAAGCCATGCAGCTCCAAAGTAGTACATTCCAAGAAGGGACAGAAGTCAAGCGAGAAGTGAATGGTGCTGTTCCCCACGACCCTTCTCCTGCCCCACCTCCCGAGCCAACCCTGGCCGAAAGCCTGTGGACTTCCAAACCACCACCTCTCTTCCATGAAGGAGCACCTTATCCTCCCCCCTTGTTTATCAGGGACACATATAACCAATCAATACCTCAGCCACCTCCCCGGAAAATTAAGCGGCCCAAACGAAAAATGTACAGGGAAGAACCCACTTCTATAATGAATGCTATTAAGCTACGACCCAGACAAGTCCTGTGTGACAAATGTAAAAACAGTGTCGTTGCCGAAAAAAAGGAAATCAGAAAAGGTAGTAGTGCAAGTGACTCTTCTAAATACGAAGATAAAAAACGGAGAAATGAAAGTATAACTGCTGTGAACAAAAAACTTAAAACTGACCATAAAGTAGATGGGAAAAACCAAAACGAAAGCCAGAAAAGAAATGCTGTGGTTAAGGTTTCAAATATTGCTCACAGCAGAGGCAGAGTAGTTAAAGTTGCTGCTCAGGCAAATACATCAAGAGCCCAGTTAAGTACTAAAAAAGTGCTCCAGAGTAAAAACATGGATCACGCAAAAGCTCGGGAAGTGTTGAAAATTGCCAAAGAAAAGGCACAAAAGAAGCAAAGTGAAACCTCTACTTCCAAAAACGCACGTTCGAAAGTCCATTTCACACGTCGATATCAGAATCCTAGCTCAGGTTCTCTTCCACCCCGGGTTCGGTTAAAACCACAAAGGTACAGGAATGAAGAAAATGACTCTTCTCTGAAGACAGGACTTGAGAAAATGCGGAGCGGCAAGATGGCACCCAAGCCCCAGTCTCGCTGCACCTCCACCCGCTCAGCAGGTGAGGCCCCTTCAGAAAATCACAGTCCCTCAGAAGGCCCGCAAGAGGCCAGCAGTGAGGTTCAGGACACAAATGAAGTGCATGTACCTGGTGAGCGGGATGAACCACAGACATTGGGCAAAAAGGGCAGCAAAAGCAATCTCTCTGTTTACATGACCCTAAATCAAAAGAAATCTGACTCTTCCAGTGCGTCAGTGTGTAGCATTGATAGCACAGATGATTTGAAATCTTCCAACTCTGAGTGTAGTTCTTCAGAAAGCTTTGATTTTCCTCCAGGCAGTATGCACGCACCTTCCACCTCCTCCACTTCCTCCTCTTCAAGGGAAGAGAAAAAGCTCAGTAATTCCTTGAAAATGAAAATCTTTTCCAAAAACGTCTCTAAATGCGTCACACCAGATGGCAGGACCATATGTGTAGGGGACATTGTTTGGGCCAAGATTTATGGCTTCCCTTGGTGGCCAGCCCGTATTCTTACTATAACTGTGAGCCGGAAAGATAATGGCCTTCTAGTCCGACAGGAGGCCCGCATTTCATGGTTCGGGTCTCCGACAACATCTTTCCTTGCTCTTTCGCAGCTCTCCCCCTTTTTAGAAAACTTCCAGTCACGCTTTAATAAGAAGAGAAAGGGCTTGTATCGAAAGGCTATCACAGAGGCAGCTAAAGCTGCTAAGCAGCTGACCCCCGAAGTGCGGGCTCTGTTGACACAGTTCGAAACTTGAATATGGACAGTAAGGTAGACAAGAACGACTGGAAGGCGCCACAGATTTTCTAGTACAGTTAGGAAAAACTTCCTTGAAATACCCTGGCCAAATGGGAGAGAGAAATTGCACTCAATTGGCTGGTTTTTTATGCTTATAGTCATTTTTTGACTGAGAGGCTTAAACTGAACGTGCGATCAAATTTTGTCTTAAGGAAGTGAGGTTTTAGCAGTATTTTTCAGTTTTGAAGTCTAAAACTATCCCAAGGCATAGGAGCCATAGCCTCAACTGAAAGTGAATTTTTGCAGGGACTGTTAATAGCCGTTTGTACCTAGCACTGTATATATATATATGTATACATATATATAAAATATATAACCTGTCACTATGTGACAAGGGTTGCAGACCTGGGATTGCAGTAAGGGCTGGTGAGCTGGGGGAATAGTGTAGATATTTAATGACTACTTGTTTTGTTTTTTGATTAATGAACACTTAGTCTATCTATGCACATAATGGCATAAGGGTTTGATACTTAGGCGTTTGCCAGGCTGAGACACTTGCTGTACACTTGTGGACCGGGGAGAGAGCCCAGTGCTTGGGATTGAGGCTGTTAAGGCTGGGTAGGTTTGAGTCATCACTATCTATCTTCCAGTGGGGATTTAACAAAAACTTTCGAACTTCAGGTTGGGGAGTTTTGATAGGTTTGTTTTTGGATATGTAAATAGCTGATTGCTATACTTGGTCAGATTTCTCCTGACTGGCTGTTCCTAAATTCTTAGGATACGTCCTAGTAAATTACACTTTGTGAATTAATTGTCATATGTGTAATTGTTGAATTTTGGATGTACCTAATTTGATGAGTTTTAAAAAATTATTCCATTTAAGGTATCTGTTTGCAGGTCAGAAAATGAGAAAATGTAATTGTGTAATGCTCTGAAATGTAAAAAAAACAAAAAACAAAAAACAAAAAAGCTGTAAATAAAATTGACTAAATCCGAATTATTTGTGTGTGTTTCTCAAAAAGCTTGAAAAATTTTAAGATGGTAGAAAACAATTCTTTGTAATAGTGCTTAGAGGAGGGAAAAGAGCAAACTTTCATTTTCCTATTTGCCCTATTGAAATATGAGTATAGGTAAAATTCAAATGAGAAGTGATTAATCAGTATATTCTTAAAATGGATTTTTGTAGTATAGGGGTCTCGTATGCTTCTAGATTTGATACCCCTCTCCTGCCAATTTCTGATAAATGTGGGTTTTGATTTTTCGTTTTTAGCCTTAATATTTTATCACATGCTTTATTTTTTTACACTCGGGTAATTACAACCAGTCTCTCTTCCATGGTGTTCGGTCCTCTGCCTCAAGTATCATTGCTTTTGGGGGCTGGTAACGTAGCTCACTTTTCTACATGGTCTGTTTTATCCCTAAGATTTGATTTCTTGTTCTTCATTTTTAGCTTTGTATGATTAGTGAAAAATATATCTGATAGTCTGTGGAGGCAAATTTATCCCAAGATTTTTAAAGTTGCTTTCTACTTTTTGTGTCTGACATAGCTAACTTCACTTTTAAATTTGATAAATTTCATACAAATAGAAACACGAAACTTTTGAGAGCAACTTTGTGGATTTTTAAATCCAACTTTAAAGATCTAGGTTACTATGGAATTTATAATAAAATAATGGAGGTTGAAAATCAGTAGTCTTCTGTCAGCTTCCTTAAGGTTATGGATGTCTATGATTTATGTACCAATTTCTGCAAAAGCAAGTATAGAATTCCTGGGGAGCACTGTCAATGCTTTTTGATTATAATAAACACACAATAAAAAATAAAAAATAAAAACAAGATGTTTCACTTGAATAGAACATATTCTTTCCTGCAAACAGAAACAACTATACAATTTCAAAAATCTTTGATTATAACAGCTTGAAAAAAGTTCAGTATTCCTGAAGGGTTATAAGGAAGTTTCTTAAAAGTATTTGCTTCGGACTAATGAATTTCATTCAGATACTTTTGAAAGTTTGAAATCAAAAGTCCAGAAAGATTTAAACTAGTAGATAAAAAAGTCACCCAAAATATATAATTCAAGGCTCTGTGTAATGATCCAGTGGACTTCTAACAGTGATTCTGAAAGTAGGTACTGCTAATACAGCCAGGTGCTTTGGCAAATGTGCTCTGTGGCAGAAACCATGGGGAAAAAGAAGAAAGAAAATCATGATTGTGAAGCAGAAAAATAACATTCAATTTTATGTTGTCCATACCTTGAAAAAAGGTTGAGCCGTGAACACAAATTTGCTTGGTTTCTAATTATGCCAAATGATCCCTCCATTTTAAACTGACAGTTTGGCATGTTTCATCCGAAGTTTCAATAGGGAAACAAGGAATTTCTCTAATAAGTGTTAAAAAGTATATTGTAAACACTCAAGTACAATAGGTACATACTCATGTTTTATACAAGTAGATTTCTTAAGCAGCTGGATAAATTTGTCCAGTATCTATTGCAGATGGAGATAATTTGAATTAGGTAATTGTAGCCATTTACCTTTTGAAATGATGAAAGGAGGTATTAGTCACTTATTCTGTATTGAGAGAACCAAGTAGGTATTTTTTTTCCCCTTGCGGAGAGAGGAAACTAGACTTAGGCCAAATCTCCAGTGGTCTAAGAAGTGGCTAAAACAAAGGATTACCACACCAACCAAGTAGACAAATAACTCTGAAAGCTTAGGATGTCTTTATTTTTAGGAATTCTTCAAATTTAAAGTATCAGGAAGATATTTTTTCTTTTTGGTATTCTAGAATTTGTAGACTAGAAAACTGCTCCTTTGGAAGGGACATCTATTCAGCTCATTTACAGATGTGAAACCAGAGACCTAGTGAGATGGGAAAAGTAGGATTCCTTAGTGTGAAGCTCCTACGCTTGACCAGGTGGTATATCTTCACATAGTTTTGATGGGAAAATCTATAAATGGGCAGTAGTTACAGATTAAAAAACCCAAACCCAGTGCCGTCAAGTCGATTCTGACTCATAGCGACCCTGTAGGACAGGGTAGAACTGCCCCACAGAGCTTCCAAGGAGCACCTGGTGGATTGGAACTGCCGACCCTTTGGTTAACAGCCATAGCACTTAACCACTACGCCACCAGGGTTTCCAAGTTATGGATTAGTCCTAAGTAAAATACACAGAAATTTAGATATCTAGAAGACTTCAGGCAAAGAATGTGGAACTGATAGTAGAATCAATTAAAGGAGTATATACGCACCTTAAAGTACTTGGAAACCCTGGTGGTGTGGTGGTTAAGAGCTACGGCTGCTAACCAAAAGTTCGGCAGTTCAAATGCAGGTACTTCTTGGAAACCCTATGGGGCAGTTCTCTTTCCTAGAGGGTTGCTATGAGTTAGAATAGACTCGAAAAGTGGGTTTGGTTTTAAAGTACTTGGTTTTCGTTTTGGCTAGTTAGCTGCCTCATTTTATTAAACCTCGATGAGATTTTCATTTTAAAAATGAAAGTATTGTTAAAAGGTATTTGAATGTTTGGGTTACTCTTCTATGTTTCCCAGTTACAAAACATTAAATTGAGTTGCACCCCTATTTGAGCAGGTAACATCTTTCTAAAAATTGGAGAGTGAATTGGGAGTTAGAAATGGCTTAAGAAATATGTAATTTGGGTATAAAACTAGACTTTCCCTTCTAAACTGTGCACGTTCCTGTGGTTTTTGCAGCATTGGTTCACTTTGTTAGTATTGCATAGCAAAGCAGAAAAGAGCCATGGGCAGATGTCTAGAAAAGTTGATAATATGGTTTAATTCAGGGACTTGTACCCTGAATTATGGCCCAGTGGTGGCCTCCCATAGGGAATTTGCCAGATAGAATAGATTCTGTTTTCTAAGTTTGAGCAAATTTAGTGTTCACTTTGGGATTATACTAATATGATAAAAATAGCTGTTAAAAACAATTTTTAATTGAGCTGCCTGATACAGGGAGTTAGGAATAGAACAGGAGGCCGTTGCCATGCCAGTTGTCAGTTTAGGGGAAATAAAACAGCTAAGCTGGAATGTTATTTTTTCATTTTCAGTATTTAGTTTGTGGACACTCAGTGTATTCCTTCATCTGCCAAAGAGTGAATAGAATTTTAAAAATGAAAGCATCAGCCCATTAATATGCTCCATCTTACAATTCTGAATAAAGGTATAAAAAGGTTAAAGTCACAGTGATAATAGCTCAGGTGTATGTTTTTGGTTTTCTAGGATGTGTTGGTGTTTTTACCATAGAAAACTGACACTAAGAAGAGAACTCAACTTTTTTTTTTCCTGATAATATTTACTCAGGAGATCCAAAGAGGGTTTTTTCCCTTTTACTTTCCTTGTGTTGTGGCATCAGGTAGAAATCATTTTCTCGTGGCCATCCTGATAGAGCACAGTAATTTGTTTTTGATAGAAACTTTAAATTTGTGGTGGTGTCTTTCGAGAGGGTGTTTGGAAATAAGTCACGGGGGTGTGTCTCTTGGTCAGCATGGTGTTTGGGACGTGCCGTGAGCAGTGCCTGGCTTCCGGAATTCCTTCCTACTCATCTTGCACAAGGAAATATTGTTGCCCGCGATGCTGTAATGGCGCTCCCACTTCTAGGCACTGTAACTGCCTCTTGGCAAAGTTTTTAGGTGAATTAGCATAACTGCATTTATCTGTTAAGATTAGGTTTTCCGTTAAAGCCCATCCCCTTCCAGTGACAGTTTTTTTTTGTTTTGTTTTGACAGTTTTTTGAATATGGAAGCCATTTAATTGTTTTAATAATAGAGTTAATTAAGATATTTTCTAAAACTTAAAACATCACACTTGTGGCAATATTTTCATAATATGTGTACTATTGAATTACTTTTTCACTTTTTATGTTAGTACAGTTAATGGAAAACAAATATGCCCAGCCATGCATTATTAAATAATCATTAGAATAAAGTAAATAATTATTAATATTCTAAGATCATCTTGCATCCCACACTTTGGCAGGAAATACTGAATTATATTAATTTTTATATCACACCTTTGAATCCATTTTGGGATAGATTGAGTCAAATGTTAAGGCATCTAATTTCTCAGACCCTGGGTAGTACAAACTGTTAACAGGCGCGGCTGCTAACAGAAAGGTTAGAGGTTTGAGTCCACCCAGAGGTACCTCAGAAGAAAGGCCTGGATATCTGCTTCTTAAAAATCAACCACCGAAAACCCTATAGAGCACAGTTCTGCCCTGACATACATGGGGTCTGCATGAGTTGGAATCGACTTGACAGCACTGGTTTGATTTCTGAAAAAATGAATCGCTGAACTTCAGTTCTTATAGATTCCCATGTACTGACACAAATTATAGATTGGTTGGGGGGAGGTGTGATGGAAGAAAATAAATGGTAGGATTAAAGTTATCAGAATTTTTTAGAATACTGTTTCTGAATGAAATTACCGTATTTTAGTTGAATAACACATGGCTGTAGTGCATGTTGTCTAATATATGGGCCTTCTATTGTATACAATTTTTGTTTGTAAAGCAATTTCATAAAATTATGATACTGAAAACAGGCTGGTTTTTTAAAAAGCTTGTTTTTAAAAATTGGTTTAAACATGGATTTAATATTGTTTCTTCAAATTCCTGATTATTTTTGTAAGGTTTCTTTAAAAATCTTGAAAACATAGCCACCAATTAAATACGGAATTTTCCCTGTATCATAAGAATGTGACAGTACCTCCTTTTATTGCCTTAGAAGTCTGAGTCTTAATTGGATATCACTATTTAAAACTCCTTATTAAAATTTTTCCTGTCTGGGTGTCAGTATCTAGAAGGAAAACCAAATACTCCATAGCTAAAGTGTTAGGCTGTTAGTGTGACCACACTTTCTTCCCTTTTCGCATAAACTACTTGTACTTAGAATGTATATCACATTTTAGCAAGGGATTGGTGTTATTTATTTTAAGTATTAAAAATAATTTGTAGCCCTCAGTATTCCTCAATTAGTTCTCTTTGGCACAGAGATTCACCTAAAAGCCAGGTCAGTTGTTTAATCAATATTCCTGTCTTGTAAACCAGATTTCTTTAGGGCAGAGAATCAGAAGTTGTTACCTGATCTTGTTGGTTTTTGCAGTAATTTTTAAAGTTTCCCTGTTTCAATTATGTATACACTAAGAGGTTATTGTATAAGTTGATGAGACAGATTTATGGCAAAAGTTTCTTTATAATTCTTTAATTCTAAAAAAAAAAAAAAAAGGCTGGAGAAAAAGCCTAGAATGAATATAATTTTTTCTCCTAAGTAAAAATTTGTAAAAATGTGAGAGGGTCATCTGGTCGAGTGTAAAAGGTAGAAATGGATACCTGTGCATGTACCACTTGTAAGTCATGCGTATAGGCCGGAGCATTCACTAACATTTGGTACCATATTGCCAGATGAGGGGACGGTGATCATTCTCTTTCACTTCCCAGGCACACGGTTGAAAGCACACGCTCTTGAACCAGATTTGGGAGGTGCAGATATTGACTTGGATCTGCCCCTTACAAGCTCTGTAATCCTCGGCAAGTTACCTGCCATCATCTGTATGATGGGGATAAAAATAGTACCCCATACAGGGTCATTGCCACCACTCGTCTACCAGTTTGTTGTACTGTGGTGGCTTGCGTGTTGCTGTGATGCTGGAACCTATGCCACCGGTAACTAGCAGGGTCACCCTTGGGGGACAGGTTTCAGTGGAGCTTCCAGACTAAGGAAGAAAGACCTGGTGGTCTACTTCTGAAAGAAACTGGCCTGTGAAAGCCTTAGAATAGCAGTGGGACACTGTCTGATACCGTGCTAGCAGGTGAGCCCCTTGGGTTGGAAGGCACGCTTAATACACCTGAGGAAGGGCTGTCTCCTCAAAGTGGAGTCGACCCTAATGACGTGGCTGGAATAAAGCTTTCAGGACCTTCATTTGCTAATGTGGCTGACTCGGAATGAGAATAAACAGCTGCAAACATCCATTAATCAGAATGTGGGATGTATCAAGTATGAATTTAGGAAAATTGGGAATTGTCAAAAAATGAGATGGAATGCCTAATATCCTAGGCATTAGTGAGCTGAGATGGACTGTATTGGCCATTTTGAATTAGACAATCATATGGTCTGCTATTCCGGGAATGACAGAGAATTGGTGTCGCATTCATCATCAAAAATATTTCAAGATCTGTCCTGAAGTACAATGCTGTCAGTGATAGGATAATATGCATACACCTACAAGAAAGACCAGTTAATATGACCTGTTCAGATTTATGCACTAATCACTAATGCCAAAGATGAGGAAGTTGAAGAGTTTTACCAACTTTTGCCATCTGAAATTGAACAAACGTGCGGTCAAGATTATTGATAATTACTGGTGATTGGAATGTGAAAGTTGAAAAGAAAGGATTAGTAGTTGGAATATATGGACCTGGTGATAAAAATGATGCTGGAGATAGCATGATAGTATTTTGTAAGACCAACAACCTCATTGCAAATACCTTTTTTCAACAACACAAAATGGCAGCTAGTTACAGGAATCGAATTGATTACATCTGTGGAAAGATGATGGAGAAGCTCAGTATCATCAGTCAGAACAAGGCCAGGGACCGACTGGAGAACAGACCATCAATTGCTCATATGCAAGTTCAAGTTGAAGCTGAAGAAAATTAAAACAAGTCCACAGAAGCCCAAGTAGGATCTTGAATGTATTCTACCTGAATTTAGAGATCATCTCAAGAACAGATTTGACGCATTGAACTCTTAACAAATGAAGACCAAATGAGTTGTGGGATGACATCAAGGACATCATACATAAAGAAAGCAAAGCTCATTAAAAAGACGAGAAAGAAAGAAAAGACCAAAATGGATGTCAGAAGAGACTTTGAAACTTGCTCGTGAACATAGAGCAACTAAAGCGAATGGAAGAAATGATGTCAAAGAGCTGAACAGGAGATTTCAAAGGGCAGCTCAAGAAGACAGAGTAAAGTATTATAATGAAATGTGCAAAGACCCACAGTTAGAGGACCCAAAAGGAAGAACGCGTTTGGCATTTCTCAAAATGAAAGAACTGAAGAAAAAAATTCAAGCCTCGAGTTGCCGTATTGAAGGATTCCATGGGCAAATATTGAAAGACGCAAGAAGCATCAAAAGAAGATGAAATACACATCGATTTCAGGAGGTAACATGATCAAGAACAAATGGTATTGAAAGAAGTCCAAGCTGCACTGAAGGCATTGGCAAAAAACCAGGCTCTAGGAATTGATGGAATACCAGTTGAGCTGTTTCAACAAATGCTCACTCATCTAGAAATTTGGAAGACAGCTACCTGGTCAACCAACTGGAAGAGTTCTATATTTGTGTCCATTCCAAAGAAAGGTGATCTGACAGAATGTGGAAATTATCAAACTATCAATATCATAAGCAAGTAAAATTTTGCTGAGGATAATTCAAAAGTGGTTGCAGCAGTACATTGACAGAGTACTGACAGAAATTCCAGTCAGATTCAGAAGAGGATGTGGAATAAGGGATATCATTGCTGGTGTCAGATGGATCTTGGCTGAAAGCAGAGAATGCCAGAAGGGTGTTTACCTGTGTTTTATTGACTATGCAGAGGCATTCGACTGTGTGGATCATAACAAATTATGGGTAACATTGCAAAGAATAGGAATTCCAGAACACTTAATTGTGCTCATGAGTAACCTGTATATAGACCAAGAAGAGGCAGTTGTTTGAACAGAACAAGGGGATACGAGTGGTTTAAAATCAGGAAAGGTGTGTGTCAGTTGTATCCTTTCACTCTGTATGCTGAGCAAAAAATTTGAGAAACTGGACTATATTAAGAAGAACATGGCATCAAGATGGGTGGAAACTAACAACCTGCGATATGCAGATGACACAGCCTTGCTTGCTGAAAGTGAAGCAGACTTGAAGCACTTACTAATGAAGATCAAAGACTACAGCTTCAGTATGGATTACACCTCAACATAAAGAAAACAAAAATCCTCACAGCTGGACCAGTAAACAACATCACGATAAATGGAGAAAAGATCGAAGTTGTAAAGGATTTCATTTTACTTGGATCCACAATCAACACCCAAGGAAGCAGCAAGAAATCAAAGAATGTATTTCCTTGGACAAATCTGCTGCAGAAGATCTCTTTATAGTGTTAGAAAGCAATGATGGCACTTTGAGGGCTAAGGTGCGCCTGACCCACCCATGGTATTTTCAGTTGTCTCATATGCATATGAAAGCTGGACAATGAATAAGGAAGATGGAAGAAGAATTGATGCTTTTGAATTATGGTGTTGGCTAAGAATATTGAATATGCCATGGACTGCCAGAAGAACGAACCAACTTGGAAGAAGTACAGCCGAAATGCTCCCTAGACGCGAGGATGGGGAGACTTCATCTCACATACTTTGGACATATTAGGAGGGATCAGTCCCTGGAGAAGGACATCATGCTTGGTAAAGTAGAGGGTCAGTGAAAGAGAGGAGGACCCTCAATGAGATGAGCTGACACAGTGGCAGCAATGATGGGTTCAAGCATAACAACGATTATGAGAATGACATAAGACTGGGCAGTGTTTTGTTCTGTTGTTCATAGAGTAGCTACGGGTCAGAACTGACTCGACACCTAAAAACAACATAGGGTCACTGTGAGAATTTAAATGACTATTTGTAGCAGTAAGGAAAGTGCCTGGTCAAAACCTGTGTAAGTACTTGCTATCGTTGTCACCACCATCAGCTTGTGTGTGTGGTATACAGATTTCATTCTGGTATCTTTTGATACTATTTTTCTGTAACATATATTCACTATAAATGAAAAAGATGTCTGCAGCAATGTTTTTCTTACCTGAAAATTCCAATGTCATGATTTTCCACAAGCATCTGGATGTAGGCATGTACTCACTAGTTCACCAGGCATTTATTGCGGGCAGCTGGGTTGGAGGTCATGGGGGGTATGGCGAAGGGAGAACTACCTGTGTTAACATGGTATTTCAACTCTTGCCCCATTCTGTTATGTAAAGCATGCTCTAAAGATTGTTTTCTAGGAGTCCCTAGGTGGCACAAACAGTTAAGTGCTTGACTGCTAGCTAAAAGCTTGGTGGTTCGAGCCCACCTAGAGGGGCTTTGGGAGAAAGCTCTGGTGATAGGCTTCTGAAAATTCACGGCCTTGAAAACCCTGTGGAGCACAGGTCTGGTCTGCACATGTCGGGTTGCTGTGGGTCAGAGTCAACTGACAGCAACTAACAAGGTCTACAGACTGCTTCCCTGTTTCTATCCTGCCTGTCCTAAGCAAGGAAACCCTGGTGGCTTAGTGGTTAAGAGCTATGTCTGCTAACCAAAAGTTCAGCAGTTCGAATCCACCAGGTGCTCCTTGGAAACTATGGAACAGTTCTACTCTTCCCTCCAGGGTTGCTATAGGTTGGTATTGACTGGATGGCAGTGGGTTTGGGTTTTGGGTTGTCCAACAAAGAGCCGTGGTGGTACAGTGGTTAAGCACTGGGCTGCAAACCGAAAGGTCAGTGGTTTGAACCCACCCAGCCGCTCTATAGGAGAAAGATGTGGCAGGCTGCTTCCATAAAGATTACAGACTTAGAAACCTGATGGAGCAATTCTGCTCTGTCCTGTAGGGTCACTGTGAGTTGGAATTGACTAGACGGCTGTGGGTTTGTGCTAAGCGTGGTGCCTGACGTAAGTGGATCCAAAAACCAGAATCATTGCTGTCAAGTCACTTCCGATTCATAATCGAATTCGTAACGACCTTATAGAAAAGAGTAGAACTGCCCCGTAGAGTTTCTAAGGAGCGCCTGGTGGATTCGAACTGTGGACCTTTTGGTTAGCAGCCATAGCTCTTAACCACTACACCACCAGGGTTTCCACATACGTGGACAGCCTACTTGTAAATGAACGGAGAGTAGTTTTGGTTCAGGACCTTATGTACTAATGTCCAATCACTAGCTCAGAATCCCGTTACATCCCAAATCTTTTCAAAGGGCATGAGAAGTGTGAGCTGTGGGGCTCAGCATAGTGGTGTTCCGTGTAAGGGGAGCTTTACAAAGCTGTTGGAACCACAAACCTATAGTTGTCAGCTGTTAAGTAGTGTGAATTAGCTAATTTACACCAATGCAGTGTTCCCCCCGGACCCTGGCATTTTTTAAATGTTTTTAATGGCCAAATGGGAGTGAAAAAGTGGACATTAACCTGAACATTCTTTTTTATACTTTACTGGTATTGCTATGATTAAGTAGAAGATTGCGTCCCCTTACTCAGGAGGGAAATATCGCACGTTCAAAGGCCTTGATTGTGTGCGTTGTGGCCTATTTTCCAGAGGATAGTCATTTTTACTCATGGCTCATTTTCAAGATGCTGTTGATTACAAACCTGTGATTTCTCTCCACAGTTTAGTATTAGCAGGGACTCTGGCTGGCTGGGAGTGGCACATCTTGGTGCGAGCCCTGGTATGCTGGGAGGAACCATGTGTTATTTGTTTAAAACTCTAGAAAAATGACTAGTTAGAAAAATAGCATTAAGTTTAGAAAACCAGAATGTCTGATACTATTTATGCTTTTAATGTTTGTTCATGTTGCATCATACTGTATTGTATTAAAAGAAATTTTATATTTGGTGTTCAGCAAGATAATGTCATATATATAATCTTCAAATTGTAGTCTTTAATTCTGGCCTTTGCTCTAGGTGTATGACCTCTTCCTCCTTTCACACACTCTAAAAGGGATATGCTTGATAAAGGAGAGGGTCAGTGAAAAAAGGAAGACCCCCCCAATGAGATGGATTGACACAGTGGCTGCAACAGTGGGCTCAAACATAGCAGTTGATGGTACAGGACCGGGCAGGGTTTCGTTCTGTTGTACACAGGGTCACTATGAGCCAGAACCGACTCGTTGCATCTAACCACCACCACAACAAAAGGGAGGTGAAATGTGTACTTACTCTGTTCTTATTTGCCCCTTTATATTTCTGCCGCCTCCCAGGAGTAGTTGCCATTGTTACACTTAGCTTTCTCTTAAAGGACAAAATAAGTCATTTTCTACGAAATTGGTGTCTTTTCATGGGGTTTCCTTCCATTTATTGGGTCAGCCAGGGCTCCCAGAGCCCTGTGGCTTCTAACCAAAAGGTTGGCGGTTCAAATCCACCAGGTGTTCCTTGGAGACCCTATGGGGGCAGTTGTATTCTGTCCTATAGGGTTGTTATGAGTGGGAATAGACCTGATGGCAGTGATTTTTTTTTGAGCCATGCCTCCCTGTACTATATCCTGTACAACTGGTAAATTTCCCAAGAAAATGCAGAGACCCTAAATGCATCGAGGGGAAACACATCTTATTAGTCCCAAAGACTCAGTTCAGGCCCTGGGGACCTGGGAGTGGCATGTTAATAATTTTCATTGCATTTGTGGGTATAAATGGGGCATGGGGTTATTCTTTGATGCATCTTCTTGACTCCTCTTGCCTAGAATTGGAAAGGAAGTTCTCTAGAATGATTGTTGAAACCTAACAATTTTTACTTTGAGAGGGAGAGGCTCAAAAGACAAATTCTTTAGTGCATCCAGATTCCCTTTTTCTTGTCTGATTATTTGTTGGGTTATAGTTAATAGTGTATTGAAGTTTTCCTGTCAACAAAAAGATAAATAACCTCATTTAAGAAAATTGGTTTCCTCTGAGTTAAAATTTAGAAGTAATTATGTTTATAGTCTGGTATATAAAACTTCTCCTTTTCTATACCTGAAAAGCCCTTTTTAAAAAATATTAATATATTGCTTTTGATTTAATTTATTAGCATTTAAAATCATTATTTTAATATAAGAACTGAATATGATCTAAATCAGTGATCCCCGAATTGACTGATGTCATGGATGAGTGATTTCTTATTTATACTTAAACTAGGGAAGTAAGCGTACAAGCAAATATGTTTAAAAATAAGGCTTAATTATAATCACTTGAATGATGCTTAGTATTTGAAGTCTCTGTCCTGAAAGCCTAAGTGAGAAAGCTTGTCTTGTCATAACTGTTATTTCAAGCAGGTCTTACCTCACACAGTGAGAAGTTGAGGTTCTGAAGAATATACATAGGTAGGTGGTCATTGGGATTAAAGGAGAGAAGCTTCAGGCAGTTTTCTTCGTTCTCAAAACAGGCCGTCTGAGCTCCTTAATGCAATATGGCTAGGGAGGAGCACTTCAGCCCTTGCTGAGGACTGAGAAGATGAAGACTACTCACCACACTTCCCCTCACCTGTAGTTAGTTGTGTTAGGCTAGTAAAAAAAAAAGTTTTTTTTAAGGAACATTAAATGTAGCATTTCTCTTTCTTTTGTCAGTTTGCTTGGAGGGCAGCATATTGGTGTGCCAGATGGCATTCTGCTGCTGAGCCGACTTGGGCCGGAGAGTGCCCTCTCCTGGCCAAGGCTGGTGTGTGTCCATGCCTCTCAAGTCTGTTTTCCTTTAGTACCAAAGCTTCACGTTCTGTGAAGCCAGCAAGTTTTCCAGTATAAATAAATTGTGAAAATTTCAATAGAATTTTGGTCTTCTTTTAAATTATTTTTTGGTAAAATGGATTAAAAAGAACTCGAATGCCTGCTCTATTTTTGTTAACTTGGTTTTTTCTACCATAGGTCTCAACAAATGGCAGCTATTACATCAGACAGTGACGAGTCCTGCTGCTCCCTTACAGTGTCTGACAGACCACTGTGGATTCAGATTGGGAGCATTGAAGTTAACAGTGAAACGGGCAGGTCTGTCTGTTTTGAGCCCTGCCACAAAGTGAAGAGGGCGTCATGTCATCACTTGATCATTCCTAAAGTAGATTAGGCTAGAATTAAAAACTTCATTAGTTCCTTTCCTTATTTTTCATTGACCTCGGGAGCTGGATGTACCTCATGTAGGTGATACTTTTAATGAGTCAAAATAAATGTCATGCTAAAAATGTAGAGTCTCGTGGGTTTCCATGAATTGAGACTTGCTTCCCCTAGGTTGGTATAAGTTGAGTATTCCACAGTGTCATTATGTCAGATAGCAACTAAGTCTCAGTTTAAAGGCAAATACTGGATTTCTTTATCTTTTCACTATCTCAGCCTTTCTTTGTCACTCTTATTATTTTTAGATACAGTCATTACATCTTACTGTATATATAGGAATATATGTATGTGTATATATACACATACATATATATATATGTGTGTGTGTATATATATATATATGAATATATACAGTAAAACCTGTGAAAGCCAGAACCTGTGTAAGGCAGAAACCTGTCAGAAGGAAAACTCAAAATATTTTCCACTAAAATAACCAATAGAAAAATGGTAAGACTGCACCCTGTCAAAGATGGAAGACTTGTGAGACCTGGAAAAACAAGGCAGTCCCATCGAGCTCTGGCTCTCACAGGTTTCCCTGTATATTTTTAGTGACCATTGTCATTTACATAAAACTAGTCAGAACTCAGTGGGTGGCAAAAGATAACGCGGAAGCGCAGTTATGAACTATTTCTTTAAGCACATTTATTAAGGAGGCCTTGATAAAACCTAAAAGGCTTATTTTGGGCTCGTACGGTAGAAAAGGGTTAGGGATATTTATGTTGTTCTGCCTTTGAGCTTATATATGTTCTTTTATTACTTCCTTGGGTTAAGGCTAGTTAATCTTCTGGTGTTTGCACAGCTAGTAAAGAGCTGTAATGGGGCTGTATGGTTGCATATGAGCTACAGTATGCAAGCTGGGTCAGAATGGCACATTTTTGGTTCAGAGGTTGAGGCTGGGCTATTTTATGTGTGTGTGATAAAAGTGATCTCTTGAGGGAATAACATAGATTTCTGTGACTGTCATAGGAATAGTAAGATCTGCTTCAGTCCTTGCCTCTTCTGCTTCCATGTCTTCAGCTGAACATGACTAGGCCTCACTAAGGCTGAAGGCAAATATTGAGTCATAAGTAGGAGGAAATGGAATTGTACATGGGATTGGCTGTTTACCTTTTTTTTTTTCTTTCCGTTTATAAAATGGGAATATTTGCTTCTACAGCTTGGCAGATACCAAGTTCTGTGCGAGTCAAAATCTGTTAGCATTAAAATCATATTTGCACAATATCTTAGTTTTAGAGAGTTAAAATTTGTTTTAGTTCAATGTCGGTTGATGAATTTTAAAACAAAGTTAGTACTAATCGTTCTCTTTCTTCAGAAGCAAGGACTGTATTTACCTCCCATTCTGATGTGATCAGTATTTATGGCCAGAAGTAATTTTTTATTGCTTGAGTAAAAACATGATAGAATGCCCTGTGATTTCATTTTATGGGCCTTGGTTCAGTAAACCAGTGAAGCATGGCAGCGCCGGGGCAAGCTAACATGAAAGCAAGGGTTTTAGCAAATGACGGGAAAGATGCCTGTTTTAAAACATTTGGACATCAAATGTTGGCTAGAACGGGGCTGGTTTTCCGTTTTGTATTCTGTGTGTGTTTGTGATTTTTTTCACTGAAAATACTGTATCTTTGGTTTAAAAATACTTTTGACCCCCCACCCCCCCCCCCAAAAAAAATCAGCTTTCTTTCCATGGATCACCTCTTTTGGAATTCAAACTCTTATTGGTACTCAGGCTCCCAGGTTGGAGAAGGCACAGCCAGGGACTGCAGGTTTTCTGTGGGTATTCTTACTACTTTGTGGTATTAAAGGGGGTCAGTAGCATTGGGCATTCGGTCTTGTTACTTTGCAGTACTTTTTATAAGCCTTGCCCTTGATAAATGGTTTGCTCCTCGTTTTGTTGGAGGTCTGGTGCAGGGTGCTTTTGCTGGTGATCAACTGTGCTGTTGTAACAAGGGACACTGTGCTCAGGCTAAGCAGTGTACGTATGTTGTATTCTAGTAGCAAAATGGTGTCTTGGTGCCTACTGGTGTGCTGGGTCTAGTGAAGAACCTTCTACAATCCTCTTTTTTGCTCTTCGCACATATGTAGACAGTGTGATCTGCAGGTGATTTTTACATAGCCTGGTTCTGTATATAAACTGGCTTCTTAAGGCTGCTAGCCTAGCCTGTGCTAGAGGAAGGCTGCTGGTGCCTCACAGCCATCTACAGTAGCTCAGCTGACTCTGCAAGTTTCGTATTTTACCTGTGAAATGGCAACATAAAATTAAAATCCCCTTTTTATTAGATACTCACACACAAGTATTTTTCAATGTATACTCAAGTGCAGGTTGACTGTGCGAAGGTGACAGTCATCTTACTTGCGTTGGAATTTGGCCAGATATCCTTCAGCAGTAACCCAGATGCTTTTGTTGGTACACAGTGGCAGTAAGTTTTCTGCACAAACAGGGGTCAAGTGTAGCTGATTTTAATAAAAAAAACTAGGTGTGATCCCACAGTCTATTAAGGCTGAACTGAAGTGATGAGAACTTCATTTTTCTCATACAGTGACTTGTGCTTAACTCTATTTTCTTCCTTTTCTTTGCTATATTTCAGCACAAAGACATTAGCAGGCTGCTGGTTTCACGGACCTGTACCACAGTGACACAGAGAACAGCAGAGCATCAGGACTGAATGAAATTGGAGAGTCACACTTTTAAAGCTGCACTCAGAAGTAAACGTTAAGGGCAGTGGTTAAAACCGACACGGTCCGTAAAGGGGCACTTGTAGATTGTGCTGCGTGAAACCGAAGAAAATGTATTAGGGGGATATTTTATTTAAAAAAAAAAAAAAACCCAACAACAAAACTATTGCAATAAATTATGCATGAGATAAGGTGAAAAGTGACATGAAATACACGAACAGAAACTCACTTGAATTTTATGTATGAAGAATCACTGACAGAAACTTCTTTTGAATGTGAAGTTCTTATCAGTACAGTTTGGACAGGCCTAAAAGGCATGGGATGGTGGCTGAAATGTTGAATTATTTTTCATACTTAAACTTTGTACTTCCTCCAAGTTGTCTGTTAGTTCAGATATGAACAAAGGTTATTTCTAAAATGGCTCTTCTATGAAATAGCAATAGTCACATACGCTGAGGCCAATGTTTCCTTCAGGGTGCCGGTAGAAACAACGGACTAGGTTAACGTCCTCCTAAGAGGATGGCGAAGTGCCCCCAACCCAAACCCCCCGAGAAAATTTGGATCTTTTCTTTCTTTAATCAAGCAGGGCTGTATTATGTTGAATATACATTGCTTGTCAGGACATATTAAAATGTATTTATTTGCCACCAGTATTTAACATTTTGTGCACATTTTCGTAACTACATACTTGTCTTTCAGCTTCTGACTCAAAATGGATAGGCCTGTGTTGTCCTTGGAGTGAAAACGCATACTCCAAGAGCTAGTTCTTAACTTCTACTGAGCTGGGCAGGCTTTTATTATTCTCCTCCTTACCTATTGGACCTAGTTCAGAAAAGATGGCGACACCTGAGTTTTGACATGGACCTCTCTCCACGGAGAACCCCTCCCTCTGGCTAAGTGCAAGAAATTAGCCCAGGTGTCAGGTCAGACTTGACCCTGGGGACAAGCGGCAGGAACAGACCCATAAAGATAGTGTCCCGCTTTTCATGCAGGGAGCATGAATTCTTATCAATAGAGACCATAATTTTTTTTTTCTTATCTTTGGTAAATACATATTACAAAAACCTTTAATTTTTCTCCTCAATGAATGGAGAAAACATTAATGAGAAAACCAGACCCGTTCGTACTACATTTCTAAGGCATTTTTATATTTGATGGTGCCATCCTTTTAATAATAATAAAACTGAAGTTTTTTAGTGGCAATACTGATTTATTTTTTAAAACCAGAAAGATAGTCCATATTGATCACTTACTACAAAAAAAGGAAAAAATACCAAAAAATACAAAAAAAACCCACAAGTTCATTTGAAGCAACATAACAGATACTGAGCATTTGGCTGAAGTTTTTCAAGCTTTCCATAATCCTGTATAGGTTTGGAATTACCTAAGAATCCCACGCTCAGGATTAACAAAAGGTTCTGGCTGAGAGTTTGAGAACATTTAATATACCTGATGAAGATTTGTTTTACAACTCAAGGAGAAGGGTGTAGGCAGTCTTCTTTCTGTTGAGCTTAATGCAAATCCTAAATATACTGCAAGTAAGTACATTGTTTTGACTGCATTCTAAAATTGTCTATTGGTTAAATTCCTTATCATGAAGTTACTATACATTTTAGCAAACCTGAAGAAGCCAGCTCAGGAACCGTCGCAGCAGGGAGTTGTAAAGATTGCAGGCACTACAGTGGTGCGGTGGCTCTGTGGCCTGATGGCTGTGGCTGGGTACAGTCTTCCTCCTTCAGCTCTAACACCAGCAGTCCTGTCAGGATTGCTTCAGAGCCAGATAACTCCCAAGCCGTGATGGGATTTCATTTGGATTGTATAATCAGGATTTTTAATTAAGCTTTAGAATTCTTTATTTGTGTAGAGCGATGGAAAATGACCAAGAAATAATAACATAGAGGCAAAAGAATTGGGAGATCAGGTGATAGTATCTAAATATTTTTTTCTCCTGACAAATTCTCAAGGGTGTTTTGTTACAAACCAGATTTTTCATTTTTTAAAAAATGAAACCTGCATTTAAAATGTAGACATACCGTGTTGCTATTTCACTTCATTGCTTTAGTTGCTTAATATTTAAGCTTTGCTTCGTGCTACCTTTTGTCTGTTTCAAATCTTCACAAGCCTATTTCATTTTGTAGTCTTGAATGACAAAAATTGTTCTCATCTTAAGTATGCTCAGAGTAAAATGTTAAAGAATGTTGTGTAACATTTATCCAATAAAATTTTGATTTTTTAAAAATTTAGTTATTTAAAAACTTCATTTACTTTTTAGAAGTTAATTTTTAAAGATTATTATTTCTTTAACTTAAAATTCAACTACTAGTTGTACTTCAGGGAGTTATTTTGACTTGGTGCTTTCTAGGGAGAACAGCTTGTAAGGCTTAGTCACTAGATTTCATGGTACCTCTTTATAACCAAGGAGTGAGTAAGGGTGAAGGGTAAAAAAAAAACCAACCAAACCCGTTGCCACTGAGTCAATTCCGACTCATAGTGACCCTATAGGACAGGGTAGAACCGCCCCATAGAGTTTCCAAGGAGCACCTGCTGGATTCAAACTGCTGACCTTTTGGCTAGCAGCCATAGTGCTTAACCAGTACACCACCAGGGTTTCCAGGTAAAGGCTAGAGGAAGTTTGATCAGGACCCTGAGCACAAACATTCACTGTTCTCTGATGAAGTTACTTGTTTCCTGATGGAAGCAAAAGATCTAATTTTCAGAGTTGAATGTAATTAAACAAATATTTATTTTTCTGAGTTTTTGTTTTTTTGTGTGTGTGAAGGCAGTGCCGCCTTGTGGATAAATGGTTGCGTCTCTAAAAGTTGAGCCATGTCCAACGTGAGGTCAGGTGTTAGACCTGAGAACCAGAACCACTCAGCTGTCAAGCAAAACCAGTCTCCCAAACCTACCGGAATGCGGAGATTTTTCAGGAGTGACCTAGAAATTTAGGTCAGTGTATTTTTTGATTTCCGTTTCAGTAAAGCAGTACTTTAGAAGGCTGCCTTTTATTCCAGAACGTACGTGGAGTCTTTACTCTCATTCTTCCATGAGTGTAAAAAGGAGGCCATTGGAATCTAGCCGTGTCAGTATCTTCTCAAGTTTTCCATTAAACGAAATGGAACCAGAGAGAATCAGGGAAGGTAAAAGCCATGTGACAAGCCTCCATGTGCCCATTCCTGATCATGCTGCATGCCTGTGGTGGTGTATTTGTAGACACAACTACAGAATACCGGAAGCGGGTGGCGAGTCACATGGGTGCAACGTAAGAGCTTTTTGATGCTGGTCCTTAGCTAAGTGTAAATTCAGATTCCTGCCTCGGAGTTATGTGTGGACTGGGCAGATTAGCCAGTCGGCAAGGTAAGCATGGTACTTATCTGTAGTAACCAATTTCATATCAAATCATCTGTAGTAACCAATTTCATATCAAAGATGTGGTGAAACCCTCGTGAAATTGTTCACTACAGATTAGTAAGCAAGCACAAGTGAGCCTGTGCTTACCTTGCTTACTGGGTCATCTGTCCCTGTCAGGTACTGTAAACTTGAAAAAAGGCTTTGATTCTGTAGGAAGGAGCTGTGGGGTTGGGGGAGAGACAGATGCCAGCCATACCTAGAAGCAGAAGCTTCGATGTGGTGAAAAAATGTAAAATTGTTCACTACAGATGATCTGGTAAGCAAGGTAAGCACTGTGCTTACCTTGCCTATTGGATACTCTGCCCCTGTATGGACTGTACCAGTTAGTTCCTCCCTGGGTCTATCACTGCAAATACTCCCTTTAAGTAAGTTAAGCTGTTCTCCTGCTTTTTACTTGACATCTCATTTTCCAATAATTATTCTTCCCTCAGTGCTTTGAATAAAGCATGTTCTAAGTGTTTTTGAGGCACACTTTTCTCCAGAAATGAGAGTGTCCTACTAAATCTTTGCTTGTTCAGAATGAAAGTTCACGGCCTTAAATTCTCCTTTGCTCTGGTATCAGGAAGGTAATGAACCTGGGGTGAAGAATAGGACTCAGGAATTCTGTGCCAGAGACAAAAATAAGAGATGACTCAGTTATTGTCCTGAAGAGTTAAGAATACTGTACTTCAAGGTTTAACCCTTTCATAGTTCCCTTGTGAGGCAAGTGTGTAGAAGCAGCCTTCTAACAGGACAGAGTTGAGTTGGTGACAGTAAAAGGAAGCTGTTTTCATATCAGGGCTTTGAACCAGTTTGTTCCGTTTCAAGCCACTGCTGAGAATTTGCATTTCTGTCAGGTTCCCAGGTGATGCTAATGCTGCTGGTTAGGGACCAGTTATGAGAACTACTAGTAGAGCAGTGGTTCTCAACATTTATTATACATAAGAATCACCTGGGGATCTTGTTAAACTGTAGACTCTGATTCAGTGTGGGTATCTGGGGTGGAAATACAAATTATCAGCAGGGGTTCAAACCGGAATGAACCAGTTTGAAGCCTTGTTTTATACAAATACAGGAGACCTGGATTTCCTGACAGAAAAATCACCCCAAGCCAAATTGGGGTGTGGAAAATCAGTGTATTCTCAATCAACAAGCTGTTCACTTCCTTCCCAGCCAACGCCAAAAACACTGGGGAGACATCAGGAGTCTCGTTTTTTCTGAATTGAGTGAAATATTCCCTAACCTTATGTTTCTGAATTCTGTCTAAGCTCAGTGCCTCACTTCAGCAAATGGAGTCCCTGAATGGTGCAAATGGAAAACGCGCCTGGTAGCTCACTGAAAGGTTAGTGGTTTGAGTCCACTCGGGCTCCTCGGAAGAAAGGCCTGGCCATTACAGAAAAATCAGCCATTGAAAAACCCTCTGGGAGCACAGTTCTACTCTGACACACATGGGGTCGCCATGACAGCAACTGCTTTTTTTAATATCAGCAATGTGAAGTATCTTGAGGTAAAAAGGGAGCCTGGCATATCACTGTCCTAGAAAAACCATGGCTAAGGGCTTCAGCTGCACATAGGCAGCCTTACAGAGGACGGTGATGGTGCGGTCCTTCACGTGTTTAAATGCGGCGTCGGTAACACCGGTAGAAAGTCGGCTAGGCTGGAAAAGCTTTTGCAGCACAAGCATAAACCATAACCCCCGGCCCCCGATGCCACCTTCACCAGTGCTAGAATCCAGTCAGAGTCACGAAGCCCTAGGGAACTGTTAGACCTTTTCTCCCAGTTAACTTCATGAGGCAAAGCTGCAAACAACATAGTCTGTTTTGGGACAGTCAAACTAGCCGTACACAACAAGCAAGTACCAGATAGGGCCCATTAAACCCTACATTCTTTGAAGCTTAACTGCTCTTCTCCCCACCTTGCTCCATCCCCTTACTTCCCACCCCTAGCCTTTGTGAGGACTTCTTGTCTTCAGTTGGCTTGATGAGCTGCAGGTTTGTGGTTTCTGCCTTTGTGTTTTGGGAGTGGGAGGGCACCTGGACGCTGTGTGCTCAGAGGCAGCATGTGGTGGCCACCTGCTGTGATGCCAGGTGGGATGTCTGATGTGGACATCCGTCTGGCCCAGCACCCCACAGAGGGACAGTGAGACTCCAGTATCTTCAGATCCAGCTCTTCCCATGTGGAACTAACACTTTTCTGAATAGCTTCTGGTGGGTTTCTTTCACGTCAGTGACGGATGGCTTGATCCCCCATGCCTGAGCAGAGTTCCCATCGTTGTTGGCTATTTTCAGCAAGCCAGAAGGAGCAGCTGGAAGTGACAGGCCTGAAGACTAGCTGACATGGGATCACTGCCACAAACAGCTGCAGGCTAACCTTGGTGGACAGCAGTTACTACTGTGCTTTAGCTAAGGGGGAAATGGGAACTTCCAGTTTCTCCTTTAATGAAAGGAAAAACAAGGTAGGGAGTCATATTTCTAGTTCTGCTGATACAACTTCTGTATGATGCAGACCTCAAAACCAAAAACCAAACCCTCTGTCGTTGGGTCAATTCCTGCTCATAGCAACCCTGTAGGATAGAGTAGAACTGCCCCATAAGGTTTCCAAGGCTGCGAATCTTTACAGAAGCAGACTGCCACATCTTTCTCCAGAGGAGTGGCTGGTGGGTTCGAACAGCTGATCTTGCCGTTAGCAGCAGAGTGCTTAACCATTGTGCCAGCAGGGCTCCCATGCAAACCTCAGATGGTTGAAAAATTAGAAGAAAATTTAAAATTTTTTTAGCATAGACTATGTCAAACATTTATAGAAATAAACCAATTAACTCATGGCCAGGAAGATAAATATTTTGATGTTTTGAACATAAAAATAGAGGGCATCATCACTAGCTTTCATAAAATAATTCTATCATTAGTTCCTTTGCCCCTTGTAGAGCTTAAAGCAGTCCTTGTGGTGGGCTCCGGTTGTGGCAGTCCTGCCTTTCGGGGGTGCTGGTAGTAGGGAACCCATTTCTCGTTTCTAGCAGCATCAGTGCTCTGAGCGTGGGCTCAGGGCAGCTCACACACAACAGATGTGTTGGAAATCACCTTTCTCTGTACAGCTCTTAACTGTGAAGTTCTCTGGAGAGATTTTCTAGCCACTTCTGGTGGAATGTGCACATAATTTTTAAAAAGAAATCCAGATGATGGTGTGTTTAAGCTCGTTGTTATACAAGTGCAGAGGTGACAGGCTGAAAAGGATCACAAACACCTAACTAATTACTGCAAAGAGTCTGGCCCTTTCTACACATTTTACTAGGGTTCTGTGGGTGTGTCTGAAGTATACAATACACACAGATAAGAATATTACAGGAAGAGTTCCATGCCTTAAGAAACGAAGAAGGGATGAGGGTTGAGATGGAAAAGGCAGGAGAGGGGAAGTGGGGAACTGGTCAGAGAAAGCAACACGAAAGATCGTGGAGCTGGAGCTGGCAGGGATCGCAGACCGAAGGCTCACACGGCCGGCCAGGTCTGCACAGGGGCGCCAGACTATACTCCGGCAGCTCTCTATGCCGATGGCGAGCTTAAGGGAAAGCACATACAGAGGAAATTGGGGTGGGTTTCCATCACGGATTTTCCCTGTCCTATGTGGTCTCAGATTTGTACTCTAGCCTTGGAGGGCTATTGTACTCTTCCCTTTGAACATCTTTTTCAAGGAGATTAAAGCAGCCATTAGCTTACACAGCGGCCTCAGTAGCCCTTGGTCTCCTATCATAGCCTTCTCCTTGGACATTCCGAGCTTTGGTAAGCTGGTTGTAAAAGGATTTGCAGGTTTGTTTACTGACGATCTTTGTAAATACACCTTCCAAACAGGTTTGCACTTAACACCTGCAGCCAGCTCTCCATCACACTACATTCTGACAATAAGAAAACCCAAACCGAATCCATTGCTGTTGAGTTGATTCTGAGTCATGGCGACCTCCTATGTGACAGGGTAGAACTGCTCCAGAAGGTTTTCAAGACTGTGACGTTTCAGAAGCAGATCCATCAGGTCTTTCTTCTGAGGCTCCTCTGGGTGGGTTTGAACTGCCAACCTCAGGTCTTCTCATTTTATGAAGCTCAAGGGCAGACCCAGTGCTGCGGTGTTTGCTAAGGTTATCAGCTATTAGGCTCAGCCACTCCCCACCTTCCACACAGCAACATGGCATTATGTTCTCTATGCCTTCAGAGCTCAGTAAGTGAGAAAACATGGCATTCTCTGGGGAGTGGGTCAAGGAGTAAAAGGCAAAAACCAAAAACAGCTGTACTGTTTGTGGTGGAAGGGAAACACACCTAGAAAGTCCGAGTTCTTAGAAAGGAGGTTGGAGTTTTAGAAGGTGAATTTAACCTTAGCTCAGATCTATGCTGTGAATGAACTGACAATCCAGGGTGTACTCTACGCAGAAAATTTGTTACAATAGTCCTAATTTCCTGGGTTAGCCTTTTGCTGCAGAGGTTAGTTCCAGCCCATGCGAAAGTGCTCAAGCGAAAGTTGGAAAGGTGGTTGAGGTACAGTGTGAGAACACAGACCGAAAATACAAGATCCAGTGGAAACACCATTTGGGAGAAGGCAGGGGGACTAAAACTGGAAGACATTCTGGAGATTTTCCTAAGTCAAAACACAAATCCTTGCAAATATCAAAGATGCAGAAATGAAAACTTGAAAACCAGATGACGGATGTGTAGATTGAATGCCCAACATCTGAGATGTTCTGCATGGCTGCACAAGATGGCCTGATTGGCTTCAATGGACCCTCTTACAAAATGCTGTTTTAGTTTCATGAGTGTTAATTGCCAGATTCACTGTTGCGAAACCTTCGCTGAGCCCTCCAAGTCTGCCAGAGCTGCAGGCTTCTCTGAGTCAGGCTACTTCCAGGAAGGCTTCTGCAGAGAGCTACCTGGAACCATAACGTGTTGAGGCCACTCTGAGCAATACACAGGAAGTCATAAATCAATTAGTGGCCTTGATTAGGTGACCAAGCTGATGTCTGTCACTGCCTCTTATCATATTCTTTGTCACTTATACCTTCTAAGCTGACACTTGAATCACCTGCTGGGTGTTAAAACTTTTATGGGAAAGATGCTTAATTTCTACTTATCTTGAAATAATAGGTATCAGTAAATAAACATCAGAGAAAAGAAGACTTTTGGGTAGTGAGGGTTGTTCACGTTGAGACCACCTCTTGGGGAATGCCTTTTAATAACAACTAAATTTCTAGTAGACTGGTAGGTGTTGGGGCTACTAAGAATATACCTCCTAGTACCTCTTGGTCTACTCACATAGGCAGACGGGGAAACAAAAGAGATCATACTATTTTAAGAATATGTCCCAGAGTCTTCAAGGCAATTTTGGAAGGAAATTCAAAATTGTTTTGATCCATTGCAATATTGTTGGAATAAGAATATATACAATGTCACAGTGTGATTAACTTTGAAAGTAAATTCTGGTCTTTTTTGGGTGGGGAGAAGGCATCACAGAATTTTAAAATCATACATCTTCGCAGCACTCGGCAAATTCAGGCTGCTTTCCTCCCTAGCACTTATCACACTTTCTACTTTTGAACCTTTTTAGGATTTTTCTACTGTCAGACATTTTCAAAAGGTCTGAATCTATCTTCCAGATTTTGTAAGCAGGGAAGGAGCAGTGCTAGGTAAAAGCCCCTTGGCTTAAGCGACCCCACACCCACTGAGACTCCCGACTCTCTTTCCCAGGGACCCTACCTGGCCCACTCACTCACTAGAAGCATTCAGTGTTGGCACTGTGTGACGTCCTGTGAGATGTCTGTGAAGATGGGGGAAAGCGGGAAGGAGAGGGAGAAGGGCGAGGCCTAAGAAGCAAAACCTCTACACCTGTCAGCAGTGGGGGTCTCAGACCCCTTGATGAAGCCTGTTTCTAGGGGAACAAGTCTATTTCTGTTATTTCTTAGAGGCACAGTCCCTCAGGCAACTCAGGCCTACTAGCCTCGGCCACCGAACTCGAAAGTCATAACCTGACAAAGCAGCTCTCAAAATGTAGTTTGCACCGTGTACTCTTAAAGGTACCTGAGGCCCTTTCACATGTCCATGAGATCAAAACTATTTTCATAGTAACACTAAGAGGTTATCTGCCTTTTTCACTCACTCTGCCATGAGTGTGCAGTGTTTCCCAGAGGCTATGCGACACGTGATAATGTGACAGACTGAGTGCAGAAGCCTGTATGAGAATCCTGTCTTCTATCAAGGCGCACGTTAAAGAGATTTACAGAAAAGTAATACCATTCTTCTCACAAATGGCTTTTTTCGTGGGGAGGGATGGGGTGGGAGAAGGTAGTTATTTTTTCATGAAACTGTTATTTGTAACATGTTATTTTTAAATGAATTAACTCAATGTTTTAAGTTTGAATATGATTAAGTATCAAGGCACGACCCACCTAAAAACTCTTACAATTTTTTTTTAAGACTGTAAAGGGGTCCTGAGACCAAAATGTTTGAGAAGTGCGATTCCAGCTGAATGCTGGCTGCAGCAGACGACGGCCGGACCACATAGCTTTGAGCTAAGGCTTCGTGATTTTTCACATACACCTTTTGGGGAAATGTAGTTGCCAGATTTATCAGAGATACAGCAAACCAAAATAACCACACTCGTTCTCCCTCTCCTTTTCCCCTTGTGAATTCCACGAAGAATTACTTTTCAGTTTGGGAGGCAGGCTTGTCAAATCACAGAGTTCAGACCGCGTATCATTCCCTGATCTACTAACATACTGGAAGGGGCTTTTAGGAACAGATCAGCAGAACCAGCACAGCCCTTAGCACTGGGGGTATGAGTACTGCATGTCACGTAGAGAATTATATAAGCAATTCATCTCTAAGATGAAATTTACATGTCAATGCATCTGACACTCAAACCAGAACAACCGAAAGCTTTTCATCAGCATCAACTCATCACTAGGGGGTGGAAAAAAAAAAAAAAAAACCTACCTTAGAAACCTCTGGGTTCATGCAGTCTAAAGAATACAGCATTGTTCCGGGGTTCACATATCACCATTCGTTTGAAGGAAGCTACTTTAAGTTGAAACTATTCAGGCGGATAATTGGTGAGGAACACTGATTTCTCAATTATCTGCACAAACCTGGAGAGGTGCAAGGCAGCGCATGAAGTAGTTTTGGAATTCCAGTACATAGCAGAATGGTCAGCTCTTCAGGGTAACTTTTCCAGGCGTCAATTATGATATCAGGCAGATTTGTGGAACTCTTATGTTCAATAACATAACTTAAAAACCAACAGTACTCCAAAAGCCTGAGACGCCTTCCGCTTTAGCTGTCTTTACGGAGACAAAATTCACACCCCAGACCGTTACAGAAAGCTTTATTACCACAAGAGGAAATGAGCGAATGCCAGAGGCCACTCATGCAGCCATGGCAGCATGTGACATGTATTCAGGGAGAGGGGACAGCAGGTGGGAACGCCATCAATCACACCTGGGCAGTCTCCCACCAACAGGTGTGCTTGGCTCGGGAGAAGCTCACTAGGCTTGAACCAGTGACCTGCTTTGCGTGTGCGTGTGTGTGCGGCTCAGGGAGGTTACTCTTGCTGAGCAGGCTTCCTCCTGGACAAAACAAAGGACATGAAGCCAGAACCAGGGGCAATAGTAGCTGCACAGACACGGCCTTAAATGGAAATAAAATTAGGCCCATTACATCTTTAAGTGCATTTCACCCTGACCATAAAACAAGGGGAAGGAGGGAGCACTGGGCTCTACTGGGCAGCTTTTCTTTTAGATAAGATGCTTTTAAGAGTTAAACATTGGCAGGGCCTTTCCCCTTGCTAACAACAAGAGGCACACAACTTCCAAGCCAGCTTTCTGAAGCTCTTATAATCTCTTATTATCTGTTGTTATTTGGATTTTGAACAAAATTGATGGAGTAGGAGCCAGTAGAGGAATCCTGTTTGATCTGGAAATTTTCTGTGGAGAGTCCAAAAGGTCGGAGAACCAAGTTCCCAAGATCTTTTAGTTTACCTGCAATACAAAAGAAAAAAAAAAAAAAAACTCAAGCGACTACAGGGAAAGAACAGAAGCAGGAAAACCCCAAGTGATCTTGCCTTGTTGCCTGATTACAAAATACAGAAGTATCTCTCTGTGGTTAAATAAATGCCGCTTTTAAACACATGAAGCCTTCTAGGGGAGTTCCCAGCCCCTCTTTCCCTCTCAGTGGTGCAGTCACTCAGCGCCATACATCCGAAGCCTGTGCGTGCAGAGGTCAGAAGCGAGGGAGCCCTGCTGCTCCCTCTACGAGATCAAAGCTTCCTGTCCAGACGGACCAGAACTACTAAAGAACACAGGCTTCTGGGATGAGTGATGGGAAACCAACCGCTGCTCCCACTGGGGGCAGAGGCACTCTGCCAAGCCTCGTCTGCCTGGCAGTGAGGGCAGAGGTTTCCCCAACAAGTCTGTTCTCTGCAAAACAGTGGCAGCCGCTTGCTGAATTTAATTCAGCAAATTTTGACTCAGCCTGGATTAAAACTCAGAACCTCCTGCTTTTCTAAGCACAGCTTTTGCGTCCACACCAAACTCATCATTTCTTGGGAAAGTGGGAGATCTTGTTCTTTTGCATGGTGCCATCAACCTTAATGGTGGCACAGTGTTTAAGAGCTCGGCCGCAGAGCTAACCAAAAGGGCAGCAGTTTGAAATCACCAGCTGCTCCCTGGAAACCCTATGGAGTCTACTCTGTTCTATAGGGTCGCTATGAGTCAGAATCGACTCGATGGCAATGGGTTTGGTTTTGGTTTTTATCAACCTTAACAGTCCAATCTCCTCTTACCAAGTTTCAGATTTTACTTTTTAATCACTTGAGTCATCTCATTCCTAAAGCCAAAATTGAGACACCATGGTATATAACCAAGGGTATTCATGCTGTTTGTAGGTACAAGAGGGCACATGGTTTGTATGTCAAGAGTTGGAATTTCCAGGACATTTCAGTGGTTTATAGAGGTTTAAGAGGCAATAAGATAGAAAAGCTGCAACTAGGGCTGTTCTAAAAAACAACTCTTTCTAAACTGTTTTAATCTTTCTTGCAGGTCTGCCTCCAATGGAGATGAGAATGGGGGTGGAAGGGAAGAGAAATCCCTCATCATCAGAGGTACAGGTTCCTTCCCACTGCACTCACTGGTTAGCAGCTTCTGTCATTCTGAGCCCTCCCAGCTTAAAGTAAAACCCAGGTAAAGAATTTAAAGATGCATGGCCTTTAAGGCCTGTCCTAATAACACAGGTGATAACTTTTGATATCAGTCTAAGATTTAGCCCTGCAGGAGCTCGCATGTTCAGAGGGAAGGGCAATCCATCCCAGGAGACAGCAATAACAGGGAAAGCTTCCAGAACCCAAAGGCTGGGTACCCCCTGCGCACTCAGTAAGTGGGCATGATCTGCAGCGAGCGGACCGACCCTAGTCTTCCAGTAGCAACTTGTCCAAATAAGCACCACTTCTTTTTTACACTTATTTTCAATTTAGCCAAAAGGAGGGCTGGAATGGCTTGCCAGAGAGCTGTCTGAGATCTGAAGTTGATCGAGCTGCAGGAGCACACACTCTGAAATCTCTGCTTTCTAGTTTTTCTCTAGCACAAGGAGGGGAGAGGAAGCTTAGTGACACACCTGCTTCTACTCAGGAGATTTCTGTCAGAGCAGAGCTGTTGAACCCCATTCCAGCTCACCACTGCTGGCCTGGGCCCTCCTCTGCCCTTTAATTACCCATCTGAGCTGCCTCCACACTCCTTACCTCCCACTCATAAGCCACACCCCTCAACAGTGGGTGTTAAGCTTGAGTGTGCATCATAAACACCTGGCAGGCTTGTTAAAGCTCAACTGCTGGCTCCCTTCCAGAATTTCTGATTGGTAGGTGTGGGTACCAATACTTTGAGAGCCAAAAAGATAACCTGCTTTTTGCAGCTGATGGCTGGAATCTTGAACAGAAGCCTGATACTAAAAAGTCAATTATAAAAGGGGGAAGATGCAGAACAGAATTTAAAATTCTCATGGAATTCAGACTTTCTGGAGCCATGGAGGTTGGATGAACCCCTGAAACTACTACCCTAAGATAATCTTTAAACCTTAAACCAAAACTATATTCTCTGAAGTCTTGTTTATCTGTCTATATGGGATCAAGTTGACAACAGCAACTCGACAGATCAGATAGGAACCTGAGGGGGCAGTAAGTTTACATTAATGGAGAAGAATAATTCAGAAAAGGAAGGTGAGAATGGCTGCACAACTCAAAGAATGTAACCTATGTCACCAATGGTACATGTAGAAACTTGAACTGGTGCTTGTTTTTGCTGTGTATATTTTCAACAACAAATAAAATATATATACATATACCTATATATCCACACATACATACATACATATATATATATATAAAATTTCACTGTAAACACCTCTCAGACAAAGTAAAAAGGGAGCCCAAGTAGTCTATGCTGCCTTTTGGAGAAAGATGCAGATGACCAGCTGAGATGACAGGAGACCCAGGAAGTACCACAAACAGATACACGTACAGATTCTTATCAATTCCACTTGCTTGAAAGATTTCTTGGCTGGGCCAAGCGTACAGGATGAAATAACTTAAAATGAGGACAACTGGCTTTATTCCACATTCTTCTCTATTTGTAATCCAAGCTGATTCTCTTGTGCAGAGACCTATGTTAGCATCGTCATCTGGCTGCCACGTTCACACCTCTTACCCTCCCGGTGTAGCTGCCGAGAATGAGTGGCTCTTCTCACCACCCTCTGTGTCTAAACCGAAGTGGAGGAAGGCACTCCTCCCCACAAGGTTCAACAGCCACGTGTCTGGAGGTGCTCTCGAATGCAGAGGATACACCAAGGATTTGCCCTTGGTACCCGACAGTTGAGTGGAGCAGCCTTAGGGATTCTAAAATCATCTGATCAGTTTTAACTTTAGATTTTTTTTTTTAACTGTTTAGATAAATGTTCTATGTGGACAAAAAATTTGACGTTGTAAAATCAAAACAAAGTGGGACTACCAATCACAAATTCAGATTTTCATGTTCTTCAAACCTGCCTATTATAAATGCTAGACATTTGAATTTATAAAAGAAATTTATACACATACCACTTCTTTTTTTTCTATAATGTGGTTCCACGTAAGATTTTTTTTTTTTTTTAACAAAGGGGTTCTAATGCTTTGAAGAAAAAGGCAAAGTCACTAGATTAGAACAGAGACAAATAATGAGGCATCGATCACCATTAGTTGCTCAAAAAAGCTCTAAGCCTTTTGTGCGGCTATGTCCAGGGCATCTGCGCCCTTCTCACCACACCACTGACCAGATCCTTAAGTCCTTTAATGCTTTTTTACCTGGCTGTGATGGCTACGGAAACCCTGGTGGCGTAGTGGTTAAGTGCTACAGCTGCTATCCAAGAGGTTGGCAGTTCAAATCCGCCAGGCGCTCCTTGGAAACTCTATCGGGCAGTTCTACTCTGTCCTATAGGGTCACTATGAATTGGAATCGACTTGGTATCAGTGGGTTTTGGTGGGATGATGGCTACGAGGCTCATCATCCTACAGAAAGGGACAAAACACTCTAGTGGCTGACCCTTCTTCTGAAATCTGAAGCTATCACGATTGTCTTCTCTGGTTAACAAGGACTGTGGCCACCTTGGTCTCCTCTCCTGTTCTAATGGTGGTATTTGTAAGTGACAGGTGAGGAAGGAAGAGCAGAAATGGTACTCCCCATTAATAATTCCAATTAGGATTTTCTTTCTGAGGAGGGAGGTACACAGCTCTTCTTTCTAACAAAAAGGAAATCAAGTCAGAGAGAGGAAAGAAAAAGCTAGTCAAGGAATAATGAACAATGTGAGTAAGACCCCATTTTGTTAGATACCTACAAAACTTCCTAAGTGCCGATGATAGTGCTGCGCGGATTTTTACCTTTACCTGCTAGTCCTTCAGCAGAAGCTACCATTCCTACAGGAGCCAGTGCTAAAAGTTGTGCAGTTCACTACAAAAACCTTGCTCAGAAATTTTAAGGAAGTGGTATTAATTTGTGCTCAGTGTGTCTAGCCTCCAAGGATCTCAAAGCACATTAATCACGGTCACCTCACCTGGAACAGAGAGGTAAAAACACCAAAAAGCTTTAGTGGGGCTGAACATTCCACGTAGGGAGTGATTTCTCCCTCGTAGGCTAGTTGGGCCTGGGCACACTGGAAGAGTTAATATTTTATTGATGATCCTTGTAGTCATTAAGAAATAAGAGTCTAGACATCCACACTATTGACATGTAACAACAACCTGACATATTACTTACCAAGCAACTGAAGCTGCTTAAGTCTGATGGGAGTTTACTTCAGACAGAAGCAACTGAGGGAATGAATTCTGCTTGAATGTTTCAAATAAAGGGAATGATACAGGTAAAACTCAAAGCCTCGGAGACAGGAAACTTCCACTTATCGAATTTTCAAAGACAGATGGGAGTTGTGAAACTGTCCGTGGCCAGTAAGATTCAATTTGCACCAGAATCGTGAAACCCAGCTCAGCAGTGCCTCGTTACTAAATGCAAGTACTTTTTTGCCTAAGTACAACATCATTATTATTAGTAGAATAAGTGCCAAAATGCTTTTCTCTCTTCTTTGAAGAGAGAGTACCTCTAAAATATTCTGCTCAAACGTGGTGTCAAGTTTAATTAAATATGTAAATTGAGGAAAGAGTTTTTTTTTTTTTTTTTTAAAAAGTGGGGAAGGCTCCAGAAATACCCTGAGTTTGAAGCTGCTTTCTTTGGAGTCTAAGTCTATCCATCGAGGACCAGAAGGTTCTGGACAGTCTAGGTTAATGGTCTCCTCTCAGTCAGCTCTGATATCACAGTGAGCCTTAGGAAATCTGTTCTCATTCTCTGGGTATTGATGTCAGAAGGTAAGATATGCCCAGGCTCATCTTTCAAGCCTAGGTGATTGCAATACATTAGATATAATTTACATAATAAATTTAGATCTTAAGCAGAGAAATATCAGACAGGTTATACACAATATGCTAGGCAGGTCTGTCTAGAAACCTTTACTCCCTTTAGTCAAGCAGGCTATTCATAAGAATCTCTGATTCCAACTAGAAAACGCTTTAGCAACTAACTAAAACATGGATCAAATGAAGCCAGCCTCTGCCCCATTCACATCTCCAGTCCCTTCTCTTACTATCTACTCCTAATTCCTGCCCTTTCAGGTCTTCTCGAACACCAAACGGATTTCTCAATGCCATTTTCAAAACAAAAATTCTCTTGATTCTGCTCACGTGGTACTGGCTATAGTGACAACATCCTAATGAACTTAAAGCTGAAAAGTCAACTGTTTTTATAAAATTTGTTATCTGAAATAGAGGTTGGTGGTATCCTAGGCTGGGAGTTAACTATGGCCTTCTTGTGTGTGTGTGTGTGTGTGAATATATGTTTTATTTCTTTAGGGCAGGGATTAGTAAACCACAGCCCTTAGGCCAAGTCTGATCCACCACCCTTTTGATAAATAATGTTTTACTGGAGCACAGGCTTGCCCATTCATTTAGATACTGCTTATGGTTGCTTGTGAGCAATAACAACAGAATTGAGTAATTATGATAGAAACTGATGACCTACAAAGCCTAAAATATTAACCTATGAACAGAAAAATATGCCAACTCCTGCTCTGGGGTAAATACCCAGAAATAGGACTGCTGGGTCATATAAAAAGTATATGTTTATGTTTTTAAGAAATTGTCAAACCATTTTCCAGAGCAGCTGTTCCGTTCTCCATTCCCACCAGAAATGAACAAGAGTTCCGGTCGCTCTGCACGTGGGCTTCAGGGGGACTCTGTCAGCACTGCATGTTGTCAGGATTTTTAATGTTGGCCACTCTTAATAGTTGTGGTGTGATAGCTGTGTAGTGGTATCTCACTGTGGTTTTAGTTTGCATTTCCCTAATGACTGATGATATTGTACATCTTTTCATGTGCTTATCTGTCATCCTTACATTCTCTTTGGTAAAGTGTCCATTTTTTAAAATTGGGTTACTTTGTCACTTCCATTCTGTTATTGAATATATCCAGTGAGTTTTTTTTTTTTTTGATTTCAGGTATTTTATTTTTCACTTCTAAAATTTCCATTTTTTTCTTAATTACTTATATTGTTATTGAGAATATACACGTCAAAACATACAATTCAGTTTCTACTTGTACAATTCAGTGAAAGAACTATGGCGTTCTTAAAGGTAGGAAAATTTTGCAATAAAAACAAAATGGAAGCTTGGTTTCTGAAAAGCTGGTACTTTCTCTAAACCACAGCATTCCTACTGGAGTCAAAAAGGCTAAGGAAAAAAAAAATGGCTAAGAAGTCACTAGTCCCAGAGTTTTGCTACCCCCAACAAAATGAAGAGCCAGAATCTATTTCTGACTGCCGTCTTTTTTTCCAGTGAACAAAAATACTGACAGCCTCAAGCCCTGGTTCCCTAGATATTTATGGGCTAGAAAAAGTAAGAGAAGCAAACTCACCTAACATCTCTTCCTTTAGTCTTTCGTTACGTTCTTCAATTTGCTTAGGCAATCTCTGAGGGAAAAAGAAGAGAAAGAAAGGTTGGTGAAAACCCCTTCTGGTTTTATTTTGAGAAAAACTACAAACATAATGTGAAAGTGACATCATTAATAAAAGTGTGACGTATTCCCATTTAAGTAAAGAAGAAGGCAGGTATTTATGTTGGTGGTTGAGCCACTGGAGGTAGGAAGTTTGTTGGTTTGCTGACATATTCCCAGCTCTTAGGACAGCACCTAGCTCAAAGGAGGCCCTCAAGGAAAAAAAAACTGATGAACAACGAAATAAATAAAATTCTATATATATGTATATATAAATTGGACGAAAAAATATAGATACAAAAAAACGTTGGAAAGGCTACATGCTTGATGTTTACACTGCTGTCTTTAGGTGGTGGGATTATGGGTGGTACATATATTTTTAATATATTTTGCTTCTTTTCATCTTCTAACTTGAATTCTCTCCTTATAGAATCTGATTTGTTGAGAAAGGGCTGGATCAATCTTGAATGTTTCTCAACAATCATCTAGCTCAGGACTTCTTACCCTCAGCTCTATTAACATTTCAGGCTGGACAATTCCATGTTGTGGGGGTTGTCCTACGCCTGGCAGGATGTTCAGCAGCACCCCACTTTGCCAACTAGATGTCAGAAGTACCCTCCCAGTCATGATCATCAAAATGTGTCCAGATGTTGTTAGATATCCCCGGGGACCAAAATCGGGATTGAGAACCACTAATCCAGATTAGAGTCTCTTACGGCCCCTCTTAGCTCTGTAATTGGCCCCCAAAACTCTGGGATTACAGAAATAACTCGTTTATAAAAATTCTAAACAAATTATTTCTGCATATAGGTATAAAAAAAGATTAAAAGAGTATCAGTTACAAGGTATCACTGGCAAGAGCTATGTTTAAAGGATACTCTAAGGGTATTTTTGAGAAATTTCCAAAGTTACAATCCACTGAAAAATCAGATAAATCATGCATTTTTCTGCCAAGAATCACAAAACTTTATACACTGACAAACCCAAACTAGTTAGAAAATAGCTAGCACTATTTAATGCTGTCATATGAAATTATCTGAGTAACTGTTATGAAACTAAAATGGCTGAACTGCCTCTGGATTATAATGCTAGATACTCTCACTTTTAACTGTAAGAGGAAAAATGATTCCAAGGTGGGGGGAGGATACTAAGTTACTAAGTTGGCTAAAAAACCAAAAACATCGGTTTCGATGACTTCTTTCTACCTGGTGTCTGCTCCTTTATTTTTGTCTTTTCAATAAGAAGGCTGGCAAGCTAGCAAAAACCCCAGAAATGCTGCTCTTTTCCAATAGCTGCATTTGTTTTTTTTTGCCCCAAGGAATCCTGAACACAAAAGTTAGGGTTGGCATTGCTGCCATTCCATGAAGCCTCAAGGAGGAATACAAATAAATCCGTTTCAAGAGCAGCGAGGGTCATCCACGAATGAGCCCTGACTCAGACACAGAGAAGCAGGTGCGGAGCTGTGGTGAACTGGCGTATGAGCACTAAGCTGCTCCATACCATACCTAATGGATACCATTAAGAACTGTGTGACAGGAAAGTCTATTTATGGTCCATCTTCCAAGAATATAGTCTGTTAATCTATCCGGGCATGAAAGGAGTGACTTTAGTGATGGAGGAGGGTTCCTGTGGCATAATCTGCCATTGGGGGGAAAAAACAATTTAGAGTTAGCCTAGGGCAGAATTTTAAGCTCTCTCTCTCCTTTTTTTTTGACGGGGTGGCGAGGGGAGGAGGTGGGGAATGAAAGGCAGGGATGGTCAAGAATCTTAGAGTTGTTAGTGACTATTAACACTGGGATACTAGACAACTCAAATAACTTCTTAGGGCTTTCCAATTTCCAACTTATGGTCTGAGCACCTTCCAATTCTGTTTGGCCCCAGAGACAACCCTGATGGGAAATGCTGACAATGGGGTGGGTATCAAGATCAAAAGTAAGAAAGGTAGTAAAACAGAAAAGGGGCAAATATGATGCAAAGAGGTAATGAAATAGGCTCTGCATTTAGTCAAGATGAGGATTCTACCAGGCTGATTCCCCTGCAGAAAGCAACTATAAAATCTGGACATTAAAAAAAAAGCTACCTGAAGGCACTGGAGAATGAACAGAAGTAAGCAGAGTCTGAAGGGAGTACACTCTTAAAGGGGGGAAGTTGTATGAAGTGAGTTTCCATTTTTGAGGCTCTGGGCCATGCACAGTGAATACAGTGCACAGGGCATGGTCCCTGGTGGAAAAAAATACAGACTTTCTAGCCTGAGGAGCCAAAAAACTGAATCTGTGGAAACCAGGGCTGCTGGAACGCATGGGGAGAATACTGGAAGGGAAACAATCAGAGAGGAGATCCCTAAATTCTGTCTCTCCACATCTCTGACTGACGTAGAACAGACTCAAAGCAGATCAGCTAAAGAGAAAAGATTAGAGGTCAAATCCAACAAAGGTAACTGCCTGCTAAGAACTAATACTCAATGGAGAAAAATTACGGAATCCAGAGTCTTCATGATTTAACATTCATAATGTCCAGAATACAGTCCAAAATTACCCAAAATACAAAGACCCATGAAAATGAAACCCGTTCTCAAAAGAAAATCAACTGATACCAATCCCAAGATGACTAACATATTAAAGTTAGCCAAGATTTTAAAGTGGTTATTAAGTTATCCACAATGAAGTAAAACAAAACACGTGCACAATAAATGAAGAAAGAAATTGCACCAGAGAAATAAAAACAATAAAAAGAACCAAACAGACATTCTGGAGATGAAAAAGGCAATATCAGAAATAAAAAAATTCACTGGATGGACTTAGAAATTGAGTGGAGATATGAGCAAAAAGTAAGCAAACTTTAGAGTTACAGAAATAACCTAATGTGAAGAAATGAGGAATGAAATTGGGAAAAACAACGACGGTGATGACAAAAACCCCAAGAGAGCCTCAGGAGCCTATTAGATAATATCAAATGGCCTAGCATATGTATAAATGGAGTTCCAGGAGGAAAGAGAGAAAGAAAAAAGGGGCAGAAAAATTTTTGAAAAAGTAATGGCCAAAATTTCCCAAATTTGATGACATAAATTTATAGATATAACATGTTCAACATGAACACTAAGTAGGACAAACATGCCAAGGCACATCATAGTCAAATTGATGAAATCCAAAAATAAAGAGCAAATCTGGACAGCAAGAAGAGAAAACTGCACATTACACAAGGGAACAGTGACTCAATTAATGGTTGACGTCTCATCAGAAACAATGGACGGCCAAAAGAAAATAGAACAACATTTTTAAAGTACTGAAAGAAAAAAAAAAAAAGTCAGAATTCTTTATCAAGTGAAAATACTCGTTAAGAACGAAGACATCTGGAATGATTAATTTTTTTTTTTTTTAAATGGACAGTGGTGACAGCACAGTGAATATCACTGAACTGTACACTTAAAACTGGTTGAAAAAACAAAAATTTTTTGTGGAATATATTTTATAACCCCCCCCCCAAAAAAAAATTAAAGTCATTTTCAAACAGAAGGAAACCGAGAGAATTCATCACTAGCACACCCACACTTTAAGGAATGCCAAAAGGAGTTGTTTAGGTTGAAGGGAAATGGTGCCAGATGGAACCTCAGGTCCTCAAAAAGGAATGAAGAGCTTTAGAAATAGTAAATATCTGGGTAAATAAAAAAGACTTTTTTGGGTGGCTTTTTCCTCCTTCTTAAGTTCTTTTATAATACACATGACTGTTAAAAAAAAATTACGCTGTCTTGTGGGTTTATAATGTATATATAAGTATGATACATATTATAACAAGGTATCATAAATGACCTCCTTTCACAGAAGGCTTAGAACTAGTTTGAAAAGGCTAACGGCTACCAAGAATATAGTCAAGACTTTAAGAACTCTGCTCTCTTTTCCCGTGCCAAATTTAAGTTAATCCTGCCATTCAGGGATATGCTAAAAACTCTGATAAAAGTTTAAAACTGGTTTCAAACTGCTTATATAATTATTCAAACCAGCCTGTCTCTCATTACTCTATTTCTAGATAAATAAAAGATGTTATTACTGAAGGTATTCATTCACCTGAAGTGTGGTTAGAAAAGAAGAATCATGTATTAATGCAGAGAGGTCAATCAGCATTTTCCAGATTTGCTCCATGGCATAAAGGTCCTATGAAGTAAGTAGGAAACTTTGTACAGCAAGGGCTCCAAAGCCCTCAGGAGCCAGACAGGAAATGTAAATGAGTAGAGGAGTTGGTGTAAGACGACAGGAAGTGGTGAGGTCAGTGTTGGAACTGAAGAGTTCTAGCTGAATGCCAGTGTACAGGAATTCTAGAAGGATCCAGGGTGTCCAAATCTTCCAATTTCAAGGAGTCAGACTGAGAGTCTTATATAGTGAAATTTTCTTATTTTAAAATGTTGAACCCTTGCTTCATTTAAAAAAGTTGGGTGGAAATAAAAAATGTTTCTGTAGCCTTCTCTTGTTTAGCTTTTAGTTGGCACTCTCCTTTATATATTGGAGATTCATGATGGACCTCTCCATCCTAATGGCTCTCTGAAAAGTCTGGCAGTCAAAAAAACCTGTTTAACTTGTTAAAGCAAGTGTTTCTCAAACTTGTTTGAACATCTATTACTTTCGGGCACTAACGCATACACATCCAATTCTGTAGCAGACACATTAGTACTATCTCACTCTGCATTAGAGATGATCAAGAGTGGTGACAAATGTAAAAGGGCATCTGGAATTATTCTTAAAGGGGGAAAAAATCAATAGTGTTTAGCTCATTTACAACTCAGAAAAAAATGGTTACAAGGTTTAGAAGCAAAAGGGCTGGGAGTGCCAATGATAAGAATAAGAGTCATTCTAGGAAGATAAGAAGGTTAGTCTGGGAGATATTCAACTGGAATGGAAAAAACTGAGGGTATGGACTAGGCATATGACAACAGAATAGAAACCTGGAGACTGAATAATGAAAAGAAAAACAGAAAACCTTAAGTTTATTACATATAATACCAAGAATCACTTTGGACTAAACTATTTAACTCCAGTGGAGATTTCCCTAGTACAAAAATGAAATAAAGGTTTTGTAAACGTACAATCACTTTTAGAATGGATATTAAGGATACTGTGTCCCAAAGGATTATTTAAAATTAACTGAGTAGCAAGACATGGAATAGAAGAAAAGGAAAAAACAAAAAAAATACGTGTATATATATTTAGGTTTTACCATACAAGCTTCTCTTGCTTGATGTACTGACGGATCTTTTTCTAATATAGATTTATAGTCTTCCAAAGCTTCATCCAGCTTGTCTGTCTTCTCGTACAACTCTGCCCTCCTCAATATTGCCCTGATATAGCTGGGGTTTAACTGAATTGCTGTAAAAGGAAAAGAAATAATTGTTACCATGAAGAAAAAGGGCCCATATACCTTTGGCTATGTAAAATTTCTTTATCAACCATTCCCCAATGGTATGAAAGGAAGAGTCATCTGTCAAAGTTGACTGCAACAGGTTTGGTTTTGGTTTGGCATACCTGGGGTTGGCAAACTTATTCTGTAAAAGGCAAGACAGTAAATATTTTACGCTTTGCAGGCCGTATTATCTCTGTCACAGCTACCGAACTCTACTATAGCACAACGGCAGCCACAATCGTAAATAAGTTCAGCTGTGTTCCAATAAATTTTTTTTTAATGGACACTGAAATTTGAATTTCACCTAATTTCCACATCACGAAATATAATATTTTTTTTCTCCCTTTAAAAACGTCAAAATCTTTCTTAACCTGTGGGCTGTACAAAGACATGCGGTAGCTGGATTTCACCTGTGGGCCAGTTTGCTGACAGCTGGTCTAGACCCCAAGTCCTGACCTTTGCCTACTTGTCCTTGGCCTAGAGTAGGCCAGAATGCACAAGTGCACAGTGAAAGAGTGAGAGAATGTCAAGGTGGCAAACTCTGCTCCCATTTTTTTCCTAGGCCCTGACTACTGCAGTTACATTTCTAGCTAAACTCTCATTATTTCCTCAAACTACTGCTCCAGCACCATTAGGTCACTGAAGCACAGTATGTTTTCCTTTATCCAGCAACAATCACTCTTCTAAAACTCCTTTGAACATTTTTTATTAAAGTACATCACATTCCCTCCAATCCACCCTGAGTTGTTCTTTTCTGTTAGAATGCAACACCATGGCTCTAGAACTTTCTTTCTTTTTACATCATATACCCTTAATTTTTATTTGTTCCTTTTTTCAGTGAATATTTATTTAGTATCTAATATGTATATCTAATGTAGTGTATCTTTGGGGATATAGCGGTAAACAAGATAGACCTGGTCCTTGTAGTCATGAAGCTTTGTGCTATTTCAGTAGGCAAGAGCAGACAGCACACAGGTAAATAATTTTGGATAGTAATAGTGCTGTGAAGAAAAACAAAACAAGGAAATGTGATTGTGAGCGAAGGGAGAGTGAAGTAACTTCAGAGTGATCAGAGAATATGAAGAGGGAATATTTGAGGGAGGCCAGCGATTTGAAAGGACGAGGAGGAGGAGTGTATGGGGACTAACGTGTAAAAGTTCTAAAGCAAGAACAACCCTGCATGTGGGTGTCTAGGCTGGGGGCGGGGAACAGATGAGGGTAAAAATATAGGTAAGGACCTGATCATGCAGGGCCTTGCCGGCCAGGGAAAGGAGTTTGGATTTTTCCCTAAGTGTGATGAGAGCCCACTGAAGGGGTTTCAAGCAGGTTAAAGACGTAGTCTGGTTTATATTTTTAAAGGATCACTTTGAGTCCAATGTGAGGGGTAAGAGTGGAAGCAGTGAGACCAGTTAGAAGGCTACTGAAATGGTCCAGATAAGAGATGATGTCGGTTTGCTCTAAGCTAGTAATAGTGGAGATGGAGAAAAGAGGTCAGATTAAGTATATGTTTTTGAATTATAGTCCATAAAAAATCAAAAACCAAACCCGTTGCTGTCAAGTTGATTCAGACTCATATAGGGCAGGATAGAACTGTCCCACAGGGTTTCCAAGGAGCGGCTGCTGATCTTTTGGTTAGCAGCCAAGCTTTTAACCATTGCGCCACCAGGGCCCCAATTAATTAGCCACATGGCATGAAAGAAAGAGAGCAAACAGGGATGACCCCAAGGGTTTTAGCTTCAGCAAGTGAATGGACAGTGATGCCATTTAATAGAATGGAAAAAAACTGAGGGGGAAAGCAAGTTGTGTGTGTATCTGCGTGTGTGTATGGGGCGGGGGAAAGGGAGCAGCACCACAGTTCTGTTCTAGCCATCTGAAATTTGAGGTGCCTTTCAGACATCCTAGAAGAGATGCCAAGTTTGCCACAGGATACAGGACTCCAGCAGAAGGGAGAAGTCAGAGCTTCAGATATAAACTTCAACATGTATATGGTATGGTATTTAAAGCTCCAGAACTGGATGAGATCATTTAGGGAAAAAATAGAAAAAAAGAAGAGGGCCCAATGCAGGGTTAAGGTCTGGGGGCTTCTAACATGTTGAGGTTGGAAAGAGAAAAAGCCAGCAAAGGAGAATAAGAAGAAATAGCCAATGAAACAGGACAAAAACAAAACATACACAAAAACTAGTAAGAGTGTGGTATAACCAAATTCGAGAGAAAACATTTCCAAGGAGGAAGGAATGATAAAATGTATTAAATGTTTCTGAGAGATCAAGCGAGACGAGGATAGAGAAGCAACTAGAGAACTGGGCGACGTCAAGTGGCTGATGGCCATTACAAGGCCAGTTTCACTGGCATGGATGAAACTGAAGCCTAATGGAAGTGCAGTGAGAAGAGGATGGGAGAAGACAGTAGAGAAGATTCTTTCAGTAAGCTTTACTGTGGAAGACATCAGAGAAATCGTACTGTAATTTGCAGGGAATACTGGGTCAGGAGACGCTTTTTTGAAGAACCCAAACCTTTTGACAATTCAACTTTATGGGCTCTGTCTGCCAATGCCTCTTTGACCAGTACATCATATCCTCTTATAATATTCCCAGTTAGGGTATCACAATATCCATAGGAAAAACAATCCGAGGATCGCTACTGAATCTTTTTAAAAACTGAATCCCCTAATTTACATTTTAACCCAGATACCCCCACCTCCCCAACTAGTGGATAGCTTCTAAATGTACAAATATTTGTTGAAGAGCAGGAATTTTTCCAATTAGTTTATAACATAGCAATCTAACATGTTATTTTATTTCCCAATCTATACAAAGAGAATGAATTTAAACTTCATACCAAGGTTGAAAACCGTAAGGTGACCGGGGTATTAAATACTGTTCCATGACTATTAGTAATGGACTCCACCATGACCCCAGATATAAGCTGTCCAAGTTCTTTCCTAAGAAGATGTATGAACTGAGTGTGGGCGTGATGTGTGTGTGTGTGTGCATACGTTCCTGAATGCAAACAAACTGTACTAATGTCAATATACTTTGCCCATGGGTATAATGCATGCTGCCTGTCGCAAGTATGTCTAAGCAAATAAATATTGGTTTAACCAGATCCAGTAACAAATTTGGAAAATGCTTTGGTTGCAAGTCTTCCCCTCATTTTCTTGGCAGGCTCCATACACTCACGGCTATAGCTAGAAATGAACTGTTTCCTCATCTGTGCTAATCAAGCTTATAAGGTATTTTCTCACTATTTGGTTACCGGGAAAGAAGCTCTGAAAATCAGCAGCTTGTTCCTAATTTAAACTCTTCAAATCCATACACCTCACATAGAAAAGGTAGGTTAAACCTTCTCCTGAAACAAAACAGTACATTCAGGACCAGTTTCAGCCCAAGATGATAATAGGTCAGAAGCAGTTTGCTAGACTCTGATAAAGTAATAGTTTCATTCAGATACTATAAAGAAATTCTAAGTATTTAAAAAAGAAGGAAAGTCGGTAAGAAGGTGCTAAATTAATGTAGAGAAAAAAACTGAAGAAGTTGGAAGCTGGCAAAATTGTCACGAAAGGAGAGACTGGAAGGGCTGACTCATTAGGGGGAGAGCAAGTGGGAGAACGGAGTAAGGTGTATATAAACTTATATGTGACAGTCTGACTTGATTTGTAAACGTTCACTTGAAGCTCAATAAAAGTTAATTAAAAGAAAAAAAAAAACTGAAGAGGGGGTTCACGCTTAGGGTGAGAGGAGGACTAGATAACATATAAGGTTCTTTCTAACTCTAGGATTCTCTCAGAGACTATCCAAAGAAGGAAAGTAGAAAAAATACAAAACCCAGTAATTAGCTAGAAAAACTAATAACAGTAGTAACAGAGTAAGGAAAAGTGATCACGTGTCTTCTCCATACCAAGGTGGTTAGAAAGGCAAGGTAACTATCTGGCCTATCGGGAAATTTTGAAACAAACAAACCAACAAACAAACCCAATAGGGATCCTGAGTGTCGGGGTGACTCCTTATAAATTGGCAGGATGGAAAGACCTTAATGAAACTCAAGTATCAGACAGCAAAGGCTTAATTCAGTGCGTAGAACCTGAAAGAATAATTAAAATGATGGGAAGCAGTACATCTGAAGACACCACCACTTCACTAACAGAAGTGTCCCTCAGGATGGCTGCCCCGATCCCCACACAGGTCCAGGTGACTTAACAGCAGCTAAGATCTTCCATTTGAATCTCAAAGGGAAGTAATTTGGAAACTACAGGAAGGAAATTCAATTTCATGAGTGTCTGCTACCCAAGTGGCTTTGAATTCTTCCTCACATATTTACTAATACAGGAGAACTATCCATTGAAAAACGTATTACACTAAGATGACTACTACACAGGATCTCTGAAAATACTGAAATATAAACCTCTTATTTACAAGCCCCAGAGGAAGGGTATACAGTATGAGTGCACACCTGATGAAAAGTCTCTATTGGTTTGCCTAGCACAAGTAATGCTCTTGTATGTCAACATGTAACAAGACAAAGAAGGTTGTACCTTTGCTGCAGTCACTGATAGCCATCTCTTTCTTGTCCTAAAAGGAAACACAACATTAATATGTGTCACCCTAGTTCTATCTTTAGTGGCTCAAAGGCTCAATGACATGAGCTGATCATTAGTAACTACTAATAGAGATGCAGAACGCTCTTCAAATCACAAGGAAACATGCATGTTACTTCTAAGCTAGAACTCAAAATTCCATGGGGGCAGCTCTGACTTGAAAGCCTTCTGGTAACAAATTATTTAAGTGGCTTCTTTCCTAGAGTGTCTCTAAAAATTGTTGTAGTTAACCTATTCCATTGGTGAGACACATTAGAATGTTGAGATTTAGAAACTCTGTGATTTAACCAGGGCAAATGACTGATCTATGAATAACTGAATTAATTATCCTCGTCCTTGGTTGGGTTAGTTCTTATACTATCAAAGTGGTATCTTCCAAAAGTATACAGATGGTCCACCTACTGATACACAGAGCGTAGCCTGTCATGTAGTCTTCGTTATAAACCTTAATTTGCAACAACTGATGAAACAAAAATACAAAATAATTTACCAAGTAAAATACTCGCTAACTAATCTAATTTGCTGAGCCTATTTTTATAGCATAACAAACACTGGATGTTAAAGAACGGGAGTCTAGTTCCAGCTTGGAGCCTGACCTGCTGTTTAACTTGGCCATGCCACTTTGCTTCTCTGGGGTTCAATTTCTCATCTAAAATACAAGCAGCCTGGGCTGGATGCTATACAAGATGTCTTCCAGCTCTAAAATGTCTACTTTCCCCCAAATTAGAGGTTTTCTACAAAATTACAGAAACAATTTAGTTCAAATAAGTGTTCAATACTCCCGTAATTTCTACTGTAGCAAATACTAAATATTGTGCAGAATGTTTCAGAGCAATGTCTACCCAATTGTGCTTCAAAACCAGTTCCAGGATCAAGTCTGGGAACCAGTAATTCTGCGATATTTCTTCCAGTGCTCATCATACTCATTCATACGTTAAGAAGTCCTGCAATAATGAAATCTGTGTAACTTTATGTAAATAGGTATTTTTCAACTTAACCAGATTTCCATAAATCTAAGACACGTTTTCATATTTTAAAGTTTCTGAAGTAGGAATACATCTTTACAATTCACATGTACAAATGTGCTGGTATTTTTTTCTGCCCCTAGAAGCTATTATTGAGCTGCAGTGCATCTTACCATCAATTGGCCTCTTTAGATCAAGAAATTGTAGTATTTTACTGCAGAATGCTTTGACACTCACCTATTAACACCTTACGGGACCCAGGTATTATCTGTCACTTAGACTAACAGTCTCCAAAGTGGAACGTATAAAAAAAAATTAGAACTTATTTACCATCTTTTTATAACATATATATACAAAATAACATATAGTGTATACATGTCTGTGTATATTGCATGGAAGTATCTAATGTGTGTGTGTGTGTATAGCTATGCCAAATGTGTTGGCTGTTGAGTTCACGAACACACATGTGCATAATGGCATAATGTGTAAGGATGGTGTAATGTATATATAGTAAAACCTGCAAAAGCTGAACCTGTATAAGCAGAAACTTGTCAGAGCAGGAAAATTCAAATATTTTCCACTAAAACAAGCAATAGAAAAGTGGTAAGACTGCATTCTGTTAAAGGTGGAAAACTTGAGAGATCCAGAAAAACCAGGTGGTCCTGTTGAGTTCCATGCACAGGTTTCACTGTAGTTTAAAAACATGTGAAGCCTACTCTTTTAGGGGTATCTGCACTTCTGTGGCTAGCCCCAGAGGTTAACACTCCCTTCTCAGTCCAGTCTGCCTTCTCTCTCTCTAGATATGAAACGTAAGGCTTAGCCAGGGATGCTCAGTCACGAATGCCAAGCCTGCAGACCTGCCTTTCAGAAATTCTACCCCTTAACCCATCACATTCTTGAAAAACTCAGAATATGCTCCTTAACTTGCTCCAGGGCATTAATACTGGAAGTTTTCAAGTGTCTAATTTTATAGTCCTCTTACAGCACTGGAAACCCTGGTGGTGTAGTGGTTAAGAGCTACAGCTGCTAACCAAAAGACTGGCAGTTCAAATCCACCAGGTGCTCCTTGAAAACTCTATGGGGCGGTTCTACTCTGTCCCATAGGGTCACTATGAGTCGGAATTGACTCAATGGCAATGGGTTTGTTTGTTTTCTTAAAGTATTAAGAGTGTAACTTGGAAGAACAAAACAAACAAAATCCCACTAACAAACTATCCTTGTACAGGAACTAGAGCCCGTTGTATACCCTATGACGCATGCCAGAGAGGCCGCATGTGCTTTCCCCGACACTCATGCCTCCGCCTGACACCCTCAAAAAAGAGAACAAAGTAAGCAGCCTCGCACTACCAGACTTCAGAACCTACTATACAGCTACTGTAGTCAAAACAGCCTGGTACTGGTACAACGATAGACACACTGACCAATGGAACAGAATCGAGAACCCAGATGTAAATCCATCTACCTACAGCTACCTGACCTTTGACAAAAACCCAAAGTCCATTAAATGGGGGAAAAGACAGTCTTTAACAAATGGATAAAACTGGATATCCATCTGTTAAAAAAAAAAAAAAAAGAAAGAAACAGGACCCATACCTCACACCATACACAAAAACTAATACAAAATGGACCAAAGACCTAAATATAAAACCCAAAACTATAAAGTTCATGGAAGAAAAAATAAGGTCAACACCACAGGCCCTAATATATGGCATAAACAGCATACAAACCATAATTAACAATATACAAGCACCTGAAGATAAGCTAGATAAAATGGGATCTCCTAAAAATTAAACACTTATGCTCATCAAAAGACTTCACCAAAAGAGTAAAAAGAGAACGTATACATTGGAAAAAAAATTTTGGCTATGACGTATCTGATGAAAGTCTAATATCTAAAATCTACAGGAAAATCCAACACCCCTAGAGGGGAAAAAAAAAAAAAAAAGATCTGAAGTTTCCATCAGAAATGGCTTTCGACTTCAGTTAGGGAGATTATTTCCCTAACAATAAAAAAATCAGGTCTTGGGAACTGAGATTTTGGGATGGTAAAAGTTTCATACAACTTCTTCCCAAAAGTACAACGGAAGAACAAACCCAAGTCCTAAGCATGGCGGAGCTATAGGAAGAGTGTGGCTCCCTCCCAACTAGTCTATCTTCCAGTCAGCAGTTTTCAACTGTCCCCAGCAGTGGTAAGTTGGCCTGTTGTCTGCCACAGCACCTTGTTTCCTAATTGCTAAAGGAGAGTATTAACAGTATTATGGTAATCACTATAAGAATAACATGCTTTCTCATGAGAGAATTAAGTTACAGTTAGCTTTGGGAATTTCCTATAACTCACAGCCTTTCCTTTCTATGCCAGAGTCTGGCCTGTGGAAGAGTACTGCCCACGAGAAAGTCATGAATGTGTAAGGAAAAAAGGATCCTACAGGAAAACTGTCATGAATTTAAAAGCAAGGTGACCAATTAGAAAGCACTGTCATTACCCAAGCCTAGATATTGTGAGGACAGGGAACAGAGAACAAGAGGCCATTTTAAAGAAGGGCTTTATAAATATAACAGTTTTCCAAAAACCTAATGTTAGCTGACAATTAGATGGTCTTCAAGAAGGCCACCTTCAAAAGGTTTACAAATAGGGGATTATGAGTTTCCTTGTTGGAACTTTATTCTATTAGCCCAACTATATTTTTGAACATTCACATCCTCTTCTCACTACGAAAGAAAAGGAAAAAAAATAGCTGGGGCAGGAATTCTTCTTTTCCATTAAGATCTTGAGGTTTAAAGTGGTATTTCCTGAGTTCAGAAAGTTATTTATAAGGATTCCTCCAGAATAAGAAACTTGAAACACAGTCACAAACTAAATAATCATACCAGGCTCCAGATTTCTACAAAGGAGTTCCTAGAATATTAGGTATCAGCTAAAGAGGATCTCCAGGGATGCACAAGCTCTGATAGCCAGAGATACTTCACAAGAAAATTTTTATGTGTATGTGTATTTTTTTGTGGCTGAGGGTTTCCATAAAAAAGAAAAAAAATTTCCTTTTTTTTTTTCTCTTTAGCTTTTATCAAATTCGTAAGGGGGTCTCTATGTCCAAGAGTGAGCACCACTGCTTTAACTGTAGTATCCAGTCATAGCACAATTCCCTTTAGAGTTTACTCCTCAGATATGGTAGACAAAATATTAGAACTCAAGACACGTATGCTAGTGCAACACTACCAATGGTAATAACTTGGCAACTGTGGAAACAAAGAATCCCAAGTCCTAGGAGCCAAATAGATATGGTGTATTTTCTCTGACACTGAAGGTATCCCTTAATCCCATTTTCACAACAACAAAGAATGTCGCAAGATGGAGAAGCAAACGTGAAAGACCAGAATTTTCCAGCTAAGTGTAAAAACTGTTAGGTCCAAATTCTGTTGGTAGACTACCTCAGTGCATATTGTTTTAAATAAACTAAAAAAAAAAAAAAAAAGTTTTATTTTCTCTGATGCAAAATATCTTTTTGTATAAACCCAGAACCCAGTGCCGTCGAGTCGATTCCAACTCACAGCGACCCTATAGGGCAGAGTAGAACTGCCCCATAGGGTTTCCAAGGAGCGCCTGGCAGATTTGAACTGCCGACCCTTTGGTTAGCAGCTGTAGCACTTAACCACTACGCCACCAGGGTTTCCCATCTCTTTGTATATACTCTCTAAAATTATTTCTTCTCTCATGCCACGTGAACCCTTCCAAAAATACCTCATCTTGAAGAGGGAATCTAATAATAAAATACACAAGTCCAGGTTAAAAAAAAAAACCCAAAACTTATGTGTGTCCAAGAATTCAAGCACCCCCTCCTCCCCTTCCCCTTTTTAAAAAAACTTGGCCATCCAAAGTGATTTTGATAGAGGCACTAAAGATTTCCAGGCAACATTCAAGTGATAATAGATAACTGATCTAAACAAGCAAACAAACAAACAACTACTTCATCCAAATCTTGAGCCTGCTTCATGGTTGCTTAAAGGTACATGAAATAACCTCCCCTTTACACTTTGAAAACCCTGGAGGCGTAGTGGTTAAAAACCACGGCTGCTAACCAAAAGGTCGGCAGTTTGAATCCATTAGGTACTCCGTGGAAACCCTATGGGGCAGTTCTACTCTGTCCTTTAGGGTTGCTATGAATTGGAATAGACTGAACGGCAATGGGTTTTTTTTTTTTTTTTGACACTTTGGATGTAAGTAACCACAGGTAAATAAGGGTTATTATTGTTTTTTAACTCATCATTCCAACTCAGTAAGACTATCAGACAAATAAGCATGAAATTTAATCTTAATACTAACACAGTCTAAAACAAATATATTTGTACTCTCACTTATTCTAAACTCAACCTGTTATACCAGGCTGTCAATCCTTTGGAAACAGAAAATGCTTTTGAATTTTTCATGACACTTATTTTGCATTATATAAGGCACTTCTCATCCTAGCTGTTGGGCATTTCTCCCAGTGCCCATTCTTTCAAAATAAAAAATCACAATCTTAGAAATATAAATCTTTAAGTTCAGAGTTTTAATCAGTGTTTCCCTCTGTCTGAGTCTTTACCTAGAATTTCAAAGGCCTAAAATAAGCAGCTGTAGCTATTCTAGGACATGCACCACTTGGGTCTTTGTTTCATTAACCTGCCCTAGTTTAGTGGAAAATTTGTCAGTCTTCCTTCCATGAAAGTATTCACTCAGCTATTTTAATGGGGAATGTTAACAGTAATCTGGCTCAAGTTCTTCAAAACATTCTTCTGTTGTCCCCACGCTCTTCACACCAACAGAATGTATAGGCAGGAAAACGGAGGCGGTGGCTTTGAGTCCCTAAGCTTGTTTCTGAAGAGAAGTTACCCTATGAAAACACTGTAAGTCCATTCTCTCTCTTACAAGGTCAAAAGTACATACCTGTTTCATCCTTGCGGCAGCTCTATTTGAAAACAGAATAGACCTATCTTTTTGGAAGGAGGATGGGCACGTTTGAAGGGCTCGACTATAAGAACTTTCAGCTTCTATATAATCTGAGGATTACAAGGAAAAAAAAGAGGTCATTACAATTTTATCCCTGATAACCTATAGGATCTGAAAATGCATAGCTTTCCAGTTACAGGACAAAGGTTTCAAATAAAAAGACAGTCATAGTGTATCGCATCTTGGGCAGTAAAAATCATTTTTCCTTTCCCTCTCTCTTCAAAGAAACAGTCCTTGCTTGTGACAATCTAATGAGGCTTCCTTCGTGAACTGTATTTAGAACACATTGTAAGTGAAGAACCCTCGATGTTCAAGATTCCTATATAATGCCCTGTATGTTCAGCTTTCATTTGGCTTACCAATTCAGTAAGGAGATCTGATAGGGGTTAGGGAACTGGACAGAAGAAGGATTAAAGTATTAGAGTCATCGTCTTGGATAAAGAAAAAAATTGACATACATGTTTTCATTAAAGATGCTGTGCTGCCATACAGTCAATCTGGTTAAAAACTAAACCGTATCCATAAAATGTTTGCAGAGACATTTCATGGACAACAATATAAAAATCAGTATTTGATAAAAGACTCTAAAAGAAAAAAAAAGGTAATAAATTCATATATTCTTTGCTACACACAGAATTATGGTCAGAGTACTAAGAGAGAATTGCCTATCTACTCCTTTTCAGGTTTAGAATACTTAATACTAAAATTCAAAGGGATATACTTTAAAAATTAGAATCAATTCTATTATGAAAAAAAGAAGTGATGATTACTAAATGAGATAAGCAAAATACTTAAATACATAGAAATAACTAGGGGAAAATGTTAACATTTCTAAAGCATATACACTTTGAAAGGTGACAGAAAGCTTTTTTATGATCAAATAGTTTCCCCAAATTATCAGAGTGAAACCAACTTATTCCTAAGCAAATATATGACATGCAGAGGGACACGAAAATCATCTGTTAATTGAATGCATCCAAAGAAAAAAGCACATGAGAAAGGAACCTAAGTACAAGCAAAATACTTCTCTAGGCCATGCTGGAAGGGTTAGGCCTGTTTTTAGAGCACTGGAAAAAGTGAGGATAGGAATCCTGTTGTATAGCAACACAGCGAATAGCCTTTTAACATTAAAGGTAAGAGTTTTCCAAAGCAACAGCTGAAGTGTCTCACTGCAAAGCCCCCCCACTCCCAATTTCTGGATTAACGGATTATGAGGGGTCCCAAAAGCTTTACTCCATCCAGCCCATTAAGGTCAGCCCTACTTTTATGGAGCCCTGGTGGTACACTGGTTAAGAGCAGTGGCTGCTAACCAACAGGTCAGCAGTTCAAATCCACCAGCTGCTCCTTGGAAACCTTATGGGGCAGTTCCACTCTGTCCTATAGGGTCGCTGTAAGTCAGAATTAACTCGACGGCAACAGGTTCTATTTTGTGGAGGCAGCTCTTCCCCAGTCATATCCTGAGTGCCTTCGAACCTGAGGGACTCTATTCCGGCACTGTATTAGACAATATTCTGCTGCTGTTCACAGGCCAGTTTTTTTAAGTAAATGGTCAGGTCCTTCTTCCTAGTCTACCTTAGTCTAGAAGCTTTGCTGAAACCTGTTCACAATGGGTGACTCTGCTGGTATTTGAAATACCAGTGGCATAGCTTTCAGCATCACATCAACACACAAGCCACCACAATAGGACAAACTGGCAGACGAATGGTGGTATCCTTTCACCATCCTTATTCAATCCAAGAAGCCGGACCATATGAAGAACGTGACATCAGGATTGGAGGAAGACTCATTAACAGCCTATGATACGCAGATGTCAAAGCCTTGTTTTCTGAAAGCAAAGGGGACTTAAAGCACTTACTGATGAAGATCAAAGGCTACAGCCTTCAGTACAGATTACACCTCAACATAAGGAAAACAAAAATCCTCACATTGGACCAATAAACAACTTCGTGATAAACGGAGAAAAGACTGAAGTTGTCAAGGATTTCATTTTACTTGGATCCATAATAAATACCTATGGAAGCAGCAGTCAAGAAATCAAGAAACATATTGCATTGGGCAAACCTACCGCAAACATTTGTTGTTAGGTGCTGTCAAGTCAGTTCTGACTCATAGCGACCCTAGGTGCAACAGAATGAAACAGTACCTGGTCCTGTGCCATCCTTACAATTGTTGTTGTGTTTGAGACCATTTATGCAGCCACTGTGTCAATCCATCTCGTTGAGGTTTTCCTCTTTTTCGATGACCCTCTATTTTACTAAGCATGATGTCCTTCTCCAGGAAGTCGTCCCTCCTGATCACATGTCTGAAGTAAGGGAGACGAAGTCTCATCATTCTCAATTCCAAGGAGCACTCTGACTATACTTCTTCCAAGACAGACTTGTTTGTTCTTCTGACAGCACCATAATTCAAAGGCATCAATTCTTCTTCAATCTTCCTTATTCACTGTCCAGTTCTCACATGCATATGAGGCAACTGAAAATATCATGGCTTGGGTCAGGCGCACTTTAGTCCTCAAAGTGACACCTCTGCTTTTCAACACTCTAAAGAGGTTTTATACAGCAGATTTGCCCAATGAAATATGTTGTTTGACTTCTTGACTGTGGCTTCTGCAGGTGTTGACTGTGGATCCAAGTAAAATGGAATCCTTGACAACTTCGGTATTGCTCATCATGATGCTGCTTACTGATTCAGTTGTGAGAATTTCTGTTTTCTGTTAAGGTGTAATCCATACTGAAGGCTGTGGTCTTTGATCATCAGTAAGTGCTCCAAATCCTCTTCAATTTCAGCAAAAAAGGTTGTGTCATCTGCATATCACAGGTTGTTAATGAGTCTTCCACCAATCCCGGTGCCACATTCTTCTTCATATAGTCCAGCTTCTCAGACTAATTTGCTCAGCATACAGAGAGAATAACTATGCTAAAAGGATGCAATCCTGTGCACATCTTTCTTGATTTTAAATCATGCAGTATTCCCTTGCTCTGTTTGAGCAACTGCCTCTTGGGTCTATGCACAGGTTTCGTGTGAGCTCAATTAAGTGTTCTGAAATTTCCATTCTTCACAATGTTATCCACAATTTGTTATGATCCACACAGTCAAATGGCTTTGCACAGTCAATAAAACACAGGTAAACATCTCCCTGGCACTCTCTGCTTAGAGCCACGATCCATCTGACATCAGCAATGATATCCTCTGTTTCACGTCGTCTTCTAAATCCGGCTCGAATTTCTGGCAGTTCCCTGTTGATGTACTGCTGCAACAATGGCTTCTGAATGAGCTTCAGCAAAATTTACTTGTGTGTAATATTAATGATATTGTCCGATAATCTGCATTATGTTGGATCACCTTTCTTTGGAATGGGTGCAAATACAGATCTCTTCCAGTCGGTTGGCCAGGTAGCTGTATTCTAAATTTCTTGGCATAGAGACATGTGAGCACCTCCAGTGCTGCATCCATTTGGTGAAACACCCAAATAGGTATTCTGTCAATTCCTGAAGCCTTGTTTTTCGCCAATGCCTTCAGTGCAGCTTGGATTTCTTCCTTCAGTACCATCAGTTCTTGATCATATGCTACCTCCTGAAACAGGTGAACACGGACCAATTCTTTTTGGTGCAGTGACTCTGTATTCCATCTTCTTTTGATGCTTCCTGCGTCATTCAATATTTTGCCCATAGCATCCTTCAGTATTGCAACTCAAGGCTTGAATGTTTTCTTCAGTTCTTTCAGCTTTAGAAATGACAAGGATGTTCTTCTCTTTTTGTTTTCTAACTCCAGGTCTTTGCACATACCATTATACTTTGTCTTCTCGATCTGTCCTTTGAAATCTTCTGTTCAGCTCTTTTATGTCATCATTTCTTCCATTCAAGAGAAGTTTCAGTCTCTTCTGACATCCATTTCAGTCTTTTCTTTCTTTTTAATGGTCTCTTGCTTTCTTCATGTATGATGACCTTGATGTCTCCCATAACTTGTCTGGTTTTCAGTCATTAGTGTTCAATACACCAAATCTATTCTTGAGATGGTCTCTAAATTCAGGTGGGATATACTGAAGGTAGTATTTTGGCGTTTATGGTCTTGTTCTAATTTTCTTCAGCTTCAACTTGAACATGCATATGAGCAATTGATGGTCTGTTCCGTAGTCAACCCCTGGGCTTGTTCTGACTGCTGATATTAAGCTTTTCCATTGTCTCTTTCTGCAGATATAGTCAATCTGATTCCCGTGTTTTCTATCTGCTGAGGTTGATGTGAATAGCTGCTGTTTATGTTGTTGAAAAAAGGTATTTGCAAGGAAGAAGTCATTGGTCTTGCCAAATTCTATCATGCCATCTCTGGAGTTTTTATCACCAATGCCATATTTTCCAACTACTGATCCTTCTTCTTCATTTCCAACTTTTGCATTCCAATCACCAGTAATTATCAATGCATCTTGATTGCATGTTTGATCAATTTCAGACTGCAGAAGTTGGTAAAAATCTCCAATTTCCTCATTTTCGGCATTAGTGGTTGGTGTGTAAATTTGAATAATAGTCATATTAACTCGTCTTCCTTGTAGGCTTATGAAGATTATCCTATTGCTGACAGCACAGTACTTCAGAATACATCTTGAAATGTTCTTTTTGATGATGAATGTGACACCATTCCTCCTCAATTTGTCATTCCTGGCAAAGTAGACCATACGAACATCGGATTCAAAATGGCCAATATCAGCTCATCTCAGCTCACTAATGCCTAGGATATAGATCTTTATGTGTTCTAGTTCATTTGTGACGACTCACAATTTTTCTAGATTCATACTTCATATGTTCCACATTCCAATTATTAATGGATGTCTGCAGCTGTTCCTTCGCATTTTGAGTTGTGCCAGATCAGCAAATGAAGGTTCTAAAAGCTTTATTCCATCCACGTCATTAAGGTCAACTCTACCTTGAGGGGAGCCCTGGTGGCGCAGTGATTAAGTGTTCGGCTGCTAAACAAAAGGTCAGCAGTCTGAATCCACCAGCCACTCCCTGGAAACTCTATGGGGCAGTTCCACTGTGTCCTGTGGGGATGCTATGAGTCAGAATCAACTGGATAGCAATGCATTTTTTTTTCCACTTTTAGGAGGCAGCTCTTCCTCAGTCATATTTTAAGTGTCCTCCAATCTGGTGGGCTCATCTTCCAGCACTGCATCAGACAATGTTCCGCTGCTATTCATAAGGGTTTCACTGGCCAATTTTTTCAGAGGTAGACTGCCAGGTTCTTCTTTCTGGCAGTCGTAGTCTGGAAGCTCCATTGAAACCTGTCCACTAAGGGTGACCCTGCTAGTATTTGAAATACTAGTGGCAAAGCTTCCAGTATCACAGTAACATGTAAGCCACCACAGTATGATAAAGCAACAGATATGTGGTGAGACGTGGTAAAAAGCAAAGATATCACCTTAAGGACTAAGGTGCACCTGACCATGGTATTTTCAATCGCCTCATATGTATGGCAAAGTCGGATAATGAATAAGAAGTGATGCCTTTGAATTACAGTGTTGGTGAAGAATGAGGAATATACCACAGACTGCCAGAAGAATAAACAAATCTGTCTTGGAAGATGTATAACCAGAATGCTCCTCAGAAGCAAGGATGGAGAGACGTTGTGTCCTGTACCTGGGATACGTTATCAGCAGGGACCAGTCCCTGGAGAAGGGCATCATGCTTGCTAAAGTAGAGAGTCAGTGAAAAAGAGGAAGACCCTCAATGAGACAGGCTGACACAGTGGCTGCAACAATGGGCTCAAACACAGCAATGATTGTGAGAATGGTACAGGATTGGACAGTGTTTCGTTCTATTCTGCACAGGATTACTATGAGTTGGAATCAACTTAATGGTACCTAACAATAACAACAATAGTGTACAGTGAAGAAAAACGATGCCTGTAGTAAGAGATACCTGGTAACTGATTAATGTCAGCTGAAATCATTTTGGACCTAGTAAAAATCAAATTCCAAGGTTCTGGGAAGCAACAATGAGTTGTGAGCAGTTTAAGTTTGCTGGCTGTTGCCAAATGTTCTTTGGTGCCTCTTTACAGAATCTAAAAAAGAATGAGAAGTCAAGATGATCAGCCATCAGTGCTCAAACAATGATCTCACCTCCTTTCTTAAACTGTTCATTTCCCTCTTCCTTTAGCTGAGTGCTCTCTTCTCTTCTTTTCTGAAAGAGATCAGAGAATTACATAATTTCTCATAATATAAGTGAACAACAACAACAAAATGGGTCAGTTTTCATTATATATAAGACTATTAAATAGGCAGTAGCTTGACTTCTAAGAACTAGGTCAGTTTTACCTATATCTCAAACAGATATACTGAAAAACACACGACCACCTGGCTAATCATCCATCAGTTGTATCTTTTTTTTTTAATTGTGTTTTAAGTGTACAGCACAAATTAGTTTCTCATTCAAAAATTTATACACAGGGGCGGAGCCAAGATGGCGGACTAGGCAGATGCTACCTCGGATCCCTCTTACAACAAAGACACGGAAAAACAAGTGAATCGATCACATACATAACAATCTACGAACCCTGAACAACAAACACAGATTTAGAGACGGAGAACGAACTAATACGGGGAAGCAGCGATTGTTTCCAGAGCCTGGAGCCAGCGTACCAGTCAGGTACGGCACAAGCACAGAGAGCGGCTCCACCCCCCGAACTAACCCCGGGAGGGGGACCAGCCGGTTCCACGGGCGGCGTGGGAGATGCAGCCGGTAGGAGAAGTCCCCGGGAGGCAGTGACTGGTCTTGGAGCAGAAAGAGCAGCGTCCGAGCCGGGGAACCGTCCCGCAGGGATTTGGACTGGACGCAGCGGATTTTCTGGAAAAACTAGTTTCCCAGTGATGGCTCGGAGACAACAATCCATATCAAACCACTTAAAGAAGCAGACCATGACAGCTTCTCCAACCCCCCAAACAAAAGAATCAAAATCTTTCCCAAATGAAGATACAATCTTGGAATTATCAGATACAGAATATAAAAAACTAATTTACAGAATGCTTAATGATATCACAAATGAAATTAGGCTAACTGCAGAAAAAGCCAAGGAACACACTGATAAAACTGTTGAAGAACTCAAAAAGATTATTCAAGAACATACTGGAAAAATTAATAAGTTGCAAGAATCCATAGAGAGACAACATGTAGAAATCCAAAAGATTAACAATAAAATAACAGAATTAGACAACGCACTAGGAAGTCAGAGGAGCAGACTCGAGCAATTAGAATGCAGACTGGGACATCTGGAGGACCAGGGAATCAACACCAACATAGCTGAAAAAAAATCAGATAAAAGAATTAAAAAAAATGAAGAAACCCTAAGAATTATGTGGGACTCTATCAAGAAGGATAACCTGCGGGTGACTGGAGTCCCAGAACAGGGAGGGGGGACAGAAAACACAGAGAAAATAGTTGAAGAACTCCTGACAGAAAACTTCCCTGACATCATGAAAGACGAAAGGATATCTATCCAAGATGCTCATCGAACCCCATTTAAGATTGATACAAAAAGAAAAACACCAAGACATATTATCATCAAACTCACCAAAACCAAAGATAAACAGAAAATTTTAAAAGCAGCCAGGGAGAAAAGAAAGGTTTCCTTCAAGGGAGAATCAGTAAGAATATGTTCTGACTACTCAGCAGAAACCATGCAGGCAAGAAGGGAATGGGACGACATATACAGAACACTGAAGGAGAAAAACTGCCAGCCAAGGATCATATATCCAGCAAAACTCTCTCTGAAATATGAAGGCGAAATTAAGATATTTACAGACAAACACAAGTTTAGAGAATTTGCAAAAACCAAACCAAAGCTACAAGAAATACTAAAGGATATTGTTTGGTCAGAGAACCAATAATATCAGATATCAGCACAGCACAAGGTCACAAAACAGAATGTCCTGATATCAACTCAAATAGGGAAATCACAAAAACAAATTAAGATTAATTAAAAAAAAAAAATACACATAACAGGGAATCATGGAGGTCAATAGGTAAAAGATCACAATAATCAAAAAGAGGGACTAAATACAGGAGGCATTGAACTGTTATATGGAGAGTGATACAAGGCGATATAGAACAATACAAGTTAGGTTTTTACTTAGAAAAATAGGGGTAAATAATAAGGTAACCACAAAAAGGTATAACAACTCTATAACTCAAGATAAAAACCAAGAAAAACGTTAACGACTCAACTAACATAAAGTCAAGCACTATGAAAATGAGGATCTCACAATTTACTAAGAAAAACACCTCAGCACAAAAAAGTATGTGGAAAAATGAAATTGTCAACAACACACATAAAAAGGCATCAAAATGACAGCACTAAAAACTTATTTATCTATAATTACCCTGAATGTAAATGGACTAAATGCACCAATAAAGAGACAGAGAGTCACAGACTGGATAAAGAAACACGATCCATCTATATGCTGCCTACAAGAGACACACCTTAGACTTAGAGACACAAACAAACTAAAACTCAAAGGATGGAAAAAAGTATATCAAGCAAACAATAAGCAAAAAAGAAGAGGAGTAACAATATTAATTTCTGACAAAATAGACTTTAGACTTAAATCCACCACAAAGGATGAAGAAGGACACTATATAATGATAAAAGGGACAATTGATCAGGAAGACATAACCATATTAAATATTTATGCACCGAATGACAGGGCTGCAAGATACATAAATCAAATTTTAACAGAATTGAAAAGCGAGATAGATACCTCCACAATTATAGTAAGAGACTTCAACACACCACTTTCGGAGAAGGACAGGACATCCAGTAAGAAGCTCAACAGAGACACGGAAGATCTAATTACAACAATCAACCAACTTGACCTCATTGACGTATACAGAACTCTCCACCCAACTGCTGCAAAATATACTTTTTTTTCTAGCGCACATGGAACATTCTCTAGAATAGACCACATATTAGGTCATAAAACAAACCTTTGCAGAGTCCAAAACATCGAAATATTACAAAGCATCTTCTCAGACCACAAGGCAATAAAACTAGAGATCAATAACAGAAAAACTAGGGAAAAGAAATCAAATACTTGGAAAATGAACAACACCCTTCTGAAAAAAGACTGGGTTATAGAAGACATTAAGGAGGGAATAAGGAAATTCATAGAAAGCAACGAGAATGAAAATACTTCCTATCAAAACCTCTGGGACACAGCAAAAGCAGTGCTCAGAGGCCAATTTATATCAATAAATGCACACATACAAAAAGAAGAAAGAGCCAAAATCAGAGAACTGTCCCTACAACTTGAACAAATAGAAACTGAGCAACAAAAGAATCCATCAGGCACCAGAAGAAAACAAATAATAAAAATTAGAGCTGAACTAAATGAATTAGAGAACAGAAAAACAATTGAAAGAATTAACAAAGCCAAAAGCTGGTTCTTTGAAAAAATTAACAAAATTGATAAACCATTGGCTAGACTGACTAAAGAAATACAGGAAAGGAAACAAATAACCCGAATAAGAAATGAGAAGGACCACATCACAACAGAACCAAATGAAATTAAAAGAATCATTTCAGATTATTATGAAAAATTGTACTCTAACAAATTTGAAAACCTAGAAGAAATGGATGAATTCCTGGAAAAACACTACCTACCTAAACTAACACATTCAGAAGTAGAACAACTAAATAGACCCATAACAAAAAAAGAGATTGAAACGGTAATCAAAAAACTCCCAACAAAAAAAAGCCCTGGCCCGGATGGCTTCACTGCAGAGTTCTACCAAACTTTCAGAGAAGAGTTAACACCACTACTACTAAAGGTATTCCAAAGCATAGAAAATGACAGAATACTACCCAACTCATTCTACGAAGCCACCATCTCCCTGATACCAAAACCAGGTAAAGACATTACAAAAAAAGAAAATTATAGACCTATATCCCTCATGAACATTGATGCAAAAATCCTCAACAAAATTCTAGCCAATAGAATCCAACAACACATCAAAAAAATAATTCACCCTGATCAAGTGGGATTTATACCAGGTATGCAAGGCTGGTTTAATATCAGAAAAACCATTAATGTAATCCATCACATAAATAAAACAAAAGACAAAAACCACATGATCTTATCAATTGATGCAGAAAAGGCATTTGACAAAGTCCAACACCCATTTATGATAAAAACTCTTACCAAAATAGGAATTGAAGGAAAATTCCTCAACATAATAAAGGGCATCTATGCAAAGCCAACAGCCAATATCACTCTAAATGGACAGAACCTGAAAGCATTTCCCTTGAGAACGGGAACCAGACAAGGATGCCCTTTATCACCGCTCTTATTCAACATCGTGTTGGAAATCTTAGCCAGGGCAATTAGGCTAGACAAAGAAATAAAAGGTATCTGGATTGGCAAGGAAGAAGTAAAGTTATCACTATTTGCAGATGACATGATTATATACTCAGAAAACCCTAAGGAATCCTCCAGAAAACTACTGAAACTAATACAAGAGTTTGGCAGAGTCTCAGGTTATAAAATAAACATACAAAAATCACTTGGATTCCTCTACATCAACAAAAAGAACACCGAAGAGGAAATAACCAAATCAATACCATTCACAGTAGCCCCCAAGAAGATAAGATACTTAGGAATAAATCTTAACAAGGATGTAAAAGACCTATACAAAGAAAACTACAAAGCTCTACTACAAGAAATTCAAAAGGACATACTTAAGTGGAAAAACATACCCTGCTCATGGATAGGAAGACTTAACATAGTAAAAATGTCTATTCTACCAAAAGCCATCTATACATTTAACGCACTTCCGATCCAAATTCCAATGTCATATTTTAAGGGGATAGAGAAACAAATCACCAATTTCATATGGAAGGGAAAGAAGCCCCGGATAAGCAAAGCACTACTGAAAAAGAAGAAGAAAGTGGGAGGCCTCACCTTACCTGACTTCAGAACCTATTATACTGCCACAGTAGTCAAAACAGCCTGGTATTGGTACAACAACAGACACATAGACCAATGGAACAGAATTGAGAACCCAGACATAGATCCATCCACGTATGAGCAGCTGATATTTCACAAAGGACCAGTGTCAATTAACTGGGGAAAAGATAGCCTTTTTAACAAATGGTGCTGGCATAACTGGATATCCCTTTGCAAAAAAATGAAACAGGACCCATACCTCACACCATGCACAAAAACTAACTCCAAGTGGGTCAAAGACCTAAACATAAAGACTAAAACGATAAAGATCATGGAAGAAAAAATAGGGACAACCCTAGGAGCCCTAATACAAGGCATAAACAGAATACAAAACATTACCAAAAATGATGAAGAGAAACCCGATAACTGGGAGCTCCTAAAAATCAAACACCTATGCTCATCTAAAGACTTCTCCAAAAGAGTAAATAGACCACCTACAGACTGGGAAAGAATTTTCAGCTATGACATCTCCGACCAGCGCCTGATCTCTAAAATCTACATGATTCTGTCAAAACTCAACCACAAAAAGACAAACAACCCAATCAAGAAGTGGGCAAAGGATATGAACACACATTTCACTAAAGAAGATATTCAGGCAGCCAACAGATACATGAGAAAATGCTCTCGATCATTAGCCATTAGAGAAATGCAAATTAAAACAACGATGAGATTCCATCTCACACCAGCAAGGCTGGCATTAATCCAAAAAACACAAAATAATAAAGGTTGGAGAGGCTGCGGAGAGATTGGAACTCTCATACACTGCTGGTGGGAATGTAAAATGGTACAACCACTTTGGAAATCTATCTGGCGTTATCTTAAACAGTTAGAAATAGAACTACCATACAACCCAGAAATCCCACTCCTAGGAATATACCCTAGAGATACAAGAGCCTTCATACAAACAGATACATGCACACCCATGTTTATTGCAGCTCTGTTTACAATAGCAAAAAGTTGGAAGCAACCAAGGTGTCCATCAACGGATGAATGGGTAAATAAATTGTGGTATATTCACACAATGGAATATTACGCATCGATAAAGAACAGTGACGAATCTCTGAAACATTTCATAACATGGAGGAACCTGGAAGGCATTATGCTGAGCGAAATGAGTCAGAGGCAAAAGGACAAATATTGTATAAGACCACCATTATAAGATCTTGAGAAATAGTAAACCTGAGAACAACACATACTTTTGTGGTTACGAGGTGGGGAGGGAGGGAGGGTGGGAGAGGGTTTTTTATTGATTAATCAGTAGATAAGAACTGCTTTAGGTGAAAGGAAAGACAACACTCAATACATGGAAGGTCAGCTCAATTGGACTGGACCAAAAGCAAAGAAGTTTCCGGGATAAAATGAATGCTTCAAAGGTCAGCGGAGCAAGTGCGGGGGTCTGGGGAACATGGTTTGCGAGGACTTCTAAGTCAATTGGCAAAATAATTCTATTATGAAATCATTCTGCATCCCACTTTGAAATGTGGCGTCTGGAGTCTTAAATGCTAACAAGCGGCCATCTAAGATGCAGCAATTGGTCTCAACCCACCTGGAGCAAAGGAGAATGAAGAACACCAAGGCCACACGACAACTAAGAGCCCAAGAGACAGAAAGGGCCACATGAACCAGAGACCTACATCATCCTGAGACCAGAAGAACTAGTTGGTGCCTGGCCACAATCGATGACTGCCCTGACAGGGAGCACAGCAGAGGACCCCTGAGGGAGCAGGAGATCAGTGGGATACAGACCCCAAATTCTCATAAAAAGACCAAACTTAATGGTCTGACTGAGACTGGAGGAATCCCGGCGGCCATGCTCCCCAGACCTTCAGTTGACACAGGACAGGAACCATCCCCGAAGACAACTCATCAGAAATGAAAGGGACTGGTCAGCGGGTGGGAGAGAGACGCTGATGAAGAGTGAGCTAATTATATCAGGTGGACACTTGAGATTGTGTTGGCAACTCTTGTCTGGAGGGGGGATGGGAGGATAGAGAGAGAGGGAAGCCGGCAAAATTGTCAAGAAAGGAGAGACTGAAAGGGCTGACTCAAGAGGGGGAGAGCAAGTGGGAGTAGGGAGTGAGATGTATGTAAACTTATGTGACAGACTGATTGGATTTGTAAACGTTCACTTGAAGCTTAATAAAAGTAGTAAAAAAAAAAACAAACAAAAAAAAATTTATACACAAACTGTTTTGTGACACTGATTGCAATACCTGCGACATGTCAGCACCCCCCTACTTTCCCTTTATACCACCGGTTCCCTGCATCCATTCATCCAGGTTTCATGTCCCTTCCTGTCTTCGCCTCTTTGCTTTTGGGCAGGTGTTGCCCATTTGGTCTTGTATACTTGACTGAACTAAGAAGCTACTTTCCTCACATGTGTTGTTCTTTGTTTTACAGGTCTAATCTTTGGCTGAAAGATGGACTTCGGGAGAGGCTTCAGTTCTGAGTTAGCAGGGTGTCTGGGAGCCAGAGTCACAAAGGTTCCTCCACTCTCTGCCAGACCAGTAAATCTGGTCTTTTTGTGTGTGTGTGAATTTGAATTTTGTACTACATTTTTCTCCCACTCTGTCTGGAACCCTCTATTGTAATCCCTGTCAGAGTGGTTGGTGGTGGTAGCTGGGCACCATTTAGTTCTTCTGGGCTCAGGCTGGTGGAGGCTATGGTTCATGGGGTCCATTGGTCCTTTGGACTGATATTTTCCTTTCATCTTTGATTTTTTTCATTCTCCTTTGCTCCGAACGTGATGGGACCAGTAGATGTATTTTAGATGGCCGCTTGCAAGCTTTTAAGACCCTAGACACTACTCACCAAAGGATGTAGAATATTTTCTTTATGAACTATGTTATTGCCAGTTGATCTAGAGGTCCCCCAAGACCTTGGTCGCTAGCCCTCAGTCCCAGCAGTTCAGTCCCTCAAGGTGTTTGGATGTGTCTAGGAAGCTTCTACGACTTTGCCTTGGTCAAATTGTGCTGGCTTCCCCTATATCATGTGTACTTTCCATTCACTAAAGCTGTAACACTTGTCTACTATCTAGTTAGTGATTTCCACTCCCCATCTTTCCCTCCCTTGTAACCATCAAAGATTGCTTTTTTCTGTGTATAAACCTGCAGTATGGTTAATTATTCCTGTGTCTGGGCTGTCTAGCCATGGTCTTGTAACTCCCACCCAGGGTAACTGTGGCTTGCCAAAGGGACTGGTCAGTTTTGCTTTAAGAGAGCCAATTCCAGAGCAGAGAGAAGGAGCCCACCACCAAGGAAGCAAAGTCCAGCACGAGATGGCATGGTGGGCTTCTCAGCCATGGAGAGAGAAAGCTGAGTGCCTTTGGGCAGAGACTTAGTGCAAGGGAGAGGCGTGCCTGTGGCACAGCTAGGAAGAGGCTATCCTGAAGGAAGAGCTGTATCTTGAGTGTTCCTGAGCCTGAATTGTAACTGTTAGTTCCCTAACAAACCCCATAATTGTGAATACGGTCTATGAGTTCTGTGTGGCCACTGTAATGAACTATCGAACCCAGTAGAGAGTGCTATGGGAGGGACAGTTGGTGTCAGAATTGGTGAAGATTACGGAAGAGAGGAGGCCTGACCCCTGCCTCACAGAAATTAGCCTTGGGCTGTTGATCTTGACTCTCCTTCCCCCCTGTGAAGTTAGAGGCGGTCTGACAGTGCCCCCATGCTGTTTTTTTTTTTTTTTCCATGCTATTTTCACAAAACCTTTTTTTGAGTTTTTATAATACTGGTCTCATACAATATTTTTCCTTTTTGTGATTGACTTATTTCGCTCACTGTAATACCCTCCAGATTCATCCATGTTGTGAGATGCTTCTCGGATTTATCATTGCTCTTTACTGTGGTGCAGTATTCCATTGTGTGTATGTACCAAAATCTGTTTATCCGTTCATCTATTGATGAGCACTTAGGTTGTTTCCACCTTTCTGCTATTTTGAATAATGCTGCAGTGAACATGGGTGTGCATGTGTCTATCTGTGCGATGGCTCTTATTTCTTTAGGACATATTCCTAGAGTGGGATTGCTGGGTTGTATGGTATTTCTATTTCTAGCTTTTTAAGGAGGTGCCATATGGTTTTCCTTAATGGTTGTACCATTTTACATTCCCACTAACAGTGCGTAAGAGTTCCAATCTCCCCACAACCTCTCCAACATTTGTTATTTTCTGTTTTTTTGATTCATGCCAGTAATGTTGGGGTGGGATGGTATTTCATAGTAGTTTTGATTTGCATTTCTCTACAGGTTCACTATGAGTTGGAATCGACTCGATAGCAAAGGGTTTGGTTTTTGTTTTAATGGGCTAATATCGCAAGCATTTCCTCACATGTCTATTAGCTGCCTGAATGTCTTCTTTGGTGAAGTATCTGTTCATATCCTTTCCCATTTTTTTAACTGGATTATTTATCTTTTTGTTATTGAGATGTTAAGTATTCTATTGATTTTAAAGATTAGACCCTTGTCAGATACGTCAGGAAACCCTGATGGCGTAGTGTTAAGAGTTCAGCTGCTAACCAAAAGGTGGGCAGTTCAAATCTACCAGGCGTTCCTTGGAAACTCTATGGGACAGTTCTACTCTGTCCTATAGGGTCACTATGAGTCAGAATCGACTCATTGGCAATGGGTTCAGATATGCTGTAGCCAAAAAATTTTCCCAGTCTGTAGGTTCTCTTTTTATTCTTTTGGTGAAGTCTTTTGATGAACATACGTGTTTAATTTTCAGGAGCTCCCAGTTATCTAGTTTACTTCTGGTGTTTGTGCATTGTTATGACTTGTATCAAATTTATGCCATGTATTAGGGCCCTAGCATTGTCCCTATTTTTTCTTCCGTGATTTTTTTTAGGTTTTATATTTAGATCATTGATCCATTTTGAGTTTTTGTGTATGCTGTGAAGTATGGGTCCTGCATCTTTTTTTTAATAGATGGACATCAGTTTTGCCAGCACCATTTGCTAAAAAGACTGTCTTTCCTCCATTTAATGGACTTTCATCCTTTCATCAATTGTATTCTCAATGTTTAATACCTAAATCCTAGGTTTTCTTTGCATGTACTTTACTTCCTATGTTTCTAGTTTTTACAAGGAAGGGTAAATGCAGGTTTCATTCAATTTCTACTCTCTCAATGTGAAACTAAAGAACATTCCCACTGGTGTGCATACCCTTGTAAATTCAAATTTCGGCTCTACTACTTACTAGTTGCATGACCTTGGACAAGATCCAGAATCTTTCTAAGCCTTAGTCTCTTCTAAAAAATTAAGCTTTAATAGTACCACTTGTTGTTGCTGTTGGGTGCTGTTGAGTCGACTTAGACCCACAGTGCCCCCACATTACAGAGCAGACCTGTCCCATAAAGCTTTCTATTTTATAGGCTATTGTCCTTATGGAAGCAGACTGCCAGGTCTTTTTGCCACAGAGCCAGTGGGTTGGTTCGAACCATCAACCTTTTGGTTAGCAGGCAAGTGCCACCACGGCTCTTTCTTAGGGTTGTTTTATGGATTAATATGATAATGTATGTAAAGCTTCCAATACAGTGTCCATCAAGTAAGGGCTTGATAAATGTCAGCTATTATTAAAATAAGTAACTTAATACTGTTTTACATACAACTGTGGTTTGTCATGAAGAAGACACGCCATGTCGTGAGAGTGCATTATAGAGGATTATCCTAGTCTGCAGAGTCAGGGCACTATGCTGTTAGCACACTAGTACAGGAATATTTGAGGAAAGCTAGATACACAAATTTCTTTTCTTAGATTCTTCAGAAACTCACACAGATGGTCAACTCAAAGGCAGAGTGAATGTTATCCTGCAAAGCAAAGCTGACACGTGCTGAGTTCCTGTGTGTTTTCAGCCATGAACATCTTATCAACATGGCTGGCACAAGCAGAACTGGCAGAAGTGCCTGCCTGCCTGCCACCTTTTGACAGTGCTTTTTTACAGATAACTCCCCCAAATCTTTCTTTATTCTTGAAACTTCTGACTAAATAAAAACTTCAGAGGGAGAACACATAGTTAGCAAGGTATTTCACACACGGGAGGAACTTGGAACCTAAACAATTTATACTCTTAAAATTGGGGACCAAAATAAAATTACATCTCTGGAGAATATTGTAAATATGCTACTGATGAAACCAGAGTGCTTTCCAAGTGTCTTATTATTCTACTATGGATAAAACAGAGCACTTGACAAATCTCAATAAAAAAATCAAAAGGAAGTTGCACGTTGAATCTCATTTTTTGCAGCTTCTGCTATGTGCCAGACACATAGCAGATGTAATAATTTGTTTTAAGATATAACATATTTGAGGAAGGACTATTCTTAAAGTATACAGAAAAAATAAAATGGGGGAGGGATACAAATATAAAAATGTGGCTGTATTTCCCTAGCACTACCTAGGAGGAAAGGGGCCCTGGTGGTGCAGTGGTTCAGTGCTGCTAAATGAAAAGTTTGGCGGTTTGAACCCACCAGTCACTCCTTGGGAGAAAGATACAGCAGTCTGTTTCTGTGAAGATTTACAGCCTTGGAAGCCCTATGGGGCAGGTCTACTCTGTCCTATAGAGTCCTATATGAGTTGGAATTAACTTGATGGAAATGGGTTTGGGGGTTTGGTTTTTGGTTTACCTGGGAGGAAGGTGCTTGGATTATAATACTGTCTATTGCATTGGCAGGGATTCTGGATGTAAGCAAAAGGGTCTGTCCAAAAAAAAAAAAAAAGGAGAAGTGAGACGTATTGGAAAGACATTGGGGTTCACAGAATCAACATAGGCTTAAAGAACAGCCTTAGAATATAGGTAGACTTCAAGTGAGCTCTGTTAAGTCAAGAAGAAAAAGCTAAATATCTTTTGGTGAAAGAGTCTGGCCAGGACAGGGCTGCAATGGTGGCAAATAAATTCTAAGCAGTCCTTTTTCTTTGCTTCACTCAATCCAGATTCAAAGCCTTGGTTGGACATATGCAATGAGCCAGCCCAGGTCACATGCCTTGGCTGACAGGGAATGGAGTGAGGGATGTGGGGCACTGCCACTCAACAAGATGAAAACATGGTAGAGAACTTCCCCAAATAGCCAAGAAAACTCTGTAACAAATCTAGTTAACAGTTATTTAAAAATCAGAAATGCCGGAAGGGCAGTTCATCAAGTTATTAGCACTTAATGTCCATTCTTCAAGGATGTTCCATTTCCTCTGTTTTAACTCTAATCTCAAGCTACTTTTTCATCTATAATCCGTTCTGTGGCGCGAACTCATCAGGAATGTTCTATGAACATCGATAAATTACACAGACTGTTAGATCAGGCTCTTCTGAATTTCGTGTTTTTTTTTTTTAAGAGTCAAATCATTCTTAGGTAAATTTATAACATCAAGTTCCCAATGGGCAAAGCCTAGACCTGGCAAGAAATTACTGCTAAGACCCAGCCTGAGCAGCCAGTCAGATAAAAACTCAGTGGGTTCATAATTGGGGGCAGGGACTACAAGTTGAACTAGCAAAGAGAAGGGCTCTAAAACATATTTCCAAGGCCAATTATTCTCAGAAACACATTTTATTTTTTTGGCTGATAAATCACAATCCAGTGACCCATTAACCAGTAAACACTGGAAAAGATCTGCTCCTTCCAGCTCCAAAGACTGTATAAATCGAGGATTAATGCAATTATCAATATCATGCTGAACATCTCCTTGGAAACAGCTAAAAATAGCACTTTGAGGAGAGAGCTGCACTCTCTCTCAGCTGTGCCAAGAGACTGACTCGATCCCAGAACAAAGACAGGGGTCTATTCTCCTGCCTGAATATATTCTTTCTCCAAGGGATGGCACACATACTGTGTTTGTTCCTGGAACCCAAGGACAGATTTCATAGACAGCACGCAGGTCCTGCTTCAGCACGCTAAGTGCCGGAAATGTTCATGCATAAATGAGCTGGTAGTGCTGACATTCTGTAGCGGTATCAGGGGCCAATCTTCCCAGGCTCGTTCCATGAAGAGAAGCTTCTAATGTGGTTAGGAGCCCCCTCACACGCCTCCACAGTGCCTTTTAACACATTTCAGAGAGGCCTCACAGGGAAACATCTGTTCTTGAATTACATTTCCATAGGAATGGAAACCAAAGAAATTTTACAGGACTTGTTACTCAGTACTCCAAGAAAGCTGCTTCCTCCCCGTCACTGAAAACTCAGGGGAGAAATACTGACATTATTCTGCATCATAAATCATCAAAGGAACTTGCCAAAGACAACCCCAGACAAGACCCTTGATGAGTGGAGTTTATTTCAACTGCATATTACCGAACTGCAAACTTCTTGGTTTGGTATTCAAAGTTCAGCACAACCTACACAAGTACAGCACTTCACAGCTTAAATATTACTGTCACAACATTAGCTCATTTGCTTTTCAAGACAATTCTGAGACGTTGGTGTGGAAGTATTTAAACACCCATTTTACAGGTGAGAAATCAAGATTCAAAAGTCTGTTGTTCTTTACATCAAACTTCTATTCCAATCTGCTCAATCTTACCTCCCATTATTACCTGACACAAATTGTCTGTGCTAGGCAGTCTGATCTCTTTACTGACCTTCAAAACTCACCATGCCTGTTCTTCATTCCATTCTTGTGCTTACGCATCCCCATCTCAGTACCCTTCCACTAAAGGTTTATAACAAAGTAAGGAACACTGATTCACGAAACACTACTGAACTTCATGAAAGAATTGTGAGAATCTGCGACTCTGTCACCCCCCCGCCCCCCCAATCATTCTACATGGTAGTTGTTCTAACAGAGCTGGGGAGGCTGTGAACAACCAGCACTTTCACTGCTGGAGGAGGCTGGCTTGATTTGGAGCAGTAGGTGGAAAACTCATGTCCGGTGATGCTGTTGATGAAAAAGCACCAATCTTTGGGTGGCAAGCAAACGGGAAGGTCATTCTGAGGATGCAGTCCTGATGAAGGTAAGCAACAAACCCATGGACTACCCGGAAATGTAACAGGATATACGGTAAAGAGACTGCCACAGAGGTGCTTGATAAGCTCTCCAAATATACCTGGCTAACTGGAGATGGTGCATGTGATTGCAGAGATGGGAGGGGACCGAAATTATTCACACATCCTTGTCCTATCAGGGGCCTGTGCACATATACAAAGAAGACATGCCTCTGCTGGGACAGTGAAAGTAAAAGCTGGGGCAGTCTTGAAAACTACCACATTCATCAGCAGAGGATGGAAGCCTTATTGCTTTGCGGTGTTTGAACTTGACCTCTGACCAATTAATTACTGGCTTCCCACTAATCTAAGCAGAAACAGGAACAACCCCAAGAAAGCCAGGTTTAAAATTAAAAACAAGGGAAAAAATAACCAAAAAAAAACCAAAAAACAAAAAAACTGAGCAGAGTTACCAGTGGCCACACACTGCAGGGGAAATGGATTTCATAGCTGTCGTCTAAGTAAATTGCCAAGCAACAATTATGCAAACAAAGCAGCAACAACAAAAATAATCAGGGGGGAAAGTCAAAACCCAGAGTTACTACAATATAATACTTAAATGTCCAGTTTCAACAAAATTACAGAACACCACTTCCTGCCAAAAGCGAGGGCATTTCAAAGAGGATGATACTGTCCCAGATCATGTTATAGAGTCCCAGGGTAATATGGAAGCATTTTGAGATCTATGTTAAAAATAAACCTCTTTCTCACTGAGTCAGGGCCTTGGACCATAGGTCTTAGGTTGTTCTACTGTAAACCCAAAACCATTTTTCACTGATCTAGCACAACAGATTCCCTTTCTACATCTTTGTGCGTGAACCAATTCAACTTGCAAGTGCCCTCACAAATCCAGTGATGCTCAGAATCTTTTAGAGAACTTAAGGTTTCATTCTCATTCTCCAGGGAATAATTTTTTGTATCATAGTTAAAAGAGAGCTTCACATGTATCTTCTTCAAGACAAAGAAAGAACTTTGATGTGTTACATTGAAAACAGACATCTTAACAAGCACTTCTCTATTACTTAATCTAGTCAATTCTCCAGTTATTTTAAAATTCCTACACCATTCAGATTTCTGAATGATGATCCAATCTAAGTTTAAATGAGGTTGTTTTGGTAAGCAATGTCACTATAAAGTGATATTGTTTATAATTAGGTTTTAAATGATACTCTGACGAACAGGTAGATGGTGAGTGTGTTAGTCACTGAGTGCTGCTATAACAGAAATACCACAAGTGGATGGCTTTAACAAAGAGAAATTTATTTTCTCACGGTAAAGTAGGCTAAAAGTCCAAATTCAAGGCATCAGCTCCAGGAGAAGGTTTTCTCTTTCTGTTGGCCTTCTCATCATTGTTCCCCTGGACTAGGAGCTTCTTCGCGCAGGCACCCCAGGTCTAAAGGATGCGCTCTGCTCCCAGCACTACTTTCTTGGTGGTATGAGGTCCCTAACTCTCTACTTGCTTCTCTTTTATCTCTTGAGAGAGAAAAGGTGGTGCAGGCCATACCCTAGGGAAACTCCCTTTACCTTGGAGCAGGGAGGTGACCTGTATTATAATCCCACCCTAATCCTTTTAACATAAAATTACAATCACAAAATGGAGGACAACCACACAATACTGGAAATCATGGCCTAACCAAGCTGACACATATTTTGGGGGATACAACTCAATCCACGACATTAAGCATTTGGAAAAGGATATAAATGCTGTATTCGTTGCTATTAAAATTTAGCTAGATTATTGAGGCAAAAATGAACTTTTTAAAGGGGTGCTGGGACAACTTGGTAGTTATTTAGAAAAAGATTCTTTTTAAAGGGGTGCTGGGACAACTTGGTAGTTATTTAGAAAAAGATAAAATTAGAGCAACACCTCACATCATACACGAGAATAAACTCCAAGTGGGCTGGGAATCTAAATGTAAAAAATGAAACCACACAAGTGCTGGAGGAAAACTAGCTGAATTCCTCTTTAACCTCACTGTAGGGAAAGGGTACCTAACTATGACTCAAACTTCAATGATAATACAAGAAAAGATTAATCAAAAGAGAAAAAAAATTATATGGCCAAAAAAAAAAAAAAAAAGCCAAACCAAACTAAATGAAAATACCCCACTATAAACCAAGTCAAAAGACATCTGACAAATGGAGAAGATATTTGCAACATACACCACAAAGGACTAAATCCTTAACAAAAAACAAAACAAGTCTTAAAATCGAGGGCAAAGGGCCAAAAACCTCAGAGAAAAATGGAGAAAAGAAAAGAAAAATTTACCAAAAAAATGACATAAAAGAGGCCCTCAAATATGTGAAAAAATATTCAAACTTACTTACAGAGAAATGCAAACTAAAACAACACTGAAACACCATTTCTCTATGATACTGACAAAAAATTAAAAAGTATAACAGCACATTCTATTGGTGAGACTCTGGGGAAACAGGCTCTTACACATTACTAGTAGTGGTGATGCAAACCGGCACACGCCTTCTGAAAGGAAGCGTTTGGCTGCTAACCAAAAGGTCGGCAGTTCGAGTCCACAAGTTGCTCTTTGGAAACCCTACGGGGCAGTCCTACTCTGTCGTATAGGGTCGCTAGGAGTCAGAGTCAACTAGATGGCAATGGGTTTTTTTAAAATAGAACTACATATGCACTTACCTTTTGACCCAGCAATCCCATTTCTAGGAATCTTCCCTCAAAATACATCTCCAAAAATATGAAAATATATGTGCACAAAGTTATCTGCTGGAGCAATGTCTGTAACTGCAAAACACTGGACATAACCTAAATGATTGTCCATAGGAGTGGCTGAATAAATGAGGGCACCTCCACACAATGGAGACCTATGCTGCTGGAAAAAAGAATGAGGAAGCTCTGTATATACTGATACAGAATGACTTCCAGGATATACTGTTAACTCAACCGGGCAAAGTACAAAAAAGTATCTGTATCTTCATATAAGAAAGAAGGGAATATAAAACAATATACACGTATCTGCTCTTTGTGCAAAAGAAATGCAGGAAGGATAAGCCAGAAACTGCAGAGATTGGCTACCTACAGGAGGTGGGTGGGTAAGGAGTGGAAGAATGGGAATGCGGCAGCAGGGCTGAAGGAGTGACATTTCTTTGTGTGTAGTTCTGGCTAGTACACAGTTGTGTTTCATATGTAACCCTGAAGATGGCAAAAAGTGGTTGCGGAGAAGTGGTGGCGGGAGAGTCCATGCAGTGGGCTTCCTAGCACACGGGGTGAGAAAGTTGAGTGCCTCTGGGCAGAGGCAGAAGACCAGGGAGAGGCGTGCCTGCAACCACAGTTGAAAAGAGGTGTCCTGATGGAAGAACTGTATCCTGAGTGTTCCTGAGCCTGAACTGTAACCTGTTACTTCCCTAATAAACCCCATCATCATGAGTATTGTCTTTAAGTTCTGTGCAGTCATTGCAGTGAATTACAGAACCCAACAAAGAAGTAGAGAGTGCTGCAGGGACGACAGTTGGTGTCAGAATTGGTAAAGACGGCGGAGAGAGGAGGCATGTCTGATCTCCACCTCGTAAGAATCAGCCTTAGGCTGCTGATCTTGATTCTCCTTTCCCCTTCAGAAGTTAGAGGAGGCTAGACACTGCCCCCCATGCTGCTTTTACAAATATGCCCCCAAACAAAATAAACCATGATACAAAAAAAAAAAAAAAATTTTTTTTTTTTTTTTTTTTACTATAAGGGGAACTCAAAATGGAATACAAAATATAACAATGAACCTAATCGTATTGCAAATGAATAACGCAGCCACACTGAAGGGGGTGGGAAGAAAAAAGCTAACCTAAGTAACTCTCGAAGTATCTCCCCCAAGATTTTTAATTATAATGTGACTTTATTTTAATTATAGTGGAGAAAGAGGGCAAATACCACCATAATCAAGCTATCAAGGTTAACATCACCAGTAGTAAGATATAACAAGGTCACACACCCTAACAGGATGCACACATCACTTCTGTGGAATTCTTACCCAAAATGCCTAACTTCAACCAAATCACACAAAAAATAAATTAAAAAATCAAATAAACCCAAGTGAAAGCCATTCTACGAAATAACTAGTCGTCAGTACTCTTAAATGAAAAGTTAAAATGGATCATTCCACTTGAGAAATCATCTTTCATCCTTTAAGGAGATCTCCAGTGAAGACTTTAAACTCCTTCCTCAGCAATGATGTGGCCGTTCAACATATTCACTGAGCACCTCCAACGTGTCATTGCTGTGCTAACTGCTGGGGAATATACCAGCACACAGGACAGAGAGGGCTCCTGTCTACCCCATCCCACAACACTTATGTGCTAATGAAAACAACCTACAATGAAAATACAAGCACCGTTACCTGTCTCCTACTCAGGCTGAGTTTCTTGAGGAGGGAAACCATATTCCTTAAGAAAACTAATCTTGTCTCTATTTCTTATGGGTACAAATAAATGTTTGCTGAACAAAATACCTGACCAACTTCCAGAATTAGCTTGAATGTGTGGTTTATGTGGGTTAATTTTCATTTGTCTGAGATTAAATAACATTGAAAAGGAGGATGGGGTAGTAACTATAAAAAGTGTCCTTTTTGAAGAATAAATCTGAGAAACAACGAAATGGACACGAAAATACAGAGTGGAGGGAGGGAGAAGGCTGTCTCATTAGGGGGAGAGCAACTGGGAGTATGTAGCAAGGCGTACATTAATTTTTGTGTGACTGTCTCGATTTGTAAACTTTCACTTAAAGCACAATAAAAATTAAAAAAAATCTGAGAAACAAGGATTTAAAAATGATGTAATAATATTGCTAAGTGAAGACTCTTCCTGTAATAATGACTTGGCTATAATCTTGTCAATTCTTATTTTTCTAACACAGTGATCCTATTTGCTAAGATCACCAACATTGGATTAGAAATCTGGTTCTGTGACTGTACAAATCGTATCATTCAATGAGCTAAAACACATAAAAATACATATCATAGTATCCACCCAGAAGTAGAGACTTAATAAATATTAGATAAATGTGAAGTTTCCACGGCAGTACCTTATAAAAATAGCTAAATCATACAGAGTATTTATTATGTGCCAGGCATTGTGCTAAAAGTTTTGTGTGGATTAACTCACTTGTTTGAAATATTATAGAAAAACTCTGAATTTTATTTACTTATTTTTTAATGGAAAGAAAACAAAGAAGCTAGAGAATTTCAGCCAATGCAATTTTCAGTTCTGGTATAACCTGGGAAAAATGTTCCTCTGTTCCCTTATTAATGATAAAACAGCCACTCTCCAGCAGAGACCCTCTGCAATCATTGGCTGGCCAGCAACAGTCACTGAATACAGCACAAACACACTTGACTTGGGAGTTTACAAATGCATACCCCTTCTACCACTATTAAATAATAAAAAATTGCATTAAATACATTTAAAAAATATTTTCTTAAATAATCCTGTGGTGTGCATGTTTTTTTAACAGGCAAGTAACACAAAAAACCAAGAGGTTCACATCAGCAAGTTATTTTCTATATTGTGAATCTATCAACAGCTATCTGCTTCCCCCTGCAGCTTTGTGAAGCAACTGCTACAAAATAAAGCTAGGCATAAGCTTTAGTTAAACGCTGCACCCAGAGATCAATCACATCTGGGTAAAAGGGAGGGTAAAAAAAACCTGACATCCTCGCTGGAGTACTGGAAAATGAAGGCACTCGCCACAAAACTTTCTACTTTGGTCTTATCTAGTAGGGACCAAGAAACCACACTTGGATTGCAAATACTAAAAGGGCTACCAGTCTACAAATTATTTCTAAAAGGAATTCTTTATCATAATAAAGGAAACAAAAGCTTTCAGTTTTGTCTTCTTTGAAAACAGACATCATTTGCTTTACACACAGGGACACATTTGTCCTTGTCCACAAGTCACTTTTAGAGATGTTCTCTAGGGAATCCCAAGGGAAGATATCTGGATCTAAGCTATAGTTAGAGCCTGACTCTAATTAAGTCTTATTCTTTTGAGGAAAGAGGACAGATTTGTGAGGAATTAACCTTGAAATTAGTTCTTTGTTTCTTAACTCAGAAAATTCTATTTTCCAAAATCCAGTTTAACAAAAACAGATTTCCTACGTAGGTACTGCTTAATTCTGTCTTTCTTTTAGGATAGTAAAAGAAAACATCCTATTAGTAAACCATTCTTCTTTGAAGTTGGATGCAGTCAGTAAATTGGTTAGGTCAATACTTTCCTTTTTGGAAGCTTAGCCATCTGTGTCTATATGGCTCTATGTCTCCCACAGTGTGGCCATATCAAAATTACCTGGGGATGCTTGCTAACAGAGCAGGTTCCTGGTTACCATTTCACAGTTCTGTGGAATCAAAGACACTTCTCAGGGGTCTGCATAGTTAATTAATAAGTCTGCGATTCTGGGGCAATGAAGTCTGAGGACCACTGAATGACATGACCAAAGTGATCGTCCTTAATAAACACAGGAAATAATGAATGCCATTTTAACTGTTCCACCAGGAAAGCATCTAAACGTATACCACTAGCTCCCCAATGTTTTGGAGTGAACATTTCTTATGTCCCTGGCTTAAACTCAGGGTCAGAAATCTAAGGTTCCTTCCAGTTCTTAAGTCCTAGGATTTGCTTTAATCTTACGCTATTTGCCAATAGCATTCATTCAATGCAAAGCTGGTAACCCTAAGAAATCAACCGAATTGGCCACCTTAGTTCAAAAGAACAGCCGTTAGAAATTAAAGGGAAAAAAAAAATGGAAACGGTCTTCTCATGAACTTAACAGGAATATTCAGGCCACTGTGGATGAAGTTAGCTATCTGGAAATAATCAAGAGGGCACCTTGCAAATATGCCCACCGTTAGAATATTGAGAAGATTATAAAATGATACAATGAGGAGACAGAAACATGGAAATCAAAAGGAATAAGTAATGTGGAGTTTAGAAAAAAATGACAGGGACAGGAAACAGACAGAAAAATAACTTTGGTTCTCAGCGAGAGGGTACTAAGATAATTATTCCTGGTTAAAGAGATAACAGCCTTAAAGAAAACCCTTCGTGTTCCCAGAGCCTAATGAAAATGGATGTGCTCTGAATCCAGGTTCACTAAGCAACAGACTTTTGGATCTATTCACTTAAATGGATCAGTTGCTCTATCTAGCAGTAAACGAATACTATGTACAATTGGTGACAAGGAGCAAATCCATTAAAATGACTAAATCTGCATTCTGACTCACTAATAAAAATTTTTTCGTTTAAAGACAAAAATTAAATCACCAAAGCTTTGATGAAATCAAAGTCCCTCAATCTTCTCCATATTAATAAAGGACGCCACCATCCACTCAGCAGTTAAAGCCAAGCAATCATCCTAACTTCTCACTCCCAACCCTCCCAGTAATAAACCCACCAGTAGGTCTTGTCGACTTTACCTCCAAAATCTATGCTGATATCATTCACTTCTCTTCAGATCCACAGTTCAAACTACCATCATCTTTGCCTGGCTACTGCATTAGGCGCTAATTGGTCTCAGTGTTCCACTGGTGACTCTCCTCTCCCTCACAGCCTCTTTTACCTGCACAGCTAGAATTAAAAAAAAAAAAAAACCAAACCAAACCACTGCCATCAAGTTGATTCCGACTCATAGCAACCGTTTAGGACAGAGCAGAACTGCCCCATAGGGTTTCAAGGAGCACCTGGGGTGATTCGAACTTCGACCTTTTGGTTAGCAGCCATAGCGCTTAACTACTACACCACCACGGTTTCTGTACAACTGGAATAGTCTCACTAAAATGTGAATAGCTTCAGTCTCTTTCCTGGCTTGAAATTATCCATGTTTCCTATTGCAGTTCATATTCTTTACCATCGCTTACAAAGCGTTCCATAATCAGATCCTTGCTCACTTCATCTCAACCACTCTCTCTTCCTTGCTCACTGTGCTCCAGCCATTGGTCCTGCCATTCCCTTTCACACACCAAGCTTGCTGCCGTTGTTAAAGCCTTTATACTAGCTGTTCCCTTTGTCAGGAACTTTTCTCCTCAGATCTTACATGTCTGGTTCCTTCTCAGCCCCCACCCTCCACACCACTCCTCCCCGCCTCTGCTGAAATGCCACCTCCCCAGAGATGATTTTCTTGACCAGCCAATCTAAAATAATCCTCCCCATCCTCTGAACCCCCATCCTGCATCACATCATTTTATTTTTCATAACTCCCAAATAGAATATACCTACGAGAGAACAGAAACCCTGTCTTATTCACCACTGTACCCTCAGGGCCTCAAACAATGCCTGGCATGTGAAAGAAATACAAATATTTTCTGAATAAATGAATGAGATAAAACCTCTATAATTTGTAAGGCCAATTACTGGGCCTTATAGGAGAGATGTCCACACTATTCATTCAATGGCTAATGAAGGAAGACTATGTGCACGGTCCTGTGACAGAGGTCCCCAAGCTTCAGTGTGCCGAACAATTATCCAGTGAATTTGTTATACTGGGCCTGCATGAGACCTAGGAAACTGCACTGTGCCAAGCAGCCCAAAGGAACTATACCACCACGCTGCAGTATATTCTGCAGAATACCATAAGCATCTTTGTATCATACTATTGTAGAAGCAATAAATCTCTTCTGCGGCCAGATCTGTCCTTCACCAAAGCCTAGCCTTTGAGAACCACTTATTTGCCTCACGTATCTCAGACATTAGCTAAAATCCCATTGCTGTGGGTAGTCATGTCTACATTTAAGTTTTCATAAATAGTTAAGATTTGCTGCTAAAATAAACATACACGTACACAGAGTTTTCCTTAAGAGATTTTGCCTTTTCTTACCAAACCTTAACTGCCTTCCCCCTCCTTTACTCTTGATCTGTGAGTTCCTCTGAGAACTGGACCTTCACTTGAGCCTGAGTTATCTTCTCAGCCAAAGGACACGTTAAGTCAGCGTGAAAAACAGACTTTGACTACTGATACTTGATTCTGCCCAAAGAGAAACGTTTAATAATACATAGCTCCTATGACAGCACTTCCTTCCTAAATACTCAAAGATCAGTTTTATGTGCTGTTTTGGTAGAATGTCCACCTTAGTTGTAAAGAATCAAATTTTACTTATTTATATTCTCAGAACGGAGTAACTTTTTGTTGTTATTGCTGTTGTTGATTATGAATTTAATACATACTTACAGTAAAAAGTACATTATAGAATTGTATTAAATATAAAAATTTCTCAGTAATCATACCCCTCAAAGATAATCACTGTTTATAATTTGGTGTATATCCTATCAAACTTTTATGTACAAACATTGTTTTTATATAGGTTTTTAACTTAAAAAGAATTTTTAACTTACGGGCATTCTTCTAGGTCAATACCTAAGATCTATCTCTTTCTTTTCAATGAATGAATTGTACACTACTGCATTGTTGTTGTTGTTGTTAGGTGATAAGTACATCAAAATTTTTAGAGTAGTTTCCTTCTGATCAACAGTAATATTTTTTCTAGTTTTCCAAAATTACAAATGGTGTTGCAACACATATCTTTGCATATACACTTCCATGTGTCTCTTATAATTTCCTTAAAATAAATGGCTACAAGAAAATTGGGGGTTTAAAGCATCACTGTCCAATATGGTACCCACTAGCCTCATGTGGCTACTTAAATTTAAGTAAATTAAAATAAAATAAAATTCGGTCAGTTCCTCAGCAGTACTAGTCACAATTCAAGTGCTCAACAGCCAGATGTGGCTAGGGGCCACAGTACTAGACAGTGTAGACATAGAACGTTCTCATCACTGAGAAAGGTTCTACTGACAGACCTGTTCTAAAGAAATTTTCACATAAAGATGTGATCCTTGTATCCCACAGAAATGTTGTAACTATTTAAACTAAGACTATTAGTACGTAAATTCCTATGTCCTCCTGTTGATCTGATAAGACATAATTTTTATTCTGAGGCATAATACTTTAATTTGCATTAAAAAAATTAAGAGACTGAATGTTTTGTTACATTCTTTTGGACATGTGTGTTTCTTTTCTTGATTGAACTATCAGGACTTTATTTTAAAAGAATCAGGTTTAAAGCTATCCTGTTTATGAACTATAAGCCAATATAGAAACCAAACCATTTATGTAGTGAAGAGGTATTTCTCCATCTTTGTGGCTGGCTTCTTGATAATAATTTCACAAAGATATTTACTAAACAGTATAAGAAGAAGCTAGTAGAGTGATACCAAAATTAAAGGCAGCCTATACTCTCTTAAGGTGGTGAAGTTAACGGCTTACATTTACACAAAATTAGAGGGCAATCATCACAATATGTTATTGCTAGGAGATATTCTTATAAGATTTCAAATTGAATTATAAAATCATTGAGATGGACACAGAAAGTATAGAACAGTAGAGAATGTTTATATTTTAAAAGTGAGTACTACTGTGTGATTATATCTAGCTGAAATTCTGGAACAGGAAAAACCTATCTATGGCATAAACAATCACAACAGTGGTTTCCTGCATTGGTGGGGGAGGGGGAAGGAGTGAGTGGTAAAGGGTACCAGGGGAGTTTCTGGCATGATGGAAATGTTCCTTATCATTATGGTGTGTGGGCTACTCAGGTATAAGTATTTGTCAAAAGTCATTGTGCTGGACACATTAGAATTCACACTGTTTCACTATATGTAACCTATGTCTTAATTTTAAAAAGGAGAAAAAAGTGAATAAGGTATTGTGTTATTTAGGTTACACTAAATTTACAGACAAAAATAATAATTATCTTAAAATATGTATAGAACTTACAATGTGATTTCCTGCCCTTGGAGACAAAGTTTTACTAAATTGGGGGTGGGTAATACGGGATATTTTGAGCAAAACCACTCAACTGTCAAACCCAGATGTCACTAGAAAATTCATTGATATCAGGGCAAAATACATGATGGCATCAGAAAAGCACTGCTGACTTTTTAACACAGACATTTAATCAATGTTTGTAAAAAGTCTACACCATTATGATAACTGAACCAAAGAAATCACTTTCTGGAAAATCACTTCTCTGTTATTGAATAGTACTTAATTTAATTTTCTGAGCTATTTCTGTTGAGGTAGTTTATGAACTTGGCTCATTTTTGCCCTTTCTCTTCCATCTCTTGTGGCACACTCTAGCATAAAACTAGCACATCCAGGCTAAAACCAGTATATCTCGTAATGGAAATTGTCTGAGGAGTGATAAAGAAAAGACGTTCCTCCCACGTTACCTCCTCACCCTGGCTGTTACACTGGACATTTGTTATCTCAGTCCATTACCAATCTATCTAACCTGTTCAGTGACTGAGCTCTTCAGAGGCTTAAGCTACAAACTTCATTAAGTCATTCTACAGACAGGTTCAGATATTAGTGTGAACAACCTTGCTTATGAGATCAGAAGGAAGGACATGTAGAGGACACCAACATGGTCTTGTCTCCAAAACTGGAGGCCTGCCCAGTTAAAGATGTGGCTCAGAGGCAAAAAAAGTAGGAGCATATACCTTCTATTACTGTGTCTGCTTTGTAAGAAGACAGTTGTTTTTGTTATTAAATTTTGCATTATACTTTGGCTTTGGAATCAAAAAAGATTTGGGTTTGAGAATCAGTTCTGCCATTTGTTAGATGTGTAATTTGGGGCAAGTTACTTTACCACTCTTCACTCTGTTCCTTTATAGAGAATGATAGCAATATCTGTCTCATGGGAATGTTGTGAGGTTTAAAGGAAGACACACAAAGTTTTAAGTTCAGTGGCTGGCACACTGTCGGTAATCAACAAATGACAGTTACTATCACATACAATTCTGTTCCTAGAGAATGTTATATGCTATAATTGATACAAGGCTCAGTCACTTCCTTCTGTAACCAAATCACAAGTCATTTTTTGCTAATAAGGGATTATCAGATATAGGCAGCACACGCAATCCTAAAGTCTTACAGAAAATGTTCATTACAGGCATTTCAGCAGCCAAACATTGATAACAGCATAAAGAAAAGCTAAATGATATATATTTAAATTTTTTAAGCAAAAGGACTGTAATGTTTCAGACTCCTGAAGCACAAGGTGCACATAAGAACTCCAAGGTCACAGACACATTCAATGTTTCTCTGCCATGCTACTGGTTTATCTCAGATCCATCACTATTAAAGCAGTAAGCACAAAAAGGGGCAAGATATTCTTCACCATAGATTAAGGGCTCTACGATACATTAACCACATTCACTCACTTTAAAAAGCAGCTTAAGTAACAGACCACGAACAATAAATAAAATATTTACCTGTTTCTCTTCATCTGACATATCTTTTTCCAGTTCTATTAGGTATTCTTCATCTAGTTCAGAGGAATTCACATCATCAGCAGGTTTGTCCTCAACCTTATCTACTCCTGGCTCTTCCTTCTCAAATGAGTCGCTGCAATCATGAAAGCACTCTTCTTCTCCCTGGTCATCCTGGGGATGGGCCTGAACATCCTTGAGCAGTTTGCTGTGCAAATGCTCATCTCTGGCATTAGGAACTGGAAGGCTGACACTCTCTGATTCCTGGGGATCTGTAACCTTCAAGCCATTGACCAGATCTTCTGGAACCCTATAGTTTTCTGATTTCTCCCCCATGCTGGATTCAGTGGGGGAGGTGAAGCTGAAGCTCTGAAAAGAGGAGAAAATATGTTATCTGCTGGTGCTTACACAAAAAAAAATTTTTTTCCCCCTGCAGATCACATCTAAACAAACCTCCTTTTGGGATTACCATCTGTACAAAAGCCTCAAACACAAGTTTCCCTTCATTGGAATTCATTACTTGAAAAAAAAAAAAAAAAGAAAAAACGCTTATCATAAGCCCATAAATAATGTTTTAACTGATGCTCATTTCCTGGACAAATTCGGCAACTGAGCTTACAAGCAACAGAAGAGACTGATGTCAACATGACTCTTCCACCTTTCACTGCTCAAGTTTTGTCGGGGTAGGAAAAACAGGCACAAGTTAAAACACTGGCAAGACAAATTAAACAGCATTAGCCCTTATTCAGTATGAATAACTTGGTCGTGAATAAAAAGCTAAGAACTGTCTTTCCAGCACCACTACGCTAAGTTCAAGAGTAAGTTTCCGGTGGAGATCAAAATAGAGTCCTTGCCAAAATCATCAACTTAATCTAAATGCGTGCGATAGAGCTCACGTAGGTTACAGTGGAAGAAAAGCTCTGGCATAGGTGGTCTTAACAAGGGCCTCCGTGGAGATCAGAATCATGCTCTACGAGTGATCCTCAACTCTGGCTGCACAACAGAACATTTGGGACGGTTTAGGAAATACACAGCCCAGGCTCTATTCGCCACGGATTCTGAATTAATTGATGTAGTGTCGGGCCAGGGCATCTGTATTTTTTTTATTATTATTATTTTAAAAAGCTTCCCAAGGGATTCTAGTGTGCAACCAACTGACAATCACTGCTGAGTCAGACTACCAGCAGTCCCACCCTCACCGCCCGGTCGCAACAAAATCGCTCCAACGATCCTGTGTTGCGACAAGAGCCGAAATTAGCCCTAGGTCATCCCAAGAAAAATTACAGCACCAAGATCACCGTGCAGACTTCGCCTCCACAGCGATACCTTGTTCCTCCCTGCTCCCAACTCTACTGGAAAGACGAAAGAGCTCGGGTCCCTACGGTTAGGGAGTTGCCACCCCGCGCTTCCCCTCAGACTGTCTCCTAGCCGCGTCTCTCATGGTCAAGCTTCCAGACCCAAGCAGCTACTCACAGGTTCTCACGTCTTCACCTTCCCAGACTCTGAAACCCCCTACTTCCGCCCAGTCAAGTGCATTTCCGTCGGCGCGGACCAATTGCGTACTGTTGGCAAAGCATTCTGGGAAGTGTAGTGGAAGCCCCAGGGGGAACAGCGTCCCCGGCGCAGTGTGACGTCATTGTACGGACTGAATTATGAGTAGCGGTTGCCATCTTGGGTTACGGTAGGACTCAGTGTTTCTATTAGCCTAAGAAGAATTAAAAAAAAAAAGGGAAATGAGGAAAGTTGTTCTATGGTGTTCTTTTTACTTTTTTCACTCCGACCTCTCTCAGACTAGCAATGTATGGAGGGATCCTGAAGCAGAAACATTGTCCAAAAATAAAGTTTTCCCTCCAGTTGTTCTCACCGTGTGCCTCTCAAGGGGTCCACCGCCAGGTTAAAACCATTTTCATAATAATATTAAGATATTTTTACCTTTTTCACATTCACTCTCTCATGAATGTACAGTGGAGTTTTCCAGAGGCGATGTGTAGCGTGATAGCGCAATAATTGAATGCATAAGGAAATATGAGAACCCAACTCCTTATATAAAGACAGATTTGCAAAAACATAAAACGACACTCTTTTCAATATACATATATTTGTTTCTTTTTTTTTTACAATAGTCTTCGAGAGAGAGAGATACAGTGTATATACACAGTGTGTATATATCTATATCTATTTAGTTTGTTTCCTTTTTTAGTGTGTGATGAAAATACGCACAACAAAACCTTTACCAATTCAACAATTTCCACATATACAATTCAGTGACATTGATTGCTATCCTTTTCCACATTATTCCATCATCGTTAACATAAACTGAGTACCCTCTAAGCAAAACTCCCTCTTTCCCTCTCCCTAATATTTGCTTATTTCATATAAGTGAAATCATAAAGTATTTATCCTTTTTTGACTGATTTATTTTGCTCAGGATAACGTTTTCAAGCTTCATCCACGTGGTGGCATACTGCTGAGTAATTTTCCATTATATGTGTATGCCACATTTTGTTTATCCGTTCCTTTGTTGATGGATATTTCAGTTGTTTCCAGCTTTTGGCTATTGTGAAAACTGCTGCAATGAACATTGTGTATAACTGTATATTTTGTGATTTGGAAAATAGTTATTATTCACAAAAATGTTATTTATCTTAGCATATAATAGACTTACTGATATTTTAAATGAATTAATTAATAAATATTATTTTTCTAGTTCTGATTTCTAATATGGTAAATATTAATAGGTATAACCCACATAAGGAGCCCTGGTGGTGCAACGGTTAAACACTCAGTTGCTAACCCAAAGGTTGGTGATTTGAACCCATCCAGTGGCTCTGTGGGAGAAAAGACTTGGTGATCTGCTTCCCTAAAGATTAAAAAAGCAAACCTACTGCCATTGAGTCAATTCCAACTCATAGCGACCCCATAGGTCAGAGTAGGACTGCCCCACAGGATTTCGAGGTGGATTTGAACTGCCAACCTTTTGCTTAGCAGCCAGCTCTTAACCACTGTGCCACGAGGACTCCATCCTGAATATTAAAACCAAAACCAAACCCACTGTGGTTCAGTTGATTCCAACTCATAGCACCCCTATAGGACAGAGTAGAACTACCTCATAGGATTTCTAAAGAGAGGGTGGCTGTGCTGCCAGGGCTCCCCTTAAAGATTATGGAGAAGAAAATTCTATGGGCACAGTTCTGCTCAGTCACATGTGGTCACTATGAGTTGGAATTGACTTAATGGCACCCACTGAAAACAACCCACATAAACAAAAGCTCTTTGGGGTCCTCAATAATTTTTAAGAATGTAAAGGGGTCTTGAGAAAGAGATGGAGCTGTTGTCCTATACATTCATTCGGTAAATGTTTATTGAACATTTATTAGACCCTGGACACTCTGCTGGGGATACAGAATTCAAATACAGTGTCCACCCTCAAGGAAGTCAGACAGGTAACTAGCAGTGACAACAAAACATTAAATAAACCCGTAAAACAAATCTGTTGCCATTGAGTCAATTCCTACTCATAGCGACCCTATAGGACGGAGTAGAACTGCCCCACAGGGTTTCCAAGGAGCAGCTGATGGATTCGAACTGCTGACCTTTTGGTTAGCAGCCGAGTTCTTAATCACTGTGCCACCAGAGGCCCTTCAATAGAACAGGAACCTCAAAAATGGCAGTATCTAGGTCTCTTATGACCGGTAAGAGGCCCTGTTAATTAAATTCAGGTGTAATGCAAAAACTGAATTTTGGAGCTAAATGAATAAATACTTGAGTTACAATGTCAGCTTTCCTAGTTTACTAGCCTTCCAACTTTGGACAGTAATTCCACTAGCTAAAATTTATTGACTATGTGCTTACTATATGCTAGACACTGGGAAAAATGCCTTAGGTGGATTATTTTGATTATTTGAGTTCTAATTCTGACTCTGCCAGTTGACTAGCTGTGTGACATTGGGGCAAGTTACTTAACGTTTTTAAACTTTAATATAGAAATTTACGTCATATGTAAAAATTGAAATGGATGAAAATAGTACCTACCACATAACATTGTTGGGAGAGTGAAAAGGCCAAAGAGTACAAATTTTGGCATATAGTGTGTCATGGATTGAATTATGTCCCCCCCAAAAATGTGTGTATTAACTTGATTAGGCCATGATTCCCAGTATTCTGTGATTGTCCTCTACTTTGTGATTGTAATTTTATGTTAAAGAGGATTAGGGTGGGATTGTAACACCCTTACCAGGTCACATCACCGATCCAATATAAAAGGAGTTTCCCTGGGGTGTGGCCTGTACCACCTTTTATCTTTCAAGAGATAAAAGGAAAAGGAAGTAAGCAGAGAGTTGGGGACCTCATACCACCAAGAAAGGAGCACCGGGAGAAGAGCGTATACTTAGACCTGGGGTTCCTGCACGGAGAAGCTTCTAGTCCAGGGGAAGACTGACACGAAAGACCTTCTTCCAGAGCCCACAGAGAGAAAAAGCCTTCCCCTGGAGCTGATGTCCTGAATTTGGACTTCTAGCTAACTTTACTGTGAGAAAATAAACTTCTCTTTGTTAAAGCCATCCACTTGTGATGTTTCTGTTATAGCAGCACTAGATGACTAAGACATAGGTTTAATATTAGCAATAATATGTTACAGGCCTTGTGCCAATATTTGGGAACCAAACCAAAAACCAAACCTGTTGCCGTCAAGTCAATTCAGACTCATAGTGGCCCTATAGGACAGAACAGAACTGCTCCATAGAGTTTCCAAGGAGCACCTGGTGGATTTGAACTGCTGACCTTTTGCTTAGCAACCATAGCACTTAATTGCTATGCCACCAGGGTTTCCGTAGTTGGGAACAGGAAGCCTAATAAACATAATCTCTGCCCTCCCCTACCCCCCAGGAGTTTACAGTCTGGTGGGAAAGGAAGGGAAGGGAAGAACAAAGGTGCTCCTGAGCCCAAAGGAAGATGAAATCCACTCTGCTTTTTATACCAAAGGGAACGAAAATTCAATTTGCCCAGCTTGGTAGGTCTTCACTAAATAGTCTGTTTGAGCTAGGGTGTTGAAAGATGAAACAAAACAAACAAATAAAAAACCCAATCCAGTTGCTGTGTAGTCGATTTCACTTCACAATAACCCCATGCGTTGCAGAGTAGAACTGTGTTCCATAGGCTTTTCAAGGCTGTGACCTTTCTAAAGTAGATTGCCAGGCCTTCTAAGGTACCTCTGGGTGGGTTTGAACGGCCAGCCTTTACAGTTAGTAGGCACCGTTTGCACTACCATAGCTCTACCTTGAAAGATGAATAAGAGTTCATTAAAAGAAAATAAAGAAGAGGCGGAAGGATATCATGCAATCAGGGACATGAAAAGGGGCGTTTTGGGAATAAGGGGGGTGTTGCTGAAGAACCCTGGTGGCATAGTGGTTAAGTGCTATGGCTGCTAACCAAGAGTTTGGCAGTTCAAATCTGCCAGGCGCTCCTTGGAAACTCTATGGGACAGCTCTGCTCTGTCCTATGGGGCCACTGTGAGTTGGAATTGACATGATGGCAGTGGGTTTTTGTTTTGTTTTTTTTGCTGAAGTGTAGAGCACAGAAACACAGAAGCAAGAAAGACATTTTTACTAATGGGAGCCCACCAGTCAGTTCCTGGAACCATAGAGGTTTTATCTCTTACTACACTCTTCAAAAGGAAAACAAATGTTTTTCATCTAGAGGGCAGTTCTGTTGTTATTTTCAGAAGGCAGAGACCATGTTCTTCTTGTTTACAATTGTAAGGGCTTGACAAACATTCTGTTATCACATGGATGAATGATCCTCTTCCAGGAATTTATGATCAACACACAGAGTGTAATGGATTGAATTGTGTTCCCCCAAAATATGTGTGACTTGGTTAGGCTATGATTCCCCATATTGTGTGGTTGTCCTCCATTTTGTGACTTATGTAATTTTCCTATGTGTTGTAAATCCTAATCTCTGCCTGTGGTTAGTGAGGCAAGATTATATTATGTTAAAGAGGATTAGGGTGGGATGTAACACCCTTACTCAGGTCACATCCCTGATCCAATGTAAAGGGAGTTTCCCTGGGATGTGGCCTGCATCACCTTTTACCTTACAAGAGAAAAGGAAAGGGAAACAGCAGAGAGTGGGGGACCTTAAACCACCAAGAAACCAGGGCAGGGAGCAGAGTACATTCTTTGGACCTGGGGTTCCTGCGTGAGAAGCTCCTAGTCCAGAGAAAGATTGAAAACAAGGACCTTCCTCCAGAACCAACAGAGAAAGCCTTCCCCTGGAGCTGACACCCTGAATTTGGACTTCTAGCCTACTAGACTGTGAGAGAATAAACTGTTGAAGCCATCTACTTGTGGTATTTCTGTTATAGCAGCACTAGATAACTAAGACACAGGGTAACTCAGCTCTCTGATGAGTTGAGAAGATAGATTTTGAGACTTCTGGAATTACCTCATAGGGTTGTTGTAAGAATTAAATGATGTCATGTCTTAGGACAGAATCCAAAACACAGAGAGTGAAGTGCTCAAGACAGAAAAAAAACCTTAATGTTAAATAGCACTGAGCATAGTAAGGATTCAATAAATGTTTGCTGTTATTGTTATCATTATTGTTATTAATGAAGATCTCACAAATATTACCACTCTTATGATAAATTATTTATAGTGATAGTAATTTTATTAATTATTACTAACGATTATTAATAGTGGTGGTATTTGTGAAGCCTTCATTGAGCCCCAGACAGGGAACTAAGCATCTAAGTTTGCTGAAAAAATCAATGTTGAACAGGAATGAATAAATAATGAATGAATGAAACGTTCATGCTAGGCCCTGTGACAGTTAAAGCAATAAATCAGGAGAGTAGCTTCTCTTTGTTTTCCTTTCTGAAGGAGCAGCTGGGTGGTTTCATAATGGCACATGCCCATCTCTCAGTCAGCAAGGAGTTGCCCAATTAGTCTGTGACCAGCTCTGTGCTGGAAGGGGAGGAGGGAGGTGAGTGCATCTCAGCTGTGGCTGGGACTCATGGAGGATGCAATAGGAGTCTCATCCTCAAAGAGGGGCGTTGGGGATTCGGTGGTGGAATTTCCAACTTCTATGTGTGAGACCCAGGTTGGATTTCTGGCCAATACATCTCATGCACAGCCACCACCTGTCTGTCAGTGGAGGCTTACACGTTGCTAGGATTCTGAATAAGTTTCAGGGAAGCTTCAAGACTCAGACAGACTAAGAAGAAAGGCCTGGAGATCTACTTCCGAAAATCAGCCTATGAAAACCCTATGGATCACAAAGGTCTGATCCGCAACTGATCTTGGGGATGACACAGGAGCAGGCAATGTCTTGTGCATGGGGTTGCCAGACAGCAGCTGACAACAACATTCTCAAGGAAGGGGGTCACCTTAGTCCTTTGGATTACTGCTATGCCCACTGGATTGCTATCCAGTATGCTGGTTAAGGAAGGAGCGCTTGTGGTACAGTGGTTAAGCACTCAGTTGTTAACTGAAAGGCTGGCTGTTTGAATCCACCAGTAGCTCCGCAGGAGAAAGATGAGGCAGTCTGTTTCCTAAAGATTATAGCCTTGGTAACCCTTTGGGGCAGTACTACACTGTCCTATAGGGCTGCTATGAGTCAGAATCAACTTGATGGCAATGAGCTTGGTTTAGATGGTGGTTAAGAGTGTAGGTCCTGGTTTGAATCCCCACTGCTCCTCTTAGCAGCTTTGTGATCTTGGACAAAACACTGAACCTTGATAACATACGTAAAGATGTAATAGCAATATCTACCTCTAAGGTTTCATGAGGATTAAATGAGATAACAAACCTAGAGTACTTAGTACAGACCCTGGCACATAGTAAATACTCAAAACTTTAACTTAAAATAAATTTCTTTGAAGAGAATCTGCAGGTGCCGAGAGAAATCTTTCCTCTTTCTTCCAGTGATTTATGCACACACTCCAGTAGACCTGGAGGAAGCTCTGTGCATCTATACTCCCTAGAGCTAGAGATTTAAATCTATACTAGACTGTTTCAGTCTTTTCTGTGCCCAAAGTGGATCTATCAATGCCATGAGGCTTACTGGGCCTAGCTTTGGGGAGAAAGTCTTATATTTTGGGATCTTCTGAGTCCTAGGCTCCATTCCCTGTCTTTCCTCAGAGTTGGGGTTCCTGAGCTTGCTACCAACCAACCAACACTTTGTTGTCAAGTCCATTCCAAATCATAGTAATGGTATAGGAGAGAATAGAACTGCCCCACAGGGTTTCCAAGGGGTGGCTGGTGGATTCAAACTGCCAACATTTTGGTTAGCAGCTGAGCTCTTAACCACTGCACCATCAGGGCTCTGAGCTTGCCGCAATAGGGTTCAATATTCAGAAATAGTGAGGAATGCCAAAAAAAATTCCTTGAAAATGAAATGTATATAAAACCACAATAAGTTGTGGCTCTTGCAGCAGAGGAAGAAGGAGACCCAGGAATTGCAGAAGGAAATGGAATGCAGATCTAATCACCTCCATGGGCTACTACTTCCTTTGGCATGAGACCAGAAAAAATGGATGGTGCCCAGCTACCATTGCTGAATGTTTTAATCAAGGACTCAATAGATAGATCCTGATCAAAAGGAGGAAAATTGTGGAACAGAACTTCAAATTAGTATGGAAGCCAGACTTCCTGGATCCATTGAGGCTGGGGGAACCCCCAAATCTATTGCCTGGAAATAATCTTTAAACCCTGAACTGAAACTGTCCCATGAAGCCATTGTTAAATTAAACATCAGCTTAGCTCAATTAATAATGTTTGCCTTGAGCATTGCACTCTTACAAAGAATTATCTATATTGAGTTCAAACTGACAACAGTAACTCTAAAGTACAGCTAAGAACTTTAGGGGGGCAAAGAGTCTAGATTAATGGTGGTGAAACAATATGGGTAGCAATAGTGAGAATGGTGATACAATGTGAAGTACATAACCCATGTCATGTAGAAATTGTCAAATGGATGTATGTTTGGTTGTATATATTGATGCCAAAATTAAAAAAAGGAAAAAAAAAGAGAGAGAGATGTGTCTCTTATATTCGTGCAGTATATCCAGAAGATGTTTTCACTTTCTATTTTTTCCTAGTTCTAACCTTTAAATTCAGATTTCTCAAAAGGGACTCTAATCAAGATTTAATATTTAGTGCATTTAAATTTCTGGATTTCTGTTTTCCCTTAGATCATTATAGCCAATAGAAATAGCATGAAGGCCACATAGATAATTTAAAATTTTCTAGTAATGACGTTAAAACAGTAAAAGAAATGAAATTAGTTTAAATAATGCTTGTATTTAACCCAAAATATTATCCTTTTAACATGTCATCAGTATATAAGTTATGAATGAGACATTTACATTATCTTTTTCACATGAAGACTTTGAAATTGTGTGTATTTTACTTTATAGCACATCTCAACTGGAACATTAAATTAAAAAATACTTGAATCTGTATTTAGATTTCATAAAATTAATAGTTAAAAAGTAGATTCATATATTTAAGTTTTTCCAAACATACTTCCCCCCCAAAAGAATTGAGTATAAGTTTTAAAATTTAAATTAATTCAAGTTAAATAAAATAAAAAATTTAGGTCCTTGGTTGCATTAGCCACGTTTCAAATGCTTACTAGCCACATGTGGCTAGTGGCTACTGTACTGAACAGGGCAGTCTTAGACTTTCCAGAACAACAAACATTCACAGAGAATTTATACATATGGGGCTGTGCTCATCATTTGATGTGTGTAATTGTAGGTAATCCTTACAGTAATTCTGACCCGCCTACTTTTACCCTTGTTACCTACAATTCTTTTAACACAGAGTGATGTTTTGAAAACATGAATCTCGTACAAGCTTAACCATTTTCATTGGCTTCTACTGCAATTAGAATAAAATATGAACCCATCTAAACCCATAAGGCCTGTGTGATCTGGCCTCCTACCTATCTCTCTGGCCTTGTATCCTTTCCCTCTTGGACACTATTCTACCCTTTGCTCCTAAAACACAGCAATCCCTTTCCCATATCCAGATCTTTGCACTCAACGTTCCCTTTGTTTTGAACAGCTCTTCACATGGTTTGCCTATTCTCATTATTCAGTTTACCTCAATATCACTTAAGTAGCTCCCTCTATTCTGCACCCCATGTATCTCCTTCATTCTATTTACTGCCATCTGTAACAATCTTAACTTTTTTTGTTTTAATTGAAAGTGTTTTTTTTTTTTAATTTGGTTAATTTTGTTGTTGAGAATATACACAGCAAAACACACACCAGCCCAACAATTTCTACATGTACAATTCTGTGACATTGATTACATTCTTCGAGTTGTTGAACCACTCTCACCCTCTTTTCTGAGTTGTTCCTCCTCCATTAACCTAAAATCACTGCTCCCTAAGGTCTTAAGTATTTATTTATTCACTTGATTATTATAACTCCCTCACAAAACTGTAAGATCCATAAGGATGGGGTGGATCTTATCTATCTAGTTTGCTATGAAATCCCTAGTGCCTAGCATAGTGCCTGGCACATAATGAGCTCTCGAATATTGGTGAATAAATGAATAAAATAGGTAGGTACTATTATTACAAAGGAGTCCCTGGGTGGTGCAAATGGTTAAGTGCTTAGCTATTAACTGAAAGGTCGGTGGGTCAGGTCCACCCAGAGGTACCTTGGAAGAAAGGACTGGTGATCTACTTCTAAAAAAATCAGTCATTGAAAACACTTTGCATTAGAACCAACTCCATGATAACTGGTTTTTTTTTTTTTTTTTTTTTTTTGGTTCCTTACATCCTTGCTAAAACCTAAGTAATTCGTGCAACAAACCTAAAAATGTATTTGTAGATTTTTTTCAGGAGTTCCTGGGTGGTGCAAACGGTGAAGCAGCTACTAACCGAAAGGTTGGTGGTTCGAATTCACTCAGAGCACCTTGGAAGAAAGGCCTGATGCTCTACTTCCTGAAGCTCACAGCCATGAAAACTTTACAGAGCATAATTCTACTCTGCAACACATGGGGTTGCCATAAGTTGGAATTGACTGGCAGCAGCTTTTTTTTATTACAAATGATAAGACTGAAGCTCAGATAGGTTAAAAGTTTTCCCCAAGGCACACAGCTGGTAGAACAGAGCAGGGCTGTAAAGCCTAGTATAACGACTAAGCCCATGTTCTTGTAATGGACCAAAAAAATAATTCTAACTACAAAAAGAAGCAGCTTTGAAGGTGATTCATATCTATAAAAGTATACATAGATACGTACTTGGCAGAAAAACTCAGCAGTTTTTCAGTGTCAAGCAAATGGCTCAGAGCCTGCTTTGGATGGCTAAAACAAGACAAAGAAAAACCCAGACCCACTGCCATCGAGTCGATTCCGACTCAAAGCAACTCTGTAGGACAGAGTAGAACTGCCTCCTAGGGTTTCCAAAACTGTAAATCTTTATGGAAGCAAACTGCCACATCTTTCTCCCACTGAGCAACTGGTGGGTTCCAACTGCCAAACTTTTGGTTAGCATCTGAGTGTGTGATGGATGACTGACGGTACCTTATAAAATGGAGACTGACAGTTTTGGAGGGAGTTGTCCAGGAGGTTGCCAAGTCTGGCATCCTGTTCCCCTTCGCCTGGCTGCCCAGCCTGTTTGCCTTCAACCTTGGTCATTTGGTTCAAGAAAGGGAACGTAGTGCCTAACCACAATTGGAATGACTGAGCTAGCACATTTTTCGCCCTGGGGCTCATCAGCTGGACCAAGTAATTTATCCTGAGTTATAAGACACACTTCCAAGTCTTACTTTATTATATTAAATGTTGATGCGTCTTTTAAAGCATAAAGTGCTATGTTCATGAGGTCCAAACTTTTGTAAGTTCAGGCAGGAGGCCAATTCTGGTCCAGCTGGTGACAAGGACAGGGGTCATCAGAAGAAGCAGGGGACATTTGCTGAGTGCTGAGCACTGTGCTGGCATTTTCGGTTGTCATTCCCCTCACTGAATTCTCCCTGTCTCCCTTTGAAGAGAAACTAAATCTTTTCACTTCAGAAAGGGAACTGGTTTTTCACCCTCTGTTATGGATTCAATTGTGTCATCCCAAAATATATGTTGGAGTCCTGACCCCTATACCTGTGGATGTAATCCTGTTTAGAAATAGGCTTTTCTTTGTTATGTTAATAAGCCATTTCAGTATAAAGTGTCCTAAACCTAATTACCTCTCAGTTATATAAAGAGCAGTGTAGACAGAGAGTAAACAAGCAAGCACCAAAGGGGGAAGGTAGATGCCGTGTGAAGACTGCCAAGGAACTGAAGAATGGGGCTGTAGATGCTAAAAGAGACAAGGATCTTTCCTCAGAGTCAACAGAAAGAGCCTTCCCCTTGAGCTGATATTCTGAATTCAAACTTCTAGCCTCCTGAACTGTGAGACAATAAATTTCTCTTCTTTAAAGCCACCCATTTGCGGTATTTCTGTTACCGTAACACTAGGAACTTAAGGCACCCTCCATGCAGGTCATAGCAGAGGTAAGGTACATTTGGGGACCTGAGTAATCTACAAATTCCGTCTGGGAATTCAGATCTCAGGTTAGGAGTCTCCTGCCTGGGGGGCTCACACCACTTCAGTTATTCTTTCTTCATACCATGTTTCAGGATTCATGGCACTTTTTATTACTTTCAATTACATATTTGTTTACTTATTTTTTGTCTGTCTTTTCTGCTAGAGAGACAGTATAGCAGCGTTTTAGAGTAGAGGTTGGCAAACTTTTTTGGTAAAGGCCCAGATAATTAATTATTTTAGCCTTTGCGGTACAGAACGTCTCTGTCACAACTGCTCAGTTTTGTTGTTGTGGCCCAAAAAGCAGCCATAGACAGCATGTAAGCAAATGAGAATGGCTGTGTTCCAATAAAAGCTTACTTACAAAAGCCGGAATCAGGCTAGATTTGGCCTCTTGCATATAGCTTGCCAACCCCTGTTTTAGCACATGGATTGTGGCATCATTTTGGCCAGTATTGAATCCTAGCTCAGCTCCTCACTAGTCTTATGACCTCAGATAAGCTCCTTAACCTCAATAAGCCTCAGTTTTCTCATCTGTAACATGGGGATAATAACCGTATTTTTCTCATAGGGTTATTGGGAAGAGTAAATATATTAACATATGTGAAATACTGAGAACACAGCCTGGCTTGTAAATTTTTTAATATTTTCAGCATTAGTCTTTAAGTTTCATGAGGTCAGGGGCCACATCAGCTGTATCCTTGGAGCCTGACAGAGTGCCTTACAAAAAGAAGGGAGTCAAGAAATATTTGTCAACAAATGACTGAGTAAATGGATAAATAAATGAATGAATGATCTCTTCTTAGCTCCAAATAAGAAAGCCAGAATTTTCTGCTGACTTTTTAAAAATACTAAAGCATGCTTTTCTTTTTTTCTTTTTCAATAGTATAGCAATTTTCCCAAGCCTAACTTTTACCTGGGTTCTCTACATAATGTAGCTCACAGCATCAAACTGAAATTCTCTGGAAGCTGGAAAAAAGGGGCAGCTTCCAAGGTTCAAACCAAATATCCTCCCCAACATAAACATTCCAGAGTATTTCCATAAATCATTGGAGAAACAGATCAAAATACCAGCTTGTTTCGGAAGCGTCTTGCTTGGTGAAGCAGACAACCTCACAGTACCCTGTGTTTTGGAATTCAGGACTGTGAAATATTCAACAGCATCCCAAACGTACTTTGAGGTCCTTTCTTAAATATAACCAAACAGATAAGATATTTGTAGATCTTTGTTTTGTTATTTAAAACATTAGGGATGGCAGTCTCAGCAGAACTTCTTGACTGAATAAATACTAAGTACTTAAAAAAGAAAAAAAGAAAGAAAATTTTCTTTTTTTAACTATTCACAGATAAGTTGAAGACACAGATTGGGAAGGAGACAAACCAATTTTCCTGACTCTCCTGTACTTTATTCAATTACCCCTGTGTTTAGAGATTGCAGAGCAAATGACTGTGGTTGGGCTATGGCATTTATTTTTTTCTTTAAGTCATAGTATATTGGCTCACGTTTTCAAACAGCCTAAGAAAATTGGAGCTACGTGACCCACTGGTGAAATCTCTTTTTATCTTCTTGTATTCTTGTATAGTATCCAAGTTCATTTAAGATGCATTTTCCCCTTTATTGTAAAATTTTACTCGAGTTCAACACCCACCTGGCACCAGAAAATACATGGCTGCAGCAGGACACTTATCTGGAAGTGATAGACAAGCATCATCATCTCTGGGAAATAGGAGAAAAGTGAATAATTTAATAATACTTAGCATTTACTGAATGCTTCTAGTTTTTTTTTTCAGAAGTTGACCCTGTGTAATTTAATATGCATAAGCTCTATATTTTTGTGTGCTTACAAGTAGGTTACTTGGGTTCTCCTAACAGCGCTGAGCTAGACAAGGCAAGTATTATTCCTATCTTATGGATGAGAAAACTGAGGAAATTGAGAGTCGTGGGGACTTGTTCAGGATGACCATGAGAGCTAACAGCAGAGTTTCATTTACAGCCAGAGTAGCAGAGATCTCCTGGTCTAGGAGTTCTTCAGATCATTTGTTCTGTGGACTTCTTTAGCAGTTTGGTGAAGGATATGCCCTTCTGCTTAGGAAAATAACACAAAATGCACACAGGCTTATGACAGAAATGAATTATTGTAGAACGTGCAAAAGCCAAAACCTGTGTAAGGCAGATACCTGTCAGAGAAGGAAAACTCAGCTATTTTGCACTAATAGAAAGCCATAGAAAAGTAGTAAGACTGCACGTTGTCAAAGGCGGAAACCTTGTGAGAGCTGGGAAAACAAGGTAGTCCCGTCAAGTTTTGGCTGTCACAGGTTTCACTGTATATTGAAATACAGTTACTAAAATATTAAAAAGCAAATTTGTAATATAGTAAAAAAAAAATATACGTTAAATAACAAGATCTAGTGGCAGGTCTAATAACTACCATGATTTTGAAGTAGTGATGAGCTTAAATGATAAATATATATATTTTTTATTGAACTTTAGATGAAGGTTTACAGAACACACTAGCTTCTCATTAAACAGTACACTATTGTTTTATGACATTGGTTAACAACCCCACACATGTCAACACTCTCCCTTCTCCATCTTGGGTTCCCTATTACCAGCTTTCCTGCCCCCTCCTGCCGTCTAGTCCTTGCCTCTGAGCTGGCGTGCCCCTTTAGTCTCATTTTGTTTTATGGGTCTGTCTATTTTTTGCATAAATGATGCTTTAGGATACCTGAAACGACTGCAATATGCTATAAAACACGTGTGATTTCTTTTGGTGAAAATGTCACAGATTCTGCTAATATTACTGTGGTCTGTTGTCTACAGTTATACCAGAAGGAAATGCTAAATTTCAATTAGAGGTTAGCAAAAATAAAACAAAAAACCCCAAACCCATTGCCGTTGAATTGATTCCAACTCTTAGCAACCCTGTAGGACAGAATAGAACTGCCCCACAGGGTTTCCAGGGAGTGCCTGGTGGGTTCAAACTGCCAACCTCTTGGCTAGCAGCCAAATACTCAACCACTTCCGCAACCAGGGCCCCCCTTCTATGCCACCAGGGCCCCCCTTCTATGCCACCAGGGCCCCCCTTCTACGCCACTAGGGTTTCCAAAAGTAAGAATGTAACTTTTTCCCATCTAAATTCTTGAGCCCCCAGAATTTTATCTTTAGATTCCTTGTAGGGCTGCAGACCCCAAGTTAAGAACTCTTTTTCTAGTTCAATTCCTCCTAATACAGATCAGGAAACTGAGGGCCAGAAAGAGAAAGTGATTTACCTAAGAATACTCAGCTATATAATAATAACTAAAAAAAACAAAAACTAGCTGCTGTTGAGTCGATTCTGATTTATGGTGACTCCATGTGCTTCAGAGTAGAACTGTGTTTCATAGGGTTTTCAATGGCTATCATCTTTTAAGTAGATCGCTAGGCCTTTCTTCCAGGGCACCTCTGGGTGGATTTGAACTGCCAAACTTTGAGTTAGCAGCTGAGCACTTAACCATTGTTATGGACTGAATTATGTTACCCCAAAATATGTGTAAATCCAAGCCTCTATGCTTGTGGTTATAATCCCATTTGGGAATGGGTTGTCTTTGTTGTGTTAATGAGGCAAAATTAGTGTAGGGTGTATCTTTAGTCAATGTTTTTGAGATATAAAGGAGATTAAACAAGCAAGTGAAAGGAGGATAGATGGGGTAAGATATATGTCAAGACACATGGAGATCTCCAAGGAACCAGGAAGCAGAAGCTTAAAGAGAGAAGGAACCTTAACTCCAGAGCCGACAGAGAAAGAAAGCCTCTCCCTTGAGCTGGCGCTCTGAATTTGGACTTCTAGCCTCCTAAACTGTGAGAAAACAAATTTCTGTTTGTCAAAGCCACTCATTTGTGGTTATTTCTGTTATAGCAGCACTAGATAACTAAGACAATTGTTTTTACCACCTAGGTAACCTAGCTATATGATAAAAAAACTCATTGTCCTTGAGTCTTTTCTGACTCATAGTGACTCTATATGACATAGTAGAAGGCCCCATAGGGTTTCCAAGGTTGTAATCTTTACAGAAGCAGACTGCCACATCTTTCTTTCATGGAGCAGCTGGTGGGTTTTAACTGCCAGCCTCTAGGTTAGCAGCCAAGCTCTTTAACCACTGTGCCACCAGGGCTTCTTAGCTATATAATTATCAACTCCTGAGTTCTAGTTTAATATAATAGCAGGTATTAAACTAGAACTCAGGAGTTGATAATATAGTCCTTCCTTATAGGGCCGTTATGAAAAATAAATGTAATAATATATGTAGATGCTTAGTACAGTACCTGGCATACAGTGGCTATCTTCAGGAAAGAGTGGCCATGTGATACCATACAAGCAGATAGATGGGACTTTCTAGAAAGTTCCTTAAAGAGGGGGCAGACTCAGCAGTATGTGCCTTTTGCCCTTTGTCTCTTTTCCTGCCTGGAGGAGGGATATTACAGCCACATCTTCAGGGCGATGCAGACAAACATTAGAAGGAACATGGACCTCTCATGATGGTTTGGAGCTGCTGTACCATCCCAGAAGGTGCTGCAGTGGTTAAGTGGTTCAAACCCACTAGTTGCTCTGCAGGAGACGGACGTGGCAGTCTACTTCTGTGAAGATTACAGCCTTGGAAATGTGATGGGGCAGTTCTACTCTGTCTTACGGGTCACTGTGAGTCAGAATTGACTTGATGGCAACGGGCTTTTTTTTTTTTTTTTGGTTTGGTGCCATCCATTTGGTATGTATGTAAGAGAAAAAAATCTAACTTGTTCAAGCCACTTTTTTTTTTTTTTTTTTTTTGTGTGTGTGTTTTATTACATGCAGCCAAACTCACCCCCTAGCTGACATACACCTCTTCCTGGCCAGGTGACCTACTGTCTCTGAGCCTTGGGTTCCTCATCTATAATAGAACCATTCAAGGGTTTTTCTGGTGAGGATTAGAGGATACAGAGAGTTTAATGCAGTGCCAGGTACAATACAAAGTGCCCCTATTATCACTATTACTGTTTCTGTAGTTTAGTGCTCTTTCTACTCCATTGGCTCACAGCTTAAAAACTGCACACGCAGACACACAATCCCATCAACTACCCCTCTTGCCTCTAGCTCTGGTACATATGCCTCAGATTCAGCCTTGATTAAATGTTTATCTTGTCCCACAGAAAGGAACAGTTCATGGAAATGCTGACAGAGAAAAAACAAAACAAAAAAAAACACCTAATAATTAGTGGCTAAAAACCACAGACATGGAGGCAATTAGGAGGTTTATATAAATCCGGGGGATGAAAGAAACTTCTCATTTATTCCTCAGATTTCCAGCATAAGCCCCTGAGATGTTATTTTTACCAGTAGTGCTGACTTCAGAGGAAGAATGTGGGATGAGGAGTGGAGAAGAGATTGTGAGGGCTGCCCCCTCTACTCCAGTGGCAGCTGTGCGGGATCTTCTCCCACCAGAGATGGACTACTGTGAGTCATACAGGGAGTGTACAAGCCCACAGACTTGGAACGGGTTCTTATGGACGGAATTGTGACCACCTAAAATATGTGTTCCCCCACATGTCTGTCAGTTTGTTGTACTATGGGAGCTAGTGTGTCGTTGTGATGCTGGAAGCTATGCCACTGGTATTCAAATACCAGCAGGGTCACCCATGGCAGATTTCAGGTTTCACTCAGATTTCTGCTGGGCTTCCAGACTAAGACAGACTAGGAAGAAGGACCTGGCGGTCTACTTCTGAAAATAATTAGCCAGTGAAAACCTTATAAATAGCTGCAAAACATTGATATAGTGCCGGAAGATGAGCCCCTCAGGTTGGAAGGCACACAAAAGTGACACAGCGGCTCCAACAATGGGCTCAGGCATAACAGTGGTTGTGAAGATGGTGTGGGACTGGGCAGTATTTTGTCCTGTTGTACATAAGGTTGCTATCAGCACCTAACAACAACAGCAACAAAAAATGTGCAGGAATCCTAATCCCTACACCTGTGGATATAATCCCATTCAGAAATAGGTTTTTCCTTGTTATGTTAATGAGGCCATATCAGTGCATAATGTGGGATATAAAAAAAGCAGACTAGGCACAGAGCAAGGAAGCAAAATGCCATGTGGAGATCTCCAAGGAGCCAAGGAATGAGGAATGGCCGGGCTGGCTAGAAAGGCTGAGGCAAGTATCTTCCTCCAGAGCTGACACAGAGAGAACCTTCCCTAGAGCTAGCGCCCTGAATTCAGACTTTCTAGCCACATGAACTGTCAGAAAACAAATTTCTGTGCTTTAAAACCACCCACTTGTGGTATTTCTGCTATAGCAGCACTAGATAACTAAGATAGGGTCAAAGGATAAATATGGTATGGGGGTTCCCAATGACATGCTTGGCCTATAATCTTCCAAAAACCCCCTGAAAGCCAAACCAGTTGCCATTGAGTTGATTCTGACTAATGGCAAGCCAATGTGTTTTAGAGTAGAACTGTGCTCCATAGAGTTTTCAAGGTTGTGACTTTTTGGAAGGAGTTTGCTAGGCCTTTCTTCCAAGGCTCCTCTGGGTTGGTTCAAGCTGCCAACCTTTTGGTCAGTAGTAGGGCACTGAAGCATTTGTACCACCCAGGGGCACCCATCTTGTCAAAACCAACAACAACAAAAAAAAACAAACTTGTTGCTGTCGAGTCGATTCCGACTCATAGCGACGCTATAGGACAGAGTAGAACTGCCCCATAGGGTTTCCAAAAAGTTTCTGGTGGATTAGAACTGCCAACATCTTGGCTAGCAGCTGAACTGTTAACCACTACGCCACAAGCGTTTCCATCTTGTCAAAGGATGGTGCTATTTCCCCACCTGGCCCTTCTCCTTCCTTTGACATCACTTCCTTAGCACTGACAAAGGGGGACCACTTAGGATGCTAATGTCTGCTACACTTGGCTGTCTACTCTCAGGGCTGTTTGGGTCTGTGGGCACACTGGGCAGGCTAAAAGTTGGCATCGCTTCTAATTAATATCCTTTTATCACCATCATCTTTATTAAAATAACAAAAATTAAAACAAATTCAAGCAGAAGAATAGGACTATCTTGGAGCTCCAGTACCACTTCCCTGAAATATTAACAAGGGTTTCCTGTGTATCCTTCCAGAAGTTTTCCATAATCGACCTAATTATATATGTACAAAAGCAGGATGATTTATCAAGCTATCACATTGTGCTTAACCTCTCTATATTTCCCTTCCTTCTCTTACCAAGTAGGCAGGCAGCTTTTGCAATTCCTTGGCTGAGGGGCTACTTAAGTGCTCCCTCTCCTAACGGGTTTTATTTACTTCCATTTCCATGAGTAGTACCTGAAAATGTTTGTTTGTCTACATTCTCCCCAAAAGTAGATTGTCAAACTTTACTCTTTAGATTTCATTTAGGATAAGGATAAGAATCACTTTTTTTTTTTTAGTAAATAAAAATTCATAGAAACGAATTAATCACCAATTATAGCCACAGCAATTCCAGTTCCTGGCGACGCCATGTGTGTCAGAGTAGAGCTGTGCTCCCTGGGGTTTTCAGTGGCTGATTTTTTCAGGTGGTTGATTGCCAGGCCTTTCTTCATAGATACCTCTGGATATACTCAAATTTCCAACCTTTTGGTTAGCACCCCAGTGTGTTAACTGTTTGCACCTCCCAGGGATTCCAAATTACCAGTTGGGACCCACTTCCACTGACCAAAGTAGAACTAATGTTCAAAAAAAAAGTTCCAGAGTGCATCTTTTATCGTCCCATGTTCTCATTCTCTCTCTAGCTCTCTTTTGTGATTTTCTGAGCCAGACAGCTTTTGGGGAGGCAGATTAAAGGGTACGAAATTAAGATAATTAAACGAATCACCCATTCCCCGCTAATAGTCCCACACTGTGTATTATTTGGTCTTGGAATTTCATAGACCTTGGGCGTCTGACTTCAATAATTTTAGCTCCAGCTCACCCACATGGTTCAAATGAATTAATCACTGTTTGCAACCAGGCACTTAAGGAGAAAAAGGAATTTATTACACTCTTGGGTGGGCAAAAAGAAAAGCAAGAGCAGCGTCAATTATCTGTGTTCCACTCCTCTTTCTCCTGACTTCAGGTTGGAAGGCCCTCATGGACTGGGACCTATTTTCCAGGCGGAGGTTTCTTATCCACAGTTAATGGCTCTTCTCGGATTAAGGTTCAGAGCTTGGGTCTCCCCTCTCCTGTGTACGTATGGACAGGTGACTTTGATAGTAGTAGCGGTGTGCAGTGAGAACACTGACTGTGCCTGGTGTAACCCTCACACCTTGAACCCCCAGCTTTGTCCCTCAGATGTAACCAGTTCCCATTGTGTTGATTCTGAATTTTTAGAAATAGGTGGCCAGACCTTTTTTCCAAGCTGCATCTGGGTGTACTTGAACCTCTAACCTTTCAGTTAGCAGCTGAGCATGTTAACTAACCATTTGTACCACCCAGGGACTCCTGTCCCTCAGGCTAGGATCAGCTTCTCACTGTTCATTTCTATTTTATTCAAGGAGTCGAGTTTAGAAAACAAGGATTTTCTTTTGGCTGGGTTCTCCTGGGGAGCTGTACCAAGTTAATTTTGATTCATGACACATTTTGGGCCAAAACATAAACACTATTTGAATGCCTACTTTTCTTTTTAAGGGGAGAAGAAGCATTTCTATGAGAATGTTTCCAAGCACAGGCAGAACTGAGGCTTTAAGAAATTGACTCTCTTCTGTGATTATCAACTTCACATTGGCTGGGACCAAACATGTATCTTGCCCAGAGCTAGGTCTGTGTTAGGAAAGAGTGGATTTAAAAAAATCTCCTCATGAAGAGCTGTCCTCCATAACAGGGGTAAGACCAGTAAACTCTCCCACGAATTTATCTCAGTGACATCTTAGCATTTCTTATAGATTCTCTGCTCCCCACTTCCAGGTAGCAACACAGCTAGTTCACTATTTAATGTAACTCTGTCTACGTTACAGTCTGGGGCTCTCAAGGCATCTATTTCAAGGACATTGGGAACCCTGCAAGATGATTTCTATTCTCTTCCCCAGGGAAATTCTTCTAAAGGGTAAAGCACAGAGAGTCGCTTTTGTTGTATTTTATAATGAGCAGCCCTTTGGATCTTGAGATCTTGGATTTAGAAATGGTGTTCATTTCGGGCTCCTGGAATTGGGTGAATGGTGAGAAGGCATTTGAGCCCATGGTGGGAGCTCTGAGTGTCATCGTGGCCTCGTTTACTTCTCACAGCAATTGACTCTGCTAGTCGCATCCACTTGGGAGGATAAACAGGGCCAGCGGAGTGAGCATAGCTCCTGAAAACCTATTTCTAGAAGATTCTTCTTCTCCTGGTGGGTGGGGTGTGATTCGGGAGACAGTGGGATTGACTGAGCATTCTTTTTGCTGCTCCTTACCCTGCTGAGGCCTTCTGTGATGGAGTCACAACAGAGTCCTCAGTCACCCTCAGGGTCAGCATTAAAGATCTGGGATTGGAAACCAGCTCCTCTCCCTCCAACTGGCAAACCAAAGGCCTCCCCGGCCCATTCCCCTTGCTCCATTACGGTGACAGTGTTGGAATGGGTGGGAAATGGTATGACCTTAGCCTTAGCCAAAACTTTGTCCACTGCCTCCAATTTCTAAAGGTTTGATGGGCTGTAGTTCCTGAGAAATGACATCAGCAGTTGAACAGTGTACTCTTTTCCCAACTTCAGTAATTAGCTTATCCACACCAAGATTTTTGCTGTTCCTGCAATTTTCTCTATTATTTACATAAAAATTTCAGAAATTTCATGATTTCATTCACTTAATAAAATATATTTTAAAAGGAAAATTTTAGAGTTTTCAGTAAAAGTAAATTACTGTACAATGAAAACAAAATGGTGTCATTAAATTTATGTTTTCATGTTGCCTGCTGAAAGCTCTGAGCCTGAGGTCTATTATCTTTCTACTTAGAGAGAAATCAGCAAGTGTTAAAGAGGGGCTGGAATCCCTGGGTGGTGCGAATGGTTAAGTGGTTGGCTACTAACTGAAAGGTTGGCGGTTTGAATCTACCAAGAAGCTCCTGGGAAGAAAGACCTGGCAATCTACCTCTCAAAGGTCACAGCCACTGAAAATACTATGGAGCTCAGTTCTACTCTGACACACTTGGTTCAGTTCAGAGAAGTGTTAGGAATCTACCGGTGCCAAAGCGAGATTTTCAGCTTGATATAATCAGAAAGATCAAAAACGATCGAAAAGAGAATAACTTTCTCATTTTGCGGTTCAATATTATTGCCTAGCTAGTGTTCTTTTAGGGACCCCTGGTTGTGCAGTGGTCAAGCACTTGGCTGCGAACTAAAAGGTTAGCAGTTCAACTGCTCTAGGGGAGAAACATGTGGCATTCCTGCTTCCGTAAAGATTGCAACCTTGGAAACACTATGAGGCAGTTCTATTCTGTCCTACAGGGTTGCTACAAATCAGAATTGACTTGATGGCAACAGGTTTGATTTTTTTTTTAATAGTATCCCACAACGTGGATGTGCATAATTTATATAACCATTTTCCCATGAGGGACAGTTACATCATTTCCACTTTCCCCTGTGGCAGACAATGCCGCACAACTATGTGTACTTGTAGGAATGTCTCTGCCCTTCAGAGGCCTAGAAGTGCTGGGCTGAGCGACTACTCACTTATTGTTTTAGATATGCCAAGTGGCCCTCTGAAATGTCTACACCAACTCATTTCACCCCCTAGCAGTGTATGAGTTTGCCCTTGTCTCTATATTCTCGGTAGGTCATCAATTAAAAAAAAAATTCCTGCTGAGCTTTAGAGGCTTCTAGAACCAAGGCCATCCTGCCCACCTGTATCCTCTAAGATCTGTGTGTCACAGTGGCCAACCGGCTATGCTGTGTTCTTGTAGTCTCTCCCTCCAGAGTTACCCTCCGTGCCCCTCTGCTTTGCCTTGGCAAATCCTTTAGGGCCAGCTGCAGTTCCACCTCCTCAGCAGTCTTCACGGAGGCTCCTGGCTCACCCTCGGCCTGGAGGTCCCCTGTGTACTCAGACTTACCTAACTGCACTTTCCAATGCTTGTCTAATGTTTCCTGTTTCTGAATCTGGAGCTTCTCAGATTTTTCTACCAAAATATCCCTAATGGCATAAAAGTGTGAGTGCCTAACTGGAAAGCATGACTGCGAGTGGTTATAGAAAGAAGAAGCAGGGGACATGGCTGGTTTAGTGGTAGAATTCTCACCTTTCACGCAAGAGACCTGGATTTGATTCCAGGCCAGTGTACCTCCTTTAGCATTTACTACCATCTGTCAGTGGTGGCTTGCATGTTGCTATGATGCTGAACGTGTTTCAGTGGCACTTCCAGACTAAGACGGACTAGGAAGAAAGGCCTGGCAATGTACTTCTGAAAACCAGCCAGTGAAAACCCTGTGGATCGCAACAGTTCGATCTACAATTGACCATGACCCAGGACAGGACAGTGTTTCAGTCTCTAGGAGTTGGGGGCCAACTCGATGGCCGCTAACAACAGCATAGGAAGAGGAAACTTTCTTGCTTTATCTGAAAAAATTCTTGTTTTATATAGAAACAATGTCTAAATCCTGTCTTAGCAAATAAAATTTTCTACAGCTTTGTGTAGTCCCTGGCATACCTCTGTATAGTCCAGGTTGAAAATAAGGCAGTCTGAATTTTATCTTCTTACTTAACCCTGAAGCTCCTCAGGAAAGGGACCCCGATGTAAACTTAACTCTCTTGCACAGAAGAAAAGTTGGAGAAATCCACTTCCCTAGTGTTAGCTGCATTTTCTATCTCTTTGGCTTGTTTCTTTTTTAGAGGAGCAGGGCCAGTGATCAAGGGAGTCTCAAAGGACTTGAGTATGGGGTCTCTTACCACTTTCAGGGCCTGATGCTTGGTAAGATTAAGTATTAGTTTTCTATTGCAACTGTAACAAATTACCATAAACCTAGTGGCAGAAAAAAAAAATTTTAAAGGCCACACAAATTTATTCTCTTAGTGTTCTGGAAGTCAGAAGTCTAAAATCAGTTTCATCGGGCTAAAGTTGAGGTGTCAGCCGGCCTGGTTCCCTCTAGAGGCTCCAGGGGAGAATGTTTCCTTGCCCTTTCCAGCTTCTGAAGGCTGTCTATACTCCTTGGTTCATGGTTTCCCTCCTCCGTCTTCAAAGCCAGCTAAGTAGCGTCTTCAAATCTCTTCCTCTCTGTCCCTCTGTGCCCATTGTCACATTGCCTTCTGTCTGGCTGTGCCTCCTGTATCCCTCCCATAAGGGCCCTTGTGATTTCATCATGCCGGCTCAGATAATCCAGGATAATCTTTCCATCGCAAGATCTTTAACTTGCTCACATCTGCAAAGTCCCTTTTGCCATATAAGATAACTTTCACAGGTTCTGGGATTAGATATATGTACTAGATATATTAAGGGGCCATTATTCAGCCTTCCACAGACTGTACCATCCACGGAAAAAAAAAAAAAAAAAAAAAAACCACGAGGAGAAGGGAAATATATATGCTTGGATACCACTACCACAAATGGTTTGCACATTGCTTGGCCCATGGTCCACAGAGCATAAAAATATTAGTTATGCGCCTCTTTTCCAGAAAAACATTTATAGGCACGAAATTCTGCATAACTTTTTCGGGGATTCCCACATCCCCTGAAGCCAAAACACCCACTCCAGGTTAAGGGTCTTTGACCCTGAATTTTAGTATGCCTGGCTGTAGCCGCAAGCCCAGTTGGGGCGGGGGCGGGGGGCGGTGACTGCGAGAGAAGACGGATAGAGCAAAAACAAAGAAAAAACCAAACCTGTTGCGGTTGAGTCGATTACGACTCATAGCGAGAGACTCTACAGCAGCAAAGCTGAATTCCGGAACAGCCGGTTCTCAGCTCTCCCATCGCTTATGATCTTTGGACGGCAGGTGGCGCCCGGGTCCGCGGCATCGCAGAGTCGACACCACGCCAAGCAAGCACCTACGGATAGGAGAGCGAAGGGAGCGTGGAGCGGTCTTGTCACCGCGGTGTCTAAAGAACGGTTTCCCAGTCTCTGCACGTACGGTAGAAGGATGCCCCGCTCAAGGGGGCGAGGGGCGCGAGGCTTTGCCTTCTTTGCTGCGCGCAGCTGGAGACCTCGCGGCGCCTGCTCCCTGTGCCCACCGGAGAGACTCGCGCACCCGGGCGCGCACTGCGCCCCCTCCCGGGGAGGGTCGATCTGAGCCCCTTGCGGTGGCAGAAAACATAGAAACCGAAGGGTAAATATTTATGAGCCTGCAAAGGAGGAAATTGAAACCTCTCCGGGTGATTTAAAAGGCATGAAAACAACTGCTGTTTGGTTTCTGGAAACGAGCTCGCTCCGGGCGCTTCTTACAACACCGCCCTTGTGCCTCGCAGGAGGGTTAGGGTGTGATGGTCAACAATCTGTGAAATAACGAGTTAGGCGAGTTTACTTTCTCTGAAGCTCTCCTGGGCTCTCTGGAAACCTTGAGGCAAGAGTATCGTGAATACTACAATCCTTAGGATCAGGCATAGTCACACTGGATGCAGCTCAGCTTTTGATAGAGTGAGTTCTACAAGGAAGTAGGTGCTGTAGGAGATCCAGAGATGGGTAAAAACTAGTCTGTGTCCTGACGGAGTGCATGCTGAACTATAGGGCTTCCCAAAGTGTGGTCCATGCATTACTTCCTAAAAATGCAGATTACTAGGTCCTAACCAGTTGCCCTCCTGCGGGTTCAGCTCACGGGGACTTCATGTGTGTCAGAGTAGAACTGTGCTCCATAGAGTTTTCAATGGCTGTGATTTTTCAGAATTAGATCGCCAGGACTTTCTTCTGAGGGATCTCTGGGTGGATTTGAACCACTAACCTTTAGGTTAGTAGGTAGGCCAGCACATAAGCATTTGTGCCGTCCAGGGACTACTAGGTCTTATTTGCTGCTACATCAATCGGAGGAGGTGAAAGGTGGTAGACCGTAAGCCTGCATTTTAAATAAGCTCCTTGAAAATTCTTCCACCCTGACTTTGACATCCACAGTCCCAGCTCTTGATATCAAAAGCTAGCAGTTCAGTTTCAAGAGCAAGCCTCTGAGCTCCCATCTGCTTCCAAATTTGCCTATCTGTAGACCTACCAGACAGAGAGTACAAATTAAGTCATGTGAATATGAATAATCAATACTTTCAGTTCTTTTCCAGACCCAGTGATGTGCTGGTAAACCATCTCTCTGAAAAAAAAAAAGCCCTGATTTGTAGTGTTTGCCAGTTCCTGTGGTGCAAATATCTGCATCACAGCAGATTTCCAGTTGCTAATGTAACGTCGGAAACCCTGCTGGCACAGTGGTTAAGAGCTATGGCTGCTTACTAGAAGGTTGGCGGTTTGAATCCACCAGGCCCTTCTTGGAAACCCTGGGGGGCAGTTCTACTCTGTTCTACAGGGTCACTATGAGTCGGAATTGACTGGATGGCAACAGTTTTTTTTTTTTGTTGTTGTTGTTTTTAAAGTAATGTCACTGAATGTGGGATTAGAAGGAGATGCTGATCGTCAGCTCTCACAGCTGGTACAATGAACATTTATTGAGCACCTGCTATATGCCAGTTCCTGTTCTATGAGCTGGGGATCCAGAAGTAAACAAAACGGATGAGCTTCTTGCTTGAGTGGAGCTTACGTTCTAACAGAGGAGACAGCCTATGAATAAATAGATAATAGGCTGGGCTGCATGAGTGTTATAAAAAAAGGTAAAGCCAGGTAAGGAGATATAGACTGACAGGTGATCTATTTTCAAATGAGTGATCAGGGAAGGCCTCTCCAAAGTGGTGACATGTGAACATGTCCTGAAGGACTAAGGGTGTAAAACCTGTAGTGTCTGGAAGAAGCACAGGCAGGGGGACCAGCGAGTAAGGACACTGAGAAAGAAGTGTCCTCTCTGTGTTTGTCAAGAGGGCCCATATGGCTGGAGCAGAGTGAGGGAAGGGGGATTGTAGGTGACGAGGTGGGAAAAGGGACAGAAAAGGGCCAGGTCACTGTACAGAGTTTGGATTTTATTCTATGTGTGATGGGAAAACATTGGAGGGGTTAAACAGCAGCATGGTCTTATTTAAAAACTCTGGGTGGTGCAAACTGTTAAGCACTCAGTTACTAACCCAAAGGTTGGAGGTTAGAGCTCACCCAGAGGCCCCTTGGAAAAAAGCCCTGGCAATTTTCTTCTGAAAATCTGCCATTGAAAATCCTGTGAAGCACAGTTCTACTCTGACATGCACAGGGTCACTGTGAGTCAGAACTGACTACTGGTTTGAAGTCCCTGAGTGGCACAAATGGTTAACATGCTCGGCTGCTAACCAAAAGGCTGGAGGTTTGAACTCACCCGGAGGCACCTCGGAAGAAAGATCTGGTGATCCATTTCCAAAAAATCAGCCTTTAAAAACCCTAGGGAGCACAGTTCTACTCAGACACGCATAGGGCCAACATGGGTCAGGGTCGACTGAACGACAGCTGGTTTTTATGGTCTCATTTATTTTCCAAAAACCTCACTCTGGTAGCTGGGATGGGGTGGCAAGTGGACAGTTTTCTAAGTTGGCAGCAGGGAGGTCAATTGGGAGGCAATTGTAGTAGCTTAGGTAGAGGTGGTGACAGCGGAAGCAGTGAGAAATGGTTGGATCCTGGGTACGTTTTGAAGATAGGAGGAACCAGACCTTTTAATGAATTGATTTGAGGTATGAGAGCCCAAGAGAAATGCAAGGATACTTTGGGTTTTTTGGTTTGGGCAACTAGGTTAACAGTGGTGCATATTCTGGGATCCAGAGATGCTGGAGGTGGAGCCACTGAGGGGAGAAACAAGAGAGTCTTGAACATGTTAAGTCTGAGGTGGCTATTTGACTTCAAGTGGAGGTGTTAAGAGGCATTCGGCCGTATGAGGCTGCAGTTCTGTGGGAAGGCCTGGGCTGGCGACATATGTTTGGCTGTCATCACAGTGTGGGTGGTATTTAAAGCCATGGGAATGGATGAAGTTACCAGGGAGTGAAGACAGAGGTCCAAGGACTGAGCCCTGAGGAACCTCAATATTTAGAAGTTGGGAAGAGGAGAAGGTTCAAGACAAGAAGCCTGGGAAGGGTCAGTGGGATAGGAGGAGAGGGATGTCTCGGAAGCTGGGTGTCTTAGGCTAAGTTCTCTAGAGAAGCAAAACCAGTAAAGCGTATGTATAAATATGTATATATATTTATATTACAGAAATGGATTATACAGTTGTAGAGGCTGGAACATCCCAAGTTCGTGGGTCAGGCTGGAGGCTTCTTCTGATTCACATAGGTGCAGGGGCTGGCAAACCCAAAATCACAAGTCAGACAGCAGGCTCTGGCTCACAGGCTGTGAAGATTGATGAATCCAAGATTGGCAGGCAAGATGGCAGGGAAGCTGCTAGCTCAAGTCCCAAGAACTGGAGGTTAGACGAACAGGAGCCAGCTGCAGGATCCAGAGTGAGCAAAAGGCCACGAGCCTTGCCAGAGAGTCTACCTATATTGGATGCAGGCCACACTCATAAAGAAACTCCCTTTCAACTGACTGGCTACTCATAGTGGATCCCATCGTAGAGGTGATCACATTATATCACATCTCATCACGGAAATGATCACATTATATCAGATCTCATCATGGAGGTGATCACATCATTATATGACTGCCAAACTACGTCCTAACTACCAAACCACTGAGACTCATGGCCCAGCCAAGCTGACACACAACCTTAATGATCACACTGGGTGAAAGAAGTGTTCAAAAATAAAATATGAGTGTGATCAGTTGTGCCAAATGCTGCAAGATGAGGACGGAGAAGACACCTAGTTTAGTATCATTGAGGTCTTTGATGACCTTGACAAGCATGGTTCCCAGGGAGTGGTGGGGATGAAGGAAGCTGTTTACAGTAGATTAAAGAGAGAATGCAGAGAAAGCAAGTGAAGACATGCAGTATAAACAATTGTTTGAAGAAGTGTTTTTATAAACGAAAACAAAGAAGTAGGGTGGTAGCTGGAGGGCCACTACCTGTCTCTCAGTTTGTTTTCTTGTGGTGGCTTGTGTGTTGCTATAATGCTGGGAGCTATGACCCTGGCATTTTAAATACCCTCAGGGTCACCCATGGTGGACAGGTTTCAGTGGAGCTCCAGACTAAGACAGACTAGGAAGAAAAGCCTGTGATTTACTTCCAAATATTAGTCAATGAAAACCCTATGGGTCACAAGAGAATATTGTCTGATATAGTGCTGGAAGACGAGCACCCTAGGTTGGAACGCACTACATAATGGCCACAACAATGTACTCAAACATGCCAATGGTTGTGAAGATGGCTCAGGACCAGGCAACGTTATGTTCCAGTGTACATGGGGTGGCCATGAGTTGGAGCCAAATGGATGGCAACAAACAAGAACAGCAGCAGCTGGAGGGCAGTATGGGTCAATGGAAGGAGAAAGAGAATGACTTTTTTCTGCTGGAAAAAAAGGGTATTGTTTCTCTGCCCCAGGACCCACCTACAAAAGTTTCTTCCTTGCAGACGCCTTTCACTCCATTCATTCCATTTTGTGCAGCAGATGCTTGGGCGAGCCACAGGGCGATCAGTGCAGCGGACACAATCAGACTGTGTGTCCCACTTTTGGTTCAGCTGGCACCCCTGACACATCTCATTGCCAAGGCAGAGCAGCTGGAAAGCATGGCTGGCTTAGAGGAGCCCTCAGCAATAGGTAGTGAATGGGTGTTGAAAGAAGACCTGTCTCTCAGGTACCTTAAAAATGATGCTGAAGTTCAGCTGTGCTAAAGTATCTGGGGTGTGTCCCTGGCAGTGGGCGGACCCTGAAAGGAGGCATTCAATGCCCCCTGTTATCTTCCTGCAGGTACATCCCTGTGGTTGAGGGAGGGAAGTCCTGCCCAGTGTGTTCCCTTGGACAGATCACAGCCCTGAGGCAGCAGAATGGTCCATTTGGGCCGGGGGATGCCATACTGACCCTGCCTTTGGAGTCTCTTCATGGGAAACCTGATGGGCTGGTACTGGGGCCAGGTGGGGAGGGAAGGCAGCCACTTTTTACCCTGACTGCTGCGGCAGATGCTGTCTCACCAGTGACTGCTCTGCATCAGCTTCTGAGCGGTGGCCTTGAGCTGGATGAGCTGTGTGGACTGATTCTATACACACCAGGCTGAGTCAGAGAGCTCTGTGTTCTCTGTGTGTGTATGCACACACATGGAGTATCTCAGTAAATATATGCACCCTTCGAATGGGATTGATAAGACATTTGGGTAGTAGGTGACTAGATACTGTTTTGGATAGTCGTCTATGTTTCTGCCCTCCACTCATCTCTTTTCCTCGGTACAAGCAGGCTGCAGGCTTTGTGCTTCACTCCTTCAGATGACGCATGGTCACGGGCAAGCAGAAGAAGCTTGCAATGCTTCTTGGCTTTGGTTTTCTAAAAACTTGAGATCAGAGAGAGGGCAGAGTTGGGGGAAGGAGAAGGGAGCTTGGAGAAACAGGAGGGTGAGAGGCGCTTCCTCCCAATCCAGAAGAGGTGTCTCCAGTCTGCAGGTGCGCGGAGAGAGCTTTGTGGTCTGCACGATTCAAATCCTGGCTCTGCTACCTAGAAGCCATGTCATCGTGGACTAATTGCTTCAACCTCTTTAAGCTTAATGATGGGGAGAATGATAATTCCTATCTCATTGCTGTGTTGTTGTAACATTATGGCTTTAGTTCCAAGGTTCTCAGATATGACACTAAATAAGCTTTGGAGGTCTCCGTGATTGGGGAGCGCAAGGATGCCTGTCCTAATCTGGATGGAAAAAAAAAAAAAAAGTCAAACTACAAAGTTCATCCCTTGCTGGCTTGATTTCCTACTTTGCCCCATCATATCCACTGTTTCCTCTGTGAATTAAGGCCAGAGGGCACCAGACCTCACATCTTGCCCAGCATTTTATTAGCTCTGTCAAGAGAGAATGAACATTTGTTGGTCACCTGTTAGGTGCTAGGAAAAATGGCTCTAAGTGTTGGTTCCAGGGTCAGACTACCTGAGCAGAAATCCCAGGTCTTCTCTTTTCCATTTGTCTGTTCCTGTGTGACCAACTTGGTGGTGTAAAACAACAACAATCATTTATTATTATTATCTATCTGATTCTGGGGGTTGCATGGGCTCAGCTGGGTGGTTCTCGTTAAAGAGTCACATATCTGGTAGTTGAGGTTGGGTGTTAGCTGGGACCTCAGTTGGTGGGAATATCTACATGTGGCCTCTCTGTGTGGCCTGGGCTTTCTCATTGATTGATGGCTGGGTCCCAGGGGAAAGCAACCTGAGAAAGAAAGACAAGTGGAAACTGTACTGCCTTATGTGAACTAGCCTTGGAAGTCCCACAGGGTCATTTCTGCTGCATTCTACTAAAAAAAAAAAAAAAACAGTTACCATCGAGTTGGCTCTGACTCATGGTGATCCCATGTGTGTCAGAGTAGAACTGTGCTCCACAGGGTTTTCAATGGCCGACTTTTGGGAAGCAGATCACCTGGGTGGACTAGAGCCTCCAATTTTTTGCTTAGCAGCTGAATGCATTAATGTTTGCACCACTCAAGGACTTTTTAGTAGACCTAGTGGGAGAGAAAAAAAAAATACCTAGGTTGGGGTTAGGCAGTGTGGAGTATTGTTCTAGCTCTACCCCACACTTAACCCCACACTAGATACATGACCTGGGAAAGAAATCTTCTAGATCCTCAATTTCCTCATCTGCCAGGTGGGGATTATTGTACCTGCTTGGCCTGCCATAGGAACCTCGTGACTGGGCAACACAGTGGATGTAAACGCCTTGGGTCAGCCCTGTGGACACTCACCCTCTCACCTCCTTCAGACTCCTCATTTCTAACCTCTCATCAGAATGGTCCCCTTCCTGAAATCCCTCCTTCTATCATTCTCTTTCCCTTGTTGCCTGGTCATCCCTGATGGTCTCCCTCTTCTACTCAAAAGCCTTTGGTGGCCTCTGATGGTCCACATACACCATTGTGGCTCTTAGTACTGCTCAGTCTGCTTCTGGTTCCTCTTTCCAGCCTGATTTCCATATTTTCCCATTCTTCTCTGTTTTAATGCTCTTCTTGCTATCTCTACTTAGCCCCATTTTCAGGTCACTTCTTCATGCCAGTTCAGATGCCACTTCCTCCATGAAGCCTTTCTGATTCCACGTAGATGAACAGACACCATCCCTGTCTCCCCTGAATTCCCAAAGCCCTTTATTTGTACGTCTATAATGACACTTTTAATGACACTTAGTACTAACTGCTGATTACCGAGCAATTACTGTGTTCCTGGCACTGTACTAAACACAGTATATACCCTATCATAATGGATCGTCACATCAACTTTCTAAGAGAGGTGAGTACTTCCATTTTACAGATCAGGAAAACTGACCCTCAGAGAGGATATGCAACTTGCCTAAGGAGATACAGCTAGTAAGCGGGAGAATCAGAACTCTCACCCAGTCTGATTCAATGGTCCCAATGCTCAACTCTGTTATATGAACTTCTTTTTACCTTGTGCGTTAGTTTGTCTGATTTCCCCTTGCAGACTGAACTTTTTGTGAGAGCAAAGACTGGGACTTATTCTCCTTTATATCCCTGGCTTCCTGCTCTGTGTAGTTGAATGAATGAAAGAACAAATGAATGAGTAAAGTACTACACAAGTGTGAGTGGTTGTTGGGTTTCAGGCGGTATTTGGTGAGGTCATAATATGCCTCTGACAGTAGCGGCTGACTCTACACGTGAGGGCAGTCACTGGGTTTTTAAAGCTTTCCTCTCTCCCAAGCAGTTCTGGAAGCCTCTTATGAAGATACTGCCTCTGAATGAGACCATCAGCAAGGGCCAAAGCTGTTTGTCTTACTAATCCCAATGCAGTTGTCTCCAAAAATAGCTTGTCTCTGAGGATTGTGCATTGGGAGAGGAGAACAAAAGCCAGAGTCACAGATCAGCAGAGCTTAAGGTTTGTCTCTAGTTCTTCTGTTTGTCAGGCAGTAGACAGAGGCCTAGAGAGAGGCAAGGGCTTAGGGGCTGAGCCAGAGCCAGTAGCCTGGTCTGCAGACTGACTTCCACATCCACTGAGGGATGCTAACTGCAGAAACATTGGGGTTGTGCAGCCATGAGGGCCCAGCTGACATTCTACAGATGTTGCTTCCTATAGGAAGCCCTCTCTGATTGGAACTGCTCTCCACCAAGTTAGAAATCAGAGTCCCTGCCATGTGCCTCCATAGTACCCTGTTCTGCTGCTACACTTGTAGCCACGTAATACACACTTGCTCATTCAAAAATATTTATTGAGCACCTACTGTTATGGATTAAATTGTATCCCTCAAAAAGATGTTGAAGTCCTGTCTTAGTTATTTAGTGCTGCTATAACAGAAATACCACAAGTGGATGACTTTAACAAAGAGGAATTTATTCTCTCACAGTCTAGGAGGCTAGAATTCCAAATTCAGGGTGCCAGCTCCAGGGAAAGGCTTTCTCTCTTTGTCAGCTCTTGGGGAAGGTCCTTGTTGTCAATCTTCCCCAGCTGAAGAGCTTCTCAGCATGGGGACCCTGGGTCCAAAGGATGTACTATTCTCCTGGCTCTTGTTTCTTGGTTTTAAGAGGTACCCTCTTTCTCTCTGCTTCCTCCTCTCTTTTATATCTCAAAAGAGATTGGCTTAAGACACAACCTAATCTTATAGATTGAGTCCTGCCTCATTCAAATAACTGCCACTAATCCCATTTCATTAATATCGTAGAAATAGGACTTACAACACATAGGAAGATCACATCCTATGACAAAATGGTGGACAATCACACAATACTGGGATTCATGGCCTAGCCAAGTTGATAGATATTTTTAGGGGGCAGAATTCAACCCATAACAAGTCCTAACCCCTGTACCTGTGAATGTGACCCTGTTTGGAAATAGGATCTTTCAAGATATTATTGGTTAGGTTAACAGGATGTTATACTGGAGTAGAGTAGGTCCCAATCCTATATGACTGGTGTCCTTATAAAAGAGGAGAAGACACAAAGAGACAGGCAGGCAGAGGAGAGGTGACCACATGAAGATGCATCTACTCACATGACTGCCAAGAAATACCTGGGGTTTCCAGAAGCTGAAGGAGACAAGGAAGGATCTTCCCCTAGAGCTGACACAGAGAGAAAGAAGATGGCCTACCCAACATCCCGACTTCAGACTTCTGGCCACCAGAACTGTGAGACAATAAATTCCTCTTCTTACAAACCACCTTCTATGTGGTATTTTGTTATGGCAGCCCTAGGAAACTAATACACCCACTGTGTGTCAGATACTGCTTTAGGAGCTGAGGCTACAGCAGTGAGCAACACAGACAAACATTAACAACCTCGGGAATATACATTTCTAGCTGGAGGAGACAGACAATACACATACAAATAAGGAAACGACATGCTATATGGTAGGTAGTGACAAGTCCCACCACTTGTCTGTCAGTGTGTCGTACTGCGATGGCTTGCGTGTTACTGTGATGCTGGAAGCTATGCCACTGGTATTTCAAATACCAGTAGGGTCACTCACGGTGGACAGGTTTCAGGGGAGCTTCCATACTAACTAAGATAGACTAGGAAGAAGGACCTGGTGATCTACTTCTGGGAAAAAAAAAAAAGTGAAAAGTCCTATGGAGAAAGACACAGTGGGCTATACTGAGTGCTGGGATGGTGTTGGTGGTGGGAGGCCAATTTTCAACAGATAGTCAGAGAAAGCTGCACTGAGAAGGTGACACTTGAGCAAAGATATGAAGGAGGTGAGAGAGGAAGCCATGTGGCAAGTAGGGGCTCTTTGGCAGAGGGAACAGCGAATGCAAAGACCCTGAGTGGGGAGTCAGGCTCCTCCCTTCCCCACGAGGAATAGCAAAGATGCCAGTGTGGCTGGGGTGGAGGGAGGGAAGGAGAGAGTGGGAGGAGACCAGAGAGGGCAGGGGAGCTGATTGCACCTATATGTCTCCCTCCCCAACCCCCAACATCCACACATTGGTGATTTAACTTGTACACTGAAGGCTCTGACCCCAGCTAAGCCAGCAGAAAGCAAGTCACCCATTGCTTCACAGGAAGGCTATCTACTGAAAAAAAAAAAAAAAAAACTGTCAAATTCTTGACCCTTAAATTTCAAAAGTCAGGTCCAGGTATAAAGTAAGAAAACTTTGGAAGGATGCAAATTCTTCCAAATTGACCCAGCTGTCTTAGTCATCTAGTGCTGCTATAACAGAAATACCAAAAGTGGATGGCTTTAATAAGCAGAATTTCATTCTCTTACAATCAAGGAGGCTAGAAGTCCAAATTCAGGATGCCAGCTTCAGGAGAAGGCTTTCACTGTCAGATCTGGAGGAAGGTCCTTGTCATCAATCTTCACTGGCCTAGGAGCTTCTCAGCTTGAGGACCCCAGGTCCAAAGGGCACACTAGTCTCCTGTTTCTTGATAGTAGGAGGTCCCCATGTCTCTCTGCTTTCTTCTGTCTTTTATATCTCAAAAGAGATTGGTTTAAGACACAACCTAATCTTGTAGATTGAATCCTGTCTCATTAACATAACTGCTGATAATCCCACCTCATTAGCATCATAGAGGTAGGATTTACAACACATAGGAAAATCACATCAGATCACAAAATGGCGGACAACCACATAATACTGGGCATCATGGCCTAGCCAAGTTGACATACATTTTGGGGGGACCCAATTCAATCCATAACACCAGCTTCCCTCTGCATCCTCTACCCCACTTCTTCAGGACTGAATAAAGTTTCAGCGGACTGATGGGGTCTGGCGAAGAAGGTCCTGTAGGTACCTCATGAGAGGAGATGGGAAAGCTATTGTCCACCCGCATCTGCTAGAGCACAGACTGTTTCCAGAGCCCAGTGAAATAAACCCTGAGTCTGAGCTGAGAAGTGGGATTTGATGTTCTACGTTTTGACATCTAGTGAGGACCTTGTGGTACAACAAATAGCCAGGGTGAGGCCTGTTGTTCACCTGGAGGAGTGATGCCCAGCCCACCTTGTGGGATAACACTCTTCCAAGAGCCCAGGGCACTTCACCCTCACCCTACCCTCAAATGGAAGACGGAGCTTGACACTTGGGACTCACTGAGTGAGGATGGCGGTGGACCACCCTGCTCCTGTCACACACTTGAATGGGATTACCTGGTGCTCTGTTAACCTCTCTAACCAGGCTATGAGCTCCCTGAGGACTGGGTCTTGGCCTCATTCTCAGTTGTATGTGTGTATCCAACCTGGAGCCTGACATATTCGTCACTCTTGTATGTTCCCCGCCCTGGACTTAGTTGGCTACTTCTTCTGTATATTGAGGGAGTCAGGTTTGTTGAGAAGTTTATAACCAGGGCTCCATACGTTTGTTGGAAAACTTGGTGGGAGGGGCCTGTAAAGTTTGGGCTGCTCTGTTCATTTTCCTCTAACCTTCCTCAGATTCTTGGAGGAGGAGCTGACCTGGGAAAAGTAGAGGACTGCTGGAATGGAGGGTATTTAAGCCCCCCCCATAAGATTTTTTTTTCCCCGTAGTTAATAAACATAGTGCCTACTCTATGCCAGGCTTTCCTATTTTATGTTGTTTATTCCTCCTCCCAACTTCATGAGGTAAGTGCTAACCATATCCTCAGTTTACACACAAGGAGATGGAGCCTCAGAGCGGATATGGTGCCTGGTTCAGGTAGTAGAGCTAAGACTGAACCCAGGCGCATGCTCAGAGCTGCTATGCGGTGCTCTTTTCCAGCTCCTCCATTTGGTGCTACCTTTAAGACTTTCAGCTTTCCTCACTTACCCATTTTGGCTTGTCATCCTTGAATTTCTACAACTTTAAATTTTTTTTTAATTTTTACTTTTCATTTGAGATGACCACCTCTTTGAATAAGATGCTTCTTCATGCTATGTGAGCAAAATTCTTTTTTTCTGTCATAAACTTGTGTCTTTCTTCTTCAACGTACCCCCTGAGTCCTAAAACCCCTAAATCTCATGAACAAAACTGAGATGTTTTCTTTGTCCCTATATTCATATTTTATAAACTTCATATATGAAAGTAAAGAACTGAATAATTAATACCTCTATTAATAACTGCCATTTATCAGATGTTTACCACGTGCCTGGCATGGGGCTAATTGTTTTACCCTCATGATTGCATTTGAGCCTCCCAGTGTCCCCATGAAGTAGGTACTAGCATTATCCCTATTTTGTAGTTAAGGATACTGAGTTTAGCCCTGTGAAGGGAGCTGCACAAGGTCACATGGCTGCTAAGTGGCAGAGGTGGGATCTGAGCCCAGGTCTGGAGGATTAACTGACACCCCATCTTGCCAAGTCACTTGTCTCTTTACTTTGGTTGACAGATTTATCCCTGCGCGTGCCCTAGTGGTGACAAATGACCCTGCCTCTCCTTCTCATGCTTTGGAATCCAGCAAGGTTTGGGTGGCCAGAGAGTGAGTATAAAGTAGGGCTGCTTTCCTGCCAGTTGGAAGGTCAGAGCAGAGAGGGTCTGCCTGCGCTGGTGGCTCCTGATGAACTCTGGGTCTACTCTGGGCCTGGCCATGTGATATGGCCCGGAGAAGTCAGCATAATGCAGGTTCTGGCTCAGGGCAGATCTAGAACCCAGTTCTTTTTGGGAATGAGAGCCCCTGCTTGGCCAACTTTCCTCCTGGAAAGAGGCAGCAGGCAGCCACTGCCTCTCTGCTATCTGGGTGGCCTCCAAATACCAGTAATGTCTGAGGTCATCAGAAGTGAGCAGCTCAGGAAATGCCTTTGGTGCCTGTGGCTTTAGATATCTGAGGTCCAAATTATAACTCGCATCTGTCCAGTGATTTGCACTTCAGTGTTTATACCACAGTGATCTCACTGAATCCCTTGTGCTTCCTTATACGCTGTGATGATCACGTCCATTTGGTAGAGGGGGAAACTGAGACCAGAAGAGGCAAGGTGAGTTGCCCAAGGTCATACAGAGCCAAGACTTGAATCCAGATCCTACTGGCCCCAAATCCCATTCAGCTGAACTAGACCATTGATTTTTAAACTTCATTCTGTGGTGGCCTAGGGTGCTTGGGGCAGGCTAGAGGAAGGGGCTGAGGAAGAGGTAGAGGAGGACAAAGGGGTGAGGCTCTGTCCTCCTTTCCCCACTTCACTCTGGGCAGCTCTTATGTCAGGATTCTGTGTAAGGCTGGCGTCATGGATTGAATTATGCCCCTCCCAAAATATGTGTAAACTTGGTTAGGCCATGATTCCCAGTTTGCATGGTTGTCCTCCATTTTGTGATTGTAATTTTATATTAAGAGGATTAGGGTGGGATTGTAACACCACCCTTACTCATGTCACCTGCCTGATCCAGTGTAATGGGAGTTTCCCTGGGGTGTGGCCTGCACCACCTTTTGTCTCTCTCAAGAGATAAAAGGAAAGTAAAGCAAGCAGACAGTTGGGGACCTCATACTGTCAAAAAAGCAGCACCAGGGGCAGAGCGTGTACTTTGGACCTGGGGTCACTGCATCTCAGAGGCTCTTTGACCAGGGGAAGGTTGAGGACAAGGACCTTCCTCCAGAGCCAACAGAGAAAGAAAGCCTTCCCCTGGTGCTGACACCCTGAATTTGGACTTTTAGCCAACTTTACTGTGAGAAAATAAACTTCTCTTTGTTAAAGCCATCTACTTGTGGTATTTCTGTTATAGCAGCACTAGATGACAAACACAGTTGGTTTGGAAGAAAATTTGTGTTGCTAATAAAATGCTTTCGGAGGGCTGCCCAAGCTATTCTTTTTTCCCTGGAAATGAGATTTGGTTTCTTCTTTTCCCAGGGCCCCCTTTTCTTTACAGGGGCATGAAGAGACTTGCTTTCTGTTAGAGGATGGGCGGAACCCAGGATGGCAGAACAGGGAAAAGTGAAAGGCACTGGACAAAGAGGCAGGAGACTTGGGACCTACTCTTAGCTTTGGTGTGACTTGATCCAGTTATTTACCTCGGTTTCCCTATCTGTAAAAATTAGGGGGTTGGTCTCGATAATTCCTAAAAATCCAGTTCAGCTGAAATAACCTGTGGATCTGGAGTATCATGCTTAGTTCATGGGATTTTAAGCAGATGCGGGGCACTTGAAATTGTATGAAAACAAATTTTTTTTTGTATGTGTTTTTTTTGGAAGGCGCGGCAGTAGCTTTCATCAGAGTTTCAAAGGATCTGCAATACAAAACCTGTGGCTTAGATAATCCCAAACAACTAAAGGTGAGCATTTACCTAGAATTCGAAGGTCCGAGAAGTCCTAGAAGCCCAGTTGAGTGTTTGGCTGGGGAATGCAGAGGAGTGAAAGGAAATTGGCCTGTCTTGGTTACCTAGTGCTGCTGTAACAGGAATATGACAAATGGGTGGCTTTAGTAAACAGGCATTTATTTTCTCACAGTTAGGGGGCTAAAAGTCTGAATTCAGGGTGCTGGTTCTAAGAGAAGGCTCTCTCTCTCTGTTGGCTCTGGAGGAAGGCCCTTGTCACTTCTGAGCTTCTGCTCCTGGGCAATCTTCATGTGGCTTGGCATCTCTCTTCCACCATCTCTGCTTCTCCGGCTTGCTCATCTAATCTCTTTTATATCGCAAAAGAGATTGATTTAAAACACACCCTACACTAATTCTGTCTCATTAATATAACAAAGATAACTCATTCCCAAATGGGATTATAACCACAGGCATTGAGGTTAGGATTTACAACACATTTTTTTGAGACACAATTTAATCCATAACGCAGCCCATATTTCTGCCTGGGTCCCACGCCCTCTCAAGGGATGGGCCTGCTGGTTCTTGTCAGGGAATCTCAGTAGGATTGTTGTCCTAGGGATAGGGCCAAGGCCAGACATTGACTAGTGTTGCCAACAGCAGGCAGAAGCAGCAGGAGGCCTTAGATGCTGATGAGGGTCAAAAGTAGGCAAGCAGGACTTATGAGACAAGTTCAGTGGGGCACTTTCTGCCAAAGGGCAGCAATAGCAAAGGCAGAAATGAGGCCAAGAGGGTCCAGGACCTGAGGGAGGATACTTGACTTAATTTGTATTGGCTGCTGCTTCATTGTGAGAGTGGGCCTTCTGGAGGGCAGAAGGGATGGCACGAAGGAGCCGGGGACTTCGACAATCCTGAAGAAAATTCAAGACCCTGATTGCCAACCTATTCACAGACGACTCAAAACCACACAGGAGAAATAATCTTTAATGTTTGACTTTGTTTCCAGCCCCCAAGGTTCCACCATTTAGTGAAGTACGAGGAGGGCCTTGAGAGGTACAAAGTCATGAGACGACAGCGCCCCCGGCTGGCCCCCTGGGCGCACACAGGCTCTGCCCCCACGCAGGCGGTCCGGCACACGCACACATGCAGACCACACGTACACCGCACAGACACTCACGTATAAACCCATGGTTAAATACATGTAGAGAGAGACACTCATATATATACAGAGAGAGAGAGAGTTGTGAATCCCGGCAGCGTCGGGTCCTCCAGGCTCTCAGCATGCTCGGCCCAGCTCTCCGCGCTGTACCTGGCACCCATGCCCCTGCCAGAAAAGCAGCTGCCCCTCTGCCCGCCCCCCGCCCCCCATTTCCCTTGGGGCCCGTGTCTACAGGGCGCTGACATTCCCTTCCCTCCCTCCGCCCGCCCTCCCCCCAAGACGACTCCTCCCCAGGGAAGGAAGCTGGGCCGGGGTGGGCCTGGGGGGGCCCTAAAAGTGCCCGGGCGCTAGGGGCATGTTGGGTTTGAAGCCTGGCTGCCCGTTGGCCACGTCGGCTGCGGCATCGCAGCCCCCGTTGCTGGCGCCCCCGTCGGTCTCGGGGCTCTCGGGCTCGGCCAGGAGCTTGAAAGTGAAGAGCGGGCCCGAGTCTTGGCGGCCGCGACGGCCCAGGGGCTCCGGCGCGGGCAGGCTCAGCAGGGCGCCGGGTGCCTTCCACTCGGCGAAGGCGCACAGCTCGACCGGCGGCGGAGCGCCGCGGCCCAGGTAGCCGGGGCTCGGCGAGGCCGAGGGTAGAGTTCGCTGGCTGCCGCTCAGGCAGCTGCCGCTGTCGTCCAGCGAGTCCTTGCGCGACTGCGAGCGCTCCAGCGAGCAGCCGCGCGTCCACGGCCGGTAGGTGTAGGCGCCGCCGCCCAGGCGGCGACGGCGACGGCGGCGGCGACGACCGCGACACTGGCACCCAAGGATGCGCATGAAGGCGCGCTTGAACTCCTTGCTGGAGCACGGGTAGATGATGGGGTTGAGGCAGCTGTTGAAGTAGCCCAGCCAGAACACCACCTTGAACACGGCGTCAGGGGGCTTCAGTGTGGAGAACAGGGAGCCTGCAGCGGGGACGGGGTGGGGTGGGCAAGGGCAGAAAGACAGCAGTTGGTGAGTTATCGGGCCCTCTGGTCAACATGCGCCGCCTAAACATTGTCAACCAGCAACATCCCTGCCGCCAGGCCTTTGTCCAGGCCGGTTCCACTGCCTGCAATGTTCACCTTCCCATCTCAGAACAGAATTCATTAGTTTATTTTAGGGCCAAACTCAAAACTTCCTCTTCCTCTACTCTTTAAACCTTAAACCAAAAACATCCCGTAAGTTTTCTTTAAACCAAACAATCCCCAATAGTTTGGCTTAATTAGTAAAGAATGTCTGCCTTGCATGATGCTTTTTGGAAGAACTATATCAGATCAAATCGACAACAACAACTGGAAAGGTTAGATAGGATGCTTGGGGGCCGGGGGTGGGGGAAGCAGTGAGTTTACCTTAATGGGGGAGGAACCATTTGGCAAAGGAGGGTGAGAATGGTTGTACAACTTGAAGAATGTAATCAGTGTCACTGGATTGTATGTGTAGAAATTGTTGAATTGGCGTATGTTTTGCTGTGTATATTTTCAACAACAATAAAAAAAGAAAGAAAAAAACAAAAACCTCCCTCTTCCTCTGTGAAACCTTTCCTGATCTAGCTAAACGGCACATAAGCTCCTGTATCCATGGATTTCTTAGGGCAGTACTTACCACATTCTACCCAAACAAGAATAAAAAAAAAAATCGCCCATAATTGCACACCTTTTTTGGGTCAGGCACTGTGCTGAACACTTTATTATTTTATCCTTCTCAAAACTCCATGACAAATCTGAGATGTATTAAAGAACTAAATGTGAAAGGTAAAACTTGAAAGAGAATAGAAGACAATATAAAGGAATATCTTTTTGATCTAGGGGTGAAGAGAATACTTTAAATGGATAAACAACGGGGCAGCAGTAGAATGGAAGAAGATATTTTCAATGTCTTCCTTAAAACAAAGGGTTAATGTCTAGACTACATAAGGAACATAGAAAAATGGGCGAGGAATACGAACAGGCAATTTACAAAATTGGAAACCCAAACAGCTAATGAGCATATTACACAATTCTCAAAATATTAGGTAGTCAAAATTAAAACCACAAAGAGATATCACTTATATCTGTTAGGATGGCAAAAATTTGGAAGGTAGATAGTGCCACGTGCGGGGGTGTGGGAGCAAGAGGAGCCTTCTTCAAGGTGTTGTGAATCAAGGAACATGATTAAATCATCTCTCTGAATTTGAGGCCCCAAAATATTTTATGGCAATATTAAATTAAAAAAAAAAAGAATTCCAGATGTTTTGGAGAAGACTGTGGAATCACTTGGTTCAATTATGTGTACACACCTTAAACAGTAACCAGTAACAAGTTGCTGTTGAGTTGATTCTGATTCATGGTGATCCCATAGCGCAGAGTAGAACTGCTTCATAGGATTTTTAAGGCTACGGTCTTTCAGAAGCAGATTGCCGGGCCTTTCTTTCCAAGCACCTCTGGGTGAGTTCCAACCGCCAACCTTTTTGTTAGTAGTCAAGCACTTAACTGTTTGTACCACTCAGGACTCCTATACACACCTTGTGACCTATCAATTCTGCTCCAGAGCACAGATCTCGAAGAATTCTCCACAGGTTCAAAGGGAATGCTAGGGGGATTTCAGGGCAGCATTGTTCGTGGTGATAGGGAGTTGGGGCAAATCTGGGTGTCTCTCACTGGGATTATGAAAAGGTGAAATGGGGTAGATGCATAGCATGGAGATTATTCAGCCTTTAAACGCCCCAGAAGACATGCCCACATAGCAGTAAGGAAGGATCTTAAACACACCAACCTTAGTAAAAAGGCAGGAAATAGAATGAGGTGTATAACATAAACCATGTAAGTAACACACCAAACAACCACCCACATTTCTCGAGAACACTTTCAAATTAAAAAATGCACGTTAAACACAAAATGGTTGCCGAAGCGTGGAGCAGAGAGAAAAGAGAATGGGCAGGAAAGGATATAAATCAATATAAAATAAGAGACAGGCCTAGCATAGAGCAATAATGACAAGGTGTCAGGAATTGAGGAACACAATTAAATCATCTCTCTGAATTTGAGGCCCCAAGACATTTTATGGGAATATTAAATTGAAAAAAAAATCTATTTTAAATGTAAGGCTCCTGAACCTTGGAGAGGTTAAGTGACTTGTTCCAGGTCACCCAGCGTGTTTATAATATAGCTGGGATTGAGACTACATTCTATTTGAACACAGAGTCTATTTTTTTCTTTAAAAAATACGATTACTAATAGTCTGGAAAAAACGAGAAAATACCAAAAAGCAAAAAGAAAAAAAAATATTTAAAATGCATGCACAATTCCACAGTGCAGAGAAACCACATTTTGGTGCCTACACTTCCAGAATTTTTAAATATATATATATTTTTTATATATATATTTAATTATTTAAAAAAATGAAATCATACTTTACGGAATATTTTGTAACTTCAAGCCCAGCATCCCTAGCCCTGCCTCCCCACCTGTGGTCGGACACTTTCGTATTCCTGTCTTATTTCCTCTGTTAGGCTGAGCTTTACAGGGACCTGGTCATCTTTGAATTTCCCAGAATGCCCCCCGCCAGCAGGGCCTTGTAAGCAGAAGGCAGATGGAGCGTATTTGTTGATTATCTGAATGAGGGGGGTCTTACAAGCCCAACCTTCTCATTTTACAGATGGGGACACCGAGGCCCAGAGAGTGGCTGAAGATCACACAGGTGCTGCCTCAGATTCCACAATTTTGATCTTTGAATTTGGATTGCACCGTAGTTTCCTGTCTCTAGCATTTCACCTTCTTGATTATTTGAAGTTTGGCCTATTTTTACAGACAGCCATGGATCCTACTTCTCTGCTTATCAGCCAAGTGATGGTGGCTGGCGGGGGTGGTGGGGATTGAGGAGGAGATGGCTCCTGGTGCAGCGGTAAGCCAGCCACCAGGGTTTTGAACTTGCAAAGAGGATTAGTCATAACTGGGTGTAAGTGCCAACTATAGGAATATTGTGGTTGTTGTTAGCTGCTGTCAAGTTGGCCCCAGCTTCATGGCTGCCCCATGCACAGTGAAACAGAACACGATGCTGCCTGGTCCTGGACCACCCCATAATCAGTTGTGGGATCACACTGTTGTGATCCGGGTGATTCTTATGTATAATAAATAATCATAATTCTTATGTATAACAAATGTTGAGAACCACTGCTCTACTAGTGGTTCTCAGGATTGGTGCCTAACCAGTAGCACTAGCATCTCCTGGGAACTTGTTCGAAATGCAAATTCTCACCAGGGGTTCGAACCGGAAAATGGGCGAATAATAGTACTAATCTCTCTGCGTTGTTGCGAGGCTTAAACAAGATAAAAAAATAAAACATATAAATTCATTATTAGCACTCTGAGTATCAGGCGCCTGCTACCCAATAACTCTGCATTAATGGAATTTTTTTTTTTTTTAATCATATAATAATTGTTGCTCCTGTAAACTATGTTTGGTAACTTGATGCATCATTTTGGGTAAATTGCTTTCCTTTGTGTGTCTCAGTTTCCCTTCTTTAGCTGAGTAATTTGAGCTGGGTCCTTTCCATACTTAGAATTCAGTCTTTGTGAAGCCAGATAGGGAAGTTTTGCCCATCCCTGCTGGGGCGCGCTTGCTTCTCAAGACCCACCACGGGGCGGCAGTGCGGGTCAGGGACTGAACCGCCAGGCGGCCCAGATTCCACGCATATTTCTACCTCCCCCCTCCCCCCAGCAGCACAGTAACTACTGGGATTAGGGGCTCTACATGCCACACCGGCCTGCCCTGGTGGGAGCCAACAAGCCCTAGTTAACTAGGGAAGGTGCTAAGACTATGGCCTGAAAGAGAATATCGGTGTCAGGGATCTTCTTCCCTGGGCACCCAAACAGACCTTGCCGGGGGGAGGGGCGGGGCCTGGCAGAGCTGCCAGGAGAGGGGAGCAAACGTCAACAGGAAATAAATTCGGGCTCCTGGAAGGTCTGTGCTCTGTGCTGGGGGCAGGGCTGTGCTGGGCTCTTTGACGTTGCCACTACCTCCCTGTGCACGTCCGCGAGCCTGGCTCCGCTTCTCTTGCCACGATGTGATCCCGATGCTCTTTGCCCTGTGTCTGGAGTCATGGCTTGCCAGACTTAGGAAGCCTCCTTCCTTAAGTGAAGCTCGGTAAGGGCAAGTAACTTGCTCGAGGTCACAGAGCTGCCACTAGAACTGTTCAAGTGGTCATTCGTTTGATTCAACAACCGTTTAATGAGGGAATGAAGGTAGGTGGTTAGGGACCTGCTTAGACTTCACAGGTGGGTAGTTGTTATTAGCTGCCATGGAGTTGTTCCTGACTCATGGTGACCTATAAGGTTTTCATTGGCTGATATTTAAAAAAAATAATATTGTGTTTAAGGTGAACGTTTACACAGCAAATTAGGTTCCCCATTTAACAATTTCTACACAAGTGATTCAGTGATATTGGTTACATTTGTCACAATGTGTCATCATCTCATTCTGTTCTGGTTGTACCATTTCCAGTGCTCTAGTTTCCCTGCCCCCTTACCTTCTCACCTGTGCTTTAGAGTACTTTTTGACCCTTTGATCTTCCACAGAACCCTGGTGGTGCAGTGGCTAAAAGCTTGGCTGCTAACCAAAAGGTTGGCAGTTTGAATCCACCAGCTGCTCCTTGGAAGCCCTATGGGCAGTTCTGCTCTGTCCTGTAGGGTCACTATGTGTTGGAATAGACTCAATGGCAATGAGTTTTGGGGATCTTCTATAGATGATTTTTAAAAGAAGCTCATTACTATGGGTGATAATCTTTATTTTATGAGCCAATCTGTTATTTAGCTAAATGGTGACCTCAAGGGATAATTTTGGTTTAAGGTTTAGAGTATCTCAGGGAGATAGTCTTGGGGAGTTCTCTAGTCTCAGTGGTGCCAGTAAGTCTGGACTTTTTAAGAATTTGAGCTCTGCTCCACATTTTTCTTGAGTTCTATCAGAATCCATCTATTGTGGCCCTGATCAAAATGGTCAGTAGTGGTAGCTGGGTACCATTCAGTTCTTCTGGTCTCAGGGTAGATGAGGCTAGTAGTCATGTAAGCTACTAGTCCTATAGACTATTTTTTTCACTGAGTCTTTGGTTTCATTCTTTCTCTTTTGTTCCAGATGAGTAGAGACCAACAGTAGTATCTTAGATGGCCGCTCACAAGCTTTAAGACCCCAGACACTACTTGCCACATTGGGATGTAGAACATATACTTTATGATCTATAGTATGCCAGTTAACTGAGTTGTCCCACGAGATTATGGTCCTAAGCCTTCATACCCAGAAAACCAGTCTCGCGAGGTGTTTGGTTATGTATAAGAAGTATTCGTAACTGTGTTCCCTATGTAGTTTATTATATAGAGATATTTATTGGCTGATTTTTGGGAAGTAGATCACCAAACCTTTCTTTCTAGTCTGTCTTAGTCTGCTCCGCTGAAACCTATTCGGTATCGTAGCAGCGTGTAAGCCTCCATTGACAGATGGGTGGTGGCTACACATGTGGTGTGTTGGCTGAGAATCACACCTGGGTCTCCTACATGGAAGGTGACAATTCTACCACTGAACCATCAATAACAGACCTGGGTTCAAAGCTTGGCCCTGGTACGTCCCAGTTGTGTGACTTGGAGAAGCTATGTGAGCTCGGTAAGGCTCAGTTTTCTCTAAAGTGGGGACGGTGATAGTTCTTTTCTGTGTGGACAAGATGAGCTTACGTTTGATAAGTTTCTGGCATATTGAAAACACTTGATAAGTGTAGCTATTACAGCTACTATGAATGCCGCTGCTATGAACAAGGCAACTATAATTACTGCCAATGCTGCTATTACTGCCAGTCCTACGACCATCATGATGAGGAAGGTGATGAAGAAGATGAGATCTACTCTGCTGACCCAGGGTCGCCCAGGCCCAAGGGTGGGCTCCAGGTGGTTCCTGAACCTGCTGAAATTATAGCCAATGCTAACGCAGTTTTCAGGGAAAGGTTCCATAGCTGTTACAACAGTCTTTAAGGGTTAGCACTCACCCATCTCAAGTCTACATTTTCCTCAGCAACAGCGGCTTGACCACCTGTACATCATTTACTTAACACTTTTCTAAAAATCAACTCATTTGTGGTATCTGAACTGAATTCTTGTTAAAGAGGCTTTTCGTCGCTATTCTAAAACCCTCATCATTTGCTATGAATAGGAGCTCACGGTAGGAAAAAAAAAAAAAAAAGATGAAAACCAAACAACATTACCACCTTCTGGAGAGTTCCAGACAATGGTGAGTCGGGCTACTCTCTCTCAGAAATGGAGATTATCAAGGGTTGAGAAGTGTTGAAGACATTCTAGCCCTAAAGTGAGAGGGATTCCTCTTTGAGAAACCTAAAAATTCCTTTTTTCGAATCTTTAAAACTGTAAGAGAAATGAAGAGGGAACAATTTTCTCATTGGAGAACCCAGCCTCTGGCACAAAGTAGGTGCTGAAAAAGTATCTGTTCAATAAATGAATGAATATGTGACTCAGAGTTTCTCATGCCATCTCCAACTATCATCTCAACCTATCTTGCATACTGTTATAGATCGAGTTGTGTTCCCCCACAATATGTGTTAGACGCTAGCAAGCGGCCATCTAATATGCATCAATTGGTCTCAACCCACCTGGAGCAAAGGAAAATGAAGAACACCAAAGACACAAGGTAATTATGAGCCCAAAAGACAGAAAGGGCCACGTAAATTAGAGACTACATCAGCCTGAAACCAGAAGAACTAAACAGCGCCTGGCTACGACCAATGACTGCCCTGACAGGGAACACAACAGAGAACCCCTGATGGAGCAGGAGAGCAGTGGGATGCAGAATCTCAAATTCTGGTAAAAAGACCAGACTTAATGGTCTGACTGAGACTAGAAGGACCCTGGAGGTTGTGGTCCTCAGACCTTCTGTTAGCCTAAGACAGGAACCATTCCCAAAGGATTGGGCTGGACTATAAGTTAGAAAATGATACTGGTGAGGAGTGAGCTTCTTGGCTCAAGTAAGAGACATGAGGCTATGTGGGCAGCTCCTGTCTGGAGGGGAGATGAGAAGGCAGAAGGGGACAGAAGCTGGCTGAATGGACACGGGAATACAGGGTGGAGAGAAGGAGTGTGCTGTCTCGTTAGGGGGAGAACAACTAGGAGTACATATAGATTATTATATGAGAGACTGACTTGATTTGTAAACTTTCACTTAAAGCACAATAAAAAAAAATGTATTGGAATCCTAATCCCTATATCTGTGGATGTAATCCCATTTGGGAATAGAGTTTTCTTTGTTATGTTAATGAGGCCATAGTGGTGGAGGGTGTGTCTTAAACCTCTTGACTTTTGAGATATAAAAAGAGCACATTAGGCACAGAGAAGCAAGGACAAAAGGAGGAGAAGATACATGCCACATGGAGATCACCAAGGAATCGAGGAATGCCAGATCTACAGTAACTGAAAGAGTTCTTCTCCCTGAGACGACAGAGAGAGAGCCTTCCCCTAGAGCTGGTGCCCTGAATTAGCACTTCTAGCCTCCTAAACTGTGAGAAAATAAATTTCTGTCCTTTAAAACCACCCTCTTGTGGTAGTTCTGCTATAGCAGCAGTGGGAGGCTAAGATACAGTGAATTTGATGAGCAACAGGCCCAGCCTTGGAAAACCGCTCTGAAATCTCTTGGCAGCCTTTTGCTTAGGCTTATTAAGCGGATCAAATGAAACAACACTTCTGAAAGAGCTTAAACAAACAAACAAAAAAACCCAAACACATTGCTGTTGAGTTGATTCTGACTCCTAGTGACCCTAGAGGACAGAGTAGAACTGCCCCATAGGGTTTCCAAGGATTGGCTGGTGGATTTGAACTGCTGCCTGTTTGGTTAGCAGTTGTAGCTCTTAACCACTGCACCACCAGGGCTCCCTGAAAGGGCTTGGAGGGGTTAAAGGCTCAATACTTGGGTGAGGCATTTTTATCATATGACTTTTTTTTTGGTGTGTGGCAGGGGGTGGGAGGTAGGACTTGGGAAGAAGGATCAAGAGAGGAGCAGATGTTGCTATGAGCCCACCCACCTCACTTGCGCTTTGCCAGGACCTGCCCAGGGGCAATTCAGATGGTTTGGAAGTGCAAGGGTCAAAGGCTAATGCTGAGCAGGATCAGCACAGAGAGGAGCATTTCTTGGCTGGATGTGGTCCCAGTGGGTTATCATTATGGTCCCATTCAGTAAACCTAAAAGAGTGAACACAAGGTCTCAACCCTCTGTGAACCTTGACTGGTCAAAAAACACATGGCATATTTATAGAATAGTAGCTGCCATTTAACCAGCTCTTACTCTGTGCCAGGCACTGTGCTAAATGCTGAACCGTCACTATGCCAGTTATTCCTTCTATGGTCCCTGGTTCCCAGAACTGCCCTGCATCACTGTGCCCTGCACAGCTCTAGGGGGCACCATTCATACTGTTGTCTACAGCACTCTGTGGGCCCAGACCTGGAGGCTCTATTAAAACTGAGAGAAGTGAAGCTCGGAGTTCACAGAGCTAGTGAGTGATATAGCTGGAGTTTGAATCCAGGCAGCCTCTAACAGAGGCTCTCAATACAGATAAAGGGAAAAAAAAATTTTTTTTCTTTTTAGTGTTTAAGAGCTCTGCTGCTAGCCAAAAGGTCAGCAGTTCAAATCCACCAGCCGCTCCTTGTAAACCTTATGGGGCAGCTCTACTCTGTCCTGTAGGTTCACTATGAATCACAATCAACTTGATGGCAATGGGTTTGGTTTTGATTAACTATACAAAGGAGACCTTGGGTGGTGAAAACAGCTAATGTGCTCAGCTGCTAACTGAATGACTGGAGGTTTGAGCCTACCCAGAGGTGCCTTGGAAGAAAGGCCTGGTAATCTACCTCAGAAAAATCAACCATTGAAACCCAATGGAGCCCAGTTATACTTTGACATACATGGGGTTGCCATGAGTCAGGGTCAACTTGATGGCAACTGTTTTTTTTTTTTTTTTATGTATACAAAAGGCTGGAAGGATATACACTGAAACATCAACAGTGTTTATCTCTGGGTGGGGGGATTGTGGGAAAATTTTCATTCTCTGTCCTTTTTGGTATTTTCCAAAATTTTCTCTGTAATCATGAATAACTTTTGTAATTGGGAAAAACCCAAGGAATATTATTAAAAAAAAAACAAAAACAAATAAGCCAAAAAGTACTGTGTATATGGAGCCCTTGTTACATAACTGCCAACTTTTCTCCTGCCTTAATTCATTTAATCTGTACAACCGCCCTAACAGCAAGATGGGATTATTCCCGTTTTATAAATTAAGAAAAGGAGATACAGACAGAGGGACTTGCCCGAGATCTCCCCTCAAGTGAGGGAAAGAGGCACGTTTGAAACGTGATCTTTTGTTGTTAAGACCAGCAGCCTCTTCTGTTAGCCCTTGGCATGTCTATGAGCCTTTATTCACAGGGCAGAAATGGTGGGTGTTTTATTCTTTATGTGTCCCTTCATTTACAAGTGTTTACTAAATATTGGTTGAAGGAATACACCAATGAACAGGCTTGGAGACTGTGAAGAAGCCTGGGAACTTAAAGCATCATTTATCTCATCCATAAAATGCCGTGACTGGGCTGGGTAGTTTCGAATATCCCTCTGGGTCTGACATTCTGGGACTCTAGGATTATAAATGTGATTTGATTTATTTCTCAGTCAACATCAGACAAGCTGATGACCTCAGGGGAGACAGTGGGTGGTGAAGCTGTTTTTTGGTCAGCCTGTAAATTGAGCGGAACTCCTTTTCAATATGGCTCTTACTAGGAGAACTTGGCTACATCTTCAGCCAAGCAAAGCCTCCTTAAATGAAACGGTTTGGCCCAACAAAAACTCACAAAGTTTAAAACAGTTGCTAATTCTCTCAGCACCAGCTTTGTAAAGGTTTCCTTGGATTTGGAGATTCCCTTTGAGGTTTTTTCCTTTTCATTTGCCACTTAACCCAGGATTGAAATAATAAAATTGCCCAACAAATACAATATCTTTGGAGCCAACAGACTCACGTTAACTTTTAAAGCAATACTGGAAAAAATAATATTCACCAGAGCCACCGTTTGCAACGAATGGGGCACGTGGCTGCTAACCATAAGGTTGACAGTTTGAACACACCCAGAAGCTCCACAGAAGAAAGGCCTGGTGATCTGATTCTGTAAAGATTACAGTCAAGAAGACTCTATGGAGCTCAGTTTACCCTGTAGCAGACTGAGGTCACTAGGAGTTGAAATTAACTTGACGGCAACTTTTTTTTTTTGAACCATTTATTAGGTACTATGTTTATAAACATTCTCTCATGCAATGCTTCCAGCAGGTCTGCTATTATTTTACCTTATTTTACAGATGAGGAAGCTTAGACTTAAGAAGTCAACAAGGTCACATGCCTAGCAAATGGTGGAGCCAGGATTAAAATCTCTGAAGCTTGGGTTCTTACCCATTGCTTAATAATAAAAAAAGAAGCTTCCATTCATTTCCTTAAGCATTAGGCAGTTTTTCCCTTAACTGGGAGTAATCTTTCTCTACTAAATTGTTGAAGTACTTTATCTGAACCTAAATTATGGCATTTATCACTTTCTACCTTGAATTACAGTTGCCTAGATCTAGGTCTCATCTCCTTGGATTTGACTGTGAGCTTCTAAAGGAGAGAGTTCATGTCTGATTTTTCTCTCTATCCCCAGGGCCTAGCACTGTGCCTGATACCTGGTGGACTCTGGGCCAATGTGTGTTGCATGAATAACAATAAAAAAAACCCCATTGCTGTCTAATCGATTTCGGCTTATAGTGACCCTACAGGACAAAGTAGACCTGCCCCATAGAGTTCCCAAAGAGCGCATGGTGGATTCAAACTGCCAGCCTTTTGGTTAGCAGCCGCAGCATTTAACCACTATGCCACCAGGGTTTCTGAATAACAATAGTAATAAAGATAATAAGACCCAAATACCTGGGTGATGTAAACAGTTAATACACTCAGTGGCTAATGGAAAGGTTGGAGGTTGAGACCACCCAGACATGCCTTGAAAGAAAGGTCTGGTGATTTACTTCTGAAAAATCAGCCACTAAAAACCCTACAGAGCAGCACAGTTCTATTCTGACACCTGTGGGATCACCCTGAGTTGGAATAGGCTTAAGGACAATTGGTTTTTCTGGTTTCTCAAAGCGTGATTCACGGATAAGGAGCGTGGACATCACCTAATTACTTGTTGGAAATCCAGCATCTCAGTGATCTGGTGAATCAGAATCTGCTTTTAAATGAGATCCCTAGGAGAGAACTATTGCCTTAGCCCACATTACAGCTTTACTTTTAAAAATGATTTTCCTGGGTATCTTGGGGGTTCACGGATGAGCAAAAACTGGGCTGACAGCCACCTCACCATGTGATTGACTCCCTTGCCCTAAATCCTCCAGTGGCTCCTACAGTTTATAGGCTAAAGTTCAAACTACTCAGGCTGGAATTTAAGGCCGGTACAACTTGGCTGCAATGAACTGATTCTTTGCAAACCGAGTTGAGTGGTCTGGCCCCTTTCTCTTTATTCACGCTGCACACTGATCTGAGAGGCCCTTTGGTCTCTGCTGCACTTCTCCATCCTTTCTAGGCTCCAGCTCCCTCTCTGACCACCAAAACCCAGGGTCACTGCCTCCTCTGAAGTATGAAAGCAGAAGGAAAGCGTGGGTAGGCCACGAAGTCCTGCTAAAATCCAAGTGGTTTGTATACCTGACCTAATTTTATCCTCTCAAAAGGTAGGAGGGAGGGCTGGGTTGTGTAATTCTTAATTTACAGAAGTGGACATCCATGCCCCCAGGGGTACTTCACTCACCCAATGTCACACAGTGGTAGAAGTGGCGTTCACACCCAAGTCTATGTGGCCCCAAAGTCGTATCATCTCCACAATATTCAACATTGCATCTGAACACTTAGAACGCTTCCGGAGCAGGAGGAGGCTAGAATTGTTCACTTACGCTATTCATAACAGTGTCTTTAAATATATTTTATCTGGCCAGTAACATTGCAAGTATCTAGAAGTAAAACAATTTAGAATTTTGTGTCACTTTACCCAGTGGTTGTTAATATTTTGGGAGGGAGCGTCACAGACCCTTTTGAGAATCTGACAATGCTTGTTATGCTGAATAATTCAGCACCGTACAGTTTTAGGGGCTCACAGACCCCCTTAACATCTATCCATGGACACCCAAGAAGCTCACGGTCCTCAGATTAAGAGTCTCTGCTATTCTTCCCACAGATATAATGGCTATTGAATTTATTTATTTAAGATTCTGTCTCTCTGCATTACCATATCCTTGAGACCAGAGTCTACATTATTTGTCTTGTTTCTCTAGTACCTAACAGAGAGCTTGGTTTATAGTGAGCGCTTAGTAAATGTTTGTTAAGTACATAACACATTTTTCAACAAATGTACTTTTCCTCATATGCCTAGCCCAATTTTGTGTTCATAGTAGGTGCCTTGGAAACTCTATGGGGCAGTTCTACACTGTCCTACATGGTCGCTATGAGTCGGAATTGACTTGATGGCACTGGGTTTTGGGTTAGTAGGTGCCCAAGAAATAGTTGCTGATTGATTCCCTTGCTCATACTTTGACTGCTTCCTCTTTTTTATTTTCTAAATGGTAGCCATGTGCCAATGCCAAGCCTAATTCCCATCTCCTCCCTGAAACCTTTTGTAACCGCACCAGGTCTCTTCACCTTTATTTCGCATCAGAATAGAGTCCATAGCACATGGATTAACACAGGATACCATTGTTAAGAGATGTGCCTCCTGTTTGTTTAGACAGTGTAAGAGCTCCTTAAAGATGGGGTCTGAGTCTCATACTTCTACCGCAAGGCTGGGCATGTTGTCAGCGCCTGTCAATTCCCCATTGATTGCTTGGCCCATTTCAACTTCTAGTAGGGGAGCTACCTCCTGGCTTAGACCCAGAGTTGGGAGCAGATGGATGGGTGGTTTCCACAGCACTTAAGGGTCTGTCTTGGATGCAAAGCTGAGTTAGTTCCACGCTCTGACCTCACTGGTAACAGCAGTTTCCCCTCATGGCAGTTTTAGAGACTAAGTATTGGTGAAAACTTTGTAAAGGAGGCTATAAAACTTTATAAAGGGGCATAAAAAGAAGACACATATAAATGGAGAGATATATCTTGGTCTTGTACAGAAGTTTCTGTTCAAGATACCTTCAAAAAACACAAAATAGTTCTCCCTGAATTAATCTGTGAATTCAAAACAATCTCATTAAAATCACAACAGAAGGATTTTTTTTTTTTTGGTGAGGGAAAGGGCAACCTAAATAATTCAATACCACATATATGGGAGAATAACTATGAGAATATATACAAGTCAACTAAAATAAATAAAGAGGAACGGTGGGGTAGGTATGGCAGTGGCGTCACTAGGGGTGGTGTCACCCAGTGCAGTGACACATGGTGTCACCCACCCCCATGGACCTCCTCCAGTACCAGAGCATACAGAATCCCTAGTAATGTTTTTTGTACTAACGTTATTCATAAACCATAATTCACATATACCACTCCTTCTTTTCCTTGAAATACTACTTCGTTCTCAAAAAAGTTATTAATATAGGTTCACAAATACTAATTACCACAATATTGTAGCTAAAACACCAGAAAATTTGACAAAACCAGTGACTATAGAACACCAGCCGCAATGAAAACAATAGCGCGTGCTTATAGCGCATACAAACGAAACCACGTGTTCCGAAGCATCACTGTAATTGGGTAATAATGACAGCTCTGATTGGAGCACATAGAAAGTTCAAAAAGTAAATTAGCATAGAGTTTTAGCCTTGTAGGTAAATAGATACATGTAAGTTGGACTTCCAAAACATGTTTTTGTTGTGTTTAAGTATCGGGGTATTTTTATAGACAGTCATTTTGGGGTCACACCCCTGACAGCGTCATCTGGTGTGGTCTGCACCTCCCCACCATGCTAGTGACGCCACTGAGGTATGAGGGAGATGTGTAAACCTAACATTACAGATATTAAAGCCTATTATAGAATCACAGCAATGAAAAAACTGTTAGGGCTGGAAGTGCAGGAAAAGGCAAAACAGACCAATGAAATTAGATAGTTTAGAATAAGAACCAAATATCCATGAGAATTTTATATGCCATTTCACACTTGGGTGTTGGGAAAACTGGCTAGCTATTTAGAAAGAAATACAGCTGGATTCCTGCTTTGTTTCTTATACTAAAATTAACTCAAATGGGTCAAAGATGTTAAATATGAAAACATAAAATTATTAAAATATTAAAAGATATAGGTGAATATTTTTATAATTTTGAAATTATGTAAGCATTTTTAAGCATCCTTTAAGTTCAGCATCTGCAAAGGGAAGTAGTGATGAATTTGCTTACACATTTCTACAGGGTCCCAAACTTCAAAAACAAAGCTAAATTTAAATTAGCTCAAATACACAAAGTTCTCCTTCGAATAAATCAGAGAAAACAGTTCAATGGAAAACCAAGCCAATCATATGGGCAAAGAAGGAACAAGAATAAGTACAATGGACACTCAATGCATTAATGAAAGATATGAACTTTCCTTACAAAATAGATACTACAATTTAAAAAGCCACAAAATATTTTAGGTCTATGAGTTTGGCAGAGATGAAAAATTGCTTATGCTGAAAACAGACATTCTCATATATTCTGGCCGGGCGTGTAAATTTTGGGTGGAAAATTAACGTTATCTAGTAAAATTAAAAATTAAAATGAGCATAGCTTTCGATCTGCGTATTCCCACATCCAGGAATTTATCCTACCGAAATGCTCTTAAAAGAGAGATAAGAGTATAAGGAACTGCATAATGTTTAAAAAAATGGTAAATAGCCTAAATTCTAACAATAGGGGACTTGTGAAATAAACCACGTACCATTCACACACTGAAACATCATATGCCTGTTAACATGGTAAGCTGAGTTTACATGGAATGAGGTCCGAGACTGAATTAAATTAAAAAGAAGTAAATTTCAGGAGAGAATGCCTTGTATTTTCTGATTTTTATAAAAAACATTCTGTGTGTGTATTGTGCATGTGTACATCTGTATGCATCTATTAGTATACGCAGAGAGAAAAATCTGGATGAAAATGTGCCAAACTGTTCACAGTGGTTATCTGTGAGGAAGAGCTTACGGGAAGATTTTCACTTTGTATTGAAGATTTTTTTTTAGCAATGAACAAATATTGCTTTCGTAATCAGGAAAAAAAGAAAAAAAAAAAGAAGAGAGACTGAAAATAGGCTGTTGTTGTTGGGTACTGTCAAGTAGATTCCAACTCTTAGTGATCCTATATGACAGGGTAAAGCTGCTCCATAGAATTTTCTTGGCTGTAATCTTTACAGAAGCAGATTGCCATATCTTTCTTCTGCAGAGCTGCTGGGTGGGTTTGAACTGACAACCCTTAGGTTATAGCTGAATACTTAACCGTATAGGGGGAAGAAAAATAACCAGCACTGGGCTAGGAGCTGCTAGACCTTTAGGCCAGGTCATCACCTCTCTTGACCCTTCATGAATGAAATGCAGGGGTTACATTAGCTTCCAAGGGCCCCTCCTTCTCTGACTCAACCCATTTTAGAGGTAGAGTAGATATCTGGGGAGAAGGTACAAACATACCTCCAGCCAGGATGTCTTTGAGCCTAGAACAAACAGACCACACAATACTCAATCCTTCCTTCTGAGATAGCACAGGAACCTGTCAGTTGGCTGACAGGCTCGGGGGTGTTTGGATGAAAGGCTCCAACGGAGAACAGGGACAATTACTGGCCTTGGGGAATCAGATGGTAAAAGGCGAGATTGGGCCACTTAGGCCATTAGGCTGCATGCAAGGCCTTTCATCCCTCCTCTCAGCTACTCTCTGCTGATTTCTCTGCCCTCATCTCTCTGACTCATCTGTTTGTCCTTCCCTTTGGCTGGTGGTAATCAAAACTTTTACCTATATCCAAGCTGGTTTGCGAGGTTTAGATTGGGCCTGGGACCCCTGGAAAGCTCTGTGTGTCTCTGTACTTGCCTGGCCCAGTTTGGGAGGCACTCCTCCCAGAGGGCCCACACCTGGGGTTGAGCCTTCCTTGACTCCTGCTGTCTACCCTCTCTAGGATGTCACGTCTTGTCTTCTTACCAGAGCCCCCTGCACCTCCCGAGAGCCAAGTGCACTGCCCTGGATCAGGATATTGTAGAATGAAGTGGTTAAACCCTTGCTGCAGCTGCACAGGACATGCCTCTCTTCAGATTCTGGCCAAGTGAGGCTTTATCCTGTGTCTTAGTCTTCTAGTGCTGTTGTAACAAAAAAACGCACAAGTGGATGGCTTTAAAAAACAGAAACTTATTCTCTCAGAGTTTGTTGTTGTTGTTGGGTGCTATCAAGTCGATTCCAACTCATAGTGACCCCATGCATTACACAGTAGAACTGCCCCATAAGGTTTTCTTGGCTATAATCTTTATGGAAGCAGATCACGAAGTCTTTCTTCTGCACAGCTGCTGGGTGAGTTCGAACCACCGACCTTTTGGTTAGGAGCTGAGCACTTAACCATTGTACAACCAGGGCTCCTTTCTCACAGTTTAGGAGGCTGGACGTCTGAATTCAGGGCACTGCCTCTAGGGGAAGGCTCTCTCTCTGTTGGCTCCGGGGGAAGACCCTTGTCTTTTTCAGCTCTGGCATTCCCCAGTTCCTTGTTAATCTTCATATGCCATCTATCTTCCCCCATTTGTGCTTGCTTCTGTATTTAATTTTCTCTTTTTGTAACTCCGAAGTGATTAGGTTTTAGACACACCCTACAATGACATGGCTCATTAATATAACAAAGAAAATCCTATTTTGAACCAGGTATAGGGGTTTTTTTTTTTTTATAGGGGTTAGGGGAAACCCTGGTGGTGTAGTGGTTAGGTGCTATGGCTGCTAACCAGAAGGTCGGCAGTTTGAATTCGCCAGGCACTCTTTAGAAACTCTACAGCCAGTTCTACTCTGTCCTGTAGGGTCACTATGAGTCGGAATTGACTCGACGGCAGTGGGTTTGGTTTTGGTTTACAGGGGTTAGGATTCCAACACATATTTGAGTGGATGCAATTCAATCCTTAAATCCTGCTTCTCTGTCTAGGCCCACAGATATATCCTAAAATGGCCCTGAAATTATCCTGTCCTTTCTCCCTGCTTGAAGGTGCCTCCCTACTAGGAAACCTTCTTGGTGGAAGTACCTGGAAAATAATTCACTGCCAAACTCTGAAATGTAGAACAGAAAGCTGGGCGGGCTTGCTGTGGCCAGGTGAGAATGTTTTCTGATAATTTCAATGAAAAAGGACTGAATGTATTAAATATTCTTGCCTGCACTGTTTATATATGTGTAGTCTGGATGCCCATACTTATTCAGTCTATATGTTGAGCAAATAATAAGAGAAGCTGGGCTATATGAGGGAGAATGCGGTATCAGGATTGGAGGAAGATTCATTAACAACCTGCAATATTCAGATGATGCAACCTTGCTTGCTGAAAGCGAGGAGGACTTGAAGCACTTACTGATGAGGATTACACCTCAACATAAAGAAAACAAAAATCCCCACAATTGGACCAATCAGCAACATCATAATAAACGGAGAAAATATTGAAATTGTCTAGGATTTTGTTTTAGCTGGATCCTAAATCAATGCCTATGGAAGCAGCAGTCAAGAAATCAAACGATGTATTGCATTGGGCAAATCTGCTGTAAAGATCTCTTTAAAGTGTTACAAAGCAAAGGTGTCACTTTGAGGACTAAGGTGCCCCTGACCCAAGTCATGATCTTTTCAATTGTCTCATATGTATGTGAAAGCTGGACAATGAATAAGGAAGACCGAAGAACAATTGATGCCTTCGAATTATGGTGTTGGCAAAGAATACTGAATATACCATAGACTGCCAGAAGAATGAACAAATTCATCCTGGAAGTAGTACAGCCAGAATACTCTGTAGAAGCAAGGATGGTGAGACTTCATTTCATGTACTTTGGACAATGTTATGAGGAGGGGCCAATCCATGGAGAAGGACATCATCCTTGGTAAAGTAGAGGGTCAGCAAAAAAGAGGAAGACTCTCAAGGAGATGGATTGACACAGTGGCTGTAACAATGGGCTGAAGCATAAAACGATTGTGAGGATGGTGCAGGACCAGGCAATGTTTCATTCTGTTGTGCATAGCATCACTGTGAGTTGGAACCAACTCCGCAGCACCTAACAACAACAAACAACAGTCCAGATGTCAGCTGGAGCCTTCCTGCCCCTTGAAAGCTATGGGAAATTATCTTAAATATCCTTCTTCCATAACCCTGGAAGTCAAAGCCCTCCCTTGGAGTCTTCCAATTACTGGAGTGGGACAGGGGACTAACTTCATTCTAGCTTTTCCTGCCCCTTGGGCTCCTTTTTTCTTGACAGCCTCCTCTGCTTAAACCAGGTTGAGCCACTGATTCCACAAGAAAAAAAAACACCCATACCAAGTATAAAAATGGAGTGGCAGAGGTGTCTGACCCACTCTAACTACACAAGGGGAGAGGAGAATCAAGACCAACAGCCCAAGGCTGATTCCTGTGAGGCAGAGGTCAGATATACCTCCACCTTCCAACCTTTTTTTGTTTTAATCAATTCTGACACCTGCTGTCCCTCCCATGGCACTCTACTTCTATGCTGGGTTCAATAATTTGTTTCAGTGGCCATACAGAACTCACAGACCATACTCATGATTTTGGGGCTTATTAAGGAAGCAGCAGGTTACAATTCAGGATCAGGGACAACTTAGGATACAGTTCTTCAATCAGGATAGCCTCTTTTCAGCCGTGTATGCAGGTAGGCTTCTCTGGCCCTCAGCCTCTCGGCCCCTTGGTCCCTTTGCCCAGTCTCTGCCCCGCGTGGGCAAGTGTTACAAAGCTCTTTAGCTCTGCCAATAAGTGCCCGGAGGCACTCTACTACTCCAGCAAGCCTGGGCCCGAAGGTGCTCAGCTCTCTCACTCTGTGGGTTGGTACACCCTCTGTAACTGCCTTACTCCTTACACCTTACTCAGGAAGCTCACTGCGATGTCTCCTGGTTCTGCTGCTGCTGCTTCTCTGCTTCTCACAGTCTTGCTCTGTCTCCGTTATTACAGCTCTCTTTCTTCTGGGTCTAGGAGGTTCTCAGCACAGGGATACTGGGTTCAAAGGATGTGCTCTGCTCCCAGCTCTTCTTTCTTGATGATAGTAAAGTCCCCCTTTTCCACTTCTGGGATAGTTCATTTTAAGCCTACCAGGATGGCAAAACTGACCAATCCCCTTGTTAGGGTTTCATACACTTTATTTGCATGGCCCCACCCTCATAAAGGTGCCATGCATCTTACCTGCATTATTAGCAAGCTGTCCAATCCACTTGGTGGGCCACAAGTACCTTATTTCCATAGTCCCACCCAGTCATTTGGTAGGATTTACAAGACCTGGTGAGAAAGTCCGCATAAAAGTGATCCATAGCACCCCGCCAAACATTTAGGACTACTACTTAATGCTAATACCTGGAACAATGAACTCAAACATTCCAAAGATCATGAAGGTGGTGTGGGACTGGTAAACATTTTCATTCCATTATACATAAGGAGCCCTGGTGGCACAATGGTTAACTGCTGGGCTGCTAACTGAAAGATAGGCAGTTCAAGCCCACCCAGTGACTCCAAGGAAGTAAGACCTAGGAACTTGCTCCTATAAAGATTAAAACAAGAAAACCCTATGGGGCAGTTCTACTTTGCCACATGGGATCGCTATGAGTCAGAGCTGACTAGATGGCACCCATCAGCAACAACATATATAAGGCCATTATGAGTAGAAGCTGACTTGCTGGCAGCTAATGACAACAACTTAATGCTGGGCTCCTGACCCCCCTCCTCGCCCTCTCCCATCTCTGCTCTTCTCCACCTCCCTCCCAGATTGCTCCAGGAGTTCCATATTCTTATTGCTTTTTAAGACAAGCATTTCTGTTTCTCTCTTCTGGTCGCCTTGGCATCAGCCTTGTTGAGGGAGGGTGGGGAGGAGAGAGATGAGATGGTGGGAAATGAATTTCACCTGCACCTTCAGTTCTGAGTAAGGTATTTTTTTCCAAAGATAGTTCCTTTCCTCAAAAAAAAAAAAAAAAAAAAAAAAAAATTGGGTTTTCAGAAAATACCAGTTTCTCCACCTTTTTTTTTATGTAACTAAATGCTCCATTCTTGATTTGACATACCCTCTCAGCTGGCTATTTTTATGGCAGGTTTTTATTGAACATTTTCCAGGTGCCTGAAACTGGGTTAAAGATTTCATCAAGGAGATTAAAATTGATTGTGGAAGCAAGGAGATTTTACCATTTTCTTTGGTCTCCATAAACCCATATTGTTGTTAGGTGCCATCGAGTCAGTTCTGACTCATAGCGACCCTATGTACCACAGAACGAAACACTGACTGGTCCTTCACCATGCTCACAATCGTTGCTATGCTTGAGCCCATTGTTGCAGCCACTGTGTCGATCTATCTCCTTTAGGGTCTTCCTCTTTTTTGTTGACCCTCTACCAAACATGATGCCCTTCTCCAGGAACTGACCCCTCCTGATAACGTGTCCAAAGTATGTAAGATGTAGTCTTGCCATATTTGCTTCTAAGGAGCATTCTGGTTGTACTTCTTTCAAGACAGAATTGTTCATTCTTTTGGCAGTCCATGGTATATTCAATATTCTTCACCAACATCAAAATTCAAAGGTGTCAATTCTTCTTCAGTCTTCCTTATTCATTGTCCAGCTTTCACATACATATGATGCAATTGAAAATACCATGGCTCGGGTGAGGCGCACCTTAGTTTTCAAGGTGACATCTTTGCTTTTCAAAGCTTTAAAGAGGTCTTTTGCAGCAGATTTGCCCAATGCAATGCGTCTTTTGATTTCTTGACTACTGCTTCCATGGGTGTTGATTGTGGATCCAAGTAAAATAAAATCCTTGACAACTTCAATCTTTTCTCCGCTTATCATGATGTTGCTTATTGGTCCAGTTGTGAGGATTTTCATTTTCTTTATGTTGAGGTATAATCCATACTGAAGGCTGTGCTCTTGGATCTTCAGTATGCCCATGAAGTGGACGCAAATATTATGCCCATTTTATAGATGAGAAAACTAAGGCTCAGAGTAATTTGCTCAAGATTACATAGTGGTGGAGACAGCATTCAATTTCAGGCCTGACCCTAGAGATACTGCTCTTTCCACTATCCCAGTGATTCCCATAGTCTGGAGACTTGTTACCTCTCTGGAGCATTCAGTGTGGATGTGCCTAGAAGAAATGAGGTGCTGGTTACATGCAGGAATGAAGAGATGTGTGGTGATGACAGCTTGGGAAGGTGATGTTAACTGAAGTGAACCTCAGTAAGAACCATGCACTGTCATCTCTATTTTCAAAGAACTTTCCTGCAAAAACGATTCCATCTTCATAACATTCTGAGGAAATAGGAGCCAGAATGATGGGGAATAGCATCTCTTTTGTGGGTGGAGGTGTGATGGCAATGGCCAATAGGTCTCCGAGAGCTTGCAATTTATGAAGGATATTTAGTCTTGAGAGAGGAAACCTGACTTCCTATACAGTGTCTGATTCTCACAATAATTAAAAACCAACTCAATCTTTATGATGTGTTCAAAGAAAATATAGATGATGGTGGTAATCTGCATTCAATAACAGTAATAGTAATAAGAGAAGTTGAGAGCTTCTAGAGGCAAGCCTTGTAACTACCCACTAAAAAAAACCACTGCCGTCAAGTAGATTCCGACTCATAGCGACCCTATAGCCTTGTAACTACTCCCTTTAACTAGCTAGCTAACTAACATGTATTATCTCGTCTATTACCCCCAAACAACTCTATGTGGGAGGTACAGCCACAGTCCCCATTTTACAGATGTTGAAACTGAGGCTAGAGGTGAAGTAACTTGTCCAGAATCTCAGAGCTATTCCTGCTCTCCTATCTGGTGCTGTTATAACCATATAACCTTTGGTGGGAAACAAGTTTAACCCACCAGAAAACCGAACACTAAAAGGAAATTTAAGAGAATGGAGCAGATTCCACAGAGGAGTAGAAGGCACAGGGGGAAAAAGAACAGAGCCGTGTTTGGGTGTGAATAAACTAGTTCTCAGATGACTCATCTTCCTAACCACATCCAGGAGAAATTGTAATTATTTAGAATTGAAAAGTCATCATTCTGTCATCTCCTGGCCTCGTGAAAAGCAAGTCCTGGATACCCGAGAAGGTGAGAGAGAAGGAATGTTTAACTGCTAAATTCTTCCTTGATCTGCAAATGGGCAATGCCAAGAACAAAAGTGAGAGGATAGGGTGAAGGTAAGTTTTCATAGGATGGAGAAAAATAAATAGAAACCATAAGGCAGAATTAAGTGGGGGCAATAAAAGACCCCAACGGCTCTCTTTTCCATCCCTCCCCACATTTCTGACAAGGATGAGGTCTTCTTGCATAAACTGAGACCCCAAAGGTGGCTGTGGATGGGCGGCCAGGCAAGGACTGCTCAGGCTTCAGCTGTGTATGTATCTCACAGTGATCTGCCCACCAAAACAGAGCTGAATTCTCCACTGGGTCACCACGAAGGGCAGTTCACTCAAGTGTGCTAATCCCTCTGTCTACCCACTTGCTGGCAGGCTGGGACCAGATGTTCCACCCCCAATTCTGAAAATGTCACTGCACCTCGATGGATCATTATGAAAAAAGACACTATTACTCCCAGAGGATACCAGAGCCACGTGGTCTCACAGGAGGGCTCACAGAAAAATCTGCCTGGCCTGGCAGCATTCACAGCAGACGGACACGCGTGGCCCTAGATTCACTCTTTCCTCCCACCTCGTCCTAATCCACTGCACCTGACAGAAGGAGGTAGGTAGGGTTGGTGGAGGTTTGACTGATCTAGGACGAGGCTTTCCAAATCAAAAAGGGGCAGGTTGTAAGGGGAAATAATAAAAAACACCAGTGTCCATGAAGAACTGCTTTTGGCAGGAGGATCCAGGACTCATTCTTCCAAAGCTGCCAAAGTTCAAAGTGGAGGCGGGCCACGGGCCTGCTGGTCCACCTGCTCATGTGCTGGTTTGGTGGAGGAGAGCACATCTCAGGATCCACGTGGTGGATCTACCGTGATGGTGCCTGGGCATTTTATGCCAGCCTCCCCTATCTGGCTTATCACGGGAGCAAGATTTTTAAAAAGAACAACCTGGAAAGACCAGCATTTAAAGACTGAGTTTATTAGGCCTGCATTTTGTTTCAGTTTAAAGTCTGGTGAATCAATCCTCCAGAAGCATAGGAGTCCTAACGGTGTCTGTGAATTTCCCAAAATAAATGGTCATTTGATGTGCCTCTGGAGTCCCTGGGTGGTGCAAATGGTTAAGTGTTCAGCTAGTGGTTCAGATCCACATGGAGGAACCTTGGAAGAAATCTGCTTCTGAAAAGTTACAGCCATTGACAATGCTATGGAGCACAGTTCTACTCTGACACACATGGGGTCTCCATGAGTTGGAATGGACTCCACGGCAACGGGTCTGGGTTTTTCTTTGGATGTGCATATGTGTTTTTTCTTCCATCAGAGTCTCAAAGGGGCCCATGTACCAAAAAAAAGGATAAGGAGCACTGATTTACAGAAAATCATTATTTCAGTTAGGAACTGGGTCGCATGCTTGCGGTAAAGAGCATGGATAAGCTTTCAGATGTCTGGACTTCGTTTCCCAAATGAATAATAAAAATGAACAGTGCCTTGTGGGTACTCATTCAGCACCCCAGTGCTAACGATGGGTACCCAAGTGATGATGGGAACTCATACTCCGATGGAGGTAATGCTTTCTGGAGGGCAACTAGGTAATGTGACTCAAAGGTCTTACAAGTTTATGTGTTTAGTTACCCTGAAATTACAAAGCTAAGAATTTATCTTAGTAGTTAAGGGTTCTAGCTCTGGAGTCAGACTGCCTGGGGTTAAATTTCAGCATTGCCACTTACTACCTGTGTCACCATGAGCAAATTATTTAACTTCCCTAGGCTTCAGTTTCCTCACCTGTAAAATGGAAATCATTTTATTTACTCATAGGATTTTGGGGAGGATTAAATAAGATAAAACATGCAAAACAGTGCAGTGCCTGAGACACAATAAATGATAAATCTTGGTCATTATTATTTAAATATGAGAATGTTATTGCAGTGTGATTTATCATAACTAAAAATTGGAAACAACCTCAAATATCCAACATAAGTGATTGGTTTAATGGTCCATACAATTCAGCCATTGAAGATTAAATTAATGAATATGATTGGAAAAATGCTCATAATCTATCAAATGACAAAGAACAGGTTACAACATGGTGTGTATGATATTCTCCCATAGAAAAATGACTGGACAAATATGCATAAAACATGTCAGTGGTTATGTTTGAGGGGCAGCTTTTTATTACCTTCTTTTTGCTTTGAAGTATCTTCTCAGTTTTCTACAATGACCGTGTATAGCTTCTTGCAATAAGACAAAGGCAATTCAATAGAAGATATTTTCTTAAAAATTAGACAGCTAGTCCAGAAACACTTTGTGACTTTAATTATTTCTGTGAAGTTTCCTTTCTTGTGTCTAAAATGAGAGCTGTACCATCTTCACTTATTAGGATACTGAGATATTCAGATGAAAGTGTGAGGGCCTAAGTGGTTTGTGAAGCGTGATACCTGGAAACGCAAAAAAGTAGGGGTTGTTAACCTGATGAGCTTTTTCGAAATACCCTGTGTTGTAATGCAGGAGGACTCCAACTGTCTAGACTTCGAAAACATGCCTCTTGCCCTGGACTAAAGTCCTGTTATGAGTAATTCCAGGAAATTTAGTATGGATTGAGGATGAAAGGTACAGCAACGTTTAGCTACGAAAATTGGTCTGCAGTCAGGATCCCTAGTGTAATCTCTGTGAAACTGATGGTCAAGTGTGGCCATGCTTACTAATTCAGGAGCAGCAATGTAATTGACCAAATCAATTCCCTGCATGACGAAAAGCCAAAGAACCCAGGGACAGCTTGAGCTTGGAAGAACTTCCAGAAAGCCGGAAAGCATGAATTGTATACACTCCCCAAGATGTTAATGTGGCTAATCTAGAGTGCTTTGTTAGTTGCTGGCTCTTTTCTCAACAATGGATAACATGGTGACGCAATGTAGCTCCTGTTACCCTCCTGTGGCCAGGCTCTGGGTTGGGCCATTTAAATTGTGCTCATTCATTTCTTTCCTGGATTTAGAACTAGCATTAAACTCCATCAGGCTGAAAGAGCCTTTGCTTTCTGGAAAGAGCAAAGTTATAGCCAGATTGTCCATTTCATTTATGAATAGCTTTACTGTTAATTTGAAAGTCAGTGTATTTTAAAAAAATGGAAAAGGGAAAGCATTAGAAGAAATGGGGCTTATTGTAATAACCAAGTGTTGACACCAAGATTTTCAATTTCTTTAGTGTAGCTTAAAGGAAGAAGAGTAAAAGAGAGGTTGCTTTAGTTGAGTTAAATGGGCATGGAATTCCGAGTCAGACTGAGCTGGTTCCAAGCCGAGCTCTGCCACGTATGAGCCCTGAGAACTTGGGCCAATTATTTCACCTTTCTGAGCCTTGGTTTTTTATTCGTGTGATGGAGAGAATTATAGCATCCCCAAAGGATAGTGAAGATGAAGTGAGATAACATATTGAAACCTCTAGCTCAGTCCTGGGGACATAATAAGCGCTTAGTAAATGTTAGTTCTCGCCAAAGTGTCTTGTCCCTTTACAGAGCTCTCAAATCATGTCTCCGTTCTGTATCACAGACTCATGAATCATAGAAGTATGTCACTGGATTCCCAGACTGTTCTCCTAGACAAGGTAACTTGAAGGCTTCCCAGAATCTAGCAACATCATAACAAATGAAGAAATTGAAGTTGTCAATGATTCCATTCTACTTGGATCAATAATCAATGTCCATCAAAGCTGCAGTCAAGAAATCAAACAGTGCATTGCATCAGGCAAATCCGCTGCAAAAACCCTCTTGAAAGTTTTCAAAAGTGAAGATGTTACTTTGATGACTAAGGCGCGCCTGACGCCAGCCATGGTCTTTTCGATCGCTTCATATGCGAACAAAAAGCTGGATAATGAAAAAAGGAAGACAGAAGAACTGATGTATTTGAACTGTGGTGTTGGTGAGGAATACAAAATATACCGTGAACTGCCAGAAGAATGAACAAATCAGACTTGGAAGAAATACAACCATAATGCTCCTTAGAAGTCAGAATGGCATGACTTCGACTCACTTTAGGCACGTCATCAGGAAAAACCAATCACTAGACAAGGACATCATATTTGGTAATGCAGAGGGTCAGGGAAAATGAGGGAAACTCTCAATGAGAGAAATATCAGCCGAAACAATGGACTCAAACATGCTAATGGCCCTGAAGATGGCACGGTACCAGGCAACATTTGGTTCTGTTATATATAAAGTCACTGTGAGTCGGAGCTGACTCAACGGCAGTAACAACAACATATACGTGAGGTCTGGAGGGGCATAACAGAATCAGGGTGTGGGAATTTATGTCATTTTAAAAATACATATTCAATATTATACTATGATTTTTGTTTGAAAAACCTACTGTTTTCATAATACCCATTAGAGAACACAAACAACTAAACCTTGGCTGGTGGTGTAGGAGAATTTCTGATGGCAGAGGGCATGGGATTTTCAGTTTAGAAAAAGGGATCATGGGTTAAATAAGACTGAGAGCATTGATATACAGAAGGTCATTCTGTAAATCACGTGACAGACACACTTTAAATGCTAGAGTTGGACTGAAAGGGGGCATGAGGGGGGCTTCGGGATATTGGTAACCTTTTCTTTCTTGTTCTGGGTGCTGGTTACAGAGATGTGTTCATTTTGTGAGAAATTACTGTGCTCATGATTAGTATACTTTTCTGCATATATGTGGCACTCCAATTAAAACATTTACTAAAGAAAAACAAATGGCACAAACTTTGTACACATTCAGTATGAGGTGAGACAAGGCCTCAAGATGTCTCATGTCAATTTACTCAGGAAGGCGGGGAAGTCTCCTGGATCACACTTTCTCCTGGATAGTCTAAATCGTTTTCTTGTCAGCTTATTTTTTTTAAAATTTTTTACTGTTATAAATATATATATATATATATAACAACATTTTCCAATTCAATGTTTTACATGTGTTCAATTTAGTGCCACCAATTACATTAATCATGTTGGATCATCTAGATTTTATATGGGAGAGCAGACTGTAATCCCAAGTCACCTTCAGCCTCTCCTGGATGACTACTATGGCCTCCCAACTGGCCTCCCTGCCTCCACTCTCGAGTCTCTACAATCCATTCTCCAGTTATCAGCAGAGTTCTTTACAAACTTCATCAGCATGTTTTCAAGGTTCTGCAATTTACATTTTGAAACATTATGCTGGGTGATGTAAGGCAGTCACAAAAGGACAAATATTGTATGATTCCACTTATATGAATTACCTAGAACAAAGGAATCCCTGGGTGGTGCAAACGGTTAAGCACTTGACTACTAGCTGAAAGGTTGGAGGTTCAAACCTACCCAGAGATGCCTTGGAGGAAAGGGCTGGTGATCTGCTTCCGGAAGGTCACAGCCTTGAAAGCTTTATGGAGCAGTTCTACTCTGACACAACAACAAGAATAGATGACTTTTTAGAGACCAAAGTTATTAGTGGTTACCAGGGTGGGACAGAGAGGGGAGAGGGATTGTCGTTGTTTTGGAAGCTGTATCTGTTAATGGTGATGGAAAATTTGGCAATGGATACTGGTGATGGTTGCACAATATGATTAATGTAATCTGTGTCACCGAACTGTATCTATCAAAAATGTTGAACTGGCAAATGTTGTGTGACATATATTTTTACTGTCATAAAAACAAAACAAAGCAAAACAAATAAAAATAAATCATGTGGCATCATTTCCCCTTTCCTAAACCCTCTAGTGGCTTCCTGTTTGCACATAGAGAGAATTCTAAACTCCTAACCATGATCTCCTTGGCCTTATAAGATCTCTATGGTATCATCCTACCTAATGTCATCTCTCACCTCTCACCTCCTCCTTCCCTTCACTCCTTCATGATGGCTGCCATTTTTCTCCCTCAACCATGCTAAGTACTTTCCTACCTCAGGACTTTTGCATTTACTGTTACTGCTTCCTGGGATGCTTTCCCCCCAGATCCCTGCATGGCTGGCTCCTTCTAGTTACTCAACTTTCAAAGAGCTCTTCCCTCCCGCCATCTCATGCTTTTTCTTGATCTTCACCAGAGAAAAGATTGAAGTTGTCAAGGATTTCGTTTTACTTGTATCCACAATCAGGGCCCATGGAAGCAGCATTCAAGAAGTCAAATGACATATCGCTTTGGGGAAATCTGCTGCAAAAAACCTCTTTAAAGTGTTAAAAAGCAAAGACTTCACTTTGAGGACTAAGGTGTACCTGACCCAATCCATGGTATTTTTGATTGCCTCATGTGCATATGAAAGCTGGGCAATGAACAAGGAAGACCAAGAAAGAATTGATGCCTTTGGTTTATAGTGTTGGAGAAGAATACTGAATATACCATGGACTGCCAGAAGAACGAACAAATCTGTCTTGGAAGAAGTACAGGCAGAATACTCCTTAGAAGCAAGAATGGCAAGACTTTGTCTCACATGCTTTGGACATGTTATCAGGAGGGACCAGTCACTGGAGAAGGACATCATGCTTGGTAGAGTAGACAGTCAGTGAAAAAGAGGAAGATCCTAAAGGAGATGGACTGACACAGTGGCTGCAACAATGGGCTCAAACATAGCAACGATTGTGAAGGTGGTGCAGGGTCTGGCAGTGTTTTGTTCCGTTGTACATATAGGGTCTCTATGAGTCAGAACCAACTCGACGGCACCTAACAACAACATATTACTTACTATTACCTGATAAAAAAAAAAAGTTTTTTTTTTTTTACCTGATATATTGTTTATTTATATATGTATGAATTGCCCATGTCCGTTCCCCCAAGACTGTAAACTTCATGAAGACAGGGACTTTACCTGTCTTATTTACTCTTGTATCTGCAGTTTCTAGAAGAGTGTCTGACACATTAAAGGAAAAACCGAAACAAAACTGCTGTCGAGTTGATTCCAACTCACAGTAGCCCTGTAGGGTTTCCAAGGATGTAAATCTTTATGAAAGCAGATTGCCACATCTTTCTCCTGAGGGGTGGCTGGTGGATTCAGACCACCAACCTTCTGGTTAGCAGCCAAGCACTTTAACCACTGAGCCACCAGGGCCCCCGGAACATACTAGGTACTGAATAGATATCCAGCTGTATGACCTTTATAAGCTCTTCAATCTCAACTTCAATTTCCACATCTGTAAAATTTGACTCCATCAACCTTCTGTCTGTTTGTTGTACTGTGGTAGCTTATGTGTTGTGGGACGCTGGAAGCTATGCCACCAGTATTTCAAATACCAGCAGGATCACCCATGGTGGACAGGTTTCAGTAGAGCTTCCAGAATAAGACAGGCTAGGAAGAAAGGCCTGGCCATCTACTTCTGAAAATTAGTTAATGAAAGCCTTATGGATCACAACAGAATACTGTCGATATAGTTCTGGAAGATTAGCCCCCTAGGCTTGAAGGCACTCAAAATGCACCATGGGATACCAACAATCATGAAGATGGTACAGGACTATCCCACATTTTGTTCTGTTGTACGTGAGGTTGCCATGACTTGGAGCTGACAACTCGATAGCAACTAACAACATAACATAGTACTTACAATTACTTGATATTTGTATCTGTATGAATTGTCCATGTCCATCCGCTCAAGACTGTAAGCTTTGCGAAGATGGGGATTTTACCTGTCTTGTTCACTCTTGTACCTGCAGTACCTACAGAAGTGCCCGACACATAGTTTGTGCTTGATATCCAGCTGTGTTATCTTCATAAGCTTCTCAATGTCTGAACTCTAATTTCCACATCTGTAAACTTTGGCTATTAATAAGAGCACCTCTGCCCCAGGTCTATAATAAAGATTAAAGGTGATAATGTATGAGAGGCTTAGCACAGTGGTTGGTCCATTGTACGAATGGTGGCTGTGCTCCCTGGGTGCTACTTGCAAGGCTTTGTTAATCTTACGACCCCTGCTCCAGGGCGCTCTCTGATTCATTTATCATGAGCAAAGAATCATCTTTTATCAGGGGCACTTTGACAAAACGATAACACGGTGTGTCCAGAGACCAGATTTCCCAGCATTATTCCGATGTGTTTCTGGCTACGTGTTAGCCATTCTCTGCGTGTTGCACAATAATTAACTGATTAACAGAGACCTTGTGTTACTGGGGATCATTCTTCAAACGACACAGTGGATGGAATTTGTATCTAGAAGGATGAGCAGCATGCAGATACTGGGCCACAGCCAGACATGTGATAAACGAAAACATGGTGGCTCCAAGCTCTGGCCAAGAGATGGTGGCCGGGGGGGGGGGGGGTGGGAAGCAGATTGCCAAGGCTCTCCGCTGTAACAAATGGGGACGTTTGTTCCTGGGGTGTCCTGAGTAATTTGGTGTCTTTAAAAGGGTTTTGTTTGACAAACAAACAAACTGCTTGAAAGAATTCAGAAGGGAGCAGAAACTTTAAGGCTCTAAGTTCTCAGGGTAAAAATGGTGTCTGTAAAATGCTGATGTAAATAAGCTGGTAAATCTTTTTGGGTAGAGAACCTTAATGTGTGGTAAAGAACTATTGATTTGAAAGGAAGAGCCCAGAAAAATAAAAATTGGAGAAAGACAGAGAGAGAGAGAGAGAAGGGATGAATGAGAATGGGAGCCAATTGTGGATTAAGTCAGTCACCCGGGTAAGAATATACTAATTGGAAGAAAATCATCACAGAATTTTAGATAGGAGAAGTGAAAGAGTTCCATCGTGTTTTATCTTTTCTTTTTTTTTTTTCTTATGATCTGGAGAAGAAAAGATGAAAATCAAATCTCTTCCTCTCCCTGATCCCTGGGAAAAAAGTCCCCCAAAGTAGGTCATATGTGATATCCTTCATTGTCTCGGCAGAGGCTCAGGCTACAGGATTCTATTCATTCTGGGCATTCAAAGGCATAAAAGAATTTTGAAGTGTTACCTTGATAGATCTTGTTAGTGATGGGGGATGACAGGTGACAGAGAGAACATGTCATTTGGCTAACAACTTTTAATCATTTGGAACTAGGGAGTTGAAGGATACTCAGGTGTGAAGCTGTTTCCAGTTGAACCAGTTGCCCTCCAGTTGACTCTGACTAATGGCCACCCCACGTGTGTCAGCACAAAACTGTGTTCCAAAGGCGTTTTAGTGTTTTTCAGAAGTAGATCGCCGGGCCCTTCTTCCAAGGTGTCTCTGGGTGGACTTGAATCTCCAATCTTTTGAGTAACAGCCAAACACGTTAACCGTTTACACCATCCAGGGATTCTGGAGCTATTTCAGCAGAGCCTTAAACCTGAGGAATCAGCCTTGTGGGTGTGTTTTCAGCCCCAGAGAGTTCAGGGCTAAGCAAAGTTTAAGAGTTAGCTTGTTTCCCTAGGAGAGTGTAAGGGCTCAATTAACAAACAGATAAGGGACCTGCTTATACTTAGGCAGTTTCTTTTAAATTTGCTCTTTACCGTATTTCTCTTTATCCATCACAGGGATTATCTAATTTATGTTTTCATTTTAATAAAGAAAGCTTTTAAAATTGTTATTTGTACGTGCAATAAATGAATACACTCTTCTGGTAAAAATTAAGAACATACCCTTTGATCACGCCCCCCTAATTCCAGCCTCTACCTCAGAGACAACAATTATCTTTTTGGTGCATAACCTTCCAGTTTTTATTTTTAATGTGCTTTCGTACATATCTAAAACCAAACTCATTGCCATTGAGTCAATTCCGACTCATAGCGTCCCTACTGGATAGGGTAGAACCACGCCATGTGGAAGCAGACTGCCACATCTTCCTCCCGTGGAAAAGTTGGTGGGCTCCAACCGAGGACCTTTTGGTTAACAGCCAAGCACTTAACCACTGGGCTACCAAGGCTCCTCTTTTATACGTATAACCTTAGAAAATACAATATTTGGGATTTTTTTTTTATACATAACACCTTATACTGTATGTAACATTCTGAAACTTGCTTTTTTTCTCCCCTCTACAATTTGTCTTGATCTTTCTTAATTAGTATGCAGATCTAATAAATTCTTTCAATCTGCTGCATTGTGGTCCACTGTATGGATGTGTCGAGTGTTTATTTCCTCATTTGTCTCTGTGTGGCCATTTGGGTTGTTTCCCAATTAGAAGAGTATAGTTTTGAATAGCAGCTTTATAGAGATATAATTCATATCATCATAAAATTTACCCTTTTAAAGTATATAATTCATTTGCTTTTAGTCTATTCATAGAGTTGGGCAATTATCCTCATTATTGAATTCTAGAATATTTTCATCACCCACAGAAGAAACCTGTACCCATTAGCAGTTGCTCCCATTTCCCCTCTACTCAGCCTCTGGCAATTACTAATCTACTTTCTGTCTCTATGGATTTGCCTATTTTGGACATTTTATATTAATGGAATTATACAATATTTGTCCTTTCATGTCTGGCTTCTTTCACTTAGCATAATGTTCTCAAAATTTCATCCATGTTGTAGCATGAATCAGTATATCATTTTTTTTGGCTGACTAATATTCCATTATTTTTTTCTTTTTTATGGCTATACCACATTTTGTTTATCCATTCTTCAGTTGATGGGCATTTGGGTTATTTCCACTTTTTGGCTATTATGAATAATGCTGCTTATGAACACTTACATACAAGGTTTTGTGTGCCTTATGTTGTCATTTCTTTTGGGTATATGCCTAGGAATGGACTTGCTGGGTCATGTCGTAACTCTATGTTTAACTTTTTGAGAAACTGCCAAACTGATTTCCAAGGCAGATGCACCATTTTACATTGCCATGAGAATTTTTTTTTAAACAAGAAAGAGCATATTCATGGGGCAAATGTGTGTATTTATTCTTTCCAGGCATCATCAACCATGTTTGGAGCTAGCTGAGAAATGCTAACTCAGCGCTGCCCAACAGAATGTTCTGGGATGATGAAACTGTTCTAAATTTGTCCTGATTAATACAATAGCCACTAGACTTGTGTGGCTATTGGACACTCAGAATGTGACTACTGTGACTAAAGAACTGAACTTTAAATTTTATTTTAATTAATGTAATTTTGATTAGCGTTAGGTGGCAGTTGGCTACTGCATGGGATGGCACTTATCCCCTCCTGCCTGCATAAACTCACAGTTTTCAAAAAGGTAGCTGTAAAGGGCACAGGAAGTGATCCGCCTTCTTGTTTGAACTTTGTAGCTTCTAATTAGCTCTTGTCACAGACTTCACAGAGAAGAGGGACAGAGCTGGGATTCCAATATGCCTGAACACAAAGCCCAGTCATGACAGATGAGGTTGGAAAGTAGATGAGAGCCCTGCTGTGAAGACTCTTCTGCCAGGCACAGGAGTTCAGACATCACCCTGCAGGTAGTTCAGTAGGGTACTGGCCTGATCGGATCTGTGTTTTAGGAATATCACTGTGACAGCAACGCAAAGTTAGTTATGGAAAGAGCGCAACCCACAGTGAAAGCAGGTAAGCAGTCTACAATGTGCAGAACCATGCTCAACACATCTCTCTCTCTCTCTCACACACACACACACACACACACACACACACACACACACATCTCCTCAAGAACGGCGCCTCTGGGAATCCAGCACTTGCAAGTGAAAATCTGTACTGGCAGCCCCTGTTGTTGTTAGCTGCAGTTACTCATGGTAATCCCGCTGCCTGGTCCTGCGCCATTCCCATGATCAGTTGCAGATTGGACCATTGCGATCCATGAGGTTTTCATTGGCTGATTTTTTGGAAGTAAATTTCTAGGTCTGTCTTCCTAGTCTGTCTTAGTCTGGGAGCTCTGCTGAAACCTGTTCAGCATCATAGCAACACACAAGCCTGCACTGACAGATGGGTGGTGGCTTGCTTGAGGTGCATTGGCCAGGAGCTAGCCTGGGTCTCACAGGTGGAAGGTGAGAATTTTACCACTGAACCACCATTGCCCTCAGCCCAGCAGTCCCTAATGTTATGCTTATTCTAGACCACGGTAGATGAGGGTTTTGTGGGGGGACACTACTCCTTTCTGGGGGACCTTGGACACATCATTTCTCACATGGCTTCAGTTTTTTGAACTGTAAAATGAAATTCCAGAAGTTTCCATCTTTAAATGCCCTCTCCCTTTTAAAATTGTCTGGTTCCTAACAGCTGTGAGGCCTGGTTAGGGATTTTACTCTGGCCACATTCGATGTGTTTTAGAGACCTAAGATAATCGTAGTCTGGCTGCCCCTCACTTAGAGCCTCTTAGCATTTCTTGCACATGACCAGAGACCTAGCTTTCTAGGCATAACTGAAAAGCATAACAGAGTTTTCTTTTGTTTTCAGGCTAGGCTGATGGCAGCAAATAACCCAATTAAGACCTTGCAAGCAGCTTGCCCAGTGAAAGCTAATTTAATTAGGGTCTTATTAGTTGTTATAACTACTTTTTAATGATGCTTCATTACATTCAACTATGCAGATCCCAAGCAACTGTATTAAATGTTGGCAAATGACCCATTAATCTTTGATTTCACTTCTTTCATGCATCGTTCCCACCTAACTGGAGATTCAGATGCCTTTGATTTATTTTCCCCCTTCAAAACCAAGTGCAGCCTTGAGGGCTTACATTCCTTTCTTGCCTCATTAGCCATTTCTCAGCGCTTCCCTGTCCACCAGTGTTGTATTGGGGTGATATGAGAGGTGGGGAGAGACTCTCACCATTGGAAAATCTCTCCCCACTGGTCTACCACATTCTCTAACATTTCTGCCAATAATCATTCTATGGCTGCAAAATTTCTAGGGCTTCTGTTGAAATGCAAAATGTTGTTTTGGAGGCAAACATAGGGAACCGTTATTATGAATTAACTTCTTACTGAGGATTAGCTCATCATATTAGCTAATTGGTTGATAAATAAGATTTTAAAAGAGTTAGTCCTGGATTGAGTAGGTTTTGATAGTTGTAGGCATGTGGAAGCCCTGGTGGTGCAATGGGTAAGTGCTCAGCTACTAACCAAAAGGTTGGTGGTTTGAACCCACCCAGGGGCTCCTCGGGAGAAAGACCTAGCAATCTGCTTCTGTGAGGATTACAGCCTCGAAAACCCAATGGGGAAGTTCTACTCTGTCATAGGGGATTGCTATGAGTTGAAAATTGACTTGATGCCACTCAACAACACAACAGCTGTGTAGAGGAAGACGGGAGAAAAGAAAACCAAGAGTTAGTTTCTCCTATGCACCAGGCACTGGGATAGATATCCTCACATTTATTATTTCATTTAATTCTCTTACCAACTCTGATATGCATGTATTATTACAGCTGATTTGCAGATGAAAAATAGGAGAACAGAGAGTTGAGTAAGCTTCGAAATCACACAGCTAGTAAGAGGAAGAACTGGGGTTTGAAGTCCCAGAACAACAGATGTAGCTAGAGCACTGCAGTGTGAGGAGCCTTGGCCTCTAGGGGGGCAGTATCAGAACACTCCTGGGATTACCTGTGGGCAAGTGAACCCCAGGAAAAGCAACTGAGGGGCACTGAACTTGACAGAGCTCATAGTATGTCCCAGACAGGACTGATCTGTTTGTACTCTGTCTCTGTCTTCATCATCAAGGGACAGAGTGATGTCATCTTTAAGAAGACAGGATTTGCCATCGGGCTGACCCAGGTGCGGATCCTGGTTCCAGTCTTTTCTGTAGGTGTGATCCTGACAAATTGTTTAAACTCTCTAAGCCTTGGTTTTCTCGTCTGGAAAAAGGGATAACAGTATCTTCCTTAAATTCATCTCGTAAAAGCTTGAGAATATGTGTAAAGCACCTGGCAAAAGGGAAGAGCCAGAAAGTAGTCACTCTTCTACTTCTAAATTGGTGTGGGAGAGAGGGGAACATGAGGAACAAAAGATGGACACAAGGAAGGTAAAATCTGGTTTTATTAGGTGATTGGTTTACAAACTTGAGCATGCTTCAGAATCACCTGGAGGGCTTGGTAAACCCCAGTTCACCTGAGCTGCACTCCTGGTTTCTGATTCAGAAGGTCTGGAATGGGGCCCAAGAACTGTCATCTTTAACAAATTCCCGAGTCATGTGGATGCTGCTGTGCTAAAACCAGACTTGGAGACCTACTGGGTTAGGCCACCTCTGTGGATGCTCTCTGACAACACAGGTGGGGGCTCCAATCTCAGGGATTCCCATGGGCAGAATATTCCACCCAAGTCTGGGGTGAATCAGTGAAGCAGAGCTCTGCCCTGCTTTTCTACCCTGCTTCAGTGGTTTCTCGAGCTCTTCAGAGGCAATCCTTCTAAACACCATAAAAGAAACCCCAAACCCATTGCCATTGAGTTGATTCTGACTCATAGCGACACCTATGTGCAATAGAACAAAGCACTGCCATCCTTTCAATTGTTATGCTTGAGTCCATTGTTGCAGCCACGTGTCAATCCACCTCGTTGAGGGTCTTCCTCTTTTCTGCTGACCCTGTACTTTACCAAGCATGATGTCCTTCACCAGGGACTGATTCTTCCTGACAACATGTCCAAAGAATGTAAGATGCGGTCTCGCCATCCTTGCTTCTAAGGAGCATCCTGGTCATACTCCTTACAAGACAGATTTGTTCGTTCTTTTGGCAGTCCATGGTATATTCAATATTCTTCTCCAACACTGTAAGTCAAAGGCATCAATTCTTCTTTGGTCTTCCTCATTCACTGTCCAGCTTTCACATGCATATGACGCGATTGAAAATACCATGGCTTGGGTCAGGCGCACCTTAGTCTTCAAGTTGACAATCTATTAGCATGAATTTTTACATTGGAAAAACATTATCTCTTTGATTTCACACTGGGATAAACATATTCTCAGACATGCAGAAGAAACAATGCTTGCCTTCTACCACTCTTTTTTACCAAATAGGGGCAATTCATTGCATCCAAACCAAAAACCCACTGCTGTTGAATCGATTCCAACTATACTGGTGAGATAATGTATGGAAAAGTCCAACACAATGTCTTCCAAATATAAAATTGTAACAATAAGAATTACTATGTCTCTTGAGTAAATGTTTATAGAACCCTTAGAAAGTCACTGCACGCCTTAATCAGGCTTTCTCCAAATTTGCTTTATTGACATTTTGGACTGCTTAATTTTTTGTTGTGAGAGGCTGTCCTGCATATTGTAGAATGTTTAGCAGCATCCCTGGCCTCTACCTACTAGATGCCCAAAGCACACCCCGCTTGTGACAACCTAAATTGTCTCTGGGTATTACCCAATGTCCCCTGGTTGGGGGGCAAAACCATCCTTGGTGGAGAACCACTGCTTAACTGAATAGTCTTCTTTCATCCTCACAACAACCTAGTGAAGTAGGTGTTATTTGCACCATTTTAGGAAGGGGAGAAAGGAGGAACAGAGAGGTTGAACAATTTGTCAAAAATAACACAGCTAGTACAGGAGCCAGAGTGGGATTTGAACCCAGAACTGACATAATCCAGAGCCTCACTGTTGACCACTGTTCTCTTTGCTTCTTAGAGTACACACGAATGTACAGAAGAGAAAGTCCACTGCCCCTGAGAAGGAGAGAGGTGAATGGGATGCGGGAGGGTGAGGGGTGTAGGGGTGGTTGAGGTGGGGTGGGAGGCTGGGGAGGGGGTTTCTTAGCTGCATTTGTAACATTTTATTTCTTAGAAGAAGAAAGAAGACCTGCAGTAGATTCAGCAGCATGCTAATATTTGTTAAATCTGGGTGGAGAGTTCATGGGTGTCTCTGTTATTTTTTGTACTTTTTAGAATGACAAATATTTCATAATTGACTATGAAAACAATTTTAGAAAGAGGAAGAGAAACACGAGAGAAATGCTAGTTAAAGTCTGATGCTTACCTAGAATCTCACCGTCATGGCCAACACGCTATTTAGTTAGTTCTTGACTCTTTTTGTCTGTCTTAAGAGAGGGATCCTCAATCGTTTAGTGAGAAGAAATCAGTCCCTCTTTTGTTTTCCATAAAAATAAAGCCCATTCACAGAATAAGCCATAATCATGATAATATTACCAAGTAATTATTAGATACCTCCTTGGACCAAAACCCAAACCCACCACCATCAAGCAGATTCTGACTCACAGCGACCTACAGGACAGAGTAGAAGAGCCCCATAGGGTTTCTAAGGCCGTCATTTTTACAGAAGCAGAGTGCCACAGTAGGCTGGTGGGTTTGAATCTCTGACCTTTTGGTTAGCAGTTGAGCAGTAACCACTGTGCCGCCAGGGCTCCCATCTCCTCTGAAGTGGATATTAGTGGCTTCACACCAGGGACCCAAGAAGCAAGGTACATGCGGGCTTACTTGTGCTTACTTACTAATCTGTAGTGCACAATTTCATATGGTGAAACCCATGTGAAAGTGAGCCCTACAAATTAGTAAGTAAACAGAAGTAAGCCCGTGTGTACCTTGCTTAATGTAAGACCGTGAGTAATTTGCTTACCGGTTAATCCACCTCGGCTTCACACACATTAGTAGCTGAAGTTTATGAAATACAAGTGTTTAGCACTCAGTTGAGTATTTTTCATCCATTTTCTAATTTATTCCTCACGACAGTTCTATGGGAAACCATGCTGACGTAGTGGTTAAGTGCTACGGCTGTTAACCAAAACGTTGGCAGTCTGAATCCACCAGGTGCTCCTTGGAAACTCTACGGGCCAGTTCTACTCTGTCTTATAGGGTCGCTATAAGTCGGAATTGACTTGATGGCAACGGGTTTGGTTTTTGGGTGTTTATAGTTATATGATGTAGACGGCCTTAGTCCCATTTTACAGATGGATTAACAGAGGCTTAGAGAGATGAATGGCAGAGTCAGGACTCCAATGTCCCTGTCCCTTCCAGTAGGAGTCCCTGGATGGCATAAATGGTTAGTCATTCAGCTACTAACTGAAAGGCTGGTGGTTCAAATCCACCCAGAAGCACCTCAGAAGAAAGGCCTGGTGATCTACTTCCAAAAAGTCACAGCCATTGAAAACCCTGTGGAATGTAGTTTTACTCTGATACACATGGGGTCGCTATGAGTTAGAATCAATTTGCTGGTCACTGGTTTGTTTTGGTTTGGTTCTTTCTAGTACTCTAAGCTGCCACTGAATCAGGAGTCGTGAAGAACCAGCAAGGATGTTCCAGAGAAGGGAATAGGCAGATGGACACCTTTCTTCATTGGGACCCAGAATTGAGGGGTGGATGACAGAGACAGGTGGTAGGAAAGGCTTTCCTGGTCAGGTTCTGAGAACCACCTGGCTTAGCATCTGCTTTTCTCTGGCCTCTGTGGATAGTGGGTCAAACTTCACCCCTGTCCCTGCTCTGTCTTAGCTGTTGGTTCCAACACCTCTAGATTTAGTATAGTCTGAAAATAACCCTGTCTCTCTTTCCAGATCAGCAGTTCAAGGTCAGGATCAAATGACACGCCTCACTCGCCAGGGACCCTGACTCCCTCTCAAAAAGCCTTTTTTATTAGGTCAAATGGACTCAACAGGCCACCTGCTTGATTCTTGAATGGTGCTCAATTCAATTTCCAAATCGTGAGGCTGGCATCTTCTAGGGGCAATTTGAATTTTGCAAATAAAATGTGGAATGTGGTGCATTTGCCATGCCCTTGTCTAAATATAGACTGCCCACTGTGTTCCCTGGATCCACACAGGCCCCCACAGCGAGGTGGGGCGAGCCTGGAGGCCCAGAGGAATCCTTCCCTATTAACTCATCCTCTGAGCGCCTCAAGGGGTGACAAAGTTTTGTTTTGTTATGGTTTTATATCGGGACATCAGCCCTGGGGCCTCAAACCACTGATGTGGACAGCAGTGGGCCTGGCAGCGGTACCAAAGATCAAATCCGTTTGCACACCATGGGTGACTGCTTTTCGTTCTCAGATCCTGGGTAAAATACACACATTCTGAGGCCACTGGCTGCTCCTGTGCCCTGATGGATGGGGTGCTGCCTTCCAAGAGGATAGCTTGCTAGCACTGAACTCTGGGAAGATGACACCAAATTAGTTAGAAGGATTTGAAGCTTTCAAGCCATCTTATCACCTCTGAAGGGAAGCCGACTTGTCATGCAGTTGCCTGAGCCACATGCAGAAACTTCCTGAGCCCCAGTCCGGGAAAGCGATCTGATCCATTATATAAAGCAGTTTCTTCAGCTATGTCAAACACCTTTAGTAGGAGTGCAAATTACCTGGCCTAGAGGGTAATTTGACAAAATGCATCTGAGGCCTTTCATATGCGCCTACCTTATGATCTAGCAATTCAAAGTGCTCTTTACCCTAAGGTAACAAAGAGCAAATACAGGAAAGATTTATTAAAGGAAAAATATGTATATGATAATATCGATAGCAGGTAGAAATGAAAAACAACTTAAATGTACATCAAAAGGGGGTGGGTTATCTTAAACATATGGACGGATGCGGAACTTCATGTACAAAAATTTTAGGTATGAAACGGGCAAAGATCAGAAAGTTAGGTAACACGTTATTGTATTGGTGAGCGTGTGGACCCTCTCATATGTTAATGGTGGAAATGTAAATTGGTGCCATCTCTATGGAAGACGATTTGGCAATATTTATAAAAATTTGTTCAGAGTCATCCACTTTCAGGATTTTCTCTTACAGGTATATTTACTCCTGTGGAAATGGTGAAGTATAAGGATATTTACTGCAGTATGTCTTGTAATAACAGAAGACTGGAAACAACCTAAATATCCTTCCATAGGGGCCTAGTTGAGATAAAAAATACAATTGAATACTATACAGCTATTAAAAAGAATGAGGCACTTCTTATGTACTGAAGTGGAAAGATCCCCAAGATCTATTTATTGTTCAGCAAAAACAGCAAGGCGCAGAGCAGTGTTTATAGCATGCTATCATTTCCATGCAAAAGAATGTATAAATATATTTTTCTATGTATCTCTGAAAGGATATACAAGTAATGGGTTGCAGTGGTTGCCTCCAGGAAGGATAATTGGATGGCTGGGGCCAGGGAAGTAAAAGGGACATTCTTTTCACTCTGTGAATGTGATCTTTTATATATGTCTTATCTATTTAAGTAATCTCTTACATAAGTGGATTGGTTAAGTACATTATGGTAACTTCTATTATAGGATGCAATGAAGTATTAAAAAATATGTGAAAAATAAAGAAATAGAAAAGTGAAAAGATTTAGATTTATTGATATGGTAATAGGTCCATGCTTGACTTAGTGAAAAAAGCACTGGGTGATCCAGTTTGCATATGCTATATGCAAAAATATACAATATATAATATAAAAATACAATGTTTTCCTGGAAAGTTTTGTAGGAAAATATTCAACATGGTTGTATAGATGGTAGGATGACGGGTGACTTTTCCTTTCCTTTCTATACCTTGCTGTTGTGTCTGAATTATTTTTTGCTGCTGAGAGAGAATGTTCTTCTCATTTTGAAAAACAAAACAAAATAAAAAATCAACAAACAACGTTACAACATATTTTTGTACTGAGAAAGTGGGCAGGACTGTACACAGTAGAGGAAGAGGCCAAAGTAATTTCTAAGTGTTGAAGGATGGGAGATCACAGAGTGGGATACACCCCCCACCAACACACAGTAACACACGCACAGCCACACACACACACACACACATTTATTTATTTTAAACAGGTAAAATTAGATTAAAAATGACTAAGAAAGACAACCTTGATAATTTTTTCTCCTAAAATTATAAAAAGCTGCATTTACCAATGAGAAATAGTTCCCGTTAGAATCCTATTGAAACCCAGTTTGTGTGCTATCACATTTCTTAATTTAATTTTCTTAATCACAAATAAAATCTTTGATCATGACAATATGTGAAATAATACAGAGGGATATAAGAAAGTTAACATTTCACTTCTCCTCACCCGATCCTATCCCTGGAGGTCACCAAGCTGAGAACTTTAAATAATGAGATTACATGTTACTCTGAGATTTGCCTTTTTAATATAAGCTTCATGAACATCCCTCCTAAATGACAGATCAGTAGACATAGATCTTACTTTTTAACATTACTTTACATTTTACTATATTTTAAATCCCTTATTTAATAAAATTAAACATAATCAGGGCAAGCCTAACACACCAAATGTCCCTTGCCCTAGCAATTCCATTTCTAGGAATTTATCCTGAATATGTGGGCACAGATGTATAGAAAAGAGTATTCATTGCAAGAGTCATAGCAAAAGACCCAAAATAACCTAAGTATCAATCAAATGGGAAACTGAAAGTAAAATAAGATAATAAAATGGATTACTATGCAGCCACAAATATAAAGCCAGTAACTCTATACAACCTGACATAGAAATATGTCCAAGATGTGTTGAGTGAAAAATGTAACCTTAACTATTAAAAAAAAAAACAAAACAAAACCCCAAAACAAACCCATTGCCATAAAGTGGATTTCAACTCATTGCGACCCTACAGGGTAGAGTAGAACTGCCCCATAGGATTTCCAAGGAGTGGCTAGTGGATTCAAACGGCTGACCTTTTGGTTAGCAGCCGAGCTCTTAACCACCATGCCACCAGGGCTCCACCTTCACTATGATGTTTATAAATGATACCATTTATAATTATACACAGGGTAAAAAAACACAGTCCTACATACGTGCAAATGCTCAGATACATGTATGTTTACAAATGTATGCATATGTATGCTTACAAATAAATAGAATATTTCTAGATGCATATACAAAAATCTGGTAATAGTGTTTGCTTCTGGTGAAAAAGACTGAGGATTTGGGGTAGAGGTGGACTTGGGGTCTGGTGTGGACAGAAAAAATTTTTTTCATTGTTTACTTTTTTGTTCTTTTTGATTTAAATAAAAGTCTGTGTATTTTTCTTTTCTTTTTTTTTTTTAAATAAGGAAACTGCAAACCAAAACCAAACCCACTGTTGTTGAGTTGATTCCGTCTCACAGTGATCCTATAGGGTTTCCAAGGCTGTAAATCTTTACAAAAGCAGACTGCCACATCTTTCTCCCGTGGAGCTCCTGGAGGTTTCAGAACCATTGACATTTTGGTCAGCAGTGGATTGCTTTAACCACTGCCCTACCAGGGCTCCTTAAATAAAGAAACCAGTTGATTAGAAAGTTACCACAAATAATCATACAAAATAGTTTCAAAGCATGATGGCACAGTCCAAGTTCCAGGTGGTACTGAGATAGTATTTTTTGTAAAGAGAAAGTTACAGAAAACCTCACATCCCGAAACAAAACAAAACAAAACAACATTGCCATCAAGTCCAACTCATAGCAACCCTAGAGGACAGAGTAGGACGGTCTCATAGGGTTTCCCAGGAATGGCTGGTAGATTTGAACTGGCAAACTTTTGGTTAGCAGCCATAGCTCTTAACCACTGCACCTTCATAATACCCTAAGGCAGTGTTCTTAACCTGGATGAGGGGGTATGTAAAATTGGATGGAAAAAAACTACTTTTAAAAAAAAAAAATTAATCTTTGACTGAAAGTTCTTTGGTAGGAATGCAGGCCACAAGCCACGGTAGAATCAGCAGGATTTGTCACCAGCAGAAATCAGATTTGTAATATGACATTGCATTTGTTGCAGAGATCTTGAAATATTACTTTTACTTGTCATTATTCCAAAATTATAGTAGTGATTTGACTTGCTGCTAGATCTTGTTTATTTAATACATTAATAAAGAAGGACGTTTATTGCTCTATAATAAATTTGTTTTTTTTGACATTATAATAACTGTATTTCACTGTAATTGGCTTTCTATGATTTCCTATGTCTTTGGTTTTATGTGTCTATCGTTGAGAAGGGGCTTTACCGGATTGCCAAAGGGGTTCACGGAACAAAAAAGCCCAAGAACCGTCATGTGAAGGTAAATTCTGTAGGGTCAGGGACGAGTACTTACAAATGGGCTTTGAGAGGTGTGCTTGAAAGAAGGGAATGGGGCCCTGCCACTTTCTCTTGATGCCGGAGGGCAAATGATGGCCTGAATATATGAATTGGATGTAATATTTTTTTCGTTGTTCCAGTTGGTGGAACTTTCTCCTCCCCCACCAGCTGCCTCCCTGGATGTCCGCCCGGCCCTGTACTGGTGGTGTGAGCCCTGGGGCAGATGCCTGCAATGACAGTGAGCCTGGCTTGCCCTTGGTCCCATTTTAACCTCCTTCTGGGGCACAGCCAGGGTGCTGAGCTCAGCCTCAAAGCCATGCACGTTAGCCTGGCAGGACACTCTATTTTGAAGAAGAATTTAAAAAGGCATTCAAAACCCCAAACACATCCCGGTAGGTGAGAAAGCTTAGGGGGGTGCAAGACACCATGGCAGACACCCCTGGAAAAAGTTAATGGAATTCTGTGAGGAAAGGTCCAGTCGCATGTGCTAGAACATTCTGTTTCGGAACAGTGTGACCTGAACTCTCATTTGTGTGACTTTTATAGCATAGTTTGTGTGCCCATACCACAAAGGGGCACTTCGTGTTCAAAGGGGGCTCAGATGTGCTGATGGTGGGTGGGTGTAGCCAAAAGTGTGCCGTTGACAGATCCTAAGATCACAGGCTTGCCAGCCAAGGACAGATCCTAATGTATCCTGGGCTGATGCACCAGGTGGAGCGCATGCTGGATGGGGCAAAGGTGTCCTTCTGCCTGCAGTTATTTCAGCCTTATAAGTCCTTAAGCCACAGCTCACTTTCCTTTTCCTCCCCCTAAATCTCATTTTAGCCCACCCTTCTGTCTCTTCTAAATTCCCAAAACACCCGTCATTCATAGAACACCATTTGTCTTGTGCTGAAATGGATGCATTCCTTCATTGACCCATTCACTAAGCCTTTAGAGCCATCCAGTTGTGGATTCAAATCCCAGCTCAGCCACTCACTTGTGTAACCTGGGCAAGTTAACTAAACGAAGAACACTTTATTTAAAAATCTCAAACCAACATTTGTGATTGTAAAATACTCAGACATTAAGTTGCCTCGTTCCTCCTTAAATTGATCTAAATTATTAATTTTTCTGAAAGGCTGTAGGTGTCAGTTTCTCTCTCCTCACCCATGTCAGGCTCTGATATGAAACTGAGGTACTAGCAATGTATAAACAGCCTTCCTCCAGATTTTAAAAGGAGACACTTATTGTTCAAATTGAGGCATTTTTGAGAATAAAAGGGGGTTATGCAAATGGGTGGTGCAAATGGCTAACACACTTGATTGCTAACCAAGATGTTGGAGGTTTGAGTCCACCCAGAGAGCACATTGGAAGAAAGCCCTGGCAATCTACTTCCAAAAAATCAGCCATTGAATACCCTGTGGAGCACAGTTCTACCGTGGCATACATGGGGTCACCATAAGTCGGAGTCAACTTGACGGCCACTGGTTGGTCTTAATAATAATTATGCTTTAATAACAGGCATAAACAGGGACTATGTGAGACAAACTGGGCTCTATGGTTACCCCCTTATAGGGTAGAGTGCCACATTGCCCAGCAAACAAACCCAGTGTGTCATTAAGGCATTAGCAAAACTGGAGCACTTCCACTCTTTTGGGAAATAATTTAATATTAAAAAAATCAAAGTGGCAGTTATGGATTGAATTGTATCCCCCCAAAATGTGTCAACTTGGCTTGCCATGATTTCCAGTATTGTGTGATTATCTACTATTTTGTCATCTGATGTGATTATCCTATGTTTTGTAAATCCTAACCTCTGTGATAGAAACCTGGGTGGTGTAGTGGTTAAATGCTAGGGCTGCTAACCAAAAGGTCAGCAGTTCAAATCCACCAGGTGCTCTATGGGGTAGTTCTACTCTGCCCTGTAGACTCATTATGAGTCAGAATCGACACGAAGGCAACAAGTTTTGGTTTTTAACCACTATAATGTTAATGAAACAGGATTAGAGGCAGTTATGTTAATGAGCCAGGACTCAATCTATAGGATTAGGTTATATTTGAGTCAAAATTTTTTGAGATAGAAAAAAAAGAATTGAGCAGAGGGAAGAGGGACCCAGAAAGAAGTGCCAGGAGCAGAGTGCATCTTTTGGACCCAGGTTTCCTATGCTGAGAAGCTCCTAGACCAGGGGAAGATTGATGACAAGGACCTTCCCCCAAAGCCAACAGAGAGAGAAAGCTTCTCCTGGAGCTGGCACCCTGAATTCAGACTTCTAGCCTCCTAAACTGTGAGAGAATAAATTCCTGTTTGTTAAAGCCGTTCACTTGTGGTATTTCTGTTAGAGCAACACTAGATAACTAAGACAGTAGCCATCATGGAAAAAAGTCACAATGTTGTTGGCCTTCCTTACATTTGTTTTAGATTGTGTATGTGTGTGTGTGAATTTAAATTACATTTGAGAGTGGGGGAGAATTCACTTCTCAGTACTTTGGGCCTCTAAAGGCCTTAATCTGGGCTTGCCATAGAGTCACAGAATGGCTTCCTCCTGTCCTGTTTCTGCGGGGACAAACTCTGGCCATATCCCTCCCAGAAGTGACAAGAAGGTGATGAGGGCTAGTAAGGTGAGGGAAAATGGGGGTCAATTGGCAATGGGCACGTCTCCCCAAGGGGCAGGTGAAATGGCAACCTTTTGAAAAGAATGGAGCCTATTCTGAGGCCATTCTGGTTTTCACCTATCCAGTCTTTCTTCGGAAATGCTGGTGGCGTAGTGGTTAAGAGATATGGCTGCTAACCAAAAGGTTAGAGGTTTGAATCCACCAGGCACTCCTTGGAAACTCTATGGGGGCAGTTCTACTCTGTCCCATAGGGTCACTATGAGTCGGAATTGACTCGATGGCAACGGAGTCTTTCTTCACTGACCCCATAACCAGGCCCCTAATGACATCTTGGTTTTAGAAGAATAGTCCATCACAGTTTCCTTTGAACACACTTGTAGTGATTTAAAAGAATGGGACAAGTCACAGAACTTCTGTAAGTCCATTTCATCATTCGTAAAATGGGTGAAACGCTAACACACATCTGATGGGCTGTTGGGAGGTAGAGATAGTAGCTCATGCCCCAGATGCACTGTATGAGTTGGCGCTGTTAGTGCTGTTTTTACATAGAATTTGCTAAGTATATGTAACTGGGCATGGGGGACAAGAAGATGATTCAAACCTGGACGCTGCCCTTGAGGGGTTTGCAGTCTGGTAGCTAAGGGTGTGCATATCAGCTCTTAGCCCCGTGGGCAAATGTGACAAACACCATAAACCCTCACCTTTAAGAGGTGGTAACCAGGGGACGCTTTATGAGAGAGGTGTCAACAAAACCCAGTTCCACAGGTAGGTAGGACCTGGCTGTTTAGAGGGCACGGGAAGAGCATTACTGATGGGAGAAGACTATAAGCAAATGCTTGGTGGAAGGACAGTGCAAGTCGTGTCTGGGGAATGGAGAGCCCTTCTGTTTGGTTACAGTACACTCCTAATTCTTCTGTGGAACTCAGAGCTGCTCATTCACTTTTTTTATTCAACTTCTGTAAACACCTATGTTAGGCGGAGGGGAACAACTTGGTCACAACTTACAAGTTTATAGTTTGTAGAGGAGAAAGGTAAGTAGACCAGTTACGAGGTTGCTAGAGAGAGCCATCATCAGCATATTTGGGTGTGGATGAAAGGCACCTACTTAGCCTCAGTGTTCCCCTCTTGCAGGAGCCCCTTCAATGTTTTCTTACAGTTATCCAACTTCATAAGGTTTTCCAAAGTAAGATACATTAACTGCAATTGGTTAAGATCACTGACTTTTTCCACTCTGACTTCCCTCTGCCATATTTCTCCTCATGTGAGAGGTGCTATAAGGGCCATTAGCATTTCTGAGGGAACCTGGGTGGTGCAAGTGGTGTGCAATCAGCTGCTAACCAAAAGGTTGGAGGTTCGAACCCACGTGGTAGCTCCGGGGAAGCAAAACCAAAAAACCTAGACCTGATTCTGATGGATAGCAACCCTACAGGACAGAGTAGAACTATACATAGGGTTTCCAAAGTTGTAAATCTTTATGGAAGCAGACTTCCATGTCTTTCTCCCACAGAGCAGCTGGTGTGTTCCAACTGCCTATCTTTCAGTTAGCAGCCAAGTGCTTAACACTGCATGACCAAGGCTCCATAAGAAGAAAAGGCTTGGAAGTTGCTTCTGTAAAGATTGTTGTTGTTAGGTGCCAACGAGTTGGTTCTGACTCGCAGTGACCCCATGCATAACAGAACAAAACACTGCCCAGTCCTGCACTGTTCTCACAATTGTTGCTATGTTTGAGCCCATTGTTGTAGCCACCATGTAAGGATTACAGCTAAGAAAACTCTATGGAGAAGTTGTACCCTGTAACGTATGGGGTCACCATGAGTCCGGGGCCAACTTGAAGACAGCTAACAACAACAAGAAGAGGCATTTTTGGGGGCCAGTAAAGAAGGAGTTAAGATACATTTCGTGTGAGTTCTTATTGTATATATGTAATAATTCGCAGCCCTTTTTCTCTGTATAATTAGGTTGTTGCTAGCCAGCTTCACTGCAAGGTAGAAAAATGGCTCTAGAAATACATCCTCACTTATAGTGCCAACTCACCTGGCCCATGGCATCAAGAGGCAGGGCCAGAGGCTGATCTGTGATGGGAGTGTGCCCAATGGTGCTGGCACCACACATGTGGGTGGTGGAGCAGAATCAAGGTTTGGAATGTATTCAGCCAGAAGCTAAACCATGGAAAAGTCCTCCAAAACTTTTGTGTTTTCCCAAATTTAACAAAAACCTTAAAATATATGTGGCGTTACCCATAACAAATTGTGAGGCTGAAACTCTTTCAAATTATCAATAATCAATGAGAACTTTTGCCCTATCTTGTCAGAGGAAAGACTGAATTATCTTTATACCTTTATATTCTCACCAGGATAAGGTGCCTCTTGGCTGTTGCGTGATAGGCAGTTACCTGCCCTTCCTTTCCTCCTTGTCAGAATAGGCTTTGGTTCCTCCTTACACTTCCTTAAATTGAGGCTCAGAGAACCACATCTAGGGTGTCCCGAGTGGTAAGTCCGTCAGCATAATTGACTGCCTAGATTCTAATCCAGGTCCTGTCACCAGTCAAATCACCTGGATGGCCTGAGGCATGCCAAGCTCTCTGACCTTCCATTTCCTCATTTGTACAATGGAGACAATAACAGTGCCCACTACATAAACTTTTGGAGGGAGGAAAGGAGAGAATGCATAGAGAGTACCCCCAGCACGGTGTAGCACAGTAAGCCTGGCACCTAGCAAGATCTAATAAATGGTAGCTATTAGCATTTTTTTTATTAGCATTATGCTTATCAGACATGGTCAGAGAGCACAGTGGCTGCAGAAACATCCTGCATATATGGAAGAAACCAATTTCCCAGTGTGGGCCAGTGGCCATCAGTTATTTTTATGAGCCACACACATACTCAGGTAAAGGGCATCTCCTGCATAACAGATCTTAATAGGCCAATCTGTGATGGCTTTGCAGCTACACAAGTACCTTCTGGCATTTCTGCAGCTTGTTTTGCCTCAGCAGGTATGGGTGCCGACTCCCCATCCTGTGGTACCTGACAGATGTAACCCTTCACACACCATCCTGTTCCCTCCCTACCCCTCTGCCCCCGTCTGCTGAGGTCTCACAGCAAAGCTGAGGCTGACTTAATTCTGCATCTCTCTCCCTCTCCTTCCTTCCCTGCCTGCCTCCTTCCTTCATTCCTTCTTTTCCCATAAATATTTACTGTGTCTAGCCACCATGGTCTTCCTTGATCCTAAGACTTTTTAAGAGACTCACACTAAAATTAAAAAAAAGACTTTTGGCGGAGATTGGCATAGGGCTACCAATTTTTTATTTTAACACGTAGGGCATTAAAACAGAAAAACCACAAACTACTATCATTATTATGACTATTAATAAATTTACACAGCAATTATAAATGCCAAAGATGAGGAAATTGAAGATTTTACCAACTTCTGCAGTCTGAAATTGATCAAACATGCATTGATAATTACTGGTGAATGGAATGTGAAAGATGGAAACAAAAAAGAAAGATCAGTAGTTGAAAAATATGGCCTTGGTGAAAGAAATGACACCAGAGATCACATGATAGAATTTTGCAAGACCAATGGCTTGTTCATTGCAAATACCTTTTTTCTACTACATTAACAGCGACTATACATGTTGACCTCGTCAATGGAATATACAGGAATCAAATCGACTACATCTGTGGAATGAGAACAAGGAGAAGCTCAATATCATCAGTCAGAACAAGACCAGGGGCTGACTGTGGAACAGATCATCAGTTGCTCATATGCGAGTTCAAGTTGAGGCTAAAGAAAATGAAAACAAGTCCATGAGAGCCAAAGTTCGGCCTTGAGTATATCCCACATGAATTTAGAGGCCATCTCAAGAATAGATTTGGCGCATTGAACACTAAGGACTGAAGGAAGACCAGATTAATTGTAGGATGACATCAAGGGCATCATACAGAAAGAAAGCAAAAGGTTTGAAAAAGACAGAGAGAAAGAAAAGACCAAAATGGATGTCAGAAAAGACTCTGAGACTTGCTTTTGAACATAGAGTAGCTAAAGCGAAAGGATGAAATGATGAAGTAAAAGAGCTGAACGGAAGATTTCAAAGGGCAGCTCTAGAAGACAAAGTAAAGTATTATATGGAAATGTGCAAAGACTTGGAGTCAGAAAAATAAAAGGGAAGAACGCACTCGGCATTTCTCATGCTGAAAGAACTGAAGAAAAATTCAAGCCTCGAATTGCAATAGTGAACGATTCTATAGGCAAAATACTGAAAGACACAGGCAGCATCAAAAGAAGATGGAAGGAATATACACGGTCACTGTACCAAAAGAGATTGGTCATCTGTTTCAAGAGGTAGCATATGATCAAGAACAGATGGTACTAAAGGAAGAAGCCCAAGCTCCACTGAAGGCATTGGCGAAAAACAAGTTTCCAGGACTTGATGGTGCTGGAGAAGAACGCTAAATATACCATGGACTGCCAGAAGAACGAACAG